>NC_133542.1:47008468-49508468 GCF_048773025.1 Camelus bactrianus
TAAGTCTTTATTCATGGGCACTGAATTTTGAATTTTATATAACTTTCACATGTTACAAAACATCCTTTTTTAAAAATTTTAAACCATTTTAAAATGTAAAAATCATTCTTACCCATAGGCCATATTTTAATTTCCTACATACCACTTATTACTGTCTGATACTGTGTGTATGTCTGTGTTTTATTGATTTTGTTTATCTGTCTTCCACCACTGGAGATATGAGCAGTGATTTTTGTCTTGCTCACTTCTCAGCTACCCCTAATCTTAGAACATGTATTAAGCACTCAATAATTATTTTGGGGGTAGGTTAATGAAAGAATGTACACATTTGCTCATGCCATGTGTCCAGCACTCTGGTAAATGTCACTGATGGAGGTATCCTTGAACCTAAATTTTGTGCTACTTGTCCCCTTCCTTTCTCTCATACACAGCATAGTTTCTTTAAAAGTCATCTATGTTCTGTTCTTCAGCATCTTTCTACTTGTAATGAACCCGTTAGTATCTGGCTTGTGCCTCTGCCTCTCAAATGTAACTGCTCACAGCTGTTTCCAGTTGCCAACAGCTTTCTGATTGCTAAGTCCAATGGATTTTGTAGTCTTCATCGTATTTGATCCATCAATAGCTTTTGATAACTTCTCCCTTGGAACATCATCTGTTCTACCTTCACATCCATGGTACCATCTCTTCTGGTTTTATTTCTTTCTCTTAAACCACATATGCTCATGGTTGCAGTTTTATATCACATCAAATAATAGAGTTATCTTTTAGATGGAAAAATTATTTCTGCTTAATAATTTCATGTCTTCCCAGTGTTCTACTACCTGAAAAAAATTTTAAACCACTGCAATGAGTGGTACATGCTTATGTGCGTACCTGTTAAATCTGTGTTTAGTGGCTTTTTAACTAGTCTCAATTCATGAACCACATTTTTTATTGGAGAGTATAAGATGTTTGTTGATTGTGTTTTGATTATATCTCAATTGATAATAGCTGAAGTTGTAAATTCCATTTTGTATTGTCAGTAGAAAACATCTATCAGGTTATTGTCATCCCCGTTTTCCATCTTAGGAAATAGGAGCTCAAAGTAAAGTTATGTGAAGATTATTTTTATAACCTATAGGTATTTTCCTATATCAAAAGGATAAAACATCCACAAACCACCTGTTTGCCACACTAAACAACAGCAACAAGATTAGCTGGCAGACCAGTTACTTGGCGCTCTTTGTTATAGGATCCCAATGAAGAACATAAGAAATAAACTTACCCAAGTTTATTCCCATCCTACCAATCTCCAGAAAATATGGGGAGAATTAGTTTTTTCTCCTGTTGAAAGCCCATCCCACCCACCTCAGGGGTTTTGCTCTGTCCATCCTTTCTTTCTGTTTTCAACTTCTCCATCTCTACATGCTCCCTCATATGTTCTGGTCTCTCCCATTCTAATAACAGACTCCACCAAACCCTCCCCCTAGGTGCTGACTGATATTTCGCCCCTTACTCATGCTTCTCAAATAATATGTACCTACTGTCTACTTTTCTTCAACTTCCAATCAGTTTTTTTTAACATTTCTTATTATGAAATGGAATATACATACTGAAAAGTACGTAAAACATACGTGTACAGTTTAATAAATTAGTTATATAACACACTCAAGTTATATGACACCACTATGTTCAAGAAATAGAAAATCGCAGCTACCCTGAAACCCTCTGTGTGCTATTCTCTCCCCAAGGGCAGTAACCATCATCCTGGCTTTTGTGGGTAATCATTTTCCTTGCTCTTCTTTGTGGCATCTCCTCACTCCTCAACCTATTGCCTTCTACTTTCTACCTTCCCACTGATTCCAAAATTCTCACAATGAGGTTATCCGTGAACAATTGCCAAATCTAATGGATGTTTCTCAGTTCTAATCTCTCTCTAGGCCTCTCTGCTGTATTTGACATTGTAGATCAGTTCATCCTTCTTGAGACTACTCTAAGGTCTACGACTGTATTCTCCTGTGACTCTGCATCCTTTAACCTCTCCTTGTCTGTCCCTTTCACAGGCTCCTCTGCCTGCCCGTTACATATTGTGTCCAGGATTCCATCTTTAGCTCACTGCCACTCACCTGGCTATGGCAGCTCTGTCCACTCTGGTCATTTCAGCTTCCACTATTATGCAGCTTACTTTCAAATCTAACCTTCAGCTCAGACATGTTTTCTAAGCTTTATCTTATAGATAACTGCCTAGTGGACATCTCCACCTAGATACTCAACATTCAAGACAGATTTCATCATCTTTTCCTCTAAATTGACTCCTCCTTCTTATCGTACTTTTCTGAATCAATTGTTGACACTACTACTCACCAGTTCACCCAAGTTAGAAACCTGTAAAGCATCCTTTCCCTCTACCTAGAAGTCCTCATTTGATTTACACCTAATTCTTTCAGAATAAACCTAAATTTTATATTTCAAGAGAAGCTTTCCCTGACTTCCTCACCCCATCCAATGATAGGTCCCCCTTGCCACTCCACAAATTCCTTGTACGTGCTTCTGTCACAGTGCTTACATTGTTTGTCATTATCTATGTATATGTCTGTCATGTTCTACTAGACTTTTACTCTTTCTCTATCTCAGATACCTAATATCCACCTCAGTATTGGGCGTAGTGCTGAATGGAATGAGGAGCAAGGCAGGGGAGGGAAGCACACGCTGATGTTAAGAATAAAAGAATTCTTGTCATGTTACACACTTTAATACACAGAACCATCTGAATATGGGGTCTCCACACTAAACTCTAGGAGGCAGTACTTCTAAGGAATCTCTTACCTAAAAAAGTTCTTTTGGAAAGAATGAGGTTTTAATTGTCTTCTGACATTTACTAAATCCTTACAAATATTCATGTTGCAGACCAAACCTGGACCACCCAAAAAGCCGAAGACCCCTTCTGGACAATCAGCCTCAGTGTATTGCTACAACTGTGGGCTAGAAGGCCATTATGGACACGTAAGTTTAAGTGGCATTTGGGCTTAAAGCTTTCTGTTGTTCAGGAGTGGTTGCACTCGAAACAAACGTAATTCTGAACACTTATTTCTTATAACCTACTATCTTAAAGTAAGACTCCATATGTTTTCAACTGATTTACTTCTCCCCTTCCTGCTAGAATAAAGGATCTGTCAGAGCACATTCCTCTAATTGTTTTAAATATACATGAACAGGTTAGACTAAATAAATACAGCTCATAAAATCAGTCAGAGAAATAATAGTCGTCGATAGAATGGTTACAGTTCTCATGAGTTCTTAGGATTACTGGTATTTTGACCTAGCCAAATCATGATTTTAGATTTTCTACATAGCTCTCCAGTACCTCCAGTGTTCCCTGATACTGTGTTCGGTTAAATCTTTACCACTCGCTCACAAACCCTGACACTCACTAGTGGAAAGACAGAGATGCTGCATTGTCATCCAGCCTGTCTACCCCACAAATGCCTAGATTCCCTATCCAGCCTGCACATTTCCTAATGCTAGCTGAAAGGGCCAAACTTGTGTGTTTGGGATGCTGAGACATCAAAGCAGAAACTTGTTGCCATGAGGTGGGAGTGAGTTTCCTCACCAGTTATCCCATTAAATGTGAAACAGTAACAGCTCATGGCGGAGTCAGGATGCAATAAGAGTAGACTCAGAGCTCCTACATTCTGGGAATCTTGAGGCAGAGAAGGAAAGTCCTTGGCACGACAAGTAGAAAATCTATATGGAAAAATACATTCCCAGTCTCCAGATAGGCTTCTATTGGCCTAGAAACCAAAATAAACTAATATCAAATCAGACCTGATGACAGAAGATGGAAAGCATACAGGGCGAGGAGGTGCTTAAAATGGTTAGAGGCGTGAGCAGTAGGATGGAGTAGTTAGTATTGCAGGTCACATCTTGAATTCTGACCAAGCCTTCACCTGTAGGTGAAGACCTTGGGGATAGAACTCTATGGTATGGGGAGAGACAAAAAGTCTGAAGAAAAAGTACTGCACAGAGTCCATCAACAGATGGAGTTTTCCTTCTGCCTTGGAGCAGCAGGACCATGGAGTGAAGGGGTAGAATATGAAAACTAGGAAGGAGTTCTGATCCTCAACTTATGCTCTACTGCTGACTTAACCATGTGCCTTAAAGCAACCCACTATTTCTCTCTGGTCTCCAGTTTCTGTATCTCCCAAGCAAAGAGGTTGTACAGGGAGATCTCTCAGCACTGATTTGGTATTTCCACTGTGATCAGATCCATAGTAAAGGGGTACAGATGGAGGGACCCTGCAATAGAATTACTTCACTGCTACAGAACTCACACTGGAAACCTAGTTAGATTCTTGTTGTCAAAATTCAGATATTGCCAGCACTGTGTGGCAAACATATTCACATAAGCAGTCTACTGCCACACAAATCACATAGATGTACAATTTATGCTTGCTTACCTCTTTAAAGCAAAGGGGGTATGATTTTTAACATTTATGTTTGTTCAATTAAGGAAAAACAATTATAGTTGGACACATACTGCTTACTAGTCACTCCTGTTAATGTAGATAGGAAATATATTAAAAGCATTTGGAATTTATCCCTGAAATCTAGATTTAGATAATTTTTAATTTACAATAAAGTAAATTTGGCAGCCTCATTGCTGCCATAGATGAAGAATTCTAGATTATCCACACTAATGAAGAAGATCAGTGGTGTGGCTAATCCAAAATAGTAGATAGATTATATAGCCAACTATCAATTGTCTGTGCTAATGGAGGGGACCAGCGATGTGGATAATCAAAATATAATTTACATTTAGCTTTGGAAAATGTTTATAGGACTGTATAGCTCTGTATAGCCACATCGGGATCCAAATGGGAGACTGCAGGAGGTTAAAGATGTCTGAGGACCCCCTCCTCTTCAGCTTCAGAAACTCAGTTCTGTATATGTTAATGAATAGCTTTTCTTAGGTTAATGTGGCATCGCCCTTCCCTGATTCTACTCACTCTAGTTGGAGAGGCAGGGACAATCATAGGCAGTTCCACATGAGGCAAACCGCGATAGGAAACGGTAGTCATTGTGCAAAGAGACTACTCCAAGATGAGCGAGGCGCTGGGAGTGTGTCAGGATCTCCAGTACCTTTTTGTAATTGTAGTTTGTTCTTAATGTTTTATGGTTAGAATCTGTTTTAGTCCATTCAGGCTACTATAAACTAACTACCATAGACTGAGTGGCTTATAAACAACAGAAATTTTTTTCTCGTAGTTCTAGAGGCTGGGAAGCCCAAGATCACGGTGCCAGCAGAATCAGTGTCTGGTGAGGGCCTGCTTCCTCACAGATGACGCTTTCTTGCTGTGTCCTCACATGGTGGTGGGAAGGGCTAGAGAGCTCTGTTGGGTATATTTTATAAGAGCTCCACCCTCATGACCTAATCACCTCCCAAATGGTCCGCTTCCTAATACCATCACCTTTGGGGTTCAGATTTCAACATCTGAATTGGGTCAGGGGACACACAGACATTCAGGCCACAGCAGAATCTTACATCCAAATCTTTCATGGGTATCCTTTCTTTTGGAAACTTGGAGCCACCATGGATAGTGATTTATAAAAGCAATAATTTATATTACTGTATGGGTTTGCCTTACAACTTTCAAGACCCCAAAAAGCCCCAAAAGATCCAGAAACTCAACAACAGGATAAATCTTAAGATAGCTGAAAGAAGGAAATGACGAAGATAAGAACCAAAATTATTGAAATAGAGAACATGATAAATAGCATCATCAAAACCAAAAGGTGCTTCTTTGTAGACATTTTCTTTCCAAAAGAAAAGAGACAGACTTATGGAAAAACTACTCAAAGAAAAGGAAAAGATACAAATAATGAGTGAAAAGTGTAAATAGCATAAGATACAGTATAATTTTTTAAGTAAAAGAGAATACTATATAAACTTCATAAAGTTCAATGTTAAATCTGAAAATGCAGATAAATAATTCTCTGGAAAAATACAAATTAACGAAATGACTAAAGAAGAAAAAACCTACATGAACCAGTACCACTAAGGAACTTGAATTAGTAATCAAAATTCTCCCTACCAAAATATACCAGACCCAGGTGGTTTTGTAGTCAGGTTTTACCAAACCTTTATTCAGACAGGTAATTCAAAAGAACACCACTGAACTTGTTCTGTGAAGCTATTATAACCTAAAGCCATTTCAAAATATTCACAGAATGGTGTCATTTTTATGAAATCTCAACACTTCTAAGCTTTTACTGTTGTTTATTGGAATATTCATTAGTAGTAAGAGTATTAAAACATATGAAAATGGCAGACACCAACTTTAAGACCATGGCACCAACTTCTGGAAAGGGAAAAAATTGAATGGGAAATGGGAAGAAGTTACACAGAGGATTTCAATTATATTGTTAATGCGTAGAGGAAAACTGAAGAAAATAAAGGGTAAATGTTATCATTTGATAAAGTTAAATGGTAGGTACAGATTTCCATTACTTTATTTTCCTTTTTTTAATTACAAATATCCTTTATGAATATTAACATAAAAATCTTGAACAATATACTAGCAAGCCAAAGCAGTACATTAAAAGTACTAAGTGGGATTAGTACTGGAATTATGACTAAGTGGGATTTATTCCTGGAATTCGAGAATGGGCCAACAGATAAAAATTAATCAATGTAATATGTCACATTAATAGAATGAAGGGAAAAAACAATCATCTCAATTGATACAATAAAAGAATTTTATAAAATTCAACATCCTTTCATGAGAAAAACACTTAATAAACTAGAAATAGAAGGGAACTTCCTCACCATGATGAAGGCCATATATGAAAAACCCACAGCTAACAACATACTCAATGATGAAAGACTGAAAAATTTTCCCTTACAATCAGGAACAATGCCCACTTTTGCCACTTTGAGTCAATATTTTATTAGAAGTTCTGGCCAGAGAAAGTAGGCAAGAAAAATAAAAGACATCTGAGTTAGAAAGGAAGAAGTGAAATTATCTCCATTCACAGATAACATGGTCTCATATCTAGAAAACACTCAAGATTACACACACAGTGAAAGCTAATAAATGAATTCAGCAAAGTTCCAAGATACAAAATCAACACACAAAAATCAGTTGCATTTCTATATACTAGCAATGAACAATCCAGAAAGATAATTAAGAAAATAATCTGATTTACAATAGCAGTAAAAAGAATACAATACTTAGGAGTAAATGTAACCCCTATCAAAATCCCAATGATGATGAAGTTTTGGAACTAGAAAGAGGTGGTGGTTGTACAGCATTAAATGCCACTTAATCGTACATTTTAAAATAGTTAATCGTATTTTGTCTAGGCAATAACCAGCTTGCTTCTCTTTCTCTTTTCCTTCCAACATTTTATTTTTAAAGTTTTCAAACATAAAGTTGACTTTTTCAATGAACACCCATATACTCATCAACTCGATTCTACCATTAACATTTTACTTTTCTTGCTTTATCACCTAAGTATCCATCTTTGTACCAGTCCATTTTATTTTTTCATGCATTTCAAATAGATTGTCATTATCAGTACACTTCATTCCTAAACTATTTAGCATGCATATCATTAACTTAGAGCTCAATATCTGTTGCTTTTACGTATTTTCTGAGTTAAAAAACTTACATAAAATGCACACATTTAGAAGTGTATAATTGCTGAGTATTGATAAAAGCACCTGTCTCTGTATCCCAAACCCCTATCAAGATATAGGACATTATCATCATCCTAGAAGCTTCCCTCATGACTCTTCTTAGTCCCACTGCCACTCCACCGGAGACAATTACTGTTCTAATTTTGTCCCCACCATAGATTCATTTTCCTTGTTATAAAATTTCATATAATTGGAATCCTACAATGTGTATTCTTTCCTAAGGCTTCTTTCATTCAGCTTAATGTCTTTGAGAACTACCTGTTTTAGATCTTCAGTTCTTGATTTCAGAGCCAGAAGAGTGCTCACAGACCCACTAAAAAAAGAGCAGATCTATATGTGTTGAAACTGAACAATCTGCACAACATATTAAGTGAGGAGGGAAAAAAGGCAAAGGGAAGTGTGTTTTGTATGCTACTTATGAAAAGAAAAAACAAGACATAGAAGCTTTTACATGCTTAAAATATCTCAGGAAGGACACAAGAAACTGGTAACAGAAGTTGCCTCTAGGGAGGGGAAAGGGACTAGAGGAGAGACTTCTTGTAAAAAAATTGAAGCAGAATACACATACAAATAAGTTCACAAACTGTAAATGTACAGTTCAATTAATTTTCACACAATGAACACATCAGAGTAACCAGCACCTAGGTCAGGAATCGGAATCTTATCAGCATCCTAGAAGCAAAAAGGGTTACCCTCTATCCTGATTCTTAATAGCTTGTATTAGTTTTGCCTGTCTTTATAGTTTATACGAACAGAATCATATATAGTATATTTTGTCTGGCTTCTTTTCCTCAACATTTGTCTACAAGACTTATCTGTATTATGCATGTGGTGTAGATCATTCATTCTCATCCATGAATAGTAGTCCATTTAATGAATCCCACAGTTTGTTTATTCATTCTACTGTTGTGGATAGTTTCCAGTTTGGGGCTATTGCAACTAGTATTGCTGTGAACATTTGAGCACATCTTTCAGTAAACTTATGTATGCATTTCTGTTGTGTATGCACCTAGGAGTGGAATTACTAGGTCTCAGGGTACTGCATGTATTCAGCTTTCGTGTACACTGCCTGTTTTCCAAAGTGATTGTACCAGCTTATACTCCACCAGTAGTGTGAGAGAGTTCAACACTTGTGAAACTTACTTTTCACTGTATATTCTTTTGCATTTGGTTATATTATGAAATAGAATGCAAATTCACATGAATTTTAAAGCTAGATCTTCAAAGTGGTTTCACTGTGGGGATGGACAGCTTTTTGTTAATCTCTAGAACTTTCCTTATCTGATTTTATGAATATTTTGTTGGAGAAGTTTGAAAAGAGTCTTTTTAACTTTTGACATTTTAATTATGTATCTTGGTGTGGGTCTCTTTGGGTTCATCTTGTCTGGGACTCAGTGCTTCTTGGACTTGGCTGTCTGGTTCCTTTGCCAGATTAAGGTTTTCAGCCATTATTTCTTGAAATAGGTTTTCTTTCCCTCCATTACTTTATTTTCTATATGTAAGTGTGTATTTAGAATGATTCCTAGTTTTTTAAATCTACAAATTATGTGTATGGCTATCAGCTTTGATATCTTAGAATTACAAGTTGAGTATATAATGACAAAGTTATGATAATCAGCTAAATTCTATGCAGATATTTCATGTACTTTCTTCCTAAGAGGTACAAATTTCCCCCACAATCTGAAACTTGGGCGTTCCTATGAAACCTTTCCTAAGCTGAAGTGGCTGTCAAGTGAAGAAACAATTACCTTAGGACCCATCTCGTTAACAGATGCACAAAATAAAGGGAGATAAATGACAGATGCTCACAGACACAGTTCAAAGCTGTGGTGGCTTGATGCTGAGATTCTGTGTGTAGTTCCTGGGGAAGGAGCTTGGTGGCGCAACTCTCACTGTTCCGGGTGCTCACTGCCTCCGTAATGTCTGCTGCAAAACAAGCGCTAAACCGCCATTTTAACTTTTCACCTTTTTTTGTAAAAGTGAAAGTCCTCTTTATATTTCTTTGTTAGTGAAAACAGGTGCTAATATAGCTCTTTCACAAAGCAAAGCGATGTAAAGCGAAATTTTGAAAAGCAGGAGATAGCTGTATTTTAATTTTTCTTCAGTACCTAACTAAGAAGAATGTTTGTAATAAATTTAGGCAAGATGACAGAGGACAGAAGTGGGAAAGTTTCAAAGGGAAACCTCTTTCAAATAAAAGACATTATTTGGTTTCAGACAAGCTGAATAAATGTGTGTCACAGGTCAGGACAAACAAAGCCTACTACTTGGGGCATGGCTCAGGCCAAGGATGTGGATTTGGGAACTAGCAGCTGTGGGAAGGCCAGAGTCATGAGAGTGGGGAGCTGTCCAGGGGGAGTAAGAGGAGCGACCTCATCTTGAATAGAGGGAGCAAAGAAAACAGAGATTTCCTTCAAAATACCTAGGAGCATTTTCAAACTAGACACAATCCACTACCACCCTGCTCCCCACCATAAGAATCACTGCCCTTGTGAGCAGTGAGTATTGACTTAAAACAAGTTTGCAAAAGCCACCTGTGTGGAGGGAACAGAGGAAAGGGCTAAGAATTTACTCCCATATTTAGGGGTTATAAATGTGAAGGGAAGAAGAAAAGGAGAAGCACTTGATTGAAGGCTTTAGAAGAGACAAATAAGCAAAGGATTAATACAGTATAAAGCTGAATAAAATAAACCCTCTAACAGAGGTATAAGGCATTGCTAGGGGAGGGGGTTGGCAGGGAAGATTAAAAAAAAAAAATAAGAAGGATTTCATAGGTAAAGAAGTAAAGGAAGAAAATCTAAACTTTGAAGAATAGCATGTAAGCACAATTGAGTGTCGGGCTGGCTGATCCTTCCAGAGTCCCAGCGAGACCACAGCCTGCAGCTACAGTGTGAGTATCAGTGATGTGGGGCTCATCTCTAATTATAGTGGTCCATAATTTTGCCAAAAAAAGGTTATCTGAACAGTGTGACCTTGTGACATCATAATTTCAAATACAATTTGCAGGAGTGTACAGAAAGACGAATGTTTAACCAGACCTTTCCAACATCTCCATTCATCTACTACTATGATGACAAATATGAAATCCGGGAGAGAGATCAGAGAATAAAACGAAAAGTAAAAGGTATGTTATTAGATGTCTTGCTAGATCACCTTTGCAGGAGTTCCTAAACTTTTTTCGCACTGTCTTTGCCTGCTTTGTGGGTCTTTGGTTAGCACCAAAAATGTTTTTAATAATTACTATAGAAACTGGAACTTTCTTGATCTCTAGAAATCAAGCACCCATTTAAAAAATCCTGTGTTGTACTCTATTCACAATGAGCATTTTTTCTTACATAATGATCATTTTAGAAAATGTCCAGAAAATACTTCCATCTGTACATGCATACAGAATTTTTAAAAGCCCCTTTGAAATTTTTCTGTTCAACAAGTAATTTTTTTTTTCCCTTTTTGTGTCTCTGGTATTTTTCAATCAAAGAAAAGTTTTCCCTGCTAGATGATTCCTGGTAGTTCCAGGAGCTTCGCCAAAGAGGTCATTTCTTATTGGCCACCATTATGAGCAGAGCTGCAGGTCCACAGCCATTCTCTGTAGTTTCCTTATTTGCTGTTGCTAACATAATGTTCTTTCTCACCAAATTATTTTATAATTTAAGCCTATTTTCTCTACCTCTCTTTCTCTGAATTCAGGTCCTTTCAAAATGAAGATAGCAATTCTGGGAAGAGTAGAGGAATTACTTCTCAACTCCTGCATATTTTACATATTAAATTTTATGTAAAATTTATCTCAACTATATAGAGAGAAATTATAATACATGAAGATAATGATCAGCAAACTAAATTTAAAAAGATTAAAAAGAACTGCATCAAAATGTCATCTCTAGATTAAAAGATCATGGGTGCATTTTTTTTTAATTTTCTTTACACTTTTTTGTATTTCCCAGATTTTCTTTAATGAGCATTTATGACTTTTATAATCAGAGAAAAACCATTTGTTCTCCTTTTTAATTAGTTATATTGACAACTGTATGGCACAGATCCACTTCGAGGCTTGCTGTGATCAATTGGAATTTATATTTTATACTAACATCTATAAGTAATTACTTATTTTTATTCTAGAATTCATTTTTGTCCACTAAATATACTACTTAGTACTCCATCCCATTTTTTTTTTCAATTGGTGACTTCTTTAATCTTTCAAGGTACTGTTGACAGGTTAGTTTTCCTCCCTCACTGTAACCTCATCTCCCACTTATCCCATCAGACACTTGTAGTGGGAGTGCTAAGTCCCAACAAAATGTAACATCAGATCTGGCACATAAACCTCTCAGATACACGAGGGTGTGCACAGGAACTCACTGTCCAAGCCAGTGAACTCTACTCTGGAGGAATAACCTCCTGTCCAGCATGGTATCCACCTATAAGTACTATGGCCATACTTTATCTTCAGAGGATAATTGAAATGTCATATGAGACTGTCAAAAAGCCATTTTATACATCTTGTTTCACCTTATCATCAAGGGCTGTCTCTTTATCAGTGCAGGAACTTGAATTGGTCAGACATGACTTTCCTTCACAAAGCTTAAGTGATTACTGCTTTCACTGGTCCTTGTCTCCATTTTTTAACCTAGTTAAACTGTATTGAACAGAATAAATATCATTGGATTTCTGGATTTCTTCCATGTTTAGCACTCAGAAAAATAGAACTACAGCCATTCAAGTTTTAGTGAGTGATTTTTACCTTAGTAAGCATTCTTCAGAATGTGATATCATTAATGCATTTAAATATCTGGCTTTTCTCCCTGTGGAGTTATTCACAGACCTATGAAAGCTCTGCACGGACTGTCTTCCTGCTGAATATGCAAAAATACTTCTGTATTTTTCAGAACTCCAGAAAAATGGGGATTTTCCAAGACAGTTCAAGAGGCCTCATATGGAAGCAGCAGATAGGAGGCCCCACCATGATGTGAGGAAGAGCCAAGCCTCATGGAAAAACAACAGGTGGCCTCAAGAAAAGAAAGAAATCCAGAAAGAAACCGTAAGCAGGAACAACAGAGAGCGTGAAAAGCACAAGAAGGCTGACAGGTGTCGTGAAGTGGATGAGGACTTTCCCAGGGGCCCCAAGGTCCACTCTTCTCCTGGTACTTTCAAAACCCAGAAGCCTCACAAGCCCTTCCATTACTCATCGCATTCCCACAAGCCAAGAGAAGACAAGCTGCCCAAAGAGGGCAAGCGGGGCAAGCATAAGAAAAAGGAGAGCTGCTTGGAGGAGGATGGCAATGATAATCTATTTCTCATTAAGCAGAGGAAAAAAAAATCTAAGCTGTGAGTCAGCTTCTGATATCACTTCCCAGTGTTTGTCTGGGCTTCATATCTCCAACATCCTGGCAATATTTTTATTGTCTATGATTAAATAAAAGGAAGTTTGGTTTTTTTTTTTTATCTCAGTCATACCTAGAGCTGCTGAAGACCTTGAAGAGCTCAGTTCTCTGTGTGCAACAAGTTATTAGGTAAGAAAACAGAAAGATAAACTTGGAATTCCCCTGTTCCAGGACGTCATTTTACTCAGAGTCCTACGGATAGGAAGAATTAATTGTTTCAGAAAAAAAAATTTTTAAATACTTTGAAAAAATAGAAGTTCATCAAATAAAAGCTCATCATCTGCAGTGTGAGCATGAAAATTAAATCCTTACAAAAAGAAATTAATGCTGATACAAAAAAATTCAGCATTCCTTTTTTTGTTTGTTTTTTAACATTACTCTAAATCTAAATCTGGCTTTTCTTGCTTCAGAAGCTGGTGTCAGCATCCTCCTCTAGCCAGAACATCACAGGCTGAAGATGAAGGTGTCATCATTGAAGCACTGAAGAGGCAGGGAATTGGGTTTCATAGCAAAATATAGGTAAAGACTCCATCCAGACTAAATGTCGAGAGACAGATTTCCTGAAACAAGTGAAAAAAAGTCATCTTTTACGTAATTTTAATGTAATCACAAGGAAATAGTTTTTGCCATTTTTACAGTCACACTTGAAGGTTGTCCCTCACATATTTAAGATGAATATTGTCCAGCTTTAAAATTTGTTTTGTTCTCGTGAGGTTTTTAATTACCACAGAGCTATAAAGAAGTTTTTGTATTTGTGAGCCTTTTGTACTTATCAGAGCTTAATGTTAGAATAAGACAAATAAAATGTCTAAAATGCAGTAAATAAATTTATCTATTATGTAAAAAGACAATGAGAGTTTGAGCAACAAAGGGAGTACTTGGGTTGGACAAGTGACTAAAGTTGTAAAATCTCCGCAAACTGGGGTCAAATGCCGTTATTGCCCAAGCACTAACTCTCCGCCAGAATAAAATAAGATGGAGAAATAAAGATATTTCTCCATGTTCTCCAATGATTTTATAATGTTGGAATCTTAAATTTGTGTTTTACTCTTCGTGAAATACACAATCTGCCATACGTCTGTTAGGATCAGCTCTCTTTTCTTTGGTGTGAGGGGCGGGGGCAGGGGGGAGATGCAGGAGAGAATCTCTCCTCCAGAATCAGCCTTAGTGTCTTGAGTCCACCACCTTCCCTGTACTGCCCAGCTTTCAGCTAAGTGTCAGCATTCCTTGTGTGTTGGTGCTTGGCTTCCTAACATCAGCTGGGATTGTTTTAACCCTAAGGTAAGTGAGCAGTCTTTTAACAGTGCTAAAAGTGACAACCATGAAAAACAACTTCAGAGAGTAGGAAGCCTTGAGATAATTGGCATTATTTCTCAGTAGGGCTTGGAACAAGCGCATTTAATTATTGATGTGCTAGCATTCCTTCAGATCTGGGGATGTCTACTTTCAGGACAGAAATGGGATTACCATTTTTTAGAGCCTTTCATACTTAGAAAATTGGAGGAGGGAAGAAAGGAAGCTCTTTTTCTATTTGTTTCTGCACATTATTTTTCCTCTCAAATTTTATGGTTTTTATTAGACAAACATTTTGTTCTGGGATGTAATTTATCCTTCAGGTCCATGCATTTAATGCTGATAGGAAGGCAGATGAGCTGCTTCACTTTGGGGCATTAGGACGGTAAGGAAAGAACAGAAACACAAGAGGAGCTTCTGCTCCATTTCCTCTTCATTGCCCTTGGCACCTGGCTCTTACACCAAGTACTCCGTTAAAGGTAGTCAGTTAGTCTGCTCACACACTGACTTTCCATACATGAGTAGGGAGTTTAAAATATAGAGAGACTAGATAATCAAGTAAGACTTTAAATGGATAAATATGATTAAGAGAAAAGCAGATATCCCAAACAGTAAGGATCTGCATAATTAGTAAAATTGAGAAGACTCAAAACATCTTTTGCTTCTGGTCCCACTTTGATTAGAAACAGCCTAAGTGGCTCCTTTCCTGGGTTCTACCTTGAGTCACGTTTGGCATTCTTAGACTAGAGCACAGGGAAGCCATCTCCCAGTCTCTCAGTGGAAAGCCTTGCTTTCATGGACCATGCTGCTAACAGTGCCTGTTATTTCAGAGCCATGCCATTAACAGCGCTTATTATTGGCTCTTTATTTTTGTTACACACGGAGTACGTATTCATTTTAAGGGGGAAAATTTTTTTTAAATTTTTTTCTAGTTATCATCTGTCACCATACAGAAGCTGTTATTGACTATATTCATCATACTGTACATTTCATCGCTGTGACTCATTTGTTTTGTAACTGAAAGTTTGTACCTTTTTTTTTATTGAAGTATGATTGACTTGCAATATTGTATTAGTTTTAAGTATACAACATAGTGATTTGATATTTTTTATGCATGGTAAGTCTAGTTACTATCTGTCATCTTACAGAGTTACTGTATTATTGACTGTATTCCTGATGCTGTACATACATCCCTGTGACTTACTTGATAACAGGAAGTTTGTACCTCTTAATCTCCCTTACTTTTTTCACTCATCCCCACTCCTCTCCCCTCTGGCAAACACTAGTTTGTTCTCTATGAGTCTGTTCATGTTTTATTATGCCTGTTTCTTTGTTTTGTTTTTTACTCCACATATAAGTGATGGGCACTTAGGTTGCATCCATATCTTGGCTATTGTAGATAATGCTGCATTGAACATAGGAGTGCATATATCTTTTTAAATTAGTGTTTTTGTTTTCTTTGGAAAAAGTACCCAGGAGTGGAGTTGCTGGGGTTGTATGGTAGCTCTAGTTTTAGTTTTTTGAGGAAAACCTCCATACTGTTTTCCATAGTAGCTTTGCCAATTTACATTTCCACCAGTAGTGCACAAGGGATTCCTTTTTTCCACATCCTTGTCAACACTTACTTCTTGTCTTTTTGATAATAGCTATTGTGGCAGATGTGAGGGGATATCTCATTGTGGTCTTGATTTGCATTTCCCTGATGATTAGTGATGTTGAGCATCTTTTCATGTGCCTGGCCATCTGTATGTCTTCTTTGGAAAAATGTCTGTTCAGGTCTTCTGCCCAGTTTTTAATCGGGTTGTTTTTTGATGTTGAATTGTGTGAATTCTTTGTATATTTTGGATATTAACCTCTTATCAAATATATCGTTTGCAAATATCTTTTCCCATTCAGTAGGCGGCCTTTTTGTTTTGTTAATAGCTTCCTTTGATGTGCAAAAGCTTCTTAGTTTTGTGTAATCCCATTTGTTTATTCTTGCTTTTGTTTCCCTTGCCTGAAGACATCTATCCCAAACTACATTGCTAAAACCAATGCAGAGAGTATCCGCTGCCTATGTTTTCTTCTAAAAGTTTTATGATTTCAGGTCTTATATTTAAGTCTTTAATCCATTTTTAGTTTATTTTTGAATATGGTATGAGAAAATAGTCCAGTTTGATTCTTTTACATGTAGATGTTCAGTTTTCTCAATGCCATTTATTGAAGAAGCTATCTTTTCCCCATTGTATTTTCTTGACACTTTTATTGCAGATTAATTAACCATGTAATATGGTTTCATTTCTGGGTACTCTATTCTGTTCCATTGATTTGCATGTCTCTTTTTGTGCTAGTACCATAGTGTTTTGATTACTATCGCTTTGTAGTATACTTTGACGTCAGGGAGCATAATACCTCCAGCTTTGTTCTTCTTTCTCAAGATTGTTTTGGCTATTCATGGTCTTTTGTGTTTCCATGCAAATTTTAGAATTGTTTATTCTAGTTCTGTGAAAAATGCCATTGGTGTTTGATAGAAATTAGTTTGAATCTGTAGGGTGCCTTAGGTAGTATGGTCATTTTAACATATGAATTCTTCCAATCCATGAGCACAGTATATCTTTCCATTTGTTTTTGTCATCTTCAGTTTCCTTCAGTGTTTTAGAGTTTTCCAAGTACAGGTCTTGTACCTTCTTGGTTAGATATATTCCTAGGTATTTTATTCTTTTTGATGCAGTTGTAAATAGTATTGTTTTCTTAATTTCTCTTTCTGATAGTTCATTGTTAGTATATAGAAACACAAAAAATTTCTCTATGTTAATTTTGTATCTTACAACTTTACAAAATCATTTGTTAGTTCTAATAGTGTTTCGGTGGCATCTTTAGGATTTTCTGTATATGTTATAGTATCATCTACAAACATTAACTTGTTTTACTTTCTTCTTTCCAATATTGATTATTTTTATTCTTTTTCTTGTCTTATTGCTGTGACTAGGACTTCCAGCACTATGCTGAATAAAAATGGTGAGTATGCACATCCTTGTCTTGTTTCTGATCTTAGAAGAAATGCTTCCAGCTTTTCACTGTTGAGTATGATGTTAGCTGTGGGTTTCTCATAGGTAGCCTTTATTATGTTGAGGTGCATTCCCTCTATACCCACTTTGTGGAGAGTCTTTATGATGAATGAATGTTAAATTTTGTCCAAAGCTTTTTCTACATTATTGAGGTGATCATATGATTTTTATTCTTCAATTTGTTAATGTGAATTAATTTGCAGATGTTGAATCATCCTTGCATTCCTGGAATAAATCCCACATGATCATGGTGTATGACCCTTTTAATGTATTGTTGGATTCAGGTTGCTAATATTTGTTGAGGATTTTTGCATCTGTGTTTATCAGTGATACTGGCCTATAATTTTCTTTTTATTGTTGTGTATTTGTCTAGTTTTGGTATCAGGGTGATGCTAATCTCGTGGAATGAGTTAAGAAGTATTCCTTCCTCTTCAGTTTTTTGGAGTAGTTTGAGAAGGAAAAGTGTTAACTCTTCTTTAAATGTTTGGTAGACTTCCCTGTGAAGTCATCTGGTCTTGAACTGTTGTTTATTGGTTTTTTGTTTTTTTTTTTAATTATTGGCTGAGTTTCATTACTAGTAATTGGTCTGTTCATATTTTTGATTTCTTCCTGATTCAGTCTTGGGAGATTGTACATTTGTAGGAATTTATTTATTTATTCTAGATTGTCCATTTTATTGGCATATAATTATTTGTAGTAATCTCTTTTGATCCTTTGTATTTCAGTGATAACAGTTATAACTTACCTTTTTCCATCTCTGATTTTATTTATTTCTACCCTTTTTATTTCATGAGTCTAGCTAAAGTTTATCAATTTTGTTTATCTTTTCAAAGAACCATCTCTTAGTTTCGTTGATATTTTCTATTGTTTTTTAGTCTATCATTGATTTCTTCTCTGATCTTCATTATTTCTTTCATTCTACTGACTTTGAGTTTTCTTTGTTCTTCCAGTCCCTTTAGATGTAAGGGTAGGTTGTTTATTTGAAATTTTTCTATTTCCTGAGGTAGGCTTGTATCACTATAAACTTCCCTCTTATAACTACCTTTGCTATGTCCCATAGATTTTGTATCATTTTGTTTCATTTTCATTTATCTCTAGGTATTTTTTAATTTCCTCTTTGATTTCTTCAGTGATCCATTGGTTGTTTAGTAGCATATTGTTTAGCCTCCACATGTTTGTGTTTTTTTGCAGTTTTCTTCTTGTAGTTGATTTTTAGTCTCATACCATGATGGTTGGAAAAGATGCTTGATATGACTTCAGTCTTCTTAAATTTATTAAGACTTGTTTTGTGGCCTAGCATGTGATCTATCCTGGAGAATGTTCCATGTGCATTTTAAAAGAATGTGTATTCTGCAGCTTTGTGATGGAATGTTCTGTGTGTGTGTGTGTGTGTGTGTGTTTATCTCCACCTGTTCTAATGTGTCATTTAAGGCCAGTGTTTCCTTATTGATTTTCTGTATGGATGACCTGTCCACTGATGTAAGTGGAGTATTATTTTTAAATTCTTCCTTTATGTTTGTTAATATTTGCTTTATATAGTTAGGTACTCCTATTTTGGATGCATATATGTTTACAATTGTATATCTTGTTGGATAGAGCCCCTTATCATTGTGTGATATCCTTCCTCATCTCTGCCACACTCTTTGTTTTAAAGTAAGTCTGTTTCATCTTATATAAGTATTACTACCTAAAGGGGGGGAATTTTTAACATAAAAATCATACCTGATTCTTCTACTCAAAGATATGGTTAAAATTTTTAGTATCTATCCTTCCAGACCTTTTTCTGTATGTAAATACATTGTTTTCCACTTAATAATGACTTTCTTTCTAATCAAACATATATCTACATCATTTTTAATGGCTACATGATTATCCTATTATATCATTATATCAAAATTTATTTAATTAGCTCTGTTTTTGAACTTTCTGATTATTTCTGAGCTTCATTATTTGAAAAAAAAATCCTTCTACACACATCATATCTTCTCTGATTATTCCATATAAAACAAAATTAATGGGTAAAAAAACATGTATATATTTCACGAAAGTTTTAGTACACGTTGCAAAATACAGTCCTGGCAGTGGAGGAAAGTGTTTATCTCTCCAGTCCCACAATAACATGGAATGTTTTCATTCCTTTTTCTCTTTGCCACTCTGATGGGCAAAAAAACATTGTTTGTTAGTGCTGCAGTGAGAAGATTGGCTCTGTTTGTGTAAGGAGAGACAGCATTAATAATTATCAATAATCTATTCATAAAAGATATGGAAAGAAGCTGCTCATAAGAAACAACTAAAAATTCTGCCAACAAAACATTACATACAAAATAACAGCCTTTCATTCTCTCATCACTATCTTGATCCCCTGATCTTATCATTTTTGATTTTCACAATTCAGAGGGTTCTGCTGGCATCTGCTGAGTAGAGGTCAGGAATGTTGCTAGAATCCTATGATCCACAAGACAGTTCCCTGCAACAAAGAATTAACCAGCCCAAAATGTCAGTACTGCTAAGGCTGAGAAACTCTAATTGAAACCCTAACCCATTTCACAAAGGAATTCTCACCAAGAGGGGTGAGTGCAGGTTGCCTGCCGCATCTGACAGGATGTACCCTTGTCTTATAAAGCTTAGACTTTCATCAGACTATGCTGGTGTTTGAGAGTTTGGTGGGACAAGTCCCATTCATCTGAAATAAGGCCCGCTAGTTCCATGGCATAAAGATCTGCAGACCATTTGGACCCCTTTGTGGAGGGACAGGGCTACTGGCAGCTTAGCCAGCTGAGGGGAATTACATATTAGTAAAACCAGGAAGCATGAATACAAATGCTAGAGCACCAGGGGGAGGTGTTAGCTCTGTTGAGGTAAATATAGGATGTGTGAGGAAAGAGGGAGTCAGCTGATGCAGAGGGTGGTGGGGTGGAGAGGGTTGGAGCCTATCTAGTAGGACTTTTGATTGGTTAAGAATGTCACTAGGTTGTAGAAGCCATCACCAGGACCCAAGTTCAGCACAAACCCTTAGGGTTTGGGCTTAGCACTCCAAAGAAGTACTAACCATTGGAAGACATGCAGCACATGCCATGCAATGAATCATTTCATGTGATAAAGTTGCTCTATCCAAAGAAAACAAGTTTCCAGTGCATTTAATGTATATTTAACATATATGATGGACATTGTAAGCCATCTAAAAACTGTGAAGTATATCAGTTTTTAAAGTGATGTATGAGGAAATGTCTCCAATAAAATCCAGTAAGGGAGTAGGGAAGTGGGATGATAAGAGAAGAGAACGAATCCAAACTGGATGCCTTATCAAGTCAAGGTCCCACAGAGGGTGGCTCTCAGACTCCCAATTGAGTGCTAGAGACAGCGTGGGCTGTGGGTTGATCAGGGGCAAAGGAGTATGTGTGCCTGTGTAGCATTTTTGTTTTAAGTCAGTCATTGTTTTAAGAGCTGCTCCGAAAGCCTTTCAACTCTGGCTCTCTGTGCACGCAGGCAGAGTGGGTTTGGGCAGTGAGGAGGCAGCGTGCTGACAGACACAGGGATGTGAAACACGTCATCTGCTACAACCATAAGCTCCGAACAGTCCTTCCCACAAAAGACTACTTGGCAGTTTTACACAAAAATGTTTTTAAAATTATTTTTGAATGCAGAGAATACAACTCTATTTTGATGTACTATATGTAACTGTTCTCAATAAAGAGTTTATCAACTTGTGGTGCCCACGTGTGACAGTGCAACATGAAAGAATCCAGAATATCAAATTTATTGCAGCATATATCGTAGTCATTATCAAGACTAGTTTCAGGAATTTCTGCTTCCAGCCAAGATTGGAGTAACAAGACCAGATTTACCCTCCATCCTGAAACAATGTGGGAAAAAAAAATATGTGAAGCAGTTTTCAAGACATTGAACACAGACAAGGAAAGATTGAACCTTGATAGATGGCCCTCTGATTGCCTCAGCTGACTGCTTGGAGAGTTTCTTGATTGTGGAGCAAGGAGGGGAAACCCAGGAGAAGCCTCACTGAGGAAACAGAGCTGAGAGCCTGGAGAAGCCAAAGTGGCTAGAGTTTGTAGGTCGGATTACCTGAAAGGAGAGAGCAGCCTAGAGAGAGAACCCAGAGATCTGCAGAGGGGCCCCAGCTAAGTACTGGTCAGTGCGTATGTGTGAGGAAGCCCCCTGAGAGGATTAGAGGGAACTATAGGTGGAGCTCACACAAGGCCAAGGGTAGTTTCTGTTCTCACCAGTCAGTGGAAAACCTCATGCAGTTCATGCAGCACTGACTACAGTACCCAGAAGAGTTTTTGCCTCGGTAAAGGGGGAAAATTGGCGCCCGTATAAGCTCTTCTCTGGTTCTGCCTAAGTGGCTTAAAAAAGCAAGACCTGAAAGAGTAAAGCTGTTTCCAAATAACTTAACCAATTCCAAGAACAAAGCTCAAGAATATGTATAGGAATACAAAAATATGCAGCACCCAATAAGGTAAAATTCCCAATGGAATACTACAAAAAATACAAATTAACCTGTAGTAACAGAAAGCAGATCCCTGGTTGCCTAGGGGTGGGAATGGTTGGGTAGGACAGGAAGTGGAGATTTCAAAGGGGCACAAGGAATCTTGGGGGTGGTGAGTACCTTCATTATCTTGATTGCAATAATGGTTTCACAGATTACACATATGTCAAAACAGAAGTCTAGTTTCACTCATAATCTACTGGAAACATTTTAATGTCTTTTCACTGAATTGGGAATATTCTCGGGGGAAAAATAATGGGCAAGGCCAAGGATCAGTAGTCCACAGGCCATCCTCAGTTCTGTTTTCTGCTTTGCCCATGTGGGGCCAAGAAGAAGACTGGTCACAAGGCAAGTGTCCAACTGTTGGGGCCTGGAGGAGGGCAGTATTTGACTTCTCAGGCCTAAGAAGTAGAAAGTGTATCTGAGAAGCACGCTTGTGAAACTTTCCTGCACCAGCATTGGAGGATCATGGCCCATAGGCTGCTAACTCCTGGCCTAACATTCCAGTGGGTCTTCATAGCATAATAAAATATTTCCAGCATAACAAAGGGGAAGAGCCCTTCAAGGAGAAGGAATCTTGTTGGTAGAGGCATGCAGATATGAAACAGCAAGGTTGCAGCCCATACTCATTTCCTGGGGCACAAACTAGATGGCTTAAAACAATAGAATTTATTCTTTCAGTTTTGGAGGCTAGAAGCCCAACATCAAGATGTCAGCAGAGTTTGCTCCTTTTTTATTTTTTAATTTTTTTAAAAATTGAAGTATAGTTGATTTACAATACTATATTACTTTCTAGTATACAACATGGTGATTCAAAAAATTTATAGATTATACTCCATTTAAAGTTTTTATGAAATTTTGGCTGTATTCCCTGTGCTGTGCAATATATCCTTATAGCTTATTTATTTTATACATAGTAATTTGTACTTCTTAATCACCTACCATTGTTTTCTCCCTCCCCCTTCCCTCTCCCCTCTGGTAATCACTAGTTTTTCTCCGTATATATGAGTCTGCTTCTTTTTGTTATGTTTGCCAGTTGTAATTTTTAGATTTCACATATAAGTCTCATAATCGTACAGTATTTGTCTTTCTCTATCTGACTTATTTCACATAGCATAATGCCCTCCAAGTTCATCCATGTTGCTGCCAATGGCAAAATTCCATTCTATTTTGGCTAAGTAGTATTCCATTGTGTATACACGCCACCTCTTCTTTATCCATTTATCTGTTGATGGATGCTTAGGTTGCTTCCATGTCTTGGCTATTGTGAATAATGCTTCTGTGAACACTGGGGTGCATGTATCTTTTTAAATTAGTATCTTCATTTTCTTCAGATATATACCCAGGAGTAGAACTGTTGAATCATATGGTAAGTTCTATTTTTAGTTTTTTGAGGAACTTCCATACAGTTTTACATAGAGACTGCCCCAATTTACAATCCCACCAACGGTGTACAGGTTTCCCTTTTCTCCACATCCTCGCCAACATTTGTAATTTGTGGTCTTTTTGATGATAGCCATTCTGGCCGGCGTGAGGTGATACCTTGTTGTGGTTTTTTAATTTGCATTTCTCTGATGACTAGTGATGTTGAGCGTCTTTTCATGTGCCTTTTGCCATCTGTACTACGTCTTTGGGAAAATGTCTGTTCAGATCTTCTGCCTCTTTTTAAAATTAGGTTGATTGTTTTTGGACACTGAGTTTTATGAGTTGTTTATATATTTTGGATATTAACCCCTTATTGGTCATATCATTTGTAAGTATTTTCTTCCATTCAGTAGGTTGTCTTTTTGTTTTGTCAATGGTTTCCTTTACTGTTCAAAAGCTTTCAAGTTTAATTAGGTTCCATTTATTTTTGCTTTTGTTTCCTTTGCCTTAGGAGCAAAAATATGTTGCTACAATTTATACCTAAGTTCTCTTCTAGGAATTTTATGGTTTCTGGTCTTACATTTAGGCCTTTAATCTATTTTGAGTTTATTTTTGTATATGGTATGAGAAAATGTTCTAATTTAATTCTTTTACATGTAGCTGTCCAGTTTTCCCAGCACCACTTGCTGAAGAGACTGTCTTTTCTCCATTGTATATTCTTTCCTCCTCCGTCATAGATTCAT
The DNA here is from genome assembly GCF_048773025.1 of Camelus bactrianus. Lineage (NCBI taxonomy): Eukaryota > Metazoa > Chordata > Mammalia > Artiodactyla > Camelidae > Camelus > Camelus bactrianus. The sequence goes on from NC_133542.1 coordinate 47,032,477, forward strand.
TGACCATAAGTATGTGGATTTATTTCTAGGCTCTCTGTTCTGTTCCATTGATCTAGGTGTCTGGTTTTGTGCCCATACTGTACTGTTTTGATTACTGTACCTTTGTGATATAGTCTGCAGTCAAGGAGCATGATATCTTCAGCTCTGTTCTTCAAGTTGTTTCCTTCTTGATGCTCTGAGGGTGAATCTGTTCCCTACCTCTCTCCTAGATTCTGGTAGCTGGTGGTAGTCCTTGATGTCCAGACATGTAACTCCAATTTTTGCTCCCATCTTCTCCTCTGTGTTTCCATGTGTCTTTAGAGCCCATCCTAAAGTCAGGATGGTCTCAAGGATCTCTAAGGATCCAAGATCCTTAATTACATCTGCAAAAACCCTTTTTTCCAGATAAATTCACATTCACAGGTACTGGGGATTAAGACTTGTATATATCTTGGGGGCAACACTGTCCAACCCACTAAATACCCCCCAAGAACTGTAAGAGGAATTTCTTGTGCCATGTTGCACTTTGTTTTTATTCCCTGAGCTTTTATAGGGGGATGCAGTATTTCATCTGCTATTTGGCTGTTTGTATCTCCATTCTAATTTACACTTTTCCCAAGATGATTTTATTTATAATTTCTCATCTTGCATACATTCTTATACCTCGATTCCTTTGTGAAATATATTTTGGGCAAATAAACGTATGAGCTGAAAATCACCTGTTAGATTTGGGGCATACAGCTACTTGGAGACCTTTACCAAAGGAGTTCCAGGGTAGCAGTAGGCCAAGAAGCCAGACTGCAGTGCATTGAGGAGGGAATAAGCAGCTGGGAAGAAGAGAAAATGTGTGTCTCTTTGCAAGCCCTTAGCTGTGAAATGTTGACAGGACAGTGGACTCTGGCTGGAGTCAGGTTGCCATTGACAGGAAGGTGCTGAAAGAGAAGGGGATGGAGAACAGAAGAAAACTCAATTGATAGCACTCAAGGAGGAGGGAAGGGATGGATCCAGAGGGATGCTTGAAAGGAGTAGAAGGCAGGTATGCAGACAGATGAGCAAGGTGAGGAAATGATATTCTCAGGGTCTCCCTTACAATGGTAAAGCTTTTTCCAAGAAAAAGGGGAGAGGGTTGAGCAGCGTGAGTACATATAGAAGGACCACCAAAGAGAAGAGGAAAGGGGAGATCTCTGGGGGCCACCAGAATGGTATTGTGGACCCAGGGCAGGTCAGAGACTAGGAGCTTCCTGTCTCCTATTCACTTGAGGGATGGTTCTCTCTGGAAATGCTCTGTGGCTGCCTGAGTAAGGGGAGAAGGTGGGTACATGTGCAAAAGAAGGATTTCCTGTGGAGAAACCAGACCATCACTTCCTTCCCTCGGAGTTACTTGCTGCATATCAAAAAGTTCAGTCCTGTACACACTAGCAAATAGTCCTTAACAGATCTCCACATATGTCCCCCTAAGTATGTACACCAAACATAGCTTAGCCTCTTACACATAACTGACCAGTGTAAACACATTGCTAATCAGATGCAATGACATGTGCCTTTTTGAGTTCTGACAACTTGTGACATCCTCTCTAAGCCTCAGTTTCCTCATTATAAAACTGGAAGCAGTGGGATCATCCTGGGTGAGTTCTTAGCCGCTCTGCTCTGATGATCTGTGGTCTAATGGTCACTGGTAGCCCCAGGCTTAACCAAGTCAGAGTCAGCACTGGCTTCAATCAAGAGCAATCCTGATGACCAGTGTGCAGCACCTTCCTTTGGGCAGCACTCAGCCTAACAGCAACTCGGCAAGTCCCCAGCCTGTCCAGCTCTGCCAGTGGTATTCACGTTAGCAACTCATGGCCCTCACTGTAAGCATCACCTGGCTGTTTTCCCCTGACACAGCCTCTGAGAACCTTCTTACTCTGTATACTCGTCTTCTCTGTCCATCTTTCCAGCTGCTCATGTCAGGCCCAACCCCTTTCCCAGGAAAATCTTCCAACTGATTCCTTGTGGCCCCACAAACCAATCCCTCCTTCGTGCCTGACCAGTCAGTCACTCAGATGTGGCTTGTGCACAGCCTAGAAACTTGATGGAAGTGTGCCATGACAGCTGGTTAAACATCACACTTGTGGTCATTTTTAGGAAAAGTTGAGTATCAATCCCTTGATAATGAACATAATTCCTCCACTTAATACAGTATCAATGGGAAACCCAGTTTCATCATGGGTCATGTCCCTTCACAGTGCCCTATCATTTGAGCATACAATTAGCCTGAAGTGCTTAGAACTGACTGTTCTATAGCAGCCCCAGGGAGACAATCTTTAGCATCCACACAATTAATAGTTCAGTCCCCAAAGTTACAAGTAAGGAAAAGAGGTCACAAAAGAAATCAAGAGGTGCAGTTCCCACAGCAAGGCAGATGGGAACTCATACAGAATCAAGGGTTCACACCTCAATCCATGCCTTGGTGAGATGTCGCCTATACTGGACCTCTACTGCACTAGGGCCATCCAGTCAACTCGATAAACACTGATGAGCATCTCACCTGAGCCAGGTTTTGTGCTGACATCAAAGGCTTCCCAACCCTTGTAGAGCTCTCATTTTCTCTAGTGGGTGAGACAGATGCAAACCCCATTCAGTTCTACAACTAGAGGATAGCTGTTATGTGCCAGGCACTGCCCTGAAGTCAAGACCCAGTGATGAGCCAGATAAATATGATCCATCCCTTCATGGGGCTTGTAGCCCATGGAGAAGATAGTCTCCGTACCAGTGAGTTGAGTGCTAAAAAGAGCGTGGTTCCTGGTATAGAGCAGGGACTCAAATATATGTTGATAGAATAGAGATAAAGGCCATATCCTCTGTCTCCTTTCTCACAGGGTCCAGAATGGGGCCTGACACAGTTAGGCTTCAGTAAATAAATTTAACCCACTGGTCCCCAACACTGTTCTGTGCATGATAGTACCAAAATAGGGACAACTAAAACCTTGGTCCACTGGACTGGGATGTTGCACTTCCAAATGGAAAGGCCCACCGTGGTTCCTTTGGGAAGGCGGCTTAAGGCTGGAGAGGGTGCAGGTGGGACTCACACTGTAGGGCTGGGGGGTTACATGACTTGCTGGTGTTGCTCTGTCAAGCCTCAGGCAGACAAATCAAGACAAAGCTTTCTAAATGATCAATGTGAGGTCTGTCATTCAAATGGAAGATAAGAGCAAAGAAAATACAAGTCTACTAACATAATGCTGGAGCAGAAACAACCGATCTTTCAGAAAACAACCACACAGATACTTCCTTAGAAAAGTTTAGTCCAGGAGGACTAATTTTTTTTCCTAATCAAAATTGCCTTCTTTAGAAAGAAACCACATGGTTTCAGTACTGCTATCTGTTGTAGTCCATCAGACATGTTTCCTTCCCTCAGAGAGCTTCCATTTTAATAGGGGGAGAGAAACGCCCTGAAACGGATGGCAGTGACTCAGGTTAAAAAGAGGCCCAGATGTGAGACTGTGCAGGAAGAAGTCACTCCCAGTGTCAGTGATGGTGGGGACCCAGGAAAACTTCACAGAGGAGGTGACCTTGGAATTGGCCTTTGGAGCAGAGGGAGACTTCAACATGTAGGATAAGAGGAAATACATTTTAGAAGATATCCATGTGTAGGGAACAGCCTGGATATAGGAAATCTAGAGCACACTTAAGTAAGAGGTTCTAGTCCATTTGCCTTGACCACGGATGACATGAAAGGGAGTAGAGGGAGATGAATTGGAGCAAGATCTCTGAAGGCTCCACATTTCAGGCCAAGGAGTGTGGTCCTCTGTGTTTTATTTTCCTCATCTATAAAATGGAGATAATACCCTCTCTCTTGCAAGAACTAAAGTATCTAATATCGATGAATTATATATGTTACTTGCTTTGTGTTTTATAGATAGAAATGCTTCATAGAGTAGCCGACTCCAGGCAGTGGTTGCAGTGGGGTCCATCACGGATTTTGAGGAAGGAAATGGATGGCACCCTTGGAGATGGGTTTAGATTAACACAGCACCACACAAATGAGCCCTTCTGTAATGTTAGTCCTTTTATACATTGCTCTTCTAAGGAATTAAGTGTTCTTTTTCTGCCTTTGCACAGAGAGGTGGTAGGTGGCTGCATCCGTCAGGGTTCTCCAGTGAAACAAAACCAGTAGGATTTGGAGAGAGAGAGAAAAAGATTTATTTAAGCTCGCACAATTGTTGGGGCTAGCAAGTTCAAAATCTGTGGGGCAGGTCAGCAGGCTGGAAACTTACGCAGAATTTCTAATAATTTTGAAGCAGAATTCCTTCTTCTTCAGGAAACCTCAGTCTTTACCCTTAAGGTCGTCAGCTAACTGGATAAGGCCTCCCCACGTTGCGGAGGGTAATCTCTACTGAAAGTTGATTTGTTGTAGGTGTTAAATCATATCTACAGAACACCTTTCCAGCAACATCTAAACTAGTATTTGACCAAACAGTTGGGCACCATCGCCCAGCTAAGTGGACATACAGAATTAACCAGCAGAGTGGTCTTTATCTCAAATAGAGAAACTGAGGCAAAAAGTGGCAAACTGAGGCAGAAACTTGACAAAACCCTAATTTCCTAGAACATGGTACCAAGCCTGCCAGATAATGTCTGGTAATAATTTTTACATTATTTATTGCTGCTCCCTACATAAAACTCTCCACAGACCAGAACCAAGCTGAACATCTATGGGGTCTCTTGTGCCAAATGCTGATGCAGCTGGAGATGCAGAATTTCAATTGGTGCCAAGAAGCCCTTCTTGACCGGAGTTTCCCACAGTGGGATGGACCACCTGGGATGCAGTGGGCTTGTTGTCCCTGGAGGTGAGCAACCAGAGGGGAGTCAAGCATCTCCTGAAAGTGGGACCAGGGACTGGGAGGAAGCCCCCGGGGAGGGTCTGTGAATTCTGATGACCCTACATACTAGAAATGTTGTTCAGAAAAGCCCCTACTTCTTCCTCTGCTCCACACCCCTTTCCCACCCTCAAGTGAGGCATCAGAGGTTGGGGCAGAACACAGAACATCCCTGAAATGGAAACTATCTGTGTGCCTTTCTCACCCTCCCTCCATCAGCCCCCTCCCCCCAGCCAGCTTCGCCTGGTTAATCTTTCTGGGAGGGGAGCCTGTCAAACTCGCCTCTGCCTCTGCCTCTGCCTCCTTTCACACCCCATCTGATCCTTCACACCTACTCCCACTGGAGCCTCGGGGGTCCCAAGGGATCCACCATCATCCTGGACAAGTCATGGGTCACCAGCCACCTCTCTTCTGTGCCTACACCCAATTAATCATCTCTTCCTGCTGATTTGCATGGCAACTCTCTTGCGCTTAGCTGCTCAGGAGAGTTTTCTAGTTTCATCACCTCAGTTCATGTTGGCCTCCTGGGTCACTCTGGATTTCCCTGCCAACCCACCACAGACCTGGCCTCTGTACCCTGCCTGTCTATGCTCCAGGGGGTCCTTGTCGTCTCATGAGCCTTCCGTTACCATCAGCAAGCCAGGCTATGCATGAAGCAGCATCTTGCAAGGGATGGGCGGTCTTGGCTATGGCAGGGTTCTTGAAGTTCTGGTGGATTGACTTCTGGTGGATTGCAAACGCCTAAATTGTCTCGTCTACTCTAGCCCACCCGACTATACCCCCCTTTACAGATGGGAAACTGAAGCTAGAGCAAGGAAAAGGCTTGCCTAGGCTTTGGGACCCCCTACCTTCCACCCGCTCCATCTCCCTCTGCCACATGTTGTCAACAGAAAACAGAAAGCATCTCTGAAAACATCAACGTGTTAGGAGTGAGTGAAAAATGTGTTTCAATATTGTCGCAACGGCCTTGTTCCCTCCAGGCACCTTCTTCTCAGATGGCAGCTGTTTTCGCGACGCTCTGGCCATAGCGTTGAGCTGGGCTGTGGCATGGAGCCAGAGGGTGGGAGGGAGAAGAGCCCTCCCTCCCAGCCAGGAGCGCTTTTAGCACAGTGAACCGAGCCCTCCTAAGCCATACCTCCCACAGAGTCGTCACCAGGAGCCAGGGAACAGATGAACATGAAGATACAGGAACTAGACCAGAGAACCAGAACACTGGGAAGGACGGGGGAAGCAGTGGCAGATCCAGGGAACAAGGGGGCAGACACCTGAAAGACCTCAAGTCCCTGGACCATCAGGGCCAACACAAATCCCAACGCTTGGTGTAAAAGATCGACTCAGGCCTCCCATGACACTGTCAAGATCAGAAAGTCACCGTCGTACAACTTGGAGGACCTTCAGAAATTATCAATTCTAAATCTTCTATAGTATATATGGGGAAACTGAGGCCCAGAGAGAGCTTCATATCCTACACTGAGTTAGGGGCAGAGCCAGGACTGCAGGCCAGGCCCATGTCCCCCAGTGTGGGACTCTCTCCCTGAGCCGGAATGGGTTTGGAGGAGGCTTGGAGAAGGCTCAGAGCAGGGAACGTCAGAGACTGGGTGCTGAGCTTTTTGGAACCCTGGTGTCTGGTGAGGCAGAAACACCAGAGAGGAAAACTGGGGCATCTCTGTGACAACAGACTCCTGAGGGGCTGTGGAGAAACCGGTGTGGTTGTGATGGGGAAAGAAAGGCTGTGAAAGTGAAATTTGCAATTTGTGAGAGAGGGAAACTGAAAATGTGCTCTCCATCCCATGCAAATTATCTGTGGCTTTTTGTCCCACACCTGCAGCAGCTCACAACATGTACAACACCAGGATCAATGGGGCTTGGTTCCCACGGTCTGCACTCAGGAAAATGGGAGCAGAGAAGGCCCCCCTCAGTCTGGGAGGGATGTGCTGGGATGTCCAGGCTCCATGTGTAGGTGTCCACTGGGCTGAGAACTGACCTCCTTTGTACATGGCTGACGACCCTATTAGGGATTACTTCCTAGCAATAGTGCTTAGGGCCCCCCATTCAGCTCCCAACTTCCTGCCCTGCTCATCTCCTGCCACTCCCCCCTTGTTCTGCCCCCAGAACCCCCAACATTTTCACTCCTTTGAGAATTTCCTCATCCTATGTCCCCTGCTGGAAATACCCTCCTTCCTTTTCTCCATCCTTGTCAGCCTGGTCAGAAATTGCATGAGGAAACCCCTTCTGCTCCAGGCACCGTCAGTACCTCTCAGCTGTGCCTTCCAACCTCCTCATCTAGCTCACATCTGCTTTCTATTTTTTTAATTAATTAATTTTTTATTGAAGTTGATTTACAATGTCTTAATTTCTGTGTACAGCATACTGACTCATATATATATATGTATATGTATATATATATATATATATTCTCTTTCATATTCTTTTTCATTGTAGGCCATTACAAGGTATTAAATATGGTTCCCTATATAGTGCTATATAGGTGCTATACAGTAGGACCTTGTTGTTTATCTATTTTTATTTATTTATGCTTGTTCTTCCCCCACTTATTTATTTTTTCCATTTTTTAATTGAAGTACAGTCAATTTACAATGCTCTGTCAATTTTATGATGTACAACATAATGTTTCAGTCATACATATACATACATATATGCCTTTTCATATTCTTTTTCATTATAGGTTACTACAAGATATTGAGTATAGTTCCCTGTGCTATACAGTAGAAACTTGTTTATCTATTTTATATATAGTATATATAGTATCTGCAAATCTCAAACTCCCAATTTATCCCTTCCCACCCCCTTTCCCCCCTGGTAACGATAAGTTTGTCTTCTATGTGAGTCTGTTTCTGTTTTGCATATAAATTCATTTGTGTCTTTTTTTTTTTAGATTCCACATTTAAGTGATACCATATGACATTTTTCTTTCTCTTTTTGGCTTACTTCACTTAGAATGACGATCTTCAAGTCCATCCACATTGCTGCAAATGGCATTATTTTATTCTTTTTTATGGCTGAGTAGTATTCCATTGTATAAATATACCACAGCTTCTTTATCCAATCATCTGTCATTGGACAATTTAGGTTGCTTCCATGTCTTGACTATTGTAAATAGTGCTGCTATGAACACTGGAGTGCATGTATCTTTTTGAATTAGAGCTTCCTCCAGGTATATACCCAGGAGTATAGCCCACATCTATTTTCAATTGTACATTTACACTCTCAGTCTCCTGCAGTAGACTGGGAGCTCCATGAGGGCAAGTACTGTGTCAGATTCACCTTTGTATCCCAAAAGCCAACCACTTTGCTTGGCGCCCATTAGAGGCCAGGGATGGCAAACATTAGTCATGCATGCTGCCACCATCCCAGTCAGAGCCAGGGCAGACATTGCTAATCAATCATAATCACCTTTCCCTTGGAGTCTCAGAAGTCTTCACTCTTCAATATAGGGTTCCAGGTAGGTACTGCCTGGCAATCAAGATTGGCTTTCCTGATAAAACTAATGACTCATAAAATGTGTGACTCAGACCTCAGCTGGGGGCTACTGGCCCCTCAGAGATTTGGCTCCAGTGCCATGGTCTGTGCTTTCTGTGATTGCTGAGAGATGCAAAGCTAACTTCCTCATGCTGCCTCAGCCTCACTCCCAAAACAATCCGGATAGGAAACCCACAGCCTTTCTCAGTCCACACACACATGCACATACTTGCCCACGTACACACTCCCACATGTTCACACTCACTCACAGACACACACTTACGCACATATTCCCATTCATACAAGCACACATCCACACATGCTTATATATATATACACACAACCACACATGCACAGACACACACATGCTCACACATATAGACATATTTGCACACTCACACACGCACACACTTGTCACCCATGTGCACATTCATGCAGTCACAAATACATTACCATGAAACATTTCGTGAGTTTGGGGAACTTCAGTGAAGATTTTAGGACTGCAGGGAGGAGTCACATTACACAATGCATGGCTTCCCCCTGTCCTTGCCATTCCCTCAACCCACTGTCTCTGTCTTCTCCCCACTTCTTCCCTCCGTCCCTCCAGCACTGTCCCACCCCACTGTCAAATTTTTGTCCCTCTGTTTTGCAGAGCCATTCTGCTGCCCACTCTGGAGCTGGGGGCAGCCCATACCTGTGCCTGCAGATCCCAACCGACCACATAGAGCCTTTCCCGGAGTCATTTGAATCACGTTTCTCCATCTCGTTTCAAATATTGTTATGAGTAAATAGATGGCTTTAACAAAGGACATCTGTCCACAGCTCTCCAATTCCCATTCTACATACACAATTCAGTGACAAACACTGTTTTTAAGCCCCTACTCAGTGCCTGGCACTGTGCCCAGCATTGCAGATACAGATAGTACCACCACAAAAAGAGCACCCAGTTTAACAGCAAAAACAAATAATGACAAGTGAAGAGTGTGGTTAATACCATCCCTGGAGGCAGAGGAATGACTTCCCTGCTGTGAATATGAAGGATGACCAAATTCCAGGTGAACAAGATGAAGAGGGTCATCTCACGCAGGAGGGAGAGAGCACAGGGGCCATCCATGCTGGGGGTAGAGCTGAGGGTAGAGGAGCAGAGTGAGCAAGCAGAGGCCAGACTGCCCCCGGGCCTGGGGCAGGGTCCGTGACTCTGTCCTGCTAATGACAGCGCCCTGGGCCACTTGGGAAAGCCATGGTTTGAAGGGGGACGAGTTTCACAGACGTCTTCCCCACAACCAGCTAAGCCATGTGCCCATCCCTCCACCATCAAGGCCTCAGAAAAGTGCTGATTCAGGATCTGACTTACCTCCAGCAAACACACACAGCAGAGGCAACTTACATCCGATTCTGGTCAATGACCATTAATTTCACTTGAACTTGAACTTCATCTAAATGGACTCATCCAATATGGACTCTCTTGTCTCTGGCTGCTTTAGCTCATTGTGTCTGTGTGATTCACCCCTCAGTAGAATCTTGTAAAACTTTGTTTCAAACATTGACAGTTGGGGTGCAAAACTTGGAGGAGCCCAAACTTGACACAACAGTTTCCTAATCACCCCACCACAGAAGCAGGGCTCTCATGAAAATTAGCTTTTATCCTCTTCTTTTAAAAGCTTACACAGAATGTAAGCCTCAAAGGCCACAATGTATATAGCAAGCTCCCCCACCCACACTGAGCAGCGAGATCTCTCTCTAGTCCACGACTTAAGAGACTCTATTAAATCCAGGGTGGATTTTCTATGCCCAGTGGTTTTCCATTTTGTCTTTTAATTTTTACTTTAGGGACTTAATTTTAACAAAAGAGCCGAATTACCACCACGCTTTAAAAATAAACTTGTTCAGGGGAGTTAAAAACAGGCTTTAGGCTATGGAGCTTTAATTAACTTTGAAAGATGAGTTAATTAAACAGCCCCCGTGTCCTGTCTCATGCTTTGCAAAGGCAAAGAAGAGAGACCCAGAGCCTGGAGGCTCTCACTTTGGCAAAAATACTGGAGCCACCTGATGAGCTTTAAAGTTTTCCGTGCCCAGTCTGCACCCCAGACCAATGATGTCAGAATCTGTTGGGTTGGGACCCAGACACCAGGATAGTTTTTTAAGCTCTCAGATTTCAGTATGCATCAGAGGCTGAGAATCTCTAGACTGACTGACAGCTGTTGACAGTGATGGGCTGAGAGACGAGAAGAAAGGGAAATGGGTGAGGCCGAGAGACGGAAAGGTCTTCACACCAAAATACATCTCCGCTTTGGAAGGAACCAAGGAGGCTGCAGTCAAGCCAGGTGACACCAAGGGACATTTCCAACCTCTAAGGAAGAATTCTGTTATGGGATGAACTGTGTGTTCCCCCAAAAATGTTGAAGCCCTAACCCCCAGTACCTCAGAATGTGACTGTATCTGGAGACATGGCCTTTAAAGAAGTAATTAAGTTAAAATGAGGCCATTAGGATGGGCCTCAATCCAATATGACTGATGTTCTTATAAAAAGAGGAAATTAGGACAGAAAAAACACCAGGGGACCCATGCACAGGGGGATGACCCTGTGGCGGGGCAGCAAGAGGCCACCATCTGCAAGCCAAGGACACAGGCCTCAGAGGAATCCAGCCCTGCCAGCACCTTGATCTTGGACTTCCAGCCTCCAGAACTGTGAAAAATAATTTTCTGTTGTTTAAGCACCCAGTCTGTGGCATTTTGTTATGGCAGCCCAAACAGACTAATACATTCCATGTCAGCTCTTTGGCCATATGTGTTAAGAGTCTTACGAGAGTTCCTCCTCTGGCTCAGTATCTCCACTCTACCCTATAAATTAACCAGTAATGGCCTTAAAGAATTATCTGCTAAGATGTCCATAGAATATTCTGTATAGTTGTGGCTATTGGAAATGTTTGACAGTGGGAGAATGGAGAAGTAAACGATAGCAATCGATTCAACTGAGCAAGAGGAAGCCATTCAGTTAATAAGATTTTTAAAGTGGGACCTTCAGCATGACCTCTCATTATATAAAAGTGCACTGATCTTGACCTTGATCAGGAATCTCATCCTGAGATCTCTTCACCCCCTCCCAGGATGCTGGCCATGTGTCTACTTTCTTTGACATCCAACATCTAGGTTACCTACAGGTAACCCCCTGTCCCCAACACATACAGACCCACACAGAGCCTTCTAACTTTCCAGTTTGTACCTCTACCTACCCACCTCTATCCCAAACCCATACCCAGATGTATAAATCTGAAGACATGTGTTGAGCTGAACTGCACTTTACATATGTAAGTTATACGTCAATTTTAAAAGTATTTTGAAATGAAGAAGAAAAAAGCTGGAAGGTAATATGATATGGACACAGGTGATTGACAGAGGGTCTGTGGAGCCGGGAGAGGCTAGGGCTGGAGGCTCAGCTTGACTTGGGTCAGGGAAGGCTTCCCCTGAGAGGTGGCTCTTGTGCTAAGGCTCAAAGGCTCCGAGAATGAATGGGGGAGATAGAGTGTTTCATTCTTGTTCATAGGTTCAGAGGCAGGCCATTGGGGGATGCATTCAGGTGGAGAAAGTGGAGAGCACTGGCCTGGACAGGGGAGTGGAGCGTTCTGGGAGAGGATGAGGGACCTGACAGGGCCTGCAGATGGGGTTGTCTGCTGTGCTGATTCCAAGAAGGATCCTGGCATGTCAGGTCAAGTGATCTGTGTTATCAGTGATCTCAGAGAGGGGCCAGGCTGCCATGCCAGCTGTGAGGTGCAGGGGGGAACTCAGGCGAGGGGTAGAGGTGGAGTCAAGGGTCCAGATGTTGTGGCTGAGGTCCTGAGTCTCTGTACTTCGGGGTAGAGATGGGTGGACCAGGCACAGACTGAAGGGCTAGGCTCTGTGGGTCTGTGTGTGTGTGGAGGGGAAGCAGAAACTGATAGGGAACTTAAATTTTGGGAACCAAAGAAGATAGTCAAAGTGGGATGGGGTGAGAAGATCTCAGGACAAGGTTTTGGGTTGTGACCTTGAACCCAGGCTAGCTCAGGGGTTCTTGGTTCATCTATTTTCTCCTTTCTCCTTGTTTGTTTTTATAAGATCGGATTTGAAAGGATTCTTGGAGACTCCCCCTCCTCATTTTATTTTATTTTATTTTGTAATGACCTTTTATTTTTTCCCCCTACCCTTGCCCCAATTTACAAAGAGCAACTCTGAGGCCCAGAGAAGGATAGAGAGTTGAGAAGGACAGGGAATGTGGGTCGGTTAAGTGATGTAAACCAAGCACATAAAGGGCCTAGCAGTTGTCCTGCGCTTGGCCAGGGGCCAGCAGGCCCACTCAGGCTCACTTCAGAGCAGCCTGGACCAGGAGGATCTCAGAAGAGACCCTGCCCCCGTCTTCCAGAGAGACCCTGAGCCAGTCATTTCAGGACTGTGACCCAACTCTGATGCAGAAATGGGCCTGGTATATTCACACAGATCAGCAGCAGTTCCTTCTATATTTCTGTGGGGTATTTTGCTTGGTTGTTTTTTTTTTTCAATTATCCAGATTACTAGGTGAATTCCCATGATTAAAGGGTCCCCATTTTGTGAGACCAGCTGTCAAGAGGAAGTGAGCACACGCTGGGCTTGCCCACCGGCCAGTGTTTAGTTGGCAGACGATGGTGGGGCCCCCCAAATGCCACTTTCCACCTTCTCATGAATTAATTTCTCCTCACTGTGTAAACAACAGGGCTTTATAAATGCAACTCTCTCCTTAATGTTTAAGTACATTAGCTCTCATAATGAGCCGAGACCCCAGTAACTACTCTGCAGTGTAAACCAGCCCTCTTCTCCCAACAAAGCCATCCCTTGGTTTCTGATGCTGGAGGGATTGGAGAGGCAAGTTTGGGACTGCTGGGTCGGGGGTCTTTGGAAGGAGGACAGATAAAAGAGATGTGCTGTGAATGAAGACATGTGTCTGTGTGTCTGCATGCAATTGTTTGGTGAGGTGTCTACACGATGAGGGATGCACCACAGAGGGGGAACCTCATCGTCCACCTCTAGGCCTTTACCTCTGCTGCTCCTTCCCCCGGCATCCTTTCCTCTCACCTCTCTTCCAGCAAAATCCTACCATGTTCAGCAGCCAGCTCAGTGAAGCCTGGCTGGACAAGTGGACAGCAAAGAGCTCAGACTCCAGGACAGGGCAGACGCCTCAGTGACGATCCCACATTCAGGGCCACCATCAGGGCCACCTTGTTCTGGCACCAGTCACTTGTCCTCTGTGGTCCCCCAACACTTTGCACATTTCTGTGCCTTATTTCAGAACAATAAGCACTTAAGTTACAGAATTAAATCCTTTCTAAGTTCCATTCTTTGTAAAAATGAAAACAAAACTTTATAAATATATGTGTAAGTAGATATTTGGGAATATGTGCATATGTATAAAGAAATATGTCTCTGTATATTCATGGAAAGAAATCTGAAGGACACCTACTAAATTGTTCCTCTTGCTTATCTCTAGGAAGTGGGTTTGGTTTCATATGAAGTATTGTTTGAACTTATTACAAGCATGTATTAGATTTTTAAGCTTTTAACTAATGTTTCTGAAGAAGAGATGGTTTCCTGAATTTGATCTGTCTTCTCCCTTTGCTGGACTTGCCTCTGCTCCCCGTGCCAGCCCAGGTCAGGGCAGAGTGCAAAGTGGGCAAATGTTTGTGAAGTGAATCATGGAGCATGCAAGGGTGAGCCCTAGCTAGCCCTCCACGGGGCAGGGACATGATGCTGTTGCATCACAGTGCTGGAAGGGTATTCGTGAGTCCTCAGGAAATGTCTGTTGAATGAATGAACGATGAATGGGTGAACAAATGAATGAATGAGAATCTAATCTAAGTGATCATAGAATCTGAATTTGTGTGCCTGAATTAATAGTTTTTTTAATGTATTAATATTGGGAACCAAAGAAACAATGAAATAGAAGATACCAACTGAATGCATCCTGGAAATGTGTTATCAATAGGTGTAAAATTTTTTTCATTATAAAGTAACAGAACTATACTTTAGAAGTCAGAAAAATAAAGAAGAAAAGGGTATAATCACCCCACACTAACATATCTACTCTGTATTTTCACACAGCTCCTTTAGGCTATGTGAATGCGTGCACATTTACCAAATCTACATGTTACATAGTGGACTACTCACACCATTTTGTATCATGCTTTAAAAAAAAAATTCTATATCCTAAGCCTTTTTCATCCTATTATAAATTCCCCAACTATTTTATGAGCGCAGTTGACTCCATTAAGGGAGCAGTATCATTTATTTAGCCAACCGTCTGTTGTTATATTGAAGTAGTTTCCCTTTTGTAATACAGCATAGTATTAATTTTTTAATTACTAGCTTTTGCCCGTTGTCTTATAATTTTACTCTGGGGTGACATTCAGAGATGCTTGGGCACCTCAGGTCCATGTCCCCAGAAGCAAAGGAGAGCTGAGCAGTCTCAAAGTGGCTGGACCACAGATTATTACCAGTCCACACAAGATAAGGAGCTTACACCAGAGAGTCAATCACTGCTCCCTTCATTGAGAAAGTCTTGCTGCAACGAAAAGTCAAATGAACTAAACAGTGAGCTCGGTGACACAGTGATGTACATTCTGGTGCAAACTCCTGATTCATTCATGGATATTTAACCAAGAATTTTCAGACTAGTGCTGGTCTATAGGTCACTTTCTGAGTAGTACTTGTTTGTACAGCTTCTTAGAGCACAAGTGGATTTTGTGGGAAAGTTCACCTCTGGATGGATTCGTGGTTGGGTTTTGGAAGAGAATAACTGTCCCTCCCCTAAGCCCGGTGTTGTGCTGTGGCCTTCCGGTGCAACAACACCTAAAGGATGCCCCATCCCGCAGTCCTGCTGCCCCCATGCTTTTGGGGGTTTGCATTGTGTTCCTGCAGGGTGCGTGGGCTCACACAGGCTGTAGATCTCCTGTGCACCTCCATACACTTGTGTAAACAGCCAGGGCTGCCCCTGGAAGGAAGGAGAACAGGGCAATTCAATCAGAGAGGCCACCATGACAGTTGTGCTGTTGGCATGTTTCACAGGACCCTTAGGATAGTGTTAAAGACAGAAGTTTTTCAATTAAATTTCAATTATTCTTGGAAAAGAGGAAGGATTTTCAGAATTTTAAGCTGGAAAGTGACATGGTCAGGTTTGCATTGTAGAAGGAGCAAACCACTCTGTGGAGAATAGACTAGAGGGGGTGAGACCAGAGGTAGGAATTCTAGTGGGAAGGTCAGAACTAGACCAGTAGGCTTCACCCTCCCACGTCCACACGCTGGCCACAGCCTCCTCATGAGAGAGTGTACTCACCTAGGCCTGGCCTTTGGGCTTGGTCTTGTGACTTACTTTGGTCAATGGAATGGGGCAGAAGTGACTGGATACCAATTCTGAGACTTGACCTTAAGAAGCCTCACATGTTTCTGCTTGCCTGCTGTATCTCTGCCATCACCAGGAAGAGGATGTGCCAGGTAGCCCGCTGACCCTGGAGGACGAGAGATGTGTGGAGCAGAGCCACTCCTCCTACTTGCAGACTCACAAGCCAGCCCAGCTGAGGCCAGCCAGGCTGCAGAGCCATGAGGAAGCACTGCCTGCTGCTGTAAGCTGCTTGTTAGGCAGCGTCACCGTGGCAGCCGGTAGCTGATACAGTGAGACGCGAGGAGTGACCAAGCCGAGGAGCACTGAGGAGAGCAGATGGAGTTAGTGGTCAGCTGGGTGTGTGGGTGAGACTGATGGAGATTCTCGGAGGGCTCGGGGTTTGGGCTCAGGTTTCCGGGTGGTGAAGGTGCAGTGCCTGGGGTGGAGGGCACAGGGGTAGAAGGACAGGAAGTGACCTCCCACGTTAGAGTCACATCAGCAGCTCCCTCTCACTTCCCCTGAACCTTTCTTTGTCTCTGTTTCCAGGGGAGACCAGGGCCTGTGTTGTCAGGATAAGCCCCTCAGGGGCTGAAGCACTGAGCGGGATTACATGCATGCCTGCCACACTCAGTGTATGCAGGGACCTCCATCTTTGTCATCAGTATCTCCTCCATTACAGGCCCATTCAGACAAGCCCTGATTTGGAAAAGGGGATGAATTAGGGTTCACAGCAATGGGGGCCACTCAAGAAAGGCCCTGAGATTTCCTAGGGCTTCCTGCAGAGAGTACAACCTATTCTCATTACTTTCATTTACTTAAAATAACTGCCTTTGCAGCAGTGAAACTGCCCAAAATATTCACTTCTTTATTTCCAGCTGGACAAGCTGAACTCAATTTGCATTGGATAATTATTTTCAATTAAGTGATAACAATCCTGTTTTGTGCAAAAATAATCTTGTCCAAAGGCCAAACAGTTTATCTCATCCAAGAAACAAGGAGGCAGTGACAGTGGGAGACCTATCAGCATGCTCTCCCTGCAGTGGAGGGATGCCCCAGCCAAGTCCCTCGGGGTGCACCTCTGACCCCGTGGACCCAGTGGGACCATTTGCCATGTCTGCCTCTGAGCCCCTGCACTGCAGCCGCTTTTTTCTGCTTTGAAGTAAAAAGGAAGCACCTCCTGACAACTATCAGGTGCTAGAAAAGGCAGCTGGTGCAGAGACAGGCCCAGAACAGAGGCAGGAGACCTGAGTTCCAGACTAGCTGTATGTCCCCAGGCAAGTCCTCCCTGTTCTGGACCTCAGGACCTCTGTATGGGGGAGCAGCGAGGTTAGATGTATGAGACTGCTCCAGCTCAGACGTTCTGTGATTCTGTCGCAGTCACCCTGAGCTGCCTAGGTTTAGAGTCAAGTTTTCTATAGGGAAACCAGCTCTGCCAAGCCCCACTTCCTGGGTATTCTGTGTACTGCTGACTTGGTGGTTCATCCCCACCAGGCAGAGGGAGCAGGGACTGAGTTCTGAAGCCTCATTCAGGAGGAGCTTGTTCAAGGCTACTCATGTGTTCAGGAGCGGATAGCTCCCAGCCAGGCGCTTTAGGAGTTGGAGCACTGAAACTCAAAAGATCACAGAGCTGGGAACCTCCCAAGGTCCCAAACCTGTAGCAACGGAGCACTCACTTCCTCTCCAGCCAGCCATTTGCCATGCCAACATTTGTCTGAAAGGCCTCCCTGCCTCCCCAGGACACATGTGCCTTGGGTCCTCCTGTGTGGTCTCTCCTGTCCACCCACCCTGCCGACCTCAACCACTGCCTGGCCAGGCCTTGATATCAGGTTTAAAGTAGCCATGGTGCTGTTCCCTTTGTTGTACAGCCAGCACAGCCAGCCAGACCCATTCCTCCCCACACCTTCTGATATCTGATGTGCACGACAGTCAGTGTGTGCAGGTTATCTCAAGCCCATTATCTCACTCACCCCTATAGCTCTCTGTAGAGCCACATGGGCCTGCAATTCTCATTGCTTTATGGAGACGTCATATTCCTGCATCTGACTAGAATTCCTTACTTCCATTTACAGTCCTCTCTACTGCTGCAAATCTGCGTAAACTCCTCCCCACTGACGCATTTCCTGCAAACATCTCCCACCGGTGTCTTCTCCTTCTTCCTGATACCACATTATCATCACAAATCTAAAGGTAGACACATTTATAGCTATGCACGGAGACTCTTCTCTAAGTCCATAAAGTCCTAACTGAACTTGAACTTGGTTAGATACATCAAGAAAACAAAACACACAGCCCCAAAACCTCTTCCCCAAACTGAGGCAGATCAGCTGAGCCCCAGCTCTGTGCAGGTGGCAGTGCAGCCCCCCCACCCCACTTCCTCCCCAGGGGACCTCAGAGAGGCCTGGGGAACAATTTGGGAGAAACATGAGGAAGCCACGACAGCACGTGCAGGGCTGACTATTTTTATACAACCCACTCAGCCCTGAAGAAGGAGATCGGTGTTTGCATGAGGCAGGGAGAGAGAAGAGGATAATGTTTTTGATATATTAACTGATGTGAATACTTTATTCTATAAATATTTGCTGATATGGAAAGATGTTTATAAATATTTGTTTATGTGGAAAGAGTACATGTTGCTAAGTGAAAATGACAATACATATGATCCCATTCTTGGGGGGGAAAAAAAAACTACCTTCCTGCCCACCCTCTTACTGTTACTTACGTAGAAAGAAGAGAAGATTGAGTAGGTCCAGACAAAAAAATGATGTCAGTTTTTGTGCCCAGTACTTCACATATTTCATGCTTCAGGAGCAGGTGATGGGAGAAACCAAGTGGGGTAAAAAAGCCCAGCATTAGTTTTTGTGATTCAAAAACCAAAGCTCTAGGTGTGTGAACTTCACCACCCACTCAGCAAGCCTGGAGCTCTGGAGGCCTTTGGGCATAGGCTTTATACCATCAGCAGTAGCTCTAAAGGATACTGCTCAGAAAAGCCAGCTTTTCCCTCCTCCGTCCTCCCCTAAGACTCGCTGAAGTTCCCCCAGGCTGGAGGAGGAAGGGGAATGGAGGGGAAGCACAAAAGTGTAATGCTGGTGGCTCCTCTGAGAAGGGGCCTGTCCCTGACGCCTCACTGCGGAACTTGGCCTAGAGGTGGGGATGATAATAGCTCCCCATGAGCTGGGAATCTGAGAGCAGCTGGACGGCAGCCTTGCTGCCCTGCTGGGTGGAGGCAGCAGGGGGTTGAGACAGCGGCACAGAACATTTAGGCAAACCTACTGGACAGCTGTAAAGACTGAGCCAGGGAGCAAAGGCTCCAGTGTGCCTGGGGGCGCCAGGCTCTTTGCCAGGCCCCACACCGGTCCCTGCTGTCCCTCTGCTTTTCCAGCCTTGCCCAGCACTCTTCAGAGCTCAGACAGTCCTACCGTTGGGTGGCCAGGTT
Source organism: Camelus bactrianus (assembly GCF_048773025.1). Classification (NCBI taxonomy): domain Eukaryota; kingdom Metazoa; phylum Chordata; class Mammalia; order Artiodactyla; family Camelidae; genus Camelus; species Camelus bactrianus. Next base: position 47,051,609 of record NC_133542.1, read on the forward strand.
GGGGGAAGGTAGGAGGGCTCCATGCTGGGGGATCCTGTGTACTCGCTGGTGTACAGCTCTCCTACTGATCACTTACCGATGAGGAAACCGAGGCTCAGAGTGGTTACGTGGTTTGTTCAAGTCACGGAGTGGAGTTCAGACCATGGTCTGACTTCTTGTCAGTTTCAACTGACTTCAACCTCCACATTCTCTTCTCTACTCAATGGAGAAGAAAAGAGCAGAGGTGGCAGTGCCACCTTGTGTGCCCTCAGGCAGCCGGAGCCCCAAAGCCAGACAGGACTGGAGGAGGGAGAGAAGAAACCACCAGAGCCACCATATCTCTTAAGTACAGTTTGCTGAATTCAAATTAGACGGCACAATCTCCATGTTAAAATTACAGTTCCCGAAGGGATCACGTCCAATTTAAATGTATAAGAGGCCATTAATGGGCCAGGCTGGCTGTTAGAATTTAGCGCTGGTGTCATTTGCAGTGTGGTTCTGCTATTATGTGAGGGGCACTGGGGATAACAGAAGTGTGAGGCACACGAAGCCCTAGGCTGGCTGGGTGCTGAGGACCACAATCCCCCAAGAAGCTCCAACCTGCCTTCCTGAGGGTTAGCAGAGCTTCCTTCTGTCTGTCTGAGGTCAGATACCCTTCCCCAGCCCAGCCCCACCCCCCCACCCAGCTGAGTGACCTTGAAACACTCTGCAGGTGAGGTCCCTGAAGCTGACCCTGACAGAGTTCAGCAATGAGGAGGTTCCCCAGATTGACACCTGAGGAAGGGAGGGGAGGAAGCAGAAGTGGGCAGAGGGAAGAGTCTAGCTGCCAGGCAGGCTCAGTAAGGAGGCTGGCCCTGAAGGTAAGAATGTCAAGGTGTCTGGAGTTCCACGGGGCAGAGTGAGGCCTTAGTAGCCCCACATAGGTCAGTCCTCAGATGTGGGCACTCCAGGAAGGGCTGGGACCCTGGGCTGGGCCAGTCTCCACAGCTGTAGCCCCCTGAGGCCAGGCAGCTGGTCCTCCATGGAAGAGGATCTTGGTGACCAGCAGTGATCAACAGACACTCTCTGAGCTGCACACATCTGTCCCACAGGGGTAATGTTGACCCTGCCTCAGGGCCCCAGGGCAGGAAGAGATAATGCATGTGAAGCCTAAGCTCAGGCCCCACACAGTAAGGGCTCAAAAGGCATCAGCCCTCCTGTGTTCCATCCCCACCCAAATCCCAGGATGGCCTGCACTCTCCTCCTTTGGCCTTGCACTCCCTCCCCAGCACCCACAAAGGGTCCAGCCTCTCTTGCACACCTCCACTGACGGACAGATCCCTCCCCACGTCAGCTCAAGTTATTGTGAACAGCTTTGTGGTTGTTAATTGTGGTAAATATATATAGCATAAAATATACCATTTTAACCATTTTTAAGCATACAGTTTAGTGGCATTAAGTACATTCCCATTTTTGTACAACTATCACCATTATACATCTCCAGAACTTTTTTACCTTTGCAAACTGACTCTCTAGACCCATTAACACTAACTCCTCATTCTCCCCTCCCCCATCCCCTGGCAGCCACCACTCTACTTTCTGTCTCAATTAATTTGACTACTGTAAATCTTATATAAGTGGAATCATGCAATATTTGTCTTTTTATGCCTGGCTTATTTCACTCAGCATGCCTTCAAGGTTCATCACGTTGTAGCCTATGCCTGCATTTCATTCTTTTTTATGGCTGACTAATATTCCATTGTAGGTATATACTGAATTTTTTAATTTATCCATTTATCTGTTGATGGACCCTTGGATCATTTGCACCTTTTGGCTATTGTGCATAATGCTGCTGTAATCACAGGTGTGCAAATATCTCTTTAAGTCCTTACTTTCAATTCTTTGGAGTATATACCCTGAGGTGGGATTGCTGGACTATACGGTAATTCTAGGTTTAAGTTTTTGAGGATGTACCATACTCTTTCCCACAGCACCTGCACCATTTTTGTTGAATGGCTCTGACTAGAAAACTGTCTTAAGTTACACTAGACTCTGCATCCCTGTGACTTCCTCACTGGCCCTGGGTTTGCCCTCAAGGCCATATCCCTCATCTGCCCGCTATGTCCTGGGTTGGCCCTGCTGAGTCTTGATGACAGCCCGCAGCCCCACTGGGCTCTCTCTGCTGTGGGCAGGTCTCCCCCATGTCCCATGCCTCTCACAGTTGGCTCCACTGGGCGCACACTTCTCTGGGGGCTCTGCCCCTACTGCTTCCTGCACAGAGCACGTTTTCCCTTGAGAAATTACCCAAGGCTGGGAGCATCCAGGCCGCCCTGTTGCAGGGAGAAGGGGCCTCAGCATTGGGAATGAGCTGGCCGTGGCAAATTGATGAAACCCAATCCCTTACCTTAGACCACCCCACCCACCTTCCAGCTGATTCTCTCCCCCAAACCTGCTCCTCTCCCTCAATCCCCCAGCCGCACCAGCCTTCCATCTGCTCTCTTCCCAGCTCACAGCCCTCCTCATTCTCACCACTCAGGTCTCAGATCGAAAGTCACCTCTTCAAGGAGACCTTCACTGACCGCCCGGAATGAAGACCCCACCTGCATCCTTTCTACCAACTCACCTGCCTGACTTCCTTCATCTCACTCACAACTGTCCTCTGGCAGGTAAGTCCATGAGGCTGGACCTCTGCTCGTCCCGGCTCTGTCCCTGTGCCCAGAAGGTGCCTGGCACAGAGAAGACACTCAGTGCAGCTGTAGAATGAAGGTATGAGTGCCAAGAGCTGGTATCTCCCCCACTCTCTCCTCCTGCCTGGGAGTCAGGACCTGGGATTCTCACTCTCCTCAGCTGTAACCTGCGATAAATGGACCCAATCATCCCTAATGCTTCTCCCTGCTTTTCTGAGTCTCCTCAATTCATTATCCCTGCTAACAAAAAAAAAACAAAAAACAAAAAAAAAACCTTTAAACAGAAGTATAAGCAAATCCTCCTGGGAAATTCTGGAGGCATTTTACACATTTAAAGAGGTAACATAGATTTAAATTTTAAATTTTACTCTGCTCTGTCAGTTTCCTAGATAAGACTGAAAGTTCCTTTGATATTCAAAAATCTTTAAAATATCTAACCTCAGCTTCTGAAAGGGCTAAGACAGTCTCTTCTCCCTCCATTTCCAAAGACTCCTGATTTCCCTGTCCTGAGACATTTTCACCTTTAAGTCCATCCAGGGGTATAGTGTGTGTGTGGTGAGAGGAGTTATGTCATCGTTATCAACAACAATAAAACCAAATCGCCCTTCAGTGGGGAATGGGTGGGACCACCGCTCCTCCAGTTGCCCCTCTCAAGGCAGCTGCCCCAAACATCGAACCCACGTGTGCTCGCGCTCAGTGCGCTTTCAGCATCCAAGAGAAGGGTGCCGCGATGATGCTTCTACTGCAGAGCAGTGAAGCCAGCCCAGATCCAAGCCAGTGCAACCATCACAGGACACTCATGCAGGGACTCAGCCCACAGCAGGCTGGGCCCAGGAGGGCAAGTGAGGAAGTGGAGGCCCTCACTCTGCTCTCCTGGCTGCGGGAGGGCAGGCTTGGCCCGGGGAGCGGGTGCCTCCTTCCACTGCCCCGTTCACGTGGGCTTGCCTCACCCTGGCCCAGCCTGGCCCACAGCCTTGCTGGAGGCTGGGCACTGGTAGGAGGAATACCAGATGCAGCTCAAGGGATACAAATCTGACTTCTATCTCTCCCACCAAATGTGGACCAGGCATACCTCGACTCTCCTGATTTATAAACCAAGAGGGTTGGATCACTTCCAAATTTCATTCTCTGCATGATTTCTCCTTTATTCCTGGCCTTGTTGTAGCCCTGAGGTGGGGGTGGGGGAGACCAAGATGAACAGGGTCATGTGGGGACCCCTTCCTCAGTGAGCTCGAAGTTTGGACAAAGAGATGAAATATGGGCATGAACACCACATGGCTGGAAGGAGACTTGAGTGAGGCCCAGGGACGTGTTCTGGAAGCTCAAAATGGAGAGTTTCCAGCAGGGAGACCAGAGCTGCTTCCCAGAGGAGAGGACTAGAGCTGAGCCTGCTGCATTTGGGGGAAGTGCATATGCTGGGATGGATGAGGGGGAGTCATCACAGAGGAGGACGGGTGGGAGATGGCCAGGCCAGCAAAGTGGTCCAGGAGGAAGTCCAAGTGAGAAAACAAAGTGAGTTCCTTGGTGTCCCAGTGCTGTGAAGCAGGAAAGAAAGGGTTTGCGGGGTTGCACATTGTGGGTTCAAACTGTGAATAAAGGATTCTTTCTAACTCATAACAGTAGCTGGTCTTCGGGCACAATAAGGGGCTTATTCTGGTGCTGGCATGGGTGACCGGGTAGCATCCTCCAAAGAAGCAGGTCTTGGGTCCATTGCCACCTCCAGCATGAGAGTCCTGAGTGGGGACCAGCCTGTCCTTTATTTTATAAAGAGGCATTTTTGTAAAAGTTACATAACACCATCACAGGAAATTTGTAAAAGAGTAAAGAGAAAAATAAAATTACTCCCATCCTTCCCTTCAATCACCCCTGAGATACTGGGTGTGTGTCTGTCTAGTATTTTCTGTAAGTGTGAGTGGGTGTGGGCTACTGCTGTGAATCTTATATCCATATCGCATAGTGTGGATCCACATGCCTCCTTCCCCCCCAGTAATACCTCTTTTTCCATCAGTTGCTGCTAAATAACAATCCAACTCAAAATTCATGGCTTAAAACAAGATTTACTGTGGCTCATGAATCTGTGGGTCAAGTGGGCGATTGTACTGATCTCCTCAGGCTCAGCTAGTGTGGATTGGGGTTGTTTATGCATCTGTGGTCAGCTGGTGGGTCAACCAGTGGGTCTAAGATGGCCTCATTCTCATGTCTTATGACTGGTCAGCTATTGCCTGGGCCACAGGGGTGACTAGGCCACGTGTCTCACCCTCCATCGCATTCCACAGGTCACAGCAACTCACAAAACCAGCCCGGGCTCAGGGTTAAGGGTGTGAATACAGGGAGGCCAGTAATCAGAGCAGCAATTATCGCCATCAGTCTACCATACTCCTAATTTTAATTTTTGATGGCAGTAGAGTTTCTCATAGATGTACCACTTTTCATAGATGTACCATTAAATGGGAACACCATATTTAATTTGTCTACAACTTTTCTCTAATAACACTTAAGTGAATAACTCTGTAGAGCCTTAATTTTTGAGGTCAAGAAAAACAGTGTTTCCCACCCTTAATCAAAAACCCAAAGTTAAGTGAGAAGATCGAACCAAAGTGTTCCCAAGGCCCCTTACAAGCAGCACCACCTGCACACCTTCCTAAGTTCCTTATCTGACCAAATTCAAACAGGCCAGACCAAGACTCTCAGACCCAGTTCTGGCTGTTGAAATCACTTTCAAGAGTCCTTGTGGATCTTTGGGCTTCAGTTTCCCTATCTATAAAACTACAGGTTTGGACTAAATGGTTGAGGGGATTGGACTACAACAGTGTTTCTCAAATGATGTCACTCAGGTCTAAAAGTCAAACAGATGCCAGTGACAATCTTCTTACACGTATTTTTAAATACATGAGAAATGCACAAGGCACACTGGCATCATTCTTCCTGCCCTGCAGTGACCCACCTTTAAGACATGGTGCCACATATAAAGCAGAGGGAGCAGTGAGAGAGGTGCCCGCCTGGCACGTGCGAGGATGATGTTAGATGTGTGTATCCAGGCCAGGCAGCCATCACAAGGCTGCCAATGATTGCTGGTTTCTGTCCTGTGTCTTGTCTTGTAATTTCAACACGTATTTGTGACCTTGCTTGATGTTCATTGTCTGTTAAATGCACTACAAAATTTAATTCCCTTGGTTTGTGGCTAAGCAAAGGAGCTTTTAAAAGAAAGATGTGTGCATTCTAACTCATGAGCTTTTGTTACCATTTACTTTATCTTTTTAGATTAGTTTTAGATTCACAGCAAACCTAAGAGAAAGGTACAGAGATTCTCACATACCCCGCCTCACACACATGGAGCCTCCCTTATTAGCAACATCCTGCACCAGAGTGGTATGTTTTTAACCAAAGATGCTCCTACACTGACATGTTATAATCACCTAAGGTCCATAGTTATCCTTAGGGTTCAGTCTTCGTGGTATACATTCTACGTGTTTGGACAAATGTATAATGACATGTAACCATCACCATGGTGTCATATTGAGTATCTTCACTGCCTGAAAAATCCTCTGTGCTCTGCCTATGCATTCCCGTATGCCCACCCCCACCTCCTGCAACCACTTGTCTTTTACTGTCTCCATAGTTTTGCCTTTTCCAGAATGTCATATAGTTGGAATCATGCATCATGTAGCCTTTTCAGATTGTGTTCTATCACATTTAAGATTCCTCCATGGAATCTTTTCATGGCTTTTTAGCTCAATACTTTTTAGTTCTGACTAATACTTCATTGTCTGGAAGTACCACAGTTTATTTATTCATTTACATTTTGGTTGCTTCCAAGTTTTGGCAATTATGAATAAAACTGCTATAAACATCCCTATGCAGGTTTTCACATGGACATAAGTTTTCAGCTCCTTTGGTTCAATACCAAAGAGCACAATAGCTGGATCCTGTAGTAGGAGCATGTTTAGTTTTGTGAGAAACTGCCAAACTGTCTTCCAAAGTGGTATTTTGCATTCCCACCAGCACCAAATGAGAGTTCCTGTTGCTCCCAGCATTTTTCAGCATTTGCTGTTGTCAGTGTTCCAGATTTCAGTCATTCTAGTGCATTTGCTGTTGTCAGTGTTTTGGATTTCAGTCATTCTAATAGGTGTGTAATGGTATCTCATTGTTGTTTGAATATGCATTTCCCTGATGGCAAATGATGTGGAACATTATTTCATATGTCTATTTCTCATCTGTTTGTCCTCTTTGGTGAGGTGTCTGTTAAGATTTTTGGCCCATTTTTTTAACCAAGTTTATTTATTTATTTTTGTCATTGAGTTTTAGGATTTCTTTGTATATTTTAAATAGCAGTCCTTTATCAGATATGTCTTTCACAGATAGTTTCTCCCAGTCAGTGGCTGGTCTTGTTGACACTTTAAAGAGCTCCATGAATCAAATAGGTAAATTCTGAGTACACTTTGAGCTCTAACATCCTAGAGAAGAAGTGGGGAAGGGATACCTGCTTTCTCTTTTCCAGCTGGGTTCAGAAGTTGACTGTTCTCACAAACTGAAATGGGCAAGGCTGCCCAGTGGTACTTCTCAAGAGCCTCTGCTCATGATGGCCTCATGCATTGCAGAGACCCTGGGGATGGAACTGCAGTGTCCTGATTATAGGCTTTTCCTGCCTGGTCTGCTGGAAGAGGTCTTTCTGACTCTTTGCAGTGGATGTATGGCTTGTTTGCCAGTCTCCTTGAGAGAACCACTCCTCCCCAACTCCATGAGGCTGTCAATTATGGTAGCTCCACCCTCCAGTCCTACCTCTGAGGTAGATGATCTCAAGGACCACACTGCCCTGTCCCTCAGCACAGTGATTGGTTCAGGAGTGAGCATGTGACTCAAGCAGCCAATCAGAATCCTTTTCTGGGATTGTTGTATAGTTCTGGGAGAAAAGGAGGTTTCCTCTGGAAATCCTTTTTGCCAGGAGGTTGTATGTCTGGGCTTCCTCCCACTGTCTTGCCTAACTCATGGAAAGAAGAAAGCTAAGCAGAGCCAAGAAACTAGGAGAGAGAGAAGAGGCCCTGACAACACTGCCTGAGCCCACACATAAGCCATGCCTGGTTGCACTCAGATTTCTTCCTTTCAGGAGCCAATGAGTTCCTTGTTGTTTAGGTTCGAGTGAGTTAGATAGCTCTCACTTATGACCAAGAGTCCTTCAAGACCCACTCAACAGGGCTGCAATGTACACTTGTACAGGTATGCACTATGTAACCATAGGGGACATCCTAGACATATAATACACAGTCTACTCAGCTGAATGTGGTATGATGCTGAGTCATTACCTCTGAAGTCCTCCTTGATTTCCCCCAGATAGTCACTCCCTCCTCTATGCTGCCACGTATCTTGTAAAAAATATACACTGTAGAGCTAATCCCTCTATATTGAAATTTACATGTATACACCATCAGACTGAGAGGTCCCTGATAGGGACTAGATCTGATTTATCTCTGTTTCCTCAGTAACCCAACCAAGAATGTGCTTAGGTGTTTATTAAGTGAGTTATCATCATATCTCATTACAACAAGCAACTGGAATATCCCATCTAGTTTGTTGTAAAGAAAATCCTCCTTGTAATTGCCACAGAAAAGTACCATAGATCAAGACTCAACACTTTTTTCTGTAAAAGAGCCAGATAGCAAATATTTTAGGCTTATCAGGCCACATCACCTGTCATGACTTTCATTTCTGCCATTGTAGCACAAAAGGACCACGATGTGTCAACAAATGAACCTGGCTGCGTTCCAATAAAACTTTATTTATAGACACTGTAATTTCATGGACTGTCTATGTGTCACAAAATATTCTTCTTCTTTTGATTTTTTCCAGCCGTTTCAAAATGTACAAATCATTCTTAGCTCTCAAGTCATACGAAAATAGGCACCTGGCAGGGTCTGGCCCTCAGGCCTCAGTGTGCTGACTCCTGGTGTAGACAGTCACTGGGCGCCTCCACCCACAGGGAATGCTGGGAGAAAGTTGCATCTCTCCCTTAACTGTGGGTCTGGAAGCTCGAACGGCAGCCACCTGTTACAGCAGCCTTGGCCTTTGCCTGCCCTCACTATGTGCATCAGAGATTTGGGGCAACCTTGAGTGATCCACAGGCTTACAGCATGTCAGAGTGAGAAGGGCTCAGCACAGCTGTACTTATTATAGACGCAGGGAGTCGACGCTGCTTTAGTCTGTTGACTGGCCCAAGGCCACACACCTGGGTGAGGCTGGGTCCCAGGGGACTAGGTGTTCTGTCATCCGGGAGGCTTTCACCAAACCACCTAGAGGTGGCAAGAGGAGGTTTATTCCTTCAGCCACAATCCTCCAGGTGCTGGTTTCACCTTCACACTCCCTCGTGCACCTGACTCTCAGCTGCACCCACCTCCCCACTGCACCCACCTCCCCTCACCCCAAATACTGCCAAGCTGTGACAGTCTGACAGTGGGCCTCCCCCTCACCTGTGAGGCCCAGGTCTCTGCAACATGCTGTGGGCTTCACGTGCCAGGTCCCTCCCAGCCCCCTGTGAGCCCGGCCCATACAGCCAAGAAGGCACCTTTGTATAAAGGTCTATTTCAGAGGCCCAGATGGCTTCAAACATGTCTTTTCCATCTGTAGGAGACAACAGTCGTGCATTTAAAAAAAGGAATAAATACATATTTAATGATTTAGTTTAAGGAACTGAGCAAATATTTATTTTCTTAAACTGTTAATACATAATTAACTGCTAATAAAATTAATTGGGTAAAACAGCCTAAAAATAATGCAGCACTTACTACATGAGGGAATATAGCTGCACTGAGAGAGGTTTAGTTATTCCAGAGACCAAAACAGTCCCCAAAAGCAGAGAAGGGAAGAGGCTTTGTCCAGCCCCTGGGTGAGGGCTCTGAGTGCAGGGTTGCCTGACCCCACTGCTGGAGGAGGTAGAGGTAAAGAATGTCTCTTGCAACTGAACAATTTGACAGCGGTTTTAGCGAGAATCCCAATGCCCACCCCAGCCCTGACAACACCCCTTCACCACTACCAATTCCAAAAATGAAAGAAAGAAAAGAAAAAAATCTACTATTTGTATGCTTTTATTAGATTGTAAAAGAAAAAACTTGCAGAGACCTCATGAACTTATCCCTTCCACTGATAAATGCCCGTCCCCAGAGTGGACACAGAAGGGGAGACTGCCTGGTTGTCTGTCTTCCAGGAAGGCTGGGGTATTAGGGAAAGAAGATATGGATGCAAAATTCCCATAACAACTGCAGAAGGAAGTGAGGGTGCGGGCTGGGTGGGGTGAGGATGCAGTCGGAGGAGGGGAAGGCGACCTGGGACCTGTTGGGATGGGTGGCTCTGACAGTGCAGATGAGAGAGGAGCAGGAGCGACGGCTCCAGGCAGGGAGGCACGAGGATGCACAGGAAACAGCTAGGATCCTGTCTGGCTGAAACAGGACCCAGGAAGGGCTGGGACAGGGCATAACAGGTATGCGAGGAAAAGGCTGGCTCTCACCACCATGCCTGGGACAGCCCTGCAGGCTCTGGGTCCCACTATAGACCCTGCCTTTTATTATTCATCTCTCTTGTGAATTCAGGTGAGGAAAGGTCTGCTGAGAGTCATGCCAGAATTCACAGGAGAAAGATTCTGTAATTTCTTTTAGCTCTGTGACTCTGGACAAAGTATTCAGTATTAATGCAGTTGACCATGACGTCTTCTGTGTGCGCGACTGACAGACCAAATTACCTTTCCTTATCTCCTGGGGAGAAAAAAGGACCATTTATTTGACATATTTCATAATCATTTCACCTGCTTGCCCCCTACAGAGAGCACCGGTGACCCGGCACCCTCCCTCCTACATGAGGCAGGAAGCATGTCCTCTAATAAAACCCAGTTTCTAAAGAATGCTTTTAATCTTGGAATAGTGAGCGTGATTTTCAATTGTATTTTTAATTCTCTATCTACTTTTTAAAAGCACACATTTCCATTCTCTCTAATTCTCATCTTAGCTCATCAGGGCTGGGAGGGACAGCATGTGCTCCCATCTCCTGCTTGACATCTGCTACGTGGACAAGGCAGTGGGCAAAGTCTGCTCAGGATTCAGAGGTCGAGGCTCAGTGCCCTCGGTGCCCACGGGCACGTTCTCTGGGTAGTGGCTTGGAAATCCCCAGCCTGGGCAACTACAAAGCCCCTGAAGCATTTTTTTAATTGTGGTAAAAGACACGTAACAGAAAATTTACCATCTTGACCATTTTTAACTGTGCAGTTCAGTGGCATTAAACACATTCACATTGTTATGCAACCATCACCACCATCCAGTCTCCAGAACTCTTCGTCTTGCAAAACTGAAACTCCATACACAGTTAACAGTAACTCCCTATTCCCCGCTCTCCCCAGACCCTGGCAACCACCATTCTACTTTCTGTCTCTAGGACTCTGACTACTCTAGGTAATTTGTATAAGTGAAATCATACAGAATTTGCCTTTTTGTGACTGGCTTATTTCACTTGGCATAATGTCCTCAAAGTTAATCTGTGTTATAGCATGTGACAGGATTTCTTTCCTTTTTAAGGTTGAATAATAATCTATTGTAGGTGTATACCACATTTTGTTTATCCATTCATCTAATGAAAGATACTTGTTTTGCTTCCATATTTTGGCTATTGTGAATAATGCTGCTATGGACAGAAATATCTCTTCAAGTCCCTGCTTTCAACTCTTTTGGGTACATACTCAAGAAGTGGGAATGCTGGATCAGATGGTAATCCTATTTTTAATTTTTTGAGCAGAAACAGCTTTTACTTACCATCACTCTGGCCTTCTTCCATCCTACACCCAGGCTGGAGACTAGCCAGGCAGCACATGAGAGTGTGAGAAAACAGCCCTCCCCAGAGGTTTCTGGGCCCGCTGGGCTCCTTTGGGCTTCTCCAGTGGAAGGGACAACCAACCATGGGTGACTTGCACCCACCTGCCATGTTCTGTGCTTGGTCTCTCAGGGCTTCCTCTGGGGATTTCAAGTCAGTGTTTCCTGGGATTTCCAAGACCCTGGGTCTGGACCCTGCCCTTGGGAGCCGGCAGGGGACGCACTCACACATCAAATAGAATATTAAGCGCCAGCGACCTGTGAGGTAGGGACGATCGTTGTTCCATTTGACAGATGAGAGTACTAATGAGCAGAGAGGTTAATTGAGGGGCCAAAGGTCCCAGCTAGAAAGTGGTAAGACTCAGACTCAAGCCCAGCTGTCCACGATCTTTCCACTACCTCAAGCTGCCTTAGTGGTGTTGAAGGGCAGTGTGGAGAGATACAGACTGTGCTGCAGGAAGAATTGTGTAGAGGCAGGGACGAGGGGAGGACTGATTCTGTCCTAGGAAGCTGGAAGTTTCCTTGAAGAACAAGTAGATGTTGGAAAGTGGAGAAGATGGAGGGAACTGTGTGAAAAACTCCTTGAATGGTTCTGTCTGGATGGAGACAAAGAAAGATGATAGATCTTAAATGAAGTAGAGATTTTTTTTTCAGACTATAGCTCTAGATTAATAGATTTGAAAGGTTTACAAAATGGATAATGTTATATGAAAATAAACATTTACAAGGTCAACCCAATAAGAGGCCATATAAGAAATGGGGAAATTTTCACTTTCTGCATTACATATTTCTGTAATATTTGAACTATAAATGAACATATGCTGCTTTGGGGATCTGAAAAACAGACATATAAAAATTAAGTAGATATATTATTGTGGAAAAAATATATGATATATTGTCAAGTGTAAAAATTGCAAATTGGAATGTGTAGAAAATGACCCTATTTATGTAAGTAAATGATGTGTAATGTGAGTGTATATTTGAAAGGATATACATGAAAGTTCTATCAATGTTTATCTCTGGAAAGTAGAATTATGAGTGACTTTCTTTTTCTATTATTTATATTTTACTACTAAGGAAAAAAATTAATTTGAAGAGAAACTTAGATGGTCTCTGGTATGGTGATGGCTTTTCAGATGCAACACCAAAGACACAATCCAGGCAAGAAATAATTGATAAGCTGGACTTCATAAAAATTTAAAACTTCTGCTCTGCAAAAAAAAAAAAGTCAAAGAATCAGAAGACAAGTCACCGACTGGGAGACAATACCTGATAAAGGACCTGTATCCAAAATATACAAAGAACCCTTAAAACTCAACAGTAAGGAAACAAACTCCCTGGTTTAAAAATGGGCTAAAGATCTTAAAAGACACTTCACCAAAGAAGATAAACAGATGGCAAATAAACATATGAAAAGATGCTTCACATCATATGTCATCAGGAAAAATGCAAATTAAAGCAACAGTGATATACCCCTACACACGTACTAGAATGGCCAAAATCCAGAACACTGACAACACTGAATGCTGGGAGGATGTGAAACAATAGGACTCTCATACGTTGCTGGCAGGAATGCAAGATTGTACTGACACATTGGATGTTTCACCAGTTTGGAGGTTTCTTAGAAAACTACACATATTCTTACAATAGGATCTAGTAATTGTGCACCTTAGTATTTACCCAAAAGACTTGAAAACTTAGTCCATAAAAAAACCTGCACACAGATGGTTATAACAGCATTGTTCATAATTGCAAAACTTGGAAGCAACAAAGATGTCCTTCAATAGATGAATGAATAAATAAATTATGAGACATCCAGACAATGGAATATCATTCAGCACTTAAAAAAGAAAAAAAGAGCTGTCAAGCCATGAGAAGACATGAAGGAATCTTAAATGCACATTACTAAAGGAAAGAAGCCAATCTAAAAATGTTACATACTGTTTGATTCCAACTATAAGATATTCTGGAAAAGGCAAAACTATGGAGACAATAAAAAGATCAGTGGTTGACAGGGGTCAGAGGTGGTAGAAAGATAAGTGGAGCACAGAAGATTTTTAGAGCAGTGAAAATACTTTGTATAATATTATAAAGACAGATAAGTGTCATTGTACATTTGTCCAAACCCATAGAATATACAACACCAAGAAGAACCCTAAGGTTATCTATGGACTTTGAGTGATAATGATATGTCACTGTAGGTTCATCTTTGGTTAAAAATGCACCCCAAAACTGGTGGGGATGGTGAAGATGGGGGAGGCTATGCATGTGTTGGGACAGAGGGTATATGGGAAATCTCTGTACCTTCCTCTCAGTTTTGCTGTGAACCTAAAACTGCTCTAAAAAAAATTAAGACTTTAAAAAGTTAATTTGAAAAAGAAAAAGAAACTAAAGCTTGTTTAAGCACTATTCTTGCAAAAGGATACAGGCAGTTTTCAGGATGAATCTTGTCAAAGTTTCACATAACAATTAATTCCTATGCTAGTTAACCTTTTCCAGAGCTTAAAAAAAAGGTTAAAAATTTCCAATTAATTTTACATACTTAGAATAACTCCAATGCCAAGACTTCATTTTTTTTAAAGCACCAGAGAAAGTACATGTATCTAAAGTCAGGTACCAACATCATACTTAATGATAAAACATTCAACTCTAGTCTAGAGGGATTCAGATGTGAGTCAGAATTAAGACAAGAGTGACAGTTAGGTAGCAGCAATGCTAGCTGCTATAATAAACAAAATCCCAAATCTCAATAACTTAACACGATGAGTCTATTCCTTATTCACACAAAGAACAATGAGGATCCCTGGTCAGCAAGCACCTCCCATTTGGCCTTTCATGGATCTAAACTCCTCTGCCTTCTGGTTCTGCCATCACCTAGAACCTCTGAGATCCTCTGACAGCAGAGAGAGACAAAGAGGAGATGGTGGTACTGGAGGTTTTATGGGCCAAGCAGGAAGGTCACTTATATCATTTCTACCCACCATCCAAAGGCTAGAACTCTGTCACAGGGCCACACAGAACTGCAAGGGGGTTGGGGAGAGCAGTCCAGCTCTGTGCCTGGAGGGAAAGGACGTGATCATGCCCCTTAAAGAGCGCTCCACTAATATCTCACTTTCTGCACATTTTGATGTGCGGCAGGCAAGCAGGCAATGATGCCACTTGAGCACCAGTGATTATAAACACATCCCAGTTTCAGAGATTTAGAATATGAAACACTTAGACTCAGTGAGACACTGCATGTAAATGCTAGACAAAATAAGAAATGCTTTATGTGTAAAAGCCCATGTATGAGCAAGGGCTTTCCAGGCATGATCCCAAGGCAAAAAGAGTAAAAGATAGAATTAGCCACATAAAAATGAAAAATTCTTCACATCAAAAAAGAAAATTAAAAGCAGGACCCAAGGTGGGCTGGAAATATTTGTAACATGTGATAGATCAAAAATTAGTGGGCTTACTATTTTAAAAGCCCTTACAAATCAACAGTGAAAAAAGATGAAGACTCCAAGATAAAAATGGACCAAGAACTGCCACAGGAAATGAATAAAAAAAGAACTAAAAATGGTTAAATATGTTAACTATGTAAAACTACTTAGTAATCAAAGAAATGCAAATTAAAACCACAATAGGATACGTTTTTTAAAAAATTATCAAACTGGCATAGATGTGAAAATTGATAATGGTGTTTGCAAGGACTAGAAATTAGACACTATTTCACTTCTGGAAGAGGGTGAAATGGGTGCACTGTTTAGTGCTGTGGTAAAGATTTTTAAAACATGCATGCCCATTGACCCAGCGATCCCACTTCGGGAATTTTTAAAATTTTTATCAAAGTTAAACATGCACATAATCTTAAAAGTTGAAAAACTCTACATGGTTTCTTATGAAAATCAGCAATTCCCTGAAGCCCCTCCCCATCACCGCCCTCCATCACCACACTACTCCTCTTTCTCAGTCTCAGAAATACAACCTTCAGTCTTTCTGATATCTGCTATTATTTTCTCCAAATAACATGCTTATATTGCTACTTCTTGAATTTTTCAGGATGGTTTCTCATCATGCAAAGAGAAGATTTAACTCTCTTGCCAACCCCCTCCCCCTAAACACAACCCCTTCAAAACACACACACATATTCTACCCCACACACCCACACCCACACATGTCCCTCATCATCAGCCTCTCAATATCGTTGTCATTCTGATTAGATTCATATTCATTATTTGCCTTATTTTGGCTCTAAATCTATTGTCAAATGAGCTGTGTAGGCTACTATCATTTTCTTTTCCTGCACAAAACTTTGTTTTCCCTGGAGTGAATAATTGACTTACTTTAATCGTTGGCTTATTTTGCTCATTTTTATCATCAATTTAACCATAAACTCTCTTTCAGAATTTTGAACATGTTCCTCCATTGCATTCTGGCTTCCGCTGGTGCTATTTTAAAAATCCAATGCCTTTCTGAGTCATAATCCTTTGTATAAGCCTACTTTTTTTCTGCAAATTTGTAGGGTCTTTTCTCTGTCCACGCCACTCCATATTAACCCCAGTCCTGAGATACGCAGTGTGCCTGGGTCAAGACCTCTTCATGGTTCTGCAGTCTATCTACTTTCCAACTACCAAAATGCTGTCGCTGACAACTCTGCTATTATTCTCCCTCTTGCGGGTTTTTTATTTTTTAATCAGTTTACTATAGTTTGGAGAGAAAGCAACATTGCATCAAGATTAGGTTTGGAGCCCTGCTTCACTGTGGAGGGTCTCGATTAGATTACTCCTCCCTCCATTGGGTCCTGGGCCTCCATATCTGTCCCCCTTGTTCCACAGTTCTCACAAAACAACTGTTGTTTAGCTTAGTTCAATTAGGGGCACACAACCTCAGGGCAAATTAATGACCTTAGTGTCCAATCTAAGAAGTTTAAAAAAAAATACAGTAAATCCCAAAACAATATAAGGAAAGAGATGGTAAAAACAAAATGAAGATCAATGAAATAGAAAACAAAAATGCAATGATGAAGACCAATAAAAACTAAGAGTTAATTCTTTAAAAAGACAGACAAATCTCTGGGAAGATTGATCAAGGGGAAAAAAAGAAAATACACAAATAAATGACATCATACATGATAGAGTAACATAACTATAGTTAAAACAGAGGCTTAAAAGATAGTAAGATAAAGACAGCCAAATATCTGGAGATTTTATCTTTTTATGTGGCTGTGTGTGCAAATAAAAGATTACTGAGAAAAAATATAATAAGAGAATGCTATCAACAACTTTATGCCAACAAATTTGAAGTTGTAGTAGAAATAGATACATTCCTACCAAAACTGAAAGAAAAATAGATATTCTGAATAGTCCTATAACTGTTTAAGAAATTGAAGCAATAATTGAAAACCATTCCCACAAAGAAAACTCAAGGCCCAGATGGTTTTATAGGTGAATTCTACCAACATTTCAATAATAGACAATCTCAATATTATATGAGTTTTTCCAGGGAATAGAAAAATAAGGAATATTCCCAAATTCATTCTTTGAGGCCAATGTAATTTTAATACCAAAATTATACCAAAACAAGTATAGTACTCAGAAACTAACACAATATTGTAAACCAACTAACCTTCAATTTTAAAAAGTTAAAGATTATAGCATGAGAAAGGAAAATTACAGGCCCATTTCATTCATAAATTTAGATGTAATAATCCTAAGTAATATATTATTAAAAAGTTCAACTGTATATAAAAAAGATAATGTACCATAATCAAGTTGAGTTTACCCCAAGAATACAAAGATGGCTTAGTATTAGAAAAACTGTAAAGGTAATTTACCACATCAATAGTTTAAAGAAGTAAAAAAACATATGATCACAAAAGTAGACGCAGAAAAGGTATTTGATAAAAGTATATACTGATTGATGATAAACCTCTAAGCAGATTAGAAATAAAAGGGAGTTTCCTTAAACTGATAAAAGATATCTATAAAAACATCAAAAGGAAATATTATTTGTGTAAACAATAGAAACCTTTCCTTTAAAATCAGGAAAAGATAAGGATGCCGACTATAGCATTTTTTGCTCAACATTGCACTTCTGAATTTTTTGCTAAAATAAATTAATACATTTAGCAGCAGAAATTTTTTAATAAATTAATTACAAAATAAAATAAATCAATGTCATACATTTCAAAAGAAAGAGATAAACTGTCATTTACAGATGATATAATTGCCTATTTAGAAAACCTAGAGGAATCTACAGACCAATTATTAGTTAGCAAGATTACTTGGTATAAAATTAACAGGCAAAAATCAATGAAATTCCCAGTCATTAAAAAAGAAACACAGATGATGAATAAACTTACGAAAATGTACTCAACCGTTTGGTTATCTGGGAAATTCAGATTTAAACAAAGATGTAATATTTTATTCTTATCAGATCAGCAGGTATTTTTAAAAATCTGACACTACCAAGTGTTAGAGAAGAGGTAGAGTAACTAGAAGCTTCATATGCTGCTGTGGGAACCATTGGTACAACCTCCTTGGGAGCCATTGGTACCATCTAACTAAGTTAAGTCAAAGATGCCCCAGACCCAGCAATACTAGAGTACATTCTCCAGAAAATCTCTTCCAGGTGTGCACAAAGACACGTTTACAAGGACGTTTATGGCAATATTGTTTATAGTGACTAAAAGCAAAAATCTTAAATGTTCATTGACAAGAAAATGAATAAAGATGGTACATTCATAAAAAAGAAAAGATACTATTGTGTAAACAAGCAAGTTATAGAAAGATATGATATTCCTTAAAATTGTAACATTCCACCCTCGCCTCTCTGACTTTATTTTTCCCCTTAGCACCTATCACATTCTAACATGTTATATAACCTATCTATAATTCATAAATTTTGCTTATTGTTTGGCTCACCCCATGGGAATATACGCACCACAAGAGTAGTGATTGTGTCTGTTTTGTTCACTGATGTTCCCAGGATTTAAAAGGGTGTCTCATATACAGTAGGTTCTCAACAAATATTTGCCAAGTGAATTTGTTGAATGAATTCAAGACAATATGAAAGCACATATTGAAAGTTTAAAAGAATGCAAAACAATACTACTTAAGATTTATAGATAAACACCCCTGTCTGGTTTGGGTTACCTTTGTGACAGAGGTGGAGGCTCAGGAAGGGACACGGAGGAGACTGCAAGTGTCCCTGTAAGGTTTTATTTCCTAAGGTGGCAATGGAGAGGGGAGTGTTTGTTATATGATTACCAACAAACTTTGCATGATGGGAAGATTTCACATCACAACTTTTTTTTTTTAAATAATAGGAACAGCAGCACCTGCAGCGCGTATCAGAGTTTCTAAGGGTTTTCCCACATGATCTCATGGGTCAACTGTGCAGAAGGGGCTTCCTATCAGCCCAGCTCAGAGTACAGTGGGGCTGGGGACTGGGGTTCTTCCAAACTGCCCAAGATGGGAAATCCCAGCGTGAGGAGGAAGAACAGGCAGCCCAGGGGGTGCCCCTCCTGGATGAGACGGGGAGGGGGTGTGGGAACTGAGCTTTGTCTGGCACTGTCCTCACCTGGGAGCCGCAGGGAAACGCTCTTCCAAGGCAGCGCTGGGTTCTGCATTAGGAGCTGTCCCAGTTCAGAATCTGAGTCCCTGTGATCTCTCTTTCCTCCCCTGGAGAATGGAGAATAGCTAACAACCTTGTTTTATCTACCACAGAGGGCTGTTGTGAGGACCAGACAACAAGGAAAGAAAATTACCCCAACAGTAGAGACCAGAGTCTCCATGCAGTTTTGCATTTTCTCCTTTGATATGAAACCTTTGAACATGAACATCATCCATGTCGTTACATAGTCTTCAAAATGACCACTTTTATTGGTCAGAGCACCATCAAGGGCCTAAGCATAATTCATTAAGTTATTCCCCTCTTGTTGTAGACTGAGTGTGTTTACCATTTCCCTCAACTATAAACAACAACGTAATTAACATCTTTATATGCTTACATTTTTGCTTTGCTTTTTTGGAATTATTTCATTAGGATAAATGCCAGAGTATATAACCAAAGTATATACATGGTTCTTACAGTTCTCAATAGGTTCTGTCTAAGGGCCATTTCCAGATGGTTGGCCCTGGTGGCACATGGGTGTGCGTAGGACCACCACGTCCTGTTCCAGGAAGGGGCTAGCCCTGACAGGATGTAATTCAAAATTCTATGAATTCGAGACTAATCCTGACCAAAAGAAAAGAGGAGACACTTATACTTGCTTACCAGTTTAAAAAATGCCCTACTTGGCAATATTGTAAACCCAGTTGACAGCTCACTTAACTGGACAGCTCTTATGTTATTTGTTTCTTGACATACATTTTAAAAGGTGGGGAAATTCAGACAAAATGAGACTTTATTAATATTCAACATTCATAAAATATTTACCTTGCGTATTTAAAATGCTCATAAAAATGCTGCCACACCATGTTAGTTTTGCCACACCATCTCCACCATGACCATGGGGCACTCTTATTTTAACTGTTTTTTTCCCCCTAAACAGAGAGGTCTTCTTTTAACTACCAAGTTTGCAGCTCCAGGCCTGTGACAGCCATTTGCAAGACAGGGAAGAAGGAGGCAGTGCAATATAGGTGCCTCTCTTGGAACCAGCTAATAATTATATGGTCCAATTATTCAGAATTTATTTTCTGCCAGGCACTGTCCTGTGTTATCTCCTTTGCTCTTTGATCCTGTTAGACAGGTACAACTTTTGAAAGTCCCAGGTATACAGGCACCACAGGCATAGCAGGTCGAATCAGAGAACAAAGATAGCAGTGATGTCGAGTCACCAGTCCCGGATCCGTCCCTAATTTCTGGCTCATCAGTCAACCCTTTTGGGCCTTGTCTTTGACCCAGTGAGAGACTGAGGGCCAGGGATGGGCATGGTTACACAATGTGTGTTCTTTACATCTCCCTGGTGGGGCTCCCCAACCTTCTGGAAGAGAGAGTTACTGCCTTTTCTTTCCCTGCACAGAACTCCAGGAGAGTCTCCAGCTCAAGGCTTGGCCGAGCAAGGATGGGCCCCATGAGCCAGCCCAGCAGCAGATTGGCACATGCTGTGTTGGCAGCATCTTCGTTGCTCACTCAGGAGCCCCAGGACTCAGGCTTGCCCTTCCCTTCCTTCCCCAAACGCTTTTTGAGCACTGCACTGAACGCAGTGGGGCTGCCTTTGGAGCACAGGAGCCCAGCTACACTCCACCTTGTGACACCAGCTGTGGGACATGGGTAAGTCACTTCTGCGGCCTCTGACCGCAGTTTCCTCATCTGTAAAATGGGGATAATAATGACTACCTCAGAGGGTTGTTGTGAGGCTTGAGTGAGGAGAAGGCATGACTGAGAGGCCCCGCATGGCGTGAGCTGGAGAGGGCCATCCAGGTGTTCTCCAGATCTGACTCAGGGGCCCCCCAGGAGCTTGGCCTGACACCGACACCCAAAACAGACCACAAAAGAGAAAGTGTCAGGCCAGGAGAGGCTAGGGCAAACTTTCCCTGAGGGTTGGGAAGTGTTCTGGGAGGGCTACCTGGAAGAGGTGGTGTTTGCACCAAAGGAAAATCAGTCTTCTTGAGAGACCAGAGCTGCCACCTGCAGCCAGAACTTCCATTTAGAACCTGGACAGAAGACTGCCTGCAGGGAGTACCATCAGGCTGACTCCACCCACCCAGAGAGGACACCCCCAGAACATCTTGGGGAGCTCTGCCCACCCCCCTCTGTCAAATGACCAGTGCACTTCATTCATTCACTTGATAAATATTTATTGAGCATCTGCTGTGTATCAGGCACTTCTCCCAGTACTGGAGATATATCAGTGAACAAACAAGTCCCTTGCTCTTAGCGCTGACCTTCCAGTGGAGAATACAGGGAAACTAGATGATATGCCAAAAAAGAACGATATTTTGGGTTGGTGGTGAGTGGTAAGGGGATAAATAAAGCAGGGTGAGGAGAGCAGAGGATGAATGGGGCATGGGTGCAATCAGAGAAGGCTGCAGTGGGTGGACTTCTGAGTGAGATCTGCAGGAAGTGAGGGTACAGACTGTGGATATCGGGGAAAATGATCCAGGCAGGGGAACAGCAAGTGCAGGATCCCAGGGAGGCAGGAGAAAGTGGGGAGTGAGACCAGAGGGCATCTTGTGGCTCTGATGGGCCTGATAGGACTCCAGAGTTACCCCCAGGGAGGGGGGACCCTTGGAGAGCTTCTCCGAAGAGCAACAGGCTTGGCTCTGGCTGACTGTGAGCAGAGACTGGAGCAGCGAAAAGCAGAAACAGGGAGATGGCCATGGGGCCACTGCAGAGGTGACCATTGCTTAGACCTGGGCAGAGGCAGCAGGGGGAGAGAAGAGGCTGGATTTTAGCTGTGCTTAAAGGTAGAGCTAAGAGGAATTTTTAAAGAGCTAGACTCTGGCCCCCAAGGCCCTCCTTGGGCTGCAGGACTGCAAGGCTCCCTATAGCCTCACCAAGCACCACCTGGAAGCCTCCTCATTCCACAGGTGATTGGGGAAATTAGACCTTAAATGCTTCATTTTCAGTTTTTTTTCCAGAAATAAAACCAAATGTAATCACTATAAGAAAAACTCCACCCCTGGAGCGCTGCTCTCTCCAGTGGAGGCAGGGATTAGATAAGATTTGCGGGACTGTGTTCACTCTCAATTTAGACGCTTTCCATAAATTAATGACAGAGGCAAAGGCAGAGAGGGAGGCCTGGGGGCGGGTCTGGGGCTGCTCTTCCCTCCTTCTGGACAGCTGGGCTGCTGCCCGCACTGCCTGGTCTGGGGCTCAGGGAAGCCGCTGCGACTCCTGGTTTCTGCCTGAGGTTTGCTGCTCTCAGCCCTTCGGGCTAAGCATCTTCATCACGGGGAGAGGATGTGGGAGAACGCTGGGGCTTTGGTCCTTCTCCTGAGGGCAATGGAGAGCCATGGAGGGTGGTAGGCAGAGAAGGGGCAGGAAAGATTTGCTTTTTTAGGGGGGACCTTCTGGCAACTCCAGGAGACTGGATTGGAGATGAGACTGGAAGCCAGGAGGTCCAGGTGGGACCTCTCAGGAGGGAAGGAGAGAAGGGAAGTGGAGTCAAGCAAAGGGACAAGAGTCCCCACTAATACAGATCCACCTCCCTGAGCCGCCCCTCGTCAACTGTGGCTCCGTCTTTTGGGCCCAGGCCTGATGCCCACCTCGCCTGGGGCCCTAGGCTCTTGTTGGTGCAGCCTCTTGGGACCCAGGTCAGGCCAGTGACTCATTTCTGAACGGTTTTGACTGAATAAGACAGTTCTACGTCTCACCTACGCTATCTGTCCCTCCTCGTCACAGTTCAGGGTTTTGGCCCCAAACAGCGGCAAATAAGAGAGGGATTTCCGGAGGTGGTTTATGGGACTTTTGCTGAAATGGTTGAGTGCACTTCCCCTGCAGTCTGCAGGGAATTGAACCACCCCTCCAAGGTCCATGTACCTCCTCGGCCTGTCCTAAGTCAGAGCTGGGCCTTGGTCTCCCTCAGGTCGACATGCCACCTTGCCTTCCAGCAGTGTGCCTGAGCTCCTCCCTCGGGTCCTGCTCAAACCTTTTTCCTCAGCACAACCTGCATGTCCTGCTCCCACATCACACGGCAAGGCCATGCCTCCTTTTCCAGGAAGCTGTATTCAGCCCAGTTTTCCACAGATGGCGCTGACTGATGGCGTGCAGGGAGTATGAAAGCCCAGCTCCCTTTCCTGGGGGTTTCAACAACCCTGAGATGTAACTTACACTCCAGAGCCTCCCCCTGGGTTCAGGCTGAAACCACCCTCTGCAGGATGAGGCCAGAAACAGCACCGTTTTTCTCCCTTCCCCGCGCTCCCAGCTCCTGGGTCCCACTCCTTTCTGGGCTCATTCTGGAAGCATTTCCTGGATAAACCACTTGCATGTGAATCCTTGGCTAAGAGCCTGCTTCTGGGGAACCCCTTGCTCCACACTGCTGCACCCACAGTCAAGTCTGCCTAAGGAGTCGTGCTGCCCCCAACCTCCCAGCCACCGTGGGCCTCCACGGCTCCATCTATATCATGGAGGAGCTGGGCTCTGGCCCTGTGTGAGCACTGCTGCTGGTAGGGTCCTGGATCCCTGCTCCCCACCCCACCACTTTGCCACAGCTGAACTCAGTCACCGAGAAAAGAGGAGCAGGACTCGTTTAAGAACGCACCATTGTTCCCAGCTCACAGAAGAGATACTCAGGCTATTACAGCTCATTACTAAACCCCAGCCACACTCTGAGAAGGATTATGGAAACGGTTCTGGTAGAAATCCCCAGCAGAAGTAACGTGCTCCTGCCGCAGGGAGCCCTTGGTGATCTTCCCCTGCTGTCTCCACCCAAGCACATTCAGGGGTTTGCATATCAGTGGGGTCGCAGCATTGGGGCAATGGGCCTCTGCCTGGCAGGCAGGGAAGCGGCCCAGGTGCCATATGGAGGACTTCGCACAGCTGCTGGGGGAGGTTTGAGGCTAAATCGTGCCCTGGGGGGAAACTGAATCTCAAGAGCCCAGGCAGGTCACTGCTCTGCCTGGAGCCTGCTGGTGACCCAGCAGGTCACAGTCCCCTAATAACCCTCAGTTCTCCCATTTGAAAAACAGGGATGGTGTCTGCCATTGCAGGGGTTCTCTCACTCACAGAGAACATGTTCGCTGAGTGTCCATGCTGGCTGGGCCTGGGGGCCTCACAAAGGCTTGGATCCTACCCTGTCTCTGTCCTCCTGCTGCTCCTGATTGGCGGCGAAGATGGGCAGGTGAGGAGAACGGTGAGAGTTAGAGGGAGAGATGGAGTGTGTTGGTCAGGCCCATGTTAGCACAGCTGAGACATGCCTGAGGCCATCAACAGCCAGGGGTGTGGCCGGAAGGAGCCACTGGAGCTGGCTGGTGGCTTGGGTCAGAGAAGACATGGTACTGTGGTCAAATGCTATGCTGTCACTCTGACCTGCGTTTGAGGCCCAGCTCCAGTCTGGTGACCTTGGGCAAGTCCTTCTGCCTCTCTGAGCCTCCTTTTTCTTGAGGAATTGTAACAGTTCCCACTGTCAGGCCTGTGTGATGGAGAGCACATAATTTGAAGCCTGACACAGAGCTGGGTTCAGTCTGGGTGGAGGTGGCTCCCCCATGTCCAAGTCCCCCAGGGTGGGGCCCTCTGCTCCCCAGGAGAGCCAGCCAAGGGGCTGAGAAAGGGGCAGGAGGCTTCCATTTGTTGGATGCAGAGCTGCAGCAGGGCTGAAAGTCCAGGGGCAATCCAGGTCTGCTGGAGAGCTGGGTGGCCCCCAGCCCTCCCTCTGCCCTGGTGAGTCCAGTCTCCGGGAAGCATGTGGGGCGGGTCCTGCTAAGTCTCCCCTCCTTCCTTGGGGAGTCCCCCCTCAGCCTGCAGCTCCACACACTTACCACATCCCTGGGGACACACTTCACTGGGAACTGAAACTCAAACACATTTCCCAAGGGCCTGGGCTGGGCAAGGGGCCCAACTGGGCCCTCTGCTACCCTCTGTGTCCAGAGCTTAGGTCCTTTGAATGGCAGCATCAGCTTCCAGCCATCAGATGGGAGCCCAGGCAGGGGCCAGCATGAAAGCCACACTGAGCCTAGCTTGGTGTGCATCATCAAGGAAGTTCTTTTCCCTCTCTGGGCCTCAGTTTTCATATCTGTATAATGGGCACTGTAAGAGGTGAAGAGAGCCTAGATTGGAACTTAGGCATCCTGCTGCCCAGGCCAGGGCTCTAGGACCATGAGGGTGAGCCGAGGGAGGCTCCCAGGTCACTTTCAGGCCCTGAGATAGTACAGAGGAACTAAGCATTCTGGCCTCTGAGTGTCTTGGACCCTAGCTCCTACCTTCCTACATGTGCCCTACCAACATGCACCCCCTCCAAGCACAAATCGGGGTAAGGAACTCCCATCAGGGAGGAGAGAATCAGATCATCTCAATTCAAATCCAGTTCTGCCCCTTACCAGCTGGGTGACCTTGGGCAAGTCACTTCACCAATCTGTGCCTCAGTTTCCTCATCTGTAAAATGGGGGTCCTAAAATCTACCTCACTGACCTTTGCAGGGATTTAATGAACTCGTGTGTGCGAAGTGCCTGACACGGATCAAACACTCACTAAGTGGAAGTTGCCTTTCCTTGGGTCCTCCTTGCCTCCTTCTATGTCATTATCCTGCCTCACCTTCCACTACCCATCTCAGCCGCTTCTGCTTCTCTTCCCTTTTGGACACGCCCATGCTTTCCAGCCTCCAGGCCTTTGCTCATGCTGTTCTTTCTACCAGGGATGCCTTTTCTCCCTCTCATTCCCACCATTCCAAATCTTACTGCTTCATTGTTCAGCTCAAATGCCACCGCCTCCAGGAAGGCTCTCCTCTAAGGAGCTCTGTGCCAGCAGACAAGAATACAAATAACAGGGGCACCAGAACTGGTAGTTTTCTGCCCACAGTGTCTTCCTCTATCCTGTGCGTGGGTCAGACTTGAACATGTAGAGCGTTTTTCTCCCCTGCCCTGCAGTACACAAAAGTGCCCACTAGGTGGTGATAGAATGACAAAGTCCCAGCGGGGATATTAGTAAGGGAGGCAGGACCAGGCACCATAGGTGTCATTCATTCATTTCTTCAACAAATATTTTCTGAGCACCTGCTATGTGCAAGACTGTAAGACGACAGTGGCAAAGAAAGCAACAAAGTCCCTGCTTTCAAGGAGCTTACGTTCTACTGGCAGGAGGTGAGAGAGAAGAAACATGAAAAGTAAGGAAATAAAGCAAGAAAAGCAGAGGTGAAGACTGTGCAGAAAATGCCGGGACCCACTTGCGTCCAGAACTCTGAGTGAGCATTTCTCCAGTGGATAGAGGAATCGGAAACTTAGGGTCCCAGAGTGGCTGAGCTGGCAGAGTCCCCAACCCCTTGCTACTCACAGTGCGCTCCGTGCGCCGGCTGCAGCAGCAGCCGCACTTGGGCGCTTACCAGAAATGCAGATTCTCAGGTCTACCCCGACTCTACTGAATCAGAATCTGCACTTTAACAAGAGGCCCAGGTAATTCATGTGCACATTAAAGTGAGAAGCTCTGCTCCAGCCAGAGGTATGGGGGTTACCCACAGCCATAGGCCAAATCGAGCCACCTATTTTTGTCTGATGCCCATGCAAGAATGGGTCTTGCTCAAAAAAAGAAATCTATAGAATAATATTTCATGACACATGAAAATTCCATGTACTTCAAACTCCAATGTCTATACATAAAGTTGTATTGGAACACAGCCGCACCCATTCACTTATGAATGTGGCTGCTCTCGGGCTAGGATGGCAGAGCTGAGTAACAGACCATATGGCCCACAAAACCGAAAGTATTTACTACTAGGCCCTTCTCAGGAAAAGTTTGCCAATCCCTGCTCTAGTTTGTCTTCCTTAAATGAGGAATCAGGGCCCAGAGAAGGGAGGTATCTTGTCAAGGCCTCGTAGGAACCCTGCTGGTATTTCCATATTGCACTCAAGGTCCTGTTTGCACAGACTGGTTTGGGCAGTTGAATTGCCTTTGCCTTTTCTGTGTTTGGAGTGATAGTCTCATTGAAAAAGGTTCATGCCTAAGATTTCTGATGTGATCAAGACATTTCAGTGAAATTCCCATTTCATATAAAGCTAGTTTGGAGCCCAGAATGAGATAAGGGTATCCACAGAAACCGAGCTCCTTTTACAAGAGTGTGCATGACTGATATTAAGCATTTTCCTGACAAGGGAGGTGACCTTGGGCTCCTGAAGAAAGGAGAGGGTTTCAGGGGGGTCAGTGCAGGGTGCACAGGAAGGAGTCTTTCCTGCCCCAGCCCATCCACAGAGTGAGGGGTCCTGACCCTGTGGGGTGCTCTGAGGCTTTGGGCTAGGCCAGCAGTTAAGACCTATCTCAAGTTGCCAAGTATTTCCCTGCCATGTCTCCAGGAGTTTAGGGGTCTTGGTACTGGCAGGGATATGGGGAACAGGAGGGGGCAGCAGAGAGGACAGTGGTCAAGGCAGGGACTCTGGCTGGGGATGCGGCTCAGAGCAGCTCTCCCCTGTTCAGCCTAATCCATAATTCCCACATCCTCATGCTTGAGGGTAAAGCTTAGCCTGCCTTAGCCGCTCCCTACACATGCCAGCTCCCCACACATGCCAGCTCCCCATCTGGTCCTGTGCTTTCCACCTCAGGACCTTTGCTCCTGCTATAGCCAGCCAATGACTGCAGTGCCCTTGGTCTGTCTCCTGACTGCCTCTCCAAAACCTCCCCAAGATTCAGGGCCCAGCTCAAAGTCTGCTCCTAAAAGAAGCCTTTTCTGGCATCCAACAGGTAGTTACTCCGCTTCCTTGCAGCACCTTGAACCTTTCTCAAGATCAAGAACACCATTTCCCCTTCTTTTCTCACTGGCTGGTTGGGGAACAGAGGAGATAAGAGCACAGCTCACACTCATTCATATTTAGATTTAAATATCACCTCAGCCACTTAGCTGGGAGACCTTCGGCAAGTTTCTTAAACTTTCTGAGCCTCAGTTTCTCATCTGCAAAATGGGAATAATAATAGCACCCACCACAAAGGGTTGCTGTGAAAATTAAATGAGATAACACATGTAAAGGACAGCCACGGACACACAGCTGGCGCTCAGTAAATGTTAGCTCTCATAGCATGTCAGAATAATCTTATTACCAGTCATGTGCTGAATAGAGAGCTGAGTGGCACATAATTCTGAATCGGAGACTTGAGCAGCATTTCTGGACAGTCACACTGTGCCCGGTACTGGTGGGCACTTTTCTACATGCTGCCTTTTCCAGCCCCTCCCTCGGTCCCAGGAGGCAGCTGTGCTCTCCCTGCCTCCCAGCCTGCAACTGCCCCCGAGCTGTCTGATCTTCAGGTGTCTCTGGGGTGCATGCCGGGCTGATCACTCTATGCCTGAGTGGGTGTGGGGAGGGGTCTAGGTTACAAGGTCAGTCCCAGGGTGCTGCAGTGGGACCCCAGCCCAGAGGACCAAGGCTGGTCTCTGACCAGGGCCAAGGGCAACAGTGGAGAAAAGAGTAAGGCAGGGTGCCCAGGTTGGCTGGTCAAGGCTCAGGGGGGTTGTTGGGTTGGCTCAGGCCCGTAAGTTTCCAGATTCCAAAAGTCAAGATGGGGACAAGTCTCAGAGTTCAGGCAGAAGCCAGATGACCATAACAGATGCCCAAGGGCTGAGCAGACCCCTCACCCAGGCTGACCTAATCCAAGACCCTTGAGCTCTTTGCACCCCTGACCAAAGGGCAGGAGGGGTCCTAGGCCTGGAGCAGGGGAGGGGGCTTCAGGGGGCAAATGCCACAGCTTTGGGGAGTGAAGCCAGTCAGGGACAGGGAGGCAGGCAGCTGCATGGACATGGACATGGCTGGGGGCCCATTTTCTCCCGCTGGCCAAAAGGCGAGCGTGAAAGCCGATCTCCTTCTGCCAACATTTCCGGTGCACCCCCGAGGCCCCAGCCCTGGGCTCACTGCTCACCGGCCCCCACGACATCAAATGATTGTCCTCATTGTGTGGTTTGGAAACCAAGGATCAGACAGAAGTGCTTTGCCTGATGCCCCCGGCCAGTTTGCGGCAGAGGCAGACCTGAGCGAGCCTTGTTCTCACAGAGCCTTGGAAATGACACAGGCACAAGTACCTAACTTTCTGCTTCTAAAGGGGCCCCCAGGCATGTCCTCACCTCTACTCGTGTACTGGGCGCATAACAAATGACCACAAACCTTGTGGCTTCCAACAACACCCCCTTACTGTCTCACAAATGACCAGTCACATACAACTAGAAAGAAAGCTCAACAGCACAGAGCAGGGTATCGAGTTTAGAAATAAACCCTAAAAGACCCACATTTAGTGTAATAGTGAGGAAAAGATGAATTCTTTCAAAAAAGTGTTGAATAACTTCCTAGCTATATGAAAAAAAAGGAAACTGATCAAAATTTCAGTAAAAAAACTAAACCATAAATGTACCAGGCTTAGAAAGCATGAGATATATGTCTTAAAAAACTAAACCAATGTGAAAAAGGTTTTTTATGTAAAAAAGCAATTTTAAAACATGGCCCCCAAATTCTTCCATACTCTTCTCATGAAGAGGTAGGGTCTCTGTCCCCTCCTAGAATCTGGGCTCGGTGACTGCGTGACCAATGGAATATGGTGAAGTCGGGCAGCACCGTTTCCAGGCTCAGGCCTTGAGAGTCTGGCAGCTTCCCTGTCTGTCTCTTGGAATGGCCCAGGCTGCCGGCTGTGAGGAAGTCCAGGCCACATGCAGAGGTCCTGGGTAGATGTTCAGGCCAGCAGCCCAGCAGAGGGCCCTGCTGACAGCCAGCCTCCACAACCAGACACATGGGTGAGGAAGCCTTCAGCTGACTCCAGCCCAACTGTTACCAAACCAAACTTGGGTCTGCTTGCCTGCATGCAGTAAAGCTAATCTACTGACACCACGTTGTGGTAAAGGGAAGTGCAGTGTTTCTTCCAGGCAGTTAGTGCTTAAAAGACCAGAAGTCCCCAGTGGCTTTGGGGGAAAAGTTTTTAAAGACATGGTGAAGGAGGGGAGTTGTGGAGTGTGTGACCAGCTCTTGGACATTCTTCTGATTGGTTAGTGGTGAGGTGATAAGGAGTCAGTATCGTCAACCTTCTGGTTCCAGCTCGTCTTGGGGCTACGTGCGTGTGGGCAGCACACAGTTACCTTCTTCCACCTGGTGGGGGGTTCAGTATCTACCAAAGAGCTCAAAGGACATGGCTCAGAATATTATCTATAGCCCTGGAGGGGGAACTAAAGGTTCTTGACTTTGTTTAATGGCTAAACTGTTATTGTTTTGTCTTGCTTGACTGTTTTCCTTTCTTTCTGCATTTTCTCATTTCTCTGATTAAATGAGCTCTTTGGAACTCGGGGAAGCCTTTGAGACTAAAGTTTTCCTGCAGACAAGAGGCAGGCAGAAGACATGATGTGGGCAGGGAGAGGTCTGTTCTGGGAAGGTCCCATAGGGTCCTGCTCGGTTACACAGCCAAGAAAGAGCTTCAATGAGAGGTTTCACTGAGCCAAGCCAGACAACTTCTAGAAACATCAGAGATAGTAGTGGAATGATTGTTGTTGCTTTAAGCCACTATGTTTTGGCTTCATTATAATATTCATTATGCAGTAATATATACACTATGCTACACCCTCTGTGACAAAACCTAGAAGCCATGTGAATACAAAATTTCTGCATTAAAAATAATTAACAAAATCCTACAACAAAAAACGGGGAAAGACCATATTTGCGACTCATGTTACAAAGGGCTAATTTCCTTATTGTACAAATAATGCCTACAAATCACTAAGACGAAGATGCCCAGTTCGTCTGAATAGGCAAAGGCTATCCACAGATGGTTTATAGAAAAGGAAATGGCTCTTAATGTACGGAAAGTGCTCAACTTGGCTCAAAAGAGAACTGTAAATTAAAATTACAATAAGACACCATTGAAAAATAATACACTGGAGAAATAGGTGCTTTCATACATTACTAATCGTATAAATTGAACAACTTCTCTGGAAAGCATTTTATCAATATCTATCAAAATTTACAGCACACATTTTTTGGACCCAGTAACTCTGCTTCTAGGAATTTATCTTACAGACGCATTTACCCACGAGCAAAATGACATTTGTGAAAGGCTCTTGTCGCAGCATTGTAGTAGTCAAGATGGGAAACATTCTAAGTGTCCATTAGTAGGGGACTGTTCGTTACTTGAGGTTCATGCCTACGGTGAAATGCTCTGCATCCATAAAAAGAATGAGTCACCTCTATGTGTACGGATGTGTAATGATCTCCAGGATACACTGTTCAGTGTAAAAAACGAGGTGATGCAGAGTGTATATGCTACCATTTATGTGAAGACTCTATGCATATTATTATATGTATTAAACATTTCTGGACAGATGTGACTACCTCTGGGGAAAGGATAGGAGAGTGGGGGGTGGCAGGGTAGGAGGAGCAATTTTCACATTATACCCTGTGTACCTTTGGGAATGTGTATCTTGTGCATTTATTATCTATTCCAAAACTACAGAAAAACGCTCATTTAAAAATAGTACTCAAATAACTGGTTAGCCATTTGGAAAATATTAAGGAGAACCCCACTTCAAACCACACACACACAATGTTCCAAATAGATTCAAGATTTAAATGCAAACATGAATTTATAAAAGCTCTACAAAAACTTCTTTTCTTACTGTCATTTTGAAGTTTTGCATGTTCCAAACTTCCATTCCCCGGCTGGAGCTGTGGCCCTGACCCTCAGTCTGTTGCCCCGGTGTCTCCCAGGCTGCCGTTGCCTGGAATTGACTAAGAGCTCCCTACATCTGAGCTGCTTAATAGGTAATTTGACCCAGTGAAGCCCAGGTCAGGCCTCCGACCCCTCTCTAGTTCAGACCCTCCCTCTCCGTACCACTTCCCCTGATCCTCCTCAGGGGCGCTCGGCTGGCTCCATGCCCCAGCTCCAAGGCTAGCACCTGGTAGCACTTAATGAGCACCAGCTGGATGCTTTGCCTTGGGGGAGGGGCTTATCGACATGTCATGTCCCCTCCTGCCCCCAGTGGACAGGCTTGCCTAGTGTCCTGGCCCTTCCTGATGTGGGGGAGGAGTGGGCTCAGGTATCACCACTGATTAGCAGAGGATGGAGCCACAGGGCTTTGCTGTCCCCAGAAGCCCTGACCTCAGGGACAGAAAAATACCTTGTGTCAATATTCGAGGTATTTCAGAAATTGTTCCTGAGGTGGCCTAGCAGATAAACAGTCTGTGGATAAGACATGTATTAATGTATTATTTACAGGAGGGAGATGGCAGGGCAGAGCAGCGGTCAGGGATCCAGGTGGCCAAAGGGGACAGCTCCAGCCCCTCCAGCGACTTGCTGTGTGACCCCAGGCTGCAGATGTCATTTCTCTGTGCCTGTCTCTGTTTCCTACCTGAGCCCTGAGGGGGCAGAATGGATTCTGATAAAGTCAGCAGAGAAGAGACCACTAGTAGGGCCTTTGAGTGCCTTCTGGGTGCTCCCAAGGCTGGGAGAAAGTACCTGAACAGTTATTGGCAGAGATGAAGCCAGCAGAGTTGAGGGACGGGTCTGGGCCCCTCCCACTTGTCCTGCGTCTGGCTTCAGCATCTACGTCTCAGACCAACTGTTGTCCCTGGGGTACAGGTTTCCTTGGATGTGTTGCTATTTATCAAGCACCCATGACATATGTTACCTGCTGTTGTAAGCACTATATGTAGTCATCCTCTCAACAAGTCAACAAGCCATGGGGGGGGGGGGTCTACTATTATTCCCATTTTACAGATGAGGAAACTGAGACATGCAGAAATTTAACGACTTGTCCTTGGTGGGTGGAAGAGCTGGGATTTAAACCCAAGCAGTCTGGCTCCAGAGCCTGAACTCCTCACCTCTCTCCTTCATGGCATGGGTGCTTGATGAATGGGCCTAGGGCCCATGCAAACATTGCTTGCTTAATAATCACAATAACCCTCAAAGGTAAGTGCTGATAACCCCATTTTGTGGCTGAAGAAACTGAGGTTTAGGAAGAGAATGTGAACTGACCTAGACCACACAGTTTGTAAGTGACAGAGCTGGGATTCAGACCCAGTCCATCTGCCTGCAAACTCTGGTCTGTGCATGACCCCACGTGGCTCCAGCACCTTGGCCCTCGACCTATGCTTGACCTGCCTCCAGCCAATCAGCAGGTGTCCAGCAGACTGGGTCACCCACAACCAATTAAAGTCCCTCTCACAACTGTGAGCTTCCTATGGGGAAATGAACCAAGTATTAAAGAGGCCGTAGCTGCATTCAGACGTACCTGGTCCAGGCTCCTGTGTATGCACAATAGGCTAGGCTCAGAGCCCAGTCTGTGCGACCAAAGACCCCTGCCTGGAACAGTGTGATCATCATGGAACAGACCTAGAGAGGATGGTTAGGGCACTCAGGCCCTGGGAATGGGGATTGTCCCTGACTGCATTCTCCTCGCCCAACACAGGCATACTCTGACAGTTGTAGGCACCCTTACGAGTATCCACACACGTTCACACAGGAGTCCCCCCTGGATGCCCCTTTATCTACCCCAACCCCATGACATGCCTGCCAGTCTGGAGCCTCTGGGGCAGTGGGTACTCAGAGGGAGGCCCTGGGGGCCAAGAGCACCAAAGAGTCTGGCATCAGTCTCAGAACCAGTCTCAGTTTGATTAAGGCTTGATCACACACACACAGATGCACAAGGCACACATTTGGGGTCACGCCCCCCCAACACACTGTCACTGCCACCCCCGAGTAGCCACCGCACAGCTGCAATCCCACAGCCCCCGCTCGGCCTCCCGCCCCGCCCACTCCAGTCCCGGCCCCGCCCCGCCCGCGGCCCCGCCCCCTCCCGTGCTGCTTCCGGCCCGCGGGGTCCCGGCCTAGTATCCGGCGGCTGGATGGTGGATGAGGCTGGTGAGACTCATGAAGGTGTTCGTCACGCGCAGAATCCCCGCCGAGGGTAGCGTCGCGCTCGCCCAGGCCTCAGAGTAAGAGCCCGGGGCCCCTGCACCGCTCCGCGCGCCGAGTCCCCTCCCGCCGGGAGCGCGGGCTGCGGGTGATGTCGCGGGAAGCGGCTGCGGAGCCGCGGGCACGGCTCCAGGGCCTTGGGCGCCCCGCACGCGGCGTGACTCAGCGTCTCAGGGAGGGCTGGGGGCAGCCTCTCGAGTCCCAGTTATTTTTGGTGGTGTGGACGGGGCAATCCTTCGGGTCAGAGAGATCCGGGATCCTGCGCTTGGGCCTTGGCCGTACTTTCCAACCTGTGCCCGGCCGGAACGGTCTTAGATTTTGGGGAAGCTTATAGAAAGTTCTCTGGGGCCTAGCTTTCTCCAGACCCGTTGCAGTGACGCTGGGACCCGCAACTCCCCTGGTACTTGCAGTGGAGGTCTGGGAAAGAGCTGGAGCCCTCCTCAGTCATGGGCCTGGGGAGAGGGGAGACGGCCCATGACGCAAGGTCCAGGCTGTTAATTCTTTACCCTTGGAGGTAACTTGGCCGGGTCAGAGATTTGACAGTCACTGGCCTGGTCCCTTTGCACGGTTGGCCGGGTCCTCTGGTAACACTTGTTAAATTGGACCCTGCATGCCAGTCTCGCCAGGTGCATCGTATTATGTAAACTCTTAATCCTTCCACACTGTGAAGTCCGTACTATAATTCCCACTTTACAGGTGAGAAAACTGGGAGAAGTTAAGTACCTCCTCCAAAGTCACACAGCTCTGTATGTGGCAGAGCTGGGATTTGAATTCAGCTCTGTCCAGCTGCAGTCTGAGCAGGACATAATGCAGGTTTGCCCTGCCTGTGTCAGGCAGGGAGAAGGTGGAACCCAGCCTCAGAAACCAGTGCCAGAGCCTGAGGCCAGAGCAAGCAGAAGACAATGTTCCCCACTCTGAGAAGGGTCTTCTGATGGGGCCTGGGGGCATTTGTGGGGCTCCCCCACTTCTGAGTGGTCTTTCCTTTTCCTTCAGCTGTGAGGTGGAGCAGTGGGATTCCGATGAGCCCATCCCCAGCAAGGACCTGGAACGGGGCGTGGCCGGGGCCCATGGCCTGCTCTGCCTCCTCTCCGACCGCATAGACAAGAAGCTTCTGGATGCCGCAGGTATGTGTGCTCAGCAGGCCTGGGGAGGATTCCAAGGGTGTCTTGGCTCTGTTGGGCACATCAGCCTGCTGCTGGTGCCTGAGCAGGTCTTCAGTCACCTCTCTGAGCTCTGAGGGCATTCACTGTGGTCCTGGGCCAAAGGGGAACATTGTGTGCAGCTCCGTCTGGCACACACATTGCTGCTCTCTCGGCTTTGAGTCCCCAGAGGGAGGCCTCAGGAGGGCAAAGTCCATGGCCTGCAGGGGAGCCAGGGCCCTGGGCCCTCATCTAGCTCTGCACAGCCTTGTTTTATGACCTTTAGCAGGGCCCTGCCTTTTCTAGACCATTTGTAGCAATGTGGGAGGGCTTTGAATCCAATGAGGAAAGATACAAATAATGCTTTTTCTGCACAACAGGACCCAATCTCAAAGTCATTAGCACACTGTCTGCGGGTGTCGACCACTTGGCTTTGGATGAAATCAAGAAGCGGTAAATGCAGCTTGGGCTCTGGAAGGGGTCCTGGAGTGAGAGGTGACTATCAGAGAGGGAAGAGGTGGAACTGAGTATTTGTTTTTACTTCATACCCCTTGACCAGTGAAAATGTGGCTGATGATGAAACCTGCCCACGTGTGCACAGGTCAGTTAAGATAAGTGCAAGCAGTTAGAAACTCTGGGTAACATCTGTCCAGGTAGCAGCCTTTCACATTCATTCACTTTTTTGACCCCCACAACAACTCTTTCAAGTAGAAAAGGCAAGTATTATTTCCTTTTTTTAGATGAGGAAATTCAGACAGGTTAAGTAGTTCTGGCCCCAGACTTTAGACACTGATCTTCCATCTTTTTATAATTTTTTTTTGGTTGGGGGAGGTAATAGGTTTGTTTGTTTGTATGTTTGTTTATTTTAATGGAGGTACTGGGAATTGAACCCAGGACCTCATGCATGCTAGGTGCGCACTCTACTGCTGAGCTGTAAATACCTCCCCCTGATCTTGCATCTTATATCCTTCCCAAAACGGAAGATAATTGAAATGGGAAGAGGGCTGACCATTCCTGACTGCTCACTTACAGCTCTGAGCTTCCTGGCAGGCAGCACAAAGAGGGAGGAAGGCCGCATCATGGGAATGTCCCAGCAGTAGAGATCGGTGATGGTACTTGAGGCTAATGTTACCACCAGATCTTTGATTCGTAGTGGGATCCGTGTGGGCTACACCCCAGATGTCCTGACAGACACCACGGCTGAACTCGCTGTCTCCCTACTGCTCACCACTTGTCGCCGCTTGCCGGAGGCCATTGAGGAGGTGAAGAAGTGAGTTAACGCCTGGCCAGGAAGTCATCTCTGCTCAGCAGCTGGTAGCTGAGCACCCATTGCCTTCCTGGCCCAGACGTGATCCTGTCCCTGGGTGTGCCCAGTCAGTGGGGGAGACGGACTCAGCCAAGATACTAAAGTACACAGCAAAGCTGGAATGAACTGGGCATGAAGGGAAATCATGGGAGAAGAGGACAGGGGTGGCGAGGAGGTGGGGGAGGAGAGTGGATCAGGGAAGGCTTCGAGGAAGAAGTAGCCGGTGGCATCCTCCCTAGCGCTTAGGGGGATGATCCACTATCCCTCACTCACCATGTGGAAACCCAAAGGCTCTGAAAACTGAAGGTGGTTTCATTTTGCTGGAGATAGACTGATGTGCTTGATGCAGGTGCCACCCAGATGCTGCTGAGGGTGTTACATAGAACATAGCATATGCACCTTACCACCTTACTAAATCTGAAAACTTTGAAAATCTGGTCTGAGGGTTTCAGAGCAGAGATTTGGGTCTGTATATCCAGAGTCAAGGAAGGCATTCTAGGTGCAGGGACTGGCTTGAGCAAAGGCAAGATGGCGTATAAATGCAGGCCCTCAGAGAACGTGGGCCTGGAGCAGGGGTTTGGAGGTGGGGAATGTAGCAGGGAGGCTGCATGGGGCTGGTTGTGCCTCTTACCCTCCTGTCTAGGGAGTTGGCACCTTCATTGGAGGTGACTCAAGACAAGCTCCATTCCCCTGTCCACCAAGAGCAACAGGGCTGGGCCTGTGGCTTCCCTGGAGCCCTGAGAATACTAGTTTTGGAATCCCACACCCTGGGTTTGCGACCTGCTACTCCCAACTCTGCCCTGGCTGTGTGAGCTCAGACAGGTCACTGTCTGTTTCCCCATCTGCAAAGTGGGAGGGGAACCTCTAAGGCCCCTCCCAGCCCTTGGGTTCTGTGTCCCTAATGGCTTTGAAGGAAGAGTCATTCCTGCTGCTTTTCTGCAGCGCTGTGTGGCAATAGGGATAACTGACACTCCTCTTAATCCTTGACTGAAGGGCGGGGCCTGTCCCTTGGACTCCAGCTCCTCTGTGTCTGTTGGGTACGGGGTCTGTGCAGGGGTCCCTCAGCTCTGCCTGAGGCCTGGGCCTCTTACCCGCCCCTCTCCCTCCCCGCAGTGGCGGCTGGACCACCTGGAAGCCCCTGTGGATGTGTGGCTGTGGCCTCACGCAAAGCACCGTCGGCATCATCGGGCTGGGGCGCATAGGTGAGGCTCTTCAGTGCCCAGGCTCTCATGGCTTGGTTTGAGTCTCCAGCACCTTGTGTCTGGATGCTGACAGTCCTTTTTCGGAAAAGGGTACAGTAGGGGTATCTCTAGTGAGAAGACATGGCTTCATAAAACACAGGCCAAAAAATAAAATATAATGAAATAAAACAAGGAGTTCCTTAAGAACTCACTAGGTGGTAGAAGCAAGTTGTAAGAGCCAGTGTTCTTCATGATCACAGCTCCATGGTGGCTGCTGGGTGGGGATCTTTAGGAGAGGTTTACTGTGGGAGAGCCTGTGCCCCCTAGGCCTTGACTCATAAAGCCTTAATTCAGGAACCAGAGGGTCCAGTGGGCCGAGCTTGCCTGTGATCCTGAGATAGGGCAGAGCTAGTTTTCTTCCAGTGGCTCCTGTTTGGAGAAGTCTGACATAAAGGCTTGAACTCCACCAGGCAGCTGCTGGTTGTCAGTCCTCGGGCATCTTGCCTGGTGCAGAGGTGGGGGTGAGAGGGGAAAGTACGGATAATTTGGCTTGCTAGCAGCCCTGCCCCTCACATTAGAGAGGTGCTTGGAGGAACCCACCAGCTTTGGGGCATGTGGTCTGAAAATCCAGCTGTCCAAGCCTGTCTCAGCAGCAGCACATGTGGAAAGGTCTTAGAGTCAGGGCGAGGTGGCAGGTTGGCAGTGTCACCAGTCGAGGGCATTAACAGAAGCAGAGGGTCCAGAAGGAGGAATTGGACCGTGTAGTCAGACCTCTCCTGGCATGTGAGGTCCAGTGCTCAGGGAAGGTTAGCAAACAGCCTTTAAGATGGCCAGAACCATGTAAGCAAGGACAGCATAAGCCAGTCATAGCCACAGAGAAGCGGTGGCATTGCCTCCAGATCCCTGAAGGGCTGTCACATGGGCGCCTAAGGGCAGTCTGGGCTGGCGGGGCTGAGTGCACTGCAGCAGGACCACTTAATGTCAGCACTGTGCGGATGGAAGGACCTTGCCGCCACCTCCCTCACCTCTTCCCAGGGCTCCCCTTCCCTGAAGCTGCTGGGAGCTGCCCCTGTGTTCTGAGGGGTTGGGAACAAACACTGACTCTGACTCCTTGCCTCCAGGCAAGGCTGTTGCTCGGCGTCTGAAACCATTCGGCGTCCAGAGATTTCTATATGCAGGGCGCCAGCCCAGGCCTCAGGAAGCAGAGGAATTCCAGGCAGAGTTTGGTAAGTAAAACCTCTAGCTTTGCAGGAGCTGCACCGGTGCTCAGCTGGAGGGCTCCGTGTTGTCTGTAAGAGCGGTGCTTTCAGGCAGAATGTGGCAGCTCCTTATGGCCCGCGGGGTTCCCTGACCTTCCTGCCCCTGCACACAGAGGCACATGCAGGGAGCGCGGGGACTCATCCAGGTCTCCTGTCTTTCAGAGTCCCTTATCACCAGTGCCTATGTGTGGGTAGAGCAGCAGGGATGGTGACACATGTAAGGAAACTTTCACAGGTTCCTCAGGGAACTAGTGAGTGCCACCGCCAGCCTTGTGTCCGGGTGGATCCAGCCGCCTGGCAGGTGCACAGCTTGGGGAGCAGAGGGCAGGCTGGATTTCAGTCACTCCTCACCCCCTCGGCATGTTGGGCCTTGGAGGTGGTGAAAGCCAGAGTGGCCTAGATCCTGTTGTGTGACCTTGAACAAGCTCCTGCCCCTCTCTGGTCTCAGTTTCCCCACCTTTAGACCAGGGGGCTGGCTGAATGATGTAATAATACACCAGGGTCCCACAAGTGGCTGTCTACTTTGTACCGTTACCAGAGTTGTCCAGGTAGAGACGAGGCCTTAGGAAGCATCTCGGGAGTTTCTGTTATGAGAGGAGGGAGGAACGGTCAGGTTTCCCACCTCTTGCTTCCCCTAACCTGAAACTCAGTATCTGATGGAGACCTGTCCCCACCCCAGTGTCCACCCTCCAGCTGGCTGCCGAATCTGATTTCATTATCGTGACCTGCTCCTTAACACCTGCAACCAAGGGGCTCTGCAACAAGGACTTCTTCCAGCGGATGAAGAAAACGGCCGTGTTTGTCAATGTCAGCAGGTATCCTGGGGCCACCTGGCACCCCTGGGTCACTGGGTGAGACTGGAGAGGGGCTCTCCCTGCTGTTGTGATCTGAGGTTTTTTCTCCCTGTGGGTTGTTGGTGAGACTCAGGCTGAGCTTACTGCTCTCCATAAACCAATGAACCAGCCAACTCAGAAATACAGTAAAAATCCCAGAGCACGTCCCATGTGCTTAGAGCAGGGCCCGGCCAGGCTGGTTCCCAGCCGGACCCCTGGTCTTGCTTAGGGAGTGAAGACAAGATGGCAGCGAGTTACCAGGTAACCTTGGGGAGGCCCATGTTCCTCTAACCACGAAGGGTACAGCCCTTTGGAGGCCGACCTTCATGGCGCTGAGCCTGGGTCTGTCTGTGAGGCAGTGACAGCTTGAACCCTCTTGTTCCTGGGAAGATAGACCCAAAACCCTGGTTGTCTTGGTTCCTCAAAATGTTCCTAGAGTTCCTTTAGGCTATGGAGGGGACCTTCCTTCTCTGCCGCTCCAACCGCTTCCTAGCTGGTGCCCTTGGAACCTGCTTTAATCAGTTTGGGGGCAAAGATGCGCAATGGGAAGGGATGAGGTCACCCCAAGGGCTTGTCCACCCCAGGGGTGCCTATAATTACTAACGTTTAGC
This sequence comes from Camelus bactrianus, assembly GCF_048773025.1. Taxonomy (NCBI): domain Eukaryota; kingdom Metazoa; phylum Chordata; class Mammalia; order Artiodactyla; family Camelidae; genus Camelus; species Camelus bactrianus. The sequence continues at coordinate 47,091,929 of NC_133542.1, forward strand.
TGCAAAGGCAGTGAGTGCCCTTAGCGCAGAGGGAGATGTACAAGAACAGTGTTGGCTCACACTGAGGCCAACAGTGTTGTTGCTTCCATCACATACCCCCTACTGCAGGGCCCTGCATTACTGATTATTGCACAGGCATTGTTTAGTGCACAATATGAAGTCTCAAGCAAATCAGTTCTCTACTCCAGTGGTTCAGTCACGGGAAGAATGGCGGCTCGCTCAGAGGGACATAGTGGGGTGTATCTTTGGGTCTCTGCCCTAGTTAGACAGGTGCCTGCGGGCCTGCTGCGGTGCTTGTCAGTGGGTGGTCTAGGGCCCAACACAAATGCAGCTGTGGGCCCTGTTCGTGCAGTAGTGTGTAAGGAGGCACTCCTGGGAGTTAGGCGGTAGTCTCCCTATCTTACAGAGGAGCACTTGCCCAAGGTTGCACAGCTTGAACGTGACAGGGCTGGGGTTCTTTGATCTGCACAAACTATAAATAAGTATACCGTGAGACTGCTTTGAAAGTCAGTGCCAAGTGCCAGGGCAATGGACAGTTCATTCTGTGGGTGGTTCTGCCCTAAAGGCAGCCTGGGTCACGCTGTCTTCCCAGGGGAGAAGTGGTGAACCAGGACGACCTGTACCAGGCCCTGGCCAGCGGTCAGGTTGCAGCTGCTGGACTGGATGTGACGACCCCAGAACCACTGCCTACAAACCACCCTCTCCTGACCCTGAAGAACTGTGGTAAGAACGGCACTTTGCCAGCAACACTTCCTGCAGTGGCTGGTGAAGGCGGATCGCAGTTCTCCTGACACTCTGGTTAAGCGTTGTGCCCCTCAGAGACCCAAGCCACAGCCCGCAGACCAAAGGGGCCCTCCTCAGCCTTCAAAGTTTTAACAATCCATCCTCTTGCCCCTAAGCCCATGGCGGGTGGGGTAGATGCTTCTGGTGTCTTTACCTCTGTGATGTTACTGCAGCGGTTCTCAAACTTTTATGTTCACTGGTCACCTGCAGGGACTGATCAAACACGGGGTGCCAGGCCCCCATGGGCTTCTGCCTCGGCTCTAGGGTGGGGCCTGAGAATGAGCTCCCGATGGGCCCAGGCTGCCTGCTTAGCATTCCTCTTTAACCTCCTCGGTTACCATTAACGACTTTGTGCCTACTTAACAATTCTTTCTGTTACCTTCTCTGTTCTGGTAGCTGGTGTGGTTTCTGTCTCCAGACTGATCTGTAATTCAGTGGTTCAGTGTAATTCAGCCTTAGGTTGTGTGGGCCCGGCCCCTGCCTTTACATTCTGGAATGGAAACCCACAGAGTGGGTCCTCAGCTGCCTTCCCCACAGTGAATGCTTCCATTATTGCAGCCCTGGAAACTCTGGCATCCCTACCCCCATGCCAGTCTGAAAGGAACATCGGCTGTGATGGCCTGGCCGCTGCCCGCAGCTGGGAAGGCCATCCCATCCCCCCAGGCCTGGGAGTCCAGCTCTGCGCCCTGGGTACGGCTTTAGGAAGGTGCTCTTTGGGGACAAGAGTGACCTGATTTGCTCTGCATTGGGGCCAGAAGGAGCTGTGCTGTCTAGCCTTTCCTCTTGTTATTCTGTAGATTAGAAGCCCTGGCGTGTTACTTTCCAGGGCACACGGTGTGGGTGAGCAGTTAAACTGATACCTAGTTTATCTGAAGGACTGAGTCTACATCAGCTCCAACACCCCTCTAGCCCCAATATTCTTGAGTTCAGGATACATACTTCTTGTCACCCTTGTGTCTGGGTGTCTCTCTGACCCTCAGCCCCAGGGGAGTGGAGTGGTTAGTGACAGGAGGGAGGGCAAACCAAGGACTAGTGAGGCAGGTCCTTTTTATTCTTCTCATTGGCAAACCCTCACCATGAAAACAGGGCCTGCGTTAACGCTCTTGAACCACCCTTCTCTCCCTCCCTCCCTCTCCCTTCCAGTGATCCTGCCCCACATTGGCAGTGCCACCCACAGAACCCGAAACACCATGTCCTTGTTGGCAGCTAACAACCTGCTGGCTGGCCTGAGAGGGGAGCCGATGCCCAGTGAACTCAAGCTGTAGCCACACGGGAGACACCAAGGGCCAGGAGGCCAATGGCCCGGGACTGTGTCAGACGCAGCCAGGCTTGATTTGGACCTACAAGATGGGAGCCAAAGAAAAGTCTGATCTGTACAGATTCCACGGAGGGGAGACTGGTGCTGATAGACGTGCTTGCCACTTTTGTGGTTGGAAACATCTGAGCCCAAAGTGTGTAATTCTATTAAAGAATTCTCTGAGACCGTCTGGGCGTGTGACTGTGAGACGCTAACAACCAGCATCCGCTTCCCTTTCCAGATCAGGGCCTCTGGTGACCTGCGGGTTCTGCTTCCCACCCCTGTCCTCACCCCCAGCGTTTTAATTATTAGAACCTGTCCGAACCACCTGACCCTTGTCCTCTGCTAAAATGCCTTCAAGTGTCCCTCACTGAAGATGGAACAACCGTAGCCCAGAGCAGTTGGATCTGCTTCCTAAACTGTTGGGCAAATTAAATACACATGGCGAAGTGAACTAGGTAAGGTCACGGTACTCATATTTTGGTCAAGCATAATCAAGGTAGGTGCATCTCTCTTAATTTTTGTTTTAAAATTAGTTTCAGAACCTTTACACTTGGCTCCCCATGTCCCTCCCCTCCTCCACCCCCACCCCCCAGGTGGACACCCTTTTCTAATCACCTCACTTCTCCCAAGGCCAGGCCACCAGCTCTGCCGAAGGACTCAGGGTCCAGCTCTTCCCCATGGCCAGACCGAACTGGAGAGTGGAGTTTTCAACCTGGGAGGCAGGTAAGGGAGCACCAGAAAACACACGAATTCAACAGGCCCTCGGGGAGTAAAACCGGGTGGACTGGGAGCACCACCTCACACTCGTCTGCAGCTCAGAGACAGACAGCGCAGGGACAGCAGAAGGGATGAACGGAGGGGAACGACCGATAATTGTTACTGACAGCATGACAGTATTTTCTAGGAAGCTTGGTTTAAAAAATAACTAGTCGAAGCAGGGTTAGCAGAGAAAGCAATACCACTTCACTTTTTTGTTTCAACTTTAATAACCTAAGGCAAAGAAAAGAACACAATTAGTTAGAGGCATGAATATGACAAATTTTTTATTTCAAAGTCTCAAACTTTGACCAGCATAGCACCACTGATAATGGGTGCCCTGACAGAACTTTATGATTTGGTCACCAGAAACAATTATGCCAAGCTATAATTAAGGCTAACCAATCAAAATCCAGGTACCCAATACTAGTTATAATTCAGATAGAAACTACCGGTCATAGGAACCCTGGGACTGGGTTTTCCAGGGAACCTCTGAATTATTTTGTAAGTGCTACAGTGTGTACAAGGACACTGGCCCACAAGCTTGCTTCTCACACACAGAAACTGATTGATTGACTAAGAGGTAGATGAGCAATTCCAGATTCCACCTAGCAGTGGAGAGGCAGGGTTCCAGCTGCTGTAGCAGAGATGGGCCCCGAAGCAAAGGCCACTTACGCCGGAGCTCCGGTGAGGGGACAGCTTCCTGGTGGAAGGGAAGGAGGGCTGCCGTTGCCCCTCCTGGTGCCACCGGTTCCTCTTCTCAGGCCAGGCAGGGCCTCTCTCGTTTTCCAGGCTGACCCACCTGCCTCCCAGCTTAATCTCACCAGACACTGGTCCCCACGGAGGGGTGGATGGAGAGCCTCCTCACATCAAGTCAGAACTCAACTGCTAACAATCACCCGCACACAACTTCACAGGTGATTCCCCAGCCTCCAACCTTCTCTGTCCCACATCTGTTGAAAGGAGAGGAATCAGAGGTTTCCCTTCTGGCTTTCCTCCCCAGGAATCGGTTCATAGGAGATGCTGAACCCGACAATGAACATCATGAGTTTATTCACAGACAGATGTGTAACTGCACACACTAGATTAAGAGAAAACACATGCTGATTAGCTTTCTAAGCACAAGAACTGAAGGACAGTTGTTTGGTGTCTCTAAAAAAGCTATACAAAAAAAGATGAACTCATGTTCTTGCGTGAATTAAACTGACTTCGTGAGCTCTGCAGAGACACGTTAACCTGTGCTGTTCCCCTGGAATCAGGGCAGCCAGGGCTCAGCCTGATGGGTGCTGCCAAAAGCCCTGATGGCACAGGGTCAGAAGACCATAGGATGGGGCCCCAAGAGGCCCAGGGCAGTGGCCCTGATGTCTCCTCAGATTGTCCCAATGCTAGGAGGAGGACTGACTTCATTTTTAGTTAGTTTTGAACTGAAGACAGTGATCCAGGCCCGGGAAGGATGCCATATGCGGAATGAGAGCATGAAGAAGCAAAGCAGAGCAGGGGCTTGTCACCGGGTGAGACGTATCCGGATGGACCGGCCCTGAAGTCGGGATGGAGCAAGGGGTAAACGTGCCATGAAAGATCCCACAAAACAGGACTCACTTCATCAGAACAGACAGACACCAGCTTCTTCCTGACTTCCAAACATGGAACTGTCACGCAAATACAAGTTGGTTAAAACACTGCTAAACAGCACATACGGAAACAATACCTTACTCGTCACTCCCTATAAGTACATACTCCTTTTACCAACCTTGTTTTTAAAACCAGGAAAAATTGTTAAAACATCTATGCAACAGTGATGTTTTCAAAATTATATACACCTAGTAGTCCAGAGAATGCTCATTCTGAACCCAGTGTCAGCACCATCAAAGTGCAGTGTCTGTGACTGCAAATTAGGCAAAAATTTAAAAATACAGTACTTTCTGAGGCCTAGGGACTAGCTCGTGATACATTTTAAAGCATCTGTGGCAGACAGGCGTGTCCTCAAGCGCCTTCCTTTAAGACAGGCACAGAGTTGCCACTGGTTACACATAAGTGCATTTTGCATCACTGAACAGGTATATAATATTCCCATCAGAAGGTATATAGGAAGTTTAAAAGCTTCAGTTTTACAAAAATTGCTAAAAAATTTTTTTGTACTTCAGTTTTAATTTTTAAATGTGCCACTTTTAACATCAATTACAAACTACTTTCTGACTGCATTACTCAGCCCTAAGGAAGAACTTAAGCTTTAGGGATTGTATCCCTTCTCTGAAAGCGCACATTTCACTCGGAAACGCCCCCGCACAAGCACAACACCTACTAATTCTCCATTCTTCGTCATCGGAATTTGCAAGAGCCATTCCCGGTGTGAAGCCTCAAACCCAATGGTGTTGACCACGAACCAAAAGAGACTAGTTTCGGTCCCACAGCTGGCATCGGCGTTCTCGCGGGGGTCGGGTCAGAGCAGAGTGCTGGGAAGGTTGCTGCTCTGCCAGCGCAGGCAGGTGGTCTTCGAGTGTTTGTACAGGTGGCTGGACTGACTGAACCTCTTGCCACACTTCAGGCAGGCGTAGGGCTTTTCACCTGTGTGAACACGGATGTGCTTCTTGCAGTCTGTCAAGGTCAGGAAAGTCTTGCAGCAGATTTTACAGGCGTACTTGCGAGCTCCCTCTACAACCAAGACGTTGTGCTCTGATAAGGCCTTCTTGCACTTTGACAGGACGTCTGCAGATGCCCTCGTCAGCTGCGGGGGGCCGGGCTGCGAAGGATGGCCACTTTCAAAGGAGGACGTGGCCGTGTTCATCATTAGCTGGGAGCTGGCAGAGTTCTCTGGGATCTGGGAGCTCCTGACAGAGGTGACCACTGGCATTTTGGGAGCTATGCGGCGATAGTATGGAAAGTTACTGGCTCCTCCCCTTGGGGAGCCCATCATTACCCTGGAGAAGGAGGAATGCAGCCCCAAACCAGACCTGGAAAAATCCATCCCAAACTGTTCTCCTCCTTGGTAACCCGAGGTCTGCACACACGGCAGGCCCATCACTTCCTGCATGGGCCTGACAAAGTGCGAGTCCGCGGGCTCGCTGAACGGGTTCTCCACGTGAGAGCCAGGGGCCGAGGGGGGCCCGCCCGCAGGCCCAGCCTCTGGACTCAACAAATAAGGGGCCTCCCCCTCCAGCCTGCAGTCACTAGTGGTGTTTGGGATATTATCATCATTACTCTGATTTGCACTAAAGTTACTTCCTCTGCTCTTGTTAAGAAAATTTGAAATGCTAAAAGTAGATTTATGTTCTAGGTTGTTTGTAACTTCCAAAATATGGATGTCCCCTACCCGGTCAGTGCTAGACTGGGGATCTGAGAAACTCCGGTCGCTGCTCTCGGGGCTGAGGTCTATCTTCTCGGCACTGACCACCACTCCCTCCACTTCCACTGACTCGCTGCCTTCCGCTTGGGAGGTCACGTCGCTCACTTCATCCTGAGGCTCAGGAGAGCTCAGGGGCTCGGATTTAACCACCACTCTCATGTGCTCCTTCTCACCAAGGCCAACCTCAGGGTTTTCACACTGAAAACTACTTTTCTCAGCTGCGGCTTCCTGCTCAAAAGTAGTCTCAACCTGGGTGGCGCGGGAGGCCATGGACAGCTGGGCCATGTTGCCAGCGCTGTTGTCGGACTGGCTGGGCACCTGGGCATCTTCTTGAGCACCGAAGGACTGGTCGAACATGATGGCGCCATCTTCCTGGTTGTTGGTCATCCCGTCAGCCTTAGGGTTATCCACAATTTTCAGAGAATCTGGTGAAAAGAACTCCTCCCGAGAATGAACCCCTGGCGGCCCATTCTCTGGCGCCACGTCGGAGATGGCCGACTCATCCAGGGCGGGCCGGAGGCGCTGTCTGGCCCGCTCCTCTGCAGACTGCTTGCGCTTATGCAGGCGTCTCATGGGGAAGGGTGTCCGCGGGTCCAGGTTACTGCGCATCGAGGAGCTGATGGGGGCTGGCTGCTCCTCGCCACCCTGGCTGGAGCTGAGGGCCGAGCTGACGATGCTCAGTCCCAGCTGCTGCAGCATAAAGGAGCGCTGCATGCGGGCGCTCTGCTCCTGAATGCGCTCGCTAGGGGGAGACATGGGCAGCGTCCTTGTCGTTAAGTAATGTTTACATGCCTTAACAACAGAGTTCAGGTGCAGGTGAGAGGCTGCCAATAAGACATCCATAACGTTGCTCTCCCCCAGCATGAGGGTGGAGGTATACATCATGTCAATCAGTGCGGCAAAGGCCTCCGCTGTCACTACCTCGCTGTCCAGCTGGATCATGTTCATGGTCTGATCTCCCTCTGCCACTGAGAACAGGGCTCGGAAGTGCGTGCTGCACGCTGCCAGGACGGAGCGGTGGGCTTTGAAATGTCTGTTCCCCACTACAATGACACAGTCACAGAGCTGGCTGTGAAGCCTCTGGTAGTTCAGCTGCTGGAAGATCTGTTCAAAGTGGCCAGGAAAATCCATGATCCTAGGAGCAAAACAAAGTGTCAAGACTTAGAAAAGCTTAAGTCAGAGTCAGAGCACAGAAAGTGTGATGAAAAGAAAGGCGTGAGTGGCCAGGACTGAACCTTTTAAAGCTTGTGATGTTTCTGATGGTGGGCACACAGGCTACAAACCTGTCAAATGAGAAGCAAATGCTGGTTCAGCTGACAGCCCCGGAAGCACGCACACAAGCGGATCAGCTACTGGCTGTTCCCTTAGAGACCCACTCTTATCACCCAGGGCCCGTGTTAGAAGACCAAAGTGGGGTGAAACAGTATCTACCCCAGAGAAGTCAGAGTCCTGCATTCCCTCAGGACAACAAAGAAACTCCAGGAAATTCCAGAGTCTTTTAGAAACCTAAAATAAATAAATGAAAAGGGCAAATCAATATTAGTGGGGACAATTTCCAGTTAGAGGTGGTAGCAGACTGCACACACGACATTTACCCCAGACCCTGCTCCTGCTCACTCCTGAAACCCCATTAACAAGACAGTAAAAAATTTTTGGGGGGGTTTTGTCGTTTTAAAGGTAAAAACTCACAAGGAAAAAAAAGAATGGGAAAGAAATATCCACAGCATTTTGGAAGCTGGTGAGCAGGTGAACAAATGAGTGCTGACTGACTCAGCACAGCCAGAAAGCAGAATCCTAAACTGGCAGTGAATAAAACACTGACTTATATACAACACCCCCTCAAAGGCTCAGGAACTCCTTGCCAAGGTGCCAGGGGAAGTGGAGTGAAGATGATGCCAAGACAAGAGGACTGGCTGGAAGTATAGTCAGTAAAAAAAATAATCTAATGGAAGTTCCACACCGGTGACACAGAAAAGATTAAATTTAGAGAGAAAGACCTGGGGCTGACGGTGAGCCCAGGGAGGGACTGCAAATGGGAAGAGGGACTTTAGGGGGCATGATGGGAATGTTCTAAAATTAGATTATGATGATTATACATCAAATTTTCTGAAAATATTTGAATTGTACACTTAAAACAAGGTATTTTATAGTATGTACATTATACCTCAACAAAACTCAATAATTTAAACTTCAAAAAAAATAATAGAGAAAGAGAAACAAGATGAACAAATTTCAGAACCACCTCCTCAGAGTCCATTCTGAACGGCAGGACTTCTGTGAAGCCAACGAGACTGACTGCTGGGGATAGCGCACATCTCTCTGATGACGGTAAGGAGTCACTGGGTGTTTTTCCCCTTAGGTGTGATAATGGCATTCTGATTTTCTTTTTTTTCAAAAGAGTTTTTTTAAAGAGAGAACATACTGAAATGCTTACAGATGAAATGACATGAGGTCTGACATTTGCTTCAAAAGTTTATTTTTTATACATTTGAAATTTTTCATAAATGTTAAAATTTAAAAAGGGGAAAAAAGAAGAGTCCACATGGCCTATGGGTGGATCACTTTCCAAAGTGGAGTTTGTAACCATTAATCATCTGCACATTTTCATCCTCTGGACTAGTCAGAAACAAGAATTGCTTACTCTCTCCAAAAAAACTGCTACACTTCCTAAGAACTACGTGACTGCTGACTCAAAGTCTCTGTATCCTTCACTTGTGCTCATGACAGATTCTCATTATGTGGTTGGAAAACAGGGTCAGTAGCCCCAAAGAGGCGCTCCTCTGTGCCCTCCACCCACCAACTCTGCAGAAGCTGAAAGAGCCACAGAGTTTAAAACCCTGTTCCACCCTCTCCAGAGGAGGAACCTCTGGTGTTCTGGGATGGGGTGAGGCAGAATCTAATGGTTAAACCCCAGAATACAAATGCATGCAGATGGAAGATCTAGTGTGCCTGGCACTAGAGATAAAATGATCCAGTGCCTGCCCTCAGGGGGAACAGACTAATGAACATTCAAATACAAGAAGGTATTATAATGCTGTGATAGGAAGTATAAGATGCTACAGGGGACAAGGAAGGGGCACCTGCCTCTGCCAGGGGTGGGAGAGGGAGTGTGGAAGGCCTTCTGCGGGCAGAGGTCTCTGGCTGGGTTTGGGTGGCTGAAAAGGCAAAACTGTACTCGGGACACCACGTGAGCGCCTGAGGCTGGGATGAGCTGCTACAGCAACAGCTGGAGCATGAAGTTAAAAGTCTGCACCAGAAGGTGAGCTGCTTCCCCTCACCCCGCCCACCAGCAGAAGGCTGGCAGCCAGGCTCTAGGTCTGGGGAGCCCCTCCAATGGAACACCTGGGTCCCCATCAAATTTGCCTGTAGTGAAGCCCATAGTCCTCAGGGCCCATTCACTCAGTTTCCAATCACGCACTGCTTCACTCCTAAGTCTGAGCAGTCAGGAGCACCACAAACTGGAGGGGGAAACACCTCCATCATCATAAAGACAAGGCCCTAAACAAACAGGCATCTGGAAGAAACAGAAACAGTGGGGCAAGGGGCAGGGGGGAACTAAGGGGGAAAAATACCTATAATGTAACATCCTCAGAGAAATAGGATACCATATCCACAGAACAAGAAGAGAGTATGTTTTTAACATTTTTAAAAAATGGAATATTCAGGAAATAAGGAAATTATTAAAAATTTAAAATTGCAAAATTTTTTTAAGTTACTAGAAGGGTTGGAAGATAATATGGTTGAGGAAATTTTCACACACAAGGCAAAGGAGAAATAAATGTGAATGAATAAGAAAAAAAAGATTAATTAATGAAATCCAGGATCTGATTACAGAAAAAGAAAAGAAAATGGGGAAAGTGATAAACAACATAAGAAAAATTCCAAGAACTGAAGAAGTTACTTATTCAGACTAAAAAGGCCCACCAAGTGCTCAGCAATATGAATGAACAAACCCCCACACCTGGCTCATTACAGTGACATTTTGAAACACCTGGATAAACTCCTGAAAGTGTGTTGGGGGCCGGGGGCAGGCAGACAATGAATCGGGGATAGAACTGGCATTAGACTTTTCAAAAGCAATATCGAAAAGTAAAAAGTGACATTCCTTTAAAGTTCTCCAAGAAAATTATTTCCAACTTAGATCATATCCAGCCAAACTAGTAATCAATTGTGAGGGGAGACCAAGGCATTTTCAGACAAACAAGAACCCAAATGTTTACCTCCCACATACCCTTTCTCAGGCAGCTACTAAAGGTTGTGCTTAATGAAGCTGGGAATAAACCAACAAAAGGAAGACAAAGATTATAGGACGTAGAGACTTAGCCTAGAAAACAGGCAAAGAGAATTTTAAAGATGGTGATGAAGCTCAAGATGATGGCTAGACAGCAGGGCTGGGGAGCAGCCAGGTCAGACTGAAGCAGGACTGGGGGACTCCAAGAAGGAGCTCCTCAAAGGAAAAAAATAGAATGGATAGATCACATGGAATGGCTGAGAGTTCTAAGAAGTTAACAGTTCTATAAAAATGTGAAGATAGGTCATAAAACAAGAAAAATTTTAAATTAACTCCAGGAAAAATAAATGGTTGTTTAGTTGCAGTGTACTATGTGGTTTGTTTGTAGACAATGTTTACAGAATCACAATAATGTGAACACGGAGCCAAATTTGAGATATTGGAAGGGTAGGGGAAGGCCAGTTTGCATGGGCAGGGGTGGTGTGGGGTGGAGTTGGGGGGAACTGGAGGAGAAGTGGTGTTAAGAAAGTTAAATTCTCACCTTCCCTAGTAGTCAAGAAATACTGTCTGAAATACTACCTCAAGAAACAGTCATATAAGCATGTTACTTGGAAGTACAGAAGTCAGCAGTGGAAGAAACAACTGAAACGAGTGGAAGTGGTTGCCTCTGAGGAGGGGGAAATTGGAGGGGAAAAGGATGGAAGAGAGAACCGCTATTTTTTTATCTCTAAGCAAGCCTTATGGAACTATGTGGCTCTTAAAACATAAATATATATACACATTAACTTTTATAAAATGAAATTTTAAAAAACATGGTAGATCCTTGACATTCTAAAGGCATACACTCTGAGATCTTTGCACATCTCCAAATTCATGAACACCACTGTGGCACTTCACAAGGATTCCTGCAAGCAGAGGGCAACGTGGATGCCACGCAGCACACCAGGCTCACCCACTTGCTCTCGGGGCCCCACCAAGTTATGATTCAGTGAAATGACAAATGACCACAGAATACATACCTTCAGGATCCCTGGGAAATAACTAAAAGAGCAAACTCTAAACCCATTAAAAACCAAGGGTCTACGGTGCCAACTCATAGGTCTTTGCTGTACCTGCAAAGTAACAGAGTAAAATGCCTCAAAGCAGTGCCACATTAGCCATATTCTTTTACCTCCTATTTTTATTCTGCTTTTGAAGAGTTTCCAACAACAAGATATATCACTGAAACACATACTTTCCCACTGTCACCTTGCTTTCTCAACCTTCCCCACTAGGAGTAAAGGGTCACCCATGGCAAGCACAGCACCTGTGCCCCTGACCCCGACCTGCCTCAATCAGGGACCACAGAGCTCAAGGCTTTGGGGAGATTAAACAAAATGCAACTACTGCTCACAGTAATTGGAAAAAAAACCGCATATCCTAGTAAGTGTCAAGTTCCAAGGAGGCGATTATTTTATAGCAGTCACAGGGAAGAAACATTCTGGTTCAAGAAGCAAACGAAATTAAACAGGGAGTTGTCTCAGGAAGTTGTACCGACCTCAGAGTCACTCTGAGAACTAAGAGACCAAGTCAACTGGGGCCCCCTTAGGTTAAAACAAGTGCACTAGACAGTGAGCTTGCCTCTTTCTCCTGCCGTGGAGACGGGAACCAACGTTGCAGTGCCTGCAGTGCTGACAGTAGCAGAGGTGGTGGTGGCAGTAACAATAAAACAACTAGGAATGGGAAGCAGTAGAGAGAAGGAGCAGCAGCAGCCAAGCTCAGGGCGCAATCTGGGGCAAAACCCCAGCTTTAGCCTGGTCTACTAGGGGAACTCTGGAGTATAAATAACTGAGTATGAGCGACCTCAAGGCAAGGGAACCGGTCTTTCATAGCCCTGCATTTGTCAGTCAACAGCTAAGAGCCTCTCCAGGGAGACGGAAACTGCCAGGCACTTAGGCTCTCCGGGTCCAGGCATAATGTGATGCCAGTCACTCAAGGACAATTCTCAAGAGTCACAGACACCAGCCATCAGAGGAAAAGCTTCACTCAAAGCTGCATAACTAGTGCACAGAACTAGTAAAAGCAATCAAGGGGACCTGGTCAGAGCACAGACAGTATCTGCTACATACACTTGGTGACACTGAAGAATAAAGTGATGTGTAACCACATGGATAAAACAGATGATACTGTCTGTTAGTAAAGGATATTTTTGTAAGTATACTTAATATATGTTTTATTCCCAATCTCCCACTGCTGTCCAAAAACTATGATCAAGTCAATTAGAAATCCCAATTCTTCTCTTCGATTCTAAGATGCCACTTAGCATTAAGAGACCCCACTGTAATAAAAGTTAGTAATCACTGTTTTAACAACTTTCTTGAGTAAATATACTTTCTCAGTTGAGCTTTCTGGCATAATTAAAGAAACCTTATTTATTTGGGTATTAAAATACAGCTAGCTGTAGTCATGATGGTCTGTCACTTAAGGCTTTGTACTTAAAACCAACAGAACCCAAATCAGGTTTACCTGAGTGAAAGCTATCTGAGAGCTCCTTGGACTACTGCTCCTGCAATAAATGGCCTCCAACAGCTCCCTCAGTATGGACATCATATGCTCAAGATTCGAAGTTCCAGGGAGGGCTTCTATGTGGGGAGCTTAGGGACCCACTCACCTCTCATGACTGTGCTGGAGAAGCAAAGAGGAAGGATCTTTCTATTTTGACTTCTGTAGCAAAAGGCTAGCTGCCAATTTATCAACAAAGATTACACATGAAGGGGACAGAGATAATTCACAAATAGGAAATCAGCGTTATAGGAAGGGAGAAAGAATGCTGGAGAGCTTTATAGTGATACTATGTGATACATTAGGCAACAAAGTGATCTGGTCAATATAAGGACAACCAAGAACTGGCATAGCCTAATTTATACTTCCTGTTCTTTATAAAAACTAGTCACTTGAAATAAGGTAGTGTGTATAGCAGATTGTATTTTCCAAGATGGCAGGCCACACTAAGATCTCCCAACTCACATGCTTTCTTACAATATGACACTAACACTCTCATCAAGAGGCGGGGGTCTCTGCTCACTCCCCTTGAAGCCAGGCAAGTCTATGACTATGGCAAACGTTACACTATGTGACTTGTGAGCTAAGTCATAAAAGGTGACACAGCTTTCACCTGGTCTTTTTGGCTTGCTCTTAGAACCCAGCCACCACTCTGTAAGGAAGCCCAGCTGAAATCTAGTTGACAGTCAACAGCTGCCTCCATGACTTCAAGGTGACTTCGGCCCAGGTCATGATCTGACTACAACCACATCACAGACCCCAAGAGAGAATCATCTGAGCCCAGTCAACCTTTGGAACTATTAGAGATAATAATAAAATGTTTTGTTTTGTTTTAAGCCATTAAGCTTTCAAGTGTTTTGTTACACAGTAATAACTAGAATAATTTGAAACTTGTTAACATCTCCCCACAAATCAATATTCAAATACTGTCTCCAAAGGACATTTTTTGGGGGGTCTGTCTACTAATGTCTTCAGGGGAAATCACTGTTCACCCATTCTTAGTCCATCCACATGGTACAGACCAGACCGCCCCCAAACCTCTGAGTTCCAGATGATCTTCAGCTCCTCCAGATGACCCAGGGAGGCCCGGCTACTTAGGTAACCACTCCCCTTCATTCAATCATTGTTTCAGAGATGGGTATGTGACCCAAGCCATCCAGTTAGAGTCTGCCCTGGAGGTTTTTGCTAGTACTATCAAGACAGAGATACCCTCTTCACCCAGACTGCGACCTGTGAGGGAGATGCAAGTCTAGTACTGATGGTGGCAATTTTTGCCTACCTGAGAATGAAGCTGGCATATAAGCAAGCCATCTAAAAACAGTGTTCTGATCTCATCAAGACCCTGGGATCCAGCCATGACGTAGTTAGCATGACCCTAGGACTTTCTATTCCATGAGCCAAAGAATCGCTCTTACCCTAACCTGATTTATGCTGGATAAACACAGTGTAAAGTTGAACTCAAAATCTTAAAAAACAAAAACAAAAACAAAAAAAAACAAAAAAAACTAAGTAACATGGCTATCCAACGCTTTTGGATCTAAAAGGGTATTTTTTAAAAATCAGTTAGTTTGGAATATATGAAATTTATTACTTTCTGCTGTGATGGAAGGAAAGGAATCAGGAATCACAAAACTCACAAGCATCTCTAGCAAACTCAAGAGATCCAGTCTAAAAGCTCTACAAGAGCTCATGCTGAGAAGATGAGTGTTTTGCCAAAAGCTGCCTGTCTGAAGCCTTCTTCCTTAACTGAGGAAAAAAGCTTCAGATCTCTTTAAAGGCTTTCAAAATGTGACTATGAGTCTATATGGCTGGAGGAGATACAGCAAGCAATCTACCAATTTGTAACTGTGTCTGACTCAAAGCAAGTGTACACTAGATATTTATTATCTGCAGGAACAGAGTTTTAGTAATTTCCAAACTAAATATAGTTAAGAAAATACATTTATACCACTGCTCATTACGTTTATATGAATAATCAAGAGCTGACTGTTTTCTCAATAGATTTACCTTTCTAATAATGCTTTACTTAGACTAATAAAAAAAAAGGTTCATTTGTTTCCTAGGAGAATAAGCCAGTTAGTTAATAGCACGTTTTAAACTATCTGATTTATAAACTGACAGACCCACATGTTTCTCAATGACATATTAGTTCATAAAGAAAAGTACACCCATACTCATCATCTATCACCATATCAAATGATTTGTTGCCTGACTGCCAACACAGGACCTCAAAGTTGCACTGTAAGAAGAATCTTAACATTCTAAGGAATTTTAATATTCAGCATCCCTAATCTAGATAAAACCCTAGCAGAAAAATAAACAGAGCTTTTTTGCCCACTTGTAGAGATGATATAAAGTGAAAATAAATGTAAGAGAACAAAACTAGGCAAGGTCTCAGTCAAGCAGGCTAGGATTTTTGGACAGTGTTCCAAGTGCTGGAGTCCTAGAACATTCATCCATCTTCTGATCTGACCAACTAAGTGGGACTAAGTGGGCACACAGGTACCCAAGATTAACTCCAGGTACCAGATCTGTCAGCGTGACCAACTTCATAGTCTCTCTGGTTCTGCTGTGTCAGGGCTGGCTCAGAAACTGGACAGATTAAGCCTATTAGAAAGGGAATCCATCAATGACTAAAGGTGAGCATGACTGGGAGTGTCACGCTATTAATGCCAGAAGCCCTTATGATCTCACCCTACCCTCCAACTTTCCCCACTCTCACCTTGTTTTCCAGTTCAGAATTCCTAGGGATTAGCTAACCCAGAACTTCATAATTCAGTTTGAATAAGAAAAGTTATTAATGCCCTACTTACATTCTAGTGTCAAGTAAAAATGTTCCTGCTAAAAACTGCTTGCTGAGGCCAGGGACTATGTTTTCTCTCTCTCTCCCCAGGTGCCTGATATACAATTTAATAAATTATTTGTTGAATGAACTTTGTATGTAGATGAAATATGACACCATATTACCCAACACTAATTTTTCTGAGAGTCCCAACTGTCTCTGAAATCAGCCAAAAGCCAGAAAGAAAATCTTAGAACACCCACAGTAAAGATCAAAGTCTAGGTATGCAAGATTTCCTCATAGGAAAGTCCCTCGAGCCTCACACAATCTTTTGTTTTAAACGAACAAAATCTAAGTTTTTTTAGTTTCCTAAATGGCTGAAGATGAGCAACAGCAATTCTAGAATGAGGGCAAGAGGAGGCTGCATGTTGACAGCTGCAAAAAGAGACAGCTGACCCACCAAGGGAGAAAAGGGGCCCAGCAGCACGTACTGGGGGGCGATCAGCCCTTGAGATCTCAGATGCCCAGGAAGGTGTTCGTGTATCTGGTATACAAATTCATCCATCCAACGTTTTGAAGCACTTACTTTGTTCAAGATTAAGTGCTGTGGAAAAGAGATTTCTATTGCACAGTCAGTTCTAACCGTCACAGGGGCTTAGTGGAAACAGGTCATCCACAGATAACCGTATTACCAAGTAGAAAGCGTTAAGTGCCACATAGGAGATGACAGTACCCAGTGGCTCAGAGAAGGCAAAGGGTATTTCGAGCTTCATGGTGGCACTGACAACAGAGCTACATACCGGTTTGGATTTGGATAAACTGAGATGTACGGTACATTCTAGACAGAGGTAAAGGCAGGGAAGGTTTGAGGTGGGGAAAGCAATGTATCCATTCCGGCTGGAAGTAGGAGGTACTGGACAGTGAATGCTCATAACTGATGTTAATGATTACCGCAAGTCAGCAGAAGTTACCCATGAGGCACATAATTCTGAACTAAAGACTACCATCACTTTTCACATAACTTTTGTAAAATATATTTTAATTGTATTTTTTAAAGTACCAGTCACAATATGGTCTCGGGTTGCAGCAACAGAAACTGATTCTAACTAACTTAAGGATAAAAATAAGTTGCTGAAAGGTCACTGGTTTGCTCCCAGAACTGATGGGAAGATTGGGCACCTAAGCTTGAACTGGGCAACAGGAATAATCCGGCCAGAAAGCTGTCTCTGTCCGTGCTGGACACAGCCACTAAGGCAAGAACGCTGACTCTACAGGGGATCTAGTCTCCCCCTTCCCTTCACAACTGTTATTTAGTTTTGATTCTTGAAAATCTTTTTTAATTTTATGTGAGATGAAATGTGAAATACACCTGAAGTAACTGTGCTGTGTACGAAATACAACGTTGTCTCGAGGGAAAATACTTGTGTAACTTTTCAGTTGTAAACTGAACTAATTGTTTTAATCAAGCACCATTTTTATTTGGAACAAATGACAAACTATGGTTATTCAGTCTTGACTATTTGCCAGATATTTTCTTGAAAATGAATGAAAAGAGCTTGTCATTTCAATGAAGACAATTTACAGTACTTGTCTATGATAAAATTTGAGCTTTAAACAGGGAAGGTAATAGCTCAGTGGTAGAGCACATGCTTAGCATGTACAAGGTCCTGGGTTAAATCCCCAGTACCTCCATTCAAACATGTAAGTAAGTAAATAAATAAATAAACCTAATCCTCCCCCCAAAATACAAAAAATTAAATTTAAAAATTATTAAAAAGCTGTTTAAAAAAGTAAGCAAACAAACAAAAAAGATAACTATGTGAGGTGACAGATATGTTAATTAGCTTGATTGCAGTAATCATGTCACAATATATGTAGACATCAAAACCTCATGCTGGACACCTTAAATATATAAATTTTATTTCTATCAATCATACTTCAATAAAGCTGGAAAGAAAGAAAACAAACAAACAAAACCCAGAGAACAAACAAAGTATATCACAACACATTGAATATAGAAGCAGGTATGAGACTCCACCTACCTTCTATTAAACCAGACAGTAAAGAGATTTGCAAAAAATACTAAGAACAATGCCACTGTGAGCATTCTTGGTGCCCAGATCCTGATTTCAAATACTATTCTCTAAAAAAGGAACCCAGTCTAGAACTGGGGCAGGAAATACACAAGATCAGCCTGCAGCATCTTATAGAGCCAGACAGTAAGAAAGTGCTTAAAACAACAAACAGACATCATAATGGCAGTATGTGAAAGGGGCACAGGACCCAATAGGAGCCAGAGCTCCCAAAGGCCAAAGCGGGACAATTGAGCAAAGACAAATAGTACTGGATTATAACCTAAAATATACAATAAATATCCGTAAGTCCATACTGATATAAATGATTAGAAAAATAAATAAATGGGAGAGAAGAGACAAACCTCCTGTGCAGACAGATTCCACATAATTTATGTAGATACTCTGCCCTTAAGGAGGAGTGTAACTCTCCACTCCTTAGGGTGAGCTGTGCATAGTGACTTCCTTCCGGAGCACAGGATGAAAAGGAGGGGAGAGGAGTAACTTCACCATGGAAAAATCTGACAACACTATCTCAGACAGGTGACCAAGGCAACATGGCCGGGAGTAAGTCATGCTGACAGCATGCACCTTGGTCTGCATCACACGATGATATGACGAGAATAGTACTTTACTTCTGTATCTTCCCCTAAAAAAACCGTAACCTTAGTCTAATGAAAAAGAAATCAGACAAATCCTAATTGAGGGACATTCTACAAAATACCTGACAAGTACTCCTCAAAACTATCAAAGTCACTGAAAACCAGAAAAGTATGAGAAACTGTCATAGTCAAGAGGAGCCTAAGCGGACAAAATGACTAAATGTAATGTAGTATCCTGGATGAGATCTTGGAACAAAAAAATGGCAAGAGGTAAAAAACTGAGGAAACCTGAATAAAGAATTGACTATAGTTAATAATGAAGTATCAATAATCATTAATTAATTATAACAAATGTATCGTACTAACACAAGATGTTAATAATAGGGAAACCTGGGTGTGGGCATATGAGAACTCTTAAAAAGTAAAGTTTATTTTTTTTAAATGCCACGATTTTCACTAAATATTTGTTTTGGAAAATACTTAATTTTCATAAAAATATGTTATTTATGCTAACATGTAATGGGTTATTACTTTTAATAAATACTTAAATTTCTCCCTCCATTTTATTTTCTAATATGTTAGATACTGATTGTGCTAACTCACAAAAGCCCTTTGGAGTCATCAATAATTGTTAAATGTGTACAGGAATTCTGAGGTCAAAAAGTCTGAAAACCTCTGAAGTAGGTAAATTTCACATATATGGAAAATGCATGTACGTGGGATTTCATTCTTCAAAGATACTGGATCAATGAGACTTTAGTGTAAAGGCGGCCTTTGATTTATACATATATTGTGCTACTCAAGTTTGTGAAAGAAATGAAATCCCTCAGCATTTTCTCAGTAATAGTACCTTCCAAAATCACTCACAAAGTATGCCTTTAACTTGTCACTACAGTAGCAAACTGTCAGTAGCACTGTACCACACTCACCACTATACTTCTGTTAGTTGATGAAAGGGTTGAATGCCTCCTAAGAGCCAGGTCCTGTAGGTACTTGACATGTAGTATTTCTTATAGATGATGCTCAAGCAGTGACTGTCATCCCCGTGTCTGGGGCCAACATCACCCAACTAGTACAGTAAGTGAAGGAGAAGTGACGTGAACCTAGGTCCAACCACAAAACTTCACTTTGCAGTATGGGAGCAGCCCCCAGGGAGACATGAGCCCAGTGGCGGATAACAGGATGTTCAGAGGAGAGACAGTATGCAGATACTAGTGTGAGCACAGGTGAGGAATAAGGAGTAGGAGACTGGAGGGAGTAAAGGGATGAAGCTGAAAAGCAGGGTCAGGTCAAGGGTTGAAAGTGAGAGTGAAAAGACAGGTGTGTAAAATGACAGCTAAGGGAATGCAATTAGAGCAAGGGTTTTCAAAGAGCTGGCAGGAAGGCCTTCTCTTCTCTTCCTCAAATCCTTCCTTGTCACTGATGCCACACACCACCGCCATAGACCACACTGCCAAGCCTTCACCACTGCCAACAGACCCCAGTTTGGAAGGTCAGGAGGATGCGAGATAATCTTTGCCTTTTCCTCCTGCTGGTCCTTGCCACTGGCTCCTCCCAACCCTGCCTTCCATGAGGCTGGTGCCAAACAAGAATTAGACAGCAGAGCTTTGGGTAGAAGAGGGGCTGGGAGACAGAACGCATTCCTGCTGGCAGGGTCACCTGTTATGAGGGAAGATCCTGGTCTGCCCAAGCCTGTCAGGTAGGTCAGGCTGCCCAAGACTGCGTCAGTCAGGGTGGAGGCCCAGCACAGAATGCTGTCTGAGAGACAGGCATGCCCAAGACAGTCAGTTACAAGACACTCTGACAGCACTGCACTTCAACGTCAAAACAATTTACGACAAACTTCACTGCTTTATCCTGCTTAGAATTTTACACCTGCACTTTAACTGTCCTAGAAATTTCCCTTTCTTGGGTACTATATTTTTCTGAAACTTAAAATAAATAGCCAGCTAGCTGATTATCTAGATAAAAAAACATCTGTAGCCAGTAAATGCTTTAAAGATCACACAAACTTCACAAAGGTATGCAAAAAACTATAGAAACCATCTATCAATGGCATCTTTTAACTGCTTATAAATTTCAGACTAAATCTATCTTAACATCTATTTAGTAAGTCTAAATAAATTTTCCTTCTGTTATTTAAAAAATGTTGCCTGACACTCATCCCAATTGCCCCCACCACACACAACCTTTTCAGCAATTTTTTTAAATAGCTTTTATTGCCTTTTACCCCTGACAGATCAAGATAGGTATTTCTTAAGGAAAAAACTAAACTTTTATCAAGAAGAAAGCCATGCCAGAGCACTGCAGACACTATTACTGATAGTGACTTTCCAGGAGAGAAGATGAAAAATGGATTTAATTCATTTATTATAACTAGTTTACTTTCAAAGCAGTATAATTTCTTCACTTCTGAATCACTTATCAAATCAATAGTGTTCAGCAAGTGACTGATACCTCACCTGCTAAGTTGCTATTGACGTTCTACTCAAAATAAAATATGACGTACATTACTAAGTGTGCTTAGATTTTTGTACCATCTGTGGATTCCTCTCAAAACTGAACCCCAAAACAGTGGGTTTTCTTCTTCCTGTCCTTCCTCAAATCCTCTCTGCAGTAGACTCTTAAAACAGATGGACTACAAAATTGAAGGTCTTGCATTTTTAGAAGACAGCTAAGCAAATTTTAAATTATAATTCATTGATTAAGATGTATTGAAAAATCAATTACAGCAAGTTAACAATATCATATACAGAAGAAAAGGGGGAGCAATTCACCCTAATCGTTTGAAACTTAAGAAGTTGAAAATAAAGCATGTGTAAGCTTGCTATCAAGTACACAAAATAACACCAAGTATAGTTTCCACAGAGCAGATCCAATATACAATCATCCTTTAAAATTTGTCAAAGAAACAAAACAATACATTAATTTCCATGTATATATGAGAAAAAGTATTACTTCCAATAGGATTCTTTCTCCAGAGTACAAAGGCAGATTTGGAAAATTAACTGGTTACAATTAACAATGAATTGATTGGGTACAAAATTCTTTTAACTGTACCAAGTTTCATTAAATCTTAAGATGCCAGTGATTATAAAATGCAACATTTCATTTAACATTAGTGGGAAAAAAGCTGCCAATTAAGCTCCACATAATGCTTACTTATGGCATCCTGTCTTCAAGATTAAAATGTGGTTTAGGGAAATACTGGAACCTTAAACGTACCATTCAAATAAGTCAGAATATCACATGGAAAATTATCTACAGATAAAATAATCTTAGATACTAAGACAGTAATCTACCTATATTTCAATAAAATGTCAGTACACCAGCACAATTCCTAATCTGTTTGAGCTGTCAGAAAGATAAATCAAAGCTTTTAGTAAATAGATGTATAATTAATCAAATGAAAGGTACCCCCCCCCCCATTAGAATCTGGAGATTAAAAGCCACTATTCAGTGATGAAAATGATGAAAACAACTGTAAGAGCAATAATTCACTCAGAAACAGCTGATATTTAGCATATGAGAAGTTCACGTCATACTTAGACAAAAGGTGCGTGTAGTGTTACACTCCATCCCACCTGCTACACCAACACAATCTGGCTCTCCTAGACAACATCCTTATTTGAGAACTGTTAAGTACAGTATAAAAGGATGCACATGCTTATAACTGACGGGGGAAAAGTATTTGCTGACAACAAGTTTACATTAAAAAAAACTTCAAGACTAACATGAAATCAATACCTTGGGTTTTTTTTTTCCTTTCCAAGGAGAAACTGAGGCAGATTCAAGATTCTGTGTCAGCACAACAGCAAGCTTTGTCATATCTCAGTGTACACGAAAGTTTAGTTAAAAAACTAGAGTTACCATATGATTCAGCAATCCCACTCCTGTGTATATATTGAAAGAAAACTCTAACTTGAAAAGATACATGCACCCTAATGTTCATAGCAGTACTATTTACAATAGCCAAGACATGGAAGCAACCTAAATGCCCACTGATAGATGACTGGATAAAGAAGTTGTGGTATATATATATATATATATACATATATATATATATGTGTGTGTGTGTATATATATATATACATATATATATATGTGTGTGTGTATATATATATATATGTATATATATATATACACACACACACAGCAGAATACCACTCAGCCATAAAAAAGAATGAAATAGAGCCATTTACAGCAGCATGGATGGCCCTAGAGATTATCCTACTAAGTGAAGTAAGTCAAAGACAAATATCATATGACATCACTTATATGTGGAATCTAAAAAAAAGACACAAATGAACTTATTTACAAAACAGAAAGAGACTCACAGACATAGAAAATAAACTTACGGCTACCAGGGGGGAAAGGAGGGAGGGAGGGATAAATTAGCAGTTTGGGATTTGGAGATACTAACTACTGTATATAAAATAGATAAACAACAAGGTTCTACTGTATAGCATAGGAACTATATTCAATATCAATATTGAATCACCATGTTGTACACCAGAAACTAACACAACACTGTATACCAACTATAATTCAATAAAAAAAGAACTCCAATTCAATAGAATTCATTCTAAGTACTTTAAATACTAAACATTTACATGCATTTCATATCCAAGTGATTTTTTAAATGACTTTAACATCTTATGATAGTCTTGTGACAGTCTCTTTTGAGAGCAATGACCACTAAGTTTAGGTAAACACCCACTCTGAGATGCTCTTCTTCCAAATCTTACTTTCAGAATTTTGCTGGACAACTCAAATAGCCAGAATATAGCTTGCCAGTATCCTCCGCTAACTATACCATGTTTTGACACAACTTTTAGGAGAGAAAAGCCAAATAAGAACACAAGTTGACTTCAGGACTCTTACTTAAAAGGTCCTGGCTCATTTTTTAGCAAAACGCAAGGGCCCAGAACAGGTCCTCAACCAGTCTTACCTGGCAGATCACCAATCTGACAGTGGTGGTGGGGCCGGTCTTCCCAAGTTTCCTGGGATTTCCAGAGAGGACTAAAGCAATAATGGAAGGCCTTCCCTTCGTTTGGAGGCTTTTCAGTAAAATTCTCTCTCTCGTCTCCCCACCTAGTCTCTTTCTCCCACCGCTGCTCTTTTAGCTTACCATCCTCACCACCGCAATCGTAACACTTTACCGAATGCAGTTTCTCCAGAAAATTATGAGGCACCAAGCCCACCTTCTTTTAATCGTCTAAGGCACACTAGCCCAAACAAGGATAACCAATGATGACTCAGGCACAGCATTCTCTTCAACCTCTAAAGAAATATCCAATGTATGTAATATTATCTACCTACTACAATTGGAAAGTACATGAACATACTTCGGAAATATTTTTGCTTCAATTCTTGAAGGTGAATGGTTTCTTACTTCCATTCATTCAAATTAACCAGAACCCAAGCATACTGCTTCGTAATCAAGACTTTACTGCAGTTTTACCTAAAAATTTTTCTCCACATTAAGTACCTAGGATTTGTGTCCTCTTCAGAAACTAGCTTCCACAGTACCCTCCACTATGCCAGAATGCAGATTGACTTAAACAACAAATGGCCTTTTTTGGAAGGTAAAAAACCAACCGTCGACCCCTACCTTAATTCACTACCTAATGTTAACATTTACATACAAATCTGTATGTCCTCCAAACAAGGGGAGGGGGGAAGGCTGTTCTTACCACAGCATCCCCCACAGCTCCTAGCACAAGCCTGGAAGCAGTGGGTATTCAATGAAAGCCTGCAAACACTTTAGTCCTCTGATAAGTTGGGGCATTCCAAAACACTGGTTCCACCCCTCCAGGTTCAGCCATCGGTTCCCGATTCCAGACCGCCTTGGCCTTGCTCCGGTGAAATGAAACCTCGTCGCTCAAAGAGACCCAGGATGGGGGCAAGGGAGCCACCCGACTTCATCCCGAAGACCCTCTATTCACTCCGCCAGGCTGTGGTCCCAGGCCTTTACCATCTGATCCCAGTAACCAACGCCGCCCGCCGCACATCCGAGGGGGCAAGAGTCCCCGCTCCACCCGGCAGACAGAGAGCCTGTCGTCGGGACACCGGAGACGCCTGCGCAGAAGAACACGCCTCCCACCCGCCTGGCCTCTCCGCTCCAAGGGTAACAATACCCCCTCAGAAAGACTGGCAGGGTAGGCGAGGTGGGGCACGGGTACGCGTCTGCGCGCGACCCGGAGCCTGGACGAAACCCTGCTCGCGCCGCCCACCCAGCTCCCCCAGAGCGCAACCGTCTCCACGTGAGCGCGCCCGCGCGCGCCACCACCACTCGCGTTGACAGGGTCGCCTTACCTGAGCCGGGCTCCGCCCCCCTTCTCGCTGGAGGAGGCGGTGACCCTTCTCCTATTCGACCCGACAGCGTCGGAGGAGGCGAGAACGTCCAGGCTGGCCCCCCCGGGATGGGATTTCCTCCCCCTCCCACCCACCCGGCCTCTCGTCCCCCAGCTCCTTCAGCGCGTTCGCCGCCTCTCTCTGAGAACACCGCGGCCACGGCCGGCAGTAAACGGAAGTGACGCAACGCGAGGTCGCCTACTCCGCAGCTTTCCTCCTCCCCTCCGGCCGAGCTGCAACCAATTAGAAGTGGAGGGGGCGGGGCCGGGGCAGAAGGGCAGCCAGCTGGCGCGCGGAATCCGGAGAATTTACTCGGCCCTCGGAACACCGACCAATCCGCTGCCCGGGAGCTTCGCTGTGTTTACTACGGACCGAATCCTTGAGCGCTGCGACCAATCATGGTTTGCCTTACAACACGTAAAACTGTTATCAAACGCCTTTTAAGGCGGGATTTATCACTAAGCGGCACTGGGTTTGGACTATAGAAAAGCGACTGTGCGCGGAAGCCAATCCAGACGGGTTGTGATTGAGGCCAGCGGCTTTTCCACCTGGTGTCACCAATCACAACCGCGACTGCCTGAGGTGTGAGCGAGCTGCGAGGTGAACCCGCAAGGTGGTGTGTCTCCCCACTGGCTGGACCTGAATTGCCCACCCTCGCGGCGCCCGGCCCGTCGGTAACCCCGGGCTCTCTCTTCGATGCGAATTCCCCTCGCGAGACCCACGCACATACTCTGATTTCGAGGTTGAGTTCCCACCTCGTAGGCTTTGGAAAAAATAAAATGAATTCCAAGACGCCATTTAGATTGAATTAAGCCAAAATTCTAAGCTAAAGACGCTGAACCGAAAATGCTGTCCCTCCGACGGCGGTTGGGTCCGACGCCGCCCCACGTCAAGTCCCGGTGGCGACGTCTCGAAACGCTGGGGCCTGAGGAGTCTGCCCAGCGGCTGCCCATTCCAGCTCCCGGCTCCCTGCTTGCACTTTGCTCCGCATTCCGTGCCGCAGGTCAGCTAAGCCTGTAGTTTCCAGAACTGACCCTCCACAGAACAGAATTGGAAATGCGGAAAGTCGCAGACTTTGGTGGGACGCTGTCAGAAAAGAGCCAGCTCCAGGCTGCTCCCGGACTCCCAGGTGCAAGCTCCGATGGAGAGCCCAAGCTCCAAGGGACACCGGCCCGAGGGCCTCCGAGGTCGCTGGGCCCTGTGACAGGGATGAAGCCCTCCTTCCCCGGTGAAGAGGAGAGAAGGAAGCCCGTAAGGGGCTTTGCCCGGTGGGAGCTGTCCGGGAGCTCGGCGTGGCTCCGGAGACAAAGGCAGGCTGGGGAAAGCCGCTCGGTTTTTTGGGGGTGGCAGTGGGGGCGGGACTATCTTAAGAAGGGAACACCCCACTTCAGAACTTAACACTCAGTTATCATTACAGCTGATCCATCCCTCCAGACCAGGTTGGAAATGTTGCCTTTGGGGTGGTTTTCTTTAAGTCGGATGGTAAATTCTGTTACGATTCCCTGACATTTTATAGCCCTTACACATGTAGATTACACGCCCGCTAGATTGGGCGATTAAAAAAAAAGTAATGCTGACAATAAACCAGGCAATGTGAGGGGTCCTTTAACATACGTGACTCTTAGAAACATACTGTAAACTCGATGTTATCTCAGATTTACAGGCAAAAATTAAAAAGATTTGTATGTGCAGGACTTAAGAGAGTGTGTGAAAAAAGCCCCATCCTATATTGTCGTTGGGAGTATCATTGCCACTCTCTGAAGATAACTTCGTATCTTCATATTTTAAGTTATGCATTCATTCCCTTACAGCTGGCAATTCCTTTACAGAAATTCTACTTAAATAAAGACATGCGGAAAAATAAGTAGGAGACTCTTGATCACAGCTTTAGTAGTGAAGGAAAAAAAGAAACAATGTGCATCTATTGAGGATTACAATACATTGATATACAGTGTATATGTATTATTGCTCCTTTATCATTAATGGTCCCATATACATACAAAACAAAACCAGTAAAAATCTGTATGTGGATGTACATACACATAAAAGTTTGTAAATGTATGGCCAAGTCTGAAAGAATACTATCAAACTGTTCACAAAAATTATTTCAATGAAGGGAAGTTGGGAGAGGGTGATAAGGAAACATTTTAAGAATGAGGAAAGAGAAAGAAAGAAAATTACAAAACATTATTGAAAGAAATTAAAGAAGAATAAATGGAGACACATTCCATGTTCATGGATTGGAAGACTTAAGTTAATACTATTAAGACATCAATACTACCCAAAGCAAACTACAGATTCAGTGTAATCACTGTGAAGAATCCCAATGGTGTTTTGCCAAAACAGAAAAACCCATCCTAAAATTCATATGGAATCTCAAGGGATCCCAAATAGGCAAAACTACCCTGAAAAAGAAGAACAAAGCTGGAGGACTCACATTTCCTGATTTCAAAATTTTCTATAAAGCCACAGTAATTAAAACTGTGGTAGTTGCACAAAGACAAACATGCAGACCAATGGAATGAAACAGAGAGCCCAGAAGTAAACTCTTGCATTTAATTATGGTCAAATGATCTTTGACAAGGATACCAAGACCATTCAATGGGGAAAGAACAGTCTTTTCAAATGGTGCTGAGGAAACTGGATATTCACAAGCAAAATAATGAAATTTGACCCTTAACACCACATACAAAAAATTAACTCAAAATGGATCAAAGACCTGAATGTGAGACCTAAAGCTATAAAAACTCTTAGAATAAAACATAAGACAAAAGCTTCATGACATTGGATTTGGCAATAATTTCTTGGCTATGACACAAAAGGCACAGACAACAAAAGAAAAAACAGACAAATTAGACTTTATGAAAATTGTAATTGTGCATCAAAAGACAATAGCTACAGAGTAAAAAGGCAACCCACAGAATGGGAGGAAATAGTTGCAAATCATATATCTGAATAAAGGATTGTAATCCTAATATAAAAGATTAATATCCAAAATATATAGAGAACTAAAACTCAAAAAGAAAAAAAAACCCTCAAAAATGGGCAAAGGACTTGAATGGACATTTCTCCAAAGAATATATACTAATGGCCAATAAGCATATGAAAAGATGTTCAACATCTCTGATCATTAGGGAAATGCAAGTTAAAAGTACAAGATACCACCTCACACCTATTATGATGGCTACTATCAAAAAAATTAAAAATTAAAAGTGTTGGCAAGAATGTGGAGAAATTGGAACCCTTGTGCACTGTTGGCAGGACTATAATATGCTACAGCCTCTATGGAAAACAGTAAGGCATTTTTCTCAAAAAATTGAAAGTGGAATTACCATATGATCCAGCAAGTCCACTTCTGCATATATACCCACAATAATTGAAAGCAGTGTCTTAAAGAGATATTTGTACACCCATGACATTGTTCTTAATAGCTAAACATGGGAGCAACCCAAGTGTCTATCAATGGAAAAATTGGTAAGCAAAATGTGGTTGTATACATACAATGAAATATTATTCAGCCTTAAAAAAGGAAGGTAATTCTGACACATGCTGCAACACGGATGAAACTTGAGGACATGCCAGTTGAAATAAGCCAGCCACAAGAAGACAAATACTGTATGATTCCACTCATCTGAGGTGCTTAGAGTAGTCAGAATCATAGAAACAGAAAATAGAATGGCGATAGCTGAGGATTGCTGAGGTGGGAGTGGAGTTATTATTTAACAGATACAGACTGTTAGTTTTACAAGATGAAAAGAGCTTTGGAGATGGATGGTGGTGATGGGTTGCTTAATGCTTTGAATGTATTTAATACCACTAAACTGTACACTTAAAATAGTTAAAATGGTAAATTTTATATGTGTATTTTACAATAAAAAAAAAAACTATTTGCTACTGAAACATGAATAGATAAATCAATGGTTCAAAATAGAGGGTCCAGAATAGACCTAAATATATAAGAGAATTTAAAGTATGAAAAAGTTGGCATTTCAATCCGTGGAAGGAACATAGTTTCATTTTTAAGAGGTTGTGAAACTGGGAAGTCTTTGGGGGAAAAAATACATTGAATACCTACCTGACTTCTTATCACAAATGTATTATTAAATGAATTAAATATTAACATATTTCAAAAACTAAACTATAAAAGAAGAATAAAACATGGAACAGGCTGTCCATAATAAAACTGTTTTAGATATGAAGACATAAATAGGTTGAATAAAATGAAAGAAAAAGATATATCATGCAAATCAGAAGAAAGCCAGAGTGACTATGTTAATATCAGCTAAAGTGGACTTCAGGGCAAGGTATATATTATGAGAGATAGAGGACAATTCTAGTGATAGAAGGGTTAATTCATCAAGGAAAGATGACAAGCCTGAATGAGTATGATCCTAGTAACAAAGCTTCAGAACAAAGGCAATAAACTGACAGAGCTGACAAGGGAAGTTCTAGAGACTTTATTAGTATCGACCCTTGAGTGTGCCTTTTTCCATTTTTGTGTGCCTCTTAGGAAGTTAATTCCTGAGGGCAAGGATAATGTATTTTCATTCTTATATCTTCCCAAGTGCCTTGGATAGTGTTAGGAGACAGAACTAGGATTTTTAAAAGATCTGAAAATATTTTGGAGAAAAATTTTATAGTGTGTATTAATCTTTTTTTAAACGTTCATGCTCTTTGATTCATTAATTCAAGTCCTAGGACTCTATCCAAAGGAATCCATCCAAAAAAGCAGTTTTATGCTTTAAAAGCTCACTGAAATGTTGCACATAACAGTGAAAACATTGGGAATAGCCTAAGTATTCAGCGAGAGAATTGGATATATAAACTCTGTGGTAACATTCAATGTACTATCATGTGAGATTTGGGAAAACGCTTACAAGATTATGTTGAATTTTTTAAAAGGAGGATACAAAATTGAATACAATATTAATTACACCAGTTATATAAATATACACAGAGAAAATGTAGAAAAAAATAAAAATGTTAACAATGTTTGCCTTTCGGTGGGGCAGGGATTATGTGTTACTATAATTGCATTCTTTATATTTTTCTTTATTTTTCCCAATATTGGACATCAAATATGTATTGGTTTGATATATTTTTTAAAAATCTAAGAAATGTTATTAGGGAAAATTAACGTACCTGAAAAGTCTGAATTTAATGCAATTAAATTTAATAGGCCTTCATTTAAGGTCTGAATCTTTGTTTTTAAAAAATTGCAGAGGTGATGTGACTTAGCAGAAGCAAAGTCAAAAATTTTTGTTTATTTTGGGGGGTGTAGTAATTAGGTTTATTTATTTATTTTTAGAGGAGTTACTGGGAATTGAACCCAGGACCTCCTGCATACTAAGCATGTGCTCTACCACTTGAGCTACACCCTCCCCCACTAAACATTTTTATTTATTGTTAATCCTAAATAAGGTAACTGAACAGTATAGATGCTTAGAATAAAAGCACATATTGGTTTCATTAGAAGAGGTATGGCAAGTAGCATGAAGGAGGTGATGGATCCTCTTTCTTCTGTGTTGCCCAGCCTAGAGCTAAAGCATTGATCTGTGTGGGGCCGCACAGTGTGAGAAGCATAAAGATATATTGGTGTGTGTCCGGCAGAGGTGACCAAGATGAGGACAGACCTAGAAATTTTGGTGTGGGAAATAGCTGAAGGGCTGGAAGGAGTTGCTGAGAAGAATAGGTTCAGATAAAAGGAAAGCATGATCAGAATAGTCAGGTTTGGGAAGGGCTCAGCAGAGGAGTTGGTCTTGCTCTCTGTGGCCCTGGACAGCAGAACTGGAACTGCAGGGAAAGCTAAAAATGCAGATTCGGCCTTGTAAAGAATGAGTCATTCATGTCTATAGGTAAGCAAGCAAAGTCTGCATCAGGGATATGAAGAAAGAGGAAGGGAAGGAGAGTGAGACAAACCAGAAAAGAGAGAAAGGGATAAAAAAAGAAAGGCAGAGAGGCAGAAGAAACAGTTTTGAAAGCTCGATGTGAGTACAACAAACACGCAAACACACTGGGATCTGCCCTGCCGTTTAGATCTCTGCTAGTGATATCCTGAAACGCCAGCAGATGGAGATATTACCCCAGGAAAGGAGGACTCTGCCTGCCCCTCGCCCCCCACAACCCTCCCATTCCTTACTTTAAAAAAATCAAGTTTTCTTCCTCCGAAAAATAGGGCTGAGAGAGAATTCCAGAAGTCTCTGAATTTCCAAACTAAATTTATAGCAAACATTTTATGGTAAATCCTGCCTATGATTATCCCTGACTCTAATTTACAAGAGGTCACTATAGCTTTTGGCATTTCGGTCACAGCCTGGGTAGGGCCCTCTCCATCTTACCCCATTTCAGTTATACATACATGTGTGTCTATGTATATGGTGTTTGCTTAGAATCATTATTAAATAATTTATAGGGTATACTACAGCCCCCCTCCCCAGTCACCTTGCCATTAATACTTTCCTTCTCCTGATAGAATCTCTGTCACATTGAATTCTTGCCTGTGGTAATTCTGGGAGTTTTTGCTCTCAGCCCGCATGTCATATACTTTACTCTTCCATCCAGCTATAAAGCGGCCAACTCTGAGGGTTTTCACAGACTTTGATAAAGATGTACATTAAAAGGGAAAGCCGATAGAATAGATAAACAAGATTATACTGGATAGCAGAGGGAAATATATACAAGATCTTGTGGTAGCTCACAGAGAAAAAGAATGTGACAATGAATGTATGTATGTTCATGTATAACTGAAAAATTGTGCTCTACACTGGAAATTGACACAACATTGTAAACTGACTATAACTCAATTAAAAAAAAGTTAAAAATAAATTAAAATAAAATAAAAAGGGAAAGCCAAGAATCTTGTTAAAGTGCAGATTCTGATTCAGAAGATTAAACAGGGCTGGAGATTCTGCATTGTTAACGAGTTCCCAGGTGACGTTGATGCTCTTGGCCCAAGGATCACACAACTTTGAGTAGCAAGGCCATACAATATGTCCCTGTATCAGGAAGGGCCAGGAGACTTCTCTCAAGAACTACCATTGACTCCTTTTATCCACTGTTGTCTTCACCCATTAACTTTGATTTAACTGTTCATATTTTCATACAGCCAGTCAACATGTACAGAGGATCTACTATCTGTGAACCCAATGTCAGTTTACACAACTGGAAGTGTGATGAACAAGATACTTAGTCTTTATATACCTGGCCACAAAATACTTATTAATTACAAAGAGAAAAGAATAACTTTGCAGTAGAGGAACCTGGTTGATACCACTTTAATTAAGTGATCAAAGTTACTATAACCGGTAATGGGACAAATCAAAATTGTGTGCCACCTGACATTATACAATGAGAAGAACAGCATCATATCTATAATATTCCTGCCAAAGATGCATAAATTGAAACTAAACGCTTGGAAACATTAGACACACCCAGATTGAGGGACATTCTGTAAAAACCTGGTCTGTAAACTTTAAAATTTTGAATTGAAAGTCAGAATAAGAGTGAGAAACTGTTCTAGGTTGTAGGAGACTACAGAGCTATGATAGCTAAATGCAACATGTAATTTTGGACAAGACATTTTGCTATAAAAACACTACCAAGACAGTTGGTGAATTGAAATGGGGCATGATGAATATACGGTAGTAATGTGGCAATGTTAATTTCCTGATTTTGATGGCTGTATTATAGTTACTTAGGTATGGTTCCTGCCTGTGGGAAATACTATCCACAGTCTTCAGGAGTGATGGGGCATCATCAGGTTGACAACTTACTCTAAAAAGTTCATGCAAAAAAAGTTCTTTGCACTGTACTTGCAGTGTTTCTGTAAGTTTGAGACTGGGTAATTTGAAAACAGTGACGTGTGCTCAGGCAAAGGGGAGCTCAGGTGTTAAGGTTATTCGGATCATCTTGGAGGTGTGTGAGATGGGGAGGGGATGTCGGCAACTTGGATAACAGGGATGAGTCAACCCAGGTTCTTTCCCTTCAACAATACCTTCCCCTTTGGCTAGGCAAAAGGGGCTTTGGCCTGGGTCCATGCTCAGAGGCCCTGCTTTGAACCTCCTTTTGTTCTAATATATCCCCATGAGGGAGGGTTAAATACGCAGGGACAAAGGGACATGCCCATCAGATCGGGTTCCCCCTTCTAGTCCACCCAGAATCCTTGAGACTGTTGGGCCTCTCTTCCTGGTCCATCCTCGCAGGGTTGATTGAGCCACAGGTTTATGCACCCTAGGCCTGGGAAGTGATCATGGAGTTATTTACAGGATTGTAGACCAAGCTTGGGCTTAAGGACTGATGTCCATGTGTGTGGATGGAGGTCCTGGAGAAGGACTGTTCTCTGCCAGTCGCCACATTTAGTTGGGGCTCAAGGATTGCCTATAAGAGAACTCTAAATTTGCACTTGGACTTTCAGTTCTTAGTAAGACATATTTGTCTCCGTAGCAGAGATAGACCCTACTCTACTCAGACCATGCTGAGGAAGAAACCCCACAAAACACTTAGGTAAGATTTGTAGGCGCTGCGCACCCTAGCGGTACACAACCTGTAATGCGCAAGCCGAGTGCTGGGGCCAATCAGGTGCTGTGCCTTGAAGAGGCGGGCGGAGAAGGGAACCCCGCACCGAGCTGGCGGGTGGGGCGAAGAGTGGGCGGGGATGGCGCGCCTGAGAGCTCTGGGAAAGAGCGCTTGGGGGCGAGGCGGGGGGGCGGAGCCATACGTCTCTGCGCGCGCAGGGTAGTGCCCCGCGAGGCCACGCCTCTTCCGGCCAGCCGCATTTCCTCCGCGTGTGCTTGAACGCACCCCTGGTGGCGGTTGTCTTAACGGCTGGGTTTGGCGGCTGGACGGGCGAGATGGCGGCGGAGGTGTTGCCGAGTGCGAGATGGCTGTACTGTGGAGAGCCTGACGACAGCCAGAGAGCTCTACTGGGTAAAGACTGCGGAGCTGGGGCGGAGTTCCCCGTAGCTTCCTCCCCTTCCGTCTCCGTACCTCTACAGCCCTCCTCCCCGCCACACCCGTCCGGCCCCTTTCCCAGCTGGGTCAAGATCCCTTCTAGGCTCTACCACTAATTGGGGCTCGGCCAGGGCTCCTCTGTCATCCCACCATCTTTCTGTCACCACCTACCAGCTGGATAAGGACGTTCCAGTTAACCCTCTCCCCAGGGCTGTACCCAGGACCGTCGTCCCGTCACCCACCAGGTCTCACACCTGCTCCATTTCCTTCTTTCACACTGGTCAGAGATTCCCTCTGTCTTTCTAGGTCTGGCCCAGGTGTCCTCAGTCAGCCCCATTCCCCTAGATATTCCCTCCTGTCCAGACTCCTCTCCAGGCCTCCGCTTACCGCCCCGTCCCCTCTTCATCCCTCTTCCCACCTGGACTGGGACTTCTTTCGGTCCCCCTTTGGAAAGGATCTGGGTTGACTTGCCTTCCCCATTCCTCCAATCACTTCCTCCCATTGTCAGTTCATTTCCTCCCCACCATACACTGTGGGTCCTTCTGCTCTCATCTCATTCTTGGGCTGCAATCTTACAGTCCAGTTCTCCAATGGGAAGCTGCAGAATCCAGGCAACATGCGCTTTACCTTGTACAAGAGCAACGACTCCACAAACCCCAGGAAGAAGAATCAGCGGATCCTGGTAAGTGCTGCAGTGGCCAGTTGCCTCCACTCTGCAGACCTTGGGGGGCCCCTTAGGAGAGTGAGGATGTAGGAGGGCATGAGAGGAGAAAAGGGAGGGTAGCAAATGAGCCTTTGAGAAGCTTTGAGCCCCAGCAGGTGGAAATGTGGGGACAGGCTTCATTTAGTTTCACATTTGTGGTGGAGCGATGGCCTTTTATTCATCTGTTCATTCAACAAACATTTATTGAGCCCCCACTGTGGCCCTGGGCTGTAAGCTGCTAGGGAAACAGCCAAGTCAGACCTGGCCCCACAGTGAGGGAGCTAATACTCTGGAACAGTGTTCCTCAATGCCTGCACTATTGACCTTTTGACCCAGGTTATTCTTGGTTGTGGAGCTGTCCTGGGTCACTGGATGTTTAGCAGCAAGCATCTCCTAGTTGTGACAAACAGAAAGTCAGATATTCCCAGATGTCCCTACAGACGTATTTCCTTGAGTTGAGCACCACTGCTCTTGAGAGGTGAGAACTGGATGTGAGGGACACAAGTGCATAAGTAGACAAAACTCAGGGTCCCAGGGAGGGAGAGTACAGGGCAGAACAGAGTGAGCTCGCTGAAGTCCTTGCTTGCCAGAATGCCTTCCTGGGGGAGAGCACACTGGAGCTGCACCCTGAAGGATGGAGGAGGGTTTGACAGCTGAGATTAGGATTCCAAGTGAAGGGGATAGCAAGGACAAACATGAGGAAGCAGGAAAGCTTGGCTATGATTGAGGAGTGAATCATCCATTTCCATAGTCCCATGTTAAGGAGCAGTCATGGGATAAGTGGTCAAAGAGGTTCAAGAAGGGCTTGAACTTTGGGGTTGCCTGCATAATCATTTTGTTGCATGCCTCTAAGTGCTGGGAGTCCCGGGCCTCACTCCAAAGTCTTGTGGTACAGCTCCCCCAAGAACTTTTCAGACCAGCTAGAAGCCTGCACTACCTGGGGCTTCCCTGTCAAAAGTCCTCTTGCCTTCCCCTCAGGGACAGCCTAGATTCATTTAGAGATTAGTGGAGCTGGATCATCTCAAAGAAATCTCAAAGATTTCTCATTCAAATCCATTGTGGTTTGGATTCAAAAGCTTCTGCAAATGTGGAAAAGGGAGTCAAGATGTTTACTATCTTTCAACATTGGTTGTAATAGATCTTCCCCCCCTCTACATTTTAGGCAGCTGAAACAGACAGACTTTCCTATGTAGGAAATAATTTTGGGACTGGAGCCCTCAAATGCAACACTCTGTGCAGGTAGGGACAGGAGAAGGGGGTTGTGGGAAGTGGTGGATGGTGGAGTTGGCCCTGGCACTACTCTTCTCTGTCTCTATTTTAGGGGCCATGGAGGAACTCTAGAGAGGCTTACCAAGTTCCTTTGTTCCCAGACCCAGGGGCCCTCACACCAGCATGTAGACATTCCTGAAAATGAAAAGCTTACATTTGTTTAATTTCCTAAAAACCTCACTCATTTGTAATCTTTAAAAAAAATTTTTTTAATTGAGGTATATTGGTATATAGCATTATATTAGTTCCAGGTGTGTAACATAATGATTTGATATATGTATATATTACAGAATGGCCACCACAGTAAGTCTAGTTAACATCCACACATAGTTAACAAAATTTTTATCTTGTGATGAGAACCTTTAAGACTTAACTCTTAACAGCTTTCAAATATGCAATGCAGTATTAACTGTAGTCACCATGCTATACATTACATCTCCAGGACTTATTTATTTTATAATTGGAGGCTTGTACCTCTTAACCACCTTCATTAATTTTGGCCATATCATTAACTTAAAATATTCTTTATAACTATCTTGTTCCTAAAAGGCAGCTGTCTCCACTAATCTGGAGTAATCAATAGGCTAAAGTTTGCCAGAAGTCTGCCTTGGAACTAACTATAAGAAAAGGATTTGGTAGTGTCCAAGGCTCCAGAATTTCTATGTAGCTCTGGAAAGATTACTGACTTTGTGCAACTCTGCCCTTTACTGATCCCTAGTCTCTTCCTCGGTACAATGAAGATTGTCCAGCCTGAACAGTCTGTAACTGTCAGGGGTTGGCATAATACAGACAGTGTTCCTGTGAAGGTATCCATCAGTGAACCACAAACAAAGCCCTTTCAGAGCCCCCCTGGATCGTCCTGATAGAAGTCAGATTAATGTGTACATGCCTTGAACTTGGACTTTCATCATCCCTTTACAAAGATTTTCTAGTTTAAACTGGTCGGTCTTCTCCCTATAATTACTAAGGTTTTACTTGTCTTTTCCTCCATGGAATTACATGTGCAGTCAATTCTCTATGTAATTTTAGATTCTGATATCCCAGAAAGGTTTCCCACTGCAGCATTGAGCCCAAATGTAATTGGCTACCATAATCATCTGGTAGCTTTTTTTCCCCTTTCCCAGAACCACCTCGTGAACCCTTCCCTCCTTTCCCTCCCCATGCAGAGACTTGCTGCTGTAGGGGATTATTGTTACTCATGAGCAAGTGATGCATTCCTCAGGTGTATCAGGGCAGAAAGAAGGTTGAAAACTTTTAAGTAGGAAAAAGGAGGTTGTACAAGCAGTACCTTTTAAATAATCTATTGTCACTGGTATTATTCCTTCTCTATTCAGGCACTTTGTGGGAATTTTGAACAAGACCTCTGGCCAAATGGAAGTGTATGATGCTGAATTGTTTAACATGCAGCCACTGTTCTCAGGTAGGTCCCAGTCATGAAGGCTCAAAGAAATGCCAAATGTTTCAGGTTTGCTGGATGAGTTGGTTTGAGTTTTGATTTGTGAAATACATTTTGTAGCTGTTTTTTAAAGGTTTTTTTCCCCCCATTTTGAAAAAGATTTAAGAGTGCTTTTACTCGGCAAATATCTATTGATGACCTACTATACTCCAGGCACAAGTTAGGGGCTGTGGATATAGCAAAACAGACATGGATCCTGTCCCTACAGTGTTTACAGACTTGTGATCAGAAACTAATCTTAGTTTAATTAATTAATCTTGCATTAAATTTATAGATTACTTTGAGTAGTATGACCATTTTAACAATATTAATTCTTCCAACCCAAGAGCATTGGATATCTTTCCATTTCTTTGAATCATCTTTAGTTTCCTTTATCAGTGTTTTATAGTTTTCAGCATATAGGTCTTTCACATCCTTGGTTAAGTTTATTCCTAGGTTTGTGTTTTGGTTTTTTTTTTGAAGTGATTTTAAATGGGTTTTTTCCCCCTTTCTGATATTTCATTGTTAATGTAAAGAAATGCAACAGATTTCTGTATATTAATCTTGTATCCTGCACCTCACTGAATACATTTATTGCTTCTAATAGTTTTTGTGTGGAGACTTTAGAGTTCTCTATCTAGAGTATAATGTCATCTGTGAATAGTGACAGTTTTTCTTCTTCCCTTCTAATTTGGATGCCTTTTATTTCTTCTTGTCTGATTTCTATGGCGAGGATTTCCAATATTATGTTGAATAAAAGTGATGAGAGTAGGCATCCTCTTGTTCCTGAATTTAGCGGGAAGGCTTTCAGCTCTTCACTGCTGAGTATTATGCTGGCTGTGAGTTTGTCGTAAATGTCCTTTATTATGCTAAAGTGTGTTGCCTCTATACACACTTTGCTGAGAGTTTTTATCTTGAATGGATATTGAATTTTGTGAAATGCTTTTCTGGCCTCTATTGAGATGGTCATGTGGTTTTTGTCTTTACTCTTGTTAATGTGGTGTATCACACTGATTGATTCGTGTGCATTGAACCATCCTTGTGACCCTGGAATGAATCCAACTTGATTATGGTGAATAATCTTTTTTATGTATTGTTGGAGTCAGTTTGTTAGTGTTTTGTTGAGGATTTTTGCCTCTATATTCATCAGAGATACTGGCCTG
This sequence comes from Camelus bactrianus, assembly GCF_048773025.1. Taxonomy (NCBI): domain Eukaryota; kingdom Metazoa; phylum Chordata; class Mammalia; order Artiodactyla; family Camelidae; genus Camelus; species Camelus bactrianus. The sequence goes on from NC_133542.1 coordinate 47,130,215, forward strand.
TAATTTTCTTTTTTCACAATGCCTCTATCTGATTTTGGTATAAGGGTAATGATGGTCTCATAGATTGAATTTAGGAGTGTTCCCTCTTCTTCAGTCTTTTGGAATAGTTTGAGAAGATAGGTATAAGTTCTTTATATGTTTAGTAGAATTCCCCAGTGTAAGCTGTTGGGTCCTGGAATTTTGTTTGCAGTGGATTTTTAAATTTTAGATTCCGTTTCACTTCTAGTGATTGGTCTGTTCAAATTGTCTGTTTCTTCTTGACTCAGTCTTGGCACATGTATGTTTCTAGAAATTTGTCCATTTCTAGGTTGTCCAGTTTGTTGGCATATAACTGTTTACAGTATTCTCTTACGGTTTTACTTATTTCTGTGGTATCAGTTGTTATTTCTCCTCTTTCATTTCTTATTTTGCTTATTTGCATTCTCTCTTCTTGGTGAGCTGGCTAGGGGTTTGTTGATTTTGTTTATCTTTTTTAAAAACAGCTCTTGGTTTTATTGATCTTTTTGATTTTTGAGTTTCTATTTTATTTATTTCTCCTCTGATCTTAATTATTTCCTTCCTTTTGCTGACTTTGGGTATTGTTTGTTCTTCTTTTTCTAATTCTTTTAGGTGGTAGGTGAGGTTGTTTATTTGAGATTTTTCTTGAGGAAGGCCTGTATTGCTGTGAACTTCCCTCTTAGAACTGCTTTTACACATCCCATAGATTTTGTAAGATTGTGTTTTCATCTTCATTTGTCTTGAGGTGTTTTCTTTCTTTTTTCTCTTTTTTTTTTAATTTCACTGTTGACCCATTGGTTTTTTTAGTAGCATGTTGTTTAGTCTTAGCGTGTTTGTTCTTTCACCATTTTTCTTTCTGTAGTTGATTTCTAGTTTCATACCATTGTGGTCAGAAAAGACACTGGATATCATTTTTATTCTCTTAAATGTGTTGAGGCTTATTTTGTGACCTAGTACATGATCTATCCTAGACAACGTTCCATGGACACTTGAAATGGATGTATATTTCTGCCTTTTTAGGATGTAGTGTCTTGTAGATATCAGTTAAGTCCAACTGGTCTATTGTGTCATTTACACTCTCTGTTAACCTTATTGACTTTATGTCTGGATAGTCTGTCCATTGATGTTAGTGGGGTGTTAAAGTCTCCTACTGTTATTGTATTATTGTCAGTTTTTCCCTTTTATGTCTGTTAGTATTTGCTTTATACATTTAGGTGCTCCTATATGTATATGTTAACAAGTGTAATATCGTCTTCTTGTATTGATTCTTTTATCATTATATAATCCTCTTCTTTGTCTTTCTTTATGGTCTTTGTTTTAAAGTCTGTTCTGTCTGATATGACTGTTGCTACCCCACTTTCTTATCATTTCCATGAAATATCTTTTCATCCTCTCATTTTCAGTCTATGTGTGTCTTTCACCCCGAAGTGGGTCCCTTGAAGGCAGCATATTGCAGATTCTTTTTTTAATCCAATCAGCTACTCTGTCTTTTTCTCGGAGCATTTAGTCCATTGACATTTAAAGTAATTATTAATAAGTATGTACTTATTGCCACTTTAGTCCTTGTTTTTCAGTTGTTTTTATAGTTCTTTGTTCCTTTCCTCTTCCATTTGTTTTTACTTTTGTAGTTTGATGATTGTCTTTTGTAGTATGCCTGAGTTCCTTTCTTTTTGGTTTTTGTGACTCTTATGTCTTTGACTTGTAGTTACCATGGAGTTTATGTATGTTGACTTATAACTATATCTATTTGCATTAAACTGATAGTTGTTCAAGTTTGACCACATTCTAAAAGATCTACATTTTTATACTCCCCTCCCCCACATTTTGTGATTTTGATGTCCTATTTTATATCTCCATGTCTATCCTTTTACTGTTTATTGTAGTTATAATCACTTCTATGACTTTTTTGGATTAAAAAAAGTCTACATACTGGCTATTTAAGTTATCTTCCTCTGTCTTTTCATTTTACTTAACTTTCTTCGTCTCTTTAACTCTAAGAGAAACATTTATTGTGTTCTCAAAGGGGTATTTTTATGTGGGTGTGTCCCAATGTAGACTGCGTGTGTCCAGTGTTTTTGGTGCGGGGGCTAGTTCTGATATGTTTGCCAGTCACGTCTTTCCTTAGGGTGTGCTGGCCACCGTCACCTTGACAGGGGCTGTGGTTGGTGCTATAGGAAAGACCGAGTCTTTTCCCAAGGGCTGGTTGGCCCAGATCTCACGCCAAGCTGTGGTGTGTAGCGAGTGGGGCTGAGGTGGTTGCCCCCTTTGGCCTGGGGAATGTGGTGAGGCAGCAGCCGCCAGGGCAGAGCGCTCTCTGCCCTGATTGTTGGCAAGCCAGCACGTGCGTACTCTTCATGAGTAGAGTCTAGGTTTCTCTAGTTCCTCTATCTGTCCTGCAGCCAAGGGGGCTTATCTCCTCTGTACAGGACCCTAGGACTGGGACGCCTAGTCTGTGGCTCTGCCCGCTCATTCCCCAGGGCGAGGTTCCGCCCTTGGAGACCTTCTCTTCCTTTCAGTTCCCTCTCAGGGGTGAGAATCCTGACGCTATGCCTTTTTTTGTCCCACCTGGTTTCATGGAAATCTTTCTTGCAGCTTTGGTTGTATAGGAATTCTGTCAGTCTTACAGTTTTCCACGAGAATTGTTCCACATATAGGTGTATTTTTGATGTGTTTGTGGGGGGAGGTGAGCTCTACATCTTCTGCTCTGCCATCCTGATTCCTCTTCCTTAGGTCTTTTGCAGGGAGGACAAAACTATCTACTGGAAAGAGCGGAGGACTTAGTTTCTAATCCCATCTCTGCCATTGCCTGGTGAACTGACCTGGGCAAGTCATTTCATCTGGAAGCCTCATTTTTCCTTATTTGTAAAATGAAGAGCTTGGATCAGATGACCCTTCACTTGACTCCTTAACTTACACTCCAAATTCTCTAACTACTACAGCTTCATCCTGAATGTTCACAATACACATGCATATTAAGCTCTGGGAAGTCCTGTAGTACAGAAATCTGTTTTTCTTAGATTAACTGTAAACAAATATTAAACATTATTACTATTTGTAGGTCTTATGGTTTGCTTTTTTTTTCTTTCTGTTTTTATTTGTGTTTTGTAGATGAATCTGTTGAGAGTGAATCGACACTAGAGAGTCAGACCAAATCTTTTAGGGAAAAGGTAAGTGTGACAGAACTGACAGGAGACCTAAAGCAAGTTCCTTCTAGACCTTGGGTTTCCCCAAAATGAGCTGGTTGAAAGCAGGGGTCTCCCTGGCTGCTCCCAGCACGTTCAGTCTGTGATTCTCTAGACAGTTCCTACCTGCAGAGGCCTCCTCGGCCTCACAGAGAGCAGACCTCCCATCTGGGGCAACTACACACAGCTCTGTGCCAGTGTTTGGAACCAGTTCTCTGGGCTGTTACAGGTGTAGCATAACACTTGTTTTCAGGATTTAATCCAAGTTTCAGAAAATACCGGCTGTATCCTGGAAACCTTATACCAAGACAAAGTAAACTAGGATTTTCAATGTAGATGGTTCCTGCAAAGCTAAATCTCACCCCGGGATGGCAAGGTGATGGAATCTTCAGTGCCCTTGGAGCACTGTATTGAGAAGGGAGTGTCAGGCTGTCTTCAGGCTCATAGAGAGAGTGAGTGTCTATGAGCAATGTCTGTCATGGATGTGGGATTGGAAAGTGGTAAGGCACGTGCCACAGATTTGCCAACACTAATTCTAGCCAAGTGTTTTCATTTTACAGACAGACACTGTTGATTTATAAATAGCTCCTTACAGTTTACAAAGCAAGTACTTCAAATCTCTTAATACCATTTGGTTCTTAAAATAAGCCTATGGGGTAGTTAGGTATGAATCAGCCCAATTTACAGGTGAGGTATTAATGACTCAGAGAGGCTGAGCGTTTCCGCATAGTCACACAGCTAGGAGTAGCAGTACCAGCCTGTCCCCAGTGACCAGATTTGTCTTTTGCACAGATGGATTCTTGCATTGAAGCTTTTGGTACCACCAAACAGAAGCGGGCTCTGAACTCCAGGAGGATGAACAAAGTTGGCAGTGAATCTTTGAATCGTGCAGTGGCTAAAGCCGCAGAGAATATTATTGATACAAAGGGTGTCACTGGTAAGCAGCTGGAACTTGGGGTAAGAGGCTGCTCGTAGAGACAGCTTTCTCCTCTCTTGAGATCTTTTACCCGCCCCACAGAGGGAAGTGATGGGAGTAAGGGCTGTATTCCTTCCTGCCTCTCACTGAGGGCCTTCTTAGGAGCAGACTCTGGAAGTGGTAAGAAGCACCTGACATGGCCTGCCCTCAGTAAGCTCACAGTCAAGTAGAGGAGACAGGCGTGGGGATGGCTCTATGCCCTCCGTGTCCTTCGTGCCAGGGCTACAGCCTGCAGGGCACGGGAGAGGGAGAGGGCCTCATGTCTCTGAGTTACAGGGAGGCTTTAGTCAAAAAGTGACGTGATGATGATATACTGAGCTTCCAGAGACAGTGTCTCACTTTGGGGTCCCTGGATCTTTTTCTTTTCCTAAATTTTTCAGCAGCTTGAATATTTAGTTGTATTATTTAAAATGTACTATTCAAATACATTATAAGAACGTAAGAGAAAGTTTATATATATGTGAGAGCAGTTTTTCTATTAAAATGAAATTTTAGTAATTTTTAGAAAATCTTTCCGTGACACATGATTTTATAAATATTTTCCTACATTTTCTTTCAATATTTTCACAATTTTACTTTTTACACCTAAATCTTAATGAAAAAATTTTTTTCTTTCTTTGCCTGTGGTACAGACCTCATTTTATATTTTCCAAATGATTAGCCAGTTGTCCCCAATTCCATCCTTTCCTTTTGTAAAAAATGATTTAAAAAGTCACCTCTGTCATTTTGCCACATTCTCGGTTGTGTTCTGTCTCATCGTTCTGATTGGCTGCTCTTGAGGCAGCACCAGGGTCTTCTGATTGTGGTAGCCTCATCATCCAGTTTACTGCCTGGTAGGGCAAAGTCGCCACCTTCATCCTTGTTTTTTCTTGTACTTTTTCTCTGTACTTTTTCTTCCAGGTGATCTTAAAAATTACTTTGTCAAGTTTCTTTAAAATCGTTTGCAATTAATATGAGGAGAATCAACATCTGTATAATATTATGTTTTCTCATCCAGGAACAGAAATATGTCTCCATTTAGTCAGACATACTTTAATATCTAAATAAATTTTTCAGTTTTTTAGTCTGGTTTACTCTCAGCTATTAAAGGAAAGAAAAATAATTCACCCATTTCCCCATCATTCTTACCAGACCAACTGTTACAGTTTTCCTGTTTCCTCTCTGTTCTTGTCTGTATGCGTACTTAATTCTTACATGGTTATCCCTCGGAGATAGTTACAATTTTATGATTTGATTTTTTTTTTTAACTCACAGTTTGTGGAGAACTTTTCTGGAAGTTAAGCCATTAAAGGCTATTTTGAATATCCCTCATTTTTAGCTTCTCTTCTGTTGTATTGTAAATATTTATTAGCACACTTGTCTCCCTGCTATACTGCGAGTCACCTGAGGAGGACTGCGCTGTGTCCATCTTCTCTGGGGCCTTGATGGGTTTACGTCATGAGTGGACATGACAGTTCTGGAGCTGTCAGCCTGATGGGGAGGTCAGGCCATACTGGCAGAAGTGTTCAGATGAGGGGGTTCTGGGCCAATGATGGTCTCGAGCACACAGGTTGCAAAGAGTGTTGGGAACCTGAGGCCAAGCAGGGTGATACTGACACTGACTCTCCCTTTACTGAAAAGCCCTGGTCAGTGACGCCATCCACGATGACTTGCAGGACGACTCCCTCTACCTCCCTCCCTGCCACGCTGATGCAACCAAGCCTGAAGACGTGTATAAATTTGAAGACCGTATCCTTCCTGTGGGAGGAATGCCGCCTCATGTCCCAAGTTGGGATATGCACACAGGAGTGGCCCAGCCAGGCTCTCTGAGGGTGTTGGTGGTCCTCTGATGCTCACAGAAGCTACTCCCAGGCCCTTGCGGTTGCCCCAGTGCTGTTGCTGTGATGTCAGTGAGGCTTCCTCACCAGCTGAGGGACCCATTGCAGCACCGGCCTGTCAGCCCTTGGAATTCAACCCATTCCTCAGCAAAATGGGAAATGCCCACAGCTCAGCCCTGTGTGCATGGGGGGTGGGGGGAGTCGCTCTCCATGAAGAGTCAAAATATGACTCAAGTTGGCCAGTGCCCAAAGTCTAGGGCAGACTGATTTTGTAAAAGGAAGGGTTGGAATGTAGAGTTTCCATAACTGTGGTTCTAGTCAGAGGGAAAACGCCTACAGTGGCTTTGTGGTAAGAGAAGACAGAAAGGCCCAGGCAGGGAATGAGCTCTGGGCTGAGAGTGTGGAGACTGGGCTCTGAGCTCTGCCCAGACATACTGTGTGAGCATCCCCTCTCTGAGCCTCTGTTTTCCCATCTCTAAAACGAGGCCGCTAGAAGATGAGCTTGTTAGTTGGATGTTTCCATTTTGGTCAGGTTGTGTCCTTGACCTGTAACTAGTTCTTTCTCTGGCGGAGTATGACGCTCTTCAGAGCCCATCTGAAGCCTTCAGGAATGTCACATCAGAAGAAATACTAAAGATGGCTGAAGAGAACAGGTACCCCACTTGGGCAGATGGAGTGTCTGGGGAGCAATGTTGAACACAACAGTAGTCAGACAGGAAGTGGACCTTGGATGTCAGTGAGGATACACGTCTGTTCAGCATTTGGACGTGAACGAGCTAGTGTTTTCTTGAGTGTTTGGGCCCCCAAGTTGATCAAGGGAGAGAGTTGACCTCAGTGCATGTGGCTGGGCAGAGGGTGGTGAGTCCTTATAGTCTGGGGTTGGGAACTGGAGGTGGCCTCTGCGCCCTCAGTGTTATGCTGATGCTGATTGCCTCTGGTGGGGCCCAAGTACTGGCGTGGGAGTAGGTGCCACCTGGTGATGGCTTATCTGTGGTGATGTGCTGAGTGAGCTTTTCTAAAGTTAAATTTATACATTTAGGGGGGATAATTAAGTTTGTTTGTTGATTTATTTTAATGGAGGTACTAGGGATTGAACCCAGGACCTCCTGCATGCTAAGCATGAGCTCTACTGCTTGAGCTGTACCTTCCCTGCCAAATGTATACATTTTAAATGAAGTATGTTTTAAATAATTTAGAGATAATTTCCTCCCCCTTTTTTGGCCGCTTAAAGCAGGTTTTTTTTTTTCCTCCTGCTTTTGAGTTTTTCTTTTAATAATTTCATCTTGAGAAAATAAAAAGTTATCAACCTAAGGTTGGTTCTCCAGATTTTTGTTTGAAGATTTTACTGGTCATTGAAATCTGAAGTCTTGGAAATACTTTTTTTTTTTCTCTTTCCAAAGATCCATTTCCAAAAAAGAGCTCATTACTGGTTCTTTGTTGTTTTAATGTGATTGTGGCCCAGGGGCAGCTGCAGGAATGAGTTCTGGGCTGGGAGTCTGGAGATTGGAATCCCCAAGCTCCGCCTGGTGTACTATGTGATTGTCCCCTTCCTGAGCCTTGGTTTTCTTATCTGTAAAATGAGGTGCTACCAGATGACCTCAAAGAGCCTTTTATTCCTGGAAGTCTGGAATCCTGAGAGTAGTAGAACTATACGTAAAAATAATAGCCAACATGAGTTGAGCAGTGCTTTACTTACATTGTCTCTTTAATCCACAAAAATCCGTAGGATGAGGGTACTATCATTAGCCTTAATTTACAGATGAAGAAACCAGGGCACAGAGATGTTCAGAAATTTGCCCAAGCCACTTGGTGGCAGAGAGGGGGATTCAAACCCAGGTAGTTGAGAGCCTGTACTCCAGACCACCATGTCAGGGTTGGGCCAGCTATGGCCCACATGCCGAGTCTGGCTGGCTGCCTGTGAATGAAATTTTATTGGAACACAGCCTCAGTCGTTCATGTCTGTGTTACCGATGGCTGCCTGTGTACTACAATGGTAGTGACCATATCACACACAAAATGTGGAACACTGACTGTCCAGCCCTTGGCTGCCCCTGCACTAAGTCGTGCTCCTCCTGTTATAAGGGGCTGGTGGGATGGCCCTTCCTCCACTGTTGACTGTGTACCAGCGTGAGGGGTGCCTGCTGTCTTGGGTGTGAAGGAGCGAGTGGCTCCTGACAGCCAGTCTTACACATTCTTCCTTTTCCCTCCCTCATTAGTCACTGCTCCTTCATCATAGAAGCGTTGAAGTCTTTGCCATCAAATGAGGAGAGGCGAGACCGCCAGGCCCGGTGCATATGGTTTCTGGACACTCTCATCAAATTTCGAGCGCAGAAAGTGATTAAGCGGAAAAGTAAGTCCATCATAGGCATTTTATTCTAGTAATTTCCAGTCTGTTATTTGCCTGCAATTCTTAGACCAGCTCTAGTGAGAGAAGAAAATGGACATGTCTGTCCAGGTCTTTATTTTTAACTGTGTAGCGGTGGGATTCCTGCTGGTACTGCTGACGTGCTGAGAGGACTTGCCAAGCTCTTTCCTCTGAAAATAGGGTCAGGTTGGATTATACGATCGCTCAGAGCTAACATTCACTGTTCTGTTCCATGTCAGGCAAAGTATAATATCCAGGCAAATCAAATGAACATTTTAAGGCATGATTAGACAGACGTAGTTGTATGGGGTGAAAAATTGGCCTTGCTTGTAATGTTGTGTCAGCATATTTCTGACTGGGAGAGTTGGTAACTGTGTCGTCTGGCGCTAGGGCGTGGGTGGCTGCCGCACACTACCGTCCACCCAGTTTCGGAAGCCCAGAGGGAGACACCTGTGGTTTTAGGCATAAGATGTGCGCAGTCGTGTTATTGTGATTGGGCACCAAGAGTCTGTACGAGCACATAGTGGTCTTCTGTGCTGCACTTTTATTGTGCTTTGTAGATACGGGATTTTTTTTTTTTTTTAACATTGAATGTTTATTGCAACCCTGCGTCAAAAAAGTCTATTGATGCCATTTTCCCAACAGTATTTGCTCACTTTGTGTCTCTGTGACACATTTCGGTAATTCTCATAATAGTTTAAGCTTTTTTATTATTATATTTTTTATGATGGTCTGCAAATAGTGATCTTTGATGTTACTACTGTGACTTGCTCAAGGCTTACGTGATAGTTAGCAATCTTCAGCAATAAAGTTGTTTTTTTTTAATAGACTTTATTTTTTTAGAACAGTTTCAGGTTTACAGCATAAAGTTATTTTTTAATTAAGGTATGGACATTGGTTTTTTTAGACATGATAGTATTGCTCACTTAACAGACTACAGTGTACTGTAAACATAACTTATATGCACTAGGATACCAAAAAGCTCACGTGATTCGCTTTATTGCATAGCATACAGCTATGTCTATATTCATGTTTTTCAGTATTTGCTTAATTCTTATTTTCACATGCCAGTCTCCCCTCCTTTCCCTCTTCCTGGGCTTTCTCCACAATTGGTCTTTCTTCCTTGTTGCTGCCCCATCACGAACATCTCTTGTGCACGTATGGTCTGCAGGCAGAAGCACCCCTGAGCACAGTTTCATTTGAAAGTGGCTGTTGTGTTCCATGGGCCCCTTCTCCTCCCATGTGCTTCTGTTCATTTCATTGCCCCAGTGCTGTCCTCCTCTCCCAGCACATAGGTGAGTGTGGCCTGAGAGGGCTGAAAGAAAATGATGGGACTCCTCTGTGTCTTGTAGGTGCCCTGGGACCTGGAGTTCCCCACGTCATCAACACTAAGCTGCTGAAGCACTTTACCTGTTTGACCTACAACAATGGCAGGTCAGGGGGCTTGATTTCTTAGCTTCTGCCTGTAAAGGAGAAAGCAAGGTGTGGAGGGTGGTGAGAGTGGGGAGGAGGCTTGGATTGAAGTCCGTGTCCAAAGAGACACTACTGAAGAGGGCACTGCCACTTTGAGGGGTCCTGGGGTCACATGAGTTTAGGTAACACTGTAGGACAGACTCTAGCCCTCTGGAGAAGTTCACGTTAAAGGCTCTGGGAAGACCTGCGGTGAAGTCTTCACATCACACACTTTTTCTGAGGACCCCTGCCTAAACTCCATGGAACTAATGTTCTGCTGGAAAGGGCAGGCCAGTAGGATGACTTTGGGGAAGGACTCCCCCAAGCAGGGCACCTGGGCTTTCTTCCTGCCATTTGCTTGGAATATGTTTTCTGCTCTGAGTGTGCTTGGAAGAATCGTCAAGCAGATGAGTTTGGGATGACTGGTTTCCCAGCAATCCTGCTGAGCAGGCTGGGAAAGACATGGCAGGTCCTCACTGGTGTGAGGCTCTGACTGCCTGGGGATCATGTAGGTGGGCCTTCTCTGTCCCCCTTGGAGGGAGGCTGGGATTGGCTCGCTGCTTGGCTATGTGTGAAGGCTCAGGTGCCGCAACCAGACAAGGGATGTTGACCAAATTCCTTTTCCTCTCCCCGGGATGAGAAGACATATGAATGCACTGAATGTTTTTGTTTTTGAAGAAATCATCTGAGAGTTTAATTTTGTCTCTCTTATCTCTCTTACTGACACTGGTTTGCAGTTTACGGAACTTAATTTCGGACTCTATGAAGGCAAAGATCACCGCCTATGTGATCATACTCGCCTTGCACATAAACAGCTTCCAGGTTGACCTGACAATGTTACAGAGAGACTTGAAGCTCAGTGAGAAAAGGTGAGCACAACAGAAGGAGAAGCTCCCTTAGGGTGCCTTGGTGTCGTTCTGATACCACTGGAAAGCCTGAGGCACCGTCAAGGGACCTGGGTGCAATCTTCAAATTATGAATGATTGATTGAATGGATAGGCAGCCAGTCATGACTGAGAGCGAGAGCCTTTGCTCTGCTAAGCACAGTGTTACATCTGTCAGAATCTCAGTGATTTCCCCAAGAAACAGCTGAAGAAGAATCTTTGGTTCAGAGACATCAGTGACTTTTCCAGTGTCACACAGCAAAGAAAGGGAATAGTTGGGCTTTGAACCTGAGCCTTCTGTCTCTCTGTGACCGAGCACCCTCCAGTCTCCAAATTGCTGTCACTGGGAAGAGGGATTCTGTATAGTTCTGAGGCAGGGTCACCTAGGGGTGGAAGTTACATAAGAACCCAATTTCAGCTTAGCAAAAAGAACTTTCTCAGAGTCAGATGGAAGAGGCTGCAGGGGAGGTGTGTAAGGCAAGGGCGGCTGCAGTTTGGCGGCGATGCCCCATTCGGGATTCTCTGACTGGACTGGGAGGGTGGCAGAGATGACCTCTCAGGCCCTTTCTAGCCTGGCTAGAAGGGATTCAGACTGAGTAGGGAGCAGAACCTGCCAGGGTGCTGAACCACGGGATGGGTTGGCCTTCATCAGTGATTTAGGTACATCTAGCATCCAAGGACCCTGACGGTGTTCCAAGAGCACCTAGGAAAACACCCTTATCTGGACTTTTGTACCAGTCCATAGAGGGGTTATTCTAGGGCTGTCCACAAATGGCATTCTCATGGTGGTGAGGTTGAACATGGAAGAGAAACAGATACTTGGAGCCTGTATTATTCTAGCAAGTGCTCAATCCTTTTACAGGAAGTTAACAGAGTTGTCCGTAGGATCTAGATAACCTGGTTTGCCATCACCTATGTAGATATTTTCTAAGGGCAACACATTAAAAAGGGAGATTGATGGCTCTCTGCTGGAGGCTTTGCTCCTCGTGGCCACCTTGGGGAGTCTGTCTCTTGGCCTGGAGTGCAAACTTGCCGCCCCCTCCTGCCAAGCCTCCCTGAACAGTCACGTTGAGGAAACTCTCCTTGGTTTCCTGTGTTTGTTTCCTTAGGATGATGGAGATAGCGAAAGCCATGAGGCTGAAGATCTCTAAAAAAAGGGTTTCTCTGGCAGCGGACAGGGAAGAGGATCACAAACTGGGCACTCTCTCCATCCCGCTGCCTCTAGCCCAGACCTTGGACCGTCAGTCGAAGCGGAGGAAGATCACCTAGAGGTGTGCTTTCCAGATAGAGCATTTTGGCCACATCATAGCCACTGTTTCTATTCATTTGAATTTTTATTTTTAAAGAAAGAGGAAAAAAGCAGCCTTGCTTTGGCATGGGTATAAAGCCAGAAGCCAGCACCTCAGTAGTGCTGGTCTTAAGCACAAACATAAAGCGATGGCCATATTGGACTCCATCTCCCTCCTTCAGTGTTGCCGTGATTGTCAATGGTACATGGTTCCTGTGTGCGATGTCGGAGGGTGGGGTCTGGGGAAGTCGGAGGCAAAAGACCTCATAGGCTGAACCTTGGGCCACCTCTAATGGATAAAGGTTAATAAAGAGAAATGTGAAGTGCTGTGCTTCGGTTTGGAAGGACCAGTGGGGTACATGGTGAGGGGACAGTCCAGCAGGGCTAGAATGGGAGGCTAAAGGTCACTGGCGTGTTGGGGTTGCCAAAACAGGCCAGTGTAGTTCCCAGCTGCAGTAACAGCAGAGCCAGATAAAAGGAAGTGATTAACCCTATTGCTCTTCCTGGCTCAGGCCACATGGAGGGCAGGGGTCAGCTCTGAAAGCCACATTTTTGAGATGAGTGAATCAGAGTTCAGTACAGAATACAAATAAGTTCTAGGTATTCTTAAGGAGAGAGGAGTTTAATACATGGATTAAGTGCTATAAAATTGTCACAGGGCTGCAGAAGTGGGTATCAGGAGGTTGCCACTAGCACTGTGGAGTTCGCGAACACAGCTGGAGTGGCCAGCCAGTCATGAAGAAGGCACTTGAATTCATGCAGCTACTTGAATTCAGCTGCTGCTTGGATTCATGCAGCTGGTAACCTGACACTGGAATGCTGAGTTCAGCCAGCCATGCATTCAGTACTCACACCTCCGCCTCCTTGTCAGCGCCAACAGCCAAAAGATCCAGATGCTGGCCTCCATCTTGATCCCTTCTTCTGTGAGTACATATTTAGGAGCCTAACTTGCATCTAGGATCCCAGCAGCAAGGGTCTCGGAAATAGGTTTCAGCTCTCCAGCCTCTGGTTACAGGAAGCCACACCAAGGCAGAGGGGAATGGAGGCTGACTGCCACCCACCTCATCTGCCAGGGGAGATGGAGAAGTCAGTGTCCAGCAGGGTGTGTGGGAATGGGACTATGACACGGAAAGACTTAGGTATGTGGCTAAGGCTCAGACTCAGCTCTTCAAGGCTCTTGTGAGGCAGTGGGAGCAGCTGAGGTCTGTGGTGCTCAGTGCTGGGGGCCAGGAGCAGTGGCAGATGGAAGACAGAATTCACCTCTCTCTGAAAGTGAGAAAGGAGGAAGTTTGCGCAGCAGCTGGGCCATCCGTTAAGGAAGATGTGGTAGAAATGGGTCTTGGATGACTCGTTTCAGACTGGTGGTCCTTAAATTTCTTCGAGCAGGGGGGTGCAGTTATCAGAGCCACCTCTGTGGCAAAGCCAGGCCTGCAGTGTACATTTTCCAAGCTCTTGTTGGATGTGTCCCCATTTGTCTGGCCCTGGGTGATGGGCACCTGTACCATACTTGGTCTCCCTCCAGCAGAGGTGTGAGCAGGACATCTAAATGCTTCTTGTTTGTCTTTAAGCTGTTGTAAAAATCAAGTATGTGACTCTGCATCAGAAAAAATAATATCCTGATCTGTCTCTGGGGAAAGAATTCCTAATGTGCTTATGGGTTAGAGTGTGTTTTCATGAATCCTTTTTAATTTCTGATGGTTTTGACACTTTGAGGCTTTATTTCTAGTAGTGGTAAGATCACAGCGTGTGCCCTGGCCTCTGAGCAGCTTCTGCCCTAGTGACTGGGAAGCCGCCTGTCTTTAGTCACTCACACTCAGAGGGGTAGTATTGATGGGGAAAAGTCCAGGACGGTAAATATATAGTCGATCCTTGAACAGTACTGGTTCGAGCTGTGTGGGTCCACTTACACGTGGGTTTTTTTCACTAGTAAGTACTTCAGTACCACACAAGCAGTCAGTTGAACCAGCAGATGTGGCATCTCGGATACAGAGGGCTGATAAAGTTATTCATGGATTTTCAACTGTGTGCAAGTCAGTGCCCCAAACCTTGCATTGTTCAAGGGTCAGCTGTATACTTATCCTGAGTGGCAACAGGTGTACCAGTAGGTGCTGCAATCCCAGGGACTGGCTGAAAAGCAAGTTTCTGTATGTCAAGGAGCTCGTGGGTCAGAAGGCTCAAAAGGCCCTCGTTCAACAAGTCTTGTGAGAAGGCGCCCAGCACAGTGCCCAGCATACAGCATCGGTGCCCGTGGAATGAGTACATGCTGCCCCTTCTTTCCTTGGCAGAGCTGTTAGGCAGTAAAACTTGAGTAACTGTGGGGTTGTACTAGGTTTTTTCCTAGCTCTAAAAACCCATTTACATTCACAGAGGAGTCCTTAATCCCCACCCCACCCCCAAGGTATTTGCCCTAATGTCCCTTGGTGACCTCTTGGAAGAAGACAACTCTGGGCTAGATGCTTATACCCTTAATAAGATTTGCAGATTGTGGAATAGTCTCAACTTACGGGAGTTAACAGAATGAAGTCTGTTCCCTGGAGGGAAGTCTCTGTGGCCCTCACCTGCTGGACACTTAACAGTGATGAGGTCAAAGAAGGTGTATTTAACATACTTGCAGAGGACCCAACCTGGAAATAGCTAATTAGGTAAAATTCTTTAAAGTGTCTCCTTTTAAAATCTTTATTCTGATATAATGTCATACTTAGAAAATGGCTGCAAGAAGAGCACAGACTGCTGGATGTCCTTCACCCAGAAGGTCCAGCCGGGCATGGGTTGTCCTGTTTATCACTCACTTTATGCATCTGTATCTTTTTGAACCATTTGGGAAAGTTTAAGAAAAGCATCCTGCCCTTTCTATCTATAAGTACTTAAGCGTGTATATCCTAAGAATAAGCACTTTCTCGTTCACGAGCACATCGCATGTGCCAAAAGCAGGGACCAGAGCAGCGAGGCAGTGCTAGAATCTAGCCCCCAGCGCACATTCACATTTTGCCGATCACACCACTTACTCAATCTAAAACAGTTCCTCAGTCTCTGCCTTTCTTAACCTTGACATTTTAAAGAGTAAAGTCAGTTATTTTGTAGGGCGTCCCTTCAGTTTGGGTTTGTCTTGTGTTTCCTTCTGATAAGATCCAGGATACACGGTTTTGGCAGGGATATCATGAGGGGTTGTGTCCCAAGTGCATCACAGTAGAGGCATGTGATGTTGGTTTGTCCTGTTCTTGCTGATGTTAATTTTTATTGGTTAAGGTTATGTTCCCTCCACTGTGAAATTTCTATTATAATCAATAAGTAATTTGTAGGCTGTTTTGAGACTCTGAATATCTTGTTCCTCATCAAACTTTTATCTGAGAGTTTTAGCCTTGATTGATAATTTTTGCTGAATCAGTTACCAGGGTGGCTGCAAAATGGTGAGTGATTTTCTAACTCCCATAATTTCTTATACACTTATTATTGGCATTCTATTATATGGAAGGAACTTTCTTTTCTCTCCCTTAAAATTCTTTTTGTTCTAGTTATTAGTATGGACTCAGATTCTTGTTCTGTGAACACTGTTACCATTTAATTTTGATACTCAGATTGTACCACATTTGGCCAGTCTTGAGTTCCTTCAGGCTAGCTCCTGTATCCCCATCTTTTTAAGCGTGCTTCCTTAATTTCTGGCACAATATATTCTAGCCATCCTGTATGTTGCCTGCCCCAGCTCTGGAATCAGCCTTTTATCCAAGGAGCCTGGATGGATGACATGATTGATGGCCTAAGGCAAGAGGTGAAATGCTACCCTGGCAATCAAGACAGAAGACAGACGGCATCTTTGGCTGCACTCAGGCAAGAACTGGTTTCTAAGCAGGGTGACAGTTGTGGTGTGAGTCACTCAGACTGCACCAGAGGGCCATGCTAGGCTTGACTTCATTTCAAAGGGATGATAATCACAAAGGAGGGGCTCCAGAGCCCCCAGGCCGTAACGGCACCTGCAGAGTCCTGGACAGGAAGGGAGAAAGAACGAGTGGGATGAGAGTGTTCATGTCGGGAGAGTGCTCAGGGCTGGAACAAGCCCAGCGGGTCCCATGAGTCCACGTGAGGAAGCATTCAGAAAAGAGACTGAGGGAAGGAAGGAAGGAAAGGGAAGAAGGTGGGCCCAGGGCTCTGCTGAGGACAGTGTAGGCGCATGTGCTGTTCGAAGACCCAATGCTGGCTCCTGTCTGGTCTGGCCACACCACACCCCCATTCCCTGTAGTCAGGGCCTCAACAGGACTTGGAGGCCTGGATGAAGTTGCATTGGTCTTTGCTGTGCTTGTCTGCTCCCATCAGCAGGCATCAGGGTAAGCCCTGCCCACTCAGCCAGTGCAGGCTACTGCAGAGCAGTCTCCTTCCAGATGCTTCCCTAACTACGGAAGAGCTCGGATGGGTGTTCCAAGCCCCTCCCACTTATGCATCCAAATGATTTGGCAGAAGATGAGCACTGTGTGTGTGTGTGTGTCCCGGCTGATGGAGCCCTAGGTAACAGCCTGCCTACACCTCTCCTCCCTACAAGCTCTTAACATTAGATGGGGAACCTAGTGGTCCTTAACAGGCATCACCACTCAGAACTCAATTCCTTTTGTAAAAAAGGAGCAATAACCTCACCAAGTCAGTGCTTAATATACTGTTGATGGGCTGTAAGATGATTGTGGTGGCAAGGGGGTGTGTCAGGATATATGAAGTTATGCTGGCTTGGCGAAACTGCAGTAACTAATTTCCCTGGAATGTTCAGTTTCAACAAAGGTTTATTCGCTTGTGATAGCATGAATATTTTCATTTTAATAGTTTATTTTTTTGTGTGTTAAAACCACTAGCTTTTCATTTGTAGTAGTGATATAAACATTTCTTTTTAGTTGAGTGTTCCTTGATAGGATCCTGGAATGGAAAAAGGACACTAGGTAATGATTAAGGAAGGATATCTGAATAAACTGTGGACTTTAGTTAATAATAATAATGTGTCTCCTGGTTCAGTAGTTTTGACAAAGGTACCATACTAACGTGAGGTGTGTAAGGTGTTAATTACAGAAACTTGGCGGGGAGGGTGGTACGGGAACGCTGTACCACCTATCTCCTTACTTTTTCTGTAACTCTAACTCTTGTAGGCAGTGTTCAGTAAGTGGTGCTGGGAAAACTGGATAGCTACATGTAAAAGAATGAAATTAGAACTTTTTTTGTCCTAATTTTGTTCAAATTAGAAAAACTCAAAATGTATTAAAGACCTAAGTGTTAAGACCATGAACCATGAAACTCCTAGAAGAAAACACAGGCAGAACACATTTTGGCATAAATCATAGCAACAGTTTTTGGATCGCCCTCCCAAGGCAAAGGAAACAAAAGAAAAACAAAAGGAACCCAGTTAAACTTAAAAGCTTTTGCACGGCAAAGGAAACCATCAACAAAATGAAAAGACAACCGACTGAATGGGAGAAATATTTGCAAGTGATGTGACCAATAAGGGGTTAATATCCAAAGTATATAAAAAGCGCATACAACTCAACATCAAAGAAGCAACCTGATTTAAAAATGGGCAGAAAACCTAGACATTTTTCCAAAGAAGACATACAGATGGCTAACAGGCACATGAAAAGATGCTCAGTATCGCTAGTCCTCAGAGAAATGGAAATCAAAACCACAACGAGGTATTTCCTCACACCTATCAGAATGGCTGTCATCACCACAGATGACAAATGTTGGCAAGAATGTGGAGGAGAGGGAAAACCCTGAACACTGTTGGTGGGAATGTAAATTGGTGCAGCCAGTATGGAAAACAGTATGGAGTTTATTCAAGAGAGTAAAAATAGAACTAACATATGATCCAGCAATTCTATTCCAGGGTATATATCTGAAAAAAATGAAAACACTAATTTGAAAAGATACATGCATCCCAGTGTTCACAGCAGCATTATCCACACTAGCCAACATATGGAAGCAACCAAAGTGTCCATCAACAGATAAATGGATAAGGAAGATGTGTGGGTCCACATGAGGAACCATTCAGAAAAGAGACTGCTGGAAGGAAGGAAGGAAATATATATATACACCCACACAATGGAATGCTACCCAGCCATTAAAAATGAAATTTTGCCATTTGCAACAACACAAATGAACTTGGAGGGTTTTAAGCTTAATGAAATAAGTCAGACAGAGAAAAACAGATGGTGTACGGTATCACTTATATGTGGAATCTGAAAAAAATAAAACCAGTGACTAACAAAGAAGACATACTCTGAGATCTAGAGAATAATCTAGTGGTTACCAGTGGAAAGAGGGATTGGGGGAGGGCAAGATATGAGTAGGCAACAGGTACAGATGACTATGTATAAAATAAGCTATGTGGATATATTGTACAGCACAGGAAATACAGCCAATATTTTATAATTATAAATGGAGTATAACCTTTAAAAATTGTGAATCACTATGTTGTACACCTGAAACAAATACTATACATCAACTACACCTCAGTTAGAGACCTGAAAAATCTAAAGCTCTTAAAATAATCAATTAAAATAAAAGGATTTAAAGAAAAATATTCAAAGTACTAGCTTTCTCCTCAAGTGACAAACTACAGATGCTGAATGACTGAAGCTGGGAAAAATGTGGTCATGGATCTAAAAACCCTCTGCAGACCATCAGGTCATCCACACCAGGCACTGCTGATCTTCCCAAAGCCCACAGGACAGGCAGAGTGCAACTACAGTCCCTGACTGACACATGAGGAAGCAGGCCCTGGAACTGGGAATGGTGTGGGAGCAGGCTAAGTGGACAAGATGACCCCGGGTCCCTGTCTCCTTCAGAAGAAGCAGCGGTGCCTCAGGGAGGTGGAGCAGTGGCGGGCCTGCGTCCAGCATGCAGGAACTCTAGCACACACTCAGATCAAGGAATGTCCCCCTAGAAGTGCCTCTTTTAAAATATAGAGCTTTATTTTGGTTGCTGAGATTTTCATAAGCACTTGGTGCACAGAAAAGTCATTTCTTACAAAATAAAAGGCAGCATTTTGTACAGCGACTCACACTGGGGTCAGAGTAAGGGCAAAGGACAGTGCTGGGGATAGGAGGGGCCCACGCTCTTGTGCCCCAAGTCCTCAGGGAGAAGCCAGCTCTCCTAGCTCCCTCCAGCCCCCACCCTGCCCACCCGGGAGAGCAGCACCGGGGGCCCAACAGAACCAGCCTGGGAAGCCATCTGAGGTGCACAACAATGAACCTACCAGGCTGGTGAAGGCCCTGCATGAAGGGCCGGGTTGGGGAGGGAGTGACTGTTCAGGCTGAGCCTGCCTGGCTCTGGAACCGACATACTCACAGTTGGGTTCAGCACAGCCCTTGGGGAGCCGGCCTTCCTCTTCACTCAGGCTACTGACCCTGGGTTGGGGACTAGGGACACAGACCATGACCCTCAGGAAGCTCACAGGCAGGTGAGTGGGACAACACCTAAGCAAGGCAGCATGTACAGTGTGGGGGCAGAGAAGGCTCAGAGGGGACAGAGCACTGCCATGTGGGGGGCGGGGTGTGCTCTGTGGAGATGGCAGTGCCTGAGCCAAACCTGGAGGAGTGGGTGGGACCTGGGTGGGTGCAGCCTGCAAGGAGGGGAGAGCATGACCCAAGGCACAGAGTGGGAAACCATGGTCGGGTCAGTAAAGGCAGGTGGTCTCCATGAGAACATGGACATAGATGGGGGCCCTAGGCACCTCCATCTCCACCAGTCTGGTGCTCAGGAAGGGCGGCTGGTCTCAGTGTGTTTGTGGGATTTGAACCCTCCCTGTACGTGCAGCAGGCACTGAGCTGACGAACATCCTCCTGAGTTTGGAGCAACTTGGGTAGGTTCCCTGCGCTGTCCAGCCCAGCACCTGCCTGCACACCTGAGCCACTCGAAGGAAACCTCCACACGCCCCCTCCTGTTTCCAGCACACCCCTATCATCCCTGGGCAGCCTCTCAGGAGGGGTTCCGTATCCCAGTCCCCTTCCTCCCTCACAGGTCCATGTCCAGGAGAACTGTGTCCTTAAAGGAACCGAACCCAACTCCAGCCTCCCCAGGCAGCAGGGAGGGTGTGGCAGTGTCCCTGGAGGGTCTAGGAAAGGGGAAAATTCTGGGGCAGTTGTCTCTTTCCATCTCACTAGAATCACCTCCCATCCTTAGAAGTAAATCTTTTCTTCCCTGAGAAGAGTCTGGGTTTGGTGTGTGTAAAACGCAGTTCCCTGTAACTCAAATACACAAACCCTGACCAAAGTTTCAGTATTGATTTTTTGCAACTCTTCATAATCTCTACAAGAGCTCGAGGGACTGGAAACCCACCCAACTCTGTTCCCTTTTTCTTTCTGAAAAATAATTCCAAGTTCCTTCCTGCTGAGGGTTGTAGAATTAAAGTGTTTTGTAGGTACCTTGTTCTTAGTCCCCAGAAGGCTTGGGAGCTTGTTTTTTTCAGGGAGGTGGTAAGAAGACAGAGAGGGGCCTGGAGCCTTCATAAGCACGACTTCTTCATCCCGAAGGCTGCACTCCACTTAGCTCGGCTGGGCAGGGCTGAGCCTGAGAGCAGCGTACGTGGCTTCCCCACGTCTTCAGACCGCCCCCAGCCGCCCCACTCCGTGGCTCTGCCTGCTCACAGGATAGTGCAGAAGATGCTGCGTTTGCTGTGGTAACCACCTTCCACATGGGCTGTGATCCTGGTCGCCATGGCTGTCACCTTCTGCCCACCATGAGCAGCAGAGGGTCCTCGGAGAGAGTTTTCAAGGTGAGGCCGTGCAGGTGGGTTCGCCAGGTGCCACGTGTCAGACCTGGAGATGCAAAATGAGAGTGAACTCTTTGAAAGCGTCTAGAACATTTGCTGAATGCCCTGCACATTACCTTTGGCACAAGATCACCAGATCCAGAGGTTTAAATCTGGGTGTAGGTTGCATCTCCCTAGTTACGCGATAGCAAAAGGAGGTTGGACGTGTGCGAAATTGATTCTGGTTCTAACCCTGCCCTCAGTTCTGCACGTAACCTCAGATAAGTCCCCTCTTGTCCTATTTCCCCATCTTTAAACAAGGATCTAGATAAGACCAGTGGCTTTCTTCTTTTTCTTTAATTCCCCCAATTTTACCCAGCTCGATGGCCCTAAATGTTATGCAACCTTTACTCATAATCACCAAAAACTAGAAACTACCCAAATACCCTTCAGCTGACTCATAGATAAACCGTGTAGTACATCTATAGCATGGAACACCACTCAGTGATAAAAGGAATGCACAACAGATGCAACACCACAGGTGAATCCTGGATGCACTGGGCGAAGTGTAGGAAGCCAGACTCAAAAGACCACACCCTGTATTCTTTCTTTTATATGACACTCTGGAACATGCAGATCTACCGGGGATGGAAGTTGGTGGGCTTCGAGTCCCTTAAGCTCTTGGGGAGATTATGAAGGGTCGGGGAAAATCAAAACAATAGTGAAGCTTTGATTAGGCTTCCTGTCCTAAGTTATAAGGAACTGCCTCTTACACACATCAGATCCCGAGTTTCTTAAGCCAGCAACAAAGTCTTCTACGTATTTTTATGATACTACTATAATGAGCAGGACTGCAGAGGTGTGGGTAGAGTCAGAGGCTGGGTATTGTGGGGTGAGTAAAAGCCCGGGGTATGTTCAAAGCACTGCAAGCGTTTGAGTTTGGCAGCAGAGCGAGATCCTGAGAAGGAGTGAGGAAAAGAGAGGAAACGAGCACATAGTGCACAGTGCCAGGCTGACACATCTGGGCTGGACCCTGAACCCCGGGGTCTCCAAAGGGGAAGGAGGGAGTGGACCCTACGGAGTCCACAATATGAGCTGCTGGGATATGGGAAGAAAATATTAGAATTTCTACTTACTGTATATTTTATAAGTTACGAATATATAAACATACATATGAGGGGTTGCCTCAAAAAATATATTTTACTGAGAAAGTGTATAATAAAAAGGAGCAGAGATCGTTACTACAGAAAAAGAGGAACCACCGGAGGTTTCTGACCATGCATGTGACACGCCCAGAGCTGATTTAGAGACATGACTCTGGCAGGATGCAGAGGACAGCCGGCAGGATCGGGGGTGGTCTAAGGGCCGGGGGACCGGCAAGAAGCTGCTGCAACAGGACAGAGGGATGAATGGCGCAGAAGTGATACCAACAACAACGCTAGTTATTATTATTTCTGCAACCAGTATAGCACACTATCAACCAATGAGAACAGAGTCCACCCATAAACAACTGAAACAGCTGTGCTGGTAACAGGGGTCATGGGCTGGGAAGAGGAGGTGCCAGGTGTAAGAACATTTTAGAAGCAGAATCAAGAGGAACTGGTAACTGACTGAACTTTGGTGTCAGGGAGAATGAGAAGCAAAGATTTTGCTGCCAGAACAGAATGGATGGTGATGCCATGAAAATGGGGACCAGGGCAGGACAGAGGCTTGGAGAGGTGAGTGTGAAGCAGCTATACCCTGAGACAGGAATATGAAAAACAAGGGACAACCGTGGTAGCGGCACGGACACTTTAGGTATGCTTCTCGGTCACATGATCTTATTTCATCTACAAAGCAGACAAGATTAACTGGATTTTACAAAGGCTCAGAGAGGTTGAGTAACTTGCCCGAGGTCACACAGCCAGTAACTGGCAGAGGTGAGATTTGAAACCACGTATTCCTGACTCTTAAAGCTTATTCCCTCCTAGGGAGTCAGGCTCAGGTCCTCAGCCCAGACCTGACACACAGCTCAAGCTCAGGCCTTTATCTGATCAGAGCTGAAAGCTGGCAGGACTGGGGAGCAGGGGCAGCCCCAGTTACTGGGACTGGCTTCCCCACTGACCTCACTGTGGTCCTAGAAGATTGGTTTAGGCAACCCCAAGCACTTACTTTTTCTTGAAGACCAAGAACTTGTTGTTTTGCATGATGCATTCTCGGTTGTTTGAGATCTGCTGAAAGATGGTCTTGTTGGTCTTGCCCTGGAAGATGATGTTCTCCTGCACCAGAGCCTTGGCGCGGCCTTGCACTGCAATGCCATAGGCCCGGAATGAGTGGATCCGGTTCTTTATTACCTGGGAGAGGCAGCCAGAGCTTGTCACACCTCAGGGACTCCTAGACTGGTAGGGGAGCCAGGTAAGTGAATGACCAGTTATAAAATTGAGGGGTAAGAGCATGCTAGGTAGGTCAGTATTGAGCCATGGAAGCTCAGGGAAGGACTATCAAGACCAGCCCAGAGGAAACCAGGGAAGGCTTCCTGGAGGAGGCGATGGGTATGTAGGAGTTTATCAGGAGCAGAGCAGGGGAGAGCTGTTGCAGGAAGAAGGAACAATGTGCGAAGGCCTGGAAGCAGGGGACGTGGTCCTAGAAGCTAGGGCCACTGGCAACCCAACTGAGGCAACAGCGAGCCCTCCTCTCCCTCTGCCCCTACAGTGCTCAGATGCAAAGGCGAGGAATTCGTTACACCTTGCCTAAGTCAATGACTCATGAAGCCACAAGGCCAACAAGAGGCTTTGTGACTGAAATTTCACAAGGGCAGGGAATGGGTCTGTTTGGCTCAACACTGAGACTCTAGCACCCAGCTCAGGGCTTTGCGTGAAAAGGGAGGTCAGAGCTCACTGTCCTGTGGGAAGATGAACAAGCAAAGGAACAGACACAGAGCCCTGTGGGAAATGCTCTTTGAGGGGGGGTGGGCATAAGCACCTCAGAAGTCCAGAAAAGGGGCACCTCAAATAGCCTGCGGGGTCAGGGAGGCCTTCCTGAAGAAAGTGACAGCCACACGGTAGGACTCACTTAAAAAAATGGGGAGAAGGCTAGTCCGGGTACACAGGGAACAGTGTGTGAAGGGGCCTCAAGGCAAGACTTCTCTCCTCATAAGCACCTACTGCATACCAGGTCCTGTGTGAGAGTGTTCTGTGAGGGGAAGAGAGCTGAAACAGCCCCGATCTTGCCCTGAAGACACCTCAGGTGGCACCCCCACCCCCACTTCCTGCCAGTGAGCCTTGTTCTTCAGGGCCCAGTTCATAGGTTGCCTCCCGAGTGAAGGCCCACCTGCGTCCCCCAGGCTGGCTTGTGGCAGCACCCTCGCAGAGTGCTGCAGGATTAAAGTTCTGCTTCTCAGGAGAGAGGGCACGAGGGCTTTTGAAGGCCATGCCCTGTGCTGGCACACACATCATGCACACATACACACCTTCGTGTCGGACATGGGCAGGAGCTGCAGCCCGCTGCCCCGGTTGCCAATGATGTCATTTTCAATGACGACAGTGCTGTCACCCTTGGTGATGATGCCATGGCCTCTGTTGTCATAGATACCGTTGCCCCGGAGCTCCACCTTGCACTGCGCCTCGACCTTGACCCCACTCTGGCGGTTGCAGGAGATGCTGTTGTTGGCCACACGGGTGAGCTGGCTGCTCTGGGCCACAGTGATGCCTCTGTCCCCGTTAGCGTGGATCACGTTGGTGATGACATGCAGCGCCTCACTACTCTGGACATAGAGTCCTGAGGCTACGGATGGAGGGGACAGGGAACAGAGAAAGCACAGGGTGGCCAGGGTCAGCGCTGACAACACCAGTAGGAAAAGCCTTCCTAGAATCGTGCACCCAGGAGGGGGGCAGGGGGAGGACAGGTAGTTACACGCAGAACCAGCCCTGCATAGACCAAGTTGAGCAGGAGGAAACCCAGGAACAGCAAGGAAGCTCTGTGCCTTCTGAACTAAGTCCTCATTAAAGTAGCCAGGAAAACATGATGTGAAAAGATTCCTTAGGCTCAGCTGGTCATCTGGCCCAGGCTCTCAACCTGTGCTCGAATGCCTCCCACAACACACTCATCCTGCTGCCATCTGTACCTCCTGTGATGGGGTGCTCACTACCTGCTCAAGGCAGCCCATTCCATGTCTAAACAGACAGACTCACCTGCTAGAAAATTGTGTTGTTTTGTTTTGCTCTGCGTGCTGAGCTATAATCTGCCTCCCCACTGTTTTAGGACATTTTCTTTTTCTTAGGAAGTAATAAATTTCTTAGAGACACTATGTGTTTGTAGAAAAAAGCACAAAATCAGCAGGCTTAGAGCCACATGACTTGGTCAGGAAGCAGCAGCATGGGAGGCAGATCTTGGGGGGTGAGGACTACCCACTAGGGGTGACATCCACCAGCCACCAGAGCCAGAGGCCCCGGGCAGCGCTGGGGGAGGCTATGGGGAGGACGACCACTGAGGAATCTCATGGGAGCTGTGAGCTTGCAAGGCCGAGCCTTTTGGTGCCACCTGCCTGTTGCTTCTCCTGGCTTGGATGAGAACAGCGAAAATAAATCAGGTATTTGTGAATTTATGTAGCTTTGCTTGTCATACTGGACAGCATGGTGACATGGAGGAAACCCTGAACTGGGGTACCAGGTTAAGCGGCTGAAGGAAGTGGCTGATGAGGCTGAAAGGGCCTTACGGCGGGGAGAGCACGGGAGGCCGTGGAGTGAGCCAGGGCCGTGGGGAGGGCCCTCACCTCCGTTATGATTCACACTGTTGGACTCGACCAGAGCGACGGTGACCGGCCGGCGCAGCGGGTCCTCATCCTTCTCCAGCTCCGTCTCCCACAGGATGGCGTCCCCGTCCTCACTGAAGCTCTCCTGGGCCCCGTGGCCCCCAGGGAACTCCCCAGAGCCGTCCTTCTGGCTGAACACGGCCACTCCGTACAGGCCATTGTAGCTGACGTGGTTGCTGGTGACGTGGGGCAGGCTGGACGACATCATCCACACACCACAGCCCTTATTAGCTGGGACAGCGAAAGGGGATGGTCACTGACGCCAAGCACCCAGTGACTCCCCATGAGGGGAAGCAGAAAAGGCACTGGCCTGGGAGACCGAGTCCCTGCTCTGCAAATGGCCTTGGACAAGTCACTTTAGGGCCTGGCTGCAGGCTTCTCCTTCATACAAGAGGGGTAATGCCAATCAGGTCAGTCTCGAAACTAGAATAACTCCATGGGGTGTACAGGTGCTCTGGGAACTCTCAAAGCCCCATTTCCAGATCAGAAGCACACAAGCCCACGGTGACAGCGACAAAGGGGCCCTCTGAGCTCATCCAGCCCAACCCTTCCCTGCACAGAGATGGAGGCAGCCTCACTTTGAGCCCCAGCCCTACCACTTCTAGCTGTGTGACCCTGAGCAGGTTATTGAACCTCTCTGTGCCTCAGTTTCCTCATCTTTAAAATGGGGTTAATAACTGCCTACCTCAGAAGGCAGTCATGAGGATTAAATGTGACAACACATAGAAAGGGCCTAGCAAGAGTCCAGGGCCTGAATGTAGGTTAGCTATTACTATTGTTAGAGATGCAGTCCAGAGAGATTAAGGCCTTGCCCAAAGTCCCAGAATGAGTGAGAACAGCTTTCCTCTGTTATTACCCTATTTCTCCCATTATACTTTTAGTTCTCTGGATCAAAAGAAAGGATAAGAAGAGTCAGATGTCCACTTGTCAGAAATAAATGGCCCCATCCTTACACAAGATCCACTCCTGCCTTCAGCTATTTTAAGTGGGGATAAAGCTCTCTGCTTTGCTGACCCCACAGGGTCATCTGGATCAGAGGGTGGTTTATGAGGGGCTCATGCCTTCTGAGAGGGGCTGCGTGGCTGTGACTTGAGATCAATGCTGTTCTTCTAGATGAGGTCTTTGACGCCCAGGGAAAGGTGGTGACTTTCTCAGGACCCACAGCTGGAGATGGAACCTGGGCTTCCCGCCTCCAGGCTAGGCTGGGCCCAAACCTCCCCCTCCACCAGGAACATGCCCCTCACCGTAGATGGTGTTTCCTTCTATCAGGCCTTTGCCTTCGTCCCCCACAACCACGCCGTCTGAGTAGCCAAAGCAGATGAGGTTGCTCCTAAGGACAGGGACCCCTCCACGGCGGATGTCCACACCTCCCCACTGATTCTCTCGGATGACATTTTCTATGGAAAGAGGCAGAGAAGAGGGTCAAGGGCCACTTACCAAGCTGGCAACTAGGACTTGGACAGCTGACAGGAAGGAAAGTCCAGGAAGGATTCCCAGGCCTTCCCCTGTCAGCAGTCAGCACCCCGAATCCTGTCTGGTGTTTGACTTTCCAGGGACTTGTCTGCTGTCTGCCTTCCCCAAGGTCAGGGTTTGTGTCTGTCCTGTGCTCTCCTATATCCCCAGCACCCACTGTACCCAGTGGCCTGGAGGACTGATAACTAAGCATTAACTGGCTTTAGAGTCCCTGGGCCAAGGTCAGGCAGGGCTGCCTGTCCTGGTGGGGGTCAGTCCTCGGGGGGCTGAAGCCAAATCCAGCCATTTCCCCACAGGCCTGTCCTTATTCTTCTTTTTTCTTTTTTTTTTTAATTTTTAAAACTGCTTTTATTATTTTTTTAAATTTCATTTTGGGGGGGAGGTAATTGGGTTTATTTATTTATTTTTAATGGAGGTACTGGGGACTGAACCCAGGACTGCATGCAGGCTAAGCAGGCGCTCTACCACTGAGCTATACCCTCCCCTCAGCCTGTCCTTCTCAGCCTCAGCTCAGGACTGACCACAGCCTTCCTCCTCCCTCCGCCTCTACCACGTCTCTGGGGGTTAGTGGGTTGAAGAGTCACAAGTTAGGAAGTTGGGTGGGGGGTCCTGGGACATGGCTGCCCAGCACTGTGGCAGGGGAGACTCTCAGCCTCTTGCGACAGCTATGGCTCATGAGACCCTGTGGGACTGGCCTCTTCCTGCCTCTGGGACCCCATCTCATCACTGCAGTCACATGCACGACCTCCAGGCCCCTGAGGCACACCAAGTCTGTCCCCACAGCTGGCCCTGAGTGGATCCTGGTTCTTTTCCTGCGTTCCTTCCTATCATTCAGCTTCTGGCCTACCTGTCACCTTCTCAGAAAGGCGTGGCCTGATCACACAGTCCTTAACACCCACACAGTTCCTCTACTACCTTATTTTATGTTTTCATTCAATGTGTAGGCAACTGAGTTAACAGAAAATAAGGTAGAGAGTAAGCTGTTGGTATGACTTTTCTTGGGAAAAAAAGTAAGTTTTTATGTTTTTCCCCAATCCTAAAATGTCAGTTCCTGAGAGTAGAAATCACATCTGTTTTGTTCTCTGCTGTATCCCAGCTCCTGCACACAGCGTGTGCTCAACAAATGTCTGATGAATAAAGGCAGGCTGGATTCATTCGGGGGGATTCACTGGCCCAGTATTCACTGAATCTCTATATTGTCCCAGGTATAGCTGTGCTCTGTGCTGAGGCTACACTGATATACCAAACAGACTTGATCCTCGCCTTAGATGTACTGCCTTACAGCAAAGGAGCCTGACATTAAACAGGTCACAAGAAATTAAGTACGATGTCCTGCAGAGCAGTGTCACCCAGGAAATGACACTTAGGGTTAGACTGGAAGGATGAGTAGGAGCTGGCCAGGCAGACGGGAAATGGGGATGGAGTGCCAGAGTAGGCACAAGCCTGTACAAAAGCCAAGAGGAGGGATTCAGACAGTTTGTGTGGCATCCATGTTTCTGACATTGTTACGTGAGCTGCCTGTTCAGATTCTGTAAGCGCCAGGCCTGGCACAGGGCAGACACTCCCTCCCTGCCTGAGAAGCATGGCCGGTGCGTGCAGCCGGTGTCCCTGATGCTAGCCAGCATGAAGGAGGCCAGTCTGTCGAGGTGAAGGACTGGGTGGATGGGAAGCCAGGGCCGCTGGCTCAGCTGTGGTCGCCTGGCCGGCTGCGGCTCCAGGCAGTCCCAGCCCTACCTGTGATGAGGCCTCTGCCATTCTCGTTCACAGCTATGCCAGCCGCATGGCCCCTGAAAATGTGGTTCTGGCTAGAATGGAAGGAGAAGAAAACAAAAGGTGAGACCAGACCAGTGTCATGCATCAAAGACAACATCCATCCAAGGTGACCACCTTCTTTTGTGGACTTCCCAGGGGGCTCAAGTCCACAGGGGCACGGGCACCCCCCCAAGCCCGAGAAGCTAAGTAGTCAGCAATCTTCAGTTATTATTGGCCGGAAACAACCTACGACTATGCCATAGAAGCACAACGACACCACGTCCCTGCGGCCTCTCTGGACCATTGTCCACATACTAACACCATTTTAAACAAACGTCATCATGGTGCACGGTTAACAGGGAAAGTCTGGGTGGTGTCAAGAATTCCTAGAAGCCTATGTTAAGCTTGTTTGGGAGTGATCTGCATCCAAAGCCTGAATCAGATTCCGCCTGTCACAGGCCTACCATCTTCTGTTTGTATCCAACAGCTTACTTTCTACCTTATTTTCTGTTAACTCAGTTGCCTACCCACTGAATGAAAACATAAAATAATGGCATGCCTTATAAGATGAAATCCAGATTTAAAAAGGGGCCGAACACAGGGCCTGGCACCCCACAGAACTTCACTGAGTAGGAGTTGGCTGATAATAAGCCCTCCCATCTTCTAGGATGGGGGCCAAATGGTTAATGTCCTTGGGGAAAAACAGCAAATTGTGTTGATGCTGGGGAAGCCAAATGTCAATGCATCTACACTATGCACTGTGGAAATTTAGAGTGAAATTATCTGCTAAAAACATCCTTATGTTCTCCCTCAGATAGATCTGAAGTATCTGCTTTGATGTGATTACAACTCAATCAGCTGATGGTTACTATGGGTTTGTAGAATTTAGGGTCAGATGCAGGCCCTGGGCTAGGGCATGCCTCACTCATATTCCTGAGACCTGTGCCATAGCAGCAAATGCGTGACTGGTATGCTTTTAACACAGATCTCACTTACATGCAGAAAGGATCCACAGTCACTTGAGAAACATGCATGTGTGTGTATACAGGGTGGGCAGAACACAGATAGAAGAGGTACCAGAAAACATGAGGAAAAGGGGACAGATCATTGCTCCAAGAACCAAGAGTGGGATATTAACTACGGACGAGCCAGTTTGAGTTCTGTGCTTCCTTGCAGCCAAGGCAAAAAAGAAAAACACAACAGGTTACATAACTGTCAGTGGCCAAAGAACATGCTGTGGTTTGCCTCATCCAGGTCACTTTGAGGACCTCCCAGTTCACTCTGTGCCCTCCCACAGATCCCTACCCTTCCTCATAAAGAAACAGAAAAAGCACAGCCTATTCCCTCAAAGCAACCATGTTTTAAAACCCTGGTCTGGTTGTAATATTCCTTGCTCAATGCCCTACAGCAGTTCTCGGGCACCACACGGTCTGGGCGTCTGGCTGCTGTAACAAATTATGCAGACTTTGTGCCTTATTCTCTTCTAGTTTAGGAAGTCAGAAGTTCAAACTGGGTCTGACAGGGCTAAATCAAGACCCATGTTCCTTCTGGAGCCTCTAGGGAGGAATCCATTTCTTGTCTTTCCCAGCTGCCACGGGCTGCCTGGACTTCCTGGCCTGTGGCCTCATCACTCTGATCTCTGCTTCTCTGACACATTTCCCTCCAGGGCTCTCATCCTCCAGCTCCCCTCCTCCCCCCTCTTCTAAGGTCCCCTTGAGACGATACTAAGCCCATCTGGCTAATCCAGGATGCTCTCCCCATCTCAAGATCCTGAACTTAATCACATCTGCAAAGTCTCTTCCGCCCTGTAAGACAACATACGCACAGGTTCCAAGGATTAGGAAATGGATATATTCGAGGGCCATGATTCCACCTACCACTCTTGGTGTTTGAGGTCCTCTGTGCTCCAGTACCAACCCCACTATGCAGGCTGATCTTCTACTCAGTCCCCCCGGGGACATCACAGGCCCAGACATTTATACTATTTTCCCAGAACACACCCTGAATTTCACTGCCCCAGACCCAGAATGCCTTTTTTGTGGCCGTGAAATCCTTCTCATTCTTCAAACACAATTCAAATGTCAGCTCCCCGCGTGCCCTGCCCTGACTTGTTCAGCTGAAATCGTGGCTGGGCTCCTTTGGCACCTGTATGAAGACCTATTAAAGCACTTGTTTTGTAAGTCTTCCCTCCTGGCTCTCTGTGTGTTTGTCTGTTTCCAACATGTGACTATCAACTCCATGGAGCAGAGACTCTTTGTACACACTTTTTAAATTGCTGTCACCTTATATGGAGAAAACACTTGAATGTGTGTTAAATGAATAATACGCATACATGCAAACCCATACCCTTAAGGCAATAATGCAAAAGATGGAAAAAGAGCTCTATAATTACTAAGGCTTTTTAGTAAGCTGTCTATAGCAGTGAAAAAATAGGTGCCTACTAGTAATCGGACTGGTTCAAAAATGAGGGAATAGCAAAACACTGGAATGTTCTGAAACTGTCCAAAGTGATAAATATAAAGGCCACGCAAAAACATGGAAAAGCACACATGGAATAATAGAGGGCAAACACCCTCAGGACACATTTGCTGCTCATTAATGCCAGTTACTTTTGTAAGGCACAGACATAACTGTGTGAGTCCTCTGCTGAAAACCTTTAATGACGCCCCATTACCGAGACAGAATAAACTCCACGTTCCTCACTGGACTGCATAAGGCCTTCCTCATCTGGCCCAAGGCTTTCCACCACGCTGCATGGCAGAGTCGGACTGCCACAGGGATATAAAAGTTCAGGCTCCAGTGACCACAGGACCCAAGATTGCCTGGGACAGACCTGATTTAAGATGCTGGATACCAATGTCACAACTGGTGTCGGACTTTTTCTCGAGCCGCAGTGGACTGTGTGCTAACCCCGAATCTCCTGAACAAAGGCTCAGCTGCCTTTGTTCATGCTGCTCCTTTCACTGGGCATGTCCACTCTCCATCTCCATGAGAGGCCAAGCTCTCCCCCTATTTCAAAATCTAACTCCACTGCCACCTCCCAAATGAGGCCTTCCCACAGCCCCCTCGTCAGAACGGTTCCCTCTCTCGGTATGGCTTTGACAGCACTCATCACCGTCTGCCGAATACGAAGCTGGGAGGGCAGCTCCACGGCCCCTCCCACCTACAGCTTACACCACTGATAAATGCTGACATCAGATGCAGCCTCCGGATCTCAACGCAGCATCCCAGGTAGCCACTATCAACTGACCGGAGTTGTCCGGTGAGTTGAACTCTCCATGCTATTGTTAGTTATCTTAGCATTATTTCTGGGCACATATGTCCTCCAGACTACAGTAACCTCCCAGGGATCAGAGCTGCCTCTTGTTTAGCTTTGTTATCATTATTAGAAGTGCTCAGTAAGTTTGCTGAAATAGAATGGCCACCCATAGTTAACTGGAAGGGAACATAGACACAAAAAGCACAAAACACAGATACAATAACACAAAAGGTGGTGTTACTGAGGTGGGGTAACATGAAATCCGTCTCTGCTCTGCTTGCACCAGTACAGTTGTTTTAGTAATCAAAAATGGTTTCAAACTGGCGGGAGATATAGCTCAGTGCGTGTAGAGCATGTGCTTAGGATGCATGAAGTCTTGGGTTCAATACCCAGTACCTCCAAAAATAATAATAAATTAATTAAAAATAAACCTAATTACCACCCCCCCAAAATTAAAAAAAAGTTTCAAGTGAAGCAGAGACGCGGAGTAGGGAAACAGAGGGGAAGAAGGGACCGAGGGTGAGCAGGATGGTCTGGGTACAAGCTGCACATACCTGACAACCGGATTTCCGTGGTACAGAATATAAATGCCAGCCTCCTTATTTGAAAAGATTTGATTGTTCCGGATGATGCCTTTCCCATTGCCAAGGACAACAATGCCAGAGCGAAGGCCGTGGTGGATCTGGTTACACTGCAAGTGAACGTGAGACACCACAGGAGGCAGATCAGACACGCCCCCGAGAAGCAGTGTGCTCAGTGCTGCCCCAGAGCAGAGCCAGGATGAACCAGCCGAAAAAGCCACGTCGCTGGAGGGTCCCCAGCACAAAACAGAGTGAATAGACCAGGCCACCGCCCTGCCCTTCCCGGGCAGGTGCTCATGTGGGCAGGTGCACATGTGGACACCTGTGAGAACGACTCTCAGGAGAGGAGTCTTCCCCGCCCAGCCTCCTGGGGTGCAGTCACATGGGCCCCTACTGCTGAGGGCTCTTGCCCTTCTTCATCTGCAATGCACACTACTGAACATTTCTGAGCCTCTGAAGAATCCCCCATACAATCATCCAGGGAGGCCATGTCACCCAGGGCTCCCACTTCTCAAGGAGGGGGCAGCACCCCAGCACATGGGAACATTGGCTAAGTGCAGTCCCAAGGGGCCACCCAGGGAATAGGGGAGTCACTGGCTTCTCACTCAGGGTGGGGTGGGGAGGTGCTATGGAAGGTGTGGTCCTGAGGAGCTTAGGTTTCCATGTCCCACGAGGCATGAGGTCACAGAAGATGCATGAGCTAAAAGGACCCTTGGAGACACTCATTCTATCCCTCTCTGTGCAAATGGGGAAACAGACCCAGGGTCGCAGGATGTCTGTAGCAGAGCTGCACCTGAAACCTAGTTTTTCTGTTTCCTAGTCAGTTAGCTGCTTGTGCACAGTGACGGAACTTTTAGGGTACAATAAGTTATAGTAAAACTGTTTCATTCTAATTGTTAATTTACAGCCTAAATACAATCTTATCCTTAACCCAGGAAGCCAGCTGTTTCTCTTCCAAAATTATTTCACCAAAACAAAGTCCAGTTTGCTTTACAGTGTTTCATGCTGCAAGCTCTCCCATTCTTACTCAACCTTCCAGATTTTCCCCTGGAGGATTTGGCAGACTCATTAGGGTAACCACTGCCTACAGTCCCTCACAGGGTTGAAAAGTGCAGGGAGAGAGGTATAAGTAACGGTATTTCCATCCCGTGTCCTTTCACAAAGCCAGGTAATCCTCCTCTCCCCCTCCACCTGCTAAACCGGCCTGTCCCCTCTGTCCCTGGGAAGGCAAACTGCTCTCATCTCTCTGGCAATAGTAGCAATAATTTCCTAAGCCAAAGCCATGCATCAGATACAAGCTACACAGCAGAAGGCGTGAGAGGAAGTGGTTGGCAGTGGACACTGCCGAGGCGTGTCTTTTTAAATACAGTTAGGAACTCGCCTTTCTTGGCATTTGCAAAGGCAGTCTAGCTATACTGGGTTAAGAACATCCACTCTAAGTCAGACTGCCTGGATTCAAATCCCAGCTCTGTCACTAGATGTGTGATTTGGGAAAAGATCCCTAGCCTCTTTGTGCCTCAGTGTCTTTATCGATAAAATGGGGATAATAATAATTCTGTCTCACAGGATTGAGTAAGGATTCAACCATAATGAAATAAATACTTATCAAGTGCTTAGAAAAGTCTCTGGCATTTGTAAGTACTACACCTAAGGGTGGATATTATTTTTCCAAGCCCATAAAAAGTCCATCATGTTTCCCAATTTCTGGGAAATCTGTCTCTCAGAGAAGGCCGGAGTGGAAAAGGGGGCAAATCTCTCATGTCACTGGTCTCACATTCTAGGATTTTCAGTGGCTTTCACACTGAGTTTAAGCTCAAACTCACTATGGCCTCATGATATCCGTGAAACAGAATCTTCAGAACTAAGTGTCCTAAATGTCCTTTTATAGTAAAGAATGAACTAACTTGGTGTTTTATTTTTGATCTCAGTGTGTTTTGGGTCAGACATCTTGTCTTACCAAACTCAAAGCCCATAAGAGTGGGTCAGGCCTGAGGGAGGGATGGCCCTGTGAAATTTCCCTGTCCATCTGGTCCTGTTTCCTTACTGGGAGAGATGTGGGGAAGTAACTTCTCCAAAGTCACTCTTATTACATGGAGAAAGAGACAGAGTCACATGGACACACAGAGAAAAGGGCAGGAACCACTGGCAGACAGAAAGCAATAGCAATTCAAGATGGCAACATCTGCTTAAACATCCTCAGAAAAGGTGAGCCACCGTGAAAAGGGCGCGGAGATGGAGGGAAGTACCAGAATGAGAGGGTTGGACTTTTTCCGGATGTCGACGCCAGCCTCTGCGTTGTGGTAAATGTTGTTGCCGGCGATTAGGCCTCCGCCCTCCAAGCGAAGAAAGATGCCTGATGCTCTGCAGTGGTGAATGTGGTTTCTGAGCATGATGATCTAGGCAGAGAAGAGAGCCATTCGTTCTCCTGTCACAGAGGTGTTTATAAGAACTGCTCGGGGAACACCTGAGTCTGTTCCTTCCCATCTGGTCCGCGCAGTTCCACCTGGTGCAGACCAGCCACGCGCTGCCGTGTGCTCGGAGAACGGGACCGTCTCCGCATCCTGCCCGGCTCTGCCCTGCAGACTCTCCCCCGACCTCACACCGGGTCTTTAATAAGACCTGGATGGAAGCCTGGCCCTGTGCTCCATATTCACAACTTCTGAGCAGGACAAGTAACTGGATGATGGCAGGGAAAGAACCCTTGGAGAAGACAGGGTTTAGTGGTCTGCAAACTCTCCATGCACTGGGGCTGCATGAAGTTTTCCCCAGGGGCCCCAGGGCACAACTGCTTTGAATGGAATCAAGTGCCAGACCCACCACTTCCACACATGCCTGTGCGTAGCTTCATCTGCCTGAGAACGCACCTGAGGGTAAGGGACCACACAGCTCTCCTCTCCCACCTTCCCTTTCACTTTCCATTTTAAAGACAAATGCCTGTTCTTGCCTCTTCTCCATCTCTCTTGATGTATTATTCTGGGGTGGAAAAACCACTGAAACGCCAAACTAAGACACAATTAGATGTGCTGGTATACAGAAAAGGAAGTCTGTTTAAAACAAGGCACCAGCACATGGCTTATTAAGGGGATGTCCTGCCATTTATATTTTCTTTTTGTACTTAATAATTATATCAAAAATCTAGACTTTATTTTAAACAATTAAGTATTGATAATAAATATATATTATGTTAAGCTAAACTGTGTACTAACAATATGTTACATTAGGATAAAACTCTGGGAGGGGTAAGGTATAACAGAAGTACAGTTTCAAGGAGAAGCCTCTGCTTAGGATGGAGAAAGTCGGAAAGAGTATTGCTCCCACACTCACAACAGGAAGATACAAAAACATAACCTTCCTTGAACCCATCAGAGAGCCGAGGTTGCAGAACAACCAACCAGCCTGGAATCTAAGGGAAACAGGCGTCTCCAAGGACACGAGACAGGAACACTTGCCGGAACAGACTCAGGTGCCATACAAGCCGGTAAGAAGGGTTCAGCAAAGGTTTTCATGCGTTGTCAAAGGCCAAGTGTGAACTCATGTGAGAGCACAGAAGCTCCAGGAGCAGTTACATCTATTCACGTCTCCATGAACCTCTCCAGGTGCTCACAGAGAAAGACCGGAGACGGGAGCCAGCCTCCCTCCTGGCGGACGCCCGGGGGAGAGCACAGCAGCCGCTGTTGGAGACGCGCTGAGCCCCTCCCGGGTTGCTCTCCCCTCCCTTCCCCAGGGGATGAGCCCTAAGCAGCAGGGGGAAGGGCAGCAAACCTCATGGCTCTCAAGGAAGAGAACAGAAAAGCAATAAATGCTTTACCACTTGGGGAGGTGGGAGGAAAATGTCTTGGGCCTCGATCACTAGAGCCCCTCCCCAGAGCCGAGGTTGAGACTGGACCACCGAAAAGGGCCCACCGCCAAGGTCCTAAAGCCATGGACACAGCCCCTACCTAAGTCTAAGGATGGACAGGGACACGAGAGAATCCCTGCCACCCACCATGCGACCAGGCTAACCAGCTGGAGCCACAAATGGCAGCAGGCTACTGCTGGGAGGGGCAAGAGCCCGGAGACAGACCCCCTCTGAGGAGCAGGGGCAAAAGGAAGACCTAAAACAGAGAGAAGCCCACTGGCAAGCCAGCCATGGTAATGCTAGAGGAATCGGGAGCCTGTGATTCACTGAACATAATCACAACAACATAACCAGAGCCTAGCGAGACAGGCACGCAGGTTCCCAACACAGACACGACTTACCTCCATCTCTGACTTTCAACTAAAAATTACCAGATACCCGAGAAACAAGACAAAAATCACAGGTAGTGATACTTTTCTTTGTTCCTTCTGCCAGCCTCTACCCTCGTGGGGATGTTCTAGAGGGCAGAGGCAGGGCAGCTGCCCCCTGGCCACCAGATCAAGGCCTTGCTTCTGGGCACCCGGACCAGCTCAGTAAGGTCCGCACTCTTGCCCGCAGCTTCCGCCTGTACTAATGCCACCTGGCGTCTAAGTGTCCCTGATTCTGGGTACTCATGAGACACCGTGGATTGTTGTCATCAAAAACCAGCCAAGATCAGTTTTTCAGGGTCCCTTCTGGAGACTCACGAGGAACAGCTGGCTGTCCATTTCCTACAAAAAGTCCCCTCAGGGCATTAATTCAAGAGGGCTACAACTAAAGCTGTTTAACTTTTCACCTCTCCTTGTCACGACTCCAGCCACCACCTGCTGCCAAGTATGCCTGTCAGGGCACATGGCTCTCTAAAGCCCCAGCCCCGTGTCACCAGATGTCACCAATGTTCCAAACTCCACCTGCCCAGAACTGAGCCCAGCATCCTTCTCTCCACAACCTCACCTTCTCAGCTTCCCACTCCCTGCCTTTGTCTCAGCCACTCAGGCCAGAAATCGAGGCCACATAACCTCAGCTACTCTCTCCCCAAGCGACTGCCCTTTCCCCTCCTCTCCATCTCTGGACCCTAATTATCCACTGCCCCTCATGGACTCTGTCTCTAGCCTGTTCCTCTCCACTCCATCCTCTACAAAGCTGACAGAACGAGCTTTCCAAATGCAGATCTGACCACAATTCTCTGCCTGACATCTTTCAGTGAGTTCCCACTGTCCTCAGGACAACTCCGATCTCCAGCAGGACACTTGTCCCTCAGCTGACTGCCTCCTGCTGACCCCTCCCTGTCTCCTCTTCAGCTCCTACCTCATGCTCCGGCTGCTGAGGCAACTTGTAACTCCCCGAATGTCCCGTGTCCTCTCCGCATCTGGGCCTTCCCGCATACCTCCGGTGCCTCACAGATTCACCCTGCCAACTCCCAGTCTTTCTGCACAGCCTGGCCCAGGCACCAATCCCCCAGGAAAGCTTTTTTTTAAGTCTTTACAAACAAACAAACAAACAAACAAATCAACCCAGTTATGGAGTACTTGCTATGCACCAGACACACTGCTAAGCACCTGATATACACATACAAAGCGAACGCTCACCACACCACGGAGTAGGTAGCATCATTAGTCCAAAGGACATACAGCTTATAAGGGGCAGAGCCAGAATCTGACTCAGAAGCCACACTCTTTAACAATCATGCAAGGAGGAAAGCCCTCCTTGAGGGCTCAACCCACATCCTTCCATCATGGTACCCCTGCAAGCAAAGCTATCACCCACCCCTTTTATCTGACCATCACCTTTTATTCTCTGTTTATAGCACAGTCTTATATTGTGCATTCAGGGTAATGCCACCTGAAATACTCCTTGGAAGTGGACAAAATAAAATTAAGACGAAATTGCTATCAACCATTCCAGGAGCCTTTGGAGACCTGCAAGACCCACATGTGACATGTGTACAATGCGCTTTAGTTTGCTAAGTGCTTCTGCCAATATTATGACACTGGATCCTCACAAACCCCCAGTGAAGGTGGCGGGGCAGGAGTGCTTATTTCCATTTCACAGAAGAGGAAGGTAACGTTCACAGTGAATTAGTGGAGAGGCAAGACTCAAACTTAGGAGCTATGTCATGATTCTTTCTAGAAGACCATGTCTTTCCTTTTTGAAGCCTTTCCCATCCTCAGCTGTTTTCAGGATCTGCAGACTGTCCTGCGGTGCCCAAAGGGGCTGCAGATACGAGGGTGCTTCTGGCATCCGTGGTAGGAGGGACTGCTCTTAGCATGAAGTTACATCTCCATGGGGCTTTCTAAGCCCTGGCAAGGTGGCTTCTGCTCACCTCCCTGCCCATTTTCCAACACCCGCTCCGTCCCCAGCACATTGCTGAATTCAGCCTCACATCCAGGCCCTAGCACACAACGTCTGCTGCCTACACCTGTACTTTGCACCTCCTTTTCACCGCATGCATCCCACCTTCCTTGGCTACCCTCTCCTCGTGTGGGAAGCCACCTCAACCACCCACACAAGCTTGGATCGTGTCTCCCTGAATTTTCTCAGATTCAGGCTAAAGAGCCCTTGTTCCTTCTCCCAAGAGCTGGGTGACATGTTTGAGAAGCAACATAACATAGTTATGGAACTATTCCCTGTTACATTTAGCTTCTAACTTGCTGCGTGACCCTGAGTGAGTCACCTTCCTCTCTAGGCCTGTCTCCTCTTCTGTAAAACAGGAAGAACAGTTTCTGCTCTGTCCAAATCAGATGAGGGACATGAGGCAGAGTGTGTGTTATAAGCTTACAAGATGGTGATTTTTTGAAAAACACAGAATAGCTCCATCAAAGCCCTCCTGCATACAGCCACGGAAGCCCTCTCACCACTCAAAAATCACGTTCCTGATGACCCAGTGAGGCCTCGTGTCTGCACAGTAAGCCTTGGGACAGCACCTTGCTATTGTGTATACACCGCACCGCGTAAGTCAGGTTCCGGAAGACGTTTCCTTCCATCTTGGCTCGGCCGTAGGAGCAAACGAAGACGCCTCCCTTCCCGTCCCGGAAGAGGCACTTGCGGATGAGGCAGCCCTGCACGGAGCTGGCCAGTGCCATCGCCTCCCTGTCCTTCTGTAGCTCCTGCTGCA
This sequence comes from Camelus bactrianus, assembly GCF_048773025.1. Lineage (NCBI taxonomy): Eukaryota > Metazoa > Chordata > Mammalia > Artiodactyla > Camelidae > Camelus > Camelus bactrianus. The sequence goes on from NC_133542.1 coordinate 47,169,738, forward strand.
GTGAGTTCAGCACCAGGCAGCTGGGCAGCTGGATGGATGCTCCCGGCAGAGGGGGGCCCAAAAAGGAGCCCCCCAGGACCGGCCGCGGGCCCTGCACCTGGTAGGACAGTCTGTACGTGAGCTGGTCCTCATCCTCATCCTCACCGCTGGGACTCAGGCCTCCGTCGCTGCTGTCTGGGGTCCGGGCCACCCTTTCCCCATCACTGCCCACCTCTGCCTCCTGTGAGCCAGCCTTAGGGGAGCTAGAGGCTGGGCTGGTAGGACTCTGGCTGCCCTCAATGACAATGCCACAGGTCCTCGGGCTCCAGGCCTGGTCCCTGCTCTCCAGGTCCAGGGACATTAAAGAGTCAGAGTCCTCTGTGGGGAGCACGCTGGGAGAGGACTTGATAAGCCCTAAGAGATACGCGTAGGCCCAGTTCTTTTCTGAGGACGGATGGCCCTCAACAGTCACAGAGTTGTTTTCACTGCCCACAAATTCACAGTTTTCCAGGACACACAGCGGCACATTGTGCAGAAAGACATGGGTGTTTTTGAAGGAACAAAACTTCATTTGGCAGGTGCCTGGGCCATGGACCTGGATGTGCCCATTCTCAAAGTTGCAGTTGTCAAACTGGACATGACCCGAAGTTGTCTGGGGAATGGAAAAGAGAGAGTGGGTGTAACAGGGATAAGATTTGTTTTGCTAGTCAGAGCTCTAACTGCTCGTAAGGGAGTGGAGCCTGGAGAAGCCATTTGTCCTGCTCAAGTTCCCTTCCCCCCAGGGCACATGTCTGCTGGGCCCGGGAGGAACCCGGAGCTGCTCTGCATAAGGAAGATCACTTGCAGCTGCCCGCCCACCCCTCCTTCCAACCCCAAAGGGCAGGGGACAACAGTGGATACGGATTGTGGCAGAGAAGTTCACTCTCTGCAGCACAGCCCTTCCTAAAACCCTCGTCTCAAGTAAATTCCCCCAATACTCATGAAGTGCTTACTGAGGATAAATCATACATATTAAAGTGACAGCCAGTCTGCCTGGGCAGAGAGCAAGCCAGGGTTGGCATGCCTGGGAGGTGAAATGGAGTAGGGGGAAGGTGCTGAATGCTCAGTGGGATGCTGGTGAGATGGAACTGACACATGTTGATACTGGAGGTGAATCCCAGGAGAATGTCACTCCAGGGATGATCAGAAATGAGGGGGAGAGCTTCAGATTTTCACACACATGGGAGCTGGCTGGGACGCAAGCCCACCACCACCAAGCCCTCTGGCAGGTGAGGGGTCCCAGGTGGAGTCTTGGTCACATGGAGACTGTGCCCCATCACGTGGTGCTCCTCCAGGTCTCACTCTCAGAAGCACTCTCCCTTCCTTCGCATCCTCCCTCGGCCCCGCAAGCCTGCCTCCACCTGAGCCTGCTGCCCCGTGGCTCCCCACAGAGCGCCAGCCTGTGCCTGGACTCAGGGCAGAGCCGGGCGAAGCTGGAGGACTGACAGGGGCCCAGATGGGCCAGGAGGGCCTGAGCTCTGCCACAGGTGCTAGAGAAGTCTGTGTGGGAACTGGTGCTGGTGCACAACTACAGCAAGAGACAGCAGGCCACGTCCCTACAGAGGGGGACACGGTGTGCTGAGCAGTGGCTGAGGGCACAGCCCCCAGCTCGGCCTCTTCCAAGTGCATTACTTTGGACAAATCCATCACTTCTCCAAGCCTCAGTTTCTCAGTCAGCAATATGGGGCTCACTAGCTAACAAAGCACAAGGCACAGAGCCAGACACAAAGTTGGCACCCGATGAAAGTTAGCTGTTAACCATCTGCGGTCAGGAACAGGAGGAGCAGAGAGTCCCCTGGGGTGGGGGAGGCGTGCAGCCCCACCACACAGCTCCCCCAGCCCCTCAGCTCTCCGGGCCTGACAGAGAAGCCCAGCCATTCTGTATTCCTTAAGAAGAGCTGTTTCTGGATTTCACACCAAGTTCCATGAGATGTACTGAACCATAAAATGAGGGAGTGTCTCATGATCTCATTTAGCAATCCAGACATACCCACCCGTTGGACAATTTTCACTTTCTCCAGCAGTGACCTCCCTTGAGAGCCTGTCCCAGACCTTAACTCCCCTTAGCTTCCCTAGTTCTTCCCTATGACTAACCTAATTTTCTCTTGCTGCAGTTTAAGTCTATTTTCTCTTGCCTGGTCATCTCTGCATGCAAATACCAGCTCTCTAGAGATGCAGAGCCATTCCTAAGGTTTTCCTTGGAAGTTAGAGAAAATGGCTGTGAATTCACTCTGGCCTTTGCATTTTTCAGACAAGGTCATCCTAGCCCCTTGTCCTGTTTTTATTTAAGAGACAATCATGGACTGAGCATTATTATACACCAAGCACTAAGCCAGATGGTGGGCTAGGCTATAAAGAAGTCTACAGCTAGAGCTCATCCCTCAAGGATCTACGGCTGCATTTCTGAGGGGAAAGCAGAGGCTGAAATGAACAAATGACTCTAAGAATGAATACCTCTGAAACATGAAGGGTCTGGAAACCAACTCTTCTTCTAGGTCTGCAGATAAGCACAGGAGGACCTCATCGGTCCTTCTGAAACATTCCAGGCCTAAATAGCAAGCAGCCTTTTAAGTTCCCAGGCAATACAGCACAATGTAATTTCAGAAATGCTTAGAATCAAAGGCCTGGATTTGAGTTCTAACCTCACTAATCATCTACTTGAGAAAGTTACTCAGCATCTTTGAGCCTCAGTGTCCCTCATCTGTAAAATGGGGATGCATCTACTCTGTCTACCATAACTGTCCCAGCTTTTCCCCTACGAAGTCTGAGACCCTTGTTTAGGCTCAGTTTGCTCACCTCTAAAGCCACATGACACTACCCATCTTAGTAATGGCTGTAAAATACGTACCTGGCACACAGCGAGTGCATCATAAATGATTGGTGGAATAATGATCATTACAAACCTGAGACAATTTCGTTGTTATTGGTAGACTAGTGGCAATCTAATTTTCGTTGACTAGGTACAAAATCCATGTACTGCAATCAGTTTCTAGGCAATGTAAAAGCTGTAGACTGTTCTGCCAGGAGCTACCAACACCCCAACACATGCTTGTCCTTGAACATAACTGCTCTGTGTTCCTAGAAGGAATGTGTTGTCCTGATATTTCCTGACCCTCTCTCCAGTCATCTTTGGCAAAAGCTAGACCTTCACTGACCCTCCACAGGATGGGGCTAACGCGCTGAAGGTCACTGGCCTGCAGAACCTCCCCTCTTCGGCCCTCTCTGGGAATGCTGCCAGGTACAGCCAACCAGTTCTCTGCCTATCACCACGTGGCCTGCTCCCGGAACCTGGCTTTCCCACCTGGCTGCTCTACCTGTGGCTCCAGTTGGTCCAGTTTGGAAGGGAAGAAGTACAAAGCAATTTGGGCCTCCAGTCCAAGGCTCATGTTTTAAAATATAGCTTTGCCAGGAATAAAGCAGAATGTTGATCTTTACTGATCCCTGGGCCTCTCTGTCAACTTGTACAGAACTCAGAGGAGTATATTATTGGAATAATGACTCAACTCTCAATTCCAACAAAAAAAGAGGTTACAGACCCACTGACAAAAGGCCAAGGCCCAGGGTCAGGAAGGGAGAGGCCATCCATCTGATGTGCACACCCACCTTAAACATGAAGGGTGAGAACCAGGCCGGCATGAAGACGAGGTTGCACAGATGCATGGTGGAGCACTGCTGGTCAATGCTGGCTAGCAGGGCCACCTCGCCCAACTTTCCGTGGCCTACGATCTCCACGGGCACCTTCAGGATGACTTCACCTTGCTCCTCATGCATACCTGGGAACAGCAGGATGCGGTCAAATAGGCTGGCCATGGCCAGGGCACTGCCTAGGCTGTGAAACTCATGGCCTGGCCCGACACTCAGGGTACGGCGCGTCCTCCTCCGGCGAAACAGTGAAAAGCAGACAGAGGTCTCCAAGATCGCGGCATTCTTCGTCCACGTCTTGGAGGCAAGGTAATGCTGCTTGAAGGCCTCCCTCCAAGACTCGGGCTCCACATCAGGCTGGTTGGGCCAGTTGGGGTGGCGGCACTCGATGCAGTCTAGACACAGCTGCCGCCAGCGAGTTCTGTCGAGACTGAGGATCAGGTCATGCCAGGCCCTGCACACCAGGCTGCAGCGGCCCAGGTCGGGAAGGTGCAGGTAGCCCAAGATCATGCGCCACAGCTCCAGAGGGAGGCCGCCGGCCTCCATGGTCACCTGAGAGACTGATACAAAACAAAAGAGGTTTTTGTCTACCCTGCTTACCAGCCCCTTCTTAAAATACCCCCTGCCTTCTGAGCCCAGGGGTGAACAAGCACCTAGGCCCACCCAATCACAGGACTCCATTCACTCAGTCAGCATCCTTCCCTGGGCGCTTTCTACCTGGAGTCAGCAGGGAAGACTCTCTTTTCTCTTAAAGACACTATAAGGCTATGACCCTGGAACTGCTGGCAGCCACGTTCCCCAGCTTGTGGAGAAAATCTTGTGTCACCAAAGCCAAAGAGAAGTGAGGAGAGATGGAAGATGAAAACCGAAAAAGAGAAAAACAGTGAGCACACGTGTCTGTGTCCTGGTGGTACTGATTCCAGATTCTTGAAGATGCCCTGGAATCTTCCTTCAAGTCTGTGAGGCACCTCAAGGGCTTTCTAACATATTCCCCTTCTGCTGAAGCTGGTTTGATTTGGGTTTGTGTGACTTGTAACTAAGAGTCTGAATACAGAGGGCACCTGCCTTTGGCTGTTATGGTCCTAGAGCTCTATGTCTCCTCATTACAGATCAAATCCTCCCTCATGTGAGGCAGCCTCAGGAAAGGCTGCTGCTGGATCAGAGCTGCGGGTTTTGGTCCTGGCTCTGCCACTGGTTATTGCTGTAACCCTAGTGTCCCAAACATCTACAGGGCTGGCTGCTCAGCCATCTGCCCCCTTGCTTTTTTCTGGAAAATACCTTCCCCTCACCATCAGTTTACGCCAGTTGGTTACAGAGGTAGGGCTTCCCACAGCCATGTGTGTACAACAGCACCACCCAGGCTCCTGGCCGCAAATGCCTGGACTCCAGATGGCTCCACTGGGCCACCAGGCTCTCCAGGGGAATATGAGTTGTGATTCTACAATCAGGTTGACTCTTTCCTGAATAGAAGGGAACGAATGGCTTGTTTCCTAAGCTATAAACTTAGGAACAGTTGTTAGTGACCATTTTTTCTGGGGGTGGGGGAGGCTGGAAGCAGAAGAAGCTGGTGTGCTCTGAGAGAATGAATCAGAGACAGAAAAAAGCAGAGAGAAGGGCAGAAACAAGGGGCATCCAGTGTCCCTGCCGCACACTAGGTCATGGCTCCAGTCTCTCCTGAGCTCAGCTTCATCCTTGCCGTTTGAATCCCATCAGCTACTTAAGCTGGCTTCGTTGCATTTCTGTTATTCATGTCTAATTTAAAGCTCTCTCATTTATCAGTGTCTGTTTTCCCACTTGAAAAACCAGGGGACAGAGTTAGATGACCTAGCAACTTCCAAGTCTGAACCCCACAAAGTCTCCAGACAACTAGAAACTAAAACTAGAAACAGGGCAGACTTCACCACTGACTCTAATAATCAAGTTGTCTGCCTCTCCAGGCCCGGGTTTCCCTCTCAGTTCTGTGAAAATGATGATCACATTTGTTAGCTGTCTAAGCCCCGAGAAGGCTAGAAGCACAGATGTGTGATTATGTCTGAGAAATTCTAAGCCTCCTCCAGACAGGTGTGGCTTCAACTCTACAGATAAGTATCAGAGCTCGGGTACGTAGGTTTTTGTATCATGATCACCCAGTGAGACTGTACGAAGTCCTCAGCAGCACTGGAGAAAAGCTGGCTCTGGACCGGTGAGCATTACGTACAGAGGAAAGGCTGGGCTCTGACCCCCGCAGATGAACGCCACTTTACTCACGGTGGTTTCTGTGACACCTGTGTCTCCCGTTCCTCCCCCAACTTCTTTAGCTACACCTCTTCAGGCTTTTAAGGAGAAGAACGTTCTTCTAGCCCTTCTCTGACCACCCTGTAGCTAAGTGATCCTATTCATTCCCTCGGCTTCAACTACCAGTATAAATTCAGGACTACAAAATCCAAGTCTCCAGCCCCAACTGTCTCTTTCAAGCTCCATACATGAACACTCAACTGCTGGCCCGGCATTTCTACTTGGATGTTCCACAGCTACTAAATACTCAGCATCATATCCAAACCGGAGTCCCAACTTCCACTTCAGGCCGTGACAGAATCCTGGACCTGGATTCTCCTTCCTGTTATAATCAACCGTAAAGCTGGACAAAATACCCGAGGCGACAGGGCACATGCTTTCAGCCACTGAACAGCAAGCCAGGCAGGACTGTGGTCAGAGAGCAGGGAAATGGGGACAGCGCAAGACCACTCCAGCTGTCATCCTGGGGCACCTTCTTACTGTGGGGCAGTGCGATGGAGCCCAAGCAGAGTGTAGTCTACCGAGCAGGCAGATTTGAGTTCTGAGCTGAAGCGGCTGGAATCCGCGAGGCAGGGTGCTAGAAACAGCGAGTGGCACAGAGCTGGCGGGGTAGGCTGGGTGGGCAGTTTCCTGGCTGGGAGCTGGACAACACTCACACCCAGGGCAGTACTTCACCAGACCTAGCAGATTTTTTTTTCTGCTGTGGAGTAAGTGGTGATGCCAGACTTCACACAGAGCTGGCAGACAGTGCAATTCCAGCCCAGAATATGGCGTGTTCACACAGAGATTCAGAAAGCATATGCCATGGGAATAAAACCAAACTGGAAGAATAAAAGCAAGCCTGACAGGATCAAAGGGTTCTGCCAGTAACTTAACTGCTTGCTACAATAAAATTTAACACTCAAAAAAAAAAAAAAAAAAAAAAAAAAGACAACATGATCTAGACTCCCTCAACATGTCAGCTACAAGACAATGCAGTGTTGGCATAAGAAAACCAGAGTCTAGACATAGATCTGTATGTAAACTGGTCAACTGATTTTTTGACAAAAACGTCAATGCAATTCAGCGGATAAAGAAAAGGCTTTTCATCAAATCATGCTGGAAAAACTTGATACCCAAAGGAAAAATAAACTTTTTAACTCTTACCTCACACCATACACCAAAAATTAGCTCAAAGTTGATTACAGACCTAAACATAAAAACTAAATCTATAAAGTTCCTAGAGGAAAATATATTTGCAACCTTGGGGGAGGCAAAGATTTCTGAGACACAAAAGATATTAACCATTAAAAAAAACCTTAGTCTATCAAAATTAAAATTCTTTGTTCATCAAAAGACCATTAGGAAAAGGAAAAGACAAGTGATAGAATGGGAAAAAATATTTGCAATAAAACATACATAGGACAAAGGGCTTGAACCTAGTATATACGAAGAAATCCTACAACTCGGTAGTAACAAAATCCAATAAAAATTAGGCACAAAGATTTGAACAGAAACTTCACAAAGGAAAAATGAATGGCCAATAAATTCATGGAGACACACAACATCATTAGTACTCATTATTACTCAATTTGTACTAAAACCATAATGAGCTGTATGTGTGTGTTTCACACACACTGAAACGGCTAAAATTAAGAACACTGAAAGCATCAAAGCAGCAAACATGTGACGCAACTACAACTCTCACACTGCTGGCAGAAATATGAAATGCTACAATCACTTTAGGAAATTGGCAGTTTCCTTTGCAGTTACACATACACCTATCCTGTGACCCACGACTCCCACTCCTAGATATTTACCCAAGATAGGTGAAAATGTGCATCTACAAAAGGACTTGTGTAAGAATGTTTACAGCAGCTTTACTAATAGTAAAACAAACAAACAAACAGAAAACAACCCAAATGTCCATCAACAGAAGAGTGGATCAACAAATAGTGGTAAATTCATACAATGGAATACTATTCAGCAGTAAAAAGGGATGAAGTACTGATACACACAACAACATGGATGAACTGCAAAAAGAGTATGTTAGGCAAAAGAAACTAGTCACAAAAGACTACATACTGTATGATTCCATTTAGGTGAAGTTCAGAAACAGAAAAAATAACCTATGGTGATAAAAATCAGAACAGTGCTTGCCAATGGGTAGGACTGACTAGCAGGGGTCAAGAGGAAACTTTGGGAGTGAAGGATATGTTTTATATCTTCACTGGTATGTTAGTTACACGGGTGCACACATCTAAAATAGCTTCCATTCTGTGCATTTTATTGTATGTAAACTTCATCTCCAATTTAGTAAACCTCCTTGATTTCTTTTCTCTCTCCTTCCTTCACCCTCTCCCCCAGGCAGTCTCTCAAGCTCTGGGGTTCTGCCTCCTTAAGAATTCTCAAATTAGTCATTTCCTCTATCACTGTGTTATTTCTGGCTTCACCATCTTTAGTTTGGATTATTACAGTAGATTCTTAACTGGTCTCCCTGGAACTGGTCCCACTTCCATCCAATCATATGACATTCAGTTGCCAGGAGAATCTTGCTATAATATGAATCTGGTCATGCCACTTGGTGTAAAATTCTTCAGTGGCTCCCTATGGCTTCTAGGATAAAGCCTAGTCCAGGAGGCAGGTCACAAGCTTGTCTATTTCTCGAGCCTCATCCCTGACACTCCTCTTCCCCTCCCCTCACTCTCCTGATAACACCTACAGAGGGCCTTTCCTCATCTGTTCTCCTTAGAGATTAAGTGCATCCTCTGGCTTCCCACAGCAACCTGAGAACAGCCCTATCACAGCCTTTTAAAAATGTAAAACTAAACAGAGGACACAAAGCACATGTGTAGTTAGAGAATCATTTTCTAAGGCAAACATCCTGTTAACCACCTCCTAGATCAAAAAGTGGAATTTTGCCAGACACTCCAGAAGCCTCTCCATGTGCCCCATCCCAATCCCCCCTCCCCAAGGTAAACGTTTCCCTTCTGACTGTGCAGTGGTCCCTTCCTTGAGTCTCTTTGTGTTTAGCACCTAAGTACACACTCTTAGATACTACAATTTAGTTTCGTCCTTAGGTTTTCAGCTTGATATGTGTTTCATTCCCATTCTATCTATAGGTTCCCCTTTCAACCCTTTCTTTTCTTTACAATGTATCTGTTGAAGAACTTGAACCATTTGACCAAAATTTCTCAGTCTGGACTTCTCTGTATACATTTTTGTGAGAGTTCAACTTGTTGCCCTGCCAGCTGTATTCCCTGTGTATTGGCAGCTGGAGCCGGAGGCCTGACCAGACTCAGTCACATTCCTTTAGCAAGGCTGCGAACGGTCATGTGTCTTTCCATCGGGACATGTCCACAAGGCTGGCTGTCACTTTTTTGATGTTAGTGCCCGCAGATGCCCCAGGCTTAGATCCATTCATTTCCTGGGGTAACAAAACGGGATACTCCAACTGGATTCTTTGGTTTTGATTTATTTGCTGAAATAACTTCATTAGGAAAGTCATCTCTGCATTTACCATTTGGTTGCCCAGAGAGACAGTCCACTTAGGAATGGCCAGCTTGACTCTTTCATTCCCCAGGTTTCAAGATGATGAATTTGAATTCCCCTGTTACTCTTTGAAGGTAACCAATTTGGGTTGTGTGTGTGTGTGTGTTTAAACTATAATTATGAAGAGATGGATTTAAACATATTCTCCAGATTTCAAGTCTTTGAATTTGCTATTCTTACTGAAGTTCATTTTGAGCCATCTTCGGCCTCAATTTAGTTCCTCAGTCCTTTTGGCACAAGTGGTCTTTGATAGTTTCCCTGCTCTACGGTATGTCAAGATGTGCCTGGCTCATTTTTTACATCTCTTGCCCAGACATTTCTCTAAAAATCTGTTTTTTTTAACTGAAATTTTTATCAAGATAATTGTAGATAACTGTAGGTCTCTATGAAGTTGTAAGAAATAATACAGAGATCTCTCGTATGCTTTGCCCAATTTCCCCCAGTGGTAACACTTTGCAAAACTATATTATAATACCACAGTGACACTGATACGATCTACCACCTTATTCAGATTTCCCATTTTACTGGTACTCGTTTTTGTGTGTCTGTATTACATTCTGTACCATTTTATCACCTGTGTAGGTTTATGTACCCACTACCCACAGTCAAGACACTAACAGATCCAACACCACAGGGTCCTTCATATTACCTTTTTATAATCACACCTACCACCCTCCTGACTCCTCTTCCCGTCCTTAATCCCTGACAACCACTAATCTGTCCTCAATTTCCAAAATTGTGCCACTTCAAAAACTACTAGAGCTGATAAAAGAATTTGGCAAGGTAGCAGGATATGTTCTGCATTAACATACAAAAATCAGTTGCATTTTTTTACACTAACAATGAAATATCAGAAAAGGGAAGTAAAGAAAAAATCCCTTTTAAAATCACATCCAAAAAAAAGTAAAATACTTAGGAATAAATCTAACCAAGGAGGTGAAAGACTCATATGCTGAGAACCACAAAACATTGATTAAAGATGATTTAAAGAAATGGAAAGATATTCCATGCTCTTGGACTGGAAGAATTTAATACTGTTAAAATGGATGTGCTACCCAAAGCAATTTACAGACTTAAATGTGATCCATATCAAATTACCCAGGACATTTTTCACAGAACTAGAATAATCCTAAAATTTATATGGAATCACAAAAGACCCAGAATTGCCAAAGCAATACTGAAGAAAAAGAACAAAGCCGGAGGAATAAAACTCCCGGATGTCAGACAGAGCTTCAGTAATCAAAACAGCATGGTACTGGCACAAAAACAGACATATGGATCAATGGAACAGAATAGAGTCCAGAAATAAATCCACACACCTATGGTCAATTAATCTTTGACAAAGGAGGCAAGAATATACAATGTTGAAAAGACAATCTCTTCAGGAAGTGGTGTTGGGAAAGTTGGACAACTGCACGTAAATCAATGAAGTTAGAACACTCCCTCACTTCATACACAAAAATAAACCTAAAATGGCTTAAAGATTTAAACAGAAGACAAACACTATAAACCTCCTAGAAGAAAACATAAGCAAAACATTTTCTGACATAAATCTTAGCAATGTTCTCCTAGGGCACTCTACCCAGGCAATAGAAACAAAAACTAAAATAAACAAATGGGACCTAATTAAACATAAGCTTTTGCACAGCAAAGGAAACCATAAACAAAACAAAAATACAACCTACAGAATGGGAAAAAATACTTGCAAATGATGCAACTGACAAGGGCTTAATCTCCAGAATATACAAACAGCTCATACAACTTAATAACAAAAAATCAAACCCAATCCAAAAATGGGCAGAAGACCTAAACAAGCAATTCTCCGATGAAGACATACAAATGGCCAATAGGAACATGAAAAAAATGCTCAATGTCGCCAATTATCAGAGAAATGCAAATCAAAACTACAATGAGGTATCACCTCACACCAGTCAGAATGGCCATGATTAAGAAGTCCACAAATGATAAATGATGAAGAGGGTGTAGAGAAAAGGAAACTCTCCTATACTGTTGGTGGGAAGGTAAATTGGTGCAGCCACTATGGAAAACAGTATGGAGGTTCCTTAAAAACTTAAATGTAGACTTGCCATATGATCCAGCAATCCTACTCCTGGGTATACCGGAAAAGATGAAAACTCTAATTCAAAAAGATACACACACCCCAGTGTTCACAGCGGCATTATTTACAATTTTCAAGATGAGGAAGTAACCCAAGTGCCCATCAACAGGCCATTGGCTTAAGAAGATGTAGTGTGTATATATACATATATAGATATACACATACATAAAATGGAATGTTACTCAGCCATTTGCAGCAATGTGGTTGGACCTAGAGAATATTATACTTAGACAGAGAAAGATAAATATTACATGATACCACTTATACATAGAATCTAAAACATAATACAAATGAATATACACACAAAACAGAAACAGACTCACAGACATAGAAAACAAACTTATGGTCACCAAAGATACAGATACAAACTACTATACAAAAAGTAGATAAGCAACAGGGATTTATTGTAGAGCACAGAGAACTATATTCAATACCTTGCAATAACACATACTGGAAAATAATCTGAAAAATATATATATATATAACTGAATCACTTTGCTGTACATCTGAAACTAACACAATATTGCAATCAACTATACTTAAGTTTTTAAAAATGTATTCAAGTTCTGCCTTTTCTTTTTGCCATTATGGCCTCTGAGCTATAATTCAAAGTAACAAATGTCCCCCAGGGCCTGTGCTTGTAAAGAACTGGAGAAACAACAGTGGGAACTTGTTTGGATGGGAGGGAGCAGGTCCTGACATAGGCCTCAAGCTGTTCCTTTTTTTAATGTGTTCCCAAGAGTGTGAGAACTCAGGGTTTCTGTGTGGCCTCCATCTAACTGCACACTGGAGGGATCCACATGCTCTGGGCCACTGGTGTCCCCAGCCTCAGTGGGCAAGGCAGAGGCCACCCTCTTGGGAGGTGAGTCCCATGAAACTTGACTCTCAACAAGCAGACTCTACTGCTTCCCAGACCCATGACTTGAGGTAAATCCTTTAACCTTCCTCATCTGTAAACAGGCTAATGATGGCTATCTTGCCACACCTCATGAGGATTTTGAGATAATTCCAAAGGGGAAAAAAAAATCATTTATTCAACAAATATTCGTTGATTGTCTACTACTACGCTAGGCACTGTTCCAAGTACTGACAAGCAGTAAACAAGACAAAGTCCCTACCTTCAGGGACAGACCAAACATTTAAAAAAAAACAACATAAATGCTATGAAGAGAAATAAAGCAGTCTAAGGGCTCTGTGTGTGTGCATGCACAGGTGTGCTATTTTAGATAGGGTTGTCAGGGAAGGTCTCTAGCGAAGCGACATTTGAACAGAGACCTGAATGACATTTAAAGCCAGGAATGGCATACAATCACTAGAGAGTGAAGAGAGAGAAGTCTGATGACCAAGTCCTTGTCTGCCTAACATCTAAAGGGCATGACATGGAAAAGGACTTGGTAACGGAGAGATTGGGAGTAAATACCCTGAGAAAATTGTATAGAACTTTGGTCAACATAAGGCTCCGGAACCAAAGCTTTGCTGTGCTTTGTTCTGCTGTCTGGACAGCCACCGCTTCTGGGAGGGTGGCTGCTACAGCCCATTTAGTTTGCCGGACATCGTGATGGGTGGGCAAGTTGGGGTCAGGAATAAAATCTCCAGTGACATCTATGCAGCTACTGCTTTGTGTGAGTGGATACATGGGGTGGGTGAGGGGGACATGGGGAAGTCCCGAGTTACAGCACAGGGACTGTCCATGTGAGAAGTGAGACAGCACAGGCAGATACAGGGTGGCCAGGGGACACAGCGTCTGGACACCTGCTGTGAAGAAACTCACTGCGACCAACTAGCATTCTCTGCAAAGAGCTTATCATTTTATATAATACTTTCATTCATTACCTGTCTCCCCTGAGGAAAATGTAAGCTCCTTAAAGGCAGAAACTTTGTATAACTGCTTTATATTTTGCTAGAACTATGCCTAGTCCACAGGAGGTGCTCAGAAAACACTGAATGTATGAATGAATGATCACCATTATCATTATCTGGTATATCAGAATAGCTGAGGGGTAGGGGTATAGCTCAGTGGCAGAGTGAATGCTTGGCTTGCAAGAGGTCCCAGGTTCAATCCCCAGTGCCTCTGTTAAGGTGGGAAAAAAAAAAAAGAATAGCTGAGACTATTCACACCATTAGCTATAGGATCCCTACTGTGACATAAGTCCTCGTGGAATTAAAAAAAAAATGAAGGAGTAAATACAACCCAAGTATTCAGTCAACACTTGCTAGGTATAAGACTGTGTGATAAGAACTGCAATGGAGTCAGGAATAAGATAAAGACCCCATCCTCAAGTCTGGTAGGAGACAAAGATCTCTCCACCAAAAAACAAAACAAAACAAAAAACACAACAAAATACAACTCTCCCCAAACACACACACACACACACACACAGTAAAAGGGAAAAAGTGCTCAGTGCCATAAAAGAGGGAAAGCCCTTGTATAAAGAATAAAAACATGGGCCCCCGCTAGAGGAATCAGCCAATCACAAGGGAAGACAACAAAACAGCAGGTGCTACTATTTACTTAGCATGACTGTCTGAAGGGCACATTATTAAGCACTTTTCATGCATTATTTCCTTTTAATCTCTACATTTCCTCAAAGCCTTATAACTCAGAATGTTGTTTCAGGACCTAGAACTGGTTAGAAATGCCAACTCATGCCATCACTCTGTACCTGCTAGATCAGAACTGGCATTTTAACATTTCACCAGGGAACTCATGTACGCTGTATGTTTAAGAAGCACTGATTTAAAGCATTAATGTCTTCATTTTACAGATGAAGAAACTAAGCCTGGGAGAACTTAGGTGCCATCTGGCCATGACTAACCCCAAATCTCACCCTGCTAGAGAGCAGCAGAGCCCCTTCTGAAGCCAGGTCTGACCCCAAAGACTGGGTTTTTAACTATTTAGTCAAGCTTCATGGAAGAGCAGACATCTGAGCTGGACTCTGAGATATGGGTAGGAGTCGGGCATCCAGAGAATGAGGGAAGGGGGACTGTGGGCAGAGAAAGGAGTGTCAGCCATGTCCTGTGGTAGGAAACCTCTGGCCGACTGAGGACACAGTAAGAAGCTCAGTGTGGCCAAAGCTCCAGGAATCTGAAGGGGTCAAGAAGAAACACCAGCTGGATCAGTTCATGCAGAGTTTTTGTTAACTTGGGGGGCAGTGCTGCAGAGTCCCAGCACCAAAGGCCCTACCCCAAACTGAGATGAGTCACACAAAAGGGACCCAGCAGGCTTCTAGCTGGGGCCCTGACTCCCCCTCACTGGGTAATCTTGAGGGTGGGGACTTAACAACTCTGCGTTCTTGTCCCATGTTTGTATAATGAAGAAAACGTACTTCCTTCCCACTTAAGGGAGACCGTAACAGTATTAAAGAGGAGGGAACTTTGCTTTTAATTAAAAAGGGGAAAAAGAGGTAGGACAGCTCAGAATTCTATTTAGTATTGACAAAGGGAAAAAAAGGGTATTTTCCTCCCACATTATGAGGCATACTAAACAGCAGTGCAAATAACTACAAATTGTATTAGCTGAGGAACTGTAATGGGTTAATGATTTTAGAGTTTTCTTCAAATCAAAGTACATTTCCTAAAGTTTTGTGGATTTTAGTTTGAAAGTACACAGAGAGTAAAACATGGTGAACCACGAAAAAGCCCTGCACACATACCTGCACCTACACACATACACACTACTGGAAGATGAAACAAAACTTAAAACTAAAGATGGCAAAAACCTCATCAGGGCTTTTTATCATTTCTTCAAACCTCAGTTCTCTTCATGCTGAGCAATAACCAACTGTTTCTTATTTTCAGCTTTGAAATTTGATGACACAGACTGGAACTCTGTGTTCTGATGGACATATAGTGCTTTCTGAGTGTGGCTGGGACCCACCCTTTCTTCCTCCTTCAACGCACTGCTCATTCATTCTCACTGAGGAGAGCGCGCTGGGTCAGGAAACCCCAAACTTGGGTTACAGTCCTGATTCTGATTCACTGGGTGACCTTGAAGGGGACAGGGGAAAATGTGTTGAGGGCTTTCTAAACATCAGGTGCTTTTTAACATATCTCAATAAGCAATCACAACAACCCTAGAGGTAGCAGTCTTCTTACGCCCAATCCCAGGAATAAACAATTGCTCCGTTTTTTACTTTGTTAGTAAGCAGTACAGCTGCCGTTCCCAGGCTGGACTGAGTCCAAAGCCCCTGCTCTTTCCACTACAACAGCCTGCCTCCTTAGTTTACTTCCTGGGGTTCTGGGGTTCCTAACTTGTGACATGATGGAACTTCTAACCTCACTGTTACACACAAACTCACAGGTCATGAAATAAGAATGAATTTACTTCTGCAATTATTATGCCTTAGAGTGTCACACCATGTCCGAGTTGGATGTGACATAGCAGCACTCCATTAGGAAGCCTGGTCCGGAGATTTAGGGACCTCAAGCCTGAATACGCAAAAATTAAGGCTCGTCTACCCGGCAGCAGACCTCTGGCCAGCAGGGAGCAGTGCAGCAGTGATGAGAAACAACACAGACTTCAAGTGGGCCCCCAGCCAACCCAGACATCTTGGCCGCCACCCTCTGGCCTCCACCCAGGCGGCTTGGTCTGTGCAGGAAACTAGAAAACTGATGGCGTCTCTTTCTCACCTCCTCTTGCCTCCTACTCGGGCACATTCAGCTTCCCAGGCATTTCTCTTTAATCACTCTCAGCTTGAGACAATTCCACACCAAGTAACTGTTCCTTTACACCCGAGATTACACATTCAATGGAGTTGGCCCATCCTGGGTCTCAGCTTCCTCATCTATAAAAGTGGGGATAATAATACCTGAGGGAGCAGTTGTGAGGATAAAATGAGAGAATGAATGGAAACCACTTAACATTGTGCCTGACACGTAGTAAACACACAATAAATGGTGATGAATTCCCTCTCTCCTATGACTCCTGCCTTTCCCTATATTCCATTCTCTTTCTTTTTCTGTATTGCCTTGGAAACAACCCTCCAACATCTTAGGAAAAAAATTTAGTTGTAGCCAATAAATTAAGTTAGGGCTTTCTGTCGTGAGATAAAGAACAAGGAGACCAAAGACGGAGTGGCGCTTACTGCCCTGCTTCCTGGCCTACAAAGCAGATAGTCACACCAGGGCAAGCAGTGGGTACAGCGGATTCTTTACTGGAACCGAGCCAACAAAGTTTATAGCTGCTGAGCATCTAATGACAGTGTGTTTTCTTTTCAGAACAGTATGATTGGAAGATCACTGGCAGCAACAGAAATCCACCTATGTAGGCACTGCCCGCCAAGTTCCAAATGTGTGTTTAGTGAGTCTTTTGACTGCAAATGCAAATAAGGGAGAGCTTTTCATAAGGGTATATGTGGACTATAAGGGTGTGGGATTTTATGGAAATGCAAGAATAGGACCATAGTAGGGCTGGGTTTCCCAGAGACTAGAAAGGTCTGGATCGATGGCAGCCCCAAGGCCCAAGGTGATGTCCTCCCCTTTCTTTCTTGTACAGATTAACTGAGTTAATTTCAATTCCAAACCCTCTAACCCTCTTCTTTCTTTGCATCTCTCTTCCAGTCATTCCTCAGTGGAGTGGACTGTGGTGGCTGTAACTTTTTTCTGTTCGGCACACCTTTCCTCTTTTGATTCCCTAGAGGAACCCCACTTCCACTTCATTTAGTCCTGGCGGGGCTGTCATTCAGAGTGCCTCAGCCCTCCACCACAGAGGATGGATACTTAATCCAAAGTAGATGATCAGAATATCCTATCCCCCTTGCCAGTGATGGGGACAACTCAGAAGAGTCCATCTGTGGAATTAAGCCAAATTAGGACAAGCAAGGTTGTGATTGAGAGAGGCAGAGAGATCATGCCCTAAAAATATTTTCTGAGCCCCTGGATCCAGCTATGCAGTCTTATAAGCCAACAGGTTTCCTTTTAAAGTTAAGAGTGCCTAAGCTGATCACATGCAACCAGAAGAGTCTTGATAAAGACACACATAGTTTTCTCAAGTACATTCTTTGCCCTCTCACTTTTTCCCTCCCTCATCTCATTTGTTCCATCTGTGGATTCTTCAATGACTCTAATCAAAGCTGATACACTGTATTAAAGGTCTACCCCTAAGTGGCAAAGGGAAAAGAGAGTTCAAGTGGTCCAAAGCCCCTGTACTATCCAAAAGAAGAGTAGGGATATTATCACCTCCATAATTTATCAACTTTGGCTAAATTAAAATTTCAAGGGTAACCATTAAAGAAGAGCAAGTGCATAATGTCCAAACTAGTAGAAGGGAAAAAAAGTAAATGATTAAAAATAATACCCCCAAAAGGGACGAAAGAGCTAAAATGAAATGCAGTACTAGCAGGACAAACACACTGAAAGCAAAAAATATGAAGACAGACTTAAACCTAAATATATTCATGGTTACATTAAATGAATATGGACTAAATGTTCCAGGGAAGAGACAAAGGCTATAAAAAAGCAACCCCCAACTGCATGCTATGTATAAGATACATATCTAAAACACATAGATACAGAAAAGACGAAACTAAAAGGAAGCAAAAAGATATACTTTGCATAGATTAACCAAACAAGATGGTGTAGCTATATTGAAATACAGTTCAAGCTTAAAAAAAGAGTTCTTTTACTAGAAATAAAAAGGGCAACTTCATAATGATAAAAGATTAATACATCAGGAAGATATAAGAGCCTCATATTTATATGAACTTGATAATTGGGCTCAAAGACATAAAGCAAAAAATTAAAAGGTGAAAGAGACAAATTCATAATCATAATTGTGTATTTTAACACATTTCTCTCTATAATAGCTGGAACAGGCCAAAAAAATCAGTAAGGATGTAGAAGATTTGAATATAATAAACTTGATCTTATAGCATTACATAGAACACGGAATCCAATCATTATAGAATACATTTTACTTTCAAGTACACATATAACACTTATAAAAACTCAACCATAAACACAACCCTAACAGAAATTAACAACTTTCAGAGGACTAAAATTATACAGAACAAGCTCACTGACTAAAATCAATTAATAAAAGATAAGTAGAAAATACTCATATGCTTGGAAATTGAAAAACACATTTCTAAGACACCTATGAGTCAAAGGGGAAATCACAATGGAAATTAGAAAATATTTATAGAAATAAATGACTAAAATACTACATATCAAAACTTGTGAGCTCTTGCTAAGCAGTATTTGGAGAAAAATGTTTAACCTTAAATGAAAAGAATGAAAATAAAAAGGATAAAAATTTATGAACTAAGCATCCATTTCAAGAAGTTAGGGGGAAAAAACCAAAATACACCCAAGGAAAGTAAAATTAAAAAAAAAAAAGCAGAACTTAATGAAATAGAAAATAAATTTACTATGGAAAAAGCCAATGAAGACAAAAGTTGGTTCTTTGAAAGGAATCTCTACTGAAGCTCAAGAAGAAAAAAAAGGAGAAAGCATAAAAATGAAATCAGAATGAAAAGTGGGTATAGCTACAGATGTTGCAGACATTAAAAGCATAATGAGGAAATATTATGAACAACTTTATATAAATAAATTTGAAACTTTAAAAGGGACAAATTCCTAGAAAAAAACGTTACTTTTCTATAACTAACTGAAAAAGAAACTTTAAAAACTGTCCTAGAACCATTAAAAACATATAATCTGTCGTCAAAAATAACATAATAAAAGAAAACAAACTTCCAGACCCAGGTGGCTGCTTCACTGAGTTCTCTCCAACATTCAAGGGACAAAGAGAGGGGAAACTAAAACGGATGGTGGAGGAGGAAGACGATGGGTATCAATTAGCTCTCTGGACTACTTGTAGCAACAGAGACTGTCGTTTGTCTCGCTAACCTTCCTCTTGTAACTTCTCCCAGAAAGTGTGACCAACCAGAATCCCAGAGTGTATCTGGACAGAGCGAATTTGACATAGGAAAGGAATATATCAGACGGACGGAAGAGAATACTCTTGGTGCACACCCAGCTCATCACTGGCTAGGCTAGCACATCCATCCCCCAGATAGACGTGTCAGCTGATAACAATGTGCAGAGGTCCTTCTCCAGAAAACTGCCCCTTCACCTACTTACACTTCTCTTCCCCTCGCCCCTGACCCCAATGCTGCTTTCTCATTCTTCTTTTCCCGAGCACTTCTCCCAAACTATCATTTGAACAAGAATCCCCATTCCTTCGATTCTTCTAAGGTATCAACACTTAAGAGGGTGAAAAGAGAGTCACAGAGTAGAAGATACTTTTAAAACCTACAACTGACAAGGGACCACTAACCAAAATTTATAAGGAACTCCAATAAATCAGTAAAAAAAATTGAAAAATAGGCAAAACTTTGTAAAGCAGTTTACAAATGAGGCCATCTGGTTAACCAATTAAAAAAAAGTGCTCATCAGTAGCCGTCAAGGACAGAAAACTAAAACCACAGAGATATTATCATGCACCCACAAGAGTAGCTTAAAAATTTTAACCTGATAATACCAAGTATTTGCAAGGATGTGAAACAACTGGAACTCTCATATATGGCTGGAAGGAAAGTAAACAGGTACAATCACTTAGAAAACTGTCATTATTTAGAAAAGCAATTCCACTTTGACATATATAACCTAAAGAAACTTGCTCATATGCACAATAGAAAATGTCTAAAGACATTTGTGGCTGCACTGTTCTTGGTATTCAGAAACTATAACCAATACAAGTATCTGTCTCCTATAGGTGACACAATCCCTATATTGTGACAAACTCATATCATGAAACACTGTTAGTGATGACTGTGTGGATTCGTCTCACAAACAACTTAAGCAAAAGAAGCAAACACAAAATGCACACAGTATGATTATATATGTATGAAGTTAAAAAAAACTAGTAAAAATGAACTGTATGCTTTGGGGATGCAAATATAGGTGACAAACTACAAAGAAAAGAAATTATTATCACAAAAGTCAAGACAGTGGTTTCTTCCAGAGAGGTGCTTAGGATTTGGAAGGGGGTGCTACTGAGTATTGGCAATGTTCTATTTCTTGACGTAAATGGCAGTTACGTGTGTATTTTCCTTAGAATTGTTACACCATATATTCATGAGTTTTACTTGCATGCATTTTTGTTATATCTCATATTTTAAAAGTTTAAAACAAAAGACAAGGAAATAAACACATTGGTTATTGTTTGATTCTTAGACAGGTTGAGGGAACTGAAAATTCTTCAGTTTTAAATTAAAACCTTGTCCCCAAAATCTCTAACAGGATACATGCCAAGTAAATTTGCAGCGATGCCTACTTCTCTTAGGACTATAGCTGGAGACAGAGTCTCTTGGGGACAGATCTGTGCTTTCCCAAGAGTCTCCAGAGGATTCCTTTTACATGTGAAAAGTGAGGTGAGTAGGCACCCAAAGTCCAAGGGTAGCTATCTGGTTAAATGTTGGCATTCCTGAGTATCATCAGTAGGCAGAATCCTGGAGAGGAGTAGAACCAATGTGCCAAAAGGCCTCAGGTTAGGGTTAGGAAGAGAAGGGGTTCAGCCTCTAAGACCTGATAAAAGGTCTGAAAATTCGGAAACCTCTTGGGCGGTGTAGGGTGATCCTGACCAGGGCTGCCAAAGGCCATATGCTCCCCTAAAGAGAATTCACCTGGAGGCTGGGGGAACTCAGCCTGGTGACAGACTCAGCAACACACGACCCAGAGTGTGGTGCTTTGGGAGAATGGCTAAGCATGTGAGCGTAAACTAAAAAAACTCTAACCCTGGAATCCAAGCATGGGATCAAGCTGGCAGGAACCTGGTCCAGTAAGGGCACTGAGCATCAGTGACCACATCCTTGAGTCTGTGCAGGACAGCTCTTCAATAGGGATACCATACAGCTGTGTCAGAAATAACAATGTGGATGAACTACTCAGACTCGGAGGTTCTCTCTCCTCTGGAGAGTGGAAGTAAGACTGACTTTGACTGTCTGAGCCCCGGGGGAGCTTGGAAGTGGGAGAAGTCAGTATTTTCTCTAATGAGAGCATTGAGGGACTTGGGAGATTTGGAAAAAGAGAAATATGTGACTGCTTAGAACCCAGCTGGTGAAATGAGACACACAGGTTAAATATCCAAAATGAAAGAGACAAATCTTAATCAAATGTCCCTGTTTATCTACCTTTATGTACACAATACCATGTGTATGAGTAGGAAACAAATAGAGGACGAAGCTAACTGAAAGAAAGTAATTGAGATAAATTAGCAGACATTTCAAACAAAGCCCATGATAGGTGACTTATGAGAAGGTTCATTTATTAAGGCAAACTGAAAGAACAAGATGCCTCTTGTACCACCTGTTATTACTATGTGATGGAGACATGTAAGAGGAACTTACTTCTTTTACATCTTCCTTGAAAAGCATCTCAGTATGCAATGTTTTTGGTTGCCCATGACACTTTCCCTCCCACCTCTGAAAGCTCTTGCTGGCTCCCAATTTACATCTTTATCACAGCCCCACTGATTTGCCCCTTGCATGTGATAATGCCCTTGGATTATTGCTCCAAAGATTCTGAGATTCCCTAAAACAGGGTCTATATATGGTTTTTCTTTTTATCACTGTTTCTACTTGCTCCCACTCCTCTTGGCCCTGCCACCAATGCATGTTTGTTAAAGGAAAGAAGGAAAGAGGCAAAGAGGGTGGAAAGGATAGTATGACTGCACTGCAACTGAAAAACACAAGAGGATCACCATTAGGAAACAGAAATCCACAGTGAACTGGGGACTGCTTGACCATGTATTATTTAACAGCTATTTGTTCTGTTATAAAAATACAATTCATCTGATAACCATGGAAACCAAAATGAAGGCACTGTAGTGAGGGTGGCTCTCTTCAGACATCTAAAAACAATATAAGAGGCCTGAAATGAGGAAAAGAAATCCAAGTGTTGCAGGCCAGGAGGAAATCCTTTAGTAAAAGCCCCGACAAAGCAGCATTCTTTCCAGTCTCTAAAATTTCACCAGGCTTCGACAGGGGCTCTGGGACTGCTGTGACTGATCATGGAACAATTCAGGCTTTTCTGTGTGCTTCTGTCCCTTGGGGTCAGCTGCTATGAGGAAGGCTCACTGGGAGCTGGAACTTGTTATCTTAAAATATACTGAGAATCAGCAGAGGAATATGTGTGTGTGTGTGTGTGTGTGTGTGTGTGTGTGTGTGTGTGTAATTCCTTCTCCAGCTTCTAGTAGGGATACAAGCACACAGTAGGTACTCCATAAATACTTGTTGAATACATGAAGAATTAGGTTAGAACTCAGGGAAAGTACAGCATCTGGTAAACAGTGTGCATTCTTTCCACCATCCAGTGCCAACATTCTGCCAGGTCCTGAGAAAATCAAAAGTCCTGTCCTCAATTCCAGGTCCAGTTTCTCCATTTGCCTAAGGAGACAGCTGGATTAGACAGTTTCCTAGGCATCTTCCAGCCCTGACAGTCAATCACTGTATTGTGCTTTTTTTGGTGGCAGCACATGCCTGGCACTTTTCTTTCCCCTCAAAGAGAATGTGATACCCATCTGCTCCAGTACATTAATGTTTCCCTCCTACTGGACTGATTTGGTAGGAACAACAGGTTCACATGCCAACTGTAAATGAGAAGGCAAAGGGGGCCCAGAAAGAGATAAGGGGAAAGGGTCCCCCTCTACCCCTTCCTTAGAAAATCAAATATACAGAAACAGAAGTGTGATTGTTCTAAACACCCCTCATGTGAAGGGCTCTCTAGCTTACTAATTTAATAATACTTGTACTAAAGAGCACTAATTATTGAGCACTTCTGTGTCAGACACGGTGCTAAGCCCTTTACACTTAATCCTCACAACAACCTCAAGTGCTAACTACTGTTATTATCTTCTTTTAACAGGCAGGTGTTCTATCTGGCTGGTGGTCACACAGTGGCAGAACTAGGATTTGAACCCAGGTCTAACTGACTCCAGAGTTCTGGCTCTTCAGATGTTCCCATCTGTTCTTCACTGGAATCCTGTGAGCGAGGCAGAGCAGGGGTTATCACCTTTACTTTAAAGATAAACGGAGAAACCGAGTCTCTGAGAGGCTTGCGATTTGTACAAAAAACAGAAAACACTTAATAGGTGCCCGGCCACGACACTCGCTCCTGCATTCCTAGGTGAGGGTTCCTCCCACCTCATGAGTCGGCTTCTTCCTCTTTGACTTCACAAACACACTCGCAAAATCTAAACGCTGAGAGGAAACCGCAGAGATTCATCTTCCCAACCCGGTCATTTCACAGGAGGGGAAACCAAGGCACAGCTGTTCTCCGGCGCAGCTGAGCCTCCAGATGCCAGCAGGCTCCGGGAGCGCGGGGCGGCGGGCGGCCGCAGGGCACCCCCTCCCGGTCCCGCCCGCGCCAGGTGCTCAGCCTCTAGCAGGACCGAGCGGCGTCTCCTGGGCCGGGCGCCACGAGAAGCGCCCCAGGTTCCCGGGAAGCAGTCCCCAGGCACCCGAGCCCCCTCTCCCAGGCCGCTCCCCTGCTCCCGGCCCGGGGCATCCCGTGGACGCGGGCGGAAGCACTTGGCCCGCAGCCCCCGCGGGCCGGCCCCGCTTACCTGGGCTGGAGCTGTCCCCGGCGCTCGCCCAATGCAGTGCGGGCCGCGGGCGCCGGGGCCGCAGCTGAGCGGCGAGAACTGCGGCGCGCGGCCAGGGGCGGGCGGGCACGCCTCGAGCCCCGCCCGGGGGCGGTACTTACCGAGCCGGTGGTGGGGAGGAGGGGGCGGGCGCCGCCACGTGATGCGCGGGGCCCGAGATGCCCGGAGCGCGGGCACGCGCCGCGGCTGGGCTTCCGGACCCCCGCCGTCGAAGGGAACTCTGAGGGGTCTCTGCAGAGAGGGTGGGAAAGGGAGACGCTAGGGGGACGGATGAGTCTTCAGACGCTGTGAAGTCGAGCTGCTGGAAGGACGATTAAGGCTGCGTAGCCCCACGAAGGCAGAAATAGAATCAGTGGGCGGAAATTGCAGGGAAGCAGCTGGGGTCAATATAAAAACGATTCTTCAAATCACCAGTTACCTATCAGTGTAATGGGCTGTTCCAGCGGGTAGTGAGCAACTTTGCAAGTGTACACATAGGAACTGGGTTCATTCGCTCAACAAACTGACCACTGGCCATGGGCCAAACAATATGCTGGACGTATGTATTAAGTAATTTTATGTATAGCGTTCAGCACAGGGCCTGCCACATAGTAAATGTTAACAGTGTTGCTGCTGCTGCTGCAGCTGTTTATCATGGGCACAGAGATGAACAAATTTAAGAGGTTCCTGTCCTCAAGTTAATTGTCGAGTGGAGAAGGTAGACTATTAATCAGGTATCATTTAAATAAGTATTATTTAAAG
The DNA here is from genome assembly GCF_048773025.1 of Camelus bactrianus. NCBI lineage: Eukaryota > Metazoa > Chordata > Mammalia > Artiodactyla > Camelidae > Camelus > Camelus bactrianus. Next base: position 47,194,667 of record NC_133542.1, read on the forward strand.
TTGTGTAAGTGCACTGAAGGAACCCTGATTTAAAACTGGGGGTAAGGGAGGGTGGTTAGGGACCTTTCAGAGAAAGGTAAGGAGTTAGTCAGATCGAAGAGAGGCAGGTAGAGCCTTGTGAAAGCTCTTGGGTGGGGTGGGGCAGGGGAGAGAAGATTGCTCTTTGGGTAAATGGAAGGTATCTAGTTTGTCTGAAGCTTATTGTGTTGACAGAGAGCAATGTAAGTGGAGTTAAAGGTAGGTAGGGGCCAGATCATGCAGCATTTAGTAGGCCATGATAAGGACTTTTAAATTTTATGCAAAAGGAAGCCACTGAAGGGTGGAGGATGTGGATGATTTGGTAACTTTCTTTTTTTTTAAGTATGCCAGCAACTGTGTGGAGAATAGACAAAAGTAAGAGTGGGAGGCAGGGAGATTGGTTAAGACTTGGACTGGAGTAATGGTAGTGAAGATGGAGAGAAATGGATTTGAGATACTTCTTTGAAGTAGGGGCAAACTGGCTTCATGTGGGAAATTAAGGGAATTCCCCAGTCTCCTAGCTTAACCTAGGACTGGGCCCATGAAAGTGCTACTAAGGTAAACTGTAACTATTGTAAGGGGAACATATATGGGAGTTGGGAGGGAGATTAAGAACTCAGTTTTGGATCTGTTAAATTTTAAATGCTTGTGTGTCATCCAAACGGATATATCAAAAGGCATTTGGATATAGACCTCTGGACTTTAGAAATGTAACCTAGAATGCTGTGAAAAAGACATGATTGCACCAGATTGTGGTTTGTAATAGCTGACCTCTGGGGTCCCACTGACCTATGCCAGAGTCCTTGGTTCTATAGAATGTAGTCTATAAAAATACATTCCATCTGTTATTACCACATGATGAATTTAGTATTATCACAGATTCTGAGTGAGACCTAAGTTATCATGCAGCTTCTCTCTTTTATAAATGGAAAAAAAAATCACACCCTAAGCCTAAGGCCAGCAATTTATTTGAAGCAAAAACAAAGCTGTACACACAATAGCTAGATACAAATAGTAGACCACTCGACTTAGGTCAGATCAGAACAGGGGAGGTTCACACTACAATGATGATTTAGCTCCCTATTAATGACTGGCAAAGCTATACCATGTTTCATCCTTTGAAGAGTGTCCCACTGTATGAAACTGGCAGTCTAAACATCTGTCAAAAAGCAATCAAAAGCCTGAGTTTCTGGATTTATGCCAGCCAACATTATTTTGGGATTTCTATAAAACAGCTAAGCCTTTCAAAGGAATGCAACAGCCACTTTCTACAAGAGCCTGCTGTCGGTCTTCTTCACTAGTGGTGCAAATATCACTTGTCACATGGAAAATTTGTTTTTATATATAAGTACTTAACTACAAGAACACTATTTCTAAACCACAGTTGAGTCCTCTCTTCCTGCTGCCCTCATATCTCCTGTGCACACCTCTGATCTACCACTTGCTGTCGACTGATTCTCTCTGTTAGACTAGAGAGGACTTGCTCATCGTTGCCCTCTGGTATTTATTGTAAAATGAATAAGTAAACATACAGTATCTTCTCAGCCATGTGAACTTTATTTACCTAGTTTTGTAACAAGTGAGGCTCAGAGTGGTTTGTCCAGGGTCAACATAGTAAATATGTCATCCTTTACTGCTGCCCAGTATCTGAACTCCCTTCCTACTTTTGGGAATTCCCCACCTCATGAGCTTACTAGGAATCAGAACATGTCTTTCACTTAGAAGCTGAAATCCAGATTTTTTCTGCTTCTCCATGTGACCCTGACACTACAAATCAGTCCTTGGACTTTGAGTTGGGAACCAGAGACACAGCAAAGTGGAAGTTTGGAGTAATCTCTTTGGTGACCATGACAAATACAGCAGGATGAAGTTCTTTGAGCCATACTGGCTGCCATGATAGTCCAGAGATCTTCGGCCTTGGTAATACGTAGTGACATCTAATCCTCAGAGATGGTGTCCTCAATGCACCAGTTGAGTGGAGTGACCAAATGACAAAGGGTGATGTTCCAGCTACCTAGTCTTCAGGCCTCCTGGTGATGCTAAACTACCTAAAATCCTTTTAATGAATTACTTTTCTCCTTAAATCTACCACAGCTGGATCTTAGTGTTTGCAAGGAAAAAATCTGACTCATAGTCACATAATTAATAGCACAGCTGAGAACTCTGAATTCTAGCGTTCCTTCCTAACAGACCTGTACTCTCTGACAACCTACATTTTCGACATTACAGATCGATGTCTCTAAGTCACCCTTTGTTCACCAAATTTATCTTTTAATGTCAGCGATTACTGAATATTTCAATCAATTGCATGGCGAGGCGGCTGCCAGCGGAAGTTTTAAATGCAGCAGTATCATTGTACTGCTATTTATGTAATATTAAACTTTTTTTGGGTAGTTTTTTCTTTTATAGATAGATGTAAGTGGAAAATGAGAAAAAGATGCAAATTATCCAACATGCTTAAAGCAGATCTTTAATCTTAGTAGAATGTTTACTGGACTAAAGCCAGCTGTGTGTTTATGAAGAAAACAATTTAAGAACCTTTTATATCTCTGAAAATATTTCATCAGATATGTGTTTAAAAGACAAAGAGTGCATAAAGTGACTTTGTAATGTTTTTACATCTCAGTAAGAAGTCTATCCAACTTCTACATATGTGATTTCTGTGTTTTTGTGAACTTGCACAAAAGCAGGCAAATGGCACCACATAATAAGCATGGCTGTAATACTGAGTGCACGCAAGGAGCAGCTGCTCATGGTCTCCTGGGTGATGCCTCTGATAGAGCAGGGAAGAGACCTGGCACTTTATTTCTAATTTATTATTGTAGCCTTTAAATAGCAGGTTACTAAGGCTTTCTTGTGTCCTATCATTTGGAATTGCAGTATATACACTAGCCAGCAGATGTCAGGATGGGGTCTCTTTCTTAAGACTTAAGTATGAAAACAATAGACAACAGGAGTTTGGGAAAGAACTGAAGGTTTTCTTGCTCTTCTGTGCTCAGCACACTTGTCACACTGGCCTTCTTTCTTCCTTGAACACATATGCTTTAACACTTTTTCAACTCCTCCCCTCTTTCATATGGCCAGTTCCTGTTCTTCCAAATCTTATGTGTCACTTCCTCAGGGAGCCCTCCCGGCTTCCTCCCCACCCCAATAGGTCAGGGCTCCCTTATTTCATGTCCCCACAGCTACCTTTACTTCACTCTCACAGCAGTTTGTATAATATAATGAATTATTGATGAAGTTAGGTAACGTCTGACTCCCCTGATACTTTGTAAGGGACCGGTACAATGACTGATCTTCTGTATCCCTCACCTACTACAATGCCTGGTCCTCTGTAGTCACTAAAGAAGTATCTGTGAATGTGATCACCTTCACCAAATACACTGGGAATATTTGTCAGAGGCCTGGACAATAGGTAGTGTCTGAAAGTCAATCCTTTTCCACCTTCAATTCAGCAGTCATTAATTCCACTCCTTCTTTGTATACATTATGTGGGGCAGAAAAATATGAGCTAAAACTTGTAATATTCAAGTAGTATTCAAAGGAAAAAGATAATGACAGAAACTCCCCCCTACCCCCGACAGTGGCAGTCCCTGCTGTAGCATATCCATGTTCAGAGTCATACATTTCCAATGAAGTACCCTTCTGGGACCCAGCCCACCTTGGTCACAGCAGTTGTTAGGGAGTTCAAGAAGGCATCTTTCCTCTTAGCTTCCAAACCTTTATCCTATTCTGCCTTCCGGGACCGTTACTCTTTTTTTGGTATGACAACTCTTAGTTTTTCAAAACAGCTCTCAACCCCCCACTATAGTTCTTCTCAAAGCTAAACACCTCTAATTCTTTTAATCATTTCTCTAATAGCATGGTTTCCAGACACCTTCAGTACTCTACCAAACTCCACCCTGGCAAGGTGGCTACTCTTGAAGCACCTGTCAGATCTGGAGACCTCAATGTGGTAATTTTACTGATGCAACCAAAAATTGCTTTCACTTTGTTTTATTTGATCGTATTCCTAAACCAGTCCAGAATTTCAGAACTGAAAGGGACCTTAATTTAAAGTAAATTCAATGACTGGTTACCCAAAGCAGATCTCTTCCACCAATTCAAATAATCAGAGACAATGCAATTTAAATTTGGGAAGAAAAGCATCATATAAGCTCCCATTGCTGTACCACATCCAGTAGTCTTCATTATGTTTCCCCACTGTCCCATCAAAATTAGTCTTCAGTCTCTTGGTATCATGAACATATTTATACTTAGCTACTTTCTTTCCTCCTAATGAACATGTAAACTGAGGGAGAGTAAGTTGTGGTGGTCGGTCAGATATGGTCCTTGTGAGACTACTCCACATATGCCTAGCTGTGAAACCGACAAACTCTGATACACCATATCTTGTGGAAATAACCCAAAAGGCCACAAGTTGGTAATATGCCTCTCTTTGGAAAGCAAACAAAAATGAATGGATTCTGTTTTTCAGAACACGAACTTTTGTCCTCATTGAAAGTGAAGGAAAGGTATTTTGGGCGTAACAATCAGAGCTGCTGTCCACTGCTCCCAGTCCTGCAGTTGCCCTCGGCAGGGCTGACCCCTCTGTTTTCTTCTTGGCCATTGGCTCCCTCCTGCCTTTTCCACCCTATCCACGTTAGACACGTTGTACACTATTTAGTCACTCTCTGACCCTGTCATATCGCCTTATCCATCGGGTAAGCACCACCCCGGATGAATCCAACTCTCCGCCTTCTCCTAGCTCCGGCAGAGCAGTGCTACAGAAAAAGCCCACATCCAAGCAGTGCAAATCCATGATCACCTGTGTTAACTGGGTGTCAATACCATCTGACCTTTTTCTAGTTAGCTTACTTTCATACTTCCCATAACTAGTTAAAAACTAACTCCCCACTCTAACTCAATTCTATTATTCCATGAATATTGAGTGCCTACCAGTGATTCTTCTAGGTCCTGGGATACTACAGTGAATAAATATATTAAGACAAAATCCCTGCCTTCATCAAGCATATATTTAACAAAGGGAGACAATTAACAAAATAAGAAAAAATATACTAAATAAGTGCCAGGAAGACAAATAAAAAGGAGGGGTATGGCGTGCTGGAGAGGTTTTAATTTTTAAGAAATTATTTAACTGTAATGTAACTATAGAAAAAAACGTAAGTATAATAAATATCATAAGTATACAACTTGCTGGACTGTCACCAATTGAAACAATCTTTAAAGGAGTTGGTAAAGGCCTCACTGGAAAAATGCCATTTAAGTAGAGGCCCAAAACTATGGGAAGAGAGTATTCTAGGCAGAGGAAATTGGCAGTGCAAAGGTCCTGAGGCAAAAGCATGTTCTGTTTGTTTGAAGAAGCAAAAGGCCAGTGTGGCTGGTGTGCAGTGAGGTAAGAGGAGAGTCATAAAAAGATAAGATCAGAGATGTAACGAGGACCAGAATGTACAAACTCCGTGGGCAACCAGAAGGACTTTGGCTTTTACTCCCTTGAATAGTTTTCAGCAGGAGTAACATTTTCTGGCTTAATTTTTCAGAAGACCACTGATTGCTGTGTTGAGAACAGACTAGAGGGGCAAGGGTGGAAGCAGGGAATCTAGTTAGGAGGCTGTTGCAATAATTCAGAAAAGAGATGATGGTGAATTGGACCAGGGTGGTGGTCCAACAATGGACAACATTTCAACCTGAAATAAAGATCAGGAGTTTCTTCTAGATAGATGGTAATTAAAGCCATGGTTTTGGCTTAGAAAGTTTATAAAGAGAGGATAATCTAGACCCAGAAAATATTTCAAGAATGATCACGTAGTCAGTGAATAACAAAATTTGCAAGAGGAGGTAGAACAAGTAAGGGATTTGCCTAGATAATGAAGAAGATGAGGCCAAAATAACAGGAAATGGAGGAAGGAGTGCTATAAATGTATTAGTTTGCTATTGCTGCTATAACAAATTGTTCAAACTTAGTGGCTTAAAACAACACAAATTATTATCTTCCAGTAGTGCAGGCCAGAAGTTTGAAATAGGTCTTAAGGGTTAAAGTCAAGGTGTCAGCAGATTTGTGGTCCTTCTGGAGGCTCCAGGGGAGAATCTGTGCCTCACCTTTCCCAGCTTCTGGAACACAGAGGCTGCCCACATTCCCTGGAGTGTCATTCCAACCTCTGCTTCTGTTGTAACTTCTCTGACTCTGAACCTTCTTTCTCCCTCTTATAAGACCCTTGTGATTACACTGGGTCCACCCAGATAATCTAGGATAATCTCCACACCTTAAGAGTCTTCCCTGAATCCTTTCTTTCCTCTACACTACACTTCTCCGAATCAATACATACTGGTCAGCTCACTCAGCCCCTTTGATCTCCCCTTCAAATCTGGTTCCCACATGGCATCCAGGTGTCAGTAAGCAACTCTGAACTCCCCACCGCGATTAATATGACTCTTGCCTGATCCTCCCTTCTCTACCTTTTCCCCATGGATAACCACAGTTAAACAGAGCTTGAAAATGGAATGCACTGACAGCAGAAGAACACTAACCTAATTTAGAAATAAAATTCCCACTTAGTTTTTATCACTCTACACAAACCTGTTTTTGGAGAATTAACAGAAATTTTCTCTCAGTTATCCCCACTTCTTTCTATGATGCATTTCAAGAGTTTACACCACTCAAATCTGCTTTGGTTGTTTACCATTTTATATCACATATTTAAACCAAACATACATGGTGGGGTGTGTGTGTGTATATCCAACTGTTTTCTAAAGTACTTTTTCAGAACTGTTTATTACAAGTATTAGGTACCCCTAGTTTATAGCGGAGTTTATAGCCTGAATTTTTAAGTCAGTCATAAAAAACTATACCATCACATTTTCTCTTATTCCAGCCTGCACATATGGTGGAACCAGGGTAACAATCATCCCTCGCCCCAAGAAAAGCCCTTAAGGATAGAGTACAATAAATAAATATTAAAAGACCCTAAACCTTTGGCCAGCTGCCATTTATTAGCTACTGAAACTTCCAGAGTCTCAAAATCCCCATCTGTAAAATGGCATTAACATTAATTGGTTCAGGCTGTTTTTAGATGATGCATTTTAGGTGTTTGGTAATTTTGAAGTTTATATACACTTAGAGGATAAGCATGCTATCTCACACATCTGCAAATATGAATGAAACCTATTAATGCAGTGAGTGCCAGCACAATCACTTCTAAACACCTTATACCAGAGAGTAACCATCAACAGCTAGCGTTTACCAAACATCAGCACTGTGCTAACCGCTCTACGTGCACTCTCTCACTACAGCCTTACAGTACTTTGAAGTAGACAGATGTTTCTGTCATGCTAATTTTACAGATGAAGAGAATGAGATACAGATGTTCAGTTGCTTAAAGTCATCCATCTCATAAGTGTTGGAGCCAGGAAGCGAAATCAGGTCTGCCTGTCTTTAGAGCCAGTGTTTACAACCATAGTGTTATACACTGCACCTACTTAAGTCAGGAATGGATATAAATTACCAACATAAAACATAGCATCACAGGGTTAAAATGCATGCTGTCTGCGCAAAGATGGTGGATTGAGCACCTGCCTTTACTTCCACTCCCTCCTGAAATTCTATTAAACAACATCAAGGATTTTTGTCTTAAGATGTTTGTGTAAAAACTGTTTGGTGGGGAAGGTATAGCTCAAAGTGGTAGAGCATATGCTTAGCATGCACGAGGTCCTCGGTTCAATCCCCAGTACCTCCTCTAAAAAAAAAGTAAATAAATAAACCTAATCCCCCCCTACCAAAAAAATTACTTAGGTATAAACTTAAAAAGATGGAAAAGGAGTAAAGGAGACAATAGCAACAAAGTTAGAAGTTGGAAAGCATGTGGACAGGAGTAAATAACATGGTAGACCCAAGAAAACTAAATTCTGAGTCAAGCAGTAGGAAAAGCAAAACAAGTAATAACCCAATATACAGCATAGAATCCCTAAAAGGTTCAGGAATCGTTGGCTTCATGTGCCTTTGGAAGTAGGACATGAAGGACTAGACACTAAAAAACTGGTTAATGTTTTAAGTAGGCCGATGCTGTCTGCAAATCTACAAAGTTAAGCAGCCTCTCTTTCCCTTTTATTTTCTGAAAAGGGTAAAATAGGGGGTTCTCCGGGTTGTGAGATACCAGACAGTTATGGGCAGGGGTAATGTACTCAATACAGACTCAGTGAACAGACATATACTGGACATGAGATACAGAAAATAAGATACAGAAAACAAGAGAGCCAAAGGAAAGGAGAAAAGGGAAAGGAGAAAAGGAATTCCCAGGATGATGGTGAAGGGAGGTCCCAGAATACAGCCACACATCGGGCACAGAAGACTATCAGTCCAGAACGGGGCAGGTCAGAAGGCTCCAGGAAAAACTCATTCAGGAAGACAAAACAGCACAGCTCATGACACTGAATGCCGTAAGTAACTTAGATATACGGCAAAAAGTTTAGCTGATGTAATGTGGTAGGTTCATAGAAAACTAAGTCTAGGAAAATAGAAAAGATGTACAGGAAAACAAAACAACAGCATTTGGATTCCTAGTGAAATCAATCTAATCAAAACCACACTAATTAGTACACTGGAAAGAAAAAGAAATGAGATGTGTGAGTGAGGGAGGGAAGGAAAGAGACCCAGAGCCTTACATACGTGAAGAAGTCAGTAGGCAATGTCTAAAACAGGAAAATCATAAAGTTACAACATAATTATGTTATCTAGAGACAAGAAGGTAAATCCAATATAATTAGCTAAAAAGAGGTGAATGTAGTTACAACTGGAAAGAAGGTTAAGGACTATCCCCTTCTCCCAACAAACTTGGAGAACTGACTTAAATATAGCATTTTTCCCCTTTGGTGGTATTTATTAACATATTCTCAACCTCAAGCAGTAACACTGCCTTTGACAAAGACTGCTTAAGAATAAAACCGTATTAGGGGGGAGGGTATAGCTCAAGTGGTAGAGCACATGCTTAGCATGCAGGAGGTCCTGGGTTCAATCCCCAGTACCTCCTCTAAGAATAAATAAATACTAAATAAACCTAATTACCTCCGGCCCCAACAAAATAAATAAATAAACTTAAAATAAGAATAAAACCATGTTGTCTTATCAGGATTAGCAAATTCTCCAGTCCAAAACAAGAGGAACCCAATGCAGTTTGCAACAGTCACTACATTATAGCAGTCTCACCAGTGATGGTTGGTTTGCAGCAAAAAGTGAGTTAAAAAAATAAAAGCTCTATTTTTCTTAGTTGGTATGTTTATTAAAAATATAGACTAATGGGCCTGTGCTTAAATGACGGTATTGTGTGCTGGCTTCCATAAAACATAAGTAATTGAAAGGAACTCTTCAACAAATATATGCCAGACAAAAGTAAAAAAATCCACAGAAATGACTCGCAAGACAGTGCCACTGCAGACATAATTCCCTTATAATTAATACTTTCTAGAAAACGGAGTATGACATCACTTACAATTATACCAACATTCATGAAGCTGAGTATTACAGGCAAAAAGGTGTACTATGACCACAAAACATCTTTTCATAAATCGCAAATAGCTTTATCTTTTAACTATAAAGGTGAGTTACCAGAGCCAAACTTGTTCTTAACAAGTAGAATTTTTATGTCCATTCAAAGAGTCTCTTACATCTGTCTGGGCCTATTCGTTTGCAGATAGGAGGAGAAACTGTAACCAGGTTCTTCATATGATATGTCATGCATTCACCCGTGATGCCCACTCTTCATATGCTGTCCAATTTCTTTAAGATAAAAGGAGCTGAAAGAAAAATAAACCCAGATTTGTTTTCAGATCTGTTAGCTGACAGGTTACGTTATGCAATTATAAGACTGGGGATAAAGATTAACAATTAGTTTAACACATTTTTTCAAAACTCCAAGTGCACACCCAGCAAAAGGGACTCACTGTCTTTCAAGGCAGCCCATCCCACTGTCATGCAGCTAGGACTCCTATAAAGTTCTTTCTTACATTACAGAAACTCTTTTCTCCAGGTAGTCCACCTCTTAGGACCATAAAAAGTAAATCCAGTCCTCCTTCAAATGACAAGCCTTTACTTGTGATTTAACAGTCAAAGGAACAAAACTCTAGAACAAACAAATTAGCGTTTTTCACTTTTAAAAACACATTTGAAAGAAGGCAAAGGGTGAGGGAAAACTCTTGGAGCAGGATCCAGAAGTGCTGGGCACATGTTTTGGTTCCCTTACTGACCAGTTATACCACTTAGGTGCTCCAGGTCACACCTGATACAGTCCCACTTCAGTTATTATGAGGGTCTAGTAGGGTGGTGTAGCTATAAATGCGGAAGTGTTGTCAGAGGAATCTAAAGAAGTGATATTACTGCCCTGTGTAAAAGTGCTATGGCCATAATAAACACATGAAAACATGCTCAGCATCACTAAGGAAATGCAAATTAAAATTACAGTGAGATACCACTTCACACTCACTAGGATGGCTACCATCAAAAAAACTGTTGACAAGGATATGGAGAAACTGGAATCCTTGTGCCCTGTTGCTGAGAATGTAAAGTGGTACAGCTGCTATGGAACACAGGATAGTGGTTCCTTAAAACATTAAATGTAGAGGTATCTATACATCCATGTTCACAACAGCATTACTCACAATAGCTAAAATGTAGCGGCAACCCACGTGTCCAAAGACGGATGAATGAATAAGCCAGATGTCGTAACTACATACAACGGGGTATCACTCAGCCTTAAAAAGAAAGGAAATTCTGACACATGCTACAACATGGATGAATGTTAGGACATTCTGCTAAATTAAATAAGCCAGTTACAAAAGACAAACACTGTTATGATTCTACTTAAGTGAGATACTTAAGAGTAGTCAAAATCATAGAGACAGAAAGTAGAATGGTGGCTATGAGTGGCTGGGAGAAGAGGGAATGGAGAATTATTGTGTAACAGCTATAGAGTTTCAGTTTTACAAGATGAAAAGTTATGAAGAAATGGTGGTGATGGTTACACATATTATGAATATATTTAATACCACTTAACACTTAAAAATTGATAAGATGGGAATGTATTTTACCAAATTAAAAAAATGGAAAAAAAGGTTGTGACCAAAACTGCCAGAATGATCTTATTTCACATATCCATACTAAATTAATAAAATATTATATGTTAGTACTAAATTGAAGATATTGAAATCTGTGAGTAGCTGACCAAGTTAGCAGTATAACTAGCCTTTAAAAAAAAAAAAAACTAATTCTTATCAGAAAAAAAAGTAACAGCCATCAAAAGAATGGATAAATGAGGAGGGGTGGGGAAGATATAGCTCACTGGTAGAGCATGTCCTTAGTATGTATGAGGTCCTCGGTTCAATCCCCAGTACCTCTGTTTAAAAAAATAAATAAGTAAAATCTAATTACCTCCTTCCCCCCAAAAGAATGGATAAACAAAGTGTGGTGGAATATTATTTGGCAATAAAAAGGAAATACCGATACATGCTACAATATGGATGAACCCTGAAAACATGCTAGACAGTCACATAGGGTACAATTCCATTTACATGAAATGTCCAGAATAGGAAAATCCATAAAGACAAAAAGTAAATTAGTGGTTGCCAGGGGCTGGGGAAGAGGGTAAATAGGGGTAATGATCACTAATGGGCACGGTGTTTCTTTCAGAGGGAAAGAAAATGTTCTAAAATAGACTGTGGTGATGGCCGCACAACTCTGACCACACTAAGAATTGATGAACTGTACACCCTAAACAGTGAATTGTGTAAGCAAACTACATTTCAATTTAAAAAGTGGTAAGGAACACTGTTCTGTATGTTTTTTAAAAAACCGATTCATATCAAATACAAAGGTCACTGAGAAGAAGCAAATATTCTACTGGCAACTGAAGTCAACCAAAAAAAGGTTAAAGAAGGAAACAGGTAAAGTTGGGAGTTGCAAAAAGCTGTTGGAGGACGATTTCGGAGTTTCCGTTCACCAGGGCTCCGTCTCCTGGGGAAGCAGAGTATTACCACAGACAGGAATGGGGCAGAGTAAGGGAGATCAGACCTCAATGAGATCAGGCCCAAGGCCCAGCATGAGCCTTCTATGAGATGCCCTTGGTATGACCTTTACTTATTTGAATCATTCCTGCCTCTCCATCAAGACCTGTCAACAACATACAGTAAGGAATACGTAAAAGAATACTGAGCTGAAAAATGAGGCGACAGGGCAAATCACTTCTGAGATTCCTGTCAGCAAAATTAGAGAACTGATCTACAAAACTGCATCCAGCTCTAATACTGTGTGCCTGTAATTCTGATACCTTGCATAAGTCCCCTCTGAAAGCAGAGTTCTCATTTGCAAAGGGGATATACAGAGTCTTAGGCCCTGCCTCTCTCAAAGGGCTATCGTCAAGATCAAGTAATGGAAATAGTTTCTACCAAATGTAAAAATCAAATAAACCTTCAGTAAGTATCATTAATCTTATAGACTCATATCCTTTTCTTCTCATTCCTAACAACAACAGAACGAAATTATTTACTTCACCCTCTGTACAATCAAAGGGAACAAAACCTTTTGGACTTCAAAGACTAGCAGTGACGGAAGGAAACTTGGCAGTGAGTTAAGAACTCTGGATTCTAGGTCAAGATCATTCACCGAATCACTGTATGACCTTGAGTCAGCCATTTCTCCACTCAATACCAGTTTCTCTGAAAAACGAGGGAGTTATTCGGGGGACAACCCTAGAGGCTCTTTCAATTCAAAGGCTCTTTAAGACAGCGAGTGGCTGCCGCGTGCACTTCCACATCCGAACCCTGACTCGAGGACCCTAAGCCGCGCGCATGCGTCCGCTGCCCTCGACGAGCACGTCACTTGCTCCCCGCGACCGCTTAACTCAGCTCAAGGGCCCCCAAAGGCTGACAAGGGCCAGAGTTGGGTGGGCAGCGTCGGCCAGCTCTCTGCTAGTCTCACAGTCACAGACTGAGAAGGACACTTACTGACTCGCAGCAGGGCCACATAAATGAGGAAGTTCCGTATGGAGCAGATCACATCCTCGCGCATCTTCCGTTTCATCTCTTCGGGGTCCAGCTTCGGCCCAAGGCTCTCGATCCGGAACATCGCGGCTCCGCCTCACGGCTTACAGACACCGCGCTCCGCTCTTTCAGCAGCCGCCTGGCGCCCGGAACTCGGCCCAAGCCCATTTCCTGTTCTCGCCCCTCATTTTCACGCGCGGCGACAGGAGCCTGCGAAGGACAAACTTCATCCTTAAAATTGAGCTGTTCTGAAGGAGAGTGGCCTGAAGGGGGCGCACAGAATCTTAGTGATGCAGGACTTGGATTCTTCCAGACTGTTTTAAGAAACTCTGTTGAGCACTGCACGCGCATATGCAAAGTGATTTTAGGCCTTGGAGGTCGGGCGGTACACACAGGTACCACAATAAATAGTAATAGCTAACATTTACTGAATACTCAGTACAGTTCTGCCCCATGAATTCTGTATTATAATCTTCATTACCTAGATGGGAAAATGGAAGCACAGAGATCTTTAAAATAACAGCTTGCCAAATGTGCTTTAAAATACCTCAGGGCGGGGGTGGGGGGGTGGGGAGAAGTGTTAGGAAAGATGAAACGATATTAGGAAAATTGAAAATTTCTTAGTGATGATCAGTCTCTCATTTAAATTAGTTATTTTAGTCTTTCTATTTTGAGTATTTTTGAAATTTTTTATGATAAGACGAAAATGGTGAAACTTGTTCAAGATTACACAACTAGTGAATGCTGAGCGGGGTTTTATACCTAGTTAGATTGGTAGGATCCCAGACACAGAGTGTTTAGCATTTATTGTTGTCTTCTCATTTCTGGAGTCAACCGATCATCACAAATTATAGTATTGGCCCAGTAATACAGTATATATGAATCATGTTTAGATCTGCTCAGCATTTTACAGCTGAGGACAGAGAGGCTTAGAAACCAAGTGTAATGCTTAAAGTCTTTTAGCTAGAGTCTGGGCAGAGTCAGAGTTCTAATGCAAGTAATTACAATGTCAAGTTGAATTCTCTTTCCCCTGCACCCTACTGTTCCTCTGTTAGTCTTTATTAGCAGTTAGTGCCTACTTGGATGGGCATCCCTGGAGCCAGAAGGCAGGAATTTAATGCAGATTTCCTGTCACAGAATCATCAAAACAGTTGTTAGAAGGCTGCTGCCCCAAATTATGCATGCCAACTAGCCACACATAATTCTTAGACACAAACCAGATGACTGAATTGCTCACATTATTCAAAACCAGAATGCTCCTTCTTGACTGCCCATTGCATAGCAAAAATGGGTTTTAGATAAATTAGAACAGTAATTTACTATAGGAGCAACTGATAACTAGGTATTGTGGCCCACCTTCCTGATAGACAGAATGTAACACCTTGGTCAAGAAAGGGAACTCATCTGCCTATTCAGGCTTTAGTAACCTCTTGCACCTATAATTCATGCAGTGGAATAGCAGAGGCAGCTCTGGGATGGAAGGGGCTGACTCCCAAGGAACAGCTCCATCCATGCCTTCGAGATTGTTTAGAAAGCCTGCACTGATGCTGGAAAGCACTGGGGGTTGTGGAAAGAACTGGAACAAGAAGACTGGAGATACAGCCTCTAGGTCTGGCACTGCCATTAATCTAGCCATGTGATGAGGGGCAAGTCTCTGTTTCACCACAACTCTGTTTCTTTAGTTGTAAAGGGAGGAGATACAATTAAATGATTAGATGTTCCTGAGAGTCCCTTTCAGTTCTAATAGTCTATGCATTTGAATTCTCATTATGGTCACCTAGGACCTTCTGGTCTGGAGTGTATGGTTATCAAAATATTATGAAATGAAATGAGACATCGAAACAGCCAGTGTGTGTGTCTTCCGTGGTAGGAAAAATGTAACAATAAGGCATCTCTCATCTATCTGAACAGTGAGGCAAAACAGATTGGCAAGGAATGACTTTTTATGTGATTCCAGTAACTTAGATCTCCAATGCTGACTTGAGTTTAGATAAAGAGTTCTCATATGGAAGCATCAGTTTTTTGTTGTTTTTTTTAAACTAAGATGCTCTTGAGTAACTTGCCTGGATTCACAGGGAACCAGAGAGGGGAGAAATTAACAGAAAATCATATTTCTTAGTGAAAAGCACAGATTTTTAACATTTGAATTTTATTCATCCAGTATAAAAATCTGTTTGTTCAATGATGTGGTTGTAAATGGCTGATTTGTTAAAGGGCAAGATTATTTTCATAACAATTCTCTTAGAAAGGTCTGGGGCTTGCCTGCCCTGTAGAGAGACAGGAAAGTAGTAGGTGGAAATATGGCGCAGCTGTGTCTTGGGGTGAGGAACCGGTTCTGGACGTTATCTAGGAGGTGAACTGTTCCTGTTTCAGAAATGTTCATCCTGATGAACTCTTCCCCTTGCATGGCTCCTCTAGTGGTAATGGAGGAAACATTGAAAGGGGTTAGGTACTTTGTCTTTTCTTTTAGTGATGTTTGTTTGTTTGTTTGTTTATTTAGCATATTGGTGGTGCTACTGTCCAGTTTTGATTGGCTTAGGTGAGGCAAATTGAGAGAACATACTTCAGGAAGTCAGTACTGGAGTGAGCTGTTTCACATCTTGGACCTCTCATTTTGTTCCTCATTGGAATGAAGAAGGGGTTCAGTCTAATCTTTACAATCACTTGCAGCTCTAAAATGCTGAAATTCTGTGTTCATCTTTCCTGTTCTTCCCTCATAACCTTGCATTAAAGGCTAAAAGCAAAGAATTCCCTGTGATTTGCCATGAAAGGCAAAAATAAAAAGTATGCACGTGTAATTTAATATTGGATATTTGTATTATTTAGTCTGATCACAGAGGAAATGGTAGCTGATGTCATAGCCTGTCTTGTTTTCCATTTCAATCCCAGCAGGAATTCAGTAGCCATTTATTTCCTTTGCCTCGACTTCCCAGACAGTACTGCACACAAGGGTTCAGTGTGTAAAACCTACCTATAAGAGAATTAAGTGTTTTGATTTCTATCATTGGGGAGGAATTTGTATTTGCAAGATCAGTGATTGACAGATGACTCACGACTGGGGAATATTTCTAGCATATAATCACAGGAACTTGGTAGTTTCTAATTTATAGGGCACATGTTTTGAACAGTTCAACCCCTTCATTTGACAGATGAGAAAACTGAGGTCCAGAGGGAAGCTAGTTACAGGCGGAGAAAGCTGGGGCTAGGGTGGGTCTCCGAGGCCCCAGTTCAGCACTTTTTCCCATCATACCTTGCAGCTTTGAGACTTTGTGGATATTCTCATGGATAATCCTCCTCTCAGGGATACGGATTGGAAGAGAGGGATGTTGTTGAAGCCCAGTTTGGAAGGGACAGGATAAGGGATGGCTGCCACTCATCAACAGGCTGAAGACAGCCCTCCTCCCCATCCCCAGTAGTTCATTGGGCTGCATGATTATCTAGCTTCACACCTCTCCTTCCTCATTCCTTCAGGAGATGAACGTGGTCTGGTGTTCTCCAAATAAACTTGACTCTGAAGTCCACTCTGGACCCAAGATGAAGGAAACCAAGATCAGGACAAGGAAAGGACACTGGGACTTCAATAAGAGTTGCTCTGTGACAGATGCTAGCCAGAGTCCTCACTCAGCAGATGGGATGACCCTGCCCAGCAAGAGACATCTTCCAGAAGAGGGACCTTTTAAACCTCAAAGGATGAGTAGAATTTTGATAACTTTCACCTCACTGGCATTTGGTTTCTATAATACCCTGTTCTCTGTCTAATTTTTAGGACTTTGCTGTCTGGACTTTGTTGATCTCTTTCCAAGTAGGCTGTAAGCACCTGAAGTACAAGCAACACGTACTTTAAGCCTTCAAACAATTGAGGTCAGGTATTTATACATGGTGAAAACTCATGGTAACTACCCCCTGAGTGAATGAATGAATGAATAAACTTCATATCTGCTAAACTTTAGAATTAAAAAATTGGCAGCTTTGTATATTAGACTGAAAGGAAACTGCAAAAGAAATTTACCCCCAAAATCTACATATTTTTACATAGTTACTTATTTCTCTTTGTTTTAGTACAACTTGTTTTTGTTTGGCCAAATAAAAATCATTTAAATAATTTTAATGTATCATAGGCAAAGTTAAAGAATGAAATTTAAGATTTACTTGCTTTAACTTATTTTTAGCAATAGAATTATATTAAACCATATTATACTTCTAATAACTTTTTTCACAAAAGTATATGTTTATTATTATAAATATTATTTATAAATTATTGTTAAATATTAATTTATTAAACATGTTTACATTATTATTATAAAATTTAGAAAATACAGAACTGGAAAAACAAAGAAAATAACAATCCCCCATGATCCCATAACCACTATTGACATTGGTGCTAATCCTTTCAGCTTTTTCTTCTTCTATTATATACATACATAGCTCTCTCTCTCTCTTTCTTTGCATAAATATATACACTTATTTATATATTTTTAGCCAAAATGGATCATATAGTATATGCTATTTTAACTTGGATTTTCCATTTAACTTATATTGACTATCTTCCTATATCTTTAAATATTTTTCTAAACATCATTAGTGATGGCTCTATGATATTCTTTATATGGATGTACCATTATTTTGTTAATTAACCTCTGCCTTTGAGCATTTAGGTTGCTTCCATATTTTCCCTATAAATAATACTCCAAGGAACATTCCTGTAACACAATCTTAATGCACCCTTAAATTTTTTTCGATCATTATAATTATTACCTTAAATTCAGAGTTCTCAGTTTTTCCCAGTGACCCTCTTTTTATTTTTCTAAGGGAAAAAGCATTCTCTGGCCAAGACTGTTGGTGTCAGATCTCCAGACCTCTGGGAACTCCAAACAAGGGATGGGAAACTTTGTTTTCTGAAGAGATTTTCTTCCTTGTACTATAAGTTTTTATTATTTTGCATCAGGAAAAGTAAAATGTACTCAAGAGCTTAGCTTGCACTAACATTATTTAGAGTATGTAATGATTACCAGCCATCTCCTTGCCAAGGTTAGACAGTTGATTTTGCCACCATTCCCACCCCACCTCCATTACACAAAGACACACCGAGTATATGTTGGGGAAATGTGCTTATACACAGCTGGATATAGTTTCTTGCCTTTCAGTAGAAATGCAGTGCCTGTCATATAACAGGAGCTTAATTAATATTATCAATTGAAAGAAAGAGGAAGAAGGGAAGAAAGAATCTTTTATTGATTCAATGATCCACTTCCCACACTGTTAGACTTGCTCTCATCCCATGTCTGGAGACCTTTGCAAAAGGAGATGATCTCCTTATTTTTATCCTCTGCAGGAAAGAAAGATAAGGCCACCAGTATCCATTCTCCACACCCTGTCCCCGGGATTCTCAGGATGACACACCTGTGCAATCAGAGCCAACAAGTAGATACCCACAAGCACATTTTCTCATCTGAGAAAAATCACAGAGCTTCCTAAAGGAAGGAATACATTTTGCTCTTGTGTATCAAAGTTGAGTTGTTTATGTTGTTTATACAAATTGTGAATGAAGGAACATACCGATCTTCCCATTACATAATATTTAGAATTCATCTGGGGAGAAAAAAAGCCAGGCCTTAATATGTGAAACCTTATCCTAACCATTTTTTCCAGAGGATCTCCAAATCTCAGGTCTGGAATGGCCTGAAAGTCCATCCCAGCCTTCTCTGATGCTTGGTCCCCCACCTCCAACATCCCTGCTTCTGCTTGAGCATCTCCAGTGATGCTCACTTTACTGAGCAGTTCCATCCAACCTTGGATATGCAGCCCTTCTTGTTAGAGCCACAGTCTGCCTCTCTATACCATAATCTCACTCATCCCAGTAATGTCCTGCAGAATGGCAAGGGCAAATCTGATTATTCTTCGTCATGGCGTGTAAAGGCATCTTGGGTCTTCCTTGATACTTGTTTTCTCCAGGATAAAAACAACTTTTGCAACATTCTCCTAAAACTTTCCAGTTTTCCTTTACCCACAGCTTTCTCTTTTCTAGTTAGCAATGATGAACTGATTTACTCTGAGCTCTCTGGCCCTACATCCCCACCCCTCCCCCCAATGCCCCTGAACCAAAGGGGACATACTGGGTCCCTGGCAAGGGCCTCTGGACTCAAAGCCAGAGACTCTTTATTTCTTACTCAGAGACTGTCCGTAAACAAGAAGTGTGTGCCTGGATTATCTGCCTATTCCCTCAAGTCTCTCACTGTGGTGGATAGAATTCCCTGACTACCCATTCTAGTTCCTGGCTTTTGCCCTGTGGAATGAAGGCCAGCTGTGGGAAGTATTTAGGAGAGGCAGTGTGGCTGCAGGAGAAAAAGCATGGGCTTTGGAGAGAGGGTCAGGTTTAAGTTCTAGCTCCTGCTACTATCTGTTACCTGAACTCACCAAAATCTTAGTTCTGGGTCTTTTGCACGTGCTTTTCTTTATGATTAAAATTCTTTTTCCTACCTCTTCATCTGGCTAACTCCTGCTGTCATTCAGAAATCACCTTAGCCCCAATGTCACTTCCTTCAAAATGTCTCTACTAGTTTAGTTAAAAGTAATGTGCCAATGTTGGCTCCTTGGTTGTAACAAATATACCACAATGATATAAGATGTTAAAACTACGGGAAACTGGGGTAAGGAATATATGGGAACTTTCTGTACTATCTTTGCAACTTTGCTGTAAATCTTAAACTATTCTGAAATTAGAAGATGATTTTTAAAAAGTCTCCACTGACCTTGTAGTAACCTATAATGAAAAAGATTATGATAAGGATTATATGTATATGTATGACTGAAACATTATGCTGTATACTGGAAATTGACACATTGTAACTGACTATACTTCAATTTAAAAAAAAATAGCCTTCACTGAGGAGTGTCCAAGATGGCAAAGTAGGAAGACCTTGAGCTCACCTCCTTCCATGGGCATACCAAAATTTAAACTATTTACAGAGCAGCTATTAATGACAATGACCTGAAGACTAGCATCTTCTAAAGACATAAAGAAGAAATCACATGAGATGGGTAGGAGGGGAGGAGATGCGGTATAGTCAAGTCAAGACCCACACACTGAGGCGGGTGACCCACAAATGGGAAGATAATTACAGCTGCAAAGGCTCTACCCAAGGAGCAAAGAGTCCAAGCCCCACATCGAGCTCCCTAGCCCTGGGGTCCTGCACCAGGAATGCAAGCCCCCAGAACATTTGGCTTTGAAGGTCAGCAAAACTTACTTTTGGGCAGGCCAGAGGGCTGTAGGAAATAGAGACTCTACTGTTAGAGGGTGCACACAAATCTCAATGCTCCGGCGCCCAGAGCAGAAAGCAATAATTTGAAAGTAGGCTGGGTGAGACCCACCTGCTGATCTTGGAGAGCCTCCTAGAGAAGCAGGAGGCAACTGGATCTCACCCTAGGGACATAAATGCTGGTGGCAACCATTTTGGGGACAAGGACACTGGTGCTGGCAAGTACATTCTGGAAGGCCTCTAGTTTTTTAGTGCAGAACCCCGCCCCACCCATTATCAGGCTGGCTGCCTTAGGACCCTCTGAACCCCAAGTCACCCTGTGACCAAGCACCATCACCACAGGGCCCAGAACCTGGTCCCACCCACCAGGGCACCAGCACTAGCCCCAAGCCCCCCAAGGCCACACACTCAGCCTTTGGGACCCAGCCTTGCCCACAAGCAGGCTGACACCAGCTCCAAGACACTTTGGGTTCCTCAGCCAGCTAGCCCAGGACCCAGCCTCACTCACCAGTGGGCCAACATCAGCTCTGGGACACCCCAGACCCCACAACCAGACATATCAGGAATTGACCCTGCCCGCCAATAGGCCGAACCCATGGCCCTGCATCCATCACCCAGGGACCTGGCTCTGCCCACCAGTGGGCTAGCACTAGCCCTGGAACCGCCCCAGGGCCCTGCAGCCAGCTGCCTTATAACCTGGCCCTGCCCACCAGCAGCCTCCACACAGGCAGATCCTGTCAACCAACTGCCCTGGGGGCCAGCCATGCCTAAGAGAACATTCACAGGAGTCAGCCTGCCACAACAGAAGGGACCATGCAACCCCACACAGGGGGCACCGCTAAAGCTTATAGTTCTGATGAGAGATATTGCACTATTGGAACTCACAGGACGTCTCCTATAAAAGGCCACTTCTCCAAGATCAGGAAACTTAACCACCCTACCAAATACATAGAAATTAAAACAGCATACTAAGGCAAAATGAGGCAACAGAGGAATACACTCCTAATGAAGGAACAAGATAAAACCACAGAAAAATAACCAAGTAAAGTAGAGATAAGTAATCTATTGGATAAAGAGTTCAAGATAACGATCATAAAGACACTCAAAGAACTCAGGAGAAGGATGAATGAACACAATGAGGAGTTTAACAAAGAATTAGAAAATACAAAGAAGAACCAAACAGAGCTGAAAAATGCAATAACTGAAATTAAAAAATACACTACAAAATCTATGGGATGTGTAAAAGCAGTTCTAAGAGGGAAGTTTATAGCAATACAAGCTTCTCTCAGGAAACAAGAAAAATCACGAATAAACAACCTAACTTTACCTCTAAAGGAACTAGAAAAAGAACAAACAAAACCCCAAATTAGCAGAAGGAAGGAAATCATAAAGATCAGAGAAGAAACTAGAAACTAAAAAAACATAGAAAAGATCAATGAAACTAAAGCCTTTTTCTTTGAAAAGATAGACAAAATTGATAAACCTTTAGCCAGATGCATCAAGAAAAAAAGAAAGGGCCCAAATCAATAAAATCAGAAATGATTAAGAAGTTATAACTGACAGCACAGAAATACAAAGGATCATAAGAGATTACTACGAACAATTATATGCCAATAAAATAGACAACCTAGAAGAAATGGACAAATTCCTAGTAATGTACAATCTCCCAAGACTGAACCGAAGAAATAGAAAATATGAACAGACCAAGTACCAGTAATGCAATTGAGTCAGTAATAAAAACAACTCCCAACAAACAAAAGTCCAGGAACAGGTGGCTTCATAGGTGAAGTCTACCAAACATTTAGAGAAAAGTTAACACCTATCCTTCTCAAACTCTTCCAAAAAATTACAGCAGAAGGAATGCTTCCAAACTCATTCTATGAAGCTAGCATCACCCTAACACCAAAACCAGACAAAAATATCACACACACAAAAAGAAAATTATAGGCAAATATCACTGATGAACATAGATGCAAAAATCCTCAAGAAAATATTAGCAAACCAACTCTAACAATACATTAAAAGGATCATACACCATGGTCAAGTGGGATTTATCCCAGGAATGCAAGCATGTTTAAATATCTGGAAATCAATCAATGTGATACACCATATTTTAAAAATTAAAGAATAAAAATTATATAATCATCTCAACAGATGCAGAAAAAACTTTTGAAAAAAAATCAGCATCCATTTATGATAAAAACTCTTAACAAAGTGAATATAGAGGGAACATACCTCAACATAATAAAGGCCACTTTGACAAGCCCACAGCTAACATCATACTCAACAGTGAAGAGCTTGAAAGCATTTTCTCCAAGATCAGGAACAAGATGAGGATGTTCACTGTCACTGCGTTTATTCAACATAGTACTGGAAGTCCTAGCCACAGCAATCAAACAAGTAAAAGAAACAAAAGGAATCCAAATTGGACAGGAAGAAGTAAAACTGCCTTTGTTTGCAGCTGATATATATAGAAAATTCTAAAGATGCCACAAAAAACTACTAGAACTCATCAATAAAGCTGCAGAATTCAAAATTAATATGCAGAAATCTATTGCATTTCTGTAACAATGATCTATCAGAAAGAGAAATTAAGAAAATATCTTTGGTGAACAGATCACTTATTGTGGCGATCATTTTGAAACATATAAAAATATAGAATCACTATGTTGTATAACAGGAACTAACATAGTGTCGTAGATCAACTACACTTCAAAACAACTCATAGGAAAAACAAACAAATCAACTCATAGGAAAAGTGATCTGATTTGTGGTTACCAGAGGTAGGGTGTGGAGGGGGAAGAATTGGATGAAGGCAGTCAAAAGGTACAAACTTCCAGTTATAAAATAAATAAATACTGTGGATGTAATGTACACCATGATAAATATAATACTGCTGTATATGATATATGAAAGTTGTTAAGAGAGTAAATCCAGAGTTCTCATCAGATGGAAAAGTATTTGTTTCCATTTCTGTAATTTTGTGTCTATATGTGATGATGGATGTTCACTAAACTTACTATGATAATCATTTCATGATGTCGACTAAACTTACTATAACCATTATGCTGTACACCTTAAACTTAACACAGTGCTGTATGTCAATTATATCTCAGTAAAACTGAAAGAAAAAAATTTAAATAAATAAAATTAAAAACCTCCACTATCTCTCCTGTGCTGGCTTAGCTGCTGTTTCTGTGTCTACAAGACCTGCTCCTACTCCCGTCAAAGTGTCCAAGTCCTGAGCACAACATCTGGCCCTTGTGTATGTGCCCTCCCTCTCCACTGAAAAAGGATGGGAGTCGTACGCATTTTTTTATCCCTGATGCTAGCACAGTGCCTAGCAAATTGGAATTATTCAGTAAGTATTTCCTAAGTAAATGTTTGTTGTTAAATAAGTTGATTTTGGGGGATCGTATCAAAGCTTGTTGTACGGTAACCTGAAATTACAGGCGCGGGAAGAAGAACTAAAGGCCAAACGCCGAGGGCTTTTCTCGCGAGAGTGTCGCAAAAAGCGCGGTTTCCCTGTCGCGCCGAGCACAGCCCTGTGCGGTGGTCGCCGCGGTCTGCGTGAGAGGGTCTAACATGAAGTCTTTGATACTTACTGACCAGGTGAGAGGAAGACGGATCTGCAAAGGAGATCCAGGATGAGTGTCCAGAAAGGGAGGAAAGCCAGCCGCTCCGGAGAGAGAAGACGGCCGAAGAAGCTGAGCCTGATGGAGCGTCAGGGAGAGGAGCGCCAGTGCCCGCACCGCCAGGGAGAACAGTTGACAGGAACATACAGAAGCTGGATGCTCAGAGATGAATTTCGGAGAGAGGGCTTCCAGCACTAAGGCATGTGCTTGATAAGGCAAAATTGAAAGGTCATGAGGCTGAAGACTTAAAAGACGGTAAGCAGACACATGGAACACTGGGCACATAGTCTATTCCCTGAGCTGCAATTTGAAGATTTTATTGACGGAGTTGAGTACCTGGGAAATAAAAAGCTGCTGCTGATACTGTAAATGAAGAGGAGGAATTAAAAATAGAAAAAACGCAACTGGACCTATCCTTTTAAAATACAGTTGTACAATGTACAATAGTAACTCAATGCTTCATTTAGAAATCTGACTGAGGTTGGATAGGCCCCAGTTGAGAAAATTTATTAACTTGCTATCTTCCAAATTTGAGATGACTTTATTTTGTCTACTTTGAGTGAAAATCTTTATGTAGTGAAACTTTTACAAATTTCCTGTTTAAAGTCTGGTATTATTTATAATTGTTACTTATTTAAAAAAAAAAAAGAACTTAAAATTTCCGATATTGTAAATGACTGGTAGGCTCTGCTTGCTTATCGACACGTTGGACTTGGCAGACATGCAATTCTGGTTACACGTGAACATCTGATGCATCCCTACTCAGTGTGTATGTTTCCAAGAGAGTCACATGACACTCATTGCTCTGCAGGTTAAGAGTCCTGGGCCAGCCAAACCTTGCAGCCTGCTGGCACAGACAGGGAGGGTGTGGACTGTCTGTCAAGTGCACAAAAGCCAACTAGGGCAGAGAGCATGAGAACCGGTTGGAAGAAGAATGACAACACAGGGAGATGAATCTCCAGTTCAGCAATTCTAGTCCCAGCTCTTTCATTAATGAGCTGTGTGACCTTGGACAAGTGAGTTCCTCTTGGTAGGCTCCAGTGTCCATATCTGTAAAATGAGGGCTTGGATTGGCTGGTCTCTAAAGTCCCTTCCAGGATTGATGCTCTGTGACTCTGTGATCAGTGTGAAGACTGTGGACATCAGTGGAAGGAAGCAGGTAAGTGTGTATCAGGAGCATGTGGTAACTGGCCCATTGGTTCCAGGCCTTCAGCAGTCTTCAGGAAAAAGAAACCAAGCTAGGAGAGAGATCTGCTCTAAGGCACCCTGGAAGTAGAGACTTCTGGGGCACAACATCTCACCATTGTGACTAAAAGATCTAACTCAGGTCTGTCAGAAGGAAGCATTTCCAAGGATTGGAGTGGTGGTAGGTGAGGAGCAGAGCAGGGTTAATTTTCACATAGTAATAAAATTACCACATTTGGGGTAATTATGTTTATTGGCCAATAGTTTTTTATTGTTTCTTTGCACTGAAATTATCTAAAATTGTGTTGGAAATGATGCAAAGAGTACCACTTGGAACTTAGCTAGGGCAGGCATGATAGCAATGCAGTGTTTTCGAATGAAACTTAAGTCGGTGATTGAGATTATTTTGAGTTTGAGGCTGTGAACCATCAAGTCATAGAAATTCACAATTGCCTTAGCCAGGAAAAAAAAAAAATCCAGTTTATTCTGAACTTTACCTGTTTTAAATGGGTGGTAGTGGCTTTGATAATTATATTAAAGACTCATTGGGAAGGATAAAGAAAAGTATATGTATGCCTAGTTGAATAAATAAATCATAACCAACTGTTGCTAGTCAGTTAGTGCCAGTACTTGGCAGAGAACTTAGGGTGAGTAAAGAAGAAAATAACATTATGATTTTTTTAAATCCTGGGAATATTCTTTTGGGTCATGGTTCACTGGTGTCAGAATTTCTGAGCGGTATGTGGAAACTCCTGCCTTTGTCCTTGAAAGAGCTGGAAATACACGGCCACAAGGTGTGCTGAGGAACACGGGCTTCTGCTTTAGGGTGACTCCTTTCAAATCTGGTCCTTCCTTGGTGTTTGACCAAGAGTTTCCTCACCTTCTTAGAAAAATGCTTGTGTAATGATTCACTTGATTTCAGAGAAGGTAGATATATAATTGCTTAAACTCTTGAAGGTGCTTGGGTTTGAATCCTAGTGGACAAAACACAAGCCAGGTGTTGGTGTGGAGAAGTACCATTTTTGGCTCTCAGCATTGAGGTGGACCAGGAGCAAAGAATAGCCCCTCCTGAGAAATGAGGGGACCAGCCAGATGCAGAGAGAATTAAAGGAAGTAGGTCAAGCTTTAGGCTTCCAGGAAAAGGAGCCAAAACACAAAATGGTAACAGTTAAATTTACTAAGTACTTACTCTGGGCCAAGCAGGGTTCTAAATCATAATGATCATAATCAGAATTATACTATTAGTAGTTCTCATACCAACCCTCTGAAGCAGGCTCTCTTATTTCCATTTTCTAAATGGAAAACTCAGGTACAGAGAGGTTAAATATTCACCTACGGAAAATCAGGTGGTAATTGTACAGCCGGGATACAAACCCAGGAAGTGGGGCTGCAGAGTCGTGACTATGAACCACCTGTGTCCTGGTGCATCTATAACCTTTCAAGGTCGTATACAGCTCTCATTTTCTACCTCCAGCATCTGATCTGGACTGAGTAGGTAATAAACTTTGTTGAATGTTCCTGAACTGAATAAAACCAAGCAGACTCAGCTTGTGCCCACCCGGGGTCTATGGGAGGCTCTATTCTGCTCAGCACAGTACAAGAGAGAGAAGCAGACAGCTAGCCAGTCCCTGGGGGCTGGCAGCAGAAGCCTGGTCCAGCCAACTGACGTGGGATCATGGGCAGGATTCCCTCTCACTGCGCAGAAAGAGGGAGGAAAACCCTGGGCACACTGGAGCCCAGAGTGGGGCGGGGGTGGGGAGGTGAGGAAACAGCCTGCTCATTCCATAGCATGTACTGAGAACTCAGTACACCAGCCCCTTGTGCTGGGCACTGACCACTGCGGAGACAGAGTCGGATTGTGCATGTTCCATGTCCTTGAGGAGTACTGGGAGGGGCTGCCTATCTGAAAGGACCCAGGAAACTGCCTTAGGATCCCTGTCCTGCTTTGTAGGGCCAGAAAAGATCAACTCTAAATCCTATTGGCTCCCTTGTGGAGTTTTAAACATTCAGGTCATGCCACTAACTGGATTCAGGAGATGGGTTATAGAACTTTCAGACCCCTGGGTGAACATTCTAGATGAAGAATGTAGGGGCTAAGGTGGTGGTGAGGCCGGGTAGACGAGAACTTGCAAAAGGACTCTGGGATTAAAATGGCTAGAGAGATTGTTGGATGAGAGAAAGGAGAAAAAGAACGATACCTGTTCTTGTGTTCATAAACATTAGGATCTGTTTACCTCAGTAGGGAGGAGAGGGCGTTTATCCTCTGTGTTAGCCATGGAACCTTCTTTTGGGTCAGGTCTCTTGAGTGATAAAGCGGTTCTGGTTGGCAAGGGGCTTGGTCGGTGACGAGCGATGCAGGCGATGTCTGGTTTGCCTGGACCGTCCCAGTTTATGCTTGCTGTACTGGTGCATTGTTTATGTTGCCTTGTTTCACTTTAAAAAGCATCCTGGTTTGTATGATAAAATTTTATGGTCTTGCTTCCCATGGACAAAAAACACTTGCATTTTTCTGGTGGGCCTGAGTTGTGAATTTTAAGGGTAAAAAGATACTGGGGTGTAAACACCTCTTGCTAGACAGCTTTTTCCTTTGTCACCACCATGCCTTGAATATGGACAGAACTCTGTCCTTTCCCCCCTTAGCTTGGCTGGAAATATATAAAACTAAAATTTGCTTTTAAAATTAATGGATGTAAAATTATTGGAAAGTGAAAAAAAAACTTCTTTAAAATAGAAAAACGGGCACAGGGTACAAATTCATTAAGTTTTTGCCATAGATCAATTTTGACCGGTTCTATTTAGAGTTAACAGTTCTTGGATCTTTTAGCTTTTCTCCACCTAGAGTTCTGGGGCACACAGCTGGACCAAGGCTGGAGTGGGGTGCCAGTAGGGAACCACAGATGTTGGGGCAGCCCCTCAGCCTCTCACATGTCCTGCTTTCCTATAGGACCCTAGTCCTCCGGGGGGAGGGGGCAGAGGGAGTTATTCTCTCATGCGGTGCCACCTCTGGAGATCTGCTTGAAGCATAGTCACTGTGAATGTAGCGATTATTAGAAACTTGCAGAATAATCAAGGAGAAGGAATGAAATTGGTATTTCATGAAGTTTAACTGAGCATCGCCATGCTCATTAGCAGCAATCAGCTCAGTTTATGTGGCCTTGGTTACAGATGGAAGGAAATGAGGATTGGGGGAAGGAGCCTTTCTTGTGTGTCCTTTGCCCTCTCTCTCTCCCCTCACTGGGGCTCCTGTGTCTGTGTTGTTGTGCTGCTGTTGCTAAATCCATCAAACGAGACCTGTGACTGTATGTGACCTTAGTCATCTGTTTGTTACAGAAGCAGTTTTGGACTGTTTGAACTGCTTCATCACCTCTTTCCTTTGGAAGCAGATGGAGAGTAGGAGGAATATTAATAGATAATTATTGAGCATTAGGCCTGACATAGATGTTGAAGAGAATTACAGGGTCAAGGAATTAGAGTCCAAATTCAAGGAGATGTAAAAAGAATGAGAAACCTCTAACACTGTTCAGGTTTTGACGTTGGAAGCGCATTGCTTCAAAGATCTAGAAGCGTGTAGTAAAAACCACACCAGTTTCCCAACATAAAACAGCTAAAGATCACTGAGTAATAAGAGATAGCAAGGGTGTGCTTTTCAAGGAAAGTTCCCTAAGAAGCTTGCTATTTCAGGGAGACATGGGTCCTGGGTTTTGTGAGTCAGTTTTAAAAGGAGCCAAATGAGCTTATGACCAGTATTAATGCCTGTAGCTACTGAAGTTGAGACGGGGTTGTCAGTCAGTTCTCATGCTTCCTTCCATTTAAACTTTGTGTGTTACTGGGGGCACATGAATGGGCTGGGAATGTTTCCCTGCAGGGTCCTTGCTGATAGTTCCTTCTGATAAACTGCCTTATTCCTCACGTCAAGCCCTCTTCATAACGAAATAAATTATGGGTTGATGAAATAACATACTGATTATTTAAGAAACATGACATAACCTATCTATGAAGACTATTGAATGTGTGCAGAACTCTTCCAAATTTTAAACTCTGGGGGCTAGAGACCAATTCTGAAGCCACTGCCATTGCTCAAAACTTTGTTTTCTTTTACAAATCACGTCCAGGATTTGTCACCAGTCTTAAAAGCAGTCACATTTATAACTTTATAATAATGATAGAAATACTGAAAGCATTCAAGTTTTAATTAAGAATAATAGTTGAAATGTATCAAGGGCATACTGTGTGCCTGGTCCTGCCCTGAGAGTTTTACATCCTCCTAATAATAAGTATTCTTATATAGGGCTGATTATATTATTATTCCAGTTTTACAGGT
Organism: Camelus bactrianus; assembly: GCF_048773025.1. Taxonomy (NCBI): domain Eukaryota; kingdom Metazoa; phylum Chordata; class Mammalia; order Artiodactyla; family Camelidae; genus Camelus; species Camelus bactrianus. Next base: position 47,224,105 of record NC_133542.1, read on the forward strand.
AAGTATTATCACAACCCAAACTCTCTCCAGTATTCCTGACCAGACATCTGACTGTCTACTCAACATCATTGTTTGGATATGTAATAGGCATCTCAAGTTCAAAGTGTCCAAAACTTGGCTGCTAATATTACCTTTTTCCTTCTTCCAACAAACTTGTACCACTTCAGTTTTCCCCACCCCAGGTAATAGCAACTCCAGCCTGCAAATTGCTTATGCCAAAAACCTTGGCGTCATCTTTGATTCCTCCTTGTTCACACAGCACATCCCATCTGGTTAGCAAATCCTGTCACTGCACCTTCAAGCTGTATTGGAATCTGACCAATTCTCATTCCTCCACCACTGCTACCTGGTTCAAACTACCATCCTCTCTCACCTGGATGACTGCAGTAACCTCCACCTGCCCTTGCCCACTTCAAGTCTAATTCTCATCACACTAGCCAGACTGGCCCTGTTAAAATGCAAGTTCTGAACCCCCTAGCTGCTTCCCATCTGACTTCTTTTCTGATCTTTACCTTGAGTTCACAGACCCTGAATTTTATGCAATGTTTTGTGCATATGTGAATTCTGTGTATTCTTCTGGAAGAACCTACGGGGTGGTCACAAGATTCTCAAAGGACTCAAAATCCTCCAAAAGCTTAAGAATCACTGCTTGGAGGAAACTTCATACTTGAAAAGTCAATTTAAAGAAGGCATTTACTCAAATTTTAAATGATTTGGAAAGGATTCTTTATTTGACAAAAGGAATCACTGAAAATGTCTTATATGTTTACAATACCATGAAATAAATATACAGGCTTGTTTTAGTGGACTCTTTGTGACCCAAGTGTATCAGTTCTAAGAGGATTCAGAGTAAATCTGACTATATTAAAATCTGTATTTAACAGATGTTTGAGCCCCCTAGCTAACAGGTCTCTTATTTCAAATAATATAAGCCTATATGCATAGTTTGGGGCCTAGTATGTGTAAAGTATTGTATTTGGAAACGTTTTTGACATACTTTAGTACACAGAACTTAACTGCAGAGCTTGGTACAGAGTAGACCCTTGATGTCTGTCTTTTCTGTACTCTTCTCTCCTACTTCTCATCCTAGAATTTGTAGCATTTCCCAGATCGGCAAATTGTGAAATGAGATTGGACTTAAATTCATTCTCTTGGCCAAGGAGAGAGACCAGCAGTGATTGCAGGTGAGTCAGTCTGGATACCGGCTCTTGAGTCCCTGAGACCCGCGCACTCAATTGTCTTCTGCCTCATTCCCTTGACCATTTATAAACTAGAAACCCTGACCTATATCCCAGGGGTGTTAAGTGGATTAACCGGTAAACCATAATTAATTGCAACGTAAACATTAATTATTGTTTTCACGGTCAGTTCCGGTCTGGATTCCTGACCTGGAGAGAGACCCTGCTCACACAGTGGCCTCTGTGGGAGTTCAGAGCACCCGCAAACTCCATGAGGGATGTGTCCTCCTTTGACATATGTTAGGAGTACTCTGAAGTGTTGTAAAGTACTTGAGTTCTCACTGGAGAGATGTCCTATTTATAAGTGACTGCAGGGAACCTGGCCCCCATCTCCAACACTAGAAGGGCTGCCGTTGGGGCAGAGGCTGTGGATTTGCCTTTTATGGGCTCAGGGGACAGAACTAGGACCAGTGGGGAGGCAAATGTTAGCTCAAGAGTGGGAAGAACTTTAATGGATGAAGCAGTTCAACTCTGGACCCAATGCCTGAAAAAGCAGGGAGTTCTTCCCAGTCATGGAAAAGTTCAAGGGAAGGCTAGATGACTTTATTTTCAAATAATTTATTGTTTGATTACCTAACCTGTGTAGGGTATTATGCTACATGCTGGAGGAACCCAAATGTGAATAAGATAAGTACTGTGGTCTTAGCACAGATGTAAGAGAGGTTTAAGAAAGTAAACTCCATCCATCCTTCCTTCCATCAATCCATCCAAAGAATATACAGTTGTTTCTCGGTATTAATGGAAGATTAGTTCCAGGACCCGACCCCACCTCAGTCTGCCCTCCATAACTGTGGATGCAGAACCCTCAGATACAGAGGGCTGACTGTGTGTTGAGACATCATAGCCCTGGGCGCTATAGAGCACTGAATGAAACAAAGATTTTTGTGCCTTACAGGTGGTAGATGAGATGGATAATAAGAACCCTTAAAGCATGAAGTTAATGTTAGTCCTTGAGAATGAAATTAGGAAAAGTTAACATGAAACAAAACCAGTTGGCTAATAGGGGTGTAATTACAGCTAAGGAAGCTTAAGTAAAACAGATCATTGCATATGTTGGCAACTGTGATGACTGTTGTGTAAAGGGGGTAGTCTGCCTGGAGCTAGAAGATAGGGAGTCAAAGAAAAAATTTGTGAATTTGTTCCTAGCATTATCTGAATACAGGATAGTGGACCAGGGACTGAGGACATCAGGCTGTCATAGCTCAGTGACACTGGCCATTGAGATCATTCAACTCACACTCTTTCAAGAAACTCTTCCTATTCTCCTGGCTGACTGCTACTTACTTTCAGGTTTTGACTTAAGTATAACATCTGTACTTTCACATATTCTTCTCCTGCGTGGCACTTATCACACTGTAATTTACTGTTTCTTAACATCTATCTTCCCCACTAGACCAGAAGCTGCATAAGGGTAGGAGCCCTGCTGGTCTCATTCACCACCATATCCAGTTACCGGGCACACAGAGGCACTTGGTAAATATTTGTTAAATGACTGGGTAAATAAATGAAAGATGGAATGATTTCCCAGGAAGATTTTCCTGTAAGGGAGGAATTCTCTTGAGTAGAGAGATGACTTATATTTCTGGAATTCTTGGAGACCTCACAGTGCAATTCTAACATGAGGTAGAAATGAGAGTAAACAGGAAATGAGCAATGAGACTTCAGAGATGGAAGAGCATTATGGAAGTGGTTATGCAAAAGAGGGCACCTGATCTGAGTACCGAATCAAAGATGGAATTTGGCACGTCAAGCTGAGGGGTGGAGGGAAAAAGATTATTCTAGCCAGAGATGGACAGCATGAGCAAAGATACCGAGTTTGGAATTGAGAGTGCACATAGAGGAGTGATGGGGCGTAACATGGGGGTGGAGGGGCAGGCTGGGATCCCACTGAGACAGGGTAAAGAGTTTGGACTTACTCATCTGTTTGCAGGCTTTGCCAGAGAGGGGACCCCTGCATTGCTTGGGGGTCAGTTCCTTTTGTAGTGTTCCAAAAGATGTGGTGTGGACAATGCAAAGACTGGATGACTCCAGGAGAAGGCCAGCTGGCTGTCTCCCTGCAGTCCTCCACAATGGGGTATTACCTCAGTAATCTCATAGGGTCCAGGTTCTGGCCCTTTGCTTGTCAGGCTCAGAAATCTGTTTGCTCTCAGGTAGATCTGAGCTCACAAGGCTACTGTATATAACCAGGATGCTCATTTAGTAATTCACAAGGGAAACTAGCACTGCTAAAGATATCAAATGCTCAAGTCCTATGGCTAGAACGTTCTAGCCCTGTAAGCAGACCACATACGAAGTCATATTGTAATCAGGTGTCAGTTTGTTAACTCACAAGAAATATAATGCCCAAGGATGCCCAAGTCCAATGGCTACGTAGTCATTTCCTGTAGGTGGATCTACATGGGAAGCCAGACTACAATCCGTTGCTTGATAAGCTTAGAGTTTAGGACAAGGGGAAATCATTAAAAGAATGTTCTGAAACATCTGACCTAGTCCTCTATAATAGGCAGATACTTGTCACCAGAATTACCTATGTCACCTTTTTAACCAGAACCTCTCTGCCCTGGATGGTATTAGATGAACAATGCCAAGGTTTGTTTGACCTCCTTTCCCTGCATTTTCATGGCTGGTCAACCTCCCTTCTGACTTATGCTTCCTTTCTTTAGCTATATTAACACTTTAAATCAGATTTCATCGAGTTCTCTGGGTCTGAGAACCATTCAGTTTCTTTAAGGTGACTCAGCAAATCTCTGCTGTAATCAATGATGTATTGATGTCCTAGTTTAACTCTCAGAGGACAATCTCATCTCTAATTCTTTCAGGATCACTCACTGTTGCCCATAGTGCAGACAATCTCCCCAGCCTTGAGATTCTAGGGCACCTCAAGCCTCAGATGACTTAGAACAATCTTATTTAACATTGTCAGAATTTCACAAACTAGATAAAACCTCAGTGATAATAACCCTTTCCATTCCATTCATGTGCCTCTTTGCAACCAAAACACACGTTCACATCTGTTATTTTACTCCATCATTCTAAGATGGAATTCTTTACCTCTTGAGGTAAAGAGGGCAGGGATTGGAGTTGCTCATGGTCGCACAGTTAACAAGACGCAGAAACAGAGCTCAGACCCCAGGCCACTGTCTAGTATGTCCCACTGCTTCACCACGGAAGAGGGGAGAGTTCTAAATTCCACATACATTGAAAAGAAAAATCAAATTACACTAATGTTTAATTTATTCACTTGAAGGTCAAGTGGAGAAGTCAGGTGTTGAGGCTTGGCATGAAAGTCATGATGGAGAATTCTAGTATCAGAACCAGGGCTTGATTAGCAGCAGATCTGCCCAATCTCATCACTTCCTCAAAGAGGCAAAACAATGGGATTAGACAGACCCATGTGGCAGAGCTGGCAGGAGCCGTAGGAACAAAGACCAAATCATAGACTGGAAGGCCCATGAGTGAGCCCAGAGTTAGACAAGAGGGGACTGGTGTCCCTGAGGGATATCACCACCAAGCTGCAGGGAAGATAGGGCGAATGGCCCCTCTCAGCCTTTCTAGAATCATATCTTTCCTCTAAGCACTGCTCAATATAGGAGGATACCTTCCCACTCTTTGCTTCTTTGCCCTAGACATTACCCAGACCACCTCCCTTTGTCCTAATGACCAGTAATGAGTATCCACCCTGGGCCAGGTTTGGGATAGGGTCATTATTTTGCTCATAACAAGCTTGAAGACTGAATTGCCTCCATCCTACACCCAAGAAACTGTAGCCCTTGGAGGTTAAGTATCTTGCCCAAGGTCACTCACTAATATATGCTGGAAATGGGTTCTAGAGCAGGTCAGTTGGATGCAGTAGAACTCAAGCTTTTCCCATTGTGCTCTGTACATTCATGGCTCATAATGAGTCGTTACAGTTCAGGCCTCTTTTGTCCTCCAGTCCTCCTGGTCAGAGTGTTGAGAACAAGAGACAGGAGAAAGGCAGGAGAGTGTTGCATTCAGTATGTCCTAGAGCCAGACTGCCTGGACTCAAATTCAGGCTCCACCACCAGCCAGCTCTGTGACCTGGGGCAAGTCTTACCCTCCTTGTGCCTGCTTCCTCACTTGTAAAAGAGGATAATAATAGTAGTCACTTAAAAATTGTTTTTAAATAATAGTATCCACTTTATGGGATTGTTATGAGAATCAAATATGTTAATATAACTATGGTGCTCAGAAAATTGAGCACACAGTAAATGCTTAGTAAAAACAGCCATTAGTATCTTTTGATTAAATTGAGGTCTTGACCTCAATCCATTCTGACCCCTTCATTGGATTTGGGAGACAGCGCAGCCTTGTTAAGTCCATAATTCTAAGCCATCTCTTGAGGTGGGTTACCTTGTAGATGGGTCACCTAAACTATTTTAATGGATCATCTTAACCATTTTAACAGATCTCTATGATATAAATATCAGACCTCATCTGGAATTTTAGGGTCACACCACAGGTGGTCCTTACAGTTTGCCTCTGCTCTACCCTCCTCCTAGCTTTCCTAGAAATGCCTGTCAAAGTGATGGGGAGTTTACTGGAGAGTTGCCCTGATGTGGTCATTAACACTGCCCAGAGAGACCATTCTTTGCATGCTTTGTAGCTTAGCAGGCTCCTGAATCTTCTCAGCCAGTGAGGTTCCAGAAGCCTGAGCTGGCAGGAAAGGGTGTGGCAACCCCAGTTGACTCCAGAAAGGAAGCCAGCTCTGTCCACACAGACAGCTGTAGACCAATTAAAATGGTGCATTAACTAATTAAGGACTGTGAATGAGGCTCCACTTCCCTGAGGTGCCTCATAAATGTCAGTAATGACAGCCTTGGGCAGGAACCTTCTATGACTTGGAACTGGCTAACTTAGGTGACAGGATTCAAACAAAAAAGACAACAACCTGCAAGACATAAATTCATACTTTCAAATGGAATCTTTATACAGTTCAATTTCAGAAATACTTATGAAACTTAATTAGGAAAGGAGACAGTGCTGGACATGATGGGGACACAAATGGGTGACACTCAGTCTGTGACTCCAGGGTGCCAGTTCTCCATCTCTACTTCCACTTCTCAGCAGTCCCTGCAGTTCCTCTCACAGGGAATATTGCCATCACCCCCTAACTGGTCTCCCCATCTCTTATGTCCTCAGCCATAATCCATACAAACCAACTTTGGTCACATAACTCTTCACTCAAAATGGCTTCCTGTTGCCAACACATTAAATACAGATATCTTACCAGTATTAAAGACCCCACAGATTGGTCCAAATGAACCTTTCCAGGTTTTTCTCTAAACACACTGCACTCCTCCATGCCAGCGCTTAAGCTCACTGTCTTCGTTTTCTCCCCATCTTCCTCCTTTCCCTGAGTCTGTTACAAGGCACAGCATGCCTCCCCTTTCCATCTCTGACTAGACAGAGCTTGCCCACCTTTCAAAATTCATCTCCAGTGCCACTGCCTCCCTAAAGCATCCCATGATGTTGGTCTCCTCTAATGGGATGTCATTGATCCTACATTATCCTTCAATGCACTTGGCTTGTCCTTCCCTCACAGTTCAGTGTTTGCTTCCAGCCAGTCCCTCTGAGGAACTGGTTCTGGGATTGGCTTTGTCATCTTCCTCTCCCACAGCATAGCTGGCCCAGTCCTCATATGGAGTGAATTATACTGAATGGAATGGGGGAGATAAACCCAGCCCACAGGGACTAACACAAGCCAAAATGCCACAAGGTTCTGTGACAAGGCTCCAAAGCGGAATAGAATTCGGATTGGAGTGGGATGAATATATTCCAAACATGAAATACTGGGAAAGTTTTCCTCTTTTCATGTAAACTTTCCCTGATTTCTCCTCCTCTGTGACATACATCCTTCCTGTACCTGCCCCCACCCCCACTGTGGTATTCACACCCCAGTATTGTAATTGTTTATGTTTGATTTATCTGCTAGACTAGGAGACCCTTGAGGGCAGGGACCAAGCCTTAATCCCTGCTATATTTTTGTACCTAGCCCAGAGCTTGGCACATAGTAGGTGCTCAAAAAATATTTATAGGAGGAGGAAAAAGAGGGTGGGAGAGAGGGAAGGGAGGGTTTATTCATGTAGAGATGAGGGGAAGGTGAAGGCTACAGAGAAATTGAATCCAAAGAGATACAGTCATATGTGGGGACTCTGCCAAATTGTCTTGGTGGATTAGCTTGATATAATGAAGGTGCTCACTCATTGCATACTGCTTTTTGTAGGTGCTAATTGACATTGAGTAAATAAGAAAAAAAAAAAAAACCTGTATTCCCAGATCCCTTTGTCTCCTTCCTCCCCCCACATCCTGGAATTGGCACTGCGATACTTCCCTCAATAGAAGATAATTAGGAGGCAGTTGGCAGCTGCAATCCATCCCTCCTCTGTAACAGAGGGGCATTGTGACTGCTGGAGCTTTCAGTAATACAGAGATCAATCAAATGGCCACTTAAATTTAAGGTAGCTCTTTAAAAAAAAAATCAAAGGCTTCTAGATGAATCTGAAATTCCTTTTCCCTCGCTTCTCCACAAATAGGCAAAATTAGGAGTGGAATAATCACTTTTATCTGCCTCCAGTCAGAGCGCAGTAGCATGGCAGAAGGAGCTGTGGTCCTGGCATTACTGAGCGCCAGGCAGGACTAGCCGCCCCATCACTTACAAGGCACACAACTTAAGACAAATGCCTTAACCACTGAGGCTTATTCTTCTCATCTATGAAACAGGAATAATACTATCTTCTTCACAGGACTGTTGTGAGGATTAAATAACATGTACCAGAAATAAGTTAGTCCAGTGCTGGTGTAGAGAAAGCCCTAATTACATGTTAGCTATTGATCATCATGATTATTAGAAAAAAAACAACGACTTGGGTTAAGGATTCAAGGGCTTAGTGAAGTAGACAACTGTTATATATTTCAGAAATCCTGTTAGATGTTCCAGTTGTCTGCTGGGGCGGTTTTAGAGCACTTAGTATTCCTTTCACCCCCTATTTTTATTTTATCCTATTTATATGCTTATATTTATATACTGCAGAAAGTGTGGCACAGTTAGTTATGTTGTTTCTCTAGCAATTAAATTCCTCGCCGGTCCCTGTTTATCCTTAGCTTGTTTCCTACTACCCCAAGCCCTACTAGGAACACATGGTCAAGCACCTTCTTTGCTGTATCATTTTAAAGAGTGGGTGTTTGCAAGAACTTTCTTTGCAACTTGAACTTTGAAGAATCCAGATCCAAATATACAACATTCTAGGCTTTGGGTTTAAAAAAAAAATGACTATGCTTGTAAGGTAATCTGACATCCAGTATTTTCATTCGTACAGTTTTTTATTTTAATTTTTATCCGTTTGCTTGTTACCCATTTTTGTATAGGAAGTGAAAACATTTTCTCACGTGTATCTACAATGACAGCTGGAAATTTGAGGGGAGGGAGGAAGGGAGAAAGAAAGAGAATGATTGATTCATCATCGATAACACTTGGTAGCAGGAAGGTAAAAAAGAGAATAAATGAGAAGGGAAAGGAAGTAGGGAACAGGAGAGCCTATACATTGAGGTAGACCTTCAATAATTGTCTGGTGGATACATGAATGAATTGTAACAGAGCGTTAGACTAGAATTCCCGCAGAGAAGCAAGACATAATAGCTATCAGCTACCTAGAATGGTGGGACAGTGTCCAGAAGAACCTATAAAAAGATTTAGCAGAAAAGTGGTTACAAGACTCTTGCACTGTCACCCCCATCAAGGGTCCAAAGATGCTACTCTTGGAGGCTTTTGCAGAGGAGTTCTTTGGAGGGAGCAGTGAGTGTGCGAAGTACCACTGTGGCCCCAGGGGGTAAGGGATGTGGGTGCCCATCTCGTCTCACCTCTTCTCTCCTCACCTCATTGCAACAAGACCACTCAGAGCTTGAGCTGGGTCTCCTGCAGTTATGGGCCCTGGGGACTGGGTCTGACTCCCTCCCTGTAAATTTACAGGAAAAGAGCAGGGCTGGCTAATGCTTTGGCAGCAGAGCAAAGGAGGCTGCTGCTACTTCCCGATTGGCCAATGCTCCCAGAATTGGTTCAGGCAAAGAATGCTCCAAGGAGCAGCCTGCCCAGCTCTGCAGGGGAGAGCCGGTGTGGGACGCACCCTAGATTCGTTTAATAGACGATATGAAGAGGCCCCAGCTGAGGGGAGGCTGGATGAGGGCTGCAGCATTTTCCAGGGCTGGAATTGGAAGCTCCTGCCTGAACAGAGTGTTTTTGTTCAGGTTAAGGGACCCGGTCAAGTGAGAGACCACCTGGGTTGGGGGAGAGGGTAGGTCTCTGAGGAATTCACAATAATAGCACAGAAGAGAAAGTCAGTTTTAAACAACTGCCAGGCCTAGAGAGTGTGACACCATCTCACCAGTGTCTCAATCAAACAAGCCCTGTTTACCCACCTTCCCTCTCCTCCTCTCGCTCTTTCTCTAGGGGTGCTTTAGCAAGATGGGACTGTAAGGAAGGAAAGAGAAGATTTACACCTTGGTTTCCCACCAGCTGAAAGCCCCCTGAGTGAGGTTATAAGTTTCTATTACTACATGGATGTGGACATTTTAATTTACTGAATTGGTACAGTGACTTAAAGTGAAGGTAGGACTTTGGGCTACTTAAGTGTGGCCACCAAAACCCAGGTGCATGATTAGGTTTATATCTTGTGGCAAAGGAAGCTGTCCCCATTCCACCTCTGATATGTTTAAAGGGCAGTGGGAGATTTAAAACAGCATTTTCATTATATTCCGCAAGTTTGTTTTTTTTTTAATATTTTTTCTGAAAATATTCACAAGTCTTAATTTTTTTATTTTTATTTTTAAATTTTTTAAAGTATGTTTATTGTTTGTTTGGTTTTTTGTTTTGGGGGAGGTAATTAGGTTTATTTATTTACTTATTTATTTTGATGGAGGTGCTGGGGATTGAACCCCCAGGACTCTGTGCATGTTAAGCATGTGCTCTACTGCTGGCTGTACCCTTCCCCTATATTCCGTAAGTTTTGGTTGTTCAACTTAACTGGGTACAGCATGAATAGATGAACAGATGAAAAAAAATGAATGAGTGTTGTTTATATTAGGATGCACTATAATTCAAACTTAGGGCTTTTTAAAAATTGAATTCTTGTAACATGTTATCACCTTTGTAAGGTGTATGGTTGTAGGTGGCAGATGACTGTAGCTCTCAGCTGTACCAAGTCCTGTGTTGATGTTAACACTACCCTCCCTGTTTCCTGTTACCACAAAAGCAGTAGCAAGCGAAATGTGTAATCAAAGTCTCTTGTTAGGTTCCTAACTTCCTTTTACTCTCTTACTACATTCATGATCTGCTCAAAAGCTTAGCAGCTGTTGAGCTGAGAATGCATTTATACTCAGGTGTAAAAGAGTCAATAGTTGGCTACCTGCTTATTTCCAGGGACATTTTTGCTTTAACACTAAAAGTGCCTGAGTTCAAAAAAATGATGCCTTGCATGGGGGATCTGGGGCATCAGCACCAGGCAAATGTCAACTGAGATTTCTTTCGGAAGGGGCTCCCCAGCTGCCTGGGAGCCTGGGCTCTAGGGACGTACCTACACTACTCCAACTTAACTTGCCTGAGATGGTGAATGTGAAAGCGTATTAAACTATAACGTAGCCTGCAAATGTGAGCCAGTAGTATCATTATTCTTTAATAGCTGCAACTACTGACAGCAGACTTGTAAGCTCTTAAAAGGTTAGTCACCCACACAAACGCTTTTGCTGTCCTTATCAAATTATCTCTTTTTAACTAGAATGTCTTGAATATACCAGAGGGCCAGAAGCAACTCTCACCATCATGACAGACATAGTTTTGAAAACCAAAGATTTAGTCCCTTGAAGGGCATTTTTTTTTTTCTTTCTCCTTGTCTACTTCCACCTGTCCAGAAGCATTTCTGCTTCAGATGCAATCAGTCCCATCTTGCAACTGAGGCAAAACCTCCTGCCTGGCCTGAGCTTTTGTGTGTGTTAGAAATGATAAGAAACAGCTGTCCTCGGATTAATGCCATCATCCCTGTTATGATGCAGCCATTCAGCTTGTGGCAGCAATCGTGTGTTAGATGAATGTCTTTCTAAATTCAATCACCCCAAAATAAATACATTGCAGTAGCCTCATTAAACAAAATTGGATGCAAGGAGAGGATGTGGCTGACTGATAGGAAATGAGAAAGAAGTAGAATCTTTTAAAGCTGCACACATCATCTTGCCCTTCAGAAACCTCTTCTAGGACCTAGTTCAGCTTTAGAACATTTAGGTTGTTTTTTTTTTAAAGATGCTTATGTATGTGGTACCATTTTCTCCAAAGAGAGATCTTTTTAAAAATAGCATATGATAAAATAATGTATGTATCCATATTAAGAGAGAGTCATACAAAGTAGGCAAATATGCAGATGTGTTTATACACAGTATATCATATTTGACATTTAGCATATCTTAGCCAGCTTGTTCGGCTGATCAGTCAAATATTTTAAAGTTTAACCACACAGGTGCTGAGGGGATGTTAAATTTAATCCATTCACGTGTTCATTCACCTAACACATACTTGCTGAGACCTACTCTGTGCTATGTCCCATGCTCTTCATTAGGGAACTATTATGAACCAGACAGCCTGTCTTGGAAAAGCTGCTTAGAATGGGGTGTGGGATTGAATAGACACCAATAACAGCACTGAGAGGTTCAACAGGCTAAGTGCCATGAGAAAGAGATGCAAAAAGACCCATGAGAGTTTAGAAGAGAAAGTGTTTGTTTATCTCTATTCAGAAACAGAACATCTTCAAGCAGGAGGCAACATTTGGGCTGGACCTTGAAGTCTGTGAACAGTTTCAAAGTTAAGGTCTTTCATGGCAAAGGAAACGGTGTAAACAAAATGGATATCCTACATTTTGGTGAGGGGTCGGGGGAGGGAGGGCACAGACATACACAGGGGAGTCGTCCATAAAGCCGGGCACACAGATGAGAGTCCTGCATGCTGGGCTAAAGGGTTTGAACTTTTATGCCATATGCACTTGGGAGCCAGAATAGGAATGATATGATCAGAGTTGTGCACCAATTTAATCCAGTAGCAGGCTGTGGTTAGAACTGACTGGAGGTTCTAGAGACCAGATTTACAGCAACATGGATGGGCCTAGAGATTATCATACTAAGTGAATTAAGTAAGACAGAGAAAGACAAATATATGACATCACTTATATGTGGAATCTGAAAAAATGACACAAATGAACTTATTTACAAAACAGAAACAGGCTCACAGACATAGGAAACAAACTTATGGTTACCAAAGGGGAAAATGGGGTAGAGATAAATAAGGGGTTTGAGATTTGCAGATACAAACTACTGTATAGAAAATAGAAAAACAGCAAGGTCCTACTGTATAGCACAGGGAACTATATTCAATATCTTGTAATAGCCTATTATGAAAAAGATACATATATGTATAACTGAATCACTATGCTGTACACCAGAAACTAACACAACATTTTAAATCAACTATACTCCAAAAATTTTTTTTAAAAAGTTCGGTGGGGAGGGTACAGCTTAGCGGTAGAGCGTGTGCTTAGCGCGCATGAGATTTTGGGTTCAATCCCCAGTACCTCCATTCAAATAAATAAATAAACCTAAGTACCTCCCTCCAAAACAAAACAAAACAAAAAAGTTCAGGCCAGAGATAAAGAAAAGGGGGCTTAAGGTAGGATTGTGGCGAATGAGCACTGGAGAAACAAACATGAATTATTAAAAGAGAAAAATCAATGAGTCCGTGACTGGATGTTTTAGGCTCACTGTGTTCCTCTGGGCTTTAGATTGATTTTTACAGGTTAGGGCTATGTGGGAGAGGTGTGTATGGTTCAGGGTCCCAGCGGGAAACAGAATCTGACTGAGGTGGTTCAAGAGATTTTAATGAAGGCACTACTTGCAGAGATGTGGGTAGGATTCAGGGAACCAACTGGAGGTGGTGAGGCACCCAGAGATTAGCAAGAGTGGGAAGCTTTAGCACCCCTCAGGGGCAACAGGAGGAAATAGTGTTACTAGGTTCCAACGACAGCTGAAGTCGTGGAGGTGCTGTGATCTAGGAAGGAAAAACAAGGGAGCAGGGAAGAAATACCCTTACCTCTGTCCATTGCTGCCCTTTGGTCTGCTGGTTCCTTTCATTGGCTAAACTGAACTGAAAAGATGACCAGGTAATGCAGTTATAGGGGTGGGCTTCTCAGGGCACAGAGCAGGGGGAAACATGGGCAGAAGTAATGGTAGGGGAGAGGGTGGGGGGAACAAACGGAGAGTAACCAACATACAGTGTTAAATTGTGCTGTATGTTAGGTGATATTGAGTGTCCTGGAGTTCCTTAAATCCTGGGAATTTCAAACAGGGGTTTCACCATGAAACCTGATTCCAATATGATCATTACCACACACTTGATAAGAAAACCTAGTAATAACATCAAAATAATGAAAGATAAGTGCCAGGCTTGGGCACATAATATAACCGTCGAATCTCAGTTTATCTGGAGAACAATGATATTAATTCGTGCTGTGTCTGCTCTCTAAGGTCATTATGAAAATAAAGTGAGATAAAGCTTGTAAAAAGTGTTTGTTAAATTAATTTTTGACATAAATCACTAGAAAGATGTGAAGGATAGTTCTTATCATCTGGGATCATTCCTTTTTCGTCTTGGTGCACTCCACCCTACCAGCACAGTGTCTGGCCCAGGGAGCCGTTCCATTAACATTTGTGGCATTGAATTAAATTGAATTCTGAACATACACCCTTCCTCCCTTGATTCATGCACAGTCTCTTTCAATCAGCTTTGTCACTGTGGGACTTTTTACTTTCTTCAACATTTTCTATCCCTTTAATAACCCAACAGAATTAAAGTAATTGGAAAATGCTAAACTACACTCCATCAAGGTAAAGTTCCTCCGTATGTTCTTAGAGTGAGACATCGTTAGTAGCTTTGACCAAGGATCCCGGGTCTGGACGTGGGACTCCTTACCTGAATTTACTAGTTTCCTCTCACAGCCTAAAACTGCTGCACACACTGTGATTTGGGGGATGTAGAGTCTAAAAGATGAAAAGCCGTATGAAAGCTGTATGAAATCTCTCAGTCCCATGAAAAAAGACTGTTCTTGGACTGTAATTGCTTTTCTTAGTCTGGCCTTCAGGGATAGGCCCTAAATGAGATGTTAGGCTGGTTCCCTCTCCAGTACTTATGATTTTGCATTCAGAGCTCTGATTCTGCTGAAGTTTGTGAGATGAAATGCAGGCAGGGAGCTTCCTGCTGGGAAGTCATTTGAGGGAAGTCTTGCGCCCTTCTTGAGGCAGCAAGCACAGGGAGACCCCTGCACTCTGAGGAGTGCTCCCCATTGCTGGTCCCAGACATCAGCTTGGGTGAATCTCTCCTGAGCCCTGGGCAGTCCCTAAATGCTTAGGAACTGGCCACAGGCCTGTCGCGGGGCCTGTTGATATCACTGCTTCCAGAGCTGAAGGACCTGGAGAAGACGTGTAAGTAGCTAAAGGAACTGCAGGTGTGGAGCATGAACGTGACATAACTGGGTGGAGGTGTGATGTGGTTTTCACCCAGCAGCCGTCTCAGGGAGTGAAGGGGCTGTCTGCCCACAAGAGGACACGTTCTTGTGCCCGCAGCGTAGCCCCTCTGTACCCAGAGCGCTCCACCCCCTAAGCTGGCTGTGTGAGCAGTGCTGCTCAAGTGTGGTCCGCCCTTCCATCAGCACCACCAGCACCACCTTGGAGCTTGTTAGAAATGCAGATTACGCGCTTCCCCACAGACCTACTGAATCAGAATCCCTGGGGGACAGGGCCCTGAAATTTGTGTGTTAGCAAGGCCCCTAGGGGTTTTGTGTACACTTTGAAGTTTGAGAAGCACTGGTTGAGGGTACAGATACTGCTTTGCCCAAGAGCTTGAAGCTCTTGAGGGTAAAATCTAATGCAGAGAGGTGACTGTGTTTGTCTTCATTCCCTTTAGCGTAACAGAGATTCACATGGAATCTGGCTTTCTTTTTTTCTTTCTGTCATTGTCAGTTCTTCCATTTTCCCAGGCCAACTTTGCTAATTCAGTTTTTCTTACGTATTATTTATTTCAGCTCTAATGGTCCCAAAGAAGCATAGTTCTTTTACTCTCCACTCTTTCAACCCCAGCTGAAACTGCAGTCCAAGACCCACTGAATTCAAGCCCAATCCCTTTATCTCAATTCCCCGAGTTTCCGAATTTCCCTGGTCTTTCTGCTTCCTGGCTCAAGAGCGCATTAAATCCCTTAGAGACCCTTTGATCCTCCTCTTTTAAGTTTTTCTTTTGTATTCTACCTTCTTTGGTTTCTGAAATAATAACTCTCCCGACAAAATTTTATTTCTTACTTTTTATATTGGTGGCATCTTCCCACTTCACTGTCCACAATAGTTTTAAGATTCAGGGTCCTCTTCTTTCATCTCCAGTCATCATTTCCTTTTTAAAAACAGCTCATTTTATTTCATCATGCCTTCCCCCAAAGTGGGTGACTTATAATCTCTCTAGTTTTGGGATACTGGGTGGAGGAGGATATGTACTCAGGCACTATGATGAAGTTGCCAGATTTGGGATGGGAAAATATATAGCCTATTCTGGCTACAAAGTAATGGGAAGAATGGGAGGTTTGTAAGAGTTACCAGCAAGATCCAACCAGGCTTAAGCTCAACTCAATTCAACAGACATTTTATTAACAGCCTAAACCATGAACAGGATGTATATTATCAGGTGCTCAGGAATAGGGCCATGACATACAGCAAGGTTAAAAGCAGGATAAGGCTCAGACAAAAAGGAAAACCTAATCCTGGTGGATGCCAATTACTAATGCAGCTTGCTCTTTTGCACATAGTCGACACTTAAGAAAAATCTTTGTTAAACAAAGAAAGTAATTTTCAGACTAACGTGCTTTTAATTAAGTATGTCTTCTCACCTATTGCTATGGATCTGTGTTTCGACAGAACGGTTTTCGTAGTGCTGTACGTGGCAAGGCTGTGTGCACTGTTACTTCCAGTCCAGGTTGTCTTCCTTCTGCTTCTGTGATAATGGACGGCGCAGTGGCAGGATGGAGTTTTACTGGAAAATGTGAAGGAGACACTTGGAATCTAGACAAAAGAGAACTTGTAAACATATTAGTCTTTGGGGAAATCTTACTGCAAATTGCTCTGAAGAATGTAGACAGAGAGAAAAAGGACAGAGAAAAAGAAAAGACAAGGCAGGAGACAAAGTTTTAAAAGCAAACAGAAATAATGGCTTAGATTGGATGCATTTGTTTCACTAATAAACCTAATGACACAGGAGTCTCATTTGATTATTAGCAACTATATTAAAAATTTAAATATAAAACAAATTTTGTAAATACAACGTGCTTATCAGACCCTTTCAACCTCTGGGTTGGCAACTAATGGAGCTACGTGAGGGGAGGCCACACAACGTTAGCATAATGAGGAGAAGGGCCTTAGGTCCAGGCCTGGCTTTACCATGATCTTAGTGTGTGATCCTTGGCAAGCCCTTTCCCTTCTCAATGCTCCAGTTTATTCTGTGTAAAATGAGTAGTTTAGACCAGGCCAGTCGTTCTAAATGTGTGGTCTGAACCAGCAACATTGGCATCACCTGGGAACTTGCTAGAAATGCAAATTCCTGCTGCATTGGAAACTCTGGGATGGGGCCCAGCTAGGTGTTTTAACAAGGCCGGGTGACTCTGATGCATGCTCGAGTTTGAGACCCACTGGACTAATCCTGTGTTTCTGTAAGTGCAGTCACTGAAGCACACGCAAAGCAGAGGCAACTGAAGCTCAAGTGTGGTCCGCCCTTCCATGTTCCAGGGCGGTCCATGTTCCAGGCCTACGCACAGCTGCTTGGTCAGGGAATGTAGTGGGGCTGCTCTGTATGAGTTATGGCCACATCGTTTCCTTCCTCCAGTGCCAGACAGCCCATCGCAGGCACACTAAGTGCATGCCCAGGGCACTAGCAAAGCAAGGCCACCCACCAATGTTATTTTCCAAAAAACATTAAAGTACATAATCCTCAATAGGAAAAAAGTCAGAACACTATTAGACCTCATGATAGTTCATTGTTTAGTGTTTTTTTTTTTTTTTTTAGTTTTCAGAGCACTGATGGGGACATGGTGGGCACTATATAACCTTTTCAAAGTTTAGGGTATTTAAAGTTCTCCATCCTGCCCTGCCTTTCTCCTTGCTTTTCCTTGAGGTATGCAGGAAGTAACTTGCCATCCAGAAGCTCGGCAGACTTGGGCTCATTCCCACTGGCAAGACCCTAGGCGGTGTGAGCTTCTTTCATCAGGAGGCACATAATGTTCAGTTATGTCTCCTAGCGTGATGTTAGCAGCTGTGGGTGCCAAATGCCAAGATCCACTACTTCACTGGAAGTTGGGAAATAGTGATGTTCTAACCCCAGCATTTCTTTTTCATTTATAAGTTGGAATATGTTTGATAGAGAGATGTTTCCCTTCACTGGCTGTTTTGTTAACTTGGAGACATAGTCATCCAGCTTGTGAGAGCCGACTGCAATCTCTTCCCAACCCCATGTTCACTGACGTCACATTGCTAGCTTGAAATTGGCCATGGTAGTGTTTACACTGTGGAAATTGGAAAATGATGCAAATTAGGGCTCTTCCCCCTGAGAGAGCTAGTTGTTAAACCTTTACCAGCATATAACTGGGTATAGTTCATGCAGGACAGCTAGGATAAATACTTGATTCTTCCTCTTTATTTACCCTAGCATCCTCCAAAGGTGACCAAGTAGGTTTTTCAAACATATCATTATGACCACTATGTATAAAAACAGATGAAAAACAAATTTCTTCTGTCTAGCACGGGAAACCATATTCAGTATCTTGTAACAACTTTTAATGAAAAAGAATATCAAAAGAATAAATATATGTATATGCATGACTGGGATATTGTGTTGTACACCAGAAATTGACACATTGTAACTGACTATACTTCAATTTAAAAAAATGTGAAACAAACAAACAAACAAAACATATTATAAATTCATGGATTTAAGCATACTGAATGAGTTTCAACCTAGTGCTTTTATTATCCTTATGGAGGCTCAGGTTATCCCATCTTGGGCCAATGTGTGGGTGTGTTAGGTGGGGTTTCAGCAGCCATTCAGGCTTGTGATTTACTTGCGTTTATTGCCACCTTTTTACTGTTCATTTGCCATTGGTCCCACCTGTTTTATATTCTTTTTCCTATTCTTCTTTACCTTATTTTGGATTAATCAACTATTTTTTATTTTTCCACTTTTTCCCTCTTTGTACTTCCTAATTATACATTCTTTGATTTTAGTGGCTACCCTAGAGGTTACAGTATATAACTTCGACTTCTTATAGATCCAGACTTCTTTTGTCTTTTTGTTCCACAGTCTTTAGCATAGGTTTCCATCTTCAAGGTCACCTCATGGTCCCAGTGGCTCCTAGAATACCACCTATCATATCCACATCCCAGGCAACAGGAAGGAGAAAAGGGGGAAAGGCAAAAGGGAGCATTCCATTAAAGAGCTTTCCTGGAAATCTCTTCCTATGACTTCTTAAATCCTAATGGGCACCTTTATTTGAGGTGCAGGCTAGGAAATGTAAAGTTTTGGTTGGGTACAATACCCAAGACTTTGCTACTAAAGAGGAAGCACAGGATGGATACTGAGTAGGTATCCATGCCAAACAATGAGCAGTTGTTTCCTTGCTTTCTCTCTTCAGACCTCATCTGAAAAAGCAGGGAGTTGGACTGGACAGCATCTAAGGCAGTTTGAGAGTTCTAAGTATATATATTAAAAAAAACCTTTACTCTCTCTGTCTTCTTAATAATTTAAAGACAAACCAGCAAACTTTGTTCCTCAAGAAAAATTCTCTGTTACATTTCTGATCCTTTCAAAAACACATTTTTATGTTGTGAAGAAAATTCAGTGTTGAAATCCAACAGAAGTGAATTGAACAAAGCTCTCCGTCTGGCTTTAGGATATAGTACAATATTCTACACCCACGCTCCCCATCTCCTACAATGATCTGTATTTTGTCGTCAAAAAATGTGAGGCAAGAGAGATTCTTTGAATAATTTGGACAAAGATTATTAGAGTGGTATTGTTCAAGTGATTCAGGAATGCAACAGTATTAGAGCAATAGAGTGATCTGTCTGTGGGTGGGGATGGATGGTGCAGCTACAAATACACAGAATTATAGACTGAGAATTGGCCCAGAGGGACCTCACACATCATCAGTTTTCCTTGTAACGCAAGAAAATTAGAGTCAAGGATTCCTGGGAACTCAGGTTTTGAGTAGGGGTGGATGCAGATCAAGTTGCTCCCCTCTACAGATGACACTGTGTTGTATCTACCAGCACTGCATTTGATGGAGCCCAGTTTTGCTTTCATTGGTTGAAAAGTCAGGTACCGCCACCTGCAAGTCTAGGAGAGGAGAAACCCTAGCATCGCCCCCACTCTCAGAGCCTTGCCATTCGTGCCTAAGCTTGAGGCCCAAGAGGCAAGATGTGGCCATCTCTATGTGCCCCATCAAGGAACAGGCTCTAGGGAACATGGAAACCTGATTTAACTCCTAAGGTCTTCCATCCATTGATTCGAACTCTGCTTTCAAATCTCCTCCCATTGGTTGTGGCTCTGCCCTGTGAGGCTCACAGAACAAATCTAATTTATCTTGTACCATACGGGCTTCCAGAAAGTTGAAAACAGCCATCATCTTCCCTCATAGTTCTGAGTTTTCCCCTCTGACTGAAATAATGCCTCTCTGTAACAGAGGACACGTGCAGTTGTTCACTACAGAGTGGAACAGCCTCTTCAAGCTTCAATATAGAGCTGCCACTCTACATACCTCCTAGGAGCACATCCTCATAAATGGAGGGTGCTAATGTTGGCAGCAGCCGCTGCAGAAGCTGAAGGCCCATGGAAGATGAGCCCCATACTTTTCTGGGTTTGCTGGACAGGCTCCATTTGCTGATGTGGATCCAGTTTTTAAATTGCAGGGCAGCCTATGAGTAATCTAAAAGTGCTTACTGCACACTGTGAGGGTGGCACACCATGAGACAAGCAGAAATGTTCATCTGTTTTTCTGGTATTGGTGAGTTGCTGTATCCAGCCATCCACAGACTAGTTCCTCCTAGAGACAATAGTCTGTGAAATATTTTATCCAGGACTGGGACTCAGACCATGCTTGGGATCCAAAGATAACCTTCCCAATAATGACTTACAGAGTATCAGCTTGGAAGAAGCCGCAGGGATCATCAGGGTGCTCTGCGGGTGAGCAAATGATGCATAGTTATATCTAGCGTTGTCCTAGTATACCAGCTGCTCTAACCAGTCATATAGGCCAAATAGCCCCTTCTTCCCCCTTCTCAAAACAGTTGTTTCCCACAGAAAAGAAATTCATAACATTGGCTAAGAGTCTTCTGCCCCCAGAACCTCAGTTTCATTATCTGTAGGCTGAGTGGGTGACCTAAAGATATCCAGGACCTGTTTCAAGATCCAGGATGGGTGAGGGTAGAGTGAGATTGGCCAAGAATAGGAGTCAGGCATTCCAACTCCCAGCCCAGGGCTGAGTGTGTGCCTCTGGCCTCCTCGCCTGGTCTTACACACGCACACAGTGAAGTAGAAAGAATCCTTCCTTGTCTTTTCAGGACCATGTAAAACAATTATTCTGATTACTACAAAGAGCACTCTCTACTAAACGTGGGATTCATTTTTTGTAATGCTGATATTCTATATCAGGATCTTTTTAGGCTCAGTTAGTCTCTTGGAAGATAAAGGAAGGCAATTGAAGTCTTTTTAAAAGTATTGAGATGTCCGTTCTGTTACCTTCAAAATTATTTAAAAAAAAAAAGTTTTCATGATAATGCCCTGCTTGGCAAAGGTGAGATGAAATGGGTACCTGCGTATGCACAGTAAATTGGTATGTTCTTCCTGGAATGTAATTTAACAGTATGTGTCAAGAACTCTTTGATTCAGGAAATCCACTTTTAGAAATTTATTCTAAAACATAATCAAGGAGGCAGATGCCAATTTGTATACTAAGATGTTCATCATAGCCTTATTCAGGAAAAAATTGGAAAGAAAATGTCTAAAAACAGGTGAATGATTAAATAAATTATAGTGTATCTTCATGAAAGAAAATTTTGAAGCATTACTAATCATGTTTTTGAAAACAGTTAACATGGAAAAATGTTAGTTTATAATGTTAAGTCAAAAGAATAACATACAAAATTGTATGTCAGACAATCAATTTTGTAAGAAACAAAATAAATAAAAGTAGGAGAAAAATGGTGGTACATGGTAAGAGAATGGGTGTCTTTTTCTAAACTTTTCTGTATTTTCTAAATTTGATATCATGGATGGGTAGTATTTTTATAATCAGAAAAAATAAGCATTATATCTAAAAAGAAAAGACCCAAGAAGGGCTAAGGTAAATTCATGATGGTACCGAGAGTAGAAGTACTTGGAGAGGCCAGCGAGGTCCACCTTGCCCTTCTCAGAGCAGCTCAAAGACTTCCTTATGATGCTGCAGAGTCACAGAGGGCGAGGAAAGTTTGGTACCAGTGAACACATCCTTAGCCAGTTATATTCACCTTGCTCTTCCCCGGCACTCTGGGGACTGTTTCACGAACTCAGTTCCTCACTACTGAACCACTGTGGCATTTCTTACATTCTTAAATGTTTCATGAATTCATGTTTTCACACAAGTCACCCTGTGTTCTAAACTGGCCCTGCCTGCAGGCACTCTAAATCCAGATTCTGCTTCAGGTAATAGTCATCAACTGCAAGATAACCACTGCCCACTCCTGAAAGAAAGGAAAAGCATCTGGCTAGCCTTGTTCAGACACAGGGGCACCTCAGGGGAAGAAGATGTGTTCCTGCCATTTCCCGCTGGCTTAACTTCCCTGACCAAAGGCAGAAACCCCAAAGGGAGAAGGTCACGGCAGGGATGGAGGGTGGTGGCAGCCCACGACCTTGGGTGAAGAGTAGTGCTCGGTTTTGGTAATGCTCTTTCCAAGAAGCCCTGGGACCTGAGAGAGTCCCAAGATGGAGACCAGGATGAGGAAGGACCTCTCGTAGAACAAACCGTTTGGGACTCTGAGGGAGCCGGGCCAGAGACGTGAAGACTCAGGGTTTTCAGGTATCTCAAGAGCATTTAGCAGGAGAGGGGTTAAAGTTAGTCTACATGTGATGCTAATGATAGAATCTGAATCAACAGGCAGAACCTACAGGCCAGATTCAACTCTATGCAAACAATTCCCTATTTTTGAATGTAATGTGTTTAAACATTTTCTGTTGATTAGGTTGTATTTGCTGTGGTGAAATATTCGAAAACTACAAAGAGATATACAGTGAAAATAAATTTGTCTTCCCATGTCTGTCCTTCAGCCACTCAGTCCCCTTCCCCAGCAACCAAGATTAGCAGTTTTTTTGTATATTCTTCCAGAAACAGTCTATGCATACACAAACATATCATAAGCAGATGATATAGATGATTCCATATATAGTCATTTTTCATTCAAAACTGTTTAAGATTATTCTCTATCAGTCTATGTAGTGCTTCCAAGTTCCTTTTTTCCCTTATTCTTTTTAATGAATGCATGCAACTCTTTGGATGACTGTACTATAATTTATTACACCCTCTTCTACTAGCCAGCATTCAGGATGTCCCCAGTCTTTGGCCATTAAGTAATACACTGCAGCAAATCTCTTTGTATATAGACAACACATATGGAACACATGTGTAAATACATCTGTAGAATTAGTTCCTAGAATTGGAATTGCTGAATTAAAAGATTTTTTTTAAAAAGATGTTTTCAATATTAAAACTTAAAAAAATATTTAAAACCATTACACAGTTCAAAATTCAGAAGGTGCAAAGGGTATACGTGAAAAGCCTAACTTTCATTTCTGTCCTCAGCCTTCTAGTTCTATTCCCTGAGTCAACCAGTGTTATCAGTTTCATATCTATTCTTAAATATCTTTCCTTTTTTATATACATATGGTTGCATATTATATTCATGATTCTGTGCCTTGCTTTAGAAAATTAGCAATATATCATGAAAATTGTTCTCAATCAGTAGTATGAAAGAGCTTTCTTTCTCTTTTTTTATGGTTACGTGGCATTCTATTAAATGGGTACACCATAACTCAGCTGTCCTTTATGATGGACATTTAGGTTGTTTAAAATGTTTTGGTACACATTTAAAAATTATTCATGGATATTGTCAAATTGCTCTTCACAGAGATTGTACCAATTTATACTTTTGCCAATAAAGTTTGTTTCTCCATATTTCAGCAACACAGTATATTATGAAAATATTTTGTCTTTGCCATTATGGTAAGTAACATATAACATCTCAGTGTTGCCTTTATTTGAATTTCTCTTACGAGTAAGGTTGAGCATTTCTATCAATGCTAGAGCCATTTATAATTGCTTTACCATAAATTATTCCTATCTTTTCCTATTTTTCTACTGGGTTGTTGGTCTTTTTAGTATTGATGTTTAGAAACTTGATATATAACAAGGATATTAACCTCTTGTTTGTCATGTGTATTGCAAGTGTTTTTACTAATTTTTCATTTATCTTTTGAATATGTTTATAGTGTTTTCCCCCATGCAGGATTTAAAATTTCTATATAATAATATGTATTCATCTTCTGTTGAATGCTTATGACCATTCCCATATTTTCTTCTAGTATTTTTATGGTTTCAGCATTTAAATATTTGATTCATTTGGGTTTTATTTAGGAATAAAGAGTAAGGTATATGAAGTAAGACAGGGAATCTGGTTTTTTAAATTTTTTTCAGATGGTCATAAAATTTATTTAAACTTTATAGCCTCTTGAGGGTCAGGATCATATCTGATTCAACTCTCTGTCCTCCATAGTGCTGCTCACTAATAGTAACTAGCACTCAGTGAGCACTTTCTAGGGCGAGGATGTCCATACATCCTTGTGCTGAATGACTCCAAAGCCCTTACACTTCCCAGGACACTACTCACCCTCACCTAGCATAGTGCCTTACCCAAAGGCTCCCAGTTAATATTACCTGAATAAATGAATTAATTTGCTTATACTTAATTTGGACCACATATGATTCAGGTGAGCAATTTGTAGAACCCAGTCAGGCCAAGTATATACCTCTGCACATCCAGCACAGGAATGGGCTATTACAGTGGACTGAGCATTAGGTCTGATCTCTGAGCACAGTTTAACTGTTGTGAGCTTCTGTTTTTCTTGTCTGTGAAATGGGATAACAACACATAGCTCAGAGGAGTACTGTGAAGGTCAAATGAGATACTGTCTTCATAACAGCTCTGAAGGACGTCAGGGTTGTGTGCCTTAAGGGATTATGAGTCAAGTTCGGATAGTGGAGATACCATTAATGGCACACCCCTATTATATATCTCTTCCTGGTAGGACTGAAAGAAATGGTGAGGGGGGGGGTTGCTAAACAGAGGACAGAATTGTGGGGAAGGTAGGGGCTAGAAGTAGCTATTTCTGTTTCCCAAGTGTTCATTCTCTGAGCATAAACTGAAATTCCCTCTGGAGCCACACTAATGGACACATTAGTATCAGTTGACAAAGCACCATATGCTCTGAAATGTTCCCCAATTAAGCTTCATGGGAAATGGCAGGAATTCATGGTCCATTATAGGAGATCTGCCACGGCTTTAGCCTCTAGTAAAACACATGCCTAGATCTCCTAGGCTCTAGGAGGTCAGGCTATGCCCCCGACTACATGATGATGCTTAGGACATCATTTATTTTCAGACAGAAGTTCTATAAAGTCAGGTTATTCTTGTCTGTCAATTCTAGGGGTATAAAAATCTTTTATTTTTTTAAAAAGATGTATGTTTTAATAATGGATTATTTTGTGAATACTCTTGCTGTTTGGTTTCAGCATGTGTAACAGTCATTACTCAGGGTCCAGATTATGAAAACATACCATATCTTCAGTGTTATTAACACATATGCAGTTTTTCATAATTCACCACCTTGAATTTACAATACTTTCAGCGTTCCTTTGTAAAAAGTATCATCTCTTTTTGTATAAATCAATCTTCATTAAAAAAAAAGGAAGAAAAAAAAAGACAGACCCAAGCTCCAGGGAAGACAAAGTATCAGGATTTCAAAATGCATAATAATAGCTGCCTTTTACCTAATGTCAACAACACCCCTGATCATATGCTAGGTACTTTGTCCTTATTATTTAATTTAATCCTCACAGCACCCTTCAAGGTCAGTATTATCTCTTTGCTGTGATGAGAAAACTGGAAGGCTACATTAGTTGTCCGAGGTCACAAAGTAGCAAGGGATAGAAACTGGGATTCAAGCCACATCTGACTCCACCACACAACCTTCCCAGAATATCCCTGTGATTCAAAACAGACTGAAATACAATGTCACAGTACACAGCACATAGTAACAAAACATGAATAACGCCTTGTTTTAAAGAAAATCTAGGTCATCCATCACCCTCCCTATCCTACACTAAGGATGGAAGAGAATGCTTCCAAGACTCTCCCCTGTGCCTGGAGCCTCTCTATGCACCGTTTCCAGAACTTAGGGTTGTGAAGGAGAATTTTAACTGAAGAGGGTCCAGGCTAGTACCGTCTGTCCCTTCAGTCAGGTTTCCTCTGCTTTACCTGTCTTCATATTGGGCTCTATTTAATAAGATGTGCACTGAATAAAGGATTCTACTGTCTCTCCTCTGACAAAGCTAGAAAAACACTGATGTAGCCTGATTCTCTTTCATAGATGAAGACTCTCAGACCCACAGCAGCTTTGACCAAAATCACCCAGAAAGGTGGGACAGATCCTTTCCTCTTAAATGTTTTAATTGCTGGGTTACTATAAGGAAACTATTGGGGTGACAAAGACTATCACCATGGGAAATATGTTACAAGAGCGTTTCCAGCTTGTTGACCAAATAGGGGATGGTGGCGGATCCACATTTAAATTCTGGCTCCATTGCTTACTAGCTGGATTATTTTGAGCAAGTTACTCAACCTTGCTGAGTCTCTTCATCTGCAAAACAGACACCCAAATATTTGCTATTGGAGTTTTGCGATTATTAATATTATATTTAAAACACTTTGCATATAGTAGGTTTTCCTTCCCATCCTCCGAACCTTCTTCTTATAGGCTGTTCTCTCTGCCTGGGAGCTCTGTCTTCTTTTTCCTCCCCAGGTAGCTAATCTGTACTTATTTCTAGTTTCTTTCATTAGACTCCCTGGGTTTGAATGTAAACTCTGCCACTTACTAAATAAGTGACCTTGGGAAAGTTAGCATTAGTTTTCTTATCTATAAGATGAGAGTACTAGTAAAATATACCTCATAGAATTATGTTAAAATGAGATAACATAAACTGCTTAGAACAGTGATTAACAAATACTAGGTCTCAGTAAGTTTTAACAAGGACAGTTTGTGGGCTCTACAAGATAATTTTGGAGGGCTCTCTTTCCTTCATAAATAGTCCATTTACATTGTCTAGAAGCTTATTTATACTTTATTCCTGGAGTTCAGAAAATTTACCAAGATATGTTTTTAAAAAATCTACTCTGCCAATCTCTGTCTTTTAATTAGTATATTTAGACTACTTACATCTAATGTAATTGTCGAAATGTTAAGTCTCACATTTTATTACTTATTTTCTGTTTGTTTCCCATTTTTCCTTCCTCTCTTTTATTTTTCCTGCCTCCCTGTGATTACTTGGGAAGTTTTCAGAATTTCAGTTTGATTTATCCATAGTGTTTTTGAGTGTATCTCTTTGTGTAGTTTTTTAGTTGTTAGTCAAGTATCAGACTATACATGTATAACTTGTCAGTGACTACTGGTGTTGACATTTTACCACTTCAAGTAAAATGTGCATTTAGGTCTCTTTATGTACCCTCTCTGCTTTTAAATGTAATTGTCTTAAATATTACCTCTATATACATTGAAAACGTCTGACAATATTATAATTTTTGTTCCCACCAAACGTAAGTCTAAAACCTTAAGAGGAAAATAATAATCTATTACATTAATCAATAGTTTTACCTTTTCTGTTATTCCTTCTTCATTGCTGATATTCTAAGTTTCCTTGTTTTATCATTTCCTTTCTGTTTGAAGAGTTTCCTATAGCCATCCTTTTAGGGTAGTCATATTGGTCAGAAGCTATATTAATTTTTCTCCATCTTAGTTTTTCACTTTCATTCCTGAAAGATATTTTTATTGAATGTAGAATTCTGAGTTGACAGCAATTTTCATTCAGTACTTGAAAAATATCACACCACTTCCTTCTGGCCTCCATGATTTCAAATGATAACTCTGTTGTCATTGGAATTGCTGTTCCTTTCTAAGTCATGTGTCATTTCTCTCTGCCATCAAGACTCTTTTTGTCTTCAGTTTTTAGAAGTATAATTATGCGCCTGGTAATTATTGAAATGTTAGGATTTCAGTCTGTGGATTTTTAAAAGTTTCTTTGAGTTTATCCCTTCTGGGGTTTGTGCAGCTTCTTCAGTCTAGGCTTATGCTGTTTGCCAAATTTGGGGGATTCTTAGAGACTGTTTCTTCAACTACTTTTTCAGTCCCTCTCTCCCCTTCCCCTTCTCTCTCCTCTCCTTCTGGGACTCTGATGATATGAATGTTAGCTTAATTTTGTTCTTTTTATTTTTCCCCTACTATGTTTGTTCTGTTGTCCAGACTGGTTAAATTCTGTTAATCTTCCTTTAAGTTCACTGATTTTAACCTCTGTTATCTCCACTCTTCTACTGAGCCATCCAGTGAGTTTTCCACTTCTTTTATTCTACTTTCCAGTTATGTAATATCCATTTGATTATTTTTATAACCTATTATTTGCTGATAGTTTCTATGGTTTCATTTGTTTCAAGAGAATTCATAATTGCTTGTTTAAGCATTTTTATGGTGGCTGCTTTAAAAGCATTGTCATGATTCCAAAATCTGTAGCTTCTCCATTTTAACATCTGTTGATTGTCTTTTTCTCATTCTAGGTGCAATTTTTCTGGTTCTTGGTGTGATGAGTGATTTTTAAATTGCATCCTGGACATTTTAAGTATCATGTTATGGATTCTAGATCTTATTTGCACCTTCTATTTTAGCAAGCCTCAACTGACACTGTACTGGTAGGGAAAGGGAACACTGTCTCATTACCCATGGGCAGGGATGGAAGTCCAAGTTCCCCACTCAGACTGTTCTGGCACCACCCTGGAGTGTGGTGGGAGGTCTGAGCAGGGGGGGGAAGTCTATGTTCTTCATTTAGCCTCTACTAATCAGGGGTAGGAGAGTGGGAGTGTTGTGTGTCATTTTTTCTGTGATGTTCAGCTGGAATAGGGTTGGTATTATCACAAAGGCTTCTGCCTTATTAGGATGCTCTTTCCTGTTCCTTTGATAATGGAAATCAAACTTTTCTTGAGGCTTTTTAAAAATCTGTACTTATTGGCATTTTCTACTTGTGGACTTTTCTAGTGCCCAGTCTGGGACATATAGGAGGCAAAAAGAAAACCTAGGGAATTCATTGTCATGTTGTTCATTGAGTTCTGAGGTTCCTAGTTGGTCTGCCTTCTTTCTCCATCATTCAGAGTTTTTTCATGTTTGTTTTATACACTATGTCTGGGGGTTTTAGATGCACTCAGCAGGAGGAATAGGGAGAAATGTATCTTCTCCGTCTTGTCCAGAACTGGAAGCCTAGGTATGTGTTTTTAAATTACTACTGTGTAGCGTTTAGTGAATCTTTTCTATCTGAAAATTCAATTTTCTTAAAGTCTGTAAATTCTGTTATTTCTTTAGTTATTGCATTGTTCCCTCCTTATTTTTGCTCCATTTGGTACTCCTGTTATTTGCATATCTCCTAGATACTTCATGTTTAAAAAAAATCTCTTTCCTCATGATTTCCATTTCTTTGTGTTTTTGGCTTGGTACTGTGGGATTGTTCTCCTTTTTCACCTTTCAGATCATTAAGTCAATTTTCAGTGGTGTTCATTCTATTTTTCGCTTCTACAACTGAAGTGTTTAAATTTAGAATTTTTTTAACCTCCGAAAACCATTTTTCTTCATTCTTATCACTTTTCCCCCAATGTCTACTTGAATCTCCTTTAAAATATTCTTCTAAAAACATAATTTTTCTTATATTAAATCTATCTGAATGAGGCCTCTCTTCTAGTTACAGTCTTTCTCCTTCAAGCTATTGCGTCCCCTTAAATGATCTCTGATCTGCTTTGGCTACTCACATCCGCACTTGGGCAGGTCAGGCTCTTGTGGCCTCTTGAGTAACAATAGTTCAGAATCATAAAAGGAGAGAAAGATGCCTCTTTTCCAGTGGCCTCGTGGTGAACAAGGCTGGTCACCTGGGTCCACCAGGCTGAGATGAGGTGGTGAGAGAGGCTTCTAGGATCTTTGGACACTCCCAGTATGAATGCGGAAGGGTTGGGCTGCTGTGTGCCATTGTGTAGGTTGTTTACTGCACAAGGGTACCTGGTTGAGAAGAGAAATAGGAGCTAAAATCCACTTGCTGAGCTGTTTACTGTGTGTGGAGCTGCATCTGCCTGAAAGAAGGAAACATTACTTACTCACTGGCACAAAAGCGTCTGAGAGGGATGCCTTTTTCTAATCCATGTTAAGATGCTGTACAGGCCAGTAGTGGCCCTGGGAGGGGTAGTTTGGCCCACCTGTGACATTCTCCTCTAGGGAGGCAAGTCTCAACAGAATCAGAGGTCTTTATCTAAGGCTATGTGTGGGGAATGGGCAGGGACAGTTCCTCCTCACCTGCTAAGGGGTCCCACTCGGTTGGGGCCAGCTAGGCCCCTCAGGTAGCTCTAGAATTAAAAGCCTTTGCTGCAGGCTCACTAGTGAAGCAGGTATTTCCCAGGCTTCTGGGCCTTGGTCCTCCCTGAAATTTTTAAACAGTGTGGCAGAGACACCATCCTTCACCAGTCCTGCACTGGCTTGGTCTCCCTGGGATGTGTGAAGTTTCCTTTAGGCTCCAGCTCTAGGCCCTAGTACCCTAGCCTCTCTGTTCACTCCATGTCTCACAGCTTAAGTCACTTCTACAGAAACCTGGGTGGGAGAGAGACTGTCAGCTGTAGGATGCAAGTCCCCATCTTTAGAGAATCCCCTTGGAGAGTCATCCTAAGATTATTTAGGAAAACTTTCCATATTATAATTCTGTTGCAATCATCTTTCCCCCCACTAGGATAGAGCTTTATTACCCAGTTAAACCTGAGCTTAAATCCTGTTTACCAGCTCTGTGATCTCATACAAGTCATTTGACTTTTCTGAGCTTGTCTCAGTTTCTTTGTCTGTAAAATGGAGGTCATGTTTGTCTTGCATAATTCAAGGAACTATCAAGAGAAAAAAATGAGATGATTGCTCTGCCCAATGCTTTACAAACTGTAAAGTGCAATGAAAAGGTAAAGCAGATGAAGAAAGTGGTGACAGAGATATGGTGGCATCTGCCCCTGGGGCCACAGGGAGCAGAACGGTAGTGGGAAGTTGCATTCGCCCAGTAGATTCAGAGTAGGATCAAACTTATGGGAATTGGAGCAGATACTGTTGGCAAGACCAGAGTAGGGCCATGCTAGACACTGGCCACAGGCTCAAGGGCATGCCTTCTTCTTTGGAGCTAATCTTCCAAAAGCTAAACTAGCAGAGGAAAAGAGATAAAATGGAAAGAATAAAAGATGCTAAAGCCACTTATATGTTCAAAGCTGTCCCTCAGAACACTGAAAGATTTATCATCCAAGAAACGAGATAAAAACTTATCTGACAGGAGACATAAAAATCTTGAATATTTTTTAAATTATGATAACCATTCCCAACCCTATGCAAATATCCCATCCTTTCCCACTGTTCCCAGCCAACTCATTAAGTCCATTGCATTAGCAATAGATTAGAATACTGGTTTTATCAAGGAGCAGAGAATGTGATTAGGAACAAGAAAAGAAATTTAAGCAGGCAAGGCTTCTATGAGAGCTAAGGAAGCAATCCAGAAAGGAAATGTATTTTCTACAACTTCACCCTCAACCCCTCCCCCAAAAGGGAACACAGGTTATCTTTGGGAAAACGACTATGGTAGGTGATCACATAAGGTTTGGAAAGTACTGGGAGACTGATCTCTCTTCACCAATACGCAGATAACGGACTTTCTAGCCTAACTCCCAATTCTTCATGTTTTACAGTGAACTGGACAGTTCATTTTTAAGAAGTGAGCAGTGACTGTTTGCCTCTGTGTCCTAGAACCTTGGGAGTAAGAACATGTTGTTTTTATGTCATCATTCCTCTCTGAAGGGCAACAATATACCTCTCCTCAAAAGGTAATAATCCTCCTGATAAGCACCCACTCTCTTTTGCAGACAACAGCAGAACCTCTCTTTGACTTGATAATACTTCAGCTTCCTTAATCTCAAAGAATCATTCAGTTTAGTGCTTAAGAGACCTTGGCTGTCACAGGATATCATTCCCTCCTTTTACAGAAGAGTAAACTGCAGGCCAGAGAGGTATTGTGACTTTCCCATAGCCACGTGGCAGGGTTAAGGACAGACCTAGATTCTAGAACTCTAGGACATTGCTTTTCTACAAGTAGCTGACCACAAATGTGGGCGTGGCTGTTTCTCATGGTCCTGCTGTAACACTCCAACGCCATGAGTCTTGGCTCACCAAAGTCTCAGTGAAGCTTATAGTTAATAGTTCACTATTAACTAGATCTTAAATATTAAAAACATGTCATCAGTTTATGTAGTAATAACACTGTCTTAAGCAAAACATTCTGTTCCCCATCCAGTCTGGGTTTATGTTGAAATCACTACGCTTCAAAAGGCATAAGATCGTAGGAGGGTACTCAACAATGCTGAATGAATGACCACTGACTGGGAGGCTCACTAAGGAATCATCTCATTTTGGATCTGAAAGAGACCTTGAGGGTCATTCTGTCCCACTCCTTCTTTCCCTGGTAGCATGAAGAGTGAGAGGATTTGGGCAAGTGGCAGAATAGTACTAGAATCACCTCCTTTTTTTTCCCCCTGTTTCCCAGGCCAGTATTCTTCTTCCTCTTTTTTTTTTTTTTTTTAATGAAAGTATTGGGGATTGAACCCAGGACCTCATGCAGACTAAGCATGCATTCTACCACTGAGCTACACCACCCCTGCCACCAGACCAGTATTCTTTATTTCTACCTGTACAACTTTTCACTAATTTGATACAAAGGCATTAAAATGATCAATTTACTTGTGTTCTGGTATACAAAAAAGTGTTTCTAACATATTTTAAAACACTTTCCATACAAAGTGACAGGGTCAGGTTTGTTTTTCTTTTAACATATGGAATTTGATCATTCTGAGGAAGAGCATAAACTTGTCCTAAATCACTGCAGACAGTAAAGCTGAAATTTGAAGCAGTAAACTATTCTATTTGGGGAACAATAGATATGAAGTCAGGAAGAGTTAGGCATTCAAAGAAGGAAATTGTATAGAAAAGCTTACTATTAGGTCACCTCTCCAAAGTATTTAAATGCAAAGCAGATTAATACAGATAAGGGGAAGGTATGGGCACTTAGCAGATGACAAATGGCACTTTCATGCCATAGAGAAAGCAAACTTTTAGCTGAAATGTTACTTATGGAAAATAAATTCAAACCTCAGATGTTTTAGTCAGGAAGTCTCATTAGGATGCAACACAACTTCTCATTATGGGTTATTACATAGTGTCACTAAAAAAAGGAGAGACATTGGAAAGGGACAAGGCACAACCAAATAGCAATATGAGAAATTTCAGTCCTGCTATATCTTGCTTTTTATTAATGTTGAGTCATTTGATCCTATCCTCTCACCAAAAATGAAGTCAGAGTGACAAAAGCAGAGATTAAAAGTGATCTATATTGAAATGACAGTTATTAGGGTAAAACTCTTTTGAGAATCTTATGTATAGTTTACTCATTGATTTATTCATTCATTCAGCAAATATCTATGGAGTTCTTGGAAGACAAAAATAAATAATGTCTTTTACAAGGAGGTCTCAAGAAGACGACAGGTAAATAAATCATTATAGTGAGGTGTGCTTGGTACTTTATCTGAAGAATATACCAAGTACAGCACAGGCACAAAGGAGGAACTGGGAAGACCTCCTAGAAGAGAAGATACTTTTGACCAGGATTTAAAGGAGGAAGAAGAGTGTCTGGCAGGCTGTGGTAAAGGTGGGGAAATGAGCAAGCCTCCCACAGCGAGGCAGTAGCTTACACAAAGTGTTCAGCAGTATGGGATTGAGTCCCAGATGAATCCTAGTGCAGCTGTGGAATCCTAAGTAAGTAGGGGGTTACTTCTTGGAGCCTCAGTTTCCTTCCCAGTTAAAAGAGCATAGTAATCATTACTGCATATACTGATAATAAGCATGACTAACAGTGCTGGTTAGTAGGTAATGAACGCTGTTCATCTCTAATAACTTTTTTTTGAACATGCCTAGGTTGCGAGTATTCTTATTATGCTCCCTTTCCAGAGGAAGAAACCCAGAACCGAGAGCTTATGGAACTTTCCCAAGATTACATAAGTTAACAAGTGGCTGCGTTGGGAGCTGAACCCAGGCAGTTCGGCTTGAGACCGTTTTAGCACTGTGTTCTATGCCGTTTACTACCTGAGATACTGTATGCAGAGCACTTAACATAGTGTCTGACGCATAGCAGTAAGTTAATAAGTTAGAGCATTTTTAGTATTGTAAACACTATGTGCCGGAGGAACATGAGGCATTTGTTGTGCAGGTGTGGGGTGAGGTGGAGATGGGACTGCAGCGGTAACAGGTCAGATCGCGAGGGCTTCGTGTCATGCTAAGGAGTTAGGATTTATTGTGAGGTCAGGAAGGAACAACAGAGGTATCTTCAGCAGGAGAGTGACTTGTCAGATTTCTGATTGAAAAAGGTCACTGGCAGCATGTGGCAGATGAACTGTAAAGAGAGAAGACTGGAGGCGTGAACTACAGCTTCACCAAGAAATAGTGAGGCTCCAACTAAGGCAAGGGCAGCAGGATGAAGAGGAGATGTGTACAAGAGATGTTACTAAGACAGAGTTGACTGGATTTAGTAACCAGTAAGATATGAGGGGCAGGAAGAAGGAAGAGTCTAGAATGTTCTTTTGGTTTCTGGTTTAAGTCCCACTACCAGTTGAGATATGGAAGCAATGCAGAAGGGGTATTTTTAGGGGCATGGTGTGAGTTTGGTTTTGGCTCTGTTGAGACTGGAGAACCTGAAGGGATTCAGGAGATATGCAGCAGCCAGTTGTGTCTCTGGGTTTAAAGCAGAAGGTCTGGGCTGAAGCTATGCAGGTGATCAGATTTCTCACTGAGGGTGAAGGGAGTAAAGAGACCAAGAGGGGACAGGAGCAGCCTTGGCATTTAAGCAGCAGGCAGACAAGGAAGGCTGAGAGGGAAGAGCGACCAGAATGGGAACCTGGACAGAGTGGGGACCCAAGGGCCAAAATTGAAACTGTTTACACAAATATCCATTTAAGCACCTGATGATGCAGATTATTCTGGCTTGCACAGCTAGGAAATTGAGAGGGACAGGACAAAATTCCATGGACAATATTTGTACTCACTGGACAAGAGGGTTGAGTTTTTATTTTCCTTTCTGACAACTGCCCATTTCCATCTTCGATGTGCATTAGGGAGAGTAATTTGTTTATTAACCTTTATCCACAACACATAATTTTAAAAATTTAACTTTAAAGACAATGGTAGATTCGCACGCAGTTATAAGCAATAATATGGAGAGGTACAACATTTAAGTTTTTAGAAGCTTACTTTATTTCCACCACGGCTTTCGAATTTTCTGCTTTTGTCCTCTTCCCCTAATGGTGCTTATTGTGGGGAAGAACTCTGTACACTATGAATAGAAGGGAGACAGGTGAGGGAAGCAGACCCCAGGGAGTGAAGTGCATGGATCTGCGTGCAGAGAGGCTGGGGCACTGAGAGAAAAGGGAGTTTTGGGTGGAGGTATCTAGGAGAACTTTTAAAGACAGAGCCTCTCAGGAGAGAGAGTTTTGGGGTAGACGTCTGGATTTGGGAATGAAGGATGAGAGGACGTAGGTGCAGGAGGGCCTTTCTTCATCCAGGCCAGGTGGGCTCCAGCTCCAACTGCTGCAATGCTGCTGGGTTTTGTTTTGCTTTGTTTTGTTGGTGGGGAAGGATGAAGGGTCCACTTGTAAACTTAAATTTGTGCTCCATTCATCCATCACCAAAATGATCTAACATGCCAACCTGATGGTGCCCCTGCCCTTCTCAAAACTCCTCCCCTGGCCCCTGCTGACTCTGCTGCTTCAGCTCTGTTCTCCTGCCCCTCCCTGCTGGGCTCTCTCACCTTGGGGGTCTTTGCTCCTTCAGTCTCTGCCTAGCAGGCTCTCTCCACACTCCTCCGTTTCACTGGCAACCCATAGGCCTTTTAGGTTTCTGTTTAGAGGGCATCTCCAGGAGGCCTTCTTCCCTCCTTAAATGCGGCCCTCGGTGCCCTGGGATCACACTGTTAACGGGAACTGCACTGTATTAACAGTCTGGGAGACAGTACATTCTGTGAGAGCAGGAACTGTGTTTTATTCGCGGCTGTATCTCCAGTGTCTAACACAGTGTAGGGATCTAGTAGGCGTCCAGTAGATATTTCGGCAAGAAAGAATTCTCGAACAGAGGCATGCACTTGGGTATGATGGGTAGAGAGGTGGTAGGACCGGAGCCAGAGGAGTGGGTGAGATGGCCCGAGGAGTCAAAAGAGGGCTGTGTGTAGAGTCCTTACGGCACCCCAACATTTTACGGCTTTGGATTTGAGGAGCTCTCAAGGAGACTAGAAAGGAGTGGTTAGAGAAATCAGAGGAAAGCCGACAGAGCCAAGAGTCCAAGCGTCCCAGCGTCCCAGAGCCAAAGGAGTTTGCAGAGGCAGGGGAGGTGGTGCGTAGTGTCAAACGTGAACCCCCTCTTCCACCTCTCCTCAGCCCGAGGGCCAGTGTGTGTGTGGGTGGGTGGGGGCAGTCGGGATCTTATGTGTGCCTCAGAGTCCTGTGTAGCTGGAGCTCTTCAAAAGGCCTTGGAGTTTTGAGAGCGAGATCCGAGGGAAGGGAGGCGTGGAAGGGAGTCGTTCCTTGGGACTCTTCTGGATTCCAGTTCTGGGGCCACCGCCGCCGGTCCGAGTGACCTTTGGGGAGCTCCTTCCTCTCCTGGCCTCAGTCTCCCCATGGGTACCCCGCTGACGCTGCGTGCCCAGGCGGGAGCTGGGGAAGGCGGGCGGAGGCAGGGCCCGGGTGGGAGCGGGACCGCCCACTGCGGCGGGCCGGGACCTCCGGGACCCGCGGAGGCGGCGCGCGGGGCTCCTCCCCCCGGGGCGGGGGTCGTGGCGCCGGCAGCTGGCAGCCCCGCAGCTGCAGCCTCAGCACCTGCCGCGGTCAGACGGCGCGGGCGGGCGCAGCCCGGCCGTGCACCCCTCCTCCGGCTGCAGCCGCGGCGCGGGAGGCGGAGCCCGAGCCGAGCCCGAGCCGAGCCGCTGGCCGAACCCTGCCCGCGTCCGTGCCCGCCGCCGGGCGGGGCCGCCCCTCGCCGAGAGCGTCAGCCTGCCAGGTCCGCGTCCGCGCGGGCGGCGCCTCCTTGCAGGTAAGGGCGAGGACCCGGCGCCGTAAAGTTTTGGGGGGACTGCCGGTCCCTGCGCCCCGGGCCTGCGCCTCCGGGAGCTGCATACTGCCTGCCCCGCGGCTTCCTCCGCGCTGCCCTCCGCGGTGCGCTCCCGTTTGCACCACCGGCTCCTGGTGACCCGCGCCCGCCTCCAGTCTTCTTGTCCCCTCTCCGGGCGGGCGGCGCGTCCGCGGGCTCGCTTAGGGCCTGCAACAGTTAAATCTTCACACAGTATCCATGAATTGCTTAAGTTTTCGAGGTCTGCATGGTGTGGTGCAAAGAGCGGCAAACTGGGAGGTGAGAGACCTGGGTTCAGGTGTGGTTACGACTGGCGCCAACTTTGTAAGTGACCTCCGACCAGCTCGCCCTGCCCTGTCTCTACGGCCACTCCTGGACTGGGAGGGGTTCTCCAGAGACGATCACCTGAAGCGCCATGCCTGTATTCCCAGTTGGCGAGTAGAGGGGCACCCCTGAGTGTCTCAGTTCCACAGCTCCTTGGGGGTGACAGGAATCTTAGAACCTACAGAAGTCAGTCTCGCGGGTCACGTCGCTTACCTGCAGCAGCTTTGGCTGAGCTTTAGGAGGGGTATTGAGTCAGCCTTTGGGAATAAAGGATGCTCCCAGGGCTGGGAGTCGGGGCCCTGGCTCCTAGTGGCTCCTCTGCCATCCACTGACTGTGTGACCTTGGGCAAGTACCCCCACTGGTTTTACCGCCTATAAAATGGGGGGGGAGGGGCGAGGTAGGGAGTGTGCACTAGATAATTATTGAGATTCTTCTGCTGTAAACCTGGAGAAGTGGAAT
Source organism: Camelus bactrianus (assembly GCF_048773025.1). Taxonomy (NCBI): domain Eukaryota; kingdom Metazoa; phylum Chordata; class Mammalia; order Artiodactyla; family Camelidae; genus Camelus; species Camelus bactrianus. Next base: position 47,261,822 of record NC_133542.1, read on the forward strand.
TTCTGGGTCTCTGCATTTGGTGTCAGTTTGGGTGGAGGCAATATTTCACGGAGAAGCCACCCGGCACTTGCAAACGGGCGCTTAGAAAATAAAGGAGGCATTTGCAGTTTGCTTTGGAAGTCTCAAAATAGACATGGCAAGGATTGGTGAATGCTTGCCTTCCCTCCTTCAGTGCTTTGGCCCATCATAAAATATTCAAAGGCATAATGATTTGTTTTCAAAGTGCTGTATAGGTCAGGAAGCATTTCTGTTTGTGAGTCGGTTATTTTCGTAAAAACCTCAAAATAGTTGTTTGGGAAAAATAATGCACTGATCTAGGGGTCCTACTCAGAGGCCAGCATCTACTTGTTTCTAGTCTAAAGTGACGAGGTTGAGATATTTTGAAATAAAGACGATTTAAAGTCACTTACAGGTCAGGCCTTCCTTTGTGGGTGTTCAACCTAGCTGTGCTTAGAGAGGCCAACCGTTCAGCAAGTGCATATTTTGCAGAACAAGTGAATTCTGGTGCAGCCACAGCAGAACAAGCAGGAGGGAGTTAACTGTGATATCCTAGAAGATGAACTTTGTGCTTTTGCCCAATCTCTTATCCCCCTTGTGCTGCAATTAGCATCTCCCCCGTGTGTGGGTGAAATCCATTACTATGAAAGGGTTCTTATGGAAGTGATTTTATTATTTTATTTCCTTCCTAGACTTCCTGGTTTTAAGTTTCAAGCTTTATGAAATCAGAGGACTAGTGAGAGTGTGTTTTGTGACTAGAGCAGGAAAACAGCAGAATTGTGGTACGTAAGTTTGCCTTTCCCTGAACAATACTCTCTAGTTGAAGCTAATTTGTCCAGAACCTTTGATCTCCCAGATGCATTCGAATGCCTCCAGTCTTTCCCCTCTTCATTCTTCAGCAGTTCAATTCATTCAGGAGGCAACAAATAGGGAAAATAGCCAGGCTCTACCCTCAAGGAGCTCAGATTCTAGCGAGGAAGAAAGAGGATTATACCATTGAGCATTCTGGGGGCTAAACTTTGGGACCTCTGGGAACTCTGAGGAGGACGAATTCTAACTGGGGACATGGTGAAGTCTGTGCCATGAAAAGTGGTAGGAAGAAGAGGATTCAACAGGTGGTGGAAAAGCCATTTTAGGTCACAGAAGTGGAACAAGCAAAGGTACAGAGGTGGGAAAGCACAGGGCCCAGATAGAGAAGAGTCTGGAGGAAGTGCAAGAGAAGTCAGAGTGCTTCAGAGCAGAGAGAGGGCAGTAGAAAGAGGGTTGGGAAGCTCTGATCCTGCGCATGAACCCACACTGGTTTGGGGATATTGGATCTGTAAATCACACTTTTCTCATTTGTAAAAGGGGAAAAATAATTATTCTAAACTCGCAGGGTTAAATGGGATCATGTGTAAAAGTTCCTCACAGAGTGTTTGCATGCAGTGGGTGTTTGATAAGTTAGTTCCTTTTATTAGCGAGCTCACAGGCAAGCTCCCTAAATGTTGCTGGACACCACTGGAATATATAAACAGTACTTTTTGTTTTAGCCTGTGTGTTGACTTGGAACCTGACCATCAGGATGGAGTTCCTGGGACAGTGTGATTTGTATTCAAGGTGCCTCATGATTCAAGGGGCCGGCTCTTTTTGTTATTTGGAAGGTGCTCAGATCGGACACTGTCATCCACAGCAGCTAGTGCCCTGTAAATACTGTTAGCCGGTGGGAGGCCACAGAGGGGTTAATTGGAAGATGGAATCCCTGCCGCCCACAAGCTTATCATTAGTGCTCAAGGACCCTGGTCTCTGGAGTTGACAGACATAGATAAAAATAGATCAGCCTTGTCCATATATACTGGGAATTGAGTGCTGGCTCCCGTCTGCCTTAATGCAGGCAGGGGGATTTGTAGTAGCCAAGGAAGGAGAACAGAGCAGGAGGGTAAAGAACAACATTGCAACACCTTATGTTCCCGTGTAGCGCCATGCTGCATCCACAGTACTGCCCTCCCTTTGTTCATTCAGCAGTTATTCAGAGAACTTCTACTTTGTGCCAGAGAACTATTCTAGGTGCCCCAGGAATATACTGGAAATGCAAGATCCCTGCCTTCCTGGAGTGTATATTCTAGTTGAGAAACATAATAAACAAGTAAATACATAAATCAGATAATTACAGGTTGTGCTAAGGACTGGGAAGGAAAGAAGCAGGGTCATGTGAGAGAAGGTCATGGGGGGTGTGCCGCTTGAGGGTGTGGGGGAAGGCCTGTGTGAGCCAGGGAACCAGTCAGGACTGGAGTGAGGGAGGGCAGCCCCGCTCTGCAAGAGGCTGGGTAGCTTTGTGTATCCTGGGGCCACACTGCCTGGATTTAAATCCTGGTCCCTCCGTCAACTAAATATATATTCCACGGTCAGCTATTTAGTCTTCTGGGATTCAATTTCTTTGTTTGTAAACGGGATAATAACCCTACCTGGTTGTGGCAAGGATTGAGTGAGTTGCTGTATGTGAAGTACTTAGAATAGTGGCAGGTAAGTGGCCAGCACTGAATAAAGGTTAAATTAAGGGGAATGAGCTTGGGGGAAGGGACTATTCCAGGCAGAGGGAACAGCAAATGCAAAGGCCTGGAGGCTTGAAAGGGCGTGGTGTGTTCTAGGACCAGATGGGCTGTCTGTACAGATGTCCTCCCCACGGATGTTGAAGAGACTCTGGAGCAGGTGCTCTGCCCCTTCTGGATAAAACTACATTTTCAGAGTATTGAAAAGAGGAACCCCAGCCACAGCACTCTCACCTGTGAGGTCAGGCCCAGAGTGGTGCCGTGAGCTACTGCCGCAGCCGCCGCTGCTGCTTTGGGCACATTTCACTGTAGAGCCACTTCTGCAGGCAAGGCAAGAATTGGTCCAAGAGAGCTGGCCACGGTATACTACAGAAGTTGGAGCCCTCAGGCATCCCAAAGTGAGTCTGCTTTGGTAGACACAATCCAAGTCTATTCAAGTTGATGACAGTTCACCTCAAAAAAAAAAGAAAGAAAGAAAAATCCCTCTCTCCCTCTCCCACCCTTTCCTGTCCCCTCCTCCTTTCCTCTCTTCCTTTCCTCCCTCCCCATCCGCCTTTCCCTCATCCTCTCTCTCTCACTGCAACCCTGAAGAGTAGTGTCCCTGGAGGTGCTCACTGATGTGCAGAGGGGAAGCTTGAGTGGGGCCGAGCCCTTGGTGCCACCGAAGCTAGCCTTGCCCCCTTGCTGTGAGATACCGATGGCCAGCATCTCCTCCCACTCCAGGATGGGAACTCGACAGCGGGGGAGCATCGTTATCTGTGACCTTTCCTCTCCCTTGATCCCCCCTTCCTGAAATCTAGTCACTCATCAAGTCCTGTCATTTTTACTTCCAAAATCTCTCTCAAACATATCTTCCTCTTTCCATTCTCTTGTTTTTTTCCTAACATGTGGCCCAGAGATTTTCAGTGGGTCCCTCGTGTATGGACAATGAAGTACAGGGTCCTCAGCCTGGCAGACATGGTGGGTTGTCTCCACACCATCTCTCAGCCCCCCCCCCATCCTGTCCTCCACACTTAATCCCTCCCACCCCCCAGGTCTCTAGGGCTTTGCTCCTCCATCTGGCCCCTCTCCCTGGCATGCGCTTCAGCCCTTGTGATCTTGCCCATGCCTGAAGGCCCAGCTCAAATTCTCTTTGCCCCAGGAGCTGTCTTCCAGATCTCAGTGTCCCAGGGCCTTCATCTTCCCCTGACCTCCCACCTCTGCACCCAGTAGCTCTCATGGAGAATTATGCTGTCAACCTTGAGGGATTCTGTGTGCAGCCACTTGTGTATGTGACCACAGCCTTGAGAAGTCCCTGGGAGGGCGGGCATAACATCCCTCTTACCTCCACCCCACAGCCCTTCTCACAGAGCTCAGCCCTAGTGATATGCATTTGCTGCACTAGATTGAAAGAAGCCAGTGATTTTTCTGAGATCTGAAATGGTTTGAATCAGGCCAGAAACAGTGCTGATGCATAGGGGTTGTGGTCCTCAGCTGAACTCACTTGTGGCATTCAGATGCCTTGAAATGTTGGTCCTTCATTTGATGAAGAGTTGATGTAACCTTAGAGATGTGTCTAAATTTCGAATTTAGCTGTTCAGTATGGCTGATTCCAATAAATATGCTATGTAAAATTAGAATCTTCAAGCTAGACAGACTTGGCAATAATTTTACATGTTACAGAAGGATTTTGCCCCGTACCAAAAGATTTGGTATGGAAAGCGTTCAAAAATGCCAAGCATGCCTGTGTACTTAACACCAGTCAGTATATAAAATTTTGATTTATGCACAGTTATTGTAGCTGTACTTCTCCTGTAGTCGAAGATATACACCAGTCTTAACACACATTCGTGGAAGCAGGATAACACAGTCTTAAATTTGTTTTGGTAGCTACAGATTATATCATGCAGCTCTGCAAATATGAGGATTTGTTTTTTAATTGCCTATCTGCCTGAAGGACAATGGGCAGCCTGATTTGGTGTTTGGCCAATTGATGAGGGTAGTAGCCATTATGTTCACTGGAGTGAAACGGTATTTTCAGGGACCCACTTGATGTTTGCAGACCTTTTTGCCACTCGTTAGAAATGGTTCAGGCTTCCAGTCATTTGACAAGCTGGCTGCTAAATGATACGCGCCTAACACTGGTTCTTTTGGGAAAAAAAGAAAAAAACCCCACTAATTACGGGCTAGAAAAGGTATACTGGTAAATCTAAAAGTATGAAAGAATGTTCTTTTGACCTCTCTGGAGGAATGATCTGAGCAGCTCAGCCATTTCAGTGAAAGGGTAACATGGCAAACTTTCAAAATCCTGAACGGAAAGAGCTTCAGAGGAATTCATCCGGATGCAACAGTGCTGAGATCTTGACTTAAAAGAAGACAGATGTGTGGGCAGATGTGAAATGCTGCACTTCCTGAACTCCGAGTATCCAGAATGTAGGCTAGAGCTGTTACAACCAGAGGTAATAATACCAACTGCCACCCATCCCCTCAAAAAAATACCTCTCCACGGCTAACTTGTGAGCATCAAACGGTTAAGCTTTGAGTTACTGCTTTGTTGTTCACTTTGTTCCACATGTAGAATTCAGAAGGATGCAAAAGGAAAAGCAATTATTATAATAAAGATGAGGGTGCCATTTATTGGTGCTTATGAAAATAATTCAGTTGGTAGCTGGAGTCTCTGTTCTCTGTTTCTTTCTGGAGCCAGACTCAAGCCCAGGCTGTCCAGGGCTCCCCAGTACCGGTGCATGTGCTGCTGGCTCCTGGTCAACTTAGAGGCTGACGTCCTCATGGAGATATATGCTTTTCCTCTTCCTTCCTCCCTGGGGGTTGGGGTCATTTTGTATAGAGGAACAGGAAGAATTGACTATTTTCTGAGCTCATTCCTAAGTAGTTGCAGTACTTAGTTCTTCACAAAAGCTGTGTAATAAGTTTTAGTGAGAGCATTCCCTGTCTATATGCCGAAAACCTAGATTCACATAGGATATTTTACAGGATATTTTAGCCAACAGTCACAGACCTTCAGACAGCGTTGCCAACTTTGGAGAAGATCAAATGCAGCCTTTGTCTGGTGCAGGAATTTCCCTAGCACACCCAGCCTCTGCTCGGACCTGCCCATCCCCGAGGCACTCCTAGACCATTGTCAGTTGGCTCTGATTATTAGAAGGTTCTTCATTATGATGAACCAAACTCTTCCTCCAGGCAATGGCTGCTCCATCGACCTTGATTCTGCCCTTTGAAGCCTCCACACAAAAATCTATTTCTTCTTCCCTGTGACAGCCATTTAAGCCATTTGGACATTGAAAGACAGGGATCAGGTCCCCGAGTCTTCACTTCTTTAGTCAGAATGTCCCCAGGAAAGGATGGAGTTAAAAACTGGATGCAGTTGTGCAGGTGGAGTCTGACCAGCCCAGAGTGAAACACAGCAGCCTTACTTCAGAGTCTGTCCTAACATCAGCACGCCTGAGGCCCAGCTAGGCTCTCTAGGGGTCTCTCAGAGTTTGCTATCAGCTTCCTCTTCTGGGCTCTACACTGGGCCACTGGGGAGCTGCATGCCTGTTGCTGTCAGACCTGGTGGGCTGTGGAGGAGTGTCCCAGACAGTGGCTGATGTGGAATGGCTCTGGGTCAGTTGGCATCACTCCAGTCTCTGCTTCCTTAGTCACATTGCCTCCTTCACTTTTGTCTGTCAAATCTTCCTCTGCCTCACTCTTATAAGGACGCTTGTCATTGTATTCAAGGCTCATCTGGATAACCCAGGATAAGATCCTTAATTTAACTCCATCTGCAAAGACCCTTTTTCCAAATCAGGTAATATTTCCAGGTTTCCAAGTTAGGGCGTGGACATACTTTTTGGCAGGCCACCATTCAGTCTTTGGCTCTACTTGTTGTACTTACGTAACTGTCTTTTCTCTCAATTATATTTGGACCCACCCAGCTCTCCAGGGTCACCAGCCTCGGGTCTTTATTCTGCATGTTTCATGTTTCTTCCTTCCTTCAGCATCGTGGCTGCTGCTCTGAGGATGCCAAGTCTGCTCAAATCATCCGTGGCCCACAGATATGGGAGGGGCTCAGGGATTAGGCTGCCCAGGAAAACGCAGGTGTTTCTGGTCCATTCCCTCATGTTCCCCAGCGTGCTCTGGCTAGTCGGTGGAGTTTTTATCAATGGGAAGGAGAAGCTGTGCCTGTTAAAATATTCATTACCAGTTCTTAGACTTAGAGGAGTTCCCACAGTGAACTAACGTGCTCTGGGTAGAGAAGAGACACATACAGGAAGACTTAATGTCCCTGCATTTCCTCTCTAATTTAGTATGAGATTGGCTCATTGAACTTGAGGGAAATAATTTATATTCTCAGTGCCCAAGTACATATCTCTTTCTGTAAAAAATCAGGAAATGCTACTTTGCAGCCTTGCAAGTGCGTTGTAGTGTCATCTTCTTGCCCTTCAGCTAGATGAGGTTCCACGGTCTTTTAAGCGGGGTCTTCCATCAGCTGCTGGCTAATGGGCTTTCCAAATGTAAGGCACAGCAAAATATGCTTTTCTCCAAAAAGAGTGTGCATGACTTTGTTTGCACTTGACATTCCAGAGTGCCAGAAAGGCCTAGGGCAAGTGAGAGTGTTGGGTCTGCTGAAACGGGTGGTGGAGCTGAGAGGAAGCAGAGGGAAGAGAGTGGCCTGGGGGGACCTGGCACTGAGCAGCTCCAGATGCTCTGCTCATGGCTGCTCCAGGATTACCACCTCACACCTGCCCAAAGCATCCTCCTGGACCACTGCTCCACTCAGTTCAGTGTGCTTTCCTAAGAAAGGACTGTGCAGGGATGCAGGCAGGAGTGGGAGGGGAGGAGGGAGGAGACAGGTCAGATAGTCCCTGCCCGGCCTGCAGCAAGTCGGTGTGGGGCAGGGTGCTACAGAGACTCAGCAGAGCCCAGCAGCGGGCTGGCCATGCCTTGAGTGAGATCCAGGAAGGCTTTCAGGAGGGACTGGCATTTGAACTGAGCCCTTAGGGGAAAGACAGATAGAGCAGTACACCCCAAAGTGCCCTTAGTTGTATCCCCACTAGTGCCTCAGATTGCCCCCTTCCTGCTCATCCCACCAGACCTGAGCTGGAAGAACCTCAGATTTGAAAGGGACTTTAGTATCTAATAAAGCAGATATTCCAACTGCACTGCTTGGAGCCCTAAGAGAAGGGGAGGGAGAGCAATTCGGAGATTTCTGTTTCTCATTTTTTTTTTTTTTTGCTGGGTTTAAAGAATAGTAATTTCCCACTTTGACAAATCTTATTTGATATAGCCAATTGGAAATATCCCCACATCAAAATGTCTGCTTTGTCTGGGAATCCTTTCCAGTTTGGGAGAGCCCCCCCCCCCCGGCCTGTTATCCCTCCAAGATAACACTCCCCAGACTATATGGTAATGGGGTGTTTCCATGTAACCTGCTCTACTGGACTGTGAGCTTCTCCCAGGCAGGGACAAGCCTGGTTCAATCCAGAGCCAAGAAGGGGTGCGGTCCTAGGCAGAGGCTTGGCTTACAGTGTTGACGATGAAATGGACTGTGATTATGATGACTGACTGACTGGTAGCTGGCTCCTAGCTGCTCTCATTACTTTCACAGTCACCAGCAGTATCCTAGCTAAGTCAAGGGCAAATGTGGGCCTCTGTATTTCTCTGTCTTACGCATGGTCCCGCAGTGGGTCTAGCCTGTCAGCCAAGTGCTAGCGAGGGGCGGTGTGGGTGGAGAGGCAGCAGAGCTAGCATTCAGCTTCTGAAGCTGCTGCCTGGTGTCCTGGGATATGGCCAAGCCTACCTGTGAACTCACTCTGTCCGGCTCTTCCGTGGTACCTTGTAGCCTCAGGGCTAGGGTCCGAGAGGCAGTGGGGTTCAGGAGAAAGCACCTGGGTTTTTGACTCAGTCAGACTTGGGTTTACTAGCTGCATGACATGAGGCACATAATTTACTTGTTTATTTACTCAATTATCTGTGAGTGTAAAACTTAGAGGAAATGAAGACACAGGAAGGACAGGATTGCTGTTTTCCACTGACACATGGGAACTATTCAATAAATGTTAATTTCCTTTTTCTGTTATCTGAAGGGCTGTCATGGAGAAAGAGATAAGACTTGTTCTGAGTGTTAGAGGATGTCCAAAACCAAACTCAGTTTTCCCCCAAGTCATCATCCTTTCCAAGGTCCATCAAGCCCCTCAGCCTCCTAATTCCTCCTCAAGCATTGCTGACATCTTTGATTTCTTTCTCTCGTTCACCTCCTAAATACCAACAGCTTTCTGTGTGTATTTGGAGAAGTTCCTTCCCCTGTCTGGGCCTCCATTTCCCATATGTGGCCTGGGTTCTTTCTAAGGTCCTTTCTAGCCCTGGCACATCATTTAATCCCACGACAAAGATTGATTGCCCACTGTATGGAGAGTGATGTTCTAGGCCCCTGGGCACATAGGGATGGAAAAACAGTCATCAGCCTCGTAGAGGTCATGGCCCATTGTGGGGACAAACAAGGAAAGCAGTGTGATGAATGCTGTATGGAGATGAATCCAGAGCTGGGGGACTCTGAACCAGAACAGGGAGAGACCAGCCATTGAGGGATGTGTGGGTTCTCTGCCTTCATGGAAGAATTGTCTAGAAATGCTGCCCACGTGAATGATGGAGACTGGTTCCTACCAGGTGGCATTAGAATTTTCACTTTGAATCGGAATGATCAGTATGGAAAATCCCAGCAGAGATGGCCTGTAGTGGGAGCCTTCTTTTCTCTCTTCTCCTCCTGCCTCCCTGCAAAGAAAAAAAACCTCGGATCTCCAGAATATATTGACCTTTATGCACAGAAGCTCTTGGAATAGGCAGCACAGTTTAACAAGTACCATTTGTGTGCCTGAGAAATGTCTAGGTAGATGCAGAATTACAGTCCTGAAGAGAATTAATCCATCTTTTGCCATAGTTGTGTCCAGAAGCTAATTTCCAAAGACAATTTCAATTTTCCCGGCTGTCTGGATTATAGTTAGATGCCTGCAACATGTACACTCTCATCCCTTCTCTGGTATTTACTCTGCCCAGTTTACTTTGGTTAGAGTCTGTAAGTTTTTATTGATTGCCTATTATAAGTTAAGCTCATATTGAGAGGCTAGGGGTACTGGAGAATATATTATTATTCAGAAGGTTCTTTCTAGCTGGAATGATAAGGCTTATGCTCAGGAATTAGCGAACAGAGTCATCTATTCATTGGGGATTGCTGAGGAGACTGCTGTGAGTGCCAGGATTCCTGCCCCAGGCAGAGAGTGTGGAGAGATGGATGGTGAAGATGGTTCTCAAGAAGGCTTTTGAAGGAGTCTGTCTTCATTGGAGATGGGCCAGGAATTACAAGCAGAGTCACGATGCAGGGAAGAGAGCAGTTCAGCAGGTGAATTCAGCAGAAGCTAACTTTTCAGTTTCGTCCTCAGCCCATCATTCTCATGCCTTAAATGAAAAAATCCCTTCAACATGTGATGCTTTAGCGTGCCTCAGGACCTTTGCTTGTGCCATTCCCTTTTCCTAGCCTCTTCTGTCCCCTCCCCTACCAGTAAAACTATGAGTTGTCTTTCACTTCAAGTGTACTTCTGCTTTTGGGGCCTCATTGACTTTCCCTTTCCTGACTTCTCAGAGTGTTTTGTTTCTACTTCTCTCTCAGTGTGGTTCCTGGAGCATTCAGACCCCCAACAGATAGCCGATGAATAGATGGATGAGGGAATAAATGACTGATTATTGGGTTCTTAGTCTGACTTATTGCTGAAATTGTGAAATGTTTGTTGAAAATGGAGTAAAGGGCAGCCAGGAGAAAATGTGGGTGGCAGATGCTGAGCAAGGAGACCACAAGGATGCCCTTGGAGATGGGATGAGGGAAACACCCTTTGGAGAGGGAGTAGAACATTGGCTTTCTGATGAGTAGAAGTAGACAGTTAAAAAATACTCTGAAAAGATACTGTAAACACAAAACCTTTGGGAAAAATCTGCCTTCAGAGTATTCAAAGGACTGCAAATAAAAGCAACAACACTCCCTTTATAAATGTATTCAGTTAGGGATCAGTGAGCTGACAGGAGTGAGACTGGAATAACCTTTCTGGAGGACAACCTGGTGGCTGCATTTAAAGCCTTACAAACTTGCCCATGATCTTTCACCCAGCAACACTGCTCCTGAGAATTTATCCTAAAAGACTAACTAGAGATGTATTATGCAAAGATATTTATCTCAACATTATTTGTAACACAGACCTTGCTAAGATAAACCAAGTGTCCAGCAATAGGGGATTAGCTTTACAAATGGTGCTGCTATTTATAGGACATCAAAAAAAGAATAGAATAATAAAGAGACATGCAAATATTTATAGTGTATTGTTCTAAGAGGAAAATCAAGCTATAAACCAGTATATACAGTAAGTTCTCAATATGTCAAAAATGTGTATTCTCACACAAAAAGGCTGGAGGGTAATGAGCAAGTTATAGATTATAGTGGATATTTTTTATTTTCTTCTCTCCAAACAAGAAAAATTTCAAAATTTTCTACCAGATACATTTCGCTTTTATAATCAGAGGGTGAAAATGAACGTTACTTAAGAAGAAGAGAGAAGCTTTTGGAGAACATTTGAGCTTCAGTGGGCTGAAAGCAAGACCAGCACATCGTTTATCTTGCAAATTCCAGACAGGTAGTGTTTTCATAAGGAAGAGTGGTCTTAGGTCCATTTGTGTGAGTGTATTTATAGAAGTGAAAGCTTGGGGGGAAGGAAATAGATTGATTTTTTTTCCCCTTGAACTTTTGAAATTATTGTTTCCACTCCATTTGTAATTGAGCCCAGGGAGCTATTCTTATTTCTTCCTTTCCTGGGCACTGCGTTAGATCTAAAAATGTTAACTGGCTTAGGATGTGGGTTTTGCTAAAATGATCCCCCTTGAAATCTTCATTACACTGTCTCTCATGCTTAAAAAATGGGGTCCCAAGAAAGACCGCCTTTCGCCCCCACATCCTTGGATAACCCTGGGTAACCTGGTATAACCAAGTTGGAAACCACCCTCACCTTGTGACCATGGGCGCCATCAGCTACAGGTAAGGGACTCGGGAGGAGGCACCTGTGTTGGGTGCTGTCTGTTGGAAAGGTTTATTTAGAGGCCAATCTGGCATTACCTTATCCTGTGGACGTAACAGTAGCCTGCAGAAAAAGAGATCAGAGCTGAGTAGACTCTCTTTAAATATTAATTGTAGTGATGCCTTTTCCACACATCTCCAAAGAGCTTTGAGCACTTCACAGACATTACCTCATAATTAATTTTCATAGTGTTCTTGAGTGAGAAGCTGATGGCAGGTACTGTGGTCTCCATTTGGGGCAGAATATAGCATATGTTTTAGATAGTTAAACTTAGGAGTTGTCCTGACTAGATATCAGTTGATGTAAAAAAAAATTGAGGCAATTTTTTTGGCATCTTCTTTCACAGTTGCCCTGTGTCTTCCATGGATTTAATTGCCTTCTTGCATTTTGTTCCACCAATATCTATTGGATGCCTGCTGTGAGCAAGGAACAGTGCTGAGAACTGTGGCTAGCAGTGAAATTTAACCTCCTTAATCCCACACTTAAGGCCTTTTATGAGATGGTTTCTACCTGCCATTCCTACCCTAAATCCCCCAACCCTACTTCATACACCCTTTGTCCCCCACATCCAGGTAGCCCTGTGCCATCTCCCTTCTGTGCACTTTCCATGCTCTTCTCCAGCCACTGCCCCCAGTGCCCTTCTCCCTACCCCTGCAGGTCTCCCTGTCCTGTCCTCCACAGCCTGGTCACCTCTTCCACTAAGCCTGCCCTGATCTCATCCTGCTGTATCCACAGCTGAATGTGATCTCCCACCATCAAACCCAGACTTCCTACAAGCTTTTCTGTTATGGTCCTTCCTAATTTCTACTCTGTATTTTGGTGATTTATGCACACTCCTTGGTGACATTTCAAGCTTCTTGACTGCAGGGATGATTTGATTCATCTTTGTGTCTCTCTCAGTGACTTGCCCACGTCAGATGTGCAAGTGATTGTTGTTTCAGGGAATGAAACAGGCATAATTTCATGCCAGCGTTCACTAGTTTGTGCAGGACCCTGTGTGGTGCAGAGGACAGGGGTCATTGATAGAACCCTGCTTAGCCTGACCCCTCCTTTGATCCTATCCCAGTGGCTCCTCGCTGCCTACAGCCCTGTTCTGTCCTTTCATTGCACCCACACCATCTTTCATCTAATACTTATGTATTAAAAATCATCCTTCTCTCATGGCCTTCTGGGGAGACACAGAAAGAGAAAGACAATTGGAATGGTTTTAAGAAGGTTACCTCTGTGCTTATTTCTTTTTTGTCCTCTGTTGTGCAAATCATCCATGCTGCCTGGAACCCTGGAACTTCAAAGGGCTTCGTCTAGAGCGTCTCCATTCACAAGCTGGCATGGGGGCTGGGATCGTCTAGTGCTCCACCTGTGGCAGGCTGTTGAGACCGGGCAGGTTATTTAATCTTCCCTTGGCGTCATTTCCCCATCTGTTAAGGGGGGATAATGTGCTTGAGGGTGACCTACCTCCCTGGGATGCTGTGAGGCTTACCGACTTAATGCCGTTGCTGTTAACCTGAACGGAAGGCAGCTGGACAGAACTGGTGGGAGACCAGGCACAGAATAAACTCTACAACCATCAAGTGGACACCTCATGAGACCTTGGGCGTCACCTTCTGTGTTGCCCTTGGCACAGAGGAGGCCGGTTTGCTATTCAGGAACCTCTAGGGTTTCCTCTCTCGGCTAGCTCAAGTGGCTGAGGCCTTGAGGATGAGAATGGCATCTGGAGGACTTCTGGGCTTGTCGAGCTGAAAGGAGAGAGGCCAGACTCATGTTGAGGGCAAAGCTGCAGCTGCCCAGTATCAGTAGATGAGTAGGACCCGTGCCACAGAGACCATCCAACTTTGCCCATATGGGCCTGCAATCAGTTTTACTTGGGCTCATTGACAAGCTATGGGAAGGTCATTTGATATTCACATTCTTGTGGCCACAATCTTGGGAATGTGGCCTTTTGTCTTTAAAAATAGCTGTGTGCTGGGAAGCCCAGGAGCAGAGTCTTGGTATGGAAGGGAGGCGCCAGCATTGGGAAGAGGGGCAGATTTCTTTCCTTGGAGGACTCCCTTCAGCTCTGCTCGACTGGTGAGTTGATGATTTTTCATTCTGTAACCTGTCCTGTTTTCTCTCGACTGTTCTCTGAAAGGGAATGGTAGGTTGTTTTTTCTTTTAATTGTAATATCTTTGCTGTATATTTTAAGTCTGTTTCCACGGTATATTTGCTCTTGATCACTTATTATTATGCGTGAAACCTGTTTAAGTAAAAGTTCTTTCGGGCTTGATAATTGCAATTTATTTGTTACAAGTTCTTCTCAAATTTAACTTGTAATTATTTCACGTGTTTTGTTTTCAAATTGTAGTATCTTTAATCATTTTGTATATAGATGGGATGATCATTAAATACTTTTAGAACTAAATTGCCAACAGGTTTTCAAAATTGTGAGATCATAGGATGTAAGAGCTCACACTAGAGGTTTGTAGGTTGTATATCTCTGTTTCACATGGTGTAGTGATGTCTGAGAGGGTAATGAATGGTCTTTGGTTACACAGCTAGCTAGTGACAGAGTCAGAACTTGAACCCAAGTCTCTTAACTCCCTACTCCATAACTCCCTGGTTTAGCCCATAAAATTTAGCTTCAGAATTACAAGTGAGAAGGAGAAATCACTCTCTGATCTAATTTTTCTGTGTGTTTTAATCTAATTAAAAATGAATTTTCTAACCATGTACCATAGCTGATCCTGTTACCTTGAATCCTTTGGTTCATTTTCCAGTCTGCACAGTTGATCCTTAGAGTGAGGTCCCTATCAGCATTACCTGGAGCTTGTTAGAAATGCAAAATCTCAGCCCCACCCCAGTCCAGACCCACAGACACAGAAACTCGGCAGTGGGGCCCACCTGTCTTTTTTACAAGCCTTCTCGTGATCCCATAGTCAGTAAAGTCAGAGAACCCCTGCCTGACAGGGCTTAAGTCATACTCCCCATACCCGTGTTAGACAGCCAGGGCAGTGACACACTTTGGCTCTTTTGTAGATTTTGAGCTTTCTCTACCACAGAAAGAGCTTCTCTTTTACCAATTTTTAATAATAATTTCCTTTCTTCACTCTACTTTGCTTTATCACACACACACACACACACACACACACACACACACACACACACATACACATACATCTAGCAGGAGTGAAATATCTGTGGACAAATAATAAAAGTAAATAGGGGATTTCAATAGAAATAGGTTTGCAGATAGACAAAACATTCCAACCACTGAGGTATATTTCTTAAGTTTCAAGACTTGCTACCTCTCTAAGGACAGTGATAAATTAGACTGGTGCTGACTGTATTGTGCTATGTTTTATATCATTTGTAATTTTATTCATTCATTCAGCAAATATTTCAGTACCTTCTATTTGCATGGCATATGTCAAGTGTGAGGGGAAAAGGTGTTTGAGTTTATAGTTTATCAGGAAGTAAAGACTATGTTTAGAAACAACTGTAATATAAGCCAGCCATGGATAAATAACATGAGGATCATCTCCAATAAAAGGGCTGTGGAAGCCTGGAGGTGGTAGAGAGCATGTGTTACGCAGGAGAACATCACCGAAGACTTCATGGAGGAAGGAGCATTTGAGTGACTGTTAAAAGTAAGCAGGCTTTTGACATGGGGAGTTTGGGGGTTGGTAAAGAACATTCTAGGCAGAGGTAGAAAAAAGATAAAGGCATGGCAGGGGCTCTCAGTGCATTCTGTTTGGATTAGGGGTTATTTGAAGGTGATTAGGAGGAAATGAGGTCATACAAGTAGGTTAGTGCCAAAAGGAGAAGGATCTTCAAACACCAACTTAGAGTTTGTTCTTTATCCTGAAGGCAATGGGGAACCATTGAAGGGTTTTGAATGAGGGCAAGGTGTGACCAGAGCTGTACTTTTAGTAAGATTAATCTGCCACCAGTGTATGAAGTAGATTGAAGTGTGTGAGACGGAGTAGGGGAGGCTTTTGTTTTTATGTTGTAACTGTTCAGCAGCAGTATGTTGATATATGAGAAAAATCATCTTAATGTTTATTTAGGAAGTAATTGCTTTTCTTTTGATGGTCATTGGATTTTGAAATAAGCTTCCAGAGCATAGATTACTGTCCAAGGGAACACAGCTCTAATTTTATAATGAGGAATGTGCAAGAAAATAGAAATTGCTTAACAGAATGGCTTTATAGAAAACTTCCAGAACTCCTTCCTTCCTTCTTGGTTTTCTTGCCTAACATTTTCTTTTAAACAAAAAAGTGTTTGTATTCATTTTACTCAGTTATGACCTGGTAATGCCAGGTCACATAAATTCTGTAAATTGAATTCCTAAATTGTGGGTCTTTCTTGCTTCTTCTTACTCAGACTCCAAAGCTGTTTTCCCTCTCACTCATGGATTTACTTTGTTAAAGCACCTGAGCCAAACTCATTTTACAAGGATCTGCCTATTCCACTGGTGGCTCTAGTGGGAATACTTGTAGGAAACTTGAATGTCATAAATGTTTAATGTGTTGTTACTTCTAGTGTTTGTAGTTTTGAGAAGACTCTCTTACTGTTGATTTTTTCCAGTAGGGCTATCTTTAGAGGGCCTGGGCTTTGGCTGGTTAGCACCATCAGTTTCAATCATTCAACCAATATTTACTGAATATCTGTTAAGCCCTGGAGAATCACAGTCACTCAGACAACCATGGCCAGGCTCACATGGAACTTATGTTCTAGCAAGGGAGATATATATAAATATACAGTTCTGAGAGAGAGAAACTATGGGCATATGGAAATACCCAACCCAGAGTTGGAGGTCAGAGAAAATTTAATAAGTAGGGTGTAAATTGAGACCTAAAAAAAATCAATTGGGGTAGACCAGTGGTTGCCTAGGGCTAGGTAGGGATTGTTGAGGGGAAAATGAGGAGTAACTGCTAGTGGGTATGGGATTCCTTTTGGGGATGATGAAAATGCTGTAAAATTGGTTGTGGTGATGGTTGCACAACTCCCTGAATCTACGAAAACTACTGACTTGTACGCTTCAAGTGAATGAATTTTATGGTATGTGAATTACATCTCAATAAAGCTGTTAAAAAAATCAACCAGACAAGCCAGGAGTGGGAAGTGCGTACCTGGCAATGAAGTGACATGTGCAAAGGCTCAGCGGCAAGAGCAAAGTGGGAGAGGCTGGTAGGGCTGGACTCCCTGGGAGGTGGAGAGCAGTGGGACAGAGGGAAATTAAGTGGCTGGAGAGCTGAGTGGGGCCTGAACGGGTAAGGCCCTGAAGTTCTGTAAAAACTATAAATCTATAAAAACAGCAGCTACCATTTATGGAATCCTTATCATATGCCGGGCACTGTTCTAAGCTGCTTATGTGCATTAACTAATTAATCCTCACATCAGTCTTGTGAGGCAGGTACTATTGTTACCTGCATTTTACCAGTCGGGAAACTGAGACACCCAGTGGTTAAGTAACTGGCTCACAGTCACAGACTTAGTAAGTAACAGAGCTGCACTATGAGCCCAGGAGGGCTGGCTCCAGAGCTTACACAATAGATCCTAATAAATCATCCTAAAAGTTATGGGGTGACATTAGAGTTTTATGCAGGGGAGTGACAAGGGCAGATTTAGATTTTAGAAAGAGATTGCTCTGTGGTGTGGAAAATGGATGGGAAGGAGAGCAAGACTGAAGTGGCGGCAGCAGATGCCGCGTGATCCATGTAAGCTAGCATGTGAGCCTGAGCATGTGCGATGGCAATGGGCCTGAGCATGCGTGATGCTAGTAGGGGTGGAAAGAAGTGGAGACTTCAGAGGGAGAGTTAGGTGGTCACATCAACAGGGGTTGGAAGGTGGCTGGATTTGGTGGGAGAGTACAGAGACCATCAGATGGATGCTGGGGTTCTGGGCTTGGGAAATTGGGAGTCGGGGGCTAATGGTGCCTATGATGTCCATGCCAGAGGGGCCCCAGTGTGGGCTGGTTCCCGGTGTCTGTCATGTGGGAGGACTTCAGACCTCTGACCTCTCTGCCAGAGAGAATCACAGAACCAGAGATGGCAGGGGCCTTAAAATCCCTCTAGATCTAGAGGTGGAAATGGAGGTCCTGGAAGAAAAAAGGGCTTGCTGAAGGTCCCACAGAGGGCAGCGCAGGGACAAAATGAGGTGGGCCCCTGCTGACGCTTAGGTGTTTGGTTGCCACGTTGCCCTTTCCCAGGAAACCTTTGTTCCATCCCTCAGAGCTTTGAATCTCTTCTCAGAAATTGTCTCTCTGATCCTTAATGAGGTATCATTGTGCACAAACAGTAATAATCGGAATTCAAATTAAAACAGAAAAGAAGTTTATAACCCAAACCCAGCATCCATCAACTCAAACTTGCTGTTTTGTCTCCTGCCTGCCTCTGCCCAGCTTCACTTTCACTGCTGTATCCAAAGCATAGATATGGCTTTATAGCCTAGAGTTTACACCTTACATCAAAACGATCGCTTTTCCTGGAATGTTATATGGTTTCTGGTTAGTATTTTTTAAGGATTCAAGAAAGAGGATGTGCTGTAACTTACCCACTCTCTGTTGTCAGCTGTTTTGTTTTTCTTCCTTAGAGATAGTGCCTCACTGAGCATCCTTCTCCCCTCAGGCAAAGCTCCCAGCCAGGATGGTCTCTATGTCCTTTTCAAGTGAGGTGGCCCAAACTGGACACTTTACTGAGGTCAGGGGCAGACCTTAATTTGGGCTGAGTTTCTAGGTTTCTGGGCCCCACCGTTGTCTTCAGTGATCTCTGAATCAGTTTGGCATCCATTCACAGTTGTCGGCACTGCTCCTAATGACTGCCATCTCCGAACAGCTGACCCGATTCCCTGAATCGTGTGCTATAAACCAGGCAATTCTACAGGAGCGAGAGGAGGTTTCTGGACAGAATGCTTAATCAAGGCTTAATTAAATGGTCAGAGTGGCCCATTGGCTTGAACCCCCTCATACAGGGTTCTGATTGGCAGGTGGCACCTGGTGTTCTTGGCTGTCTGACAAGCCATCAGCTGTTCCCAAGCCCCCTGCAGAGATGAGTGAGACACACACTGCCCCGCTGGTTGGTAGGAGCCCTTTTGTAGACTCCCTGGAGCATTTAGACATCTCTCTCTCATGGGCCCCAAGCTCTGCCTCACATTGGTCAGGACTTATTTATCTATATGTCTTATCCTCTCTATAGCACAATGCACTCTCCAAGGGCAGGGGCTGTGTCTGACTAACCTCAGTCTCTACCTCAGCCAGCACAGGGTCAAGCAGAAAGAGGGTGCTTGATATGAACTGAGTGAAAGGCATTGATTTTTGGACCAAATCCCTTGGTCTGAAATGGCTACAGGAATCTGAAGACCCAGGAACTAGACTTGAGAAATGCAAGGACTTGGGGGCCCACAAGCTCATGGCCAGTATCAAGTCTATGGGAAGGGTGGAGACTTTTAGAGAAGACCTCACGATCTCTCTGGCCAGGACAGAGCCTGATGTCATAGGTCATGGGGAAGGAGCTCTGGGAAGCATGTCCCGGGCCCAGCTTTTGAAACCATTCCTAGTTTCTTGTGCTGTAGTTGTGATTGTTACTGTTTTTTTGTTTGTTTGTTTTGTTTTGTTTTGTTTTTAGCATGACAGATTTGGAATGCTGCCTTCCTTCCCAAGACACAGACATATGGAGCCAAATCTCAGTCCATCAGGGTGGCAGGCTGCTTCATTTGAGCAGTTCTGGGAGTCCTCGGTCAGTCTGAACTTCCCAAGCACTGTACTTGCTGTGGGTTTTGTTTTTGGTCCTGTGGTATCAAACATGCCCAGATGCTACTGAAAATTAGTTGGCATGTGATGGCATGTGATGACTTTTGATGGCTCATTTGATAGTAAAAATAACAAATCTAGCCATTGAGCCTACATTCCACAATTTTGTTGAATCATATCCAGATGGTTGTCTAAAGGTTCTTAGCAGGTTCAGGGCATTTGTAATAACCAACAAGTCCATGGAGAGGGAAAGAACTTCATGTTGAATGTCATGGGGATACTAAAGGCTTCAGGATCATATTATCTCTGAGCTGGAAAGGCCCTAATGGGCTTCCAGTCCAGCACCTGGATATTGTGTAGCAGCAGGTGGCCCCAGGGAGAATGTGTTATCATGAAGGTCCCAATAGCCAAGTCTTTGGCCCCTTTTCAGGATGGATCTTTTGGCGATCTTGACTGTATTTGAAATGGTTGGTGTGTGTGTGTTGGGGGGCAAAATATATAGAATATAACATTTACCTTAAAAAAAGTCATTTTTAAGTGCACAATTCAGTGGCATTAGGTATATTCAGAATGTTGTGCTACCATTACTACTTTCTAGTTTCAGAATTTCCATCACCCCAAAAGGAAACCCTGTACCCATCAAACAAATACAACCTATTCCCTCCTCCCATAAGCCCCTGGCAACCACTAATTTGTTTTCTGTCTCTACAGACTTACCTATTCTGGATATTTCATATAAATGGAATCATACAACATGTGACCTTTTGTGTCTGTCTTCTTTCACTTAGCATAATGTTTTTGAGGCTTATCCATGTTGTAGTATGTGTCAGTATTTTATTCTTTTTCATGTCTGAATAATATTTCATTGTATGGATATACCACAGTTTGTTTCTTGATTCATCCAGTGGTGAACTTTCAGATTGTTTCCATATTTTGGATGTTGTACATAGTGTTGCTATGAACATCTGTGTACAAGCTTTTGTTTGAACATCTACTTTCAGCTCTTTTGGGTGCATACCTGGGAGTGGAATCGCTGAGTTAATGGTAATTCTAAGTTGAACTTACTGAAGAATCACCAGACTGTTTACACAGCCCGTTTTGAATCTTTCTTCTCCCTAGGCTCCTCTGGTTGCTCTCAGGCTTCTCTGACCATTTCTGCTCAGTTTCCTTCATGGTACCCCTGAGTCTTCAGCCCCTGAAATGATAGCGCCACCCAGGATTGTTCATTCCTTTTCTAGCTCAACTTATCCTACCCTGTTTTTGCTTAACTCTCACTGTACGTTACAATTACAGGGGCTCCTTTAACAAACCCTGCCCAGGCCCCACCCTAGACCAGTTAAATCAGCATCTCTGGATAGATGGAGCCTGGGCACTGATGTTATTTAAAGTATCTCAGTGATTTTGACATGCAGCTTCTCTCAGGATAATCATTCATTCTTATGGTTTCAACCTGACTGTTGACCTTTTATTTTCAGCTCCACCTATCTAATGGACATACTCATGAATGTTCATTCTTCAAGTACCTCAAATTCACCTGGTCCCAGCCAAACTCTATCTTTCCTCTCAAACATGCTCTTCTCCCAGTGTTTTCTCCTTCGATGAAAAGGACCACCCTCTCCAGCCATCCAAACCAGAAGCCCAAGTTATCTGCGCCGTTTTTCTCTTTCCTGTTCCAATTCCACGTGATTGATTCATTTATTCAGTAATGTGTTGCCCAGTAGTTAGGACTGAGGGCAGTTGGACAGAAATACTGTCTAGGAATTATGTTAGGAGAACAAAAAAGACATCAATGAAACAGATAAGTAACAATATAGACAAAAGGATAACCTGAAATTAACAACAACATTATCATAACTACCTCTGTTGAGGACTTTCTTTGTGCCGTGCATATATATTATCTAATTTACTGGGAGGTAGGTAAAGTCGGCCCACTTCACAGACCACAGGTTCAGGGAGGCTAAGGTACCTGTCGAAAGATGTGTGGTAGTACATGGTTAGTGAGAGTTGGGATTGGTGCCAGGTCATGTCCAGGCCTGTGCACTTGACATGAGAGGTCACTGGAGAAGAGCCTTGAGCCCAGCAGTGCTGTCAGAGCACGGAAGGAGGGGATCAGGATGTGACCTGAGATCATCCATGCCATGAGAGTGCTTTGAAAACTGCAACGGACGGTGTAAAACCCTTGCAAACTTTGCTTGTGTCTCTCCAGCAGATGGCTACTTCCATTCTGCTCTGAATTACAATTAGGTGTTTATAGCTCTGATTCTCCTGGTGAATTACAGACTTCTTGAGGGTGAGAACTGTGCTTGCTTGTCTCAGTGTCCCCTTCAGCCCCCGACCTGGCACATTGTTGCTGGTCAGTAAGTGTTTCTTGAATGCGTGTGAATGCTAGCATTGAGTCAGAGAGGAAGAAAGGGAAACAGGAGCCATGGTGATGTCCATGCAGGTGAGTCACAGCCAAGAGCTTGACGAGAAATTTGACTTAGAGAATTGGAAAGAAAGAAAGGGACTTGGTGGCCTCCTGGAGATATGAGTGGCAGAGCCTGTAACCAGATCTCACAGTGGATGAACTTCAGCCTGACTCCTGACTTCTAGCTCATGGCACTGATAATCTAATTCTCTCTTTTTCTCCCTAGCACTTAGCAGTTTTTAACATTATTAATTAATTTCCTTAGTTATGTTTGCCATGTCTTGTCTAGTGAGAGTTTCCAGTAGAATGTAAGCTTCATGAAGGTAATCAGTTTTGTCTGTCTTGCTATATTCCTCTTTCCCCGAGTCAGCCAACCTCAGCAAGCACTAATTCCTTTCTGTCACCATAGATTTGCCTCTCCTATACTTTCTTATGGATGGAACCATGTAATATGTCGTCCTTGGTGACTGGCTCCTTTCACTTGGCACAGTGTTTTCAAGGTACATCCATGCTTGGCCCGTAACTTTACAAGCAGGGAAATTGAGACTCAGAGAGGGAATGTTCGTGACTTAGGTCATGTGTCCTGCCAGTAGCAAAGTAGGAACCTGACTGTCTCCTGTCTCCCTGTCCAGTGCTTCTGTTCCTGCCCAGGGTGTAGCCAAGAGGCTCAGTGGCCACAGCCAACTCAGCAATGTCATTTTAGCCATCCACCTATGAGGGTGCCTACAGGGCCCCTTCAATCATAGCCGTGGTGAGGAGAGGCCGTGCAGATAGCGTCATTGTTAGTGTCAGCTTTTCCCCATTTTCTCTCCTGTGCTCACTGTCCATATGATAAAGTAGATGTCTTGTGTGACCAGTTTACAGTCTCCTGCTTGGGGTCGCCTGGGCTCCTGGGCCCTCAGATCACTAGCAAGAGAAAGGTGCAGCCTGGGCCCCCTTCGTGCTGACTGTTCCTGCTGCCGCCTTGTCGCTCCCAGAGGGCCATGTAGTGGCCATCTGCACTGAGCTAGATAAGAAGCTGTGCCCTTCATAAGAGACGTCTAATCCTGTTAGGCAGACGTGAAATCTGAGTGGCATGGCCATGCCCTGAACCCATGTTTTCCAAAGGCTTGTTTTTGTACCATGTGGCACCCAAGATAGTTTTAGGTGATATGTGAACAAACATTTTTCTTTAAATAGTTGTATATTTATTTTAATATGTCCCAGGAAAAAAATCATATCTGGTATGATCAGACCTGAAATTTAGTGAATATTATCATTTAGGATGAAGGTAAAGTAGGAAGCACCATACCATAGAACCCTGTTGATGCAGACTGTGTATGTAACAGGTGTGGTGGTCTGGCAATTTGCTGACACGATCCCCCTGCCTTTCTCACTTCCTCAGAGCTGTCATTTTCCTGATAAAGCATCATCTTAATCTGAATTCCTTTTAGAAAATTAATGCAGGTGTGAGACACGAGCCCATGATCTCTCACTGAGCTATGATCCCTGTAATGAAACAAGGCAACATCAAATGATTGACATAGAAACATAAAAATGAGTTTCCCTAAAATATTTGCAAATAACTTTTTCTTTCGGCTTAGAACTTCTAGAATTAAAGCTGCTTATTGCTCTAGTGTTCTGAGCTTACCATAGCATTTCAGACATCCATTACCTGCCATTATTAATTCAGCAAATGTCAGTTGAGCTGAAGGCATTCTGCTGGACCCTGCAGGGATTGTAAGGAAACAGGACACCTTTCTCCTGCTTTCAAGGAGTTTACAATCTAGGGAGCAAAATACAAGACATGAATCCATATGAAGTTAGGAAACACAAGACAAGAACATAAACAAGGAGAGGGGAGGGTATAGCTCAAGTGGTAGAGCACATGCTTAGCATGCCCAAGGTCCTGGGTTCAATCCCCAGTACCTCCTCTAAAAATAAAATAATAAAAATAAACAAATAAATAACCTAATTACCTCCCTCTCCTGCCCCCCTGAAAAAGAGCATAGACAAGGAGGTCATGGGCTGGATAGAGGAGTAAGACACAACAACTCAGCAATTGGGGGCACTGGTAGCCGAGAATCCATCCTGGACGTGGTGGAGCTGGAGCTGGGTTTTGAAGGTTAGATAGGATTTGAGTAAGGCTCAGGGAGTGAGGAGATCATGAGCAAATGCACAGGAGGGGCTACCTAGGGCTGTTTAGAGGGATGGAGAATGTTGGAACAGAGAACTACATGATTGAAGGAAGATGAGGCCTTGGGTCCCTTCAGCCACTTTAAGGAAGTTCTTTTTTTTTTTTTTTTTCAATTGAAGTGTAGTCAGTTTACAATGTTGTGTCAATTTCTGGTGTACAGCATAATGTTTCAGTCATACATGTACATACATGTATTCGTTTTCATATCCTTTTTCATTATAGGTAACTACAAGATATTGGATATAATTCCCTGTGCTATACAGTAGAAACTCGTTTATTTTATATATAGTAGTTAGTATCTGCAAATCTCGAACTCCCAATTAATCCCTTCCCATCCCCTTTCCCCCACGGTAACTACAAGTTTGTTTTCTTTGTCTGTGAGTCTGTTTCTGTTTTGTAAATAAGTTCATCTGTGTCATTTTTTAAAAAAGATTCCATATATGAGTGATATCATGTGGTATTTTTCTTTCTCTTTCTGGCTTACTTCACTTTGTATAACAATCTCCAGGTGCATCCATGTTGCTGCAAATGGCATTATTTTATTCTTTTTTATGGCTGAGTAGTATTTAAGGAAGTTCTTCAACCTCTTCAAGACAGCTTCCTTGTCCTCAAAATGGAGTTATGGATTCTCACCACACGGGCTGTCATGAGGAGTAAATGACATGCTAGAGGTTATATATATGTTAGTTTCCTTCCTTCTCCAAATTTGTCAGGAGAGCAGTGGTAGGAGATTGAGTTGGACATCTGGGCAGAAGTTGGATATTAGGGATGGGAAGCCCTTGGAGGATTTAAGGAGGGAACTGATGAGATATTACAGTTTTAGAATTGGCAGATTCTTAGAGAAGTTCAATGTTAAGATAAAAGAGATAACCAGAGGTTTGGTGACTTGTGCAATTCCAGGCTTAATTAGAGTCAAAGTCAGGAAGAGAATCCAGGTCTCTTGACTTTTAGTTCAGTGCTTTTTTGAGATTCCCTGGGTTTTATCTAGAGGGATGTTACAAATGCAGATTCTTGGGCCCTACTCTAGACTTACTGAATCAGAAACGCTGGGGCCCCAACAAGTTGTGTTCTAACCAGCCCTCCAGATGCTTCTGATGTTTTTAGGAAACCAGTGTTCTCAGTTTTACTAAGAAAGAGTAGGGGGGAAGGGTATGAGGAAAGATTGACTCCTTATGGGAGTTGGGGTACCACTTAACCACCAAGGGAAAGGGGACAGAAGGGTGAAGCTGGGTGCCAGAGAGAAACTTCTTTTTAAAAAAAAATTGAGATATAACTCATGTACCATAAAACTCACTCTTCTAAAGTGTATAATTCAGTGGGTTTTTGTATATTCACAAGGTTATGCAACCATCACCACTGTCTAATTCCAGAACATTTATCACTCCCAAAATACACCCCTTATCCATTAGGATATCCTCCTTTTCCCTTTTCCACAGCCCCTGGCAACCACTAATCAATATTCTGTCTCTGTGGATTTGCCCATTCTGGGCATTTCATATAAATGGAATCATATAATACATGGCCTTTTGTGTCTGGCTTCTTCCACTCTGTATGATGTGTTCAAGGTTCATCCATGTGTAGAGTGTATCAGGACTTCATTCTTTTTTATGGCTGAGATACACTTCAAACTTTTATCTCAGATAGGTTTGGTCATACAACTGAGCTTTACCTCAGAAAAAGAGGTTTCTCTTGGGCACATTTGCATAGAACTTTAGAGTGTTCAAAGAATTGTCACAACATAATGGAATGTAAACCTTTAACCAACCGTGGAACATAGCTGGTCAGGGATCATTGTAATTGTTCTTACAGACAAGAAAACAAGCCGGAGAGGGAAGTGTTTGTGCTCATCCAGTGTACTGCTGTGCCCACTCATTCAAGTGCAAGTAGGAATTTGGTGGGTGACAGGGCATGTGGACTCAACAGAGGAAACAGCATCTTCAGAAGACATGACAGTGTGAGAAGTCTGCCTGGAGGACAGTGGTATTTCAGTTCTGATGGAGTGTACAGTGTGAGGGAGGTGAGACAGACAGGGAGGCAGGGGCCACATCTCAAAATGCTTTGACTGCTGCTCCAAGGCCAGGAGGGAGGCAGTGGGATGGACGGTTGGGTCCAGCTCCAGAGACGAACAAGCTAATCTGATTTGGAATTCCAGTTCTGCCACTTCCTTGCTATTTGCTTTTGGCCAAATTACTTAACTTCTTCATGCCTCGATTTCTTTTTTATAAGTGAAGATTGTGGTAAGCATTAAATAACAGTGCCTGGCACATAATAAATGGTAGTATGTTAATGTGGTTGTGTTATTAGTATTGTAATTCTTGAGCTCAGACGTTATCCTAAAGATGAAAGGGATCCACTGAAGGACTGTGAAAATAAAAGTGACATGATTAGAATTATGTTCTATCATTTTGGCAGCTTTATGGAGGATAGATTCATGGAGGGTAAATCTAGAAACCTGGAGACCGGCTGGGAGATTATTACAGTATTTCAGACAGGATCAAAGTTTCAACAGTGGCTGTAGCACCAAGAAAGGAGAAGAGGTGAGAGATTAAGGAGATTAATTGAGAGCAAAGTCAATAGCACTTGGTGACTGGCTCACTGTGGGGCATGAAACAGGTGGGGAAGCTCAAGAATGACTTTTGACTTGGGAAGTTACAAAGTTAAACAGTAGTCTCCTTCAAGATGTCCTACCTTGGAGGAAAGTATTTGAGGAGTGGAGCAAAGAAAAATAGCGAATTCTGTTTCAGATAGAACTGGCTCAAGTGCTTTATGGGACATTTTGGTAGAGATGCTAAAAAGACAGTTGATTCTCAAAGCAGCTGAAACTCGGGGAGTAAATGACATCAACCGTGGAGGGTGTTTAGAGCAGTGAGCCTGAAGCTTTGTTGTATCTTGGAATCACTGGGGCAGGGGCCAAGGAGGGTCTTTAAAAACGACCAATGTTGGGCTTGTCCCCTCAAACATTTTGATTTAATTGGTCTAGGGTATGACCTGGGATTGTTAAAAGCCGCCTAGGTGATTCTAATGTGTCACAAAGTTTGGGAACCACTGGTTTAGAAATGATAGGTACCATTTATTTAGATGAGAAGGGAGCAGAGAACCAGAACCTAGAATTATATGACAGAGGGAAGGGGAACACGTGAGTAGGTGTAGTCTGAGAGGCTGGAGGAAAACGAGGAGCAGGTGTCACAGGAGCCAAAGAAGGAGGGTCAAGGAGTTTTAACATTTCTGTTTGGTAGTTTGCTAGTTTGGTTAATTTATTTCTCTCATTATTTAAAAGGCTGGATGTTTGCTATGGCTGCCAAAATGACATAATGTAATCCTAGTCATGTCACTTTTATTTTCAATATCCATTAGTGGTTTCTTGTTTGTGTTTTTTCTTGTGTCATAAGTTGGTTTATACCCTTGGACCTTGTGAATATTGGAGATTAGGTATTACAAGAAGATATATATAGTTTATTACTGGTACGTAGCAGTTCCACCACTGCATTTTGTGTTCATTCATTTGTCATTAATTCATTTAACAAACAATTATTGAATTTATTGAATGTCTACTTATGTTGGGAACTGGAGATACAAAGATGACTAAGAGAAAAAGCCCTGCTTTCAAGTTGTTTATGATCTGGCTCAGACCAGTGCACAATTTGAATTCATCCCACCTCCTAAATCATAGGCTCTCAAGCTGGGAAGGCACATGTTGATCTAATCCTCATCCAATTTCGACTGTCTCTTATAGGATCCCTGACCTGCTGGTATCTTTTGATTTCTTGCACACCTTGGTGATGAAAAGCTCTCTCTCCACCTGGGTGGTCCAGTGCCATTTTGACAGCTCTGATAATGAAAAATTTTTTTAAGATAGGCAAAATGGATACATGTTAAAGCTAACTCCATGGGTGCACAGAGGTTCATGATTCTATTTTGTCTACTTTTGTGTATGCTTCAAAATTTCCTTAAGAAAAATTAAAGAGAAAAAGTGTTTATATTGAATCAAATTTGTCTTCTTGAGCTTAGATAAATTGTTACTTCAGGACCATTCAGAACAAGTTTAGAGTCCTTTTACACCTATAGTCCAATCCAATACTTGTGATTGTTCGTAAGGTTTCCTAAGTCTTCACAACTGAATAGTTTTGCTCAGATTATTTATTATCTCTGATACTTTGAAATTGAGGCCCATATGCAGTCATGCCACCTGTAGGACCTGGTGGTTTAAGTTCCTTTGCTGTATTTATTTCTCATTTCTCTTTCATGTTGTATCACACTAGCCAATGACTCTAATGTAATGAACATTGTCATTTTATTTTCTTCTTTTTAAGTGGAATGCTTTTATTTTTCTTTCTAAAATAATATTGAATTTCCTAGTATTTTTGCTTTAAAAAAGTCAAAACAAGAAGATTAGATTACATAGAACAAAGTATTTTCTAGCATCTTATGATCATCTACTTTATTATTTTTTTCTATTTATGAGCTAAAATATATTAATAGTTTTCCTTAAATTGAACTTTTCTTTCTTAAGATAAATCCAACTTGATTATAGTGTACTGCTATCTTATAATATGTTATTGCTGGATTTTGCTGGAGGTAATTTTTTTAAAATCAAAAAACAAGTTTATTAAGAAGAATCTTAAATATATACAAAAGTATAGAGAATAGTAAAATGAACTTTAAATACCCATCTCCTAGCTTCAAGAATTATTAACATTTTCTGGCTAGGATTTTATTTAGGAATTTTGTATTTCATGAGTGAGATTGGTGTTTATGTCCCATTTTAGTGTAAGCTTGGGCAGATTTTAAATTCAGGGCTATCTTTGCATTATTAGAAGAACTTGGTAGCAGAACTTGGTAGCCTTTCATCATTTTTCTCTGTTGAAGAATATTGTCTATTAATTTTTGAGAGAGTGTTTGAAGTAATTCTTTGATAAACACAATAACACACCGAGTTCTATGTGGATTTTTAAAACACATTGTTAAAAAATTCACTTTCTAAATTTCTTCTGCAGGTAGAGATTTACTTTATTTATTTATTTATTTATTTATTTATTTATTTATTTATTTATTTATTTATTTATTTGGTTCTGGTTCTCTGCTTTGTGGGATAAAGGTGTTAAAGTATTTAAGTTTCATGAAGTTGATCAGCCTTAGGGTAGCTGAAGAGAAAAGTAATTCATGGATACCATAGGATAAATGAACCAAATACACTGACCACCTTGCCAAGCATCTCTTACCACCAGATAGAGAACAGAAAGAAGGCTGACCCTTTCCTGAAGCAGGGGCTGCATCTTACTCATCTCTCATTCTTGGTTACTTGCAGTGAGTGTTTTTTCAGTGAGTGTTTGATGAATTGGATTTCTTTTTAAATAAATGATATCTTCAGCACATCCAGGAAAGACCAACATCTTGGGTCCCCAGAGGCTACCAGGGTGTTTTATTAGTGAGAACTTATTTTCATCCTCCAGTATAGGTCTTAGAGTCTTCTCCTTTTAATACCCTACATGGAGAGTATTTCTTCCACTATGCCCACGAAATCCCTTCACAGGTAAGAATGTACATACATACCAAAGGGTTGATATGGAGATCTTGGGAGACACTATTCTGTGAGGCTGACCTTGTTACCGATGAGTCTACCTGCTCAGGAAAATTAAAGGACTTACCAGGAAGACTCTAGAAAGATATATCCCTAATTTATCTTCCAAAATCCACCAAATCCATCCGTATTACTTAGCTTAGCTAAATTGCTTGTGTATAACATGTATAGCACTCTGTAGTGTTTTTTTCCCACTAATGTTTGTCTTTACTCATTTCTCATTTTGTTAATAATAACTTGTACCAGTGGTTTATTGGTTTTGTGAATCTTTAAGAACCCACATTAACTTTGTCTTTTTTTTTTTTTTTTTTTTTGGTGGGGGAGGTAATTAGATTCATTTATTTATTTACTTACTTATTGGAGGTACTGGGGATTGAACCCAGGACGTCATGCAGAGTAAGCATGCACTCTACCATTGAGGTATACCCTCCCCCCAGCTCTGTCTTTATTAAGTGGAATGTTAGTCTAATTTTCCATGTTATTCCTACTTTTATTTTAATTTTGTTCATCCAGTCATTCAACAAACATTTATTGAGCCTATGTGACAGGTCCTGAAAGAAAATAAAAAGGGGTAAGACTGGTTCTCTATGCTCAAGTTGCTGACAGTATAATAAGAAAAGAAATAGTGAAAGAAAAAAACCCACAAAACCTAACAGAAGACCTTCACTAGCAGGTTTTAAAAAAATCACAGAATGACTCCCAGTGATATCTTTCAAGAACAGAGTCTCGAATATCACTTGTAAAGCTTTTACCTTCCTCAGAGAGAGAAATAATGAACTGAGTCTATGTCTATACCTAAATAATATGCTGCAAAATGTATGAGCCTAATCTTTTCTTTTTCAAATGATCGTATTCTTTTCCTCTTTTAAAACAGATTTTAAGGATGATTCTTTAATATTTGACATTTAAGAACTTGAGCTGATGTGTAAGGAGCCTTCCTTGAGGCATATATCTGAGAATTGCTTTTTGTGCACTATATATTTGAAACATATTTTCCAGCTCAAGAAATGTACCATTAACTCTTTCTTTGATTACAATTTTGTGCATTCCTTTTCTCTTTTCTCCGCTAGCTCCTATTATCTGCAAGTTGAATCTCCTCAGTCTGATTCTTGGTATGACAGTCTCACTTGAATTCCTATCTAGTTTTATTTTCAAATTTCAATTTAGTATAAGTGATTTTTAGCTCTTCAGTTCCTCTTCTATCCATTGCTGCCTCCTTCTATATTTTTCATTTCTCATTAGCAGTTAATAGTTTCCTAAAATTTATCGTCACTTCTTATATTCCTTTTGAAGGGTTTATATCCTTGTCTATTTACTTTGTAAGATAGTTATCACTCTGAT
Source organism: Camelus bactrianus (assembly GCF_048773025.1). Taxonomy (NCBI): domain Eukaryota; kingdom Metazoa; phylum Chordata; class Mammalia; order Artiodactyla; family Camelidae; genus Camelus; species Camelus bactrianus. The sequence goes on from NC_133542.1 coordinate 47,292,662, forward strand.
ATATTTAGTCTTCTTTTCCATTTGCAAAATATTTTGAGAGAATTTGTCCTTTCATGGTACCTTGTTCCAGACAACCAGAAATGTGTTGTTTCGAGATTCATGCCCTTTAAGGGATTTTGCTAAATTGGTGTGTGCTCATAGGAGGGTGATCTAAAGTGAACCTGTCATATGAAGATCTGTTGAAGGAAATGAGGATGTTTGGTCTGGGGCAGAGGAGTTAAGATTGCTATATTCAGGTCCAGAAAAGCTGATATATAGAAGGAGGGCTGATTTATTCTGAATGGTGTGATAGTGTGGGGCAAGGGACGGTGCTCTGAGGGCAGCACTACTGCGGAGGACCGAAGCTCTGGAGAGGTAGAATTCAGCTTTATGTAAAGAAATTTTCTAGCAATAAGATAGGTCCAACAGTGAATGACAGAACAATTAGAGGCAAGATGACTTCTTGGCAATGGGACTGTAGAGAAGATTCAAATGTTTGGGAATTTCCTGGGCTCTTATTTTCTTCCGTTGACCCAGAAGTCCAGAGGCTAATATTAAAAACATTAGCAGGTCATTTTCTTGATTTTAAACTTTCCTGTTAAGGCTTTGCTCAGTCAGGGAACACTTTCAGTGGCTTGGTTGATGTCATTTATTTGGTCTTTGGGGAATCCCTGGCTGAAGACATGTGCCTACTCACAGTCCAGATATATAATGCAAGTTAATTATTTTAATTAGAGCTATATATATTTATATAAATCAGTTAGCTAATTTGTATTTGGCAGAGGTTTTGTAACAGTCCCCTGCAAGTAACCACAGCAGTTTGATGACCTTTGAAAGGAATGGAATGTCATCATGGATGAGCTTGAGATCCCTGACAACTCTGCAGTCATTTGGAGACTGAAACAACATAGTGGTCAGAGATTTTGTATCTTCCAGTCCTGTGGTGACTTCAGGATTTCCAGCTACTCCAGGGGATGTGGGTCTTTGAATTTTGAGACAGAGCACAGTAAATATCATCTTGCCTGCTTCTTAGATCTAGTAGAGACCTCAGGTTGCATGGAAGGAAGGAACTGCAGAAGTCATCCAGTCCCTGTGTTCTATTGTAATGTCCCTTCCATGTCCATGCAGTGTTAGTTATTCATTCAGCCTCTGCTTGACTGCCTTCAGTGACCAGGATCTTGCTAATTCTTGAGAAAATTCATTCCATCCTTGGATTCCTAGGAACCACTAGGGAGGCCTAGCTTTAGCCTGACCTGGTGTCTCGCTCTCTGTAGCATTCCCCCATTAATCTTGGCTCTGCACCCCAAAATCATGTGGCATATGTCTCTTGTACCTGGTGGCCTTTTGACCGTTTGTAAACCATAATCACATATGCCACATCCAAGTCTTTGTTGAATAAACATGCTTTGATTTTTTTTAATGATTCTTCATATGGCCTGATTTTAAGTCGCTTTACCATCCTAGATCCCTATAGAAAGGTGCTAAGAGTGTGATGCTCAGACATAGGACAAATCAAGTTAATATCCATATCCTAGAAATGGCAACTACTCACTCCTGTTAAGGGCCTGACTGAGGCAATTGATATTTGGAAACTATATCCTGTGGGCTTTGCTGGATGTTTGTTCTCCTGTCCTTGTGATTAGTTTCTGTGTTGTCAAGACACTAGAACCCACATTCTTAACACTCCATAGTAAGTCCCCACAGAAATATGATGTGGTTTTGTGTCCTTGGCAAGGGGACATTAAATAATTCTTATTATAAAAGCTTTTAAAATAACAAGAAGGTAGACATTCTAGTGGAAAGATAAGGAAAAAACAGAAATAGGAAAGTACCAAAAAAAGAAATATAAATGGCGATAGCGCATGAAAAATGTTCAGATGTACAAGTAATCAAATAACTTCAAATCAAAACTGTAATGATTTCTGATGTGTAAAGATGTCCAGGGTATATTCACCAGTTGAAAATACAAGGTGCAGACCATTGAGTATAGCATGATCCTATTTTTTTGGCCTATATATTTTAATATAAATAATATAGGTCTCTGTAGATTTAGGGCAAAGTTAGCGTGAATACCCATTAAATTGTTAACTTCTGAGGGACTGGACTGGATGTTTCAAGAAAGATATTCAATTTATATAATTGTAATGTGATGGAATTATATATGACATTTACTTAATTTCCTATATTTTTCAAAAAATGTATTTTAACCTCATAATTAAATGCTACTTTCCATTCCATTAGCAAATATTTTTAAATAATACACAGTATTTATGCAAACGTGCATTTTACTTATTTTTGTCTTCTGTATTTTTCAAAATATAAACATTTAAATCATAATTAGGCACCATTTTCCATTCTGTTAGCAAGTATTTTTTAAATGGTAATGTTCAGTATTTACAAAGGTCTGTCCTGGCACGAGTGCAAATTGGTACCTTGGAAGCAATTTAATCATACATATCCAAATTCTTAAAAATGAACATATGCTTAAATCCAGTAATTTTATTTCTAGGAATTTATCCCAAGAAAATACCTGGGAAGTAGCCATATACCATGAATAAGGATGTTCATTGTAAAGCTTTTATAATAGTGAAAACTTGGAAACAGCACAAATATCCAATGATAGATTTATTGAATAAATTATGATATGACCAAAGAAAATGATACTACATAGCAGTTTTAAATGCTATAAATGCTTAAATATTAATATGGGATATTGTTCATGAAATATTAAGTGGGAAATGTATAATATCTCATTTTAATAAATATATATAGCATAATATAGAAAAAGAATGAAAATTAACAATTGATAACTCTGACAGGTAGGATTACAGGTGATTTTACTTATATATTTTTCTGTGTGTTTTACTATATGCATATATTCAATTCTTTAAATTAAATAATTAAAAGTAGTTAAAAAGTTTTAAAAAATAGTACTAAGGGCTTATAATAGAATCAGCAGTCCTGGCCCCGCTCCTTCTCAGCCTCTAATTTCTTATCTTAGAAGCAACTTTCAATTCTTCCAGCTGTTTCCTCTGTTTTATTCTTCCATATTTCTGAGAAATATGCTTGAGTTACTATTTCTTAACTTATTAAATAGTTTTGTACATTATCGAATTATTTTGGTAGGTGAGGATTTAGCTCTTGTACCACTACACTAGTTTTCCTTCACCATGTTCTCCTGACATTGTTATATCACTGTTTTGAGAAATCATTTTTCAGTGTTTACATTACAATTACTGCACTGTAAATATTGTTCATTGTTGAGCCAAGTAATGAACTATAATTTTGTTTCCTTTCTTATACAACATTCTCCTTGTCTTTGATTTGCTTAGTTTTCCATGTACTTATTGCTAATACTTTCCAAACTTCTCAGTGAAATTTTCTGCACAAACACATTAGAAAATCTATCCACTCTTATGTGTTTCCCCTAAGATCTGTGTCTTCATGCACCAGTCTGTACAGGTTCCCTAGTTCTTATATACGGGCATTAGCATATTATACTCCTTCATGGTCATCCTCGATGTTCTCTTTGTCTCTTGTCTGTATTTTGTCCCCAATTTCCTAGATCTCATCTTTATTTATTTACTTCCTTATTTTGCTGGGGTACATACTCTAGTAGCATTCTGAGAAAGGGTATATGACAGGTAAATTTTTTGAGACCTAAACATTTGAAAATGTCTACTATTTGATTGGTAGTTTGGGTTGATATGCAATTCTAGATTGAAAATTATTTTTGTTCAGAAATTTGAAAGCATGGCTTCAATGTCTTCAGGCTTCCATTGTTGATACTGAGACGTCTAATGCCATTTTTATTCTCAATTATTCGTTTGTGATCTGTTTTTTTTTTTTTTCTCTCAAAGCTTTGAAGATACTCTGTTTCTAGTTTCTGAAATTTTAAGATGTTATTTCTTGGTTTGGGTCTTCTTTCATTAATTATTCTGGATAATTAGCAGATGTTCTTAATCTGGAAACTTAGGTTTTTCAGGGAAACTTTATTGACTTATTTAACAATTTCCTTACCTCCATTTCCTTTGCTCTCTCTTCATAGACCTCATGCTGGATGAATATTGGACCTCCTGAGTTGATAACTATACATTTCTAACTTTTTTCTGTTATCCCAACTTTGGCTTTTGGTTACTCTTTCTGTAATAGTTCATTGACTACATTTCTCAACGTTTTAATTGAATTTTTATTCCAGTTATCTTATTTTTAATTTCCGAGTGTTCATTCTTATTCTCTGTTCTTTTTCAAAGAAAATTCTTTTCTTATTTCATGGATGTATTATCTTTTTGAGAGTCTGAATTATAGAGTAACACTTTTTTCTTCTGTTTCCTGCATTGTCTCTGTTTCTTCTGAGTTCTGTTTGTTTTAATCTGTTTCTCATAATATAGGTTTTCCTCAAATATCCATTCATGTGTAAGAGTGAGGCACTAAAACAAATGGCTGGAAGCTTTGTACAGTGGATGGGGCTCACTGACTAGTAGATTTCAGAGCAGGATAACCTGGAAGTAAGTTGCCAGAAGTTTCAATATCTGAAGGTCTTTTCTCAGGTGCTATTTAATTCCCCAGAAAAGGATTCTCTAAACTCTTACTTTGCACATAAATTCCTAACTGCCAGTATTCTGGGAACTGGGCAAAGGAGGTCTTGACCTTTAGTAAAATGAGTTTTTCTTAATCCTTCTGTTTTCATTCCTATACCCTTTTGTACCCAGTCTCCCTAAGTCTCCAGCCTCTCTTGTTTGATTCTGTAAAGAATAAGCCTCTTGTCTCCAGGAGGATGGGGAAGGGATGGTTGTCTAGGTGGGCAGGTGTAGTGGGAAGGGGCCTGTGAATATAATTGCTGCTTTATAGAGACCTGTTTCCATGTTTTCAGCCCTATGCCTCATCCCTGCTTTCTCCTGAACCTACTGCCTCTAATTCCTGAGCCATCATAGGGCACATCAGCTCATTTTTGTCAGTGTCTCCTTCTGCAAGCACGTAGGTTTCTGTTTCCTTTGCTCTGCTCAGTTCTCTCTCCTCAAAACAGTTTCTATCTTTCAAACACTGTCAACATCTCTCATCCACTGTCTTCTCTCTTCTCTTTATCCAATGGGTTTATCCCCTTTTTATTTCTTTACTGTAATTTATAAGGTTTATTTAGGAAAGAGAGGCAATTATTATTTCGATTCACATTATTTCAATTCACCATGTTTAACCAGAAATCTACTCTCCCTCATTTTTATAGTTTTAAAAAGTGAGCCATGTAGAACTGAAGACAGTGTTCAGGCCTGCTGTTCCCATGATAGAAAAAAGCTAGATTGACACATCCCTTGATCTAAATAGAATTTATTTTTGGTTGAAGCCTATGTTTTACACCATTAATTTGTATGTGGCTACCATTTGATGAAAAACTTAAGTCTCTAGTTTTCCAAAGTGATGAGTTTGGGTGCCCCACTTTCATTTTTGTATGAAAATGGTTAGCGTACTGTAGTATAGATCTCCCTGTTATTCTGTTGATTACTGATAGATTCTATTTGCTAATATTTTATTTGGGATATTTATTTTGACATTCATAAGAGAGATTGTATCTCTGCTTTACTGTATTATTTTTATCAGAATCAGTATCAATGCTATACTGGCTGCTTGAAAAGAATTTGGAAGCTTTCCTTCTTTATGCTCTAGAACAGCTGAAATAGCATTGGGGGGAAGTAAACTAAGCTGGCTAAGAGCAACACGATATCCTGGGTTGGATCCTGGAACAGAAAAGGAGCATTAGTGGAAGAACTGATGAAATCTGAATAAAATTTGCAGTTTAGCTAGTAAGACTGCACCAGTGTTAATTTCTTAGTTTTGACAAGGGTACAATGATTTTGTAACATGCTATCAAGGAAAGCTGGATGGATGGTATATTGGAACTCTCTGTATTATCTTTGTAACCTTTTTATACACCTAAAATTATTCAAAAATTAAAAGTTTATATTTAAAACAAAAATTGTCTGGGTGGGCTACATCTTATAAATTTGTGAGAATTTATCTTTGAACCTATCTGTACCTGGAATTTTTTGAGGCGGGGGGTAGTAGCTGTTTAATAACTTTCTCTTCTATGGTAATTGTCTTTTTAGATTTTCTACATCTTCTAGGGTCATCTTACTCATATTTTCCTTGAAACCCATCCATATCCTTCAGGTTTTCAAATGTGTTTGTGTAATGTTAAACAACATAATCTCTTATAATTCTTTTTTATTTTCTCTGTATCCATGGTTATTTGCCAATGTCATGTCTTATTTTGTGTCATTATTTTTTAGGTTGTGAAGTTAATTTGGTGAATTGAGAACAGTATTTTTAGAAGTGAAATAGACTAGAATAGAAAAATATAAATTATTTTATGAAATTTTAATCTCAAACACATATACTATTTTTCTTGGTAACCTGATAATATCTTTCAAAGCACAAACGCATATAAGTTCTGACCTAGAGATTCAATGTCTGGAAGCTTATCCAAATATATAATTGCATATATGCAGAATTGATACATGTGCAACATAACTCATTGCAGTATTATTTGTAATAGCAAAAGATTGGCTATCAAATGTCAATCAAGGGAGGACTATTTTTTAAATTACAGTACATTCATATAGTGTAATACTCAGTAGTTGTCAAACAGAATAAAGAGGCATTCTATGTATTTATGTGGAAAAATATCAAGGGTATATATTCTAGGGAGAAGAAAGCCTGGTGCAGAAGAGTGTATATGATGTGCTGTCCTTTGTGTTAAGAAGAGGGTATATAAAATATTTGCATTTGTTTGTATAGACATACAAAAACTCTGGAAAGACAAATATCTCAAGGAGAGAGATGATTATGTATGCATGAGGGAAGTAGGTAGATAGGGACAGGTAAGGTTAGAGGAAAGACCTTTCACTGTATATTATTTTTTAAATTATGGTAAGAACACACTTAACATGAGATCTTCCCTCTTAACAATTTGTAAGTGCACAATACAGTAACTGTATATCCTTTTTCTTCCTTTTTTTTTTTTTTTTACAATCTAGGGTTTGGATTATACAAATTCAAAATTACCTATTCAAAAATTTGAATTACCTATTCAAAAAATTAGATATAAGACATTGAACAAGAGAAGCAGCACTCAGAAGAACAGGCACAGTTTGACGAGAATGATTCCATGTCCATGTGGTTCCTGATGCAGGCAAAGCTGAGCTTTGCTATCCAGGGATGTGCACATAGTTGCGGGGGGTGGGGCGGGCGGGCAGTATCACGCAGCAAGGAGTGTCTCTGCCAGTGGGTCACAGTCACAGTTTGAGAAGCCTTATCTATTTCATTCCCTAATCCTACGTTTAACCATTTAAGACATAAAGCCAGTCTTTTTACCACAAGACTGTGGACTCCTTCAGGCAGCAGGCTGCTATAGTTGTTCCCTCTATGGACACTGAGCACCTGTTTATGTTAATTTCAGATAAAAAGAGAGACCTAGTTATTTGATCAGCTTATCCTAAAATTGGCAAATACAGGCAGCATCATAGTGATTTGTCAAAATGCTCTTCCAAATAAATATTTTGGTAAGCTTCTTAAAAGAACTCTTCTTCCTTTTAGGTAAATGGAAGAGCTGGAGAGCAGTTTATTCCAGACACGGAAAGCACACAGAATAGAACAAATGGTGGCAAGATGGCTCCGGCGCTCCCGGGACAGCTCGGCCCGGTAAGGCTCCTGGGCTGGCAGGGATTTCTGGCTGCAAGGGTTCAGTGTCCCCGTGGGAGGAGATTTTGCAGTCTTGGCAGTGCCTGGGGATCACTGTTCTTACACCCTGTGATGGGAGAAGTGTAAATGGGTCAGCAGTTTTGCTGGAGTGCCTTTATCTCTGTCCCCTTCCAGCTCCTCCCTCTGCGTCCTTCAGTGGGCGCCCACAGACACACTCACACCAAAGTCATACATGCTTTACAGAGATACACACATTCACACACAGACATACACACAGACAAACTCGTACCCACATACTTGCACACGTGAGCTTGTACGCTCTCTGGAACACACACTCACACATATACTCTTTTGAACACACCTCACATAAGTTTCTCTCTCAGTTTCTCTCTGTCTCACACAACCCCTTGTCTTAGTACTCAGTGTCAGGCAATCTGCTGTTTATACTCTTTCCCTGTCTTTGTTTCCAGCAGCTGTTCCTTACAGTCCCTGTTTCATTCTAAACAAAATGAAATGAAATCAAATACAGATCTGATTTGACTGCTACAAGAGAACTTAAATTATGTTTTGTTGTGAAGCACTCATTTTCCATCTCAGATTTCCCGTCTGGCCCTGATGCAGAGATGAAATATCACATGTCAGGTGTTTCTGAGACACACATTCTTCTGAAGGAACTGGAAATAGCTGTTCTACTGCTGAGCAATAAACCTTGCTCAGGGTTGCACTGCCCTGCAGACAAGTGCTCCGATCCTCACATATTGCGATAAGACAAGGCTGGGAGAATTAGCCCCATTTTACAGTTGAAAACCCGAGGCTCCGAGAATGACTTGTTTAGGACCATCCCCACTCCCTGCTCCAAAACCTTTGATAGGTCCTCCTCTCTTATAGGATGAGTTGAAACATTTTTGTTTGACATTTAAGGCTTTCCATGATTGACCCACAATCCTTTACAGCTATTTGTCTTACTGTTTTGCCTCATTCACAACAGACTCCCCCTAAAATGACCTACTCACTGCTATTATAAGCACCCCTCTTCTACTCTCATCCCCTAGACTGGGTTCCTGTGCCAGATCACTTCCTTTCCATCTCCATGTGTCCAGAACCCACGCATGGTTCAAATTCTGGCTGAAACGCTCAATCATCTATGAAGTGTTCCTCAGCCCACAGTCAGAATTAACCTCTCCCAAGAGATCCCATAGTATTTGGTTTGTAGCATCAGCACTGTGCTTCTTTTGGTGTGTTCCGCTTACATTTGAGCACATCCCTTTTTCTTCTAGACCACAGGCTCTATGAGCTCAGATATCAGCCTCATCTCATAGCCCAGAGGTGATTGAGTTCCAGGAGATTGCAAGTGATTGGGTAGTTCTTGGGAAACGAACGGGAAAACTTCTAGGCACATTGTTTCCTAAAATGGGTTCTGTAAAACCTAGTCCTGTGTGATGCTGCTCTACTAAAAAGGCTCCATGGCCAGATAAGTTTAGGAAGTGATGCAGCCGATGTCTCACTCCTACCCACCCACTCTTGATGACTCAGTGCATTTTAGCACATTAAAGGCTCTGAGAAGTCCTGCAGAAAAGAGATCCGTGTAACTTTAACTTGACTTTGCCTGAACATTTGACCTTAGAACTCTCTAATATCTATCTTCTCTCTTGAAATTCTGTAAATAGGTTGCCAAAAATTAGATGTAGGATTTAGCATTTGAGTATCAGCATTGTCTCTGAGTTCCCTGATAGCCAGGTCAAGAAATGAAAAAGTACATTGAAATGTTCTTCTATAGTCCAGAAAAAGGAAACATAGAAGTTAATCTGCAGTCATAGAATTTTACATGCATCTTTTAGCAATCCTATTATTTTTTTTAGACTGTTAAGAGCTTCCAGTCATTTCAGCCAGCTATACTTACTTTACTTGTAATTGTCATTTTTTCCATAAAAGTTAAATTTTATCTGTGACACGAATTGAATTGTCTAGGAGCCAAGTAGTCAAAAATGATGATTTTCATTTCCAAACGTTATTAAACATATTGATAACTTTTATGAACCTGGGTAATGTTAGAGCTTTATAATGCATCTTAAAATGGGTGTTTTTCTGGGGAGGAGTGTCAACTTTCAAAGTTGCTTTGATTTCTTGAATTTTAAATAAATTTTCAGTGGGTGGTTATTGCTATAATCACTAGTCAAATTCAGATAATGGTACTCAGTTTGAATGTGCTTGTGTGTGTGCGTGCGCTTAGGTAGGTTACAAGCCTAGTGATAACCTCTAATTGTAGAAATGCAACATTACTCAGATTATTAAAATGACTACTCTCTCACCACTTAATTTTGCATTCCAGTATAAAAATAACATTTACAATATCAGCGCTCTTTTAGAAATAGCTAACTCCCCAAAAGGTCTCTGTGACATGTTTTGAATTTCTGTATAAAGAATGTAATACAAACTACTTAATAAAAGTTGCAACAAAGTGACATTATGTTATGAACTAATTTTTAACCATTTTGCTTGGAGCTAAATTGTCATCTTCTTAACAGCTTTGTATAACTAGGGAGGTGATAAAATGACAAAGACACATTATAGAATACTTTCTCACTTAATTATACCATTTTTTTCTCTCCTACAAGTTTCTATTTTTATTCTCTTGGTGATTGATTGCTTCTAAGCTTAGAAAATCCTCACTTAGTAATTAATTTAATTAATTAATTTTCAATTTGATAGTTTAAGATATTTAATATTTAATATTTAATATAAATACATTATAATATATTATAATATTTTGTTATATGTAAATATAATACATACAACATGATATATATATAATTAAGTATAATATATAATTAAATATATTATATAGACAATATAATATATTATAGACAATATACTATGTAGATAATATATTATATACAATATAATATAAATATAAATATACTATAACTCTAACTTGATTTTTTCCAAAATAATAAGTGCTATTTGCATTACCATTAACTGTGAGCTTTCCTTTCTTCACTGACTTACGACCCTTCTTTGATCATATATGAAATTCATATGTCTGTGAGTGAGAAATTGTATCTCTTCCTAGGCTAGCTATTTTATTCCATTGATCTAATTGCCTGTTTTAAAACATTTGTATTAAAACTACATTTATTATCTATTAAACTAGACTTTTATTACTCTTCATTTTCCATTTTTTCACTCTTACCTGCCTTTTCTTCCATTTGAACTTTATAATGATTTTATTGTGTTATTAAAACAGTTCTACATAAGATTTACTGAATTCTCTTATTCTTAATCTGGAAGTGTTGGTTTTATAGAGCAAGATTTAAAGAAACATAAAGAACTTAATGAATTTGATGCCTTCTTCTTGGTGCTTGGTTTTAAAGGGCTTAAAAAGATTTCTTTCAATTTATCTTGACTCTTAATACTAATGAGCACACATGCACATGTCTGCACACACATGCACACACCCATAGATGTACTCATAGGCATACCTATGCACACTGTGCACATGCGCACACACATGCATCATGGCATCTCGGTGTCAGAAGCCCTCGCTATTGATTTTACACTCTTTCTAAATTGACTTGTTTATTTCAACCATAAATACTCTTTACTAATTATAGGAATGATTATGCCGTACATCAAAAATTGATGCAACATTGTAAACTGACTATACTTTGATTAAAAAATAAAAAAAAATAATAGGAATGGTATTTTGATCTTTCTAATACTCCTAATGATCTAAAAAGACCATTTCTGGTACCAGTTATTTTATTGCTTTTCAACTGGTGGGCAAAAGTGGAAAGATTCGAGGAGAACAGGTTAGAAGCCTCCTTCACTGCATCTGCAGAGTTGCCATTGTCTTCTAAACCTCCTTTTTAAAGTAGTAATGGAATGATTTCTCCTCCTTTCAACCGTAGGCCTTCGCCCAGTAGTGCTCTGCTCACAATATGCACATTCAGTGGTCCCCTAGAGACTGTCACAGCCACGAGCATAGTCCTGTGATTATGACTACATGATACATTTCTTTCTGGTACAGACTGCCACTTCTATTTCTTCTTTCACTGAATAAACTTTAGATTAAAAATCCAGCTTATATCAGACTTTAGCTTTTAAAATCACTTAAGCTAAACATAATACAGTGTTTAAACATAGATTCAAAATAGTTTCTCCACATCCTGCTGGAATGCAAAAGTGAATTCTTTGTTGTTACAAGATAGAAGCAAAAATATATTTTCCAGCCTATCAGAGAGCAGATAAAGAATGAAGCATAATCTATCTCCATCTGGTATTTTTCTTTTTCAATGTTATTAATCTCAATATGAACTTATGACCCATAAAATATAGAATTAGTCTACACAAGGCTATTTTCATGATAAATTTAACATTTTTCTTAGTTCTACCTTGGGCTTGATCCACATATCTGACAGAAATTCCATTAGTGTAGCCGCAGGTCTTATACTGAGCCAATGTAAAGTCAAAGGAATGACCTGAGATTTGTGATTTGAAACCATTACAAAGGCAGCAGACATAGGTTTTTGGATTGTCAGCACTTAGTTTGATATTTATAAGATTCTACAGAGGAGGAAATTTTGCTACAGAGATCATTTCCTTCAGTTCCTTGTCAAATATTGAACATTCTTTGTGAGGAGAGGCCTCCTGTTCTTAAGCAATCCTTTTCCAAACAAAAGCTGAAATGTGGCCTTTGGGGAAAATGTCAAATCCAGACTTTGGGCCAAAGCTGCTGACACTGTCCAGAGATTAGTCAACACAGTGGGGCCTCGTTTGTCTACCACTGTTGAGGAACAAACCCTTCCAGATGGACAAGTCAGACAAATGAAGCCTACCCATTTGAAAAGCATCCACATGGACTCTGTCTTAACCATGGGGTAAGGTTTGTGTTTTTCTTTTGTTCTCCAAACACTTGTTAAGCCTTACTCTATGCCTAGCATTGAGTTCAGCACACGGGGCAAGAAAGACATGTTTTTTGCCATATGAGCTTTAGTCTAGAGAGGGTAAGAGACTTCACACTGGTCATTACAAATATGATGTATATTTCAAAAAGGGATGCATAGGTTTTGTGGGTGTGTTCATCACAGAGACAGAGAGATGTCTGCCAAAACCAGAAGATAGAGTAGAGTTGGGCAGGTAAAGCGTATGGTTGGGTGTTTTGGGAAATCTCTAGAGAGTGTGAAGGTCAGGGATTGGGGGATATTCTCAGCATAGGGAAGAGCTTGTGTACTTGAAGCACTCAAAGGAGACTTGTTTGGCTGGAACAAAAATACTGAGAGAACAAATGTCTTGGTTGTAGAGGCTAGAGTGGTGGGCAGGGGTGTATTAAGCCATGGTAAGGATTTGGGATTAGGTCATTCAGTCAGGGCAGACATGTGAGCAGGGTTGTGTTTATGAAATCAGTCTGGCTGCTGGATGGAGAATCATTCAGGTGAGATAAGAATGAAAAGTGGGGAGACCAGGTAGAAGACTGTTGCAGAAATCTGTCTTCAGGACAGGAGGCAGGGTCCTGAAATAGAATGGTGGCCATGGAGAGAGAGAGAAATGGACATCTTTGGAGATCTTTTGGAGTAGTGACTGATAGGATATTAGGGGTGAGAGCAGGGTAAAGTCAAGGATGACTCCCAGGAGTCTGGCTTGAGAAACTGAGCATTATCTTCCTGATACAATTTACTGAGCTCTGGGACATGGAGAAGATGGTCCTGATTAGGACGATGGTCATAAGACTGAGCTGCATATCAAATTAAGCAAACTTGACAAATGGCAAACATTGAACTCTTACTTAAATTCAAATATGCAAATCGTCTGCTGTTTATTAGTGGTTATATATACATTTTCCACCTTTGCTAATCATATTAGAGGTGCTAATTTATATCATGCTCCCTTTATACAGCGTATTACTCATGTATTCACCTAATAAGCACAGATGCTTTCTGTGGGCAAAGCGCTTCACTCAGCACTCTGAGAAATACAAAGGTGGATAAAAATGGTTCCTGCATTCCAAGAATTTACAGTCTATTAGAGGCAGTGGTACATGGAATCAGATAGCTATTACTGAAGGCTGAGGTGCTCTGAGCCATAAGAGAGAGTTGGAGCTCCGAGATGAGAGAACTTGTATCTGGCTTGGAAATCAGAGAAGGCTTTTTGGAAGTGGTGGCACTTGAGCTAGGCTTTGATCGGCCTCATATTTTCCTGTGAGGCAGCTGCATGAACTGAGGTCCAGATGTAAAACTGGTGCAGCAGGTAAGATTAGGCTGGTGTGAAGGCCTGGGAAGGGGAGTGGTGGGGAATGTTGGCCAGGGCCTGAGACCTAAAGACATAGGGCCATGAGGATAAGGTTGAGGAGTTAAACTTCTTATCCTGAGGGTAATGGGGAGCTGTTGGGGCAGAATAATCTGAATTCTTCCTTAGGAAGGAGTTTGAACCACAGTTTAGAAGATGCTCTGGAAGAGTTTTTTTGTTTTGTTTTTTGGTTTTTGGTTATTTTTGGAGGTACTAGGGATTTAACGCAGGACCTCATGCATGCTAAGCAGGCACTCTACCACTGAGCTGTACCCTCCCCACTGGAAGGAGAAGTGGTATTTGCCTTTCTCTGACTTAATTCACTTGATACATTTTGAAAGTATAAAATACACGCTGGATTTTGAAGACTTAATATGAAAAAAAGGGTGCAAAATATCTCATCAATGATTTTTATTTTTATTGATTACATGTTGAAAGGATAGTATTTTGGATACATTGGGTTAAATAAAAATGTATTAAAAATCACTTGCTTCCCCCTCCTCCACCCCAGTTTTCAGGTGGCTGTTAGAAAACTTACGCTTACAAATGTGGCTTGTATTATCCTTCATTTGATCAGCACTGCTCCAGAAGTGGTGCTACACTACCCTCGAAGAAAATCTCCCCACTTTGAAACTCCCTCCCCAGCTATGTGACTTTAAGCAAGTTAAAGTCTCTCAAAGCAAGATTCAGCCTCATCTATAAAATAGGGGTAATAATCATCCCTGTCTCACAGGTTTGTTATGAGGGTCAAGTGAGCTATGAAAGTAAGTGAGATCACCCCCCAGTACATGGTTAGTGCTCAGTAAATGCCATTAATGATTATTGTTGTTGTTACTGCTGCTATTACCAAGTTTTTTGTTTTTGTTTTTGTTTTTTTAATCTGGATTTCCATCAAATCTGTATTTTTGTTCAGGACTTCTTTTCATGTAATCTTCCCAACCAGAAATCCAGCATCAGTTTTACGTGCGTCTTCCTTTATTGCATCAGCTCATTAAGAGCGCCTAGCGCCTAATACACATTCAGCTACTCTGTTTTTAATGAACTGTTGGATGCTTTTTCTGGCTATGTTTTGTGTGTTTATCCTGCAGCTCCACTAAGTTTATTTTTTTAAGCCCTAGTAATTCTCTTTGTGATCATTTTCTAGATGTAGATCATCATCTGTTTGAAAAATAAAAGGTAGTACTTTTCCATTTCCTATGCTTATTATTCCTCATCATTTTTCCTTCTCTGGTAACTATTCCAGGCATTTTTCCTGCTACAGTAAATAGGAGTAATGTCTAGGGTATCCTTCCTGTTGCTTTTTATGAAAGAATGCAAATGTTGATTTTTGCCCTTCAGTGTAATATATTATTTATTATATTTAGAAAGTTCCTTTCAGAGCTTTATAGTTTTTTTTTTTAAATCAGGAATACCTATGGGTTTTATTCAGTATAAATTTTCAGAATTTTCTGCTTTTTCCCTCTTGTTAGGTCTGTCTTCCAGCTCTTCTCAGTATTACCCATGTTCTTGCCTAGAAGAAATCCTGTCCTTGCTCCTAAGGGAGCTCCTTGATGGATAACATGCATGAGGCTTTGTACTTGGACTTGTCACTTGCATTTTGGCTCCATGAAGCAGTTTTTTAAAATATTTCCTGGTCCTTGTTGAAACTTGAGATTATTATAAATGACAGAGAGGTGATTTTCAGATAAGTGGGGTCCTAATGCATTAGGCAGAGTTCCTGACAGTGTTTGGTAAATGGATGAGAATAAAAGACCTTAACTGCAGAATGCAGAGGGTGCTGTTACTCCTCCACATCTGTTGTTTATAAGGACAGTAAACACCTTATCCCATCACTATTTGACCTTCCTTAGAAAGAACCACTGACTCTTATGGGGGTAAAAATCATTTGCTACAGATAAATGAAACCTAGCTCGTAAATTCACTATGTGGTGTTGAGAGATAGAAAATACAACTTTCAAGTTACCTGCTTTTATATATAGAGAGAACATCCATGTTTTTAACAATTAATACAGAGGAAGTTCTTGCTATCTGGGATTTTATATTGGAATGCTCACAGTTACAAAGTTGAAGGGGAAGCAACATTCATCATAAAGAAAAACAGAAAAAAATCACCAAAGAAATCATCTACCTATAAAATTAATCATCATCAGACATCCAAACTGAGCAACTCCTGGTTTTCATTCACAGTCCATGTGTTTCCTCTTCTATACCTCTGCTGAAGCAGTGCCTTCTGCCTGGAATGCCTGTCCATCTATCCATTCATCCACCCATCTAGCCATCCATGTACCCACCCATCCATCCATCCATGCATCCATGTATCCATGCATCTATCCATCTATGCAAACACCCATGCCTCCATCCATGCATCTATCCATCTATGAATCCATGCATCCATCCATCTATCATGTGTGCATCCATCCACCTACCCATCTATACATCTATGCATACATTGACTCATCAGCAATTACTGAATATCTTCTGTGTGCCAGGATTTGGGCTATGTAGGTATACCCTCAGCATCTCTCAGCTGCCACCTCTTCCAGGTAGCAAATGCTTCCCTGATTCCTTCTCCCCTCCCCAACAAAGTTAAAACTGCTCTCTGCTTTCTCTGAGTACCCATTGCACTTCATGACTTCTCTTTTATTTAGAGCATGGTGCTGTGTCCTACTATTTTATCTACTGGTGTTTGTGTCTTCTCTCTCCCAAGAGAAGAGCTGGTGCCCACTCAGCTAGCTCTGCATCTTCCTTCTCCAGGAGGAGGGGCTGACCCAGTTTGTGGCCACCAACTAGAATCCTCTCTCTGTCTTTTTTTACATTCTCCTTCTCTTCCAGGGCTAAAGTTGCTGCAGCTGATGGGCCGCCCGGGATCCCAACCCAGACCCTCATCCCTGTCAAACACACAGTAAAAATAGACAAAGATGCCCTCCTCCAAGACTATGGATTTCACATTTCTGAGACCCTTCCCCTAACAGTGGTGGCCGTCACAGCAGGTAGGGGCTGCCTGGGAAACAAGAAAGGATTCTGGCTTCTTGCGGGGAAATAGCCCCGGTTCTCTTCCCATCTCTCTGTGCTTTAACATAATGCAGAAAATGCTACCCTAAAAAGGTTAGAAAGGGCAGTAATTTTGACCTAATTCTCTTGGACTTTGCACCTTCCTATGGTGCTGGGAGGGAGGGGCCCACTTGCTGTTTGCACCCCTGCTCCACGGCTTCAGCCAGGGCTTTGCCCACCCGTGCCGCCCCCAGCCAGTCTCAGGGATGGTGACAGTATTTGGATCATCAGGCTCTCCTCTCTGAACCCTGCATGCTCTGAGCTGGGGAGAGTTTCTGGTCAGACAGTAATAGAAATTATTGATTTGTTTTCACTTGAGTCTCTAAAATATAGGCTGCATCAGGGTGAAGAGGAGCAGACTGGAAGGGTCTAGTGTTTGTTTTCATGCTTCAGCTGTGTATTGATGTTATATCTGGGACTAGTTAAAAATCTATTAATTTAAATGTGCACTCACACACACACACACACACACACACACACATCCGAGAGTTCTTTAGAGATGAATGTAGTGGATTTGCTGGCCAGCTCCGTTGATTCAGAGGGTTTCTGCTAGTCTTCTTTCCCCAGACAGTCTCCTAACAATCCCTTGAAGGTGATGGATTGTAGTACATTATCCGTGATTTGTAAACGGGAAAACTGAGATCCCCGTGAGCCCAAGCCTGGCTAGGGGTAGGGCGAGCTGGTGCCCTGGAGACTGGATCAGGCTGCCATTTAGGTGTGCTGCAGTGACACGTGGGGCCTGGGCCCCCCTGGCACAAGCACCAGTGACTTCTTTTCTGTCCAACAGGAGGTTCCGCTCACGGCAAGCTTTTCCCTGGTGATCAGATCCTCCAAATGAACGATGAGCCCGCCGAAGACCTTTCCTGTGAACGAGCAGTCGATATTCTGAGGTACTAAATTGTCTTCCATCATCCACAGAGTTGCACAGATTATTGTAGAGCAAAGATGGGTGACAGAAATGCCTTAACTGATCTCCCTGTGATTTAAGTAAGATCCAGTCTCCTTTAAAGCAGTAGCAACAGCCTCATTTTAGAATTCCATCTTGGTTACTATCTGCTCTCTCTCACCTGCCTACAGACGTGATTGGGAGGCACAGGTGCTATATTTGTCAGTCCCTTGCAGTGACACACACACACACACACACACACACACACACATACAGCTCAAGATTGCAGAGAATCCATCAGAGTGTAGAAAATAGAATCCTCTCAACCACACCTAATCTCGCTTCAGGACTGCCAGAGAATAAGGTGGGTGGTTGGGTGGGGCAGCTAGGAAAGGACGTGGTGATTTTATTTTACAAAAATGAAATATGGTTATGGAAATCATGCAGTTTACTGTCCAAATTATTAGGTGATTTTCTCAAAGATGATCAATTCCAGCAAACGAATTTTAGATTTTCACTGCTACTAATATCTCTGTCAGGCTAGATCCAACTCTGACTAATGAGCAAAAGTCTTTACAATTAAAAGCAGTAGACCAGAATTGGGGTGTCTAGGGAACGTGAACCCTGATCTCTTCATTAAGCACCTTCTCTGGGCAAGGAACCCTGTGGTGCCAAGGGACTCCACTTCCTGGACTTGTACAGGCTAGAGGTGCAGCTACAGCTGGTGCACACCCCACTGAGATTGAGGGGAGACAGTGCATCAGGAGAAACAGAGGACAGGGGCTGTAAACACTGGCGATTCCCCAACTTGTGAGGAAGTTGTGGTTTGACAAAACAGAGAATAGTCTGAGAGGAGGGTATAGCTCCGTAGTAGAGTGCATACCTAGCATGCACAAGGTCCTGGGTTCAATCCCCAGAACTTCCATTAATAAGTAAATAAACCTTGATGACCTCTCTCCCATAAAACAAACAAACAAACAAAAAAACCAGAGAAGAGTCCAGAAATATTTCAGATGTCCCTTTAATGCTGAGTAGAATTTGGCCCACAAAGATGGAGGTAGAGAGTGGTCCAGGCAAAGTGATAAGCAGGAGTGACTGGGAGGGGAGTAGCAGGCGCTGAGCACTTCAATTTGTGTAAGGCATCGATGCCTATGGGAAGTGAGGCCCAGATGATGGAGGGTCTTGGTGCTGACACGGTAAGTTCAGGGGTTATTCTCCTCCTGGAAGGGTGAGCCATTAAAGACTTGCTAGCCAGTTTGAGTCTTGAATCTGTGCTCTCTGCCATAAGCCGCGTGTGGAAATGCTGGGACTGCTTATTTTTTTAGCTTAGTTCCCAGTGTCATCACCACTTCTAAGACCAAGCAAAACAAAAAACCCAATAAAATGTCTCTAATTCCTCCAACTCTCTGTGAGGCCAGGCTGTCCATTTGAGAGCACCTGGATATTGGTTTGTTGTGAATTCTCTTGGAAGAGGTCTGTTCTTCTGTAAAATGGAAAAGAGGTGATCCCCAGACACTTAGAAATCTTGTGTTGAGTTTATCTGTTTGAGGAAGTAACACACTGGCAGCAATTGGCCTAAATGTTCATATTGTGAGAAGTCAAATGAAATTATTTTGCACACTGCTTCTCTGTGTAGCAGTGGCAAAGAAAAAGGAGTATACAAATCAATATTTCAGTTCTATCTTCTAATACGAAGTGGAAGTTTGGCACTTATCTGGTTGATTTGATCGCTCTGGGAATCTAGGAAATGATAAGAAAATGAAAATGCCTAATATTTGATTACATGGTTGGGCTCATGATACTGACTTTGTGCCCAAACACCAGAAAATGGTTGGCTTTTTTCTGATAAATGTTATGCACATTCATTTATTCTATTTAGTGAATGTTTAGTCTGTTTTCTGAAGTAGCATATTTCCCTGATCTGTATTATTGCTATGTTTTCTCTTAAAAAATTTTTTTTGGACATAAACCTAGCTCGGGGTCATAGCAACTGGATGAGTTTTCCATCATATAGACTAAATTAAGGCTAAGTGACTTAATTTAGTGGCTGTAGGTATAGACTAGATGACAGAGGCAAGTATCTGAAGATTTTCTCCAGGAAGAAGCGGCACTCAGGACAGCTCACGTTCCTTCACAGATCAGGTCCTTCTTTCTCAACATCCTTCTCAATTTTGCTGAGTCAAAAAAAGCTGAGGCAAGAGACGCTGCTTTGTAATTCTGCCAGTCTTTTTGACCCTAACACACACACACACACACACACACACACACACACACACACACACACACAGATGTATCACCCAGAATGACTTTTTTTGTCTTTATCCTTTTTTTCAGGGAAGCTGAAGATTCTCTTTCAATCACAGTTGTTCGCTGCACGTCGGTAAATCTCTTTCTATTTCCTGTGTGTTAGTTTCACCCTCCTTGGCCCCAAGACTCTGTACCCCTAGTGGAATATCTGTCATAGAATAAACGGGGAAGGCAAAGGGCACAGGGGACAGCTGCCGGGGCAGTCGGTGTTGCCTGAGGACCGCCTCTGTGCCAGTGTTGTGGAGGAAACAGATGTGGGTCCAGGCTTCAAGAACTCATGGTCCAGCTAAGGAGACAGACTCGTGATTATGCAGAGTGGGATGACCAGGGTACCAAACTAGGAGTTTCAAGACAGATCTGAGTGGTGTCACTGTGGAGAAGTCATCTGTAAAACAGGGATGGCAACAATAACTGCCTTGTGTATCTAATGGGTTGTTATGAGCAAGGTGCTGGACATGAACGTGTCTGATCAGCTGTGAGGTTCAGCACATGGCAAAGTGTGGCAGAGATGATGCACAGGGAGGCCACAGCCATCCTGAACCACCACAGGCCTGGGTGTCCTTTCTGTGTGATACAAGGAACTATACATAATCAAACTGTAAGAGAAGACTACCAAGGAGGGAAAGTTGACAGAAAATTCTTTCTGAGAGACTTTAGTACGTACCTCTTAGCCTTAGCCACAAATAGACAAAAAAATAAATAGGGGTTTGGAGAATTTTAATAATGCATTTAACAGTTTAATCTAATTGACCGCATCCCCGGCTACCAAAATAAAAACTCAATAAATTCCTTAGATAAGCAACTCTATAATTCCCTTTCCCAGAATATAATAAAATACAAATTGATAACTATCAAAAATGTAATTAAAACTACCCATTTGGAATAAAAATGCTATCTAACTAAAGATGGAGTCAAATAGAAAAGCAAAAATATTATAATAGACTGGTTAGAAAATAATTAAAATTTAGAACTCTACTTCTTAGAACTTATTATATGCAGTTGAAACTATACTCTGAGTAAAATTCATAGCCTTAAAAGTGATTTTATTATTTAATAAGGAAATAGGTCCAGTCAGTGCAAGAAGTAGGAAAGAAAGGCTAATAACACAAACATAAAGCAGAATAAAGAAAATGATAAAACTTAAAATCTAAAATCTTAGTAATTCCATATTAGTTTTTTAAATTTTTAAATTTATTTTTATTTTTTTCAGTTAAAGTACTGGGAATTGAACCCGGGACCTCATGCACGCTAAGCATGTGCTCTGTCACTGAGCTATACCCTCCCTTTATGTTGGTTATTAGTGATCAGTGTCTGAAAGCTTTCTGACCCTATCTTGTCTTGGATTTTGCCAAGAATTAAAGACAAACATACCCATATGTGTTTTCCTGACTCTTCTATATTCATTTTCTGGGAAATTTATACTTAATCATCTTTAGTCTCCTAGTATTTCCTCCATTCTCTGTTCTGTGGATGATGCCAATTGTTTCATATAATAGGCCCATCAGCCCCCTCGATTCACAGGTATGAGTTTTGAACTCATTCAAAGCAGTCTGATAGTCTCATTGCTTAATTTTAGGTTGTAACTTTCTCTTTGCCTTATTCCATCAATCTCTTCTGATTGATTGAAAAAGAAAGCAAATTGAGGTTAAGTAATTTCTCCAGTGGAGGGATTACCACACACGTTACTTCTCCGGGAACACTGCTATTTCCCCCTCTCCTTCTACTAAATTTTTTAAAGCAAACTATGTATTTGAGATACTAAATCATAGTCATGACCTCTGTCACACCAAGGTTCCAGTTACCCACAAATCACATTTATCTTCTTGAGTTAAAATCTCAAGGTAACTTGTTTACTTCATGTTCTTCATGGCAGGGGCCTGGTGTTATCTGAGTCTATGAGCATTGTTTCCAGCAGTTTCTTTGACTTCTGTTGTGTTTCTCTTTCTTCAGCCACACAGACTGTGGCTCAGAGCTCCATCCTGGGGCTGTTATACATGTAAACATTCTAGAGGCTGGCCTGAAGGACTATCCAGACCAAGGAAACATAGGATGCCAGGCTTAGAAATAGCATATCAGGATTTCCAGGAAGATCACATCCTGTTGGTCTAAATCATGCAAGTTGCTATTCGTTAAGTGTCACAATTTAGCCTGATATGGTCGAGGCCAAGGGCTTCACCACAGACTCATACCAACCTGTGATAACTCTTTTTACCTGTGGAGAAAGAGGGCACCACCCAAAAGATGAGCAGAGCAAAGAAGGGCCAAGGATAAATCAGAGGAGTCAGAGCTTCAGAGAGCCCTGTGGGGATGTTCTGGTCCAACCCCCATATTGTGCATAAGAGAAGACTGAAAGCCAAAGAGAGGCAATGTACACACACACACACACACACACACACACACACAATTGGTTTACTTCCATAAGAATTTGCATTTGAAGTAGTTCTCGCAACTGTTGAGTAGCAGAACTTGTGTTGGAATTCAGGTCTGCTTGTTCACAGGCCAGTTTTCTTTGTCTTCCTCATACCACAGCCTTTGGCCACCATATTGAATGTTCATTTGTTCTCAGACAAGTCTATGTTGAGAGCCATGGATTTTATGAAAAGTGGTCTTTAGTAGGATGCCATCATTCTCTGTGGGTTTTAATTGAATTCTCAACAGCTGTCAGAGTTTTTGCTTTTGTTTTTTGAGAAATGAGAAGATGCTTGTCTGAAAGTCCTGTTCTAAATTGTGTCCTGTTAATATTTTGCAGGGAGTCCCCAAGTCCTCCTTCCTGACGGAGGAGAAGAGGGCGAGGCTGAAGACCAACCCCGTGAAGGTGCACTTTGCGGAGGAAGTGCTTGTCAGCGGACACAGCCAGGTGTGTCCCTGGTCAAGGGATTAAATGACTGCATGAAGCAGGCAAGCTGCCTCCTGCACTTGTCTCCCGGGGACTCTGGAATCCGCAGCGTGGAGAGGACGCAGGGGGAGTGCAGTGGGCTTGCTGGAGGCTCTGCGCACCCTTAGTAAGGCACCTGCAAACCATGGATGGGGAGAGAAACACTGGGTTTGGCTCTCTGTCATCCTGTGACTCGATTTTCCTGCCCTTGAAATTTCCACAGATTCCAATTATTCATTTCTCATTCTGAATCTTCAGATTTAGTATTCCCTCTGAAGTTGGTGCGTTGACAGTAGTGATGGCAGTGGTGGTGGGGTTGCTTTCTTTTTAAAAGAGCCTCTTAGCTATTGAACCTCTATTATGTGACCCTAAACATGTTGGGTACATAATACTTAGTCATCACAATACCCTACAAGGGAGGTATTTTAACAAAAGAGGAGGCAGAGGCTTGGAGAGGTTAAGAGAATTAACTTAACCTCTGAGATCACAGAGCTAGAAAATACAGGGGCACAGATGTGACTTTAGTTCTTCTCTTTTCTACTGTGGTATCCTTTTTGGTATGGAAATACCCAGGGTTGGTATGGTTTGATATGGGGTTTCAGAAGACAAATTTGTAAAGGGAAAATGTTAGCTAGAATTTGATGTTTTTAATGTGACTGCTGGATAAAAGACTTACATATTCATTATTTAAATATTTTTCCCCTGATGGTCTATAACTATTGCCATTCTGAATTCAGTGATCAATATTATACTTTGAAACTTCCAAATCAGAGCTTGTCCTTATCTGGTCTTCTCACTGTAGAGGCCCATCTAATGGGGAGTCATGGCCATTTTAACACAGGAGCCAGGTGATCTGGTTCAAGTCTGGAGAGCCCTTATTTTCTTCTTGTCCTGCTACTTAACAGACCCCACCTTCAGTTAGACTTGAGAGTAAAAGGTGAATTTGTTTTAGGAAGGGGCTAGTGGGAGGCATAGTGCATTAATCACAAAAGATCAGCAATCTATTGAGTCTCTGTGTTTTCATGTTTGTGAAAATAGATCAAATCTCTTTAGCAAGTTAAATTTTTATTCAATGAGTGTTTTGAAGATAGTGCACAGTAATGAGAAAGAGGGTCTAGACCCAACTAACAGGCCTGGTAGAGAATAAGGGTTCTGTAGATGTGATCAGATCCCCTGGGGAGACTTGCAGCTCAGGGTACCACGTCTCTATCAGCTGCATAAGGCAGAGACAGCTGAGCCAGTGAGAGCTAATCCTTGTGACCGAGCCCTTCAGCCTCTCAAGTGTTTAAAAGATGATAAAGTCAGTTGCTAAGCTTTCTCGCTTGAAACATACTAAGACCTTAGAAGGATCTGAAACAGGAAATGAACATTTGGGGATTTTTTTTCTGAGGTAGAGTTGATATATAATATTACATAAGTTTCAGGGGTACAACATAGTGATTCACAATTTTTAAAAGTTGTACACTCCGTTTATAGTTATTTAAAAATTTTGGCTATATTCTCTGTGCTGTACAATATATCCTTGTAGCTTATCTATTTTATACATAGTAATTTGTACCTCCTAATCCTCTACCCAAATTTTGTTCCTCCCCTCCTCCCTTTACCCACTGGTAACCACTTAGTCCATTCTCTGTAACTGTAAGTCTGTTTCTATCTTATTATATTCACAAATTTGTCTCATTTTTTTTTAGATTTCACCTATAAGTGACATCATACAGTATTTGTCTTTGTCTCACTTAAGGAAACCAACAATTGAAACATGCTTAACTTTGCTAACCATTAAAGAAATGCAAAGGAAAACATTAAGAAGTGCCACTTTATACTTAGTAAATGAGCACAAATAAAGAAAAATGTAAGCGCTGAAACTGAGAAAGTAGCTACACTCATACTAATTGGTGGCTTGGCGGCTTTGTCAGTTGATTTAATCTTCGGGAGTAGAAAAAAAACAAAACTTAATGAATGCCATAAAAGTGGTCCAAGGATCACATTCTTATTAATTTAGCCTATAAAATAATTTCAATGCAAAAATATGTGTGTTTAAAGATATCTCTAATACCAATATATAAATTGCAAAAAATTTGAAAAAAATGTTAAATACCTAGGGCAGGGGAATGGTTAAATAAATTCTAATATTTCAACTCAATACAATATTAATAAGTCCCTTAAAATTATAAATGTTAAAGCCACATGAAGAAGTGTCTATGTGTTGAGTAAAAATGCATATAGAATTGTACATGTTTTATGAGAACAACTTTCTAAAAATTATTTCCAGGTAGAAATAAAAATTGGGAGTATATGGCATTAGTTATATAATGTTATTAGGGATGTATTTTTTTGTAAATCACGAATAATAAGGTCCCAAGGAAAACATTTTGCACTTGGGAAGTCCAAAGATGAAGATTTCTAAACACCCGAAACCAGAGAAGTGAGATGACAGCAGAGGAGCAGTTTGAAATCCCTCCTCCCTGACTGAGTGTGAGGTGGCACTGGCGTGTGAACATACTCCTTTCTCTTTTGTAAAAGTACTGTAGCTTTAAAAAAAAAAGTTATAGAGAGTGATGAATGTGCATCTTGCTTAAAAGATACAACTGCCCTTATATTTAGAAGATATGATATCACAGAATTCTCATTTGAAAAGGCTATCTGGTTTTTGAAAAAAGATGGCACGCTTCTAACCCAAGTGGGCTCCATACCCAAACTCTTTGCAGAGATTAGAGCTGGACGTGGTTCTAGCTCAAATCCTGGGAACTCTAGACGCTCTCACAGGTTCTGGAGGATGCCAGCCCCAAGGGCCTTCTTTATCTGCAACTAAACACTCAGAGGTCACTTTTTATGAGAGCTGGCCTTGGGGGGATTCTCCAAACCTAAAGGGAATTGTTCCACCCCATGAAATTCTGGCTGGCCGTGCATCACATAACACAGACCAGTCTTGTGCCTCCTTCCCCAAAAGCCCTCCAAGAGTAGCAGAGTCCCTTAGGCCATCCTGCAAATCCAGGGTGATGGTTGGGATGAGTGGAGGTGGAGAGCAGCCCTCTGCCCTTTGGTGATGCTTCACTACAGAGAATTCAGCAGTACAATGTTGAAGGAGCATCCTACCCCTCATTCCACCCAACCCCACAAGGCACAGTGCAAGAATCTCAGAAAGGCCCATTTGGGACAATGGCATGCTTGTCATCTGACTTGCCAGACTGCATACCATAAGGTGGGCAGCCAACTGTGAAGTATCAGCTGACAGCTGCGTTACATCGTTCAGGCTTGTTCAGTGCTTTCGATGTGCTCATGGCGGGGCTCATTCTTCACCATCATCTCTCCTGTCTAGCAGTTCCCTGTAACAAAGCATACCTGTATCTGTGTGGCATAGACCTCATCCACTGAACTCTCTGAATGTCAAGAATCATAGAGTTAGAGGAGGGTATAGCTCAGTGGTAGAGCACATGCTTAGCATGCACAAGGTCCTGGATTCAATCCAAAGTACCTCCATTTAAAAAAATCTGCCCAAGAAGCAACTTATAACTTGATGTGGATGTTGGAGAGAATCCTGCTCTCCACATCAGAAAGGGCCAGGGAAGCTGTGGATCTGTCATACCTGGGGACAGAATGGCCAGTTTTAACACCACTCTTGTGTTTTCCAGGGTAATTCTCTGCTGTGTATGCCCAACGTGCTCAAGGTGTACTTGGAGAATGGACAGACCAAAGCGTTCAAGTTTGAGGCGCACACGACTGTAAAGGTATTCAGAGGAAACCTGAATCTCTTTCCCAGAGAATTTGCTGGCTCCCAGTATCCCTAGGCATCTTGCCTGTAGCTGCCTTGGTGGTCTCACAGACACCATGGTCTAAGCACCTGCAGTAAGCCAATCACTCTGTTACCTCAGTAGTACCAACACCCAGCAAGATGGTATTTTTATCATCATCTTGCAGGGGAGGAAGTCAGGGCTCAGCGAGATGAAGTAGTCAAGGTCATAATATAACTCATAAGCCTCACCCTTAACCACTGGACTTCCCTGCCTCTGGTATGTGACTTCACCTGCTACCCAAAAGACTAGAGCCACTAAATACCAGGCAAGGTGTCAGGGCAGGTCCAGGCCCCTGCATATTCTGCTCTAGGTTAAAGTCAGTTCATCTTACATTTATCCAGTTCCCCCTGGGAGATGCTCTGATACAGGTGGTACAGACTGAGGTGAAAAGTGATCTCTGTCTCCCAGGAGTTTGCAGTCTAGTTGATGGAGGATGGACATTCAAGGAGCTCCCAATAGTCCAGGGCAGGATGAAGTAAGGGCTGTCAAGAGAGGGACAGGGAAGTGCTTTGCATGCGAGGGAAAGAGCACCATCTGTTCCGTCCTGTCAGAACCTAAGAGAAGGCTCTGGGTAGAAGCGGGACCTGAGCTGAGCTTTGGAGGGTGACTAAAAATTCAACAAGGGCAGGTGGGGACAGGACTGTTGAGGGTTGGTGGGTGCACATCAGTCTGAGAGAATCCCATGGACTAAGGCAGAGAGCCAGTAAGGGGACAGGCAATGGAGTTCAGATTTTATCCATAGACAATAAGGGATGGCACTACAGTTTCTGAACAAGGTAGCAAATAGTCTTAGAGGGAGGCTTCAGGGAAGAAGCAAACACAGGAGTTGTTCAAACATTAAACTTTGTGTAAGAGTCAACACTGAGCCCAGCTCTTCTGACACTGGGGAAGAGCAGGTTCAGGTGCGCAGGTGCAGCCATAGGTAACTGACAGTAGCCAAGACACACACACGTTCATTCACATATATGCACATGCACGTGTGCGCACACATGTGCGCACACACACACACACACACAATGCACACACACACAGGCACATGGCCAGTGTTCCCGGGCATCTTCCTTTGGCAATTCCTAGGGCTGCCCCAAATGCCCTATCCCATTCTTACCTCAGCACGACTGAAGCTGGAGAAGGTCTCTCCGAACCTGGGAAGCCCAAGCCCAGAGGAGGAAGGGGAGGGAGAGATTTGTTCAGTGTTCAGTGCATGCCTGGCACTCTCCTGGGCACTTCCTTGCCTACTATCTGATTTAATTTCCCCAGTAACCTTGTGAAGTAACAAATGTTAACCCACTTTTCAGATGAGAACACTGGCCTAAGAGATCCAAAACTTGTCCAGGTCAGCTAGCTCATAACTGGCTTCCAACTTGGTCTGCTGTTTCTGAACCCTGCGTTGGCACTTGCCAGGCTGCCATCTGCATAGAAGTTTTGCAAATGCATTACACAAAGTTTCTACTTCTGTCATCTGAGCAAAGTGCATTGGCATGGAAGGGATGATTTGATTAAAGGGAGTCCCCCTTTGGTGGCTAAAGAAACTTTGAGATGATTTGTAATAAAAGCACACACTGCAAGGGAATTAAAGCCAAAATGACAGATGGAGTTGGGGAAATAAGCAAGGACTTCGCTGGTATGATCCTGGTTAATATTGCTTATCTGTAGTAGCCAAATTTTTAAAACAAATCTTTTAGCTCCTTATGACAGAGAAAGAGATGGGGATAAGAACAAATCCTATGGAACAAAAGGGAAAAACCATCAGTTCATCAGTGACTTCTCATCCCTACTCCCTCACCAAGAGAAGCAAAGTTCTTATATTAAAAAAAACCCTCTTTCTCTAAATCAAGGAAAATATTTCATTTGATCCAGTGAATATTTAGTGACACTTTTTGTATGCCAGCAAAGCTATTGGTGATACAGAAATAAATTACCCAGGGTCACTCTCTTAGGGAGCCCAGAGTCTCGGGGCAGGACTAGCGTGAGGAGATGAGACCTGGGGATAACTCACTAGGCAACGATGGGCAGTGCAGTGTGCTCAGAACCAGGAAAGCAGGACATGAAAACGGTGTGGTATGGGCTCCAGGGAGAGAGAGCTTCCAGCTGGGTGGCAAGGAAGGGCCCCCAGGTGGCTGACTTGGAAAGATGGCCAGGCCTTTGACAAGAATGGGCCAGGAGTGATATGGGAAGATGGCTTCCCAGGCTTGGAGAATGACATCAACAAAGAACCAGTGATGGGAAAGTCTGGCAAGTGTATGGGGCTTGTGAGCAGGGTGCACTGGAAGAAGCAGCAGACAGTGAAGCGGGAGAGAGGGGTTGGCACCTGATACTTGAGAGCCTCGAACGTTAAGCTGAGGAATTTGGACCTAGGCTAGTAGGCTCTGGGGAGCCACTGAATATTCTTGAACAAGAGAGAGCATGAGCACTACAAGGCTTAGACAAGTTCCTCTAGATCAGGGGTCAGTGAACTTTTTCTGTAAAGAGCCAGATAGTGAATATTTTAGGGTTTTTTTTTGCAGGCCATGGGGTTTCCGTCCTGGATGCTCAAGTCTGCTGCTGTAGAGAATGGGTGCAGCCATGTTCCCATGTAACTTTAATTACAAAAACAAGCAGTGGACCAGATTTGGCCCACAGGCTATGGTTTGCCAGCCCCTGCTCTAGATATGAGGTGGAGGTCAGCTGGGTCACAGGGGGGTCCTTAGGGCACCACTCAACAAAGCCAGGAGAAATGTTGAACTCAGGCCAAATGGAGAGAGGGGACAGAGTCTGGAGAGGGGCTCTGTGTCATGGCCAGCACACAGTGGGCATTGCATTAATGTTGCTGAGTTACAGAAGCAGATAGACTTTTCAGGACTTAGTAGTTAGTTATGGAGGGTGATGGCGCAAGTGGAAAGAGGATTCAGAAATGGGAGTCATGGGGAGCAGGTAGCACCTGATGGTTTGGCACTTACTAAATCTGAGGTTCTGGCAGGACATCTATGATGAGTCTATGATGGTTATTTATTCATCAAGTGAAATTTATGGAGCATCACTGAGTGCCAAGCTTTGGGGATATAATGGAACACAAGACAAACAAAGTTCACATTCTGGGCGAGTTTAGCATCTAGTGGCATAAATGACAATAAGCAAGAAAACAGATAGCAGCTGGCATGTATTGAACACTTGCCACCTGCCAGATGCTATTCTAAATGCTGTATATGGGGAAATTATTTTAATGCACACAACAACCCTTGAGAGAGGTGTGGATATTATGACCATTTTACAGATGAAAATACTGAGGCACAGAGAGAGTAAGCACTTTACCCAGAGACACACAGCTAATGAGTAGTAGTTTGGGTCTAGAACCCCCTCACTTAACTTGACTGTACTGTCTCTTGCTAATGGACATAGCAGCCATGGAAGAAGATCATATCCAATAGTGATGAAAGAAATCAGCAGGACCCTGGGAGAGGGAATAACAGGGGCAATCACATGTAGATTCAGTGACCAGAGAAGGCCTCTCTGAAGAGAAAGAAACAGCCTTTTGAAGAGAACGGGGAAAGTGTGCCAGGCAGAGGGGATAGCATGTGCAAATGCACCAAGGCAGCAGAGACCTTGTGATGACAAAGGGCCACTGTAGTGAATGAGAAGAATGTGGCATGGCAACTCCAATGGCACAGTTTTAATTGTCATTTCATCCTATCAGCCCCTCTAAATAAGCATCATTATCCTCCCGTTTTTCAGGGACGAAATGAGGTTCAGAAACGTCAGGTTGATTTCCCACAGGTGCATAGAGGGTAGGTGGCAGGATTCTGTCTGGTAAGCAGTTGATGATGCAGACTCCAAAGAAAGGATGACTCTGGGGACCTTGAAGAGAGGCATTAGGCCCCAAGGGGTGGCTTCCACCTTCCAAGTAAAGCAAGAGAGGGTGTCCGTATGGATGGCGCTGGAACCCTGAGGAGGGGGCAGCAGTGGGTGTAGGGCCGTGCGGGGTGATGAGAAGTCTCACACGTGGCCCATCAAGATCCAGCTGCCGGAGTTGGCAGTTGACCCAGTCAGCACAGGCCTTTCTCTCCCTGGTGGCACTTAGGAACAGAGTGAAAGTCGGGGAGGTCCTCCCTGCTCTGTGCCTGAACGTGAGGGCTGGCCTGCTCCTCGGTGACCCTTATACCTCTCTGTGCCCGCAGGACATCATCCTCACGGTGAAGGAGAAGCTGTCCATCCGAAGCATGGAGTACTTCGCACTGGTCCTGGAGGAGCAGTACAGCATCTCACGGCTGCACCTGCTGCATGAGGAGGAACTCATCCAGCAGGTATCACCTGCTTCTGCTCCTGATTAGGAGATCTGGGTTGGGCAGACTGCACACCTCAGCTGGAACGTTTGGGGGTAGAGCTCGGTGCGTCTGCAGGTTGGATGCACTTGTTTGTGGCCAGAAGGCGCACAGCTCACACAGCCTGGTTTTTGTATGAGGTAGGCAGGTAGGCAGGCCCCCATTTTGCAGACAAGGGGACGGAGGCTTAGAGGGTAAGGAGCTTCCTCAAGGTAACACAGCCCATAGCACCCCAACTTTTGCTTCCAGCCCTGGTGATCTTCCCCTGAAACTGCTGCCTCTGAGATGTCAGGAAAGCATATGTTGCTGCGCCTAAGGCCTTTTTGTGAGACTTGCCCCGATCTGGTCCCTGGCGACAGGACAGGGCTAACACAGTCAGTCCGTCTGTACCACTCAATCTTCCCTCCATTCAGTGATTTGTTGTACCAGCTTTTTAAAGCCAAACACAGGTCAGTTCAAGAAATCCTTGTTGAGTGTGTACTATTACAAAGATGAGCAGGATTTCAACAACTGGAAAAGGAGAAGGGGCTTTTAAGAGGAACAGCATGAGCAAGGCATGAGGTTGTGGAAGCTGCTCTCAGCCTTCCTCATTACAGATGAATTCTTACCCGGGTCACTCACCTTCTAGTACTGCTGCTTGCAAACTTTTTTTTTTTTTTTTTATCACTTCTACTCTGTTAGCATTGGAAAAAGAAATCAAATTAAATTGCTAAGATAGTTGAAGTAAAAGAAAAAGTAAGGTGCAGAATATATATAGATGTATAATATATACTATACTATTATTTGTGGAAAAGAAAAGAATGTAGATTTATAGGATCATGGATATAGATAGACTGTCTCTGGAAAGGCAAATAAGAAACCAGATGCAGAGATTTCTTCTGGAAGGGGGAACAGGTTGATGGGATCAATGGGAAGGTTGCTCTTTTGAGCCTTTTACATCTTATACCCATGGGAAAGGCAAGTTAGGGGCAAAGGTCTGTGCTGTCTTGGGAAGCACTAAAACTGAAATCTCCGGGGCTTGTCTTTCATTGTCTTTTTTAAATATGTTACAATAAATTGCATTTGCTTCTCCCCACATCAGTGTCTTTTTTTAAAGTTGTTTTGTGGAATAACTGTGAGAACAAAGGCAGATGATGAATTGTATCTCTCTTACCCATCACAGGTGGTAGAAAGGGAGGAGTCACATGACTACCGCTGCCTCTTCAGGGTGTGTTTTGTTCCCAAGGACCCCCTGGACCTCCTGAAAGAAGACCCTGTGGCCTTTGAATATCTCTATCTGCAGGTGACCCAGTCTGCCCTTCCTAAAATAACAGTGATTGTTCTCAAAGATGGCACATTGGGTTATTTTGAACATGAGCTCAAGGCAATTAAGCAACTCCCTGGTAGGGATTATCTTTATCTGAGGGAGAATGGGCCTGATTATTCCTTTTAATGTCACTGAGTTGCTGTGTTAGGAGATTTGCAATGTATTAATGAAATTAAGGCTTAGTCCTCGATGTAGACGATAAATTTTCTAATGCCATTTAGGATCTTTAGAGTTACAGTGTTTGTTGCTAAAAAGGACATTAGTGCTTCAAAGCCTTATTTCAGAAATGATGATACTGAGTCTTGGAAAGGTCACATAATTTGCCTGGGTCACGCATTTGGTGGGGGAGCCAAAAATAGATTCCTTGACCTCCTAGCCTGGTGCTCCCGTGACTTTACCTCCTTGGGTGAGGCTTATTATGTCATTTTTATTCTGATAAAAAAATCATTTGGAAAAAAAAAATCATTTGGGAGACATCACCATTTTACAGATGAGATCACTCCAACTAGGTGTATTGACTAGCCCAGCCCAAAGTCTTACAAAAATGGTAGCAGCAAATAACAAGTCTAACAGCAGCAGTGGTTTATTTTTGTGTAACAGCGTGTCTCTGTACTGCTTTCAAACGCATCCTCTCATTTAAACCTCACAGAAACCACGTCAGGTAGTCTTGCCTTTCCTCATTTAGCGAGGGGCAGTACCAGTGTTCAGAGAGTCTTAGTAAAAAGGACCCAAAATCACAAAAGCAAGAAGTGGCAGAGCCAGGTCTCAAAGCTGAGCTCCTGGTCTTGCTGCCTTTTGCCTGAGAGAACTAGGAACACAATCCACCCGTTCTTGTTTCCCAGTTCCTCTCATCTAATCTCTTCCAGAGCTGCAGCGACGTGCTCCAGGAGCGCTTTGCTGTAGAAATGAAATGCAGCTCTGCGCTCCGGCTCGCAGCCCTGCACATCCAGGAGCGGATCTATGCATGTGCCCAGCCGCAGAAGATCTCTCTGAAGTACATAGAGTGAGTGGCAGGGGACGTCTGTGTCCCACCAGCAGCAGCTGCGTTGCATTTATAACTTGACTGACCCTGGGCCAGGAGGGCCAGATTCCACAGAAAGCTGATATTCATCTACCTGCCCATC
This sequence comes from Camelus bactrianus, assembly GCF_048773025.1. Lineage (NCBI taxonomy): Eukaryota > Metazoa > Chordata > Mammalia > Artiodactyla > Camelidae > Camelus > Camelus bactrianus. The sequence continues at coordinate 47,326,259 of NC_133542.1, forward strand.
TGTCCCTTGTCTCTCCATTCACGTCCCTCCCCACCGTCTCTGTCCCAGCCTGGCTTTCCCAGATGTCAGAACCTAGCTGCGCCCTCTGGGGCAGAAGCCAATTCCAGATGGAATGACACCGGATCCCTTTGTAAATTCCCAGTTCCTGGGATGATGTCTCGGGAAATCAGTCGACAGCTTTAGCATAAAGCTCTTCTGAGGGTGGGAATCCCTCAGAAATAAATTTGGTGTGAACAAAATTGTGCTGCATCACATTCCTATTAGAGTAGTTTCAAGTCCTGGGATTCAGACACCTCCTGACTCTTAGCTTAAAATTTCACTTTTCTCTGGGCAGTATCATCCAGATTTGCTCACCTGCTCACCAAATCTCAGCTCTGTTTTGCCTGGGCATCAAAACCAGATGAGGAATTATATTTTTAGAAAATAAAAAAAATCCTTGGCCTTACCCCTGATATACTGGGTCAAATCTCTTGGGAGTAGGATCTGAGAATCTATGCTTTTACCTAGTTTGTTGAGAGACTTTGAGGCTGTTAGGCTGGCACCATCCTGAAGCATGGCCTCAGGAACTGACAGGTGCTGTCTGTGCGTTGCCCCATGTGAGTGGGCTGTCCATGTGTGATGAATAGGGAGCTTCTAGAATGATCATGGGGTTTAATTCCTGAATGGCTGGTTTTTGTGGAGAGAGACAGTGTGTGTGTGTGTGTGTGTGTGTGTGTGTGTGTGTGTGTGTGTGTGTGTGTGTGTGTGTTTGTGTTTTATACTAACGCACACCATAAATATATTTACACATGCTCCACAAAACCAGCTGTGTGTGTATTTTTTCCTGTTGAGAAAGAGGGTCATAATTGCAGTATTCTCAGAACACTAAGTACTGAGTCAAGTGTAATTATGTCCTTCATTAGAGTCAAGCGCACTGTAAAAATGGGACTCCTTGTCTCCAATATCTCATGGCAGGAAGGACTGGGGAATAGAGAACTTCATATCTCCAACTTTACTACGGAACATGAAAGGAAAAGACATCAAGAAAGCCATTAGCTTCCACATGAAGAGGAACCAGAATTTGCTGGAACCCCGACAGAAGGTAATGTAACCATGGCCCCTGCTGACCACATAGCTGTTTGTTGTAAAACCTCAGGGAAAGAATTTTCAACACTGCCTGCATTTTAGGCAAATGAATAACTCTGACTTCAACGGTCTTTTTCTTTTTTTCTTTCTCCCTAATTTAAGCAACTTATTTCTGCTGCCCAGCTACGTTTAAATTATCTGCAGATCCTTGGAGAACTCAAGACGTATGGTGGGAAAATCTTTAATGCTACTTTAATGGTATGTAGTAAAGAACTATCGGGTCCTGCTCTTATAAGGGACGCTAGAGGTCCTCTGAAGATCAGTATATCGTTTAGCCTAGAGTCCCTGATGATTCTGTCATGTACTAGAACTTGTTTGGGAAAATAAATATTACACCATCGGGGAGTGTCCATCATGCTGTTCCTTGGTGCCAGCCCTCTAACGGATGCTGGGGGAGGCAGAGCTGAATAAGACATGACTCCCACCCTCAGATACTGAAACAGGGCACCCAGCAAGACAGAGCAAAGCCACGAGAGGCACAGGGCCATTGCTGGGGGTTTGAAGGCCACCACTGCTGGCTTCAGGTTGAGTGTGGAAGGAGAAGGGATGAAGGAAAGGTGAGAAGGTTGAATTTGGCCAGATTTCAGTCCAAAGGAAAGGCATTCTGAGGGCAGCACACCATAAGCAGTTTACCCTGGAGCTTTGGGTGTATGAAGGTGAAGAGGAGAAACTGGAAATCATGAAGGAAAGAGAAGAATGTTAGACTAACTGCCAGGCCCTGATTGTTTAGAAAGGAGGTAGTGAGGGGTGGGCTTAAGAAGGGAAAAGAGAAAAAAAAGAGCCTTCTGCTCTGTTACCCATTCCTCCTCTGGCTTGCTTTTTGGAGCCTGGGCCTAGAGCATTGTGCTTTGCAGCAGTCAGTGATTGGGAGTGTGGCTTAAGGGAGCTCTCGGACCCCTCAGTCAGCCCCAGAACTCTCCAGCACAAAGCCAGACAATTTAGCAGTTAGAGACTTTTTTAAAAAAAAAATAATAGCAACGCTCCTTTCAGTGGATTTGGTGTGCTGCTCAGTCATTTACAGCAGTGGGTCAATTTCATAAGACTGCGAACCTAACAATGTACATGGAAAAAGAGAATCAATGTTTCGAGAGAAAGGAAGAGCATCACATAGTTAGGGGAAGGAGAAATACATTCAGTCTTTGTACAAGTAGATGACTAAAGGGTGAAAAAGAGACTCGATCATGGAAAGGAAAACTTGACGGTACAAGAAAAACATCCCGCTTTTCCCAAGGGTTAAACCTGCCCTCTGCCAACTGTCTAGTTCTCACCCCCAGTCCCTCTTTACCTTTCCTCCCTAAGGAAAGAACTGGTAATGGGAGAAGAAACCAGCCACAGTGAACTGGCTCAGGGTGCTTGCTGGGCACTGGGGGTTACACATGTAGGAACATACAGACCCTGTTGTCAGGGATCTTCACGTGGAACATGAGACTGGAATACAAATGATAAAAGCCCTAGTTCAGTGCTATCAGAGAAGTACAGACAAAGTGGTGTGGGAAGAACGCAGAGGAAAAGGACTGTTCTAGTTTGAGGAGACAGATCAGGCAGATGTTTTCTGTAGGCAGTAGGTTTTGATGGAAGCTTTTAAAGAAGGTTCGGTGTTTCAGTAGGTAACGTTGGCAGGCAAGGGATTCCAAAAGGAGGGCATAGCATGAGCACAGGCACATAGTTGTGAAAGTACAGGTTGTGTTTACGGAATAGGTTAACAGTCCTGTGGGTTGATTCTCTATTGTGAAGGGTCTTACGGGAGATACATTTATACTTAATTTCTCTGTAGATGAGGCCCAGCTTAGGTTGTTGCCTAACTTGATAGTCTAGGGGAGTGGTGGTGAGGACCTGAAGTAGGAATCAAGGGGTTTGCAGAGAGAGTATCACATCACATGTGCAATGTATTTTCATGAGCTCATGAATGGAAACTAATTCCCCATTCACTCTTCTGCAGTTACAGGATAGAGAATCCTGTATTGCCCTTCTGGTTGGAGCCAAGTATGGCATTAGCCAAATTATCAATAGCAAACTCAACATCACGTCCACGTTGGCAGAGTTTGCAAGCATCAGCCGTGTAGAACTGATGGAAGAGTCTGAGAAAGTGAGCGTGGTCAAAGTGTATCTTCAGGACATCAAGGTAACACACAGGGAAGAGATTTTTGAATCCAGCTTCTGGAATTTGGGGCTAAATTATTCTAGGGTAGTTTATATGAGTTTGGACATTAACAAGGCCAACATTGCTTAAGAGACTGAATCATCCATCCTGTCCCATCAAAGGGAAAATGATGAGCAGGATGCATTTTCCTAGGCAGGTCCTAGGAAAAGCTGAGCTGGACTATGTACTTTCCTGATGGGTTCAGAAGCTTAGATGAAAGCACCAGAGGGTTTGTCACATGCATGGGACCAGACTGGCTGCCCAAGATTTTGAGTGGCAGCAATGAAAATGGGTAAATGATGCAGGGTACTTCCTGAGCCTCTCTGGAAGGTCTCCATTTGTCCTGCCTTTCTTTGATTTAATCCCAACATGCTCAGGGATGGTGCTTCCTTCTTCTTATCCCCGACTCCCTCCTTCTCCACTGACTCCTGCTCCTTTCCCTCTTCTAGGTCAGATCTTGGAGGGGCCCTGTTGTATGAATGAGCAGGGTTGGGTGGTTGGGATGGGGGCTGAGGTTGAGGGAAGAGGGTCAGAAGACCCTGTGGAGATTTGACGGGAGGAACCCACCGTGCATGTGTGAGTACGTGTGCATACATGTATAGTTGTGTGTGTGTCCACGCGTGCTCACTCATTTCAAGTCTTGTAGGTGAGAATATGGGACACCAGGGGGCCTGCCTGTGGACCATCACTGGATTTTCCCAGAAACTTTTATTGGCCTCACATGGCCTTGCTGCCAGTCTTCAGACTATCCCTTAGCCCTTTATAATCATAAGAGCTCTCTTTACCTTCAAAGGTTCTGACTTTGCTGCTGGAATCCAACAGTGCAAAAGACCTAGCCTGCCTGATTGCTGGGTACTACAGGCTGTTTGTCGACCCAGTTACCTCCATTTTCCTCTGGCCGGGAAACAAACAACAGGTGCACCGGGTATCTGCTGAAGAAGGTGAGGCACCGGGACATGCCCCAGTAGGGACAGGCTCACGTCACTGCCCTGTAGGTCAGGGCAGTCCAAAAGGACGTGGTGCACTGAGTGGAGCTGAGGCTTCCACTCAGGTGGATGAGAGCCGTTTCTCCATCTATTTCCTGGTAAACAGTTGACCTTTCCAAAATCCTAAATAGAGAAGTTTCTTTGTACCTGAAAGTCCCCTAAAGCAAAGGCATGCTATTCAAGATCTCTGATTCCCTGTAGTATTTCCTAAAATCATCTCTAAGATCCACTGTATTTTATCTTTCTTTGCTAGGAAAACGAGATGCCACATATTTGTTCAGAAAGTCCAGATGACCTAGCTTCTCATCCCATACCTATGTACTCTTTTGCATTCTCTTGAATTATGATAAAACTTCTCAACCCTACATGTTTAGAAGAAAGAGGTACATGGAGGTAGAAGGGACTCAGAATCATATGATGTAAGGAATGAAGCAGGAGGCCGGATGAGGGGAATGTTTTACCAGGCCATCTCCCCAGTTCTACCAGGCTTTTGCTTCAGCACTACTGATGCAGTGCTGTCCCAGTGGTTTACTGAAATATATCTAACAACTGTCTCTGCAGGGAAAAAGCAAAACAAAACAGAACCCTAATTTAAAGCAGTTGCCTACGTCCATGGTATAAACACTCCCACCATGGCTAGCTTCAAGCTATGGACGTGCTGTCCCTGAACGTGGAGGTGAGGCGAGCAGCACTCCGCCATGTGGCGTTTCCTCCAGAGGGATAACATCGGCGCAAGCACCCTCAAGAGAGTACATGACAGTAAACTAAAGTGAAATAATTGGAAGTGTTGAGTCTTACGTATTTGTTACCTTTGTCTTTAACACAATTTATGAACAAGGGCTGATACCCGGGAGTCTGGTCAGGGAGACAGCGCCCAGGGGAGCGGGCTGCTGTGGAGGCCTGGGACGGGGTGCAGCCTCTGCCAGGGCAGGCGGCCGTGGTCAGAGGGGGCCTCCGGAGCGGAGGTATTTGAGATGGGCAGTGAAGAACATGCTGGAGTTAACCAGGCAAGGAAGGGAGGAGAGATCATTTGAAGCAGAGGGGACACAGTGGAAGCGTGACACAAAAGGGAAGGAAGGTCGTGATCTGTGAGAAGCTCTCTGTAGTGGCTGGAGCGCGGGAAGGCTGCAGCAGGTGACCAGGCTCCTGAGGAGTCAGGGCCATCCTGGGAGAGGGTGACCAGGCTGCTGAGGGGACAGGGCCATCCTGGCGGAGGGTGACCCGGCTGCTGAGGGGTCAGGGCCATCCTGGGGGAGGGTGACCAGGCTGCTGAGGGGTCAGGGCCATCCTGGGAGAAGTCCTAACCTTAGTAGGAGAGCTCAGGCTCTTCCCTGTAGGCAAAAGAAACCATCAAAGGGTTTAATCTCTGTGATGTGATCAGAGAGTTTTTAGGAAGATCATGCCTGCAGGCTAATGGTGCAGGAGCGATTGGAGACCTGTCCCCCTACCCTCTCACCATGAATCCTTCTCGAGTACCACTGGTGGAGGCTTCTCATGTTCCTAAAAGCTCTGTACCACCAGTAGGTCCCTAGGCCAGGCTTCAGAATGATGCCAGCCTAGCAGCCCCAGAATCCCCCATAATGTCACTAAAAATACAGATTCTCAGGCCCCACTCCCTAAATATTAGACTTAGTACATCAGGGCTAGATCCAAGGATCTGTTTTATTTTTTTTTAAATATGATTCTCTATCTGATTTTGATGCCCAGTCAGGACAGAGCTGAGTTTTTTAGGAGGGGCTTAGCAAATCTGGGTGATGCTGCCCACAGCAAAGTGAAATCCAACTAAATGCCCACACGTTTCCGTGAACAGATAGCTCTCCTTGGAGATGGATGTAACCCTGTCTCCTTTAGGTGGCTCAGATAGACATGGGATAGGAAACTTGATATTGTGGGGAGAACATGGAATCTGGATCCTGTGTCAGTGCAGCATGATCTGGGCCTGTCACCCTTTTGGACCTCAGTGGGGTCCAGAGTGGGGGCCAGAGGACACGTAAGCATCTGACATTCCCCGAATACTGTCTTGTAACTCTTGGTGTCTCCGGGGTTGCAGGCTACGAATCCAGGGCGTGCAGTGACTCTGAGGAGTCCTCTGAAGTGGACTGCGTGCTGGAGCCTCTCTCTGACAGACGCCTGCTGAAGCTGGGCCCCTGCAGGCCACTTGGAGAGGAAGAGCAGCCTCCTGAGGACAGCACCACGCCAGAGGTGGCCAGGAAAGGCCCTAGCACTTGTGGGACCAACAGCATGACAGACAGTGCTGAGTCCGAGGCGTCTGACTCGGCCAACACTGAGAGCCGAGGCTGCAGGACCAGCGGCTCGAGCGAGTCCATGGATGCCCTGGAAGAGGACGACCTGGACGCCTGCTCCTCCGGCAGGTCTGGCTTCTTCCACTTGGGCTCACCAGGCTTCCCAGAGAGTCTTGATTCTGACAGCCAAGAGGACAGGAGCAGTATGGAAACCAGTGGCCTCCTCTGTCTCCTGGACCTGACCCAGAAAGCCAACCCTCAGTGCCAGAAGGCAGAGTTTTCTGAGAGTCCTGCTCCTGAGACCTTCAGCTGGGGACCAGAACTGAGCACAGTCAGGCTGGACCCCAGGCTGTACGAGGACAGCCGGACCGACTACTACAGCCTGCGCTCCAGTGTCTCCCCGGCCAGCCGACTGAGCGATAGCTCGGACAGCGCAGCCTCCCGCCAGGGCGGGGGCGTGGCAGCCTGGGACCAGCGGGGCGGGACTGAGGCACAGCCCAGCTCCACGCTGGAAGCCCTGGCCTTGGAGGATGGCAGTTCGGATGAGGAATACTATGATGCAGCTGACAAGCTCACACCCCCAGACACCCTCTCAGGTGAGCCTGTGTACTGTGCGGGCAGCTTCTCGGTGCCCACCAGGAACAGGAGCCAGGATTGAAGGAAGACACATGAGTAAAGCAGGGTCCTTGTCCTCTCCTGTGGAGGGCCGCCTGGGCTCAGTGGACCAAATTATACGTGTCGTGACTTCAAGTCAGGGCTGCAAAGGAAGTTCAGAGAACTGTGGGCAAGCAGAAAAAAGAGGCATTAATTCAACAGTGGGAATCAGGGAAGGCTTCCCAGAAGAGGTGGCACCTGGGCCAGGCTTTGTGAGATGAACAAAATTTACACAGAAAGAAAAGGGTTTAACGGGTGCCCAGCAGAGGGAGGGGGTCGTATCATTACTGACCCTTAAGCTACATTAAATGAGGCCTTGAAGCAAGGGGAACCTAACTGACAGGCTGTTGGTGGCCCTTAAGGGACTCTGACATAAGGCGGCAGGGGATCCATTGGTCATATTTCTTCCAGATTCCTCTGTGACATGTCCTCTGCCTGTCACTGTCCTTCCCCTGAGCCTTCTCCCTGCATGCCTGCCACACAGGCCTCCTTGCCATTCTTTAATTGTGCCCAGCTCTTTCCTACCTCTGGCCTTTGCACATGCTTCTCTTTCCATCTGAAACGTTCCTCACCCTGATCTTTGGCTGCTGATGCCCATTCATCCATCTGGCCCCACCTGGAAACTCACTTCTGGGAATATTAAACAGACCACCAAGACTAGGCCAGGTGTCCCCATTCCTGTCACATGCCTTGCAGCACTGTGGGTGCTTCCTGCCTGGCACTTAGCACTGCCTGTAATTGTATATTTATTTGTGGAACTTTTACGTTGATGTTTCTCTCCTTCACTAAACCGAAAACTCCTTTGAGTGCAGGAACTGTGCATTCACACTCATCTCTGTGTTCTGGCACAGAGTGCCTGGCATTTGTTCCCAAATGAATGAATGAATTCTCCACCATCTACCCTGAATTCATTAACTGACTGTGCCCCTAAGTAGAAACCCATGGCCAGATTGTGCCCTGCTCCCCAGAGAACCCAGCCAACTGCAATCCATGCCACCAGCCTTGCCCTGCTGGGCCAGCCTTTGTGCTGAGAGCAAAATGGGGGTGCAGCTGATCATTAGTCAAGGCCTTTCTTTATGATAGTCCAGTCAAGGATATAAGGTCCACACTGGACACTCCCTTTTTTGCAATGAGCCAATGAGGTGCTGTGGAGACAGCCCAGACCTGGGACTCTTGAGCCTGGGGTCTAGCCTGGCCCCTGATTCACTGTGGGAGCCACTCTGTTTGTGGCTTGAGAAACACCCTTGATCAGTGGCTGAAGGTGGCCTAGGACATCAGCTTCAAAATTTAGCAAGGCATCAGAATCACCTAAGTAACCTGGCTTAAATCTGTAAATTCCTTGATTGCACCCTCACAGATTCTGATTCAGGAGGTGTGAGAAGCAGCCTAGGACTTGATCAGGTTTTTAACAAGGTACAGCCAGGTTGGGAAAAAACTGATCTGAGTCTAAGAGCCCGCTGATTCTCAAGTGCTAGGCTATGATCCTAATTCCTTTTGGCTGCTTCCTGGGACTGCACCACAAAAGTGTTTCTTCTCTCAGAAAGATCAGCCCTGTTATGCACCAGACCCCTCACACCAGTGACTGAGAGTCATAGCCACTTTTTTGTCAAATGAAAGCTCCTTTGGAACCATCACACATATAGTGATGATAATACCAGCAGCTGTGGCAGCTCCCTTTAGTGAACACCCATTAGGCACAGACCTTGTTCCAGGAACTGGATATGTACTAAGTCATCTAACCAGCATAGCAGTGCTGATTGGCACCACTGGTACTGAATAACTAGGGTTAACGTACACACAAAGAGAAAGTGTCAGAAGGATATAAAATAGCTTAGAGAATTGCCAGCAGAGGTGAAGACCGGGTTCAGACACAGGCAGCAACCAGACCAGGAGGCTGAGTAGCAGGATTCCTCATTGTACTGTCAGGATACTGTGGCTGCAAAGAATGGGCTCTCCTTTTTTTTTTTAATCAATATGTTTGAGTTTGAAATTCTAGGAAATGTTGTGATTGACTTCCTAGGTCATAAATCTGACCACTTGGCTGACATGGATTGGATCTCTTCGTTAATAAGTCCAGCAGACTGTAACCACTGGGGAGATGTCATTCCCTGAAAGGAAGTTGGGGTACTGTAACCAAAAGACAAGGCAATGGATCTTGGGCAAACAAGAATAAAAACTTGTCTGCCACAATGATCATCGTCATCTTTCAGATTGAGGAGATCAAGATTTAACATGCCCAAGTTGACGCAGCTCTGCCGGGATTTGAACCCAGGCAACCCTGAGTCCTGAGCCCAAGATCTCTGAGTTCCTTTTTTCCTGCTTTTCATGTACTTTTTCCTTTGTTGATTCTCAGGACCTGGAGCAGCTTCTGCTGCAGAACCCAGTGCCACAAGCTTGCAGAATAAGGGCAACACTTGCAGCCCCGAGGGCAGCTTGAATCCTGGGCCAGATGGGAGAGAGCCAAGCAGAAGGGGAGGAGTGAAGAAGTATGCCAAGACCCTGAGGAAAAGAAGGTCTTTCCTACAGACTGACTACACCTGTCAGGTTTCATTTCCCCTGGTGCCGTCAGCCTCCCTGGAGAGTGTGGATGACGTTTGCTACTACAACCGAGAGCCCTACCTGGCCCTCGGTGCACCCTCCCCAACTGTGTCCTCTCTGCAGGATGTGCAAGGTGAGCCTGGCCTCCTGGAGACGAAAGCCCTGGGGCTGCTGGCTCCCCTGAGGGAGACTCAGAGCAAAAACCCAGCCTCCCGGGCCATGGAGATGGAGCCCGAGACCATGGAAACCAAGTCAGTCATCGACTCTCGAGTGTCTTCTATTTCTGCCATTCGCCTCCGGATTGACCCCAACCACAAAGAGAATTCTGGGATTGCCCCTCTGACCACCACAGTTGCCAGTTCCCCAGGAAACACGGCTCACTGTCACAACCCAGGATCATCTAGTCCAGATACTGCTCAGGAAGGGCCCTCCCAAACCTTATCTACATTTCAAAACTCTGTTGGCAGTGCCCCCAGAGAACTTGCCATGGAGCTTGGGAACAGCACCCCCTGCCTCTTCAATGCTGACCCAAACCCAGACAGAGTCTGCCTGACCATCAGCCCAGGGCCACATGATGTCTCTCGGGGAGACACACGAGAGCTGGGAGGAGTCCAGCTGGAAACAGGATGGGGACACCTGTTTACACATCATATGCAAGAACCTGCCCCCCAGGACACAGAGCCTTCGTTGTCTCCTCGAGACAGGCCTAGAAGTGGTGAAAATGGGATAAACTCAGAAGAGAAGGTGGCTGCTTTCCCTACAAAGGATGAGCAACAAGGACAGCTCTCTCTGGAGCATGATAGAGAAGTTACAGACAAAAACGGCACCAGTTTATTTCATGATGAGTCTGGGAAGGATTCGGGTGACCCCAAGGGTGACGTGCCAAATGCTGTTCCACAGACTACTGGCGTCAGTCCCCCAGCAGGTAAAAAAATAGCCTCCCTCTCCTTGGAGACTCCTGTAACAGGGACTGAGCAGACCCCACCACATTCCCCCACAGACCCCCAAGGACACAGCAGAGAAACCCCAGGCCAAGCCCATCAGGCCCAAGAACAAAAACTGGCAGAGCTGGATTTAGACTCAGATTACTTGCTTAGGGACCAGACCATTCCATCAGCCTTCCCTCTGGAGGAGGTCAAGGCAGAGCCACTTAACCATGTGATAGGGAAAGACACTGACCCTCAGGACACTCCCGAGCAGGTCTGTTTGAATCCAGGGCCTTGTCTGCCAGAGCCACTACCGTGTCCCCAAGAGGAGCCCTACTTAGAAGGTTCAAACCATTGTTTGCTGCCAGAAAGTAAAGACAAAAGCCCTAGCATCTGCCTTCCCGCTGAGAAGTCTTTCCTGTGCTTTGCCCCAGAAAGCCATCCTAAAGTTTCTGCCAGTCTCAGGTTGGCCACGTCTTCGGGGTTTGCAGGCGTGAATGAGACAGTGGCCCCCAGGATTGGGATGGAGCAGTGCAGCTGCCAGCTCTCCTATGCCACGTGCTTCCGTGGCCTGCAGCCGGAGACAGAGGAGGAAGACAGGGACTTGGAAGCATACCCCACAGTCCCCCTCACCTCACCGCCCTCACCCGGAAGCTGGCTGGCCCTGCCCCAGAGACCCACCCGGGCCCACAGCTGCAGCACAGAGCCCCTGTCGAGGAACAGCCACATCTGGCCGGAGTACTGCTCCCGGGCTCTGAGACAGCTGAAAGCTGCCCCTGCCAGCAACCCTGAGGGCTTCATTCAACTCATGGAGAGCTTGCTGGAATTACAGGACATCTTAGAAGCTTCCTGGGGAAATGGAAATAAACACCCCCCCGAGAAGTGCACCTGGCACTTTTCTGAAAGCCGGAGCCGCCTCTGCTTGGGCTCCCAAAAGCTCCTGTCGAGCTGTCAGCACGTGATCAGGATGGACCAGTCCCCCGACGAGATGCAGAGTGCCATACGCGACACCTTCCAGCACTTGGTTCAGCTGGCCGGCCTATGCTTCCAGTTCACAGACTGCAGTCGCTGCTCCACCCGGCACAGGGAAGCGGCGGGGAACCTGAGGGATGTGGTGTATACCTATCACCAGTTTGTGGAGGCCGCTAAGCTGACCTGCGAGAGAGGCTACCACGACCTGAGTGTGAAACTCTTGGCCCGGCAGTGCACGGCCCTTACGGCCGCCGTGTTCTGTTTGACCCAGAAGTTCCGGGCATCCACTGCCTTGTGAGCAGGCCAGTTGCCCAGACTCCCTGCCCTGCCCTGGACACTTCCCTGAGAAGCCCCTGCCATTCCTCCACCCGCCCCTCTCAAATGTTTACTATTTAGAGTATTCAAATAAACTGCTGCTTAATCTTTGCCTGAATCACACAGTGATGATAAGTTCGGGTCAAAAGCATTCACTCGTATTTGTTCAATAAACATTCACTGGATATCTACTCTGGGCCAGGCCCTGTGCTAGGAGTTTATTCATAAAGATGAGTAAGACAAGTCCCTGCGCCCAGTCAGGATGTTCACAACCCCTGTGGGTGGGTACAGATATGCAGATTGCCATCAGTAATGTGTGTACCCTAGGAGGAGCATACCCTGAGGGCGTGGAAGCAAGAGGAAGTCACAAACTGTCCCAAAAAAGCAGGGATGAGGGGATAAGGTGAGGTCACTGAAAAACAGTCTTGACTTCTCATATCACACTGATTTGAAAATAAACTTCGAAAACAGGAGTAAGTACATGTGATATTTGATAGATTCTACCCTTCACAAGTTTTGGTTTGCAGCGCCTGCACCTGGATGCCTGGTATTCTTGGCGACCTCGCTGAGACAAGCATAGGTTGCCACTAGGTGGCAGTAAGCTCCTTTTAGTTGCATGTCTTGCTCCCCTGCCCCTAGGTGTGCTCTGTGCTTTCTCTGACATGGACTGCACTTCCTGAATCCTGCACCTTCTATCCGTTTTACCTATCTAAAAAGGCAAACACTGAAGCCCTGGACTAGATTTGCCTTTTTAAGAATAATATTAGAGCAAAAGAAATATATTCAGTACCTTTCTTACTAATCCCACTTGAGCCAGTTAATCCCCATTGATCTTGGTGGGACCTTGGACAAGCTACTTAACCTCTTAGGACTTAGGTCTTCTCTTCTGAATATTCAGGTTACTAATAGTGCCTGCTTTGTAGGGTAGAAATCTAGTAAATACTCAATAAAAGTTAAGTTATAATCCTCAAACTTTATGGACACCTCTCCTAGTCTGAAACCCTTCCTTGCATTTTGTTTTCAGACTCCAGGAAGACTGATTTCAAGATACCCTTGGGATGCCTTTTCCCCCTGGCTTCTCTGTCCAGGCCAAGGGTGGCTTAGACACTCATTTTGGGCTATTAGAGTTCATGCAAGGGGTCCCTCTCTCCCTCTGGGGCTCCTGATCAGTTGTGGGCTTAGTTCTTCGTTTGCAGTTCATCTCCTCCAAGACCCCCTAATTCCTCTCCTTCACTTAGCAAAAGTAGGAGCCGACGGGGAGGGTGTTAAGCCACATACCCAAGTTCTTGCTGATCAGAAGGAAAGCAATACTTGGAGAAGAGAAGAGAACATTCCCACCCCCTGTTACCAGTTACTTGTGCCAGGAAGGGATTTATTTTCTTAGAGGCTTGTTTCTTTTCACAGAATATTTTGAATAAAATTGAAATAAGGTTCTTGAAAACAGATTTGAAGTGATTTCATGGCAATGAAAAATAGGAACAATAAGACACTGAAATAATAAAAATCATAGGATGTTACACAGGACTTGAATACTTTTACAAGTAGAAAGCTATGAAGAGCTACATAACTTACGTATGTGAACACAATCTGTGTGGTCACCAGGTTAGGGAAGGAGCTCAGGACTTCAACACAATCAAGGCTTGAATCCTGGCAGTGTTGTTATAGGCACATCTCTGGACCTCAAATGATGAAAGGAAATAACACTAGTCTCATTTAGAGGGCCTACAGTGTGCCAGATGCCTTATTTAGATACCTTGAATACATTTTCTTATCAACGCAATAACCCCCCAGCTAGAGACTGTTATAAAATATACATTCAGCATTATTGTGAGACATGAATACTCATGGAAGTTCTGAGAAACCCCTCATGGCTTTTTAAGAAGCTAAAGTACAGAGGGTTTGCCATGTTTGGCACTTTCTCTGAGATACACAGCCCCCCCCTATGAGACAGGCAGGATGAGACTGCCTACTCCCCAAGAATCAACTGTTTAATGGCTGAGAAGCTACTGGATATGTATGTACACTCCTTCCTTTCCCACCCATTATCACATTGGTGGATTCATTTCTTTAAACAAACATTCATTTTACACCCATGCCAGAGCACCTGAGGTAGGATTATGGATATAATTAATTGGGTGAGAATCTTGTCTTCAAGGGCTCCTGATACAAGAGATAAGATAACAGAGATGGAGAAAGACAATATAAAGCATGGTATGCTCATGGCCACCAAAGAGAACAGATAAGGTGCTGTGAGAGCTCAAAAAGAAGTAATTTGGGGGTGTTGGGCAGGGGGGAAGAGTGATCAGGGAAGGCAGGAAGGTAGGAGATAGCATTAATTAGAACTAGTATGTCAAGAAGTATTTATTGAGTAGCTACTGGGTGTCAGGCCAGGCTTTGGTAGATGGGAAGGTAAGTTTCTCAAAAAAGGAGAAAAATCACATGTTTGCTTATTCTTTGACAAATATTTACTGTGCAGTGGCACTGGGAATACAATCATCAATGTAATAGATATAGTCTCCCTCTAGGAACTTATAATTGGTAGGAAAGACACACACATAAAAAGATTACTGATGGGTGAAGGTGAAATAAAGAAAATGAACAGTGTCAGGATAGGACTGGGATGAGCCAATCTTCCCTAAGGTAGTCAGTAAAATCTGCTCTGAAGAGGGAAGGTTTAAGCTGAAGCCTACAGGGTAAGAAGAAGACAGCCCAGGGTAAAAATGAGAGGAGAGGGAACAGTATCTGCAAAGGCTTTTGGTGTGTTTAAAGCATTTCAAGAAGACGGATGTGACTGGAATACAGCAAGCTGGAAGAAGAGTGATAGATGAGGTCGGAGGGGTAGCCAGGAACCACCCATGCAAGGCCTTGGGAAGGTTAGATTTTACATCCAAGTGCAATGGGAAGCCACTGAGAGGTTGGAGTAATAGAGACATAACCATCTGGTAAATGGATGGGGTCTGGCAAAGGGTGGGCAGTGAAACCAGCTGAGTGGCCTTTTCTGTGGGGAAGTGGTCATGAGCTCATTCAAAGGAGAAGTGACAGAGAGGGAGGAGAGGTATTCGGTACAGCTGAGTGCGAGGTGCAGGGACTGGTTAGGTGTGGTGGGAGTCACTGAAGACCATCTGAGCCACTTTGCAAGTCCTATTGAGTGGGAAGCTGAGGCTAGCTTCTGAGCCTTCTGGGGAGGAAAGCATGTTTAGTTTTAGTATTTTACAAGCTGCTCCAGTAGCAGGTAAAGGATGGATTAAGCGTGGACTGGGGACGAGGTGGGAGGTGCTGGAGAAGCTGTGGAAATTAAAGTCTCCGGGGGAAAATTGTGAGGCCAAAGACGGATCCAACAAGGCTGTGGTTTCTGATGCAGGAGGTATTTCAGGCTCATTACTGGTAGGTCTGCAGGAATAAAAGGGAAAGTGGCCGATAGTGGTTTTGGTTTTTTTTTTTAATCAGGCCAAGGCTTGGGCAAGTCTCTTCAGCTCCCTGAGACTCAGTTTCCCCGTGGATATGTGAGGCGAGATGGAGGAGGGAGAGTGGCCAGACTCTAGACTCACTCGTGACCTGTCCAAGCCGGGATATCTGTTATGATCCTTGACGGCCAGGTAGTGGTAAGGGGTGCTGTGTCAGCTTGTGGGCTCTGCTGGTTGTGGGGAAGCCCAGAGGAGTGCAAAGCCCCCGGGATGAGAGAGGAGGGGCGGTTTGAGTCCAGTTTCAGCCCAGTTTCGCTGTCTCTAGCCATTGACAGCCATCAAGACGCCTGGTCACCTGCAGCAGCCCTCTGCGGTGGCCAAGCGGCTGAGACTGTATGCCCAGCTAACATGTGAGGAAACGGAGGCTCAGCTAGGCGCGCCAACCTTCCAGCGGGACACGGCTCCTTGGTATCACGGAGGAGCGTGGGAGCCGAAGCCGAAGCCTCGCCTTGACGGTGCACACAGACGGGCCAGGCGGAAAACGGCAACTCCCAGAATGCCTTTCTGAGAAGGGCAGGAACCGGAAGTGAGGTCGGAGGCGGGGCCTGTCGGACGCTGCCGCCGCTGCGTGAGGGGAAGTTTTCAGGTACGCCGGGGCTTGTTGCCGAGGTGGGGAGGGACTGGGGGAGTACCGCTGGGACTACCGCCTCGTTCACGGGCGGGACAGACACCTGGGAAGCAGACGCCTGCCCAGCAGTCGTATGGGCTCGTGTGCCCCACCTTCTTAGTACTGTTGCTTCCCCTCGCACTCACAGCCTGTGGGCCAGACGGCGGGTACTCGCGGGGAACTCTCGAGCCAGGGGTCGGGGGTTCTAGTGCTGAAGGTCCCAGAGGAGTGGAGCCAGCTTGTGGCTAAAACTTCGAATGAGGGGATGCGAGAAGCGTGCAAACAGTTTGGTTCATCACTTAGCTTAGAAAAATTCTGAGGAGGGTGGGTGGAGGAGGCTTTATTAATTCAGCAAGTCTTTATTGAGCGTGTGTTATGTACCAAGCCCATTCCTAGACATAGAGGATATAGTGAACAAAGCAATCAGAACACTTGCTTACATTACAGGAATGGGAAAGTTCAGACAAAAAAATGAGTAAAACGTGTGCCATGTTGGATAGTGAAAATCTGAATGACGTGATGAAGGTAGTCATAATTATCTGGGGGAGGAGGTTGGCGGTAAAGAGAACAGCAAATGCAAAAGTCCTAAGGTGGGCATATCCTTGGTATGTTAAGAACAAAAAAACAAAAAACAAAAAAACCCAGCAACAGCAAGCAGACCAGACAGTATAGAGAACGATGGATAATCAGTATAGGCCACTGTAAGTGTTGAGACAAGGATCAATAAACAATCTATGACAGAAATAGAAGGGGGTTTTATCTGAGCCAAACAGAGAATTATAGCCTGGGAGACATAGATTCAAGAAGCACTTGAATTCCACTGGACTGCAGAATAGGGGAGGCTTATAAAGGCAAAAACTGCAAGGTTATAGTTAGTTACATGAGTTATTTATCAAGAATTATAATTAGAGCTGGCAAGAAGTAAGGGTGCTTGTTAAACAAGGATTGGTTGGCGTCTGAAATGGCTGCATAGTTACATAGGGAGGCCTTGGGACTGAAATGTTGCAGCTGGCAGGTGTTCTGAATATGGCTGATGGTGTCCTTGGGTCTGGTACAGCTCAGAGAGAGTTGAGGTTCTCAGTGGTGCAGAGACATTTTTGAGACCAGATGTTCAGTGGCTGCCCAACTCCATTTTTGTATGCCTGAACATTAAATACTCCATTATAATTTCAATTTGTCATCAACTTAAGCAGATATCTCACAGAGATATATTATGAATTACCTGTAAGTTGCATAAAAAAACTGAATATCATTAATAATCAAAGAAATTCAAATTAAAACCCAATGAGGTTCCACTACACAAAAATGGCTAAGATTAAGAACCCTGACAACAGCAAATGTTGGGGATGATACAGAGCATCTAGAGCTCTTAAACACTGCTGACAGCAGTGTAAAATGGTGCAGTTACTCTGGGAAGCTGATGGTGGTTTCTTATGAGTTAAATAGCATCCGTCTTATGACCCAACAATTCTACTGTTAGTACTTGGCAAATAGATATTAAAGCATATGTCCACGAAAACACTTGTATGAGAATTTCACTTCTTGGCAGCTTTATTCCTAATAGCCCCAAACTGGAAAAATTTCAAATGTCTGTCAACAGAGGAATTTAAAAAATTGTGGTATATTCAGGCATGAAATACTGCTCAGCAATAAAAAAGAACGAATGACTGGTACATGAAGCAATATGTATGAATCTCAAAAACATGTGGGGCAAAATGTCACTTTCAAAGAGTACACACTGAATCCATTTAAATAACATTTTGTAAAGCACAACTAATCTATGGTTATAGAAAAAGAACACATTTCTTTTGGAAGGCAGTGGGAATGGGATGGAGATTGACTTGGAGAGTGCAGAAGAAAGGGAACTTTCTGGAGTGATGGAAATGTTCTGTATCTTGATAGAGGTGTGGGTAACACTGTGTGCTTGTGAGAAACTCATTGAGCTGATATATTCCTACCCTTGACCTGCCACACACACACACACAAACTCACTGAGCTATACCTTTAAAATCTTGGCATTTTCTTTGTGTAAATTATATCTCAAAAGAACTTAATTAACAGAAATAATTAAAGTCAAAGTAATTAACAGAAGAATTCAAAATAAGAGGGTTACCTTAACTGATCTGAATTTTATTGTTTCATAGGGAAAGTTGATGAATCAAGAAGTAATAGTGTAGGGGAGGGTATAGCTCATGTGGTAGAGTGTTTGCTTAACATGCACGGGGTCCTGGGTTCAATCCCCAGTACCTCCTCCAAATATAAATGAATGAATAAGCCTAGTTACCTCCCCCCTCCCAAAATAAATTGAAATTAAGAAGTAATGGTGTAAGCATATGATTTCAGGTTAAGAAGTTAATTACCAGAACTGAAAATACCTGGTTAATAAGGGTTGCCCCTCTAGAGGTGAAAGGGAGGGAGGATCATTACTTTTCATTATAAATAGGTCTTTTTACCACATGCAAGGATCATATTACATAGATTTACTTTCTCAAAGATGTACTTCTCCTAAGATGTTGGTAGCACATTGGACTCAGAGGAGCAGCCGTGAGCAATGGTAATACCATTCTCTGTGACACTTAACTGTAGACTAGAGCACTTCTTACTCATATCTCCCTCAGAGATTTTGAACACCACTTTGAAATTATGACATTTGTCAAGTGTGCTGTAACAGTGGTTCTTCATATTCTTCTACCTCAGCACTTCTGATGAATATTAAACGTTTTCACTGTGACTATGGCTTTCTGCTTCAGTGCTATTTAACTGAGTTAGGGGAGGGAATAGGTAGTTTGGAAAAATGAATTCTGATATATCATTAGCAACTTAGAGTTCTTGGTTGGTTTGGGGCCACTCTTTACCATAATTTTTGGCTAGCTCTAACCCTCCCAGGATGTTTCTAGTATAGGACTTTGCATAGAGTAGATGCTTAGTAAATATTTGCTAAAGGAATGATTTTGAAAATAAACGGAAGCATAATGAGATAGGTGGATTTTGCCGTCTCTATCTCACTCTCAAGTCATACATGCATTTCACAGAACACAGTAAGTGAGCTTATCTGTGTCACTGGAGCAATGAAGAATCACTGATTGCTTGGAGGTGTCAGGAGTTGTGCTTGTATTCTAAGAAGTGGAGTCGGCTTCCTTACTAATGAAATGTTTCTGTGTTGACTCATTTCTCTGGAAGATACACATGCTTATCCATTCAGTAAGTCTATGTTAGTATTTTACACACTTCTACTTCTTCAGTAACACAATAACACTATTTTGTCATTTGGATATAGGGAAATGCCCCTGCAAGTGAAATAATGTAACATCTCACATAATTGTGACTTTTCCTAATCTGGTTGAAAAGGGCAGAGGACTATGTACATGGACTGGAAATTGGAACGGAGTGCTCAGAAAACAGAGTCACATGTGCTGCAGGAGCAAGAAGTCACCCTAGAGGGCACAGGCGAAGATGGTATCTCTGAAAGCTTCCAGCTTCTACAGATTGATGTGGAATGTGAGCATCAGGACGGGGAGACCCTGCCCACAGGCAATGCAGTGTGGTGCTCGGTGAGTGTAGTGAGTTGTCTGGTCATGGGCTTTCAGATGATGGAATGTCCCAGAGACCCCTCTTCTAAGGACAGATACTGGTGACAAAAAGACTGGGAATGAGTTTGGTGTATTCCAAGGGATGAATTTCCTGTTAACTGGTTTGAGGTTTCATTTCCATTTGAGTCAAAAAAAAAAGTAAATGAAGTTCGAGAGGAATCAGAAGGGTCAGGAAATCTCAACTCTGTCCCTAGTAAATTTACCATGACCATGGACATGTCACATTTGTTTTCTGGGGTACTGCTTTCTCTAAACACAATCTAGTCCATTTTTGTTTTAAAGGTTAGTCTCCCTTTTCTCTCCTAACTTTATGTTTAAATTTAAAAAATAATTAAGTAACTATTTCTAATATTCATTTTCCTTTTTGGTGCTTATGAAGTTCTCAAACAATTTTGTTTTCTGGATAACATAAGAAAAATGTCCAAAGAAAACAGAGACGCTGGGAAAAGACAGTTGCAGCAAAGAAGAGTAAAAGAAAACAAGAAAAAGAAAGAAGAAAAGCTAATCGTGTAGGAAATTCAGGTAACAGTAAATCAGATGGCTGGTGTAATTATAGTTATTTCTTAGCAAACTGGTATCTGCATGTTCCTAGGAGAATAGGAATATAGTTCTTAAGTAAAAACAAACATCTGGGAAGTAGGACCTATTGTCCTATTTTATTGGGAATCAAAA
Source organism: Camelus bactrianus (assembly GCF_048773025.1). Classification (NCBI taxonomy): domain Eukaryota; kingdom Metazoa; phylum Chordata; class Mammalia; order Artiodactyla; family Camelidae; genus Camelus; species Camelus bactrianus. The sequence goes on from NC_133542.1 coordinate 47,346,491, forward strand.
TGTCAAAGCAAATTTAAGACTACCTTTCATGCTAGGTTCAGTGCTAAGAATTTTACATGGATTACTGTAAGGGGTTGGTACTTGTAATATCCCCATTTTGTAGGTGAAGAGATTGAGGCTCAAAGAAATTGAATAACATTCCCAAGGTCATATAGGTAGTAAATGAACAAATTGAACTCTGATTTAGTCCCAGCAGTGCGCTTCAGAGCCCACACTTAACCATTCTGCTATACCTAGACTGCATAATGAATGAACGCCTGGCATGAGCTTCAAGTTTCTCTTCATATGCAAAAAGTTCTCACCTGGCTGGGGAGATTTGTTTCTTACTGAATATTATTCTGTTTTCCCGCTTATTCCTTTCTGATATTTCTACTCTAGGCATCTGCCCCCAGCACAGCAAACGTTTTCTGAAATCCTTAACCAAGGAAAGACTTTTGGAAGCCAAACACTCGGGACCAAGACTCTGTATCGATTTGAGTATGACCAATCACATGTCTAAGAAGGTAGAACATCCATTAAATTCTGAGTTCCTGCTCACATGAGGGAGTTCCAGGGGGAGCAGCTTCACATAGAATATGACCTGCTCCAGCTTCTGTGATTCTCCTGTAAACCAGCAAATATATTTAGTTTTCTACACGTGGCTAGTAAGTTCTGAGATGACTGTTAGAAGGAATCATGATGAGAATAGACGTACATCCTCTGGTTTAGTTTAAAATTTTTTACCTTATCTTCTGTTTTGAGCCCAATACCTTTCTTTGCCTCTGTGTTCATGGTGTCCCCAGTCTAGATGGAGCCTTTTGGATTTAATTCTCCAGAGATGAAATCTTTGGCCTTCTGCTGGTGAAAGGAATATTTGCCTGGTTGCGTACTGAGGGGAGATTACCTGGTGGGAGGTCTTTCTGCAAAGAATGTGTTTTAAAAGGCCTCCCACTGACCCTATTAGTGAAGGAGGGATTTTTCACCCTAGATATGGCGATAACTGAACACACAGCACTCAACCCTGGGCAGTTAAGACTGATAGCAGTTTATTAGTCACATGTACTCAGCCGAGGGGAGGATGACACTGCATGCTATGCAGGGCTACATGGGGCTACAGTCGGGAACAGAATGAACAAGGAGGGGCTGTGGGGAGCAGACTTTGTAATAACAACAAGGTGGGGTGCTTCCTAATTCCTGCAAGAGACATGATTAGTTTTTTGGAATACTTCTGTGGACTGGCAGGGAATTGAAACCTACTATTTAGGGATAAGCAGGAACGCTTTATCAAAGGAATCTCTTTGATTAAAAGGATTGTTTAGCTAGTGGACCTTATCTGTGGGAGCAGAATTGAGAGGGGAACTTGCAGTTAGGCCATTCAAGGCCTTCCTGGTTTTCACCAGATATCAAGGCAGCACACAGTATTGGTCCCTGATGTTAAGCCTTACACCACAAAACAAACCTTTATGTTCCAACATCCCTGTTGTATGTGCTAGTGTTTGTATTTTTTTTTTCAGAGAAATTAGGAAAACTGAAGACCTAGAGTTCTTACATGGAACCTACTATAGCCCTTTGAAAAGATGAACCAAGAATTTTCTATTCTTTGTATTGCGATGTCAGATTCAAACAAACCCAAAGCTTTTTTTTTTTTTTTTCCTGTACTGAACCAAATCAGGGCAGATTGTGAAACTATCTTTCTATAAGGATGATGTCTCTGAATTAGGATGGAAAGTTAAAACTTCCAAGCCTATGACATCTGGAGTTAGGGAAAAGTGCCAAGTTTAACTGGTGGAGTATAAAAATGTCTGTACAGTAATCTAACCTCTTTTTAATAGTAAACATCACATGGTAAGATTTTAGAATGAAAGCTAAAAGAAAAATTATAGCAGATCCAGAGGAAGGAAGAGGTCTCAATTTTTCCATTAACTTGCTAATTCTGGGTTAGTGTCATTACCTTAACTTTCATCTATAAGGTATGATGCCATGGGGTGTAACATACACACATACATGCATGTACTCCTGGAGTAAAAGGGGCCATTCTAGTTCATGAGATTTCCCAGAGTAGTATTCAGTGAACTTCCTGAGTAACCATTTGTTGATAATGCATCCAGAAAGAGTGGGCCTGTTTCCACCCTAAGTTGTCCTTACTTCTTTGAAGGAATTAAGTAGACTAGCTGGACAGATCGGAAGGTTGTATGGTTCAAATAAAAAAGCTGACAGGCCATTTTGGATCTGCCTCACTGGATTCACCACAGACAGTCCCCTGTATGAAGAATGTTTGAGGATGAATGATGGATTTTCTAGTTATCTGGTAAGCCTCATTTTATATATTTGAATTGCCATCTAAAAAGTAGGTTGGGGTGGGTAATAGGTTTTTTTTTTTTAACTTTTTCATATTTTGATGTAAAAAAGATATATTTATATATAAATTATATGTTTTCACTATTACAGTCTTAAAGAATTTATAACCTCTAATCAGTTCTTATATTTTCTAATTTTCATCCTTCCACTGCACTGGCAAACTAACATTACCGGCAACTAGGACTGTATTTTGTATCCAGTGTATTGTATGCTAGACTGTGTGCTCTAGCAGTGTTCTAGGGAAATGGTATGACTCCTTTCTTGTTTTTAGTAGCGCAGAGTTAGGCAACATGAGTTTTGAGGGGAAGAGAGAATTCCTATGGGAGTAATACAGATTTAAGATGAGTTTTAGGGAGTACTAAGTTACTTTCAGTACTTTCCCTAGGATCTCTTAAATGTAGTGATTGATATACAGGCAAGAATCCAGATCATTGTCTAAGAAATGCCACTGAAAATACCTTTGTGTGTTTGCATTATGTAGCTGACACGGAGTGTGGAAAAGCGCCCTGTGTAGTGCCACACAGTTAGTCATGTTTGCTGTTACCTGAACAATCCCTCTTGTAATGCAGCCATTTCTAGCTTTACTGTTCTGTACACATTTTATGATTCCTATATGTGAGCCAAACAGACCCACTCTCAGGGCCACGTAGTCCCGTCCCCTTGTCTTCATGCTTTTCTTAGGTGATTCCCTCCACTTTGAATACTTCTTTTTGTATGTGTCTATCTCGCCTCTTTTCAGAAACCAAATCCCAGCATTCCCTTCACTAGAAGGTTGTCCCTGCTGTTGTCATTCCCTCTCCGTGGTCGTGGGGCATGATCCCTGTACATCTGTTAGGGCCTCATATCACTTTCTGTCTCATTTTGTCAGGCTGAATGTCTGTACCTTTCTGCTTCTCGTCCCCAACTCAGCACTTTCTGAGAACAGGTTGTCTGACATACTTCCCCTTGATGCACCTGGAGCCATGCCTGATAGAAGCTAGGTGCCCCGTAACTGGTTGCTGTAGTGTGGGCTATGTCTTAACCTAGTTCATGCTACGTTGGATTATTTACATTTTTTAGCTAGACATAACAGAAGAAGACTGCTTTAGCTTATTTCCTCTGGAAACCCTTGTGTACCTGACTCCAGACTCAGAACATGGTATGTACTTTACTGCATGCATTCATGTAGAACATTGCTTCTAGCCCTTTATTTCATTATTCCCAGTATCAGAATTTGTTAAAGCCACCCAAGGTGTATCCAAGAAAAAAAAGGAATGGGCATTAATTGCACACCTCTTATGGACAGAGACCTCACTGGATACTTAGTATTTGTCCTACTGTGTGCACACAGCTGCACAGATTTAGAGTCTCCCATCTTCAGAAGGACCTTATGAGGTACTTGGTAAACCTTCTCGGTTTCCCTAGTCATCTCTCCACATTGACCCTTTTTGGATCAGTGTTAGATATATATATATTTTTTTCCCCAGAAAATCATCTGTTTCACATAGTTTTCAATTTTGTTGTATTAAGTTGATCTCAGTATGCTCTTCTAGTTATTTTACATTCCTCTCAGATTTTGTCTCCTTTCTGAATTCTAATGATGATTTGAATCTGCTACCTATTTTTCATGACAAGATATGCTAAAGGTTATCTATTTAATTGGTCTTTTCAGAGAGTTAGCAAGTCTACTATTTTTTTGTTTTCTATGTCATTAAATTTCTACTTCTATCATTAATAATTCTTTCTTTTTATATTCTTTGGATTTAGAAATGATAAAACAGATTGATCTCAATGGCTTTCATTTTTTCATTAGCTCTTGAAGATGTTGATCTAAACAAAGTTTACATCCTTGGTGGACTTGTGGATGAGAGTGTTCAGAAGGTAAGTGCACATTTTAGGTCCAACAACTACATTTTGAAAAGTGGTGCTTACTTTTAGAGGCACCTGCCCTGTCATAATCTTACCCAAAAGGCCTAAAAACTAGGAGGGAATAGGAAGAAGGAACCTTTTCTGCCTAGGTTGGCCCTCCCACAGGCGGAGTTCCCTCTCTCCTCAGCAGTGTCAGCAACCCTGACCTGATGGAATCCAGTCAGGAGCTGGAATGGGGAGTATTTGGTAATTATATAAACAGCCATTATTGATTTCCTTTTTTCTCTATTCTCTTCAGGTCTGCAGGAATAACTCTGATTTTGACCAAGGGAGCTTTGACTCAACATTCTTACCAGCTATTTGTTCTTTGTGAAAGAGTAGCTTGTTCCTTCTTAGGTCATCTTCCCTGTTAACAGACGTCTTACCCCATAATCTCAGCCTCAATAGGACTGTCCAGATTTCTTTTGTTGAATTGGAATTTTATTGGAAAAATTGGCATTTTGAAATAGGTTTCTATTATATAAATATTAGTTGAGATAACCTTGTTTATATTTACTAAATAACATTGTATAGACAATTATATATATATGTGTGTGTGTGTATATATATATGTATATATACACACACATATAGTTAAAATGTATAAAAAGGAGTACAGTGAAAAGTAAGTCTCCCTCATCCTTGTCTCCTAGTGTCTGCTGCCTATGGCAACCATGATTTTCTTATGTATCCTTCTTGATATATTCTGTGATCACACAGTATATGTTTATGGGTATATTTTATATATTTTTTTTCATGTATGTGAGTATATCTTTTTCATATATATATATATATGAGATATATACACATATTGAATACAGGTGATACTTAACTGAATTGCATTTATTCTAAAAAAGTCAGTGTTCCATGACTCCATAGTGATAAACTAAAACATTAGCAGGGGGGTGCATGGGGAGCTCTAAAGAATGTCAGCTAATAAATAAGAAATGCATGATAGAATTTTAAAATCTTCATTTTGTCACTCCCAGGGTAATAACTGACTCAGGGAACTGAATGAAAGATTGTGAGGGAACTGACTATTCATGTGGTCCTAAAGTACCACCCCACAGATTACAAAGGCAAAAATGTACCATTACAATGAAATGATCTGGAGGTCAGCATTTTGACAAATGATCAAACTTAGAATCACCAGTGTGCCTCCCAATGTGATGGACTCTCACCTGTGAAGTATTCTTGCTAGAAAATGTTTAAACTGAATTTAATCATAAACAGATCCGTATGGGACATTCTGCAAGACAACTGGGCCAGACTTTGAAAAAAGTCAATGTAATGAAAACGGAAATAGTCACAGGGACTATTTTAGATTAAAAGAGATTAATAAGACGTAAGAGCCAAATGCCGTCTCCCACAGCACAGTGACATCCTTTTTTTTGAAGCAGGTAGTTGACCTTCCCAGAGCTTCTTACGAGGTAGTGAACATAATTTAAACATCAGTCCATGACTCAGGGTTATCTTTAAAGGAACGTTAGTTACTGTACTCTGACACTACATGGCCTCAGATTGTTGGACTTCTTGAGTTCTGTCTCCTTTTTGTGGTTTTCAGAGCCTTTCCCTTCCTTTGAGCTGTATGCTCTCATACATTAATGCTGTCTTATTGCTGGTGGTGTATCTGACTCGAATCCTGTCTCCCTTATTTCTAATTTGCTGCTACCAGTTCAATGTGACTGAAAACTCCAGAATTGGGTCTTACTGAGTTAGGGCCAGGAGTATTCTCCACTGATTGATTAGACTTGGATTTTTGGATGCAGACTGTGGCTGCAGATATGCTTCTTTTTACTTATTTCCTTCTTGATTGTTAAGTAGTAGTGAGTGAAAGCTAGTGGATAGATGAGTGAGGTGTTGCTGCACAAGCCATTTCTTACTTGCCACAAGTAAATACTCTTCATTATCTATAGTTTCTTCCACTCTACCATAGGCTACTTAATTTTAATATACTTATCATTTAATTATGATTACAGATGGAAATTGAGGCAGTAAATGAGGATTCTCACAATTTACTCTGCATATTACAATGAGAATATCTTCATGTATTATTTTATAAGAATAATATGTAACTGTGATTTACAGAAGGTGACATTTCAAAAGGCCCAAGAACATTCAGTCAAGACCGCCCGCTTGCCAATCCAGGAATACATGGTCAGACGCCAGAATGAGAAAAACTATCATTCAGAGATCTTGGCCATCAATCAAGGTACTCCTCACACGGCCCACACTTAATATGTGTTAGTTCTGGTGCTGCTGCTTTGCATAGTGTTTAAAAGGCTCTTGAAGCAGTCTCCCATGTGACTGATGTGCTTGGACTTTATTGTATGCATGTATTCTGGCCTCTCAAGCACTTTTCATTTTCTTCCTCTCAGGCATTTTTCATTTTCTTCCTGGTTCACAATTACGTTAAAGATAATTGAAATTGTTCCCTTGTCCTAACTGCCATGCCTTCAACCCATCACTGGCTTTGTCCTTCGGGATTCAGTTTCCAGGCATCTTGGCTGCTCCCTTCCCCATCCCAGGCCACATCAGGGCCCCTCTGTTGTGTTCCCATTGTACTGTGTTCCTTTCGGTTGCAGCACTGTTCATTCACAAGCCTGTATCTCTCAGTGTAAACTGAGGTCCTTTGTAGGCAAGCAGGGATCTAGTAACTTGTGTGGTACAGAGTAAATCTGTTGAATGAAATATTCCAGAACACCTTTTTCCTCATTTGCTAGTTCTTTTTCTTCTTTATGGTAACTCTGTTTTGTTTACCTTTCTAACAGCATTTGATATCCTATCCACCTACTTTGATACTCAAAACTGGCCTGAAGCATTGAAGAAAGGAGTTTCTTCCAGAAAAGGCTATGTTCTTCAGAACTCAGTGGAATGATGGACAGCCTAAGGTTGCAGCTGCAGGAGGCGAAGTTGTTGCAGGTGCCTTGACCAAAGAGCAGAGCAGAGGATGTTGGCGGCATTCACTTGCCTTTACTTGACATCTGGACTCTTCACTAGGATAGGAGTTACTAACAGGGACCAACCACATTTTGTGCTCTTTTGTATCTCCCATAGTGCCTGGCTCACAGGAAGTGCCCAGATATATGCTAAGTAAAAAGTTTACATAACAATGAATTAGCCCTAAAACTACATGGCTTTGGATGTGTTAATTCATGTTTTGTACACTTACTTATGAAGATGATAGAGATAGCTTAAATACTCAGTTATTGTTATATCAAGAGTTTAATTTTCACTACACCAGCATCATAAAGTTGACTTTCTCCAGCCACTTCGATCATGCTGATTTTCCCCTACTCAGTAGTAAGCTGTATGTATGCTTTGCAGGATCAGCCTGTCCTAACTTAGCCCTACTTTAAGCCCCAGCAGCACTTTGTTCCCATCTGTGACTCCTACTCTGTCTCCCCTGTTCTGAATATGGGCATGGTGGGCTTCTCTCTTCCTAGCTGGAGCCTCCTAATAATTTGTGGGAGTATCTCTATATCCTTCTGAGCCTTGTGCAAACTAGAGTCTTCATATATACTTGCAATTAACAGATCAAACTGAAAAGCAGAAACACAGTATTAAGCCTAACTTGAAAATATCCAGAAAATACATTGCATCTGACATGAGCATGTTATAACCTAAAACCTCAGTGACCCTTTTGTCATGTCCTAGTCAGGTGGAGTTGCTTCAGTTACTCTGGCCAGTTTGGGTTAGTAAACTTGATAACTAAGCTGCTAGCAAATTCAGAAAATGTGTTCTATATCTCAAAAGAACCAAAAGATTACTTCTGTGTTCTGTCCCCTCTCCTTCACAATTTAATCCCTCAAGAGCTATGATTGCTTGATAAGTTATGTGTGTCTTTTTACTACTTAAAAATGACCCAGTCTTCAGGAAACATCTTTAGGAATACAAAATGCTCCTTGGTCTTTAACAACATATTGAATGATTTCTATAATCTGTCATCCCAAAGGGCCTCCTATGGATAGGCTTCAGGGGTCTGTAGCTCTTTCTTACATTCTCAGGGAGGTCTCTGACCCCAGAACCACTGACGTGGATCATTATCAGCCAGGGTCCATTTTCACCTTTAAACACTTTGCTTAAAAATGCAAATTTCCTCTCAAATTCCATCACAAACCTCTGCTGCTTTTTCAGAACCTAGGCAGGTAGTCTTTTGTTTGGCTTCTAGGAAATGATACTAACAAAATAAGATTTGGTTGGACTTGGAATCAGAGATCTTCATCATAGTTACTTATTGAACAACATAATGCACACGGTAATTGTTGGCTATTACATACTCACCCACTAAACAGTGGGATTACAGGTGGTTTGTGTTTGCTATTTTTTATGTATTCTACATTTTCTTTAGTGAACATGTTTTACTGTCATCAGAAAATTAATTATTTTAATGGTCACCTCCAGTTTATTATAGAAGCTGTACTCTAGCGTAACTAAGGGAGTTAACATCAAATAGTAACTTTTAGTAAACTTCACTGTAAAAAACAAAAAACCACATCATTATTTTATAATGACTTTCCCACTCACAAGAACATGGGTGGCAACCAGTAACTTTTTTATAAAAATATTTTATTTAGGACTCATAAGACAATACGTACATTCACATCTTGTCTTCTGAAGATTTAATGGAGAGAGGTTCACCTGAGAAACATTTCCCCTAGAAAACCCATTGTCTCTTGGCTCAACTGACACATAAAAATGCCCACAAAGATCAACTTTCTGCCAATCTGGAGAAGATCTGTTTTCTTTGATCTGCTGTCATGTGTTCACAAGCTTCTAAAATGTTTGCCAAAATCAAAGTCTGCTGAATGGTTTTTGCCTTAACCCATATTCTCCCATTCATTCCAAATACTATCTCCAGTGGGTAGAGTTTTCCCACTTCTTGTAGGATTTCACAGTCTGGAGCTAGCAGCCTGGTAAGGAAGAAGAAAGAATATTAAAACTTAAAGTGGTGGGGTGTGACCTGACTTTCCTTTAGGAGACTCCTTTTCTGGGCAGTTCTCCACAGTTATTCAAAGCTCAACCAACATCATCCCAAGAACAAGGCACATGACAATATTTGCTGCCTGCTTCTTCCAAGAAGCTTTACACTAATAGATATACCAGAAGTAACAACAATTGGCTATCCTCTACAAAGAAATCAAACTCCTTGGGTCAACTTTACAAAAAATGTATGAAGTTCTTCCTTGACATTATCAGAGCACCTTAATTCTAGACTTTAGAACTGTAGCTTTTTAATTATCTGTGGTGCTAAAAGAACACTTTAAACTTATTTTCCTGACCACATAAGTTTTTCCCTGGTATTAAATTCAATACTTGGAGAGGAGCATTGACTGTCAAAGCACAAAGAGTGTGCTGCTTGGTTAGTAACATGCTTCTTTAACATCTTGAATTCTCCAAATCTGCAGAATAAGTAGAAAAAAGAGACATGCAAAATAGCTCTGAACCTCAGTGACTCTAGGAGTAAAGCACTTTAATAGGGCACAGCTTTGGGAAAGTAAAGGTCTAAACACCTAACAGAGAAAGAATATGCCTCTGGGAACTTAAATCTACCAGGACAGAAAAGCAGGAGCTTTCTGTGAATGTCTGCATAAGGATGACATCAGCCTAATTACATTTAACTCCCATTATAAGAGAAATTTGGTGATTTTGTACGATTGTAAATTGCATTTGTATTCAAGGGACTTAGAAAGGGGGAAGGCCAGTTTTCACATTTAGGCTGAATATATCAGCTCTAAGGAACAGCAGGCCTTCCAGCAGAGAAGCCAGACTCCACATCAACACAAACTGTAATGCCAGATACATCTGAACTTGATGTATTCACACTGGGAGGAGGGGCTAAGTGTGTGAGTTTACAAGTGTGCTAAAGAGATACTGATTTTTAACTTTGAGGAGATAAAGACGTTGTGAAGAATCCAGATCCCAAAGATTGGTCAGCTTTCTAGGAAGGCATACTATAAAAGACGACAGGCAAGCCAGAAGGCATCAGGACTTACTTTCTAATTAAGCCCAAAGTCACTTTAAAAAGCAGACCATCCTGTCCAATCACACCCATTCCGTTGGCTCGTCCACAGCTGTCAATACAGACCATCTCTGGTTCCATATCTTTATTAGCAACTACAAATTGGCCATAGATGAGATCGCCAACCTACGATGATAATTGAAAGATAGGTCATTTCCTCTCAGCAAACCATGCTATAGGTGCTGCTACTGATTCTCTCCAGCCATCTACAGTTCTGTGGCTCAGGGACTGACTACACTCCAGGATTCCCACACTCTGGAGCTGAATCTTAAAAGATGGCAAAATTAGTACATATACCGTTACCCTTCACCCACCAGAAAATCCTAAAACTGGGAGTCATCTCAAAGCCAGAGAAAACCTTCTAGGATTGCACTGTCCAATATGGTAGCCACTACCCACATGTAGTTAAACTTATATTTAAATTAATTAAAGTTATATATGTAAAATTCAGTTTCTCATTTGCACTATCCACATTTCAAGTGCTCAACAGCCACGTGTGTCTAGTGGCTACCATACTAGTCAGTGCACATATGAAACATGAGCGTCACCACAGAAAGTCTTATTGGACAGCACTGCTCTAGGGAATTACAGAAACTCCTGACGTGCAAATTATACAAAGCAAAATGGAATACTGGTAATTCGTTGACACCTCTCCGTGCAAGATTTACCTTAAAAACCTCAAAGAGTTGAACTTCAAAATGATGAAACTAAGGAAATGGAAAGTAAACTTATTCCATTAAGTACCTCCTATTTGTTGGTGACTATAGGAACTAGAGAGGAACAAAACATTCCCTGCCTTTTAGAAGCATTTGGTCTCGGAGGGCAATGGAGATATATATATAGACAACAAACTTCATTCAAGGCTGAATCTAGTAAGTAAAGTGACTGAAAATCAGGGATGTTTTTACAGAAGTGGTGGTGTTCAGCCTGGGTCTTAAAGGATGACCATGTGTTCCATACGTTGAGAAGGGGATAGAGCAATCCAGACAGAGGGAACAAGAGTACAAGGGAAAGAAATTATGAATTCAGTAGTGCTGTTAAATAGTTTGGTGTGGTTTAGGCAGGGCCATATGGAGGCTGTAATTATGGATGAGGGAAAACCTCTGGAGTATAAATACCAAGAACATATGTAGGCTTTGAAGGAATTTTTTTGAGGAAGGAGAGTGTGAGGATGTCAGCTCGTAAAAGCCTGGATGAAGAGCAAAAGTGTACAGGCAGGACGTTAATAAGGAGGTCACTGACTAAATCCAGTCAAGAAATAGCTAAAGCCTGAACTTGCAAAGTGGAGATAAAAGGGTGGACATGTGGAAGATCAGAGAGAGACTCAAAAAGGATTAATAAGATTAAGCAACTAAAGACACAAGAAAGGTGAGTGAGCAAGGGCAAAGAAACAAACGAATTTCTGGTCTGGATGGATAGGAAGAGTGTGGCCATGCTACCTAAAAAGTCCAAATTAAAAACTTGGGGTAACAAGACTGCTCCTGTCAGCTGGATTGTTGGCAAACAGTGATGTGACTGAAGCTGTGAGATGCCAGTCCTGGGACCCACATCCAGAGTAGATGGATGGCTGATAAAACAGCAATTTGCACTGCTTTTCCCTCCTTCCTCCCTGAGCCTATGGCTTCCTTCCTTGTCCAGTGTATACAGGCATAACAAATAACAATGGAGAGAACAGATATAACCTTTCAACTCAGTAAAGATGAAAACATCCCCCAACACAGCAAATGTAAAATAAGTACAGACTCTGGTCCCAGAGCTGGAACAGCGGAAGGAACTCTTGAAGCCTGGAGTGATTACACAGATGCCCCAAGATCATCCTATAGAACTGGGAAAATAGGACAATTTAAGTAGCCTTCTGGATATTTGAGTATTTAGGGAATGGATATTTTTCTTACTTTTGAAACCAAAGGTTCTGTCATTACCTGCACATTTGGTCTGTTTCTTTTAGTTGCACCTTCAAATGCCAAGTAAGACAAAGAAGCTGGCTCACTCCCTCCAACATCAACTTTGAAAATATCTCCAGACTTAGCTGTCACTATGCCAATCACATGGTCTCCTTTCACTGGGACATACTACAAAAGAAAACAAAATGAGAGAACAACCATAAATGACAGTCATTCTGAAGACATCTTCAGCAAGCCCTTAGCGGTTACTTTATTATGTTTGTCAGTAGAGATATTTAGAAAATATTTTGAAATCCAAGTGTACAAATCAATACAAATTGGGGGGGGATGTAATTAAAGTTATTTTTACTTATTTACTTTTTTTTCCTTTTTGCCAGGGGAGGCAATTTATTTTGTTTATTTTTTGAGGAGGTACCAGGGATCAAACCCAGGACCTTGTGCATGCTAAGCAGTCGCTCTACCACTTGGGCTATACTCTACCCCAAATCAATACAAATCTTACAACAAACTTGGTCATATGCCACTTTCAGTAAAAGAAAAAACAATCACATGATAAACTCTCAGATTTGCAGCTTCCAATAGTCTGTTCATTTAAGTCAGTATCCCATACCTCTTCTGTATCCTTATCAGGAACTCCCTAACTTCTGTTTGCATGAGTCCAGTGGCACAGGGGGTCCTCACAACCAAGGAAGGCCATTCCATTGTTGGGCAACCTTTTCCTACATGAGTTCTTATTTATTCTAAGAGAAATTTAACTCCCTGTGACATCTACTGATAAAGCCTAGTTCTTTGAGACCCTGAAAGACAACTCTGCTGCTCCCTGACCTTTGGGGTTTTGAAGACTGGCCATGTCTCACAGTCCTTATCTCCTTATATGCCATGATTTCAGGGCTCCTTTCTCTCCTGATCGCCCATCTCGGGCCACGTTCCAGTTGTTCACAGTCCCTCTAAAGGAGATGCAGAGGTAAGCTCAAGGCTGCGGGGGCTCTAGGCTAGCCTTAAGAAAGGAGAGCTCCTGGGCCCCTTCGCTTCTTCTTTCGAGGAATCTCCCCAGACTTCTCCCGGCCGTACCACCCCTCCGAAGTTCCAGCTCACCCGCTTCTGCTGCGAGTCCACCCAGTAAACGCCACCACCGCCGCCGCCGGGCTCTTTGTGACGGAGGCGGCCGCACTTGGTGACCAGCAGCCGGTCGCCACAGCGCCGCAAGCCTGGGCCGCAAACCACGCGCACACGGGAGCGCGCCCCGGCGTTCAGACGCAGGGGTCGCTCCCCTGCACCCCCTGGGCCTTCTCCGTCCTCCTGCTCCGGCAGCAGCAGCTCTTCACCCGGTAACACCACCTGATCTAGAACCGCGCGCGCCGCCCGGGCCCTGTTGCTCGCAAAGAATTCCGCTGCAACACCCGCCGCCTCAGCCATCGCGGACGCCGCCACACACAGTTTCCGACTTCCGGTTCTGTGTCCAATCGCCTGCTCGCCCAAGGCTTTCCGTTTCCGGCAGCACCGGTGTGTGGGACTTGAACCTCTCGCCTGTGAAGCCTAACAGCTGTGGGTAGGCGGATTCCCCGAGGGTGGCTATGATTGTGTCTCTAGCCGGCCTTCTACCCTGCAGTCTGTCCGCGGATCGGCAGGAGAAACGCCCAGCTTCCGTCAGTAGCGGTGCTTCCACTGCCGGTGTCTCGGGTCGCACGCTGGGATACGTGACGCCGCCACTTTTCGTTCCGTGGGAACCTTGAGCACTAAACAGAGGGCCTTCAGGAGTTGGCTCTCTCTTCTGACTCCGCCCTCAAAAGGACGGCTGACCTTTTACCAGAAAAAGTATTTTCTTTTACAATGTGAAACCTTTTTGGTTGTTGCTAGAGAAGATGTCTGTCCACACAGTGGAAAACAGAGAAGACTAAAAGATAATAAAACTTACTAGTCTTCTCCCTTACCCCGTTGTCTCACTTGCTAGGCTGTCAGCTAGTTCTCATTCTTTGTAGTGTAGGTTCTGACACGAAATAGGTAATGAATGTTAACATTTTGGTGTGCATAGGTGTCCCTGGCTTTTTCCCCCCTGCAAATATATACATATCACATGAACAGCTCGACAAAATTGAGCTATCGATACTACGTGGCCCGGGAAAATCAGTAACCGCAGTTAAATCCTTGCTACTGCTTCCCCTGGAGCATTTAGTTGCCCATGTGAGAAGCAGCTGAATTCCAAATCAATATCACGCCAGGTATGCTCTTCTGAGTTTTGGGGCTCTCACTTGAAATCAGTTTCCTCTGTCAACTGGCACATCCAGCTAGCGCCAGTAGGAATCAGAGCTCCTGGGTACTGAGAAGGCTTGGCTTTTAGCCGTCCTCCATTTCTACTGCCCACTTCTTTAAGGCATCTACTTCCAACCTGAATTTTCAGATTTTTAGGCTGTTTAAGACAGACTAGCTCTAAGATACCCTTCAAATTTTGCCAAGTGCTGGTGAGCCAACTGAGTAAGATAACAGAGGCCAAATGAAATGTAAGTTTTGTTGTTTTGCAGTCAGATTGTTTTAAGAACTGTTCTTGGCCGGTTACCTTTGCAGAAGAGATGGTGTAGATTCTTTTTCTCTCCTCCCCACTCCAACCCCATTCCAGAGGGCCTGGAACCAATAGGTATTCGATGACCAAGACTACCTCGATCGTGGCTGGCCCAAGGCCATGCCTGAATGGTGCTCAATGACCTAGGGTCCCGGCCAGGCAGAGTGAGAGGTCGGGAAATGATTCCTGTATTACCCCGACGTGGGTAGAGGAGTCTCCTCAGAAACTCGGCCCAAACCTGGCTGAGGAGGCCTATCAAGGACACTTTCCTGTGGGGGCGACACATGGGCATCCGTCTGGCTCATTCCCAAGTCCACAGACTATGGCGGACGCCTGGAGAAGAGCAGCCACCTGAGACCGGAAACTCAGGCCTGCAGGGGCGGGGTCGAAAGCACCTCGCGGGCGGAGCCCTATGCGGCACGCCCCGAGGGGCGGGCCCAGAGGACGCAGCGCGCGGGAAGGCTGCCTGGCCGCTGCGCCGCGTGCCGCTACTTCTGTGGTTCGCGGGCTCGGCGTCGTGCGACAGCTGGTAAGTGCGCACATACTGCCGGGGTCGGGCGGCTGGCTGACCAGGGGACGCGGAGGTCCGCCGCGTGCGGGTGGGTGGGAAACTAAGACGGCAAGCGAGCGTGCGGGGCCCGGCTCTGAGCCGCGGACCTGGACTAAGGCGGCGTTGGAGTCCGGTTGGGTCGCGGTTGCGAAATTCACTTTTCTGAACGGGTCGTGCAGCTTTTTCTGGGTGTGAAAGTGGCCGAGGGCGACTGGGGATTGCAGAGGAGGCCGGGGCGAGCAGTCGGCGGCGCACCTATGTCGAGAACATGCCTTGATTTCGGCCTGCGCGTGGGGGATCCTGGGGGATCAGTCCGGGTAGATTAGACCTCTTCTTGTTTAGGGGTCTTGCCGGCCTAGAGCCAGCGCAGTAGGGGCGATGCTGCCCTCGACTGCCTCTGGGATACATCTCCTCATGCTTCAGTATTTCCCTTGGGGAAATGACATTGCCCTTCGGAAAGGTTGGACCAGACCGCGGCCTTCTGGACTGTTTCCCCAGACTTCCTCTTTCGAAATCTTTTCTACTTGAGAAGTTGGAAAAGTGGCATCTCGGGGTTGCTTTTCTTTGTTGACTGGTGAAGTTGGGCGTTTTTGTAGCTTTCAATTAACGAAACTAGTTGAGCATTTGCTGTGAGCCAGGAATTGAGCTGGGTAATTGAGCCAGGTAGTTAGCTGAATCATGGTCCCTGCGCTAGGGGAATTCACTGTTGCCATATGAAAATACCAAATGTTATCTTGTTTGTAACAACCTGTCTGATTAGAAGGTCAGCCCCGGGGAGTACAAAGGACGAAATGGTTACTTCTATGTGGGAGGAAGGTAGGAGTCAGGATAGGTGTCCCAAAAGAGGTAGTATTTGACTGAACCTTTAAAATTTCTTAGTTCACTGGTTTCTAAAAAGTACAAATGAACTGCATGCTGATTTATAAACAGAAATTAATAGTAAAAGAATCCATGGAAGTGTTAATATCTTTAATGAAAAAACTCACGATTATCACTGCACAAGTGAGAGTCCACTTGGTACAGATGTTTTTAATTACAAATGATCATGGCTAGTAAGAACTAGAGCACTTTAAAGGGTATAAGAAAAGCAGATATAAGGAACTGCCATTACCCCTAGTACTTAGCTCACCCAAGGAAAAGCCTCTCTCCACTGGCCAGGACTGATTGAGACCTTGATAGAGAGGAAGGACACAGTCATGGCTCATTAAATGGCAAGAAGTCAGTGGGAATCTGTGGTAGTGGAACTTGCTAGAAATCCACCCTACAGAACCTGCTGGCACTTCTAGGGTGCTGGGGAAAGCTATTCCTGCGGAAATGTCTCCTGGAAGCCTCTGTTACAAAACAGCCCCGTAGGTGCTAGGGAGAACTGTTGGCTGCTGGGTGCTTCTGGCCCCCAAACAAAGCAGGAGCAGGTGCTGGAGAAGGTGTGGTGCTGCAGAAGTATACTAGATAGCGCACTGGAACCACGAAGCAAAACTCTCCTCTTTCAGTGCCTCTGCAGGGCTTTCTATCTACACAGCTTGTCTTCCTGATAGATAACAAAGGAAAAATATTTTTAACACCAAGATCTATTGTCTCAGAGTAGGCAGTGAAGGGTGAGTTTAGAGCTGAATGGCAGTACACTGATAACTGGCCCAAGGTCGTATGAGGTTGTAAGATCAACAAATTCATCAGTAACAGCAGTAGGGTAGAGTCTGCCCAGGCCCAGGTGTCTTCACTGACTAATTGCACCAAATATTTAAAGAATTAATACCCCTTCTTCACAAACTCTTCCTAAAAAATAGGAGAGGAGGGAGCATATCCCAACTCATTCTTTGAGGCCAGTATTAACCTGATATCAAAAGCAAAGATATCATAGGAAAAAAAAACTCAGTATCTTCCATACACCTGGGTCAGGCCCTAGGCATCACTTAGTTGTCAGTCTTAAAACAACTGTGACAGGGTAGAGGTTAGCTCTTCTTCATGCTTCTGAAACCTACCCCAAATCTTACTCTAAAACCAAAAATGATACTTTACCCCCCCATACATGCAGCATTTTAAAAACTGCTTTACACACTATATATTTCAGACACTTCAAATATAGTTATTTTTGGTAAACTTACTAATTGTGCAACCATCACCAAAATCCAGTTTTAGAACACTTTAGTGACCCTAAAAAGATCCCTCATGCCCATTTGCAATCAACTCCCGTTCCCACCCCAGCTCCACATAACCACTAATCTACTTTCTGTCTCATAGGCTATAAGCCTTTTCTGGACATTCCATACAGATGGAATCATACAACTTATAGTGTTTTTGTTCTGGCTTCGTTCACTTACCTTGATGTTTTTAAAATTCATCTATGTTTGTAGCATGCATTAGAAGCTCATTACTTTTTATTTCTGAGTAGTATTCTGTTGTATGGATACACTACATTTTGTTTATCCATTCAGGTTTTCACTTTTTGGCTCCTGTGAACAATGCAATTAACAATTGCATACAAGTCTTTTTGTGGATGTATGAGTTCATTTCTCTGGGAAAGAACTGCTGGGCTCTGTGATAAATTTATATTTAACTTTTCAAGAAACTGCCAAACTTTTCTAAAGTTGCAGCACCACTTTACATTTCCACCACCATAAAGGTTCCAGTTTCTCTACATCCTCACCAATACTTGTTATTGTCTTTTTTATTACACCAAGTGTGAAGTGTTATCTCATTGTGGTTTTAATTTGAATTTCCCTAAGAGTGATGTTGAGCATCTTTGCATGTACTTAATGGCCATCTGTATGTCTAATTTGGTGAAATGTCTGTTTAGATATTTTACCCATTTTTAAAGTATGTTGTCTTCTTATTGAGTTGTAAAATGTTTTAAAATGTATTCTGGATATAAATTCTTTATGAGGTATATGATTTGCAAATATTTTTTATGAGTCTGTGAACTGTCTTTCCATTTTCATAATGGTATCTTTTGAAGCATGTTTCTAATTTTGATAATGTTCAGTGTAAAAAGTTTTTTTGGATTGTGCTGTAGTATGAAGACTGGTGGTGGAACCCAGTCTGTGTATTTCAAAATCATGAAGTGTCTGGTATTTCTACAAAACAAAACAAAAAATTTTAAACTCTAGTTGGCCAATAGTAACTGTCATTTATACACTCACCTAATGTCAAGCCCTGTGCCTGGGTACATACCTCAGATGGTTTCATCAACTGGCTTTTTAAGCTAGCAGATGCAAGCTAACAGCTTGTAGAAGTTTTTGTGTGTATTTGTCCCACAGGTTTTTAAAAAATAATTTTAAGTACTTTTTTTGTTTCTTGTTGAGCCCAGAATCCTTTTCATGATTGCTCAAGGGGACTTGTAATCAGTGGGAGTTGGACCAGGAGGTACCATCTTTCATTTAAGCCCAGATATACAAACTAGCTATCCAGGCCATTCCTTTGGTAGCCCATCCAAACCTGTCTTTGTTTCCTTTCAGTGTCTTCTTCACCTTGTGACAAGTAGATTTTGGAAAAAGTTACCTGTGGTGACCCTGAACTTGCACCTTTATGAGACTCAGCAGGAAGAGAAGTCCAAACCCATCAGCCATTACCCTACTCCCTACAAAAAGGACCTATCTTTTGACATTGTAGAGCTCATGGAGGAGATAGAAAAGAATGTGAGACACTCACCTTATGCAGGGAGTCACAGCCAGTGCAGACCTTTGTCTGCTAGAGTATAAATCCCTGGAACTGGTTGTCCCAGTCTGCCCAAGTTCCTCCTGTGGATGAACCCTTCCTTTGGGATCCAGTTGTATCCCAGTCAGACGGACGTGCATTTT
Source organism: Camelus bactrianus (assembly GCF_048773025.1). Lineage (NCBI taxonomy): Eukaryota > Metazoa > Chordata > Mammalia > Artiodactyla > Camelidae > Camelus > Camelus bactrianus. Next base: position 47,365,542 of record NC_133542.1, read on the forward strand.
TTTCCTCTTTCTTAGGCACGGCTTGTTAAGTTCTGAGACTCCTCTTTGTCACTCAGTTCTCTGCTCACTGAGGTGGGTGCTGTAGTTCCCTTTGGCACCATAGCATGGTGTGAAGATAGACCCATGAGATACGTGCCAGCTGCTTCAACAAGTGTGAGAGGTACCTTGCTCTTTCCTGCAATTACATGTTGAAAAATTAGAAAAATTAAATAAGCAGAAAATTAAAAAATAAAAATTACCTCATTCCACCAAAGTCAGCCACTGCTAGCATTTTTCTTCCCTATTTTCTTTGTATAAATATACATGTAACTTTTTTTTTAATGAGATCATGGTATGAAGATTTTTCTAGGTCAATGTGATGTTTAGTGACTGCATGATATAGCATTGCTAATAGAGATATTTTAATTTATTTCAGCAATCTCCCAATCTTGGAAATTAAGGACTTGTAACATGTTTATGCGTATATCTTTTTGAACATCCCTGAATTATTTCTTGAGGGTACTTTTTAAAGCTGGTGCTTTATATTGCCAAATTATAAAACCCTTCTTTGAACACAGATGTTTGCTTTAAACTTTTGTTTTTCAACCTTGGTGCTGGTACTTTGTGGATTTTTTCCAAATAAAATCTTGTGTAGAAATCCATTATATAGAAAAGATAGAAGAGAGGATATAGCTCAGTGGTAGAGTGCCTGCTTAGCATGCACAAGGTCCTGGGTTCAATCCCCAGTACCTCCATTTAAAAAAAAGAAGATGAAGAAGAAAAGATAAAAACCCAAATGGTCTGATGGGAAAGGTTTGGAACCCTCAGCCTCTTTCTCAGTACCTGTCCACACCTCCTCACTTCCTCACCTCCTCCCCAGCCCCTGCTATGGCTGATATAAATGATTCTTTCTACCACGTGTTCTAGACCAGTAATGAACCTGTACCATCTATTATCAGGGCACTTTCAGCTACAAGTAAGAGAAAATCCAATTCAGTTGGTATAACAGTAAGGACAATTCAGAGTCTCACATAACAGCAGGTCCAGACACAGAGTGAATCCAGTGGCTCAGTGATACAGTCAAAGATCAAGTTCTTTGCATTTTTTGGCTCTGTCTTCCTTAATGTGATGACTCTGTGCTCAGACTTGGGACTTCCTGGTCTCTCCATGGCTATAGCAGCAGCAAACATTACATCCCTGCACAACCCCTGGATGTAATGGAAGGGGCATGGAGGCTACACCCTTTTCTCATATTCCTTTTGGAGAGAGAAGGCTCCTAGCTGATTTCCCTGTTTCTCATTGGGCACAATGGTATCACATGCCCATTCCTAGGCCAATCACTGACAAGTAGAATAGAATCACTATAGTTGGTTTAGACCAATCAGGATTCACCCACTAGAGTTGGGAAAGGGCTTGGCCTTCCCTGGGGCCCATGGCAATCTGATATCTGAACAACAGCCAGGTTCAGTTGTCAAGGGAAAAGGGAAGAAATGGCTGCTGGGTAGCAGCCAACATAACATCTGCCATAACATCCCATTAGAAAACATACTGAAAACCCAATGTCAAACTCCCAAGGCTGCCTCTTACATTTGGTATGGCCTAGGGCAAGTCACTGAACCTCTCCAGGCCTCAGTTTCCTTATCTATAAACTGGGGATAATGATACCTGCCTTACTACCTTACAGAGTTGTGGAGAAGGAAGAATGAGATTGGATGTATGAAAGAACTTTACAAAGTACTTTACTAATATCAAGACTTGTTACTGATTTAATTCTTAGAAATAAACAAGCACCACCAACCCCTCTGTGAAAAGGGAGGAAATCAGTAAAATCTAAATTCTAAGAAGCGTCATTTGGTTTACTTACAAATTCACTCTCTAAGTTTTATAAAATGACTTACCAAAAAGAAATCACCTTTAGAAGTAACACTTAAAATACCCTAAAAGGTGAACATATGTGTGGACTGTGCTTTTCACAAGGCTGTGGCTTCCTAAGATTGCATCTGGCATTCAGCAGACAGTATGGGAACTACCAGTTATTGTTTGCCTATCCTGCTCTAAGCTGTCATTTTATCTTTCCTTGTTTTTTTCTTCTCTGCAGACAGGGTTTTTACCAAATATATTTCAAGTGTTGCCTTATCGGCCATTGGAATTCAGAGCCTTCTTTTCTTATTACAATGCCATCTGCAACAAAGAAACAGGTTAGTGGAAAAACAGTGCTAAATCATTCTTGGGTAAGATTCAGGGGCCTGCTTGCTAGAGGTCCTTCCCACATAGTCCCAGATCACTGTGGAGCTAGGAAGAAGCCCAGAAAGACTGTAGTTGGCTGAGACAGCCTCCAGATTCTGAGGCTGGGGTCTGAATGCAACTTTACGGTTATATGTATGGAACTGAAATAAGTTTGGTAATAACTCTGGCTCATCTTTCTAATTTTGTTCTAAAAATCCCTCTGGCTCCCTACACCCCCCTAGATAATAAAGTTCAGGGATTTTAGACTGGCAATAATGCATTTCTTACTTAGGGTTCAGGTTAGGCTGCTGTTAGCCAGATCCAAAGACACATTGGTTTAAATAAGATGTTTTTTTCCTCTCTCTCACCTATAGTCCTGTGTGAGCTGTTGAGGGGCATCACAGTGTTGTTTGCTGTCTGAGATTGCTCTTGGTTACATGTTCATGCTGGCTCACTACTGCCACCAGCAGAAAGAGACAGATGGACACTTGTGGGCACACATTCCTTCCCTTTAAGGTCATGACATGGAGGTCACACTCATCACTTCCATTTACATCCCATTAGCTAGAACTTCATTACATCTAGCTGTCAGGGAAGCTGTGTGGTCACGTGCCCAGCTAAAATTAAGGGATTCTATTATTAAAAGAAGAGGGGGAAGCAGGGACTGGGAGATATCTGTCACAATGATTCTCCATGGCCTAACACCAGCTTGCCTTCCCAGTCTCATTTCCTCCAGCCCCTCTTTATGTTCTGACCAGTCAAGGTGAGCTACATTTTACTCTTCAGAGCACTCAGGTCTCATGATATCGCCCCTCTTTAACTTGGCTCACACTTCACTGTGCCTCTGGGATGCCTTTTATCCTGTCCACGCTTTGTGAATCTGAACTTTCCTCCGAAGTCCATCTCATCTGCCTTCACTTACAAGGGCCTCTTCCTCCACTGAACTCCACAGCCTCCTTCATCTGTCCTTCTTCAGTGGCATGCTGAGTGCCCACTGCTTTACCTTTCCACAGCTGCCACAGCTTCTCCATCTCAGTGGGAAGAGACAGGTCCTGTGTTCAAATCTGATGCTGCCATAAATCATGCACGTGAACTTCAGCAAAGTATATAAATGTCCCAAAGCCTTGGTTTTCTTACTAGTAAAATGGCGTTAATACTCACTCTGCAGAGCTGGGGTGAGGATTATGTAAAGTTCCCAGAATGGTGCCAGGTACCAATGTGGATTCCCTTCTTCTCTGCCTCTGCTGACCCCTAAGGAGCAGGTCCCCTGAGGTTAGGACCTTTTAAAAAAGTGTTAGTCCAGTACCTGATGGGCCTCAGAAAATATTTCTTGAATTTAGTCATTCACTTAGCACATATTTTTCTGAGCAACCACTATATGTCAGGCATTCCTCTGGGGAGATAGTGGTGAACAAGTCAGAAAACGCCTAGACTTTCAAACATATCCTAGAGAGAAGAAAACAGTGAACAACCAAATAAGATAAAAGGATAAGTTGACTTCAGAAAGTGTTAAGTATCACGAAGAAAGTAAAACAGGGTAGCTAGGAGCAAGGGACTGGGAATGAATGCATGAGTGAATGGGTGGATGCATAGGTGGATGGGCAACCTGCTAAAATATGGTGGCGCCTGTCTAGGTTCTTCTGAGCTGCTGTCCAGGGCTTATGGCAGCTCTCCTCTCCTCTCCTCTCCCTTCCCAGGCCAGCTCAGCAGAGCTGACAAAGAACTCATCATTGTGAAGACCAGCCTAGCCAATAGGTGTCCATACAGCGTGGCTGTCCACAGTGCTCGGTACAGGGTCTTCTTAAAGAACCCAGTGCTCTCTGACCAGGTGAGTGTCTACCTCTCCTCTGCCAGTTTCCCATCCCTGTGCCCACCTGCTTCTGTGTGTACCTGATAGTTAGGACCAGTGGTTAGCTAAGCTGCAGCTTCATGCCAGACCTGGTATTGGATACTCGGCAGACGTTCTCTTGAATGCACCCAACTCCCTGTCTAAGTTGAGCCTTATTACAAGCATTTTACCTTGCAGGTGCAGAGCTGGAGCTTAATGTGGGGCATACAACTAGAATGTGGCCGAGTCCCTTTTCAAAGCTTACACTCTTTCTGCTACATTATACTGTTTGCATTTCCCAGTGTGAATTTATAGTCTATCCACTACTTATTCCTAATGGGCCCAAACCAGCTTCTTAGGATTCCTTTTATTTCTTACTGCTGGGTTGCCCAGGCCTGGCCCAGTCAGCCTCCCATTCTGGAGCCGCCTCTACCAACCCTTTCCCAACAAGACTGGTAGTGAAATGTGTCTCAGTCCCCAAGCCAACAGCTTACCCTCTCTTTGTTTCATCCAAAGTCAGGCTCTTTGGGTGCCAGAGGTCATGCTAATTCTTCCCAGAGAATGGACTGAAGATAAAGACGCAGCAAATATGGGTTTGTCACCATGCTTACAAAATCCTACTGATCTCTACTGTGAAATTCCTGATCCTCTGGGCCAAAGAACAGAAACATCTGTTCTCTGCACTTATTCCTGAGGGAGGGTCATCTTCCCTCCTGACCCCACCTGAATGGAGCCCTTGAAAATTATTCCCTGAGGGCTTCCTTTGCCAGCCTGAAGCAAAACAAGACAGGTACATCATCTCCTTGGCCTGCTGAGAGCCTCCTGCCTAGCCACCAGGCCTCACCCAGGATCAGTCTCTCCGGCATTGTCTCCCTTGTGACCATAGGATGTGCTGTTACACCATGGTTTGCTGGAACTGTTCTTCCTGTTTTTAGGTGGTTAGTGGTTTCCAGTATTTTGCTTCAGCAAGGGTAATGATTATTAGTATAGTCATTGGAATCCAGTACACTTGGATTCAGATCCCACCTCTGCCACTCTCTAGCTTTGTAACCTTGGGTAAGTCATTTCACCTCTCCAAGCTTCAGTTTCTTTGCCAATAAAATTGGGGGTGACAATAAAAGTACTACTTCCTAGGATTTTACAAGAATTACATAAGATAATGAATATGAAGCACTGAACACATTCTTGGCACATAGTAATTGCTTAAGTGTCAGCTATTAATTTTGCAAATACTGTGTCTTATTTGGGATTAAGTGAGGACAAAGGGATAATTATCTGAACTTCCTTTTTCTAATATGAAAAGGCTGGGATTTGGGGTCCTTATGTATTAAGAGTCTCTGAGTCTTGGTTCTGAGGATTTTGATGCCACAGGTGTTTGGAGGAGAGAGAAGTGCTTGTAGTCTGAGTGAGCAAAGATTTCCTGGTAGAGGTGGTGTTGAGCTAGAATTCAGGTTTGTATTACACTGGACTTGACCAAGATACTTATCTGTCTAGAAAGTTTATATTGGCTTGACTTTGCCCCTTTACTCTAACCTTGGGTTTTTTCATTAATGCCTATTTCGTTAGGCCTTGTGTTTCATTGGCTGCATTGTAATGAACAGAGATTCTGCTTCTGACTGTGTGTTTTCTTGGAGGTCTGTGTGAACTGGAGAAAGTCTGACCTCCCTGCCCGGGAAAAGGCGATGCTGGAGTTTGCACTTGCTGTTTCCTGAGCTGATGAAATAACAGATGATCATTCCAAAAAGCTCACGATGCATGGCTTCAACCAGAAGATGCCTGGGATATAGCTGCAATTTCAGCTTTTTATGCCATGTCAAACTGTCTTGCTCAGTTTGTCAATCTTGTTCCCCCAAAAAGAATTCTATTTGATGGGTAGAACCAATAATGTCAGAGACATAAGGAGTGAACCTGCTGCTCCGAAAGTATAAAAGCCTGGACAGAAAGGCCCGTGTTTACATTCAGGACCATTGCATTATAAGATATCAGTTGGGAGTTAAATTTAAAAATGTTTAGTCAATGGATAGGGAAAAAAGTAAATAAATTTATTCCCTGCTTGCTTGATGAGATAGATCCTAAGGGACATGCATGTGATACTTGGGCCTAGGGGAAACCTTTGCCAATATTTCACTCTTGCTGTGATCTGGAAGGAGCATCCGGGGGCAAAGGAGTTCAGAGAATGCTTTGGGCATTTCTGATGAACTGATATCTGTGAATTTCAGCAACTGAGGTTGAAAATTTTTTAGCTTTCAAAAATAATGTTTCATAAATATTGGTCTATATAGACTGGTTTGAAATCAATTCCTTGTTAACATGGTTGTACTTAAAGGCTCTCACAGGCAGTGGGTAAATAGAAGCAGGTGCAAAGTTGTTCTATCTTTAATGCCTTTTTTGTTAACCTCCAGTGATTTTTTTTTAACTGAAGGGTTATATCATAGTCATCTCAATAGAATCTTAGTCCTTATGCAGTTTATTCTTATTTTAGGTTTTAGTAAAAATATTTGGAACAAGAGAGCACGCACATTTTAAGTAGAAGCATAAGAAAAAAAAAACCCTGACATTACTAAATGACTTGTTCTGTGTGTGACAACCACCACTGCCTGAAGTTTGTGGCTATCTTAACTTTTCAAGAATCATTTTCATTATCTAACTGATAGAGGTACTTGCAAACCTACAAAATGTTTTGGCTCCCACTTAGCTTCTTTAGATTCTGTAAATTGCTAAGTTCTTAATCAGTTTGGGGGCTCTAGTGTGTTAATTCTGAGTTGCCTGAATGGTGAAATCTGATTATCTTGAGACAGCACAAACTTTTGTTACAGAGTGTGTTTTGCTGTGGAATCATATCTTAAATACCTTGGAATATGTAACCTTTTAAAACTGAGTTTTATTTTACTTATTGAGAAAGTTAATAACTTTGGTAAAACTATCACAGTCAAGGTTTTATAAACCAAAAAAATTTTAGCCATTGACCATAACTTGGGAATCAAGCAGAGGGCGTTAATTAAGCATTTGCTGCAGTCAAAAGTTGTGGGTCACTAAGGTCATAAAACAAACCTCTGCCTCTTACATGGGGAATATCTCTAGAGGAATGGCTACCTCGATGTTCTCTGAACACAGGATGCTTGCTTCTTGCCCTTTTTTCAGTCAGCTGGTGGACAGGAGAGCAGAATAACTAATAACTTTGCTGGTGGGAGGACCTGCTGAAAGTTGAGCTCTCTCTGAATCCCATTCCTTTCTTCCAGAGATCCTTCAGATCTATCCTGGACAGTCACCAGATGGGAGCTTTTCAACTTATTTCTTGATCAAGGCCTAGAAGAGTTGTCAGTTCTTGTATCTGCCTCTTCTTGTACCTCAAACTTCCCTTCACATAAGACTCTCCTTCCCTCATCAAGAAACATCCCAGTTCCAGTTAACCTTTTGAGGCCCTTGGGGGCCTTGCATCTGTTATGCGCTCCATACCCTGCTTGGCAGACATAAGCAGGATTGACCCTCGACTCTGTTGTTTGTATGGTTGGATTAACTCACATCTCCAGCTACCTTCTGTGACTCCTGGCTGGATACATGCTCCTTCGTGCATAGAGGACGGCTTTGGCCAGTAGGTCAGGTTAGGGAGTTGGGCAGATATCCAAGGCACCAGTAGGCCAATTTTCCAGGCACTGTACAAACCAGGGTTTTTTAGCGCAGAAGTTGACGAGTCCCTAGATTCCCAGGCCGAGTAGGCAGTACACCATGCAATTTACTGTGTGTGAGCAGCACGTAATATGGTCATGTCTCCTTTTTCTGAGCTCAGTGTAAAGTAGGGATGATTATGTAAACAGCACATAATCATACCCAGCCTCTTAGACTGACTAGTCAGGCCCTGTCATCCCCAAGGACACAGTCCGGTCAGTGACAACCACATACTGACAATGTCGCACGCGGTGCCCAGATGCCACCACCCTATGCAGCCCAGACCGTGAGCATCCTCAGTTGCGCACAAATACATCTTAGTAACTCCCGACCTCCAACTCCCCAGGCTGCGGCTGCACCCGAGTCGGGCGGTGTCCCCACTTTCTTGGTCCCCGGCGGATGACGGCCGAGGGGCGGCGCGGGTTTCCCAGCCGGCGGGGTTAGGCCGCCGCACGCCGGAAGTGGCGGCTGGAGCGGGACCGCTGAGGTGTCGGCCGGCGGGGCAGCGGCCCGGAGCGGGGGGCGGGGGCGTTGGTCATGTTTCCCTTCAGGCCCCGTAGCCCCGGAGGGGAAGGGGCGGCCGGAGCCCGGGCTGAGGAGCCGGCACTCCACGAAGGGCAGGAAGCAGCCGCCGGGCCGCTCCCTTCCCCGCCGGCGCAGCCACAGCCCGAGGCTGACGCAGCCCCTCCCCCGTCGCCCTGCGGGAGCCCTAGACGCCCGCGCGCCCAATCGCTGCCCCCCGCCGGGCGCTCGGGGGCGCTCGGGTCGCCCGGGGCTCTAGAATCCTCAGTCGCTTCGCCCAAGGGAGAGTCGCCACCGCCCTCCCCGCCGCTCTGGCTACAGGGGCCAGACGGCCGGGTCGGGAGCCGGGGCTGGCACGGCCTTAGCGCCGGCCTGGGCGGCCCTGGCGCCGGGCTGTTCGGGTGGCTAAGAGAGCGCAGCTTGGGCCGCGGGCTGTTCGTAGACCCGGCGCGGGACAATTTCCGCACCATGACTAACCTCTATGGTTCCATCCATCCTGCGGACTCGGTGTACCTCAGCACTCGCACCCACGGGGCCGTCTTCAACCTCGAGTACTCGCCCGACGGGTAAGCGCGGCCCCTCGGAGGGCGGGAAGCCGCCTCCGCCTGGCGCGGCTGCCCAGGGCCCGCTCGCTCGGTCCGTACCGGGGTTTGCGAGTCCGTTTGGGGCGGCCGGCCTTCATGCCCCTGGCTTTTTGTGAAGCGCTCTGTCACTGTTGGAGGCCCCGCCCGGCCCTTGGAGGCTGGCGGGCCCGGGACTCATTTGCTCACCTTCAGGACACGGAGCTCTGTGCCAGAAGCTCCCTGGCAGGTCTGTCAGAGCTAGTCCAGAGCTAGAATTTTCTGGTACACTTTAGATGCTCAATAAATACACTTTGAATAAATACCCTGTCACCGTAGGCTTTCCCTGTCACCGTAGGCTTGTATTTTTCCCACCTAAGCTTGGTCAGGGATAGGGAGCTTGCACACTCCCTGTGCCCTGTGCCTCACTTGCCCTGAAGGGACAAGTGTGCGTTCCTTTCTGCCTTTGGTCCAGTAAGACGCTGCAGAGAGGCATCTTGTGATGTGGGGCATCTGTGAAGTTCCCAGGCTGGATAAAGTTATCCAGCCTTTTCAGAGTGAGATAGGTAGATAGATAGATATGCTTTGTTTTATGAGTACACGAACAAGTTCAACAACAATCAAAGGAAGAAATGTACATACAGTTCTACCATGAGAGGATATAGATAATACAACTCCCCTGATCAAGGTCTCTGGATTCCTAGTCATTGCTTAGTTGTTCATTCATTCCTCCTCTTATTCAGCAGGTATTTGTTGAGCATCTGCTATGTTCCAGATACAGAGGTGGCAGTGGGGAGCACCATAGCTAATGGCACCATTTTCATTGGTTTTGGGGCCAGTTGGTGCAACTAGATGTTAATAACCATTCTAAATAATTTCATAATGCATATTTTCAAATTGAGATAAAGGCTTGAAAGAACCTGCTGTGGACTAGGGTGTTCAAGGTTTCCCTGAGAAAGTGACACTTAACCAAGATAGAAAAATGATTAGAAGATGAATTAGTCAAGTTAGGGTTGGGAAGGGGATAGAAATATTTCAGAGAGAGGAACTGATATGTCAGAGGTTGGAGGGGCAGCGTGCCATTTTAGAGAAGGTGAAAAATGATAGGTTAACAAAAAAAATTACTGAAGAAAGACATAAAATCTGGAATTACTGTGAGCAGGTACACCTTATTCCATTTCACTGTTGCAGATGTTTATTCCTAGTCAGACTCGGTGCTGAGATCTCTGGAGTTTCTCCCTATAGCAGTTGGGTGGAACTTGTAGCAGTGAATGTGCACCTGAATACAAGGAGAACTGGTGAGAGAAGAAACTATTTTTGCAGAAGTTTATCCATGGAATCTCTTCTCCCTACTCCTTCCTCCAACCAAGCCCTATTCCTAAAGCTTCTCCCAAAATACCAGGAGTCTGTTCCTCATAAACCTTCAGTTCCTTCTTCAATATATCCCAGCTCCTCTCCTCCCAAACTTCTATCTGTTCTGTCAGGCCTTCAAGAGTAGCTGTTTCTACTCTTTGGAAGTGAGATTTTAGGTAGAGGGTGAGAGGGATAGAATGAGTTATGAAGAAGGAATTCTCATTGCCAGTGCTATTAAGTGAGTAGTATATCACTGATAGGACTACATTTTCCCATAGTAACATTTTTGTAAAAGGTGGTTAGGTACTCTAGTACTTAAAATAATTCAGTAATATGTAATTATGCAATTAATATGTACTTATCATAGAAAGCCTAGGCAATAAATGAACTAAAAGAAGCTAAACATCACTTATGATCCCAGAGATTGAATGGATAAGGAAACTTTTTCTTTTAACATAAAGGTGGAATCTACTATTTTGTAGCCTGCCTTTTGTCATACAATATATTGCAAATTATCTAGGTTCATGAATATATTTCTGCAACATTATTTAAAATCTTTCATTAGTTTAAATAAAACCTCTTTAAACAAATATTTTTGGTTTAAGTCCTTATAGTAAATCCCTAGAATGGGTCAAAGATTATGAAGATTTTGGGTACTTATTATTAAATTGCCCTCTGTGAAGGCTGTACCAGTTCTCATTCCTATCAGTTCCTTGTGAAAGTGCTTGTCTTCCCATACCCTTGCCAGTATTGCACATTGCCATTCTTTTTTCATTTATGTCAAGGTGACAGGTGAAAATAGTTGTGTTTTAATTTTTTATTTTTCTTACTACATCTACCAATATGCCCCCAATTTTTATAGGACTTAAAATAGTTGTATATAAAATGACAAATCTGTATTAAATGAGATAATTTCTCATATCCTTCAGTTGCATATGCATTAAATCAGCATACTGGATACTGTAACCACTGTCACAAGGACTTCTCAGTACAGAAAGGAGAGGTGATACAGAAGGTAAGAATTAAAATTATGAATTTGATAGAGACCAGCCTAGAAAGAATTAGGCACTAAAGAGATAAAAGGATACATGGACTAGAAGATAATTTCTAAAAACTTCCAAAAATGTTTTAGGCAATAGCAACTTTGTCAAAATAAGTGTATCACCTCCTAAAGTGACCTTTTGAAAAAGGAAATTTGATCATGTTAATAGACTAGATAATATGGGACCTTCTTAACCTATCCTCTATGAGAACACATTAGGCACTGCTGTAGGGAGAATTAGTATACTGGAAAATAGAAGTGAAGAAGTCAGAATACAGACAAGGGAGACAGAGAGATTGAAAATATGAAAGAGGTTTAGTGACATGGAGCATAGAGCATACCATGTATTTGGTCAGTTACTGAAGAAAATGAGGTAGATAATGGGGTAAAACAAATTTGAAGCAGTACTAGCTGAGAGCTTTCCAGAATTAAAGAAAGGTACCAAACCATGATTTAAGAAGCCCAGCATACCCCAAGCAGGAATTCTCCCTAGCCATATAGTGAAATTACAGGACAACAAATATAAAAGCTAGAGAAAAAAGACCTTCAAAGAAGTGACTATGAGGGTGAAAGCCAATTAGCCATCAATAATAGTGTACATTAGAGGACAGTGGTGATTATTTTTTAGTATGCTGGAAAAAACTGCCAATCTAAATGTCTATACCCAGCAAGATGGGTTCTTTGTTCTGGTCAAAACGAAGATGAAATAAATACATATGCACCCAATCAAAATTCAGTGAGTTTACCACTGAATGGAACTCTTAAGTTCAGAGAGAAGAAAGTGTCTTTAACTGTAAGGTCTGAGATACTAGAAGGAATAAAGAACAAAGAAGTTAGAAAATTTGTATGTAAAACTAAATTTAATTTTGTCTTTTGGGATTAGCAAAGATGGAGCTAAAATAGAAGACAACAATAGCATGTAAATTATGAAAGGTTACTTTAAATTCCTTTTTCTTTGAGGGAGAATTGTGATATATTAACTTTAGGCTTTAATATATGCATATTAAAACTTGCAGGGTCACCACCAAAAGACAAGTAAATATATTATTTCCAAATTAGTAGAGGAAAAAAATTTGGAATGAGAAATTTTTAGAAGACAAGAAAAGGAAAGGGGGGAAAGTAGAAAGTTTTAACAAAAAATACAAAGAATGGCTGAAAATAAATCCAAATATTACTAATTATAAAAGTACTAAATATACTTCTTGTACATAAGATAGGGTATATCAAACACATTCTAAAAGGATAGAGGAAAACATCAAAAAAATTCTAAACAAAGGAAAGCTGGTGAGCTATATTAGTATCATATAAAATAGGCTTTAAGGCAAAAAAAAATTACTAGAGATAGAAAGTCACTTCATAATGATAAGAGCGCAGTTCACCTGGAAGATAAAACAGTTCTAACTTGAATGAGTTTTTTAATTTATATACATCAAAAATTGATAACTTCGAGGAGAAAATAGAAAACCTTATTATCATAGGGGATGATTTTAATATACATCATAGCATACCTCAGTTAATCAGGCAGATACAAACATAAGAAGGGTACACAATATAGAAATACCACCACTTAAAATCTTGCTTTAAAGGGCATATATAGAATACTGCATTCAGGCCTCATATTCAGCTAGTACACGTTCATTCAAATATGCCAATTGTTGAAATATTAATATATGTCCATAGTGGTTGAGTAGTTACTGCCCCAAGCCCACTGAGTGCCCTCCTAGTGCTTCAGCACCTCCCATGGGATCTCCCAGAGTAACCCAATATATAGCAACTAAAGAATTAAGAACTGGCCCAAAAAGCTGCCATCAAACATCTCACTAGACAGCTTTAGCGTCTGTTCTAATCTCCCCTCACCTATGCCAGGTACCCTCCCCACCTCCAAAAGCCATAGGCAAATGCCCAGTGACCATTTGGTTCCCCGTAGTGTGGGGCTGCTGGCCTTTCTCAGGCAGTCTCCCAGTCATTCTCAGCAGCCTCTAGGGAGGTCCAGAGAGATGAAAAGGGCAGTCAGATGAGAGTAATGGCACTACCCATCCAAACACTAATTCTCTTGGCAAAGGGTGCACACCCATGGCAGGATAGAATACATGACAGATGAATGAGGCCTATGGGGATGGTTTATGGATGAATGACTTGTGGGATGCAGAGCCCTAATTTCATCTTTCTTGTTGAAATTCACCGTTATTTAGTGGGATAAGTTTACCAAAACCACTGAAGACGTGCCCACCATGGGCATTAATAACACTAATTTTATTAATGAAAATGACCACCAACATAGTCTTCTCTATACTAGGCATATTTAGTTGAGGGAACTGAAAAGCAGAAAGGTCATTAAACACAAAGGATTTGTACCCTGGCTTATTACATTCTGGGCTGAGTGGTTAGGTTTGATATCATTAAATATGATGTATCAGTAAATTATTTTGTGACTTATTAATATAATTGAATATAAAAAATTAACAGCAAGCATTATAAAGGCTAGAGAAACTTTTATATACTTACTGCAGCAAAAGCTAAAAAGACGATTCAGTCCCATGAACCACTTTGTTGCTGATAAGAGTAATTTTTTTACTTATCGAGATTACAGGTTACTTAATGACTACCTATTAGGAATTTTTAAAAATTGAAGTATAGTTGATTTAAGTATTGTGTTAGTTTCAGGTGTACAGCAAAGTGATATATATAATTTTTTTCAGATTATTTCCATTATAGGTTATTCAAAATATTGAATGTAATTCCTTGGGCTATACAGTAAATCCTTATTGCTTTATTTTATCTATTTTATATATAGTAGTTTGTATCTGTTAATCCCATACTCTTAATTTATCCCTCCCTCCTTCCCTTCTCCCTTTGGTAACCATATGTTTTTTTATAAATGCCTCCCTATTTAATGTGGAAATTCTTAGAGGGGCTTTATGCAGTTTCCTATGGTAGTTCATGGTTCAGATAAGAGCATCTAGGTTAAAAAGTGATTATGGCTACCATTTCCAGCATTTAATAAATGATTGGAAATTACCAGAATAATTTGATGAACAATTTGATTTGGAACTAATACCAGTTGGCTAGCATTTTTATAACCTATAGGTTATTTTATTTTTAAAATGTTTTCTAAAATTTTTATTCTTATGTTAGTTTATATTACTATTAAATGTTTAATATTTTTGAATACCACACTTCACTATATATAACAGCTGCCTCATGCCTGTTTTTTTCAAACACACAAGGAAGAGTTAAAAATTTTTGTCTTACAAGGCCATATATTTCAAAAGATTATCAAATAGTTTCTCAGTACACTGTGATTGCTAGAAATTAATAACAAAAAGATAACTAGAAAAACCTCATGTATTTTCAAGTTAACAAACATTTATAAATGACTCATAGGCCAAAGGAGAAATGATAATGGAAACTAGAAATATTTAGAACTAAATATAATGAAAGTACCACATGTCTCAAAAGTTGTGTGATATAAGTAAATCAGCACTTAGTAGGAAAATTCTAGTTTTTAATAAACCAGAAAGGAAGACAAACTTAATTACCTAAGTATCCATCTCAAGAACGAGTAAAAGAATAGTGAAGTTACAACAAAGTAAATCTGAAGAAAGCAGAAGGAAGGAAATTCAGCCTTGAAGAGTAAAATTAGTGAAGTTCTAAAACTTCAGTAGAAATACTCAACAGATTTATCTTTGAAAAGATAAAAATAAAAAACATTCATTAGATTGATCAAGAGAATACTCAAATAGACAATATTCAGAATAAAAGGGGGACATAAGTTCAGATGCAAGAAGTGAAGATTGTACCTCTCCAGAAGTAGCAGAGTAGGTGATTTTGACCAGCCCTTCAGCTGAAAGTAATTAGAAAAGCTAGAGAAAATATAAATATCTAATGTAAGATGTAAAAAAAATTTTGTTTGAAGGGATAGGATAATTGAGGCTATGAGGAAATTGCAGGGCTAAGATCTGCAGAAGGAGGGAGGCCAGAGATATGAACCCTTCATTTTAGCCAACTGAATCTAGGAATCTGGTAGAAATGAAAGGTTGATTTGAGATTAGAAAATAAATGGATGTAAATCACTCATTAACATTGAATGAAAAATACAGGATAATTTCAATAAATGTTAGGAAATGTTTTATATATTTAATTTAATGGAAAAAAAAACTTAGCAAGTTTGAAGTAGAAGAGAACTTTCTTAATCTAATAGTAGGAATCTACCAAAAAAACTACAGTAAACATTGTGCTTAACAATGAAATGGTAAATGTATTCTTGAAGATCAGGAACAAGATAAGAATGCCTGCTATATTAACATTTCTATTCAGCGTTGTACTGAAAGTCCTAGCCAGTGCAGCAAAGGACAAAAAGTTTTTAAAAAGAGCAAAGCAATTGTTTGTAGATAAGATTATCGACAAAGAAAATCAAAAATAACCTACAGATAAAGTAAATAGCAAGATTGATGAATAAATATTTAAAAAATCAGTTGCCCTTCTGTACACCAGCAACAAATGAAATAAATTTTTTAAAAGAACATTTACAAAAGCATGAAAAAAAATCCCAAGTACCCAAGAATAAATCAAACAAAAGACAAGCATGACCTATGTGGAGAAAATCTCCATTGTAAATGGAGATATGCAATGTTCAAGGATTGAAAGACTCCATATTGTAAAGATGTCAATTCTATGCAAACTTTTCTATAGCTCTATTACAGCCTCAAAATCCACAGGTGGCTCTATGTGTGTGTGTGTGTATACATAACTTGATAAGTTGACTATAAATGTATAAGGATGTTCAAAGGTCCAAGGGTTGTTACAATACTCTAAGAAAATCTTGAATATGTGGGAAAGTATGCATATTACTGTTGGAATGATTCAATATTGTATGATATAAACTCTACCAAATTAATTTGTAAAGTCACTGCATCCCAATAAAAAATACCAACAAGATTTTTAATAGGACCTGATATGCTATATCTAAAATTCATTTGGAAGAGAAAGTATGATATTAGTACCCCCAAAAAATGTTTATAGAGCAGTGAGGGGATCTCACTTTGCCACATGTCAAACCTTTTAGAAATTAAAATAGTGTAGTAGTATTACAGAGAAAAAAACAGAAGAGTCCCCCCAAAAAACTTATATATGATAAAGATGGCATTTCAAACCAATGTGAGAAGTGTAGTCTTTGATGCTGGCATAAATGATAGCCATTTTAAAACGTTACAGATCATGCCATGTACAAAAATAGATTGTAATTGAATTAAATTTTTAAAAAAGCCTATCAGTCTTATAGTTCTCTTGTTTACAGTGTTTAAGATTGACTCTCCCAGAATCACTGATTCATTTACTTTTATGCACAAAAAGGAGAAAAGTTCATTTCATAACTTTTCTGAGAGACAGAAATAATAATTAATATATCTTCTAAAATTACAGATATTAATTTGAATACCTTTACTCACGATAGTCAACACAAAAATCCTTCAGATATTAAATTTTTGAAGTCCAGATATCTCACAAAAGGGTTTATGCAGATACCCTTTAAAGGATAATTTCGTGATTACTAAATACGGAAAGGATTTCAATTTACTAGATTTTTTCCTTCCCTGCATTATTATTTTTTTTTAACTGAAGTATAGTCGAAGTATAGTGCGTATAGTCAGCTATAATGTGTCAATTTCTGGTGTACAGCATAATGTACATAATGCACAATGTGTATATATATATATATATATACACACACACACACACATTTGTATTCATATTCTTTTTCATTAATATTACAAGATACTGAATAAAGCTCCCTGTCGCACTTTATCTTAAAACTTTGTTCTGAATAGAAAAGTTTGGCTATTTAAAATTCTATCTTATGCACTTTCATCTTAAAGTGTAAAAATGCCTATAAATTGGGAAGACCTACAGTTTTAAAGACTCAGCATTTCATTTGCTAGATATGAATTTGAAAGATCAGTGCCCACAGAAAACTAACACTTAACAAAATAAGTAAAAGACAACAGATTTTCAGAAATCAAAATAGAATTTGTAAAAGGTTTATAAAAATATAGCCCCTTTTTGTAACAATTTATCAAACATTACCTTTGGTGATTGACCCCTTTTAATAGATTTACTCAGCCTTTTGTAATGGGCGCATTGAGAGGCATTGGAAATGGTAAAAATATAATCACAGTATTCTCACTGGTGCTCTCTCCCAGGAATTTTCTTTTATTGATTGTTCTTGAACTAATTTTCAACTCTGTAAGTTGTAGAAAAATGATAGTAATGTCTGTGATTGTTGCGGGGGATGAGTGATTGTCAGTGATTGCCTCTGGCTATTGACCAGTTTTGCATCGTTTCAGCAAATTCATTTCAACATTCTTGATTGCCTGTATACGTGTCTGTTCTTTGAACTCTCCTTGGAGTCAGTTATTAAATCTTACTGGCTCCCTCACCATTTAATTTAATTGAATAAAAGTTTTGATACTTGTTCACATTAAATATATATATAAACACTTCATAATAGGGAAGTTCTGAAACAAGAGACAAAACTAAAAATCCATAAAGGAAAAGATTGCTTGACTATATCTAGCCGATTTAGTAGGATATACGCTAGACCTCTTCCAAGCATTTTAATAGATACTGATGAAGAAATACGTAATTTTGTTGCATATGATTTTTTTCCTAAGTTGCCTCATCTATGCATGTTTTTCTGCAACCAGCTTTTCTCATTTAAAAATATGTTTTAGAATTCTTCATATCCATGTAACATCCCTTTCTTTTTAAAGTACCATATTGCAAAGTATTATATACTATATAATGTCATTCCTTCTTTCATGTACATTTAGGTTACTTTCCATTTCTCCTTAAAATGAAGTATCTCTTTATATATGCTTCTTTGTATTTAGAAATGATTATTTCTCTAGATTGAATTTCCAGAAAAAAATTGCTGAGTTGAAAGGTAGGCATGTTTAAATTTTGATAGATAATGGTACTCTTCAAACAAACCACACTGGCTTACCCTCCACCATAACGTATGAGAGTACCATTCCCTACTACTACTTCCAACAGCAAATAGTGTCGAACTTTTAAATATTTGTTACTAACATGGACAAAAGGAGGTTATTCATCTATAGTTTATGTAATTACAAATAGATAAATATCAATAACCAGAGAATGCTCAAAAACTAAATAAGAGAAATGTGTCATTTGCTTTCAGGTCAGTGCTGACAGTTGCTTGTGAACAGACTGAAGTTCTTCTTTTTGATCCTATATCTTCAAAGCACATAAAAACACTTTCTGAAGCTCATGAAGACTGTGTAAATAATATAAGGTTAGTATTATAGTGAAAAAGTGAACTTGATTAGTGTGACCCAAAATACTCTGTTTTGGAAGTTAGTGAAAATCTATAATGCCTTGTCCAGCAGTGCTAGATGATATACATTTGTGAATTGTGAAACTTATCCCTTTAATTACAAAACTTACTGTTAACCATTTTGGATTGGAATCTTTCTGAAATGCATTTTCACTTCCATATGATTTTACCTTTTCTCTTCATGTATTAGGGTCATCATTATGAACCTCAGCCATGTATCATGATAATCCTGTAATACCTTTGGGCTAATAATCTGTATAGAATTATGGCCATCCCATTGCTTCGCCTCCTTCACCACTGGCCCTCAAATCCAAACTATTGAGGGGAAAAAACACATATGCATAGAAAACTTCTTTATAGCATTGTTAGAAGCTCCTTAAGTTCTCAATAATGTGGGAAGTAAGTAACAGTTGAACAGCTTGGTGGACTAATATGCAGTCATTAAAACGATGGTCACAGAGACTACATATCAACATGAACAAATGCTTGGGATAATACAGGTGAAAATCATGATAAAAATTGTATAAATATGATGCAGAAGAAAAAGCTTAGAAGGAAACATTTTAAAATGCTAACAGTGAACAAGTTAGAATGGATGGATTATTAGTAATTTTCTATTTTCTAAATTTTATGTAATGAGATTATATTTTATAGTGATTACTTTTAATGTTCAAAAAAAAGAAATAAGGGAATTTCTTCTAGTCAAGGTGACATACTGAATTTTGATATAATCTCTATGCCCCAAACATATAGAACAGTAGATTAAATAGCACAAAAAAATATATCTAGGCTCTGAAACAACATAAACATCTTTACGGGCCAGACCAGAACACGGACACAAAGCTGTTAGTGTTGAAACCACAAACCCTCTAGGTTTTCAGTCTGGCACTGCCATGTGGTAGTTTAGCTTCTGTCAGGAATCAAAAATGCTAAGTGTTTTATGTGAGGCAGGAACCAGAGCCCGAATTACTACATGAAGCCAGGGATTTGGTTGGAATGTCTGTCTCGCTTGTGAAAAGCTAAAAAAGGAAAAAGCCATTAATTACCTGGGGATATAGGTTTTAGCTGATACACAGCCTCATGACCAGGAATTGAATGAAGCCATTGCTGAGTCAGTGATTGAATGTATGTGTGTGATAGCTCCAATATCATCATGAAACTGGAGGCCTTAATGTCATTAAAAGATCTAGTAGTGGATTAGGGGTCCAGAAATCAAAATGAGGGCAACCATAAACTCATAAATAGGAAAAGAGAGAGAGAAATTAAAAATCTTTCTTACTCAAAGTAAGCCTATAACCAAAATTTCCAAACTCATGAAGACATCTGATATTAATATCATAACAAAATCAGTAACTAGAATAGGTATTTTCTCTGGATGAAATTAATTTTATGGAGTAGTCCAACAAAGACTTTATTTTTAAAAATGAATTCTTTTATTTATTTTTTTTGACTAGGTAATACATGCACGTGGTACAAAATTCAAAGGTACAAAAGGGTAAACAGTGAAAAGTAAGTCTATCTCCCACCTCTGTCCCCTAGCCACCCAGTTCCCCTCCCCAGAGGCAACCACTATTACCAGTTTCTTACTATGCTGAGATAGTTTATGCATGTACAAGCATATACACATATACATACACTTTTATATAAATGGTAGCATTCTACACATATGCCTTGACCTTTTCACTTAATGACATATTTAGAGATTGTTCCATATTCATACCCATGGGATAATTTTATTCTTTTTAACGGCTGCATAGTATTCCATTGATTGGAAGAAACTTTAAAGCATTTTTAGGATGCTCAAAGAAATAAGGGATACTTTCCATTTATAGAGAGCTTAAAATTATGAAACAAAAGAGATGGAAACAAGAATAGGTTATTGTAGAAAAGAATCAACTAGAACTCTTGTAAATTAAAAATGTAGTTGGTATATTTAAAAAAAAACTTAAAAGATGGGATGAATATTACCCATTACACCACTGATGAGAGAAAGGGTTGGAAAATACTACTAAAAAAATTACCCAGATTAATTGAGATACAGAAAAAAGAAGTGCAGAGATTGGAGGAGAACTAAATTTTAAAGACACAAAGTTTGAGAAGTTTTAGCATTAAAGAAGGACCTGAATCCTTGAATCGAAAGTAAACTCTATAATGTCCTATGGGTTAAACAAAGATAAATCCACATCTAGACAGGTTGTGATGAAACTCTAGAATATCAAAGATAAAGAGAAAATCTTAAAAGCTACCAAAGTTAGAAGCCAGATTACTTACAGAGGTATGATAATTAAAGTAACAGATTTCTTATCAACAACAGTTGATGTTAGGAGAAAATGGAGTAATATCTTAAATACTAAGGTAAAGTAATGTTCAGTACCATTTCATATCCAGGTAAATTGTTATTCTAAAATAAAGAATTTTAATTAGGTGAAATGGTAAATGTTATAGCAAAAAGATAATAATTTAGAATTTTTGGCGGGGAGGGTGCATTTAAAACAAAGTTAAGATGAAAACTCTAGCACTATCCAATATAATTATGATTTAAAATTTTAAATTTGCTAGTAGTCACATTAAAAAAAGAAACACATGAAATTAATTTTTAATAATGTATTTTATTTACTCCAGTATGTCTAAAATGTTATCATTTCAACATGTAATGAGGATAAAAATATTGAAATATTTTACTTTCATTTTTTTCACGCTAAATATTCAAAATCCAGTGTGTATTTTACACTTAGAGCACATTTCTATGCAGAATGGCCAAATATTAAGGACTTGAAAGCCACATGTGGCTAATGGTTACCAAACTGCACAGTGTAGCTATGGATAGTAACAACAAATAGGCTGTATCTATGGGGGCGTTTTGTTCAGTGAAAAGGTGTAACATTTAAGGTCCATATCATGTTCAGGGAGAGAATAGAAATATTAAGTAATTTCAGACTCTTTCAGAACAATGTATAATAAATATATATGATGAAAAAAAACTGAAGTAAAATAGGTGGGAGGGTATAGCTCAGTGGCAGACTGTGTGCTTCTTAGCATGCATGAGGTCCTGGGTTCAATCTCCAATACCTTCATTAAAAAAAAATAAACCTAATTACCCCCCCCAAAAAAATTCTCACTAAAATAAAATAATAAAAATACAGTTTATAGCTTCCACATTAGCAAAGCAGGGGGCGGGTGTGTGTGATAAGAGAATACTGAAAACTTGATTAATGGGAAAGCTTAAAAAATTTAAAAAGCAAAAGAAAGGGATGATAAACAGAAAACAAGAAGTAGAAATAGTTCCAAATATATTAATAGCTCACAGTATAAATGGATTGATCTTTATTAAAAGACACAGAGATGACAATTTGAATAAAAAACAAAATCACCTATATACTCTTTATAGAGTATAGCAAAAATAAAACTACCTAGAAATGGGAAAAGAAAACTGATGTAGATTATCATTACTGGACAGATGGAAGACCAAAGGCTTTAATAAGGATAAAGTACAATAGTACATATTAACAAAGGAAAAATCCACCAAGAAAATATAATCTTGAACTTGTATGCAACTTGAAATATATAAAGCAAAAAGAGACTAATAAGGAATTACATGTCTATAATCATAGTAAGAGATTTTAATACAGTTCTGTCCAAAACTAGTAAATCTAGCAGATAAAAATTAGGCTGTAGAAGATATTAAAATATCTTGAACAACCTTTCTACTAAAAATAGAAATGGTGGATAAATTTTAAAAAGTTTTTTTAATCTATAGTTGAGCTGATAGAAACGAATCAATCCTAGGGGCAAAAATGAAGTGGAAGCAGGAATGCAAAGAAGTAAACACGTACTCAGCTGGCTTTACCCTGGAGGCATCTGCCAAATGCTGGTGACTCTTGAGTTTGTTTTGACAGGTATGGGGAGTACAAAGAACAGGAGACTTAATTCTAGTGAGGAAAAGTCTAGTAGAAAACTCTGAATAAGGCTGAGGACTCCAGAGGGCTGTACTTTCAGCATAAAGATGATCTAGTAATAAACTACCTTGTTCATCTAGACTGGCATTGGATAGAGGGATGTCAGAAAATCTCTGAATTACCAACCACAAGCCAGCCTTCATGCAGCTTCACACTACCATATGGCCCAAAACCCTCCAGCCAGCAATTTTAAGTTAGATCCAGGTTGGTAGTGCTGCCAGGTACCTGCAAAAACAAATGCAAATCTTCCCTGAGAGGAGAAAACTCAGTATTATAAAGAAGTCAGTTCTTCCCAAATTAGTCTATGAATTTAGTGTAGTTTTTATCAGAATACCAACATTTTTTTTAAAAACTTGATTTTAAAATTCATATAGAACAGCAAAGTGCCAAGAATATCTGAGACAATTTTGAAGATGACTAAGGTGATAGGAGTACTCACTTCTCCAGATATCAAATATAGTCTTAGGACAGGGATAGATTAAGTGACTGATAGAATGGAATAGAGCTTCCAGAAACAGACCCATGCATATATGAAAATTTTCTATATGACAGCAGGGGCATTACAAACCAGTGTGGAGAAATGGAAAAGAGAATTGGTTCTATGTATATGAAAAAAGAAAAGAAAATCAGATTTCTGTCTCATACCATAGCTAAAAATAACTGCCACTTAAAGACCTAATTATGAAAGCAAATCTTTAAAGTTTTAGAAGAAAGAGAATATATTTATGTTCTAAGTATGAGAAAGGATTTTTTAAGACGCGAAAAGCATAAACCATTAAGAGTTGGTAAGTTCAACGGCATTAAAATTTAAAACTTCATTGTAACTATAGACATAACAGTGTGAGAAGATAAGCTATAGACTAGTGGGAGAAGACCATTTCAATGCTCATAGCCAAAAAAAGAATTCGTATTCAGAATATATAAAACAATTACCCTGGAGCAAAATAGGCAGAGAGTTACATAAGAGAAACTAAAATGAGCAGTAAATATGGAAAGATTTTTCAAGCTTACTAGTTATCATGGAAATGCAAATAAAAATAACAAGAAATATAAAGTATTGGTGAAAATGTTGAGAAATAGAAACTCTTAGGCATTATTATGGAGTATAAATTGGTAAAATTATTTTGAGCAATTTAGCAATATCTGGTAAAACTGAAAACAGTTGTTTAAAAGAAATAAAGCACATGTGAACAAGGAGATGTGTAAAGAATGTTCATTATAGCATTGTTAGTAACAGAAGCTGGAAACAAATCTCCATTAAGGGGAAGATAAATTATATACTCACACAATGGAATACTATACATCAGTTAAAATAAATGAACTAGAAGCATCAGTATCTGAGATGCATCTCAGAAATTCAGGGTCGAGCCAGAAAAGGAAACTACAGAATAAGCTGTACAGTGTGATACCATTTATATAAAATTTTAAAATATATAAACATAAACTTGATGAGGGCCTGTATTTGTTTGTTCTCTGCTCTATCCCCAGCACCTAGAACTATGCCACGTAGTGGGTGCTTATTAAATATTTACAGAATAAATTGAATGCAAAACAAAACTATAAATTGTTTATGGATACATATTTATGAATTCATAGTATTAAAAACTTGCAAGGGGAGTGACAACAATTGGATAGTGGTTCCCTCTGGAGAGGGAGGGAGGGAGGGGAATGGGATTGGGGAGGGATATACAGGGTACTTCAATTGTGTTTGTAATGTTCAGAAAAAATCTGAAAGATAACCAAATGTTAAAATTTGATAAAGCTGGGTGGTGGGTATCACAGGTGTTTGTTATATTCTTCATAATTTTCTTTATGTTTCTAATATTTTACAATTAAAATTTTCTTATCTTAAAAAGACATGTCAAAGGTTTGCCCCTAATCAAAATGATCTCTGACTAATCTGTTGTTAGAATTTGTGTTCTTTATCAATATCAGCTCTCATTTGCTGCTATCAGTGTGCCTGCCCTACTACCCAACACCTACAAATTTGAATTTGCTTATCTGTTGGTTAGAAGAACAGATTTTGAAGCTATTTAAAAGTACATGTCACTTAAGTGTTTTGAGTGAGGATCTCAAGGGTCCTCCGACATGAGCTTCAGTGTGCATTACTTATTAATAATACTAACTTTCATTTTTTGAGTGCCTACCACGTGCCAAACCTTTTGCAAAGCACTTTTAATACATTATGTTGTTTAATCCTTACAGTATCCAGATATGAGACAGGTATTGTACCCATTATAAGGAATGAAGAAACTGCAACTCAGATAAAAAGATATGCTCAGGGTCTTATATATAGTAAGTTGTAGAACTGGAATTCATACTCAGTTTCATTAGACCACCTTGCTTCACTGTTCAGAGATGTAGACATGCATTTCCTGGTTTTGTTCCAGATAGTAATTTTGCACGTACTTAGTATAAGTCTTCTAGTTCATTTCTCAGTTTTGAGATTTGCTTATCTTGATAGTTATGGAGAGTGTTTTCTGTTGCTTCATATAAAAGGAAAAATATATACAATTTAAATTCTTAAGCCCATTATACAGGCTTACTTCTCATTCATGAGGACTCTGTATGAGGATTCAAGAATCCATTTAATAATCCAGGTCCCCTGGTTGTGAGGTTACAGGGGTAACTGCTGTTGTCGTAAGAATATTTTCTTAGCGATATGGTAGTTTAAAAATTAGTGCCTATTTAAATATTCCAGGATCTGCCTTCCCCCCACTGTCTTTGTTGGTCTTTTCCTGATTGTTATATTTCAAACAATATAACATAAGTACAGTGCTTATCACAGGGAACATGAAATTTCTGATGTTTCAAACGATGTAAAATTTTGTAAAGCCCTGAGAGTGATGTTAGAGAACTGGTCAATTACATATAAAATCATTGGCAAATGAGGATCTGATAGAGTTAGACTAGTTATCAATTAGAAGAAAATGACAGAAATGATGACATGATAGAAACTTCAAAGAATTAGATGGTTTTCTTATAGGACTAAGGAAAGGGCTTTGGGAAAATTGATAAAGACCCTGAATATTATACAGAAATGGCCTTTTTTATTATAATACAAAATTCAGATATGAAGTAAGGATGTGGTATTCTGCTGTCATAATTTCATTGGAAAGATTATGCAAAAAACCCACACACTTTATTCTTATTCTGAGATTTGCATATAGTTAAATAAATATGAAAAGGCTTATTTTCATGATTTTTAAGGTTTTATTTTTTAAGATTCAACACTTTCTTTTCCTAGTACAATGAAATGTTGGTACCTGTTTTAAGAAAATTCAATTTCAATTGCTATTATCCTTTACCAATCATCCTTTGATAATGAAGACCTGAATTCATCCAGATGTCAATTTATCCAGAGCTGTTATAGTCATATGTTGGGGTTTAATGGGGGACATATAGAAAAGGCCTATAATTCAGAAACTCATAGATATCAGTGTGTGGAGAGTCTCCTGCTTATTGGAGACTATAGAGTTAAAAATACTTAATAATTATTATTAGGCTAGACTAAATTTTAATTTGAGAGGACTGGGCCAGAACTCTAAGGACTTAACACTACATTTTCAGTGTCTTCTTACTTTGGGATAAGAATTGTTGTAGGTGCTTTAACTGGTCTCCTAGTCTACATTCTTAATTTTCTATAATTTATCTACTCTACTCTTTTTACCAGTGATTCTCCAATACCAAAATTTTTAACAGGTAATACTTTAAGGCACAAATGAGAAAACTAAAGTCAAAATATTGAATTTTTCATTAAACTAATCCAATTCAAATCTATTAGCTTTTGCTCCATTATATTTTCTACATTACTGGTATTAAAATATCCTTTCATACAACAATGGTAATTGTTTTCAGTGGCCTTATTGACAAAAATTTTTGAAATTTTTATAATTTTTAAGTGATCCTCCACTTCATTTTTTATGAGAATCTGAGAGTTTTGGAACCCAGGTCAGAGAGCCTTCTGAAATTCTTAACCAATCATGTCACTCTCTTGCTTAAAACTTTTCAGGGTGAACCACTGTGGCCTACAGCAGTGTAATCCCATTGGGGTTTTGAATCCATATGTGCATTAAGTATTTTTGTATACTAAATAAAATATCTTAGTTATTTTTTCCTAAATTACTCAATGTATAAAGATGTTCTTATGATGATCAATTTATTTTAAAAGTTGGACTGACTTTCCAGTAGCCTTTTGTCATTTTGTATTTTTTTCAATCGTATAGTTCCTGTCAGATGTGGAAGTCACTGAAATATTTTTACTTTAAAAAGCCTCATCAGTAAACGTAAAACTGTAAGGGAAAAAAATGGATGTGACAATACAATAATTAAATTTTTTTTGTATGGTAAGAAAATATATAAACCGAATTGAAAGAAATGTATAGAAAACATATTCAAAATACTGTATTTGAAAAACTAAAGTATATTATACTCACTATAAAAGGATTTTATAATTCAATAATAAAAATAATACTGCAAGAAAATCAACACGGAACATGAATAGCAATTCCCAAAAGAAATATAATACTCCAATTCATATGAAATGGTGCAACTTTACTAAAAATAGAAGTTTCAACCTAACACAAGATGATATTTTTTTCCTAGCACTTAGCAGAATTAAAAAAAATACCTGTGTAGCAAGGGTCTGGAGAAATGGACACTCTCCTAACTGCTGGTGGAACTTGATATTGGTATGTTCTTTTGAGGGCAATTTGGCTATATGTATCAAAAGCCTTACATTTAAAAAAATTTTTTACTTAGCAATATATTTTTCTGGAAATGTACTTAGAAAAATAACTAGGAATATGATTAATATTTGGCTGTTAGGATGTTCATCATAGTGTTTCTTAATAGTAATAAATTGGAAGCAATCTAAACATCTAATAATTGTATGTTGGTTTAAAAAAGAAAAAAGATTATGGTTCATTCATACAGTGAATGCTATTCGGCCCTTAAGAATTATTTTGTTAATCTTTAATGACATGGCAAAATATTTATGAAATAATTTTAGGCTTGAAATACAGGAATTAGGCTAAGTATCAAAACTATGGTTGTTTTTGGTGGTGGATTTTTTTCTGTTAAAAAATATTTTCAGTGGGCATGTATTTGTAATTAAGAAGTAGTTATTGGGCATCACTATAAAAAAAATTTCATGATATATTCTCTGCTTATCTCTACTTTTCCACACACAGCACTTCTGACTACTGTTGACTCTCAAAGTGCACCATCCCCATACGTATCTCTGTAACTTTGCTTACCCCTTGGCCACTTAGGAAGTTCTTGCTCATCTTTTAAATTCAGTTCAAATGACAACACCGTGAAGTCTTTCCTAATCATCCTCTTTTCTTTGTTTATTCCACACATTTATTTTGTCTAACTGTATTTATAATGTCTTCTCCACTAGTCAGTGAACTCCTACCTCATTCATTAATTTAATAAATATTTGTGATTTGCAGTGCATGCATTGAGTACTGCAGATCTAATCCTGAACTATGCAGATAGGTTCCCCCTACCTTCAAGGAGTTTATAGCATTATAAAGTTATTCCTTACACTATAATATTAGGTGTTACGATAGAAGTGTAGAGTGCTCTGGGAGATTAGAAAATTGGCAAATCTGGCCCAGGCTGGACAGAGAGAGAAGGCTACCGGGAGTGGATAATAGCTCACTATTAAAAAGAAAGGAAGTGTTATCCAGGTCAAGAAGCCTGGAATTTTAAAATCACGTTAAGTTTCAGGAAGGCCATGATGTTTGGTGTTTGTGCATACTGAGACTGATTTCTGATAGAAAATAACTACATATAATTTTATCTTGGAAGAAGCTCCAGAATTCATTTAATCTGCAAGAGATTAGGAAGTTATATATAACAGCATATGTTAAGAGAAGGCATGCTAATGTTGATTTAGGCAGAAATTAAAATGTGATAGGTAGGTTGTTATTTTTTTTTTAGTATTTGTATAAAAATATATTTTCACTAGGATTGAGAAATTAGTGTAAAATAAAAATCTGAACTATAGAGTATTTTAATTGTGTCTATTTTGTAATCTTGAGTGGTCCTAATAAAACGTTAAGTGAGATTATTTGGGGAATAACTCTTCTGAATTAGTAGATTAGAAATGATGACTTTTTTCCTTTCTAAAAAATGGAATGAAAAGTTCTTTAAATTCTGTAGTGCCTTACAACTTTCAAAAGCTTCACACAGATGATTTCATAAGAACTCCATTTTTCCCTCCTGTATTGTCCCTTCCCCTTCCCCCACTGATAATCACTAGTTTTTCTATATCTGAGTCTGCTTTTTTGTTTCGTTCACTAGTTTGTTGTATTTTTTAGATTCCACATATAAGTGATATCATATACTGTTTGTCTGTGTCTGACTTATTGCACTTAGCTTAATGCCCTCTGAGTCCATCCATGTTGCTGCAAATGGCAAAATTTCATTCTTTTTACGGCTGTGTAGTATTCCTGTGTGTGTGTGTGTGTGTGTGTGTGTGTGTGTGTGTGTGTGTGTGTGTGTGTGTGTGTGTGTATGTATATGTCACATCTTTATCCATTCATCTGTTGATGGACACTTAGGTTGCTTCCATATCTTGGCAATTGTAAATAATGCTGCTATGAACGTTGGGGTGCATGTATCTTTTCAAATTAATGTTTTTGGTTTTCTTGGATTTATATCCAGGAGGGGAATTGCTGGGTCATATGGTAGTTCTATTTTTAGTTTTTTGAGAAACCTCTATACTGTTTTCCATAGTGGCTACACCAGTTTACATTCCCACCAACAGTGTATGAAGGTTCCCTTTTCTTCACATCCTTGCCAGCAATCGTTGTGTTCTTTTTGATGATAGCCATTCTGACTGGTGTGAAGTGATATCTCACTGTGGTTTTGATTTACATTTCCCTGATGATTAGCAGTGTTGAACATCTTTTCATGTACCTGTTGACCATCTGCATTTCCTCTTTGGAAAAATTTCTATTCAGTTCTGCCCATTTTTTTAATCAGGTTGTGTACGTGTGGTTTTTTTTCTTTTTTGATGTTGAGTTATATCAGCTGTTTATATATGTTGGATGTTAACCTCTTATCAGTCATACCATTTGCAAATATCTTCTTCTATTCAGTAGGTTGTGTTTTCATTTTATTAATGGTTCCCTTTACTGTGTAAAAGCTGTTAAGTTTAGTTAGGTCCCATTTGTTTACTTTTGCTTTTGTTTCCCTTGATTTATGAAACATCCAGAAAAGTTCTGCTGCGATTTATGTCAAAGAATGTTCTGCCTATGTTTTCCTCTAGGAGTTTTATAGTATCCAGTCTTACATTTAGATTTTTAATCCATTTTGCGTATAGTTTTGTATATGATGTTAGAGAATGTTCTAACTTCATTCTTTTACATGTATCTGCCCAGTTTCCCCAGCACCACTTATTGAAGAGACTGTCTTTTCTCCATTGTATATTCTTGCCTCCTTTGTCATGATTAACTGACAATAAGTGTGTGGGTTTATTTCTGGGCTCTCCATTCTGTTCCACTGATCTATATGTCTGTTTTTTGTGCCAGTACGAGTGCCAGTTTTCTGTAGCTTTGTAGTATAGCGTGAAGTCAGAGTGTGATTCCTCCAGCTCTGTTATTTTTTTTCTCAAGATTGTTTTGGCTATTTGGGGTCTTTTGTGTTTCCATACAAATTTTGAAATTATTTGTTCTAGTTCTATGAAAAATGCCATTGGTATTTTGATAGAGATTGCATTGAATCTGTAGATTGCATTAGGTAGTATGGTCACTTTAACAGTATTAATTATTCTAGTCTGAGAACATGGTGTATCTTTCCATCTGTTTGTGTCATTAATTTCTTTCATTGGTGTCTTATAGTTTTCTGAGTGCAGGTCTTTTGCCTCCTTAGGCAGATACATTACTAGGTGTTTTATTCTTTTTGATGTGATGACAAATGGGACTGTTCCCTTAATTTCTGATAGTTCATTGTTAGTGTATAGCAATGTATATTAATTTTGTATCCTGCAATTTTATGGAGTTCATTGATGAGCTCTAGTGGTCTTCTGGTAGTATCTAGGATTTTCTATGCATAGTATCACATCCTCTGCAAACAGTGACAGTTTCACTTCCTTTTACTTCTTTTTCTTCTCTGCTGTGGCTAGGACTTCCAATACTATGTTGAATAAAAGTGGCAAGAGAGGGCATCCTTGTCTTCTTAAAATGCTTCTTGAAATGCTTTTCACCATTAAGTTTGATGTTAGTTGTGGATTTGTCATACATGGCCTTTATTATGTTGAGGTATGTTCCCTCTGTGCCCACTTTCTGAAGAGTTTTTAATCATAAATGGATTTGAACTTTATCAAAAGCTTTTTCTGCATCTATTGAGATGATCATATGGTCTTTAGTCTTCAGTTTGTTAATGTGGTGCATAATATTGATTGATTTGCGAATACTGAAAAATCCTTGTTATCCCTAGGATAAATCCCACTTGATCATATTTGATTGTTTTAATGTACAGTTAGATTTAGTTTGCTAATATCTTGTTGGATTTTTGCATCTATGTTCATCAGAGATATTGGCCTTTACTTTTCTTTGT
The DNA here is from genome assembly GCF_048773025.1 of Camelus bactrianus. NCBI lineage: Eukaryota > Metazoa > Chordata > Mammalia > Artiodactyla > Camelidae > Camelus > Camelus bactrianus. Next base: position 47,396,599 of record NC_133542.1, read on the forward strand.
TGTGATAGCTTTGTCTGATTTTGATATTAGGGTGTTGCTGGCCTCATAGAATGAGTTTGGAAGTGTTTCTTCCTCTCCAATATTTTGGAATAGTTAAAAAAGGATAGGTGTCAACTCTTCTCTAAATGTTTAGTAGAATTCACCTGTGAAGCCATCTGGTCCTGGACTTTTGTTTGTTGGGAGTTTTAAAATTACTGATTCACTTTCATCACTGGCAATTGGTCTGTTTAATATTTTCTATTTCTCCCTGGTTCGGTCTTGAGAGATTGTACTTTCTAAGAATTTGTCACTTTCTTCTAGGTTGTCCTAGAAGTGAGATTGGGGAATGCCTTTGAATTAATAGATTAAAAATTATGGCATTTTAATAGCAAGTTTTCTACATAATTGTATTCTGTATAGAAATGTACTCTAAATTGAAAGAGATGCTATTTGTAGCAGAGTAAATATTTCTCATAACTTTATGTTTAACATGTCTCCCATGGCAATTAAGTCTTCAAAATCTCTTGTCTCCTATTAAATTGTTTCTCATCATTTGTTTCCTATACAGATTCTAAAGTTCCTTCTCTCTAGCACTGTTCTCCAAACACCCACCCCTATCTCCAGTTTCAAATAAAAATCAATAATGTAAAGCAAATGGGTAAAACTGCAACGTGGCCCTCATTAAATCATAGTATCCTCTATGATTATGTGAATTATACTTACTATTTATTATATATCAGAATTGCTGGGTTTATACAGTGAGTTTACAGTCCTTTTTTGGTTTGTTTTCTTCATTAGGTAATACAGAGACTGTTTCTCAAGTTTTCTTTAATAAGATATTAAATAAACTAGTTTTTCTTTTCTGCTTTGTAGATTTCTTGATAACCGGCTGTTTGCTACCTGCTCTGATGACACTACAATAGCACTATGGGATCTGAGAAAATTGAACACCAAAGTATGCACTTTACATGGTCACACTAGCTGGGTGAAGAACATCGAATATGATACTAATACAAGACTCTTAGTAACGTCAGGATTTGATGGAAATGTCATTATTTGGGACACCAACAGGTTTGTGAATAGGAAACCATGTTGGATTATGAACAACAAAAAAATTTTTTAAGATGGTAAACAAATTCAGCATTCTGTCTTATCTCTCATATCTCTTTAGGAGAAAAACTGGCTTTGGGAAAACAACCAGGAAGTGATTCCATGTTGTTACTTGCACTTAGTCATATATTGTGACTAAAATATTTGAAAAAAATTATGTGGAAAGGGGATCAAGTAGTATAATTAATGATGAAAACTGGTTTATGAGTTTCCTGAATTTAAGGAAAAATATTTTTGTTTCCTTTGTGGAACTGAAATGTTTTGCAGTCTTTGGCCCTTTAATTCTAAATCTGTTTATTTTGTAATTTTGGCACTTTGTTTTCATGCATTAAAAGAGTAGTTTCTCAGTTGGAGTGGTACTGATCCTTAGGGGAATGTTTGGTGCAGTTTTAGTTGTCACTACAAGAGAAGAGAGGATTTCTGCCGGTATTTAGTCAACAGGGATCCAGAGTTTCTAAACATCCTGCAGTGCATGGAACAGTTTGCCCAGTGGACTGACTAGTCATCCCATTGAAAATGTCAGTAATGCCTGTGTTGTGAAACACATCAACAGAATATCTCCTTATATAGAATCTAAAGAGTTGAAGTTTGAGAAATAATTGAAATATTCCTGTTGCTAGCTTTGGTGAAATGATGATACAGTAATACACCAAGATCATTTCTGAAATATTCTTTTTAGAGCTTATATGTAAAAATAGAGGGGACAGTCTTAAAGGTTTCTAGCTATCATATTGTTTGAGCAAAGCATAGAACTACTGATTATCTTTAAACTAAGACAAGCATACCTGTTCAAATTTAGAGCTAATTATTTTTAGTTAGAAATAAAACTTAGTAAGATTACAAGTGATAACTTCCAAATTAGTAGAAGGATAAAATCTAAAAAGAAAAAGATCAATAAACAAGTTGTCTAAATCAGCTATACTTTAATTTTTTTTTTAATTAAAAAAAAAAAAAAGCTCTCATCAGAAACCATGGATGCCAGAAAGAAGTGACACACATTTTTCAAGTAGTGAGAGAAAAGAACTATTGACCCAGAATACTGTATCTTGTGGTAACATCTTTCAGGAATGAAAGGGAATCAAGTCATTTTCAGATGAAAGACAACTAAGAGAATTAGATGCCAGCCTTTTTAAAAAATGACTGAAGTAAGTTTCCTAAACAAAAATGATAAAAGCAGCACTCTTGGAACATTAAGAGGGAAGAAAGAACAATGGAAAGAGCAAAAATATAGATAATGTCTGCTGGCAAAAAAACAACAACAACAAAAAACAAGCAACAAGAAACTACTATATAGCACAGGGAACTATACTCAATATGACCTTGTAATATATAATGTAATCTATAATGGAAAAGAATCTGAAAAATAATTTTATATATAATTGAGTCACTTTGCTGTACACCTGAAACTAACAAACACAACATTGTAAATCAACTATACTTCAACAACAACAACAAAAAGGTAAATTAGGAAGCACAAAAATATGGTAGGCAGATAATCCAAATATCAATAATTATTATAGTAAGTGTATATAGATTAATGTACCTAGTTAATAGATAGTATTAGATTGGACTGAAAAACAAAAACAGACTATATATATGCTCTTTGTAAGAAGCATATCCAAGCAAGGAAAAAGTTTTATCTACATTAATAGAAGACAAAATAGAGTTTAAGGCATAAAGCATTATTAGTGATAAAGGTATTATATTAAAAGGTTTATTTCACTAGAACATAAAAATTCTTTTCTTATATGTCTCTAATAACAGCCTCAAACCATAAAAAGCACAAATGGACAAGAAAAAAAACCTCCATCTCTCTTGAAAATATTAACACCATTGTTTCACTTACTAATAGATAAAATAGACTAAAAATTAGTAAGTCTATTAGAAAATTTTAATTTTATTAATAAGCTTGATCTAGTAAGCATATGTAGAATTCTGTTCCCAAATAGTGAATACATCCTCTGAAGCAAACTTTGAACATGTACAAAAATTGAGCATGTATTGGACTACAAAGTAAGTCTCAACCAATATCAAAGAATTATCAGACAAACCATTTTCCCTGACTTTAGTATAATTTAACCACAGGTAAAAAAAATTCCCATGTTGGGCGACCATTAAGAAAAAAATCATAGTGATAAACTGAAAATTAATGAACTAAACATCTTACTTAAAAAATTGGAAAAAGATAAAGAAGGGTAAACCCATTGAAAGTAAATGTATGAAAATGATCAAAGCAGAAATTAATGAAATAGAAAATGAAAGTACAATAAAGATTTTTTTAAAGCCTGTTCTTTGAAAAGCTAATTGAATATGCAATTCTCTGGTAAGAGACATCAAGAGAAAAAAGAGAGGATGCAAATAAATAATCTTAGCAATGAGAAAGGAGACAAAAAATATAGAGAAAGATAACAAGATCAGCTTTATGTCAAAATACTTGAAAACTTGGATGAAATGGATAGTTTACTCAAAAAAATACACCTTTGCAAAACTGATCAAGGAAGAAATAAAAAACCTGAAGTAGACCTGTTACCAGGACTGATACTTAACCATTATGCACTGGTTCAGCTGAAACGGTTGTTAAGATTGAACTTCTTCCATACTAACTGATGAATAGTCACTATCCTGAATCACCCCCAGGTGCCATATCATGGCACCTTCTAGCTACCCAGGCCCCTCTGCTAGGGATACCTCCCTCAAGATGTCCCTATGATCTAGTAGCTACAGTCCCCCTTACATAGTAGAGTAATTCCAGAACCCAGTTCCAGCACTGCCACCTGCATCAACTCTGACTGACTAGTTTTCATGCAGCGCTGGTTATTTAAATATTCTGAATATCACCTCTGCTTTAGCCATTAGAGAAATGAAAAATACCAATTAAAACCTATCTATTAATAAAATAGCAGCTATCAGTTTTACAGGTGACTTCTACCAAATATTACAAGAAAAAGAACATTACAATTTTATTAAATTGTTTAGATTCCAGAAAAATGGAATTCTCATTACCTCAGATATGAAGCTTGATGCCTAAATTTGAAAGGTCAATCTGTGTAATATGAATGGAGACGTGAATAGTCTGAAAAAGGGCAATTGGATCCTGTAAGATATTAATTAAAAGATCATGACCAAGTTGGGTTTATTCTAGGAATGAAAATATTTATTAATAGAAATTCTATTAATTTATCACATTAACAGCTTAAATAGATAAATCCATATGACGTCTCAACTGAAGAATAAAATTCAACATTCAATCATAATTAAAAACAAAAAAAGGGAGGGGGAGGATATAGCTCAAACGGTAGAGTGCAAGCTTAGCATGCACAAGGTCTTGTGCACAAGGTCCTGGGTTCAATCCCCAGTACCACCTCTAAAAGTAAATAAGTCAATCTAATTACTTCCCCCATCAAAAAGTGGTGTTGAGGAGACAATATCAACCTTATAGAAATTAAAAGGATTACAAAGGAATATAATGAACAACTTTATGGCAACAAATTAGACAACTTAGATAAACAAATACAAATTACTTAAACTGACTCAAGAGCAAATATAAAATCTGTAGACCTACAGATCTATAGCAAATAAAGAAACTGAACTGGTAATTTAAAAATCTTCCCACAATAAAAAACCCAGGCCCAAAAGGCTCCACTGGTGAATTTTACCATTTACAGAATAAATAATATCAGTCCTTCACAAACTCTTACAGAAAAGAGAGGGGAGAACAATTCCCAAATCATTTTTTGCGGCTAGTAATTACTATGATACCAAACCAGACAAACATAATAAGAAAAGGAAACTACAGCCCAATATCCCTCAAAAAAAATCGATAAAAATCCTCAACAAAATACTAGCAAATCAAACCTAGCAACATATAGAAAGGATCATATGTCACAACAAAGTCGAATTTATTCCAGGAATACAGGCAAGTTTGGTTTAACATCTAAAAATCAATTAATATATCACATTAATAAAGTCTATAAATATATCATCTCAATAAAGGCAGGAAAAGCACTTGACAAAATCCAATACCCATTTGAAATAAAACTAGGAACAGGAAACTTCCTCAACCTGATAAAGGACATCTATGAAAAACCTACAGTTAAAATCATACTTAATGTTGAAAGACTAAATACATTCCCCCTAAGACTGGGAACAAGGCAAGGATGTCTGCTTTCACCACTTTTATTTAACATTGTACTGGATGGAGGGGCAATTGCACTGGAAGTACAATCCGTCAAGAAAAATAACAGATTGGAAAGAAAGAATTAAAACTATTTTCTTATGTAGAAGATATGACCTTACATAGAAAAAATCTTGAATTCACAAAACTACTAGAACTAGTAAGTTCATCAAGGTCATAAGAGATACAAAATTAATATATAAAAATCACACTTACACATAACACAAAAACCCAATTTTAAAATGACCAAAATTTACATAGAAATTTCCTGGAGGGAGATATACAAATGATTAATAAGCACATAAGAAAATGTTTGACATCATTAGTCTTAATGGAAATGCAAATGAAAACCCAAATAAGACACCACTTGACACCTACTAAGACAGCAACAAATATTGGCAAGAGTATGGAGAAACTGGAACCTCATATATTGCTGGTAGGAATGTAAAATGGTACAGCCACTTTAGAAAATAGTTTGGTAGCTTCTTAAAATGTTAAACATAGAATTGCCATATGTCCCAGCAATTCTACTTATAGATATCTACCCAAGAGAAATGAACATACATGTCCACACAAAGAATGCTTATAGGAGTAGTATTCATAATAGCAAAAAATAGAACCAATCCAAATATTTATCAACTGGTAAATGAATAAACAAACTGTGATATACCTATCCAAGAGAATACTATGTGGTAGTGAAAAAGAACAAAGTACTATTTATGTGCTACAACATGGATGAAACTCAAAGAAAAGCTAAGTGAAAAAGCCAAACCAACAGACAACTTCTTACATGATTCTGTTTATATGAAATGTCAACAATAGGCAGATCTATAGAGACAGAAAGTAGTGGTTGCCTGTGGCTGGGAGTAAGAAGGGGAGTGACTGCTAATGGGCAGGAGGGATTTTTTTAGAGTGACAAAAATGTTCTAAAATTGGATTGTGTTGATGACAGCACAACTTTGTAAATTTACTAAAAATCATTTAACTGTACACTTAAAATTAGTGAATTTATTTTATGTAAATTATACCTCAATAAAACTGTTTTAGAAAAACCAAACTGTTAATTAACTAGATAGAAGGAAACTCATCAAAAGTTTGCACTAAAACCGATAGCACATTTTTAAATGGTGAAACTTTAGAAGTTTTCTCTATAAATAGGGAGGAGAACGTACTCTATCACTATTGCTGTTCACTATTGTTTTGGGGTGGAGGGAGGTAGGGTCCAAGCTGGTACAGTAAAATAACTAAGGATTGTAATATATAAAGATTTGAATATTATTCTCTAAAGAGTAAAACAGAAAATCTCTTTATAAAAGGATGCCAGACACAGTTGAAGGCTTGGGTACCTTACCAAAATCAGGGAATTTGAGTGACCATAGCACACTGAATACTGAATTCAGAGATCTTTAGCCTTCTGGTTAAAGAACAAAAGATACTGACATTAGGAGTTCCTCAAAAAATAGCTTCATTCTCTTTAGTGAAGCTCAAGCCCTACCCTTGCACTCACCCTTCCCAGTCAACTTTTAGTTCTCCACTCTTAATTATGAGCAGACAGCCAAAGGTAATCAAACAGTTGATAAAAGCTTCTAATATAAAGACCTACACAAATGGGGGGATATTTTGGAAAAAGTAGAGACTACATAGGGAGAAGAAAACTTGAAATTAAAAAAAACCTATCAATAGCCTCAGAGAGATCAAAAAAAAAAGACACTGTCAAATACTTGAAGCACTGCATGCTGACGGAAGGATGCAACAGGAGAGAAGCAAGGCACTTTTATTAAAGTACTGCTACTATTCTACTTCTTAACATGGATGATGCACCACAGGTGTTCATTTTTCTTTATACGTATGTCTTATTTATGTACTTTTCTGTAGGTATGATATGTTTCACCATTTAAAAATAATTACAAAAAAGGAAATAAAATGAGGAATAAAAAACATAGGCAAGGAATAAAAATCTATCCAAAAGACCGACATATTTGAAAAAGCCAAACAGAACTTAGCAAAGTGAAAAAATACAATTATGGAAATTTATAAAAACATAGGACTGGTCAAGTAGCAGATTAGACACAGCTTAAAAAAATAGATTAAGATAGATATTGAAAAATTACTCAGAATGCAACATAAAGAAATGAGGAATAGAAAACATCAAAGGGCAGTTATAAGACAAAGAGAGTCAAATGGGAATGTTTCAGATGTCTTTCTGGAGCTCCAAAAGAATAGAGAAAATAGGCAAGAGGCAATACTGGGATAATGATGGAGAATTTTCCAGAATATATGAATGATATGAATCTTAGGATTTAGAAAGTCAAATGAATCCCAGTGTAGACAAATCCAAGTTTACACATTTCAGACTGAAACTGCAATACTCCAAAGACAAAGATCAGCCAAGGGAAAAAAATTATTCAAAGTAACAATTAGACATAAAAATAGCAACAATGGAAGCCAGAGCTCTGGAATACTATTCTCAACATTCAGAAAGAAATCTAAAGTTATAGGCTCAGTTAAGCCTTTAATCAAAAAGAGTGAAAGATTTTCAGAATAAAAAAATGGGAGTTTACCTCAACAAAGTCTTACTTAATATACTTCAGAAAGAATAATCTAAAAAAAAAGTTTAAGATGAAAGAAGGAATGGTAAGCAAAATAATTTCTTGTCTTTGAGTACACCTTGAGTATCAATTCTAGTTTGAAGGGCAAAAATATGACTATCATCGAGTACTTTTATTTATGATAACTAGGTTTTGTTGATTTCTTCGGTAGGTGTACAGAAGATGGGTGTCCGCATAAGAAATTCTTTCACACACGTTTTCTCATGCGAATGAGATTAACACCAGATTGTTCCAAAATGTTGATCTCAACGTCCTCCGGATATCTTTTGATTTTGCATGATCTTGACTTAACCAAGTCTTTAGAAGTAGGCAGCTATCCCATTTTGAGAGCAAGAAGAACTACATCAAGTTCAGGTAAGCTTTCCTTTTTTGATTAAAGAGTTTTCCAAAGAATCTCAGATATAGGGATGGTACATTTCTATCTAAGAATGACAGCAAGAAGGAAAGAAAATTAAAAGGCATTCTTTAGAAAGCTTAGTCAGAGTTTTATCCCAAGGAAGTATAATGATCTGTGTGTATCTCTTAGCATAGCATTAATTTGTGCCTCTGTATCACAAATGATCTAGTAAGAGTAACTGCTAACTCTAAAAATACTTTTTTTCAGCTCTCCGCCAGCCAGAAGATCTTTCATCAGTATTTGTAAATTGTCATTATCTCAAAAATTAGTGAAGGGCCAAGGTAGTGTCAGTCTTTTTAAGTCCTTCTGGAACCCAGCAGAGCTTTTAAGTTATAGTCAATATAGAACTTTAGCTTTAAGTCTATACTGCATCCTAGACTTTCAGATGTTCAGACACAGGTGGCTGGTGCCATCTTATCTCATGACCCTTAAACATCCTCTTGCTAAAGCCCTGTTCCTTTTCCTGTTGCCAGTTCCATTAGACTTAAGTGAAATTGTGGCTCAGGAGAAATTATGCACTACATTATGTGATACTTTATTTCATCTACCTTTAGGAAAAAGAGCTGATACAGAAACATATCCATTGTTTATAATACTGTGTTTATGAACAAGATCCGAATAAAAAAGACTTAGGTATTTGGAACACCTAATGTTCATAAATTGGTATTAAAAATCAGCTTCAAATGGTTGGAATCTTTCTCCTTTATACACAGGGCCACTTCTGAAGACCTCTTTGGGAGTCTGCAGGGCTCATTGTACTGTGGTTGCCCAACTTCACCACTAAAAGTAGAAATTTAAGTTTTACCAAGTTATTTGCAAGAAAGGGATTTCATAAATATCCAAGTATAGTCCTTTTAATTTCAGAATTAAAAAAAATTGAACATTAATAATGAACCTTAGCTCAGTGATAAGTAGTGATTTAGAAGGTCTAGTAGTCATGCTTTGCTTAAAAACCAAGGTTTTCTGTCTTCTAAGGGTGGTCTGTTACTTAATACCATCAAAGGGAATTAGGTTAATAAGAAGTCCCCATAGAAGTGTGGGCCCACAGAAAAGTGTGGAATAGAGACTGCTATTTGGAGTAATACATCAGACTCGACTATCTCATATTCATTTTACTTTCCCACAGATTTCAATGTTAAGCTTGTATTGCATTTCAGAGATAGTAGTCACATAATTTCAGTAGAAATGATAAAAGTTGTTGGTATGCTTTAAGGATCTGTTTGTGTTCTCAATAATGGGCCTGTTGTTTAGATGCTATTCTAACATTCAACAACAGCTGAACAGCCCAGTTTTCATTGCTGAATTTTCCTGTTCCATTTCACTACAGAAATGATGGGAAACCAGAGATGCTCCTATGTTTATTCAGTTTTTCATTTTTATTTCACTTAAGGAAGTCATTGGTCTAAAGGGTTTTAGAAAGGAGCTAGGCCTTAGAACACTCCAAAGAGCTATCCTGCCCGCCTCAGTGTTAGTTATAGGCCAACTTTAAGTGGATATGTACTTGCCATGTTTCAGATGGATTTTAACAGTATGGTTCAAATAGATGTTAAGGGGCACTCCCAGAGTTTACTGTCGGAATGTTTTGTATTTTCAAGATCTTACCACTTCGTTGAGTTCATCTGGTCCTAGAGTTTCTAATTCACCTTGTCATCACAGTGATTCTAATTCATCTTCTGAGAAACATATGTCACGGGCCTCTCAAAGAGAAGGTAGGTTGAAAGTTAGATTTTATAATCTTGCAACAAAAAATTCTACCAAAATAGCTTTCTTTGGTTTGGTTTTAATCCATAAAAATAAAGAGATGAGGCTATTCCTTGCCCCTCAGTCATCATTTTCAAAAAGCTAATCAGAGTCTCTGGGGCTGAATATCTTGGGCTTAAATCTTTGTTGGAATTTTAATTTTGGTTTTATTTCCTAGATTTAGTTTGGTTTAGTCTGAGAGGGAGTAGTTGGGAAATGCAGACTCCAATCAAGGTTATTATGGAAATTAAATGAGATTATGCATGTGACTGCTATGTAAATATAAGGAGATGAGTTTATCAGGTGCTTGTGAAAGTCTCCTGGTTCCAGCCCAGAAGGCTTTTTGCTCTGCCTTCCTTATCTCAGCAATGCCTGGCAGCCTCAGAGGGGTTGTGGGATAAAGTACACTACGACCTGGCCCCATTCTGCTTTTGCCAGTTTTCCCCCAGCCACTGTGGTAGAACTAGTTGCTTAAACTATTCCTTCTACCCACTAATTGAAATGCTTTCCATCTATGCAAATTTCACCCACCATCCCTCTCATTACTAATCCACATCTAAGCTCTTACAGCACTTTTTGTTTGTTCTACTCTTTGTGGACTGATGGCCAAATAGTTTTTTTTTTTATAATTTTGTATCACCTATTGGAAATAAACATATCTCCTACCCAGATATTTAAAGCGAGGACTATACGTTACACTTTTAATTAATGTTTTCCCTGAGTGGCCTCACCTGGTAAATGCTCAGTAAATGCATATTTGATTATTCTGCATGACTACTTGGGTTAGTAGAATGGTTCGAGAGCCCTTCCTAACCTAACCTATAGCCTATGCCCCATCCTGTCCTCTGAATGTTGAAGACTGTGATGTCTCACCTTAAGGTTAAGTTTCCTCCTCTTGGAGATTTTTGCCTGAATGTGTAACATTTCTCCCTTGATGTGTAGCAGACACTTCTTACAGATTTACCTGTTCTCCTCCTCCTACGTTGACTATAGGAAACAAGCCAAGGGTCTTAATAATCATTGAGAAAAATCTTCATCAATTAATTAAACCACCCATGAGAAAAAGAAACTTAATTTAAGAATAGTTAACATGCTTACTTGTTGCAGTGGTAAACCCCAAACCAAAACTATACAGCAGTTTCATGCTATAGAGAGTTGGGAATGGGAGAAAAGATGATGTATGGGGAGCTTGGGCAGAGAGAGGAAGCAAATTGGGGCTTGGAAAGAGAAGGTGGCGCTTATAAGTAAAGCTGCACTGAACGTTGGAAATCCTGGATCTTCAGGTGTCAGATTATGTTAGCACCCTACTTTGCAGATATAATAGCTGTATAGAGCAGAGGCTTTCAAATTCATTTCAGGATTCAAACTCTATTTTTGACATGAAATCTGCTGTGGATTCTTAGGGATGTAGCGTAAGTAAAAGTGGAGTAACTGTTCAAGTGAAATTAGGGAGGCCCTTGACCCTCCAGTCTTCCACACCCCATCTCCACCCTGGCCCCATATGTTTCCTCCCCTTTCCCAGCTTTTGAGGAACCGCCAAGGAGCACAGCTCAAAAACCACTACTTACTTACTCAGAATGAGTTTCCTTTCTGCTTTCTTTTATAGATTTTCAAAATTAATTCTTGTAATAGGGTTTTTCCCCCTAAAATTGTTATTAAAGTTCAATCATATGTGAAATAGTTATTTGGGTATAATTTGGTTGTAACAGTGTAACTTAGAACTTCACTGGTTTCTGTTAATGCTGTACTAATCTAAAGGGAATCTTTTAAAAGATACATCTAAGCAAGAAATAATTCACAAATGGTCTGACAGAGGGAGCTTATTATCTTGAAAGCAACTACTTCCACAGGCACAGAAGTGTCGAAATATTTCTCTGGATAGTAAATGTCTAAGCTGCTTCCTCACAATGTCTATGAAAGTGGTTCTCCACATACTTGAGGGATATGACACACTCCCATTAGTAACTATGGTTCACGGTTGCAGTCACTTTCACCGGGGCGAGGTAGAAAGAAATGACTGGCTACAGCAGAGTACCAGGAATACTTACCATTGGCAGTGTCTCCCACCACTTGTGTTCACATGTCTCTGTGTGAGTTGTGCTCCCTTAGCCTCGAAAATTATAGGTTGACTTATTGATAGTATTGTCCTTAGGGGTCATAAGTCCTGCTCCTTGCACACAAAATAGCAATCCTCATGGCTTCCAAGTATTTCCTTCTCTGGACTAGAGAGCGCCAGGTCCTCTGAGATGAGAATTGTTATCTTTTATTTTTCCAGATTCTTTTCATGTCACGTAACTTTGTTACTTAAATAAAGAGCTTTCTGAGATGTTAGGTCCAAATCGAAAGGAGTCCTCATTAGCTTTAATGCCTTTGCCTTAAAGGGTCATTGGTGATTCCTGCTGCAGAAACTTGGATTCTTTAGTTCTAATCACACCCTTTCCCCCTACCCCCACCCCACAGACACACTCACACCCCATACATTGAGGGGCACCATGATTTTATGTGGTAGCATAAAGGACAGATGGAGGAAGACATGAGGGTGGCTGCCAGAAATCAAAGCTTTGATGAGCTGCCTTAGTCCTTTGATAATACAAATTCTACATCCTAATTTTCTTGTATGTCAGGAGTTTCACCACGAAATAGTCTTGAAGTCTTAACCCCTGAAGTTCCTGGGGAGAGAGACCGTGGAAACTGCATCACATCCTTACAGCTGCACCCAAAAGGCTGGGCCACTCTTCTTCGGTGCTCAAGCAACACTGATGATCAGGAGGTACGGGCAGCACCCTCACCAGGGCTGACTGAACAGATTCCCACTGCCATGTGTGCTCATGGTGTCTTCTTCCTTTGAAAGCCGTTCTTCCTCCTCTCTGCCCTGGGTGTGGCAAGCAGGGAATTACCTTAAAGCAGTCATCAGTTCACACTGTGCACAGCTTTTTAATTCTTGCCTCCTTTATCTCATAGTAAAAAATCCCTTATATAGAAAAGATAGGACTGAGATGTTTCAGCTAAGTTGGCTAACTGGGAGGTTTTGCTAAGCCAACTTATTATGATTTTATCTTGTTAAAAACCAGGGGAAGCTTTGGGAAAGGCAGGGACCGAACTGATGAGGGGAAAAGGTCTTATAGGACCTTATAATTCTCATTACTCTGGAAAGCAGGAGTCTTCCAAGGATCTCACTAGCTCTAGAAGCCACAACGAATAGGACAGAAGAGCCTTTGAAGTGTGTAGGAGATATTCTAGTGGATGTCTTAACCCTAGAATTTTGCAAATATCAAGATTGTTGTTACTCTCAGAAAAGGGAATTATTACTACAAAAGTCACAGTGGCCTCAGGGAATAAAAGTCTTTAAAGTGCCATAGTACAGAATAACCTTGATATGAATGAAGATAAGATGGTATGGGGCCTACAAGTTTTGTTAGCTGGAAGAGGAGTAGCATTCATCTGAATGATTTCTTGTAACAATTCTGCACCTTTGGCATTCTGCTGAGCTTTTTTTTTTTAAAAGGATTATAGCACTGTTTGGAGCTCTATAATAGGGTTTTTAATTTTTAAAAATTTAAGTATAGTTGCTGTACAACAGTATTATGTTACAGGTGTACAATATAGTTATTCATAATTTTTAAAGGTTATACTTCATTTACAGTGCTCTATAACTTTGTCTCTCTCCTCTCCCCTAGTGGACTTGTGTGTATGAATTCCAAGAAGGAGCTCCCGTGCGGCCTGTCTCACCTCGCTGTTCTCTACGACTGACTCATTACATTGAAGAAGCCAATGTAGGCAGAGGTTATATCAAAGAACTTTGCTTCAGTCCTGATGGGCGAATGATTTCTTCCCCACATGGCTATGGGATTCGCTTGTTGGGATTTGACAAACAGTGCAGTGAACTTATTGACTGTTTGCCCAAAGAAGCCAGTCCCCTGCGGGTGATCCGTTCTCTGTACTCTCATAATGATGTGGTACTGACAACAAAGTTCTCTCCCACACATTGTCAGATCGCCTCTGGGTGCCTTAGTGGACGGGTTTCTTTGTATCAGCCAAAGTTTTAGGCACAACTTACATCAAATAAGGAACTCTTCTGGTGTTTGACTTACATATTACTTCAATTTAGGTGAAGTATTTTCTTTTTAGAAGATCTTAAACGTTTGGGTCAAGATCCTGGTTCTTATGGGTCCATGAACACCACCTGTGACCTGTGTACTTGATTGTCCAGCATCACAGGGGCATCGCCAAGTTAGACTCCAGGCGGCATCATCTTTTGCAGCATTCCTCTCTGCTCCTGCTGATCTGTGCCACTGAACTCCAGTTCTGCTGGTTTTTTGCATGGTAGCTCTTGTCAAGTTTCTTTCTTTTAATTCTCTTTTCTGTTTTTTGATTTTGGTGTGAGTTTTGTGGACATTTGGCAGGAGTTTTGGTTGGGTTAGGAGAAACTCGTAACGCTAGGGTTGAATAAAATCCAGCAGTTTGATGTTGGCATACTGGTTGCTGAAAAGAAATTTCATCTTCACTTATCAGTATACTTGGTTTTTTAAAGTTGGTGTTATGTTCCTCTACAATGAGCACAGATACTGGCATTATTCTTATAACTGTTACAGTCTTGCAACAAAATGTCTTTTAAGTTTCCTGTTAAAATTATACATATTTTTTCACTGTGAGACGGATTTTGTTGTGAAATTCTAGAAAAAAATATTACCTCCTCTCTTTGTAATTTACTTGTATGAATTTAAAAATTCCTAGCATGTGTCCTTACTTGATATTTTGTTCCTGTCAACAGCATTAGAAAGGAAAAGAGGAGATGGAATGGGCTTTGGTCATTTCTATTGTATGGAAGAGGATTTATTTATTAGATTAGTACACTCTCTGGCCACAGAGTGATGAGAGCAATATGGCTTACATTTTCTGTTTTCTCTGCCAGATTATTTGAAGCACACAGGATGATGGGTGGAGGGAGACTCAAGAGTAAAGAGGCTGTGTTTTTCTCATCTTTTTTCCTTCAGCTCAACTCTCATACCATTAATGACAGGAGAACTGCAGCTGTCTTCAGGCTGCTGTCGTAACTGTGGTGGTCAGTGACTTGGATGCCAAGACTAAGCCCTTCTGTTGTGTTTTGTTATGGAACACAGCAAGTAAAAAGCCTTAAGCAGGGGCCAAGCACAAGGCTGACTGCTCTGAAGTAAGCAGCTTTCTTACTTTGAATGGTGGAGTCCTTTAGAAGGGATTTGCCAGAGGCTGAAGTAATTCGAGCCACAGGCTAGCTCTTTCCCTCTTAGATCACATTCTCTTCGGCCAGTGGTTCTCAAACATTAGGGTGCATTATAACTATTGAAGAGCTTGTGAAAAATACAGAAACTTGGCCCTCACCTTAGGAGATTCTCATTCAGCCAGGGAGAGGACAGGTTCCTGTATTTTTAACAAGAACCCCAAGTAATCTTTACTCAGGTGGTTCCTGGATCACAGCTTGGAACATACTACCTTAAACATCAGTAAATACTTCTGTACCCATCAGGTGCTTAACCCAATCCCAGAAGATGTTCTGATTATTTAAAAAAAAATAAGTAAATGAAAGTAATTTTACCAGTAGAAAGTAACAAAATGGACTCAATCTCATTATTTGATGAATAAGAGAAGTTAAGTGACTTGCCTAAAGTCATCCTGCAAAATTAGTGGCAGAGCCAGGACTTGAATTCAAGTCTCTTAATTCCTTGCTCAGGGCAATTTCTACTGTATTATGCTGGCTGTTAAAACAATGACTTATGAAGACTTTTATTCTGTCTTTAAGTTGTATTATTGTGAATACCCTTAAACTGGCCAGTAGACTGAAAAGGAAAGTGTGGGAGTATCAAGATGCTGAGAATTCAAGATGTCATAAGAAGAAAAGTGAAATCTTATAGAAATATTTAGACAACCCAACTACATGAATAAAAATGACATTTCTTTGTAGGACCTATCAGACAGCCATTCACACATGTGTCTAGAGGTTACATCTCACTTGGAACAATGTTATCTCTAGGACAGATTTTTTTAAAACTTAGATCATTTTATCATGGATATTTTAAAAAATTCAAAGTTTTTTAGTCATCAAAAAAAAAATTACCACGGTGAAAACACAAATTTGCCATAAACTTTTAAAAACACATTTAAAAGAAAGCAAAGTTTTAGAGACAAAAATACCTAATGTTGACATTCAAAATAAGCTACTAAGTACAATGATTGTATTGATAATCAAAAGAAGGTTCCATATACTGCCTCTCTTTTGGAGAGAGCTCCGTGTCAGATGCTGGGCCCAAATGTTGCCCGACTCTAAATTTCAGTCCACGATTCTTTAACCACTGTAGAAAACCTATCACGTGTCAAATAATGTACATACTTTACTACAAACCCTCACAAAAACTGTAAGATAGGTGGCATGAGCATCAATTGACTTTTGAAGAGATGGAGGGTCAGAAAATTTAAGTGATTTGTCTTAGATCGCAGAGCTGGCACTGGTTAGCAGCACTGGGATTCAAACCCAGGTCTGTTTTAGTCCCAAGCCTGTGCTTTACTACTCTACCATTTTGTAAAGGGTGGTGAACTAGCCTGTTAATTTACTTGTTTAGCATCCTCTGCAAGTTCGAGTTGGCTTATCTTCTGTACCACGTAAAAGAACAATTACAAGATTGACAATTTCCATTAGGATACCATAAATTGCAGGGCATATATACAGTCCATTCCTAACTAAAAAAACCTCCAGCAGGATAAGCAGCTGTAAGACATAGAAAAATGGAGGATAAATAGCCTTGTATAAAAACAGAGCCACATAGATTAGAATTAAAAATTAACCACCAGTAAGTTCAACAAAATCTTTGTCCTCTATGAGGTATGCTCATAATTAAAAAGTCATCTGCTCAATACTGCGGATAAAGGAATTAAAGGGCATGAGGAATTCTATACTACTGGAGGAAATTAGTTAAAATTTTACCATCCCATTTCACTTCGAGTATAAAATCTAATCTCGTGCTTTTAGCGCTAACTTTTATTTAGTCATTTTTATTCATGATAATTGGTAAATGTATAACCGATAATACAGTATAACTGTTGGTAAGTATAGTATAAATTGTACTTCTATTTTAAAGAGCTTTTGACGGAACGGTTTATTTATGGCAAAGCTATGTTAATTGAGTTTAGGAACATCAAATATACAGTAGTTCCTTATTTTTAGTTGTGAAAATGAAGTGGCTAATGCAGAAGAGGCTTCTATTTTAATCTTTTGAAAATGTGGGTGGTCTTTTTCCTCAGAAGCCCAAAGAACGTGTATATTTTGTTATTTCTCCTTGTTAACACCCCCAAGAAGAGGTTATACCAAATTTTAGGAAAACAAGCAAGGAAAAACTAAATCACATGTTCCCTGCTCCTATGTCTTGAGCCAAGATCACATTATATCATTGTTAAAGCTTTGTTTTCTAAAAAGTGCAATATAGGAAAAACACTCTTGAGAATCTATTAGAAGCCTAGTGTTTCCCATATTAGAATATATGATATTGGCATCCATAAATACCTGTTAAGCTTGTGTTTAACAGGAGAAATATTCTGATAACTTACTGATGACAATCATCCCCATTTAATGACCAGCAGTCACTGAGAGCTGTGAAAATTCAGTAACACCTTGTGTTGGTCATGAAGGAAAGCATGTATATTAATTTTCGGATAATTAATGCATATATCTTAAGTGCCAAAAATTTAAACTCATAATTATTTTTGATGCAAGTCTTTCAGATATGTTAGTATACCTACCTGCCTTCTTAAACAGCATGTTCAGTACAATTCATTTTTCCATGATGAAAAGAAAACGTTATAGTCGTGTGTTATTACAAATATCCAATGAGCTCTGATGTATGTAAAATACTTCATAAAATTTTAAGGGCTACATAACATATAGATAATATCAATTATTATAAAGTGATTCCCTCAGCCCTGAGGTATATATAATCATTGGCCTCAGAATCCTGGTGTGTGTGTGTTTTTTTTTTTTTTTAATTTAAAAATTTTATATCTGCTAAGCAATTTGTTTTGCTTACAGGGTGGTCTCCCTACCACACTATCAGTATGCCTGCCTCTAACAGGCTCCCCACTTCCTTCTAATGTGCTGATTCATCTGTTATGAGCTGGGACATGAGAAAACCAAGCCTGCTTAGTGTCTAAAGAGCTGAAGAGCTCTGTGTGCACCGTCTGTGAGACAGATGTTTTGGTTGCTTACCACCTTCCTGACAGGTTCACAATAACCGTCAGGATAACAGAACTTCCCAGTTAAAGCCCAGGCTAGTGATTTTTTCAGTTGCCACTAAGTAAAATACTACAAACTAAGGATGCTGCTAGACTAAGGAACAGCAATGAACCAAAGGACAGGGAAGCAACAACAAAGGCTCTGTGTTCGCACAGGGGTCTTTCATGGTTTTAAGAAAAAAAGAAGAGTGTGGGGGAAAAAACAATGAAAATAAATTCCAGACAGACTTGAGTATTTTTGATGCCATTAAACTTTGTCAATAACTATTAAAATATATGCTTAAATTATCACATATTGTACAAAGACACAGTTCAGTCTCAGTGCACAATAAGACTGTACTGAAATTTATACCCTAAAAACAATTCTGAAGAATTTCTCCCATTCAAATGGAAATGATTATCAAAAAGTCTCAAATTTGCATGTATCCTGCTTTCTTTAGTTGTAAATGAATTAGTGATAGAAAAATGGGTTTTTATCAAAAACTCCAAGGAATACATCTCACATGCATACACCTCCTGTAGGTATGTGTATATAATGTCACTATAAGTGAAAATGTCACCCAAAGATAATAAAATAATTTTTAAAATTTAAATCTGGTCCCAAGTATTTAAAATAGAATTTTCAGCTTTTCTGTTTCTTCCTCATTTAGATTTCATGGTTTTTACATTAAAGGTTGAATATTTGAATTTCCTTCAAAATTTCACTGCATCTTTCATTTCCGAACTGTGCTTTCTGATAAATTTTAGATTCTCCTTTTCAGGAAATCTGGAGTGTTCCACATACTAGACACCAAAAAGATTTCTCATTAGATTCTGAGGTACTGTAAATTCTTATGCTAGACTGTAAGCTCCTTGAGGGCAGGGAGTGTCTTATTTATTCTTCTATTTCCAGGGCCCAGCAGGATCAATAAATTTTTATTTAATGAATCAAATAAATCTTCACGATACATGGCCCCGAGTTTCCATGAAGCCAGAATGTGATGTGCAAATTATTCACTACTAGAGGAATCCATCATTTATTATAATGAATGGACTATATTCATCAGAATAAGATTTTTTTTCTGACCATAGGTCAGAAAGCATTTCTCACTAATTTGGGAAACTGCAAGAAACAAACATTTGAATCCCTATTATAAATGCCTAGTCCAGTACTAGAGCTCAAGGGACAAAGATAAACAAGGTTTTGGTATTTCTACAGCTGCAGTTGAGATAGACTTAGATGCAGGGCTGGCTTCATGGGTGTGTGACCTATGCAGTCATACAAGGGCCTTGCTCTGAGAAAAATCCTGTGCTTGGTTTAATGCTTTGCTGAAGCCATCTTGAAATTCTTAATTTTCTGAACAAGGGGCCCGCATTTTTATTCTGCACTCGGCTCACAAATGATGTAGCTGATCCTGCTTGGATATTATCATTTTGACATGGTGGAAACAATAATAAGCATTATAGTCATCTTTTACCTACTTCCTAGCAAAGATATTCACATCCACTGAAAACTAGCCATAAAGTGAATGATTTAGTAAAATAACCCCTAAAATCTAAAATCTAAAACAAAACTACTTCCCTCCCGCAAATTATTTAATAGATCAAATGTTATTCATTTCAGAATTAGAAAAGCTTTCTAAACATGTAATTGACTTCACTTTTTCAACTGAGTTGTTTTGCTTTTCAAATGGATGACAGAATTGTAGGTGAATTTATTTTATCTACATATACACCTACATACAACTTTAAGATTTTAATAAACCTTTTATTAATATATGCACTGAGTATTTTGGTATAAGTTTACCTCATAATGTGCTTTTAAAAAAATAAATGCTACTTTGAAACATCTGACACACTCTGAGTGTGGTTAACCTATTTAAAAGGTTGATGGCAAACTTGCATTTAGTAGTAGTTTGAAAATTTTTGTTTAAATCATCTTGGTGTTCATTTTTAGACCAGAATAAAGCATAACGCTGTGACAGAGGCAGTGGCCTGGTGATTCTTGTTAGTGATACTCTAAACTTTTTCGATCACATAACTCTTATCAGAAAAAATTAGAGAATACATTCCAAGTTTTGATTATTTATAAATTATATACATATTATCATACTGATCTATCATGTACATTATAAAACATATAGAGAGAAAGAAGGAAAATTTAAAGAATAAGATTTTTAAAAAATCAAACTTCTACATTACCTCCTGTACTTCAAGGGATCACTGTGTCCTTCCACTGGTACATGTACACTTCATTTTGTGAAGGCTGCTGTTCTAAAACACAGAATTGGTATTTTTCACTGAAAACACTTTTTTTTTTTTCTTCTCTTAATGGAGGTACTGGGGATTGAACCCAGGACCTCATGCATGCTAAGCACGCACTCCACCACTGAGCTGTACTCTCCCCCTCTACACTGAAAACACATTAAGATATGAAGCATTCACATCTGTTGACTAATGTTCTAGCCATTTGCAAGTTTATTCAATATGAATTATGTGTGTAGAGCTTTATAAATTATTTATTTATTGAGTGAAAATTATTCATACCAATAGGAAGAAAAGATAAATTTTTGTTTGTCAAGCTGTACACTGGGATTGGTTCTCATATGGATAAATTTAGAACATGCTATTTTTCACATTGTTCCCTAGAATGACATTTTCTTGTATTATTTAACAGTGTGATTAAGGGTTCATTTTGCCATACTATTTTAAATTTACTAGAAAAATGACTATGATACTTGGAATGCTAATTTTTTTGGTAAGACATCGAAGAGGAAAATAGGGTGAATCCCTTTCAATTCAGATTATTTTGTGAAATTAGTCATATAGATAAACTAATTTAACAAACCATAGCACTAATTATCACTATTTCAGTTATTTCTGAAATATAACTGACATATTTTGGGCTATTAAAAATTTTTTTTTATTTAAAAGGAAATGATTTGCCATGCATTAATACTGATTAATTAATGACTTATATTAGTTTCCTATTACTGATGTAACAAATTACCTATCTTAATGGTTAAAACAACACAAATTTGTGTCCAATGAGTTTTCCTCCCAGGCCCTTCTCTCTGGCAGAAGACATGAAAAGTGGTGCGCAAGATCTAGCAGGCACTAGAATCACCCAGAGGGCTTGTTAAAACAGAGACTGCTGGGTTAACATCCGGAGCTGATTTCACAGGTCTAGGGTGGGAGCCCCCATTTTGCATTTCTAACCAGTTTTTAGTTGATGCTGTAGGTCTGGGGACCACAGTTTGAGAACTAGGGATATAGAAAAATGTAATGAGGGATTAGATTTTTCATGGATGACAGCTCCATGGATCTCTGTGTAGATCAAAGAAGCCAGTTCAGAGAACATCTTAACCTTGGAGGTTGACAGATGAACCACCATGCATCCCACCAGCTGCGCCATCCTTCTTCAGCCAGAGCCGAGGCTCCCGTTTTAACATGACATTTAAGTTACTGAGCAGTAAATTACACTAAGATCATCTTATCTTCTCAGGAACAGACAGACCGGGTGCTGTGTGGCTTATCTTCTAACTCTACAAGGGGAGCTGCTACAGAAACACTGGTGTGAGCGCCAAACAGCCTGCAACTCGTGGACAAATCCAGAACAGGAACAGAAGCGCCAACCAGGGCACAGGCCACTCAGAACAGCTTTTAATCCCTTTTGGGGTGGGAAATAGCTCTCTCCATTGAAAGCCATTTAAATTATGGGTATACGAGACCACAGTGTTTACATTAACTTGCAAAAGCCCGTCACTATAAAAGATTAATTTTTGTCTGGATAAAATGAAGGATCCAAATTTCATTGTGAAAGTATTACTTTATAAAAGTTAAATACAGAGTATAGAATCTGTTCTGAATACACTGTATTTATTCTTAAACAGTTATTACCTGAAGAGGTTTTTGTGTGTGTACTTAATAAATGTATGAAAAAGGATTTCCTGGCCTTTAATGAAAGTTGCAGAGTACTGGCAGGAAAATCATGGTCCCTTCAGGGGGTGAGAAGACCACTCACTTTTGAGGCAGTCTCAAAAAAAAAAAAAAACCCTTCAGTTGATTAGCCTGTTTTACCCACCAGCCCTGTCACAATCTGGGGGGTATTCTGGGCTTAAGGAGAGGGAGGTGGCTGCCACATCACTGGGCCATCAGGGCTAGTGGGGAGGATAAGCGAATAACATGCCTAGGCTTGTCCTTCCCTGCAGCAGGCATTTCTGCAGCGTCCTAAGGCTCAGTGGCATTCTGAGAACAAGCATACTAAAAGAACTAAACTGAGTCAAATACTGCTGACACCAAATATTGTGATAAACACCCTAATGATTTTTCTTAACATTTTATTATGAAATGTTCAAAGACACAGCAAAGTTGAAAGAATTTTACAGGGAACATCTATTTACCAAGATTCTACCATTAACATTTTACTAAGCTTGTTTTATCAATTATCTAATACTCTATCCATTAATCCATCTTAATTTTCAACGTATTTTGATGAATAAATTGCGGGTATCTATACCCATCCTTCTAAAAATCCTCAGCAATACATACCATTAACTAACTGAAGTTCAGTATTTTCTCTTTTTGTTGTAAAAGTCCCATATAATAAAGTGCACAAATATTAATGGCACGTTTGCTGTTAGGCAAACGTAACCTAGATGCCTAACAAGATAGATTACTACCATCACCCCAGAAAGTTCCTTCATGCTCCTTCCCAGAGGCAATCACTGTTTTCTCTTTCCACCGTAGATTTGCCACTTCTAGAACTTCATATAAGTGGAATCACACATTATGTGTTCCCCATGATAATTTTTAAAAGATAAATTCCTAAGAAATTCAAAGTGTCTCTGAAACAGGGAGAGTAACAGTGGTAAAGACATCTGGGATCAGACTATGATTCATTCACTAAATAGATATTTACTATGAGAACCTCTAGTCTGTGGATGCAAAGCTCAGAAAGACAGTCACTGTCCTCAAGGTGTTCACACATACAGCACAAACATTGTGGCCAGAGAGCCGGGGCCGAGGCGGTGATCCCACGCCACCAGAGACCTAATCCAGCCAGGGAGCCAGCAGGAATCAAGGGAAATTTAAAGTTCTACTTTGGAACTTGTCTCGGGCAGCCGATGCTCTATATTATCCACAAGTCTAGAGTCTTCTAACTCAAAATGATTTGCCCTTAAAAGGGCAGTTTTACAGTACTGAGCAGATGTAAGGTAAATCTGCTGAACAGCATAAAGAAGAAACTATAAAAGGCACAAGTTGAAATAAGGGATCCTGTTTTTCTCTAGTTTGAGTTGATATCACCTTAGGTATATTTAGTATTGCTCCCAAACATAAAAACAACATGCTTTTTTGTTCCTGGACCACACGTGACAGAAGCTTTGAAGGGTGTCAAACTGCAACAGCAAAGCTTTCAACGTTGTCGGACTTCACCTGAGCTTTCTCAAGGCTTATCACACCAATTACATCTCCCAGTTCAGGCCCTCACCCCCTAACTTCTTCACTCGTTATCTTCATATTTTACACACAAATTATAAATGAAAAGTACTGGTTCCCATATATACCCACTTTTCCCTACTGTCTTCAAAACTCTATGGCTGTTTTTTTCAGTGGGGAGTGAGGTGTGCAACACTCAAGAAAACCCCCAAATTTGTTTAATCACTCTTTCCCCAGCAAAGTATGAGAGGGGTAAGGAAGCTTTTTGAAGCTTCATTTTGCCAAAAGGAAAGGAGAAATCTATACACCAGGAGCCACCTATTACTAGAGATGTGATGACCCTTGAAAGAAATTAGTTTCTCTTTCCTATTATCATCTGAAACAAAAAGGCATAGAGCATCTTGGTGGAACTGAATGCACTCCCCTCTCTGCTGTGCTCTCTGTCAGGAGCAAGTAACTGCTGACTGACCGGAGAACCTGACTAAATGCTGATGTGAAAGGCAGAGCAACTACTGAGGCAGACTGCTCTAAACAAACACTGCCTTCGTGGCACAACAGGACCAAGGCAGCCATCAACGACACACTATTTTAAGGAACACTTTCTCCTTGCCCTTCTCAGTCAGCTCTTTGGCTGAGTTCCACAATTTAACAAACAGTGCAAGGAAGAGTAAGAAAAATAGAGTGCCTGTACATTCGAATCCTGACTCACGTAGAGACTTTCTATATCAAGTTGGCCGGGTATTTCTGAGTAAAGGAGGAGAGGAAAGAACAGTCGCACCTTCTGGCTCATATATGTTAGGGGCTCAATGTTTGTGTGATCAGGTTTAGATGAGCTCAGGAGGTTGTCTCTCGGCCACGTGAACACACAGTGAGGAGTCTGCACGCCAAGAGGCCTCTCACCAGGAACCAGATCTGCCAGCACCTGGATCTTGGACTTCCTGGTGTCTGCAACTGTGAGAAATGTCTGTTGTTCGAGACATTTAATCTATGGTGGCCTGAGCAGTGTTAAAATTTTTTTCTGAAACAACCTCCATGACCCATCAGGGATGAGTCAGACAGGAGACTCCAGAATGCTGTGATCCTGAGTTTCCACGTGTCCCTTTACTCTTGATTCTTAAAGACATTTATCAGACATCTACAGGTGTCAGGCACTGTGCCAGGCACCTGAAACTGTGAAAAGGAGAGCAGAGTCCCATTTTATGGAGCTAACATTTGAAAGGGCAAAAGGCATCAAATATTTATGATTACCTATAATTAAGATAGGCAAGTGCTGTGAAAACAGCACAAGAGTATCTAAGAGGGGAACCTGACTTGGCCTGTAAAGTGGGAGCCTGCTTCCCCGAGGAAGTGACATTTGAGCTGAGATCTGAAGGCCTCAGGAGGAGTTACCGAGTGAGCCAGGGAGAAGGAGCTGTTCAGTGGCAGGACCTGGCGGGGGTGAGGCGGGAGGTTAGAGCACTCAAGTCCTGGCAGCAGTGGCTGGGCAGCGCGGTCTAGCTGGACATGACAATAAGGGGTACAGGGCCGATCTGAAAACCCAAAAAAATTACTCAGAGGAACATGAAGAATGGATTGAAGGCAGATGAGAATTTGGGTAAGTTCTATTTTAGCCTCAATTTTACTTCAAAATCAGATATGCTTATCTGGAGAGAAAGCTCACTTCTGGAAACGAGATGCTGAAACAACTGAGTTGGGACCAGGGTCTGGAGACTGGAGTACAGCTCCCCCATCCCGGTCAATTACCCATCAATGGCCCCCTCACTCCCAGGAGAACAGACTGCTACGGAAGGAGACAGCAACATTTCATTAGATGATGTGTAAAATGCCCCTTTTATCAATTCTGGAGTTCAGGATACTCACTTTTATAATGAATTTCTAAAATACTTCTAAAACTAGAGTGCTTTAGAAGTATTGTATGGTTAACTGCTCCCTTACTTGGCGGTCCTCATTAGGCAACCTCAACAATCCCAGGTCACGGGCACCTTACAATTTAATGTGTAAACCAACAGTTTCCTAATATGATTTCACAGTCTCCTAACAGAAACGAACAGCTATGAAGTCAAAAACAGATATAAAAAAACTCAGAAAGCACAAACATCCAGACCATTTAGCTTGGGGGAAGGCATGAGCTGAAGGCACACTGTTACAACAGCAAGTACTGATAAAGCTGAATTTACCAAGACCGTTTACACCCAGTGGGGAGAAGTTTATTACATTTAAGCAAAACCTTTAAAAACAAAACAAAACAAAATGCTTTGCAGTTAAGCTATCTAGAAAATTAACTTATCTGGAACTTCTCTTGAGCAAACAAGATGGATAAATGCAGAATTTTCCTGCCTACAAACTTATCAGGTGAAGTTACTAAGAGTCAAAGTTGTGTGCTAAATGTTCCATCAGCAAAAAGACTAACAGACTAATCTACCACAAAAAGGGAAGCGCTGGTAACCCTAACCCAACGGCAAGAGAAGACCAACATGAATGCACTTAAAAAACAAACAAACAAAAAACTTTATTCCAGACAGAATTACCAAAAGCATGTTAATTCTAGAACATTTAACAGATGGCATTTAAACTCATACAGTCACAATAAACTCAAAATATCAAACAAAAACAGCTTTGTGTGCTTAACCACTTCTAATAATGAAACTTTAAAAAAGGAAACATGTAGAGACTCCCCACAATTTGGGAGCCATTCAGGCAAGCAAATATTCAATATCAGGCAAAAAGACAGCATTAAAAACTAAAAATCCTCAAATTTAAGAACACCTGTTCAAGTCTTTGATATGTATTTATAAACACGTGAGAAAACAAAGATTATTTTAAGAGAGATCAAGTCTGAGTGCTTACACTTTCTTTAAATGTGATCTCCTGTCTCAGCTCCATCCTGACTGCACCCCCTTTGACAGCAGTACTTCACCCACAATGAACCAGTGCTGGTCAACAAGACCGGCCCACCATGAGGCCCACTAGCACCACCCGTTATTACTCCCTTACACGTCTGCACAGCCTTGTAACTGAGTATTACCACTGTACTCAAGCAGGGGATTTCAGGTCTCCAAAGATGATTATATATACAATTCTGACTTATTGCACAGTTCACAATATACAGTAGGTGATTATATAAAGAACCATAAAGTAAGATGAATATCGACTATTGAGATAAAAACATCAACTTTGTCTTCAACCACAAACGAAACAAAGACACACATGCTTGCCACCATATGGAGGTTGTGTTTACTCTATGGTGCAGTCCTGGGGGTCTGTACCACTCTAAGTGTGTTAAATGTAGAATCCATAACAGATTTCTGGTGGCATCAGACCTGAAGTAGTGGAGGCAAGACCAGAAAGAAGTGCCCTGCACTCACGAGCCGTCAGTGCCACGTATATAACAGAAAGGCCACTTTTAAAGCTTTCCAGATAAAGTTATTCAATAATGTTTGTCTTTTCAAAATTACTACCACACTAGTTCACACTGAAGGTGAAAGCAATAGTTAGAATCTCTTACTAATAACACATTTTTACTTATTTCAGAGTTCAGACAAAGCTGTTGGCTACCGTAAGTTCTGTTGAGTTTTCTGTCAAATTAAGAAATCCACAGGACAACACAAAACCATTCCTGGTAATGCATTTGCAGTTT
The DNA here is from genome assembly GCF_048773025.1 of Camelus bactrianus. Taxonomy (NCBI): domain Eukaryota; kingdom Metazoa; phylum Chordata; class Mammalia; order Artiodactyla; family Camelidae; genus Camelus; species Camelus bactrianus. The sequence continues at coordinate 47,423,919 of NC_133542.1, forward strand.
GGTCTTCAAAAGTTATAAAAAGTGACAAAAAAAAAATCCCAAAATATTATGAGTTAAAATCATTAAAAATATTTATTGTTTTTAAATGCCACGTTTGAGACAGCAGAAAGCAAAGCACCCACCTTCAAATTCTCACTTCACTTGTATTTCACAGAAGTGCTTTAGAACTTAGATTTCTAACACCTACATGGAGTGTACAGACAAAAGGAAGCCCCGTGGATCTGAAGGTCCACAGAGCCCACTCCCAGGGCGAGGCACGACCCCAGGCTAAGGTGCTCGGGGACATACACAGGAACGAGGGGTCAGGCAGCGCCGGGCCTTTGCCACTCATTTCTGAAACTCAACCCGCTTCAAGTTCTGACTCTATTCAATAGGCCAAAGGATGCTACTCACATTTATTTGGTGTCAAATTGTTTTCTCAAATCCTGACATCTGCACCTTGGTTTCCAGAATAAACTGCCATTCCCAGCACAACGCTGTCAAACAGAACCGCTGTAAAGCTACTGCGCCTCATTACCGCCTGGCAAACTCTTGTCCACGCCTCCGAATCCTCTGCAGCTGGAAGGACACTCGTGCCATCTGACCAGCCACCCTGCATTGAGAGGTAAACATCTTTTTTGGACTGTCTGTCCAGAAACTGAGTAAACTACCAATTGAGACCCTGGTTTTATTTTGGTCAGCATGTGCACGTATTCACATGCAATTACCCAGAACGCTGAAAGACTGGTATTAAGAAACCTACGTGCTCTGCCGTGTCAGATGCTGGGACACAAGTTTAACTACATAGTATATACAGATGTGGATTACGTAAAGATTGATAAACCACTTTTCTAGGATGTCATATATTAGTTATTCATTCAATTGGTGTAGGAGTCATTCTGCCTTATTTATCTGGAAAAAATTATTTTAAAATCTGATCCCTTTGACAAGTAAGTTTTTGTCTGTTAGGTGAGGGACAGGTATGCTATCCAATTATTACCAATTTCCAGAATTTCAAACTAACCCTTCCGATTATTTTTATTTAGGTCTTACCCTCCCAAACTGTTTTATTGTTTAAATGATGAAATGGTTAAAATTGGGTTTCCAAAATGTAAAAATCCTAATAGAAGTCTATTCCCATGAATAAAATTCATTTAAAAAGCTAACACTGTGGGGTGAAAGCTATCCTGAGATCTTTTTTCCCTTCCAAGTAACATTTAGAAACCAAAAAAACTGAGATCCTATTAAGAGACTTCCAAAATAAAACTTTATAGCAGCATTTTTGTTGTTTTTTTCCTCAAGGGAATTTCACGCAAATAGGACATTTGAATAGGACAAACTATTACTCAAAGGAAAAAAAAAAAACCAACTCCAAAGCTCTTAACTAAGTTGGCAACAATAATTCAAAGACACAGAGCTAAACAGAGTTGGACCTGTATGCAATTACAGGTTTCCCACATATTCCTGTGGAACCTTTCATAAGCCGAAATGGGGTAGAGTGAGAAGCAATTACCTTTTTTCGTAAAAGCAAAAATCCTCTTTGGATTTCTTTCAGTTAGTGAAGACAGGTACTGACATAGGTCTTTTGTATAAGTGAAGTGGCATAAAGGAAACTGGAAAAGTGGGAGATACCTGTAACACAAAACCTCCTAGTGGGATGAAACACCATTAACAAAATTTAAGTCCCGCCATCTTTTGGCAATGCAATGAGAGAAATTAACATAAAAATATTTTGGAAAGGTTCACGGTCACATTTAGAACTACAGAGAAAACTTTCAACCCTAGAAAGCAAAACCTCTCCATTTGGGAGATTTCATTAGTTGCTTGGATAATGACCATCCCAACAGGTGCTCAGTTTCAAAACAAACACAACTTATCACGAAAAGCCTACAAATAATCATCTGTTTTTCATCTCTATTCTGTCCCTCTGTCCTACCACGGATATGCTTAAGTGAACAAAAACTGCCTTTGCAACTCCTCCTAAGAGCAGAGAAGCAAGAAATGGAGTAATAGAAGTAAGCCTGAGAATTCATGGGACTCTAAGAGTCTTTTCTCTGGCTGGTCATGGCCACTTATGTTTAGACACAGAAGACTTCTGGAAAAAAGAATCATATCTTGTCTGTTAGTTTCCTTGTCAAAAGCCATCAACTAGACAGCTATTAATCTGGCAATTAGCCTAAAGTTCTCAGATAATGATTTTTTAAAAATAGAAACAAACCCAAAAAAACCCTTAAAATTTCCTACTGAAACCTTTTATTCTGCATTTGTTGGTGCTTAAGGAAAACAGCTTTGCCCATAATTCATTGTGCCCTGAACTTACGACACCAACTTGTACTTGGCCAATTAGGAACGATGCCAAACTGCATTCTTTTTAGGTCTATTCAGTTGATAAATGGCACTCAACTAATTTCTTTCATATAATCTTTAACAGGAATTCATAAGTCGCATTAATTATGCCCCAAGAGATGAGGGACCGATGGTAATTCAGATGGGCACCTCTGAAAAGATTTGTCAATTTCCTGTCCCTTTCGAGCCAGATTTTTTGGAAAACCTTGGGGAAAGACTGAAATTCTCCACCAATCTGAGACTGCATGCGAGTTTTTACAACATTAACTGGAAAAAACAAGATTCCCAACATGGCACCCAAAAGGCCTCCGCAGATAAAATCATTGACCAAATGAGCACTGTGAGTTGTCGCCGTGGGCAGGTGCTCCTTGATGGGACCTCGAAGGCCAAAAAAAAGGACATTGCTGAATCCGTTACGGAAAAGAATGGGCACCAAGCCTCGATAATACTCTCTAATTCCATGGCATTTCAGTGCCTTGAAAGCCTGGTAAGTGTTTGTAAATTTGTCATGATGCTTGTGGTCTTGAAGCAATGTCTGAACTCTTTCCAATGGAGTGAAGATTGCTTCTGTTGTCCCTGCGAGTGCTGCTGCCATGCTACGGGTTGCAAACTCCGGGGTACTGACATGCTTACGGAGAAGGCAAGATAAGTCCTCATAAAGACCAAACATAAGTGCCAGTGTGGTTGTCTTCTGCATTAATGGGGGAAGGATTCCGCGATACAAGTTTCGAAATCCATCCCTCCTCAACTGAAGTACAGCATCCCGGGTTTTGATGCCATACAGCTGTTGCCTAAAGAGGACCTTCTGAATGGGAAACGTGATGGCTACATTGTTGAAAGCTGCACAGCAGCCACACAAGTAATGCTTCACTTCACTAACATTGGCAATATGAGGTGATATATCTTGTTTTGAAGATGCTAGGATGGGCGGCCTCTTTTCATGAGCTTCTGAATCCATCATGTTGCTTAAGATCTTTCTTCTTCATGAAGGATGTTTTTTTAACCTACAAATGATAAAATGACAATAAGTAAACCTTTATATACTGTACTAAACACATGAAACTTCCTCCTAATCCTTTCTCCAATTTCTGGACTTTACTGCATTTTCCCTTTTAGGTTAGATCAATAGTTCTTAAAAGTATTTTTAATGTCCCTGAGGCCCTTTCAGGGATCTAGGAGGCCCTCTCTTCTCCAGTTACATACCTATGTGAGGCTGGATTTTCTGCATATACTTCAACCAAAACAATTTATCACAACAGACCAAGTGCAGAAGCACATATGAGACTTCACTTATCTTTTAAGTTAGACATTAAAGAGACTTACAAAACTGTAAAACACACTTCTCATTAATTTTTTTTTTGGAAAATACTTTCCATGAAATTGTTATGTTAACATGTAATGGGTTTATCATTGTTATTTTAAAGTAAATTAATAAATATTTAAAACTTTTATTTTAATTTCTAAGACCATGCATATTAATCCATACAAATAAAGGCTCCTGGGGCCCACAAAAAATTTTAAGTGTAAAGGAAGCAGTCCTGAAACCAAACAATTTGAGAACCACTGGACTAGTTCATACGTAATGCCTACAATTACATAATGGTATACACTATTATCCTTCTGAAACAGATTCAAAGTCCTTCCACGAGAAATAAAATAGCAAGACATGCATTCCATCATTCTGTTCACTAACTCTTAGTGTCTCCTCTGAACTAGGCCCTCTGCTAAGTGCTAGAGAGTCAAAAACGAGCAACTGCAATCTAACAGAAGACGCTGCCAAGGCAAACAATCACCTCACAGTGTAAAACCATTTGTGATAAATAAGCACTGTGGGCACACAGGAAGGGACACTGAGCCTGCACTCTGGCAGGTGGAGGCTGGGAGGACAGGGTCGAGGAAGGCCCGCAGGTATGTACTATACATTATATTTTCACATACTTCATTCTCAAAACAACTCCATAACATAAACATTATTTTCCCAGTTTTACAAATGAAAAAAACCCATACTCTCCTTTGTCCAAGGTACAGTTAGTAACTGGTGGAGCTGGCATCTTGAAATGAAGTCTGATTTCAGAGTTCATGCTCCTGCTGTCACACCACAGATGGCACTGACTTTGAGAGGCTGCCCTGAGACAAAGGGTGGCTGTACCAGACCGTGCTGAAAAAGATTTGAGCTTAGCCCACTGAGTGGAACGAGGGCAATGTCCTACCCCTAGACTACATCTGCTTTCTAAACTGCCAGTCATCTAAGTATGACTTTCCCCAAAAGGATCCAAATAGTCAGATCATCCAGAACAATTCCCACATCCTAGAAATAGGCCAAGAAAGTACCTTTATTTGGGGAATATATGGTAATTTTTTATTATATTTTAGACATATCAGGCTAAATATTTTTAAATTGATCTTATTCCTCAACAGTAAGAAGCTACATTTAAGAACAACAACAAAAAAATTAAATAACTTGATTTAAAAATGAGCAAATGCCTCAAACAGACATTTCTCCAAAGTAGATATACAAAATGCCAACAGGCATGTAAAAAGATGGTCAACATCACTTATTATCACAGAAATGCAAATCAAAGCCACAATGAGGTATCACCTCATACCCACTGGGACAGCTACCATTTAAAAAGCCCAGAAAATAACAAGTGTTAGTGGGGATGCTAAACAGTGCAACCATTATGGATAACAGTATGGCGATTCTTCAAAAATGAAAAATAGAACTACCATATGATCCATCAATCCCATTTCTAGGTATATAACCAAAAGAACTGAATGCAGGATCTCCAGAGATACCTGCACATCCATGTTCACAGCAGAACTATTCACAAATAGCCAAAAGGTGGAAGCAACCCAAGTGTCCACTAATGAATGAACAGATAAACAAAACAGAGTATATACATACAATGGAATATTACGTGACCTTAAAAAGGAAGGAAATCTTATCACATGCTACAACATGGATGAACCTTGAGGACAAGTGAAATAAGCAAGTCACAGCAGGACAGATACTGTGCAATTCCACTTATATGAGGTACTTAAAGCAGTGAAATTCACAGACAGAAAGTAGAATGATGGTTACCAAGGGCTAGGGGAGGTGGAAACAGAATTACTGTTTAATGGGTATAGTTTCAATCCTGTCAGATGAAAAATTTCTGGAGATCTGTTTTATAACAATGTAAATACATTTAAACTTTATTGAACTATATACTTAAAATTGGTTAAGATGATAAATCTTAAGATCTTTTTAAAAACACACACACATACACACAAAAAGACTATATGTAAGGGTTTCAATTATAAATAAGTAAAAAAAAAAAAAAAAAAGTCAGATAAACCATCTAGGTCTTTAACCTAAGACAAAAAGTAAACAAACCAAGTTCCTTCTGTTTCTTTCCTCCCCATACCACACATGCTGCTGTGAACCGTTAAGCACTCAGGACAAAATACGTGAAGGAGAAATGTCATCACTGTGAAGGTGAAGCAGAGTGAAGCACAGAAAAGAATCAGAAAGCATCGGTCCTTGCAAAGCTCGTATGTGCAGGAGCCACAGGTCTGTAACATAAAATATGGAACATGTACATACATGACCATAACTTTCCTTCTAGAAATACAGTCAAGGGAAATAATTAACAAAAGACTACACAAAAACTCAACTACAGGACAACTACAATAATGCTCTTAACAGAAATACTTAGTAAAAATTAAATGCTTAACAGTAAAGGACCTGCTGCCTAAATGGAGATGTATCCACCTGATGGGATATCATATGGGTATTAAAAATAAGAGTATTTAAGGTTCAGTATACTAATTTTGAATTTTTAATGGTGTTAATGAAGTTTTAGATAGCAGTGAGTCATTTTTTTTGATCAATAAAGTGTTACAGAAAAAAAAATTAAGAATACTTTTATTGACATGGCACAATCCTGTTTCTATCAATATACATACAAAAAGCCAAAGTGAGCAGTTTATATTTTCTAATTTTATAATAATGCCATTATTTCCTTTTCTACATTTTTCAACTTGAATTTTCTCAATCTACTGAACTCTGCATTCAGAAGTTGGAGACAGTCACAGTAATGAAGGTCTCACCCAGACAACAAAAGGCCAACAGTGACAGGGTGAGACCAAGTTCCTAAGTGACTGAAGGCAAATTGCTATACCTCCCTGAGACTGTTTCCACACTCACAACCGGCCAATGCCACCCAACCTGCAGGCTGGAGTGGAAGTCAGCTGAAGAGTATGGTGCATCAGGCCCCAGCACCGCGCTGGGGACACGCTGAGCACTGCAGAGTCCACTCAGCATGTGTCAGCCTACGCAGCTGTTTCCTTCCTCCCTGATTTCTTTTAAATAAAAATGTTTTTGTATTTGCTTCTTTGAGACTCACAGGATGGCACTGTCAAGAAGACTTTCATTTACTTTCGTTGGGGATTTCTTCTTCTTTGCCTGCTCTTACACTGGCCCGTCAGTATACTAAGAGATTTTTAATTCGACCAACTTACTCAGCTCCTCTAGAGTTTCAGGCACTCCCCTAGGTGTCAGAGAGTAGAGATAAATAAGGACCCTCACCTCACTGGAGATAAGACAAGCAAATCGTTAGACTAGAGAGTGATAAATGCAGCCACAGAAATGGGTACGAGGCCTCACAGAGGTAGGGGTCATTAACTAGCTGTCTGGAGGGAATGACAGGGCAGGCTACGGGCAGGGCTCTGAAAGCCGAGTAGGACTCGGATGTACCTAAAGGTGAAGCACATTTTAGCCAAAGGCAGCACAGGCTAAGGTGCTGGCCCTGTGTCAATGCAGCAGCAGCATCACACTCATGAGGAGTGTGTCCTGCTGGAGCTTAATGGGAGACAGATGGGTGGGAGGCAAGGATGGAGAAGCAGGCTAGGACTGGCATCTGAGACCCTCAGGATAATCCCAAGACCCTCTGAAGCTACTATATACTATTTTTTCCCTTTTTCACGTGTACAATTGGAAACAAACTATTTTCAACTTAAGCATGTTACACCAAGGTCCCTGTATGCCCTTTTCCCAGAAGACAGACTATATTAAGAAAATGTAACATCTACACACTTTGGCCCAAAGCCTCTCTGTCTGCAGCTGGAGCGGACTTGTTACCACATTTCTATTAGAAAAGACAAATGTACTCTCAGTTGAGAAGAATCATGACTGGAAATCACTGCAGGACCAAAGCCTGCCCTCCAGAAGGTAATCAAAGGGGTCAGGAAACTCTTCTCCTCGTTGCCACCTGCTCACACCTATAGAGCTAGACGATACCAAGGCTCCAATCATTCACTGCCCACCCCTATGACCAGGGCAGCCACACCACCCTGGGGGCCATAATGCTTCGTTCACTTGAAGAGACCTCACCTTTGGCAGAGGCTGGAGGAGCAGGACTTACATCTGAATGCTGCTTAGCACTACCATGATGGGGAATAAAGGGCCAGTAAAAAGTGTCCCCTGCCATTCTGAAAATTTGCTCCACTGCAATTTAAATAACCAAAGGAAAGGCCTGATTCACAGAGAGGAATTATTCCTAATTTTGTCAGGGACTAAAGCAGTTAGATTAGGAAGTCACTGGTGTGCTTGACCAAGAGGCCAGATTCCTTGGAGTTGGACTGCTTGCAGATCCAAAAAAACAACAAATGACTCACTTAAACAAAAATTCACAAAAGAAATGTATATTACTTTGTTCAGAAAAGAAACTTACATATTAAAATACACATTTTTTAAAAAGACATGCATTTTTTTTTAAAAGAAAAATACAATTAAACCAATTAAATATGCACACATCCTCTCCTCTAGGCTTGCCGCCCCAGCCCGGGTCCTCTTCATCTCCTGTCTGACCAGTGCCAAAGCCTCTTTACTAGTCAGCCTGACTCAAGTCACACTCCACTCCATCCTCACCAACCTACCCACCATTTAAAAAATACACAAGAAGAAACTGACACAACACTGTGAACTGACAATACCTCAAAAAAAAACATAAAAAGAACACACTATTTAGTGAAAAAGCAAGGTGTACAACAGTGCAGATACCCCAATGTTTTGAATGGTTACACAGTAGTCTATCAAACGCATGTACTGTATGTAATTTATTCTATCTCCTATTTATGGTTGCTGTTTTTTGTTTTGGTTTGTTTTTTTTTTCTTTTTTCTCTTTTAAACAATATTGCAATGGGCAACTTTGCATCTACACCTGGTGAACTCTCACAAGTTTATCCGTAGGGTAAATCTTTAGAATGGACAGCTGGCTCAAACAGCAATATACTTTAATTCAATAGCTACTCCACACTGCCCCCAGAAAACTGACTACAATTTACCAGTGTTCCCCTACCATTTCCAGCATCAGGTATTAAACTGTAATTTCCACCAATCTGATGGGTGAAGAAAAAAGAATCTTGTTTTGTCATTTAATATTTTTTAAATCAAATTCAGCATTTAAAAAATTTTATTGACCATCTGCGTTTCTTTTACTGTAAATTTTCAGGTTACCCATTTTTCTACAGGCACTCATTTTTTTCTTGATTTGTAAAATGTCATTATATATGAAGAACACCAATCCTAATTGTATTAATCCAATTATGGCAAATACTTTCCCCACTTTGTCTGCATCATTTTTTGTGATCCTGAAGGTTCTTAACATGGATATTAAATCTATCGATCTTGGCTTCTAGGTTTTCTGTCCTCCTTAGAAGGCCTTCACTGTTCTAAAATTATAAACAAGTAATCCATGCTTCCTTCTACAACTTCTACAATTTTATTTGCTATCTGTATTGTAATTTCTCTGGAGTTTCACTATAAGGAATGAACCAAAGTTAAGAGCTTGCCTAGAAACTGACTGCTGAGCTTACTTTTCATCACGGGTTAGCATAATCTAAATACTCACAGGCAAGTACGTTGATTTCTGCACTCCATTCCATTCTGCAGTGGCCTAGGATTTCTTCTCTAGTACCAACCGGTTTTAATCTACCGTAGCATCAGAAAAGATTTCATTATCTAGTAGGACTTTCCTTTTTACTCTTATCAGAAGTACCAGTTTTCCTGGCTCTCATTTTTCTAGGCAAACTTTAGTGTATTTTTGTCATATTCTTCCCAAAAATCTTTTTGGTATTTTATAGCAGAAATGACTTTATAGACAAATTTAAGGAACTGTCACTTTATTAAAACTGAATCTTACTATACAAGGATGTGGTATCTTCCTATTTACTTGTTTGTTTTTACAGACCTTGGTAACATTTAGAATTTCTTTCATACAGACCTTGAATATTTCTTATGTCTAGATTTTTTCCTTTACAGTCCTTATTACGAGTAGGTTGTCTCCCTCCAATTAATTTTCTAACTGCTTTCTGTCTGCGTATGAAAAAGCTACCAATTCCTATGCATTAAGGTTAGAAACAGCCAACTTACAAAGCCCTGTGTTTCTCAGATCTTTGGTGGACTTATTTGTTTCTGCTATATAAAGTATCACAAATAATTTTGCCTTCTCCTTTATAGTATGTATCTTTCTTCCTTCTATCTTATTGGATTAAGAAATTCTTCCTGAACAAAGTTAAATTATGGTAATAGTGAACATTCTTATATTGTTCTTGACATTTGTGAAAACTCTGCTAGGGATTAACTGTCAAGCATGACATTGGCTTTTGGTTTGAGAAACAGGAAGTTCCTGTCATGTGAGTGCTCATAATCCAAGTCCTAGCAGTTTCAAGTTTACACCAGGAGACAAACCATCATGACACCAAAATACTCACTGATCAAATGGCCCATATAAAATTTGTTCCCACTCAAGTAACCTTCCCTGTTGGCATCGATCCCTGCCCATCTTAGGACTGTGCTGCAAACATGAAGTGAAGCGTGCCTCCCCTGTGCTGGCATATAATCTCATCTGACGAATTACAGTATAATCTCCAAAATTTCATTCTGCATTCATCCTAAGAATTAGAATATCTGCAGTTATAAGTTAGGCCCCTACCCCCTGCTTATTTACTAGGAAATTGTTTCCCATTAGAAATAGATTTCATTTTCCTGGGACTAATGATCAACTGATAATAAGGGCCTTTTATTACAGTTTTCAAACATGGGAAGGGACTACGTATTTATTCCTGTTTTACTACCACCTCCACCCCTTCCCACTACCACTAAATCAGGAATCTATCCTTGGTCAGATGCTTTTAGAAAGCTACTGAGAAGACTGTATGGATACTAGAGATAGAGCCAGAGTAACATTTGACAGACACAGCTAATTGACTGGGTTCAACTTCTGGCTCCCCCACATAGTTATGGTGTGACCTTCACCAAGTTACTCAATGGCGTAGTTTCCTCATTTATAAAATAAGGATGTTGTGGGGGGAGGGTATAGCTCAAGTGGCAGAGCACATGCTTAGTATGCATGAGGTCCTGGGTTCAATACCCAGGTACTTCCATTGAAAACACTAAAATAAAGAAATAAACCCAATTACCTACCCCTTGCAAAAAAAAATTTTTTTTAAATAACGATGTTACCTACCTCATACACCAGCCTCATACATGTAAAGCACCCAGGAGAGCAGTCTAGAGCAGTCGGTGGCTCAGCAAGGATGAACTATTACTACTGTTCTTTTTGGATGTATTTATTTCACATATACATTTGCAAATTTCTTGGTACCTACTCACCCTTGCAATACAGGGATGAATCCTACTTGGCCACAGTGAAATACCCCTTTAATGTATCACTGAATACAGTTTGCTAATATTTTATTCTTTAATTTCACATCACTACTCATAACACACCAAGTTTTCAATTTCAGCACTACCTTCACATCACTTTCAGGTGTCAATGTTCCACTGGCTTTGTACAAGGAATCTCTCATTTTTCCTTCTTTATTTAACAATTTAAATCTTACCAAAATTATCTTTTTCTTGAAAGTTAAAAGAATTCACCTGAAACACCATGTGGACCTGGTGTTCTGGGGGATGGCAGCTTTTTGATAACTTTCTCAATTTCTTCCATTTTCACTTGTCTGTTAGGTTCTCTTCTGCAGTCAATTTTGACAACTGGATTTCCTTAAAAAAAAAAAAAAGTCTTATAAAGCACTTGCTGCTTAAAATATACTTCTAATTTTGTGTGTTTACATTCTCTTTTCTTGAGCAGGGTCACCAGTTTACCTAATTGACATTCCTCCCAACCCAGCGAAGAATCAGCTCTTGAATTTACCAATTTTACTGTTTTTTAGTTTTTAAATTTGTTTTTCCTCTTTATTATCTCATTTCTCCTGCTTTGTCTAGGTTGCATTTCTTCCAATTTCTTGAAGAGAAAATTCTTATTTATTCTTTGTTTCATAATTTGAGTGTTTAAGTCTATGTATTTTCCTTTAAGCAAAACTTTCACTATTACCTTTTAAGAAATTCTATGGAGAATTTTGGTCTAACTGGCGGTCACCTCACTATCTGTACCATCTCCTGTGCCCTTGCCACAGTGGCTCTGATTTGGGATGACCTGTACCCTTTCCAGAGTCCAGGCCTGCTTGGGCTTCACACATCACATTTCTTTAATGAATGCTTAGGAGCAGAGCACCTTTCTCGTGGCCCACAGGAAAGATCCTACAGGGATGGATTCTGATATTCGACAACTATCCTCTAGCCTCAAAAGGTTCAATGATAAATACACCCTGAAGCTGACCATTGTTGGTGGGAGGACAAGGCAGCAGCAGGCAGCTGGGTGCACAAAGTCCACTGCTAAGTTTTTTGACCACAGTGGGAGGCTGGTCATGGATACATACGAGCCTGAAGTATCCATGCCCCACAACAGTCTCGCCACAGGAAGAAAAATAAAATAGCCACTTCTAAAAGTAGCCATCTTTCTGCTGATCATGCTGAAATACAGGGTGAGGAGGAAAGAAACTGAGATCTTAAAATGAATAAAGAGAGAAATGTTTAAAATGTTCTTTTTGTTCTGAACTTTTAATCCATTCATGATAAATAGGATTTTCCAGCGCAGATATAAGAAGCTGTAGCTCTGATACCTAGCTGTTACAGCCTCCTTGACCCTGACTGCGTTGTTTTGATTTTCTGGAAAAGCATTTTTGTTAAAAGCTGTACAGATTTCCTCCTTCATACTCGAAGTACTTTATATAGTACATTCTGCCATGGAGCATTTGAAGACTCAATTTTTAAACTTGATAACCTGTTGATAATTGTGCTAATTCTTGTTTCAATAGCTGTTCCCCTTAATTCAGGATACAACAACTTGTGCACAACAGCTGTCCTTTACACACCACTTTGTGGGTGTGCATAATCTGACTTAGGGAGAATTGGGGGAAAAAAACAGCTTTTTAATTTGTTTAAAGCAGACCTTCCGCCTGTTACCTTCTGTGCTCTTAACCAATTAAGGGAGCCAATGGCATCTCTAGCTTAAAACGAAAAAAAAGAAACTGTTCTACTGATGCTTGAGAAGTTTGGCAGGGTATAGAGTTAGATGATTATTAATCATTTAGTTTTCCACATCCTCACTTCATATTGTTTCAGATGCCAGACATGAGTTTAAAAACTCTTACTAGTACCATACTTGCCAATCTATGATTAATCAACATTTAAAAACAAGTTAGCATAGAAATGCTTTGTATCTATGTAATGCTTTGCTCTTCTTCAGAGTTTTAGAACTAAACAATGTTAAGATCAATAAAAATACTCAGATTTATGTATGTGATTGTACAACACATTGTGACAATTGACAAAATAATTTCATTTTTACATACTGAACACATACCAATATTTTAAATTCCAAAGCCATCACCTACAAGCTCTTTAACAATATATGTTCCTTGATAACACAAACCAAGTCATTTGCAGGCTTGAACAACAAAATTTTGTCCACGTTCACCTTTAATTTATACTAAAATGGTATTTGCACTACTTTCCAAAATTTTGCAAATTAAAGTTACTTCATCTAGTTTTGTCATAAGTCTGTAATAACAGGGACTGTTATTAGACAAATGGAAAACTGTGGCTAGCAGAAGTCAGCCAATCACTTACTGAACTACTTTAAGAAATTTTAAGAACATTACTGTACATTTAGAGTTGCACATTTTTAAAAATAGGCCTGGACACAGAAAAAAGGAATGTAATGAATCCCTCACAGACTTCACAGAATTTAAAGCTTTCCCCTTCATCTCATCCTACACACCAGAACTGTGTGAATAGGTTCTTAATTTAGCAATAGCAGGAAGGATAGTGTGCAGTTTTCTGTGGCAATGGAATTTAAAATTCTGCATGTTTAGCTACACTGTGAACGTGGCTAAATTTCTTTGCTAAACAAATCTCTATATTTAATCTCTTTAACATGGATAGTAATTCTTTGTAATTTATTGCAAAATTTATTTACCATAATTTTACTTTGTTTGCCACCAAAACACCCAACATATGTCAACACTAGGAAGCAAAATTAAGCTGACTTTCAAGCAACCGCAAGAGTCAAGCTTTTGTAGCCTAAGAAAACAGTGTAAAATCTAAATACTTACCACTGCAATTTATATCCCACATGGATAATACCCACATGTGATCCCGGCACAAAGGTCTTGTGCAAAAACTGGGAAGAAGGCATGGTTAACTCTCAAAGGATATTAACTCCCACAAGTCAGCAGGTCTGAGTCAGCATTCAAAACAAGATTAATCTGGGTTCTAGTCCTAGGAAGGACACTATCTCGCTACTATAAATACAAAGCAATGTCTTTAATTTAAAAATCCACTTTTCTGGGCCTCACCTACCAAAGGAGAGACAGAGTAAGTCCATTCCTCTTAAAGATAACAGCTTGTGATCTTTCCACAAGATGCACTGAAGATGACTGCAAATCCAAAGCACCTAACCTTTGCTCTAGAACCACTAGCGAACTCGACCAGTCCTAACATCTGATTTTATGGAATCCTTTCAAAACAAGGGCAGAGGAGGCTCAGACTGGCAAGGTTACTGCACAGCTACTTCTGCTTCACAGCTTATATGCAGAGAAACAGAAGGTGGGAATTAAGACCAGCTGTTAAGCTGACCAGCTGCGTACAGCTGTTAAGGGGCAAAAAAAAGGGGGAGGGGGTAAAGGAGTAAATATAGCTGAGCCATCGACACATTCCACCTAGATAAGCCTAATACAACATAACTGGTACAGAGATTTACAATTAGGCCCCCTGCCCGCCCCCACCCTCCTCAAAGCCTTGAACAACCGAGTTTCCTACAACGCGATGCAACATGGTGTCGCAGAAAAAGCATTGTCTGGCTAGGTGGCTTAACTTACCGCTCTCCAGGCATCCATTTCCCAGACCAGTGGTAAGGGGGAGGGGAGTATGGTGAACGGGATCACCAAGGCCCCTTCCGTCTCTGACATTCGACCCAGTCAAGGGTCCCGAAATTCCAGACCCCGAGCGGGCAGCGGCCCTTCCGCCGTCCCAGCGCCACGGTCCCCGGGCGCAGGAAACCCCGACCCCTCCCCGCCCCGTTCTTGGTGAACGCCAGGAGGCACCTCCCCGCCTGGGGCGCGCCCAAATGAACGCACTGCCTGCTCAGCCGGAAAGGCTCGCTCCAGGAGCCGGACGGCGCCCCCGGCCCAGTGAAGCCCGGCGGCAGGCAGCAGAGCCGGGAGCCGAGCGCCAGCCCCTGCGGCGGAGGAGGCGGAGGAGGCGGCGGAGGCGGGCCCCACCCGGGACAACGCGCGCGGGAGCGACGAGGAGCGCAGAGGGGGCGCAGTGCGCGCGCGCGGAGAGGGATGTGCCCCCAGCGGCCGCGCCAGAGGGCCGGACAGGCGCCCTCCTCAGACCCTCCTTCGTGCTTCCACTATCTCCACGCAGAGGCTTGGGGAGCCCCGTGCTTCCCTCTCGCCCGCCTCCCGCACTCACCCCATCGTCGCGGGCGCCCGGCTCCACGCTCGGTAGCCGCCCGCAGGTTCGCGAGCCCGCGAGCCCGCGAGCCGGCGCCAGCGCAGGCGCAGACCTTGACCGACCCCCGAAGCGCGAGGCGGAGCGTGACGCACTCGACGCCGCCGAGACCGATCACGTGAGGCAGACGCCGCCGCGCCGCCTCGCCCTAAACCCGCAGCAGGAGACGCCTACCAACTCCTGGCAGCGGTTCGCCGCGGCAAGGCAGGTGTAGGGTCACTCATTACACCTGTCTTAAAGCCATGGGGCTCCACTATCCGGAATACCGTATCCTTGGTGCCGTACGGTGGCCCGGCCTTGCCACAAACAGCCAACGCGTTCTCTAGTGCTGTCTGCGGGCGGACCCTTGGGAATTGGCAGTTGTGGGTGGCAAGCGCGTGCGCAGAAGACTTGAGAAGGCGCAGCCTAGCTCCCCTTTGTAACCTTGGTTAGATTTCGTTAAACCTTCGGAGTCGCATTTTGTCAGCTACTGACACTGCAGTTCACAGAAGAACACCTGTATGCTTTGGACTGTACAAATCACTTTTAAACCCTGTTTCCCTTCAACCTCAACTTACAGGACTTGGATTTCACTGCACCGGGAGTTAGGAGGCCTAGGTCAAGTCATAGCCCTGACCCATCCTGGGAGTGACCTTGGACAAGTCTCTGGCCCCTGAGCCCCAGATGTCTGAAAAGTAACGCCTGCCTTGCATGCATTCTTTGGCCCTTGTAAGAATCACTGGGAATAATTGTCTGGCTGCCTCTAACTTGTAAAGTGAAAGGCACACAGATGTGAGGGGTTGAAGCAAACCGATAGGTCATCCTGGAGAGCGACAATCTTCACGAGGCTCGTCAGCTAAGTGAAGTTAATGCATTTCACTTGGGCTCAGTCCAGTAGGCGAGTCCACTGGAGTAAAACATTGGTCAGGGTATGGCTGTAGGTGAGTGGCTCTCCCTAAGAGCACTTTGTAGATAGTGATTCCAAAATTTTGTGTGGTCTGCTTGAGCTGGCCTGATTAATTGCTTCTTGGGATGTGGGAGACCATGCTACCTAATTTCGGCAAATGCTCTGCTGAGGTACCTACTGTGTGCCATTGTCCTTGCCTGAGCTCTCTTGGGGAAACTTAGAATCCAATGAAGGATATAAAAGACTCTGGAAATTCAGAAGTATGAGGGGCCTTTCCACTTAAGAGAGAACCAGGAATGACTTCATAGGGTAGGAGGTGTTTGAATTGGGCTTTGGAGGATGAACGAGTGGAATCTGGACTAGTGGAGAAAGTCATAGCAGCAGGAGATAAGATTGTAAAGGTCAGGTGGTGGGGTTTGATAGAGCAAATCTTGACTGTCAGTTGCAGGCACCTGGCATCTAATTAGCATGCAGGGATAGATTTTAGGCTCCGCAGGATGACAAGGCCACACAGTAGCTCAGAATGATTAATCAGGCAGCAGTCAGGGAAGGACATTTACGTCAGAATTATGTTTGCCCTGTCTTGTGTGAGTTCCTATTCAGATGTATTATTCGAAAAATAAATAAACCAGGTAGGCATCCAGCATGTTCATAAGCACAAATAATTCATTTCAGATTAGAAAGCAGCAGTTATTCTCCTGTGGTAAAACCTAAAGAGGAGGTAAAGATTGAAATTAAACACACAACAGACTTAACAGAGTGGGGAAATCCCAGGCTGACAGGAACACTCCTGTCTGGAGCTGAGCCAGTCCATTTCTTTGTGCGGCAGGTCACCGTGTAGGCCTCTGCCCTTCCAGCTCTTAGTTCCTGGTCAGAACCCTCCCAGATCCTTAATTGGCTCTTCTTGGGCATATGAATGTTGGAAGTCAAAACCCTCTATTTTCTGATTCAGGGTTGATCCTAAAGTTAGTCTTTCATTTCTCTGTCCTCATCTACCCGTTCTTTAATTTCGTTCCTCAGTCTATCCATACCTCCAACCTCCGTCTCAGATGTCAGATAGCATCCTCTAACCCAGCTGTGATCACCTCACTCCTCATCTTAAAAACTTCCAGTGGGTCCCTGTTGCCCCCTCCACCCAAATCCAAGCTCCTTAACTTGACTCGCAGGCTCTCTGTGTCCTGGCCCCTCTACCAGTCTGTCTGCCTCATCCCCAGTTACATTCTGGGCTTCAGCCATGTGCAGCCTCTCAACGTTTTGCAAATTCTTGTGTTCCTTAAACCCTTTTTCCCCTTTCATCAACTCTTGGCAATCAAACATATTAACCCTTCAAGGCCACTTGCCTTTTCCCCCAAAAAGCACTCTCTGATCAACTTGGGCAATATTGGTTGCTTTTGCCCTTAACTTCCCCTAGCACAAAGTTTGGGGCAGTTCTAACATCTGCCTTATGTTACAACCATTCATGAAGGTGTCTCCCTTTCCCCTTGCCCGCTCACTAGGACAGAGCTGTCTGACTTGTTTCTGGCCCTCCAGCTCAGGGCTTGGCAAAAAGAGTGCCCAAATACAATGCTGGTGGAGAGGATCTGGGTTCTTGGGGAAGGGGCGATGGGAAGGAATGCTGCCAATGGAGCTTTGCTTAAGCACCCTCTACCCCCTACCTCCCTCCCTCTCCTGCCAAAATGCTTTCTAGAAACTTGTCTAGTGCCCTCAGGCTCCATGGGCCCTTATGTCCACAAAAACAGCTTTACACAGGCTGTCATCAGTGGAGTCCAGGCTACTGTGAGCAGCTCCGTCCAGATAAGGTCATCTGCGGTCCTTCCCGAGCAAGGGGTCAGTGACCTTCTTTTCTGTTCAGCTCACAACTCTCAGGCCCCTGCAGTCCTTTGTGCCTGTCTCTGCCACTCCCCTTCACACCCCCAGGCTGCAGCCACAGGCCAGCCGCTGCTGGTTCTCTTCCCAGAACTTTCACTTGCCTGTGTTCTTGTACAAGTCCCCAGACTGCGAACACTTAGTCCTTTGCGCTTCGAGGGCCCTGCCTGCTTCCTGACAAAGTCCTGTTCACCCTTCATTGCTCAGCTCACAGAGAGGATGTTTGCTGCTCTCCCTGACCGTGACCTCACTACCTGATGCTGCAGAGCTCCCCCACAGTGCTGTTTTTTGTGCCTTGTATGCACTTTACAGATTGGAAAGCTAGATTCTGGGTCCTGGAAGATTGGTTAAAAAATAGATCCCCAGCCCCAAGTCAGACCTACTACAAAATTTCCAGAGGGGTGGGGGGGTGGGCAGTGGTCTCTCTCTGTCTAACACAAGTCCCAAGTGATTCTTCTCAGACAATTTTGGAAAACAACAGCTCTAAACTGATACCTTGACTCATAATAGTAACCTAAACTTTGAAAGTTTCAATTCCTGCAGGGCTCAGGAATGTGTGAGTGAATGAACCTGCAGCCCAGAGAGGAAACTGGAGTCCAATCCTAAGGAGAAATGATCAGGGCTTGAGACAGGGACATACCATGTGCTGTGAGTGTCCATAAGAGAACAAAAATGCACTAGCTGCAATCAGGGAAGGCTACCTGGAAGAGGTGACCCACAAAGCATGACTAAGGTTTAAACTAGTTGGGCTCCAGAAGAAGTGTGGGATGGGAAGGAGTCCCAGACTTCTCATTCTCCCTGACCTAGGTTCCTTTCCCCAAATTTGCCTTTGTTCCAAGCATACCTACAGGCAGAGCCTATGCCCCTCAGAAAGGTAACTCTCAGGTACTCAGAATATTTGCTGACCTCTGAGAGGGATCATGAGACACTTTACTTGGTATCTAAGTGACACACACACTTTTGAAATACAAATGAAGTTTTACCTAGCAAGGACTGAGTCAATAAAACATCAAACATTTGCACAATAGTCTTTGGGTTTTCCAAGTAGTTACGGGATAGTTATTCCCTCTGATTTCGTGTGCTCAGGGAAGTCCTGTGACCTGTTTCCTAGTGAGATAAGGCTGGGATGGCACCACCTCCACCATTTTTGAGAACAGAAGCACAATCTCATAATCCCACTCAGAGGTCAGTTGAGGAGTTGGTGCCTGGCACTTGGGAAAGGATCTGTGGACAGTGAGCTGCAGGGCAGAGGGGAGACTGGCCCTTTACCTAAGATTCTCTGATCATAAGACACCCAACGAGCTTGTCACAAATATAGGTTCCTGATGTCAACCAAGACCAGAGGAAGTGAAGTGAAGCAGGACCCTATGGGGTCCTCCCTGGTACAAATCCTTTCTTTGTCCTCCATTTCTTATTCATTCAGCCTCCTTGACCTTCCCTGCGCTCCAAAGGACAGGTTCAAACAGTTACTAATCAGGGAAGGGAGTGAATGCAGAAAGAAGGGAGGAACAGTCAAGAAATAGTAGTGCAGACTCAGGGCAGGGTCCTGGTTCCTCCTCAAGGAATATGCATAACTGTATCTTTGAGTTCTTTTGTAGGAACTAGGGCCCCACCCAGGTGGAGGACGGCAACTTCAGACAGAGCACAAGATTCCTGGAGCATTGCCCTGTAACCTCACGCTAAATTTTTTCTATAAAACCTTTTCTGTGAAAACCATCGGGAAGTTCAGGTCTTTTGAGCATGAGCCACCCATTCTCCTTGCTTGGCCCTGCAATAAACCTTTCTCTGCTTCAAACTCCGATGTTTCGGTTTGTTTGCCCTCACTGTGTGTTGGGAACACGAACTTTTGTTCGGTAACAGAAGGCCTTCAGAATTTGAGTCACATGTGAATCACATGATGAGGCAAAGAGGGAAGCACTGAACTAGATGTGGCACGTTGCAAGGTCAGCAGACCTGGGTTTGAGTCCTAGACCTGCCGCTTCCCAGTTGTGTACCTTGGGGGCAAAACCCTCCCCCTCTCAGAGACTCAATATCCCCGCCTCAGGATGAGGGGCCTTCCTGAGCCCACCTTCTGAGTCCCTGAGGGACTCTCCCCAGGATGCAGCTCTGG
Source organism: Camelus bactrianus (assembly GCF_048773025.1). Lineage (NCBI taxonomy): Eukaryota > Metazoa > Chordata > Mammalia > Artiodactyla > Camelidae > Camelus > Camelus bactrianus. Next base: position 47,444,007 of record NC_133542.1, read on the forward strand.
TGCGATGGAGACTGATTCTCATTCACATGGTGGATGTGGAGGAGGCAGCAGAGCTCAGGGAACAGGTCACCCTTCTCTCTTGCTCCTGGGGTGAAGGGACTCTATAGTTCCCTTAGATCCTGCTAACCTCTGGGTGGTGGCTCCCCTCTGGGGCATGAGGCAGAGAGGGGGAGTGCAGGGACCCCACCACTAAATCTAACTTCTGCTTTTCCTGGTGCTGCTGCACCTTCTAAGCCTCGGTTTCTCATCTGCACAGTGGGGCTCTCTTGGTGGGAGACTGGCGCATGCACAACGTGTAGGGCACACGCAGTAAGTCCCTTGTAATTGGAGACTTGTATCGTTGTTACATCACTTAACAAATACTTATTGAGCACCTGCTATGTGCCAGTCGCTTGCCTAGATCCCTGCTTGTGTGGAGGCCACATTCTAGAGGGTGGAGACAGACAGTGGACACGATACATGTTTAATATTTAAACAGTAAAGACACTGCATAGATTTGATGTTTAAACAATAAAGATAATACTAGGTTTAATATTGAAATAAACAAATGTAATTATCTAAATAGTAAATAAAACAGCTGCTTATTATTTAAATAATAGAGTATGATAACATTAACTTAAATAAATAAAGATGAGATGTCAGAAGATGCGGAGGTAAAGGATGGAGAAAACCGCTCTGGACTTCAGTCCCAAGAGGAACAGGATCTTGAGCGCTGATCCCTGTCACTATGTTTAGTAGGGCTGGGGCATTTTTAATTTGTAAAGTGGACGCCACTTTCACCTCCTACAGGAAGCCTTCTAGGAATGCCATACCCCTTTTCCTCTCACAGTCTGTGGTTGTATTGGCCCCTGTGTTTCCTATGAAAACTCGCCTTGTTCTCATCCTAGCTGACGCTAGCTGAAGGCTGACGAAAGCTAAGGTGTGCTAAGAACGTTCATCCAACACTGTGTGTAATTTTTGTAATGACACCATAAGGTCACTTCTTGTACCGTGTTATGGTGGAGATAATTTTTGTACCTTGCCCAGGTCACACAGCTGGAAATGATGGAGTTAGGATGTTAGCCTGGGCCACCTGGAGCCCCACCTCAAGGGGTGACAGCTATTTTTCTTCACACCTGCCTCATGCACTGCCTGGCCCCCAGCCCAGGACATCCCCCTCACAGGTGAAGAGGATAAGGGGCTTGCTCAGGGTGACACCAGGAGCTGGTGTCTGGTAGCTAAGGTGAACAATTATTCCTGTCTGCCCAGGACCATCCCAGTTTTGGCACTGAGAGCACTACATCCTGGAAAGCCCCTCAGACTGGGTCAGATTGGGACAATTGGTCACCTACAAGCAGAGCTCAGATAGCCTCTTGTCCTGCCCCCACAGCCCCCATGCCTGAGCTCAGGCTATTTTTGATGAAAGGAAAAGGCTTCACTCATGCCTCACGTTTTATGAAAAGTGTAAGTTGCTGCAGGTCCTCTAATGTAACCAAATGACTTTTCTTAGGGGGGCTCCCAGACCTGCAATGGAAAGTAAACTTGTCTGTCTGGAGGACAGGAATCTTTAAAGATGTATCTAGATTCAGACCCAGTAATGCCATCTCTATGAGTTCCTCCTTAAGGGAAAAACAGAAATATGGGTAGTGATTTCTGAACAAAGATATTTCTTGCAGAGCTGTTTGTACAAAAACTTGAATAAGCTAATGTAAAGTAGAATATCATGCAGCCAAGAAAAAGGTCATGTCATAGGAGATTTAATAACATGAAGGAAAAGCACATGACACTATTTTAAGTGGAAAATGGAGGTTATAGAACTATATAAGCACAACATGAACCCAATTTTGTTTTAAACAATGTATACAACCTAAGTGTCCTGCAGCAGATGAATGCATAAAGAAAATGTGAGGTGTATATAAACATATATACGCCCTGAATGAAATGTCATACAGCCACAAAAGAAGGAAATCGCACAGTTTTTGACAACATGAATGGACCTTGAGGACATTATGCTAAGTGAAGTGTCAGGCAGAGAAAGAAATACTGTGTGATCTCACTTACATGTGGAATCTGAAAAAAGCCAAACTCACAGAAACAGAGAGTAGAATGGTGGTTTCCAGGGACTGAGAGGTGAAGGGAAAAGGGGAGGTGCCGGTCAAACAGTACAAACTTCCAGTTACAAGATGAATAAATTTTGAGGATCTCATATTCAGCATGGTGACTGTAGCTAACCACACTTATCACATACTTGAAGGTTGCTAAGACATTAGCTCTTAAATGTTCTTACCACATATAAAAAATTGTAAATGTGGGAGGTGATGGATGTCTTAACTAACCTTATTGTGGTAATCATTTCACAACATATACGTGATCAAGTCATCACTTTGTAGACCTTAAACTTATACAATGTTAAATGTATAAGTTTATGATATTTTAATGGTATCTCAATACAGCTGGAAAAAATTATATATATGCATGAAAAAAAGGCTGAGGAAATACTTCAGAATAACAGTGCTTTTCTTTAAGGTAATTTTAATTTTCTTCTTTACATTTCCCTGAAATAAAAATTTCGTTCAGTAAGTAAACAGTAATTTTTACCATCAGAAAGTCAATAGGTAAAAGAAATACTGCATAAAACTGTTCTGTACTCAGCTGTTCTCATTCGGCCTGTCTTTCCTTCTCAGTCCGCCTGAGGTAACGGGGCCATAGAGTAGAAAGCAGTTAAGAGAGCCCTGGACTGGGAGTCAGAGGGAGCCTCCCAGGTCTTGCTTACACCAGCTCCTCTGCCTGCATGTGACGTCAGGCTCAGATAGCCGTTTCTCTGTCCCTTCCTCTGCTGTCTGTCCCTCTGCTACGGCACCCATCGTCCACCACGTTTACATGCAGCCCTCTCATTTCTCTTCAGTTTGTTTCCGCAGAGCGGCCTTCCCCACTCCCTGGGACTGTCTGCAATGCTGAAATGAACCACACGAGGGCGCCAGAACCACACTGGTGACATCCTGCTGTCCCTTCAAAGTTGTCCCCAAAAGCCGGAGATGATACCAGTCACCGCAGGTCTGAGATGCTGCCTCTCAGAGGGAGCAAGAGAGAGGGAACTGACTTGTAAACTCTGTCCTAGGAGAATCCCTACCCCTACCCCTGTCTTCCTAGAGCTGCTGTACTGACCAAGGCGGCCACCCTCAAGCATCAGAGGCAAGTGGAGGTGGACTTGCTGTGTGTCTTTGAGCAACCCCCTATCCCTCTCTGGACCTCAGTTTCTGGCCCGCACTTCTGGGTCTCTATGCAGAGATGCAGGGAGGCAGGCGTCAGGCTGACCACAACTTCCTGTCGACTAGTTGAAGGAGATGTTTTCTGTGCTCAGCTTCCTGCTCCAGGTCATCAGCTTGTCCCAGACCCTGTTTCATGCTCAGTGTTTGTTAAATTGAACCAAAACAGAAATTTAAATACTCCCCCAAACATAAAACAGACGTTAGAGGGGACCACCAGAGACATTTTCTCCTCTCTTTTCAGGAAATATTCCTGGTTGCAGAGCGCTGGGGTTGCCCTTGGCCCCTGGTCCTTGCTGGGCCCAGGAACATGCCAGGGCTTTGCCTTCCCTTGAACACGGGCCTCCCACAACAAGCCGTGTGTGTGTGTGTGTGTGTGTGTGTGTGTGTGTGTGTGTGTGTGTGTGTTTGTGTGTGTGTGTGGTGTGTGTGTGGTGTATGTATGTGTGGTGTGTGTGGTGTGTGTGGTGTCTGTGTGTGGTGTGTGGTGTCCGTGTGTGGTGTCCGTGTGTGGTGTGTGTGTTTATGTGTGTGTTTATGTGTGTGGTGTGTCTGTGTGTGTGTGTGTGTGGTGTATGGTGGGTTTGTGCAATGAGGGACTAAGGAGTTGGAGGTGTGGATTCTGGGTCACTGGAATATGGAATCAAAGCCTGAGACATTGGGGCAGCAGGCGAGGAAGGGGCCTGCTAAGAGATGGAGGCCACGTCCTCAGGAGTGAGGGATGAGAGAGGCAGTGAGCTCCTCCAGGGCAGGGTGAGGTCGGGCTCCACTCCAGAGTAGGCTCCCGGGCATGCTAGGGACCCTGTGCTTCCTCAGTGCTGAGCCGTGTGTGAGGGAGGGGCTTGGGCTGCAGACCCCCGGGCTCTCGCTGCCTTGGGCAGCATAAGCACAGGATGATGATGATGGTGTGAGGGCAAATGGGAGACTGCCCACCTTTCTCCAGAAAACAGGCCACCATCTCCCAGGCTTCAGGGAGACCAAGGGGATGAACACCCCTCCCCTCGCCCTGCTCTGCAATTCTCCCTCCACAGGAGGAAGCCCTTGGAGGCCCAGAGGACTTGCCCTCTCCTACCATGGCAGGCTGTGCTCCACCAGGCCTATTGGACCCCCGATGATCCCTGACCTGTTACCTCAGCCCAGAACACCAGCCGTCCAGGCTCCCTACTCATCCTCCAATTCCGCCCCCCCCCCCCGACATAGGGGCACCATAGCCCCTCTCTGTTACATCACTCGTAGTTGCCTGCTTTCCCCCCACACTGGAAACTTCTTGAGGGCAGGTGTTGGGTCCCATTTTCCTCTGCCTTCACTGGCCTGAGGACCAGTAGGCACTCAGCAAATGTTTGCTGAACAAATTAATTTGTTTTCATTTAACGAGCTCATTAAGGCTCTAGCTTCCTCCTAATTAGGAAGCAGGAAGGCTCCTTTTTTCCTGTAACAATCTACCTTTGGGGGATGATGGCAGATCTTCAGCTTCGGCAAGAAGAAGGCAATCAAACTAGATCCTGGGGCACACATTTGCATTTTAAAGAAATAGGACATGTGCGCTCAGTGAGGTACATTTAAACAAGACATTGGGATATTAAAAGCTTCACATTAAATATACATTATCATACAGCTTGTCACACAGAATTAGAGCTTTACAGGACACTTTTGAGGAGTAGGTGGTGGGCACAAGGCTTTTGGCCCTTGTGACACCGCAGCCCCGGGGAAGGGGGGAGGGGCGGAGGGCTGTCCATGCCCAGAGGACGCTGTGTGGGTCTCTGGGCTGTGCTGGCTCCCCTGGACAGCCTGCTCCATTTGTCTCTGCTGGTAACCAAGTCTGGAAGGTAGAGACAGTTTGCTGAATGACCATTTGATCCAGCCAGGACCCTTCACGAGCGTCGATGGGCTAACTCCAAGTGCCAGCGGACCTCATCTGTCACTTCTGCACGCACTGTCCCCGGGGCCTGTGAGAGCACATGGTAAGCCTGGCTGTCTGTCCCTGCTGGGCCCTTGGTCAAGTGGCATCAGCCACTTCCCTCAGAGTGTCTTGGAGAACCAGCCAGAGCTGGTGTTCCAAATCTTCAAAAGGCCACCTCTGGGTCCTGTGACTGTCAAGGGCTCCCCTGTAGATATGGTGCCCTTGCTCGAAGTTACATCAAGATTCCTCTCGGCTCATCCACCAGCCTCTGAGGGGAGGCAGCCCAGAGCCTCCTGGGAGGGCAGCACAGCTCAGCCTGACTGGCCCAGCCGCCCAGAGAGGAGCCGCCGCCTCACACTTTCTTTAGAAGGGCAGCTCTGTGAGCCTCTCTCCTGACAGGCAGGTGGGCCCTCTCTCCCCACAAAGCCTCCTTTCTTCTTGGGGCTGCCATCGTGTTCTGGGGGGCCTGCCCAGAAGGCCCTTGACTCTTCAGTGCTCAAGGACATTACCACTCAAGTGGTCGGGGCGTTACGGACAATAATGGAGCCAGCCATGGAAGGAAAGAAAGAAGGGAAAAACTCCAGCAGCTCTGTGGCTCTGAGCAACGACGGCAGCCTGTCAGGGGCTGAAGGCTGTGTTCTGAGACAAAATGCTAGAGAGAGATATTGTATGGCAGGAGCTTGTTTTTTTCCCTCAAAGAAATCCAGCTCATTTTTTTTCTCCCCATTAATTGGCAGCAGATGAAAAAAAAAAAAAAAGTCAAAACAAAACCCAAACCAACGCCAGTAACCTGAATGTGAGTGTTTCTGAAAGGGAAAAGCTGTTTCAATTGTTAGATGTCCAAGAAAACATGAATACACGCTGACAGAGGAAACAGTCACAATTAGAGGAAGAAGAGGGAGAGGTTCATAAAATTAAGGAAAAAAATTTCTTTCAGCAGCTCCCATCCTGTAAGCTGGCTCCTCTGCCGGACTCAGTCCCAAAGGGGAGCTGGAGGTTGGGCCTCCCAGGGAAACTTTAGGAAGATGGAGGCGGGGAAAGGAGGGAGGCCCAGGAATCCCTTAAGAGAGCAAAGACAAGGCCAGAGGGCGAGGCAGTCTCGCTTATCCTCAGACCTCAGGCATTTGCTTCTGAGGAGAAATCTGCTCTGAAGATTGTCTACCAAGAAGGGTTGTGGGGCCCATGTACTGCCCCACCTGTGGCCTCAGGAAGAGCCCTGCAGGAACCTGGACTTGCTGGTGGAGGCCACCCCCGTCCCCTTGACAGGCTGCCTCCCACGTCCCCAGCCTCTAACTGGATCCTTGGGATCCAGTCTCCTTTGACACCTCTGTTTGGACAAGTGCCAACTCCTCACTCATTTTCCCATTCAGTAGGAAAAAAAAAAAAGAGGAAAGTGTGAATCACTCCAGGTCCTCTTGCCTCAAAGGATGTTTTGGAAAACACAAAACAGGTGAAAGGTCAGGACTGAGGCTTTGGCGACTAGACCCAGGCCACAGGCAGGAGGGGCTGGGTCCACCTGGACGGAGACAAGGACTTGGGAGGCTGAGCAAGAGCAAGAGGCGGGCTGGGCAGGAAGTGGTTGCCAAGGAAACAGCTTTTGCCGTAGCAGCCACCTAAAGGGGCTGGGCTTCTAGTGCTGCTCAGCCCTGGCAAGTCCTCTCCCGTCACTGGGCCTTCGCCTCCAATCTGAACAGTGGGCCTGAAGCATCTCTGAAGGCCTGGCCGTGCTGGTGATGTTCAGACTCGGTTCAGCCCCCTGGAGCTGGGGACGACGGTCACCAAACTTCCGTTCCACTCAGACCACTGGCAGGCAGCATGATGCGTGCTTGGTGAAGGCGTTGAAGCCTGTGCTGTGTCTGGGTCCCTCTCACCTCATTCAGTAGGTGGCAGCCATGCCTTCCTTGCTGCTGGGTGGGATGATTCTATTTCTTCCATCGAGTTTAACTGTGGTCTGGTGGGTGGGTCAGAGGGAAAGGAAGGGGAATTGAATAACAGCAAACTTACCAGGTGTCTGCCCTGACTCTGTGAGAAAGACCCCGTCTCCTGTCAAGGGCAGGGACAAGACAGAGGTGGAGTGTGGGGGTGGGGGTGGGGGTGTTTTTACCTGTGTGGAAGCAGTGCGGACGATTGAAGGCGCCACGTCCCTCGAGAGGTCAGGCTTTGCCTTCCCCCAGGAGCAGGGTGACAGTGAGGCCATGGAGAGCCAAAGCACTGGCCTTGGAGCCCATCAGTCTGGGCTCCAGAACCTCCTCTGCTTATGGGCTGTGTGACCTTGGACAAGTTACTTTCCCTCTCTGAGCCTCCCTTTCCCCACATGTTAAATGCCTTACAGGGTGGCAATGACCAAATAATGGGGAGAGCTCGTTATGAACCGTTGGGTACTGTGTTCCTGGGGGTTAACACAGACTTGCCATCCCTGGGCTGCTACAGGCAGAAGGGAGAGCGTGGTTGCTGGGTCAACATTCAAGGCTACCATTGCTGGAGCCTGAGCCCCACTTCCTGCAGGCTGACTCTCAGGGGGCAAAGAAAACCCCTCTGCCCCACCGGCTGCCTCAGCCCTGCGCTGGGGGCTCTCCTCCCTCCCACCCCAGAGCCTGTCATACCTACCGCGTGCGCCCAGGAGACACACCTTGTTCTGGGAATGAAACCAGCAGGTAAGCACTGCCCCCCTCAGAGACCCTTTGAGGTGTATTAAGAAAAGGGATAAGAATATATTAAATGACTATTTTATTTACACACACTATTCATAAATAATTGAATCCTCTTTCTGGCTGCACAATGATTCCTTGGAGATCTCCTAATTATTACACTGAGTGACTTAAAGTGGATGACTGGGCTTGCATCTGTGTGTGGCCGTGTTCTCCCAGGTATGTGCTCATACTCACAGACACAGACACAGACACAGACACACACACACACCCCTCCCCCCAGAGGGGAGGCTCAGCGCACCAGCATTTGGCTCCCAGCACTAAGGGGGCCCAGTGGGAAAGCGGTGCCTGTACACAGGTGTGAATTTGTGGACAGCTGGAGAACAAAGAGCCGCAACCCCGGGAGCTCCCGCCCCGCCCCTCCGAGCTGCTCTCCTTTGTTCATCCTGGAAGGCATCTCTTTGGATTTGCAAATATTTTAATTCACAGAAACTCGAGGAGGGGTGAGGGTGGGGACCAGGGTAGCATGATGGCCAGTCCTTCAGTCATTATCCAGGCCTTTTCCAGCCCCCGTAAGTGGCAACAGCATTCTAGAGACATGCAGTGGTGTGCTAGTACCATACACACGACACAAACTGGACACGGTGGCAACAGTGGCCGGGTGGGTCGGCGGGGCCACCAGCTCCTCCACGTCTGGGCCCTGTCACAGAGCATGACTCACAGGGTCCGCACAGCCACGGGGTAGAGGAGGGACAAGTGCTCGGCCCCTTTGATGGGCAGCTTTCTGGTGGTGTAGTAGTGGATGACTTCTGGGACACTGTCGAACGGGGGGCTGTTCTGACCCAGGACGTATTTCTCTTTGGTTTTGGCCAGTTTCATGTGCATGAAGCCCTGGTTGCTCCTGTGAACAAAGTGCAGAGATGATTAGGATCTGCTTAGGATGAGGAAGGGGGTCGGGGGGCTGTGGAACAGGAAAGCAATTCTCAGAGAGCCACTCAGTTCTGCTCTGAACCAGGATATGTCATGTATTCATATTCCTTACCCCAAAGAATTCTTCTGGCCAAATCCCTGCTAAGGTTCAAGGATTCCTCTGGGACAGAACAGATCCCAGCCAGGAACAGGGCCTGAGACCAGCTTAAATGTGGTTGCACTTAAGAGCTCCCCTAATCCCAGCAGTGCACCAGGAACCAGCAGCAAACACGGCTGCAGAAGAGTCTTCTGACCTTGAGAGCTTTGGGGGACTTCTTCAGGAAAACAGACACACCCCTAAACTTGGCCCCTCTTCCTATTACTGATGTAGACAAGAAATTACACCTTGCCTGGCAGGCACAGTGTTTAAGACCCCATGCCCTGACAAGTGGGCAGGGCAGGGGTCATCACCCCTGCTTTACAGATGAGGAAACAGAGGCTCCCCCTTCATCAGGATGGAACTGTCATTAGGAAGGGGATGCCTTGCCAAGGACTACAATTCCCAGCCTCCCTTGTAACCACTGTAGCCATGTGAGGGACTCGTTTTAGCCACTAGAATGTGGGGAGAATGTGGGCTTTCCCCCTCTACCCCTACTCAGGCACTCTCCTCTCTGTGCTTCCTTCCTCTCCAAGGCCCAGCCTGAGCATTTCCTTGGCCAGGAAGTCTTCCAGGCTCTAACAGGCAGGGCTCCTTTCTCCCTCTGACTGCACGGAGGACACGCCTCCATCAGCACATGCCTGAATGAGCTGAATGAATTGTGATTACTTATCCATTCTCTCAATTTCCCTGAGAGCTCCAGCACAGGGCCCAGGCTCTGTGCCCACCATGCCCGGTGTCTGCTGAAAAGGGCAGTAGGTGGGCTCCTCGGAGGTCAGAGCAGAGCCCTGTGCCAGTGACCCTCACAGCCTGCCAGCTGCACCAGCATGGTGGGTGGAGCGCTGCTTCTGCCTGGCCTTTAGCGGACCTCTCCCACCCCCACCCAGGACTCTGGTCACATCGGATGGCTAACACCTCCGTCCACCTGCCTTGCCCAGGCTGCCCTTTCCCTATCCATTCAGCTCCAAGCCTGGCCTTCTATGATTTTGCCACCACACCTGTGGATGGCTTGGCTTCCAAAAGCATGGTCCAATTTACTGGGTGTGTGTCACTGAGTGAGAGAACTGGGGCTCTGATCTCCTGTGCCTTCTCCAAAGCCCATCCCCACCCTGCGCGAGGCCGAGAGCTCCAATGTGGACATAGGTTTGCAGTTTTGCAGCCCCTCTGGGCTTTGGTTCTTCTTGCTTTAGCTACGCCCACGCCAGAACTCTCTTCCAGCCAGAACGGATTCCCCACGCTTACCAGTGCCTGCTCTATTAATGTGTCAATTTGGACTCTAGGATCATTTTCACATGGGCAGAGCAAATGCTTAATGAAGTGCAGGCACTGAGCAATACATCTGCTCATAATGTATTTAGAAGTGTCACCCTCAGCTTAAAGGAAATCGTTCAGAGAGCAATTATGTTTCAAGAGAGGATAATTCCTGTAAAGAACTGAAATTTAAATCAAGATTTTTTAAGGTTGACAATGTTCTAATTACAGAGCCTGTGGCAAGTTCTGCTCCACAGTGAAGGGTCATTTCACTGGAGAATTGCATCGACACATCTGAGAAGCAGGAGGCGCACTTGCTTAAGCCATTAGAAAGGAACTGATGAGAGCATTAAGTAGAAAAACTGAGCAACTCCATCTGAGCTAAGACTCTGCTACCCACCTTGTTGGAGAGATTGCAAATCTGAGCTGGCCAGGAAAGGACTGTGATTGCTGGAATAAAGCGTCGAAATTAGGTGGCTAAGGAAACCAGGAATAGTTACAAAGCTTTGTGCTCTTGGAGGCCACATGTTCAGCTTTGCCTGCAAAAGGGGTGTGTAGGTTGGGGAGCAGGGCTGGAACTGCAGGTGAACAATGCAAAAGAGTGTGTGTGTGTGTGTGTGTGTGTGCACACGCGCGTGGCCTTGGACATGTCCTGCCCTGCATGGGGTGATGTTTTGGGTTTTATGTACCACAGATTCACAGCTGGGAGAGCAAAGCCTAGGATGTGTTAGATCACAGCAACCAGCCTTGAGCTGGTCTGACCGCTGCAGCTCTGCAGGCACGGCAGGGGTGAAGTTGCAGGGGGAGCTGATGTAACTTCTAAGGTTAAGGAAAATAGCTCATATGGGTTAATGCAATATTTTCACACCAGCTGTTCTTAAAACATCCACTGAGGGATGAAGTGGGCAGGGATGGTGGCAACAGCTGCCAGATCAGAGATGGGAGCTGAAGCTCCTCTGTTCTCAGCTGAGGGCTCGGTACAGCCACCAGGTATAGAAACTCCACACTGACGCCTCCACCTCAGACACTGGTGCCAGCACTGACCTGTGGTCCCTCCTGACTCTCCAGGCCCAGTGTTTCTTCCCCTGACGCTGGTGTTCCAGTACATGCTAGTTTAAAACTCTGAGCTGGGCTGTGCCAAGGGGGCAGGTAGTCACAAAGTTCAGAGACCAAGACAGGACTCAGGCCTGTGACCCTCAAGTCCATGGCCTGACCATTCCCTGTAGAGGGAGAAAGGCCCAGGAGCCGGCCCTCACATTAGAGCCCCTGTAGGAATGGCCCTTCCCCTGGGCTCAAGCATTGCACCCTGAACCTCAGGGTGGTTCTCTGGACCTCAGGCTGTCCTTGGGCCATGCTGGGCCATCCCAGCCCCTACTGGATCCACGGGGAGGCTGACTGGATGGCCTCAGAGGGCACTTCTGGGTCTAAGGTCCTGGATCCTGTGTTTATAAACATAATTTGCTGCCCACTTGGTGAGGGCTTCTGCAGCCTCACCGCCCCCTCCACTGCTGCCCCAGGCCTCCAGTCCTGCTCTCACTGGGCATGGGCCCGGACGGCCTTCGGGGTTGATATTTCCTGGGCACTTCCTGTGAGCCAAGCCCTGTGCTGAGCACTGATGGGAGGTGGCTGCGCCAGGGTCACATAGCAGTCAGCGCCAGCGCTGCTGCTTCTCCTTGGCGAGCCTTTCCCAGAGCCCACGCTCCTGCCCTCAGCACTGTCCAGCTTCAGGAGTGGCTCTGACTTAGCCCTCAGTGCTCCATGTGAGGCCAGGCAGGGTGGTGGGCAAGAGGCACCAGACCCTGAGCAAGTGGCTCCTCGACTCTGGGCCTCAGTCCTACTCCACTGGGCTGATGGCAGGTCAGAGCAGCACAGGGGCCTGGAGTGATCGGGGATGGTGTGTCCTGACTAGCAGAGCCCCCTGCCACAGAGGCAGGGTGGTGACCTATCACACAGGGTTGGTGGGCCCTGCAAAGTGAGCAGGCTTTCTTTTTGAGACAGTCTGTCAAACCCCAACTCATGCAAAAGTCAGGTTCAAAGCCTTGCCAACATATACCCAAGAAGTGTGCTGTGGTGATACATCCTGATGGGTCACGAGGTCCCCACAAGTGAGATGCCACCTAACAACAGCTGAAGATTTACAAACAGCTGCCAGGGGTGGCTTTAACGACCCTCAGCTCTATGCAGAAGAAGATAGCCAGCCCAAGATAAAAATTCCCAGGGAGGAGGGTGGGTGCCTCAGACAACCAGCATGCACAAGGATGCCGTGGTGCCCTGGACAACGCTTCCGGAGCAAGAAAAAATCAGGGCACCATCTCATCTCACCCCACCCGCTATCGTGGGATACCCTGGAGGAAACTGAGGTCAGAGAGAGCAGCAAGGTGGGCTGTGGCTGCGGCCAGAATGCAGGACCCATGAGTGCAGGGTCAGGTAGGCTGGGTCCTGGCCCCTGCCACCTCCCCGTCATCATTTCTGGGAAAGCCCGAGTCCCTGGGGAGCTCAGACAGGCTGCCGCCACCTGCCAAGCTCCTGCGTCAGCCCCGTTTCCTTTGATAGGCCACCTTGCAAGAGCAAAGTCACAATTAGGGGTGTCTCCAGTGGGTGACCTGTCTAATGAGTCTTGTAAGGCTGGCGGAGGCTAGGGTGCTGGGGCTGTCAGATCACTCATTATCATCACAAAAAGCACCTCCTCATCACCAGGATTATCAAACGTGCCTGGCGCGCCGGGCCTAATAACAGGCCCCACCTCGTCTCATAATCATGGGCTTTAATAAAACATCACTCAGCCCGCAGCTGCCCGCCCGAGCAGGGTGCGAGGCCTCACCTCTCGCTTTTAGACCTAATTGCTTGATGCATATTTCATGAAGAATCCTGGGTGATAGTTATATTAAATCACTTCTTTTCATGATGAAATGACTTAAAAATACTTGCATATAATATTTATGCAGGAGAAGGCAAGGAAATTGCCCTTTGGGACTAGCATGTAGGACCTGGTTACCAGAATCCATACACAGAGGCGATCTCTGGTTCACCTCTGTTGAAAGGTGGTTGGGAGCTGCTCTCTTGACTGAGATGCCCCCAAACATTGTCTATCAGCTCAAAACTGTCCATGGCTCCCCAGTGCCACTGCAGAATGCATGCTCGAACCCCCTGTGCACCAGGCTGAGATGAGCCGTTGCCACGTGTTATCTCACTTAAGCCCACAGCAATGTTGCTCAGTTGCTTAGTGTAACTCTTGTTCTTTGCGGATGGGGAAACAGGCTGCAGGAGGCTGTGTGCTCTGTCCCATGGGACATGGTGCAGCTGGGATTTCACTGCATCGGACTGATTCTAAAGCCTGTGTTCTCTTAGCCTGTGGTGAGCATTCAAGGCCCTGAAACTATGACTGCAGCCTTATCTTCCCCTGCTTGGCCACCCAAGCAGATTGATCCTGGTGTCCAGGTGGGCCTTTAAACTCTTTCTGCCCTGCAGCTCTGTGAGCTGCTGAGGTCAGGAACCCTGTTCATCGTGACATTTCTCAACAGGCCAAGCCTTACTCCCCTCTGGGCCCTCAGCACATGCCTGGCACACAGCTGGGCACTCTGTCCTTCTGTCTGTCCATCCATCCATCCAGCAGTTACCTAGTGAGGGTCTGTCCTGAGCCAGAGGGACAAGGCTCCATGCATCCTCTTCTCTGGACAGCAAGCTCCTGAGGGCAGGCTGGTGGTCAATCCACCCTGTCCCCCAGTGTGGCCCAGCCAGGGTAGAAGCTGCCTCCTCCAAGGCCAGACACAGTGGCTGCTTTGTCTGGCAGCCCTGGTCCCAGAAAAAGCCTGCAGAGCAAGTTTCGTGAGGGGCAGAGCCATGGGGAGCATGCAGAGGGTCACCCCTTCAGAGGGTACAAAGGCACCTGCCTCTCAAATCAGAAAGAGAAAGCTTACCTGAGGGAAGCCACAGGGAAGAATGGGTCAAACCCCTCTCTTTCCCTGGGATTTGAAAATAAATCATTTCTGGGTCCACTGAGCCGACCAGTGCCCCTGCCCGGGCCTAGATAAAATGTGATATGTGATACAAGTTCTCTCTTAAAGCCCCGTCTTCCCGATGGCCCAGGCCCTGTCTGCTCTGGAGCCCAGCAGGTCTCTAAGTGGCTGTATCCCCTCTTCTTCTAGTAAGGTCATTTAAATTAAACAATTGAATCTTACATTTTGTAAGATTCCTGGGGAGATAGGGAAGAGCAGAGAAAGGAGGAGACTGTGCATTTGAAATGCTCTCAACAGTTGGTTGCAGGATGATTCTCAGGGGAGGGAGGTGTCACAGGTCCTCTGCTGTCTGTGAACATGACAATGGCCACCAGCGCTCACCCTCAGGGCCTCAGTGTACAGGCCCTGAGACCAGCAGGGGAGGGCATGAGACCAGCCCAACGGGTCCTTCTGTCCCCACAGGTGTGCACTCAAGTCAGGGTGGAGATGGACACGGGCATTTGTGCTGAATTAATGGGGGACAGGTGTGGTTCCTGGCCTGGCTCTGATGCTGATCTGCTGTGACCTTGGATGAGGGAGCCGGCCTGGAGGGTGACCATGGCAAGATACCTCCTGCCTCAGTGGCTACTTAGAGGCCTACAAAACAGGTACTTCCTGCCATAAGCCCACCCCATGGTTGGCAATGCTGCCTCTGCGAGCAAATGGCTCTGAACTGTCTGCTCTTTGATCTCCAGGGAGGTGGGATACAACAAACTTTCCTCACCATGCCTGTGAGCAAGGTGCCACCACTCCAGAAACAGTGTGAGTGCCTGCAGAGAAGCATGTTCTGAGGAGAGCCCTGAGCCTGAAGTGGGAGAGAAATACCCAGATCTCAAGTGATGGGGGCCCTCCAGGGAAAGGTACCTGGCTGACATCTCCTGAGGGCCTACTGCGTGCAGGCCAGCATCTGCACACGTTGTGAACTTTCAGCACAGGGCCTGGGAGCCAGGCACACAAACAGGAACATGATAGCCGCTGCTGCCCTTGGTCTGTAACTGGACCAACCTGTAGCTTCACAAAGAAGCTGGGAGGGCTGGCGCTCTCTGCAAGACATCCACTGCACACACAAGAACACCAGGGGCCAGAGGGAGAAACAACCTGCCTGGGTCGCAGTGAGACAACTCCAGGGCTTTCCGAGCCAGAGGACCAAGACGTGAGTCCTAGTTGTGTGACGGGTTCTCTAACTGTGTAAAGCATGGAGTGGGGGGCATGGAGGACCCTTCCAGCTGAGACATTCAAGGAATCGAGGGAGCTGGGGGAAGGGGCTTATGAGGTCACACACCACCCACTGCCTTCCGAAACAGCCTTCAGGGTGACAAGCCAAAGACATATGCACCAAGTTATAGCGAACAAACATCTAAATGTGAACACCGCTGAGCCCAACAACTTGATTTACAACCAAATAATTAGACTTCAATAAACGCATCGGCAGCGATTAGCCTCCCCGAGAAGCCTGGGCATTTCTCAAGCTCTAAGTTGGCGGCTCAGGGTGAGGGCCTTCAGTAAATCACGATGAAAAGCCATCTCCAGGCAGAAGGAGAGCTGGCAGACGCATCTTCTGGCAAACATGGAGAGGCAGGAGGCTTGTTTTGTGCCACACAATGCGGCAGGTAGGTCCAAATGAATTCATCTGGAGCAACTTTCTCAGTAGTATCAGACAGGAAGATTTTAATGATCAAGACTGACAGCTGAGGGAGTGAGCCTCCCATGACTGGGAGCGTGTAAATGGGAGGGTAATGACACATGGGGGTCAAGCTGGATGACTTTTGCAGTCCTTTTGGTTGGTGTTCCCATCAGTCCTCTGGCTCGGCTAAGTGCACATGGAAACTGCAAGGGAAGGGTGGAGGCAGGGGTGACATATGAGATGTTGTCAGAGCTTTAGGAAGGGAAAAAGGGTCTAGCATGCTTTTGCTTTTCCTTTTCCTTTTTACCTCTGATTGAGGACTATTCTAGGAATACAAAGACCCTTTGTGTTTGGAGCAGGTGGGGTTGGTGGTGGTTGCTGGACTGAAGGCAGATGCCTGGGTTCAAACTCTGATCCCACTGATGTCTTTGGCTGGGCAGGTCCCCACTCCCTGAGGCTCAGCAACCCCATCTGGAAAAGGAAGAGGGGGTCCTTCCAGTGCTGAAGCTCTCAAGCCAATGAGAGACATCACAGGGGTGTGGGGGCTGCGCCAGCATCAGCAGGAAGACCAAGGCAGGGCAAGATGGCCATCCTCACGCTGAGGAAAGGCAGTGAATCCCTGGGCTTGGGATGGCACAATGGCAAAAGCAGGCTTCTTAACACCTGTGCCAACAGGACGGACAGAGTGCATTCAGGCCTGGAGGGTCTCCTTCTACTAGGACAAGCCCTTCTCAGCCCATACTCTCCGTGGAGCACTGGCTCTCGACTGGGCCAAGTCTACCTCCCTCTGGGGGTATTTGGCAATGTGTGGAAACATGGGAGCTGCTGGCATCCATGGGCGGAGGTCAGGGATGCTGCGTAACAGCCTATGATACACAGGACAGTCCCCACAACACAGAATAATCCAGCCCCAAACTTCAATAGTCACCTCGTGCCTCAAATCCTTCATCTATGAAATGGGAATAACAAAAGTTCACCCTCACAGGAGTGGTAAGGGGTCAGTGAGAACATTGTGTGAATGAAGCATGAACACCTGATACATGTTAGTTGTGTGGCTCCTCACTTAAGGGCTTAAGACAGCCCAGAATTTGCCAGAAGGCTTGGCGGCAAAGGGCTTCAGGCTATTTCCAAGGACCAATCCCAGACTGCACCCCCAACCAGCAGGTGCAGGGGGAAGACACCACACCCGAAGGAAGGTCCAGAACAGGGACTGGGCAGATACTGGGCAAAGGCAGCTGTGGGGTGAGCACCAGCTGCCATAGAGAGGAACTTGAGGGGCATGATGGCTTCCTTAGGCAAAGGGGGAGCTGGAAACCTGGGGTCGACCCAGGTGAGGCTGGAGAGTGAGACGAGGGGAGCATGCCTGGGCGAGGAGGCAAGACAGCCCTGAAAGGTAAGTGCAGGGGTCCCCCACCTGCAGACCCGGGGGACTTAGACCCGGGTCTGAGTCCCGGCCTGCCACTTCTGAGTCGTGTCTCTCTCTAAGCCTCAACTCCTCCTCTGTGGGAAGGAGCTCTTACTGCCCATCCATAAGAGCTGACCCGAGGTCTGAACTGGATGGTGCATGAGAATGTTGGGCAGGTGCTGCGGCTCGGGGTTCAGATGTGGCTTGGTTTCTACTTGCCCTGCGGGAGCCTGCATACAAGTTGCTGCCCATCTGGTTTGTCTTGCTGGCTCCATGCTGCCCAGACTGAGTGCTGAGCGTGTCTCCCCATCTGCCTGGTCTGCGGTTCACGGTCACGTTGGCAGTAGCTCCACCTCCTCCAGCTGGGCAGCCCGCCTGGCTGGGGTGGGAGGCTGGGTTCTGGCCCCAGCTCTGTCGCTGGGTGACAATGGGCAGGGTGTTTTCTTCCCTGAGATCAGTTTCCCCAAACATCAAGCGGTATTTCACTACACCCTCAAAAGCACATTGTTACACACTGGGATCCATGTGAAAGCAAAATGGGAAGGATGAGGAAAGAGGCTTCTCTGCTTAAAAAATAGTGGTCATAGATGGTCTATAGCATTTCTTAAGTACCTACTGTGTGTACTGTTTGTATTCACCATTTCTGAGGGAGACAAGACACTAAGCAGAGGCTTTTGAGACCATCTGTTTTCCTGCCCTTATTTTACAGGTGATACCGAGACCCAGGGAGGGCGGAGGTTTGCTCCTACTCTCCAGTGAATCAGGGACCAGAATGCCCCCACCCTCACCCTGCGCCATCAGTTGGAGGGGATTCTCGGGCACTACCAGGAGCCTCTGTATGTTCCGAATAGGCAGTGATGGCTGTGACAAGGTGGGGATACGGGGGGTGGGGGGAGGCAGCAATCCCCCCACACCCCAGTTCTCATCCTTATCCTCAAAGCACAGGGCTTACCCTTACTATCTCCTGACCCAACTCCTTTCCTGGTGGGGGCTTCCCTTGCTAACTGACCAAGTGAGATTAGGTGCTTTGTAGGTGAGTCCCCCCAAAGCTTTGTGGGGGACTCACCTACAAAGCACCAGATCCAACTTACAGTTTCACTTAAAAACAAAACAAAACAAAAAACAAAAAACAGGAAAGAAAATTCAGAAAGGCTTTTAAAAACTGCAAGCTAAATCAGACCTACCTGCTTGTTGGTCCTGCCTGTAACCTGAGGGCACTTTCCTCCTCCCTGGAATTTCAAAGGCACACAGTTGACTGTAAGCCACCCAGACACCCTGGCCAAGGGTCTTTTGCAAATCATGTGAATGACAGTGGTTTTCAGTGGGAGACACTCCCAGAAGTCCTTGCGGATCTGGGCCTCAGTGTCTTCATCGGTGAACTGGGGAGTAGATTATGATGTTCCCTAAAGTCCACTGAAAGCAAATGGAAAGAGCTCTGAACTGAACATGAGGGACCTGGTCCCAGCCCTGGCTCCTGCCCTCTTGAGCCTCAGTTTCCCCATCTATACAACAAAGGGACAGGACTAGATGACTGACCACTGAGGTCCTGCAAACCTCTAAACCTTTGAAGCTTAGCACACAGGAGATGCTCACATCACATGATGAGGAAGTGATGACTATTTAGATATTAAACAAAAGGACTTAACTTCATTACAGGTACCCCAGAGTCTCAGGGCTGGAAGCGCTGCACAGGTTTCTCAAAAATAAAGTGTTTTCAAATGTGCCCCAGAACGCCCACATCACAGTCCCTGCGGACTTGCTAAGCCTGCAGCTCCCTGGGCCTCTCTGGAACCAGACTCTGCCTTTAACACGCTCTCTGAGAGATTCCCACGCACATTCAAGTTTGAGAACCACCATTCTAGTTCTGATGATGGAAAGTCCTATGTAACATACCCATCTTGTGTCCAGTTTTTGTTGCTTACCCCTAGTGTTGGGGAGCTTACTCCCTACCAAGACAATACTTTCTGACCTTTGACGGCTCTGCCCATGGGAAAGTCCTTCCATGTTCTGAGCTGAAATATGACTTAGAGCAGCCTACTGATATCATCACTGAGCTCTGGTTCCCGAAGCAAGAGCAAACCTGAGGCTGCTCCTCTCTCTCCAGCTGTCCTCATGAGGCAGAAGCCCCTGTCCTCTCCTGTGTCTCCTGTGTCACGATCTCTCATACACTGGGGGCCTGCAACTGGACATTGACCCCAGTGGGTCTGCCCCACTTGGCCATCAGCCCCTCTTCTGGATACGACTCCACTGCCAATGTGGACACCACAAGCCTTCTACCTCCTCCTGATCCCAAAGGACAGGATCTCATTGACACGCAAGTGTCAGTGGGTATAGACAACATGCACCTCCTGACCAAACCAAAAGGGGCCCCAGTCAAAGCACATTAAGAAGCAAAAGCTCACTGGCTATGGCCACACTTGGAAGGTTTGCAAATGCAATTTTGGAAGGTCACCATCAGCCCTTAGTAATCTGGGCTTTGGAGGGCGAATCCTCTCATGTTGAGCATTCATTCTGGCAGCTTCTTGACAACCTCCGTCCAGGGTGGAGTTTTCTCAAAATTAAATCTCTGGCTCTTTGCTCCCTAATGAAATTGATTTCTGCCTTGATACACAACAAAGCTTTCATTTTATTATTTGGCTAGGGTTTGACCACATTAATTACAGTTTTTTTTTCTAGCATGGCTGCAAGTAATTGAGTTCCAAAAAGTTACTTACTATTGGAACAGATTGGTTTTTTAAAAGCACAACTCCTACAAAAGTGAGACACTCAACCCTTTGTCACAGAAGATTTTTTGGGGTAAGAGTCGAACAATTCAGGATGGGAAAAAGTATTTTTTTAGCTTGAAAACCTGAACTCAAAATGGAATTATGCTAACATTTGGAGATGGTGAATCTGAGATGTGGGTGTGCCCAGCACACACCATCTCATGCATTTGCTGCCTCAGTGTTTCCATCATCACTTGTGTCACAACTCATATACTGCCCCAAGTTTTTAATCATTATTATTGGCACAATTCTACTTGCTTCAGAGGATACGCTGCAGAAGCCTGTTCAAATCAATTTCTAACACCAGGTAGCAGGGACTGAAAGGTGCCTGCCCGGCACCGTGTAAATGCGTTTTTCCCTGGGAGGCTGTGTTCAGCCCAGGTGGGTATACACCTTTAGTGTCAGGTGGAAATGATGGGCACACGACTGCATTTTTGGCAAGGTCGGGGGTGGGAAGGAATCGTGGGAAAGATAAAGGACCAACAATGCAGAAAGAATGCCATGGGGAGACAGAGGAGCTGACTGAGACTTTGGAGTTCACAAGGCACATCTCTGTCCACAATTAGTAATCACCCGGGCCAAGGCAGGGCTTATGTGAAGGGGACAAATGAAAACTCAAATTGGCACCACAGAGAGAGGGGACACTGCACAAACTCTCCTCTAATCCCAAACCTAATTACCCTTCTACCTCGCTGTTATTTCTCAATACATTACTATCCTCCAAAGCCCTGCTCACATGCCACCTCCTCCAGGAAGCCTTCCAAGATGCCACCAGTCAGACTTACTTTCTTCCCCACTTACTTATTCTCTGCCACACCTCCCTCCATCACAGCACTCACCTATTGCTTGTCCCCTTGCCCAGACCACGAGCTTAGAGTCTGACATGCCTTTGTCACCCCATCCAGTCAAAGGCCCAGTGCCTAGTAGGAATGCAGCAGTGACAGGTGCACTGCTGACCTGTCGCCCCTGCCCTGAAAGCCTGTGCTGAGAATGTGGCAGGCTGGTCCCCAAGCCGCCGGGGGCCGTAAGCAGCATGTAGACTTTCAAAAGGAGAACAGGAAAAAAAAAAAAAAAAAAAAAAAAAAAAGCTTCTAATTAAAGCAGTTCTAATAAGCCAGCTTTGCCAAAAGCAATTGTTTCTGATATTCCTCCTGGGTGAAGCAATCTTTGAAAAAAAAAAAAAAAAAGGCATTGAAAGTGGCAGAAAGCACCCAGGGCTGGAAGGAGGATTGTAGCTGCTCACTGGGGGTGCTACCCAGCAAAGGGCAGGTTTAGGGCACTCTAAGAACCAGGCATGGAACAGCCCCCACCCCAGCAAAGTGGAAGAGTGTGTATATGTGTATGTGACATACACACGTGCACAGCAAAACATTTTTATAGCTTTAGCATTTGAACTGTGGAAGCAAAGACAAGAGCTATAAAATCTGACATCTGATTTTATAAATCTGCCTCAAATACCAAGAACGTTTATGGAGAAAATGGAAGAAAATACAGTGGTATGGGGCTCAGAAGGGTAATAACCCTGGGAATGGGAGTTGAGACATCTGGGCTCCAGCAACTCACTGCGGGACCTTGGGAAGGTCCTTTCCCCTCCCTGTGCCTGTTTCTTTCATCTCAAAGCCAGGATCTTGACCTGGATGATTCAAGACCCTTCTAGTTGCAAGGGCCTGAATGTCTGGGGAACAGTGAACCTTGGGATTTTCACTGCAGTTGCTTCAAGCCCCACCAAATGCCTCTAGGTGGGGACTGATCATATTTCCTCTGGAGCCCTCTGAGTTATTTACCTAGCTATTACCAAAATAAGACCCCAAATATGTCCCTGGGGGAAGTAAGCACAAAGACCCTGCAAACAACCCCACCTGCATTCATATAGCCTCTCAGGGTTTACAGAGAGCTTTCCCTTCCGCTGTGTCCCTGGGCCTCAGGGCTGAGGCTCAGAGACATGAAATAACTCGCTGAGTGACCCTCGTGGCTGGAGAAAGCAGTGGGGTTCAGGCGCTTGTCCTCTGACCCCTGACTGCATCCTTCTCTGTGTTGCCATCCTTTCACTGATGGCAGATATGAGGTCCGAATCTGTCACCATGGCCTGTCCCCACAGCACCTCATATGCCCTCCCAAGTTCCCAATCAAGCCATTACCAGATGGCTTTTGCAAAAATATTATTAAATAAGTCCTATTAACAAGATGTTAGAAATGTGATTGGAAAGAAATGTTTTTCTCATTTGGAAAGACCACCCAGTGCCTCAGAAGGGAAGCTGTCCCAGGGCACAAGAGGCTTCCTGGCGACGGACAGGCAGTTGAAATGCCTTCCCTGGAGGGTGAGCCACACAGGCAGATTTATGCAAGCTGATATGAGATAATTAAAAACCAGCTGGAAATGTAATCGGGGTGGCTCAGACAGAGGGGACGGACCAGGGAGCTCTCGGCGGGGAGCAAAGGGCAATGCTGCATGCCTGGCAGGGAGGGGAGACACAGCAGGTTAGGAAGGGAAACCCCAGCCCACCAGCAGGCATGCTGGGCACTGACAGGTGGGCAGGTGCTCTGGACAATGGGTTGGCAGTGCAAGTGTGGGCACCTCCTGCCTCTGGGTTTTGGGCACCAATGGAAGAGGGCAGCTGAGTTAGGAAGAGTTTCCTGGCTTTTTCAAAACTGACCATCCCAGGTCCATGTTGCGGCTGCCGGTGCCACCACTCACCAGGCCGTTCAGAAATCTGGACGAGGCCCTTGACTCCTCGCTCCTTCTCACTCACATCAGTTCTACCAAGACACGGTCTCCATCCGGCTGCCACTGCCCTGGTCCTTCACTGAACTGGTGCAGCCTCCTCAGCAGCCAGCCCTGTAGCCCGATCTGCCTTCCAGATACATCCCCGGTCAGATGGGGCTTCTGAAAACCTCCATCTCTAAAGTTCACTGTCTTCATTTAGTCTCCAGCATGGAGCATTTGAGGAGCCTGTTTTGCCTACAGCAGCAGCTTCTAATTGCAGCATTTCTTTTAAACCTTTTAGAAGGAGCAAACACGCCACACACTAATTGAGCAGAAAGTTCATTTTCCCTCCATCAGCCCTGAAAAGATGTGAAATCTTTCATGCAGTGAGAGCAAAGACACAGACACCCTAACTCCCCTGCCCTTTCTCTCAGGCTGACTCGGATGCTGCCAGAAAACAGCCTGGCTAGGAAGCCAGGAGGTGGACAAGCTTTTTCCCCTCTCTGGGCCTCAGTTTCTCTACCTGTACAGGGTACTGGGCCAGGTGATGTAAATGGTCTCTTTCCGTTCCCTAAATCCCAAGATTTCTGCTCAACTGTACTTTATGTATCAGAGCTACTGCCCTGGCTTGCCACAAAAAGGCTTCCCTATGAGATAACAAGACCAGACCAGGTTCTGGAGAAAACTTGTATTCAATGCATGATGTCTGAAGACATGGAGGGAGAGCTAGAGGGTCAGCAGGACAGTGAGGAAGACAAAAAGGAATGCCTGTTGAAGTGGTTGGTCATCACCTTCAGCCACTGATGAGGAATTGGGAGATCAGAGAGGTTAAGTGACTTACTCAAGGTCACACAGCCAGGAAGAGGGCAGCCTGGATTTGAGTCTCACAGCAACGTAGGATTTTTCTCAAGTTGCAGCCTGCATAAACTCTAAAATCCCACCCCATAAAGGGGAGTAGATGCAGGCATGGACAGACCCAGACAATTCTCAAGGCTCTGGACCACACCTAGTTCTTTCTCAAACACTCGTGGCTCTCCAAAGTCTGTAACAAAGACAGTGAGCTACCACTCACTGCCTGCCTGCCACTGCTTAGCACACATGCTAAGGACTTCACATATATGATCTTTTCATGAATACATTTGTAAAACCCATTTTATAAATGAGGAAATTGAGGCTCAGAGAGGCTCAGAGACAAGTCCCTTTGTCCAAGACCACCCTGCTAGTAAATGGTGGAGTTGGGGTTTAAGAGCCCAAGCCAAACTGATCCAGAGCCCGGGTCTTCCACTTCCTCTTTCCTGGGGAGATAGGGAAGGATGTTAGTGATGGGATATATTGAAAACTATGGATTAGAATGTAAGGAGTTTCTCTCCTCCAGGGCTGCTGTTTCCTCAGCATGGGCAGCTCCTCACCCTGCCCATCCCCAACTGCCTCAATCCTCCTCCCTCTCCAAGGCCCACGTCAAAACCCCTCCTCATTCCACTCCTTCCTGCCATCCCTGTCTGCCTGGAGTCAGTCGGCTACCCCTGTGCCAGTCTGCCTGACCTCCACTTCTCTTTCTTCTAGACTCCTACTCCTCCAGCAGTGACTTCCACCTGGCAGCTCAGAGAGGTGCAGGGTCAGAGGGTCATGGGGACAGACAGCCAGGAACCCAGAGCCCTGGGTGGCCCATGCCCACCTTCCTCAAAGCCTAGCTTTCAGGAGCAGGCTGAGGAGGAGGGCAAGCAGTGATGTGGTCGAGCATTCTGGGGCTAGGGGTCATGCTGGGCAGAGAATCCAACAACTGCCAGGGAGGCTCTGCTGTGGTCTGAGGGACACCTGGGAGCTCCCCTACTGAGAGTCTGGAGCCTCAGATGTCCTCCTGACAAGGGGTGCTCAGACGGTGGAGGGAAGTGAAGCCCAGGCTCCCTGCAGATGAACGAAGGCGAGCAGCCTTTCCTCATCCCCTGCCCCTCCCCACCCCGCAAACCTTTATTATTTCTTGCTCCTGGCTGTCAGCAGCAACAAACTAAGATTAATCACTCGCCCGCCTGCCTAGACCCAGACATGCCTACTGTTTGAAAACTCTCTCCTTTACTATATAAATCAATGAGGGAGAGAAGAAAGAAAAACAGCTTTAACAAAAATGCACCCCCCAGCACCCCTGGAACACAGCCTATCAGCTCCTCCAGTGCCGCTACACCCACCACTCTCCATGGGAGCTCAGGAAGCATGTGTGGTGAAGACTGGCTGCCCAGCAGTTAGCACAACCCCCAGCTCCAAGCAGGAACCTGATGGATGTCATTTAGCAATCAGCAGGCGGCGTTTTCTGGATTAAATTGTCCCACCTCTCTTCCTCTACCTGGAGAAGGACTAAGTGAAAAGGCAGCTTGTCCTATCAATGGAGCCCCTGACCTGGAAGCAGATTTACTGATCGAACTCCAGACCCTCTTCCTACGGGCACACGTCGGGAGACATTCGCCCAAGTCATCCAGGAGGAGACACAGTCTGAACGGACCCCTGGGGCTCTTCAGCCAGTGCGGTGCCCTGTCCAGCCCGCTGCCTCCACAGCAATTTCTAAAGGGCCAGCGGGGGACCAGAGTGCCCGCTGTGCAGCTGCCTTAGTTATTGCAGCAGCGTTACGAGAGTCGCCCTCACGGCTTTCAGACGATGACCAGGGAGGTAAAGTCACATGCCTAGCACTACACAGTGGGCAAGAGGTGGAGCCAGGACTCACACCCAGGTACCTCTGACTGCAGAGCCATGCTTTTCCCTCTGCCTCTTTTATAAAGCTGCCCTGGGTCTCCCCCTGGGGCATCTGCTCACACGCTGCCCGCCGCCTCCTAGCCTCTTGAACGGTGCTGGCTCCCGTGGTGTGTTTGAGGACATGCTGGGGGAGAACGAGGCAGAAGTGGTGTTCCATTCGACGCTCTGGTTCACGAAGGGCTCTGGAATACAGCTCTGAGGACATGACTGCAACTCTGCTCAAAACCTTCAGGGATGCCCCTGCCCTACAGATTGGAGCCCCAATTCCTCAGCCTGGAGACTAGGGCCGCCTCTCTCCAGGGGTCCCATCAATGTTATTTGCTGTTCTTACACAAGCTGTGCACTTTCCCTCCTCTGGGCCATTCCCTCTGCCAGGGCTGCCCTCTCTGCCCTGTCCACAGGTCTAAGACCTGCCCAGCTTTCAAACACTCCCTCTTCTGGTTCCTTCCCTCTTTCATGGCCCTGAGTACTTTCTGCCTTGAGTAGCCCTAAACATGGTTTATGAATATTTGAGTTACAGGTGTAAACACCACCTCTTTCCCTCTTGGGTTATGAAATCCTAGAGACTGGAGCTCAGTAAATAATGAGACACTGAAGGGGCAGATCTCATGGGCTGAGAAAGACTCCTGAGTCATCAGGCCTGAGTGGCAGCCTGATAGAAAAAGGTCAGACCCCAGAAATGTCTCCTGAGGTCAGAACCTGGGCCACATTTGCAAGGATGCTGTGCAGTTTGCCTCCGGGGATTTGAAAGCTGAAGGCCCCTTCATGAGAGATCCTTGGGGTCATGTCCCCATCAAGGGTTGGGGCTCTGAATGCCTAAACAGAGCTGGGCTGGGCCTTTGTCAAAAGAGCAGTGGCATCCCTGCTGAGGCCTCAAAGGGCCCCTCTGCCTGCTCCCCTCCCAGGGATGGGCCCAGAGGCGGCAGGGCCTAATCTGCATACAAGGAGGCCCTGGTACTCATCCTGCCTCCCTGCCCCTCAGCTGCAAATCCTTCAGTCTTTGAAATTCTGTTTCCCTCATCTTGTCCAGATTCCTTTGCAAAAACTCTTGAAACTAGAACTTGCAAAGAGTCATTTCTAGTTTAAAGTGCTTAAAGAACCCTTTTGACAAGATTTTTCAAGACTTTTCATCCCCTTTCCCCACTGCTTGCCTTTCCAGACTGGAAACTGTGTTAGAGAGTGATGTTTTCTTGCCAATTTCTAAAAGCTCAACACTTTGCTTCCCTGAGGCCGGAGTGACTGTACCAGAAGTCAATGGTTGGGGCTGGGGTCAACGTGTGTGCTGGTAGCTGAGAGGGCGCCAACGGCCTGACACCCCATCAGGTCAGGCCTGAGATGGGAAGAGGGAGTGTTCTGCAGGAGGTGGGGAGGGCAGTGTTCCAAAGCCATGAGGCAGGAACTCTGTAAGACTGCTTCACGAGTAGGGGTGCCTGCCATGATGGGGACTCGGAGGTGACGATGTGGGGAAGGCAGGTGTGCTGTCTTGGATTGCCATGGGTGCAGGGGGTTTTCAGAGAAGGGGCAGCTTGGGCTGGTCCAGGGATCTGTCTGGTCCCCAGACTGGGAAGAAGTCACCATCTCTATTGTCTGTGTGGTCAGCTGCCAGCTGGGTGGCTGGTCAGTCATGAATCCCCTCTGGGTCTCAGTCTCCACACCCATGAAGCAAAGGGACTGGTTCAACACTGACAACCTTCTGACAAGTGTAAGGAGTGCCTGGAAGGGGGTGGAGGCACACTGGGCTGGAGTCTACTGCCTTCACTCCAGTCTTGGCTGGTCCGTCAGCTTCCTCTACCCCAAGGTGAGGACGAGGATGGTGATCTCTGCCCTGGCCCCCCTGTGGGGCTGTCCCTAACTGAACGTGCAGGCTTTCTAAATCACGAAGTGCTGCGGATGTGCAGGGTGGAAGAGGGGTTGAAGCATTCGGGCGGGTGCCCGAGAGTGGATCCCACGCTTCAGTGGCCCCAGCACTCACAACTAAGTCTCAGCTTCTCTGCAGGGTGTGAGCCTTGCCTGGGCTCTTCCACAGCTGCATGGCCTTGCCTGGGCTGTCCCTTCCACCTGAAATGCCCACCAACTGTCCCTGCCTGGGGAACACCTACCCTCTCTTTAAGGCTCAAGAACACCTCCGCCTTGCAGTAAGCAACAAGGCCCAGCCTGGGAGCTCTGCAGCCTGGGCCAGGCTGTCCTCACCTCTCCTCTCTCTGCTGCCCAGCCCAGTGCCTGGTACGGAGGGCTCTGATAAGTATCTGCCGAAAGCAGGACAGAAGGGGTGGAGGGGCCCTGTCCTCTGAGGCCAGACTCTCTCTCCCAAACCCTTTCTCCACCTAGAATACCCTCACAGCAGGACCCAAGGTTCACATGATAACATAGCTGGAATTCCAAAGTCAATTTGCACCGCACTCCTGACAACACCACACATGGGGAATGCCAGTCTCCACCCTGCCCCAACCAGGCAGGTCTTGCGATCTGAGAGACCTCGCACCTCCTGTGGTGGCAGGCAAAGTTGGCACTTGCCCCAAGCAGCCGGGATATTCAGTACGAAGGGAGCTCCATTTGTGGTCAAGGTGATGAATGCCAGGTGTTGCTCCCTGGCTGGCAGGCCTGACTGGTCATTGGGAACTGGGGCTGCTCCGAGAAACAAGCCTATCTCCCCTTAGTGGGCTGCTCTGGCCAGCCACAGGATGGCCTAGCCCTCCTCCCCAGTTCTGGGCTTCTTCAAGGGAAAACTAGCCAGGTGAGACCACCTCTCTGGTGCTTGGGATCTAATGGCTCTAGACAAGCACGAAAAACTAAACCCGCCACCTCCAGCACCCATGGGCAGAGACCAATCCTCCCAACTGCAGTTCCCGATAATGAGGCCTGACAGGACAGGTGCAGGAAGACAAACCCGGGCCTGACGACACAGTGCTCTTGTCCGGGGTCCCAGCACAGGCCCTTGGGCTGTGCCCTCAGGCTCCTCAACCTCCTTCCCTCGCCTGGGAGTGCAGGGGGTGCGACCAGAGCACTTCGAGGACCAAGGGTGGCTAAGCCCACTGGCAGGGGAAATCTGAGGAGTCAGAGACACCTTGATGGCAGAGGTGGAGGAGCCTTTAGCAACCATCAAAGTCTAAATCTCACCTGGCAGATGTGGACGCTGAGCCCCAGAGGGAAGAAACTCATCTAAGGTCACACAGTGAGCTGTGAGTGGCAGGACAGCTCTCCCGTCCAGAACTCTGGGCAACGGGTCCTTTCTGCAGCTTTTAAAAATGGCTTTCAATGAAACTGCAGGGCTGACCCGGGAAAGCAGGGGCAGGGTAGAAGTAATACAAGGTAACTTTTACCCTGCACAGGCTGGGCCAGGGAGGCCTTCTGTCTGTAAGAAGAGCATCATCACCTCCCCTGCCCAGAAGAGGACACTGAGGCTCAGAGAGGTGACGTGGCTGCCAACACAAGGCCAGGGAATGGGGAAGCCTG
The DNA here is from genome assembly GCF_048773025.1 of Camelus bactrianus. NCBI lineage: Eukaryota > Metazoa > Chordata > Mammalia > Artiodactyla > Camelidae > Camelus > Camelus bactrianus. The sequence goes on from NC_133542.1 coordinate 47,472,805, forward strand.
ACCGCTGGACTATAAGCCTGCTACAGAACAGAACAGAATCAAGGTGCTGTCTATCCCAAGAGTGCTTCTGTCCAGGGAAGGGTGCAAACCAGGGACTAAAAGGGAATTACGCTCTTAGGACTGTGGCAGAAACACTCTTCTGAAGCCCCATCTATGAGCTGGCATTTGGGCCTTTTCGCATAACGGAGGGCACGGGCACAGGGCACTGAGGAATGGACCATGCAGGTGTTGCCGGTATGAGTACTTCTGCCACGGGCTCGAGATTCTGTATGTGCTCCTGCGCTGCCTCCTCGGCCCTGATACGTCCTGGGTGCTCGGGAGGCTGCTGCTCTCTTGCAGGCAGGGCCACGGTGGGGTCCAGCGGGGCCTGCCCAGTGCTGGGGCCCAGCCCTTCCCCAGTGAGTAAACAGAAGCGTGACAAGGCCGTGGCCCTCATGGAGAATGACTGGGTCTGACATGGGCGCCTCACCCCTCCTCCGTGCATTCAGTCAGTCCTCTCGGGAAGATCCCTCTGGCCTGGCCTCAGACGACAGGATTCCAGGAAGAATGGGGTTCCCTGAGGAACTCAGAGACTGCCAGTGTGATGACCGTGAGGAAGCCCAGGGGCGGGCAGGATGCCTGGGTTGGTGGGGAAGGGTGGTGACACGGGAGTCCCATCTCTGATGTCACCTGCTTCCTTTACCTCTTGCAGCCCAGAAAGGAATGATTTACCTTGAGGCGGGAAGGTGAAGACCTAGAAGCAACACTCATGGGCACCTGGGTTGCTAGGTTACCTAAACAGCGAGGGAGGGAGGGGGCTGCGCGGAGCAGTGGGGAGTTGAAGACCCCTGACAGCATGGTGCACCTGTCCCCCGCCGCTGTCCTCTCAATGCAGTGACAATCCTCTGGCTTCGGCCGCCTCCGGCCCAGCCACAGTTTTGCATATTGAATTTTCCTCGGCTGCAATAACCAGCCTGGTTCTTTAAGCCGTCAGGCCTGATGGTGGACAAAGAGGTATGCAGATGCTGTTTGTCCCAAGTGCCCTCCCAGCTGGTTAGAAATCCCTTCCACGTCCTCTCCGGCCAGGTGGGTACCCAGCCCCTGGTTGCACACCCCTAGGGATGAGACACTCACTACCTCTTGTGGCAGCTTTGGATCGGTCTAATTCCTGACCAGCTCTGACCTTTAGAAGACTTGGCCTCTCACAACTCTCTGATGTAGGGGCTGCCAACCACGTGTGCGCCTTCTGCCCTGACAGTCCTTGAGGGATCTGTGGTTCCCCCATGTCTCTGCACATCCTCTCTCCCCTAGGAGGACTTCCAGGGCCTCTTGTTTCCTGCCCATGCTCTGCTCTGCACTTTGTCACTGTCCCTCTCAGGGGGATCAGTCCTGAGCAGAGAGCACAGGCCAGTCTTTCTCCTTGGCTGCACTGATCCTACTGTCTACACAGCCTGGCCTGCACGTGAGCTGTCCTGACAGCCGCATCCCAGCAGGCTCTCTCTGTATCACACAGCCTCTAATAATGGCAAGTAGAGCAGAAAGAAAGCAGACAGAGGGCTGCACTGCTCCTGGTGGTCTGTGCTGGCTGAAGGGCCTGGGTTTACACCCCAATTGTGTCACTAACTCTCTGTGTATCTTTGAGAAATCCCTCCTCTCTCTGGACCTGTTTTCCTTATCTGTAAAATGGGTGTTAGATAATCTGTTGGCTTCCATCCAATAACAGCACCGGATGATGAAGCACTCAACCAAAAAAACCTTTTCTTATTTCAGGGCCACCTATCCTGACAGCAAAGCCTCATGGGTCAGGAAGACCTGACAGCTTACAAAGCGGCCACGGGTGATAGCACCAGGATTCTTCCTCGCTTTTCCCAGTGTTCTCACAACCTTCGTGTGACACATAAAAATCAGACCGTCCCAAACATCAACCTAGGACATAAGGGAAGGATGGTTCTCATGGCAACACCCAGCCTCGAGTCCTGGTCCTGCCCCTCGGGCCAGCCATGGCTTCAGTTTCCTCACCCGCAAAATGGGGACAAGATGTTTCTCATCAAAGGGCTGGTGTGAGGTTTGAGACAGGGACGAAGCATGCTAGGAGCTTCTACAGTCCCCGGCTCACCACAGATGTGAAAGCTATTCTTGGATATTTAATATCAATCCTAGGGAAATGCCCCCCCTCTTCTGGGGAGCCAGAAACAGAGAACATGAAAACTCCTCTGCATCCCAGGAGAATAAGATTAAATTGGAAAGCGAGGCTTGAAATAACTCATGTTGGCACATTTCCCAGGGGGACACTGGTGGGTCTTTCTGCCACAGACACCAGGGCTGGGCTGCGCATCGCTGGGGGCTGCTGAGGGCCCCGGGGGTGGCTGAGGTGTACTCACTTCAGGGAGAGGGAGTAGTCGTGCCTGCTGGTCTGGCTGTTTCGGACAAGGTAGCTACACTCCTTGCAGAGTCTCAGCAGGTTCTCAGCGTCTCCTCTGCTGATGGCTCCATGATACCATCTGCGGAGAAGAGAGGGGGTCAGAACCCAGTGGGGACAGATCCCTACAGCTGACAGCCAAAAATCTGTTCCTCCTCGAGGAGGCTCAGCCCCCCTGGAGGGCAGCTGCCGGTGTCCCACGCCTCCTTGTCACGAGGCAGTGCAAGTGCACGCATGTGCACGTGCACGTGCGCGTGCTTGTGCACGTATGTTCATGGATTCAGTCATTCACTAGACATCGACCAAGTGCCTGCTGCATGTAGGTCCTGGGGAGAGAACAGTGAACAAATTTGTGGTCTCCTTGCCTCGAAGCTTACAGTCTAGTGTGGGTGCTACGGAGGAAATGGAGCAGAGGCGCCTGGCTTGGAGCTGGAGGTGGGGACCACTAGTTTAAGCAGCAGCCAGGGAAGCCTATGGAGAGTGACATTTCAGCGGGGACCTGAAAGAGGTGGGGGAGGAAGCCACGAAGGACAGCAGCTGGAAGAGAGCATATCTGGCAGAAAAAAGGGCAGCAAAGGCAGGAGCCCCTGGTGTGTTTTGGAAACAGCAAGGAGGCCAGTTGGGCTGAAGTGAGGCAGGGGCCAGGATGGGTGGTGGGGCATTAGAGGCTGTGTGGCAGGGCCGGGTGCACAAGGCACTCTCTCTGAGTGATGTGGAAGCTGTCAAAGGGCCTGACAGGAGGGACATGTGCTGGCTCTGTGACATCTGTGGGACAAATAGGCGGTGCTCCTTACTCAGGAAAGCCGGCAGTTGGGGTGGGGTGGCCACGCCAACACTCCTGCCAAGTGCATCTGGCATCAGCTGGGCACACGGAATCCCAGTGTCACTGCTTCCGGACACCACGTGGTGATCGGCAGAATCAGAAGGGAGGGGCACCACGGCAGATGCCTAAGGCCCCAAATGCAGGACAAAGGGGGAAATGCTGACTTTCAAGACTGGGAAAGTTGAAGGTAAAATTTCAGTGGAAGACTGAAGATCCTAAGATGCTGGTCAGTGGATATACTCAGAATGTGTCTCTGTTTACATTATGGTCTCAGAGTGGCTGGCTTAGGGGGAAGGTGTCCAGAGATGGGGTCAGGAAGAGAACCAGAGGTGCCGGATGGCCTAGGATGGATCACACTTCAGCCACTGAGGCACACATGCAGCTGTGCCACTGGCCAGCAGGGCATGTGACTCAAGCAGCTGAAGCCGGGTGCACCTAGGTTCCCTATCAAGTTAGGATCACTCCACCCCTGTTTTGGGGTTGTGAGGATTAAATGGGATGATGCACTGAAGGACTGATGCAGAGCCTGAGATGGGGTGAGTTTCAACAAACGGCAGCTACAAGCATCAGCAGAAAGAGACTGTACTTGCAGGCAGCCAAGGGTCACCTCTCCAGCTATCGTTATTTCAGGCTGCTACCTGCTGTGCAGGCTGCATTTTAAACTCCCAGGTGTATAGCGGATGCTGCCTCCTCACCCTGGCCCAGGAGTGCCCTGCGAACATGCCCAGTACCCCTGAGAGTTTTGTCATAGACACTCTGCTTGGAGAAAAGCTTCGCACTGCCTTTCTCTGCACTTTGTTATTTATAAGGCAGTGCTCTGAACAGTTAGCAGCAGTGGGGATGACATAATTATAACCTAAAAAAAAACAACCCAATGAGCTCCAGGATAGCAAGGACTGGAGAGTGAGAAGGATGAGTGTTCCTGTCCAATGAGCATGTGACTGAGTCACTGACCACCCAGGAGGTGACTACTCACAGCAGGTCAGCCCTGGGGCTGGACATCTGGAGTGAGACTCGGCAAGGGAAAAGGCAGGGGGAGACGCAGACTGCACACCTGCCTTCCTGTCTACACTTACACAGATATTGAGAGGATGTGAAGCTGGGGACTGCAAGGGCTGCCATAATTAAGACACCCCCAAAGACATGAAGGCTGAGGGTATGCTTGAGAAAGGACACATGACTGTCAGTGAGAGAAATGGTTAGACAAGGATGGAGCTGATGTTAGAAATAAGAGTTAGTAGTTTTGCCAAGATTGTTTTCTGGGAAATTTCACCTATGTAACATACCCCCGGCGAGCTGACAAAAATACTTTTTTATTAGGAAAACAAGTTCCAGCTACTTAAAGCAGAGCCGTCCTCAGGGAAAGGCCTAGAAGTGGCCTCCGGGGAAGAGTCGCTTGCGTCTGCCCTCCCTGAGCACGGGAGCAAGTGGCCCTAAGAGGCAGTGGCAAATGGGCCTCCAGGGGGTCCAGAGCCTCACTGAGGGTAATCCCTGGTGGGTAAATGGGACAAGCTGCTTGTTCCCTCCCAGGTGCTCCACATGGAGAGAAAGGCAGAGCCTCGGGGGCGAGGATCAAAGGAGAACCAAGAGAAGTTTGGGAGAGAAGGGGCAAAGGACACTAGATTGGGTAGGGGGAGCAGCCAGTGGCCAGACTGTCAGCAGAAATATGGCCACTGGGAGACAGGATGGGCCTGGGTGGTCCTGTTTGCTGGGGCGGGGAAGCCCTGGGCCCCAGAAGGCTTTGCCGGACCCAGAAGAGAAACTAGGCAGAGGCAGGAGGCCCTCGTGGGGATGTGCTGGACTCTGCAGAGCTGATCACTCATGGCGGAACCACGGGGATTAAGAAGACTCAGTCATCGCCATGCAGCCTATCCAACACCTATGAGCTCATCCAACATTTACTCACCACTTACTACATCCTTGATCCCACAGGGCTCACGCAGGGAGATGGAGAGTCAACAGACAGATTCAGGAAACAATTTATATAGGTAAGTGCTATGTAGGAATACTGGGTTTGTGATAAGGAAGTGACTGGGGAGGGGGAGATGCTCTCTATAAAATGAATGGACAGAGGCCCCCCAAGGAGATGACATTTGACCTGAGAATCTGCATTTGAGAAGGAGCCAATCATGTAAAAAGCCAAAGAAAATATGTTCTCTGCAGAGCCATCAAGTGCAAAGATCCTGAAGTAGGAATGAGCCTGCAAGAACAGTCCAGCATTGTGAGCGGGGGAAGTGGCAGAGGATGAGGATGGAGCAGGAGGCAGGGCCCAGCTCCCTGAGGCCTTGTGGACCAAGGGAAGAAGTCTGATTTCATTCTAAGTATAGGGAGGGCAACGAGAGTTTTAAACAGAGATGCTTAACAGATACTTGCTCTGGATGATCTTACAAAAGGGTTCGTCAGGCTGCCCTGAAGAGCAGCCAGAGGGGAAGTGAAGTAGGAGACAAGTGAGGAGGCTTCTGCTGTGGTCCAGACGGGAGGACCTGAGATGAGAAGAATGGATGAATTCGGGCTGTTTTGGTTGGAAAACTGGCAGAACTTAGTAATGCACTAGATGCTGGTGTCACGCAAACAAAGGAATCAAGGTGACTCCAGGGTTGTGTCTTGAGCAACTGGGTAGAGGTGATGCCGTTTGTGGAGGTGGGCAAGTTGGGGAGGAGCAGGTATGCAGGAGAAGTTCAGGAGTCCAGTTCTGAACATGTTAAATTCAAGATACCCACTCGTCAGCCAAGTGGAGATGCCAAAAAGGCAGCTGGATGTAGGAGTCGGGAGTTCTGGCAGAAGTGTGGGTTGGGGATGTGCACTTGTGAATCACTGCCAAGATCCCAAGGAGACCAACCAGGGAGAGCACGTAGTTGGAAACTGAGCCCCAGACAATCCAACCTTCAGGTCAAGTTGAGGCAAGGAGCCAGCGGGGGAGACGCAAGGAGCGCGGGGGAGACGCAAGGAGCGCTGGGGAGGCAGCAGAAAAACCAGGAGCAGAGAGTGTCTCCGAAGGAGGGGGCTATTTACTGTGCTGACGGCCATGGAGGACAGAAGAGGTCACCTGGTGACCCGGGTAGAAAAGGGAAGCAGACTGTGGTGGGTGAGAGTGGGAGGCGATGGAAGGGAGAGAGAAAGTACTGACAGCTCTCTGGGGACACAGACCATTGTATGGACAGTGAGCTACTCCCTGAGCACCTGTTATGTGCCAGGCACCATTCTAGGCACTGAAGATGCAGTGGTGTCCCAGACAAGATCCTGTCCTCAAGGAGCTTATGCTCCCAAAAGGGGCTGAAGTCAGAGGGGGATGTCGAGTCGTTATTATTTAACTTATTTATTTGCTTTAAGAAGTTCATGACCAGAATATGATGGTAATAACGATGCAGGATGGAGGAAGTAGGCACCCCTGAGTACCTGGGCAGCCCTTCCACTGTTGCAGGAGGGAAAGCAGGTGATCTGGGTGCCCGGGCAGATATGTAACTGCCCATCCTCAGCAATCCTCTAAGACTGGGGCATACACCTCAGTGTCCCCATGTCCCTCTCCCCTGTGCTGGGAGGAGAGAAGCTGGAACTTGGAGGAAGCATCCACCCAGACTGGGGATTAGGAGAAGCTCTCTGCCTGGGTCAGGTCTTACCTAAGCACACCTCTTCAGTGATGAGTCAGGGCCTCCAGCAGGCCAGAATAATCCTGGGGAGATGAGACGACGGGGGAGGAAAAGCCAGTCATGACTCTGGACTTGGCCAAGGGCCTTGTTGGGTGGGAGCGGGAAAGGAAAGGCAGCAGAACTGCCCTCCGGGGGCCCACGAAGTCCTGCCCAGGGTTGGTCTGCTGGGCCGCTGACCCCAGGCAGACCTGGCTCAGGATGCACACTGAACAGCTCCCAGTTCCCAGGCATCTCTGGATCATATTTTGTTTGTTGATTTAAAAGTACACAGTTTGATCAGAAATAAGCAAAACCTGCCACCCAATCTGCGTGGCTGTGAGAAGTGATTAACACAACACCCACTGGGAGCGCTACCCCCCACGCTCGGTACAGCAGGCGCGGGGCCATCACGAAGGAGGCTGCAGCACACGCTTAAAAAGGGGCACATGAGCACATGACATCATTCGGAAAACCGTGCATCCTGCTCACCGAGCGAGCATTTCCTGTGAGGGATGCACTGCCGGCCGGGCCGAGACCAGAATCCCAGGGGTGGAGACTAATATAGTACATAATGCATGGGATGCAGTCTCACAGGGAACCGGCTGGGTGTCAGCTAATCTCTCGGACTTACTGAGTGCCTACTCTGTGCCGGCTGTTTGCTAAGGATTGGGGAGAAGTATGTACAGGCGGGAAGTAAGGGGAGAGGGTGGGGGTTGAGTCATGGGGCTGGGGTTCAAATCCTACCTCCCTCTGCACTCCAATCTGACCCTTGAGATCCTAGCCAAGGCCCTGCACCTCCTGGGGCCTCAGTTTTCTCATTTTCAGTGATAACCCCATTTATCCCGCATTCACTTGTTAAGAGGGTGATACACCTGATGGTCTCAGCACAAGATTCAGGGCCTGCACTTTTAAGTCTCTGGAGAATTTCACTCTAGGGCTGGTATATGGAATGACGAGAAACTGAAAAAGCAGTCTGGGGGCAATTCACAGGGCGAGGGGCAGTCTTGGGAGATGGGACTTTATCCTGGAGGTGATGGGAGCCACTGAAGGTTTCAGAGCAGAGCAGGGACCTGAGACTCCAGCAGAGGAGGGAGATGATCATCACGGTCTAGGGAAGGGGCAGTAAAAATGGACCAGCAGTGCTGGGGAGAAGCAGGGAGGGAAAGGTGCAGCAGGGATGGGACTAGGCTGCTGATTAAAGCTGGAAAGTCTCTGGAGAAAACCCAAATCAAGAGTGTCAAGGTGTCCAACCAAGCAGACGTGGGGCAAAAACATTATTGTAGCTTAAAAATAAATCTAATTTACAATCAGGGGGCAGGATTTAGTATACATTTAGCTTTTCAAAAATTCGCTGCATGATGAGCTTTGAAAGGAGGATGTAAGATGTGGACAATTTCACAGTCCTTCCTACTAGTCATCCAAAGTAAGGGAGGCCATACAGTGTGGAGAGAGAAAGCACAGGGCTAGGAATCAGGTGACGCGAGTTCTAATTCCGACTGGCCAGACTCGTCGGTGGCCTTGACTTTCTAGAGTCTTGACAGTGACTCCGTGAACTGGTTGCTGGGATTGGGCTTTGCTCCCTGAAAACTTACATTTGCTTCTCCAGAGGGACAGCAGGATCCACTCTCTCTCCCAGGATCCCACAGAACTCGGGGCTCCCATGTTTGATGGGCTTGAAGCCCCCTCCAGGAGCTCGAAGCTGGCGCCGCCGGTCCCGGGAAGGCGAGGGGGATGACTGCCGTTTCTCGTTGCCGTTAAACTGGGCTGTGGGGGAGAGAGAAAGTACACAATTACCGGGAGCTCAGCGCAAGGAGTTACTGGGTGGCGCATAGTGGGGTCCTAGGGGATGGTTCTCTCTGGGGCTCTACAATTTGCAGGAGGAAGATCTCCAGGTAATGAACAAACATAGCTGAAAAGATATGGGCTTCCTAAAACAGGGTGTGCATGAACTGTCTAAACCAGATGATGCAGTTGATGGGCTGGTTTGTCTCCCAATGCCACGGAGCTCAGCCCTATTCTCAAAGGAACCCTCCTGCAACCTCCATCAAAAGGGGACATGGCACTCCGAGGGTGCTCAGTCTCATAGTCAGCTCTCAGGGAGAAAGCTTTTCCACATTTTGTGCCAAAACCTGCCTCCAAGTGGCTCCTTTCCTCCTCCCGTTCTCCCACCCCACCTGGAGCTGTACTGGCCACATCTGGCCTCTTTCTCCTGGGACTCTCTCCTAGAGAGTTTCAATGGAGGCTTGTGCTGTATCACACAGATCTGCTTCTCTTCACTCAGGCCCCTGTGTGGGCCCCACACACAGCCCGCCACGTCCTGGGCCCAGCACCCAGGGGAGGCTGCAGCAGGCCTGGCACAGTGGGACGGGCTCTCCCCCTGTGTACTTTCCTCTCTGCCCTGGACCTGTGAGAGTGTCATTCACCCCATGGACTATGGAGAATGCCACTTGAGGGTAGGACCCTGGAGATACCCCACAAAGAGCAGAAAACATGAGCTGAAATTGGATTTGCTACAAGCATTCCTGGAGACCAGCTGGTCCACCTTGCAAATAATCTCTCTGTGCCTTAGTTTCCTCATATGAAACATAGGGATAATGACTGTACCCCTCCACGGGGTTGTTGTGAGGATTCCGGCAGGTGATGCACAGCGATCTCAGCAGAGTGCCTAGCATGTAGTCTGTGCTCAGTGTGGGCACAATAGTAAGCACTTCACAGAAGCTTCCAAACGGACCTGAGTCCTCCTCCTAAGCTGGCCAGTGGTTAGCTGTGTGCCTTGGCTAAGCTGTTCAACCTCTCTGAGGCCCCATTCCCTACTTTACCAGGCTGCTGTGGAGATCAGATGAGGGAATACATCCCAAGGGCCCGACACACACAGTGTGCTGAGTAAACTGGGTCAGGGCCTACAGACCATGTTCCCAAGGCCATGACCAGCCCCAGGCCCACAGACACACACTGGCAGAAATCTGCCCCTAGCCAGCAAGCATGGACGTGGCAAGCAGTCCTCCAACCCCAGCCAGACACATAGTGATCAACCTCACATTCACAGAAGGTGGCAGGAAACACCTGCTCTGACTGTGATGTGCTGTCCCTGGGGACCGAGGAACTTGAATGCACTTGTATGCCTCAGCCATGGAGCAAGGCTATCCATCAGGACTGCAAAGCTTTTCCTCCTTGCTGAGATACTCTTCTGCATTAATCACTATGGAAAACAGCGGAGAGGTTCCTGCCAACAGAAGGCTCCAGACACGTTGGACCCGTGTGTGTGGTCACTCTCATGACTACATCCGGGTCCAGCAGGCTGTCTGTCCACCTATCCCACTCCTAGACTCTCATTCACATGTGCCAGGTACAATTCAGGGCTGGGAAACAACAGTGTGCAAGACACACAGAAATCCCTGCCTCAGCAGTCAGAGTCCCAGTGAGGAAAGACAGACAAGTGAAAACTTCACAACACACCCGCTGGTGCTGAGTGCTCTGGACAAAACAAAAGCAGGGCAGGGAAGGCCCCTCGAGGGTGACATCTAAATAAATGCCTGGAGGGAAGGACAGGCAAGCCAGGGGGACATCTGAGGTAAGGCCATTTCAGGCTGAGGTTGGACCTTAGGACCTGGTTACCTGTCTAGTCTCGGGTCTCACCATGCCCCCTTCCAGGTCATGCTCTCTGCCTCCCATCCTGATTTCTTCCAACCTGTCCACCTGATTGCTCTTCAGGAGTCACCTCTTCCAGGAAGCCTTCCCTGACCTCACCCTCTTCCCAGACTTTAGCTTGATCTTGGCCTAAGCACTAGCATCCTTGTTTGGCTCCTCATGAGCCCCTCAAGGGCAGGGGCTGTACCATATTTGCCCTAACCCCCCATGCCTAGCACACACCCACAACATAGTAGGTGCTCCATGAATGAATGAACTTAATGAGCTGCTGTTTCACTTTATTGGGGAAAAATATCAGTTTTCATACCAGATAAATTGGATAAAACCTAATAACATCCCAGTCAACGCTGTAATTCCCCTCTGAATTAATTTACACATTTGCCTGCAAGCTTAATAATATAGCCATACATTTTAGAGGGAACAGGTGGTGATGAATGACAGGCTTAATTAGGCAAATCATTTCACCTAAAATAAAAATACACAAACTCCAAGTGCAGTGATTCAGCAGCACAAGAGAAAAAAAAAACTGTTAAGAACAAAAGCTCCAAACACAATTGCTTTCATTCCTTCTAATTAAGTTTCTCTTTAATCTGCAATTTAAAATGGCAATTCTTTTAATTTAGCGATTTTCTGCAAAAGATAAAGGAAGACACAGTCCTCAAAAGAATATCCACATTTAGAGAAAAAAATATGCCACTCTTGTGTGTTGTTAGAAAGACAGAACCTAATTAATTCCACCTATAGGCAATTACAAATGGAAGTGAGAGTTCCGTAGGAGGGAGGGGAGACTTGGGGGCAAGGCCAGGCCTCAGGAGCCCTTCTGCCTTTGGTAGGATGATAGGGGACAAGACCCCTGGTGGCAGTGGGAGAAGTGGCCCTATTAATGGTTCCACCAGCCTCTGTCTCTGGGGCAGGTGAGATGGCCCCTTCGTGATAGTCCAAATATCCTTCCAAAAGTTCCTGTCTGTTGACAGGCCTCATCCTTTGAGACCAAGTTCAGGTGTCCCCACCTTCTGGAGGCCTTTCTTCCATCTAGATTAGCCTCTGACACTGGTGGTCCCCTTCCTACTTGTATTATAGACTGTATACCAATTCCAAATTGGCCCTTAAGCTGGGTCACTGCCAATGACAGAAGACAGCGTCCCACACAGCCATGCTAGCTCTAACCCTCCCAATAACCCTGCCACCCTGTGCGTAATAAGTGAGGGACTGGGGGCCCAGAGGAGGTGAAGAAGCACTCTAGGGTCTCAATGCTAAGGGGTGGGGCCCTGTGGGTGACCAGGGTGACCTCACCCTCATGTTCTCCTTTCCCACGAGGACACTGGAAGAGCTGGGGGGGGGGTGGGCAGGGGCTGTGCCTCACTTGTCTAGTCTCTGGAATGATCACCCTCCTCCTCCATTTGTGTGACTTCTATATCTAGAAGCTTCTAAGGTCTGGAACAAAAGCCCTTCATCCACAAAGCCTCCCCCATCCCATCTGCTGAGACCCACCTTCCTCCTGGGGGGCTCACAGCACTTGGCCCTTCTCTGGTAGCTCAGTGAGTACCCACGTCACTCATCCCAGTCAGCCGGGGTGTTCTGACGGGGCAGTGCCTGGGATTGATTTTATTTCTCTTCTCCCTCTCCAATCTCTAGTCTGCCCCGAAACCAACTTCAGTGCTTGGTATGGAGACAGTGCTTAGTAAATGTTCGCATAGATGACATAAATGTGTTCCTTCAGGGTCCAGCTCCTTCCTGTTTATCATTCAGTGCTGGCCAGAGAGATCAGGTTCCCAAAAGCCAATGGGCCTCTAAAGCACAGCTCTCTGGGCTCAGGAACCCCTGCCAGCTCCCAGTTCCCTGGGATGGAGGGCAAACTCCTCATTCTGGTGCTCAAGGTCCTCCATGACTTGGTGACAACCTGACCCTCTGGGTTCCACACCCACCTCTAGGCTCCAGTCACAAAGGATGGCTGGTCCCAAATTCATTATCTGCCTCCCTGCCTCTTGGCCTTTGCTTTGCTGTGTCTGCCTCCTAGAATCCCTTTCTCCAGTATCTGTGTGTGCAAAAAATCTAAGTCATTCTTCAAAGTTCAGCTCCAAAGCTACCTCCTAGGGGAAGTCTTGTCCCAGATCCCCCCAAGTGGAATTCATTTCTCTTCTGAACCACACCTCCCCTGTCTATGCCACTGTCTGATCCCACTGCAGTCTTTGTTAGTGTGGTGTCTAGGTGTCTTCTCAGAACTGGATGGAGATGGGGCCTCCTGCCTCTTCCGAACCTCCACATGCCTGACACACAGCCAGCTCTAAGGAACAGCCCAGGGGCTGTGACAAAGCCAGGGAACAGAGGAAATTCATGGGCTTAGTGTCATGGAAAGGGTGTGGACTTTCGAGTTAGGAAGATCTGGATTTGAACCCTGCCTCTGCCACTACTGTGTGACTTTGGGCAAGTTTCTAAACTTCTCTAAGGCTTAGCTGCCTCTTCTGTAAAACCAGGCTGACAATACCTATACCATAAAGGATTGTGGAGGTTGTTAGTAACAGATGATGTACCAAAGTCCAGGCAGGCCCCCTGTAAGGGGTGGTTCCCTCTCCACACCGTCACATCCATGCTCAGAACAGCTCCCTTTCATGTAGTCCAGAGGGTGCGGTGCCTTGTATCAGAAACCACCATCTTTTTTCCTTAACCTGTGCTGAAATTCCTAAGTTGGATGCTCCAAGAGGACAGGACATTGTTTTGTTCAAAGCTGAATTCCCAATGCCGAGAACAGTGCCTGATATACAGTGGACGCTCAGAATCTGTTGCAGGACTGAATCTTCACCCAGATTCGTGGTCGGTAGGAACAAAAGACTTCATTCATCAATCAAGAAAGGAACCTTAGGAGCTAGATTCCCTCCTCAAATTATTTTAAAATAGTTGGAAAAATGGCTTAACTTTCACTGAATGCTTCCTGGGCACTAGCGGGCACATGAGAATGTCAGGTGACATTTTCCTCTGACCCTCACAGCAGACCTAGAAGGTTGGTGCTACTTTGTCTACCTTTTTATGAACGGGGCCTGCTGCGGCCAAGGAGCCTGCCCCAGCTGATAGGAGCAGGCTGCCACACCAGGTAGCGGGCCCCAGACCCCAACCCTTGACCCCTCTGCTTTGGAATCGAAGCCCTGAACAGCCTCCTCAACTGGGGTGCCCTAGGAGTGCCTTTATCTGGGGATGAACAGGGAGAAGAGTCAACAGTCTGCCAAACATCCTCCAGGCTGACAGCGAGTGTGGACAGCAACCCCCAAGGACAGGGACCATTCACGAGAAACTAGACAGGAGCAAAGGCAGCCCAGGGCCTTGAGCCCCGGGTGAGGCCTATGACGTGCTCCACAGTCAGTAGCTACTTCTTTCTGGCTGGCCTGGGGCCTCTGGCCCTCTCAGTTCTCCTGTACAGGACAGAGTCCTTTAAGCAAAGGCAACGAGGGTTCGAGGATTGAAAATAAGACCCCACGCATGAAGTGCCTTGCAAAGAACTCCTGGGTGCTGAAGAGGCTTCCGATCCTGTGTGGATGAGGCAGAAATGAATACAGGGCTGACAGGAGGGGCCTGGACAGTGCTCTAGGCCTGGTGTTCTTGGATGTCCTACCATTCTGAAAACACAAGGGCACAGAGAACAGGACAAAGGCGTCCAAGGCACCCCTTCCATACAGTTCTAGGGGCCGTTTCCTCCATGCTGTGGAAGACCTGGCCTTGATGCTGGTGGGTTTGTGGCGGGGGGACAGGCGGGGAGTGGGGAGGGCAGGGGTGGAGAGGCACAGAAGGGGCTGCTGCCCAGGTAGTTGTGAGCCCCCAAGAAGGGGCAAGGAGGGAGACTGGGCATTGGTTCGGGAAGGCGGGGGCCCCACACGACCCAGAGTATATGGAAACACCATAACCTTTCACAATAGTGTGCAAACACTTGCATCTGACTAAAACCCTGTTCCCATGAATGGTCCTCTGCTGCCTCAGCTTCTTAAACATACATTCTGCATCATCTCACCTGCTCCTGACAGCAAGACAGAGATTAGACTTCCCATTTTCCAGATGGAGAAAGGTCCAGAGAGGTGAAGCCCCCTTCTTGGCAGCAGTTCAGGAGCAGGCCTCACTCTCCCCTCTCCCCGTGAGTGAAAGCTGTACTTCCAGGTAGGTTGTAAGACACGGGCAGGCAGCTCAGCAAATGTTTGGTTTGCTTTTCCAGGATTGCCAACAAGAGGCCTCTGTGTTCATCTCGCAGGCACACGCAGGCCCCAGGGCATCAGGCTGCCACATCTTGAGGGCCGTGCCTGAGGACAGAAGTCCTCATTGTGAGGGCGGTGGCGGTGGTGACTCCCCGAGAAGCAGGGCATCGGGAAAGCTGTGAGGCAGGCGCCGGGATGCCGCCCGGGCTCCAGGAATGCCATCTGGTTTCAGGAACGCTGTCCACGCATGCATACCCAAACCTGGGCCTGGCACCAGGGGGAGTGCCTTTGTCCTACAATTCTGCACCCCACAAAGGAGACATGGACACCACTGCCTGGTGCAAAGAGCCCACCCCAAGGGCTGCCACTTGGCTACAGGAAATGTAGGGATAAATTCTGATGAAAATGATGAAATGACACAAAAACAAAGGATTTTACAGCTGCCGAAGCAATCCATCTTCATTATCATAATTCATATTCTGGATGAGAAATGACAGGTAGGAAAAGAGACTGAATTTCCCCACATTAACTGCTAGACTTGAACTTGGACTTGAACCCAAGTCTTCTGAATCCCAGGGGCCTCTAACAAGTTCAGCACAAATCCTGTCTACAGTGTAACACATTCTCAAAAGCAACAGTGACAGTGATACCAAAAGCCAACATCCACTGAGCACTCACTGTGCCCCCGACTCTCAGCACCAATTACCACCCTGTTTTACAGATGAAGAAACAGGCAACTTGCCCCTGGTCACCCCGCTAGCAAGTGGCAGCATGGGGCTTTAAACCCAGACCCTACAGCTCTGCTAGTTCTGGGCGGGGTTCACTGTCAGATGGAGAATGCCTGCTCAGGTCTGACATAGTGTGTCTCCTGATGCTTTCACCTGCAGACACTTAGAATCCTAGGGCCTGGGAAAGGGACCCCATCCACAAGCCTCAGAGGACCTGCAGGGAGCAGGCTGGGCATTTGTAGAAATGAGTCTCCGCTCCCAGGAACCCCAAAGCCCTAGCCCAGCTGCTTACGTGTCTGCTGCTGCTGCCCCTCCACAGACGGCGGTGAGAGGAGGGAGAAGCCACAGGAGGGGACAAGCAGGTGCATGGCGATCAGGGGGCTGCTTGCCACCCACTGGCACACCACTTTCCCCACCCCAACGTGGCATCTGAACTCACGGGCCAATCCTCAAACATCCAGGGACACACTCTCAGCTTCAAGTTCAGACCAGAGATGACAACCACAGTCGTCAACAGTCACTCAAAAGTCCCACCCTTGTGTAGGTCCCTCAGCCTCATTTGGAGAGAAGACAGGTATACAGCACAAAGGAATGACGTGAAAACACACTACCTCTGTGAGTAGGGCTGCATGATACCTATGTATTCTGTGTCCTGGAGAGAACTTGGGATGGGTTCTCCTGAGACCTGATTTATTCGATAATTCAGTGAATATCTTTTTGTTTGTTACGTGCCAGACACTGATCTAGGTGAGGACCCAGGTGTGAACAAGGCCAGCAGAGTCTCTGAACTCACAGAGCTTAAAAATATCCACGCGAAAAAAATATATATCCACATGAAGCTCTCAGACCTGCCAAACAAAAGAGCAAAGATAGTCTACTAAATCTTTGGGTTTTTTCCACCCAGGAGACAAAGGCACTTGAAGAAACATTTCTATCAATATAATTAGCAGGCAAACCAAAGCTATGAAGCACCAGTGTTTTTCTTTCTCTCTTTTTTTTTTTAGGTTACTAAATGAATTCATTCATATGTCAAAGAGAAAAACCAACTGGAAAAACCTGTCCCTCAGTAACGTATCAGCCAAAGGAAGCGAGTGATCCCAGTTTTCTCGTTTATACCCCCCTTCTCTCTGCAGACCTGCTGTTCACACATGTTAAACATTAATTACAACTGTTACTCATTACATAGCAAAAAGCTCCGAGTACAAACACAATTGTTAATTTCCTCCCAGGCCCAAGGCATTCTGGGAAGCTGAGCAGGGGGCAGGAAGCATCGGGAGCCCCAGTGGGGCCGATGGCGAGGAGGAGGCAGCACACGCTGGGCATGCAGGTGATGGTGGCAGATCTAAGATTCCCTGTGAAACCTTCTGCAGAGGCCAAGCCTGTTTATTCTGAGCACACAAGGATGAGACATGGGCTCGGTGGGAACAGTGAGCCTGGAGCAGGATCTGACCCACTCAACGTTAGCACTACCAGCTTCACAGCATTTGTGTTTCACAGTGACAGTGACAAGTCACAAGCTCAGCATGGAGCAGGCACAACTGCTTCTGCCTCGAGAACAATCCAAGCCACGTGTCACCAGCACAGGTAAAGGGAATGTTCAGACCTGTCCTTTACACACTCAAGATGTCAATGCAGCAGTGGAGAGAGCACCTGACCTGAGCTCATGAGCTGTGTAACCATGGGCAAGCCACTCACCCTCTCTGAGCCTGAGTAGTGACATCTAGGTGATGACAATGAAACCACACCCACCTTGCAGGACTTCAGAGGGTTAACCCATGCCAGCTTCATAACTGGTGCTCACTAAGTTTTAATTTCCTGCCTTTCCTCCACTCCCCACTTACCTTTATAGGATTGTTTTAAATTAGCCAACTGAGCTGGCTCAGAGATGACTCACAGTTGTTTAGGAAATAAACATACCTGGGACCTTACTTTCCCCTTTCTCTGCCCTTCGATCCTCACTTGATAAGGCTGGGGAAATGTCAAAACTCAACATGGGGGGATGGGAAGGGAGAAATTGGGAGTTCAAGATTTGCAGATACTACTATATATAAAATAGGTAAACAACAAGTTTATACTGTATAGCACAGGGAACTTTATTCAGTATCTTGTAGTAATTTATGGTTAAAAAGAATATGAAAACAAATATATGTATGTTCCTATATGACTGAAGTATTGTGCTGTACATCAGAAATTGACACATTGTAAACTGATTATACTTCAATAAAAATATATTTAAAAACAAACAAACAAAAAACTAAATATAGTGCCTGGCCAAGGGGTGACCAATGCAGCATTAGCACCCCCCAAGCTGACAGTGACAAACGTGCATCTGGTGATTTGAGAAAAAACCATTGCACACCCATATGGAAAGTGGTAGGAGCCCAGAAGGGCCCCAGCCCAACCTGGGATGAGGTTGGGAAGGGACTGGTCATGTCATGGAAGGCTTCCTGGAAGAAGTGGCACTGACACCCCCAGAGCTGAGCTGTGACACCCCTTCCTTAACTCCTTGACCCCAGTACCTAACATGTAGTATGTACTGAGTATGCTTTAGGTTCTCAAATTGGGGTCCCCAGATCAGTAGCATCAGCGACACCTGGGACCTTCTTAGAACTACAAATTCTCATGCCTCATCCCTGGAACCTACTGAATCAGGGTCCCAGCAATCTGTTCACTGCTTCCTCTGGGTGTTTCTGCTGCACGCTGTGGGCAAACCAACCAATCCACAAACGTGTCACAGCTACAGTGGGGAGGGGAGCGGGGGGAGAAGGGCAGTGGGTCCCTCTCACACCTGGGGACTAGTGGCCCAACCCTGAGGAGGGGCTGAATAAAAGACTGAAAAACCGGGTGGTTCATGGTGAGAATTATTGCTGGAACTGAGGTGGAGTATTTCACAACCACTGAAGTGTTGCTTTCCATGCCATCCATGCCTCCCATTGCCAGGAATAACTGGGAGTGAACATCATAAATGGGCCCTCTGTGCCCCCTAAATACCTCTTTATGCAGTATTGTTTTAATGTATAAAATTAAATTTTATTTAATACAGTGAGCCTTCCCTGAGCACCAATAACCATTCTTTCATGCGTGACCCTTTAAAGTTTACGATGTCTTTTCATCCAGATCTTTTCCTTTGGTCACCACAGAAATCCAGTATGATAAAGGTTGTGACTGTCCCCGTTTTATAGATGGGAAAACGAAGGCTCAGGAAGACTGAGCAGCCTGTCTGAGGTCCCACAGCTGCTGGGTGGTGGAGGTGGCATGTGCACTTGGGATTCTCTGACTCCTTCTACTTTCTGAATGGCTCCTGACACGCAAGACAGTGTGTTGAGCTTTCCAGGGCAGAGAAATTGGCCAAGGAGCTAATGTGGAAGACAGAAAATACCCAGAATAAGTACGTTCAGCACTGAGTCATAGGACTATCTTCTATTTTTGCTGGGAGGCAGGCCCATCACTGGCTGAATCCAGGACGTTGCCTGAAAAGTAGCTTCAACAGAGACAAATCTTTAGACGGTGAGTCAAAAAATGCCTTTGTTTCTCTGAAAGATCTCGAGGGTGCCCTTCCCCCACTCTGTTGCTGCCCAGCTCCTTGAACAAGCACTCTGATCACTTGCTTCTCAGAAGCAGTTGCAAATCATTAAGGACAGAGCTTTTAACTTGACCCACTGAATTAAAAGGAAACACCAATCCATCGTCTGTGTACGGCCTGACTGGCTCTGCTATGAAGGCTCCAGCAGTTTCTGTCCCTCCCTCAGCCTCAGTTTCCCCAGTTGGACAAGGGGGAGTGGGATGCCATGGCGTGGGGACCCCTTCCTGTGCTGAGGGGTGGCAGACCATGACCAACCCGTGGGATGGCTCTGGTCACTCCCATGGAGACACAAGCCTCCAGAACTTGGGCTCCTACAGCATCCTCAGCTGGAATCATTCCAAGTGGGAACACACACCCCAGGAATGTATCCTACCAGCTGCAGACACAGGGAGAAATTGGGCAAGGGCAATGAAAGGCATGTGACACTTCCCGTGGGCTCTGGGAGGGTGAGGGCTCCAGCCACATTATATGCAGCATCTTGGAAGGCATCAGGGAGCCCAGACATCGACAGGGTTAGGGCTTGGGCTCTGCAGTGGGTCTTAGCAGGTTCAAATCCTGACTCCATGGCTGACTAGCTATGGGCTCCTGGGAAAGTTATTTCTTCTTATTGGACCTCAGTTTCCCTATTGTAAAAGGAGGAAACTAACGTCCCAGAGGGCGGGTGTGAAGACGGAAAAAGATAACGCGCACAGAGTGCTCTGTACGTGTCAGTACTTACCCCATGTGGTGCCCTTTAAGCCTCACCAGGACCCTCTGCAGCAGGCACATTTTCCCAGTGAGGGACTAGAGGCCCCCAGGACAGGTTCAGTCCCTGTCCTCCCAATGGCCACTCAGAGATGTGAAGACTCCAAACCCATTCCACCGTGAGCCCAGGTCTGTTTCTCCAAGTTATCCACCCAGCTCCTCGGCCCCCTCTCTGTGTGGCCACCTCCTGTGCAGGCTCCATTGGTCCATCTCATAATTTGTGCCAAAAAGCCCAGGGGCTGGTTAGACACTCCGCACCAACCAGTGCCAAGCAGTACCACCCTGAATCACCCAGTGTGGCCTCACCCAGGCTTCTTCTCCTGCCCCACACTCCTAGGGCAGGGAGCTGTATCTGGGGCTGAACCTGCAGGCTACTCCCAGGTGAGTCAAAGCAGGGAAAGGACTCAGTCCAGCCAGCTCTGAAAGCAGGAGTGTCTGCCAGGTAGGAAAAGGGCTGACACCTTGATGGAAGCCACACCACCTCTCTGTGGATAGCAGGGCTGCACCCTGTTCCCTGCAGCCAGAGGTGAAACTGACTGGCATCTGTCCTGGGCTCTGGGATCAACTAAGGTCATGCACTTAGTGCATGGGATGGGACTCTGGTGCTGAACGGGTTGAGGCGGGGGTTCTGGCTGAGGCTACCAATAGCTTCCTAGAGGGAGGGCAGGCAAGGAAGGCCCAAGGCTTTTTGGAGAGCTTGTGGTATCTCTCATTTGCCTGGCCACAGAATTCTGAGAGAAGGGAAGACTTACATTCCCAAGAAGCTGGAACTACATTACACCCTGCAATAGCTGTCTTCACGACAGACGGGAAGTGATCATTAAGCCTTCCTGAAAGGCTGCACTGGCTGAGAAGGCCTACTTCTGTGAAGAACACTGAAGCATCCCTTTGAGAAGTGACTCTTCTCACAATGCAGTGCAGGACAGCACTCTGAAAGGTGGAAAGCACTTTTGCTTTGTAGACTGAATCAGAGAGATCAGTCCTGGTCTCTGACCAGCATGCTGGGGTCCTGATGGACCAAAGCATGGAAACATCCTTGGAGGGGCTGCAGGCCAAGTTCCTGATGTAGCGCAAACCCCTCAACACCAGTCCTGCCTTGTTCAAGCTTCTGCTGGTAAACCCCAGGGAGAGGAAGTTCATGATTCGCTTGCAGGTACACCTGAAATCCTTACCACTCACCTGGACCCTAAATCTGTATGACTCTTCCTTGGTGGGCCCAGCTCTGCCCTTTGGGAGGGCCCCACACTCCACACCTTTGGAAAAATCTGAAAACACTGACCAGTTCCCTCATGTGAGCTGAATAGGCAGAATCAGAATACATGGGTCGGAAAGAGATGGTAAGGATTTTGCCCAGTCGCCTGTACCCCAGCTACAGATCCTACACCCCAGGCTCTGGAGGCCCATCACAGAGAGCTTCCGAGGGCCCAGATAAACTGTGTGGGAACATCAGTGTGGTAATAGGAGGACGGGGCCCAGCCAAGCTCTGCCTCGCTCCCTGACACCACCAATGACGTGCCAAAGCACATGCCCCATACACTGCTGACTGAGGTGGGAACATTATCCTTTGTCTCTGAGCAGCCACACTTCTGGGTTTACAAATGGAGCCGTGGCAGCACTTCAGCAACCCAACTGAGCTGTTTCAACTCGTCCTTATTACCTGACAGGTGGCCCATCCACCTCACTCCACCTGCACTCTGGGGCTAGGAAACAGGACGGTGTTCCTGCCTGCCAACACCGCATCCAACAGGCTCTGTCCACAGACGTGGGGAGGGATCTAGTCAAGACTAACGGCTGCCGCTTACAGCATCCCTCCAGCCCGAGTGAAACAGCTTCCTTCTATGCCCCAGAAATCAGAGCCGAGCCCAAAACAGCATAATCGGTATCCACTCCAGAGCAGGACACACAGAGATAAGGGACTTGATGAGACACACGGGGATGTGATTCTGGGTCTGTCTTCTACCAGCAGCCTAAGAAGTTGACCTACAATGACACTTGTGAAAGCAAGTCAGCAATATAAAAGCAAGTCCAAATGGATATCTGTGGCTCAGAAACTTATCTGGAGACAGTTCTATCTCAGACCTTGTGATCCTTTATGAAAAATGAAAGGTATAGAAGTTCTAAAACCGGCTTTGGGCAGAAGCGGACAAGTCCTGGCCCCAGAGCCTTCTGAAGAGATGATGGCTGTCCTGTAGGCTCAGTGCTTTTAACTTTAATGTGCCCACGAATCACCTGGGGGGTCTTTTAAATCAGATTCTGACTCTGCAGGTCTGGGCCGGGGCCTGAGACCCTGCATTTCTCACTAGCTCCCGGGTGAGTGACACTGCTGGTCCAGGGCCACATGTGAGCAGCCAAGCACCAGACTAGACGAGAGCATCAAAGGTAACATGACCTGCAGGGTGGTCAGCCCAGGAGGGGGCGGGACGCCACAGGCCCCTGGTGTCCAGGAGAGGTGTCACATGAGCCCTCTAGCCCTTTAATGCAATTGGGGTTTGTGAAGAGCCACCTCTGGGGCAGTATCAGCCCCCTTCTAGCTCCTCTCACACCCGAGAGTAGCACGCCTTGACCAGCCGTGCCAGGACAGTCCCTGGATTCCCGTGCCGAGGGAGGAGGAGGCCGTGAAATGCACGGGAGAGACCTGAGGTGACCAAGGACCTTCAGTCACACGACCACTCTCGTCTCTGGCATTCAGCCGGGCGCTGCCAACCTGGCAGGAGGGCCCAGCATCCACAGCACTGACTCTACACAGTGAGAAATGCTGCCCCAGGGTTGTGCGCAGGGAGTTCAACAGGCCCGGAGAGGCAGCAAGGGAGCCCATGGGACATGTGGCCGTGTACCAGGAGGGCTCACAGTGACGGTGACACATCTGAGGTGGGCCTCAAAGGAGGGGTGGGACTTTTCCAGATAGGATACAGCAGGGAAGGGCACTCAGGCAGAAGGAATAGGACTCGCACAGAGTGGCTACATCCAGGGGATGGTGAGTGGTATGCGTGACAACAGCCAGAATCTTGACTGAGGGAATCAAGATGAGGGCAGGACAGAGGCCTCACTTCCAGGGCTAGAAAGGGAGGAAGGGTCTAGTTGTGCATGAAAAAGGGAGCTTCCAGGCAAAATGAATCTTAAATTAAAAACAAAAACTCTCCCTTTATGACCTGCAATGTAGTAAGAATTAAATTAGTCATTTGATGTCTTTTTTCCAATGCCTAAACTCTTAGACACATAAAAGTTATTTGCATCTGACTTTCCACCTTTTAACATTAAACATAAGCATTTCCCTGGGTTATTATAAACTCCTGGTCAATGTCACTCTGTAGTGGCTGCACAACATTCCTTTAACCAATCCCCACTGCTGGACATTTGGGTCGTTCTCCATCTCTCACCATCATCATGCCTTCTCTGCGCTTTAGATCGTAACCTTGACCTGGATCCTAAGGACTGGTACTCAGATCAAAGGGTGTGAACATGGCCTAAGAGAGGTAACACATGTGGCAGACTTATTTCCCAAAAGGCTGAGGGAGAGGAGTTTCAGTGCTGTGATGGACACTGGATTCTAGAAAACCAGTCTCAGGGTGGGGAGGAAGGGAGGCATCTGAGTCATTCAAGGGGCTCCTGGCCAGGGGGAGGGTTGGCCCCTGAGGTCAGGATGTGCCCACGGCCTGTGCTGTGTCAATGGGCTCATGCTGAAGCTGGGACAGGAACGCCGTGGCCCCGGATACACGCAGGCCTATCACAGGTGTGAGATGGGATGGAGCCACTGGGCTCTACCAGGTACAAAAGGAACCACTCTGCAGACTGGACCCTCCTCACATTTGAGGGGCCCAGCCATACGTGAAGCCCTGTGGTTTACATGAGCAGGCAGGGCCGAGTGTGCTTACCCTCTTTACAAAGCTGAGCACCATGTGGGCCAGCAACCGCCCCCGAGCAGGGCCGCTGGTTCCTTACCTGCCAGAGCTGGGATGGTGACCCGGTTCCACTCCCACGGCTGGTCGTACTCGTCGGCGGGCCTGTCGTCATCCTGGGGCAGCTTGCTCTCCCGCAGTCGGGGGCTGACCGTGCTCTCTGAGTCTGAGTCGACGCTTTGGCCCTCGGGTTCATAAGGGGTGTCGTATAATTGGATGCCTTTGTGCTGCGACCGGACACTTTCCTGCCTCTGAAATTCTGCAGTCAAAAAGGAGGGAAGCAGAGATATAAAGGATGCATAGTACAAGCTTCATCACCTGGGACCTGGCAGGTGACACCCACCAGCCACCACCCAGAGAGGTGGGGACTGCACAGGACAGGCCTCTTTGCTGCATTTAACTGTTCCTCTCCGCCCCTCCCCAGGGCAGTGCCCCTGCTCTCACTGGTCAAGTCTTCCTCACAAAGATCTCAGGCTTTGAACCAAAGGACAGAATCAGAAACCTCATGACCACTGTCCAAGGGTAGGGCCCAGACGTGAGCATGATGTTCTGGGTATGTTCTGACACCGGCCCAGAACACAGAGTTCTTTCCCCCTTGCTTACAGATGAGTGGTGGGGACAGGGTCCTTCCTCTAGGGAAATTGCCCATCCTCTGGACTTGTCACTCCCTATCTGTCAAATGAGGAGATTGGGCTAAATGACCCTCAAGTGTCCACCAAGCTCACATGTTCATTTTGAAGACCTAAGAAGCCAAGAGCCATCCCCAGGGGACTGTTTTCTCCCCTAAAGTCCCAGGAGTGACTGTTTTCCTGCCCTTCTACCTCCCCCAGGGCCTGCCTGTCTTCTAACACACTGAATACAGCTAAGAAACTTGAGAGAGCAGATGTCCAATTTCACTTCTGAATAAGGAAGGAAAGCTCTCAATCTTCTGCAGAGGATACCAGGTCCTGGCTTGAGTCGGGGCTGAGGAGTGGCAGCCAGTCTGAGGACCCAGACAGGGCATGTTCCTTTCAGCTGCTGCTCATTCCTAAGACGCCAGCAGTGGCCGAAAGATGGATGCCAGGATGCCACAGTCAGGTGCTTCTTTGCCAAATAGGGATGGCTTATTTGCTTTGATCATAAACACCCACTTTGTGCAGGGCCCACAAAGGACGGGGGAGAGGAAAGGGTTCACTGTCGAGGCTGCTCTCAGCAAGCCCACTGTTTCCAGAAGAGAGACAACGGGTACGTAAATCACCTTTGCTCTGCGGCAAAGGGGCTCCTGCAGGGCCTGCGAGGGACGAGGCAGGAAGAGAGAGAGGTGGCATTTGAAGTGGCAGTTCTGACAAGCGGAAACAGGAGAGGGACAAGATTCCCTGTGGTTGGACCAGGACAGTGCAGCTGGAGAGAATGAGCTCACTGCCTACTTTCTCGTTTATTCGATAAAATATATATAACATTTAACTTTTGCCATTTTAACCATTTTTAAGTGTACAAGTTAGTGGCATTAAGTACATTCACGTTGTTGTACGGCTACCACCACCTTCCCTCACCAGAACTTTTTCATCACTCTAAACTGAAACTGTCCCCCGCTAACTGTCCCCAGTTTCCTTCCCTCAGCCTCTGGCAACCACCTTTCTACTTTCTTTTTCTTTTCTGGTTTTTTTGGGGGGGTGGGGTGGGGGAATTAGGTTTACTTATTTTTTTTAATGGAGGTACTGGGGATTGAACCCAGGACCTTGTGCATGCTAAGCATGTGCTCTATCACTGAGCTACACCCTCCCCCCGCTTCTACTTTCTGTCTCTAATAATCTGACTACCTAGCTACCCCATATAAATGGAATCGTATGGTATTTGTCCTTCTGTGACAGTCTTATTTCACTTAGCACAATGTTTTAAAGGTTATTTCATGTTGTAGCATGTGTCAGAATTTATTTCTTTTTAAGGCTGAATAATAATTCACTGTCTACTTTTGCTGGAGTACCAGGTCCAAGGAGGTGAGAGAGGGGAGGTGAGGCTTGATGTGAAGCGGTGAGGGTAGTGAGAGCGTGCTGTTCTAATGGACTCTTGAGGCACTCTGCAAATCAGAGTTCTGATGGCATAAAGCCACAGTAGAAGCCCACGGGAGTCATGTGCCCTGAAGAGCAGCTGACAAAATACACTGACGACGTCAGCCCCTCTGAGCAAGAGCATTCTTGTAGCTTGGGCTTCATGATTCAAGGCCATTCACAGGAATGGCAAAACCCCACGCCGCGCACAGGCCCTGACTCAACAGAAACCAACTGATGCTATGCACTGACCTTTAGTGTTGACATTAAACAGCGCTATGGTAGCATCCCCTAAACTTCATTTAGTCACATACTGACTGCGCGATTTTGCCGTTTTTGAGTACCGCCTGGATTATTATATGCCATTTTTAAAAACTGACAGTTTCACTTTTTAGAGGAAATAAAATTCACTTAAAAAGGAGGCTATTAATCACCACCCTATAAGCCATTATCCTCTACCAAAAACAGATGATAAACATAAACAGAATAAACGAGAACAAAGCCAGTTAGGTAGGTACTATCGCCAGGAAGTAAGTCCAAGGCTCACTCTCTCTGCTGAAGGGAGCCCCGCAAGTACTGGAGAGCCGGTGGGGGAACTAGCAGCAAACCGAGACACTTTCTTTGGCAAATAAGAATAACCTTCTCCTTTTAGAAAGAAAAAGAATAAAAAGGGGAAAACTTCACTATGTGGTTCTCAGGCCACCTAAAATCGTGTCTCCTTTGAGATGTCCCATACTTTGGCAAAACACGGCTTTGTCAGGTCCCAGGAGTAAACTGGGGTGATTTATTAGTTTTGGGGATGATGCTTTCCTTTTTATGGGGGAGGAAGAGGAGAAGGGAAGAGCTATAAAAGACAGGACTTGGTCACTTTAAGTCGAAGACCAATGTAAAGTACTGGAGACAACTCTGTAAATCACGAAATCTACCAAACTATCTGATCAGTGCTTTGTGGGGTCATCGTCATCCTTATCACTCCTGGCCTGGTTTAAGGAGTACAGTCTAGCCTCTTGTCTTTGGAGAATTCTGAGGGCTAGGGACACTGGGAATGCAGCTGATAGGCACGGACCCACGAACGCCACCTTCCACTTCATCCTCTCTCACAAGCAGGAACAGCAACCACTAACATGTACTCTACAGTTTACAAAGCACTTTGCATGCAAATCACCATTTAATCTTGGGCCACAAAGCAACTCAAGGATGCACTTCTGTGGGCCCCCAGCAATCAGGAGCATCTTCACTTGCTCTCTCAAGGAGCCCAGTTGCAAACAGATGTTCAATGAATGTGAGTGGGATACAAGGATGACAACTCACAGCCAGAAACCACTCTTTACCCCCAAATTCAGTTAACTCATTAAAGTCCCTGACCACAGTGATAAGGTACCTGTAACAATATGACAAATGCATACAGTTTAGTATTGCACAATAGTCAGGAGAGATGGATATTCCACATGAACACCAGCCTAAAAGGAAAACATGTGCAGTGAACAGATTAGCTATTAAATCAGAAGGACTTGTGCATCCATCTCTCACACAGGATTTATTGTTCTGAAAGCATCTGCGCCTTACCAAAGCTGAGTTAGTAATGGCATGCAGTTAGGGCAGGGGATGTTATAATGGTAATCATTAAAACGAGCTTCCCCCTGTATTACATGGTGAATTCAAATTTTCATTAAGGTTCCAACAATAGGGAGCAGTTGAGTAAATTATGGCACGCAAACTGGATGGAATATTAAGCAGCCATTAAAATGATGAATCTTAAGATTATGTAGCTACATGAAAAAGTGTGCATGAAATTATGCTAAGTTAAAAAGTGAAATACAAGACTGTTTATGTGTTGAGCAAACTGTAAAATGCGGGCTTTCTAAATTAGTCCCGGGCAATGTGAACAATGCCCCAAAGGAATTCTACTCCTTGCTTAGGACTTGCTGAATACTGTTATTGCACACTTTGCTCATAGTGTCTAAACTCTCATGACGGCAATGTTGTAAGTACAGCTACACATGAATAAAGGGCGGAAAACCTGATACAGAAAGGTAAATAGTTACTGTGTACAGAGGAAGGAATGGTTGCATAATTATTTTTAAAAGTTGTTTTAAATAATGAATAAGGATGCTAGTAAAGAAAAATGTAATTAAGAAAGGATCACATGAAAGTAAATACGATTTTAAGCAGGTTGGGCTTATAGGAACTGTGTGTTTCGGAAGCAGCTGCCTTTGCCCGAGAAAACACCCATTTAGGGAGCATCTCCTCTCCCAGGAGACGTTTGCCAAGAGCCCCAGGAAGTTAAGGGCCATTGTGCCAGGCCAGCTTGCCAGACATCACTGTCTCCTGCCTAATGACCAGGTCCATCCTCCTTATTACCCAGACCGATCTGTGACCGTCCAGAGACTAATCTAATAGGGGAGCTGGTGACCATATGTTTTAAGTCACAAGTTATCTGGACATCACCATCTATAAATTCATGGAAAATGACCTTTAATCTTGGGTGGCAGCCTGTGATTTTATGCCTCTTAGGCAGGGAGCAGAATCAGTAAATTGACAGGGTAGGGATTTCTGTTGACCTCTAGAGTAGAAAGGTTTTTAAAGTGGAACTACATACAGAGAAAGAAAAAAAAATAGAGTACTTTCTTTTACAATCAGAGAATGTCAGAACTGGAAGGGGCCCTGGGCACATTCACCAAGGGCACAGAGCCAGGAGGGTGAGGCTGGTGTGCCGACCAAGGACTGTGACCAGGAGAAGCAAAGGCCAGAGTGATCATCTCAGCAGGTGATCTTCCGAGAGAGGGGCCCAGGACAGATCTAGGTGCGAACCAGGAGCCTCCTGAACGGCTCTGACAAGTGTTCAGAGATCTCTACATCCACAGGCAACAAGCTCCATTTTGCTCTGGTATTCCCCAACTCTGTGCCTCCCCCTCACAGTTTTGTTTGTTTTTGTTTTGTTTTGTTTTGTTTTTTCTTTTGGCTGCCAGGAAGCTCAGAGTTAATTCTGATGTTTAACCCAGTAGCCATGTTAGCTTTGGTACTGGGTCAATCGACTTTCACTCGCCCTTCCTTCTACATGGGTCTTGACATCTATCCTAACAGCTTCATTATATACATTACCTTTTATTATGAATAGCCTCAAATCTATATATTTGAAAGCAGGCAGACACACATCTAAACGAAAAAGATGAGAAGAAAAGAAATCTTTTCTTTATCCCTTTAACCTTCCTTTCAGGAACAGAAAGAGGAGGGCAGGGCTCGGCTTCAGCCTCTGGGGAACTGAGGCTGAGGACAGCAGCGCAGTGCAGCCCTGGTGCACCCAGCCTTCCCCAGCAACATGGCACCCACCTGTCCTCACACCCAGCCAGACATCTACCGAATGCCCAGAACAAGAGCTCGATGGAGATGAACCAGACACGGTCCTGGTCTTCAGGGAGCTCTCGGCGAGAGAGGGCCAGAGCCCCCAACACAACAGAGGCAGCTTAGGGTCCTCAACAGCGAGCAGACGTGACACTACAACTCAGTTGGAGGAAACCTGGGAGGGCCTTAAAGTATTTAGACACGAAGTTGTGGCCTCATGGTGTGGCAGGGAAAATGGGCGTTTGATGAATGCAGAGCCAAGGAAGAGGCACAGGGGCTGGAAGCACAAGGTATAAGTGGGGGAGATGGGCTGTCCAGGGGTCCAGCAGGTGAGGAAGCCGAGGCAGTGGAAGTGATTCTGGATAGCCCTGAATGCTGCAGGACAGCACTCCCAAGAGTGTCTAAGGAGAGGTGCCCTATAACCTCCGTGTAGGGTAGAACTGGGCGGGGAGAGGCTGGCACAGGTGTGCAGGTGCCTAGCTGGAAATGATAGATGCTGGCCGGCAGGCCCCTCACTTCTAATTTTCCCAGCTGGCTTGCCTGGGAGTCCAGATTAGATGCCAAATCACAGAGTGGCAGAGCTCAGTAGAGAGGTGCAGCCAAAAGAGGCCTCCATTCCCGGGTCCTGCCATCACCGCTCAGCCTAAAAAACCTCTACTCAGCCTGTGATGGGCATGCCTGGCTGTGCCATCAGAACTCTATGGTCTAGGGCTGCACTACTAGAGCAATAATGGGGCTGCCATGACACCAGCCACCTGTGGGGAGGCAAATCCTGGGGTCCAGGTAAGCGACAGGTTCAACAGCACAGCACAGACTCCTGGAGCCTGAATCCTGGCTTCAGCAGGGGACCCAGGGTAAGCTGCCCCAGTTGCCTCATTCCTGGAGGGGGAACAACAGTATCCAACGTGGAAGGATGTTATGAGGATCAAATGAATTAATCTATGTTCAGTGTTTAGAACAGCACCTGGTGCACAGAGAGCACTCCAGGAATGTTGGTATCATTTCCTGGGGCTTCCATGGAACACCACTCCATGAGCCCTCCTCCTCTGAGATCACCCTTCGTCCCCCACAGCACAGAAAGCCTGCTTACAAACTCTAACAGGACAACCCTGTGTTGAAAATGGAAGGGCTTCACCAGCCATCTCTGAACCTACTTCCATTTCTGGATCCACAATTTCGGATTTCAACTGCACGTCTCCACCTGGGAGCTTTGCACAACTCTTGTGCATAACACGAAACACACAGGGGAGGGCTCAGTGCCCAGGGGTCTAATGACCACATTTTACAGATGGGGAAACTGAGGCCTGGGGAAGAGAAGAAGGCCCCAGGTCCTCTAACTCCTAGAGCAGGGCTCTTCTTCCTGCCTGTCCAGACGCTCCTGACTTCTCTTTATCAGACTGTCTTGTTTGTAACCTTCTGGAGGCAGAGGCATCTATTTCAGTCAGGTCTGAGGTGTTAAAAAACACACCTAGCCCCACAGCCCAAGTGAGGAGTTCCACGGGAGCAGTGGGCGGCTGCTCCCAATTAGACACGCATCTGAAACCCAGCCTGGTTCTGAGGCGCCACATCAAAGGGAAGACAACGGATGTTCCCCACAACTGAACTGTTAAAACATCTGCTGGAGAAAGACCCTCCTCCTAACCGGGGGTCTTCAACGAATGCCTGA
The DNA here is from genome assembly GCF_048773025.1 of Camelus bactrianus. Lineage (NCBI taxonomy): Eukaryota > Metazoa > Chordata > Mammalia > Artiodactyla > Camelidae > Camelus > Camelus bactrianus. Next base: position 47,503,461 of record NC_133542.1, read on the forward strand.
ATTCAGGGGTCCCCCGGAGGCTGAGGTGGTGCACGGAGCAGCAGGGGTCCTGGGTGGACACTGCAGGCCAGCAAGGGCAGGGCAGAACGGCTAAGAGATGGAGCCTGGACACCAACCCAACACAACACAAGCAGAGGTCCCACCTCCTCCTCCTCCAACTAGTCCGGTTTCCGGAGCTGTCTAGAAGCCAGGAGACTGACTAATTGGAGCTCTCTTACCGTCTCTTTTCTGGGCATGCACAGAAACACCCCAGAAAAAAGAGGATGAGCTCTGCAGATCAGGCGTGTGGAGCAAGAACAACGGTCACGTCCGTGGAAGCAGCGCAGGCCTGTCACTGCCCGGCGGGACCTGCACCACTTGCTCTTTTACGATCAGCCCAAGGGCGAGGGGAAGGCCCAGGGCTGAGTCAGGGTGCCCAGTCTGCTCCCTTCCCTCGGTCACCTGCACAGGGACAGGGTCTCTCCCGAGGACCCGGTTCTGCAACACCAAAGGGGGCCGGTGGGGGTTCGGGGTTCCGATGACAACAAATGTGCTTTCCTCACGATTTAAAAGGCCATGCGGGCCTCTTCGCAGAGCTCTTGGGAGCTGTCTGCAATTATGGCCGGGCCCTCCACCCTGCCCATCACTCTGCTCTCCTCCAGTGACAGCCTTTGCGTGCAGAGGCCTCTGAGCGGCTGCAGGCCTGAGTTGTGTCGCCATCCCCCGTGGAGACTCACTGAGGCGAACTCGCTGCTCCAGGATCCTGGCTGCTCCCAGGCTCCAGGCAGCACATCAATGAGCATCCATTCAGAGCAGCAACTTTCTCAGGAGACAGCTTTCTGGCTTCCTGTCGACGGCAAGACCCACATTCACAGGCAAGCGGAGAGACTGCCTGCCTTTCTTTCTCAAACATCCACTGGACTGTGACTGGGTGCTAGGGTGGACCCCAGGCTCCCCCCATCCCCAGAGGACTTGTAGTTCAGCGAGAGAATCAGGATGCCAACGTTCATGAGGACTCAATTAATAAGTTACGAGCTGCTGAACACCTGGCTGTGCCAGGCACTGTCCTGAGCATTGGCTGCATGTCCTTCCTCATCCCCATGACACAGACAAGGTGACAGTATTCTATAGGACAGACACTGAGGCTCAGACAGCTCAGAGTCCCCACTGGGACCAACCTGTTCTAAAGTGGTACAGACAGTGGCAGCTTGGTAAAGGCAGAAAGCAAAGGTGGTCCCAGGGATTTTGAAAACCCTTAAGAAGGAGGTGGCATTTCATAGGCTCTCAAGTCCTAGTGAAAGGAGGCCTCTTAAGGGCCACGGAAGCCAAGGGGCCTGCCTAGTGTGACAGACAGTGAATGGGGCGGAGGGCAGGGTAGACTACACTCAAGGAAAGAAGGAAGATGCAGACAGGTGAAGACGAGGGCCCCAGGAGAAAGAGCAATGGAGGCAGGGCAAGCACAAGCCAAGTTGTAGACAGGGGAAAGCTGGAGAGATTGTGAGGTGAAAATCAAAGCCTGTGAGTTGTCCTGAGCCCAGTGCTACTGAGGAAAGGAGATGGGGAGTGGCTAGAAAAGGAAATGGGCTGGGCTATGGAGGGCCCTGAGTGCCAGGAGAGGGAGCAGGAAACTGCAAAATGTAGACCAGGTTTGTGCTTTCACACACACACACACACACACACACAAAGCCTTTTGAAGGCAGGCAGGAAACACCAGGGTGTGGCAATCAGTTGCTGATGACCTGAAGGTCCGGCCTCCCAAACAATTAGGGCTCCACCCTTTCAAGAAGTGGATGGAGGATGCCCAGGGCTCCAAAAGGAAAAACACATTCCTGCAAACAGCTCCTCAAAGCGGAAAAGCAAGCATTTCTCCAAGATGAGGGGCAGAGGTCAGGCTGGTACTAGCACTCTCTGGTCAACCCTCAGAGGGGCGGGTGTCCCCTGACCCCTGTGTTACAGAGGCCAGACACAGTCCAGCCTTGTGGCTTCCGAGTACTGACGGACTATACTTATAAAGAAGGCTAGTCGCCCCACTGGTGCAATCTTCCAGTCTGCTGGGCACGGCAGGTCTCAGCTTCCAGGGGCCTTGGGCCACACTCTAATGTGATAAAGCCACAGGGAACAGACGTTCATGCCAGACCAGCTCAACTACACCCCTCACAGAGCAGCACCACCTGCCCTTTCTCTTGGAACCTCCCAGAGTGAGTCTTGGAGGAGCCATGACCACGCCTAAGTCCCTTCCCTACCTGAGCAGTCAGAAATCTGCAGCTCAGACAGGCTGATTTGTTCAGCCAAGGTCTGGGAGATTCAACTCTCAACACACTTCAAGAATTACTGAGTGCTGAGTGCATGCGGTGTGCCAGTGTCAGTGCTAAGTGCTTTGCCTCCATGTTCTCACTCAGTTCTCACAGCACCTCTACAAGGGGTGCTGTTGGCATTACCACTTTAAAGATGGTCACACGGTAAGCCAGTGATGGAGGCAGCCTTGCTCCAAAGCCCACACTCTAAACCACGCAGCTGTCTGCACCACTTTTCCAACACCAGTTGGTACTCCCTCCACTCCACCAGGTCCAAAATAACATAACACGTTCAGGTAGGCAGGGGAAGCAAGCACTGGAAGAGCTGAGTCCTAGCTCCAGCTGCTGGTCCTAGCTTCACCGTACTGAGTGATGCCAGGCAGATGACTGACTTCCTCCCTCTAGTCATCAGTTTGCTCCTTTGTCAGGGTAACTTGGGTCATCTTGGGGTTTATCTGACTAGGACCACACATAGGTCCCTATAGGAATCATTAGGCAGCCTGGAAGGAAAGCAAAGGGCGGCATCAAGAGGAAGAGACCTGCCCATCAAGTACTTATTTAAGCACATTCTAGATCTGTAGAGGGGTGGCCAACATATGCTGTTAGTCCCAGGTTAGCTGGACCTAAGCAAGTTATTATAAACTGGCATTGGGTGCAGGGTGCCAGCCTCCCAGGGCAGAGCCAGGGCCCCTTTCCAGGCATGACCCTTCCCTCTACTTGTACCTAATAGCACCCCTTGCCACGTGCCAGATTTGCAGCCAAATTGGTCAGACCCCAGCCATACCCATCTGGTGGTGGCGGCAGCCCTGGGGCTGGTCACTGGGTCCCTGCCTCATGCTGAGGGGGGTTGCTGGCATCATGCCCTGTGCCCAGCACAGCTGTCCAGTCGGAAGTGACTTGCTGAGATCTGGCAAGCTCTCTACCCCAGCCTTTCTTGCTTTGGAACTGCTTCAAGAGAGGAATTAATCCCCCTGGGGACTGGTAGACAACCTCAGCCTTCTGTACAGTGATGAGGAGGCTGCCGGCTTGAGACCACCAGCCTGGCCCTCCGCTCACCGGCTGTGTGACCCTGGTCAGCTGCCTGATCCCCCGGGGCTAAGATTCCTCGCAGGTGAGGCGGGAGGGGGTGAAGCAGATGGTCTTGGAGGTCTTTCTGGCTGCAGAGTCCCTCAGTCTGATTCTATGAAAAGTGGATGTTCGCACAGACTTCTTCTTCCAGTGCTGTGGCACCAGCACACGAAGGAAGAGGGGACACACACAGGAGCAGCCATCCTACAGTGTGTGGGGTTCCCAATCTCGCACCCTAACCACCTTCCAGCAAACTCCTCCAAAACTCAACCCCAATATTCAATGAGAACCTCTACTGAGAAGCTCTACTCCAGCACAAAGTTGTGCTTTCCTGCCTGTGATTGATTTAATGTGTCAACTTGAGCGGGTCACAGGGTGTACAGATACTTGGTCAAACATTATTCTGGGTATTTCTGTGAAGGTATTTTGGAATGAGACTACCGTTTAAATCCGTGGACTGAGTAAAGCAGACTGCTGTCCCTAATGTGGTGGCCCTTGCCCAACAGTTGAAGGCCTGAATAGAACAATAAAAGCTGACCCTCCCCTAATAAAGAGAGAATTCTTCCTGCCTGACAGCATTTGTACTGGGACATCAATTTTTTTTCCCCCTGCCTTCAGGCTTGAACTGAAACATTGGCTCTTCCTGGGTCTTGAGCCTGGTGGCTTTTGGACTAGAAATAATCCATTAGCTCTCCTGGTTCTCAGGCCTTAAAGCTTGGACTGAAACTAAACCACAGGCTCTACCTGATCTCCAGTTTGCTGACTTTCCCTGCAGATCTTGGGACCTGCTGGTCTCCATAATCACAAGAGCCAGTTCCTTACAATAAATCTCTCTTATTGGTTCTTTTTCTCTGGAGAACCTTCACTTATTCATGCCTCTATGACAAGCCCTTCCCCACATGCCTACCACGTGCTCCCAGGATGGGCTGCTTGTCTGTCCCACTCCTCAAACAGTTCCTGCAAAGACTGCGCAACAACACAGAAGCTGGGACTATAAGCAAACCTCTTTATCACAATGCAGAGGGGACCTGCCAATTTTCTTGAACCTGAAGAACTAGGGACACAGCCAAGCATCAGCTCCCTAAGAAGGACCTGCAATTCCACCTTTAGGAGACCTCACAACAGCAAAGCCACTGCAAGACTGGGGATCTTGCAGAGGATCCCTCCTTGGCCCAGAAGTGACCACCTGCTAAGGGCCAACACAAACTTGACAAAAAAGACCAACAGCAAGACTCCCTCATTCCATATTAGCACTTTCTGGTCCACAAAGTCCTTTGTGTTACTTGGTTCTTATAACCATCCGATGGTAAACAGATCTTGGTGAGCAAAGCCAGCATGCCCATTTAGTGGGGCAAACAGGAAACCCAGTATTGAAGGGACCTGGCAAAGTCAGAATGACAAATCTGCACGGGTCCTACTCCACTGGTCTTTCCAACTTTACCTTTACATCTTGGTGCCACAGGACAAAAAAAAACCCAATTATTTTTGCCTTTTTTGAAAGAGGAGTGGGGAAGGGGAAGGTGTGTGTGAGGTGCTACACACAAGAATTAGGAACCTGAAAGCTACCACTGTTCAGAATAGCCTTCAAGTGGCTCTTTCCTGCCAACAGCTATCACAGATTACGCCATCCCTATGACCATCTCAAGAATTTTTGGACGGAAGCATCTGGATAATGAATGCTTTTATGCTGGCAAACACAAGAACAATTCCTCTCAGGGCCCTAAAAAGGTGCCCTGAAGAGACTCTGTCTGTGTGAAAGGCGCCATCAATGCTTGGAACCCGAGAGCAGAGGTACCGTGAGATGTGGGGAGATGGCCTTCTCACCACTGGTGGCCTTTTCCAACCGGCTCCCCTCTAGGAGCCCCAAAACCCTAAGTCTCAGTTTCTGTTCAGATTGGGAGCCCATGTACTGAACCCCCACGGTGTGCAAGGAGTGGTGCAGCAGCTCAAAGATCAATCTGACACTGTCACCAGCACTTCCCTTCAAAAAGCTAGGATGGTGCTTAACCATCCCCCCCACCGCCACCCGCACACCCTCAGTGTTGGTGGTGAGTGTTCCTCAGCCCAGGGACCCTGAGGTGCTACCACGTTCTACTCACTTGCACACTCGGCCCCCACCCCCGCTCTAGCTTCTGAGGGCCAAGTTCAAGTCCAACCCATCTTGACACAGCCCCCTCTCTGTGATTCCTAGCACAGAACGTGGCTCCACAGATGCTCTGTAAATAGTGGTTGAAAGAACAATGTAAACAGTCCCTTGCAAATTTAGAATTTAGCACAGAAAAAAAAAAATAAATATTTTTAAAACATCTGTCTACCTTAGGAAGAGAATTGAATTCATAGACTGGTGAAGAGGGTATAAACTGGAAATGGCCTTTTCAGAGATAAAATTGGTGAATCCAACTAAAATTAAATAGCCTATGGCTTGAAGTTCCACTTCTGGAAATCAATTCTACAGAAATATCCAGACCCACAAGCAGAAATAAACGTACACGGACCTTTACTGCAGAATGTGAGAACAGAAAACTCGAAACAAGTTAGAAGTCTACAAATAGGGGAGTGACTGAATACACTGTGTTCCAGCCATATTAGAGAGTCATTTGAAAAGACTAATGACCTTGGACAAGATCTCTGATGCAGAACGATGTTTAGTAGGAGAGCATTTATGTAGGAAGTAATGTTGGTAGTATGTATAGAGATGCGTATTTCTGTAAGCCAATGGGAAAAGGGCGAAATGAATACACAACAAATTATTAATGACGATTCTTGTCTCTGAAGAGAGAGTTCACTTTTCATTTTCTATGTGCCTGTACTTCGAATTTCCCTACCCAGAGCACTTTTTTTAAAATCTATTTCTTATTTAATGTATTTAATGTTTTTTAAAGGAAGCGTCACGTGCAGATGTGGCACATGCAACTATCCTCTTCATTATCATCATTGTTCATGACAGCACTTGTTCAGTGTCTACTGTGAACCAGGCGCTGTGCCAGCGACTTGGTATGAATCCCAGGACAGATGAGGAAACCGAGGCAGCGACAGGAAGAGTAGGTAAGTGCGGCCGTGCAGCAGATGTGCCACATCTGCTGTCCTCAGAGCCAGTGCGCCCTGTCCTCCCCGCTCCCTGCTTGCTCTCGGGAAGCACTACGGCGATGGAATTCCCCCCTCGTCTTCTGCTCAACGTTCCCGTGGAACAGGCTTCAGATCAACAGCTTCTGCTTCTGTGACTGTTTTGAAACAATTTCATGTCATGTTTACATATTTCAAGTTTAGGAAATAGAGTTTGGAGGAGATGATGTTTTGTTTTTTAACTCTAAGATGTACATTTTGATTATAACACAGTCCCCCAAACATGCCCTGGTCATTCATGGAGGCACTAATTATTTAAAGACACATTAAAGAACTGCAGTTACAGAACTTGGCACCACAAACCACCAAAGTTTTCCCAAAACACAGCTACGAGGACAGGCCTGATCACGACTCGGGACCCATGGTTTCACTGCAAAGGACCCCCACTCTCCCTGGGGCTTGTTATCCTTTTTTGTAAGTGACGAGTCAAGGCAATTCCCATCAATCAACATTGATCAGCAGGCTGCGAACCAAAAACCAACCTAAGATGGGTGATAACAAAGAGGTTATCCTTTTGAGGGGCAGGTGCTCAGGGAAGCAGGTCTAGACCTCAACACCCAGTTAAGGTGGCCCCCTGCCAAGGGCATCAGAAGGGATTACAAACAGCTTGACAAGTTCTTATTCGTAGCACTGAGACAGGATTCCAGCTCCAACACAAGAAGGGTGCTTCAGGAAATGAACTGAGAGTCCTGATCCTGAAAATCCACACAGCGAGAAAGGGTGAGGGAGGAGGTCTGGATACCACAACCTGCCTCACCGGTTCATTCTTTCACTCACTCGCCTACTGAACACCCGTGTTGCTGGTTTATGGGGAAATGCTGATCAGTCAAGCCTGGTCCCTGCCCTAGAGAAGCTCACAGCCTAAAACACAGTCTTCTCTGGGGCTGGGTAGTTACTTGCATCGTCTGCTTAAGTACCAGCAGGCTGAGAGCTCACGGTTTAGTGGTGAGGCAGTGGGGAGCCATGGAAGGCTTCTGAGAAGGCCAAGGGATGAGCAGGGCCCCGGGTCTGCCCCACCTCACCTTATCACGTGCTGGGGGCTGGGCTGGCCAGGTCCCTGGGAGCCTCAAGACTGCATTCTCACTGCTGCCTTGCCACTGCATGCAGGGTGGCATAAATGAGCTAAACGATGACAACACACTGTATCAACCACAGGTCCTGTTGCAGGTGTTATCTGTGGGATGCCCATAAGCCAGAATCAAATGCTACAAGTGCCAGAGATGGAACTAGGGTCTGGAGGGCATCAGAGTATGTATGTGTGTGCACTTACATTTATAAACACACATACATACACATACATGTACATACACGCACAGGGTCACATGCTCACGTGCTAGACCCTTTAGCAGCCTATTGCTCCAGCCCCTCAGAGCCCCCATACCACCCGGGTCAGTAGGTTTTCTCTGCAGAGTTGTGGTGGGGGTGGGGCATAGGGATCAAAAGCACTTCTTATCAGGTGTGTCTATGTGAGTGTCTCAGCCAGGAGCCAGGGGCACCTGGAGTAAGTGACAGGTGAAGAGACTTTTATAAAATGACAAGCAGCAGCCCATGTGACAAGAGACACTCGAGGTTTGCTGAAGACTCCTCTTTTTCCTGGAACGAGATGAGTCTTAGCACTTGCCTTTGGATTAAGTCTTGAGACCCAGTGAATGAGAACTGGGAGGGAGGGTGGGGCGGGAAAGAAAGCCTATTTGAGTGTGTATTAAACTAGAAGAAAAAAGAAATCACAGGAAGAAAAATGAACAAATCTAAAAATAAGGCAGCTCCAACATTATTGCTAGATAGAAAATATAACCCCTGCTAGGCAGAGAAGCCAAAATGGTATGAAAGAGAAAATATAAAGTTCCCACCTAAAAATAACTGGAGTACTAACACAGACTCACCGTTGAGAAATATGCAATTTCTGAAATGAGCCCGAGACTGCAGTCTCACTTGGTAGGGAGGGGTTGCCACAGTCTGGAATTTAAGGTTCTCTTCCAACTATGAAGCTGGCAATAGAGAACAGAGATCGATTCAAGAGCATTCCTAGCCGTTTGCTAGAAGACCTGCAGAAAACTCAGACAAGCAGAGACCTGGGGTGCAATGGGTAGAACTTGGGTTGGGGGTCAAGAGCCTGGCTGAGCTCACTGCCAGCAGACCCTAGGCTCCTTGCAGCTTCCTAGTCTGTCAAGTGACTAAATGTTAGGCGGCAGACTGACCTTGGTTGTTCATTTATTTACTAAATAACCTCTTTTCATACCGTTCCTTTGTTTTTACGTTCTACATTTATATATGGTTGTAGCAACCCAGTAGCACAGCAGAGTAAATAGTGTCCACAGAATCTGGTTTTGACTCTCAAATCCAGGCCACTTCCGAGCTGTGTGACCCTGGCAAATCCTCCAACCTCTCTGGGCCTCTAGCCCAAATGACGTCACTCGACCCAATGAGCAGCAAGTGCAGGGTGCTGGGCGTTAAAACAGTATTGTCTTCTGCCCCACCCCGCACTCCAGCATGTTTCAAACCTTGACTGTCTTGGAATAAAGGCAAATACAGTTCAAACAATGAACCTCCTACCTCCCCTAATAATGCAGTGCTTCAGTCCCAGGTACCAAACATGCTGGCAACTCTAATAGACTCGTGTGCACATCTTGGAACCAGACTTGGAAGTCTCAGGTTCAAGACCTGGCTCTGCCATTAACCAGCTCCCACCCTTTGGGGATTGACTTGCCCCAGTAGAGCCTAGGTATCCTGTTTCGGAGTGGGGAGAATACTACTATTAGCCCCATGGGGCTGTTAAAAAATAATATCAGACAAAGGATACAAAAAAAGCCTTGTAAACCATAAAACTCCATGCAGATGTTACAGATTAGCATGGCACATACATACATGTGCACAGATAGACACACAGCCTTATTTCTCGCTGACATCTGGTATAGATGACTCGCCATTCCATCAGTTTATGTCCACAAGGGGAAGACTTCCCATTTCATTTTTTTTTGTAATATCAGTCATGTACTGAGCCTTTCACAGATGCTGAACAAACAGAATTAACTCCTATATCACTATTCAATATTTTCCATATTTATCCCCAAAAGGAAGAATCCTACACTGTGTGACAAGGTTCTGAAAAGGCACGATCTGATTTCAGGGTTTAGAAACATGACTTTTTTTTGCATGGCACCTACCCCTGAACAATTTGGAAATACTCTGGGAAAAGGAGCGCTTTATGTTATATACAAAGCCCCCAATAACTGGAACCAAAGCTTTCCTCCGAGCGTTTCATTAAGTATATCATCTGCTCGCGTTTGGCACTTTTCCACTAGCTGGGAACCTACAAAAACTGATGTGGTATGACAGCCGAATTGGTGCTGCCAGACAAGCTTCCTCACTGGCTCGGAAACGGGGGTGGGGGTGGCGAGAGGGGAAGGAATGGGGGAGGGGTGGCAGCTGTCACATTACAGCTGCCGCCACGCAGACATGAATGCACTTCAGATTTCACTCACGTCCCCCCGACAGAGGCACCGACCACAGGCCACATGACCGCCAGGGCTCCATGCTCATCCCCGTCCTGGTGAGACAAAGAGGCTGTGCCTCACCAGAGACATCCTGTCCTCCCTAGGTACTTCGCAACCACTCTTCAGGACAAGCTCTCCTCTGGTGTTTAAACCTGTTGGCCTCTGGGCCCCAGACCCCAACCACCTGCCCACCACTGACTCAGAGAAGGCTCTTCTGTTCTGTGTCTTCCTGACAACTGAGTGGGGCTGGCTACCGCAAACTTCGGCAGTCCTTGGCAGCCGGTCTGGAAAAATGTTCCCCTGCTGGTGGTGATCACAGTGTGCTCCAAGCCTGGGGGAGAGAACAGGGCCTCAGGGGTCCCACTGAGGAGTCTTCTGTCCCCAAAGTCCATGAAAATCTCATTCACCCTTGGAGGAAGCCTCCCAATGCCTGGCTTGCTTTCCTCACTGAGGAGGTCAAGGATACTAACAGTGAGGGTAACACTGTAGAGGGCAGGGAAGGGGGAGTAGAGAGAAGAGAGGTGCTCAAAATTTTCTTGCCTGCTCCATAGAGAAGGATGCTGTCGTAGGACCCTCGACTTCACTCCCTACATCTGCCAGGATGTCAGGAATGGCTCAAGACTAATTGTTCTAAGAGCCAAATCATCATCTTAGGCAGATGTCTTTCAACATCCAATTGGCTGACATCCAACAATTCTACACAATAGGTCAAATCATTCTGTTTCCTGGGGGTTTAATTCGCAACTAATTTCGCTTACAGGGTTCACTAGGAAGCTCCCGCTGTTTAAAATGAGATGTGCTGGGGTGCTTTATGGAGATTTTTCTAAGTAGTGAACAACCTGGAATGGCTGTTTTGGAAAATGCCTGAGCTGGAGTGACTGCAGCCATTCTGTGTCCCCACAGTCAGCCACGGTCTGCAGGTGGGAGCAGATGCAGGGTGGGCCACCTGTCCACAAGCATCTCTATTTTTAGGAATATCTGAAGCCCAATTCTGCCCTCATGCCCTAAAAGAGCTCCCCAGGTTCTCACCTGCATGACAGTCTTCAAGCTCAGCTGGGGCTCCCAGGGAAACCTGCTCAGGAGGGAGAATGGCCTTGCAGCCTGGTCAGCCCTGGATGGAGGGTTCCTAATCCAGGTCCCATGACCTGGGCCCGTGCAGGAGCTGTGATTATGTGCATAGGTGCTCACATGGCAGAAGCCTGCTTGCAGGACTTAAATAGTGCAACAGTTCTTTTAAAATATTTGTCAGCTAACACTTAGGTGAGAGTCTAAAACCCTCATTTCTACAACACTGGCTGGATCCCCAACCCCTGAATGCTGGACATGTTCCGAGTCACAAAGTCAGCACATTCACTGTGTGCCAGACCCTGGGCCAAGGTCACTGCCTGCTCCCCACTCCATGCACCCTGCCACCACCAGCAATGACCTCTCCTTTCAGCTCCCAAAGCCCTTTGAGACCAGGCTTAGATCTCACCTCCTTCAAGCGCTGCCCCTGACCACCCCGGGGAGGCATCTTGCCCCTCTGCCACCTGCTCTAGCACTGATTATCTGTCCCTTTCATATGTCAGTTACTCATGCAAGGCCTCAAGACATTTCTTCCAGTGCTGGTGTTAACTGCCATGTGACTCTGTGTCCTCAGCTTCTTATCCTGGACTGATTTTCCAACTTGACTTCAGTTTTAGAGCAGAGGCTCAAAGGGATTAATCTGTGTGTCCCATGTGGCCCAGTGCCCACCTGATACCAGCAGGGAGATCTCAATGAGGTTGAGATGATGCAGAGGAAAGATGAGCTGATGGTTGGGAAGTGAGTGAGGGGCAGGGTACAGTTCAATATCTCCCAACAGTCCTTGGGGGTAAAGCCCAAACTCCTTCCAGATGTTCGGCAAGCCCTCTGTGAACTGGCCACCAAACTCCCTGTGGCCCTCATCTCTGTACGTGCCCTCCACAAGCCTCAAAGCTGCAGCCACACCAGCTACCTGGGGAGGCTTTCTTCTCTGGGTGTTGCACAGGCTGTCTCTACCCCTCCTCCACACAGCGCCACCTTTGTGCTTCCTCAGGACCCAGATGAGCACCTGTGAGAACACTGGTGGGTCCCCTCCTCCCGGCCTGCTCATCTGTCGAGACTTGAGTCAAGCTTTAACTCTTGGGAAGCCTTTCCTGCGTCCTCCTCCCTTGGAACCCAAGTGACTGTGCCATCTTGGTGAGGACTGCATCCCCCCCAACCCCGAAGTAAAGTCCAAGATACTCTGGTGCCTGACCTGGGTCCATGGCTACTACCAGGATCTTGTTTATGTCAGTGTCCTCAGTGCCTGGCACGGGGGTCACAAAATGGCCACTAAACGGACAAAACGTTCCTGAAGTCCTGCCAGCCCACCCTTCCCCCAGCCATCTCTTTGTGGCTGACCTGAGAGGCTAAGGAGATGGTGTGTGACACCAGCCTCCTCCTGCCCCTCTAAGGCCCACTACCCCCTGGCCCACACCCGGAGTCCTGTGCCTTTCACGTGGCAGAGAGAGGGAGGCTGAGGCTCTGCTCCTTTACCCCACAGCTGATGGTCATTCTGTCCAGAGTGGACTAGAGCTTCTCCCTGTGTGACAAGGGCAAGTGAGAGAAGGGACAACAGGGCTGTGGGGGCCTGAGGTCACACAGGAGCCCCCTGAGGGGCAGAGGGCCCTGACATGGGGGTGCAGACAATGGGAGTCATGTTTCCTCCTGGCTTCTGGTACCCACCAAGTACAACAAAGCCAGCAGAGACAGGAGGCAGGCAAGCCATGTGACAGACACTTGCCTTAGAGCTCCTTTCCCTTGTAAAGGACACCTCGCTCACCTACCTTCTTGTAAAGGGAAACACGATGGGGATATAGAGTGTTCCTGTTGCTCCGAGATCTCAGAGTTATGACTCCAAGGCACCGGTGACCAGTAGCCTGCAGCTTGGAGGGAGGGGGGAACACTAGGGCCAGGGTCAGCCAAGGCCTGCACTTTCCGACCACAAACGGCTCCATAAACTGTAAGCTCTCCCAAACCGCAGACACCCCAGAGACGTGCCACATCTCCCCCAGAGTGAGCGAACTGTCTCTGCATCGCCTGTTTTCACACTCAGGAGAACACGTGCTCCCACAGTCTCAAAATCATTATTTGTGTGTGAGTGCTCATTTTTCAGGGATAAACAGGAGATCCAATGGTCTGATTATTACATTTGCAGCCATCAAACCAACTTCAAAGGCAAGTCTCAGACGTGTGCAGAGGAAAGGCCTGTTTTTATTCCATTTTCAACAAGCTATTCCCGTGCTGGGCTCTGGGGAATGACTCAGGCCCTGATCAGGCTGCTGAGGAGAGACTCACCCAGGAACCAAAAGTAAGAACAAGAGGGAGGGATAAGAATCATTATGTGAGTCCTGGGGGAGCAAAGAGCTTGGGGAAAACTCCTGGGAGGAGGAGCTTAAGGTGAGAAGTGACACAGGAGAGCAGGGAGGTGTTGGAGGTGTTGCCTGGAGCTGGGGTCCCCTGAGCAGGGTGCAGGGGGAGGTGTGGCTTGAGGAAGGCCTGGAAAGTCTGCACTTGGGTTTGTGGGGCTCAGTGAAGTTCTCCGGGCAACGGAATAACACCATCCGGCCACGTCTGGGAAAATCATCTGGTGACAGCGAGAAGGAGGGATCTGGGAAGGCTGAACAGGGAGGCTGGCTGGTGGCCACTGACCTGGTCCTCTCTCTGAGAGCTGCCTTTGTGCTGCGGGGTCACGGGGTACCAGGAGTGCAAATGCTGCTCCTCTTTACTGGGATCAGGCACATGCAAAATGACAGTCCTTTAAAATACATATTTTTTAAGTCTTTTTTTAAGTAGGCCTGGTGAAATTCGCTCCATTTGGAAGCAGGCTTCTCTGGAAGGATATCCCCCAGGGACGCTAGTGTGGCTTCAGTTTGTAAACAGGTTTCCAGAGTGCTGAGTGGAAGCTGCCGACACCAAGTGAGACACATCGTGCGGAGGTCTGATCATGACTGGTGACAGTCAAACAAAGGCACGGAAGACTGCAGCCCAGCCCAGCCCAGCCCGGCAGGCAGCGTCCGGGAGGGCTTCTGTGTTTGGGAGGCCATGTCCCTGGGCCCAGTGGGATCTGTGCACTTCTAGCATGTCTTATGGCTGCCACTGCCTCCACCAGAGGAGATTAGGACTCAAATCACCTCAGGATCAGGTTGAAGTCTTGACTTTAGTGACAGGGAGACTGGGGTAGGGAGGGTATAGCTCAGTGGCAGAGTGAGTGCTTAGCATGCACGAGGTCCTGGGTTCAATCTCCAGTACCTCCATATAAACAAACAAACCTAATTACCCCACCACCAAACAAATAAATTAATTATTTTTTAAAAAAAGAGATGAGGACACGGAAACGAAGTCCATAGGGGGCAGCGCCTTGTTCACACTCAAACCAGGAGTCAATGGAGCCAGGATGATCTCTGGGGTCCTTCAGCTCACAATTCCTCCCTGAACTACAGCACAGCCTCCACGCTAGCCCTGTGATATCTGGCAGTTCAAAGATATACAAGATTCTTGCAGCGAAATCACAGCTCTGTAAAGCTAACAAGATGAGCTTGCATGGCTGGGCCCTCATGCAGCCAGGCACCCCGCACTGCCCACCCCCAGAGCAGGGGTTTCTGCTCTTCTCTGCAGACCCTGTTGCTTTGGACTTGTATGGTGTAATTCAAGGAGACACCGGAATGGATGTCCATGCCCCTGCAGGGGGGCAGAAAGAGAATGAGCCAAGAAGCCAGGGAGAGCAATGCTGCTGGCAGGCCAGACCATAGCATCAGAACTGATGGAGAACCCAGGCTAAAGCAGGGCCTATGTAACCATGGGACCATCTGTCCCAGAGTCATGGAGCAGGCCATTAAAATGCAGATTTCTGGGCCCCAGTGAGAGCTATAAGGAGTGGGGCCTAGGAACCTGCACTTGCAGTATGGCACACACACCTCACTTAGCTTTCCCATGTGACTACGGCACAAACTGACATTGGAAGGCCCTGAACTCATGTCTTCAGGGCAGCTTGCTCCTCAACCCAACCCAGGGTGGTGGGCAGGGTGCTGGCCTGACACTCCTCATGTTTTAGAGACCGTCTTTTGGCTGCTCAGAGAGCACGGCAGGGGCAGAGAGCCTGGGCGGGTGTCCCACTGTGCCTACACATCTCCTGCACTGCATTGCATGCTCCTGGCCTGGCAGACCTGCTCTGAGGCCAGGCAGGCTTATTCTGTCTGCAACATGTGGCTCATTTGTACAGTCAATCTGGGGACTCTAGCATGATTCCAGAGTCTCTGGGGGCCGCCCTCATCACAGCCCTATAAAGTGCAAGGTGCTCTGGACAAGAATGAGAGCCTCAGAGCACATCAAGGGCTGAGGGAACACCCAGAATGAACCACAGAAACCCCTGTGTGTGCGTGGAAGCCTGGCTTATAATCAGCTACTGGGGCTCTAGTCCTGGTTTCCTGTGTGATTTCAGGAAAGTGCCCTAACCTCTCTGAGCCTTCATCTCCCCACCTACATAATGAGGATAATACCACATGCCCTCTCAACCTCTCCAGGGTGTTCTTAGAATCAAAGGAACATGGATGTGCCCAACATAAACACAAGGGCTATAGTTATGTAGTCTTCTGCCAGTCTTCTTTTCTTTAAGCATCAGGAAAAGGTGTGTTCTCTTCTTCCAGTGTTAGAGATCACGTCACTGCAGAGGTTAAGTGGGCATTCTCTTTCAGCAGCAGGCAAGAAACCACTTGCATGGCTTCTGCCTGGCTGGCCCCTTTCTCCAGGAGAAGAAGCCAAGAGTCCTTGGTAGGTGACTCTGAATGGGCCTTTCATAATTTTGAAATCTCAAGTGTGTGTGTGCTGTTTATGTCAGTACTCATAAAGGGAGACGGAACCACCCTTGTCAGGAGAGGAGATAATCGTCCAGCCCGTCTCCCTGGCAGAGGCACTGTCATGTAATTAAGGATGATAATTATAGCTCTGTGTCTAGTGTCAAACCCGGGGCTCTTTCCAGACACAACTGCGCCTCTCCTCACCCTGTGTGCAGAAAACACACAGGCTCTCTGTGGGTGGGGAGGGCCTGCACGGCCCTGTCCCTTAGCCTCCGGTGGCTTCTGTGGACCCAGCCCTTTGGACGGTTTGACCTGGAAGTCTCATCCAGGAGAGCTGGGTCCTCTGCAGTTCCACCTTGCTGCAGAATGAGACCAGGTGCTGGGGGACATTGGGGTGACAGGCAGCCCCTGACCTCAGAGGGAACCAAGGTTCCCCTGGAGGACAGGCACTTGCCGGTACAGAGGGCTATCTCCCCCAGCGTCTGCCAACGAGCCTGAATGGTGACTCAAGCACTCAGCAGTTCACCCACACTTCCCCGCTGAGGCCTCTGTAGATAAGATGTCCCCTTCCCTTCCAGCTCGTGAGCTCTGGAAGGCATGAGCGCTGTGACCCCTCCCTGCAGGACCTAGCTCAGAGCGGAGGCTCTGGTGAATGGAAGAAAGGGGCAGGGACAGGGACTGATGTGATACAGCAAGTGAGCACTGGACCTGGAGTCCTGAGACCTGAGCACACGCCCAGGCCCTGCTGCTGGGTGACCCTGTGCAGGCTGCCTTCATTCCCCAGTTTGCAGTTTCTCTATCTTAATAAAATAACAAGGCTGCCCTCCAAGGTCATTCCAAGGATGAAATGAGATGTCTAAGAAAGCACTTTATAATTAGTAAAAGGAGAAGTAAATATAAACTGTTATGACAATCACCCCACACATATAACTGATAGCCAAGGTCCTGGAAGAAATTAGAGAAAGGCCAACTCATCTGACAATATTAATTAGAAATATCCACAGATCTACAGATTCCCTGAAACCAAGACAAGTTTTCCTCATAGACTCTTAAGTCCCAGAAAAGGAAGAGACATTGCTCCTTGCAGACAGGACCCTAGAGGGAGAGCAACAGACTGACCTAGATGGGGCTCCAGGAGAGGAAGGCAGGGGGAGGGCCTGTTTCATTCTCCCTGGTGACTGGGCAAAGGTGAAAACTCCCAAGAGTGCCAGCCACTGCAAAGTGCAGGGGATGCAGGAAGGAGTGGGTCATTTACAGGTAAGGAACTCCCTAGAGACAAGGGGACACTGGCTGCAGGAGGCCTTGGGTCACTTCCCCAACCACACTGTGGAGACTGGAAGGAGCCCTGGGCTAGGACGTCACCTCTCCAGCACTCACTGGGCTGCGCCACCCTACCCCCAGGCCTTCTGTTTCTTCACCTATAAAACAAGGGGGCGAGCAGATAGTCCCCTAGTCTAGCATGGCTCTAAAATCCTCACTCAACCAAAGATGATTGGTTTTAGCATCCGAGTTTAAGCTTTTCAAACAGAACCACATACAGTTCAGGTCAAAGACAGCTAAAGACAGATGGCGGATCTGAGATGAAGCACTGGCTCCAAGACTCAGCACCAAGTCCTCTGCAGGCTGGGAGGCCTGAGGGTTTCATGGAACCAGAGGCAATTCCTTGGTCTCAGCCCCAGAGATTCCATCCTTCTCCTGTGAACACTGAGGACTGAGGCAGGGCGTGGGGCTGGGGCCCTACAGGCAGCCCAGAGCTTTTCATTAGCACGGGGAGCCTTGGGAATTTACAACAAATCATCATCCAGATAAAAATTAGTTTCAAGT
Organism: Camelus bactrianus; assembly: GCF_048773025.1. Taxonomy (NCBI): domain Eukaryota; kingdom Metazoa; phylum Chordata; class Mammalia; order Artiodactyla; family Camelidae; genus Camelus; species Camelus bactrianus. The sequence continues at coordinate 47,521,080 of NC_133542.1, forward strand.
CTTGGGGGCAAACAGGCTGAGTACATTAATAACAAATAAACCCTTCTTCCTAATTTCTTGGTGTAAATTATGAAAATAATGAAAACATCACCTAGTTTCCTCTGAGGCTCAACTCAACAAGTCTGCTTTGCATGGAAGCCTGGGCCCAGCTGGGGGTGGGGGTGGGGGTCGGGGAAGGATGGGGCAGAGGTAGGCAAGCCAACAGCCTAAGTGTGCCTGCCCTGGGTGGGTGTCTTTTCACAATTCTGACAAAAACGCAGGGCCTCCTTGGGGTCTGTCGGGGCCAGTCCTGCAGCAACTCCTTCCAGGCCTGCCCTTGGAGCATGGGGCTGGCCCACGCCCCTTGATGCCTCTGCTCCCACCGCCCTTCCCAGGCCAGGCACCAAGTGGAGAAGTCTGTTCTCACGCATGCCCCCAACCCAGGCAGACCAGTCCACATCCTCCCTCTTAGCCCCCAGGTACTCACTTCTGTGCCCACACCTGACATCCTCAAGCCCTGATGCAGTTAGTTACATGGCACATGCTACCTCCCACTGGAATCGCCTTCCAGGGGGCAGGCCCAGGTGGGCTCCAAGCTCCCAGCACAGCAGGGGCACAACAGATGCTGGACAAAGCCCCCTCCGCAGCTTCACCTTGAAGGGTGAGGCTGTCCCTCCTCTGCCTTACTGGCTCTTGACACCACCCCGCCCTCCAACCACCCTGCCCTGTTTCCCCCAGCGGCAGCTGGGCCCAACATTAACTCCTTCTTAGCAAAGATCCTCTGCAGAAGCAGGGAATGGGAATAAAGCCCTAGAAGAGGCCAAGGAAGGTGAGGTTGAGGTGAGGCAGGCACTGTCACCCACTGGATGTTCTTCAGGTCTGCCAGGCTGTGGGCGGGGCCCCTCCCCACTTCAGGCTTCTGCTTTTTTGTCACTGGGGAAGGCAGGAGCTGGCCCTGAACCATCCATCCCGTCTGACCCCATGGCTGCCCATCTCTGTCTTCACCATCCTCAGATCCATGGCTTTCCCCCGGCCTGAGGTCCTCCCCCTACCCCACTGCCACCTGACCCACCCCTGCCTGGCCTCTGGAACACAGCTCCCAGGATGCCAGAAACCCTCCTTGTGGCCGCTGGCACTTGCTCCAGCCTCTGCTCCTGCTTTCTCACCAGTAAAATGGAAACAACCCCATGTACTGCCTCCCTGGGCCTTAAGGGGACTGAGGAGAGAGCTCTGAAGGGCAAGGGTCCTGACTGGATGCAGACTGGTCAGTTCTAAGTTAAAACTGTGGGAGTTTAGGGAAAGAAGCTGGTTGGTGGCTTTGAAGGAAGCTGGCAGGCCAGGCTGGGGTTAGAAGGCAAGGGAGAGCTTGAACAAAGGCAGAGTTGGAGCCCACTGAAGAAGAGATGGACGGAAGCAGACTCTCTCCCACCCTGCACTGTGCCAGGCCTGCTGGCTGGGGAGGTTGTGGGTCGGGCCAGAGGAGTGCCAGCTTCGGCAGGCGGGACGCTGGTGCTGAAGAGAAGCCTGAGGAAGGCTGGTCAGTGAGGGAGACGAGGGCCCAGACACTCGGGCACCCAGCTAGAGGGGGAGCCAGAGACACCAGGGGCCAAGAAGGGCAATGCAGACTTGAAAGGACCCCCAATCTGGAGGGCTCTGTGGTTGGGGCTCAGGAACATGAGTGTATGTGCCTGTTGCCGCATGGAGACACCAGACCTGGCGATGGAAGTGAACTTACACAGATGCAGGCAGCGGGCTGAGCCCAGGATCAGAGAGAGGGACATGGAGACCCCTGGCCAGGACCGAGGGCTGAGCCAGCTGGGGACTCGACACCCAGCTTGGAACCTGAAAGCCTATAACCCTGGGGGAAGAGTTTACCGATCATTCCAAAACACTCCACCTGGGGACATTCTTCACTGGAAATTTCCAGGCCAGTATCGCAAACACTGGGCACTGACAGTCTGAGGGCAAGAGTTCCAAGCCCTGTGGTCCCTGCCCTCCAGGGGCCACCAACCCAAAAGGTAAATCACAAGGCAGTGTGGCAAGTGATGTATCAGCGTGATTGCACAAAGAGTGACTGCAGAGCTAGACCAGGGAGGACCCACAGTGAAGCCTGGGCCCCAGGAGGCGACCCTTCTCCAGTGCGTCAATTTTTAGGTCACCAAGTACGATTAGAAGCCTGTATTCTGGAAGGGAGAGAAAGTGGCATTTTATTTATTTATGCTCACATTGCCAGTTTCAGAAAAGGACTGAAAAGGAGGCAGAGCACTCCTTGGACACCACGCCAGGTGAAAGAGCTGAAAGGCAGGACGACCGAGGAGAGGGAGGGGGAGGAGGAGGAGGAGGAGGAGGAGGAGGACTGGGCTTCAGGCACCTGTCAAGTTACCCCATGGATGGAAAGGCCACATTAAAAAAAAAAGCAAACCCATTGTTACTCAGCATCCCTCCCTTGCACAGCCAGGCACTGATCCCACAGGGAGAGGGGGGCCTGAAATTGGACTCGGTTCCAGTTAGCTTCCAAGACTCAGCTTTCTCATCTGCAAAATGGAAATAATGACACTGCTTCCTCTCAGAGCCTTAGGGATATTCTGGCATAATCTGTAAAAGATGTCCTTTAAATACAGCCCTCTGTCATCATTATAAATTTCCAGAAAGCCAGCCTGAGCCCTAGTTAGAGGAGGGCACTAATTAATTAGTCAAATAATAGGGTGTGGGGCAAATCACCAAATCTCCCTCTTCAGGGCTTCTGGAGGGGCAGAAACTGCGGCAGGCAGTCTTCCTGCTCACCCTTGCAAACCAGCTCCTCCCCAGTGCCACCCCCCAGGGTGGCCCCAATGCCACTAGAGCCCAGGAGCCCTCCTCTGAACACATGAATGCAATGATGCCAAGTCTGAACCCACTGAATCCTCCCCCAAGAACCTTCCTTCCTCTTCTCAGATAGGACAGTCCCCATCGTAACTGACACTCATCCTCCCACTCACCAGGATCCCAGCTCCTCCCTCCCTCCTACCCACTGCACCCCAAGGCTTGCAAGCTCTTCCGCCCCACCCACCCACTCCTGGCTGCAGCACCCTACAGTACCCTGGCTCCGGTCTCACGCCCCTGGCCTAGATGACTATTGTAGCCACAGAACCACAGAACCAGTCTCCCCGCCTCCTGCTTGTTTGCTCTAATACATCCTCTGCACCCAAGCGGTGCGACTTCCTAAACAACTTCCTAACCGGCTCAGGACAGGTCGTGCTTCCCCACAGCCTCCATGCTCTGCTCACACACAAGGCTCTGGTGGGTAGGCAGAGGATGCCTGCAGCTTTGCTGCTGACAGACTTGAGTCTACTTCTGGACAGGCATTTCCATCAGTTTCTGTGCCTTCAGATCTTTTAATGTCTCTCTCGGATTCTGAAGGGCAAGGGGTAAATGGGGAAGTGAGCTCCTCTATTTCATATTCCTATTCCTTCATTTCTACCTTTGGGAGGATGCCCTTTTCTCTCACAGCTGCCAGGAAAGAGAAGGAGCTAGGGGCCGCAGTCCTGGGCATCTGGGCCCTCACTGCCAAGTGCTCAGCAGGATATCCCAGTCAGCATCCTGGGCCCTCATACCTACGAGGCTGGTGCCAGCACACAGGATGGTGCTTGCTGCTCTGGGAAAATCCATGACAACCCCAGAGTCTGCGCTCCTGCACCAAAGCCAAAAAGAGAGAAGAATGTAGCTGCAGTCGCTGGGCCAGAGCTGTGCCCCTCAAACTCTGAAGACAGAAATGAGGCCATACTATGTCCTGAAGGTGGCCAGGGCTCTGGGGACAAGTCTCCACTCTGCTCTTGACTTTTGAGAAAGCCCTTGAGCTGTAGTGATCAGAGGCTGTGGAGTGTCTGGGATACAGACCTCCCCACACCAGAGTTCCCAGAAATTAGTTTATGGGAATCACAGTTACATAACACTCCTCTTTGATTCTGCACCCAGAGTGAAAGCTTCACAAGAACGGGGACTCTGCTTTGTTCACTGCTCAGCCCCGAATGATGCCAGCACACGGTGGAGATCAGATCCATCCAATGAATCGCAAACACCCATCCACTGAACGAACATATTGCACTTTGTTCCCTGATTCAGGTCCTATGACTCTAGGCAGGCGTGTCTTGCAAAATGGGAAAAGTTGTTTACAGCAAATAATTGTTTACTGTTCACTTCCTTTTTGTTCATTCATTTTCCATATAGACTTGTATTCCTGGGCTCATTCATTCAATTGGTGAATATGTACTCAGCCAGAGGAGACATGAGGACAGTAAGACCCAGTCCCCTCCTTCAAGGAGCTCTCAGCCAGGAGGGAGCAGGGAGAAGAGGCACAAGTGGACCTCGCCAGGCAGTGCCCCAGCGTAGGGACAGAACTGGTCTCCAAGATGGAGCAAAGCTCCAAGGGTCTCCTGCCCGACTCCAACCCAACTCCCACCCAACTCCCACCCAGAGGCCAAGCCAGCTCTTTCCCTACATCCCTACCCATTTAGCAATTGCTTAAACTCAAACTTTTCAGATCTGGCACTCTTCAGAGGTAGACAGGATGTCTCTGGGCTCCTGAGGGGGCCTCAGCATGTCTGTCTGTCAGCCCTGGGTCCCTGGAATTAATAATAGCCTCAAACATTCAAAAATTATTTACTGAGCTCTTACTTCATCTCCCCCAGGCGACAAGGGGTCCCCATGTGACAGAGGCCAGGGTCTGGCCCATAGCAGGGGTACCGTCTATGACTGTCAGCTTTCTGTGGCCTGTCCTAATCCTGCTGCAACTTTCCTGAAAAGCTGAACAAGCTCAGTGTCAAGGGTCAAAAGGGTGTGTGGGGTGAGAAAGCGACTACCAGTGTGGGCCCATTGGTCACCATGGAAACCTTGGCTTCCTGCTCCCCTCCTAGGCAGCTCCCATCCCTGCCTGGCCTCCCTGAGCCCGGAGCTCAGCAGGTGAGCACCAACGGGCTGGGCGTGTGAGCTGTACTGTTTCTCAAGAACAGGAAAGTCATCAGGTGACTAATACAAAATCTATTTACACTTGATTATCTGCTTCCTGTCCGGTAGGTAAGTCATTCTGGTAAATGATAGACCAGCCAGGGAACTCAGCACAGTCCACGACCAAGCCTTCTGTCTGTCAGGCAGGCGGTGCAAGGGCAGGTTTCAAACATTTCAAAACAAAGCCCAGGAGCCCTGTGTTAAAAGTCAGAAGACTTGCTCTGCGGCTTGCTGCTGTGTGACTCTGGTCAGTTCATGCCCTTCTCTGGGCTTCAAGCAGAAGCGTGCCTACTAGCACATGGAGTTAAAAGGGACAGAAGGCAAATTGTGAGCAAGGCAAACAAACGGCCATGCCAGGGCAGCAGGGCTCTGTGTAATGGCTTTCTTTTAATTTCCTCTTATTATGCTATAAAGTTGATTTAATAATAAAAACATGCTAAGGACTTTTTAATGTATAATTGCTTACATATTAAAAATTATATGAAAATGTTTTCAATTAATGCTTCTGTGATTCATCCTGTGAGATGACACTTTGAACAATTTTATACAGGACTGTGCCGGGTGTAGGGGCAGGAGTCACACCTGAAAAGGAAGCCAAAGTAACTGTAAAATTCCCAGTTACTTCTGCAGATCCTCTGGGAGTCCTGGACGGACGCGAGAGTTTTAGCTGCAGGTGAGGGCTCCAGAGGGCACTGCTTTTCCTGGTTTTGCTGCTTATTTATTAACCTGAGACTCAGTATTCTCACCTGTAAAATGGGGGGGGGGGGGTTGATCGTAATACCTAGACCTCACAGGCTCCTTGGAGGATTAAATGAGCTAATCATGGAGCAGAGCCTGGCATACAGGAAAGCCCTCTGAAAAAAACTAACCACCACTGTCCCTGTCATCAATACCAGTCCCTGTCACCAACACCACTGCGGCACCTCTGAGAATTCCTGGGGCTGAAGGCCTGGGGAGGAAAGATCCCAGGTGAGAAATATTCTGTGCCTTTAGGCTAACTAGGGCCTCATGATCTGATCAGTCTTTATAAGCTCTTGCCCCATGTGCTTTTCCTGTCGGGATCCTATCAGAAGCCTCATCTCCCGCCACTCCTCTCCAGCAGAGAGTTCCCACGCCTCCGTAACTTTGCTCAAGCTCTTTTCTCTGCTGGTTGCCAGCTCTCATCCCCACCCATCCTACCTCCCACCCAACTCAGATGGCCCAGACTGGAAGCTGCTGTCTCTTCTCTGAACTCCTGGGGATTCACCAGCTCACCTCTGCATACCAACCAGCCCCTCTACCCGTGTTCCATGCCTGTCTCCCTGCTTCATGGATATTCCTGGAGGCAAGGGAGGTATCTGCCCAGGTTCCATGGTCCAGACTCCAACACAGCAGGGCTTGGCAAGGGCCCCAGCGGAGACTGGCCAGAGGATTTAACAGCACAGAAAACCATGTGAAGGACCAAACAGGCCCTCTGCACCCCCAACAGCAACAATGTCACACACATGTGCAAAGCTTGTTCTTCTACCCAAGCCTCACGTCAGTGTTACGTGCTCTATTTACAATGAGGACACTGTGGCCTCCAAGAGGCTACACATCCTGACCCACCCAGGCACCCAAGTTAGCCTGACTTGGAGCCCAGCAGCCTTCCCACCGCATCAGCAGGTCTCTGTGCATCTGGACCCCTCAAGCCCCAGGATCAAGACTCAGGGAAGAATTAAACAATGGGCTGCAAAGCAGGGCTTTAGGGAGAGGCTAATTCTATTGGCTCAATGGGTGGTTTGGCATGGGGGCACCAATTACACAGACACTGGGGCAGGAAGGAAACCCAGAAGTGGTATGATTCTTCCTCTTCCATTTACACGTGGAAAAGGCCAAGACCAGAATCTGACCTCAAGGGATAAGCCAAGGATGATGAAAAGGGGAACTGGGACTGAATAGTTGGCACGAGTCATGCTGGCACTGAGAAAGGAAGCTGCCAGTGCTAACCAGATCCTCTCCTACTCAGAGCTGGTCTCAGGTGCTCCCTTCACGGGGCTGGTGCTGGGTGTCTAATGATGGGGTGATGGGGCAGGACACAGTGAATCATGACATCCTGGAGCTCAGAGTTGACACAGACCGGAAAGGTCGCTTGAGCCAACCATGCATCTGAGACTTAACTACCTTCATCTCCCAATGCTGGTTGTTTTGCCTCTGCTTGGATGCCTCCAGGGATGGGCAACTCACTGCCTCACAAGACAGCTTCACATTTAATTGGTGGGCTAAAAAAAGTTCTCAAAAGAATCACGACTTTTTTGAGTCTCAGTGTCCCTACTTATAAAAAGGAAAGCTGGACTGGGTCACTAGCTTTCTAACCGGGTTCCATAGAGCCCTAGGGTGTTATGGAGATATTGCCAGAGCCGCTGCTGGGGTGAGAAAGGTGATGAGGGCACAACGTAAGGCCCAGGCAGACATGGGTTCTGAGGTTCCATGGAGAGCTGAGCCTCCATTTTGGAGCCAGAGCCTAATTCCTCTGGGTGACACAAAGAGGAGCCCGGGAGAGAGATTAAGTTGAGGCAGACAGAGGGGAGGGGGTCAGAGGAGCCCCTGAGAAAACAAGCATGCTTCTCCACGCCCTCCATACAGCCAGTGGGCTGGGCCGAGTTCTCTGTTCACAAAAGCACACCTCCCACCAGCTCCCCATCACCTGCTACATGGCGCCAAGGACACAGAGAACAAAACCTCATCAGTTAATCACGGGCCGTGTTGCCCATGCTGGGGAGCCTGAAAATCAAGCTGCAGTGAGTGCACCGGGGCTGGACAGGCCCTGAAAGAAGTCCTGCACGGCGGTTAAAAGAAGGCCTTGGCAGACAGCCCCCCAAATGACTACCTGGCTATGTTGCCTTGGACTAGTTACTTAATCTTTCTGTGCCTCAGTTTCTTTATTGGTAAAATGGGCACCTACACTTCAAAGAGCGATGGTGAGGATCCAATGTCACACCAAGTGCCGTAAACAAGTACGAGAGAAACTAGCAGTGGCCTCCACGCTGCTGCTGTTATTACCGACCCATCATTCCATAAACAGGTGAAAACAGAGGCACAGAACGTGCTGCCAGAGTCAGATAGCCAGCTTGCAGCCAAAAGCAGCTGGAAATACTATTGACTGCCCACTCTAAGGCTGTGCTTCTCAAGGGGAACTGAGGCCCAGGGGTCACTTTGGTGGCAAGTGGCCATCCTGGATCTGCTTGGCTCAAGCCTGGGCTCCTTCCAAACCAGCACAAGAGAGGCCACGCTCTTCCCAGCAACATTACTCTCCGTACCAAAGATGCCTGCCCAGTTACTAGAAGCTAAGTGCACACATACAATAAATATGACAGCAGCAAAAAACATCACCCTAAGAGATTGAATATAACTTGTTCCGTGCCACCTCCTACTCCGCTGCTGACCCCAGCACCGCCTCCTTATCCTGCTCTCCCCCCCCCCCCCCCCCGGGAGCTTCAAGGCAGCTCAGTGAGCTATTTCCTGGAACATTTATGCCGTGCTGGCTCACCCCAGCCCCCATCCCTGCCATCAGTCCTGTGGTGACGGTGACGTTACACACAAAGAATTCCAAGTCAAAGAGAGCTGCCGCAAGGTCATCACAACCAGAAAACGTCCTGTTTAATCACCTATTTCCTTAAAAAACAAAAAAGGTAAAAAAAGAAAAAGGGTAAATTTAGGCATAGTCTCCAAGGTAGGAAGAAAGCACAGAGCAGCTATAGAAGAAAGCTTTTTCAGAGAGAGAAAGCCTGAGATCTTAACAGATTTCTGGTGAACTCCAACTGCCCTGCCTTGGACCTGGCACCCCTGGGTGTGCCTCATTAAAAAGCCAAAGTCCCATAGGACAATTCCACCCAGCTAACCATCTCCTCACTGCCGAGATTCACGGCAGCACCCAGGAGGAGCCTGGCTCCACTCCAAAGAGGCCAGGCAGTGGTGGACACTCCCCAGAGCCTGGGCTCCCAGCAGGTGTCCCAGCCCCACCTCCTTCAGCTCCTTGCCTCCGTGTTCTATAGATGCAGGTCTGAGCCTCTCACTTCTACTTGTCCTCAGTCTCCCTCACCTGTGAAATGAGATAACACCTCCTTTGCAGGGACACGGTAAGGCTTAATGAGGGGGTATGTCAAAGGGCCTAGTACAGAGCCTGGGACCTGGCAGGGGCTCCAGATTCAATGGCTTCTGCCATTTTCTCATGTCCCAGAGACCCCAGCATTAAACATAACATTACACTTCCTTCAGCAAGATACCCCAAAGACTGCCTGCTGAGCACAGGCCATGCTTGCCAGTCTGTCTCCAACTTGCTGTGTGTCCTCGGGCAAGTCCCCCTCCCTCCTAGCCTCAGTTTCCCCATCTGTAAGATGAGGCTGTTGGGTTTTGATGACCTCAAAGATCCTTTGCTGTGCTGACTTATGAATATGTCAGAGTCCCAGAATCACTCCTGGACCTACCACCCCCTTAAACCTGGGCTGAGGCCCGCTGAGTGCAAGACTGGCGGGAGCTACAGGGAGGGCAAGGCCCCAAGGGCTGAGCTGGGCCAGGGCTGCTTCATGGAGCCTGGTGCAGGTCCTGGGACGTGGGTGGAGGTGAGGTGATGTGACAGCGGGAACGAGCGTTACTGAAGGCCTCAGGTGAAGATTCTGCCAGCAGACCTGCTTCCCTGAGTTGCTGGAAGAGAGCAGGCTGCCCCACCCTTAGGTCCCTGGCCCCAAACACACACTCAGCAGTTGGCCTCTTGCCCACCAGAGGCTGCTTTACCAGGAGAGACTAGGAAAATGGGAGAGGGCACAAGACGTGGCCCTCCAGAAGTCCGGCTGAAGTCCCTATGGGTCAACTGCTTCCTGCCTCAGCCCTTCACCAAGTGGCCAGGTGTTCTGGAGGCCTCAAAATTGGGGGCCACCCATCCACACTCTGCAGCACGTTGTGCCCTGACTCATGCCCCTGCCTTCTGTGGGGTCAGGGGGGCCCAACCCACACAGCTGCTCCTCTGTGTCCCTATCTTGGTTATTAACTGCACTTGGTACCCTGGTATCTGGACTGTCAGTGTGCCCTGTTAGAGTCTTCCTGAGGTCGGTGAAACATGAACAGATATACTGTGGTGAAGATTCAACAGAGCGCTGCCTCCTTACCACCACTTTGAAAGCACAAACCTTCCCCTGTAGAAGCTGGCAGGGGATGGTGTGAAGGGGCAACCCCTCTACCCAGCTGCTGAGTTGTAAGTCTCTGTGCCACGGGCTCCGCTTACCTGTCATGATCCTCTGGGCCTCGTAGGGCTCCATGTAGCCGGCACTCTCCCCCTTTCCTGCTTTGCTTTTGAGATCATTCTTGGCATCAAAGGGATCTGAGTAGTCATCAGCGATGGTCACCTGCGGGGAAGAAGATGGCAGGGGTGAGTCCACCTGTGGCTTTCTACTTCACTTCTGTTCACAGCCAGGCTTGGCTCCAACAAATATAAACTGAGCCTGCGCCAGACAGGCCAGGAGTCAGGGGCAGAAGCAGGAACCAGAGATGGTGCCCACCCTCAGGGAGCTCTGATTCTCACAGGGGTAACAAAGGGACCCAGGCTGGCAGTGCTCCCTCTCGAGGGAGAGGCCCGAGTCTGGGCGTGTGGGGTGGCCACTCCTGGCACAGTGAAGTGAGAACAGAAGGGCATCCCAGTGGACAAGCACAGAGGCAAGAACCTGGACAGTGTCCTCAGGGAATATGATTTGCTCAATTTAATGGAATGGAAACGGAGTAAATTTGGAAAGGAGCTCACAGAAAGCCTGGAAATGCTGACACGCTTCTGGTGCCAGCTGAGGCAGAGAAGAGCTTGTCTACAGATAATTACGTCCAGCGTTCCACTTTCCCCAAATCTGGAACACAACCATGCCTTGGCTAATCAGACAACAATTTGGTGAGATCAACGCTCTGCAAAGATGACTGTGGCCCCAGACAGGCCCAGTGAGAACACAAAAGCAGCTCAGGGATGGATGGACAGACAGACTGCCAGGGCCAGAAAGGGCCCTGGAAGAAACACATAGGAAGACCCTCCTATAACAGACGCAGAAACTGGCTCCAGAGCGGGCAGGGCTCAACCCAGACTGTCGGCTGGATGCTCTGCCTGCCAGGACCCTTCCTGGCCTCCTCGTTTGCCTGTATTCCAGAAAACAGTAAAGTTCTACAACAAACAGGACAGTCACCTGGGGGTAGGCAGTAGGGGCAGTGAGGGGAGTTCCCCGAGAGTGTGGGAATCTGGGATTTGAACACTTCAGAGACAAAGTTCCATTTTCCCTGGAGAAGGGTGAAAGTTCTCAGTAGAAGGCTGAGCAAACACGGCAACTTTTCCTCCCATTTCTTACTTCCTAACCTTCAAGAGGGGCACCTTCACCAAAGGGGAAAGGACAGGAACCTGCCAAACCTGTTCCCTTTCAATGCACACTTGCTCCACCACAAACTCACTGTGACTTCTGCCTCTTTGGTCACACATCTGGCAAAGGGCAAATCCTCAGCCTTCCAGCCAGGGCCACCCAGCTGCCTCTCTTGGGAGGGGGTAGGTTAGCATTTCTCTCAACCCTTGGGGTTTCATGAATTGTTATTTAAATTGTGGGTTTAATTAGAAACCACAGGAGTCTCCGCTCTCTCTCAGCTCTTGGAATGTAAGGCATTTGAGGAGCCTGTAAACCCAGGGGAAGGGAAAAACCCTCTTTGTCTGCTGGGTAAATGGCAGTTTGTGGCAGCAGCCCTGGCAGGGTGAGCGAGTGACCTCCAGCTGCCAGGAACGGGATGCCCGCAGAGGGCCAGCAGGCAGCAGCCCTGTCACTGGCGTGCGGCTGGGGCGGGGGGGGGGGGTGACGAGAGGCATAGCACACAGAGTCACTGCTCCTGGGACAAGAGCGGGCACGCATCAGTGAAAGACCCAAGGCTGGAGCGCCCATCATTTGAGCATGAGCGGCCCCGCTGCCCCCGCTCCACTGCATCTATGCGGCTGTGGGTCAGGCTCTTGAGTCCCAGCAGGGGAACTTCCAGGTACTGACATTGTTGTAATCGTGGCCTTTCTGGAGACTCACTGAGCTCAAATGACACCAGGCAGGGAAAGATGGGGGTGGGGGAGCACTAGGGCCAGCAACGTCTTTCATATGCTATTTCTATGCAACCATTTGTAGAATGCATTAGAGAGAAAATCAGACACGTGAACCAGTGTCATACAGAACAGCTCAGATGCCGATCTGGTATAGGGTTTTGTGTCTCGGAGTTCAAGGGGCCAGAAGCCCAATGGAGAAAATGCTGAACCTGCTGTGGGTGACATCTAATCTCATTTCTCTCATCCTGGACTTCCTTACTGTCTCTTTTCAACATGAATACCCTCCCTCTAATCTGCAGTGAGGAAGGGAGCAAATATTTCCCCAAGAAAGTAAAATCATTTGGAGGGATTAGCTGAGGAGGGTGTTGGGCTGCAGGCTCCGTAATCTAGAAATCAACATTCCAACTCCTCTCGGAAGTGCTCTGTAATTTGCAAACACAGAGGCTTGCAGGATATAAACCAAATCTTTGTTCGCCCTGGGACAGGAGCTCTGGGAGGCCTTCGGTTCAGCAGGCGCTATCTGTATTTTCTAATTAAAATGAGATCTGAGCTCGGCTGTCACAGGGCCCTCCAGCTGCCTGCCCTGCTTACTTCCGTTTCAATAAGAATTTACAAATCCTAAAACCAGGAAAAGCCCCTGGTCTTCGTTGACATATGGTTCCAGTTATACCTGATGACAGTTGAAAATCCTTCCGTTTAAAAAAAAAAAAACTTAAAATTCTGTTAGTTTAAGAAGCAAATCGGAAGGTTCCTAAAATGTATATTTAATCAATTTGCTTTCAAACTTCAAAGTGAGGTTGGTAGAGGTGAGGGAATTTGAGGTTTGAGCAATGTGAAACTCGGCAAACACTCACTGAGTTGTCTGACCTTTTGTAAAATCATGTCCTGGTTTTTGGAGTAAAAATTTAACCAGGTGTTAGGAGAGTTGAGTGGGGAGTGTAATCACAGTGCCGCGTGATGTGCCCCAGGCCTCAGGCACGAGCACTGGGCAGTGCGGTCACTGTCCAAGCTGCCCAGGGCTCACTGTAAGTCAGGATGGCCAGGCAGGGGGCTTGAGTGAAGGCTGTTGATTTTCTGAATCAAAAGAAAGGGAATGAGTTTCTCCAGAAGCGGGCTTGGATTCCTGGTGGGGTTGCTTTTGCTTTGCTTTAAAATGCCCCAGTTAGTGGACAAGTCCCTTAAATCTGATTGAACAATTCAAGCAGAAGGGAGCTAGCCGGGACTTCACTGCAGGTCGGGTCACCTGGGTGCATGAGAAGCTTTCCCTGCTTTGATTTGGATTGGCAAAGACCTGGCAGGGCACTGGACCCTCCGTGTGGCCTGTCTGCCTTAGGGCAGGCGCGGGGCTGAGGGGAACCCAGGCCACCAGTCCCACCAGTCTACCAGAGAGCAGAGCAGCAGAAAGACGGGGCTGTCAGAATGCAGCTGCCTAACTGGTAGTCATCTTCTTTTGCTTTCTTAGCCTCCTAGGTTGGGCATACTGGCCCATCTCTGAAAAAGAAGCCAGGTTATGGCTAAACCCCAAGCAGGCCTTTTCTTGCTTTCAAACAAAACTGGAGAACCCAGGTCAGCCCAGTGCCCCTAAAAGACTTTCACAGGCTCATAAAGCAGTGAAATGGGTGGAAGGGGGAACAGGCTTGAGAGACCTGTTCTAACCTCCCATTGCCCTGTACATAGCCCATTGCAGTCCAGAGGGTTCTAGAATTCCACCACACCCAGCACCTCTCTGACAAGGCTCTGGGAGCTGGCTGCAGACTAGGAGTCGACTCCACTGGCCTCCTTTCTGTTTAGCACCACTCTGCTGGGTGGAACTGGTCCCTCCCTCCAGCAGTCTGAGGCTGAGGGTTTCTATCCTGGGGATTTAGCTTTGTAATAGGAGGTAGTCTTCCTATTCATCCCCAAGGGAAGACGTAGAGGAAGGTGGGTGCCATCACTTGGCTACATGGCCACACACTTTAGTGAGACAGTTGCACCTGTGTGGGGCACTGGATCCTCTCCACAGGCTCTGGGTGGAAGGGTGAATTGGCAGAGCCACTTTGAAGGATAACTTTGGGCAGAATCCATTAAAATCCAAAAATGCACATGGGTTGACTCAGTGATTTCACTTTTCAGTACTTATTCCCAAATGTGCACAGGGAGACATGGGCAAGGATGCTCCCTGGAGCAAGTGATAAAGAGAAACTGCGAGCCCCTGCTATATCCATCAAAGGGGAACTGCTAAATAAACCATGCCAGTTTCATATTATGGAATATGATGCAGCAGGTTAAAAAAAAGCAGTTGCTCTATAGGTATCTACCTGCACTAACTTAGTTCTCCATGACATAGCTCTGAATGGAAAGTAAGCAGGTTATAGAATGATAAATACAAGATGATACCTATTTATGAAAAACAAAACAGAAACCTGTATCTCTATTTAATGTAAAGAAAACGTCTAGGGAGACAGACACTTCAGACTGATATCTCCTCTGGGAGGAGAGGGGACTGGGAGTGAGGTAATGAGCAGAAATAAAAGGAAACTTGTCTATAATGTTAACACATTTTTCAAACAAACAAACAAAAAGCCTTACTAATGTAGTATACACAAAACCAAACTTTTAAAAGTGTACTCCTTTTCACAGGTTATTTTTGGTACAGATAGATAAACTGTTTCCCAAACTTGCCTGAAGATAGGCATGGCCTGGAACCTTTGTTTAAAAAAGCAGATTCCTAGCCCCAATAATTTGTATATTTAATAAGCAACTTGGGTGATTCTTATGAGTAAAGTTTAGGAAATGTTAAGCTAGAGCCAGCCCTCTGGCCCACCAATCAAAAACTAAACCTCCAGATATTACTCTGGAATTTCAATTTTCCCAGGTATTTCTCAGTCCTGTTCGTTAATGTGAAGCAAGAAGTCAGTGTTAAATGCAGCTCTCTCTTGCTTTCTTCCCTGCGGATAAACTGGAGTGAGATGATCCCACAGGCATTGGTCCATCTCCAGGATCTGAGACGTGGAGGTAATGGCATCCTCTGTGCAATCTTGTGGGCTGGCCCAGATTGAGCAACACGCCTGAGCAGGGGGAGGCAAGACCCTGCCCTGCCCCACAAGGGAGGCCCAGGCCCACGCTGGTCCTGGCTGTGAACACGTGCAAGGCAATCTGTTTAGAAGCACAGACCCTTTCAAGCCAAAACTACCTGGCTCTCAGCAAACTCTCTAGGAAGATCACTCCAGGGAGGGCTGGCAGGACTGTGGAGAAGAGACACTGCTGAAATGCACAGGCACCCCTGCTAAAATCACTCAAACTTGCTAAAAAGGAGGGACACAAGGAGAAGCAGTCGCCACCTTCCACGAGTGCGTGGCCCACACTGTCTCCACTGCCCCATTCACCTTCCTGTGCTCTACTGTCTGTGGGAACTGGCTCCAGCTTAGCCACTTGCTGGATGAGGCAAGACAAGTCTCCCCAACTCTAGGCTGTTCTCCTTGCCCTGGAAAGTGAGGGGGCAGCACCCCATGAGGTCTTGGGTCCTTTCCAGGCCCATGACTTCTTTCTGCTCCCCTCCAAAGCAAAATGCATATGGACACACCTGGGAAAGTTCTACATGGTTCCAGTCGGGCCATTTCCTTAACAATTCACCATTAAGACTGCGTTAGCTTTCTTAACGGTTTGAGGGTCATGGATCTCTTTGGGAATCTTGTAACTGATGAAGTTGTTGCTCCCTCCATTATGTTTATATAGGCCCACAAAGTGTTGGGCACATTTCAGAAAGGTCAGGAACCCCAGATTAAATGACCAAGCCCCCTGGCATTAGAGCTCCTTTAAAAAAAACAGCTAAAATGAGATGTACTCTCTCAGCCTTAGGCAAGGCAGCGAGTGCTGACTCTATCGCAATTCATCATACGCAACTGAAAATACGGGACGGTGTATAACTGGCTATCTCGCTGTGCGGGGCAGCAGGGCAAGCTGGGCGGGGGTATTATGAAGGGACAGCCTTGGGCACTTCATCTTGGCTTGCCAGCTTGAAACCCAGGAGCCACACAGCCTTCTGGAACAGAGGCAACCCGGCCCTCTTCCCCACTTTAGGAGCCAGGAGGGCTCCTTGAAGGTGAGCAAACAGCTTGCAGGGCATGAGATGGTAGCAGCAGCCAGATGGGTCCATGCCTCTGCCCCCATCTGGGGACTGGCAGACTGGAGTCCTGGTCTTCCTTTGGGACCTACTGTGACACAGGTCCTGGCAGGCCTGATGTCCCCCAAGATGGAGGCTCTGCTGCCATGCCAACCAAGAGATGGTGCTAATGAAACAAGGATTTGGGGGTCTGGAAAGGGCTTCCAATGACTGGGGGCTGCCCAGAGAGGAGGCAGTGGACAGATGTTCTGCATGAACCCAGATTATACAGAAGCAAGCTTAGTGAGTCAGGAAGAACATCCAACAGCCAATAAAAGGACTTGCTGCCTGTGAACAGGAGCTTCTGCCATTTTGGTGTCCAAGCAGAAGCTCTAAGGTGGGCGTTTGCTTTGGGAAGAAGTCGACTAACTGGATAACACCTGTCTGTGCTGTCACATTTAGCACAGCTTTGGCTGCCCCACAGCAGAACTTCAGCTTCAGGGAAGGCCTAGGTGGGTGGCTGTTTGCAGAACCCCCATCATGACCGAGGCAGGTGGTGTTTCCAAAGCCCCAGAGCTGGACAGTGGCAGGTGGGCTGTGGCAACTGCTGGGGCTGTGCAAACACACAGAAAGACAAGTGGCGCCCCAGAAAGGACAGCGCCAAGCAGGAACAGCCCAGGCAGTTCTGGAGCCGAGCTGGCTCTACTATACCCTTGTTGGGTAACTCTCCTTTGTCTCTTTGAGCTTCAGCAACTCATCTGTGAAATGGGGCAAAATTGCTTTCTCAGCTTCACATGAATGTCATGAATAGCAAATAATGAGATGTTCTGGGGTTGTGTCAGTAGTTTATAAAGAACAGGCTGTTGTGACAGCTCCTGGGTGCCCAGGATTGAGTTAAGTGCTGGTGTCTCTGCCCACAAGAAGCTGAAAATCTAGTGGGGAAGACAAAACGAAGACCTGAGAAGAAACCCCCATCAAGGGCCCAGTGATTACACAGAGAAAATTGACTGCAATTAGGCATGACAACAGCTGTCACATTTCTCAACCACAAAAGGAAAAACGCTTGTGAACGATCCTTTTTTCCCCTCTTGTGCTATGGTAAGAGACACCTCCCAGTTGGGCCACCTGGCTAAGAGGTAGAGAACCTCAGGGCCCTCCACTAACCTCTGTGTGCTGAGACGGCAGGGTGCTCCTGGTCCCCACCCGTGTCCAGGTCTCTGGGGTGGGGGGTGGGGGTGCCACAGAACCAGGCTGTACAGGGACAGACACAAGCAAGCAGCCCTCGCTTGCCTCGTTCTGTCCCCGGCTTTGACCATCATACACCAACTCTCCTTACAGGTGCACTAATTAATCATTTCTGACACGGCAAGAAAATTAATTTGGGCAAGATTAATTAGCTACATTCACGCATTCAGCTGAAACTCCTGGAAATCAGATGGTGGGGAGGGTGTTTTTCCACACCGACCTCTGAGGACTGGTTCCCTTTCTCTCCTCTAAGGTCTGGCTCAGACATGCAGAGTCACCTCAAAGTTCTAGGCCCCACTTTCATACATGGCGGTCAGGTGTTTTGCCCACCTGGCTTCACGGTTCAGTCATTTGGGACAGTCGTCAGTACTCAAGTAGCTGCCATGTGTTTCTTCGTGCAGAGCTTGGGTGCTTTACTGCAAACGCTTCTTTACAAACTAGCCAGTTACCTGGCCCGCATGTCAGGAGGCGGTGGTCTCCACTGGTCTTTCCAGTCCTACCCCTCCCACGGCCACAGCTGCTTGCTTAGACACCTGCAGGCTCCAACTTGTCGGGAAAAATGCATTCTAAATTACAGCCTCTGTCAGCGCCTCTAGGGCCCTGCTTGCTCGCCTCCCCTCTACTCACCTGCACACCCCACCCTCCTTCAGTTTCACCCTGTGGAGAAGGCTGTGGGTTCCAGGTGGGAGGCTGCTGGAGCAGAGCCTGGCACGGCCTTGTTTACCCCAGAACCTCACTGTTGTGTGGCAGGGACCAGCTTCTCAGCGTCTCTCAAGCAGTGGGAGGTTCTATTTTGAACACAGAAATAGCTCAATCCTGGAATTTCTTAACTGCTTTCAGCCAGGGCTATGGATAGAGAATTCAGTGCATTCCTCCCAAGGATAGAAGCACCCGGGGGTCTGTGGCGTCATTACAGGTAAGGTCAGAGCTAAAAGGACCCTGAAGACAGTCTAGCCCTGTGGGTTTCAAACTTTTATGTGTGTAATCTGTGCAAAGGAAACCTCACCTGGAATCCCAATATGCACCACTATCCATAGCCTGAAAAGCATGAATCCACTGGGGAGCAGAAGGTCCTGGGAGTAAAGGTCAATGTCATAAACAGATAACCAAATGTTTCCTCACTCCCAGGTCCACAAGGTTTCTGCAATACTTGGATGGCTATCCAATTTTTCTCTTGAAATCTTTCCTAAAAATTTCAGACATATCCACCCCTCAGGAAAAGCCCCCTAGCTCCTCTTGCAAAGACCTCCAACCCCACCCGCATCCCCACCCACAGCTCCCTGTGGCAGGTGGGTGCCAGGCCAGGCTCAGCCCACCTGGGGTCACCCACTGGGCCTTCCTTCGTCCTCCCTGGAGCTCTGGCTCAACACTGCCCAGCCCTCCTCCAAACCCCATCAACCTCCCCTGACAGTCCCTTTTTCCAAGCTTTCTGCTCAAGGGGGTACAGGTGCCCTCCTGTGTCTGGGGCCACTCCCTAGAAAGTGCTCGCAGATCAGACCTGGGACATGAAGGGTAAGACCGAGATCTTTTTCTTTCCCTTGCACGGCACTCAGGGCTGGAAGGATAGGAGACTGTCGCATCAGGATCTGAAAGTCAGTTACCTCTCTGTGCCGGAGCTTCTTCATCTATACAATGACAATGGGATGAGGACTCAATGAGCCATTCTGAGTGATGCACTTAGAAAGGGCCCGGCACACAGCAAGAGCCCAAGAAACATCAGTTGCAATTATCACGCAATTATCATCATCTCAACCCATCATCCAACCTGATGGATTTTCTCCTCTTACTGAGGAGGAAACCAAGGCCAGGGAAGGGGAAGGGTCCTGTGGAGGTCATCCAGGGTCCTGTGGAGGTCACCCAGATATCCAGGAATAGAATGCTTATTAGCAGGGTGACAAAACCGGACTCCTACCAAATTCCAGCCGCACAAGAACCTGTCATTTGGTAACCTACATATATATTTACAGCCTGCCTATTTCCAAAACGGGTTTTAAACAGCTGAATTTGAGTCGTTTTTCCATCCCACCTGCAACTCCCTTCCCAGGAAACAATTGGGAATGCCCGTGAGGCTTTCTCACGGTAATAGGAGGCTCTGTCTAGTAAGAACAACTTCTCCAGTGGACTCACAGGAAAAGTATGTGAAGCAAAAACACAGCACCTAGAAACCAAGGCCTTTCCTGAGGGCTGCAGCACCTCTGGAAATTGGACCTCTGAGCCCTATGCAGGGCCCAGGAGTGAGCAGGAGTGGCCTTCCCACCAGCATGTGCTCTGTGCTCAGGGCCGAGATTAAGGGGAGAGAGGGCTCGGGCTGGCACAGTGCATTTCAATAATCAGCAACAGTCGTGCAGGACTCTTACTAAGCCAAGGGTCTTCTCTCTGAATGAGGCCCATTAGGATGAGTCATGCACATTTCCAACATGGGAGCCTCAAGGCAGGCCAGGCCGACTGCCTTTCAGACACGAGCAGCACCAAATAGCTGCCCACCCCCAGAGTCACTGGCTTTTTATTGAGGACACAGAGCATCGGCCATAATTACCACCACATCACCACCACTGTATCTGAGGGTTTCCAATTATATTCAGCTTAATAGTCGGTGCTCAATAAATGGTGATTCACTTTTTAAAATAATGCAACTTCTCGAATCCTCCAGCAACCAAGCTTTGATTAACTCTTTCTCACATGCTGTCCTCTAGGCCAAGAAGCTGTCCTTGAACCTCAAAGCACTTTTTCTTGTATGTACTTGGCACCCTCCTAATGTATGGGGAGGTTACTGGGGACAGAGCTTTGCAATGTCATATGTCTGTAACGGTGTCAGTGGCTTGTTCAATACTCCATGTTTATGATGTGCCAGGTGATGAGCTCTTTGCTGGGAGGCAGGTTCCCTCCACACAGCAGCCAGCCCCTGGGGCACAGCAGAGCCCCCACAAGGTGTGCTGGGCAGGAGCTGGGGCCTGCAGGGATGTACAGGGCAGTACTGGATTCAGAGACTGGAGCTTCAGCGCTTCCTGGCTTCTTATCAGCTGTGGGGCTCTGGGTATGTCCTCTTCTCTGAGCCTGAGCTCTCCCACCTTCACAGGAAAACACCTTTCTCCAGGGGTAGAAGGAGACTGAGTCAATGGACCAAGGGATAACACAATGGCCAGCACACTCTGTTGGCACAGCCGAAGGCACTGGAGAACTCGAAAAGGATGCTATTCCTACCTCTGACATGCCACAGGCCAGGTACCTTAGTCTGGGTTCCCCAGACCCTGAAGCTGGGACTCAGGTGCAAGCAGTTTATTTGGGAGCTGACACTTACAAGAGATGAGGAAATGGGCGGCGGAGGGGAACGCAGTAGCTACCAAGGTGGACAACCGAGCACCACTCCACAGGGAAACTGGGAAACCGTACACAACCCACTGCTCAGAATCACTTTACCAAGGGCGAGGGGATTGGGGACCAGACACCAGCTAACTCCTGCTCATCACTGTTGGAGGCTGCTCTTGGGCCCCAACCTCTGGCCTGCCTCATAAGTGGCTGCCTCATTCCAGGTTCTGCGTGAAGCCCTTGGGCAGAAATGTGGATACCAGCCAGCTGGAGAAGGGCAGACTGGCGAGCAGGAGGGACTTGGTGGGGCCTGACAGCATCGGCTGCCTGGGGCTGGGAAGAGCCTCACACCTGGTAGTTTACCCCTAAATGAAGCAATATGGGGGCCCATCAGATCGACCCAGGCTCCCGTCCCTCTTGGCCCCAGGCCTGACCACATCACTGCTGTCCTTTGAGTTTCAGTTTCCTCATTTGTGAAATGGGAAGAAGAATCTCCCTGTCATACCCCCCTCACGAGGCTGTGGGCAGATAATGGCTTTGCAACTCCAATGGGGACTGTACAAAATCATGGAATCGGGTCCAAGTAAATGCTCGATGAGTCAATGACTTAATGAATCAACAGAGTGTCTTTTGGGACATTTCTCTCCAGGGGGATGCCTGACATCCATGCCGATAAGGGGCACTAGTGCTTAGGGCATTAGAAACAAGCAGTTTTCACTGAAGCACCTGCATGCTTCCTGGCTGGGCCACTAACTGGCTGCATGACCTTAGGCAAGTCACATGACTTACTCTCAGTCCTCAGTTTCCTCACTTATAAGGTGGAAATAGTACTAAGATTTACCTTATGAGGTTGCTATGAGAATTAAGTGTCTTAACATTTGTTGAACGCTTAGAACCATGCACACAGCACAAGATAAGGATTATTTAAGAGTTTAGTAAATAAAATAAGTAAATATATACATGAACGCCTAGCACGTGCATCTGCACCTAGACATGCATGTATGTGCATGTCCATGAAGGCACATATGCCTGCCCACCCACGGGCTCCAGCAGGCCTCCATTCGTTTTTTCCAGATGTGCTGTGAGGTTAGATGTGTGCCCTCTATCATAGCCAACGGGCAAAGAGAAGGGCTGTGGTCTGCCCTAAACCAAAAAAAATCCAGTGAGCAAAGTCCAGTGAAGGCATTGACCAACAGCTGTGGCCATGAACCCTGGTCTTTTGTACCAGCCCGGTTATCTGCCTGGCCCAGGCTCCTGTGACAGGTGACCCCAGACCCACTGGCCCTCAGTGATGCATGACACCCTTCGCTGGAGATAATGGAGCCACCAGAGCAAACACTAGCGGGTGAGATGGCAGAAAAAGTCCTGATAACCACCCCCTGTCCTGCCTCCTTCCTCCAGGTTTATAAGAGGCCTCACCTCTATAGTTCCTCCCACTGGCTTCTTTCTCTAACCTTAGGCTTCTTCACAGATGGCTATGGAGAGCAGAGGAAATGCTCTAAGTGGGGATTTCAGGGAATTTCAAAGACACAGCACAGTGCATTTCATTTCTTGAGTTAAGTACTATAGGTTGGTATTTTAAAATGCCAGTGCTTCAGGGAGTTTGACATTTATGATGCTCAGGGCCAGCCTCATGGGCATGTGGCCTCTGCAGTCACACAGGGCTCTGACTTGACTAATGCTCTGCTGTCGCCATCTTGAAATTATTAGTAATTTTTGAACAAGGGGGCTGCGCATTCTAATTTTGTATTGGGTGGACCCCACAAATTCTACAGCAGATTCTGATGTCTTCCACATCAAGAAGTTTCCATGGGAAGCTTGAGGCCCAAACTCTAATCCCTTCCTCTCTCCAGCTGGGCACCATTAGCTAAGTCACACTCCTTGTCAGTTTCCCAATCTGTAAAATGGGAAAGTTAGGGTGGGTCCTCGGGGCTGGAATTCTGGATTTCAGAGACAACTCTAATTACAAAAAAGGAGGTGAAAAGACACAGGATCACAACACTATAAGAAATCCAACTGCCACCTGTCCTCACCTGCATTTTCTAAAGGAAAGAACAATAACAAAAACGGTAAAAAGGAAATTGAGAATAAAGCAAAGTCCTTTAAAGTAAATGAATTTAGCTTCATAAAAACAATCCCTAACTTTTTATTTTTCTAAATCCATTGGAGGTCACTATGTTTTGGGGGGAAACACTGGAACACATGGGCATTTCAGTACTTCCAGCACTATCTCAAAACTGAAGCCCTTCTTTGGGTTTCAATGGTCTGGCGTACATCCACCACTTAAGGGGGCTGGCTTTCCCTGCCCTCACTCCAAGGGCACATTCTAGACCACAGAGGACGGGCCTCCACGAAATGCCAATGCTGCGCTTGACAGTAGCTTCATGAATCAGGCACGAAATGGCCCTAATTATTGGTTCACGTTGTAAAATCCCCTTCCAAAGGTCATAAGTCACCTGCTACCAGAAAGGTCCTATCTTTTTTAAAGAGAGGCAAAGGCATCTTGAACGGAGTCCCAGATTTACCAATTTCAAAAGAGCACCACTGCTGTTGTGTTAATCAAGTGATTGGGGAGACCCATCCCCTTGCACCATCAAGAGACATCCCCAACCCACCATCAGCTTCCTGTCTTCACACACTTCTCTGCCAGGACCTGAGGCCCTGAGACCAGGCCCCTCCAAGAGCCTGAGCGTGCTAGAGGATCAGAACTGGCAAGGGGCTCGGAGGTGATGCTGATGATGAAGGGAATGCCTACCATGTGGCAGGCAAGACTGCTATTTTATACATCGTCTTATTTCATCCTCCTAATTACGTCATTTTCAGATGAGAAAATGAAGCCCAGAGAGGTTTTGTAGTTTCCTGGAGGCCTCAGAGCACACAAAGCAGTGCAGGTTTCAACTCCGGCCAGACTCCCTCCAAACCTTTGGCTCTTCTGTGCCACCTACGGCCTGTTGCATGAGTTTCGAAAATCCTGGGTCCCTTCCCAATAGCAGGAGGAAATCTCTGAAGGGAGGTTTGAAAGGAAGAAGAGGAAGTGCTGCCAATTTGGCTCAGATGTGCCAACCCTGGGCAAGGGCCACCCCTGACACTCCCTCAGTCAGCTGGGTGGTAGAAGTCTCTCTTCCTCTTCCTCAGCCACCCATGACTGGATCACACCTGCAACCTGCCCGGGCCACACCTGGGGAAGCAGCCAGCTCTGTGCTCAGCTTCCAGCAATTACATCCCTCCATCCCCTACTGCCTCCTCCTTCCTGCCAGGGATCCCATCTGCTCCTACTCCCCACAACCTACAACCAAGAGTAGCACAGGACAGAGCAGGCAGGTCCTTACATTAGAGGGAATGAGCACCAGTGTTGTTGTGAAGGTGTTCGCAGCAGCCATGAGGCAGTGGAGAGGCCCCAGGGCCCCCTCCCCACATCCCCAAACCTCTGCACACAGAAGCATCACACAGCACAGGAGGGGAATGAGAGTCAGAAGATGAACCTGAACGCTGCCCCCTGCTTCATTAATAAGAATTAATACTTGGGCATTCCCAGCATGCAGTAAGTTCTTGTTATTTTCAAAGGTGACTGTAAAGTAAATCTCATTTTTCTCACTGCAAAATGGGAGTGGATTTTGTGGTACAATGGTTCATTTTTCATCTTGTTAGGGTAAGCCAAGCAGGACTGGAAAAAACCAAATGTCCACACATGCAACGAGGACTGGAGGAACCAAAGATGTTCTGTCTGTAGAGGAGGGGTCCTGGGGTCAGGGTGGCCAGTTTGAAATCCCTATGAGCCTTCATACCCCAGAGGTGGTAGTGATGGTGCCTAAGGTGGGGGCAGGATCCAGGAATAACTCAAAGCAGTGCTTTCCTAAGATCAAAGGGAGCACCTCATCACCTTTATGGGTGCTCTATCATGCCCAGTTCTTGGGTGAGGATAACACAAGTGACTAAGCCACCTAACTGGGGAGGGGGTACTTTCAACCCACAGACCCCAGAAGAATGCACTCCCTTGGAGACATTGCCCCAGCTGACCAACCAATTTGAAAGGGCTCTGACTTGGTCCGCCTGAGTGATCTGACTACATTCCCCCTCTCCCCACAATTCTGTCATGTCCATCCTTCAATCTGTGGGCAACAGGTTTAATCGATGGCCCTAGAGCTGTCAGGACTAGCATCTCCAGCTCAGGGACTGCTTTCCTGCATCCCTGGCCAGGTGAGTTGGCTTGGTAAGGCAGGGAGGGCTCTCAAAGGCTGCCCACAGCCTTTTCCACCTAAGAAAAGAACTGCTATAAAATACCGACACCCTCCCCAGAACCGCCTCCCGGATTTAAGAAGGGGAGAGGTAGCTTGGGTTTTAAACAGAAAATTGGATTCCCATTCATGAACTCCCCACACAGGGCACTTAACAGGTAAAACGGGTTCCACCATTGATTAATGAGCTGGGGAAATAATGGGGCTCACCCTTTGCCATTAAAAATATTAACCTCGTTCCTGGCCCAGTGATTTCATAATCTCAGGGCCCTTGAAGCTCTCTCAAGACCACACTTCCCATCTGCCAGGTGAGGGGGCTGGGTGTGTGCCTCTCAGCCCTGAGGGCAAGCCAGGAAGAGACAGAGGCCTCCGGGAAGTCCACTGACTCTCCACAGGGCCAACTGCAGGTGGGCAGGATGGAGAAACAACACTGTAACTTGCTATAGATATCAAGAACCCAGGGGTCTCCACTGCCTTGGGAACTTTATAAAAGTGATGCTGTGCTCACGGGGTCTAACAGCTTCCCAAAATCCAACCTGCCCACTGGCTGCGTTGACAGTGGTGTGACCTCAGGACTTCTACCACCAGGGAGGAAACTGTCTCCCTGCAATCTGCACAATTCTGAGGACCACTGGAGATATATAGATATCAAGAACCCAGGGGTCCTTGGGAACTTTATAAAAGTGATGCTGTGCTCACGGGGTCTAACAGCTTCCCAAAATCCAACCTGCCCACTGGCTGCGTTGACAGTGGTGTGACCTCAGGACTTCTACCACCAGGGAGGAAACTGTCTCCCTGCAATCTGCACAATTCTGAGGACCACTGGAGATATATAGATATCAAGAACCCAGGGGTCCTTGGGAACTTTATAAAAGTGATGCTGTGCTCACGGGGTCTAACAGCTTCCCAAAATCCAACCTGCCCACTGGCTGCGTTGACAGTGGTGTGACCTCAGGACTTCCACCACCAGGGAGGAAACTGTCTCCCTGCAATCTGCACAATTCTGAGCACCACTGGACCATTAAAGTGCAGGCTCTGGCCCTGCACTTTAATTAAGAGCTGCCACCAGGATGATAAAGAGCCTGGACTCCACGTCTCGTGAGCATAATTGAAGAGACGAAGGAGTGTGTATGTTCTAGATAAGATTCAGGGGCGTGTGTGCACAATGCAGATGGGTGGTTAATCCCTGGAACCAGATGCAGACGTGTTCTGTGGTGTCAGAGAGAACAGAATATGGACCAATCAGTGGAAGTTATGAAAAAGATTTCAACTCAATTTCAGGAAGATTTGATCAAACAAAGCTCTTCAAAATAGAACAGGATATTTTAGGAGGCTCCCTGTCACAGATTATGTCCAGGCAGAACATGGTTGAGCCAGCAGAAGGACCTAGACTAAGATCCTTTGCCACTGAAAATTCCATGCTCCTCCTGGGATTTTTACAGCACCCCAAAGCATGGGACTGAGGGTCACAGAGGCAGGGGTTGGTCCAACCTTATAAAAGTACACCACCTTCTCTCACTTCCACAAGAAGCCCCCAAGCTTTAGAGCCCAAAGGGTGCTGCTCTGTAGTACAACTGATAAATTTCCTAAAAGTATGTTGAGGGTGGGAGGCTCGACATGCCTGCCCTCAGAGAGATGGCATCACCATCCAGGTAGAGACGAGACAGGGGATCTCCAGGGTGGGACCCAGGCCACTCAGTGGGGAAGGGTCTCAGCCCAGGCTAAGGTAAGGCCTCTTCCCCCAACAGCGTCTGATAGGTTGGGACAGACCCAAGCCACTTCTGTCCTGGAATTTAGCTATGTCTGTGCTAGGCTAGGTCCTGGGGACAGAAGGACAAACAGCTCAGTGTCTGCCCTCAAGAAAGGGAGAGTCTAGCAAGAGAGGTCAGCAAACTTCTGTAAAGAATCAAACAGTTAATTTATTTTGGTTCACTGGCCATATAGCCTCTATGGCAACCACTCAACTCAACTGCCACTCTGATGCAAAAGCAATCACACACAGCTAAATGAAGGGATGTGGCTGTGTGCCAATAAGACTTTACTTAAAAAAACAGGCAGCAGCTAGATTTGGCTCAAGGACCACAGAGTGCCCACCTCTGGGCTAGTCCTAAGATTCTCAACAGGCTGTACATTAGAATCCCCTGTGGAGTTTTCACAAAGCCTGAGCTCTGCCCTAAATAACAGTTAAGTGGTCTAAGGTGGGGCCTGGGATCAGAGTTTTCTAAAAGCTCCCCTGGGTGATTGTACCATGCAGTGAAGACTGAGAATCACTGGTCTCTAGCAGAAAACAGGCTCATGTAATCCCACTATTATCTCACGATTATCCACAGGATTTCACAAACCCAGCCCAGGGGAAGTGACTAGCCCAAGATCTTACAGTGAGTCAAGAGGCAAGGAATCCCACCCCCTGAGCTTTCCTCTGCACCATCACAGACACAGAGGGGCTCACACTCCTATCCCAGAGCTTTGGATGCAGGTGCTTTCTAACTTGTGCCCTGCTGTTCCAGGAAGATAGGACCCTGCAGAAGTAAATGCCAAACACATTCACCGGACAACAAAAATGCACTGGATCCAGCCTTCTCCCCAGACCAAACTCAATGACCTCAAACTAACAGGGAACAGAATTCCCAAAACACCTCCCTTTCTTTTGAGAAGCAGCATTTTAACCAAATTTTAAACAGTTTATTAGCATCTGGGAAGAACAAAAGAGGACTGTAAAAATTGTATTTCCTCAGTCCTAACAAGCGCAGCCACAGGAAACTCCTTACCAATGACACCACTGAGGACCTGCCAAAACGTGCCACCTGCCCGGAGCTCTGCCCACGCAGGACTGGGGCACAAGGAACCCCCAGAGCCCTGGGGAATGTTGCAAGAGCTTGGCTGAGGCTGGGCGGCCACTGGCAGCGATGATCTCAACGTCTATAGCGCTAACGCGCTCCAGCAGATGGGGCAAATCCAAGCATCCCTGGCCTTACAGGAGCTCTGTGGGTGGCCAGAGAGCCTCCAAACCCCAGACCCTCCCTCTCCACTGAGTCTCGGGGTCAATCAGGGGCTGGAGAAAGCAAGGATGGGACATGCCCAATCATAAGACAATTAAGTACTGAGAGCAGCAACCAGGGCTATACTCAGTTCTTTTAATGCTCTCAACAACCCCTATGGAGTAGATTTGTACACTGTCGCCATTCTACAGATGAGAAAACTGAGGCACAGAGCAGCTGGGTAACTTGTCCAAGGTCACCAAGACAGGGAGTTAGAGTCAGGATTCAATCTCAGCTGCTCTGTCCCAGATTCTAGTTCTTAATGTTATGCTCAAAGGACTTGAAAGTGACTCTAACAAGGCAACTCCTTCCAGCAGAGATGGTGAAACAGACTCAGAGAGAGTAAGGGGCTAGTGTGAAGCCGCATACAGGAAGGCTGGGGAAAGTGAATTCCATGGACCACCCCTCGGAGAGCCCTCTCTTTTCATGAAGAAGGGTCCTGCCAGCTTCTATGATACACAACAACGGGCTCACACAGGTACTGAGGGCCTGTGAAACTGGAGAAAAAGCCAGCTCGCAGGGCTCCTGTCCACCAGCCTGCATGAGGGAACGCCTGCTCAGAGACCCCACGTCACTCAGGAACGTCCTGTCCCGCTGTGTGGTGGAGAGGGCTGTTGGCTCATTTCCAACGTCAGCCCCTCACTGCTCTCCCATCCCCCCACCCAAACACAGGAGTCGGCTCCCTGGCACGGCTCTCTGCCCACACTCTGCCCTCCTAGGGGGCTCCCTTCTCTAGTCACTGCACATTCAAATTCTGCCTAGGTGCCAAGACACGGTGCTTGAGAACAAGAGCTCTGGAGTTAAGCTAAGTTCAAATACTGGCTGTGTCACCCTGGGAAGCTTGCTCAACCTCTCTGGGCCTCAGTTTCTTCATCTATAAAATAAGGATAATACCGGAGCCACTTTAGTGCCTGGCAGCAGCAGGGGCTCAGCAGTATTCTCATCATCATGACTCAGCCTGCATGTTCCTCTGAGACCTCCCCTACCCACTCCCCAGCTAGAAGTCAGCTCTCCCCTCTCTGAGCCCCAGTGTTCTGCCTGCACCTCCACTCAGCCTCCCTGGGCTGACTCTGGGGCAGGTCCTGGGCTGGGCTCTAGGACTCGAGCAGAACGAGACACTACTGCAGTCCTGCAGGAGTTCCCAAGCCAGGCAGGGGACAGACACAGGCTCACAAATAGCTGTGAGGGCTAAGAAGTGACATCTCACATCCTGTGACACTCCAATAAGATTTTTTAAAAATCTGGCTCTCTTCCCACTGACTAAAGGCAGTTTCACTAACTCCCGACAAGTTGTATAAGAGGTTTTAAAAATCAGGTCAAACCACATTCAGAGAACTCCAAATAGCTCCCAGAACTCCCCCTCCCCTACTTTACATTCTGGATGTGGTGTCCAGGCCCC
This sequence comes from Camelus bactrianus, assembly GCF_048773025.1. NCBI lineage: Eukaryota > Metazoa > Chordata > Mammalia > Artiodactyla > Camelidae > Camelus > Camelus bactrianus. The sequence continues at coordinate 47,550,403 of NC_133542.1, forward strand.
GCCCTCTACCGCTTGGCGCCCCTCATACACGGGTGCACAGGCCCATGCATTCCATACACGAAAGAGCTCAGATGCCACAGAATAGAGCGGGTGCACAGGCACCAGGCTTGACGGGACCTCCAGACTCAAGAGTGGCCTTGTTCTATCCTAAAAGTGATGGACCCAGGAGCCCCAGTAACCAACGTTCTTTCCATATGCATTATACTTTAGTTTATAAACCCTCCCATGGCAGAATGTCACTTGCTTTTCCCAAGCACCCATGAAGTCATCCTGCCATGATTATAAGACCTCCTACACTGGGGCTCCAGGGCAGGGCCTATGCCCACTCATCTTTCTGGTACCTGTGCCTAATGCAGGGCCCAGCACACAATAAGGTGCTCGGTAAGTTAAAAAATGAATTTTACAAGTGAGGAAACTGACTCAGAGAGGCTAAGAAACTTGCCCAAGGTCACACAGCAAAGGAAAACAGCAGGTCTGTCAGGGGACAAGAAGTTGGGTGCACAAGAGTGACAGTGGGCAGGAGCTGCCCACTAGGGCAGTGGTGACTGAAGGTGACAAGAAGAGTGGGGAAAGGCAGATGAAGCCTCAGGAAGGGAGTGCCTGACCAAGACAGAACAAAGACAGGCACTGGGAGTGGGCTGGAGAGGGGCCACAGGAAGTGAGGAGGTGGAAGTTTCTGAGATAGCTGTAAAGAACATGTTTCTGAACTCCTGAAGCTCATCAGGAAGGCCAGGCCAGCGGGGGGTGTGATGGCCCTGGACAACACAGCACAGGAAAGTCTTTGCCATAGATGGTTTTCTTCTCTTGAAAAATGTGGATAATTTGTTGTTAGAATGATGAAAAGCATTCTTAAGATAAAGTGCACTGTCAAATGCCACAGTCAGACATTTACACCTCCAATGCAGTCCCCAAATCAGGCAACTGGAGTCTCAAAAAACTTCAATACTGTATTCTGCTTGCATCTAAATAAGAAAACTGACAATATGGGCTCTTTTACAAAACAGTGCACTTTAAATGATAAGCCCACGAGAAAGCTAAGTGTGAGACTTTATTACAGGAATATCCCCAGTCTCCACTCACTGGCGATAAGAAAAGTACCCACCGACAAGGGTTGTCTCAAGAATGAAGCAAAGAAGACAGGCCTCTGTCATCAGCCTGCTTGTGCTACTGCAAATATGAAGATTGTAAGATCCAAAGAAAGGGGGTGGTGGTCCCAGGGCAAGGACTCCCTCCTATTTTGTGGCCAAGGGGTGTGTGAATGAATGGATTCCATGATTCTTGGCTCAAACACTCTGATTTTATGACCCCCCCGCCCCTCCCCCATCTATAGAGCAGAGGTTATAAAGCTACAAGGTCCCCTTGTAATGTTCCTTCCTGTAGATGCTAGTCTGGCTTTCTGAACGACCTCTTTAACGTGACCGCACAACCCCCAGTTATCCATAAACAGCTCTGATGTGAGAAATACCTCAGGGAAGCTCAGCCACCTCGAAAGACCAAGATACTTCTGGCTGGGGGCCCTCCATCAACTGCCTGTGACTTGGTTCCTACAGGCCAATCCCTCCTCAGGGTAGCTCATGGCCGAAGGGAGAGAGGAGAGAAGGAGGAACCCCGCCAGGCAGCTCTTGACCGAGGATCTGGCCCTGCTCTCCACAAATCCCTGGGCCGCAGCTGTATTTTGAGCCAGAGTGGCTGATTGGGTTCTGAGGCCACATTCTAGAGCTGTGCCATAGACAGGAGTGTGGATAGCAGCCTGAGTCTTGCAGTGTGATTGTTCTCAGAGGACAAGACTCTTCTGTCCTCAGAAATTCGCAAACTACCCCCAAAGTTCTCTCCCTAGAGGCTCAGTTCCCTCAGAGTAATGCAAACAGTGGCTGAACTTCCAGGTTCAGAGCAGCAGAGAGAGCAGGAGAGACCGTGGTCCTGCCTGGGCCGCCAGCTGGCAGTATGTCCCATCCTGGGCGACACTGAGCCATCTCATGGGGAAAAGAGACCACGGTCACCTGAGGGCTGTCTCAGGTGGGAATGAGAACATGTATGAGGCTACACAAAGGTGGGCAAGGCTGTTATCACTGAAGCCAGGCTCAGACATGCATTAGTACCTACACAGTGGGAGGCGGTGTTGGAGGGGACACAGAGAGGGAACAGGACCAGCCCACAGGCTCTGGCCACTCTGCTAAAGGAGATGAGACATGGTCTCCTGCAAAGCTGTTCCGACTCCTGTGCACACCAGTGAGAGCGGGCAGGTGGGCGGTGCTGGGGGGTCGGACAGCCTCCTAGAGAAGGTGGCACATCTCCCCAGGGCTCAGGCAGGAGTGACTGCATGTGAGGTAGGAGGATCAGCAGTAAAGCATCTGGAGGGGAGTTTGGAAGAGAGGGAGGGGAGCAATAAAGAGAGCAGGCTACAATGTTGGAGGGGTTGAGTGGTGGGTGACTACAAAGACACGAAGAAATGGAGTTTGGGGGTGGATGGAGGGCTCTGCTTTGGGGCTTTACTGTAAACAGAACGTGTCAGTATTTTAAAGCAGAGGCATAACATGTAGTCAGCAAGGTGAGGGGTGATGCGGTGTGCAGGGGTGGGAAGGGAAAGCAGCCATCCCAGGGAAAGATGACAGGGTTACTTTAGAAGATACTTGCCCCACAGATGTTTAGAGGGAAGTTAACTTCAAGAGAACCTGGCACCTGGCAGGACTGGAAAAGATGAGGTCTTAGGACATTTTCCTCACTCAAGTCTGCTCTTCTCTAGACTAAAAAGCTACAGCTCAGTTTTTTCCAGCCAGCGGTGAAGGGTCAAAGTATAGTCACCACCAGGTCCTTTATCTTTTTCTACACAATTGGAAACAAGCCCTTCTTGCCTGATACCCAGAAAGCCCTTTTCACTCATTAGGAACCTTCAATTTACCTTTGCCCAAAAAGGCTCTATTTGAGCTCTTTCCCATCACCGTGCACACATACAGGTGAATCCACTACCCAACAAGGAGCTCTGTGCAGGGGAGGGGCACAGTCATAGCACCATAAACTACCTGTGAGGCAGGCCAGAGGCATGACCAACAGGTGGGGGCAGAAGAGAGGCTGTGTCAGCGTTCTGCGAAGGGGCAAGATCTGGGCTGAACCTGCACTTGCTGGACGGGATAGGGTGGCGGGACGGAGGTCGGGCATGCCGGCTTCAGGAATGGGCATGGGCAAAGTGAAGAGGGGTAAAAATTCAGTGAGTTTAGGGAAGAATGTTCTCTGGCATAGCAGGAAGAGGAGACGAAGACCACCTTGTAGGAGGCCTTGAATGCCAGGGTAAAGCAACGCCACATTATTCCAAAGGCAATGGGAAGACACTGGAGGTTCCAAGAAGTTAAATGACTGGATCAGAGTTGTCCTTTTACTGGAGGGATACGATGTCAGCTGTCCTCCATAAGGGGTCGAGGTGGGGCCGGTACCGAACGCACGAAGGATGGCAGAGGAGACAAGAGTATGGCAGGAGCCAGGTGGCTGCCAAAAAGCAGCCAGTCGAAGTTGGCTTGCAAACGTACTTTTTATAAATAGTGCTCTGGACCCTTGTGGAAACAACCTCATTCTCTACCTATTTCCTTTCTTGTTCCTCAATATTCTCCCGAGCTTCTGAGTCTGCATCTCATGAGGACGTCGTTAGCAGGAGCTGCAGTCTGTTCTAATTATGAAGCTCGCTAGGAGTGCTGAGGTAGAGGAGGGGATCGTGCCCACGTCTGGCCTCATAGAGGCACCGGGGCGTCAGGTTAGAGCAGGCTCTAGGGTGGGACTGCCTGGGCTCAAATGCCACATCTGTCCAGTGCTGGCTGTGACATAAGTTACTCAAACTCCTGTGCCCCACTCTGCAATCACTGGCGATAAGAAAGGGGTTGTCGCAAGAATGAAGCAAAGAAGAGCTCAGCACAGCACCTGGCACGCAGTAGGAGCTTTATATGTATTAGCGAAGACAGAAATCACCCACTATCTTCAACTGTCATTTAACTGCATACTTCACCTCCTATTGGTGCCTATGCCCTTTAATTACTGCGGGTGGTGCGGTGTGGTGACTGATACACTGGGCTGGAAGTGGGGAGGCCCAACTTTGCTCGGGGGCTCCCTGCCTTTGGGGGGACATCAAGAAATTCACTTCTCCATCCCTAAAATGGGAATTGTATGTAAATCATGGCTCTCTAGACCTCCTGGGCAGCTGAGATGATACAAATGTGAGGGCCCAGGACAAACTAAGTGCTGGTGTGAGGGTCAGCACTCCCCTGCTCCACGGGAGGGCCATCTCCATCTTTCCCATCTGCTCGCTTCCCTCAGAGTCACTGTGACAGGCTCTTCGAAGGCCAGCCGAAGGAAGCAGATGCCACAGCCAGAACAGCAGGGGCTCATTTCCAGCCTGGCTGAGCATGGGCTTTCCTGGGGTGACCCAGCCCAGCCCAGGTGTCAAATTCCTGTTAACTCCCACCACAGGCCAGGCCCTGGGTTTTCCCTGGGTCCCTGCAGAGACATAGGCCCAGCCAGGGTCCTTCAGACCCATTACCACATTATAGAACTGCATAACTAACTCTCCAGCCAAGCCCTAGGAGCCACTCAAAGGCCTCCCTCTGCCAGATCACCCACAGCCCCACCTGTTCCCACTATGAGCTCCAGGCCCACGCCTTTCCCACTAGACCCCAGCTGTACTCGCTGATTTTCATGATTTTGGCCGAGCAGTGCCCTCTGCCTAGAGTATTTCTCATTGTTTCCCCAGCCACTTTTCAGGGTCAGACTGAAACCTCCTCCACCTCCCCCAAGGAGCCTGACCAGATTCCCCCTCCCAGAATCAATCAGACGCCCCTGTGACCCTCATCATTGTGCTGTCCAGTGGAATGCCTTGAGCCTGCTGCCCTGTCCCGCAGCTCCGCACACCTACTCCACAATGCCCTGTACTGCATTCTCCACTGTGCCCATGCCAGGGGGTTCACCCAGTACATGTGTAGGGACCTGAACCATTAAAACAGCCCCCTGTGAACAAAGTAACTGTTCAGCATACTTTAGATTCCAGGGACTGATGTCTTAACTGTGCATTTCCCAATCTGAAAACAATGAGTTGCATCCTCTCTGGAAAAGTGGTCTCTAGGGGGAGAGAAGGCAAAAGCACTTAGCTGTGGGGCCAGCTGCCTTTAGACGGGAGAAGCTCAAGGTGACCCAGCCTGGGAACGTGGAGCTGAAGTGGGGGTAATGGGAGGAAAGAAATCGGAAGGCAATAGTACTCCCCCCTCCTCTGCCATAGGAGCAATCAACTGAGTCAGCAAATCCTGGGAAGAGCTGGCCGGCCAGCTGCCTTTAATCCTCCCAGAACACGCTGGCAGCAGGGAAAGCTCAGAGAGGCAGGCCTCGCGTCAGGGCCACGGCCCCTGTGCTGGAGCCAGCAAGCTGAGGCGGTGACCTGGAGAGGCAGGCAAGCCCTGGCTCTGCCTGGCAGCCCACTCCAACCTGCTGCTGCATATGAATTACAGGGAGGAGGCTAGTGGCCAACTGGCTTCAAGGCCGGCCCTGCCTCTCTCCGACACAAGGAAGCGCTTTGTGCAGCCCAACACCTCATTATCTGGCATCTTGGCCACACCGGAAAGGGCAAATAATGGGGTAAGCGTGACACATGTTGTGCAGACGTCCCTCCCTGCACAAACCTGTCCTTGAGTCCCCACTGCCTATGAAGCAAGGGCTCAATTAACTCCTTAGTAAGGCATTTGTGGCCCTTCCATCTGGCCACAACAAATCTTTCCAGAAGAACCTCTTTTAGTCTAATTCATTTATTCATTCAAAAAATATTTTTTGAGCACCTACAAGGTGCTGGCACAATGCAGAAGGAGCTGAAGAAACCCTAAGCCACACCACCCTAAAGCCTGGGCAGCTCACACACAAGTCCCCGGCTTAGAGCTCTGCATACAGGAGGTGCAGGTAACTGTTATCATCCTCACTCCCACCCGCCCCTGAAGAGGGAGAAAGCTGCTCTTCCCAGATGACTGCCCTCTTGTAAGTCTCACCATCACATCAGAAAGGTGGGCACAAAAGCCACTCTGACAATTGGAGGCCCACCAGGTGCCATAGATTTAGAGTGTGCTGGCTGCTCTGGGGGGTGCTGGGCTTGGGTGTTTCCCTGTGCTGGAGTCAGTGGAGGTTTGGGGACTCTGGGGGTTTCGGGAATGCATGGGGCCCTCAATCAACCTGGCTGAGGCCACCTATGTGACAAGCATTCCTAGGCGCACTCCAGGTCAGGCCCTGTGGGAGGCGCTCCCACTGGGAAGGATGAGGAGGATAAAGGTACATTACATGTAAAGACACAGGGGCATGTAGGTAAAATCCTGGAGGAAGGCAAGTGGTTTCCAACCAGCTGGCGGGGAATCATGGAGCAAGAGGAAACCTTTCACAAAGGTAAGGGTCAGCTTGGACATCACGCTATGAGTCTAGACACAATAGAAGCCACAGAGAGTGTTTAAGTAATGACATGTCCAGAGGCACCTTTGAAAGACAGAAGATGAAGGACAGGCCAGAAGAGTGAAGACTTTTCTTCTGACAGCATCTGAAAAAGCCGTAATAGTAAGCAGTTTGACAATATTATCAATTTCCTACATATTTATAATGAGCCAGACTATACAAGAAGAGATCCTACACAGGACAACATAGTCGTAGGAAAAAATGGTGCATTTTTAAAAGACATAAGAATGTACTTTTTTGACATGAGAATGTGGGCTACTTCTGTGCAACTTAGTGTTGATAAAAGATCTTTTAGCATGTCTAGGTCAGAGACAGCTTTCAAGAAACCCAGGGGTATCTTGTTTGGTGGTGGGGGCAGAGAGAAGGGGAAGTTGGGATGCAGTGGGGGGATCTTCCATGCAATCAGGAGGTCAAAACAAGTATGTACAAAAACACAGACGGAACAAGTCAACATGGGCTGTCATTATGAAGAGATATGCCTAACATTTTAGAACAGAGGTCTGTGAAGTTTATTTTTGTAAATAAAGTTTTATTGGAACATAGTCACACCATTCATTCATTTATATATTGTCTATGGCCACTTTCAAACGACATGGGAAGAACTGAGGAGCTGCACGTTGCCCCCAAAGCCTAAAATACTTACCATCTGGCCCTTTACAGAAAGTTGCTGACCCTGTGTTAGATGCATGGAGACTTACACATGCAAACGAGAACAAGGGCCCCTCTGGGAGGAACAAACTTATTCCAAAGCCCCTCTGGGCTCCTCTGAGTTGGGCCCCCAGAGGAGGCCACACACTTCTTTGAACATCTTAGGGTGGTAAATCTTCCATCCTCTAGAGTAGATATAATTTCTGGAAACTGCCCAAGGCTTTTCAAACCAATTCAGGTGAAAAGGTGGTTGATTATGGTAAGGAATGAAACACGCAAGCTTGCCAAGGGCAGGACGCGTGCCTTAAACGCTGGGTGAATTGAAACGGCAGTGAGAAATGTGGTTTCATTATAAAGTTGTGCAACTTTATTTCTTGTATCTTGTTAATTGGCGACAACAGTCATCTGATGTTCAGGCCTCAGCCTGGTAGTAAAAGACCTCAGTTGCTTGTGACTACCTCTTACAAGATCAACTGCATTCCACAGGAACCTGCGGTCTGGGGATGGCTATCCTGGGAAGTCTGGAAAAGACAGGGCCAGGTAAAAGAGAACATGTGGCCATTACAGATGGAGACACTGTGGCCCAGAGAGGAGATGGGACTTGTCCAAAGTCACCCAGCCATGGAGCCTCAAGGTTCAGTTCATCCAGAGTGGTGACAATGTTCCAAGTTCTAAGCCAGAAGCTGCCAGTGTAAATAAAAAATGAGTACATGTTCTCAAGAAGCTGAGTCCCTCGTATCCAATGAGACTGGAATGTCAATTAAAACACAGAAATTTGACAGGCCTTGGCCATATCCCCCGACCTGAGTCTGTTTCCTCATTTGAAAAATGGACAGTAACCTCCTTGCAGAGTGTTCCTGCGAGGATTACAGTTTAATGATGTACCTAAAGCACCCAGCAGAGTACAGCATACACTCGGTGCTCAATAAAAAGTAGCTCATAATCTCAGGCATGAGGCTGAGTACAATGGTTGCGACATTCCATTATCCCTACCCACAAGCACGGGTACACACACACCCTTCCATACAGGAAACGCTTCAAGCTGCAAGGCTTCAGTGGGCACCTGTCCTGTGCATGGCTGGCCACGTTCTGCCTGCCTCCTGCAGGGAAGTTAACGGAGTGGGAAACTGCATTCGGCATTTGGAGCAGCCACGTTCCCAGACTGAGGGACCAACCCCTCTCCCGGGGACTGACTCCTTCAGCAGGACCACAGCTGTAAACATAGCACAGACAAATAGGAACGGAGAAACAGAAGCAGATGAAGAGCAGGTTGCTCTGGCTTTGGAAGGCAGCCAGGAGAGGTGCCTTCCAAAGGGGCAAGGGAAAATCCCCATACCTTCCCTAGTCAGGAATAAGGCCAGTAAATCCCTCCACGCTGGCGTCTCTCCTTTCATGAATGGCCCAACGTGCCAGCGGGAGTTAAGCAAGAGAGGGTGTGTGCACTGTGGCTTCCTGTGCCTGGCTGCGCAGTTCCGATAACAGGTCCCTGCCCAGGCGAGGGCTGTGACCATGACACAGACAGATGATGTCCTGACCGGGCACCAAGGGCCAGCGCTGGCACCGCCGAGCAAGCCTGGTGAGCTTATATAACAAAGGGCTTGTCACCACATCCTGTGAGCCTCAGCACCCACATTCCAACACAATGAGACGCTCTCTCAGCCCTGGCTTTGAAGTTCAAAAAACGACACATTCAGAAGGCTGGGCAGAGCTGGCTACGGCAGAACTGGCTGGGAGGCAGAGAGACTGCACCGGCTCACCTTCCCATTCCCCTGGTGCTTGACATGTCACTACTTAATTTTTTTAGTGTACCTTTGTGATTAAATAAGTGTTTGTTTTTAAAAACTGAAGTATACCTAACTGGGCAGTGACAACCACTGTTCACGTTTGGGTCTATTTATGTCTGGCTTGTTCCCTACATGTGTAGGTTGGAATGGGGAAAGGGGAGAAAACAAGTATTCAGTTTCTTAAATCCTACTTTTTAAGAAGTCTTCTGTGGTGAGCCTTTCCCTTCTTGACTCCTCTGCAGTTGAGTTACTCAACCCAGCTTTGGTTGGCGGCATTCCTTTCCACCATATGCATATGCCATTTCCCACAGTTGGATATTTAGGTGATTTCCACTTTTTTGTTTTTCCAGATGCTGTAGGATATTGGTAACTAAATCACTGTGACTCTTCACTCTATCCTTAGGATAAACTCCTAGGAGGGGAACCATGGGCTACAGAGTAGCAACTTTCCATCTTCTCTGTGTTGTTCCCTCACTGTCTCCTATCACTCTTCCCGACCTAGAACCAAGTCTACAACATTTTTAGGGCTACTCTGATTTATAAAGTCTTTTTATAGCGGCCTTATCAGCTGACTTCATGACAGGGATGAACACCTTCATTTAAAGATCAGAAAATAGGCTCAGGGAGGTCGAGTGACTTGCCCAAGGTCACAGACCCTCAACTTGAACCCAGACGAAACATCAGTCAGTGCTACTTCACTACGCACCACCACTGCTCTGGGGGGCATCAGGTTGGGAGGTGGGGGCCCTTGACCAGCGCTGGAGCAGGTACTATGGGGGTATGTTAAAACTGAGTGCATGACAGTCTACAACACGCACAACTTGCTACAAATCTACAAGACACACCCTGTGATTCTGGGTCCACCTGTCAATGTTCGTCAGTTTTGATCATCCAACTGTAGACCAATGCAGTGAAACATCCCACAGTCCTTCAGCAAAAGGGCTCAGGGGGTGTTTTCTTCAGCAATGGTGTTTTCTTCAGCAATGGGAAAGATTCTTTTACCACTAAATTACTAAGAAGTAGAGAACGTCACACCCCTAGTGGCTGCAGGATAAACTTAATAATGACAATCTAACTCACTTGTGTCTGATTTTTAGACTGTAAATGCAAGATGACCTTAGATTTCACATTCAAACAAGCCTTTGAAATTCAAATACACAGATCTTCTAAAGAAGCCTGAGCTTCTTCCCACAAGGGAAGCCCTGATTTCCCTTTTTAAATTTTTTTCAAGACAAGTCTGGGGAAGACAAGATCACATGAACTTCCCATTCTGTTTCAGTACCCTTTACAGATCTAAAGTCCCTTTCCCACCCATAACAATTGGGTGGCCATCAGCAATGTCTTAGACAAAATGACTCTGTATGAATGAAACTGTACAACCAAAATTCATTTGCAGAGTACGAAACATTTGAGCACAGACAGAATTATAGCTGCTGAACTTGAAAGAATCCAATGCTCCAAAGTACTTGCTAGAGAAACAGGTAAAACCAGAAGAAACCATCAAAAGCAAAGTGGTTACAATATTTTCCAGAATAACCATTCCCCAAAAGATCAGATACGTATTTTTTAAAAAGGCATTTCTAATTTAGGGGGGAAGAATCGAATAGTACCCCTGCCAAAAAGAAAATCAAGAATGTGCCCTCCCCCCCACCCACTGACTTCTTACTTCCAAACTGCTTACTCAGTGCCCTTCTGTAAACTGTCTCTATGAACAATTTCTGCTTCCTCTTGAGGCTTCAAGTCTAATAATTTTAGGAACTCCTCAAAACAAAGGGCTTGCCTAGATGGAAAAATGTTCCTCAGCTTTTTCAAAACAAGGCTCACTTCTGCCCTAGTCTGTGGGTGATGAAGAACACGATTCAAGGGTACAGACAAAAACCAGGGTGGGGTGGGATAAAGGGAAGCCAGGCAAGACCCCAGCCACTTGCCTGGGTTGGGGGTCTGCACACTGACGTTGGGCCCGAGGCCTGCGTGTGTGATCCGGGTCTTGACAATGTTCTTGGCTGTCCTGTGGGTGACTTGCAGGTGATGACACTGATTCCCATCATCCTGTCACTTCACAGTCACACCGCAGATGGCTTTCAGATGGATCCCGAGCCCCACAGAAGCTCAGCAAGCAGGAGCTGGATGACAGCTGAATTCCCCAAGTGTGTGCCCCAAGCCTGTGGCAAGAGGCCCCTGAGCTGGCCTGATGGCATGTTAGTCCTAGATCCTTATTTACAAAGCACCTCTTCTGGAATTGGGCAGCGTCCTCTGCTGACCAGAGGGGCTTCTGATTCAGCAGTGAATGGAGGAATTGGCCAGGGATCCTCAGGGGGCCCTTCAATTGAGCCCAGCAAACGCCTTCAACAAGGCTAATGTTTCTTCCCGCCCCTGGGGACCCAAAGGTTCACGAGCACTTACTGCTGCTCAGAGCTTCTCCGGTGGAGGACGTCCTCTAAAGGTCAGCATCCCAGTGGCAGCCAGAGCCCCAGGCTCCCTTCTGAAGGCTCCAACTGCACCACCAGCAGCCTTTCCGTGGCTCCTTCTATCGACCATCATTTGCCCAGACATCCCAGAACACCTCCAACTCCCAGAGATGCTGCCATCAGATGGGAGAGCTGAACATTGGTCTCAAGGTCAGGTGACTAGCTCTGTGGCCCCCAGAACAAACCCGGCCCACTCCCCCATCTCTTTCACCCTGCACCCCGCACAGCTTCCCTCACGGAGGTGCTGCTGGGTGGCTCTGCCCTTTCCTGCTCCATGTTTCTGCAGAAACAAGCAGCTGAGGTGCCGCCTGGTTCAGACAAGGCCTCCTCCCGCCCAATTCTCCAGAAAGACCTTGGGTGGAGACGGGCGTCTATTCCTGTCTCAGGCCTGTAACCCCTGGTACACGAGCCTCTGACTCTGACAGAATGTGGACAAATGCTAGGCTGGACTGGGAAACTTACAAACTCCACAGAGGGCATCTCAGTTACTGACAACGGTGATCCAGAGAAATCTATCCCCGACGCGTGCTCGGTCAATTTCCCTCCATTGACCAGTGTCATCTGAGAGCTGCCTGAACAGTCAGTCATAGAATTTCATGGCTTAAGGATGAAGAATGGGGTCAGTCTCATTGCCTCCGCCTAAAGCATTTGGTGTCCTCCTAACTGGGCTCCACACTTTCAGGGTCAGCTTAGGCCTCCCTTCCCCCACCCTCTCTAACCCATCCTCTTAAGATAGAGACAGGTAGGTCTCCCTAAAGCACAGATCGGACCCTGTCACTCTTGCTCCACCACCTTTCATTACCCACAGAGGAAAGACAAACTCTGTGGCCTGGCCCTTCAGGCCTTCCAACACCTGGCCTCATCTCTCCCTCTTGTATCTTTTCTCTTGTGTCTTCTCACACTTTGGACAATTCACAAGGCCCCCTCCCAGAGTCACCTCCTCACAACCACCAGTCTCTAAATATCCAAATCCATGAAGGCCCAGCTCCTGTGCCACCTCCTCCATGAAGCCTTCCTGATGTTCCTTTGGTAGTATTATCCTGAGAAGACACAAGGACAGTGCCTGGTACAAACCAGATGCTTTATCAACAGTAGAGAGCTGTGGTTTTTAAATGGCTCTAGCCTTGTGGTTTTAAGACCACCAGATGAAATGGAACAGTCCTCTGTCACTGTTCCCTATAGCTATGTAGACAGACGTTAAGGGCAGACAGAAACCAAACTAACTGTCTGGGCTCTACACTCCCATCTGCAGCTCTGCCTACACTAGCTGTGTCACCTATGACAACACACTAAAAAAAAAACAAACCACACCTCTGTCTGCCTCAGTTTCTCCATCTGTAAAATGGGACTCTTAACAGAACTTATATCCTATGGTGTGTTGTGAGTTAACAGTCATAAAGCATTTAGAACAGAGTGGTCATCCAGGTGGAGTTTTCACTTCTACTCTCCCACTGCAGGGAATCATGGGTCAGCTACAAACTGACCGTCAAGATAAGGACAAAGCCAGTTTTTGAAGACAACCTCACCAGGCCAGGAATGGAAATCCCACTGGCTTGACTGTGGCTATAGGAACCCCAGAGTTTGAGGCTGGGCTGAGGCCCAAGATAGACTGTGGCCAAAAGAATTCATAAAGCTCTTCCTACGCGCCAGGCATTGCACTTAGCCATTTAAACAAATAATTAAATCCTCACAATAAGTAAGCAATAGAGGAAACAAGTAGTGTACATTTTTTTATAGTACTGATATTTAAAGAGTAATATGACATTCGCCTTGAAAACTAGTTATGGTTAGTATGCGTTTATAATTTTGCCAAAATATACAACTAAATCCTCACAATGACCCTATGTACTGCCCCTGAACCTCACGTCAGAATGTTTCATCATCTGTAAAAGAGAGCTTCTAACAGGACCACCTCAGAGACCAGCTGTGAGGATCACACATGGAAAGTGTTACATTGGTGTGAGGCACAGAGTGAGCGGTCAGGAAACACCGTCTCATTGTTACGCCCGTGTTAGGGTTGATGGGGCATTCCGGGCCCCGAGAACCTAATCACTTGTACCAAGTTACTAAGCTTCCAAGCACCAGGGCCAGGATTTGAGCCCAGACTTCTGACCCCAAAGCTGGTGCTCATTTCACACCACCACAGGGGAAACCATTAGGGTCTTGCTGTGTTTGGATCAACAGCTCTGGGCAGCTATGGTGTGCTGCCGTGCTGGCTACCCCCACAAAGGGCAAAGACCCAGGACTAAGAATACCTGGCTTCTCTCAGCAGGGCAGCTTCTGCTCCACTTGCTACCTGCTCAGCGCTGAGGTCCTGGTGGCAAGATCCCATCAGCTCCCCTGGAATCTACTCCTGACTGCTGCTCTTCTGCTCTCTTTGGTCTGATACCCCTGAAATCCACCTGGGAATCCCTCGGTGCTCCCCATCTGGTCACGCTTTGGCACAGCTAACTCTTCAGTGCCAAGCTCAGCCCACCGACTCAGAACCTGCCCCAGCCTGCCACTTCCTGTCCTGGAAGCTCCCAGACTGGGGGTCCACCAACGTCCTCCACACTTGGGATGCTGTGAAGGGTACTTGCCCTTAGCAGTTGGTGTCCTGGCTGGGAATCCGGCTCTGTGGGGAAATGATACAGCCTGCAGCTTCCCTCTGCCTTTGAAGATACCATCACACATCTGAGGGTCGTCAAGTGGAAGAAGTAAGGTTAGACTGGTTCTGCTTGACCTCAAAGAGTCCAACTAAAATAAGATCACCTACAGAGAGAAAGAGGTCAGCCAGCACAGCTCCTGTAAGCACAGGCACTCAACAAACCTGTACTAAATTGGAGGGAACAGTAGAGAAAAACTTGAAAGCCCCGCTGTGTAGAGGAGTACGTGGTTATGTCGTCACTGGAAGTTTTCAGGCATGGGTGCAGGAGGGTTGGACTGGGTGATCCCCAGGCTCCCCTGGAACCCCAAGCTAAGGTCCAGAGCAGCAACTTTCCACCTTGGCTGCATATCAAAATCATCTGGGGACCTTCTAAAACTACTGATGCCCAGGCACGAGCCCCAGGAACCATGCTGTAACCAGTCTGAGGTTAAGCCCAGGCAACAACAAATTTTGAAAAATGCTCTCCTGGTGATTCCAATTTGCTGCTGGGGCTGGTCTAGGTAGGGCACATTGACGTGGTATGACACACAGTATAGTGAATTAGGGAGACACTCTTAGAACCACAGAAATGTTCACAGAAGTGTTCAAAAATCTGCATTTTTTTGTTCAAAATCTGCATTTTTTCCCCCCTTGACTTGTTCCCCATGAACACTCCTGGGCTTAATCTGTTCCGTCAACACTAATTCATTAATGTCACAAACCCCATAGCAGACACTGCAGAATGGATTATCCTGACACTGGCCTGAGCCGGGAAAAGAAGAACATGCGACAGAGATTCAGGAAGGGACTCTCACTGATTGAAGACACAGGACACCTGGGTTGAGGGGGCCGGAAAAGGTTGGGGGGCAGGGGGAGAACTCTGAATTCATGTCACTTGCATTGGACTCTGTAGGTGTTAAAAAAGTATAAATGACCAAAATAATGTAGTTCCCACATGACACAAGAATTTCAAGTCTTACCCATTCTTCAAGTCTGAGCTCTGCCACCCACAGCCTGCTCCACTACTGCCCACCGCAGGCTCCAGTGCTCCTCGCTACTCAGGGTCATTCACCTGCCTCTCTGGCCTGGCACTTAACTCCCTCTGCCTTGCAGTAGAGATATTCCTGGGCCTTTCCAACATTGCCTCCTGGGCTCTGGGTTAGAGCGCTGGGGCTTACTTATTGCTGACTGTCCGCAGGACTCAGCCCACTGCTGTAACATGGTAGGTGTCTAAAAAGTGTTTGATGCATGGAGGACTGAATGTTGCATCCCTTTCTCCACAAAAGTCACCGTGTCAAAGCTGAAACAGATACTCCCAGATAAGGCCACAAAAGCAGGACAGACAGTAAATGGCTGCCCCCAAAATACTTAGACAGTTGGTCCCCTGGTCCTGGAGAGGGAAGCCGACTACATCAGAGGTGAGCCGAAGTTTTCCTGGCCTCATCTCACCCACAGTGTCAGGTCTAGCATCCAAAGATGTAGTGCTAACACCCAACTACTTCCCTCAGGTGTCAGGAATTGAATGTGTAATAAGCGCATGGGTATCTGAAGACAGAAGGTGTCATTTTATAAAGACAAGGTGAAATCATTATTATCATAATAGCAATTGAGACCTAAATGCAGTCAGGGTGAGACGGAGTCAAAATATTGAAGTCTACAAAGGCACGTGGAGAAATACAGACAGATCACAGAGCAAGAGAGAAGAGGATGTCCAGACACAGACTGGTCATTCATAAAAATAAAATTAAAACCCTACCTCATACCCTGAAATCAAACTCCAAACTAAGATGTCAATGTTAAAAACGAAAAGGAAGGAAGGAAGGAAGAAAGGAAGGAGGGAAGGAAGGAAGGAAGGAACGAACGAACCAAAGGATTAGAAAAAAATACATTGGAGTACGGAAGACTCTTCTAAGCAGCACACTCAAGAAATCATGAAGAACATCAAGACCGATTCAGCAACAGAAAACAATTCAGTATAAACAACAAAAACAATCACCAGCTACAGAGCCGAAAGGCAAACTACAAACTTGTAAAAAATATCCTGCAACCCAAATGGCAGGCAAGGGGCTGCCATCCTTAATCCACAAAAGCCCTCACGAATCAGTAAAAAGATAACCCTGTGGCAGAAAGGATGAGAGAAGATAGAAGTATACAAGTTTGAAAAAGAGACACAAGTGGTCAATGCACATATGCACTGTTTACCCAAGAAATTGCAGATTAAACTAAACTGCCTTAAACAGGCACAAACTTGTAAGGTCTTTCTAGAATACAATATGAAAGCATGTATCAAAATTTTTACCTTTCTTACCCAACAATTCTGGGAATCAATCCCAGGGAAATAATTAGATTTATTTGTGCAAAGAATTAAGTTACAAAGATGTTCATTACACTCTGTTAAATTTGTGAAAACTAATAATAGAGAGCCTAATAATGGAGAGCCTAAGTAGGCAACCAGAATTCTAGGCAGACATTAAATTACTGTTGTTGAATGTTTAAGACAATGTAGACATCCTTCCAAGCCTTTCAGCGAAAAAGAACATAAATAGATACACACAATATTACTTAATGTTTGTGGAGGGAAAAATGTGTGTGTGTGTGTGTATATATATATGTGTGTATATATATATATATGCATTGAAAAGGGGCTGAATGGAAAAAGAGTGAAATATTCAGTGGTTTCTTTCAATTGGAGAATTAGAGTTGATCTCTATTTTAGTTTTGCTTACCTGCATTTTCCATACCAATCTTACCTTAGTTTTGTTAAAAGGTGAAGAAAAAGTTACCCCAGAGATGAACACTGAAATATACTAAAAAATCCAAGCTTGCTCAGAACACAGCCAACTTGCAACTGCCCCACACAGGAAGGCAGGTAGGGGCTGCACCATTCCTCAAATGCCACGAGGGCCCCAAATCACATGTGTGCCTTTGGAATGCACCAGGAGGATTATGAAGCTGTCTGGCTTTCTGGGAGTGCATGTCCCACAAAACAGTGATGCTTCACTGTGAAGAACTTTCTGGTCATTTTCATTTTTAGAATTTAGCTGGAGAAACCGGGGAAGTTCCATTCCTCGTTCTTTCTGCCTCCTCCTCGTAGCCCGCGTACTGGTGGGCCCCCTGATAAGGGAGAACTTCCCCAACAATCACAAGTGCTCCGCAGTGAAATGCTCTGCTTAGCAAAACAGGCAGGCTCCAGGCTCATATCCATCCTGCCCAGGTTACTGGCTCAAGTGGGTACTTGAATTTAGAGAATTGGGGCAATTTTAGACCAGTGGCAGGTAGCCCTTCACACCCAACCCCCTGCCTCGTTCCTTGATCACCTGTACTTATACCAAGGAATCCCCAGGCTCAGGCCACACCTGCTTGCACTCAGAAGGGCTCCCATTCTGATCTCAATCACTGTGGACTGAATTCCTTCTGTCTAGGATGCCCATCTGCACCTCTCTTTGGACCTGTCGGCCTCCTCTTCCTGGTGGTTTTCCCTAGCCTCAGACAGAGGCGGCCCATGCCTTCTCTTCTCTGAGTTCTCAGGAAGCTCACTGCCCTGGAGGGCAGAGTGTGTCTTGCTCTTAGCCCCAGGACTCAGCTGCTGGGGCAACTCCACTGGCTGAGTTGTGACTATACCTCCGGGGTCCTCCTCATCTCAGCTAATGGCAATTCACCCTCCCAGCTGCTCAGGCTAAAATCTGGAGTCATTCTTGACTCTCCACCCCTCTTCACATCTCATATTTCATCTGTCAGGAAATCCTGCAGCTCTGCCTTCAGGATGTCCTGAGTCCCATCTCTTCTCATCACCTATGGCTAGTGCTCGAGTTCCAGTGGGTGTATGTTCCCCAAGCTGGCCTCCTGGCTGGGCCCCTCCAACCTATTCTCCACTAGGCAGCCAGAGCGATCCTTTCAAAACCCAAGTCAGATCATGTCATTCCCCTGCTCAGAACTTCCACTGACTGACTTCCCATCTCACCCAAAGTTAAAGCGAGAGACCCTTTCAGTGCCTCCCAGGCCTCCCCTGTCCCACCTCTGGACCTCCTCTCCCCACTTCCTCCCCACCTGCTCCACTCAGTCATGCTGATCTCCCTGAAGCAGCCAGGCATGCTCCTGCCTTGGACTTTTGCCCTGACTGTTCCCTCCGCCTGGAATGCACTTCTCTCCGAAAGCCATGTGAATCACACCAGCACACCCTTCAGCAAGCCCTCTCCAAGCACCTGTCTGAAATGGCACCCCAGCCCAAACTCAGGCCCACCCTAGCCTCCTCATTCTGCTTTTACTTTCCTCCGCACTCTCTACCCAACATACTATATTTGCTTGACTCCTCTCATGAGACAGCAAACTCAGAGGAGCATGAATTTTTGTTTTTTTCACGGCTGTATCCCCAGTATCTAAATAGAACAATACCCAGCATGTAGCAGGCTCTCAACAATACCTATTGAATGAATGAATGAGGAGAAAGGACTTGGTATGGGCTCTCTTGGTCCAGCTGAGGACTCGGGGTCTGGCCAGTGGTATCCACCTCCCCACCACCCCAACCCACCTGTCAAGTCACTTCTCCCCTCATCAGCCTCGGGAAGCCCCTTTCTGACCATTACTCTTAAGTTCTGCTTGGAAAACACGAGGCCTGAGTCATTCCCCAGGGCCCTGACTAATTCTCCATCCTTTGGACCCACCTCCAAGATCCTTCCTCTACAGCATAATGGGAAATCCAGAGAGAGCTCCCCTTAGAGAAAATGGAAAGGAACTGAATGATTTAGAGGAAAATTCAATTCCTCCTGGCTCAGCAGTTGAGAAAGAGCAAACTCTCAGGAAGCCAGTGCCTCTGAAAGTGAAACATTAATAGAAATATTACTGGAAAATACCAAACAGGAAGAGAAGGAAAATTCCATTGTGGAAGCAAGGTCCTCAGTCGATGCTCCTTAATGGTCTCAGTAAAGTGTTTCAGAATCAAAACATGGAAAGAACCGGAAATCAATCAGGCTGTCACCCTTCCTGTGGACTGGAGCTTTGGCCAAGCCACCTCCAGACCACCACAGCACAAAGAGCACTGCGCTCAGAACAAGGTCAACAGCCTGGCCACTGGCTCAATCAGTACCTCTGGGAGGCAGGGCAGGCTCCACTTCCTGGACCCTCAGTTTTTCCATCTATAAAATGGGGGTGACAGCACCTTCCTCACAGAGTGACTTTGAGAATCAAATTAATTATAGGTGTGAAAGTGTCCTTTAAGCTGTGGAATGCTTACCTAAATGTAGGAATCAGTAGCTCCTACAATGCTAACAGATGGGATTTTTATAAAGAATTTAAGTCTAGCCACAAATAAGGCAGAGAACATTCGAGATTGTACAGCCTGAGGTGGTATGGCCAGTGGTTAAAAACAAAGACCCTGGATCCAGCTTCAAATCTCATCTCTGCCACTCACTGAAGGGGTGACCTTAGACAAGTAACTTAACCTTTCTGCCTCAGTGTTCTCATATGTAAAATGGGAATGACAGTGGCATCCACCTCAAAGGACTCTGGTGAGGAGTAAATGCGTTAATGCATATAGAGTACAAAGAACAGTGCCTGGCTCAGAGTATGTGCAATGAAAGTGCTGGCTAGGACTGCTATTGTGGAAAACCCCTTCAATTGACTACTCTTTCTTACTCAAATGCCTCCTCCTCTGAGAAGCCTTCCCCACTTTCCTCAGTTAAAATGAATCTCCTCCTGACCCTGCTTCTCCTGTAGCCCCATGGAATCAAGGCTCTGCCCAGAACAGCTTCTTTGCCAGGATGGCTCTCAGCTCACCCAAACCACTTTGATTATAGATAAATTCTGTCATGCAGAGCTGTGTTCTAACCTTGGTTCCTGTGTCCTCACCAGAAGATAAGCTCCTTACAGGCAAGCACTACCCACCCCGTGGTTCATCCTTGTACCACACAGCTCCTGACAGTGGCCCACATGTGGCAATTCCTCAGTCAACATAAGCCAAACAGAAGTTACAAAGTCAGGGTGGCAGAGACCACTGCAGACCATCTCCATCCTGCAGGAACACTCCCCTCAGAAAGCAGGCGGAGATTAGGCCATCAGCCAGCCTGCAACCCAGATCTCTGCTTCGAAGCCACAAATTCCAATTTATTTTCTAGGGCCCAGCCTGATCTATCCCTTCCCCATAGGACACTACCCCTCGGCTCTTTCAGCATAAGATGTGAAAGTCAATGCCAAATGGAGCTGCACAGGGGAGCGCTTGACCATAGGCAAGTTCAGCTTCGGTTAAATGACCAGAGGAAGCCACACCTGTTTCAGATTTGCCTTTTAATGCCTCTTTTATGGGGCAGAAATGCTTTCAGGGTGGGGAGAGGACGAGGTCAGGTCTTGAGGGTTAAGTCTGGGGAAATCAGTTATGTTCTGAGATTGTCAGATTAGAAGATGGTCACTTGATCTCCTTCCAGGAAACTTAGGTTTCTTGTTGACGAGGGCCAAAGTACCACTGTTTTATTTTGTTTTGTTTTGTTTTGTTTTGTTTTGTTTTGTTTTGTTTGTAAAAGAGTACACACAGCCTGGCCAATCCTTGGAGGGAGGGAACTCTTGGTGTCAGAATGAGAAGACATGGCAGCTACAAGAGACACATTCTGTGCAGCTATCCCTTGGGAAGCGCCAACTCTGTGTGCAGAATTTCTCTATGTAATAACTCAAGGGCTGCATTAACATCTCATTTATGGATCTCAGAGGCAGATAGGGGAGGGAGAGAGAAAAGCCAGTTCTGGGGCCCCTTTGGGGACCACCAAAGCCCAGACTGAAAGAGAGAGGAATTAGGGCAGAAGAGTGCAAGAAGAGGAACTGTAAGTGAAGGGGAGGGGGAGACACACAACATACATTTCAGTCAATGTCAGAGCCTTACTATTGCCATCTAAATCGTCCAAAAGAGTGGAACAAATTGATGAAAAGCATAAAGGCTTTGAATTTAGATGGCATCGGTGTGATCCTAGCTCTGACACTTGGTAGCTATGTGATATTAGGCAAGTCGTAACCTCTAAGCCTTGGTTTATCTGTAAAATGGGGATAAGACTACCCATGGTAGAGGGATGGCACTGAAAGCCCCAATTAATGGCCTGCCTATATCCCTGCCCTCTGCCACGGGACTTTGCAGCTCCTCCTTTCTCACTGAATCCTGGCTGGCCTCGTGACTTGCTTTGGTGAACAGAATGCCACAGAAGGGACAGTGTAGCAGTTTCTAACCTCAAGAAACTATATGGGCTTCTCTACTTTCTTGGAGCCCTGCCACCCTCATATGAACAATGCTAGCCCACTGGAAGATGAGACAGAGCCAAACTGACACAGCTATGGCCATCCTAAACCAGGTGCCTCCAAACACATAAGAGAGCCCAGCTAGGACTGGCAGGGCTGCACACCCACTCTACACTGACAGTAGATGCCTGAGTGAACCCAGTTGAGGCCAGAAAAACTACTCAGTTGACATGTGGGTCCATGGACAATAATGAAGGTTTATCATTTAAAGCAGGGGTTGGAAACTACAGACCACAAGCCAGCAACCTGTTTTTGTAAATAAAGTTTTATTGGAACACCTTTATATATTGTATATGGCTGCTTTCAAGCTGTAATGGCAGAGCTTAATAGTTGTGATGGAGGCTGTCTGGCCTGCAAGCCTAAAAATATTTACTATCTGGCCCTTTAAGAAAAGTTTGCTAATCCCTGGTTTAAAATCACTGAGTTTGGGGTGATTTGTTATGCAGCAATAGCTAACTGATACAGTGTGTAACCCTCTTCTAAGGTGACTGTGAGGATTAAATGACCAATGAAGTGATTAGCCTGAAGCCTGAAGAATATATTCCTCTTCTGGGGAATCGATGGGAAAAACTGGATTTGATAAGCAGCATTTCTCTCACTACTTTCATGGGACAGAACTTCAAAGGAGAAAGTGTCCCAAGCCAAACCACAGCTACCAAGCTTGGCTCTTACCTTTTCAGCTAATTACTTTCTAAGAACTGGATGGAGACCACAGTTGTTAACCAAATGGAAATGACTGACAGCTCATGCTTGGCCCTAGCTTCAGTCAAGCTACACATCAATGAGCTGATGTGAAAAAGACCAAAAAGACAAGTCACAACTCCCCAAAAAGGCACATGAGACACTCTCTTCCTTTTGTGGCTCCAACCTCCCTCTGCAATCCCTGCTGCTCCCACCCTTCAGGGCTTCCAACCATTCTCTTGATACAAGCTTCTAAACGGAAAAAGCTCAAATGTCACCTCAACCTGAAAGCCCTCCTTGACTTTGCAGACAGAGCTGAGGCCCTCCCAGCCCTCTGCACACACCTCTGTCCTGGCATGCCTCAGGATGCGACACTGTCTTATTAACTGTCTCAGTCTCCCAGACTAGATGTTGAGAAGCTGGTGTTCAACTGCAAATCTGAGACGCTTCCCTCTTGGAAAGCTGGCCACAACTTATTCTCTCTAAATTTCCCCTGCCTAGCAGGCTGCTCAGAGACTGTCTGCTGAGTGTTTTGTTTTTTTTTTTTAAATAGGTTAGACATGATATTATTTATTCCTTGGGAAACATGTTATTTAACTCAACTGTGGATGCTGACAAAATATAAAGTGTTGGTACACATTAGCATGTATTTAAAACTTGGGAAACTGATGTCATGGTGCATCTTGACTTTCTCAGTTGCAGTGGAAACAACATTTACTTAATTATGATAAAAGAAACAAGACTTCAGCAGAAAATATAACGGGATGAGACCTGTTTGGCTGCACAAAAGGAGACCTACCAAGTTACTGTCCTCTTTTGTCATCATTATTTTTTTATAAAGACAACCTGAAGGAATAATATTTCTACCTACTGAAGTTCTGTTGTCTCTTCCCAGGAGCTCAGGCCCTCACTGTCTCTTACCTGGATTATATTGCAATTGCCCCCTAACTCCAGCCCCATCTCCCCCAGATTGCAGCAGTTCTTTACAGCCTGGGATGCTCCTCAACCATGGTTCTGAGTGTCCCTTTCCTGGCTCAACAGTCTTCAAGGACTCCCCTGTGAGGTCTAAACTCAGGCCCCCACCTATCTCACACTGTCATCTCTCATTCCCCAAGTGAGGCCCACTGCAAGAAAGCTCTGATTTTCAAGAACACACTCCGGTTGAGGTTTTGTATACACATGTACATACACACACGTGCCCACACACATACATATACACACACACTCACATACACGCGTACACTCACAACACTGGGACGTCAGTACTCCTGCAGGCTGCAGTCAGCCCTTCCCCTGAGCTGAAATTCTACTTCCATCTCTAAATCCAGCTCAAAGCTGCCTCCTAGGTGAAGACCTCAGTAAATTACCCAAGACAAAAACACTGGGAGACAAATGATGGAAAGACAATGTATGTTGGTCTCCTCCAGAGGCTCAGGCCAGAGATTATTGCCCAGTCTTCTGCAGCCTTTATTCTCTCCCCTCCTAGGTCACCCTTGTACAGAGAGATCTCTGAGCACAAAATAAGTGCTGGGTAAAAGTTGCTTAAATTGAAAACACAGTCCCTCCAGCATTTGATTCTAAAAGGGAAAAACCGGAGGCTGGCCAGAAGCAGCAAATTGTGACCAGGAGTGTGTATGCCCTGGGACTCACCTGGGAGAATAGGAGTTTGCCTAAGTGTGCGACAGAGGGAAGCCCAGGTACTGAAGGAGGCAGGAGAGGGTAGGGCTGGCAGCAGAGGTCCTGAAAGGAGGATTGGTGGACCAACAGCTCCTACTCCACGCCACAGCAACTCTCAACACAGACCGACGTCAAAAACACAGCCCGACACACAGGGGGCATTCAACAGCCCTACAGGTTCTTGTCCTATCCCCTAGCAATTGATAAAAAGAAGCTGGACCTGAGATTAAGTGGGTTAGAAGTGGGTTTTCCTGGATCCATGGGTGAGGGGCAGAAGGCGGGCTCTAGGGTGTTCAGGGCTGGATCTGCAATGTGCCTGGCCTTCTGAAAGCTGTCTGGCTGGAAATAATGTGAAAACCAGGCTGCTTCTTGGCTGCCTGGACAGGAATGGGGCGGGTATGGGGTGAGTGTTGGCCCAGATTAGGAGGCAGCCCTACAAGGAGGGCAGAAATGACGTAGTCTCTGCATTCCAAATCAGCTCTGGCCGAAAACTCAGAGAGAGGGTTAAAAAGCCACTGTTGCATGAGTGTTCTCAAAGTGTGGTCCCAGGATCAGTGGCAAAAGATCACCTGGAGATCTGTTAGAAATGCACATTCTCAGGCCCCACACCACGTGTGGTGACTCAGGCTCTGTGCGGGATGGGTCCTGCAATCTGTGGTTTAACCAGCCCTCCAGGTGCTGGTTTGAGAAGCAATGCATAGTATGACCCTCTCTGGCAGCTTTCCCTCCTGCTTGTTAGAAAAAAACGCCTGGTAGCTGAAATGCCTTGGAGGTATTGACTCCAAGGACCTGAGTATCGAGTCTGTATTGCAACAACTTCTTAAAATATCAAAGGGCTCGAAGTCACAACCTAGTAGGTGAAATGCAGTCCCGAGATCTTTTTTTAAAAAACCAAATCTGCTCACATCATTTAGCAACTAAATGCTCTTACTGTGCTTAGCTTACAAGGTAAGGTGCCCCCTGACCCAGGCCCTCCTGCTCCTCTGGGGTCCTGCCCAACTCTAACCTCTTAAATCCGGCCACAGGGCCTTCCTGCAGTTCCACAAAGCACCAGGCTCTCTTCCACAGCCAACCACAATAGTGGCCCTCCGTGACCACCTCCCGGTAAGCCATCCCATCACAGCACTGGTGCACACTTCTGCTTGGGCCACACTATTCATTGAGGAACCCTGCTCCAGTACCCAGCAGGGGAGAGCAGAGAAGACCTGTAAGAAATACTTGGCAGAACGGAGCCAAGTCTTCAACACGCTGGACATCACAGTTATAAAAATTATCATTCCTCAGTATCTGAAATAGTCTTAATTATAATTAGGGAAAATGTTTACTAAAGTTTGAAAGCCATAAAGGAAGACTTTAGTGAGCAGACAGAACCACAAGCAGGGAGAGAGAAAGGAGATTTGCCTGCCTGGGAGGTGGCCATGGAGTAACAGGTGGGAGGCAGGGAGTCCAGTGAATCTCTCCAGGGAGCTAGGCTGGGCCGTCCTCACACATTCTGTCTCCAGGGACCTGAGGTTTTCCCAGGCCAGCACCTAGCCAAGCCTGGGCCATACAGCCTCTCTGCTCTTTCCCTCACAGATTGACCACAACCCTGTGATCCTAGGGGCTCCCAGAGAAATCTCCTCTGCCCTTAAGGCAGCACCTGGGTAGCCACCAGGCTCCCAGCACCCTATCATTTAGGTGGTGACATCATGGGTCCTTAGGAAGCCCAGAATCCATGCTTCTGAGATGTGTCCCCAAACTGGCCCCAGGGGGAGGTGGAAGGTGGAATCCTCAGACTGCCCATGCTGCATTCAGCAGACCCAGCAGGGAGGGGATACTCTGGAGACCTGGGATCTTGAGGAGAGGAAGTCAGGCAGAAAAATTAAGAGGGGCATCCCCTTACTCCTCCTATCTGGAAAACAAAACAAAAAAATCCCTTTCCAAGCACCAGCTGGCAGGTAAGAGCCTGTCTCACTCCTATCTGGACATCCAGTCCTAAAAGAAACTCAGATTCTTTATCAGCCTCCCCTAGTCCACACCTGGACAAAAGTTTACCTTTGGGAAAAGGTGGGGTTTGAGGGAGAACAAGAGGGACAGTAGCCTGGTAGCCATCACAGGGCACCAGGCCTCAGATGTAATCAAAATACTGCCTTCCACCAGAAGTAGACAAAACAAGTATTATTTTATGGGAGAAGGGAGGGTGTCACAGGAGTGCGAAAGGGAAGGAGAGGGCCCAGTCTGGCTGTAATTATCCTGCTTCAAAGGTGGGAGATCAAGATGGTCTGATTTCTCAGGGAGGGGGGTTGCACAAAATAGTCCCCCTCATCCCTGGGACAGTATGGGGTCGGGGTAAGGTCAAGAAGTAAGGTGAAGATTGGAGGGGTGGTTCTCCTTCCAGCTGGCCCAGGTAGGGGGACCCCTCTCCTGCGCCGCTAGAGGAACTAACAGGTCGAAGTGGAGCGTTCTTGGAGGCCAGCACATTTCAACCGGAAAAGCACGCGTGTGGTTCCCGGTGAAGCTCCAGTACAAAAGGCCGCCCCATCTGGAAACCTGGCGCAGGGGGTGGAGCAGGGCGCTTAGAAGAATTTACATACAGCCGTTCAGAGACAGCCAGTCCAGATCTGCCACCAAGAGTGTGTAATATCCGGCGAGTCCATTCCCAGCTCTGGACCTCTCAGTTTCCCATCTATAGAATCGTCGATGGGGGGAGACGGGGTGGACAAGAGTAAACACTCTTTTAAGTCCGTGACAGCTCTGATTCTCTGATTTTTCTCCTCGGGGGCTGAAGGGCTAGCTGCCTATTTTGGCGGCAAGGCTGGGAGGGTCGCTCCCGTCAGGCTACTTTCGAAGCGGACACCTGGCTGTGGGCTGAGAGAGAGGACGTCTTAAGAGCAGCAGCGAAAGAGACTGTGTCAGGAGGCCGACGATCGGGGCCGGGGGCCGGGGGGAGTGTCGGGGGGAGCGTGTGCAAGGAGGCAGAATTGGGAAGTAGTGTTTGAGCCCTGACTCCAGGGTGCTAGCCCGAAGTGGTTGTAGGGACTCGGAACCAGAGCGGTGCCTCAGTTTCCCCGTGAGCACAATGGCTCTGGAAACTCGGGTGAGGCGGAGGGGCGCCTTACCTTGTCCTTCTTGCCGGCACTGCTCTCCTCCGCAGCCGAGGCGCCACACTTGTTGAGCAGTTTCTTGCCTCCGCAGGCCGTCGGGCTCCAGGTGCGGCCGCCGGAGCAGGCGCCCCCCGGGGGATCTCCTGCACCGCCCGCAGCGCTCTCCACCTTAATCAGGCGGTGCTTGGGGGAGATGTAGCGCACCTCAGCCGGCGTGGCGGGCCGCCGCTCGCTGCTGCTGCGGTAAAGGTGCGGGGAGCCAGAGGACGAGGACGAGGACGCGGCGGCGCCCCCGCCGGAGGAGGCACAGCAGCAGCCCGCGGCGCCCGAAGCGGAGGAGGCCGAGAAGGCGCGCTGGCCCCCGCCCGGCTCCCCGCCGCCGCAGTAGTCCAGACGGCACATGGCGCGCAGTTTGCGCAGCGACGAGCCGGGCCCGTTGTAGGGGTCCTCAAAGTCGCGCTCCTTCTGTGCGCGGTAGGCGCGGATGAGGTCGCTCGTGCTGCCGCTGTCGTCGGGCAGCGATCCCGACGATGCTGAGAAGCAGGAGGCGGCTGCCGTACCGCAGGACGCCGAGGCGGCCGCGGGGGCCTGCGGCACGGCCTGGGGGTGCTGCGAGGGCCGCTCGCCCCGGCGCCGCTGCTCGCGATAGTCGGGCCGCGGTGGCTGCGGAGGACTCTTGGTCTTGCTGTTGCCCAAGCTGAAGTACTTGTTCAGCCACTTGGCCATGGCGAGAGGCCGCCTAGGGCCGCGGCGCGGGAGCCTGGTCCGCCGCCGCGGCCATTCGGGGGGCAGAGCTGTCTCCCAGGTCCCTCGGCGCCCCAGCCCCGGAGAGGGGCGTCCGGGGCGCCCGCTCCCGACGCCAAGTTCAAGTTCTCTCCGCCGCCTCCTGCCGGCCGCTCCCGGGCTCCGGCAGCTGCAGCACCGCCCTCCGCCTCCGCCGCGCGCCGCCTCGGCTTCGGATCTCGCGCCCCTCTCGGGCGCGTCTCATGGGATCCCGGCCACGGCCCCACAGAGAGCGAAAGGCCCTGGCGCCCCCCGCCTCGGACGCTCTAGTCGTGCGCTCCCCTCGGAGCGCGCTTCTTCCCCGTCGGAACCGTAACCTCCGCCTTGGCCGGGATCCGCGGCTGCTGCGGGAACTTGTCGGCGTCCCCAGCCCCCCTTCTTCCTTTCAGAGCTCTGAGGCGAGCCTGGACCCGCGGCGGGCGAATAAGCGGACGGGAGAGCGAGCGAGCAACGGAGGAAGGCAGCCGGCGCCCGCTCGAGCCCGCGGGCCCGTGCCCGTCCCAGCGGCGCCTGCCGCTGCCGCCGCCGCCGCCTCCTGAACCGCCGCCTCCTGAACCGCCGCGTGTGTGACACTCGGGCCACCAGAGCCCGCCCCTCGCCGCGGCCCCGCCCTCCCCGGGCTCGCGCGCGCCCCGCCCCCAGTCCGCCCCCTCAGGCCCCGCCCCGCCCACCCCCAAGAGCACCGATGCCAGACCTCGGCCCTGGCCCCGCCCGTCTTGCGCCCGGGTCCTGGGCGGGAGTACCTCTCCACTTCAGCACGCGCAGCCTCCCGCGGCCGCCTCGGCGCCAGCCCCCGGGTCGCGCCTCAGGGCGCCGGGGTCCCGCGTTGCAGCCGGGCCCGCCTTGCATGCAGCCCGCCGCCTCCTAGGGCGAGAGGTTGCCAGCCTGAGCCTGCCGCGTGCGGAGGCCAAACCCTCCCTTGGGACCCGCTCAGTGTGCCACTAAGAGATCCCTACTGTTGGGGACATGGGACGTTTTTAGTGTACTCCGTGATCCGCGAGGAGAAAATGCAGTGCCGAGACCCATTAGGGACAGGGTGCCTCTCCTTTTCTTAAAGGGACGAAGACTCCAGTTCAACCCCGTGTGCCAGATCTTCGGAGGAATCTTTATGCAAATGAGCGTTTTAGCAATCCAGATGACGGACGCGACCGGGATAGGCGGCAGGGGCCCGGCCAGGCACCAATCGGATTGGCAAGCTAAGGGGAGGTCGGAATGTTTGCGCACCTTTTCACCTCTGAGGAAGTCGTGGTTTTAACCCTGTTCACTGCCAACCTGGCGGAGAGGGGCTGCGGGGACGAATGTTTAATGCCTAGGATTGTAGGAGCTGGCAAAACTGCATTTAACCCGGGGCCCTCATTTTACAGATGGAGAAACTGAGGCTCAGAGGATGGTCACCCAGGTGGGCCTGGATGCCAGTTGCCCGGTCTGGAAGCACCAAAAATCATGTCATTTCCACTAGTCTCTACTTTGCAATTTAAGATCATCCTCTGATTATTAACCAAAAATGAGGAAACAGGCCAAGTGAGGTGCACAGTTTGCAAAACGAAGCTTTTCCTGGGAGGTGGCATGCTCTCTGCCTAGACACTGGAACCAGGGCTCCTCTGCATGTGGCTGGTCAAGTCTCAGAATATAACTTTCCCTCAGGTGTAAGAACTGAGATCTGAGACATTTTCAGAGAGTGCTGATTTATTAGGACAATAGCCAAAATCATTAATTATCTTCACTTGCAACTTGTATATTATAGATGGGCTTTGGAGGAAAAGTGGAACCTGTTAGGGCAGGGAGAAAGGCCGGTGGCTCTTTTGGCCAGGACTGAAGGTTGAGATCAAACTCTCAGTCCGAGGCTCTTGAGCAGGGAAGGCCTGAAAGCTGTGGCCTCTTCCTCTGCCTGAGGCCACAGTGGGTAAGTGGCAGAGCCAGGACTCCAACTTATGTCTTACTCTGAAGCCTGTGCTCTGTCCACTCAGCCACACACAGTGATGCAGTAGAATTGACTGCAAATTGTCCTTCAGGATCAAGCTATTTGCTCTTTCCCTCTAGGCAGACAGGACTGCCATGCTCTATGAGTTAGTTAAATTTTACAGACCTACTATATGACCCCCATAGTCACAGACATCATCACCAACTATACAGCCCCTTCACTGCCTGAGATCTACTTATTTAGCATTTTACAAGAAATATTCTAGGATATGGGGTATGCGCATGTGTGTGTGCATGTGTGTGTGGTGTGTGTCTGGAAGATAGTAGGAGGACCCAGAAGTTGACCTGGGCTAAGATGTTTATTTTGGGTATCCCTAGACTTAAATATCTCAAATTACCCATTAAATAATTCCTCTACTGTATAAGCACTTAATTATCCCACAAATGAGGGAGGCACAAATAGAAAACCTGAAAGGCAAGGACATCTTCATTGCAAGCCTCACCTTTCAACCAACCACAAATCCTCTCCTGCTTCCTCCCTTCCCAGCTCTGCTTTTTAGGTTCAGGAAGGAGGAACACAGCCAGATCCTGGCAACAGGCCAGGCCACCCTGGGCAAAAAATTCTTCTCCGGGATCTAGAAACTTGTTCCCTGCATGTGGGTTGCACATAGAAGAGTTATCTCTGCTTTTTCAAAAGTTGAGAAAGGTAAGTTATATTTCACAACTTGTTTTTTCCATTTCACTTTCAGCAGGCCATGGGGTCAGACCAACTTTTTCATGTGATGCCTCTGCTAGGGTATAATTTGCAAGCCAAAATTATTGTAATGCTATAGTATTATGCCAAAAACTTGTGTATCAGCTCAACCCCTACACGTTCTGTATATAATTAATCCTACTCAGTATCCCTACAATCTAGTGTTATTCCCAGTTTATATATGGAGTAACTAGCCTAAGGTAGTATTTATTTCAAGCAGGCAAAAGGAAAACATGCAAGTGTTTTCCTTTGGGAACTAGTAGGGACACACCTTACAAGACTCAGTCAGAAATAATCATTCTGAAAGGAAATAGAAAAGTTCCCTAAGGAGCAGTGTGTCAAACGGCTAGAAGAGACAGGGACTTGTAAGAAAAGGATTGGAGCACTAGATGGTTAGAGCTGGACAGACTCTTTTCAGAAAACCAGCCACCCCATTCCAAGATAGAAAACTGGAACCAGTGAAGGGAAGTGATTCAGTCAAGAGGCGCAGCTGGGATTGGCACCAAGTCTCTTTGATATCACAAACCCAACACTATGCCCACCATTCTTGGCATTTTTTTTTCCCTTTTATATCCCCCTTACTTGTTCTTGATTATCCTATTGGAAGGGTCAGGTGTGGTCCTTTTTCTCTTTCTGCCCCATCTCTACTTCTCACTTTAGACCCAGGTGGGGACATGGCGGCTCTTTCTCTGCACTTCTTTCTACTATCTGGAAGTAGGCTATGCCATGGCCTGGAAAAGCGGTGCCACCAATCCAACAGATTCATCTACTTTTTCAGTTCAGTCCATCAGATATTAATGTCAGTCCCCTGCTGTGTATCAGGCCCCAGGACTGGAGTCTGGGCTGGAAGCACAGATTTGGGTCATCAATGCTTAGCGAAGATTGGAAGCAAAACCCTCATTCATCCTTGATACCTTTTTTATTCCTTCTCCATCCAGTCCTTCAGCGAGGAATATGCAGAACACTACCAAGGCTCACCACCTCCACTGCTTCCACCCGGGTCCTACACTCCTTCTTTTGCCTTTGTCATTTCAGGTGTCTCTTACCCGTTTCCTGGCTTCCCTCTCAACACACAGCCGGTGATCCTATTTAAAATGGATCTGATTATGCTCCTCCTCTTCTCAAATCCCTCCTTAAATTTCCATTTCCCTAATAGTAAATGCCAAAATCCTTACAGTGGCCCCTAAAGCCTTACATGACCCAGCCCCCTTGAATTCCTGACCTTGTCTTATACTGTCTTCTCTCCTGCTCCAGCTAGGCAGCCTCTTCGCTGTTCCTTGAACCCTCTCTTACCTTGGGCTTTTGCACTACATCTCTTCTGTCTGGAATGCTTCCCCTCAGGCATTCCCATGACTCACCTTCTTCAGGTCTTTCTTTAAATGATACCTGCTCAATGAGGCTACCCCTGGCCACCATATCTAGAATTGTTGTCCCTACTCAATACTTCATACCTTTGTTCCTGATTTATTTTTCTGAGTATCACTCATTCCTATTTCACACACAGCATATTTTACTTATTTTTCTTGTTTATTCTTTGTCTTGCCCCACAGTGAGCAAGACAAAGAATAAGCTCTTTGTTCACTGCATATCTTAAGTGTCCAGAACAGTGCCTGACACCTAGTGGGCAGGCAATAAATGTCTGTGGGACAAATAAGTGAGCGTGCGTGGTTGATCATGGAGGGGAGAGTGGTGCTGGACCTGGTGCAAGTGGCTATTCGCTTTGGTCTAGAGCTGGGAGTGGGTCAGACTTGCTGAATTTTTGAAACAGATGTGCTCCTGGGTTCTGTTCCTAGGAGGATCTCTTCCATGGAGGAAGCAGAATGAGATTCATCCCTGTCTTCCCAGCTTCCAGAGGGGGCTCCAGGAAGGTTGTGGCGTCCAGGTAGCCTCTTCCACACAAGTCCCAGTCGTGCTGACATGCAAGGCTGTCCGCGGTGTCGCTGAGCCAGCTCTATTTTTCCCTCCACCTCAGGTACAACTAATCTTAGGAATCTCATTACTGGTCAGAAGGTAATCCTCTATATCTAGATTAAAGGCTGTGTTTTGACCATTACCGCGCATTGAGCATTGAGGTGACAGTTTAATTGAGCTGTTTATGCCGCTGCCTTGATCTCTTCCCAGAGAATTTACAACTAATTCCAAGTGTCTCTGTGAATTAAGTGGGCCTCTCCCAACATGCTTTGCCTGTAGTTTGCCGGTGCCAAATCCCTCTTGTCCTTGTGTTACCCAATTATGGGCTCTCTGTCACAGCTGTATCTGGCCGGTACCATTTCCAGCCCACTTCCTCCCTGAGGTGGCCATTAACGATATGGCCCTGAGAGGGGCCAGATCCCAGGACAGTGTCTGTGATACCTGCAGCAGCAGAAGGGAGGTGGAGGTGAGGACTGGGTTGGGAGCAGAGAGGGCATAAATCATTCTGACCCCTTTGAAGTCACCTCCAGGTGACTGACAATAACCCCCTAACAAGAGAAGGGCACAAGTGTCTTCAGCACAGTTAGGTGTGATGGAAAGGAAAGAGTTCTGGACAGAGGTCAAGACTCCTGAGTTCTTATCCTGGCTCTCTTCTGACTTCCTATATGACCTCTGGGGCCTTGGTGTTACTATTTATATAATGGGAGCTGGCAGATCATTGTTTCTCATTCTGTGTCATGGAAGGGTCTAAGAGTAGGGTTGCCAGATTTAGAAAAAACAAAACAATAACAAAAATGGACATCCATGCAATATTTGGGATATGCTTATAGTAAAATACTCTTTGTTTTTTATTTAGAATTCAAACTTAACTGGGTATCCTATGTTTTATCTGGTGATCTCACGCAAGTGTCCCCATGGGGAATAAAGGGGGCTCCCCACCCCTAGCCCAGCCTCTGCTGATGAATTGGACAAGAGCATATGTTCTCAACACTGGCTGAACATGAGAATCACCTAAGGAGCTTATACAACACATAGTGACCAGTCTGTATTCCAGACCAATTAAATCAGGATTCTAGGGGTAGATTCAGGTATTTGCCTATATTATTTTAACTCCCCGGGTGAGTCCAATGTGCAGTCAAGTTTAAAAACTACTGGACTAGAGCAGAAGTTCTTAAAGTAAGGTACCTGGACCAGAGCATCAGCCTCATCTGAGAACCTGTTAGAAATGCAAATAGGCCTTCTGCCTTGCAGAACTTCAGAATCGAAACCTAGCCCAGCAAGCCCTCCAGGTAACTCTGCTGTAGCTAAAGTTTTAGAGCCAGTTTGAAAGTTCCTTTGATGACAGTAGGGCACCTAATCAGCAAGTAAGTGCTAGGAAAGTGAATCAGTTGAATTGCTTTGCAGTGATGCATTGAAATGGTCAAAGTGCCTGTCTATTGGTAATTGCAGCTAAATTATGGGGTTTGTAAACCCACCGAGGGCAGTGACTTTCAGTTTCAGACTTTGGTCTGATGACGGTCTTAAGGGCTACCGTTGTCACCTGGCAGCATGACAGTTTAGCCCAAGAAAGCCAGAGGGGTCTGAGGGCATAACATTCTGGATCAGTCAGCCTGAAGGCCCAACAGAAGGGGCTTGAAGCCAAAGGACAAGGAAGTGTGACAGAAAGGAACCAGACAGGGTCAGAGGGGCAGGAGGTCAGCCCAGGTCCCAAGGAGGCTGGGGGCAATGAGAAACACGGATATCTCCAGAGCTGGTTAGTCTGAGTCAGGCACTGCTTTTGTACCCAGCGGGCCAGAGCTGACCGACTGGAGGAGGTGGAGAAGGAAAACTGTGCTTGTTCTGTTTTGCTTGCTTTGTGTTAAGAAGCAAGTGATACTCAAGAACAGAGCAGCGTTTTTCTACAGCCTCAGAAGACTAAAATACAAGCCCACTAGCACATCAGGTTTCCATCTATGAAGGTCTCACAGCCCCAGGTTGACAGGTTTGGGGGATGCCAGGTGCCCCGGATGTGTGACTCTCCTGTCCTTGGGAGACATCTGGAAGGCAAGTAGCAGGGGCTGTGCGTGATTCATTTCTGTCCACCCCCAGGATTCGCTCAGTGCCTGCCAAACGCTAGGCCCTGAGTGACTGTGTGTGGAATTGAATCCAATAGAGATCCAACAAAGCAGGGTTCTTAAGTATGAGTTATCATATTGGGCCTTAATAAACCACAGCACTGAGGACCACAGACATTCCACATGTAAAAGGGCGCTTGTCATCCTTGTAGAATCATTGCAGACTCTCCTCCCTGCTGCCTGCCTTTCTCCATTCCTTCCACCAAGCACCTCTCCTGTGCAAGGCCCAGCTCACCCACGGAGGTTTTGCATGCCGTAGGGAACAACTGAAAAAGAAGGCATAAAGGCAGCAAACGTTGAAACCTCCAAGATTACACTTACCTGGGTTTTCATGTGAACAACTTTGTGTGCGCTAGTGTGTCAAACAATAAATCTGAAACCTTTAATCTGATTTTCCTCATCTCCAAAATAAACTTCGGAATTCCTGAAAAGGTGCAATATTACTTTAAGCCCTACAGTTGGGAAAGTGATTTATTTCTTCAGTGTTGAAACACACACACACACACATACACACACACACACACACACACACACACACACACACACACACACACACACATATGTTCTGATGCATTTCCATCATCTCACTTTGGCTGTAGTATTTAAAGACAATTTTAAAAAATCACTTTCCATGCATTATTTTCTCCAGCTATATTTTATTTTTTCTTGAACGAAAATGGTTACCATGCTGCCTTTGGAGGCTTTCCTAAGGGGGACGCACTAATCTTTACCAGGGCCAGGAAAGAGTTAAAGTTGCAGAGGGCAGTCTGTCTTCTGTCTCAGTTTGGGGGTGGAGTGGAGGTGGAGACTGCCCGATTGTCTGTCCTTCTCTTCCCCTCCCTGGGGCTGAGTGCAGGATGTTGAATCTCCCAAAATAACTCCAACCCTGTGAATAAATGCCTGCCCAGAGCCGGTTTGGAATAGAAGATTCTCAGGACCAGAGGGGAACTTTCCCAGCCAAATGATCTGATCTTCTGGCTGGAAGAGAGAGGAGCCCAGCACCTCCCAAATCAAATGTCCACGAACAAGCCCTCACGGGGCCACAGGGAAGCCAGGTGACCATTGTCAGCTTCTTTCACCCAAGTGCCATCCCACAGAATGACCATCCCCAGAGAGAGTCCTATAAGGCCAGTAGGAGAGGTCCTATAAGATCTGAAGCAGAATCTAAGTGAGCCTTTCCTCATTGGAATTTCTGGAGCTCTTGGGGTTTATAAGACGCTATAGGATCACCGCTTACTGCACCGGTCCGGGGGGAGAACTGTTGGTTTTTGCAGCTTTCCAGAGTCACGGTGAGTGGAGGGGCTTCTGCTGCCCAGGCCTTGCAGCCCATTCTGTTCCCTTAAGTCCTGCAGAGCAGACAGTGATGGATTCAGGGGCTCTAGACCACCGGCTCCCCTCCCAAAGCTGGGGCAGCCATTTCATTCACATACTTTGAGTCTGGAGCTGGCAAAGAGAGAGAAACAGTGCTTTTCTAAGTCTCCCACTTTTATCTTTACGTACACTTGATTCATACTTCTGTTTGTTCTCATTTGTGGACATTTTTGTGGTGGGTATAACCTTTTAGTGTTATAATTAGGCTCTAACCATAGGAATCCACTTCTCCAATGGACCAATTTTGCTACATCGTAGAATATCCACCAGGGCCAAGGTGTGGGTCAGGGGCGCTTAAACTCTGAGAGCATCTCTAGAAAACAGTGTTAGAATGTACACTGCCAACACCATGTTAGAACGTACACTGCCAACACCATGGCAGAGAAGCCGACTCAGAGCCTAGGGGGGCCCAGGAATCTGCATTTTATGTGAACCACAACTGATTCTGCTCGGATGGGCCAACTGTCCCACTTCGAGAAGCTCTGGCTAGTCTCTGAGCACCGATCCTGGCGTGAGCCAGCAAGTGGCAGGTGGAGGCATTTCTGACTTTTGTCCCCATGACCTAATGTTCAGAGGGTCAGCCAGCCTGCCACTCCAGCAGTAAGTGTCCCTGCAGGGCATCAAGTCACCTCAACTGTGCATTCTGCAGGGTACGTGATTGTTTTGACTTATCCTGAGCAAAGCCCCCTCAGTGGCCAGTGCAATAGATTCTGAGAAGAAGTGGGGATTAGGCAGGAGGAAGGGAGGTGAACAAATGTAGACACAGAACACAAGGGAACACTACTGGCCACTGTGTTCCAGGCTTTGTCATCCCACAGAAGGATGCCAACACCGCCATCTCCGAGCTGAGGCCGTGAGGGTCCCCAGGTCACACAGCTTGCCAGCGGTGGACTCAGCTATACTCAACTTAAAGGCCTCCTCTTTTCTTGTTTTTTGTTTGTTTGTTTGTTTTGTGTGTGTGGTTTTTTTTGTTGTTGTTGTTTTGTTTTGTTTTGCGGAGGTAGGGTGGGATGGGAGCATTTAAAAATGTTCCAACTTTTTATTTTGAAAAATTTCAAACTACAGAAAAACTGCAGGAATAGTACAACCAACCCCACAGACCCTGTAATTGTTGAGGGCTTGCCACATCGGCACTCTACCTTCTGTCAACTGAAAACAAAACAAAACAAAACAAAACCAAAACGCACAACAGGAGAGCTGTGAGTTCAGTTTTATTTGGGGACTTACTGAGGATTTTAGCCCCGAGGCAGCCTTTGGGACAGCTCTGAGGGACTGCTCCGAAGAGGTGTGCGGGGAGGTTGGTATACATGTGACTTTGGTGAAGGGGGTTGGTACAATCAAGCACACATCTCTGCAGAAGCTTGCTGCTAGTCAGGGAGAGGATCTCTCCGTTGATGAGTTTAGTGCTTTCCTAAGTATGAGAAAATACAAGACATTGGGTTCATAAGAATTTCTCCTGAAAATATCTAACTATCTGAAGACCTGTTCTGCCAGTTTTCCCAGAACACAGAGTGCCTCATTCCTGATCTCTGTCCTGAACTCCTTTCAGAGTGTTTTAAAAGTCAGCAACTGCAGTGGCGAGTGACGTCATTCTTCTTGTAGAACCAGATGGTGAGCGACATTTTTCACTTGTACCTATTTACCTACCTATCTATCAATTTTGTAATCCATTTGAGAATGACTTGAAAGCACTGTGATGTTTTACTCCTCAATATTTCAGCTCATCTCCAAAGAACAAGGGCATTCTTCCACAAAATCACAATAAAATGATCTCACGTGGGAAGTTTAACATTGATACATTACTATTTGATATCTGGTTTACTTTACCAATTTGTTTATCAAATGTCCTTTATAGCATTTTTTTTTTAATTCAGCATCCAATCCAGGATCGTTCATTGTATTTAGTTGTCACATTTCTTTAGTCTCTTTTCATCTAGGGCATGGCATTCCAGTCTTTATGTTTTGTCTTTTATAACATTGGCAGGTTTTAAGAGACCAGGCCAGTTGTTTCGCAGAATATCTGTCAGTTTGGATTTGTCGGATTTCTTCCTCATGATTGTAGTCTTCTTAGAGCTTCATGTCAGAGGGACAAAGGCTTTGCTCTTTTGGTTGTCTTCCACTGCCTCTTGCCGGGTGAGGATCAAGGTTGGCTCTTTGTACTGTTACAAGGGTCAGTGTTAGAGGGAAGGTGGTGTAGCTTGGTGGAATGAATGCAGGACTTGAAGGGCAACAGAAATGAGTTCCAGTCCTGGCTCTGGTCTCTGGCTGATTGACCTTGAGCATATCAGTTAATACTCCCGACCCTTGGTTTTCTCCATTGAAAAAGAGATGATTTCTGCCTTGCAGGATTATACCTAAGTAAAAAACTTAGTGGATTATCTGATGTATAATTAATTGTAACTTCATAAATGGCAGCTATTGTGAAGTCCTTAAAGGCAATATACCAATATATCCCATTTCTTTTTTCAACAGATCTCTCAGAGGCACCCAAATCTCTCCCATTCTAGGGCACCTTTGCTGTCACTGTCTCCTTTCTGTTGCCAATGCCCTAATCTGTCCCATATGAACCACCACTGGTTGCCCTAAAATGTGACCCTTGCCATCATATTCACTTGACTTCCCTCTTCCTCAGTACATCAGGTCAGAATGGTCGCCTTCCATAGTCTCACCTCATTCCACCCACCTAAACTTGCCTCCCACTATTTTTCCTGGGGAAATGTGGTTGCTCTTGATTTGGCTGCTAGCACATTCTTCCTCTTCTTCCCTCATTAGACTGACAAACACTACCCTGTGCTCCACCACTGGGGTGTATGCATGTTATCAGTTAGGATACGGTCACAAACAGAAACTGCTCAAGGTATTTTAAGTAGGAAGGGATTTAATAAAGGGCACTAGGTTCTTACAAAAATCATTGGAAAGTCTGGACAAACAGAGGTCAAGGAAGGCCACCTGTTTTGTCACTAGCTTTCATACATAGGAATTTGAAGGAACTCAGGAAACCAGTAGGGATGATCACAGCTTCCTCTCATCCTGAGGCCCAAGATTTTCAGGAAAATACTTAGAGGATACTGCAAAACGTCACATCTGTCTAAGCCTAAAGTTTGACACTGCCGGAGGAGCGAAAATCTGGCTTCTGTCTGATTTTGCCTTTCACATCTTGGCAAGTGCTTCTCATTGAAGAACTGGCTCTGTGGGCAGGGATTCTGGGACATGCCCTTCCCAGGCTTCTAGCCCCATGTTATAGAGAAGAGCACAGAAGTGTCATAGCTTCTCTTGCTGGGTCAGTGGGAGTCTTTCTGGGGACTCTTCTGATGGAATTAGTGGGGAAACTTTCCCCTGCTTCTGGGATCACAGCTGCAAGTACATGAAACTTGTTACCTTGGAGGCCATCATCCCTGACTTTTAGAGGAAGCCCAGCTGTGGTAGGTCCTCAAAGAGTGAGAACAGAGTGAAAAACAGAAGTGGAGATGGAGAGGGACAGGGAGAGAGAGAGAGAGAGAGAGAGAGAGAGAGAGAGATGGAGTGGGGGATGGAGAAAGAGGGTGCAAGCTGATGACATTGTGACATCCCATGTGTCAGCCCTGGGTTTCGTCACTCTTTCTACTGCTACCCATGTCCTCCTCAGTTATTTCAATTCATAAGTTGCTTTTTTGCCTAAGCTAATTTAAGTTGGATTTCTGTTACTCGCAACCAAAAATGTCTTAATGAATGGCAGAAAGAGATGCGTAAACATTACAGAATCTGAAGGCATGTGTGCTATGCAAAGAGGACGAACAAAGTGAACAAAGTGGTAAAAGCACCCAGAGGAGAAGATAAGAGGAGTGTTCATCTCCATTTTATCTTGGAAATATTATTTTAGGCATAAATTTTTTCTTACTTGTTACCTCTCGTGGCTGTGGCTGTTGCTTCCTTCTAGAATACTCTTCTTTTCCTTCTTGTGATGTTGTGATTTATAATAAGAAATATAGCTTTAGCCTTCATCCTGTTCCTTGCCTGAGCTCCTAAATCCCTTGGAATTTCTTAAGTTTTAAGAGCACAAAAGTGAAATAGGTGTCTTTTGTTATTCAGAACAAGCCCCTTTCAACCACACCTGCGTTCATGTTAATGAGGGGACTTTTAGAAAGCTCTCAGGCTGGGGGCTGGTTGCCAGGGGGACCAACCATGTGATTCAAGTGTGAAAACTTTCAGCCCCCATTCCTGGAAGGGGTGAGGGGCTGGAGGTTGAATTAATTACCAATGGCTAATAATTTAATTGGTCGTGCCAATGTAATGAAACCTCCTTAAAACCTCAAAAGGACAGGGTGCCATGCAGAGACCTTTCGGGTTGGTGAACACATGGAGATTTGGGAAGAGTGGTGCCGTAGAGAGGGCATGGAAGCTCTGGGCCCCTTCCCACAGACCTTGCTCTGTGTCTCTTCCATCTGGCTCTTCCTGAGTTATATCATTTAATAATAAGCCAGAAATATAGTAAATTAACTTGTCCTGAGTTCTGTGAGTTGTTTTAGCAAATTAATCAATCCTGAGGAGGGGGTAGCAGGAACCTCCAAGTTGTAACTGTCAGATGCCCAGGAAACTGGACTTGCCACTGGCCATCTGAAGGGGGATGCAGTCTTACAGGACTGAGCTCTTAACCTGTGGTATCTGATGTATCTCCTGGTAGTGTCAGAATTGACTTAAATTGCTGGATACCTAGTTGGTGGCACAGAATTGTTTGATGCTGGAAAACCCCACATACCTGGTGTCAGAAGTAGCGTGGTGGTAGTGTGAGATTAAAGGAGACACACAGGAGTGTTTTTCCTTTCACTTCAGTTTCTGAAATACTTCCTGTTTTCCAAACACCAGTTCAAATCTGTTCTCTTCAGGGCCTCCTCAATGATTTCACCTCATTTCTGAATTCTTGCAGTTCTTGGCACAGAACAGTTGAATATCAAATTATTAAAAGTGTGTGTGTGTGTGTGTGTGTGTGTGTGTGTGTGTGTGTGTGTGTGTGTGTGTTTTGACTCTTCTTATTGACTCTGAACTCCTCAAGGTCATGGACCACATCTTACATCGCCTCTGCAATTCCCCATCCCCGGGTTTATCACCATTGACCTGTGCTCAATTAGTACCTGGGAATTGATGGACAGATTGCTCAGCGGGGATGCTGAAATTGCCATGGGCAATAAACTGGAAGAGTAGGCATGGAGGAGATGAATGCTGTCCAGGTGCCAACCATCCAGGAATAAGGAAGCCTTTCCAGAAAGACTAATCATGCTGGCTCAAAAGTGCTTGGCACACCGGGGTGGACCTTGAGTCCCCAAAACGCACCTCTCCTAGTGGCCACGTGGGGGAGGCAGAGGGCACAGTCCAGGTATCAGGCTGTAGATATGGCGCCAGGAGCTGAGCCCTGATGGAAAGGAGATCTTGGTCTAGGCGATTTGCTCAGGATAAGGTGGGCTTCCAATCAGGAGGCCAGAAATCAGGGTGCCTAGACCAAAGCTGGGAAAGCCAGAGTATCAAAAAGTGGATGGCAGATATCAACAGGCATGTAAGAATATGAGTTAGACCCTCCAAAATCAAAGCAATGAGTGCTCTTTAAAGATATCTAGACATTCTGCTAAGGACAAGGGGGTTGCCTCAGTGCTTTGGTGAAAGGAGAAGGAAGTATAGGCATGGTATAGTGGTCAAGGCAAAGCCTAGACAGAAAAAGTCTTAGAGTCCCATCTCTGAGCCTATAGGTCCCCAGCCTTTTGTCTGTGGCACCTGATGAATGCTTTTGTTGCATGACCTATGGGATGGCCTTGGCCTCTCTGAGCCTCAGGTGTCTCATCTTATACAAAGAGCATTGGTGTCTGGGGACACAGACCCCAGCCCTGTCTTTGCACTGGGGCTCCATGATCGCCAGGAATCCTTCCAGCTTAAATGGTCTTTGGGTTTACATGAACAAAGTAGTTCAGTTGGTTACAAAGACCTTCACTACCCCTGTCTCTGTACACCTGTTCTCTTTAAACCTTTTGATAGGCCCAGTCCCTTGGGACCAGGGCTGTTTAAAGACCTTTGGAGGAGCCACGCAGTCTAACTTTTAGATGCACCATCCCATGTCAGAGCACACATCAAAATGCCCCCCATCCCACTATAAATGCAATTATTTTTGCTTTAAAATAGTCTTTAGGACATTTTTATAATTTTGCTTTCAAGGTTATTTTGCCAATTTAATTTTCAGTGGCTATGATTTCTCAAAAATCATCCTGCATACTTAGGGATTCCTTGAAGTGAAAGAATCCACTAATTGTTTTCAAATGCAGTAACATTTTTATGGATACCAAACTGAACAGTTTAGGGAACTGACATAATCCTGTAGTTCCTGAACATTTAGCTAGATTTCAATTTTGAAATTTTTATTTTCTATCTTGGAGTCAACGAGAATGTCTGTGGTGCACAAGCATTTTTCTAGGGTTTTGAAAAGCTAGTGCGTCCTCAGTCCTGTGTCTATGGCCCCTGATGAATAAAACCTTCCAGCCCGAGGCAGCTGAAACAGGGTTGGGGGCGGGGGTCGTTTCTTTCAGTGACTACATTTTGTCTTATGTCTTCTGGCCTGGGAGCCTGACCAAGCAAGCTTTGAATGTGCGGACAAGAAAAGGACGCCCCCTCCCACTTCCCTTTAATCTAAGAAACTTCATTGTAACCGTATCTTTCAGCCGAGTCAGATAGGCAGGCACCAAGGTGGCAGATTCTCCCTGCTCAGGGAATTTTTGTAGACTGGCACCTCCCTGTCCTCCCAGGCGTACCATTCAAGCCAGACACCATCCCCATTGTCAGTGTTCCTACAGAAATAGTTATCTCACAAAGGGCAATATCTTGCCAGAGAATTTGTTTTCTCTTGCTGATAATTTCTCTCCATAAACATTTTTGAGAGAGATGAATAGGTGTACCTTTCTGGAACAGCAGGCAGATGCTGGGGCGTGAAATGACTTTGCAAGGCATGTTTTATGGATGAGGGAGGGGAGGGTCCTGAGGACCGCCTTTTTACTTCCCCAGGCTCCAACCTGGTTGCTGACTGCCAGGTTCATCTTTTGCAGGTGGCAGTCCTCTTCACTCACTGCTGCTCACCTGAAGCTTTAAAGGCCCAGCTGGGGTGGAAGCTACAGAGAGAGACTCCTAAAGAGCTGGCTCAAAGTGCCACCAGCCTGTAACTCTCTGGATCCACCATTAAGATCTCGGTCCCTTCGGTGCATTTCATAGCCAGGGCTACAGTCTTCAGATTCTCCATTATGCTGGTGTTGTCATGTTTTCCTCTCTGCCTCTTTCTAACAGCGAGGAAGGGAATGAATTCTTTTCCATCATGCTGCTAATGAATCTCAAAGGGGAAAAAAAGAGATGTGATCTCAGAAAAATAAAGAAGCTAACATAAAAACGGCAGACCCAGTGACCTTCAACAGAATGAACAAATGTGGAATTTTTCCATCATCTCTGTCTGGGAGATGGGGAGGGTGATTGTTAATAACAAAGTGGCATCGAATGATTTGCCGACAGTTCAGCAATGTCCCTCTAGAGCCCGGAGTCAACAATGCCAAATGACTCATGAAGGTGGCAAACCACACATGAGCGAGGTGGGGACATGGCTCTGCTAGGCCAGGGCACAGCCTTCAAAAAGGGCTTTTTTTTTTTTCACCGCAGGGTAGGGATGCCAGACTCAGCAAACAAAAATAAATGGCGCCAAGTTATATTTGAATTTCAGGTAACAAATAATTTTTTAGTATATTTGGGACATTCTTGTACTAAAAATTAATATGTTTATCTGAAATTCAAATTTAACTGGACATCCTGTATTTTCTCTGGCAAGCCTACCCCAGGGACACAGCACTTCTTTTCATTTCCCAAGAACTTACATATTTCTTGGTTCAGACTCCAAGAGAAAGAGGCTCCCTCCAGTCTCAGCTTCTTGAATCTTACACTGTCTTACAGGTCCAGCTCAAATGCCACATTTATGTGAAGACTTCCCCGCTAAATCAGTTCCTCCTTTCTCTCTGTCCCCTTGCCCTATAGCATTTTATTTCCCATTTTGGTTTATATTTAGTTGCTTTTAAGTCTGTTTCCCCCACTAGACTGGGAGCAACTCAAGGGCAAGGACTGTATCTAGATTCTTTTTCTCGTGGCCCACAGTATAACTTCGCCTGTGCCTGAGGTGTAGTAGGTACTCTGAATGTTTGATAAATGAATGAGTGAATGAATGATCATACGTAATGTACTTTGAGTGCTGACTATATGTCAGGCATGGATCCCTGCACTTCACATGGATGTAAGTCTTTTAATTATTGAGTAGGTACTATTTTCATTTCCATTTTAGAGATGGAGAAATGTAGGCACAGAGAAGCTAAGTAACTTGCCTATGGTCACTCAGCTAGACAAGGGCCAAGCTGGGATTTGAACCCATGCAAGCATGGCTCCAGAGTCTGTGCTCTTAACCTCTGTGATATATTAAATGAATGGATGAACGTAAGAATAAATGAAAGAAAAAATGAAGGAATGCATGTGTAGACACAGCAAACAGGTATTAAATCATGAGGACACAAGAGGTGGGGGTCAAGGGAGGTGTTGGAGAGCAGAGGCTGGAACAGTCAGGGAGATATCAAGGAGCTGAGGAAGGAAATTTGGCGAATCAGTGACTTACATGAGCTCAGCAGTGGAAGGGGCAGATTTCTTCTTATTTCGGCTTTGGAAATCAGTCGTCGTGTCCTGAACCTTCTACATTTCTGCAGGGGCCTTTAGAGACTGTAACTCTCCCAAGCTTCCGCTGCACAGCCCTCCTCTTCCCAGAGCGGAACCCACCCTCTCCTCTCTTAAGAGGCTCAAACAGCAAAGCTCTGAGGCCAATCTTGTCTCCCTCCCACCTGCCCCCGGGGGCTCAGCTGGGGTCTGCAGGCTTGGCGCCAGTGCCCTCTGCTCTTGGGCTCCAGTCCCTCCGTGTCTGGTGCTCCCCTCTCTGGCTCTTGCCATGGGTGTGACATGTATGTTACACAGAAGAACAAGAGGTGACACAAGCAGGGTGATGGTGGACTCTGATGGGAGCACTGCCAAGGTTGATAGAGTAATGCGACAACCCTTCCTTTTCAGGTTTATGGAGACAGGAGCCAGTGATCAGCTATGCCTCCAACTTAGTCTTTTTTTTTTTTTAAATTGTGGTGAAAAACATGTAACATAAACTTTGCCATCTCAACCATTTTTAAGTGTACAGTTCAGTAGTGTTAAAAGTATATTCACAACAGACTCACGGATGTAGAGAAGGAACTAGTGGTTATCAATGGGAAGAGGGAATGGGGAGGAGTGAGGTAGAGGATTAAGAGGTACAAACTATCAGGTATAAAACAAGCTACAAGGATATATTGT
This sequence comes from Camelus bactrianus, assembly GCF_048773025.1. Classification (NCBI taxonomy): domain Eukaryota; kingdom Metazoa; phylum Chordata; class Mammalia; order Artiodactyla; family Camelidae; genus Camelus; species Camelus bactrianus. The sequence continues at coordinate 47,595,320 of NC_133542.1, forward strand.
ACAACATGGGGAATATAGCCAATATTTTATAATAACTATAAATGGGGTATAACATCTAAAAATTTGTGAATCAGTATATTGTATACCTGTAACATATAATATTATGCATCAACTATACTTCAATTAAAAAATATATTGTAAAATAAATGAATAAATAAATGGTTAAAAAAATTTTAAAAAAGTATATTCACATTGTTGTGAAACAGATCTTCAGAACTTTTTCATCTTGTAAAACTGAATCTCTATGCTCATTAAACAACAACTCCCTTTTTCTCCACCAACCCCCCCCCCCCCCCCATCTGCAGCCCCTGGTAACTACCATTCTATTTCTTTTTTTTTTTCTGTCTTGGTCTGTTTTATTTATTTATTTTTTTTTAACATTTTTTATTGATTTATAATCATTTTATAATGTTGTGTCAAATTCCAGTGTTCAGCACAATTTTTCAGTCATACATGGACATATACACACTCATTGTCACATTTTTTTCTCTGTGAGCTACCATAACATTTTGTGTATATTTCCCTGTGCTATACAGTATAATCTTGTTTATCTATTCTACAATTTTGAAATCCCAGTCTATCCCTTCCCACCCTCTGCCCCCTACTACCATTCTATTTCTATGTCTATAAATTTTACTTCTCTAGATATCTCTTATAAGTGGAATCATAGTATTTGTCCTTTTGTAACTGGCTTATTTCACTTAGCATAATGTCCTCAAGGCTCAGCCATATTGTAGCATGTGATAGAATTTCCTTCCTTTTTAAGGCTGAAGAATATTCCATTGTATGTATATACTGCATTTTGTTTATCCATTTATTTGTTGATTGGCATTTAGGTTGTTTCCATATCTTGGCTTTTTTGAATAATAATGAATAATGAGTGTAGAAATATTTCTTCAAGTCCTTGCTTTCATTCTTTTGGATATATAGCGAGAAGTTGAATTGCTAGATCATATGGTTGTTCTACTTTTAATTTTTTGAGGAACTTCTGTTTTCCGTAGCTGTTGCACCGTTTTACAATCCCACCAACAGTTCATGAGGGCTCCGGTTTCTCTGCATCTTCATCAACACTTGTTATTTTCTGTTCTATTTCTGTTTTTTGATGGTAGCCATCCTGATGGGTGGGAGACTGCCTGGAACCTATTCTTCATTAGGAGGCTATGTTTCTGGAGTGGCTTAGGGTATCTCTAATGATCTCAGTACTGGCATTGAGCAGTGGGGAAAACACAGCATCAAGCTCTGGGCAGACAACCTGGTAACCTACAGACAGAAAGCTATCCTGATTTTGCCAATGACTCTGTGACCCCAGGCAAGTTGTGCAACCTCTGAGTTTCCATCTGCCCACTGGGGATAGGCCTTCTTAAGATCATAGCCTCCTCCCGCCTCTGCCCTGGTGTTTCCTCTGGGAAAAGACAGGAAGTGAGAGATGGGAAATGGTTTGTTAGATATGCACCTTCATCTCAGCCGCCCTCACTCTGAGTGCGTTTTTTCCCTTCTTTTTGTTATAAAAACAAGTCATGCTTATTTTTTAAAAATTAGAAAGCTCAGAAAAGCATTAGAAGCAAGGAAGTATTTACCCATTACTCCATCCCCAGGAGGCAACCACTGATAACACTTGCCTCTGTTTCTTGTAGTTTTCTTTTCTCCCCTAAGTGAGGCAAACTCCTTTAATCCTTGGGAGCCCCTCTTTCCCTAAAGAAGAGCACCACATTTTCACAGCCATCAGTAACAAAGTTAAATGAGCTCTCAATTTCTTAAATATATCTTTCTTTGTGCTATTTCGCTTCTTAAATGTGTCACTTTGAGTGAAAGGCAATTAATTACAGTGGAAACGCTGCTTGGAGACGTCTTATGAAATTATGTTAACACGTAGACAGAGCGAGAAAGGAAGGGGAAAGAGAGCTGATGGGCAAAACAACTGGTCTATTTAAATGGATAATTTCCTTCCCTTTCAAGTTTCAGATTTGAGGGTCTCTCTATTTATGAAAGGACTAGAAAGCTATTATTGAAGTTCCAATTTGTCAAAATTAGTAAAACTCATCCAAAAAGCAAAGTTGATCAACTAGTAAAAAAGGCAACAAAAGAATGACTTTGGTACATGTCATGTAAATTTTTTCTTTCTTTCTTTCTAAAAGAACCCTGCTATATCAGTTCAGGAAAAAATCTAAATGATAATCTGAAGATTAAAAAAAGGTGGACTGTGGGAGAGCACGGAAGGGGAGGCACTCTCTTGGGAATTTCTGACCTCAGGAAATGATGCTTGGGGATCTTCTGGGCTGGTGTCATCTTAAGGAATTGGACTTTGGGACTGCGGGAGGCCAGAAGTTTTTGTCTTTCTAGCCAGGCCTGGCTAGGACCCCTGAGAATATCTGACCTGGCTCCCAGGCTGGTGGAATGATGCATGAGTGGTGTTTAGCTCAGCACCTGGCACAGAGGAAGTACTCAAGAACTGTTCAATATAATTGCTGTGATCTGGGGTGGAGGAGGGAGTGGGCTTTTGGAACTTCTCAGCAGTGTGCTGGGGGTGGGAAAGAGTCATACTTGGAAAGGAGGCTATGGTGGGGAGTGGATTTTTCCCTTATCTACTTTCTGATTCCTCTTTAATCTAAGCTTCCAGGCCCTAGTTGGGAAAGGCATGTGTGCATGCATGTGTGTGTGTGTGCATGCACGTGTGTGTGTGTGTGTGTGTTTGTGTGTGTGTGTTGGCCATGTAGGATGAGGAAGTCTCCAGGAAGTAGAAGACTCTGATTTTTATATATAACTAGTATTTATTAAGCTATATGCCAGACACCATCCTAAGCATTGAAAAACAAAACCAAAAACACCAATCTTGCAAGAGAGTTTAGGTAACTTCACCACACATTTGGATCCAGCTTGTCTTCCTGACCATAAAGCTGGAGCAGAGACGTCCCCTCCACTTCCTGTGGACCATTAGAGAGATTTCCTCCATCAAGTTTTAAGAGTTTAAGTCTAACCTTGCCTCAGGTAAGATTCCAAGAGGCAGAGTTTCCCCTATTTGGGGAAAAATCTGAAGCTCCCCAATTTGGGATGTTAAGAGGTTTTCCGCCAGTGACAAGGAACCGCACCATCACTGGCTGCCATTCAGCACTGAGGGCCTCTCCTTGAGGGGGCTGAGAGGGGCATCCTGATGTGCTGGTGTGGCCTTGCCTGAAATCTTCTCCTGGGCCACGTGGGAAGCCAGGAGGCCCTTTGGTCCCTGCCTGGTCTGATGCAAGCCCTGGGTAGAAGGGAAGCAAGTGCCAGCCTGCGGGCCAACCCTGGCACACAGTGGGGCAGTGGGCAAACTACCATCCTTGGCACCCCTAGAGCCAAATTTCTTGCCAGATGGGCTTGAGTTTCGACACGTTGAGAGAGAGCAGGAGTCTGGGAGAATAACTTTGCTGTTGAGCCTGAAGCTGGGCCCACGAAGACCCTAGAGAGTCAGACAGTGCAGCAGGTGGAAGGGATGGGTATGGACGCTGGGCTCCCCGGGGACTTGGCTATGACAGGGGTGTGTCACAAGCCACTCCAGGATGGAGGTGAGATTTCATTGCCTATTCTCCCTATGAGATCTCAGAACTTAGGCTAGGAAGGTTTTTAGAAATGATCTAGTTCACAATGATCTATTCTTGTTGAGCCTGAGACAGGAAAGGAAGTGAATTATAATTAATAAATATTGTTAAAGAAAGCAAGACATTTTACAGTGTATTTTGGAAAGATTTACATTTGAAATGATAGTTCTTAACTTTTATCCAAAGTAATTATAGTTTTTAACAATTTGGCCAAAGGAAAGCTTCAGTTATCAGTAAATTTCATTCAAGTGGAATGGAGAGTGCCAGATTTCACTGGGTAATGTTAAGAGTCACACTTAATGAATGAATGTCTACCATCTCTCAGGCCCTATTCTAGGTGCTTTTCTTGTATTAACTCCTTTGATCCACATAACACCCCTATACAATGGTATACACATTATTCTTATTTTACATAGGAGGAAACTGAAACACAGAGGGGTTTAGTAACTTACCCAAGGTCGCACAGCTAATAAGTGGCAAACTTGGGTTTGAACCCAGGGAGTCTAACTTCCAAGCTCTTAAAGCATTGTGTTCTAAAATGTCCCAGAGAATGAGGATTGACTTTCTTTGGATATTTTACTAAGTGATTATTCATGTAAGGTATTTGGGGGAATCATCACAGCAACAGTTTGGGGGTCAGAACAAATTGGGAAGACTGGAAGCTAGACACCTTGAGCCCTCCCCTCCTCCCATGCAATATTCCAAATGAGAAAATGCAAGCCCAGAGAGGTATTAGTGACTTACCTAATGTAACAGAATGAAATCTAACTGGAAGTCAGAACTTAACATCCAAGCTGGGCTTTCCCCAATATCATACCTTGTTCTTGATGATCTTTGTGTCAGATTATTTTAGAGTTCTGAGTTCTGCACTACCCACTCCCCTTTCTCTTCTCCCTCTGTTTCACAGCCCAAATTCTTGTCAATCAAAATGTGCTTGCACTTTCCTCTCTGGTACACATAATCCCTGGTCCTGATTCCATCAAAAACACTCCCTGAGCTCCCCCAGCCCTGTCCTGCCTGCTTTGCAGGGGCTGTGCATGAAGGAAGAATACAGGATCTCTTTTGCTCTTAATCAGAGTCAGGATCGCAGCAGAGGGGCCAGGAAAGGAACTTTATGCCTTAAGATCCAGACCACATGATTGGGGTGATGGAAACTGGGGCCTGATGACAGCCCGAGTGATGGGGAGGTCCACACCAGTCACTCCATCATCTCCTCCCTCAGTGATTTATCAGATTGCTAATGATGCTAAGATGCCATTGACTAAAAAGTGCTATAAGAAACAAAGATTTCAGTGTCGTGGTTGGATGTTGGAAATACTGAAAGAGTCCTGGACTAAGAATCAGGAATCCTGGCTTCAAGGTTTGGCTCTTCCACTAACCGGTTTCATGGCCTTGGGCAAGTTGACACGCCTCTCTGGGCTTCTGGTTTCTCATGTGCTATATGGGTTCATCAGCTGCTTGTCCATCCTCGCAGGACTTCTGTGAGGCTAAAACAAGAGAACAAGGGTGAACGTGCTTTGGAAAGGACAGCACAATGTAAAGATGCAAGGGATCACTGTTGTTGCTCTGAGCTAGATGCAAAAAGCCCAAAGCGCCAGGTTCCCTGCCCTGGTGAAAAATGGTAGTATGGAAAACCTATTTACTCCATGCTACCATATCAAGACTCGTTCCCTGGAAGGGATTTGGGTAGTGGGAAAAAAGAGCCCAGCCTGTGGTCGCATCCAACCCCACATGCTACAAAGGGCACTATTCCCGGAGTCGGAAGCGTGGGCTCTGGACACCACCCAACTGCAAACAGGCTGTGTGCCCTGTGTACCTCTTCACCTCTCTGTGCCTTGGCTAGCTCTGAAACTTGGATGCCACATCATCAGCTTGAACGTGGGGAGTTGGATCAGCTCTGGGATCTGGGGAAAGAGGGAAATGGAAAAATATGCCTACTAAGTGCCAGATCCTTTCCATGTCATCTGTCTCCTTTTGTTCATTCAGCCCCTGATTGTGCCAAGCTCTGCACCAGAGGCTGGGACCAGCTGTAATCAAGACAGACGTGGGTTTTTGGGGATTCTGGTGAAGCAGGAGAGACAAGCATAAAGCAAATGTCCACACAAACACTGAATGAAAATTGTGCAAAAGGATAAGAAGGAAAAGAGCTACTGGGGGACCAAACCACACTATTGTGGAGTTGAACTTGACAGATAACAAGGAGATGGCCAGCTGGAAGGGGACAAAAGGATCGTGCCAAGGAAACAGGTGTGAGGACCCTGGAAGGAGCATGTCATGGCCCAGAGACCGAGGGAGACAGCAAGAGCTACCAAGGATGATGAGCACAGTGGGGACCATAGGTGTGGATGCCCAGGGGCTGGCCAAGCCCTATCTTATAAGCCATGGTCAGAAAGAGAGGTCTTCATTCAGTCTTGGAATATGAGTTCCACTGACCTAGGTCATCTGAATACAATTATAATTTTTTGTTTTCTGGACAATCTGACTGATCATATTCAACAAATCCAATAAACAATCAATGTCCTCAGCCCTAGGAAAACAGGACAAAAACAGAGACTTTTCCCCTGCCCCCTAGTTGTCATCTGGAGAACAGGCTGGGGAGAGGGCAGCAGGTGGGCACTTTATTAAGAAACAGTAAAGCAAGAGAGACCAAGGTGAGTGCCACAAAAGAGGTACAAGGGCTAAGGTACAATGAACAGAGCTGACAGGTGCAGGAACTTGTCACATTAATGGCTACATCTTTGAAACGCTTGTGGCACCCATTGGGAGGGTTTCCAGGAAAAAGTATAATTGCAGCTGAACCTTGGACAATGATAGGACGTTTAATTTTTAATATATCTTTTCCAACTTAAAAATAATATATATTCCTAAAAGAAAATTTGGGAAATGCATAAATGAGTGAAGAAGATAATTATAACCACACTTAATCTAGAGAAACCACTGTAAACATCTTAGTGAGTAACCTTCCAGGCCTCTTACCTACATTTAACAAAATTGAAATCATTGTGTAGATACAATTTGGCAGTACTCTGTCTCTCTTTTTTTTTTTTTCATTTCATATGTCAAGAGTCTTTTCCCATTTAGTTAAATATTCTTCAAAAACATAATATGAAAGTCTGTTCAGTATTCGATCCTTTGGAATTGCGTAACCACTTCACTATCGTCAGATATTTTGGTAGTTTCCAAATTTGTCGCTACTATGAATAACGCTAGTGTGAGCATTCTTGTACATAAAACCGAAGACAGCACCTGGATATTCCCTTAGGGCAAAGTCCAAGGAGTAGAATTCCTGGGGAGAAAGGGTGTGAATATTGCTCTGGCTTTGGATTTCTGCTGACCCTCACACTCCCACCAGTAACACAGGAGTTCTATCTCACTGCACACTTGCCAACACTATCGTCTGGTTTAAACCTTCACTATTTTGCTGAGGGGAGAGCAATGCTCCCTTGTTGCTTAAGTCTGCCTTAATCCAAGGACTAGGGATGAGCCTGACTTTAGCCAGCAGAGCAGGGGGCCAGGGGAGGTGGGGAATGACACCAGTTTGAGGAAAGTCCTGGCACAGCCCCTCCCCAGGCAACGCTTCGGAATGTTTAAGGGAATCACACAAAGGCTGCCTCATGGCATTGTAACTCCTCCTCTGATGTCTTGGGCCCAGGAATCAGGATACATCCACACAGAGGGAGGGTGGCCACTTGAGACACTGCCCTAGGGTGTGCGCAGGAGGCAGAACCCTTCTCAGCCTGGCCCATTCTGCTCTCCTATAGGACACATGCCCCCACCACCAAATTTCCCCAGTGAGAGGGGGAGTCTACTTTCTATCTCTGTAAAAAGTGAAATATTGTGAAGTGAAATTGGGGAATAAAAAACCCTTGGGAAATGCCTTCAAAAATGGGAATTTATATACTCCTGGAGGAGCATAAATTGGTTCAGCCATTTTGGAGGGCAACTTGGTAATCAAATTGTAGAGTATGAATACTCTTGAACTCAGTAATTTTATTTTTAAGACTGTACCTGAGAAAATAAACAGGTAAGAATGCAAAAATGTGTGCACAGGGATGTGTATAGAGGGAAGGATTGTTGGTATTTGTGAAAACAAGATGGAAACAATATAAGTGGGTATCTTCTCCATGCCTGAGAAGTAGAGATACTTGTATGAGAAATTTCGTGGAAGCCTGCATTGAGGAAGCGGCTGATACCAGCTAAGAAAAAAAAACTATCTGGCAAGATCCCCTGACTAATACCCTGGAGGAGCCCTTCCTCCCAGCATGGCACCTAACACGGCTGTCACATAGTGAGGGAAGGGCACCTGGCCAGCTCACTTCAGTCCGTGCCAGGAAGGTGAGGGCCCTGTTGGGCAGCAGTCCCTCCTGGCGCCTCTCAAGCTGCTACTATGGCCAATAGGACAGCAGTTATTTCCTTTTGGCCTGAGACATTCCAATAGGGAGCTGGAATTTCCCCATGTCAGACAAGTGTAATACCCCCAACCCTCACCATCATCCTGTATCTTTCATGTGATTCAAAAAATCCTAATCCGGGACCAATCAGATTAAATGTCTTTCTCGGAAAGAGACATATTGCAAGGAATAGAAGGCCATTTAAAAATACTTAATTCCAAATGACAGCAAGCTTTGAAAGGATGTCACTTAATCATTACAAAAAGTGTACAGTGAGTGCCCATCCTGTGCTATGGTGAACAAGGCAGGCAAAGTTCCTGTCCTCATGGAGTTTACTTCTAGGGTGGGCAGGTCACAGACAAGGCAGTAAATCATACAGGGTGGGTGTGGGCTGAGTGCTGTGGAGTGGATGAACGGAGGAGGGTACTGTGAGCTGAGACCTGAGGACTGAAAGGGATCAGCCCTGCAGGGAACGGTGCTCCAGGCAGAGGGCACGAGCCCCAGAGCCCCAATGGCTTCAGTGCAGGGCCAGGCACAGCAGAGAGACTGACGTGAGCTGGGGATCCTGTGGGGTCTGATGCAACCTGAGGGCAGCTGGGAATTATCGAAGAGTTCTAAGCAGGAGAGGAACAGAGGTATTTTTGTTACCGACCCTTTCTAATCGTGCCCCTACAGGGGTCCTCCTGCGTGGTTGTTGGAGCCAATAGAATGAGTCTGGGTTCAGTTCAGAAGCAAAGGAAAAGTTTTACTCTTCGATCAAAGAAAGGAGAGGTGCGAGCTTGCTTTCTAGAGCACACGCTGTCCCTGAGAGGCCTTCCCTGGGGTTGCTTTACCGGGTTCTCTTCGGTCAGCGGGGAGGGGGCAGAGTCCCCCCCCCCCATCCCCCACCCAGCGCGCACGGCTGTGCTGCTCTGGCTTCAGGTCGCTGCACAGGGCGCCGCCGCCATCTTGAATCTTGAATCGTGCACAACGCTTCTGCTCCTGCCCCGGAGCTGAGGTGTCGCTGGGGCGCCCCCCGAGCTGAGGTGTCTCCGGGGCAGTCCTGGGAGCTGAGGTGTCACTGGCTTGTTCCCCGAGCTGAGGTGTAGCTGGGGCACCCCCCGAGCTGAGGTGTCTCTGGGGCGCCCCCCCGAGCTGAGGTGTCGCTGGGGCGCCCCCCGGAGCTGAGGGGTGGGTGCAGCGGGTCAGCACTAGGAACGCTGGTCTGAAGTCCCAGGTGTGAGGCCTCTGCACACGGCCCTCTGTGAGCAAGTGGAACTGGATTAAGCACAAAGGACAAGAAAAAAAGGTTAGACTTCATTTTATTACCCCATTTTTTTTTTTTTTTCAAATTTAGTGGGCTCTGCCAGTGACAGTTTTTTTTTTGCTACTATTGGTTTTTGTTGTTTGTTTTTAGTTTACTGGGTATTTTTAAAAAGTTGAGATATAACTGATACACCATAAAATTCACCTTTTAAAAGTATACACGTCAGTTGTTTTTATTGTTCATATTCACAAGGTTGTGCAGCCATCCCCTTTCTCTATTTCCAGCACATTTTCATCACCCTGAAAAGAAACTTCATGCTCATTCACATGACTCCTCATTTCCCACTCCCCTTAGCTTCTAGCAACCACTCATCTACTTTTTTGTCCCCATGAATTTGCCTACTGTGGATATTTCATAGAAATAGAATCATATACTATGTGGCCTTCATGACTGGCTTCTTCCACTTAACATGTTTTCAAGTTCATGCATGCTGTAGCATGTATCAGTACTTCATTCTTTATTATGGCCAAATAATATTGCTGTGAATGAATATGCCACATTTTGTTTCTCATTTCCCCAGCTGATGGACATTTGGGTTGTTTCCACATCTGGGCAATTATGAAGAATGCTGCTATAAGCATTCATCTACGAGTCTTTGAATGGACATATGGTTTCTAGAATAAATGTTCCCTGGATTGCTGCAAGCCTTTAGTTAATTTCCGGAGTTCAGAAAAGTTGATTCTGACAATTTTTGCCAGCGTTTCATTGCTTGTACGGACAGGATTTTTGGAGATCCTTACTCTGCCATTTTGCCAATGTCACTCTAGATCACTTCATTTTAAATCCTATACTAGTGTTTGATGAACCAAAATGAATTGAATTTTAAAGGTAAGTGACCCTAAGGTTTGTCTTCTAGATCATTGCTGTGGTCAGCAACATCACCTGCCTCTGTGTTTTAAATTTATTGTTTCCATTGGGCCAAATGTTGAATGAAATAAGGGGCCGACTATGCAAGTTAGACCTTTAATCAGCCTCTGGATAGGGCTTCAGGGCTGGGAACAGCACAGTTGTGTTTCTTGGAGAGATGGCCAGGTTCCTACAGAGCAAGCTGCTGGGATGGGGGATGACTGAGGTGTTGGGCACCCTTGGCCAGTAGAAGGAGGCTGGCTTGTGGCCCTGACTGGCTTGTGGGAACTTCCTCCAGGCCAACAACCCCCGGCTTTATGATTTATCATGGACAAAGGTCCCCAGAAGCTGCAAGGGTGTTCTACCCTGGGAAGGCCTTGTGTTGCCAAGTTATGGGGACACTTGCTTGCACATGATTTTGCACATCATGGCTTCTGTAGAAATTTCTGTTAGAGAGATTAGGGGTGGTGTTGTCCAGCAGCAGGAGGGTGTATAAGTTAACCTCGCGGAGTCTGTTGCTCCTGGGGTGTGCGGTATGATCACCTGGGTGTGATCACTTCTGGGTGGGCAGGAAAGTGGATTAAAGGAGGAGCTGAGGCCAGAGCAGGGCCAGGATCATCTCAGCTGCCCCTCACCTGCCTCTAAATCCTCGTAAGACCTTGGCTGGTGCTTTGTGTTCCAGTTTCCAGCTGGTTTGTCCTGTAGATGGGCCTGTAGCAGGGTGGAGTTTATCCAGGATTAGTATCAAGTCTTACTCTTGGAGCTGAAATCCAGTTGCAGAATTCTGGCTCAACAGAGGTAAATGAAAGAAGGGCTCAGGTGATAGAATTATTGGAGATGGGTGGGAAGTATGAGGGGCCACCATCATGGGTGAAGAGGATCTTAGGATGCACTGGTGGTGGAATAATGTCTAGAAGGAGGGAGGTGACTGTTCTGCACACTCTGGGCTGCATCAGACATTCCTGGAGTTTTGTGTCTTGGAGTATGTTTGGAGTGGGGAGAACAGCCTGGAAACCATATTATGTATGATCAGGTAAAGGGTTAGGAGCTGTTCAGCTGAAGAAGGGCAGACTCAAGGGTCATTACCTACAGATCTCTAATGGACTGTCCTGGGGAAACAAAAAAAAGAAAGCTGGTCTGTGAAGCTCTCAAGGACCAAGTTGGACCCATTGGGGAATTCTGCAGAGAGGTAGCCCTCAGCTCAGCATTGGAAAGACTTTTATAATAAGTGTCCACGCAGGTGAGTATTGGCCTACATGTGTAGGTAGAGATCCCCCAGTGAGTCGTAAGGGGCCAGGTCAGGAGAATTCCAGAAAGTGTTTTGAACATCCAAAATGATGTTCTCTTAAAAATGTGTTGGAGACAGGTCATCGTGTCTTTAGATCTAGCCCTCCTTCATTCCAGATCTCTGAAGGGGAGGCCCTGCCCCCCACCCTCCCATCTAGCATAAACCAGAAGCCAGACATTCTCCTGGACTTCTCCCCTTCTCTCATATCAATCAATCAATCAGTCACCAGGTCCTGTCCAGGACATCTATTTCATCTGGCCTATTTTCTCCATCCCACTGCTGCTGTCTTAAACACAGATTTTCATTGTTTCTTGTCCTGGACTTTGTTACAACTTCAAGTCTGTTCAGTGGCAGTCCTAACCGATCATCCTTAAATGCAGACTGATCATTTTAGCGCCTTGTTTGAAATATTTGCCATCTCTCCATACTCTCAGGATAAAGCATAAACATCTTAACATGATATTCAACCCACCTCTCTGGGCTCACTGTTCTCCCAGATGCTTCATGCTCCAGGCACATGTCACAGCCACCTGGCCTTTGTTTATGCTTGTCGTTTCGTTCTCTTCCCTTTTTTTTTTTTTAGGTTTACAGTAGAGTTCCCACATACACCACCCCTCTGGTTTCCTCTATTATTTACATCTTGTATTAGTGTAGTATGTTTCCTACAACTGATGAACCAATTTTGATACATTATTATTAAGTCCATAGTTTACATTAGGGTTCACTCTTTGTGTTGTACATTCTCTGGGTTTGACAAATCCATAATGACATGTATCCACTATTACTATCATACAGAAGAATTTCACTGCCCCCAAAAGCCCCTGCACTCCACCTATGTATCCTTTCCCTTAACTCCCCACAATCATTTTTCCTAGCTTTTTCTGTGTCAAAATCTACCCATTTTTAGTGTCTTATGTAGATGCTACCTCTTCCAGGAAGGCTTCAGTGATTCTTTCAGTTGAAAATATTTACTCTCTTCTCTTAGTAATCAATAGCATATATGGTACATCCTTTCTGTCCTTGGTGTATACCAATCCTTCCTCTCCTGTCAATACACCAACTCAGCTGGATAGATTTTAAGTTACTGATGAAGAAACAGGCTCATTTATTCAAATAACTTGCTTGAGGCCACATAACTAGCAAGCAAGAAGACAGGTGTGAACCCAGGTCTGTTTTCCTCCATACCTGCCCAGAGCCCAAGTCCTGACCTCGTTCACTGTCTGCTGTCTCCTCTGGACTGAGAACTTGAGATCAGGGGCCATTTCCAGTTCATCTCTGGGTCCTTAGAACCCAGCACAGAACCTAAAACAGATCAGGGGTTTAAGGTAAGTGTGAACAGATTGAAAAGTATTTTGTACATAGGAAGTCTGATAAACTGCTAGCTGGAAGCGCTGAAGTAAAAAATCAAGAGTCTTTGGTCTGTCTGCAGAAAAAGATATTTGCCCCATACACTGCCCCAGACCCTCTGGGCCGAGCCTCTTGAGCGAACATGTTAATTACAGGGAGAGTGACTGAGAGTGTGTGGGTGTGCTTGGTAGTGGGGGAGGTCCCTCTCCCCCACATCTAGGACACTCTTAAGAGGGAAATGAGCTCCTTTCATCTCATCCTGGAGAGGGCTGGAGAGGCCCAGCCTTTCCGCCGGGCTCTGCTGGAGATGGGCCAGGCCCCGAGTGTGCCCACGTGTGTGTACTTGAACTCCAGTGCCTTCTCTTCCCCGGAGATCACGCTACCAGATGCATAGTCCTCCTCTCCACTAATGCAATTTATATGTCTGAACACGAACAGAGGATTTGTGAGCTTCAAGGCTGGGACTTTGGAAATTACCTCGGCAGGCCAGGTCTGCTGGGTAAGACCTAGGGTTTTAGGAGATTTGGGGGGAATTATTTTCAAAGGTACTGAGGCTCCTCCTGGCAGGAGGAAGAGCCATGCCCATCCCACATCTGCCCCCAGGCCCTTCCTAGGGTCCCTTTTAAAACAAACCCAATAAGATTTTCTGGTTTAACAATGAATGTGTGGGAGCTACACAATGTGGCAGAACAAAGGCTCATTTAATAGGTCAGCTGGGTAGGGAGGTGATGGGGAATGAGAGCAGGGCTGGCTTGGACTTAGGTCCAGAATTGGGCACTCACCAGCTGTACAGTAAAGTCTTAAATCTCAGCCTCAACTCCCACCTGATGTAGCTGAGAGGTGTAAATAATGTATGCCAGGAGGTAGTGTTCCATATCGAAAAAGACATAGGCTTGTATGTCCAAAAGATCTGTGTGGCCTTGGGCAAGCTACTTAACTTCTCTGAGCCTCCTTTCTGTCATTTATAAATTTGGAAATAATAACCACTACCTTGCAGGATTGTTTTGAGGGGCTAAATGAGATAATGTGTAGGAAGTGTCCAGTGTAGTGCTGGTACCCAGTAAGGGCTCAATGATCGTCTGCTGCTTTCTCTCTCCTTAGTGTATGTCATTCACTTTCGCCCTTGCAGGGCCTTAACTACCACCTCTGTCTTAGTGGCTCCTCACACACATACCACCCCAATCCCCGTCATTTCTCTTGACTGACAATCCCATGTCTGCTGATTTCTCCCCACTTGCAGGGACCTTATTGTTTCCTTGCCTGCCTAGAAAAGGCTCTTTCTGAACTGTTTTGACCATGTTATTTTCCTGCTTAAAAAAGCCTCTTATGACTCCCCTTTGCCTACAAGATAAAACCTAAACTCCCCACCACCTTCCACCTTTCCAGCCTTACTTTCTCTTCCTTTATGCAGCTGTCATGCTGCTGTATCAGACCGATGACTGCGGCTCCCAGTTTTAAGCATTTGTTGTCCATATTTCTTGGGTATCATTATTGATATTTCTCCCTCCCACTTTGAGGATGGTTTTGGTAGTGAATTTTGAAAATGATGGTTTCTTGATCTAGTTTGAGAAAAAATTCTATGGAAAAACAAAATAACAATTTTTTTTCTTTATGTCTCAAAAACCACCTGAGTTTTGCTATGGATTTATTCACTATTTTCCTATGAGCCAGCCGTGGCTGTAGAATGATCAGAACATTCTATTTCTTTGTAATTTCCCTGTGCCGGGTTGCAGGCCTAGAAAATGATAGATGCCTAAAATTGATCAGGGTAATCGATGCTACGTGAAGTATTTACACATGATGGATGTATCATCTGCCAGATGTGAGTCTTGGCAATGGCTTGCTTGTTTATAAAACCCCTGAGATCCCATTTGTATCAGTGACTAATGTTTGCACATGGGGCTGTTTGCAGTGTTTTAGAAATGACTATTTATTCGACATGCCCACCTTTCTCCTTTACTTCCCCATTTATCACAAGCCTTGCTGCTCTTTCCCACGTAACAAAATCAGGGTTTTTGTCCACCTTCTTTCTCCTTTACCTCTGTGATACATGGGGGTGGTTTTATTTTGCATTTGCAGCTGGCTTTCTGTCTCCCTCCCCTTCTATGGAAACTTACATGTTGCTGGCGTCATCTCCCGAGGCTCTGACTACCCAGTACCCATTCCTGCACCTACAATATAAACTCTAACCCCCCTCATATGGCATTTAGAATCCTCCCCAATCTGGCCTTCGCTGATCTTTCCAGCTGTATGTCTTACTGAGGACCTCAGCACTGGACAGGGGTATCCCTGCAAGTGACAGAAACCCAGCCTGACTAGCTTATACCCACAAAGGTATGTATTGAAAGATCTCAGGGTGAAGAAAGACCTGCCTGAACCAGCCCAGATCTGGGAATCTCAAAGACTGGAACCAGGGTCTCCAAGACTGTCAGTAACTACCACCACGCCATTTCTGCTTGCCTCTCATTTCTGCTTGTCTTGTGTGTCATTCTCTCCTGCAGATAGGTTTTTCTCTACCTGGTAAGCAAAAAGGTCACTGTCAGATGACCTTCTTGGTGGCAAAGTGTACCTCTTCCCCGCTACCCTGGGGGAGGGACTCTGAGTGGCCTGGCTTGGGCCCCTCCATCCCTGGATCTCACTATCTGAGGCTTGGGAAGTGATAACTGGCCCAGCCAGCATCACTGGCCCAACTCTGTGGCCAGGAGGGCAGGGTGGGCTCCTAGAAAAAGGGAGTAGGAGACTGTGCTCGGCACACAGAGCTGTATGGCTAGCATCCCTACTTCCCAGACTGGCCACAGCATGTGTTCCATTCAGTTAAAGGTGCACCAACACCTGTGCCAGGCTCCCAGCCCTTCCTTCATCTGAGCTCGCAATCTGGTGGAGGAAACGAATATTCAACAGATCATTATAATGCAGGGTGAAGAGTGCGGCAATAGAGACAGACTCAGAATGCTGTCAGAGCACAGGCGGGAGGCCTTGAACTCAACCTGCCTCCATCAAGGAGAATTCTTGGAAGAGTGACAGGAACCTGAGTCTTACAGAATAGCAGGAGTGAGAGGGGTGATGAGGGAGGGGAGGGCATTCCAGGTGAACAAAAGTGTGAGGTGTGAAACGCAGGCCAGTGCCCAACAGTATGAGCGGTTTAGGATGGCCAGGGCTGCAAAGGGGAGGTGGGGGTGGGAGTGGGAAAGGTGGACAGGGCTCAGAAATGCCTCACCCTTGGCCTTGGCTCTTGCCTTCCTCTCGCTTCCCCCCACCCAGCACAGGGAAGTCCAACTTGGCTTCAAGACCAGACTCTAAGCTGTCCTGTCTTTTTGAGTCCCTGAGTGGTGAATCACAGCTTCCTCAGGGGGCCCTGCAGCGTCTCAGGTGCCTCTCTGCTAGACTTCTGTTCTGCCTTCTTTCAGTTATTTATTTACATATCTGAAGTCCTTTACAACATCAAAAAACTCTTGAATGCAGGAACCATGCCCTAAACGTCCTTCTCTCTCACACAGCACAGCTTAGCACAAGGCCTTGTTCAGTATCCAAATAATAATTTTTGAATTGTGATCATTTGGCTAATTGGACGTTTTTCCCCTCTTGGGAGCAACTAGCAAAATGCTTTTGGTTTCATACGAGTAGAAAGAATTTTTTTAATTATCTATCAACATTTTCTCAATATAGCCAGTTTTTTTCCCCCAAAACAAAAAGAGCTTTATGGATTTTAATGATTATAAAGTTGATAAATATGCATATAGAAAATGTAAGTGATACATAAAAGCATTAGAATAAATTTAAAACCTCATAAGATATCATCTCCCAGAGGCAATCACTGTTGACATTTCAGATAACAACCTTCCAGACATTGCTCTATAAATCCAGCAGTAATTAATATATCACTTTGTAAGAAGGTAGTACAAAATGCAGCATAAGCTAGCCTTCAGAGTAATAAGTTTAAAAGAATTTAACAGTTGAATAAAATATGTTTTTTTTTCTGGATAATATAAATGAGTTCTTGATGTTCTCGGAGGCAGTAAACAGCCACTAAGTATTTGTTTTGGAAAGTTCTACCTCCTCTTTCTCATTGAGATATAATTTGCATACTATAATGTTCACCCTTTTAAAGTGTGTAATTGGCTTTACATAACTCACAGGTTGTACAACTATCACCATTACCTAATTCCAGAACATTTTCATCACCTCCAAAAGAAATTTTGTACCCATTAGGCAATCACTTTTCATTTATCTCTCCCCTTAATTCCTGGCAACCACGAATCTTTCTGCCTCTATGGATTTGCCTGTTTTGGACATTTCATACAATTGGAATCAGATAATATGGTGCATTTGGTATCTGGTTTCTTTCACTTAGCATTATGTGTTCAAGGTTCACCATGTTGTAGCATGTCATTACTTTAGTCCTTTTTATGGCTGAATAATGTTATGCTGAATGGATATACCATATTTTGTTTATTCATCAGTTGGTGGACATTTGGGTTGTTTCCACTTTTTGGCTATTATGAATAATGTTGCTGCAAACATTCATGGAAAAGTTTTTATCTGAACATATGTTTACACTTCTCTTGGCTGTATACCTAGGAGTGGAATATGTGGGTCATATGGTAACTCTATGCATAACTTTTAAGGGTCTGCCTGTTTTCCAAAGCAGCTGTACCCCACTTTTACATTCATTCTGACTAGCAAACTATAAGGGTTCCAATTTCTCTACATCCTCAACAACACTTGTTATTGTCTTTTTTATTATGACCATCCTAGCAGGTATGAAGTATATTTCACTGTGGTTTTGATTTGCATTTGCCTAATGACTAATAATGTTCATGTGTTTATTAGTAATTTTTATATCTTCTTTAGAGAAAAGTCTATTTCTTCAAGTCCTTTGCCCACTTTTTAATTGGGATATTTGTCTTTTTATTATTGAGTTTTAAAAGTTCTTCAAATATTCTGGATACTAGGCCCTTACCAGATATATGATTTGCAAATTTTTTTCCATTCTGTGGCTTAACTCTTTAATTTCTTGATAGTGTTCTTTGAAGTGCAAACATTTTTAAGTTTGATGAAATCCAATTTATTATTTTTCTTTTGTTGCTTGTGCTTTAGGCATTATTCTAAGAAATCATCACCTAATACAAAGACATGAAGATTCACACTCATGTTTTCTTATAATTGTTTTAAAAAGTTTTACCTTTTATATTTAAGTGTTTAGTCCATTTTGAGTTAATTTTTATGTATGATATGAGAGAGGGGTCCAACTTCCTTCTTTTACATATGGATGTCTACTTGTTCCAGCACCATTTTTTGAGAAAACTATTTTTCCCCCATTGAACTGTCTTGGGGAAAATCAGTTGAGTATAAATGTGTAGATTTATTTCTGGACTCTTAATTCCATTCCATTGGCCTGTAAGTCTATCCTTATGCCAGACAAAATGGTCTTGATTATTATAGTTTTGCAGGAAGCTTTAAAATCAGGAAGTGTAAGTCCTCCAATTTTTTTCTTCTTTTTCAAGATTGTCTTACCTAGTCTGGATCTCTTACATTTCCCTGTGAATTTTAAGATCAGATTGTCAGTCTCTGAAAAATAAACAAACAACCCAACTGAGATTTTGGTAGGGATTGTAGGTCAATTTGAGGACTATTGCCATCTTAACAATATTAAGTTCTTGAACATGAGATGTCTTTTTATTTATTTAAGACTTCTTAATTTCTTTCAGTGATGTTTTGGAATTTCAGTGTATGAGTCTTGTACTTCTTTTCTGAAAAATTTATTGCTAAGTGGTTTATTCTTTTTGATGCTACTGTACATGAAATTGTTTTCTTAATTTCATTTTTGGGTTCTTCAGTGCAAGTGTACAGATGTAAACTGTATTTTGTATATTGATTTATGCCACAAACTTGATGAATTTATTAGTCTAACTGTGTGTGTGTTCCTTAAGATTTTCTACATGCAAGATTATGCCATCTGCAAATAGAGCTAGTTCTAGAGAAAGTACTTCTTTCTTTCCAATCCAGATATCTTTTTTTTTCTTGCCTAATTGTGCTGGCTACAAACTTCATTACAATGCTGTGAAGCAGTAAAAGCTGATCCTGATCTTGAAAGAACACTTTCAGGCATTCACAAGGAAGGCTTTCACCTTTAAGTGTAATGTTAACTGTGGGTTTTTCATAGGTTAAGGAAATTCTCTTCTATTTCTAGTTTCTTGAATACTTTTATCATGAAAAGATGTTGGAGTTTATTAAATGCTTTCTCTATGTCTATTGAGATGACTATTCCCCTTTCATTCTACTAGTATGGTATGTCTCACTGGTTGATTTTCATATGTTGAACCAACCCTGCATTCCCAGGAAAAAAGTTCCATTTGGTCTTGTGTATAACCCCTTTTTATATTTTGCCTGATTCAGCTTGTTAGTTTTTGCATCTGT
The DNA here is from genome assembly GCF_048773025.1 of Camelus bactrianus. Taxonomy (NCBI): domain Eukaryota; kingdom Metazoa; phylum Chordata; class Mammalia; order Artiodactyla; family Camelidae; genus Camelus; species Camelus bactrianus. Next base: position 47,614,487 of record NC_133542.1, read on the forward strand.
ATTCATAAGGGATATTGGTCTGTAGTTTTTTTTTTTTCCTTGTAATATTTTTGTCTGGATATAGAATTCTTGGTTGACAGTTTTTTTTCTTTCAGCACTTTGAATATGTCATCCCACTGGCTATTGGTCTCCATGGTTTCTTGTGAAAAATTAACTATTAATCTCATTGGGGCTAATTTGTACATGAGTTGCTTCTCTCTTGGTGCTTTTAAGATTCTCCATTAATTTTTGGCTTCTGATATTTTGGTTATGATGTGTCTATGTCTGGATCTCCTTGTGTTTTTTGTACTTAGAATTTGTTGAGATTTTAGATGATTAGATTCATGTTCTTCATCAAATTTGGAAAGTTTTTGACCCTGTTTATTCAAATATTCTCTCTGTCTTTTTCTCTTTCTCTCCTCTTTTTGGGACTTCCATCATGTGAAAGTTGGAATGCTAGATAGCATCCCACAAGTCTCTGAAGGTCTGTTCATTTTTTCTTCATTCTTTTAAAATGTCTCTCCCTTAGTTGGGTAATCTCAATTGACCTAACTGCAAGTTTGCTGATTCTTACTTATGCCTGCTCATTTCTGCTGTTGAGCTCCTCTAGTAAGTTTTTTATTTCAGTTACAGTACTTTTCAACCTCAGAATTTCTATCTGATTTGTCTTTATAATTTCTATTTCTTCATTGTTATTCTCTGTTTTTTTGAGACATCATTCTCATACTTTTCTTTAGTTCTTTAGACATGGTTTTCTTTAGTTCTTTGAACATAATTAAAATAGATGATTTGAAATAGCTGGGCTTCCTCAGGTACAGTTTCTACCGATTGCTTTTCCCCCTTGTATATGACACATCATTTCTTTTTCCTTTGCATGTCTTGTGTTTTTTTGTTGTTGAAAAGTAGACGTAGCTAGTAATACAAAAGGCAACTCTGGAAATCAGATTTTCTTCCCATCCCCACAGAGTTTGTTGTTATTTCCTGAAGTGTGTCAGGACACATTTCCTAATATGCCTTCATAGATCTGATTGTTTTAACTCTGCTTCAGCAAGTTTTATTCCTGCCTCATCTGCACTGTAACTCTCCCTTCTGAGTCTTCTAGGCAGCCCAGGCACCTGCAAACACTGGGATTTCTTATTGCCCATGGTTCTTCTGTGTTTACTGTGATCAGCACATCTTCACACAAGACACTTTAGACAGACTTTAAGACTTGTCTTGACATTTGACTTGAAATTTCCTCCAGCTTTGACTTCTGTGGCAAAGACTCTGTATATTCTCCCTCTGCCTGCTCCTCTCTGACTTCTTACTGGGCTTATCATCTTGCTTCAAGTTTGCCATATTTCCATTATTCTCTCTCTCTTTTCTACTTCCAAGAGTTTACCTATTCTCATTTCTTTTCTCTCTGTAACTCCTTGGTGATGGAGCTGGAGCACAGTAATAATGAGAGTGGGCTTTGGAGTTAGGTGTACCTGGGTTTGATATCTGACATGGGCACTTAGAAGTTAGAGAACCTTAGACCAATTTATTTACAGCTCCATTCCTCAGTTTCTCATCTATCCACTAAGAATAATTGTGCTGTCTCAAGGAGTTTTTGTGAAGCTTTAATGAGATAGCACAGATACTCTGTGCCCTGAGTAAATGCTCAACAAATATTAGCTTTAGGGTTCCATCATCACTTAGAACTCAACCTATCCAAACCAAGCTCATAATTTCACTCTAAACAAGTCCTTCTGTCTTCTGTCCCCTCCAGCCCCCAGCCTCCTCACTTTGGGGTCACCTCTAAGTTGGTCTTGTTCACTATGATGGTGACATCCAACATGGATCCAGTATCACCAGAGCTTTTGGATGCCCATGTTCTTGTTTTCTTTCTCCTTGGAGCATCATTTACTTAATCCTGCTAACTTTTCTTTCGAAATATCCCTTTCCCCACCATTTCTTTCTACCTTCACTGACTCTGTCCTGGCTCTACCCTCACTCAATTCTGAGTGGAGTGACAGCCCCTGATACCATGGCTGCCTGCTTACCTCATAGGAACTAGGATTCCTGGCACCTTCCTGTGGTCCCTGTGGCTCTTGTCCCTTTTCCTGGCAAGGTGGAGCCACACACTAGCCAGAGAAAATGTGGGAGGGGGTAAGCTGTGGGATTTGGAGGCAGAAGCTTTTGATTCTAAATGAGTCTCTGCCATGGGCTTGCCAGAGAAACCAGCCAAGTCATTCATGTTCTTTGGACCTTGGTTTCTCCACCCATGCAGTGGGATGCGGAACTGAACTCTCTTGAAGACCTCTGCCAGCTCTGACGTATGCTGATTTATCACATGTGATTTCTTTTACAAGGCTCACTCATGGGGCTTCTGAGATGTTGTCCTTCCTTCCCTCTCTCCTTATTTCAACAGACTTGTCTTCTAAGGCAAATTCCCCTTTGCTAAGTCCTACTCAGACCTCATTTCCTGTCCCTGACTCACTCCAGTTGGCTTCTTCCCCTACCCTGTAGCCTAGGGTACGTGTGCTGATGAATAAATTTATTCTGATTGCTGACACAGCTTCTACTTCTGTGTTTTTTTGGTCTTTCCAGAGAGTCTCTACCTTCTTTCTCTCCTCTTCCATCCAATTGCTACATTGATGGCCAGTGGGATCTTTCTAAAGCATAAACTGGAGCTTGTTACTCACCTGCTGAAGAACCTTCAATGACTCCCCATGTCCCCAGGACAAAGGTTATTTCCTTTGCCTCCTTTTGTAGGTTCCCACATACCTCTACAGTCTGATCTCAACTCAGTTTCTCTACTCAGCTGTTTCTGAAGGAATAGTCCCTCTTACTATTTTGTTCTCTGTTCCCTCTGCTTGGACCTCACCTTCCCCCCACAGCTCTCTGTGCAATGAAATCCTACTCACCTGCCAGGTCTCAGATCAACTATCACTTTCTTCAGAAGCCTTTCTTGATCTCTTCATTCAAAGCGAAACCCTATTGCTTCTGGATTCCAACAGAATGTTACTCATTCAGCAGAGAAGAACCTCTTTCTTCTTCATATTATAGTAAAGGCAAAGACAGTGTCTGATTTAAGTCAGGTGCTTGGTACATAGGTGGTGTTCGGTAAACATTCGCTGAAAAAGGGAATAACTTCTCTCTGTTTTTTTGGCTTTAGACTCACTCCCTTTCCGGCTACTTGAGAGGCCCCCTCCAATCCACCTACCATAGATAGAACTTCCTGAAGGGCGGCTTGGTTCATCTGCTGCCAAACCCAACTCATGTTCAGCCACATTTAAACAAAGGAGGAGGAAGAAGCAAGGGTTAGTGCAAGATCCTAATCACTGAGCATAGAGACGCCTACTGGCATGGGAACTCTGGTGGATTTCCCTGCCAGTGTGCATGAAGGCAAGTGGTTGATGGTGCCCACAGCTAGGATTAACACTAGCTGAGCTGGGGAATCTGAATATCAGATCCTTCAAAATACTGGGTTGTCAGAGCTGGAGCTGGTGTTCTGGATCAGCGTGTCCCAATAGATGCAGAAGCTGAAGCCCCAAAAAGGCTTTCTGAGGTCACCTAGCAGGTTGTGACAGGACTGAGAAAGGACTGGGTTCTCACTCCCAGACCTGAGCTCCTCCCTCTCCACCGACCATGAAGTTTTGTAAGAATTGTTGTAACTCCTGGATGTCTTATTTCATGAAAAAGTATTTTCCTAGAGCTGGAATAATAAGACCTTGAAATTGGCACCTATCTTTTAAATTCCAAGAGCAAAACCACTGATGAATAGAGAAAGAGAGAGAGAGAGAGGAAGAGATGAGAGAAGATGTGGACAGAGAGAAACACAGAGAGAATGAGATAGGAACAAAGAGTCAAAGGGACAGAAGGAGAAAGAGATGAAAAATGATAAAAGACAAACCAACAGACAAACAAAGAGGCTGAGTCAGAAAGAGACCAAGAGTATGTGAGAGAGACAAGAAGCAGAGATGGAGGAAGGCTGTAATAACAGAGCCTTCCCTCTAGTCTTCCCCTCTCCTTCTGCTACCCAGTCCTGGAAAATGCTTCAATGGTAAGTGCACCTGTTGTTCCCTTTGGGTTCTCTGAGGCTCATAGGATGACATGGCCCCAGAAATCCTAAGACTTCTTTATTGGGGGCTGTGGCTTCAGCTCCTCAGGTAGCGTCTGGGCTACAGCAGCTATGTGGGTATGAGGTGAGAACTTAAGAAAAGTATTGGGGTTGATCCAGTAGCTTCTTCAGGTTTCCTGGGGCTGCAGAAAGAGCTCAGCAGAGCAGGGATGTCAGGAACTCTGGCCCTGGTTTGGGGTCTGGCACTGCCTGGCTGGGGGTCTTGAGAGGATTTTCAACTCAGGCTTTGGACCAGCTGATCCCTGAAGCCCTCCTAGCTTTAAAATTCATGACTGAGCCATTGGATCTAAAGATAAACTGTTCCATCCCTTCTTCTTGGATGCTCACCCCAACCATCACTTTGGGATCATGTTCACCATTAAGGATGTGAACAGAGAGAGATTATCCATACAAGGAGATGGATTCCAGCAAAAAAGTACTCTTGGTGGAAATTTTAAGCTAGAGATCATCAGAGCTTGAGGAGCACGAGACACATCTTTTCTAATTTACTCATTGCTCAGATGAGGAGACCCAGAAAGCCATTATCAGGGCAGGAGCTAGAAGCAAGAACTTAGATCTTCTGGCTACCAGCCATGTCCCAAGGCATCAGGCTGCATGCTGAGTGGCAGGGAGGGAAGCTGGGAGGACAAGACTGGCGTTTCATAGGGAGTGAGAATAGCCAAGGCCCAGAAACATCAGCAGAATTTGGGTTGGATAAGACTGCTTCTCCCTTCTCCTTCCACACTTTAAATTAGTTTATTCAGAGCTCCTTGGACAGCCGCACCTCATCGCCCCAGGAGCTGAGAGGCAGCTGGCTGCACACTTACCCTTCATTCACTAAGAACTCAGACTTTCAGCTTCTCTGTCTCAAAGTCTTGCCAGCCATCTCGGCACTGTCTTGCAGGAGGTTGCTTCAGGCTTTAGGGAGTGCCAGACAGTGGCTGAAGAAGGCAGCAGATGGGTTAGTTGGGAAGTTGAAAGGGATGTTAAAAAGACAAAGCTCTGATGTACAAATCTGTTTACATTACACACCACAAGTCACCAAACGGTGGAGCTGACTTCCACAGACATTCTGAGGCTGTCTTTTTCTTCATTCCTTTACTTATTTATTCATGTAACCAGCCAGCCAGTTGTTCATGGTGCCCATGCTCAGAAGTGGTGATGGTGGTGAAGGTGGGTGGCATAGGTAGTGGTGATGGTAGTGGTAGAGGGTGCTACTATGGTGGGGTTATAGATGAGTATTGATGATTGTGGTGGTGCTGATGTTGTGGTGGTAATGGGTGGTGATGATGGTGGTGATGGGTTGGTAGCACTGCTGATGATGGGTGGTGGGTGAGGGGGTTAGATAGGTGGTTTTTGGGGGGCTGAATTGATGGGCAGTGGTGATTGTGGTGGTGTTGACAGGGTAACAGTGGTGGTACTGATGTGGGTTGTGGTGGTGGGGAGTGTCTTTTATGGTGGAGATAGTGGTGGGCATAGTAGTGACAGGTGTTGTTTAAGGATAAAGCTATTGTTAATGGAGTGATTTGTTATTGTTTATGATGGTGGAGTTTTGGAGGTGGTGGTTGTGGTGGTGTTTTTAATGACGGTAATGTTTTACGGGTAGTGACGGTGGGGTGAGTGGTCGTGACTGTGGCAGTATTGTTGGAGGTCATATTTTCTATTGTTGTCACAAGTTACCGCAAATTTAGTGGCTTAAAACAATAGAAATTTATTACCTTATAGTTCTGTAGATCAGAAGGCCAACGCAGGGCTCAAAAATAAAAAATCAAGGTGTCAGCAGGCTGAGTTCCTCTCTGGAGGCGCTAAGGGAGAATCTGTTTCCTGGCCTCTTCCATCTCTTAGAGAACACTTATATACATTAGTTCATAAACCCTTTCTTCCATCTTCAAGGCCAGTAATGTCACACCTCTCTGACCCTTCTTTCATTGTCTCTCTCTCTAACCACAACCAGGAAAGTTTCTCTATTTTTATGGACTCATGTGGTTAGATTGGACCCATCCAGATAACCCAGGATAATTTCCCCATCTCAAGGTTCTTATCCTTAATCATATCTACAAAGTCCTTTTTGAAATGTAAGGTAATATATTTACAGGTACCAGGAATTAGATTGTAGACACCTTTGGAAAGTGATTTTTCTGCCTATCATAGGTGTAATGGTGGTGAAAGTGGCATGGTGGTAATGGTGATGATGTTGGTGGTGGTAACTCTGGTTTTGTTATTGTTGATTGTGGTGTTAGTGATGGTGAGTGTAGGGATGGTGGTGGGTGATAGTGATTGTATTGATGACGTAGAGGTGATAATGATGGTGTTGGTGAGTGGTGGGTGAGATACTGTGGTACTGTTGAAAAGGGGAATGATGGTGGTAATGATGGAGGTGTTGGAGGTGGGGAGTTGGGCAGTGGGGACAGATCACCCAGTTTGTCCTCAGTGCACTCATAGTCTGATTGGGAAGGAGGTATGACTTGGCCTTAAGACCATAACTGTAGGTGTACAATGCTCAGGGATTTAGGAGAGAGAAATGAAGAGCTTTGGGGCCTTAGAAGAGGTAGAGGTTTTTGCTGGCCAGGAATTTTTCCTGGACCCTGAAGGGTAAGTAACGATAAGAAAAAAGAAACCTACATAAAAATAATAGTTTTACTGCTTTTATATTTGTAATACCTGCTAATTAAACAGAACCAAGAAGTATAGAAAAGTACAAATAAGAGCATTTTAAAATTAACCAAATTCTCACTTTTTAGACATAAAGATAGGGGAGATGGTTCATTTTACACTCAGAGATGGAGGTTGGGAGGTTCATGACTCAGAAGGACATTCTTTTCCACATGGAGGAAGCATTGTGAGTGATGGAATGAAAGTGTCTGATGGTAGGGATTGTTCCAGAACAGCCATGTCCATCAGCAGGGGTGAGGGTCCTGCCCTCTCTCGGGGAAGGAGAATGGCACATGGGGCAGTGAAAATGGACATATGCTTACAGAGTTGGACAGGGATAGGGTAGGGTAGAGCTGAGTGGGCTCTCCCTCTGCTGCCCTTTGTCCTGTAACCCGCCTGGATGAGCAGATAAGCTTTGCGGATCATTGCATTCTGTATGTCTCTGCCGGGGAGCATATTGAAGTGTATCCAAGCAAGCTGCTGATGAATCTCAATGAACAAGGGAGATCTGGAAAGGAACAAGATCATATTCCTTTTCTCTTCTCCCTTTGGCATCAACCTCCCCTTTTCTGCCCATGAGCAGAGCCTCCCGGGATGCCTGACATTTCAGTTTATTTGTGGATCTGTGTGAAGCCAAAGGAGCATGCTTAGCAATGACCTTGGGGAAGAAGACCTCTTTGGGTCCCACTGAGACTAAAGATTACCTGGAAGATTTCAGAGCAATTTGGAGCCAAAAAATGCCAGAATTTTAAGAGCCCCTTAAAGATGATCAAGGCCAGGGGGGAGGCTGTAGCTCTGTGGTAGAGTGCATGCTTAGCATGCTCGAGGTCCTAGGTTCAATCCCCAGTACTTCCATTAAAAAAAATTATATATATATATATATATATATATATATATATATATATATATATATATATTCACACACACACACACACACACACACACACACACACACACACACACATATACACACACACACACATATGTATCTTGAATTACCTCTCCTTCCCCCCCCAAAAAAGATGATCAAGGCTAGGTCTTTTCAGTCCTTCAATCCTTGTTATTTTTTAAGCTGTTGGCAGAAACAGTAACAGTTTTATCCAGCAGTATCTTCAGCAAAAGCTCAATAGGGACACCAACAAAAAAGAGGCTGCCCTAGTGGAAGCAAAGGAAGAAAATCCTGTTGAGCTGACCCCTTGGTCCACTCACTCCGGCCATGGAGTGAAGTGTGACATGGGGCTGTTGATACTTGTCTTTCAGGGCTGTGGGAGGACCGAATGAGATGATGCACGTAAGACTCCTAGGACTCCATAACGCTGGGTGGCACTGAGGGCTTCTGAGTGGCTTGGGATTCACTCTGCATTCTGCTGGAGGAAGGAGCCTGGAAGATGGTCCTGGAGGGTGCCCGGGCAGGCAGGTCATCATTGTGACAGTCAACCCCAGCCTCCTTGTACCTCTGGCAGGCAGCATTCAATTCAACACACTCTCCCTCTCTACCCAAGCCCCACCACCATCCTAAGCGGCTTCAGTGTCCCTTTGATTCACGCTCCACTTCAGCCCTGCAGTCTCAGGATCACCTATTACAACAATAGCGGCAGCTGGTACATACGGTGCACTTGCCTCATGCCTGGCACTGTTCCAAGGCCTCCACACAGGTTATCTCATTTGGTGCTCCAGCAGTCCTTCAGAGGGAATACTGTTATCCCACTACTTTACACACGAGAGAAGTGCACCACAGGGAGGGTACATAATTTGCACAAATTTGCACAAGGTCATGCAGGTTCTAAGTAGCAGAGCTGGCATTTGATGCAGGCACCATTGTGCTGGGACCCACACCCACGAGGGCCTTCCCCATTCCCGAAATCTCAGCTGTCACATCTCACTCCCTGGCCATAGCTGCCCTCTTGCCCTTGCTCTTCCGCCTTAGACACTTCTAGGTGCTTTTTTACCCTCCCCCATTTCAGTCAGTCTCTTAGCCCTTCCTGTCTATATCATCCATCCCAAATCCTTGGTCACGTACTAGCAAACTCACCAGCTCTCTGAAGCCCCAGACCTGCTACCATGTCTGGTGAAAACCCAGCTTCATCCATCTGGAATGAGACGAAAACCTCTTGGTTGAAAGCTTGCTGCTTTGGAACCTTCTGAAAGGTCTACTAAAGTCTTCTTCCAGAGAAAATTGCTCCTTAAGAGCCTTTGTGTGACACATAGAGGGTGGGTGAGGCCAGGTCGGTCAAGGGAGTTTACTTCCAGGTCTGGCCTGGCACATCTCCGGGGGCCCACCCATAATGCTTCAACAAATGCGGCCTCTGGGACTCAGCATGTTGTGAAAGGTGTCCTGTTCCCTCCCACCACCTGGGAGAGCCTCAGCAGGGCAGATCACAAAGGATGTTCTTCAACACTCTCCCTGGAGTATGAGAGGGAGTTATATTTCCACTTAAAATCCTCAGCCACCTGTAAAATGCAATCCAGAGTCCTAACCTTGGGCTCAACGCCCTACAAAACCAGGCCTCTTGCATAGCTCTTTACCCATCAGGATTTCACGGCTCCACCCACACCAGCTTCCTAGCTCCCCTCAAACACTAAGCAAAAGACAGTCTCAACACCTGCCTTTGCACCTGTGCTCACCTGCTGGACCCCACACCCCTAGTATCCAAACAGCCTGTTCCTTCATTTCATTCCATCTTTGCTCAAATGTCACCTCCTCAGAAAGGCCTCCTCTGACCTGCCTAGCTAAAATTGCACACTATCGCTTTCTGTCTCTTCAGTCTGCTTAAATTTTCCTCAAGCCCCGATCATTACCTGATGTCAAAGTATAATTTCCAAAGAGTCAAAAATATGACTCTTACACAAGCACCCAGTGGGATGTGCTAGTGATTTATTCAACTCATTAGTGAGAGAATGAGCAGGATGACAATGCTGGTTCAAAAGGACTATGGGCTATATATAATCAAATGAAAAAAGAGTCCTGGAATAAGATTGCAAAGTTAGATACTAAATTGGTTAATGTCCTATAGCACAATGAGACCTTAACCTCTGAGGTTTATCCTTTCTTCCAGACAGAAATCATTTGCATCTCTGCTGGACAAAAATCATTTGCAGCTTATCAATCTTCCTTAAGTTAACATTTCACTTCTTAGACTCTGGGCCCTAATCAATAGCAAATAGTAACTCAAATGAAAGTTACTCTCCTAGAGCAGTGCTGTCTGAAAGGACTTTCTATAATGAAGGGAACGTTCTATATCTGCGCCATCCAGTATGATGGCGTCTAGCTTCATGGGGCTAGTCAGCTCTTGAAATGTGGTTGGTATGCCTGAGAAACAGAATTTTAATGTTTAATTATTTAAATTAAATGAAATCTCAATAAATTTAATTGATGCATTAAATATATATTTCATTTATGTATATATCAATATAATATATAACTTAATGTAATATAAATATGATATAAATAATTTAGTATGATATAAATTACATGTAAATGTATAAGTTATTATGTTAAATATATTACATTAATTAATATAAAGGTAAAAAGTCAAGATTTAAATTTAAATAGCCGCCATAAACTTTAGTGGCTCCCATATTGGATGGCACAGCCTTGGGAAGTCAGATGATGATTAGGAAGATTATTAGACCATGTTATGGCTGTAAGGGCCTTACTTTCATGTTTTGAATAAATTTTCTTAACTTTGATATATGTTTGTTTGCTTTTGTTCCCACTAGAAAGTAAACTTCATAATAGTGGGGACTTTGTGCTATTTTATACATGTCCCCAACACTTAGAAGGGATGCCCAGAACATGGCCGTTGCACAGCTAGTATTGTTGAGTGAATAAGTAAGTGTAAGGAGGCTGGAATCTCACCAAAAGCTGAAGCAACAAGGGACTCCTCATGGTGTGTTTGGCTGATGAGCTTTAGCTAATGTGGTGCCTGATGTTTCATTTTGGATGGTTTTCTTATTCTGCAAATTCCCTGCTGTGACCCTCAGATCTTCAGTGAACTTACGTGGCTCTAATGGTTAAAGGTTCTGAGGTGGGGGTGGGGTGAAGGGCTGTAGGGAGAGGGGGAGGGCCGGGCCTGGAGGATGGTGCTGAAATGCTGGGAATGAAGCAGGATGGAGCTGGATGCAGACACATAGAGCTAGAGTGAACAGAGAGATAGGGGTGCTTCCTGGGGATCCTCAAAATACCAAAGAGAACCTCAGGCACTGTGTGGTTAAGGAAAGATGGATCTAGTTATTTACTTTGGATAGTGTATTAGTCAGGGTAGGTGGCCTGCAGTAACAGTCCCTTAATCTCAAAGATTGAGCATAGCGTGGTCTCAGGACAGGGCCCTGGCCTTAGAGGACCAACTCTTCATCTATTTACATAGAGTGAAGATATGGTTGATATAATCCACAAGCCACTTTTTCCATATTTGGGCTGCTTTGGGTTCTACATTAAAATGTAGGAGTGTCTATTTAGGGAGTTTACATGGGGTCCACGAGAAAGCTCTGATGCTCCGGGTGCAAAGAAGCCAAAAGATCGTGAGGTAGGACTCCCCTTCTTATGCCTCCTCTTTCCTGACCCTGTGTTTTCCTCTAAACCTCGGCCAGCCTGAGATCACATAGCTAATCCTAGTGTCTTTCCTCAGCACAGGTGCCTGCTCTACTGGGCCCCACCATCCCTGGAGCAGGGAGGTGGTTATTTCTACCCAAACCCCTCTCACCCCCCTTTTCTGTGCCATGTAAAAGATGTGGCCTATCTCCTGAGGATGGGAATGGTAGTAGGGTTGGTAATGGGAGGTGGCACAGGTCTCATCTGTAAGGCTCCTTGGCTGCCTGTGAATGACTGAAGGTTGTAAATTGAGGAAAAAGAACTGTTTTTCTCTCTCCTCATGATGGTCATCAAGTGCTCTGTTATTTGCACCATCCCTGGGAGAATGAGACCTGAATCATTACTGGAGTATCACCTCCCAGAAAGATGGAATGTTAGATATAAAGGGTCCTCAGCAGTCAAATGTTCTCACCCCTCACCGTTCAGAGACCTGGGCCTGGAGAGGGGAAAGGACTGCCTGGGGGCACAGAGCAGACAGGGGTAGAGCTGGGCCTCAAACCAGGGTCTCTTGACTCCCAGTCAAGGACTGGGACCCCCTACCCCACTTCCAAAGCCTCCCTCAGGAGTGCCTGTTCTTTGGATTTGTTCCCTGGTCTTCCCTGCCCTTTTCCCTTTCATCAAAGGGGCCAAGATGAAGTGGGATGAAAGAAGTGGTAGGATATGGAGAGGTGCCTTTTTAGGATACCTCCATTCTGGGGCTGGAGCTGAGAACTTGTCATCTCTGGATGTGGGGCCCCTATATTACACTGCTGTCTGGTGTGAGGGGCTTGGGTAGGGTGGCGAGCATTTGTCTCAGGCTGTGCTTTGGACTGGGGTACCAGCTGCCATTTGGCTCCACACCCCTGATGTCTGTGCTGTTCTCTCTCCTCCCACTCCTGGGAATTCCCTATTGTCTCTCCCTGTCCATGTAACAGGGGAATCCACCAACATCAGAATTAGAAGGGCCCTTAGAAATCTTCCAGTCCTGTCACTTTACAGTTGGAGAAAGAGGCCCAGAGAGAGAAGGGGCTTGTGCTTGGCCACGTGGCCAGTCAGGGCAGAGCTGGGACTAGAGCCTGAAGCTTCTGAACCAGCCAGGGGTTTTCCAGTGCTTCAGGCTGTCTCCTGCCCATTATTTTATCTTGTCTCATCTTGTCTCTTCTAGTTAAGGATGAGGGGCTACAGAGGAAGCACTGAGATGTGATCTTCAAATTGAATAGCTCTTGTCTTGTACAGTGCATCTGAGACAAACCCTTCCCATTCCTGTGCCCCTCACCCAAGCCCAGCAGTGGAAACCACACCAGGCCTCCCTCCCAGTGGCCCATCTGCTGGCCAGGCTGTCTGTGTGGGTCTCAGGACAAAGCCTGGGCAGGACAGAATTAATAGTGAGTATACCACTCCTTTGGGCTTGTGTTTCTGGAATCAATGAGGATGGATAGGCAGCCCCCTGTTAGGATAGTTCCTTTGGGATTTCATGAAATTCTCTAGAAGGGAAGATAGAGGGAGATCGGACATGTAAAGAAGGAACAGAGGCCATGGTTGAGGCCTCTTGTTTTCCCAGGCAGATGAAGGGGTATGATGGGGTCTCTTCCCACAGGAAGTCTTCCAAGCCTGACTTTAGGATTCCTTACAACAGAGGCCAAACTCAGAATGTACTTGGTTCACTCAGTTAGGCTGCTTTTGGTTATCATATAAACCCAATTCACATACATGCAGGCCAAGAGGGGGAGGAGGTTTTTGGGAAGATACTGGGCTTTCCCATGTCACTATATCATGGAAAAGCCTTTCTCACATTAACGAATCATGTCCAGGTTGACTTCAAGGACACAGGAACTCAATGCAGCCAAGCTCCTCCTCCCATCTTTCATCTCTACTTATATGTGAGTCAGCCCCATTCTCTAATAGCTTCTTCCTTGTTAGGGGACACAGCACTGACCGCTCTCCCCATCCCACAGCTCAAACCTTTGCCCCAAGGGATGAATAGTTCCTCTTTTCCCAGGTCCAGTTGGGGAAATCCCCAGAAGGACTTAAACCATCCTGGGTTGGGTCAGATGTCCATCCATGGCCCGAACCACAGGGTGTTGGAACTGTCTCCAGAGAAGAGACAACCACCGTGAGCTAGGGATCCTCTTTCCAGGAGCCCACACTGGTTTATTTCTTTAGAGTGCTTGTTGATGTCTCCTACATGCCATGCCCTGTCAGGGCTGAACTGTGGGCAGCCTCAGATTGAGGGCCATCACAGTTGAACAGGGGAACAAAGTGCAAGGCAGGAGAGATGGTGCTCTGGGATGGGAGTAATTTTAGAATCAGCTAGAGAAAGCAGAATATGCAAAAGCTTGGAGGGAACTGAGACCCTCTGGTGCATGGGGCAGGCAGAAGGAGATGAGGCTTATGAGCAAGGCTTCAGAGCTTCAGATTTGACTTGGAGGCCACTGGGGGCCACAGAGGACAGGGAAGTGATTGGGTCAGACTTGTCCTATATTGCTTAGTGCTATGTGTGGCACAGGGTTGTTGAGTGTCCTGTTTTGGGAACTCCCTTTCAGTGATCTGTGGAAAGAAGGGGCTGAGATTGAGGTCAGAAGAGGGGGTGGGTTGAAGCCATGGAATTATATACTAGGGTGGCCTCAGCACTCTACGCATTATTATGGAAAAGCTATTATTAGCATAATTGAACGCCTTTGTTTCGAATGGCTGTTTCTCCATGAGTGCCAGGAGAGAGCACTACTCTAAGGAAAGGGAAGAGGGATTGCTCTGTGAAACTTAAGTCATCAACTGAAGAAGCTACTTATGGTCAAATTCTAACATCTCACTTAGCTTTCCTTCCCTGGCCTTGGCTCTGACATCAGCTAGTTGAGCTTGTCAGAATTAGGTTCTGCCCTTTAGGGCCTGGGGTAATCCGAAGCTTTGGGCAGCCACTGTGGTGAGGAGGAATCTCTTAGCAGCATGGCTGCTGACAGGAGAGCACCTGAGGCCCTGGGGATGGGGAGGGCAGAGAAGGGTCAGACACATGGCCTCCCCTCATAGGGATGCTAGAGTCTGGGCCTCCCTCCTGGGGTTGGAATAAACATAGAGTGTCTTCCTGGAGCATCAGTTGTTATCAGATTTTTTCTAAGAGAAAAATTATGTATCATTTTTATATTAAAATTAGATTGGATTTACTGTGGAGTAGAATTCACATTTTGCATATTTTAAAAAGTTTTTACTGACTATACTTCAATTTTGGTAAAATACACATAACATAAAATTGACCATCTTAGCCATTTTAAGTTGAAGTATAGTCAGGTACAATGTGTCAATTTCTGGTGTACAGCATAATATCTAGTCATGCATATATATACATATATTCATTTTCATATTCTTTTTCATTAAAGGTTATTACAAGATACTGCATATGGTTCCCTGTGCTATACAGAAGAAATTTGTTTTTATCTGTTTTTATATATAGTGGTTAACATTTGCGAATCTCACTCTCATATTTATCCCTTCCCACCCCCTTTCCCCTGGTAACCATAAGATTGTTTACTATGTCTGCGAGTCTGTTTCTGTTTTGTTGAGTTCATTAGTGTCCTCTTTTTTCTTTATTCTTTTTTTTTTTTTCAAGAGTCCACATGTAAGTGATAATATATGGTATTTTTCTTCCTCTTTCTGGCTTACTTCACTTAGAATGACGATCTCCAGGTCCATCCATGTTGCTGCAAATGGCACTATTTTATTCTTTTTTTATCACTGAATAGTATCCCATTGTATAAATATACCACAACTTCTTTATCCAGTCTTCTGTTACCATCTTAGCCATTTTTAGGTGTACAGTTCAAGACTGTTAAGCACATTCACATTGCTGTGCAACCAATCTCCAAAACTCTTCATCTTGCAAAACTGAAACTCTGTACCCATTAAAAAATAACTTCCCATCCCCCCCTTCCCCTGCCCCTGGAACCACCATTCTACTTGCTGTCTCTGTGAGTCTGATCACTCTAGGTACTCCATGTAAGTGGAATCATACAGTATTGCTTTTCTGTGTCTGGCTTATTTCATTTAGTACCATGTCTGCAAGGTGTATCCATGTTGTAGCATGTGACAGGGTTTCCTTTCTTTTAAGGCCTATGTATATACCCATTGTATGTGGATACCACATTTTGCTTATTCATTTATCCATCTATGGTTACTTGGGTTGGCTATTGTAAATATGCTGCTATGAACATGAGTGTACAAATATTTGAGACCCTGTTTTCAATTCTTTTGGGTATATATCCAGAAGTAGAGTTGCTGGTTTGTATAGTAGTTCTATTTTTAATTTTTTGAGGAACTGCCGTGCTGTTTTCCATAGCGGCTGTACCGTTTTACATTCCCACAACAGTACACAAGTCCCAGTTTCTCCATATCCCTACCAATACTTGTTATTTTGTGGTTTTTTTTTTTCATAGTAGCCATTCAAATGGGTGTGAGGTAGTATCTCACTGTGGTTTGGGGCATAAATTTTTAAAAGTAAAAGAAACTCTGTTGGCTGCTTTGAACCTCACCCTCAGAGCCCAGGGGTATGCATATGCACTTGGGCTCCTCAGCCCTCATGAGCTTTCAGATCAGAGGTGGGGAGAGCTTCCAGGACTGGACTCGGCACACGGTAGGTCTGCAGGAGTCACTGCCCTTCCTCCTCCCCACCTGCCTTCCATCTTGGTCTCCCTCATAGCTTGGAGGGCAGGATAGACCACACATAACTGTGATGTGCAGCAAGATGAACCCCTTTTGTCAAGAGTCAGAGCGTTAGGCTCAGAGGATGGGGCAATCCCTCCCATCTGGGGACATCTAGGGGACAGCTTTGGGGAGAGATGGTATCAATTTAGGCAGTGAGGGTAGAGAGGGCTTTGCAGGTAGGAGGAAATGGCATTCAAGGGCTTCTCTTCCTAATAGTGACATGAACAGTTCTGAAGGATGAGGAGTTCTGAAGCAGCTCCAGACCTACATGCCCTCCCCATCCGAGCCAGCCAAATTGCA
The DNA here is from genome assembly GCF_048773025.1 of Camelus bactrianus. Classification (NCBI taxonomy): domain Eukaryota; kingdom Metazoa; phylum Chordata; class Mammalia; order Artiodactyla; family Camelidae; genus Camelus; species Camelus bactrianus. The sequence continues at coordinate 47,630,764 of NC_133542.1, forward strand.
CTTCCTGTAGGCCAGGGGAGCCAGTGTCTTCCGGCTCCTTCTCCAGACCTCTCCTCAGATATGGATGCAGATGCATATTTGGCCCTACAGACCACTTCCTCTTTTCTCAAAACTCTCCTTGGTTCCTCGATGCTTGGCTCTTTTGATTTTTCTCCTCTTAGGCTGCTCCTCCTTGTCTTCTCTGATTTTTCTTCCAGCTCCTGAAGTGTTTCTAAGGGAGAAGCCTGGCAGCTTTCAGAGTGATGTTCTCGTGCAAGCTTGCCATAGGGATCCCAGGGCAGGGGCTGTCAGCACTTGAAGGGGTGACCAGCCCTGTGCATTTAGCTGTTGTTGCTGTTGCCCCCAGAGGAGTCCCATTCTGTCCTCTCGCCTCTCTTGCCCTAGATAAATCAGCAACTGCTTCTTTCTTGCTGGGTTCAATTGAATCAAGCTCTCAAAGATACCTGGGCATCTGGTTAGAGGGACAGTACCAGAGGGCATCAGGCGAAGGCATCAGGGGTCCTTCTTTGCATCTGGTCTTGTCATGAAGACAGAGATGAGTCTGCCTGGCCCCTGCACTCTTGAGAGGAAAGCCAGATTTGGGAAGAGGCGGTGACAGTCACTATGATAGGCAATGTGAGGAAGATGCACCCCCCCCCCCCATGTAATGGGAGCAGGAGGAGGAAGACATCCATCCGGCCTCAGGCGAGGCTTCAAGTAGACTTGACAACCTCCCTGGGGAGATGAACTGTTTGAACACACAAGCCAAAGACAATATGTTCTCAGAGGTGTCAGAGATACAAACAATCTTTTAGGTTTTGGGATAGGAGGACATTTTTTCCTGCTTGGGCATGAAAGTGTCACGAAGACACCCTGGATGAGACAGAGTTTGAGCCACACCTTAGGAGAATGGATGCAGAGAACAGGTGGAGATAGAAGGACAAAGGACAAGCGTCAGAGGAGCCCCAGGGACATGAACCTGTGCATTTTGTCCAGGGAACAACAGCATGGATCTAGGATGGCTGGAGCCTTGTGGTGATGGAGATTCACAGAAGATTCCTGAAGGGTGGGGTGATGGGATGGGCGGTGTGCAGTGATTGGCAAGTCATTTCTAATGGCAGTGTTGGGACAGCCATTAGCTAAAAGTACTAGGTTTGGGAAAAGTGAAATACAATCTGTATGGACTCTTTAGCAATAATTTCTGGGCCAGCAAAGTGGGAGCAAGTCTAACCTTTTGAAAAGCAGTTGCTTGAGGCATTGATGCACAGCTCCTGCTCAGCTGATCCTCAGTCTTTCTAAGGATGCCATTTTAACCTAGTTTCCGGGAGCTTGTACAACTGAATATTTGATGCTTTAACAATTGAATTGGAAAATCTCAAACAGGGTAGAAAGAGCTGTCATTTTAAGCTTCCTGTTGGCTCAGTTTTCACCTGGGTGTCTAGCAGCTGGAGAGGCTGAGAAAAGAGACACAGATGGAGAAGGAGGTCTGCTAGGGGAGGGGAAGATGTGTTTGGTTCTGGTTGTGTGGAGTCTGAGGTGCACGGTGGCTCCCAAGTAAAGATATCCAGCAGGCTGTTGTGTTTGTGAATTTGAAGTTTAGGGTATAGATTTGGGAGTGTATTAGCTGGGGTTTTCTAGTTGTAAGAGACATGATCCCAACTTTAACTGGATGAAGCCAAAAAGGTAAATTTATTGCCTCATGTAAGTTGGTCCCTCAGCAGCTTCATTGCATGGATGGTGAGTTTGAAGCCAGAGGAGTGGATGAGATTGCCTTGGGAGACTGTGAAGAGATGAGAGAAGAGGACTAAGGCTCAGCCTGCCCAAGTTCAGCATGAGAGTACAGGCAGCAGATTGGCCAGAAAGAGCTATCCAGAAGCCAGGAGAGGCAGGAAGGGTCTAGGGAAATCCAAGCTCCAGGAGGAGACATTTCAAGGAGGAAATGATGATGTGATTCACTGCAGAGATCTCCAGTGAATCGGCAGTGGAAACGTGTCCATGGTTTAGCCGTTAAGTCACTGATAATCTCGGAAAAAGCCAGGGAGGGACGGAATAGAAGCCAGCTTGGAGGGGCTTTGAAAGAACAAGAGAGCAAGGGAACCAGAGAGGTTGATGAGTTTTTGTTTTTGTCTTAATGAGGAGATACATGATCATGTGTTACTGCTTAGGGGAGGAGTTAAAGTTTGGGGACAGGGAGGGAACTCTGAAGGAGAGGGGCAGGGCTGGAATTAAGGGCAGAGGCAGCAGGACTACCTTCATCTCCAAAAGACCCTCTGCACATGGCCACACTACATGCAGAGTGCACAATCCATCCTGTTTTTTTTTTTTTTTTGATGACTTAATATTGTGTCATATGCATTTCTCATTTGCCTTACAGTATTCATACTTAGCTTTTTAAATTAGTTTTTAAATTACAAAAATAACACATGTATATGATAAAACAAAATGCAAACAATTTAGAAAGGAATAGGTGTAAAGTAAAAAAGTCTTCTCCATTTCCTCAAGGCTGCCTTCCTCAAGGTAACCGTTTTTTAAAATTTTCTTGGGAATGCTTCCAAAAAGTGTAAGTGTATATGTGCATATATTTTTAAATGGACAAGTGGAATCCTACAGTGCATTCTGTTCTGCATCTTTTTTTTTTTTTTAACTCAATGCTGTATCTTGTAGCTACTTTCTTATTAACATATATTGAGATCCCTCATTCTGTTCCAAAAGCAAGATGGTGTTCCACTGTGGAGTGGAGCAGGGTCTGTTCAGCCAGTTCCTCATTGTGTGGACTTACTGTTGTCTCCAATCTGCTGCTCTTAGAAATAATACTTCATTGTACATTTTACTATGTGTATCTTTGTACACAGGCAGAACTATTTTTGTACATCAAATTCCTATAAGTGGAATTATTGCAATATATAATAATATATATAGTCAAAGAGAATATATATTATTAAATGGAATTATTGGCATATATAAGAGTATATGCTTTTTAAAGTATGGTAGATAATGACAAATTACTCTTCAAAGAAATGCTATCTACCAATGTTAATATTTCAAAACTTGAATCTGTAAGAGATATGCAGATATTTTTATATTCCTGCCCATAATTTTCTGTGTGTTTGGACAGTTTACACACACACACAATATTTACACTCCCACAAGCAGTAAATGAGCTTGCCCACATTTTCTCAAGAGGACATTAACAAAATTTTTAATCTTTACCAATCTGAAGGGTGAAAAATGATGTATCTCTATTGCTTTAATTGCATTTATTTAATCACAAGGGTAGCCGATCATTTTTCAGTGAATTGCTTTTTCCAATTTTATTGTCACTTCTTTAAAGCCTACAGAATATTGCATTTTATATATGTGTCCTAATTTACTTAACTATATTCTTGTGAGTTGTTTATGTTGTTTCCAAATGACCGAACATCTTTGTACATAAAGCTTTTTTCTCTTTTTCTTTTCGACTTTTTCTTTACTGTACCATTTCAGAAGATGAATTGTTGGGTCAATACTGTGGACATTTTTATGACTTGATTCATATTGTCAAATTGCTTTCTCAAAGGATAGTACAATATATAGTGCCCCCAGTTTTCATTATAGTCTTATCAGCATTGGGTATTGTTAATAAAAATTAACTTTTGCTGATTTTATAGGTAAAAAAATAGGGCCTTAATTTCATTTGTATCTTTTATTACCAATGAGGTTGAATGTTTTAATATATGTTTGTTAATTAACTGCATTTTCACCTCTCTGAACTGCCTGTTCCTCTTCCCTGCTCATATTGGTGGATAGCACATTCTTATACAAAGAAAATAAGATGATGTATTATTAGGGAAACCCTTATTTCCTCAGACTCTGTGACCTTCTGAGACATTATTGACTGAGAACAGAATATCGAGTCAATGTCCTACATGAAAACGTGGGAGTGGCAGTGGTTGAAGAGGCATACTGCTGTGGATGGGAGAACTGAATGACTAGGACTCTAGGTAATGATGGTGGGTTGCAGAGATGAGAGTCGGGGAAGGAATTTGTGAGTCAGGATAAAAGTTCATGGTCAGCATAGAGAATGTACTGGGCTCAGTGTTCTTCATCTCTGTAATTCCGAATGGAACTTTGGGTGACTAGGATAGCCATGGCTGTGTTTCAGAATTCCAACCTGGGTGTCATCACATCTGCTGGTTAAGGCCTTCTCCCAGGACCAGTGCTGCAAAGTAGAAAAAGGTTGGGGTGAGGGAGGATCATTGTTACTGTTAGCAGTTATTGACTACTCTCCCCTCACTGCTTTATCCAGACAGCCATTTAGTTCCACCACTATTAAACAATCTGTGTTGGTTAATTTAATATATAGAGTTATTTTCTTATTTTTTATCACTACTTTTTATATATGGAGAGAATTCTTTTGTCATTTTTCATATTTAGGTATATATATGTATCCATACCATTTTATTACTACTTTTCATATCTCCGTGTGTGTGTGTGTGTGTGTGTGTAGTCCCTCTTTTGGAGGGAATTGTCTATTTATGTTCACTTTTTTTTTCCTTTAGGGATGTTAATTTTTATTGATTTCCAAATAATCTTTATATATTAATGTTATGAGACTTTGTCATATTTTTAACAAATATTATTTCTGATTTGTCATTTACCTTCTAATTTTATTTTTTCACTTTTTGTTATTGAGATGCACAGAGCGTGTCACATTTGATGAATTTTGACAAATGCATATACCTGTGAAAACCACATTTCTATCAAAATATAGAATATTTCTATTACCCTAGAAAGTTTCCCTATGTCCCTTCCCAGTTAATCCTTAGCCCCTGCCTGCCCTGCCAGAGGCAGCCACTGCTTTGATTTCTATCACCGTGAATCAGTCTTGCTTGTTCTAGCATTTCATGCAAGTGGAATCATGAAGTGTGTACTTTTTCTGTGTCTGGCTTCTTTCACTCAGCATAATGAGTTTGAAATTTAGCCATCTTGTTACTGTTGATACACTTTTTTCCTTTTTATTGCTTAGTGATATTCCTTTGTATGAATATAGCACAGTTTGTTAGTTCATTCTCCTGTCCATTGATATTTGAATTGTTTCTAGTATTTAGCTCTTACGAATAATGCCCCAGGGAACATTCTCGTACTAGTCTTTCTAGCATATGTTTTTATTTTTCTTGGATGAATATCTAAGAATGGAATTGCTGGATTATATAGTAAGTGTACATTTAACTTTTTTAGAAACTGCCAAACTATTTTCCAAAGTGATTGTACCATTTTACATTCCTACCAGCTGTACATGAGGTTCCAGTTTTTCCACATCCTTGCCAAAATTTGGTGTTGTAAGTCTTTAAAATTTTAGTCATTTTAATGGGTTAGTAGTGTCTCATAGTAATAACAATTTTCGTTCCCCTAATGACTTAGGATATTGAACAATTTTTCATGAACTTATTAACCATTCATATAATAGTAAATTTGACTTAGAGATTCTAAATTAAATATAGTCAAATTAATTAATTTTTAAATAAATTTTATTGCTTTTATACTAAGAAATCCTTCTTAACACCAAAAGCTAGTAAATAGTTTTCCTTTTACTACTGTATCAATTAAACCCCTAAACATTAAACTCTTTAATCTGCCTATATTATTTTTTAAATTGAAGCATATAGTCTGTTACAATGTATTGATTTCTGGTGTGCAGCATAATGTCCCAGTCATGCATATACATACATATATTCGTTTTCATATTCTTTTTCATTAAAGGTTATTACAAGATATTGAATATAGTTCCCTGTGCTATACAGAAGAAATTTGGTTTTTATCTATTTTTATATATAGTGATTAACCTTTGCAAATTTCAAACTCCCAAATTTATCCCTTCCCACCCTCTTCCCCACGGTAACCGTAAGATTGTTTACTATGTCTGTGAGTCTGTTTCTGTTTTGTAGATGAGTTCATTAGTGTCCTCTTTCTTTCTTATTTATGTATTTATTTATTTTTTTGGATTCCAGATATGAGTGATATATAGTATTTTTCTTTCTCTTTCTGGCTTCACTTAAAATAACAATCTCCAGGTCCATCCATGTTGCTGCAAATGGCATTATTTTATTCTCTTTTTTATGGCTGAGTGGTATTCCATTGTATAAATATACCACAACTTCTTTATCCAGTCATCTGTCAATGGATATTTAGATTGTTTCCATGTCTTGACTTTTGTATATAGTGCTTCTTTGAACATTGGAGTCCTTGTATCTTTTTGAATTAGAGTTCCCTCTGGATATATGCCCAGGAGTGGGATTGCTGGATCATATGCTAAGTCTATTTTTAGTTTTTTGAGGAATCTCTATACTGTTTTCTGTAATGGCTGCACCAAACTACATTCCCACCAACAGTGTAGGCGGGTTCCCTTTTATCCACAACCTCTCCATCATTTATCGTTTGTGGACTTTTGAATGATGGCCATTCTGACTGGTGTGAGGAGATATCTGATTGTAGTTTTGATTTGCATTTCTCTGATAATTAATGATATTAAACATTTTTTCACGTGCCTGTTGGCCGTTTGTATGTCTTCATTGGAGAATTGCTTGTTTAGGTCTTCTGCCCATTTTTGTATTGGGTTTTTTTGTGTTTTTGTCATTAAGTTGTATGAGCTGTTTATATATTCTGGAAATTAAACCTTTGTCAGTCGCATCATTTGCAAATATTTTCTCGCATTCCATAGGTTGTCATTTTGTTTTGCTTATGGTTTCCTTTGCTGTGCAAAAGCTTTACTTATATTATTATTTTATAAGTTGTAAGGAAACTCTCTGTTCTTATATAATTAACCAACTGAACTATCTATTGAATAATCACTTCTTTACTACCTTTATCTTAAACCAACCTTTAGCACACAATTGGATCTAGTTCTGTGCTAGTGTGTTACTTTTGATTTTTCTCCTAGTGGTACACTGTTTTAACTATTAGAGTTTTAGAGTTTATTTATCGAGTAATCAAGTTTACTTTCATTACTCTTTATTTCTTCAAAAGTTTCTTAGCAATTCCAATTCATTTATTTGTCTAATCTAACTGCAGTGAGCTGAATAATGCCCCCCAACCAAGATATCTGTGTCCTAATCCTTGGAACCTGTGAATGTTACCTTACAGAGAAAAAGGGATTTTGCAGATGTGATTAAGTTAAAGATCCTGAGATGGGAAGATTATCCTGAATTGTTCAGATAGGCCCCATGTAATCACAAGGGTTCATATAAGAGGCAGGTAGGAGTAGCAGAGAGAGAAGATGATGGGGCCACAAGCGAAGAAATGCAGGTAGCCTCTAGAAGCTAGAAGACGCAAGAAGCAGATTATCTCCTGGAGCCTTCAGAAAGAGCAGGCCCTACCAACATCTTGATTTTAGTTCCTTAAACTTCACCTCAGACTTCTGACCCTGTGTGTTATTTGTGTTATTTTAAGCCATTAAATTTGTGATAACTTGTTACAGCAGCAATAGGTAACTGATACACTAACTTAAAAATTCCTTTTTAAAACTAAGTTCTAAGTGTTGTTCCACTGTGTTTTTGATTGGATTATATTAAGCAGGAAATTTCATTTGGGAAAGATTGAAGTTTTTATACTATTCAGTCTTGCTATACAGACTTCTCCTGAAGAATGCTCCTATGTCACCTCTCTGACCATTTCTGCTCCTTGCCTCTATCTTAGTCGGGGTTCCCCAGAGGTAGACCTGAGGCAAGGGTTTGAGTGCAAGTAGTAGGAGAATGAGAAGGTAAGGGAAGGCAGCTAACAGAGGTGTGTCATCAAGCATGCACCTCCGTGCTCCCCAAATCTTCTTGAGAGAGCAAATGTATCACGTCAGCCTTGGAGATGGAGGGCCATGAGAGTGGGGGAAGACCATCAGACCTGGTAATATCAGCAGGTGGGTCCTGTCCTCATAGCCACTATCTGTGAGGGCACTCACGTTCTTCCCAGGGGTCCAGTGTCCACACGTTCCTTGCTCCCTCACAGGGAGGCAAGGTTGCAAAAGGAAATCAAACTGGCCTAATTCTGCCCAGGACATGGTGGCCAGAACAGCTTCCTAGGAGAGGTGAGCTGCTTGCCAAGTGTCTAGGTAGCTGTAGTAGATGATCCTTTTCCCCTTCCCATTGCAATGAACACCTGGTTTCCAGTGTCAGCATTTGCATCTCTTTGCCCAAAGGCTTATCCTGCTGGCCGGAGCACATGGCAGACCAGAAGTGCTAGAGAACTAAATGTCCTCCCCAGCAGCTTCCAACCAATGTCTGAGGAGGGGATGGAGAAATCTGACCCTCAGAGTTCCCTAGTGGATTGAAGCTGGATCACACACCCTTACTGGCTGCCTTCCCTTCCCTGCCTCCAGCAGGTGCTTCTTGGGGTCACCTCCCAAATATATATTTACACCTGAATCCTTGTCTCATGGTTAACATCTGGAAAAACCCATATAACACAGCAAGCGATGGATGTAAGTGGCCAGAGGGGTGAGATGGAAGCATTCTAGGCATGGGAATCAAAGGCAAGTCCCTTGGAGCTGCAAGATTTTGAGCCCAGGGTGTGAACTGAGAGGATTTTGACCTTCTTTACACTTGATGTTTTTATGGCTCTTATCATTATGGTGCTTGGCTGGCTTGTCACCATAGCTTCTCTTTGAGATCTGCCCCTGAGACTGGAGTCTTCTTAGTGGTTCTGGCCACTGGCAAGCCCCTTTGAGCTCCTGAGAGAAGTAAGAGTGTCTGAAATTTGGCTCATTTAATTTCATTGAGGCAGCAGAATCCACAGACCATCTAGACTTCATTTTGACAGGAGAGCTGAGAACAAAGGCTTCTGATAAAAAGAACACTCCATTCAGGAGAATTTAATATGTTCCTGGGAGGGGAGAAACATCAGTGGAAATTGAGCCAGTGCTCCAAGGAAGATGTTCTGCTGGGCCCTCCCTGGTAACCATGGGGATGGAGGAGAGTGGGAGACTGGCAGGATCCACATCCCATAAAAATGTTGGCTGCTGGATTGCAAGATGAAGGGCCTGCAGATAGCCTCTGACACCATGTAATTTATGGGGTAACCAGAAGTCCTCCTAAAGAGCTTCAGGGAAGAGGAGCTGTGATTCAGAGCCTCCAGGCCTTGGGTTTTAATGAGGCACTGGGAGCCCATAAAGATTTAGATCAGAATGATTTGCCCATTTAGGATGTTGATTTTATCTTAGTACCGCCCCAAAGGATGCTGCTGCTTCTCTGAAATGCCTCGAAGTCTGCATATGGAAATCCATAGCCCCGAATTTGAGGGGTATTTTGTAAGGGCCTGTCCAATGGGTCTGGAGGCTGAAACTCTTCATTTGACACTGGAAGCTGCTTAGTGCCAAGAAACTGAGAGAAGCTAAGAATTTCAAGCTGAAAAAATCCTTACAGAAGGGGATGCTGAAGTCCAGAGAGGTCAAGTGACAGATTCAAAGTCACACAGTAAGCCAGGAACTGTTAACATCAGTGATAAGATCAGGTAGAAGAAATAAGAACCATCAGTCTTTGCAGGGGAAAGGGCTGGCATGATTCCTTCTTACAAGGCAAAGAGCAATCTACAGGGTGCAAAAGACACAAACAGTATCTTTTGAGGCCTTAAAGTGTGAACCTTTAAATTGCTTTCCTACAAGCAAAATATATATTACAACATTTTCAGAATCTCTAATGGTTGGTTGAGCAATTAAGAGATAGCTTATTAATATATGGTGACTGACTCGTGAAATGGATTAAAAATGGCATCTGTGTGCCTTTAAGCTGAGACATTTCCAATATCTAGAAACACAAGGGTCTGAAATGAGATGTTGAGTGAACAGTCACTGGATCAAAGGATGAGTGAGACTTGGCTGTCTCAGGGGGACTTGGCCCTGGTCAGGGAATCTTAATTTTTTTTCCCTTTCTGATTCTAAAGATAATACATTTTTATTGTAGAAAATTTGGAAAACACATGTTCATTGTAGAAAAATACGTAGAAGAAAAAAATCACCTATTAACTACCACCTTCCAACCTCCCCAGAAATAACCATTCTTCACATTAGGATGTATTTCCAACAAGCCTTTTTTCCTTTTTGGTATATATGTATTTTCAAAAATCAGTGTCAGGATTAGAGGTTTGTATCTTGCCTTGATTCCAGCTAATCATTTAACAGTCTCCAAAGAGATGAATTTAGGTAGCTGCATTATATTCCATTGAAAGATTGTGGCATAATTTATTAACCTATTTCGAGGTTGTTTCCAATTTTTCAATATTATAAATAACATGATGATAAACATCCTGGTGCATAAATCTTGGGTGGCACCTCTTACTGCTCTCAGAGTCTGTTTCCAGCGATAGGATGCAATTCTGGCACCAGGCACCCAAAGGCTTCAGCTCCAGCAGCGCCCAGCCCAGCCCTGCTCTTGGCCCCATCCTGAAAGATGACCTAACAGGGTGGAGAAGAAAGCCTGAGTCTGTGGGAACTCAGTGACTGCACTGCTGAGCTGTGTGCCTTTGGGCAAGTCCTTCTGACTTCCTGTGCCTTGGTTTTTCCTTCTGTAAAAGGTGGAGCATGAGCTAGGTCATGGGATTTCAATTTTGTTTTTAAAAAACCCTTTTTGTTCAAAGGAAAATCTACATGGAATACTGTTATGTAAAACAGAAAAGAGTGGCTTGCCTTTGACTGGAGTCAGAGCTATGCCTGATCTCTCATCCAATAAAAATTATTAAGGGCCTACTAGGTGGCTGGCTCTGTGCTAGATACTGGGAACAGAGTATGAGCAAAAATCTTTGGTACTTTCCTACACCCCTGGGGGAAGGGGATGGGGTGCCATGGGGCACTGCTGACTGTACTGTGTTAAGACTGACACCATTAAGCACCTACCTTTTTATGACATTCATTACTTACAGACTTGATAAGGTAGCTTCTGCATTGGTTGAATTGCCCCAGGCTCTGCTCCCTTTTAGGAATAACCCTGCCTGATTCCACCTTATCTAATGACCCCTGAGCTCTGGGGTAGCTCCTCAGAGCCCCAAGGCCCAGTCTGAAACCTCTATCCACTCTGGGGATACCACTGTTGCTACCACTCATGCTGCTGCTGATACTATTCCCAGCAGCTTTTTGTTGTTGTTTTGTCCTGAGTTCTCCCTGCTCACCGGACACCATGCTTAGTGCTTTACATGCATTAACTCAGTCAGCCCTCACAGCCATTAGGCTGTGCTGTCTATCATCATCCCCATCTTACAGATGGGTAGACTGAGGTTCAGGGGTGCTAAGCTGCTCACCTGGGGTTACATTCCTTCTGCCTCCAGAGCCCATGCTCTTGCTGACTACACACTGCTTCTGGGAGCCCCTCTTGATGCCTCAACACACTGGCAAAACTCTCCCACTATTGGCTTATGCCCAGCCCCCCTCAACCCACCATAGCATCTACCTGCACTTCAAAGGGGGCTGAGAATGGGGCCCATTTAGGGGGTGATGCTGGCTCCATCTGGGGACAGGCATGGTCCTGAACGACTGGGTCTGGGCAGTGGTGTGAGTCAGGGCCGAGGGACCAGACATGTGTCTCTGTCTGGAATCCCTGACCCACCTTGAACCTTGCTTGATGTTCCCACTACCTCCTCTCCTTGGTGGAAAACTGTTGGCAGTTTTCTCCTTTCCTGCCATCTCAACTCAGGTATCTCAGTGAACCCCAAAATAATTCCTGGCAAAAACTAACTTTGGACTTAGGTTTCTCAGAGAACTCTGACCTGGGAGATCTGGGTCCTGGCATCAGCTCAGCCACATACTGGCTCTTGGGTCCCAGCTTTCTCATCTGTGAAATGAGAGGCTGACCTCTCCCCTCCTCCTTCAGGGCTCAGAGAGGCTCCTGATGAGAATGTGCTTTGTGAACCTGGAGTCCTGCACTTGGTGTAGGAAGCCCAGCTATGACTATTGGAACGAAGCTACAGGAAGTGGGTTCACAAATGGATGGTGAGTCCATAGGTCCTTAGGGGATGGTGAGCCCCCTTTTGGCTTTCACAGCTTGGTGACTGGCCAGTGGTGACCTCTGCAGCCCCTCTTTGAGCCTGAGTCCCCTTATCTGAAAGATGTGGTCATCTCACCGACCCAGGCGAGAGTCGTGAGGGTGAGTGGAGACAACACGCGGGAAGGTCATAGCACTACCCCTGGCACCTGGTGGTGCTCAGCAGGTGGGAGTCCCCATACCCTTCTCCTCCCCTTCACCAAGATTCCTTCCCTGGACAGAAGTGCCTCCCAGTGTAGGTTGGGAACAGCTAGCACCTGAGCAGGTGACAAGCCCCTGGGGCTGTGGGAGCAGGTGTGAAGATCCAGGGCCAGGTCCCCAGGCAGGCTCTGGTCTAGGCTGGGTGTGAGAGCAGTGGCTGTTGTCCATGTGGGGCTAGGGGCTGGGTGTCGGGAATGGAAGAGTGGAGCTCTTTTTTCTGTTATTTCCTAAATCTCAGGTGGAGAGCAGGTGGTAAATCTTCAAGATTTCTACCTTCCACTCTGGGGAAAGAGGTAGGGTGTGAAGAAGGAAAGAATGCTTGAGTTCCTGTCCTGGTTCTGCCACTGACCTCTGTGTGATCATGGGCAAGCCCCCTCCCCACTGTGGCACACAATTTCTGTACCATAAAATTAAGGTTTAGTTAAATGTGTGTTTAGCTGTTATGATCCACTAATCTGTCCCCCTCACCTGGCACCTGGCGGTGCTTTGCAGTGTCTGACTTCTGCGTGCCAGGGGGGCGGTTCTGTGCCTGCAGCTCACCACGCTCACTGGCCTGTGAAATCCCCAAGGGCAGGGACTGTGTCTGATCCATCTCGTCTGCGCCCTCCGGGGCCAGCCGCGACACTGCTCAGTTGTGTCTGGCTGAATGAGGGAAGGAAGTGCCCTTTGTGGCAGAGGAGAGAGGGGCAGGCTTGCCAGTGTCGCCTTCTGCCTGCCCTCCCCCACGACCAGCTAGGCTCTGAGTCTAGGGGTGGGTGTGATTGCTGTCAGGGGCAGAGGCAGTTTTTGTGTGATTTTCATTATTATTTCCCCCAGTGTGAAGCAGGGTTTGTCTGGGTGACACTAGACAATAGCGTACAGGGCTTCTGTTATCAGCTTCCAGATCTGTCTGTGTGGCCAGGCCGGGCTTCCGGAGGTCAGGGGCCTGGTTGGATTCCTCTCTGTATCCACAGTGCTAGTGCAGGGTCTGGCACAGAGTTGGTGCCCAGTGAGTAGGCAGAGGACCCAGTTCATTGCTGGGCTCCCTCTGACTCTAAACCTTTATTCAACAGCCCCACAGTAACGGTCACCAAGAGCCAAGCCCATGGCCAGGCTGTGCTGTGGGGGACAGAGATAAACCTGACTAATTTCTGACCCTCAGGCCCCCCCCCCCCCCAGTGTGGCCAGGGAGAGTCTGACAGATCAACCTAGGGCTGAGTGGACAGTGTGCTAGAGGAGTGGAGGACAACCTGGGGCTCGGGGAGCACAAAGGAGGGAGAGCACATCACCCAGCACATGAAACAAGTGTCTGAAACCATAGGCCCTGGAGCCAGAATGTGCGTGTTCACATCCCAGCTGTGTCCTCTCTCAGCTCTGCAGTCTTGAACAAGCCGTTTCATCTCTTTTGCCTCAGTTTCCTCATCTGCCAAACGAGCACTGTGCTTGGCAGATAATGATGGTCAATAAATGTCAGCCAAATGAAGAGAACAAATGGCCAGCCCTCCTTAGGGCAGAAGAGGGACTCCTACCCGTAGCCAGGATATATGGCCCTTGGGCATCTCTTCAGAATTCAAGAGCCCTGCCACTTAGTTTTAGCACTGCTGATGTTGGGCGAGACAGAGAGGGGCAAGGACTTGCCTGAGGCCACACAGCCAGTGGCAGAGCCAAGACTGAACCCAAGAGCTCCTACCTCCCAGCCTGAAGGACATGCCTCTTTCCCAGGCACTTCCCGTGTAAAAGCCCCCTGTCTGCGTGGTTGGACTGATCACACAAGGCCCATGTGAAATGCAGCTGGATGCTCTTCAAAATTTGGCTCAAAGTGAGTGTGCAAGCTGGCTTTCACTGGTCATTGGACCGGCCAGGATCATGCCGGTCTTCTTGGAATTTCAGAGTTTCTCTTTTTAAGTGAATTATGTTGGTTGGCTTTGCCATTTAAAAACATATCCAGGGAGGTGTGATCAAATGGCTTCTTTTTTCTTGATATATGTCATCTAAACAAGACGGAAGCTGGATTGTCCTTTTTGGAAATTACCTGCTCTCCTTCTGCTTCTCTTCTCTTCACTTTCTCTGCCAGATTTAAGGCCTTCTTGGGCATCCCTCCACCTGACCTCTCTTCTGGGCTCCATTCATCTTCATCTTTTTCCTGTGTTATTGCAACCACCTCTTCCCCATATCCTGGCATGTGGTTTTGTACATCTCATTTCCTTCTCTACCAAACTGAGGTGTATTAAAAAAAATCTGTTCTCACCATTTCCCTACTCCAAACCCTCTGTGGTTTCCCAGAATCTTCAGGGTAAGGACTAGTGTCTTTCCTTGTCATTTAAGGTCTCCCATGACCTGGCCTCAGCTAACCTATTTAGTTTCACTTCTCTCCTTCTTCCTAGATACAGATTCTTTATACCCTATAGGTAAGTCGGGGGGAACTAGTTATCCAGGTCTCAGAGGCTGAGAAGGTTGCTGCCACTGAGATCAGGTCCCTGGCAGGCAGACCTTATCTTAGTCTTCTGTGGCTACTCTGACAAATTGCCTAAAAAATAGAAACTTACGTTCTTAGAGTTCTGGAGGTCAGAAATCTAAGTTGAGTCTCACAGCGCTAACTCCCATCCCTTCAGGAGGCTCCAGCGGACGCTCCCTCTCCTTGCCTTTTCCAGCTTCAGGTGTTTATGAGCATTTCTTGGCTTGTGGCTGCATTACTCCAACCTCTAACTCCGTGGTCACAGTGCCTTTTCCTGGTCTGCGTCAAATCTCCCTCTGCTTCTCTTATAAGGTCCCTTGTGATCGTATTTAGGGTCCACCTGGAAATCCAGGATAATCTCCCCAAATCAACACCTTAAACTTAATCACATCTGTGAAGCCCCTTTTGCCGTATCAGGTGACATTCCCATGTGCCAGGGATGAGGACCTAGGTATCTTCAGGGTCATTCCTCGGCCAACCGCAGAGCTCAGAGGGAAACAGGATGCATTTCAAAAGCTCTCTCACCAATGAGACAGACTTTTTCCTGCCACCCTGAAGACCATTACTTACCTGCTGTGTGCAGCTTTCTATCCTGTTAGCTTGTATTTTATGGAATGGGGAAGATAAGAATTATTCTTTTAAAGTTGGCTAGGTTGGATCTTGGCTGACACTGGATATGCAATGACAAAATTATTGAGAAATTAATTGATGTCTTGTTTTGTTGACTCTTGTGGGCTTTCCAGAAGGAACAAAAGCATTTTCTCCCCAGGCTTTATCATAGCCCTGCATATCTTTCGACTCAGGGAGGAATCTGCTTGTTTTTCTAAAGGTCTGGGCATTTAATTTTGTTTAATCTTTTGTTCAGGAAGGGAAGAAGGTTTTCTGGTAACCTCTGGCCAGTGTGGAGAATTGGCTTCATGGAGGAGAACCAAGGCCCTCCTTGAATGGGGTTGGTTACCCTGGAAGGGGGCAGGTCTGAGGAGAGGGCATGAGGCTTTGTGCTCTGTGGGTTGGTAAAGGTACACTGCCTGCCTGTTCTCCCTCCCCCTTCCTCTACCTTCTGTAGTGGTGTGGTGGGTTCCTAATTGCATGGAGAGGCCTAACCTCATCACAACGTGGGTCCTGGTGGGGGGTGGACTGGGTGGGAGTGGCTGTGTGGGAGCCCAGGAACCCTGGGTGCCTCAGCAGAGACCCCCCGAAGGCTTTTCTTGGGGCAGAGGGGAGTAGGACGAGTGACTCTGAGATCTGGACTGTGTAAGCCTGGGGGCTTCTTGTACCATCCAAGGGAGGTGGAGGGGCTTCTTGCTGGCCATGGATGTTTATGGACAAATGAGCTTTATTGCAGGAAGCATGAGAGTGTCCCTGTTCCCTGTGAGCCATGGAGCAACCCTCAAGCCTGTTATAGACAAGGGAGGTAAATGGGATTGGCACCCTCCTTTTGAAGTGGAGCGGTAATCCATACCTGTGCGTCAGACTAGAGTCAGACACTGCCAGATGCAGCCATGTTCTCCAGGGCCTCTGTGTCAGCTGGGGCAGACACAGACAGCTACAACACTGGGGTGCAGAGCCTGTGGTCCCGAGATGGGGACAAAGAGATTGGGCAAGTGCCTGATTACATCCCTAGCTGTAGGGGTCAGAGAAGGCTTCCTGGAAGAGGGCCCACTCCTGCTGAACCTAAATGGAAGAGAATTTTGGCCCAGGAGAGACAGGGTTGGGGAAATGATGTCTCAAAGAGGAGATGGTGGTGGTGCAAGAGCCAGAGGAAGCATCCAGAGCACGAGCCACGTTACAGGGACATGAGGGAGAAGGCAGAGCAGGAGGTTGGGGTTTGGCTTTGGAGGGAGTTGGATGTCAGGCTGAGGCGGTAACAAAGAGAAGGCAAGAGAGATGTGATCAGTTCCAGCAATGGCTAAAGCTAAAGCTGGAAATGGCCTGGCCAGATGTCACCTCCCGGAATATGGGAGGACGCTCTCTAGGGCATGGTTGTGGTCACTTGTCTGCTGGGTCTTCCTCACCATGGTTGTCATCTACTAGAGACTTCCTCTTTCTGGATTCTGTGCTAGATACTTTACAAGTATTATCTCCTTCACTCTTCACAATAACCCCCTGAGACAGATACTAGTTCCATCCTCATTTAACTTTTGAAGAAAACTAAATACAGAGAAGTCAAGTAACTTGACCAAAGTCCCCCAGCTCATGATGGTCGGACCATTGAGCTCCCAGCAGATCTTGCCATCAAGGTGCCAGGCCAGTCAATAACACTAAGAACAAAGGCTCTGAGCAAGCACCTGCTCTGACCACCCACTGAACAAATGGGGAAACTGAGGCTGGGGGGCTTGACCAAAGTCACCCAGTAAGTAGAGGCAGAGCTAGAAACCCAGGCCAGGGCTCTCCATGCTCACTTCAGGAATGTACATGCCTGCAGATGCAGCAAACAGGTGGGATGCCTGGACGTGGCACTGGCCAGGTCCAGCCCACCGTCTTCCATCCATTCCCAGCCCTCAGCCACTGATGTGTTTGTGGGACCACAGGGGCCACTGGAGGACACTCTTTGTTGGTCACAAGCTAGTTTGTGACTCAATTTTTCAATATGTTTATTATATAATTTTATGTATATGTATATAGGTTGACACACACACAAAACAATATTTGCAATGTATATATTCAAGGCAAAGCATGACAGTAAAATTAGCCTGTGACCCACCACCCACCTTTGGAACTGGAACTTTCCTGGCATTCTTCCATATATCTGGGTGCATCTTCCCTATCTTATCTCCTTACCTCCCCAACAGGTGACCACAACCCAGATTTTGGTGTTTGTCATTTCCTTCCTATTTTGTAATAGTTTTAGCAAATATGTGTATATTCCAAAGCCATATGTTATTTACTTTTACCAGCATTTGAACTTCATAAAAGTAGTATCGTACTATATATTGTCTTCTGTGAATCCTTTTTTAAACTCAGTGTTGCTTCTAAAATCCATCTGTGTTTATGCATGCAGCTGTAGTTAATTCATTTTCCCTACTGTATAATATTCCATTGTGTGGACTGCCACATATTATTGGTCTTTTGCTTCTAGTATTTTGCTATCATGAATAATGCTGCTATAAACATTTTTGGACATGTCTCCCAGTGCACATGGAGGAGTTTCTCAAAGACATACCGTGGAGTGGGACTGGTGGATCATATAGTATATGAACAGTCAACCCTATAAGTTTAAGCCAAATCAGCAAATTCTACCCACTGCAGTGTGTGTTCCCTTTCTCCTCCACTTTGTGGTCTTCCTCTCTCCAGTGCCCCCTACTGGCAGAGGCTAAGAAGGCACCAGTTGGCCCGGCTGAACAAGAGCAGTCCCAGGTGTGCATCACAATGCAGAATTCAGAGGGGTAGGATTAGAGATGAGAGGCGTAGCAACTAATTTAGAAACATGTCAACTACGCTGAATGAATAAAAAACAACTGGGCCAATGTGGCCTGAAGGTCACAAGTTTAAAACCTCTGCAATGTAGCTTGATTTCCTATTGATTTTCACTTGGTCCTTCTGCTCTTGCCACAGGGAATAGCTCATCTTTCCCCAAACATGGTGCCCTCCCACCTCCAAGCTTTTGTTTCTCTTTCTCTCCATCTCAGTTTCCTTCCTTGCCTGGTTACTTTGCTCCTCATTCACGTTCTTGTTGCTGAAAGACCATTTGAAATCTGCTTCCTTTGTGGCTTTTTCTCTGATCTGTCCAGTGGAGGTAATAAAAACTATCCTTCCCTGGGGTCCCATGGCTCTGTATCTGCCCTCCGTCTGAGCACCAAGCACTGTTTCACTCAGCATCACAGTTGTTTTGGTCTCTGACTCATCTCTTCGCTCAGAATTTTTTCTTAAGTTTAAGAAAAGCGATGCAGCATTATGGGAATAGAGAAAATAATCCTTTCATATCGCACTGCTGGCACCACTTTTTATCATTTTTATGTATTCCTTTCTAGTTTTTCTGTCCATGTGTTTTGAATATGTAACAGGCCTGTAATGTTGTAGCTGATTTCTTTTTTTATCCTTGTTAGGTCAAGGATGTTGCTTCCATAGTCTTCATCACAATCTTTTATGGTTATGCATCATTCCGTTGTGTATTAGTAATCTTTTGGTTCCAAGTGACAGAAACTCAACCTAAATGAGCCTCAGCAGAAAAGGGATCTTTATGCAGAGGATACTAGGGCATCTTACAGAAGCCAAGTGGAAGCTTTGGCTGGGCCTTGGGGACCCCTGGAACAGGGATGCAAATGCTGTTGGTATTGTGTCTGTGTTGACTTCATTCTTTTCTCCCTCCCCCAGTTGATCTGCTTCCTCTGATTTTCTTGTCCACATGGCAGAAGACACCCACTCACCAAGCCCAAGCTTTACATGTGACAATCCAGCCACCCCTCAGAGACTGGTCCCTCCTTCTCAGGAGCAGACTGCACCATGTCATTAGGGACAGAGCCACGTTCTGCTAATGTGGGTCATCCTTGAATAACCAGTGAGCTGATGTAGAAAAGGGGTCCTAGGAAGAGAATCCCATGGTGAGGTTTTATACTGCCTCCGAATAACTGCTGCAGCAGTCATTGCGTGTATTAGCATATAAACTTTTCCTTATTTTGAATTATTTCCTTTGGTCCAATTCTTAGAAGTGGGATGACTGGATCATAAAGTTCATACATTTTTATATATGATATTATTACCAAATTGATTTCAAAGAGGTATTCAATTTCACTCCCATTGTGTGAGAGAGCCATTTCATTGTACCACTGAGAACATTGCACATTATGACTTGAAATTGATTTTTTACTATTTTAATAATCGTAAAAAGATATCTCTGTAATTTTTATTAGCATTTTTCTGCCTACTAGTAAGGCTGAAGATTTCCCCATATATTTGTTTTATTAGAGTGTATTCCCTTTTGTGAATTATCTTTTCCTGGTTTTGACCATTTATCTAGTGGTATGTTAATTCTGTTCATGTTTAATTGCTTCTTTCTTTTATGTGTGCATTTCACTTTCTCTACCTTTTTCTACCTTTCTGCATGGTCTAGCTTGTATTATGGTTATTTGTGTCCATGTCTGATCTTTCTTATTAGACTGTGAGCTCCTGGTGAGCAGAGCCAGCCCTGAGCACCAGCCTAGCATGGAACTTTGTCCTAATAAAGCCCTCAGTGATGGTTAATTGGATAAAATACGCATTTGGTTACAGCCTCCATTGTACAAAAGTAATTGTTCAGCCTGAGTGGTGTGTGTACAGGCTATGAGGATACAAGGAGCCCAGACTTCATTCATTCAGACTGAAGATCTGCTACATCCTAGGATCTAGGAGTATCCTGGAGCCACAGGACAGTGGAAGAGAGAGAATTAAACATTGATTGCACAGTTGTGAGAAATCCTACTTATGCCACAGAGTTCCAGAGAATTCTATGAACGCTAGTGGGGAAGAAGAACAGATCCAAAAAAGCAGAAATTAGCAAACTTTCTATAAAGGGCTAGGTAGTATTTTAGGTCTTGCGGGCCATATATAGTCTCTGTCACATAGCCTTCCTTGTGATTTTCTTGCCTGCCTGCCTTCCTTCCTTCCTTCCTTCCTTCCTCCCTCTCTTTCTCTCTTTCTTTCTCCCTCCCTCCCTTTCTTTTTTTCTTTCTTTCTTTCTTTCTCTTTTTCTTTCTTTCTTTTCTCTCTTCCTTTCTTCCTTTCACAGCCTGTTAAAAATGTAAAAACAATTCTTAACTCATGGGCCATGCAGAAATGCGAGGAATGATTTGACCTGATAATCAGATCATTACCTAGGGGGCTGAGGTTCTGGTGTCCACGCTGCTTTTGCAGCAATGTGACCTTGGGTGAGTCTCCACCTCTCTCTGGGCCTCAGTTTCCCCCTTGGTACTAAGGGATGACTGGCCTTGCTCTTGTTTAGTATGCTGTTTCTGGCAGCCTTGTGATGAGGCTGACTTGGGATCAAGATCAAGTTCAGCCCTGAGGACCACCAGAATGCTGCTGGGACCCAGTCTGCCCTCCCCAGGCACTGTCTTTCTCCTCCTCTTCTCCTCCCTCCATGGGGTCTCTGGTCTTTTCTTCTGACTCCTCTCCTCCTTGCATTTCTGCCCCACTCATGTTAAAAGATCCATGAGTGCTCTCCCATCCAGGCTTTTGTACCTGCCTGCACTCTTCCTGGGATACCCCTCCTTCCCCTCAGGGGATAACCCCTGCCAGCCTTGCTGGGGTATCCTCTCCTCCGGAAAGTGCCCCTCCGCCAAGTTCCTTCTACTCCTCCCACACTGGGTTGCGGTGGTGAGTTTTGAATGGGGTGGTAGTCCCAGTTCTGATTCCCCTTGGTACCCCATGCCTGTCATGGATCTGGACACTAGGCAGGGAGAATAGGTGGGCCTGGTGAGGGGCAGAGGAGGCATGGGGAACAAAAAAGATGATTAATGGAATGACTGAGCCGTATTTTGTTTTCTAGAAAAAGGAGGTGCTGGAGCTCTGGGGTTCCTTGTTAGAAGTAGCCAGTTCCCCAGAAGCTCTGGGCAACAAGTCCTCAAAAATTTTGACTTTTTTGGTGTCTTCTCAGCGCAAATGTGGAATTCTGAAAACCAGTCCACATCCATTGATGCTGGGCCCATGAGGGGACCAACCACCCTGATTTGCCCAGGACTGAAGGATTTCCTGAGATGCAGGGCCTTCTCTGTTAAAACTGGGACATTTTGTCTCCTTATCCATGGGTGCCTCTGATTTGCTTAGAAGAGCAATTATAGCTAAATTCTGTGTTGTCTCTGCCTTCTCCAAGTCGCAGTATGTTGGTCTTGTTCAGCCAGTGACTAGTTAAGGGCACTGAATACCTGGGGGAATCTGCAGAGCTGTGTCCTCCTGGGACAGTTACAGACAAATCCCCAAATGCCTGTCTCAGAGTAGTAAGTTACTTTTGACATTAACCCATTTATAGTCTAGATTTTGATGTGCACAGGGAATAGATTCTCCTGAGATAACTCATTTACTCAAACAATTGATGTGGAACAAACTCATGCCAACAGATAATTTGCCAACTTGACCACTTATTCAGGATGGTAGCCGATAAGCAGAGCTGATGATAGAATTTTCTAGTTCATCTTTTCCTTTCTTTCCTGCATTCTTTTATGCTATCCTTTTCCTCCCTCCTTAGACATCTGTTGAGCTCCATCTCATAAAGGGCATTGAATGGGATGATTAGAAGTTTCTACTTAATTCTGTGATTCACAAGAAGCCCCTAGAGTTTTATGAATGAGTGAGTGAAGGGTTCAGGGCTTTGGGCACTTGCTGTCTGGTGGTTTGGACCTTGACCTTGAGGAGAAGGTCAGTGACTTCTGGGAGGCCTTGTTTAAGCTGGTGGCCACGGTGGTAGTGAGAATTGCTGACACTCACTTGGCTCCTGTGTGCCAGGCATTGTTTCAGTTGCTTCAGGTCCATGGATGCCTTTACCCTTTACAGTCCTCAGTGCTGAGTGCTATTATTATCTCCATTTCACTGATGTGAAAACTGAGGTGCAGAGCAGTTAAGAGACTGGTCCAAGGTCACAAAGCTACTAAATCAAGCCAAGATTTGCAACAGGGAGTTGAGCTCCAGAGTCCATGTGCTCTCTTGCCTCTCAGGGCACAGGAAGAACAGAAGGAGTAATTTGGGGGCCAGAGCAGACCTTATGACTACTGAGGTAGGGAGTGAGGGAGAGGGTTACTGTGACGTGGCCCCAGGTTTCTGTTTTGGGTCACAGAGGATGGTGGGGTCCTTTGATTTGGCTTCTCAGATTCCAGGGCCCACCTTGGCCTTACCCTAGAGCAGTGGACCTCAACTCCATTCTGGGATGGAGGATCTGACTTCAATGTACCCTTTGTAGTTCTCTGGGAAATCTCAACACATTTAAGTCTATCATGCAACTGAGAACCAGAAACAGTTTACCTTTAGAAAATGTGGCTCCGCATTATGTGTGCAAAATATAGTAAAAACCATATGGTCGTGGAAAAGTTGTGGAACTTGCAATTTTATTCTGTTCCATTAATATTCATTTCTCCATTTGCCATTTGTTCACTTACTTTTTAAAAAAAAATTTCATCAAAAGTAGACAAGCAGTTGCAAGCACTAGTTTTAAGAAGAATGTATCAAATAAAAAATTTTAATTTATATAATTCTCCCTATGAACTTAATGTTATTATCATTATTTGGAAACCATTGAGTAGATGACCCCATCCAATTCCCAAAGCACCAAAGTTGGAGAACTGTGTCCAGTTGTTACATTCTGGAAACACTGTCCTTAATTCTCTAGTCCTCACTCACTGTGGATGCAAAGAAGTTTACATTAACAATAATAACTTGAATTCTGCTAGTTCTTCAGCCACCTCTTAAATTCTCTCTAAGTTGTTCCCCAGGGAACAACTCTCAGGAACACTCCCTGAGAGTGTCCCACATCTGTTCACACAAGGGGATATATATAGAGATGGTATGTAAACCTTAAGAAAATGCCTTTAAAAGTAGGAAGAGATGCCCTTCTTTATTACTTTTTGCTTGCTGGAATGCAGCTGTAATGGCTGGAGGTCCAGCAGCCACAGAGGACCATGAGTCAAATTTGGGAATGCACAGTAGAGTAGCAAGATGGAAGGAACATGGGTCCTTGATCCTGTGGTAGCTGTACCAGCCCAGTATTTCTTATTGCTGGACTTAAAAGCAGTAGAAGAATAAACTTTTATCTTGCTTAAGACACTATTTTTAGGGTTTTTCTTTTCCTCAAAGCGGAATCTTACCTCAACCAATATTGATGCCAGTGTGGAACTGTGCTCTCCTCAGTCCTCTTGACCAGAGCCTCTCTGTGTCCATGTTGGAATGAGGCAACGTATCACTCTCCAGTTCTGCTGCTTACTGTTCTACTTGGACTCCACAGCAAAAGGTTTTCAGTTTCCCAGAGTAGCCCTTCTCCTTACCTTCTTTTTCTTCCTTAGTAATGTGTTATTTCAGGCTTCTCATACTAACATACATGAAGCACCGGGGGAACTTGTTAAAATGCAGATTCTGATTCAGTAGGTCTGGAGAAGGGGCTGGAGAGCCTGCATTTCTAGCAAGTTTTCAGTTAGTGTTGCAGAGACTGGCCCAGACCACGATTTGAGTACTAAGTTGGAATGCTTGGCCGTGAGCTATTTGCAGGTACAGATGATGTGAAATCTTGTCTGTTTCCACAATGCCAGGTACACAGTAGAGACTCATTGTATGCAGAATGACTGACTGACTAATAGGCCATTAATATGCAAGATGCCAGTATGTCCTGCAGAAAGGAAACTGCCTCTCTGTTTACTATGCATATCTCAAATTTATTTTCACTGAAACCGAGTTTTCAAAAATACCTATTGATATTCCGTGGAAATAGTGCTCTGAGAAACTCACTTTGGCAGACCCTGATCTGCAGTGGGTCTTTGCTTCCCCTCTTAGCCAGAGTGAGCCAATTTCCCTTCAGGAGCCTCATATCCAGGATTCTATTTGGGTGTCTGCTTCAGCAATTAGAAGAAATTGTTTCAGTTCAGACTCCCTGTATCCTTGAGGGCCTGCAGACTCCTTGAGGGGACATATTTGAATACATTAAAATACAGGAGGGGCGCTATTGCCAAGGTGTTCATTTTTTCTCTTCCCCTGGCAGTGCCCAGCAGGCCTATGACCCCCTCAGGGCAATGGCAGCCTGAGTTGTTTGCCAATTAGCATGTTCCTGTGGATTTGTTCAAATGTCTTTGTTCCCAGGCTGAGGCAAGGAGGAAGTGCTGGGGAGAAAACTGAAGGAGTTTGAAGCCAGAGAAAAGGCTGAGTTTCCCTCCAGGGGTGTTGTTGACTAGGTGAAGCCCTAGAGCTTTTTCCTGTAAAAGAAGCCTCCTGGGCTCTGGAAGTTCTGCTTTGCCAGCTTCAAGGGAAGGAGGGAAGTTGGGGGCTGGGGCTTTGTCATCCCTCTGTGGGAGCATTCTGAGAAATGCAGGCCTGGCTGCCTGTTCAGGAGCCCCACGAGTGGCCTGCAGCCCCCAAGGAGACGAATTCACAGGATGAAGTCATGGGGTCTACATGAGCTGCATCCCCTGAACTTGGGCACTCAGCCCTTTGTCCTCATTTTAGGTCTTAACATCAACTCGGGATCAATAAGGAAAAGCCTATTCAATGTTCTGTTATATATGTCAGAAGATATGACCCCCTATGAAATAAAAGCAGAAAGCCATAGGAGTCGAGGCACAGACACTCTTTAAAAAGCCACAGAATGAGGTTTTTGTTTTTTTTTAAAAAAAAGATTAAATGAAAAGGGAATTAATGAGAAAAGGAAACACTGTGAGAGAAACTAAAAATGTAATCACAGAATTAAAACTCATCATTAATCCCTTGGTGAGATTAAAGAACAGAATTGGTGCTGTAAAATATTAAATCAGTGCTGTAGAGGTCAAGGTTGAAAACTCTCATCAAAAATGCAGGGGAAAAGATAAAGAAATTAAAATGCTGGGAGGAAAGTTTATAGATACGGAGACCAGAGAATAAAGCAGCACCAAGGAGACACTCCATGCTTCTGTGGGAGAGATCGGAGAGAAGCAATCATCCAATAGACAAGACAACAACACCACGCAAATCCTGAGGGTGTAGCTTGGAAGAGATCAACCTGTGCCAGGCCAGCATTGCTAAAGGTGGACCTATACCTCGACACCTCACAAAATGCTTGAAGAAGGAGGATTTTAAAAGCCCTACCAGGAAACATGTAGAATAAAGAGGAAACCCTACAATGAAAGAGAAATCAGACTGGCTTCAGACTCTTTTTGCCCTCAATTTCACCGGATAACGTCAACAGTGTTTTCAGGAGAATAAAGGAAAAGACTGCAATCCAATTATTTGATGCCCCACCAAGGTACATTTCATGTTTGAAGTCTCAAGAAGGATACTCTCAAATATGCAGGAGTGAAAAGAACATACCACCTTGTACCCTTTTGAAAAAGGAACTTGAAAAAGTATTAAAGATTGTCAAGAGATGAAGCAAATTTAAGAACTGAGAGTGGGAAACCCTGGTACAGGAGAACAGGTTGCTTGTGCCTGTTAAAAAGAGAAAAATATAAAAAGTTGTAAAAGTGGTCCGAAATAATGAATTAAAAATATTCTCAAAAGAGGCAAAGAGACTCAGGAAATACTGATTTATTCTTGACTGATAGAAAAAAATGTGGATTAAATAATACTTTTTGAATTATGTAAACTAGAGTTGAATTACAGACAGAATATATATCATATGTGAATATATAATATAAAATACATTATAATGTATAACATAATATGTAATGTAATATGTATATGTGTACACATACATACATACACACTCGCTCTCTAGGGAAGGTAAAAAGCAAAGAATACATGTTCCACACACTACATAGCAAACACTAGAAAGAACAAGAAAGCACTAAAATAATCTTTAGGTCTTTCAAGATTTAGTCTCTTAGTAACTTTCAAATATGCAATCCAATACTATTAACTATACTCACCATGCTGCACATCCTATGACTTATTTATAACTGGAAGGTTGTGTCTTTTGACAGGGAGAGTAGATTCCCCCCTTTCCCTGTCAGTTTTATTTATTTTATTTTAATTTTTTTATTGAAGTACAGTTGATTTACAATATTGTGTTAGTCATATGCATTATAGTTTATGGTGTATATTGTGTTAGTTTCTGGGTTTTGACACATGTTTTCAGTTGTGTCACAACCACCACAATCAAGGCATAAAATTTTTCTGTCACCCCCAAAAGTTTCCTGGCATCCCTTTACAGCCACTTCCCTTTGCACACCCTTGGTCATGGGCAACCACTGATCTGCTCTCTCACTGTGTCTGCTGCAGGTCTCCAGAGCTCCCCTGAGCATCTCTGCCATCTTTGGCATTCTGTACTGCAGATCTAGCTGTATCTGCCTCCTTGAACTCTGATCTGTCCCTCAACTCAGTAGGTTTGCTGGTCTTGGTTTGGGTCCCCCTCTCTGTGCTGTGGCCTGGAGACTCTCTCCATACAGTCAGCTGGGACAGCTGTAGCCTACCCTGTGTGTTTTCCTGAGTCAGGAATCATAGTCCTATATCCTGGGTCCAATATGCGTAAGAGATATTTTACTCATTTCATTTGGTTTTTAGTTTTTCAGGCTAGGAGGGCAATTCTATAGCAGTGAATCCTTCGTGAGCAGAAGTAGAAGTACTCTGACTCATAGTTTGCTGTTTGCCTGATGATCTCATGCTACGGGGTGTCACCAGAAGAAGGCACTTCAGGTACATTCAGGCTGGTGGCCACTCCCTGGTGGCAGGTGTACAGTGTCAGCTAAAACAGAGCGATTGTGTTTCCAGTTTGGAACCCATTGCCTCCCAAAGGCATGAAGAAATATACTGGTATATTTTAATAATAATTCATTTTGAAATAATTTTAAATTTAGTGAAAAGTTGCAGAAGCAACTGTACGGAGAACTCCCATTGTTGTCAATTGTCCCCCAGAGTCTCTGTTCCCTCTCTGGTCCAGGACCAACACAGGCTGACACGCTGCAGTTAGTAATCATGTCTCTTTAGTCCCCTTCAGTCTGGAGCCATTCCCCAGTCTTTCCTGCTCATGCACATCCCTGACAGTTTTAAGGGGCACAGGCCTTTCATTTTGGAGCAGATTACTCAGCCTGGGCCCCTCCAGTATTTCTTCATGTCCAGACTCAGGTCGTGCTTTCTTAGCAGGAATCACATAAAAATGACACCGGGCTCTTTCAGGGCACTGCATCAGGGAGCACGCAATATCAATCATTGCATCACTGTTGATTCAATTTTAATTACCTGGTTACATCGTTATTTCCCCAATTACTCCACTGTAAAATCACTATTTTACTCTTGGTAACTTGTGGGGACATGCTATGAGACCATGCCAATATTCACAGGTGTCTTTTTGAGGAAGTAAAACATTTATGATTTCACTTTGCCCTAAAGACAACAATAGAACAATAGCTATCATCCAATGAGCATTTATTATTTGCCAGGCACCATGCTAAACACTTTCCATATCTTAATTTAATCCTCAAACACTGTGAGGTAGGTACCACTTTTATTCCCTTTTACAGACGAGGAAACAGTTTGCGTGGTAATGGTGTGGGAGCAGGACACATTAGATGCCACCTATTTGGTCTTCTTGAGTACTAAACATTTTTTCCATTTAGTGCCCAAAAAACTATAAAAGACATTAGCCAAGAAAGAGTTAAAAGAACCAAACAGAAGTGGTTTGAATCTTTCCCTTATATCTCAAATGGTTCTGTTTTTGGCAACTAATGACCCAGAGGTTCCTTTTGATGCTTTAGTAGATAATACACCTTAAAATCTTCAGCCATTTAAAAATTTGGTCAAAGTCACTTATTTAAAGCCACCAAAGTTGTCAAAAATAACCCCCCCTAAAGCTCATTATTCCCACCAATGGTAGGTCAGGTCATGAAAGGAACATGAAAGAAAATGACTAAAAATGTCAACCCAGTCGAAGCCATCGAGAAATCCACCAGTGCAGGGACCACCCCAAAAGAGACCTCAAGGACTCTCTCTGTGTATAAAGAAAAACCCACCACAGGCATTATTAAAATATGAGAATTGATGGAACAATTTTGATACTGGTAAAAAGTTATGAGACTAAAATATTTTCAAATACCCTTGAGAAAGAGACCATAATTTTCTCATGTATTAATTATAAATTAAACACTGTCTATCAGTCTCTGTTTCAATTCTTAATGAGTATTTTTATCTGAGTTCATTTTTATTAAATCTCCCACGGGAGAAGAATAGTGGATTTGCAGACATTTTACTAGGGCCCATTTATCATGGGCCATTTGCTCTGGTTATAAATTTTGCAGTTTAATGACAATGAGTGAAGAGAGAGCAGAGCAAGAAGTGGGTGGAGACAGAAATTGGGTGGGATTAAAGGTGGGTTTACACAGAAAACAAACAGCATTTACATTTTGATACAGCTCAAAATGACCTGGTAGAAGTTCCACATTACATTGTCCTTTGAATGAAAATAGCAACATTAAAATGTACTGCTTCACTTACACCCCCATCACAACACTCATCTCAGCTCAAAGGATTTGTGGCCTTCACAGGCATAACACACATAGTTTGGGCTTTTTCTGAAGACCCTAAAAGCCATGGATTGGAATCCCGGGTTGTGAGGCCAACACGCTGAACCAACTGAGTGACCCTCGCTGACTGCCTGTCATCCAGTTCCCACTGAGTTTTGGTGTTCTCAATTCATCATTTAGGAAATGACTCTACTTAAGTGATTAAAAAAAAAACTTTGTATTATTTTTTGCTGTATGTGCACATGTGCACATGTGTGTAATGAGTGGAGATAAAACTTTAGTGAAATCTTCAAAAGGCCAGTTAACTAGTAGCGGTGGCGAGGGATGAGTGAGTACAGTAAATGCCAGCATCTTGTTGGGAATGTGATTCTAGAAATCACGAGCCTGCATATCTGAGTTCATTATTTTGGTGGCTCAGAAATATTTTGGGAAGTGTGGCAGAAGTGGCTGATTTTTCTGTCTTCTATGTAATAGAAAGCTGAGGGGTTTTTTTGCTGAGTACATGGCCTCCCAGAAGAAAGACTACATTTTCCAGACTTTCCTGCAGCTAGTTGCAGCTGTGTAATAACGTTCTGCCCCATGGGATGTAAGTGCTGTGTGCACCTTGGAGGCTGTGCCCCTAAAGGGAAGAGGCGTGTTCTCTCCTGCCCCTTCTAGCTAGCTGGAATATGGACACATGGTGAGTCATTTTGGACCAAGTGAATGAGGGAACCTCAGGATGGCAGAGCAACAAGAAGCCTGGGCCCCTGACAACTTGACAGGCGGAGCTGCTGTACCAGCCTGGACTTACGGTTTCTGATGTATTTCTTAACCAGTACCACAGTGAGTCCAGGACCCACTGTGATTGTTGCCATGCTTGTCTCCACCACCAGGCTGTGAGGTCCTTATGATGATCTGTCTTCTTTTTTCTCTCCAGTTCCTCATGATAGCCCCAGAATTGCACTGGGCCCTGGCACAGAATAGGTGCTTGTGAATGTTTATCAAATAAATGAAAGAAAGAATGAATGAATGAATGAATGGTAACGCAAACCAGCCTGTGGTGGGAGCTGTGATAGATGCATCAAAAGAACTGTGGAGGGAGAGCCACAAATTTATGTCTAGGAATTTGTATTTGTCTGATTGTGAGAGAAAACTCAAATCAGTGACCTAACCATATAGTGATTCATTTTCTTCACAGGGTGAGTGTCTGGGGGTGGGTGGTTTCTAAATTGGGTTTAGTGCTATCAGGCCTAAGTTTCTGCCAGTCACTTTGCCTCTTCCTCATGGTCACAACATAGTAGCTAAATTCCGACCATCATGTCTATGTTCTAGGACAGCAGGAAGGTCAAAATGGTGAAAGGGAAAGCCAGCTAAGCCTGTCCCCTCCAGATATTAGCAGGGCTCAGGACAAGAGTACGAAGTGAAACCCAGCTCCCATATGTTTATGTATTTAAAAGTTGTTAATTCACGCTTGCAGACTATTAAATAACATACCTTCACCTTCTTGCTTTGACAAATATACATTTAAAAGGACAAAATCTAGAATATAGTTTTTATATTACTGAAAATCAACAAAGCACCAAAGACAATTGAATTTAATTATGACTGATATATCTAGGTATTCAGTTGATGAGCTGACAAAGTCTGAATGAATAGTAAAAATCAAGGTATACATAATTTATAAATTATTACATATTCTATAAATTTTTTTTTGCTTTTATCTTAGCAAAATTCAATAATTATGTTATCAACAAGGTTTTCACAAATTTGTATGCTATTAACAGTAATGATCTAAAGGAGGGGTTGGCAAACTATGACCTGCAGGTCTGTTGCCTGTTTTTGTAAATAAAGTTTTACTGACAGTCAGCCAGGCTCATTCTTTTATATATTGTCCATAGCTGTTTTCATGTTACAGCATAAGAGTTGAATAGTTGTGACAGAGACCATATTGCCTATAAATCTAAAATATTTACTCTCTGGCCTTTTAAGAAAAAGTTTGCCAACTCCTATCTAAAGGGTTAAAAAATAAAATGCAATTGTAGTGAAAGTATACAGAATTTGAATATATTTTTTACCAAAAAGTGTTAGTTAAAAATAAGTGTAAGTTAAAGTGAACATAAAAACCAAAGAATTAAAACCATATTTCATATACACATTCTAGAGGTTATTTTTTTCTAAAGAAGTCATAATTATTTAACAATTAAAAGGTAAAATATAAATTATAATTTGTGTATAGCAACATTGTTTAATTTATTTTATTTAAAAATTTTTAGTTACATAAATCTTATTAAATATTTCTGTAAAAATGAAAACTTGGCATTCTATCATTCAACATCCATGTGACTGCCAGGGTAAGTGCTTCATACCCTGCTTTGTGCACATTCTGTCTAGACCTACACATACACAAGTTTGAGAGTAATATGAACTGTTGAGTGGCAACATGCTCTTCAGCTGCCATGTGCAACTGTTGAATGCCCTGGTAATAGTGAGTACCTCCGAAAAGGGGATGGGGCCTTGGAGAGGAGCAAGAAAATGGATGGTTGGTGTAGTAGGGAGATGATACTTTGATGTGTAAGAATATAACAATTATGCTACGTGCTGGGAAAGAATTAACAATTTTTCCCCTTACCTAAGCTCCTCTGCCATTCAGTCCTTCCTGATTTCAAAAGCAGCATTCATCTCCAATGTCATCAGGAACAGACACAAAATTTCCAGACTCAGTGTTGTTACAAGGAAGCAGGGCAAGGGATGTGGAAGTATATTTCCCTGGGGCCTGAATGGTGTTTGTAGTAAGAACAGATGTTTAGGGTATAGATTGCTTGCATCAGTGTTGAGTATGTGAGTGATCTCATGATACAGACCAGCTTTGTGTTTGTTAAGAATGTGTGTGAGTGCTTGTGTGTGCGCATGTGCGCGTGCACACGCATCGTATACGAGATCTTGTAAATCGTGGGACCCAGAGTGGGGTCTGAGAATGGCTTTCCCAGAAACCCACCCAAACGACTGCTGTTTACATTTCCTCGGCCACGACTGTATGCTGTGGCCCCAATGGTTGCAATGGAGCCTGGGCACATTGTTAACTCCTGGAAAACCAGGAAGGAGAATGACTATGATGTTGGCAATGAGTAGTCTCTGCCACACTGCCCTCACCCCTCTCCTCTTTCTCTCTGGCCTTGACCTTCTCCTCCAGCCTCTTTCCCCTGCCATCATACACAGGTCCTCCCCACAGTGCCTCCACCTTGAGCCGAGAGCCTCCATCTTCTATGCCACTCCCAGTCAGGGTTGAAATGTGTTGGACAAAGAAGCTGAGAGTGGGAAACCCCAGGTGTCTCCTCAGTGCTCCCCTAAGCCACACCACCAGGAGCATGTCATTGTTGGTGGGCCCAGCGGTTGTCACAGAGCTAATTGACATGAGCAGTGCAGGGACCAGGTGCCACCTGCTTCCCTGCTCCCCCTCCACCTAGGTGTGGAAGGACCTTATCACCAACTGGTAATGGACTGTTGTCCTCTGAAGAGCTGCCAGAGAGTTTGATGCATTCTTGCAGATCAGTGAGCTGTGTCTCTCTGGGAAAGTGAGGGCCCCACCCAGATGAACTGCAGGGTCCCAGCTCCAGCTGGGGGCGGTGAGGGTGGAGGTGCCTCAGTTAGTTCCCTTCCCCTCTGGGACCCTGCCCCTTTCAAAGGTAATGTAATAAAGAGAAGGGGATTTTGGGGAGTATGACTCAAGTCTGGGAAGGAAAGAAATATCTTTTTATGTAATCAGTTACTGGAGATATGCCAACAAGAAATCACCCTGTTGTGGTCTCGGAAGTATGCCAGTTTTTTAGATATTTCACCTGATCACAGTGATCTCACCTTGCTCCCCTTTACCATCTGACACAAAGAAGCCAACGAAGATCTTGCTATTTCTGTAGGAAAATTGTGTGATGTGCATATGTCTATGTATGTGTGTGCATCACAGTGAGTATGTATGCATGGTGTACACAGTGCATGTGTGCAGGATAGGGACATGTATGCATGTGCACATGTGTCTGCATGAGCACATGTATGCACATATATGCACTTGTGCATATGGGTGGACATTAATACACTTATGACAATTTCTATAAAGGGCAAGGGACCCATATTATCCTTTTAGTCTAAGAGTTCATACCAGAGTCCGTGCTTGGATGCCTGTGAACCCCCTGAGATTACATGCCAAAATGTTTTTGCGTGTGTATTTTTCTGTAAGCAAAGTCCTGGTTTTCCTTAGGTTCTCCAACTTCCCAAGTGGTTTAGGACTGTGATAGGCAGAATAATGTCCTTCCACAACCTAATCCCCAGAGCCTGTAAATATGCTGTGTTACATGGCAAAGCAGAATTAAGATTGCAGATGGAACTAAGGATGCCAATCAGCTGACCTTGAGATGGAGAGAGCCTCCTGGATGTCTAGGTTGGCCCAATATAATCACAAGAGTCCTTCTGAGTGAAAGAGGGAGGCAAGAGAAGGGTACCAGAGTAATAATGTATGAGAAAGACTTAACAAGCCATCACTGGCTTTGAAGAAGGAAGGGGACCATGAGGCCAAAGAATGTGAGCGGCCCCAAGAAGCTAAAAAGGCCAGAAAATAGATTCTCCCCTAGAGCCTCTGGAAAGGAATGCAGCCCTGCCAACACCTTGATTTTAGTCCAGTGAGACCCATTTCAGACTTTTGACCTTCAGAACTACAAGAAATTTGTGTTGTTTTAAGCCAGTCAGTTAGCTGTAATTTGGCACAGCTGTCATAGGAAACTAACACAAGGACTGTTTCTTTAGTTAATATTACTTCATGCTTCTGAGCTCTGTCCTGGCTCCCTGAGTCCTCCCCACCAATCTGGAGGTGGGACTTGCGCCTCCCCTCTGAGCAGTAAGAAAACTGTGGCTCAGATAGGTGAAGTTGCTTGCTGAAACTCATTCAGCTATTAAGCGGGGGAGGTCTCTTTTATGCTCAAGGTGGGCAAGGGGTGGGTTTAGCAAAGAGTGGGGAGACCTGTGTCTTAGCCAAGGTCCATCCTAACTTGCTGTATGGCTTTAGGCAGGTCACCTTCCCTCTCTGGGCCTAAGTTTCCCCATCTTTAAAGTGAGAGAATTGTACTAGAGCATGTTTGGTCCTGATGCTCAGTAATTCCAGGCAATAAGATATGTATATATGCTCAAGTGGCTTATTAAGACTCCAGGAACAACCAGAAGGAAGGAGGCACTGCCCCCCCCCCCCACCCCTCATCCCTGCTTCCCAGTCTTCATCCCACATCTTGTTGCCTGGGGGCCAAAACAGCTGGAGGGGGTGCCCAATGGTGATAGTGATATTGCTGAGGGAAGAAGAGAATGGAGTAACCAGCTAGGATGTGAAATTAAGAGTGTGAGAAGTAGCAGGGGAAGGGAAGACCCCTGGGGGGAGTGCAGTGTCTCCCCACCTCCAAAGTCCCCAAGATGCCACCTTGGATCATTCTAGCTCTGCTGTTTGATGGTGAGGTTTGTTTTCACTGGCAGTCATATGTACACAGGAAATAACCGGATCCCCTTCTACTACCTGTTCCCAAGAGTCTGGTGGGCTCCTCACAGCACCTGGCATACAAAGAGCTTGGCCTTAGAGTCAGAGGGCCAAATCTACCAGCCTGCCTGGTCACTGCCTTTCTGGGCTACAGGGAGGAGTTGGGAGCTATCAAGGTGAGACTGAATTGTTCTCACTAGGAACCTATTGCTCTTGAGCTCTTTCCTTCATTCTGGGGAACCGCACATATTAGTGTATTTTACTCATCAGGTGGCAGCATATGGCTAGTGCACCATCCATTCACCCTTGGACCTGGTGCTCCAGTCCCTTGCTACTCCTAGTGTGGTCTGCAGCCAGCAGCATTTGCGTCCCCTGGGAGCTTGTTATAAATACAGGGCTGATGAGGACCATGCAGAGCCCAGGCCATTTCAGGGCCTCACTTCAGCACTCTCCACTCTGGAATTTCCTGCCCAAAGGGACCAAGCCTGCATTCAGGACCTACTGGCCTCTTCTGCAAGGTCACTGCACCCCAGCCCCAAGGAATGGTCAAAGGGTAACTGTGCAAGTGAGAAAGGGGATATGAGGGTGCAGAGTGGATTTTGGACATGAGGGCTTGAGTAGGAAACTTACATGTAAATAAGATCCTTACAGTTCGGGATGGAGTCATGCAAGAGGGTGGGAAGAGAGAGGAGCAGGTGCTGTGGGCTGCAGGTCTCCTCTTTTATTTGTCCCGGGTTCTTAAATTGTCAAGTGTGGGCCTATGTGATTTTATAAAATAATTGTTCTAGCAATGGGTTGGGAACATATCTGTCTGTGGTAGTCTATGATTTGATTCTTTTTTTTTAAACATTTTTTATTGAGTTATAGTCATTTTACAATGTTGTGTCAAATTCCAGTGTAGAGCACAATTTTTCAGTTATACATGAACATAGATATATTCATTGTCACATTTTTTTTTTGCTGTGAGCTACCACAAGATCTTGTATATATTTCCCTGTGCTATGCAGTATAATCTTGTTTATTTATTCTACATATACCTGTCAGTATCTACAAATTTTGAACTCCCAGTTTATCCCTTCCCACCCTCCTCCCCCTTGGCAACCACAAGTTTGTATTCTATGTCTATGAGTCTGTTTCTGTTTTGTATTTATGTTCTTTTTTTTTTTTTTTTTAAGATTCCACATATGAGCGATATGATTTGATTCCTAAGGTGGGGGAAGTTAAAAGATTTCTTAAAGGAGAGCGCATTGGAGCTGGGCTTTGACAGATGAGTAGGAGTTCAGTAGGTTGAGACAGGGTGAGAGAACTACGTGAGCAAAGACTGGAGCTAGAGAAGTGTGAGATGTTTGTGGGAAAGGATGAACTTTATGCTGGAGTATTCTTGCTGTGGGGCCAGATCATGTAGGTGAGGAGTTTGGTGACAGGAAACATTAAGGATTATGAGCAAAGTGAGGGCAGCATTTTAGGAGGAGTTTCAGATGGAAGCATGGGGAGTAAGTGGCGGGGGTGGGGGGCAGATCAGCAGTGTGGAGACCAGGATTTGACCTGAACTGAAGCAGAAGCAGTGTGACCTGGAAGAAGTGGACTCCAGGGACATCACGTAGATGTTCACCTAGACTTGGTGATCAGTTGAATGGATGCAGAGTGTGAGTGAGAAAAGACATGTCCTGATTCTTTAAGCTGCTATGACTGAGTTTCCTTCCCACAGGTGGGAGATATTGAAGCTGATATGCCTGGAGCAGGGGGCACCCAGGTGGAGAGCTCCAGAGATGCCTGGCTGGATATAGACTTGGGAGCCATCAACAGACAGATGGTCAAAAGATGGGATGACAACATGAGAGGAGAGAGGACAAGACTGTCCTTCAGTCTGTACTGAAAGGGATGCCATCAAGAGGTGCTCAGAAAGGAGACCTGGGAGGTCATTGACAAAGCCTGACCACTCTTGTATTATGGTGCTAAAGTGCCACCATGACTACCTCCATGGAAAGGATACCAAACTGGTCACAGGGACACCTGTGGTCTTGTGAGAAGAGGATTTGGGAGATGATGACCTAGAGGCACAGGGACAGTGAACAGCCTACCATACCCCTAGAAACTCAGGGCTCTTTTGGTTGCAAGTGATTGGAAATCTGACCCAAAGTCAATGTATTGGCTCACATCCCTGCACAGTCCAGGGGTAGATCCAGCTTCAGGTATAGCTGGATATAGGATCTCAAATACTGTCAGGGTGCATTTCTTTGTTTCTCTGTCTCTCAGTTCCTCCTCCTCAAGATTGACTCATTCTCAGACAGGTTTTCCCCTTTGGGTTACAAGATAACTTCTAGCAGTCCTTGGGCTACATCCTTTCACATTCAAACCCAGCAGAAAGGGACAAGAAGCTTTGCCTCATATTCCCAGCAGTTCTGATGATCACTCTGATTGGACCACCTTAGGTTAAGGGGTCTCTCCAACCCAATCACCATGGCCCAAGGAATGCAATGCCCATTGCTGGACCAGAGAGTAAGGGTCTACCTAGACCACTTGGACTAAAAGTGGGGTACATAGGCCCTCAGAGGAAAATCCTGGTTGTCCCTTTTGAAGATGGATACTGTGAGGCAAAAAGAAATGTCCATTCCATCTTTTTTCCCAAGATAATTCTCTATAAAAAAGAAATAGGGAAACTTTCCAACAGCATAAGCAAGTTTATATAGCAAAATGATAAATTCAGTCATTATTTTTTTTAAAAAAGGAAAACACATGATACAATGGTTAAAAATATCTACTAAAAAGGAGGTCAGAAACTACACTGAGTGTGCAGGAAAACCTTTATGTCTGGAACCACGGAATTGCATTTAACTTTGAGCTTCCTAGTGGCCAAGCAAAGAGAAGTCCCAATAACTCATGGAGATCTTGTTGGCTGAGAGAAACAGATGGCACTGGGCACTGATTCCACATCCAAATAAGGTATATTGCTTAACAAAACGATAACGTCTCATTGATTTTTGTACAAGATGCTGGAATGGTTTTCTGTGGCTCCTCCTTCTAGATTTCCTCCTGCTAAGTGGACAGCGTAGCATAGTTCATGCTTCAGAGGGTAAAGAATTGCAGACCCCAGGCCTAGTCTCTACTGATTTATTCAGATCCAGCAATTATGCAGGGAGAATCAAGGGAATGGCTGGGTCATCACCAGATCCTCAAAGCTTGTTGGACTTTTGTGGGTTGCTCTGTCTGTACTGGAAATTAATGCAAAGGGAGAGGTCTCTTTTGTAATTAATCAAGCAGTAGTGAGGGCAAGTGCAGGAAGCTTGCGTTTCCTAACACATCAAACAAAATGGCGCCCAGCAGCCAGCGACAGCAGCCTTGGAGAGGCTGGCCAAATTGGATTAGCAGACCAAATGTCTGTTCTAATGCCTGAGAGATGGACGAGGCACTTATTAAATGGTCCACAGGCAGGGATGTTTCGAGTACTTAATCAACCCTTCATTTCCCTCCTCCAGGGAACAGAGAAGCCTCAGTGCAACCCATGGTGAAAAATTACCAATCCCTGCAGGATCTCTCCCTGCCATTTTCACTGCAGAATGTACATGAATTATAGCAAGAGCCCAGAGAAGACAGTGTAAGGATACTCGGCCATGGGGCAGTGGAAACCACATAGATCTGGGGGCAGGAGTCCTGGGTGCAAGGCCCGACTCACCGACCTGCTCACTGTGAGGCTGTGGGTCCATCATTCCCATCTCTGGGCCTCAGTGCTCCTTTGAAGGCCTCCTCGCTCTGAGGGCTTGAAACAGGCTCTGAGGGCTTGAAACAGCCTCTGAGGATGCTTACGGGCGGCAGCAGGTAAAGTGGCTTGTGTAGGCAGGTGCTTTTCCTGGGATGAGGACTTACTCTGCGGGGTAGAGAGGCAGGGTGCCCTTGAATTTTCTCCTTGTGATTTTAATTCAACATCAGCCTGCAGGGTGGAAAGCTCTCTTCTATTCTCTCATCATCTCCCCTTCCTCTTTTCTTGATTAAGAGACTTAAATTTTAGAGCCAGAGATCACCAAAGAGGCCTTCAGGGGCCCTCTTTCAGAGCCCTGGAGACGTCCCCCCTATTCTCTGGTAACATCTCTCCCAGGGTAGCTTTTGAGGTGGATTCCCCTTCCCTTGCCCCCACTTCTCTCACCCAAAGATGACACCCTTGATTATGCCCACTTTTCCCCTAGAAGGAGAAAATAAAGGTAGGGGGATAGGGTCCTGTGTTAGACTGCATCAAAGCTCATCACTGCCAGCTACATGGTGACTTTGACCTCAGCCACCCCAGGCCCATCCTTGTACAGTTTGGGAAACTGAGGTCCAGACATAGGAAGGGCTTTGCCCAAGATCCCAGGGTGAGTTGGCCATGGAGCCAGGGCTGGTCCTCACCAATACACTCCTCCCCTTTGCCATGGGCCCACCCACCTAAGCCAGGAGAGAGGCCACCACTGAGCCTGGTCAACAGGGGAAATGGTCTCAGTGGAGCCCACCATCCTTACCTTGAATGCCCCTCTCCAATTCCTGAGGCCCGAGATCCCTTCTTGGTCACATGGATGGTCCCTTTGCTGGGTTCCATGTGCACTGGGAGAGTATCCTTTGTTCTTTTCCTCCCAGGAGAATTTCCTATAATTAGAGCAAGCACCCCCACCCCCAGCACAGGGCTGCATGGTGGGACCTGCCAGGTGGGTCTACTTTACTTCAAGGAAGTTTAGTAAGCCTTTCCATAACAATCCTTATTAAGAGCCAAATAGAAACATTAAAGAAAGCAAGATAGAGTCCTTGGGAAAAAATCAACAAACAAACCCCACAAACTTCTAGTTAGAATTTGGGCCCTACCACTCTAATCTGTCTGTTATCCATCAGTGCTGGACCTCATCCCACTGTCATCACCACACTTCAGTAGAACGCTTCTTTCAAGCTGGCCACAGCATTTTTCCAGGGTCGAACATTTTTGATGTTCCTGCTAACAGGGGACTCATCCTCACTCTCCACAGTTGGGATGCCCAGTGCAGCTTCCACCATCAAGCCCCTCTGACTCCACAAGACTGACAGACAAGACGGTTGGAGAGGGGAGTGAGAAAGTGTCCCTGTTGGGCTCCGGCTGCCCCTCCTGCATTAAAGGATCAAAGGGAGGGATGAGTTATTGCCTCAGCAGGTTGGGAGTGGCCCTGCTCCCTGTCTTTCCTGGTAGGAGCCGATTTCTTAACTGATTTATTTACCTCCCTGGCCCTTTCTTCATCTTTCTGATTAATAGTTAGTTGGGGGTTCTGGGAAATTTACATCCAATTGT
Organism: Camelus bactrianus; assembly: GCF_048773025.1. NCBI lineage: Eukaryota > Metazoa > Chordata > Mammalia > Artiodactyla > Camelidae > Camelus > Camelus bactrianus. Next base: position 47,670,236 of record NC_133542.1, read on the forward strand.
TACCATAGCAACCAGCTCTCTCGCACAGTATCCCATAGAAAATGCATTTTGGGCCTTCTGAAGGAGCTGGGTTTACAAGAATCCCAGCGTATACCAGGGCAGAATGCACACAATGATATTCTACTGAAATGAGTAAGAATTACAAGCAAGGATATGAAATGGTCTTATGCATCATAAATTGGGAAGGATGATTTTAGTACCTTCCCTCTCCCCTTTTTTAATCTCTTTCATTGGACAACCCTCCCTCTCAATGTTCTCTTTTAGGTCCCCAGAAATTTAGTTCCCCATGGGACAAAGGCAGGACCAGTTTTTTTTAGCAAAGGAAGAATTTGTAGCAGGCAGAGCCATCTGAAGATCCAGTTGGCAACCTTGGGAGGTAGTGATCTCCCCATCACTGGAGGTGTGTGAATAGGGGCCTGCTGGAGGGCTCTAAGGAGGATTGCACAGAGGACGGGTGAGGGCTGGTATATGTGGAATCTCTGGGTCCCATCAGCGGTGGGATGGAGGAGTTGAACTGAGCCTGCTTCTGAGACGTGCTCTCATCTTCCCCCCAGCTAAGCAGAATGTCATTTTGGGGCATTTTAGCCCCCTGGGCACCTGGGATGTCCTTTGTGTTCTCATAAACTCAGTGCCCACACCCTGCCTGGCCCATGGATGAATGAATTAATTCCTTAGGATTTTATTAAGTGTGTGAGCAGAATCTACTACCTGTTTATGTGTTCTTTAATTATGATAATAAAAATCAACATTTTAAAGCATGGCCAAATAACGGCATGAACTGAAAACAAACAAACAAAAAATGGCATTGCTTGTAAAACTCCATCCCATGTGTTGGAGTCATTCCCTGAATTACAGCTGAGGTATGAAAGTGTTTGTCCCCTACAACCACGTGGAAATGGGGAGGCTATGTGGTGTAGGGGAAAGCTCTGCCTGAAGGGACAGGAAAGCCCCTCTTGGACAAGTCCCTTACCCTCCCTTCATTCTCTCCTCTGTGAATTGGGAGTAATGGAATCCATCAGGAATGGACAGCTGGTTTTCACTTATGACTGGCTCTGACTGATGAGTGGAGGCTGCCCATAGTGCTGTGTACTGGAGAATTCAGTTGTTTCTGGGCTCAGCTAAAGAGTGTGTGGTAATAGATTAGCAATGTCTGCCCTGTGCACCAGATGGGAGGACGGTGGCCCATGTGTCATGTATTTCCCATCCCTGGACTAGGTGATCCTGGAGAACCCTGATGGCTCCAGATGCCAAGACTTAATGCTTCTAGGTCACCTCAGTCATTCCTCTGCCCTCTTCTTGGCCCTTCTCTACTCCTGAGTCTGTAAAATTATGAGGAAGCTGTGAGGCTGCTGCTTCAAAACCTTTTTACATTTTCTGTTCTAAATAGAATAATCTATGTGAAAGACATCAGAGTTAGTTTGTAAATGAGGCAGATTAGCAGAGAAAAGCAGGATTTAGATTCCAAGGAACTCATGGCCTGCAGCAGCTTGCAGGAGAGCCACAGGCAGAGTGGGGACTGTTGAAGTCTTTGGAAAAGACAACAGTAGATGGGCTACTGCAAGGAGTGAATGGATTCAGGTCTGTAGGGATTGATTTGGGGTGAACAGCTGCATTCCAGGACTGAGAGTCCTTCTTGGCAGCAAGAGGCCATTCACTTGAGGGATCGACACCGTACTGCTTTCTTGGGTAAAATACTCTCCACTCTGTTCCCCTTGTCTATCCTCTGGCCTCATCTGCCTCCACTCTCCCCCATCCACCCTGGATTCCAGTTACACTGGTCTCTGTACCATTCCTACATGTGCATATTTTTTCTTAACCTCATGCCTTTGCCAGCACTGTTCCAGTCACCTGACATACTCTTTTCCACTCAGCAGACTCCTATTCATGCTTCAAGAGCCAGCCTCAAAGTTATCTCTGAGATGCCTTCCCAACCTCTGGACCATGGAGACTCCTGCATCCTTAGCCCCTTCTCTGTGTTTAGACTGGCAATGTTTTCTGCCTTCTTGGTAAATCCCTACTTTGCTAGGTTCTGGGTCAACCTGAACACAGTGGAGTGAAACATCTTAGAACATAGTCATTTTGTGATAGAAAATAAAGATGGTTTAATTCTCTGAGGAGAGCAGGAAATTTAATTTCTATAGGAGTCCTCCCTGGAAGCTCATCCCTCAGCAAAGGGCTGCCTGAGGGTACAGGATGGATTCCTTTTGCCTGTGCACAGGCCTCTTCTGGGCCTGGGCTGGGCTGGGGGATGGCAGGGGTTGCCCTGTGGCTGGGCCTCACCTCACGAAAGGCCTCATATTTCATCTTTTGATGTTATCTCCAAAGGAGGCTATATGGGTTATATGTTCCATCACAGAGGTACCCTGACCAGATGAAAGCAGAAAATGTTCAGCCAACCAAGTAACACTTGCATTTCATTACCAAACCACACCACTTGTGGTGTGCTATAAATTAATATGCTTTTTAAAATAAATGCTGTGATTATCTTGTGATTAGCAATTATACTGCATTGCCTTTTCTTTGGTATTAAAAGTGAATCACTTAATAAATGTAAAGATTTAAAATATGTCACAATTTGTATAATTGTCTCTTCATATTGCCACTTGTTAGTATACAAAGCACCTCAAAAATTGGAAGTGGCCCAGGCCTCTCTTAGCCTCTGAGAAGCCCCACTTGCCTCCAGTTAAGAAAACAACAGCTGTGTGACCTTGGGCAAGTTGCATAAACTCTTTTCCCAGCCTCAATTTCCTTACCTGCCCCACTTGCAAAATGTTGAAGACAACGCTGCCTTGCAGCATTTCAATAATGAGAAAACTGCATGGAATACGTAAAGTACCCAGCAAAGTTTCATATATACAGACTTCCCTGTAGATGGCAGGTGCCCAGTAATTTGTAGTGGTGATTATCATTATTTTATCAAAATGCCAGTTTATTTCTAGCTGTTTTGATGCCGAATATTCCTATATCTGTTATCTATTTTTGTGTAACAAATCACTTCAAAATTTAGTGGCTTAAAATAACAACCATCTATCTAATCCCAGGATTCTATAGGTTGGCCTTTTAGGCTGGGCTCAGCCAGCAGGTTTTCCAGACTCAGCTTTGATTCCACCTGCTTTTGTGCTCAGCTATGGCTGGCTTTGCCGATTTGGGCCGAGCTCTTTTCGTGTTTGGGGGCCTCTGCTGGGACAACTGGGCTGACTTACTAACTCATCTCCAGCAGCCTTCCCTGGGCTTATTCACATGGCAAGGACGAGAGTCCCAAGAGAGTGAGTGGTAGATGCAAGGCCTCTTGGGGCTAAGGCTTGAAATTAGCACAGTGTCACCTCTGCCACAGTCTATTGTTCAAAGTTAGTCATGGTCTCGGGGAAACAGAACGTACGTCTTGATGGGAAGAGCTACAAAGTCACATCCACGAAGAAGCATAGATACAGGAAGGGAAACACTGGGGGTCACTTTTGCAAACAATCTACCATAATTCCCCCTTTTAAACAAAAATGAGAGCCTTGAGTTTATTCCCTGTGTGCCCCAGTAAGCAAGCGGGGATGAAGTCTGTTCTTTTCCACTGTCTGATTCAAGCCTATTATTAGATCTAGCTTAATAAAATGAATTTCACACCTGGATTACTCGCCACTAACAAACACTTTGTTCTTATCGATGCCTGGGACAAACACCTGGGCAGCCTGGATTTGTAGTTCCATTACCTCCAAGCACAATAATTGTTAATTACTTGCTTTATTTAGTTCTGTTGCGTTTGCCAATAGTCAATTACCTATGTTAGGTTTTCTTGTGATCAGTGGGGCTTATCCAATATTGCAGCTCAGCTCTGTTTTTGTCTCAGAGATGTCTTTTCCAAGAGAGTTAAAGAAAACCCTTGTTCACTAGTTTATTGAATATTAGCCTTTATCTGTTTATTTCAAAGGCTCCTTATTCACTGCTGCAAGCACCAAAGTGCTCAGGCTGAGCTCTTAGAATCCAACAAAAGACTAAAGATAAGCCTCCCCTTTGCCTGATCTGGCTAAATCCCAGTACATGGGATAGAGGAAAGAGCGAATCATGGGATCCTGGAGCATTCGTTTAGCTCATGCCTAAATCTCTGAAACTGCCTTATCCCCTCTAATCCACCCTCCTTGCAGCCAAGAGACCTAACGCAGAGATCTGATTGTATCACTCGTGCTAGAGAGCATTGACAGACCCCATCCCTAAATGCTCCCTATGCTCATTGACAGACCCCATCCCTAAATGCTCCCTATGCTCATGCCCTCCTTATATGACTTTGCAGGTGCACGCCTTTGAATCTGGACTAGGCCACGTGATGTCCTTCGGTCAACAGAATGAGGTGGAAGTAACAATGTGCCAGTTCTGAGCCCCAGCCTCAAGATACCTTGCATGTCTCCTTTTGTACTCTTGTGCCGCTGCCATTACCATGAGCAAGACATGCCCACGCTGGCCTGGTGGTCCCAGGAAGAAGATAAGAGACTCCCATAAGGAACCAAACCACTTCAGCAAAGCCCAGCCAGAACCAGCCAACCCCTAGCTGACCCCAGATGGGTAAGTCATGAGCACAGATTGCTGTTTCAAGCCACTGAGATTTGGGGTGGTTTATTATGTGGCAAAAGCTTACTCATCATTCTTGTGATTAAACCCCAGCACTGGTCCCCTGTAGCTTGAGGTATAAAGTCCAGGCAAAACCTTGCCATATCTGGGCCCAGCTACTTCTCCTGTCTTGATGCCTCCAGATCTCCCTTTTCATTTTACACTTTAGCAATGACCCCAGATGGCTTGCAATTCTTCAGATGCATCATGCTGGTTCACATTTCTATGCCTTTACATCTGGTTTGCCCTCTACCTGGAATGTTGTTCTCCTCCCCTTTGTCTGCCAGGAAAACTCCTATTCAGCTGTGAAAACCCTTCTCAGGCATTGTTCTCCAAGTCTCACTTTACTCTCCTCTGTGGTAAATCATCTTCACCTCTGTGAGAGGTCTAGACTCATATATATGTCTGTTGTTACCATGTGACGTGGTGTTATGATATGGCCTTTTAGTTTTGCTTTTGGCCATTTTTGCCGTCTATTTGATTGATTCACTTAGGACTAGGATAGCCTTAATTCATCAGTGTATCTCAGTGCCTAGAGCAGTGTTCTGGTTCCAACAATGACTGATGACTAACGGAGATGTTAGGATCCCTCCTAGTTGGGGAGATTGCCTACAATGGGAAGATGGTTATTTCTTGCTTCCTTACCCTGCCATCCCACCAAAACTCACATGGTGGAATTTGCCTGTGTTGTGTCTTTTCACTGAGGGTCTAATTCCACCATAGGGGACGCTCAAGTGCTTAGTGAACAAATGAGTCCTTGGTCCTCTGTGTCCCGCCATGGGTCTATGAGCTCCTCCAAGGCTGAATCTGAGTTTATCCACCCCTGCGTCCATTGTGCTGGCACTAGGCCTATACATAAGTAGTTTCAGAAAATCCATTTAAAGTTTTTATATTTCTGGAACTTCCATCAAATACCTGGCACCATTCTGGGTGCTGCTGATTGGTGGTGACAGAGATAGACATGGGTCCCTGCCATCCATGCATTCCAACTGAGGAGACAGGAAAAAGGATAGTAAACAACTCAGTTAAATAAAACGTGTCTGTTTGTTCCCATGGCTGGAGGAAGCTTCTGGCATTTGGAGGTTATTCGTGAGTAGTGTCCAACTTAAAATGTAGCTATTTGTGAGGAGTGTTTGGGAGCCGAGGGGCATCTCAGAAAGAATAGTTAGTTTTTCTCCAGAAAAGTGAACCCTGAGATACAACTAGAAGTCAGTGATGGCTGGTCCTACAACAACAGCCAGGGTGCACTGTGGACAGAGATGGGATGATGGTGTTGAGGGGGAAACAATGTCATTTTGAATATGAGCCCTGTTCTGAATGGCTCTAGGGCACATTCCAAATTGCAAGTGCTGATTTGCAGTCGAGCTGTTTTTCACTTGGACAACTTTGTATATTGTGCTCTAGGGTAAGCAGTAACAGCGATGTATGTACTTACTGATGAGGGGGAGGCCAACCAGTAAATAAAATAATTACAAAGTGTGACAAGCGCTTTATATAGGAGCCTGAGATGAAGTTGCGGGGAAGGCAGGGGCTAGATTATGTAGAGCCTTGACCCTGTGGTAAGGGCTTTGGATTTTAATGAGAGTGCATCGGAGACCAGAGGAGAGATAGGATCTGATTTGCGTTTAAAGAATATCACTTCCAGTGCCATGTAGAGTAAGTTTTCATTCAATTGAATCAAATATTTCTGGAGAGCGTCCTAACAAATTGGCTGCTAGTTCTTGAAGCCGTCACCTCCCCCTGCTGAATTTCACTACCTCCTCATAGAACTCGGGACCCTAATTTTCCGAGGAGACAAACATTCAATTTCTGGTTTAGATTTGCATTAGAAAGAGACCTTAATTACTCTAACACCTCTGAGGAGCTGATTGAGCTTTTCAGATGCTAAGAGTGTTAATTGGCTGAGGGACCCAGCTGAGCGGAACCCCCCTCCCCCACCAAATGGGTCTTGAGTGAGACAGGGAGATGGGGAAGGGGGCTAGAGAGAGGAGGGACACCTCACATTTGTCAGGTTTCCTGGAGGTCTGAAGAGGGGAATGAGGGGAATCAACACACATCAGTTTTGCCTGCTTTCCATCCTTCAGGTCTCCTCCATCTTGTACTTCGGCCCAAGATCCAACTCACTTCCACTTATTCCAGGAAGCTCTCCTTACCCCTATCCTAGAATCCCCCCACCCTTGCCCCTAGCTGCTTTCTGGGTAGTCAGTGCCTCCTTGGGATCCTCGTTTCTAATCAAAGCACTTCTCCTTCCATTGCATGGTTTGTTACTTGGATGGTCCTTCCACTCTGAGGACGAAGACCCATCTCTTGAGGCTCTGATTCCTTGAACAGCCCATAGTGGGTGCTCAGGAACTGTGAAATGAATGAGCAATAGAACAAATAATAATAATAATGTTAATAATAATATAACAATTGAAGCTGTCGCTTATATAAGGCCTCCTTTATTCTGTGATGTTTAGTCTCAGAGAAGACATTTAGTCCTCCAATTTCTGCCAGAGCTCATGTCCTACATGAATCATCATTGATAGTTATAGATTTATTTGTGGGATCATTTAATATTTACCACCTCATGAGGACAAGAACACCTGTCTGTTTTATTCACCACTCAATCTGCAGTGTCTAGCCCAGTGCCTGGCACACAGAGGCTTGATAAGAATTCTTGAATGAGTGAATGCTTGCATACCTCCAGTGGTGGGGAGTTTTCACTATGTCTTGTGGAAGTCTTGCCCATCTTTGGCACCTTTCCCTGTTGTTTTTTGTATTGAAGCTACATTTGTTTCCCTGGAGCATCCATCTATCTAGTCCTGATTCCTGGACTCTCCCAAAGACAGCTTCTCCCTCCTAGGGAGAAGGCTATGATCTATAAATGTCTCTTCTTAACTCCATAATATTTAATTAATAAAAGTGAGTCAGGAAAAGAAGAAAAAGGGTACAAAGACAAATAGACAAATATCTAGATGAGAAATTTAAACCTGACTGCATCAATAAGCACATTAAATATAAAGGGTCTAAATGCCCAAAATAAAGGGCAGAGATTACCAAATTTCATTAAAAACAAGCCCCAACTATATGTTGCCTGTAAGAAAAGCATTTTAAATATAAAGACACAAATAGGTTAAAAGTGAATGGATGGAAAAAATATACTATGCTAACACTAGTCAAAAGAAAACTAGAGAGGCTATATTAATTTTAAAGTATATTTCAGAGCAAAGAATATTACCAGACATAAAGGTGGTCATTTTATGATTATAAGGGGGAGTCAATTAATCAAGATAACATAATCCTAAATGTTATGTGCCTAACAATAAAGCTTGAAAATGCATAAAGGAAAACTAATAGAACTAAAAGGAGAAATTAAAAAATCAACAATTATCACTGGGGATTTCAATACTCCTCTCTCAAAAACTGATAGAATGGGTAACCAGAAAAGCAGTGAAAATATAGATGACTTGAATAACAGTATTAAGCAACTTAACCCCACCGACATTTATTGACAAATAAATAACAGCAAAATTTACATTCTTACCAAGTGCATATGGCACATTTACCGAGATAGACCCTGTTCAGGACAAGTCACAATAAATCTAAAACAATTCACTTCATACAAAGTATTTTCTCAAATCACACTGGAATTAAATTATAAAACAATAACAGATAAATCTCCTCCATAAAATCCTCAAATGGGAACTAAATAACACACTTAACTCCTAAGAAACCCATGGATCAAAGAAAACATGAAAAATGAAATTAGAAGATATTTTGAACAGAATGAAATGAAAATATGACGTTAGAATTTGTGAGATGCTGCTAGCACTTTATGGGGAAATTTCTAGCACTAAATGACTATATTAGAAAAAAGAAAAATCTGAAATCAATGACCTCAGCTCCTACCTTAAGAGTAGAAATGAAACCCAAATAAGCTGAGGAAAGGAAATAATAAAGATTAAAGTGGAAATAAATGAAACAGAATATAGGAAAACCAAAAGCTGAATCAATGAAACCAAAAGTTGTCTCTTTGAGAAGATTGGTAAGAATGATAAACCTATAATTAGGCTGACCAGGGTAAAAAGAGCAAAGACACATATTTCTAACATCAGGAATAATAGGTGATATCACTATGGATTCTCCAGATTAATGAAAGGATAACAAGGGAACATTATGAACAACTTTATGCCAATATATCCAACAGCTTAGATGAACTGGAAAAATTCCTTGCAGGACACTAATTACCAAAGCTTACTCAAATAGAAAAAGTTAACCTGAAAACCCCTTTATCTATTAAAGAAATTGGATTTATAAGTTATAAAAACCTTTCCACACTGATGAATTTCACAAAACATTTAAGAAGGAATTATGAAAAGAATAATACCAATTTAATACAAATTCTTCCAAAAAGTTTGAAGGAGTAAGGGAAAGGAGGAGGAAATATTTCCCAATTCATTCTATGAGGCCAGCTTTACCCTAATACCAAAAGCAGACAAAAGCACTACAAGAAGAGAGAAGTACAGTCCAATAATCCCTTATGCACAGAGGCTGAATTCAATAATAGACTACAAGGATAATGCATCATGACCAAGCAATTTTCCCTGGAAATGCAGGGTTGGTTAAAATTCAAAAATCAACCCATGTGATTCACATACTAACAAACTAAAAAAAGAAAAAAAAATCTCATAAATACAGAAAATGCATTTGACAAAATCCAACATGCATTTCTGATAAAAGCTGTCAGCAAACTAGTAGTGGGAAGGACTTGCTCACTCTGATGAAGGACATTTATAAAATCTCAATAGCTAACATCATACTTAATCATGAAAGACTGAGTATCTTCCCTAAGATCAGGAATAAGACAGGGATATCCATTCTTGCCACTTCTATTCAATATTGTACTGGCATTCTTAACCGGTGTAATCAGGCAAGAAAAAGAAATGAGACACCCAGGTTGGAAAGTAAAAAGTAAAATTGTCTTTGTTTACACACTATGTAATCATCTATGTAGAAAATCTATTGGAATCTACCAAAAATCTACTAGAGGTAGTAAATAAGTTTTGCAAAGTTGCAGGATCAGTTTACAGTATTTCAATGTATTTTACACACGAGCAACAAAGTTGGAAATAGAACGTTTAAAACTTACCACTTATAATAGTGTCAAAAGATATAAAATACTTAGGATAAATCTGAGGAAAGTTGTGAAAGACCTGCACCCGGAAACTATAAAAATACCACTGAGAGAAATTAAAGAAAACCTAAAAAAAAGAACTTGGAAAATCAATAGTGTTCAGATGTCAGTTCTCCCCAAATTGTGAGCTATAGATGCAACACAATCACAATCAAATTCCCAACAGGGCTTTTTGGCTGAAATTGATACGCTGATTCTAACATTCATTCTAAAATGCATGTAGTCCATAACAGTGTAAATAATTTTTGAAAAAGGACAAAACTGGAGGGCTCACACTACCTGAATACAAGACTTATAAACGCATAGTAATAAAAAAAAAGATACTGGCATAAAGATAAATAGATGAATGAAACAGAATAAAGAGAATAAAAAGGCAGAATAGAGAGTCCCGAAATATAACTGTATGTATATGGATGACTGATTTTTGACAAAGGTGCAAAGGTAATGCTGTGGAGAAAAAATAACTTTTTAACAAAGGCTAGGACAACTGAGTATCCAGATTTTTTTTTAAAGGCCAAAAAAACCAAAAATGTGGATTTATACCTTGCGCTTTATATAAAAATTAATTCAATGGATCATAGACCTAAATGTAAAACCTAAAACTATAAATTTGTTTTACAAGGAAGCATAAGACAAAATCTTCATGACCTTGGATTGGGCGAAGATTTCTTAAGTATGTCACCAAAAGTGCAATCCACAGAAGCAAATTTGATAAACTGGACTTGATCAAGTTAAAAACTTTTCTACAAAAGATATTGTTATGAGAACAAAAAGATAAGCAACAAACTAGAAAAAATATTTGCAATTCATATATTTGATAAAGGACTTATATCCAGAATATAGAAAGAACTCTAAAAACTCAATAATATGAAAATAAGGAACCCAGTTTAAAAATGGACAGAAGAGTTGAACAGATGCTTCATCAAAGAAGGTATAGGGATGGCAACTAGGAACATAAAAATATGCTCATCATCAGTAGTTATCAGGGAAATGCAAGTTAAAAACCACAACGAGATGCCACTCACTGGTATTGAATATGATAACCTGCTGGTTTGAATATAAAATGACAGTTATTTTGGAACTTGGCATTTCTTAGAAAGTTAAATTTACACCTACCGTATGATCCAGCCATCCTACTCCTGGGTATTTACCCAAGACAAATGAAAGCGTATGCCCATTTAAAGACTTGTACACAACTGTTCATAGCAGCATTATTTATCCATCATCAGGTAAATGGATAAACAAAATATGGTACCTCCACACAATGGAACACTATTCTGCAATAAAAAGGAATGAATTATTTCTGCAAACAACATGTGTCTATCTCAAAATAATCTTAAAATAATTATGCTGAGTGAAAGAAGCCAGACAAAAAAAGTATATATATTGTATTCCATTTAGAAAATTCTAGAAAATGCAAGCTAATCTATAAGGACAGAGCAGATCAGTGAGGATGGGGTTGGGAGGGAGGGATTATGAAGGACACAAGGAAACCTTTGGGAATGATGAATATGCTCACTCTCCCGATTGTGGTGATGGTTTCATGGGGGTGTGGGTGTGCATGTGTGTGTATGTACATACATATATATGTCAAACCTTATTGAATTATATACTTTAAATATGTACTGTTTATTGTACATCAATTATATTTAAAGAGCTGTTTAAGTACATCGGAACCTTAGTAAGATATATACACACACATGTAAACTCCTGAGCCCTGCCCTCGGTCTACTGATTATGTGGGGAGGAGGCCTAGGATGGCAGTGTTGCAATTCTGATGCACACCAGTTTGAGAGCCATGGCCCCATCATGTTGAAATTCTTTCCTGTGGCCTGGGTTGCTCCGCTCTCTCTTTCCCTGCTTTCCTTGAAAGCCTTACCTCTCTTACTCCCCATTTCATTCTCTAACCTCCAGCCAGCCCTGTTGTCTGAGGTTCCCTGATGGGTACATGATCTTATGACCTTGAGGCTTTGTAGACACTGTTCCCTACCTGGGATACCCTTTTGCTTTTCTTCAGTTGACTAATTCCTACTCCTGCTTCAAAACCCTGCTCAGGTGGCACCTCCTCTGAGAAGCCTTCCTGGCCACCCTACTCTCTGTCTGAGGCTCTCCCATATATACTTTTTTCCTGGGGACATCTCTGAACTTTGTTTTCCTGATCTGTAAAATGAACCTAAGAATAATACTTACCATGGAGGATTGTTTTAAACTCAATGAGCTAACAGATAAACTACTTAGTATAGTTCTTGGTATGTATTAGAATTCAACATATGGTGGGTACCCATCTTTTCTATCAAATGTAGCTGTGTGACCTTGGGCAAGTTACTTAATCTCTCTGTTCCTCAGTTTCCTCAGCTGTAAAGGGGGGGGTAAAAGATTACCTATCTTACTAGGTTGATGTATCATTTTATTTTACTTTAACAACACAAATAGTTTGCTCAAATGAGCTGATGTCTGTAAAACACTCAGAATGAAGGTGCTGGATTTGGCAATTAGCAGGGATGTGTAGAGAGTTGTTTTAGAGGAGGCAGAAGCCCAACTGCAGGGATGGAGGAGTGAATGACTTGGAAAGATGAGAAAGGGATGTGGAGGCAGCTCCTTAGAGCTATTTGGATGGGAACAGGAGGAGAAGAAGGGAGGGTGGTAGCTTGAAGGAGGAGGGTGTGCAAGGGTTGAAGAGAAGATGCAGTAGGGTGGGAGTGCCTGCAGACACAGGAGAGAGCAAGGGGGACAGAGGACAGAGCGAGGGGGAGGGACTGCATGTGTGTACAGTGGGAGGTGAGAAGTAGTCTGGCAGGGAGGGATCGACTGCCTTCATTAGTGCTCACTGCCCTCCACACTCTCAGTGGAGCAAACTCAGATGTGGAAGGGGAGGTGGGTGGTGTATGGGGGTTGTTGGGGAGGGTGGGAGAATTGTGAAATAGCTCTTGAGAGTGTGGGGAGAGTTATAAAAGACTGACAGGTGGTGCTAAGCGGAACCCAGAATTTGGAAGGGTGCCAATCTGCGCAGAGCTAGGGGAAAGGAGATTGATTCACCTGCAGCTTTAGCCACTGGGGTGGAGGATGGAGAAAGTGGAGGGTAGCATTGCTTTAGGACTGGGCTCGATCACTGGTAGGCAAGCCAACTTGTCTCCATTTGCCTGGGACTGTCCTGGCTTTAAAATTGAAAGTCCCAACCCCTCAGGACAGTTGGTCACCCAACTGGGCAGAGTGGTGACAGCACCGGGATCCAAGGGCTATGAGGATGCTGGTTCCCAGGATCAGTGCCAGGATGGGGGGCTATGCAAGGGATGGACACTCAGGATATGGCAGTGGGAGGTTGGGAGGGAGGTTAAGGACCTAAAGGTGTTCTTCACCTGTCTTCCCAGTGCCTGAATAGTGCCTGCCCCTCTACCGAGGCTCTGAATACTTTTTCAGAGACTGCAAGAGCAGTCATCCATGTGCTACTTTCAGTTTTTGCCATAGCCACACAGCTTCTGCACTAACTTTTCTTCAAAATCAGCTCCTTAGTAAATCTGTCTTAAAAGGACACAATCTCTACCCTAGATGGAGAAAACCAGAGAAACCACACAGACTTCTACCAAACAGGTGTTGGATTCTAACTACCTGACAAGGAGTGAGTCTGAGGATGCTCCTTCTCTGATAACCGGGGAGGGGCGCCAGCATCAGGGAGGTGTTTAAGATGCGCTGTGCCAGACAGAGCCCTTCATCTGCTCAGGGGGATGGAGACTCAATAGGGGCTCAGCACTCCTGGGGTACTGAGGTCTGTGTCCCTTTACTACTTGCCTCCCTCATTTTGGAAAATGCTGTGGTAAAGCATTGAGACTGTAGGTCCTCTTGATGTTCTCAAGAGTCAACAACAGCTGTGCGTTTAAATACCGACATGTCACTTTGGTGGTATTTCCCTGAGAAGCCATATATAGGCTCAGACAATGTTACAGCTAAAAAGGTTCCTGTGGACCCTGGTGATCTGAACCTCATATCCCACCCCTGCCTGCATTTTTTTCCCCCAGAGGTAGAAACTAAAGCCCAAAGAGGACAGGGACTTAACCAGGGCCACCCAGCTAGAGCTGGGAGACTCGTGCCCTGGCCTTCCCAACTCGGCCGTCACACGTCGTTGGCTGCTTTTCCCAATCCTTCCCCACTTTGCCTTCAGAGACAATTTTGCTTCTTGATTTCTGACTTCTTGTCAGCTGTGATTAATGAGGAAGGCTCCCGCATACACGATTTTCAGCTGTACCCAGTTTACGACAAACAGATTAGACCATTTAAGTCAGAATAATGTTATTTAGCAAAGCTGGATTTAGAGCTGGCAGAAATTAAGAAGATTAATTTAAAGGTAAAAAAAAAGGAGGACAATCATAGATCAACACCTGAAAAATCTCACTGCCTGTACCCATCCCTAATTGAGAAGTATGTGGACGATTCCATCCGTGAAATTCAATTATCATGCAAGCCAGAGGAAGCAGCTTCCCTGGGGAAGAAACTAGGCAGCCCAAATCAAAACGACTCCACCTGTCTGTTTTCGCGTCAAAAGAGTGAGAAAATCTGCTTTGGTGACGGTGAAATATGGACGGTATGCATCAACATTAATGAAAATTTCCAGGGGTCCCTTTCCGTAATGGGATTACCTCCCCAGCTCCTCTATCAGAGGTCAGCCCAGAAAAACCTCGGAGACTCCACAAACAAAGCCTCTGGATACTGAGGACAGCCGGCACCAGCACCCTTTTTCTGATATCCTTTCCCCTCAGCCTCCAGGCAAGACTGGATGGGGCTTGCAGACAAAAGGCTCTCTCAAGCCCCCGCACCCTTTCCACTGATTAGAGGCTTCTTAACCCAAGCAATCAGCAGAGAAAACTCAAGACAACTGTAATGATTACAAATGAGCCAATGGTAATTGACCCGCCTTTTAACTGCAGGGAGGTGGGGTAGGGAGGCAGATTCGTCAGCACTTGCTTTGTCTCTCCATCTTGGCTGAGATTCACCCTGGAGCACACTACAACCCCTGATCTGCAGAAGAGCAGGACGGAAACTTCTTTTAATTCATTGTTTTGGGTGGTTGGGCTACTGTGCTGAGAGGTTTACAGTTTGCAAAGTGCTTTCACATTCATCAATGCAGAAAATTCAACTCAGGAAACCCTGAGATAATGTCTCCCATTATACAGATGAAGAGATGGAGGTTAAGTGATTGGGCTCAGCTGCTTGAAGGATCCTGGTTGGATTCCAATCTCACGAATGTTTGGCGCTGCACTAGTTAATACAGAGGAGAGTGCAGTCTCAGTCTTTCAGGGGCTGGTGTTCTGGAGGGAAGGACTAGACACAGACTGGGGAGATCATCATGAAAGGTCAAATATGATCGTCAGAGCTGGTGCCCAGGGAAAGGTCAAAGATGGAAGAGACTGCATGATGAAGAAAACATCCGAAGGACAGGGGTCTAGTCTGTCTTGATTACCATTGTAGCTGCTGCGCCTGGCCATAAATATGCTCGGCACAAAGCAGATTTCAAACATATATTTTGAATAAATGAATGAATGATGGTGATGTCCCTTGAGACAGGCCTTAAAGGACATAAAGAACTTGGGGGATTTGGAGGTGAGCAAGTGTGTTGGAAAATTATTGACCAGAATGGAACACACAAATTGTAGGATATCAGAATTGCAGTAGTACTGGGTTTGCTGAATCTGTGATGGGTACAGACAAGCTCTGGCTGATAACAATGTGGTTTTGCTCATTTGTAGAAATCCAACAAATCTTTGCAGCATTAGTTCATGGAGGGTGACAGACAGATCTCTCATTCACATGCATCCTCCTTCTCTCAAAGACACTGGGAGCACTGCTTCAAGGATCACCGGTGACTTAACAGTTTCCAAGTTAGTTTCTCTCTCCAGGAAAGATTTTGAATTCTAGTGGCTAGTCCCAGATTGGAGCTGGATTAAAGAGAGAGGAGAAAACTCAGTGAGAAGGGGAAAGTTCTGTGTTTAATTGGAGACTCATGTACTTTTCAGTGTAATGAAAATCCATGAAGGTGACTCTTTATGCTGTCTTTTGTGTCCTCAGGAGCACTTATGAAGGGAGCGACTAGTGTCAGGGCAGACTCTCCGGTGCTACCCAGGAGGAGCTTGCTGAGCTGCATGGAATGGGGAACATGGTCTCCAGCCTGAACCATGATCTTCACATTTGTGGTCTGAGACAGGAGGGTCCCATTGGCTCCAGGTCAATGTGAGAGTCAACAACTTCCTAGAAGGGCGAAGTGTGAGGAAAATCTGCCTGTCCCTGACTATCAGATTCTCATTTCAACCTCTCACCTAAAAATAACAGTGGGTTTGCCAAGCCCTGATCAGGCATGGTTTGTGGGAGAAAATGTGATGGCCCCATTCCGGGGCTGGCTGGTTCCACTGTAATTCCCTTCCCTTCCAGTCCCTGACCTCCATGGATTGTACATCTCCTTTGCCATCAGACACCTGATTAGGTTCAGTCTAGGGAGAGGTGCAGGAAACGGGAGGGTGGAAGGTAGGAGAGGTCAGGTATTTCTTCTCCCATCCTGCTCTAGCATCATGTCTCTTGCGGGGTCTGGGTCCCTCTGTGACTGCCATGAGCAGGCAGCCGCTTCTCTGTAGCTTCTGCTCTCCTGAGGCTCTCAGAATACCATTTCTTCCCTCTGCCCCTCTGGGCCTTGGGGTGCAGTGGCTCCTGCTATGATGAGTCTCTGGGTGCTTCACCATCCTTCTCAAAGCCCTGCAAGTGGTCCCTTTGCCAAAGTCTCTTCAGTGAATAGATTTATATTTCCCACCCAGATCCTGATAGAGAGGAGATTTCAGGCTGGAGATCAGGGTTCCCTGCCTCGTTCACCTCTGGACTCTCCTGGTCTGATCGCAGAGCCTGGCTTTTACACCCTCAGTACATAGAGACAGAAGTCTTCTCCAGGAACCCACGCAGTTTGAGAGGATCCTCTGCCTTCTCCCTTATCTCTCAGCCTGTAGGATGGCCCTTCTCCTGGGCTTCTTCATGACAGGGAGCCTGCACACATCAGGAGAGGAAATGCTCATACCTCCAGGCCCTGCGGCTTAAGGTCCTGGCTGCTGGTCCTAGTGTCCAGTTACTTGTTTCACTCTCCAGAGCCCTTGGGGTCTCTAGAAATGACAGGTGTATCGTGCAGCTCACATGGGCAGATGAGGAAAACCACAGTCACTGAGGAGAAGGGCCTTGCCCTAAGTTCAAGCTTAGCATGTCCAAGTGGAACCAGGTTTCTGGGAGGAAAAAGCTGACTTTTAGGATTGGCTAGACCTGAGTCTGAATTCTGGACCCTCCTCTTATCCTCTGGGTGGCTGTGGGCAAAACATTCACTGCTGAGTCCCTTTCCTCATGTGTAAAGCAGGAGTGATAATCTTCAAAGTTACCGAGAGGATTGCCTGTGGTGTAGACGGGGAGGGCTGAGATGCGGGCTGGCCCTGTGACCCACATGTGCTCATGCTCAGATCCTCTCACGCAGGTACAGTGCTCCTGAGAAAGCAGTTTCCCATCTCTACTTTCTCTCTCCTCTACAAAAATGACCCTCAGAATCCCAAATGCAGCCTTTTATGTGAAGATCGACTCAAACCCCCATCCTCATTCTGAGGACGATCCAGTGCTCCCCAAGATTTCTGTAAATTCTGAGGGTACTTCTTTTCCCGTGGGCACCTTTGGCTCTGAGGAAGTCCCATTTCTGGATCATCGTTTTTACCTCACCCTGTTGTTTCTTTCCTATACTGTTAATGAGATATAAAATGCAGCCCTTTACACAATTTTTACAAAAACAAACTCCCCCAGAACAGAACAAAGCTTGCCCTTTGCCGTAGCAGGCTCTGGGCGTCTTCTCCATTTCCTTTCCTTTCTTGCCCCTTACTCCTGGTTGTCCTGGGAACTCCAAATTCTCACTGCCATGCTGAGCTCCACAGTCTGGTGCAGCCCCTGCTCCCCAGTTCTGCTGCAGGCCACCTGTGCCCACTGAATCTCTCATGTGTACCCAGGAGAACAGAAGGGACTTTCATCTCACACTCCCCTCCCTCTTTGAACACAGCCTCCGGGGTACACAGCACTGTTTTTCCTCCGTGACCTGGGCAAGGCTCTGCCACCAGTGGAAAAAAAAAACCTGTCGATTCTTTCTTCCACTTGCACACTTTCTCAAGGGATCAGGGTGGAGGTGGAAGCGGGGCTGCCCTCTCCAATCCCCCAGTCCTGGGTTGGGACCCTGGCACTGCACTCATGTGCTGGAGACCTTGGGATGTTCTAGGCATGAAACACTTTTTAAAGTCTGCTTGAAAATCTTTAGCATAAGCAAGCCAGGGCTGAAAGTAGACTTCTGTAAGAATGTATGGCTGTGGGGTGATGAAGGTGGGACAGTCCTGGGAGCTGTTCCACAGGCATCACCCGCCATGTATACAGCAGTGTAACTGGGACTGCATGGTCAGGTGTCCTTCAGGTAGGTGACCAGGTCACCATCTCTGGGCCTTTGTGTCCTCACTGTCAGGTGAAGGTGTGGGGCTGAGCAAACTGGAGCCCCAGCCCTGTGCGTGCCCAGCCTGCACCCTGAGCCTGGCGAGCTCTCAGCCGGAGCACAGACATCCTGGCACAGGAGCCTGTGCACACACGCTCTCACGCAGAGCCCACATCTTCTCTTGATCACTCTTTCTCTCACCTTGTCCTTGTGTCATAGATAGAATCCCATCTGTCACACTAAGCCATCTGCTTCCTCTCCTGCCATCTCTGCTGCCCAACTCTAAGTAAATTAAAAAACAAAGAGGCAGGAAGCCGCTGACAGCTGCATTTATCCTCATTTCTGCGCCTGGCAATGGGAGCTGAAGGGCCTGCTCCGTGGGTCTGGATTAAAGATTAGTTCGGGCTGGTGAAGAGGGAACAGTCCCAGGACAGTGACATCGTGACACTGATGACACCACAGGTGACAATGAATTTGGGCTTGGGCTGAGGAGGAGGGGATTGGGGCCAGCATGAGGGGCAGTGGTGGGGCACTGGCTTTGGAGATGGACAAAACTGAGGTCCAGTATGGTTTGCTGACCAGGACTGAGGGCTCAGAGAGGCAGCTCCCATTCCAGCTCTGCCTTATAAATTACTGACCTCACAGAGCACTCGGGAGACTAAGTGAGGAACATCAATTTTGGGTTGATAGCAGATGTGGGCCAGTGCCCAAAGAGAGCAGGTATTTCTGGGGACTTGGGGTAGGAGGCAAGGAAGAGGATGGGGTGGGCAGGAAGCCTTTCATTCAGGGAAGGGCACTGGGGAGGAGTTTGTGACCCAGGTCTCCTCTGTGGGCCTCAGTCTTTGCATCTCTAAAATGGGACTAGGACTGTGGGGCAAAACCCTAGGGAACATTCTGAAGGAGCAGGATAAATGGGATGAACCTGGGGGACATGCAGGTCGGAGGAACTGGAGATCCAACATGAGGGCTGCTGCTGCGGCTTCTGGTGTAATGGCTCTGTGGAGGATTTTGTTACTGTTTCTCTTGTTTTCTGCCCTCCTGTGACAAGATTGTAATTGCCCCACCTCACTGACATCAGACTTGGCCTCTGAAAGTTAAGGGAAGTGCCATGTGTCAGTTCTGAGTGGCAGCTTTCTGATCCACCACATATTTCTGTTACTGCTCTTTCCCTTCTTCTATGGGACCGAAATAAGGTGTTCTCATCTAGTCCAGGTCTGGAAATGAAGATGGAGTGGAACAGAACCAACACTGACCCACAGCAGATATGGATGAGAGCCAGAAATAAATGTTGTTAGTTGTTGACATTTCAGGGCCATTGACAAAAAGCTGACTGATTCAGGCCCCTTCGAATCCAGGCTGGTCCCAACCTGCATCTTGGAAAAGAGATGCAGCCTGCTCCTACCTGGATCCCTGTAATCTCTGGTTTTTGTTTGTTTTTTGCCAGATGAGGTGCCCTCTATGACCCTCTTGGGCCTCAGTAATTTTGCCTCTGAAATAATTGGGTTGTGGGCAGTTGAGAGTCAACAAGGGAAGGGGAGGGTGGAGGGACACACAACTATGTCATCTCCAGCCCCAGAGGATGCTCACAGGGTAGGCAGGTATGCGGCACACATAGAAGTGGTCATCATGTCCCCCTCTTGCTCTCAGTGGCATAGCTCTCCGAAACATAAAGAACTCACTGTCACAATTGCTGGGGTCCAGGATGTGGGCCGCGCTCCTCCCACGCCAGGCTCCCACAGTTAGAGAGAGGCCTCTGCAGCTCATTTCCAGGATGTAAGCTCAGACCTCCCTGCATATCAGGGTCTGAGTCCCTCCTTTCTGACCCAACCGAACAGAACTCATCATTGGAAAGTGACCAGGTTCTAACTGTGTCATGAAGGTGTTGGGGTAGGCGGATAGTTTAACTCAGCTTCAGAATGAAAGCTTTGACATGTAGAGAGAGGGGATAGTTAATGGCAACACAAATCCTCTTTCTACTGTCCTGAGATATTTAATTCTGGCCCCAAACATGACTATTCCATTCTGTAAGACCAGAGCCCTTTAGGCAGCCAGGTCTTTTTGGAGGAGAGATTTGTCTTTTGGGAGGTATCCTGGCTTCTGGACATCCTGCCTATGTTTGTGCTTGACTCACTGCAGAAGCAGAAAAGCTGAACACTCACTTTCCAGGCCCCAGGCACTCAGACCCACCTGCTCCAGTGACACAGAGGGACAGTGGACGCTCCATCCTGGTGCAGCAGCAGCACCCAGCCTCCAGGGGCCATGGTGGCAGTGGGGTGGGTGATGGCATCTGGTGCCCAGTGAGCTGTGACTCACAGGACTTGGGGCCAGTAGTGGTGCCCTTGATAGCCAGACTCTGTGTTGGCATTCTGGCTGTGGTCCTGGCCCCTGCCCATTTTCTAATCCTAACTCTGCGTCTGTCCGAACCACACTGTTAGCTGCTCACTGTGCTTTCCCTAAATGTACTTTCTGCTTATTATTAGCTAGAGCTTGTTTCTGTTGCTTGCCAGTAGGAGCCCAGAAGTTTACAACACCCTCCTGAGTGGGCAGGTCAGCATCTTGTCCCAAGTATGTTGTCAGGGGATTCTTTCCAGGAATGCGTGGTTCTATCTTTGAGGAGTGTTCTGGAAAATAAATTTTGTTATATTTCCAGGAATATTTTAATGCTTCTTATAAATTACCACCCAGACAGCAGGTCTGGCAGTTAATTCCTTAATCTGGTTCTGAGCACGGCTGGCCCTATTCTCATGAGGAAGTCGTGTTGGGGTGTAACATAGGTGTGATGTAGTGGTTCCAGTCACACATAACAGGCAGCTCCTATTCTGGGCATTGGACAGGAGGGGGCATCTGTCACAGCCTCATAGATGTCAGTCCCAGAATGCCCCTTTAGATGGTCTAGTCAAGTAATTTTCAGAATGGTGCTGGCAAACCAGCTGTATCATGATTACTTGAGAAGCCTGTGAAAATGTGTGTTCTAGTGTCCCAAGTCCAGGATCTGCATTCTGATTCTCTAACCTAACTCGCAGACCCCATTGTAGATGGGGAAAGGACCCAGGCCTCCAGACCCTCAGGTACTCAGTAGCCCCTCTGCAGTCCTGAAAGTAGATCCGACCCCTCTCAGGCAGGAAAGCATGATCTAGGTTGGCTGCCAGCAAGGCCAACCTGGTGGGGAGGGGCATGCTGCTTCTGGAAAAAAAACGATGATGAGTATGGAATTTATAATCTGGCTATTTCAGCAAATATTTGTGTACTTTGCTGAAAGGTGCACTTTCAGATCAATTCTACACTGCATCTTTTTCAAATTATTCTAACCTGGCAGAATTGAGTTTATTACTGATGTAAAAATAATAAACTCAGGAATCATTCACTACTTTCTACCCTTAGGAGTCAGCCCAGGTTTTTAAAAAGTTAGGAAAGTCCAGGATGACCCCAGGTTTCCTGAATAAGGGACTGGGGGATGAAATAGGAACTCGGTGGAAGGACAGGCTTGGGGGAAGTGGGACATAATGATTTTGTGGTGTGTGTGAAATCATCGTAGGAGTATTGGTAGGCAGAGGCCAAACATGTCTGTCACTTAGGAGAGAGGTTTGGTTTGAAAGCAGAAAGTGAAAACCTTCAACACAGGTAAGATGGTTTAGAGATAGTGTTTTCTGTGATAAGTGAAAAGAGACTTCCTCGGTCCCTTTGCCAACTGGCAGGAAATGGGGGTGGGTTAGGGAAGGAGGAGTGAGTAGTGAGAGTCTGGGACCAAAGAGTTTATAAATTTCATCTAGCACTAACATTCTGCTGCTCTGTTAATAACATTTGTGAACTCAATTAAATTCAGTTTAATTCGACTCAACTCATTTCAATAGTTCCAGTCACTCTGCTGAGCACAATTCAACTCATACAGTATTTATTGAACACCTGCTATATTTTAGGCCCTCAGGTTCACCTGTGAACCTGAGATGGTCTTCATCCTAGTGGACTCCCACTTATCATATTTGGCAGTGGGTCAGGGTGTGATGTTTAACTGAACATGTCAGGACTGAAGTCCAGAGAGAGGAGGCAACACTCCCAAGTCACAGAGCAAAGTGGTGAGACAGGCCCAAGCCAGGATTCCTGACCCCCAGCCCAGTGTGGGGGATTTCTCTGAAGCAAGGTACAGCCAGGAAAAGGAGGTAGGATATGAATGGTCAATGTGAAAATATGATTAGTATTTGATTATTTGCACAAAGGATTAACAGCTAGGTTGGCTCTGGAGTCCCCCTGAGGACAGCAAGAGGGTTTTGGGGCTCACTGCAATAATTAGTGTCTCTTGAGCTGGATGAGTAGATGAGAGAATCTCAGGATTCGGGTCATCCCATTCAATTTCCTGCTATTTAAAAGAGTCTTGCACAGCTCCAATGACAAGGATCTAACAACTATCCAAGGTAGCTCATCTCTCATTTGGGCAGCTCTGACTATTGGAATTTGTTTTTTCACAGTGAAGTGAAATCTCTCCTGCTGGGGTTCCAATCCACTAATTTGTCTTAGCACAGCCCCCGAGTACCACAGATCATGTCTGCTCCCTTTGTCCTGGACAGCCCCTCAGAGATTCTGAAGTGACCAAGCCCCACTGAGCCTGTCTTCTCCAGGTTAAGTGCCCCAGGTCCCTCAGCCATTGGGTCCTTTCCCCATCCTGTCCTCTAACCCCTTCATGCATTATGGTTCTCCATTGCCCCCATCCCAGAGCTGAGCACAGCACTCCAGAATTGTGGGATGGACACATCCTGTGATGAATGAGTTCTTTAATGCTTATTGCAGGACCATTTTCATGCTGATATTGCCTGTATATCAGACTGAGACAAATGACCTTGTGACTCACTGTCTGTCTACCGATGACCCCTTGCTTCTACTCACTTAAGGACACAGGCACCTCCTGATACCTTTGTCTATATGGGGGAGGGGTGGAACAGGCAGGGCCCAATGAGAGTGGTTTCCACCCTGTGCAAGTGAAAACCTGAGACTACAGAAGTGTGGTCTGTAAATTCACAGCATTCATTAATGACTGGACCAGCAAATACGTTTCATTCGTTTGTTACTCAAAGTGTGGTCCATGGACCAGCAAGATCAGCATCACCTGGGAGCTTTCTGGTACCTACTGAATAGCAGGCCCCACCCCAGACCTACCGAATCAGAAGCTGTGTTTTAACAAGATCTCCCAGTGACCCTATGCCCATTAATTGTCACATTGCTTGGCTCGACCTCCAGGACATGTGGCTCATGCCAGGGTGACCTCCCTAAAACTCTATCTGGTCACTCTGCTTTCCTACATCCATTCGAAGGGTCCCTGTTGCTTTCAGGATAAAGTCTAACCTCTCAAGCATCATGATCTGGCTTGGACCAGGCTCTAAGGTGAATTGCCCTTCTCACACCTGAATACCAAGTCATACCAAACGACCCATGGTTCCCCAGAAACGCTAGACCGTGTCACACATCCATGCCTTTGTACGTGCTTTTCCCTCTGCCTGGAATTCCATCCCTAGGGCTTTTTCCTCTGAGAAACTCCTCCTCAGCCTTCATTTCAGCTTCAAGACCACTTCCTGTAGGTGCTGCCTGATTTGTGCCTGCATCAAATCTAGCCCTTCCCTCTGATGAACACTTAACACAGCAGAGAGGGTGTAGCCTAGTGGTAGAGTGCCTGCCTAGCATGCACAAGGTCCTAGGTTCAATCCCCAGCACCTCCACTAAAAAAATAAATAAAAACTTAATTACCTCCCCCCCCTAAAATAAAACAAAACACAGGCACACTTGTGCTATCAACACTGACCCACAAGTGTCTTCCTCACCGGATTGTGAATTACTTGGGGCAATGCAGAGTCTGGGTCTTGTTTATCTGAGGATAATAAACCTAGCACAAAGTGGGTGCTCAATAAGTGCTAGATTGCTGATGCAGTTAGGAAAGGCCACAGGAGAGCCCAACTGGAGGGAAAGCTTTTTCAGAAAGGTTATTCCTCATAGTTGCCTGTCTCCCTGCTCCCCCATGGTGGGGGCCCTCTCTGCCCATGGAGGGTTCTCAGAGAATCAGCCCAGCCTCATTCCAGCAGTATGAAGTGCCACCACCAAGAAATGCCACTTTCTTCAGAGAGTTTCCTGGATCCTAGCCCTCTTTCAATTCAATCCAGTTTTCCAAGCCTACTGTGGGCTGGGTTTGACTCCCAGGAAGCCAAGATGGAGCAGATCTATTCCTTGCCTTGGAGAGTTCATAGTCTAGTCGGGAGTCAGGCTCAAATGCCTTTTAAACAGTGCTCTGGAGGTTTGAGGGAGAGAGGGTCCCCACTGGCAGGATATCACTAGGCAGGGTCAGGGCAGGAATGCCATCCAAAGCAGAGGGAACAGCAAAGGCCCGGTATAGTGAATGGTTATTTGGCTGGAGCAGAGCCATATAAAGTGGGAGGCTGCAAAAGTAGGCTGGGGCCAGGTTATAGGAGGAGGGGCCTCCAATGCTAAGACAGTATATTGTCCACAGGGCTTCTCTGTGTGGCTGTTCAGGCGTGTACTACACAATGCTGTCATGTCTCAGAGTGCATTTGTTTTGCAAGAAACCTTATTGTTTTGAATGTTAGAAAATATTATTGTAAATTTTTTCACTCTAAAGATGGGTAATGCATACATTTATCATGATGATTTTCTAGCAGATGGAAGTAAAATGTCTTGTTCTAACCAGGTTGATACATATTGTTCCAGTCCTACTTTTGAAGAAGAAATATGTTTTATAATCGAAAGACCTAGTTTATAACAGTATAGACTGCAGAATGCAAGCTCAGACATACTCCTAAAAATACCTACTTCTAAATTAATTTTCTTAGTACCAATTTGACACGATGTTTTATGTAAAATTACTGGTACAAGTAAAAGGATGCAGGAAAAAAATCAGTATACAGAATGCTTTAAAGCATCAAAGGAATTAAAACATTCTTTGAAGAAAAATTAAATGATGATGTTTAAGAAAAATATATTTTCAATGCTAAACAAATTGGAGATCATTAATACCAACTTCTCTAAAGAAGGAGCATGAGAAAAAAATCAGAACAAGATTCATTTTAACCTTGAATTCCATGATTAGCCCATTTGAGACCTGTATAAAATTTCAAAGTCGATTTCTTTTCAAAGATACTGGATACAACAATATTATTTTTAGAAGAAAGGTTTGTAATGCTGAAAAATATTATGGCCTTTTGTTCTTCCGAGTGACATATATAATCTGAAGAATTGTGATGAACTTGAACTACTGTAACTATGTGAAAATTGACCACTATGCTATTGATGGGGCATTGATCTGTGAGGAACTAAAACCTTAAACTGTTTTGTAAGCTCTGCTTTTGACGTTTAGCAATACACTTGTATCAGTAATTTACTGGATGCATTTCTGAGTACTTTTGTAACTCTCAGAATGTGTTTAACATTTTTTATTGAAGTATAGTCAGTTACAGTGTGTCAGTCTCTGGTGTACAGAATAATGTCCCAGTCATGCATATATATACATATATTAGTTTTTATATTCTTTTTCATTAAAGGTTATTACAAGATATTGAATATAGTTCCCTGTGCTATACAGAAGAAATTTGTTTTTTATATGTTTTTATATATAGTAGTTAATATTTGCAAATTTCAAACTCCCAAATTTATCCCTTCCCACTCCCTTTCCCCTGGTAACCATAAGATTATTTACTATGTCTGTGAGTCTGTTTCTGTTTTGTAGATGAGTTCATTATGTCTTCGTTTTTCTTTTTTTAGATTCCATGTATGAATGATATAATATGGTATTTTTCTGTCTCTTTCTGGCTTACTTCACTTAGAATGACGATCTCCAGGTCCATCCATGTTGCTGCAAATGGCATTATTTTATTCTTTTTTTATGGCTGAGTGGTACTCCATTGTATAAATATATGCACAACTTCTGTATACAGTCATCTGTTGATGGACATTTAGGTTGTTTCCATGTCTTGGCTATTGCATATAGTGCTTCTATGAACATTGCATGTATCTTTTCAAATTAGAGTTCCTTCAGGATATATACCCAGGAATGGGATTGCTGGATCATATGCTAAGTCTATTTTTATTTTTTTGAGGAATCTCTATACTGTTTTCCATAATGGTTGCACCAAACTACTTTCTCACCAACAATGTAGGAGGGTTCCATTTTCTTCACACCCTCTCCATCATTTATCGTTTGTGGACTTTTGAATGATAGCCATTCTGACTGGTATGAGGTGGTACCTCATTGTAGTTTTGATTTGCATTTCTTGGTAATTAGTGATATTGAGCATTTTTTCATGTGCCTATTGGCAATTTGTATATCTTCATGGGAAAATTGCTTGTTTAGATCTTCTGCTCATTTTTGGATTGTGTTGTTAGTTTTTTTGTTATTAAGTTGTATGAGCTATTTATATATTCTGGAAGTTAAACCTTTGTCAGTCGCATCATTTGCAAATATTTTCTCTCATTTGGTAGGCTGCAATTTTGTTTTGCTTATGGTTTCCTTTGCTGTGCAAAAGCTTATAAGTTTAATTAGGTTCCATTTGTTTATTTTTGCTTTTATTTCTATGGCCTTAGGTAGACTGCCCTAGGAGAACATTGCTAAGATTTATGTCAGAAAATGTTTTGCCTGTATTTTCTTCTCGGAGGTTTATAGTGTCTTGTCTTATGTTTAAGTCTTTAAGCCATTTTGAGTTTATTTTTGTGTATGGTGTGAGGGAGTGTTCTCACTTCATTGATTTACATGCAGCTGTCCGGTTTTCCCAACACCACTTGCTGAAGACTGTCTTTTCCCCATTGTATATTCTTGCCTCCTTTGTTGAAGATTAATTGACCGTAGGTCTGTGGGTTTATTTCTAGGCTGTTTTGTTCCATTGATCCATATGTCTGTTTCTGTGCCAGTACCACACTGTTTTGATTACTGTTGGTAGCTCTGTAGTGTTGTCTGAAGTCTAGGAGGGTTATTCCTCCAGGTTTGTTCTTTTTCTTCAGTATTGCTTTGGCAACTCTGGGTCTTTTGTGCTTCCAAGAATATGTTTAACTTTGACAACGTTGGTTGCCAGTGGAGAACATAGATTCTTGAAATTAAAATGCATTCTGTCCAGAACCAGGACTAGAGCGTGCTCATTGGGGTTTGTTGAAAAGAGATCAAAACCCAAAGACAAAGAATAATAAAGGAAAGACACTACATAATAAAAGGGGGTGGGCTTGCCTCATCCCCAGTCAGACCATGTAAAAACCAACTGATCTAATAAATATGAAATAGGCACAAGAAAAAGATATTTTAAATTACTTAAGATTTATAATCAGTCAAATCTAGCAATCATTTCTAGAGAAAACAAGATATGGGAGCAAGTAAACATATTAAAATGACCACAAACATTTTGTTTCCATGAAAGCAAGATGCATGTCTTAGCCTAGGTTCCCCTAAAAGGCAAAGGCTGAGATGTGAAGGTGGTTCATTTGGGGAAACTGGCACAAGGGAACTGGAAAGAATGAAACAGGAAGGAAAGTCCTTCCTGGCATCTGCTGGGAGCACCTGGGCTCTGTTTGGCTAGGACCTGAGGAGACAGGCAGAATGCACCCCATGGGTAGGGGTGGTTGTTCTCTGAGGAATTGATCCCCTTGCACTTCAGAGTTTGCGTATTTGTCAGAATGTCTTCTGTGACCCCAGCAGGAAAGCCCCAGAACAGGAAGCAGAAGATATAGGGCCAGCAGAGAGGACGTGCTCTCAGGTGACCCTTGTACACAGCTGGTTGCCTCAGAAACAGCTGGAGTAAAAAAGTGGCTGAGAACATATGAGTTGGGGCACAAGAGGTGTCTGACACAATGTGTAACAAATTGAAAATAAATAATCATAGTCTAGTTCTAATTACTGAGTGAATAAAAGCTCAAATTTTATACTTAGAACTTTTAATTTTGGTTTAATGAACACATGGTATACAAATCTTAAGTGTACACCTTAATGAATTCCAAGTACTCTTCTATATTCTATAATTGATTCATTTTCTAAAAATGACTTTGTTACAATTATTATTAAGAAGTAAGTAGTGTACCTGTTTAAAATTGTACTTGGGAGATGGGTGGCTTGTTCTAATTTGCATTAAGATGCCATCTTGACTAGCAGTGGAGCCTCTGAGTATAACAGTGCTGTGTGTCCTAGCAGGTTAGAGAGGGACACTGTTTCACCCAGTGGGTGAGGCTTGGAAAATTATAGCCAAACTGACTTTTTGTAATCTGAATGTTTTTGAAACCTCAACTAGGAGAATTTGCCATTTTAAAGGTCCTTATAGTCATTAGAGGAGCTTGTATTCTTAGCTTTTGGAACATAGAAATGCCTTCCCTCCCTCCTTGACCTCCTTGAAGGTGTTCTTACTAGAGAATACTCAGAATTACAGATGGTATACTATTTCTCCCATTGGGAGGACTTGGTGAAAACTCAGGGGCCTGCAAGATGAGGCGACCAGGCCAGTGTCTGAGCTTGCCCAGTTTCTGGATATTGGAGCTGGAAGGGGAGTCAGGAGATTCACTGAATAACCAGTTTACCCTGAAGGAATGGTGTGTGGTGGTGGGGAGATCTGAGGAGCCCAGCATGTGTGGCCACCTGAAGGGAACCATGGCATGAGAATTCCTGGAGCCCACATCTGACTGCAACCATGGCTGCTGCCGTGATGTCCTGAGAAAAATGGCTTTTGCTTCACTTCTGCCTTCCAAGAGTTCCTCTCCTTGACAAACCATGCAGGGAAGGGGATTCTAGGGAATATAGTTCCCAGTCTGATGCAAGAGCAGTGGTTGCAAGAAGATCTGGAAGAGCCCACTGTCAACTTGGCATCCGCGCACATCCCTTTCACTAAGACTGACTTCTGAATGACGACAGTAACAACAAAACACTCTCACCTAGGTTGATGTATGCCTCCCTCGTACAACCGAAGACAAGCTCACAGTCCCCTCGCCCACAAAAGAGGAGACATGAAATCTCTTTTAGGAAACCCTATCCGCCTCTAGAAGATGTTTACTCATCTAGCTGGGTCATCCTCCCCCTTTTATACCCTGTAACTTAATATGGAGACATAGGATTAAACACTATGAATGCACTTCTCATTAGCCAGAAGGGAAGGGGAGAGAGGAAAACAGAAAAAGAAGTGGTTAACATACCAATATATTCACCTCAAAGCAAGGAAACAAGAAAGCACACAGTGCCCATTTTGGCAACTGTTCATGTGGTTGTAGCTGGAATTTGACTTCTTTCTTTTACTACCCATTCCTTAATCTTTTTTTGCTCTTAGCAAGCATTTTGACTAGTTATGGTTCCTTGTCTGGTGGAATAACTTAGACCTTCATTCCTGAAGAGTCTATGTCATTAAACTATGCTGATGTTTTCCATGCACTTTTACCACAGGGCATGAGAATATTAGGAAACATCCAGAAAATCTCCTGGATCCCAGAAAGACTCCTCTTTGTCCCTGTCTTAGTCTGTTTGGGCTATTATAACAAAGTGCCCAAGACTATTGTATATAAATAACATTTATTTCTCACAGTTTTGGAGGCTGGAAAGTCCAAAATCATGGTGCCAGAAGATTCTGTGTCTGGTGAGGATCTGCTTCCTCACTGATGGCTGTCTTTTCACTGCAGCCTCAAAGGTAGAAGGGTCCAGGGAGCTCTCTGAGGTCTCTTTGATGAGCGCACTAATCCTGTTCACGAGGACTCCATCCTCATGACCTAATCACCTTCCGAAGTTTCTACTTCCAGATACCAGCACCTTGGGTGATGAATTTCAACATACGAATTTTGTGGGGACACAAATATTTAATCTGTAGCAGGCCCTATTGTAAAGTAGCCATTTAATTTCTCCTTGGTAATCAGGACTAATCACTCCAGTTAGTACAGAATGGACCATCATTGCATCCTTTGGAGGAAGTAGTCTTCCTTTGGGAACCAAAACTTCTAAGCCAGGGAGCCCAAAGTCATGGGGATAGAAACAAAACTACTTCTGGTGTGTCATTAAGGGGAATAGTGATATGAGCCATTCCTGTTTCCTCCTGTTGATTCCTGGACCCCTGAATCCTGGCTGTGGGAGAAACAGTACCATACATGGGTTACTGAGTTAGAGTATCCCCTATTCCGTAGGATATTAGCCCAACACTGCAAAGCCTCATGACCCAGCTGGTGCCATAAATGAGTCTTCAGAAGGCCATTCCACTGCCTATCAGACCTGTTGTTTCAGAGTGATGGGGAACATGGTCAGATCAGCAAATTCTGTGAACTCGAACCCTAGGATTATTTCAGAGCAGTCACCAAAGCTTCATGTTTTCTTACTCAGGCCTTGAGCTGGGAACTTACAGCCTGAGCTCATTTTCTTTTCTCAAATTCTTCAGCACAGTTAGAAGTGGCCAGCTCACCTCACAGTCCTTCTGCTTCTTATTTCCACTAGGATGAGCCACTGCAGAGCTAGGTGGTCATTTGATTTTCTTTCTGCAGAAACCTGACTTCAGATGATGACAGGTAATAATGCAACACGTTGCTCACCATGTCACCCAAATCTGGGTGACACTTGTCTTTACTCAGGGACACCCAATCGACAGTGGGTGATCAACATGTAAACAAATATTCTGTCACTTTGTGCCATGGATTACCATGATTTTCCACGGTGTCATTAATGCCCTTAATTCTAATATTAG
This sequence comes from Camelus bactrianus, assembly GCF_048773025.1. Taxonomy (NCBI): domain Eukaryota; kingdom Metazoa; phylum Chordata; class Mammalia; order Artiodactyla; family Camelidae; genus Camelus; species Camelus bactrianus. The sequence continues at coordinate 47,701,152 of NC_133542.1, forward strand.
TGAGAGAATGTCTCACTCTCATCTTTAAAGCTCTGTTCCTCGAAACACTAGTAATTTTAGTCAGGAAAATAGAGCCATTACAAGTATTACAAGAATAAGGGGTTCAGCACAGGCATTAGGGCTTATGTGAATCTGAGAGTAACTGTAGGAGGGAAGTTCTAGAAGGAGAAGGTGGGAGGATTTGAGAGGTGGTTGTGAACCGCTTTCACCTGGATTGCAGGTGGTGCAGGTGACGCGGGCGGCCCAAGTGGGAGAGTCGGAGAAGCAGCGTGCGTCTGGCGGCCGAAGAGGATCTGTGGAGTGGGAACTCACGGGGAGGTCTGCAAAGCCACTACGTCTGCTGAAACTGCCGTGCCTGGTGACATTGCTGTCCTGTCTGACTGTCATGCCTTTCCAATAATAATGGCTTCCTGCTAGCTTCTCATGTCCAGATTTTGCACAGGTCACCCTCATGGCAGTCTTCAGCATGGAACCATTCAGGAAATAGCATAATGGGAAGTGTAGTTCCAGCCTGAAACAAGAGTGGTGGTGCCAAGTTGACAGCAAGACAGTCTAGCACAATATCCAACAATGGGGGATTGGTTAAGTAAATTACGATATAGTCAAATAATAAAATCTACACAGCCTGTATCAGTGAGGGTTCAACCAGAGGAACAGAACCAGTAGGAGATACATGCATTAAGAGATTTGTTGCAAGGGATTGGCTTACCTAATTGGGGGCGCTGGTTAGGCGGGCCTGTAGGGCAGGCCACTGGGAAGGGCAGGCTGGAACTCTGGGCGTCAGCTGGAGCTGGTGTCCACAGGCACAGTTTCTTCTCCAGTGAAGTTTCAGCTATGTTCTTCAGTTTTCCAACTGGCTGAATCAGGCCCACCCGGATTATCTAGGATAATCTCCCTTACAGTTAACTAATTAGGGACTTTAATCACAACCACACAATACCTTAATGGCAATATCTAGATTCGTGTTTGACAGAATAACTGGGGACTATAGCCTAATCAAGCTGACCCATCAAGCTGACCACCCACAGCAATTTAAAAAACAAAGGAGATTGTATAGTAAGACAATTCATGATGCTCTAGAACATTAAATGATACAGAAAAGTGTTCATGAAATATTAAGTTTAAAAAAGCAGGTTATAACATGACGTATAGAGTATTTTATTTGTGTACAAGGATATCTATTTAAACATAGAGAAAATAGGCTAAAATAGCAAGTGAGAATGTTTAGAGTGGTAATTACCGAGTGCTGAGAGACTCGGTGATGAAAATTTTCTCTTTTTTGCTTATGTGTATTTCCTGAATTATTTACAGTGAATAAATGATACTTTATAATAAGAAAAAATTCAGATAGTCTATTTTAGACTCATTAAGAAAACTTGCTAATTAAAAAACAGTAGGCTCCTCTGGAGGAGGTGTGGGAGGTGGGGAGAGGGGGCTTTCTCTCCCCTCCTGCCCTCTCAGTCTCTCCTTTCCTATCTACTTACAGACACTAAAGGTACTTGCAAAATAGGAATCTTTCAAGTCTTAGAATGAAAATGCTTCCCTCTTACTCCTCTCTTTAACAAGTGTGAGTGGATGCAGCGGGTGAGATGTCGAAAGTGAACGTTTAATTTAGTACACACAGTGGAGAGAACCTTTAATATAATATTAATTCCTTGTGCAAATTAGCAAGGTTTAATAACCATGTGAGCCACCGGGAATCCTGGTGTGACTCAAAATGACATCTGCATTAATGGTCTAATTAATAATGTATATGTTAATAAGAATCTCATTAAAGCCAGGGTACAATTATCAATGTAGGATGCAGTTCTTTAGCATCTGTGGACCAGTGTAGTGCTCTGGTGATTCCAGTTGCAATTTCCAATGATAAATGACCTTTTAAGTCTCATTAATTGATTAAGGAGGCAGCGATTAGTGTAAAAACTTAACTGCTTTGGAAGTACAAAAACCACTGGTAAGACAGTGATGATTACAAATCAGGAGGCACTGGGCCAGCTCGTCACAGGCAGCGGGGGGTGCAGAGTGAGCAGTAAGAGACAACACGCGGTTAATCAGGCCCACTCATCCATGTCTCCCCCCTCTGTACCCCTGGTCTTGGCATTTGACTCTGCAGTTATTAGTATTTTCATAAGAATTATATCAATACTAATTAATTTTTATGGAAAAATTTCTTTTCAAAGCCAGCACCTTAAAGTTAATGGGCTTCTTTGGTCCATTTTCCTCTTTAATTTAGTTTATCTCCTCTCAAATCTTTTTGAAATTATTTCAGTCAAGGCTGTTGTTTCACCATGAAGACTTGGTTTATCAGTTAGGTTTTTTTTTCTAATTGACTCATCTGCCATTGTAGCTTTCCTTTTCTGGGCCACTGTTTTGATCAAGCCCAGGTTTCTTGGGCCGTATTTAGCAAATCAACATCGAGAAGATTTGATGCTTTGGTCAATTTTTAGTCAATGAAAATTTCCACCACTTGGAGTTTTATCCCTTGTCAATTGTATTGTGTGCTGATTATTGCCACCAGTAATCCTGGTTGTACAGTGGGTAAATGACTGAGAGCTAATCTTTATTCCTAAACTAACACATGAAAAGAAAAATGTGAGCAAGTTTATGAACCAGAGGCAGACATTAAGGGAGAGAGAAGAGGAAGGAAAGTGGGGGAAGAACCCAGAAGTGAGGATGGATCCAGAGGTGGGAGATCCAACAGCAAAAGGCTGTTCCTGTTCTAGCTTATTGGCTGCGCTGCTTTTGACTTTTCATCAGAGTCAAAACATCTGCTCACCTAAGTCCATGGTTTCTGAGCCCCTGCCCTAAGCTGGATCCTGGGCCATGGGTAGTAGGGCTCAGTAATATAGGGGTTCTGCCCTGAAGGAGCCCTAGTCGCGGGAGCCAGGCATGGAGGCTGAGGGTGCCAAGCCATGGAGGTGGCGATCCAGGGTGAGGGAGCCACCCAGTTGCATCTCTGCTCCGCCAGCAGCTGGCACAGGGGCTGCCCAGGGAACATGCTCAAAAATGAAGAAAGCTGTTTATCTATTAACACGCATCAAGACTTTACTATGTCCCAGGTACTAGGTAAGGATCTGAGAGGGTACAGCTGCAGAGCCAGCAGCGCAATGGGAGAAGGGGAAGGAAGGGACTGAGAGGAAGCAAGCATGTTGAACAGATAAACATATAAACCCGGCTTTTTTAAAAAGTAGGCAGGAATTTTTAGTAACTAATTTTTAAGATTGAAACCAGTTATGCTAAACTAAGGGCTCGTTTGGAGAGAGGGTGGCACATGGCATTGCTGAGCAGAATACCTGGGGAAGGTGATGTTTACCATAGTTTCTTCTTATCTCAGTTCTTGGGTGCTCAAAGCTGTTACCCCATCCTGCCTCCTGGTTTCCTCTCCTGGGAGACCCAGGAAGAACTCAGGAAACTCAGGTTTTGGCTTTGCCTCTGAATGCTTTCCTTTTGGCTGTGGGCCTCAGTTTCCCCACTTGTAGCTCCACCCTTCCCAGTGCCCCTTCTCATGGGGCCACCAGTCCTTACCCTTGGGAAGTGCCAGCTGGGCCCTGTTTAGAATCTGGGGCTCTGCCCATCAGTCCTTTACCCCTGGGACCCAGGTCTTGCCTTCTCAGGGATGGTTTCACACAATTGAGACAGCCCCTTGGCAGAACCCACTGGGACTCACAACCCTGGATACTCAGCGAGAGATTTTGGGTCCTCCATCATCCAATCCAAATTCTCATGAAGTCTCCTTCCTGCATTCATCATCCTATGCCTACTTGTCTTGCTCACATGATTTTCCCTAAGTCTCTGTCAGTGTGGGGCTGGGATCTTTCTGTTGAAGATAAAACCAGGTTCCTGGAGCCTGCAGAACTGCCTGGGCTCTGTTGAAAGGCTGATCTGTTCATATCAAATTGAAGCTCATGAGACAGAGACAACATTTATTAGCCACCTGCCATGTGCCAGGCTTTGTGCTGGATTTTTAAGTGTCATAATCTCATCTACCCAGAATTGCATTTATCATTCACATCTTGCTGATGGAGATACTGAGGTTCAAAGAGTTTTAGTGGCGTGTTTAAGGTCCTGCAGGGATTAACTAGTTCAGCCCTGCTTTCTACTGCCCCAGGAGTCATCTGGGGGTCTGCTCAGCGGTCAAATCTCCATTGGCTCTGATGCATTTTGGGGCCTGCAGGACCCCCACCAAGTTATCACCTCCTGGTGAAGCAGGAGCAGCTATGCTAATGGACTGCAGGTGGTGGGTCTGGCTTCACCCTTTCCCTGCTGGGGGCCCCAGAGAGAGAGACCATCAGAAGTTAATCCCTGTGGACCCCAGATTGTGTTAACCAAGGACACTGGAAGTCTCTTTGACTGCTACACAGCATCTTAGAGAGGAAAGACCCTAGGAGGTGATCTGGTTCTGCCCCTTACTGTTCAGAGAGGGGAAGGCACCTGCCCAAAGTCACATCAGGCAGGGCTAGGGTCCCACCTATGCCTTCTGACAGCATCAGCCTAGTTCTGTCTCTTTTTCTCCGTGACTCAAAAGTCAACAGAGTCACAGCTCTGGAGCTTACAAAGCCTTTTCTTCCCTTCTCTTCTTTCCTTTAACTCTCCCTTTAAGAGTCACTTTCTGCTTTCCTCTTGATAAGAATTTCACAGCAATTCACACACCCTGAGGGGTGAATGCATAGCAGATTGCTAAAGCCAGGCTGTAATTATCCATCCTTCTGCTCCAAGTGGGGAATTCACTTGCACGGGGATGAATGCTGCTGGGTCTGTCACCCGTGCTATTGTTTCCTGAGCACTCGCTCTGGGCTGGCTCTTTGGGGGCCTTGCATTGGTGGGCACAGAGGTGAATCAAAGAGTGCTGTCCCCAGGAGTTCCCAGTGCAGCAGGGGACTGGAGATGGGCCCCAGATAGATAGGAACAGACAGAGCATGGCAGGTATCCAAGGTGCAGACCCATAAAACCCTGCGGACTCTAGTGGGGTTTGGACGATGCTGAAGACAAGGGTGGGGCTTGGCAGAGCTTCATGTCTGGAAGCTGCAGGGGCAGAGGTGTGGGAGTGGGAGGTGAAGAGAGGGGTTTGCTGTGTGAGAAGGCAGGCTGTGTGAGACAGGTTGGAAACGTGAGTCACTCTGATCATAAGCCCTAAATACCTGTGACATTGGCATTGCCCAGAGATTATAAACCTGCTGCCCCAGAACAGACTGAGACCTCTGATGAGTTTGTGTGGCCCCCACAGTGCTTTTGTTTTGTTTTTATTTTATTAATATTTTGAGTTAGTGACCAACCTTTAAAAACCAGAAGATTTCACAAGAGAAATGGATTTCCAGGTCTTTGGAAATATTCAGAGCTGGCAACCCAAGGTCTGCATTTCTACCTGGTGACACAGCTCATGTGTATTTGGGGATGTGTGTTTTCTGTGCTTCTGTCAGATCTTGTGTGTGTGTGTGTGTGTGTGTGTGTGTGTGTGTGTGTGGTGGGGGAGATCCATGACACCTCCAAAAGTTGGAAACATGGTTGAAAAGAAAAGAAGAATACTGAATGGCATGGAAGCGGTTCACAAAATATTAAGTAGAAAACAAGTAAAAAGAAATATTAACTGTACAATGACATTTTAGAAAAATGTGTATATATTCTTAGGAAAGATTGGTTATCTCTGGGAAATATGATTAAAGTTGACTTTTCTTTGCTTGTTTCCATTTTTTACAAGGAACATTTATAGCAACAAAATGATTTTTAAAATCAGTTTTAAAGTAGATCTGAGCTGGCTGACAGTGTTTAAATCCTTTCAGAGCTTCTCAGCCGCATGTAGGAAGAAACTCAAACCCTTTAATCTGCCAACCTGGCCCTTCCTGCTGAGGGTCAGCCTCTGGAAATTCTTCTCTATATTTTAGTCTGGACGCTTGGGAGCCTCTGCACACTCTGGGCATTTGGTGTGATATGTCTCTGACTCCTCCACGCTCTCTCTCTCCTGCTAAACCCTTACTCATCCTTTCAGGGCAGGTTAAATGCCACCTCCTTCATGAAGCCTTTATCCATCCCACCCCCAAAGGGCCACTCGCCTCTTCTTCCCCATGGGGTTGTTTGTAAAGTATGTGTTTGACTCTGCCACTGGGCTCTGGGCTTCTAGAAGGCACAGACAATGGCATCTTCATTTGTTGGTTTGTCCATTGGGACTTGTGTGCAGTATGTGATCAGAAAAAATGCTTATTGAAGTCAATTGACTGGAAATGAAGAGAGAAAAACGAGAGTTTTAGTTAAAAGCAGGAATTCAAATCCCTGCCCTGTCTCATATTGCCTGTATGATCGACCAAAGGCAAGTCCTTAATCCATCTGTGTACTTGTTCGTCTGTAAAATGGGCACACAGACCAGCTCTGACGACTAAATGAAATGATGTGTGTGAAAGTGATTTAGAATGATAGTTACTGTTGTTGTGCATTTCTGTTCCTTCAAGGCAGCTCTTCCTGAATGTTCTGGATGGTATGGACTGACTTACTCAAAGTCACATGGGAAGTCAGTGGTGGAGCCAAGACTAAAGTCCAAATCTTTCTCTATTTATGGGCTGTTATCTGTTCTGTTACAACAAGTGTTAAAAGAAACTAGGAAATGTAGTCAGGAGCTGTTGTTGACTTCTCTGTGCAGGTGTTGTGGTTTTGTTTGCTGCTGGGGGATGGTGGGGGAATGGTTCTCACCCCAACTGAGTTGGTCCAGCCATTGCCATGTTGCAGCCACCATCTGTCCCTCCTGGCTTAGAAGCAGGTGTGAAAGGCCTGGTTCAGCCTCTCCGTGCTCTTCTCTTTGAGCCCTCAGTATCCCTGTCAGATGCTGAGCTGAGGGCTGGAGCAGGATGGGGTTGGGAGGCCATTTTGCTTGGTGCCTACAGGGGAATGGGCACTTAGGACTCTGCCCAGAGAACGAGGATAGTGAATTGTCACTGGGTGCACTCAACCAGGCCTGCAGAGCAGCCAACACACAGAGGCCAAAGGCTCAGAGAAGATGCTGGGCTGTGGGAAACATGTTTCCAGGGCTTGTGCAAGGCATGGATGTTGGGTACCATCACCCAAGCCCTTGAAAAGATTTGGTTAGTGTGAGCAGAGTGGCATACAAAGCTGGCACATTTTGGAGCATAAAGTCTGCACCAGGTTAGGCAGTGCATGCCCTGGGCAGTGGAAAGGGGCCTTGCATAGGAGGTCAGGACCCCTCAGTTCTGAAGCTTCAGCTTTGTGAACTGGGGTGACCCACCCAGCCCTCTTGAGTCTCCCTCTTCTTTATCTATCAGGTAAAAGATTCTTTCATCATACAGAGATTAATCAAGCACCTACCACGTACCGAGGAAACCTCAGTAAACAAAACAGACAATATGCTTGCTCTCAAGCAGTTCACATTCTAGTGTGATGGCCATAATCCCTGCCCTGCCATGCTCCCAGTGAGGAGACAGCAGATGGGAGAGTACTTTGTAAACTGTGGTGCGCCTGTGGGAGGCTGTGGTCGAGAACTGGCTGTGGTCGAAAACTAGCTGGGTCTGTAACTCAGCTGATCTTTAGCCATCCAGAAAACCGTGTTCCTCCAGCAGCTAGATAATTAAGGCTAATGTCAACTCATGCTTCAGTTACCTTCTGAACATTGAGTTGAATCAAACTGGTAAAGGCCACAAGTTTGGAGCAAGAATTAGCTGCAAAATCTGTTGATCAAACCTCCCACTATTTCTTATTCAAGTTTCAGGCACATATTTGGTAAACACCTACAGGGGGTCCGAGGTGGAGCTGGAGAGGAGAGTGCCTGCTGGGCTATCACAATCTAGTTGGGTGTCAGACAAGCATTTAGACAATTATAATGTCCGGTGATAAAGGGCAGGAGGGGCAGGGAAGTTCACATGACCATAGGACCCCTAACCTGGGCTTGGGAGGGGGTGGTCAGGGAAGGTTCCTTGTAGAAAGTAAACTCTGAGCTGAAACCTAAAGTTTAAGGAGGTGGGAGTTGGGGGTGCAGAGAGGGACAACCCTGAGCCATGCCTGGGTAGAGAGGTGGACGCACTGAAGGGAGGCAGCGTTGTACAAGGCAGGAGCATGAGCAGTGCATCGGAGAAAGGCCCTTAGTGGTCCAATCTCCAATTTTATAAGTGGAGAAACTGAGGTCTAGAAAGGTCTAAAGCTTTCTCAAGGGTAAAATGGAGAATATATGACCTAAATGTTAACCAAGACCCCTTAGGACTCTAAAAATCACAAATATTTTGGTCCGAAGAGGTTGTTAATATTCCCATTTTACTTTTAGGAAATGGAAAGAGAAGGTGACCCAACCAAGGCCACATAGCTAGTTAGGGGCAGAGTCAGGATTAGAAATTGTGCCCTAGATTCTAAAATGTCATGTGAGTTTTATTGTGTCATGTTGCCTCCAACACTGATTCTGAAGACCTCTGAAGCTGTCTACAGACAGCTTGGTTCTTGAACTTCGCAGCCCAAATTAGAACCATGTTGGTAGGTTTTAAAAACCCAATGCCCATGCAAACCTGGGAGAATTCTGAGTCTCTGGGGGTGGGACCCACGCATCAGTATTAAAAAAAAAAACTCTCCAGGTGATCCCAGTGCTCCTATGCCTCTGTCACTTGGGGATCTTGTGAAAATGCAGATTCTAGAGAGTGGCCTGGGCTTCAGAATTCTTTAAAGTTCTCCAGGTGGTGCTGATGCCTCTGGTCTTGGGGGGCACACTTTAATAATAAGTCTACACAACGCTGTATGTCCCTGTGGAACTCTTTCTCTGACACATTTTCTGGTCTTGTCTCTCTTTCAGACATGTATAGACATATGGACAGACACAGGCACACACATACACAGGCACACACATACACAGGCACACACACAGACACACACATACACATATGCCGCTTCTTCCTGGCCTAGGCTTTTAAAAGCTATGCTTCAAACCAAGAGGAATTTCCCATGGACACTGAGCCCCTCATGAAAACACTGGCTGCTCTGCTGACCTGCCAGACGGGGATGGGGGTGTGTATTGTCAGGCCCCTGGGGCAGAGCTGGGACTGAGGGAAGCAAGCCCAGCCCTAGGGCACATTTAAAGAGTCACTCCTCTCAGGCTCCTGCAGGTGCCCACCCTGCACTTGCAGGAGCCTAGAGGGGCATCTCCTTAAGTTTTCCTTCCTAGGCACCTTGCCTTGCTCTAGCCTGAACTACCCAGGACCTGTCCCCGCCCACCGTGTGCCACCTTCCCCTGAAGCAGGCACATCTTAGAACCTTCAAGTTTTTTCTACTGGGTCCTTTTCCCTGCCTTCCAGATGGCAGTTGCTATCCCTGCTTCCTCAGCACCGTGTTCTTGGGCTCTCTTCCCACTTCCTAGGAATATAAAGCAATTTCCTAAAACAACAGTTTTCAAAGTGTGGTCCCCAACCAGCAGCAACAGCATCACTGGGAGCTTGTTAAAATGCAAACCCTCAGGACTCAATCCAGACTTACTGAATCAGACCTTGGGGTGCAGCAATCAATTGTTGATTGAATGACCCTTCCAGGGGATTCTGATGCCCCCGTTAAGTATAAGACTTACTCGTGTGTGTGTGTGTGTGTGTGTGTGTGTGTGTGTGTGTGTGTGGCAGCAGGGGTGGGATAGTCAACAGCCCTAGATTCCAGGCCTGGATCTGCCTCCCAGAGTCAGCAGCTTCTGGGCCTGTCTCCCCTCTGCCCATACAAGGAGGAGTTGGCTTGGCAGACATCTGCAAGGACTCCTTCAGCCCTGACTCTCAGGACTTGGGATGTGCTTGTCAACCTTGCTCCACTCCAGGCCTCAGTGCCCCTGGCAAACTGCTCTTCCCGGGGCTGACTCCGGGGGCAAGGTTGTGCATTGTAGCCTCCACTCTCTCCACGGACGTCATTAGCTGAAGAGTGTCCTGGCTGACACTCTTCAGAACAGACTGACTTCAGAAACAGAGTCTTAACAAAGACAGGGAGTTCTGGGCTGGCAGCAGGAGAGGCACCGTGAGTTGTGGGAAAACTCAGCTCCAGCAGAGGCCTGGTTACAGCTCACCCTGCCAGGGGTCAGGGCAAGCAGGAAGGAGTCTGAGCAGTGCATATTGACTTGACTGCTGGCAGAGGTAGCTCCAGTGTGTCACCAGACTCCCCTCTTCCTGAGTCCTGTGTCCATGGAGGACAAGGCTTCTATATGCATTCATGCATTCACTCATTCAGCAAACAGTCCTGAGCACTTTGCAGCCTTGGACCTGCTGTGGGGGGCAGGGAGAAGGGACTTACAAAGAGGAACTGGACACAGAGACACAGGCCCTGAGACCTCATCATGATAGCTAATGTTCATGAAATATCTGTCATGCTCTGGGTATCATTCTGTTTTCACCTATGTTCACCCATTTCGTTCTCTCAGTGCATCATCATCATCATCATCATCATCATCATCATCATCATCATCATCATCATACCACCATATAAGTTCTCTCAGAATACTCATTTAAAGATGAAGAAACCAAGGCACAAGGAGGTCAGATATCTTTCCCTGTTAGGTGCAGAGTCAGCATCAGAACCTAGGCAGTCTGGCTCCTGAATCTGGGTTTTAGCCACCAGGCTCTGCCCGTCACTCCATAGGTGAGAGTACGCTGTGAACTAATATGTTACACAGCTGGACAAGAACAGGCCAGAAATCCAGGCTCCCTGCCGTGGGATGTGGCAGATTGATTTCCTGTTCAGTTTTCTCCTCTGCAGAGGGACAGTCAGGGCTGGAACCTAGACCTCTATGTTTGGTGTCTGCACCCTTAACCTTGTGCTTCGAGATGCTTGGGGGAAGGCTGAGAACACGAGTGACTCCTTGGTGGCCTCTAGCAGACATCATGGAGAGGTGGGAGGTGTCAAGCCTGGATGGGCCAGGGGGTTGGGTCCAGGCCTGCAGCCTTGAATCAGGCCCCAGGGAGTCCAGCTGTCTGCTCCCTGCCTCACAGCCCCTGCCCCAGCCACTCTGAATGGGCCAGAGAAGAATGCAGACAAGGGCCCATGAGCAGGCAGATCTACTCACAGAACATTTTGACTAACTTAGGGCCTGGAACTGCCTTAGACGCCAGTGTTATTGCCTGGTTTTGATCCCCTCAGTTGATATTGGGAGCCCGGAGGTTCCTGTGGGAGAGAGAGGAACATTTACAAGGAAGCAGGGCCTCCTAGAACGAAAGGGCTGAAGACGCCCAGCCCTTCCCCATGAGTGCTACAGTGACCAAAGTGTACCTGTGCTGGCCTGGAGAGGTCTTGACCAAGGCCAGATGACAAGACTGAATGGGGAGGAGGGCCCTGAGAGAGAATTCACCCTGAAGGGAGGGCAATGGCACCTGCGGGCTGGCATCTGCCCTGGAGCAGAGGATGGGAAGGGACATAGGCCACATCCTGGTAGAAGTCTGGGTGTGGGCAGTGCTGAGTCTTTCTTAGAAATATAAGCATTAATCTACCCTATAAGACCAGCAAATCCAGTCTTAGGGATCTACTCAAGGCAAATGAAAACATATGATCTCAAAAAGAATTGCTTAAAAATGATTCATAGCAGATTTATTCACAAGTAGACAAAAACTGGAAACATCCCAAATAACCATCAACAGGAGAATGGACAAGCAAACAGTGGTATATCCATGTGACAGAATATGACTAAGCGAAAAGAAGAAACAAACCACTGATATATGCAATAACATGAGTGGATCTTGAAAACACTGGGCTGACTTAAAGAGGCCTTACACAGTATGACTCAGTTTATATGATATTCTAGAACAGTTTATGTAAACTAAGTTCTGGTGGGAAAAATTTGGAACAGTGTTTACTGGTAGAAGTGGAGGCGGGGAAAGGTAATGAGGGAAGTTTCTGGTGTGAAAGTAATTTCTATATGTTGATGAAGGGTTTTGGATTACACAGGTGGATGAATTTGGCAAAAAGCCATTAAATAGTAGACTTAAAATTTGTGTTTGATTATATGAAAATTTACCTTAAAAAAACTGTAAACAAATATGGAACTCTAGTTAATGATACACATGTTGGAGCGTTTCTGGGTTAAAGCATATTGCTGTCTGCACCTTATTTTGAAATGCATCCAAAAAATAAGATGGATAGATATATGATAAAGCAAATAAGGCCAAATGTTAATTTTGGTGGATATATGAGTATTCACTTTACAAATTTTCCAACTTTCCTGTGTGCTTGAAATTTTTCATAACAGAATATTGCAGAGGAAAATAACTGGTGCAAATTTTATTTCCTGACTGGAGCCTGACTGACACAATCTGTGTATGCACTATAATTTACTCATGCATTCCCTTATGCACTGACACTTAGACTGACATTGTTCACTGTTGCTAGCAAGGCTGCGATCCTTAATTATGTCTCTGTGTTCCTGTAAGAGTATCTTCCTTAAACACCTAGAAGTGGCTTTGCTGGGTGAAAGGATCTCCAACACTTTATAAGAGTCAAGGAGAAACCAGGCCCAGAGAGGGCGATGATTTATTCAGGCTCACACAGAAAACCCGTGGTGGAACTGGACCTGGGTTCTTGTTCCTATGCTTTTGCTATAAAAGGTAAAGTCCTTTCCTTGCTTTCTTGGCCCAGATGAATGCCCATCTCTGTCTTAACGAAGACAGAAATGGCAGAGATAGAGTTCAGAGTTGGGTTGGGTGACAACATCCTTGGAAGAAAGTGATCAGCCAGGGGAAGGCCTGGAGAAGGCAGCTGCTGTCACCCTCAACATCCCCAGGACCTCTACACCAAAGCAGAGGTGCAGCCGGAGAAGCAGATGGGCAGAGAGAGGAGGCTGCATCTTTCCTAACATGCACATCCTGGCAACAATAAGTCTCCAATAACTGGGCTTGTGGAGATGACACTGCTGTTCCAGGCAGGAAGCTGCAGCTCTGATCTGGAAGGACTATCTGTTACCCAGGGGTGAGGTGCTCCGAGAACATCTCTCCACAGACTTCAGGGGCTGCCAGCGGGGCAGCAGATGTACAAAGGCAGCCAGGGCCAGGCAGGCTGGGGATCCCCTCTCCTCTTAGTGTCTTTGTGATTGTCATGAAGAGAGAAAAGAAAGAGGAGAGAAGATCAGAGGCAGGGAGACCCCGTGAGATGGATAAGTAACCTGGGTGAGCGGGGAGGCTAGCCTGGGGGACAGGGAGAGCCAGGAGGGCAGGTCCCATGATGTGAAGGAGGTATAAGTAACAGGGAGCTATTTAGATGTAGAGAGGTGGGAAGTGAGGGGGCTGTGTACCCCCAGGAGACCTGAGTGCGTGAGAGTGCTGTTCACCTTCCGGAACTAACGTTTGGAATGGAGAACAATGATGGTTCCTTTTTAGACATAATGAGTATCAGAGGGAGTTCTTGATGACTGAGGATAATTTTTTTTTGATGCAGGAAAAAGGAACAAATTTAAAAAACCTGTTTTTCCCTAAGCCTTTACATTAAAATTGAAATTTTGTTATCCTAATTATAAATCCAAATTCCCTTAAACGGTCTCATTTACAATTTATTTCATTAGGTTCCTTTAAGCATTTTGAAGCACATTTATAAATTTGATGCATTCTGTTTTCATCCACAGCACTTCACGTGCCTGACCTAACAAGCAAAAGCTTTCCAAACACTTAAACTACTCTTGTAAATTTAATAAATCAAAATCCTAAACATGGTGATTCTCAAGTTCTCATAAACATTCCAATACTGTTTACAAAACTAATCAAATTCCTTTACAACCTTTAATTTAAAATCATAGTCTAAAATCAATTGCTCAATTACAGATTTACAATGAAATCTCAGATATGCCGAATTCTCTTACACATCACAAACCCTGCAAATACCAAGTATGCACAGATCATTCCTAAACTTAACACAAATGTATTCATATTATGGGTTTTGTTGACTTTGTTATTTTTGTATATAATTTATACCTTCCGGTGGTTAAAAAAGACCTCTCTTCACCAAGGGAACAGCTTTCTCATCCCAAGAGAATTGAGGTCACCACTCCAGGAATGTCACCCTCATCTCAGGTGAGCTGAGATTCCTGGTCACTTATCTGTGGCCATGCCCTAGTTACCACCTCAGAGGGCAACCATTGCTGGTTGCCCAGAGGTGTGGCTGGCACTAGGGACTTAGAACCATAATCATCCTGGGTGATATCTCACACGTCCTTTTTCATGTGACATCAGGAGATTCCGAGTCCATACTGTTCCAGTGGAGTTGGGCTCATAGCCCAGACCCCCTAGGTGCAAGTTACACTATTACCTAAATTATTTATCTGATTTGAGTCTGAAACCAACCCCCAATCCACTCCACTCCACCAATCATGTTGCATCTAGTTTTATCCGATGAATCTCTTTGTTCATTACCTAATTGAATTCCCTATTCTTTTTTTCTCTGTTTCCTCTCTGACGGGGGGGCTAGTCTTTAGTAGGAAAGATCCTCAAACACCACAGTGAGTTTATAAGGTGATGATTCCTTCATCCCTCCTTCAAGGGCTCTGTGCCCATTTATTCAGGAGACTGTAAACTGGGGAGCGCCACACATAGCTTGTCACAACTACTCACCTCGGCTATTGCAGTGCACAGGCAGCTGTAGGCAATACATAAATGAGTGGCCAACAAACCAACAAAATCTTATTTATAGATGCTGAAATTTGAATTTTGTATCATTTTCACTTGTCACAAAATACGCTTTTGATTTCCCCAACTATCTAAAAATATAAAAACCATGTTTAGCTTGCAGGCAGTACAAAAATGAGCAGTGGGTTGGATCTGACCCATAGGCTGTAATTTGGTGACTTCCGTTCTAGTGTGTTAACATTTGTCAATTTCACAGTGTTAATTTTAAAAAATTAGTATTACTATCAAAGAAGTTGAAACTTTTTGGAGAGTCACTAATTGATTGTGCCTCCTTTGGTTCATGTTGCTCAGATTCACCCTGCTTGGGGACAAAAGCCTTTTCTTATGTCTTCTCTCCCATGTCTTAAGGTCCCCCCAATTCTTGCTCTTGAGATCTCAAGAAATCTGGAATCAGTTAACTTCATAAATTCTCTACCCAAGTATGACCTAATTTTACTGTATTATGTGGAGCAGTTTTGTTTCCGTTCATCTACCACAACCTCTGCCACTGTCCCCCACTCCCCAAAACCAAGTCCTGGGCCTTGTCTTTAGATAACAAAGGTCCAATAGTGTGTTTTCCCAAACAAAGCAATCATCCACTAAGGCAAAGTTAACTTTCATCTCTGAAATGCAATGATTCTGGCAAGCAGCTTTCAGAATAATAAATTTAATCTCTACCATACATGGCCAAGCCAATCCTCACCACAATTCTCTGCTGATGGAAAAATAAGGAAACTGAGACTTTATGAAATTGCATGGAGACTCCAGCATCAAGCCAAACACTTCAGTAGATGGAAAATGGCTTGGTTAAACTGGAAGCATAAAACAAATGTGGCTATTACTGTCCTCACTCTTATTATACTATCTTTAGAAAATGATTCAACCAGCACAGGAGTTGCAAACTCAGATGTCTTCAGAGGCCAGACTGATCCCTCAAGGGTGTAGAAAAGTAGGGGATGATGAGGACTGGGCCAAATTGAAACATGAACTTCCCCTCAAAACACATTCAAAATAAAAATACACCCATATATAGCAGTATGCTTGTTAAATAAAACACATTTATGAGACTGATGCAACTCTCAGGCTATCATCTTATAATCCTTGCCATTTGTCCAGTTCATTCATGCATGAGGCTATGAAGAATGACATTGTCAAAAGTGCCCCGTTATACTCCCTGCATCCAGTTCCCTCATTGTAAAGACCAGCTGACTGAAGCCCAGGTCAGAGAAGGGACCTGTCCAGAGCAATACATCCAAGCTGCTGTAGCTAGATCAGGTGTCAAACCCAGTTCACCTAAGTCCCAACCCAGGGCTCCCCCACCCTCTGCATCCGTCTAAGGGATTTCAAAACAGGAGGATGCTAATGCCGGCAAAGTAAAGCCTGTAACTGCTCATTCTGGCTGCATCAATTAATTCACCCACCAATTGGCCAAGCAGAAGGAAAAATGAGTCAGCTGGCATTATGAGTAAGCAGCTCCCAGCTGCCTCCCGCCGGCCAGAGCTGCCCTATATTTGAAGGTCAGACATCAGAGCCCCAGCTCTGCATGTGGAATTTAACCACCGGGGCCCACATGACTGTAGGCAGCCAGACTAAAGAGCAGGGGAAAAGGATACTCACAGACTCAGGATCCTGGGTGCTCAGAGCTGTGCAGCCACCTCCTCACCTTCCCACATGGGGCTCAGATGATTTAAATATCACAGCCACAGGAGCCAGACACACATTTCAATGTCACCCCAATTAGGGGGCCTACAAGTTTGGATGGGCCCTGAGGGAAGCACCAGGGATGCCTGCTGGAGGAGAGAATGAGGTCCCCACAGCCACAGAGACTCAGCACCCAAGTGCTCTTCTAAGGAAAATGGGAAACTCTGGGGTCCAGCTGTGCTATGGGATCTTGAGCAAATCCCAGCCCTTCTGCTGGCTGCTGCTGTTAAATGGACTGGTAGGATGCTTACTGTCATATTGGACAGTGTTCTCATGAAAGACAAGAGGCATAAAGAAGGTAGAAATACTGTGTGACTAGCACAGCAGTGAAGAATTGGGGCTGTTACCAAGGGTCCATAAGGTAGCAGTTGGATGAGAAGGACTAATAGAAATCTTTTCTAAAGAGTAAGGTGCTATTATGGTTGTTGTAAACTATTGTTGCCATCCAGAAGAGGGGAATAGTTGTGCTCTGTGGGGCCCCAGGGTCGGAGTGAGAAAGCTGAATTGCAGGCAGTTTGGGGAACAAAAGGAGGAAGACTTTTGTAACAGAGAAGTCTGTGCAAAGACGAGAGGTTCTTACATAAAAGAGGAGGCTGTGAGCTGGCTGTGGAGGGGTGGGTCCAACGTAAGGCAGGATGAGTGTTTACTGTGAGAGGGTCCAGGCATGTGATGGCAGGAGGAGATTTGCACTGAATTACCTCTAGGGTCCCTTTCAGGCCTCATACTCTGAATTTCAGATTTGGTTGGGGAAAGGGGAGGATAGTAAAGGAGGGAAAGTTAAACCAAGAGCCAGGAGTTCTGGTCCAGGGCGGGTCTGCACCAGCTTGCTGGTCCCTCCCCTGCCCTCCACCCTGCCTGCCCCACTGGGCTCTGCAGCCTAAGAGGAATGGCTTCATCAGTGGCAGATGCCTTTTCAGGTGGGCTCCTTTGTGGAAGGCCATTCTCAGGACACTAGGCAGAGTTGCTTGCCCCTTCCATCCTGGTGGTCTTTTCTTGCAAAGTTGGGCTTGGAGGAGCACAGTCTGGAAGCTATGGCTTGGAGACTAAGGTCTCCTCAGCTCTGGCAGTCTGTGAGCTTTCCACAGGTATTAGGATTGGGTGACTGGATCCACTGGGAAGACAGAGCCCCTGTTCACAGATCCTCAATTAAGTCACACAGAGGCATGTTCTCAGGATCCTACCCTTGTCCCCCATCCCAATCCCCTCTGCCCCAAAACCAAAGATGGGAATGTGGGTTTGCACAGGAAAAGACTTGATTAATGTCCTGGCTCTGTCAGAGATGTAGGATGAAAGGAGACCATCAGAATTATGAAAACAAGTCTTTGTCCCTGGGGAAATCAGTCCATTTTGATATCCTGGGCTTGCAATTAGTCTGTGGGGAGCCAGAGCCCTGTGATTCCTGAGTTGTCTTAACGATCTTGCTGGCAACAGGCAGACAGCAGCCCAGCCTGGGGGTGGGGAGTGGGAGATGCAAATCAGACTTGATAATGTAAGCCCAGTGCCTCCCTCCCTCCCTCCTGTGTGTGCTTCAATTCCTAGTTTATAAGTCCTCATTTTGCAGGTGATCTTCAGAAAAGTGGAGACAATTACCCCAGATTATCTGTGAATCTGAATTCCTTGTTGGCAAATACATTTTCCTCTCTGTCCCTCTCTGTCTCTGTGAGCTCCTTGAATACAGGGGCAGTGCTAGTGTCTGAGGTGGACAGGGGAGGGGCTCCACCCAGTGCTCCCCAGAGACCTTTCACTGGTTATGTGCTCCTTTCTGCCCTGCCTCCGGTGTTCTGCTTCCAGTGGCCCACACCTGTGACTCTCCTTCAGCAGCCTGCCCCAGGCTACTGGAAACTTCCCACAATGGCAGACAAACTGAAGTGCCTAGGAATTCAGCTTCTTTTTAGCTAATGACTTGCAGGTGCAGGAATGTGGAGCTCAGCTCCCTGGTCATGGGACTGGACAACCCTGAGATGTGGCTTATATTCCAGAGTACCCTGCGGGATCAGGCTGAAGCTACTTCCGTGAGACTTGGCCAGAATCATCCCCTTCCCAGTGTCCTCCCTTCCCTTTCCTGCTTCCCACTTCCTTACTGGTTTTCCTCGGAGCACCTTCTCTTTTTCTTTTTTAGATTGAAGTATAGTCAGTTACAATGTGTCAGTTTCTGGTGTACACCATAATGTCCCACTCATGCATATACATACATATATTCGTTTTCATATTCTTTTTTGTTAAAGGTTATTACAAGATATTGAATATAGTTCCCTGTGCTATACAGAAAAAATTTGGTTTTTTAATCTATTTATATATATAGTGATTAACATTTGCAAATCTCAAACTCCCAAATTCATCCTTTCCCACCCCCTTTCCCTTGGTAACCATAAGATTGTTTACTATGCCTGCGAGTCTGTTTCTGTTTAGTAGATGAGTTCATTAGTGTCCTCGGAGCACCTTCTTAATAATCACTTGTACGTGAATCATCGTCTCAGGGTCTCCTTCCATATTCCTAGCACCTAGGACAGGGCCTGTCGTGGGGAAGGGACTCAGTTACTGAGGTGTAGCAAACAAAGATATAAAAATTGCTCTAGAGATGAAGCCCAACTCCTCATCCCAGAGATGAAGAAACTGAGGCTCCGAGTGGAGAAGGCACTTTGCCCAGGTTTCACAGGGAGGCAGAGACTGAGCCCGAGTTCACTGACTCCCAGGTCAGGGGACACCCCTACTGCTGGGTGGCTTCTCTCTAGCAACCCTTTTATAACTAAGGCAGAAAGTGTCCAGCGCCTCGGAGCTGAAGGCAAAGGGCAGTGAGGGCTTAAAGAAGGGAGAGGTCTCTGCCAGTGTCGGGAGGAGGGTGTAGGGCTGCCTGGAGGAGGGAGCACTTCAGCTCGGTCTGGAAGAATGAGCTATAAGAGGTGGTCAGACGGGATGATGGCATTCCTGGTGCTGGGAACTGCATGAGGTAAAGTCAAGAAGCTGGAGAGTGTAGATTATATTTGAGGAGAAGAGTGATTTGATTAGAGACTCTTAACAACTAAAGTCAAATGGAACATTCCAGTTATCTGTTATCATAATAGCTAAACAATGGGCATCGGGACCAGAGACTGGGAAGACTGGCATGTGCAGGTGGGGGGCCTCTTCCTGCCTGTCCAGTGTCCCCACAGACAAGTACTGGGATCCATGTCTCCACTTCTAGGGGTTCCCTGCTTCCAAGTTTTTCCCCAGGTTTGTCCCTTCTGCTGCAAAGCATGAATGAGAAAGCTCTGGACCCTGGTGGCCTTGCAGGGGGTTGGAATTTCTGAGCACTCAGAGACTTCTGGGTTAGTCCTGAGCCTAGCGGGTGGGAGTTTGGGGGAAGACTGGCAGGGGCTCTCAAGAGAGAGAGAGAGAGAGAGAGAGAGAGACAGAGAGAGAGAGAGACAGTGCTTGGCTAAATTAATTCTCTATATCCTTGCCCTTCTCAGTATACCAATCTATAATGAGGGCATGAACTAAGAACACTTTGGGGACCCTTGTCTGCCATTCAGTTCCAGTGATCTCTTCTGTATTTGAGCTGTAATTCTAAAGAGTCTCCTTTTTAAAGCAGTCTAGCACTGGGCTAACTTCAGCAATACCAGGATTTCTGGTTATAAATCTAAAGGCAAGGGGCTGTTGTCAAGTTGCTAAAACTAGAGCAGAGAAGAGCCCTTTGTCCTTCTTAAGGAGCCTAGAAAATAGCAAAAAGCAAAAGGACCTCAACTCTGATGGACGGTAATGGACAAATGACCCATGGGCAGAGGTGGACTTGATTTGGGTGGCTCAGAGACGAGCAGGGTCTTGCCCAGTTTCTTACATCAGATTAGGGGCAAAGCTGCCGAAGGACCCAGACTGCCTATCTCCCAGGTTAGAGCCCTTTCATTTTGCACTCAGAGTGTTGTTGTCGTTGACCTTCAAGGCCTCTCAAGGTATAGACTTCATAGCCTTCATAGTCTGGAGGTTTCCACTCTGCATGTGCACACATATTCCTGGGGACTTTCTGGGCTGAAAGAAGACCTCTAACAGTTTCCCTTGTGAAGCTGATTGTCTCCAAAGAAGGCTGCCATTGATCCCTTCCCTCCCTGTATGTGTATGCTGTTCCAACCACCAAGAAGTAGTATGTTTCCCTTCTCCTCGAATCTGGACTGAGCCTCATGATTTACTTTGACCAAATGAATATGGCAGCAGTGATGTTTGGAAACCACATTAGATGCCAGTTATCTGTTGGCTTGAGTATCTGACAATCAGAATTTGGTATTTGCAGTTTGTAATAGGCAATCAGGTATTATTGATTAGTTCAATGGATTCTGTTTTTTTTCACTATCTACTGCTTGATTTATTGGTCCAACTGTTATTGACTTTTGGTCCCATAGCACACCGCTCTGCCTGGCTCCAAATATAAGGTGTTTTTGAGCACCTAATATATGGCCGAGGCAAAGCCTTTATCCTTTGTTAGCCTCAGTTATTTCACTTGTGCAATGAGCTGGAGGAGTTGGAGTGCATGAGATCCAATGTTCTGGGTGCTGGTGGCTGTTCTCAGAGGCCTTATGAGCTCGTCATGCCTCCTGGCTGGCAGGAGCAGAGCCCGAAGTGGAGGGCAGAGGGCAGGGAAGGAACACAAGCAGGAGCCGTGAAGCCCAGACTCCAGCTCCACCACAAGGTGAGAACAAGCTCTGTGCTGAGAGCACCCAGGAGAAGTAGAACTTCATTCCATTCAGTGCCCCGCGATCTCCATCAGCCCTGCTAAGCCAACCCAAATAAACACACAATCTAAGTAAAGACAGTGAACAAGCTGTGCAGAACTTTTAGGCAAATCTCCTAGTCCCCCTTCCTCACCAAATACAGTACTGCCCTGAAAGCTTCCTATAGAAATTTAGGCGTCTCTGCTAGAGAGATCCTGGGTGGCTTCTGGGAAGATGTGAAATAAGAGGTGGGCCCTGCGAAGTGAGCAGGAGTCTTCAGGCATAGGGAGCAGCATACACAGACGCATACAGAGGCCTCAGCTGGTGGGGCACACTTTGGGGGCAGTGAGAAGACCACTGCCACTGGCACATGGGGCATATGAAGATGGATGGAAAAGGCTGAAGACCTCAGATGCCAGGGTAAAATGTTTTAAATTTATGCTCTAAGTCGTTTTTTTTTTTAAAGCCTGTTTTTTACTCTACATTCCTTAACAACCAAATCCTTTTGAAAAAGGGGCATCTTACATCAATCTCTTATGATAAAACATGATAATGCCTGAGTTATCGACTACTTCCTATGTGCCTTATATCGATCGATTCCCTAAATTCTCCCAACATCCCTCCTCGTCAGGCAGTATTGCCACACCTAGTTTAGGTCTGGTAAGAGGGGTAGGTGGGCTTTGAGCCCAGACACCCCAGTGTCAGAGCCCTGTGTACTCTGTACTCACCATCCTTATTTGGGGTGGGGCTGGGGGCTGGCGCTGTGCCGCCTGCTCAGTCTCCCCATCCCCACAGTGGGCCACCGGGTTTTCCCACGTGACATCGTGGCTCCAGGGAGAAGAGGTAGAAACCGCTGTTCAGATCCGCCCTCGGATTTTAAAGGAAGGGACTTAATCACAGCTTAGCACTGTGTGGAGAGGGAAGGATGAGAGAGGGAGGAAGATCTCTAGGGGTTTCACTGAGAGAGAAGAGGTCTGGACCAGGTGGAGGCAGGAGACGGAGCCAAGGCAGAGTCTGGATGGCATCTTCACACCTGCAGATCAGGGAATCTGGCTTCTGAGCCAGCCCGGCTTCTGACTCTGTGGTTCTGAATGAACAAGCCTCTGCCTCTCTCTGGGGTCTGTATCCTGACTGTATCATGTTTGGCTTGGACTAGGTCAGTGATTTCACCCGTTTCAACAGTAATAGTCAAACACATTTGTCGGGGTGGAAGTCCATTACATAAAACTGACAACAGTGACATTATTATAAATGTATGTTTCTGTTCAAATGTACAAACACTACTTATTATAAAGTCAGCCAACGAGAATAATGAAGCTACTACAGTAACCCAAAT
Source organism: Camelus bactrianus (assembly GCF_048773025.1). NCBI lineage: Eukaryota > Metazoa > Chordata > Mammalia > Artiodactyla > Camelidae > Camelus > Camelus bactrianus. The sequence continues at coordinate 47,723,456 of NC_133542.1, forward strand.
AATTTGAAGTTGGATATTATAAATAATATTTGCAATCCGGTATCAGCATCAATATCCAATTTATTTCATCATTTAGATTTTGTTTCACTGTATTACCAAAATCCTGATCCAGTCCCCAAAATAGTTGCAAATGGTAATGGATTTTCAAAAACTTTACCTTCCTATCTCAGAACATTCTCCAATTAAACTGATCTAGGAACTTCAAGAGGAATAATAGGTAATTATTTTGTGTCAGGATTGAATTATTAATAATACCTAAGCCCAACTCTCATTCCTTAAACTGTGAGTATTAAATTTGGAGGGAGATGATGAATAGGTTTCTTGGTTTAAATATTCATTGTTTGGCAGAAAAATTCTTTTCAAGTGTAGCTTGAAGGGTGTTCAGGGCTGTCATTTAAGAAAATCTCATGCCTCAGTGCCCATTTCTGACAGCTCTTCACTCAAACTTTCTGAACAGGCAAATTTACTTTGTTTTGCATATGAAGTCCAAGTTTTAGGATTCAGTTTTATTCTAAACATGCTATCTAGAATTGTCTGCAGGGTAACTGTGTGCCAAAACCAGTCCACTGGCGTTAACAGAAGTCAGGCTAGAAGTGTTTTCCTATAAGAAAGGGTTTTCCTATAATATGATAGTGTCAATACTTCTGGCACTTTTACCCACTCCCCTGTTAGCACCCAGCCCTTCTGCAGTGTCAGGAGCAGGCCTTTAACTGAGCCAGACATTTAATTGAGTGCTTCACCTGAGTCACCTAAGAGTGGGCACAGGACACTGTGCCATGTGAGCTCAAGTCCAGGTCTGAATTACCCGAGGTGGGCAGTCCCCGTGAGGCAGGTGAGCAGCCTTCCCAAGCAATGGGGCTTCTGCTCAGAATCCACATGGAGGTCCAGGCTGCTGCAGAAGCTGTCTGCTGAGGTCCACATGGAAGCATGCTGTGCACCTTACTGGCGGCCCCTGTGTGCTAAAATTGGGGATCCTGCACAGCATCTTTGCTTTAAGACTTAAATAATAAAAAATATGTATTTAGACAATGCTTGAGAAGTTACTAAATGTCTTCTTTGGATCCAAAAATTCCAGTTTGGAAGCCACAAGTCTAGGCAATCTCTCAGGGCTCTTCCGGGTGGACATCTGAGGGTTATCCAGTCCTTACTAGGCACCAGCATTGCCAATGATTGATTCTATTTTATCCTCCCACCCCCACCCCCGACCCCGGATGTTTTCAGGAGTAGAAAACCAAGCCCTCCTGGTCCCCTCCAACCCCCAGCCTGTGGGATTCCCTTCTAGGAAAGTCATTACTGCCTCTCTTGGTCGTCTGCCAGCTCTAAAGTGTCTTTTTAATTGCATCTAATTTGGCCTCATCTCATTAAATCCTTAATTTAGACCGGAGCGATCCCTCCAGCTCTGGCTGCCTGATGACAAAGGGGCCTCCGCACACCCTTCCCCCGTCAGTACAGCTCCCCCACCCTTCCATCAGGGCTGCTCTCATTTCCAGGTGGTCTCTCTGGGAGGCTTCTGACAAGTGGCTGTCGTTCTTGCCATGCTGAGCGTGGAGCCAAGCCAAGAGGGCTTCCCAGGAGCGGTAATTACTGGTAAAGGCTCAACCCTCCACCCCACCGATGCCCTGCTCACAGGCCCAAAGTCCCTGCAGTGACAGCATCCAGTTCTAGTGGTGGAGGAATGGGAGCACAGTGAGGAGAAGCACTGAGATTAAACAGTAATAAACGCATGGTAATTACAGTAGCCACTGTCAAGTGCAGGACACCATCCTCACCAGGGAAGGTATCACTAGCCTCATGCTGAGGGTGAGGAAATTCAAGTTTGTAAATAGAAAGTGACAAGCCTTAGGGTATAAATGTAGCTTTGTCTGGCGTGGAAGGGAGGAAACTTCTTCTGTCTCCCCCAGTCCAACCTCATCTCCTATCAGGCTCACCCTTGTTACTCCTCCCTAGCTACCTAGTCATCTCAGTGCTCCCCGGACATGCTAGTGCTCCTACCCCAGGGCCTTTGCACTTACTGTCCCCTCTGTCTGGAATGCTCTTCCTCTACAGTTTAACTGGCTCATTTCTTCTTTCCATCAGATGTCAGCTCACATCTACTCTCTTCAGAGAAATCTTTCTTGACCTCCACCATCACCCCTTCTTCATTTTCTACCCTCACCTTGTTTTGTTTTTGTGGGTTTTGTTTTGTTTATTATGGCGGGTAGCTCTTATCACTAGCTCTTAGTAAATTATATATTTATCTTTGAAAAATGAAATGCTGTAAGAATAGAGAATTTTTCTTTCCTCTTCACTGCTCTGTGCTTATTACCCAGAACACTATCTGACACAAGCTAGGTCTTCAAGAAGAAGAGAACAGGTCTTAGCCCAGTCTGTCGAGGCTGCTCCTCCTGGCCGACATATGATCGCTGCCAGCTGGACGCTGAGGAGGCAGAGTCCAGCCTTTTGGGGGACACCTGGCTGTTCTCTTCTGAAGCCTGTCACCTCCCATGGCACCGCAGGAAAGCAGGTCTGACCCTGGCTCCTCACAGGCCTGCTGGGGAATCTCCTTCCTCACAGGCCAGCTCTTCTCTCCCTTCCTCCCTTGCAGGAAACTTTCAAGCAGCTCAAGTTTTTGGAAAACAAAGGCCAAGAAGGAACTGATGCCTGCTAGTAGCTCCTTCAGAGTGAAGGGAGAGGAAAGGCTGGTTCTTTCTTGGAACTGGGAGGGAAAATATAGTTAGAAGAAATACAGATATGCAAATATCTAAATGCATTATCTGCCAGAAACATGCATATATAATTTTTAAAAATAAAATCACAAGCTTCTGCCTAATTCCAGTGACAATGCAGAATGAGCCCCCTTCTTTCCTGAGGCTGGATGAACACTCAGAAAATCCATTATCTTTTCTTGATCTTCCCCCACTGAGGGGGGCAGGAACTGGGCCCCCTTGCCTGCAAGCTGAGGAAGAGGCAGGCAATGAGGCTCCAGGCAGCAGACTCGCTTTCACACTTATTCCTGATAATTGGTCACCCCTTTCAAGAGAAGGTGGGTCCTGATGGAGTAATTGGCAGGGGACGAGGCCAGTCCTCAGGGAATGGAAAGGTGTTAATTGCTCTTTCCCCTCCCCGAGGTAGATCCCTATTAAGGAGGGAGCTATAAGGCTGTGGGATGTCCAGGAGAGGCCCCGAGGATGCAAAGGGCAAAGTGTTAGCACTTCCCTCTGATACTGCAAAGAGGGTAAGATTGATGGCCAGTCTTGAAGAGCCTGCTGAGGTCCCCCAGCTGGTGAGAAGCAGAGCTGAGACTTAGAAACCAAGGCTGTGAGAGCCCAAAGCTTGTGACTCAACCACCCTGGTGTCCTGTTACTTGTTGAATGGAACTTTTATTGGAGGGAGGGAGCTAGCTCAGGTGACTCTCAAATCTGCCATCCTGGGGAATCAGAGCAGGGCTGGGGGCTGAGTGCCTTTCACCACGGACTTCCCCACAGGAAGCTTTTGTTCAGGATATTGTCCTCTCTTAATAACATGCCACACCCAACACATCTTATTCATTGGAAATTACCTTCGGTCCAACATTCTATCAGGCTGACCCACAGAGTAATTGGAAACAGGTGATTTTCCTCCAACAAATAGTCCTGGAGAGTATGAATTACTTCCCCTCAGAGGATGCATAGGCCGCACTCAGTCTGCAGTGTGTGGCAATGACAGAGGCCGCTGAGCCTTGGCGGGCTGTTCTGCCAGGGGAGCACCAGCCAGGTCTGAAGCAGGACAGCGGCCCTGCCCCAGTCACTGTGGGGAAGCAGCCTGAGAGCAGAGCAGCTGACAGCGCCCCCCAACCCCGAGACCCAGACCACTGGCATCCTGAAGAAAGGACTTAGAGATAAGACGCCTCTCTCAGTGAGGGTTCCCAGCTCTGTTCTCCATCCAGTTACCCAAGCTTGAGTCCTGGGAGCGCCTAAGCCTTCTCCTTTCCTTCATGTCCTCTACCCCATCCATCATGTCCCCTCCAATATCGTAGTTCAGGCCTTATCTCATCAGGATCTGCATGGTAGCTTTCTTGCTGGTGTCCCTGACTTCGTTTACCCCCTCCTGCTGATCCCCTACCTTGTAGCCGGAATAGTCTTTATGAAAGTTAAGCCTGACGTTTCTGCTCCTGGTCTAAAACTCTTCCGTGGTCCCCTGTCATGGAAGCATGGTATGCGAGGCCTTCCTTGTCCTGGCCTCTGCCTCTCTGCCTCTCTGCCTCTCTCCTTTCTTAGAGAGAGCCACTTATTTCTAGCCCAAATGTTCTCCAAACATACGACACCATCTCCCACCTCCAGTCTCTGCTTCTACTGTTCTTATTGCCTAGAATATTCTTTCCCCTGCTTCAGAATTCTACTTATGCTTCAAGGACCTCTTCTTCTTCTTCTTCTTCTTCTTCTTCTTCTTCTTCTTCTTCTTCTTCTTCTTCTTCTTCTTCTTCTTCTTCTTCTTCTTCTTCTTCTCCTCCTCCTCCTCCTCCTCCTCCTCCTCCTCCTCCTTCTCATTCTTTCTTCTTTCTTCTTCTTCCTTTTTTTAGTTGAAGTATAGTTGATTTACAACATTCTGTGTTTCAGGTGTACAACATAGTGATTCAGTTTTTGGCTTTTTTTTTTAAGATTATATTCCATTATAGGTTATTACAAGATTTTGTGTATAATTCTCTGTTCTATACAGTAAGTCCTTGTTACTTATCTATTTTATGTATAGTAGTTTGTATCTGTTAATCCCATGCTCCTAATTTTTCCTTTCCCTCCTTTCTCTCCTCTTTGGTAACCATAAGTTTGCTTTCTATGTCTGTGAGTCTGTTTCTGTTTTTTATATACATTCATTTACATTATTTTTTAGATTCCACCTATAAGTGATATCACATAGTATTTGTCTTTCTCTGTCTGACTTATTTCACTAAGCATAATATTCTCTAGGTCCATCCATGTTGCTGCAAATGGCAATATTTCATTCTTTTTTTATAGCTGAGTAATATTCCATTGTGAGTATATGTGTATATATATATCTCTCTCATGTCTTTTTAAGCCAATCATCTGTTGATGGGCACTTGGGTTGCTTCCATGTCTTTTTGGCTATTGTAAATAGTGCTATTGGGATGCATGTATCTTTTTGAATTAGAGTCTTCATTTTTGTCTTATATATACCCAGGAGTGGAATTGCTAGGTCATATGGTAGTACTATTTTTAGTTTTTTTTTAAGGAACTTCCATACTGTTTTCCATAGTGGGTGCACTAATTTATATTCCCACCAGCACAGTACAAGAGTTCTCAAGGACTACTTCTAATGGAACCTTTAAGCCTTCCTGGGAAAAGTGACTCCTAGTTTTCTTTTTATTCCAGCCTTGGGATTTTTATGTTTGTAGTGGGTAGAATAATGCCCCCCTGCCCTGCCTGCCACAAGATGTCCAGGTCCTAATCCCTGAAATGTGTGCATATGTCACCTTACATGGTGAAAGAGACTTTGCACATGTGATAAGGTTAAGACTGTTGAGGTGGGAACAGTAGCCCGGGTTATCCAGGTGGGTCCAATTACTCATAAGGGTCTTACAAGAAGAAGACTGTGAAAGACAGAAAAGGGATGTGATAATGGATGCAGAGGTCAAGTGATGTGGAGCTATGAGCCAAGGAGTGCAGACAGCTTCCAGAAGCTGGAAAAGGCGAATAATTGAATTCTCCCCTACAACCTCCAGAAAGGACCACAGTCCTCCTAACACCTTGATTTTAGCCCATTGAAACCCATGTTGGACTTTTGACCCCTAGAACTGTAAGATAATGTATTTGTATTGCTTTGAGTCACTAAGTTTGTGGTGATTTTGTTACAGAAGCCACTGGAAATGAATACAACATCAAATCAGAGGTAATTGTTCACGTGTCTGTGAATCCCTGGATACAAAGGACAAAGGACAAAGATAGGGCTTGTCCCTCCCTGTGTGTCTAGCTCCCAATACAAGGTCTACCACAGAGATGATGCTTAGCAAACATTGGATGAGTGAGTGAATGAGTGAGACACTTCCTTCTCCTGGTGCTAGCAGACCCACTGTGGACATCAGGACTTTGAGGATTCTTGGGTTGAAATGAAATGGAATTGATTTTGTTTCACAACCGGAAAGCATGATTCCCTGTACTACTAACCCTATTACCTACCCTGCCATGTCTACAAACATTAGTTATGTTGCCTCAAAGGCATCTTCCCTTGGGCTATGGGATCACTTAGCCTTCCTGGCCCCGGTTCACGCCTAGTGACTCCCATGTACATCTACAAGGACGTGAGGCTCTGAGACTCATGAAACATCGGGGCTATAGGAGCCTATACAATCGACTCAGCTCACCTCCTCATTTACAGATTGGGAGACTGAAGCTGCGAGAGGGAAGGGGCCAATGTGGTCAAACTGTGGCTCTGCAGGGCCAGGAGGAAAATCCAGGCTGGGCATCTTTCACCTGCCCCTCCCAAAGACCCAGCTGCTAGTACTGACACGCCCATTTTACAGATGAAGAAACTGAGTCACAGGGCAGTTAGTTAACTTGCCTGTGATTAGCTAGTTAGTGGTGCTGATATGAATGGAACTTAGCTCCAGAGTCTCTGCTTTTCATGTCTGTACTAAACTGACAGGTGGGGAAACTGAGGCCCAGAGTGGGTCCAGGCAGTGGTTGCTGAAGAGAAAGCAGGTCATGGCTAAAGTTCAAATCAGAGCCCTCCAAACCCACCAGGGAGGAAGTGCTTGGGCTGAAAGGAGGCCTTGGGAGTTTGCCTTCTTCAATTAGGCTGTTTGCTTCTCTGAGTCCAGGGGATAATTTAACTAATGGCGCTGGTTTTCTGACACTATCGATCGGTCAAGATTAAATATGTTTGTCACAGTCAAGTGAACTAATCACTTTATTGTATTTCAAGTACTAATTTCATCAGATAGATGTAGGGGGGTGACCCAGGGGAGGTGCAGGAGATGAGCACGTGCACAGATTGGGGTGGGCAACAGCACGATCGATGCAACTGATCTGCCTGGAGGTATCTGGAATATCAGGTTTTCTGGACGCCTGTAGCCATGCTGCTCAGACAGGAGGAATCTGCATTTTCCCCCAGCCTCCTCCATCACTGTTCCAGGGCCCTCTTGAAATTTCTCAGGAGAGGCAATTTCTCAAGTATTATTGGAAAATGGTAGATGTTTCCAAATAGCTATCCTAAATCACCCCCTAGCCACTACTCCCACAGCCACTCTGACACTGCTGGATGCAAATACTGCCTCTCTGAGCCATTAGCCGTTCCAGGAACCACCGATTCACGGCAAAACCTGAAAATGAACTAATCTGTCTTTCAGGTTTGGAAAGGCTTTGCCATTTCCATAGCTCAGCATGTAGGGCAAGGAGACCCAGGGCTTACTAAATCATCCCCTGGCCCTGATGCGACTGAGCAAACCTCATTCCTTGTGAGAGAGGGTGAGTGTATATACATATATGCACACACACACTAACATGCAAGTGCATACATAAGCACAGACACACACACATACAAACGGACGTGTACACATGCACACCCATCTAGCGTGCACGTATACATGAAGTGCACACCTCCACAGAGGCACACTCATGTACACACAGGTGCACACACTCACACACAAGGTTCAGAAGTTCCCAAGGGGCAAGATGTTCTCTAAATACAAAAGACTGGTTTGTCCCCTGCACATAGAAGCATGGGAGTCGACTTGATTGGGTGACTGTGAAAACAAGGCCAATTTCTCTAATTCTGGGCACAAGCCCACCACCACATCTCTTTTCTCGTTTTGGCATATTTAATCACACCAAACATAGGCCATTGATTGTAGTCCCCGCAGCCAAAGAAAGTCAGGTATCTCTCTTCCACACCTGTGTTTCTGAGTGTCAGTCCTTTGGTGATGAGATGAGGGAGGGGCTGTTTCCCAATTTAACTTCTGGCGCTGAGGAGTAACCCGCCCCAATCCTTGTGAGCACTCGCTTAAACAGAATGGCCTCAATAAGAAGGACCTTTCTGGATGAAAACATGTGCTTCTGCTCAGAATTGCCTTCTGTAGCTGCTCGCAGAGCCCCTCAGGCTATCTGGACGTGCTTAGCCAGAGCCCATCACCAGAGGATTGGTCCTTTCTCACATCCATACAGCTTTCAACAGCACCCCTGGAAGCACGTAAGGCTTTGGAATTTACCACTCTTATTCTACAAAGGTGAAAACTGAATCCCAGAGAGGGGAAGAGGCTTGCTAAATGCATCCAGAAAATTAGTGGTGAATTGGAACTAGAGTTTACGTGTCTAGCTCCAAGACCAGCACTTTGTAAATCTCTGGGCAAACTCTGGCCAAGCCTTCAGAGCCTTGTAAAGCTCTCCCTTTATCACATCCCTGTTCGGTGACCAGTCTTCTACTCATTGCTGAACTTCCTGACAGCTGTTATGCCCTCGAGCAGAAGTCCCCAAATTCTCTTCAATAAGGGCTGCTCTTTCCAGGGATCTTCAGGCCTGATATCAAGACAAAGGCTGCCTGTGGGGCTGGGTCAAGTGGGCCAAGACCTGTGCTCTTGCCTGGCAAGCTCTGTTTTTAGAAGCATATTTTTGTGACTTAGAATTTGTGAGATCTGGAGCTTTCCTAAGGAATTTGTTCAAGCTCTTGGAGATACTCCTTTCTTAGGAATCCTCCTGAGTTAAACAAGACAGGAAAAATAAGTGGTGGCTCCCCAGGGAAACACTGAAAGTCAGAGCAACAACAAACAGATTTTCTGAACATTCTGAATCTTTGAGCATCATTAAAACCTGAGTTCTGTGTGCTAAGTGTGTAACCTGGCCTTTAGTCTCTTTGCATGCTATGTAACTCCAGATGTCTTACCCCCTAAAAAGACGTGTTTTTCTACATGATGGAGTACCCAATTCGCAAAAAATAACCTGGTACCCACCCTGAGCCAAGCAAAACATCGGCAGCATGCCAACCTCCAATGCGTCTGTTAAAAGCCAGACCTAGGAAATGTTTCACGCATGGGTTTTAAGGCCTGACGGATTTGGAATCAGGAGGCCTGGGCTCTAGACTCTGCTTTGCCTTCAGCTTGTCGAGTGAGTTGCCTGAGGCCCACAGAGCATGATGCAGAGTGGGTGTGGAATACCCAGCCGTGTGCTCTTTGAGCGAAGAATCAAATCCAGCAAGATCAACAAATGCATCTGAGTACAGGCTCAGAACAGAGAGAAAGCACGTGCGCAGTAATCATGTCTAGAATATCTCCTCGTCAAGTGTCAAGGAAGGAAGTACTCCCTTTCCATTGTCTTGCTCTCTATGGGGACTCCTTGGAGCTACCAGCCTACAAGATGTCCACAGTTCTACAAGGAGGGCCTGGGGGCACTGTGGTTTCCTCAGGTAGACTGGCATTGACATTTCAGGAGGGATGCATCAGTGCTCTCTCTTCAGCTCTTATCAGGATCACCAAGTCTCCTCTAGTATCGGCCACTGGCCCTCTGTCATGTGTGCTATTGACCACTTTCAGAGTCCCTGTCCTCCTTTGGTCCTCAGGACCCCTGCTCTCCAGGTGTCCCCTCCCTGGAAGTTCCCTCTCTCTATCTGCAGTTAACTTTCCCCCAGCCTATTCCTTGAAGGTTAGTGTTCTCCAGGACCATCTTCTTGTCTGTCTGTCTTTCTGTCTATCTATCTATCCATCATCTATCTACTCCCTGAGTCATCACACCCACCTTGACAGCTTTCATCACCCCCAAGTATGTGCCCGTGACTCTCCAGAGCTCCAGACTTATCCATCCACCTGTCTACATAACTTCTCCATTTGATGCCCCACAGGATTTTTCTCAAATAATGAGTCCAGAAGCATGTAGTGTTTGACATTGAATCAGCAACTCAAGCATTTCAGAATTGAGGTTTCTGTAGTTCTCTTGACCTTTTCCTCATGGTTGCAGTATTGCAGCTGTAGCACCAGCCATCCCATCTGCATTCTAGACAGGAAGAAAGAAGACATGAGGAAGGGCAAAAGGGCCTCTAAGAAACTCCACCAACAGCTTCCACTCACATCTCCTTGGATATTCCTTTGTGCAGGGTGCAGAGTGTCCTATCTGTATACAGCTTTAGTTGGCATGCTGCCATCCCCATTGTAGGAACAATAAGGAAGAGGAGTAGACTTCTCCCCAATCCTCTCCCCTGACTGAATCAGGCTTCTCCCCACGACCCTCTACCTGCACCCTCATTTCTCTCAGTTCCTCTGATGAGTCCTCATCTACAGCCAGAATGATCTTTCTAATGTGATTTCCTGGTCACGTCACCCTCACCAGCATCTTCACAAGGGGTCTGCCCCATCCTGGATGCCTGTAGGGAAGACTCAGTGGCCTATAGGGTAAAGTTCTTGGCTTGGCACTTAAGATCCTAGAGAACTGGTATTATCTCCAGAAACTGAATATTCTGTTTCTTTGCCACAACGTTCCTGGTAGAATTCAGACAAGTGCAGCCATCCTTGAGGGGGAAGGATGGCTGATAACAGAGGATGTAAAAAAAAAAACAAAAAACAAAAAACAAACACATTAGCTCTGGCCTGCCCAGATAATGAATAGAGGAGAAGGTTATCTATCTCACTGATTTATATTGTTATGGTTTCTTCCATAGACCAAAGTGGGATCGTCTTTACATCTCCCGCCCTCCACATTTGCTGCAGCAAGAAAATCACATTTTTCATGAACCGTGGGAATTACTGAACGGCAGTGGTTTTATTTGTTAAGGATTGAACTTGGCCATTTCTTCTACTAGGGGCTGAGTCCTGCTGTTATGCACAACTTCCCATCCAGAGAGACACCATGGAGAATAAATCAGGACCAGGACTCAGTGTGACAGCCGCAGTCTGGTGGCGCCTTGGGGTTTGGGGGCTAATGGGGTCTCACAGCAGGGAGGAACTGCTGCCAGCTGGGCTGGGCAGGAGAGGTGAGATGGAGACTTGGAAAAATGAATGGAAGAATTTTGCCACTTCATAAAACCGATGTCACTGGGTGAATCATAGATCGTGCAGGGACTATGAGAGCTGGCAAGGCCTCCATGATTGGTGAGCTCTGGGCTGTGGCTAGGTTTTATGGAGGTCTACGAACCCATGAAATTGTGTGTAATTTTTCAGTGCGTATGTGCATTTCCCTGGGGTTACAGTTCATAGCTTTCATCAATTCTCAAAGATTAAGAGCCACTGGTCTGGTTCAACCCACTCATCATACAGAGGAGAAAACTATGGAGTCCTGGGAAGAGAAGGAACTGGTTGAGTTCCCCTCGTGAGAAGGGGCAGAACAGGCATTAGAGATTAGGAGACCCTGGCCAGATCCTGGCTGTGTGACCTTGGGTTGATCACCTCACCTCTCTTGAGTGTTTTACTACACTTGCAATTAAAAGGTCGTAGAGAGGATTAAACAAAGGAATTAATGGACTTCAGCCTCTACCCACAATGTTAACAAGTAATTCATTGTCAATAAGTATTCTTTGAGTCACTGAGTAACTTTGAAAATCATTCTTTTCAGCTATCTTTCATCCATTCAGCAAATATTTATTAGCTCTCATATACCAGGACCCAGGATGAACAAAGCAGGCCCAGTCCCTGCCCTCACAGAGCTGGGAGTTAAGTAGGAGATACAGTTAAGAAAACAGACCACAGTTATTGCTGTAACAATGAACTATTGCATTGTTGATGTAACTGTACTAATATAGTGTGATGAATGTCCTTACAGGGTCAGCACAGAAATCTGGGGGAGCATGGGGTGGGGACACCTAACCAGGGGTGGGGTGGGAGGACTCAGGAAAGACTTCTCAGAGGAGGCAGCAACTAAGCTGAAGCCTGAAGAAAAAGCAGGAGTTGGCCAGGAGAAGAGAAGGCTGGAACGTTGTACAGAGACAGTATATGTAAAGGTACAGAGGCAAAAGAAAGCTTGGTGCATTTCTTTAGGGAAGTAAAAATAGATCCGCCTTGCTGTTTTTGGCTGCTACAGTTAGCCAAGAGAAGCCACCGTGAAATCAGTGTGCATACCCAGCACATCTGCATCTTCTTCACCTTTCATCATTTATCTTTGCATTCATTTATTTAATGTTAGCACCTTTAAACAGGATCACCTCCTCCTCCCTGTTGATCCAAATGGTGCAGCCTCCCTCTAGCGAGCCTTGGGAACTCTATTAGAGCCCCTTCTTTAGAGGTGAGGAAGCTGGATGGGTAACTGACTTACATCAGGTGATGCTGGAATTAGAAGCCAGGCAGGGCAGTCTGGTGAGCTCACGTTATCAGAGGCAAACAATCATTGTATGGCTTCCTGGGCTGTCCCAGGCTGGCCAAGCTCCCTGGGTCACTGTCCTGCCAGGGACAGCCTGAGTGATCACCCCGGAGATGATTAATTCCTCCCTCTCTCAGCGGGCCCTGAGTCTGCAGCCAAGTGCTGCTGTCATCTCTTTATTCTTCTGCTCCACGGTTATTGAAAATCAATAAGCCGTCCAAGCCGAATGAAGTTCAGTGACTGGGACCGAGTCCATAAATCAAATAAAAGCTAAACTATATTTAAAAAGGGAAATAGGAATAAGAAGACTGCTTTGAGATGGAGGTGGGGTCCCAAGAGTCTGTTAACAGAGGCAAAGAGGTGACTGAGAAACTGGTACTACTTGGCCAGGGGGTAGGGTGTAGGGCTGGAAGCACCTCAGGGAACGCTTTATTCAGCCCCCTCTTTTCCAGATCAAAAGATGGAGGCCCATAGAGGAGAATTCCCCTCTGGTTGCACAGTGAGAGGCAGAGCCGGCTGCAGATCCAGGGCCAACTGGTGTTCTCCCTCTACCAGGTTGCACTCAAATCAATGAGAAACAACAGCTGAATTGAAGTGAATTTAAGAGAAAACCAAAGAGAGAGGCTCTAAATTTTTCTGTTGTCAAAGCTATCACTCTTTACCTTTATATCTTCTGCCTTTAATGTTATGCTTTGAAGTCCTCAGCAAAGATGTCTGTTTTCCAGATAAGGAGTAGGCAGAATAATTCCTGGAGCTCATGTGGGGCTGGGAATTCTTTATGTCTCCACCAACCAGAGTAGAAAGATCTTCTTACATGCGAGACATTGAGTAGGGTCCTCAAAAGGGTATTACCTTACTAATGACGCCAAAGTAACCCTAGATTAAAGGCTACACCACAAGCTTTGAAAGGGTCTAACTGATTTGTGCTCCAGAACAAAATCTAATGGTATTTAAAGGAATACAACAAAATCCAGCAGTCAACAATGTGAAATTTGCAATGTCCAGCATCTAATAAAAAATTTCTGAGCAGGCAAAGAAGTAGGAAAATATGGTCTGTAACCAGATGGAAAACTAATCACTGTAAACCCACCAAGAAATGATGGAGATGATAGATTTAGCACAGAACATTAAAAAAAGCTATTGTGATCCACATGTTTTAGAAGGTGGAGGAAAATGTGACCAAGAAGAGGAGAAAAATGGAAGTTTTAAAAGTTTTAGATCCAAAAGGAATTTCTAGAAATGGGAAATATAATATCTGAAATTAAAAAAAAACACGGGATGTTATTAACACCAGATTAGACTTTGAAAAAGGAACGATCAGTGAATTTGAAGCTATAGGCTTAGAAACATGTTTACCATATGATCCAGCAATCACACTCTTAGACATCCACCAAGAGAAATGAAAACATCCTCAGATGAAGGCTTGAATATTCATTGCTTTGTTCATAGTAAAGAACTGGAAACAACCCGATTGTCTATAGACTGATGAAGGGATAACGTAATGTGATATATCCACTCAATGGAATGGAATATAATATAATACTTAGCAGTAAAAGGAATGAACTAGTACTCCTATTTGCAATAACATAGGTAAATCTCAAAAATATGTTGCTGATTACATTCGTATGAAATTCTAGAAAAGGTAAAACTATTATAATAGAAAGCCAATCAGTGGTTGCCTAGGATAAGGAATGAAGAGTGGGAATTGACTGCAAAGAGGGATGAGGGAAATTTTGGGGATAATGAAAATGTTTTCTGTCATGATTGTGGAGGTGATTACATGATTGTACACATTTACCAAAAGTTATTATGTTGTATGGGTGGTGGGAGGTAGAGATAGGTGTAGTTAGAAAAGAGTAGCATGAAGGATCTTTGGTGATGGAACTGCAGTATCTTGATTGTGGTGGTGGGTACACCAAGCTACACCTGGGATAATATTCTATAGAACTAAGTACACACACACACACACACAAATGAGGACAAGTAAAACTGGGGAAATCTGAATAAGAGAAGTGGGTGTTATCAATGTCAATATCTGAGTTGTGATACTAAACTATAATATTGTGAAATGTTACCATTGGGGGAAACTGGGGAAAGAGCACATGGGATCTCTCTGAGATATTTGTTGCAACTACATGTGAATCTATAATTATCTCCATAAAATTTCAGTTAAAACTCATTGTATGGATAAAATTACTAAATTGTATGCAAATTATTCCTCAATGGGGCTGATTTTTTTAAAAGTTCCATATGATCTTCTAAAACAAAGTGATGCTTCTCTTTATACCCTGCTCTTTCATGAGAGCTTCAATGGAACTTTTGCTCCATTTGTATGGAAAATTATAAATTAGGAATAGTTAGAAGTTTAACATGGTTTTTCTTAACTCAAAGCAAAAATGATTGATGATTTGTCTATTTCTAAACTAATAAAGATACTGTCTTAAGTGAAATTCCTAAACTACTCCATGGAAATATAAATATCCACTCATATTTTCTTGTCACTTCATGTTTTCCATTTAGATCTTGTCTACAAAAGAAATCTTTTGGTCTATGCTATAAAAAAAGGTTTTTTTCTAAAGGGTTAGCTAATAGTCCTGACATCACTTACAATGTAATCCATTCCCCTCAACCCGCCCAACATACATGTTTAAAAAATTGCCTTTATCGTATACTAAATTTGCATCAAATTTGTGTCTATTTATGGGCTCTACTTGGTTCCACTGAGCTGAATGTACCAAAAATTTTTTTACCAGTATTTCCCTGTTTTCTTTATTGCAGCGTTATAAGTTTTAATGCCTGGTAGCACGAGTTTCTTCATTTACTATTTATTTTCAAACTGTTCTTAGCTATCCTTGCACATTTATGAACTTCAAAAACATTTTGCCAAGTTTTCATATATCCTGTGGATTCCTACTGATATTTTATTAAATTCACTGATATTTTATTAAATTTGAGGGAAATTGACCTCTTCATATTACTAACTTTCTACCCAAGAACATGTCCAAGGCCACCACATTGCACAACTCTAGGTGGCACCATTACATTGGAGTCATGAAGTGTTAGACGAGGTGAAGATACATTTTTTTCATTCATTCAGGTTGTCTTTACATCTCTCAGTAAAGCATTACAGTTTTTGTCATATGAATCCTGTGTATTTCTTGTTATGTTAATTTCTGGGTCATTCATATTTTTTCTACTGTTATGAATGGGCTATTTTTATCCTCTGGATTTTCTCCCATGTTATTGCTAGTGTATTAAGAATTTTTTTTTTTTTTTTTTTTTTGGGAACTGACCGCTTTCTTGAATATTCTCATTCATTCTGGCATAGTTTTTTAGTTGATGCTTTTGGATTTTCGAGCTAGAAAATTATATCTTCTGAAAATAATATCTTTGATTCATTCTTTGTGCTTTGTGCTTTCTCTCTTTGTTTAAGACTCAATTGGCTGTCCTCTGTTAAATGAGGGTGGTGATCGCAGGCATTCATGTATTGTTCCTGCCCACAATGGGGCATTTCACTTTGGGTGTGATATTGGCTCTCTGCAGGAGATAGATATTCATTTCAGCTAAGGAAATATCTTTCTATTCCAAATTTTCTAAGAGTATTTAAAATTTGGAATAGAGGTTGAATTATGTTCTTTTGTTGCATTTTCAAAATAATCACGTGGTATTTCTCATTTGACCTATTAGTAAAATGAATTATATACCAAGAGATTTATATCAAACCATTCTTGGTTTCTTAAAATAAACCTTATTTGGTATTATCATTTTTATACACTTCTGAGTTTTACTTTCTCTTACTTGATTTGAGATTTTAAAAAATCTGTAGGCAAGCATGCTCTATTGTGACATTTCTGTTAAGCTAGCAAATCACTGATATACTGGGTTTATAGAAGGAGTGGGAAAGATTTCCACATTTTCCTTTGGTCTGGAACTATTTAAATAGCATGGGAATTGTTTCTTGAAGGTTTAGAGAAATTTACTTATAAAACAGTGTGAACTCTTAGCCTTATTTGGTAATGGTTCTTCAATAATTGTGTTGTTTTCTTCCATAGTTTCTCATTTCCTTTCTTCAGTTAATTTTGCCAATTTCTATTTTCTCACAAGATTATCAATTTCTCCCAGTTTTAAAGATATTTAGCATAGAGATATACATAGCGTCCTCCTGTAACTATAAAAATCTCACCAGTATCTTTGGTTTTGTCACCCTCTCAATTTCAATGCCATATTTTCTGTTTTCCCCTTTTTATCTTTATTACTTTTTCCTGAAGTATGTATAACTTATTGCACTTTTTGAAGAAACTGCTCTTGGTTTTATTAATCACTCTAATAGGTTTTTGGTTTTGAACGTGTTCATTTTTGCTTTAATCTTTATTACTTTCTTATTATTTTCCATAGGTTTATTTTCTTGTTTTTTTTCAAACTGCTTGAGTTAAATGTTTAGGTGACTAATTTTTCTTATTTCTTTTAAAAATATACCATGAAATTCTTTCTGAGGATGACATTGACTCTGAATTTTAATATGTAACATTTTCATTTTTTGCATTTCCTTGTATGCACTATATTTTAATTTCCATTTTTTTTCCTATTTAAAATTTTATTGCTAAAATAAATCCTTTGTAATAGGGACTTCCTGTAAGTTTGGCTGAAGACTCAAAGTCTGGAAATAAAACCCCCACATTCTGATGTTAGAAGCCAGACTATCTCTACAGGACTTGTAAAGGAGGCATCTGGAAATTAAGTTTTGAAATCTTAGCCCAAAATCCACCTTGAGTATATAAAAGGGTTGAGAGTGAAGAATCTGGGAGAGAACATTTCTTTGAGAAACTTTTGGGAAGCATTTGCACCCCCCTCACCTGGGGGAGCCTAGGAATGTTTCTCCTCACCTCCATATGTGTCCCCTAGAGTCTGGGGGCAGTGGCCTGGGAATGACTGATTCCTGGAAGATGCAAAGCCCTAAGGTGGAGGCTGCCCACCTGAGGGGGCAGAAAGAAAGAAGACTACATAAGGACCGAGTTCATTTCTGCCAACAGAAGGGGGCGAGGATGCACGTGTTTTCTCATGGACCTGCTGTGGGTTACATGGGGGAGACTTGACTTGGGGCCATCTTAATATATACTTTGCCCCAAAAGTCCTCTTGGAGGGTCAGTGGACCCAACAAAGATAATGTGGGGAAAATGGACCACTGGATAGCCCAGGACTTAGGGTTGAAGTCAATTGGAGTCAGTTGGAGACGTAAGCGACCAGCCGGAGACAGGCTTTTTCTGTCCTGGAGATTGTAATAGCAGGGTCTCGGTTAGGGAGATCTCTGTGAAACCCAAAAAGTGCCACCAAGCCCAGAGGACACCAACACTAATCCATGCAGCACCAGCTGCCTCAGACTGCACAATTTCCCCTGACGCCTGCTGCCTCTGGGCTCGACCAGAGCCAGAGGCCAGGAAGCTGCTGGGACAGAGTAGGAAGGGGAGTATGACAGAGGCACTTGTGCCATCTCCCCCCTGCAGGCTTCCCACCCCTGACTGAGCAAGGGAGAGGAGATGCTTCAACTGAAGATAGAGCACATTTTAATCACTGAAAAGAGACAGGCAATTTTTGTGACTAAAAGTGGAGGTTTTTTTGTTTGTTTATTTTCTCCAAGGATGACTGAAAGTGTTGAGGGACACATGTCCTGAGATTTCATCCAAGGACTGGAGAAGAAGTAATCAACACAGAACTAATCTAAAGAGACAGCAGGGAGAAAGAATAAATTTCTTTTCTGCTTGTATCTTACTTAATTTGGCCTGTTCGACAAAACAGCTACGGCTTATTAGGTTATGGTAGGAGAAGATGGCCTGTAGAATCCCAGCTTCTGGAAACTGGGGGGCTTCCTTCATGGTAGACATTTTTCTTTGGCTGCTCAGTGTCTGAACCCCTTTCTGTGTTTGGCATCGAGTGTGCCTAACACCTGCTTTCCTGGCCACCCTTGCTACTAGAGTCTACACTCAGCCAAGCCGATACAGCTGCCCTGGACAGGGTCTGTTGAGACAAAGGAGTAGGACCCTTGAAAATCCACTTGTGGATATGAATGGTGGCAACACTGAGTTTCCAGGGCCAGCAGGGCCAGCAGCAGCAGCCAAGGCCAAATGCCAGTGGTCCAAGTGGCACATCTGGGGTTCAATCCTGGTGGCCATGGGGTCTTGCCCAGGCTGGTCTTGTGGCTGAATTCCTGGCTGCTGTTTGGTCTTCCTTTTCCTTGCCTGTTTTCCAGTCCTGATTAAAATTCTTCCTGACAATGTCAGCAGCAGGGAGACAGACAATAAACACAATGAATAAATAAATTTCCTAGTACATTTGAAAGTGAGAAATGCTGTAAAGAGAAATAAGGCAGAGCAAGAAAAATAAGGAGTGAGCTGAGGTGTGTGGTCAGGGCCCCACTGAGAAGGTGATGTTGAGCAGACTTAAAGGAAGTGAAGGAGTATGCCATGTGGATATCTGGGGTGCTGCAAGGGTGAAGGTCTTGAGATGGGAGTGTCTGGAGGGTTCAAAGTACAGCAGAGACACCAGTGTGGTTAGAGTAGAAGGAGGAGGTATAGTTAGAGAGGTCACAGAGCCAGCTGCAGTGACCTTGTGTTGAACTTTGAGTGAAATGACAGGCATGAATGGTTATGAGCAAAAAAGTGCCATGATCTGACTTATGTTTGAAGAGGATCACTGGGTGGCTGTAGGGAGACTAGGGGAGAAGGAGGGAGACTAGACGACAGGCTGTGGCTATGTTCCAGGCAAGAAAAGATGGTAGCTTGGACTTGGGTGATAGCAACGAAGGTGATGAGACGAAATCAAATCTGGGATCTATGCAGAAAGGAGAGCCAACAAGATTTGCTACAAGGAGTCCAGATGGAGTCCAAGGTCACTGGCCTGAGCCACTGGAAGATGGAGCTGCCATTTACTGAGAGAGGGAGAACTGCGTGTAGCACAATTTGGGGGATGACTGGGACATCGGTATTGGACATTAGACTTTGAGACAACTCTTAGATATCCAAGTGGAGATGCTGAGTTGGCTGTTATAAATCCAAGCCTGGGGTTTAGGGGAAAGTTTTGGTGTTGATGTCAATTTGAAAATCATTAGCAACTAGATGGTATTAAGTCTGTGAGACCAGGGAGTTCATCTCAGTGTGGAAAGTGAAGAGAAAAGGTCCAAGGACTGGGCCCTGGGGTACATCAGTTGTAACCAACAGGGGAAGAAGAGGAACCAGAAAAGAAGATTGAGAAGCTGCATCCAGCAGGGGGAATCCTGGAGAGTGGAGATTCCAGGAGGCCAGATGAAGAAAGCCTTTCCAGGAGGTGGGACCGTTCAACTGTCAAGTGCTTTTGATAAGTCATGGAAGATGACAGAGGATTTACCCCTAGCCTTCAAGGTGGGAAGGTTACTGGTGACGTCATATGCTCCCAATGCTTGATATTGTCAGGCTTCTCCCGCTAATCTGGTGGGTGTGAATAATATCTCATTGTTGCTTTAATCTCGCCTGAGATTTACAAGGCTGTTTTCCTTGAGATTCTGGGCATAAATTAAATAGGAAAATGGTGTCTGTGGGGTGGGCACTGAAGTTGTGGCACCCTCACTGCTCTTGTGTGACTGTAGGTTTTTCAAGGGTCAGATGGCAGAGAAGGTTCGAAGGGGCTTCCTGTCTGTTTTAAGTAATTCTGTGTTCCCTGAGATGAACCTGTGAAGGTTTTTCGCCATCTGCTTTACCTGTCTTATCATTAGTTGCATATTCTCTCAGATTTGGAAAGTAAGTTTTCTGTCTACTTTGTCTTCTGTGCATTTGTGATTTTCAGTGCTCTGCTTTCATCATTGTATTAGTGAAAACATGGTGGGGGGTGGAATGGGGGGGTACTCCCCAAGTGCCATTTGTAACCAGAAATCTCCTAGAAATATTTAAATTTTTTAAGAAGTCCAAACCACCTCTTTCCAAACTGCTTTGTGTTTTAAATATCCATCTCATAGACACACTCCTGCTGACTTAGCTATTGAAAAGATTTTCAACCGTCCTGAGTATGATGGTTAATTTTGTGCATCAACTTGCCTGGGCCATGGAGGGCCCAGACATTTGGTCAAACGTAATTCTGGGTGTTTCCGAGAGGGTACTTTTGGATGAGGTTAACGTTTAAATCACTAGACTGAGTCAAGCAGATTGCCCTTTCTAATGTGGCGGCCTCATCTGCTCAGTGGAAGGCATGATTAGAAAAAAAAAGGCGAGCCCGCCCCTGAGTGAGGAAGAATTCTGCCAGAGGGCCTTTGAACTGGAACATCAGCTCTTCCTGGTTCTGCAGTAGAGTACTGGCCTTGGGATTTGAACTAAGACATCGGCTCTGCAGTCTGGATTTTCCAGTCTTCATAAGGTCCAAACTTCAGGTTCTGTTTCTCAGGAGAACCCTGACTAATACAATGAGGAAAACAGAAGGGGCCCACAACCTTTGCCAACGCGGGCACTGCCAAGTGGCCTGGGTGCCACAAGGCTTCTCCACCCACCCCCCTGCGGTGCCTGGCACAGGTGGGGCGTACACATTGGCCTTTCAGGCCTCCGTCTTCCTGTGTCATCAGTGATGAGTTGGACTGAAAGATCCCTGAGGCACTTTCAGCTCTAATCTCCCAGGTGATCTGAGATGCTGAGAAGTGAACGAAACCAAGCCTCCACACCACTTTCCACCTCCCAAATCAGCAGTGGGCAATGACCACTCAGGCTCCACCCCCCAAAAAGGATAACAGTGGATGCTGGCAAGGATAAGCAGGAGAAGGCATTCTGAGCAGAGGGCACAGCACAAGCAGAGGCAAGAAGGGGGACGTCACTCCTCGCGTTCAGGGAATAAGGGTCACCCTTTGTGGTTTCTGAATCCCCTTCACACCTTCCTCAGAACCACGCTGTGGCATCGACATTTTAATGCTTATTTTATAGGGAAGGAAACTGAGGCTCAGAGGGCAGAAGCTACTTCCCTGGGGTTAGAAACCTGAAAATCATCAGGGCTGAGATCTGAATCCAAATCTGTCTGTGCTCATCCCTAGACACCACAGAGCCCTAGAAGCTGTATGACCCAGCGTATCTGGTCAACTAATTTGCATGATCCTAATGACAAATGAGGATGGAATTCATTAGACTGACCATACAGTGGTTCTGTCAAAGTGGGTGAAAAACAAATCCATCATTTCTTGATCCGAGGTGTTTTTATTTTGATTCCGCCACCCGCCTGCCTCCTGCAAAGCCTGAGGAGGAGACATATTTTGATTCTAACAGCCTGTGTACATCGGCGCCCGCCTGCACACGCACAAGGTGAAGGAGAGATTATAACTTTATTCTCGCTTGGGGGCAACTGGTTATGTCTGGAAACATTTGAACATCCCATAAAGCTCATTTCTTTTGCAAATGAGTCAGATAACACAGAACACTTCAAAGTGAGATTCCGTTGGGCTTTCCATCTGGCTGGCCTCTGGGGGAATGCGTCTTGCTGCCTTTGTTAACCAGGTCCTGGGAGCTAGAATTTTATGCTGAAATACAAATAACTGTGCATTCGTGGGGAACAAAGCCAAGATATGATCTCAACTGCATTTGGAGTAAAATTCCCCGACTCCCTCCACAGCTCTTCATCTTTGACACATTTTCTCACTCCAACCAGCTGTGCTCCGTTGTGCCCTGCACCTAGGAAGGCAGGCATGGCAGAGTCCTGGCTTATGCACCCTGTCGCGGATTGCCATGTGTTCTTGGATAGCACTCATCAGCAGGGGCCTCTCTTCTCTGGATGTGTACCCCCAGAGCCTCCACATCCCCAGAACAGTTCCCTGGAGAGTCCTGCAGACCCCCGTCCTTCTAGTTGGCGGATCTGGACAGGTTAAGACCATTTTCCCACCCTCTTGTGGTGAGCGTTACGGATGTTAAGTAGGTGCTATCCATTTGGAACATCTGTATGAATTCTGGAAGTCAGAGCACAGATCCTCCATTTCCCAGGCCCCTCCTTGCTGTTCTCTTGGCCGACGAGATCAGGAAACCCGCGGTCTCCCAACAGCTGCATGCCCTGTCTGCTCTCCAGATCTCTAGTACACAGGGCCTTCTGCATCAGTGGTGGCAGCAGGGACATCTCAACTTTTTAATATAAGCAGAATCTGGTGGTGTCTCCAAGGCTTTAGTAACCCCTGGGCATTGGGTCTGTGTTGTCTTAAGGATTCTTCCTGGAGGCTGGCCCGAACCCACTCCTGTAGCCCTCCCAGTGGCTGGCTAAGTGCCCCTGCCCTGGTCAAATCCCTTCCTGCCTAGGATGCCACTTCCTGCCTAGAGTGGTTTGCGTTCCCTGCACTGAACCTCCTTCATGCACCTCTGGCCTCCCTTCGATAAGAAATTCAGTCTCCTCCTGAATATTTCTTAAGATTTTTGTATGTTCAGTGGGGGACTTAACATGTGCTTGCCTTTCCCTGCCACCCTTGGTTTCAACTTTCCATAATAGCGTCCACTTGGCCCCCCTCTGGTTACCTCTACTCCTTGAATTAGTCAGGGTTCTCTGGAAAAACAAAACCAGTAGGATGTGTCTATGCATATATATATACACACACATACATACACACACATATATACACACACATATATGCACATGTGGGAGTGTGGAGAGAGAGGGAGAGATTTATCTTAAGGAATTCGCTCACATGATTGTGGACGCTGGCAAGTCCACAACCTGCAAGGTGGGCCCGGCAGGGTAAGATCCATGATGAGTTCTAGTTTAAATCAGGAGGTAGTTTGCGGTCAGAATTCCCTCATCTCTCAAAGGGAGGGTCATCTTTTCTTAAGGTATTCTACTGTTAAGATGAAGCCCACCCATCATGTGGAGGCTAATCTGCTTCAATCAAAGTCTACTGATTTAAATGTTAACTCACCTTAAAAACACCCGCACAGTGTTGGATCTGAGTACTGTGGCCTATTCAAGTTGACAGGTAAAGTTGACCGTCACACCATGTCTCCATCCTGCTCTTTGGACCACTCCAGTCCCCCGTACCCCATCTCTCTCATTCCTCAAAGCACCATTAGCACAAAAGCTGAAGGGACATCATAGAACAAGAAGCAACTTTAAATTGCCTGCCAGACGTTACTGTGCTCAGGTTCACTGACCATCCCTGCCCCAGGGAGGCCCTTTCAAGCTGTCTCTCTCCTTGGCTTCTACCTACTGCCCTGTTGATGGGACCACTTCTCTTCTCTGAGTCCTTCCCTCCTCTCCACACTCGCAGTACTTGGGAAATTCTCATTGCTTTCTTATGTGGAGAAATTTTGTTCTTATAGTCTCAAATTTTGCATTCCAAATTATGCCCTTGGCTTTACCTATCACAAGCGGAAGTCTTAGTAACAAGTCCCCTGGACGAGTAGAAGCTACTTAGGAAGACACTTGGGAATTAGTGACACTGTTGCCCTGCTTGGGCCCAGCCCTTCCCTGGCTGAGAGCATCCACACCAAGGCTCACCATGTCCATGCTGTCCACAAGTCCTGGTTGCATAGGGTTTCTTTGATGTGCTCCACCAATCTGTGGGTTCCTGATGAGTCACAGATGTCCTTTGTGCTGCCATCACCCCCACTTCTGCAGCAGAATAGTGGGTGTGGTTGGGCATCCACCCTGGACCCTGGGGCTTTTCAGATGAACCTTTCCTGGACCTTGTTGGTCTCCAGGCTCCAGAACCTTGGATGTCAGAGATCAACTTCCAGATGAGGAATACCTGCCTGAAGCTCCTTTTACATGGCCACCTGGGTTCCCATGGTGGGTTCTAGAGTCTTCAACACCCCCCTGTCTTCCTTCTCCCATTAGCATCGTGTGAGAGTCCTCAGCTCCTATGAGCAGCCTGAGCTTTTGGGAGGGTTCCAGCAGCCCCCTGTCTGGGCTGCCTGGCCAGCCTCCTCTGTTCAACTCCTGCTTAGGACTGCCCCCGTCAGGTCCCACCTAGCTCCCATTCACCAAGACTTCTCTCTTTGTGGTGTTGGGCAGGGGTCTGGGCAGCTTGCCACCCCGATGGGAGTGAGGGTTTAGCCAGGTTGACTGTGGTGTGCAGCTCCAGGAGAGGTTCCTCATGGGGTTAAGGGCCAGAGTGACAGTGGGTTGTGCCATCAGAGGGTGGACCCCTGGGGGAGCTGGGCAGAGGGTTGCTCTGTCCACTTCTCTTGATGCTTGAAGTCCAGTACTCACTCTTTCCTTCTTGCAGCTTGGCATTCTAATCCTAGCAGCTAACGTGGTGGCTCGTTGACTCACAATTGGGGTTGGCTCGCTAATGCTGTTGGCGGCAGTGCCAGGGCAGTCTGACCCCACCCACCCCTGCCACACCTTGCTTAGTGCTCTCAGTATGGGCACCCTGAGAAGATAAAGGGCCCTGCTTCTGCTCCTGGCACCCTGGGGGGTTTCTCCAGGCATCCTCTCCCTACTGACCACAAATCAGTAAGACAGGTAGAGACTCAGACAGACCTGGGTTTGAGCCCTGGCTGCAGCACTTGGAATGCATGTGGTTACACTCTCAGGGCCTCAGCTGCCTGATCTCAAAGTAAGTAGCCAACCCCTAGCTGGCAGGGTGGTTCTTGGATATGATGTGAGGGGCTTAAGGAGTATTCCTTTGTGCACGTCCACATCCTGGGCCCAGAGAAGGACTGGGGATGGACCAGGGAGCACACAGTGCTGGGATATAATGAGACAATGCCTGTGAAAGCCCTCAGCATAGAGTAGGTACTCATCACTGAACAGGCAGAGGCTGGGGCAGAGAGAACCATCACAGGTACCCAGGTCCCCCACCTCCCGGGCCTCTACTTGGCCCTATGCACCCTGCCAGGGTCAGCATTTGCCAATCAGTGGACCACAGAGATCTCATGAAATTTGCATTTGATCCAAGACATGTGGCATCCTCACCAGCCCTTGGACATGTGTCTGCTTGGTCTGTTTCTTGGCCCAAGGAGTCTCCTTATTCCTTAGCTCCTCCCAAAGACCCAAAATTCTAGGCTTCTGCAGGTAACAGGACATTCCCTCTGCCTCAGGAGCTCCTTCCAGCCATGGCTTGAGGCTTGAAGAGGAAGCCCCAGGAGGCTGCACGGTGGGGCAGGGAGAGGAGCAGGCCAGGCTAGACTCTGGGATGCCATCCGGACTTTGCCCCTCACCTGTGGTGGGACCAGAGGCAAGTCGCAGCTCATGCCACCTGAGAGGTTACAGGGTCTCAAGTACCAGCCTCTGAGGTATTTGTCCCCTCGCCTCCTGGGCACAAAAAAGGGAAAACCCACCTGAGTCCTCAGGAGTCCTGCTTATACTTACACACCAAACTTACCAAAACATTGGTCTTGTAAGAGGTCCCATTAGCATGGCCTTCACTCCACCATCCCTCCCACTTAGCCTGCTTAGTCTAAACTGCCTCACAGAAACCTAACACCCAGGACGGAGGAGGTGGAGTTGAGCATAAGCCCATGTGAAAAGTCCGAGGGACGTGACCCCACCCCGGGTTGTGGATGTGGTGAGAGTGGGCACTGCCCAGGACCATTCCCAAGGCTCGGGTCTGTAAATCCTGGCTCTTCAGTTTGAACATTCACGTGCTCATGCAGAGCCTCTTGCCCTTTTCCAGTTGTGCTACAGCACGAATTCAGGACTTCTGGCCGTCCTGCCCACCCTTTGCTTCAGAGATACTGTTAAGCTACTTTATAATTAGGAAGGATAAAAACCCGCAGGTATGCCTTAACACACAAAGCAGCGGGTGCGCTTCTTGAGTCTCCAACATTAAACAACTCTTCCCCAGCTGCTTGGATCCAACCATTTCACTTTCTAACAGTTGTTTTGACATATGAGGAACATGCCGACAGGTCAAAGATAAGCTGAATGATTTCCAGACACAAAAGAACAAAAAAGATCCAAAGTGTAGAGAGGATAATCGGAGGCCCCAGCAGCTGGCTGAACTGTCTGGCTCTGCAGCTTTCGGGGAATTGTGAGAAAGAGAGAGATGTGTCCTGTAGAGGCTGGGCCCTGGAAACTTCTCTGGCCCTGACATGATTGTTTGTTTTTTCACCATCAGCCTACCAGAGGTGGGTTCACAGGTTGTGGAAGTGGGAAGTTAGTTTAGACTCATTGGGCCCAATTCCTTCATTTATGGAAACTGAGGTTCAGAGAAGGAAGAGCTTTGGTTTCAAATGTCAGTACCCAGAGTTTTCCTGACTTCAGGCCAACCTGGTATCAAAAGCCCTTCTAGGACATGCTCCTTGTCCTAGATTTCTCTCATTGCTAATAAACTTGTGGTCCTCCCTAAAAGAGAAAGCTTGTCTCCACTGCTGGGTCCAGGGAAATTGAAAAATAATGCAATGGCCCTCCGCCAACACCCAGCACTTCTCTCACTACAGCACCTAATTCTAGCTTTTGATGGAGGAGCTGAGACCCAGAGAGGTGACATCATTTGCTCCGATGGTAAAATGAGTATAATGAACCCATGAAGGAAATCAAAGGGCTGTTTGACAACCTTTTCCTTCTTTCCCTCCCTTCTTCCTCCCTTCTTTTCTTCCTCCCCTCTTTTCTTCCTTCCTTCCTTTCTTCCTTTTTTCTCTTTTCTTCTTTCCTTTTCCCTCTCTGAGAAAAAAAAGTTTAAATATTTCAAGAATATTCACTCCCAAGAATTGCCCGAAACATCTGGACCAGTAACAAAGTTATTACAATTTCAATACATAGAATGTATTTTAAAATATTTAAAATGAGGTTTCACTGTGTTAAGATCAGTAACTTGTTAAGTAGCCTTTAAGATCATTTTCTATATTATGATATTTTACATGAAGATAAATCTCCAAGTTTAATTGTATTATTTCCACATGGTTTTCCATAATTACATATATTTGATGCCTTCTAAAGCCTTACTAAATATCACTGAAGATATTTATCCCTTTTTGTTTTCTAAGTGTAGCCCCTATTCAGCAAACATTTAGCAAACACTGATTGTGTGCCTGACCTTGCACAGGTGTGCAGGTGTGGAGGTGAAGTCTCGGCTGCCACCTCTGAGGGGCTCACAAGCTAAAGGGTACACAGACAGGTGAATAATGGAAGGAAGCAGGTATCCCAGGTGCTGTGAAGAGGGTGAGGGGTGCAGAGGCAGGTGAATTCCACTGGCAGGGAGCAGGAGCGAGGCAGGGAGGAAGGGTGGAGACAGCCACAAATCTGAATCTTGAAACAAGCAGGAGCTGGAAAGGGTAGCTTAGGCAGCAGGAGCACAAGGGAAGTCTCAGTGGAGTTGAAGAACGTCATCGTGTGTCTGGGAAACAGCACATGGTTCCTTCATGGGACTGGAGCACAAGGCACAGGGACAGGAAAGGGGAAGAGGAGCCAGGAAACTGAGACGCTGAAGTCACACAACTGAGCTGACCCTCAGGTCCAGGACTGGAACTCTCCAACCATTCTGCCTCTTTAGCAAATCCCAACGTCCTGATCAACCTGCACCTCACTGCCCTGTGATCTGCACACACAGGGACCCCCAAGGAGCAGACCATTAGGGCAGGTCAGTACTAAACCCCCACCGGACCTGGCAGATCCAGCCCCAACCACCAGGCTCCCAGCCGATGAAAACAGCCCTCATAGGGCTTCAGTGACTGTCTGAACCATGCAGGGTTGGCTTGCCTCTCTCCAAAGACTCTCAGCAATGAGATACAAAAGCCAAAGCAAAACAAAAACTTTACACTCTGTGAGTCGAGCAGGTGGCCAGTTTGCCAGCCAGCTGCCTGACCTGGCCTTGGTGGCTTGTCCCACACTAATGCCTGGCACTGGTCAGGAGGAGGGTTTGGGAAGAGGTTCTAGCAGACTTGCGTGCCTGGCCTCCCAGATGACTTCCAGCCCATGTGCCAGTGGGAAATCAACAGAGGTGGGTGGCCAGGGTGGGCAGCCTGGGAGGCAGAACAGGTGGCCCTTACACAGCAGGTCTGGGCACTGTTGTAGAGGCTGTCAGGCTGCCAGAGTGAAAGCAGGAAACCCAGGCAGAGGTGTGCCCAGGGCACAAAGGTGGTCATGGGTGGGGGTGCTGGGTCAGATAGGCTCCACAGAGGCCTGGGACTGCATCTGCAGACTGGACATAGGGTATCTGGGGTGGTAGCCAATCCCCAGATCAGGTGCCACCCCTGCAGTGTGGAGGGGAGGCTGGTCCAGCACAAAGGAGGGCCAGGGAATGGGGGACAGAGTTCACCTATCTGAGAATAAGGGGGTGAGGGTGGAGGAGACCAGCCCTAAATGGGAAGGCAGGGGATCCAGGGTCACTGACTCCCTGAGTGACTCTAGGCACAATCCCCCTCCTCTCTGGGCCTCAGTTTCCTTAGTGACATGATAGGGTAACTGTTATCTGTTCCACCTTCCACACAGGAGTCTTGTTAGAAGACGGAATCATGAGCCACGTAACAGATACAAAAGGATTTGTAAACGGTCAAGGCTGGCTGAGCCCCTCCAGCCCTTGGTCTCACTGAATCCCAGCCTGCGGCCACTCTACTATCTCTATGTGACAGGATTTAGTGGTGGGGAGGGATGCATGTGTCAGTGGTGGCCTGTCTTGAAGCTGCATTTCCATACCACCTACAAGGAAAAACCGTGAAAGTCTTTTAAACTAGGCAGAAAAGATTATTGGTTGTCCTACCCTTTCTTTCAGGCATTCTGCTCTTTTCATTGTTTTTGAGGAATCTTACCACTTTATAAATTATAGAAAACTGATAGTAACGCACGATTCCTGTCTGTAGAAATGCAAATGAATTTTGTCCACTGGCGTTGCAGTGAGGATTGCTCTATAGGTAGTGACTACTTTTGTATTTATTTCAACATTGTTGATTGCCTATATGTGCAGTTCTGTGAGTCCTCCTTTGAACCTGTTGCAAAAGCTTAGAGTCCCTCATTAATTAATGAGTTAAAGTATTTGACGCATGTTCTTTTTATATCTGTATGAGTATCATTGTATTGACTTTCTATTCCTGCATAACAACTCACCACAAATGTATCAGCTTAATGCAGCACATGTTTATGGAGTCACCATTCTGCAGGCCAGAATTCCCAGCATAGTGTAGCTGGATTCTCTGCTCAGGGTCTGCTGGAATCCTGGTGTCAGCCAGGCTCTAGGGGAAGGCTCTGGGGGAAGAATCCACTTCTGAGTGCGTTCAGGTCATTGGCCAAATTCGAGTCTCTGAGACTGTAAGACTGAGAACCCCGTTTCTCTCTGGCTGTCATCTGGGGGCTGCTGTCAGCAACTGGAGATCACTTCTCTCCATTGGGAGATCACAGCACAGCAGTTTGCTTTCTTCTAGGCCAGCAGGAACATGTCTCACTGTTTTTCTCCCTCTGTGACCACCCAGAGAAAACACTCTGGTTTTAAAGGGATCTCCTGATGAAGTCAGGACCACCCAGAATAATCTCTCTTTTGCCATATAATGTAACATAATCGCGGGGCAATATCCTATTCACAGGTTCCATCGTCTCTCAAAGGGGAGGGGATTATACAAGGGTGAGAGTCATTGAGGGTCATTTTCAACTCTGGCCATCACAGATGATTTTCTCTAACAAAAAATACTTGAACACAATATGTAAAAACTGAAAGACCATCAAAGAATGGGAAGGGCCTGGTAGAGATTATGAAGGGGCTAAAACCTTCCTCTACAAGCCATCCCTTGGTATTGCCACTGACCCAAGCCCTGACCCGCTTGTCAGTGATGTTGAATTTGGCTGTCTGTCTCCCCAACCAGACTGGGAACTCCTCCCAAACCAGAATCTAGTCCCACCCAGATTTTACCTAATCTGCAGTCCATAAAGCAAGCCCTGGTGAGTGGTTTGGGGTCAGGGTGTGAGAGATTTTCTTCCCTATCCTGATTCTCCCTTTTGTTGATTTAAAAACCAAATACCCTTTAACACACAAAAATCTCTAGGGTCTAGAGTACAGTGGAGAAAGGGATGAAGAGAGGTTCCAGCAAGTAACCAGAGTGTAGGTCAAATGGGAACAAGAGACTCACAAGGACTAGCAGACCATGCCCCAGAAGATGAGACAGGATAGTTCTGATTCCTCTTTGCTATGAGGATTCAACTTCAGGAAGGGCAGAGAATAGGACAGAATCACTGAGTGTTCCAACTGATCTACCTTCTTGGCTTCCACCACATCCTCCTCTACTGGAGGAAACTTCAGAAACCCAGAGCTTCACAACTTCTCCCCCACCCAAACCCCGGACAGCTCATTCCATCGTTGCTGGCTCTGTGCTTTAGCATGTGCTATTCCCTTTGCTTGGCATTTCTTCCTTCTCCCTAACCTCTGAAAAGGAACGTCTTTTCATTTTTTTAATACTCAAGTATCAGTCCCTCTGGGAAAACTTCCTTCAGAGGAATCACAGCAGTGGAAAGGAAATGGGCTTTGAAGTCAGAATTTTGCTTCTGCCACTTGCAAGCTGTGTGGCCTTGGGAAATTTATATAAGCTCTCTGAGCCTTTGTTTTATCTGTAAAATGGGCACAGTGCAATCTTTGATGATAAAGCTCATCTTAGTGACTGTTTACAGAATAGTAATAATAACAGTGACCATGTATCACATGTTTGCCATGTGCAGGACATCGTACCAGTTGCTTTAAATGCATTTTTCTTTTAGTCTCCTCAACAACCCAATGAAAGAAGTTCTGTTATTCCATTTTACAGATAAGGAAATCAAGGTTTAAAGAGGTTGAAACCAGTCTTACCAGTCTCAAGAGCTAAGGCTCTTAATCATTATGACATAGTGCCTTCTAGAAGGCACACAAAAAAATTGTCATTCCTTTCCCCTCTCTCTTCCCTCCATGCTCACCTCTGGACTATCAAAATTGCTTTCTCCTTCCTCTGGTTCCTCATAGCCCGTGTGCATCCAGTGCCTCTATGATACTATGGAAGAGATGGTATTGTTTTTTCATGTGTTTCCATCTCCTCCAGCGCTGGGGCTGGCACAGAGCAGGCACAGACTACCTATTATTCCAGTGAATTAATGAATCATCTTGAATCTTTTAAGGAAGTGGTCAGGTTATCATTAATATAATAAAATGATCGTGAACCATACATAAATAACGAGAGAAGACTGCCCCTTCCACTCCACTCCCTTCCCTCATGTTAGCTCAGCTGAAGCCATAGGCCCCACAGGAGCCCAGCAGCAGACAGATAAAAACATCAAGCCTGTTCCAGTTTCACACTAGCCCCTGGAATTTAATTTAACTCATACAGACATCAGTGTTGACACTCTTGGGGGCTCCCAGAGAAGCCTCACAGAACAGCTGGTAACAGCTGTGATGGGTTTCCCTTCATACCTCCGATTGAGCCGCAGGGGAATTCCAGGAAGGCAGGGCCCTGGAAACCATTTTATAGAAAGACACTCATCAACTCCCTGGACTTCCGTTTCGGAAGGAGCTGCCAAGATCACCCGGTGACCCCTTTGCTTTTAAAATAGCCAAATCGAGGCCAAGGGATTTCCTCAAAGTCACACGGCTTTCCCCAGTTTTGATGAAGCAGCATTAAGGTTGTAAATAGCCATAGCATTTCACAGCTTCAGGTGTGTGGTTCTTGTACTTAAGCGTCTGCCTTTTGCTTTCTTCTCCTGAGCCTTGAGGTTGGTGTACACCCCCACCAGCTAGGGGCAGACTTGGGGTAGTTAACATGGTTAAAGTGGTTCATCGGGCATGCAGTTTACACGGGGTCCAGATTATCATCTGAACTCCCCACTTTGTTATTTTTATATTAAATTCGGACTACTTTTTATATTAAACTGTGACTTTTTATATTAAACTATGACTTTTTGATATTAAACTTTGATTCTGAGAGCAGATATTGACAAAACCAGCTTTTAAAATGAAACAAATATAGAACATGTTTATTGTAATCTTTTTAATAATTTTCCACTACCAGCTGAATTTAACCCTGATCTTAGTCCACATGTTGATCAGAATTACAACTTCTAACTCACCAGGCATTTTGGTTTGGAGACCAACTTTCCTTGGAGATTTTCCCTCAACCTCAATCTTACAATTAAATTTTCTATGCTTGCTTGTTTTATAGCACACTGAATTCTGTCGACTCAATAAAAATTTTAAATATGTGTATTTATTAAGTATTCATCACAGCCAAGGCTGGGGGTGAATGATTTCTGGAGTAGGGATCTACAGATATGAATAAGAGGTAGCCTTTGCCCTCAAGGAACTCATGATTAACTAGAGAGTAAAATCATTAACAGATCATTAAAAAACAAGGTGATGAAGGGAAAACAAGGCCAGAAATCATGACAGAAAAGGTTTAACTACATAAATATTTAAAATCTCTGTAAGGCAAATGATATCATAAATAAAACTAAAGTACAAATAACAAACTGAGTAAAAGCATTTTCAACATTTATTGCATACTAAAGGTTAATAGTGTTAATGTATAAAGAACTCTCCACAACCCAATAAAGAAATTAAAACAACCCAATAGTAACTGTGCAGAAGATTTGGACTAGAAATTCACTTAAAGAGAAATAGAGATATACAGTGCTCAAAGAAATTAAAAAGCAAAGAAATACAGATTAAAGCAACAAAAAATATATTTTCGCCTGTCAGACTGGCAAAACACTTTTAAAGATTGATCATGCTTAATGCTAATAAGATGGTAGAAAAATACATACCCAGTTGGGAAGGAGGTAAATTGAGAGAATATTTTAAAGTCAATTTGGCAGAATCCATCAAAAATTAAAATGTGAATATCCATTGACCCTGACATTCCACTTCTAGAAATTTATGCTGCAGAGTTCTTCCCTCAAATGCGCAAATATACACATCCAAAGTGGTTCACTGCACCTGCTTGTACAAGTGGAAATTTGAAACATCTTATATGTCTATTAGGAGATTTGTTACATGAATTAAGGTATAGTCATAAAATGCAATACTATATACATGTTAAAAAAGAATTGATATGAAAAGATATTAATATAAATTGAGTGAAAAAAACAAGAAACTATACAGTATGTACAATATATTCATAATTGTGTAAAAATCTAAAACATGAAAAAAATCCTACAGATTATATGTATTTAAAAGGTATAAAAGGATATACACTATTATAGTGACTACCTTTGAGGAACTGGGATCTTGAATGACTTTTAAGATTTAATATACACACTTCTTTTTTGTTTGATCACTTATAATTAGGAAAATTACAAAAATGTGAAATAATATAATCTAACTCCTCTTGTGACTCCTGTCCTCCAAGTCTCTTCCCAAACACCATCTGGCTTGCCATGTTGGTTTGCCATGCAAAGACCTGTGGACATTGGGCTATGGTCCAATTGATTTTTGGTCCATGATCCTGGTTTTCTAGCTTGGGTGATGGGTTGATTATGGCAGGTGCGCAGAGATGGGGAACACAGGAAGAAGAGTTTATTTGTGGAGGAGGTGGGGATGAGAAGTATGGCTTTGGGCATGTTGGGTGAGAGGTGCCTGGGATCTTGATGGAAATGGTCAGCAGACAGTCTGGAGCCTGGGAAAGAGCTCTTGGAATTCCTTGCTTTAGGTGATTACAGAGGTCAAGACAGTGGATAGATGACATTGAGGTTACAGAGTGAGAGGAGAAGATGCCCCTGGATGTGGCAGTTTAGAGTCACTCTGGCCATCTTTCTGTCCCTTCAGCTCACCAAACTTGTCCCTGCCTTAAGCTGTTTTATATGATCTGAGACTTTATATATTTCTTATCAATTACTCCTTTTATCATTATGTAATGACCACTTTTATCCCTAAAAATACTTTGGGCACTTTGGTCCAAATATCTACATCACTTTTCTTTGGGTCAGTATTCACCTAGATAGAATTTGTATAAGGATTTTTATAAGAATTTCAAATCTGAGAATTTCTATTCTTTCATCAGAGACTTTGGTCTATTTACATATGTTATTACTATCAATTTTCTTAGATTTATTTCTACCATCTTATTTAAAGCTTTGTATTTACTGTACTTTTTTTTTTTTTGCCTTCTGTCAGTAAAATTGAATCTTCTTTTATTACATATTTCCCTTCCATTCATTAAGAAATGATACATACTGTTTCTACTTTTATTGGCTACCTTTAATTTTTTTTAATATGCATATCGGGTAGTATCAAGTTAATCACTACCTATACCTTCTTCCCAGACAATATGGGACCTTAGCATAACTTGGGTTTCAACATACCCCTCCTGTCCTGTTGTTCAACAGTTTAGTCACATTTTATTTTTATATCTTCCAGATTATTATTCATATTTTATACATTCACTGCATATTTAGATTTAACCAAATGTTTACTATTTCTTTTCTCCATATAGAGTCTTATGAATTTCTTTTTCCTAAAATATATCCTAGCATAATTCTTTCAGGAAGGGTCTATTTGTGGTAAACTGTCTCAGTATTTATCTAAAAAGATTTTATTTCAACCATTCTTAAAGCCTGATTAGTTTTATCCTTAACCCTAACTCTAACTGGGAATTTAATTTTTTTTTTTGAGTGAAGGAGTGAGTTATAGAATTCTAGGATGATAGTTATTTTCCATTGTCTTATGGATTTTATTATTGCTGTTGAGGAGTCTGCTGTCCTCTGTCATTTCTAGTGAGTCTCTGGTTGCTTTAAAGATCTCTGGTCTTCTGTAGTTTCATTCTGGCATATTTAGAATTTTTAAAAATCTTGTTTGGTACTTGTACTTACTGAATCTGAATATTCTTGCTGTTCATCAATTCTGGGATATTCTCAGCCATTATTTTGAGATTTCGTGTTTATCTTTAATTATCAATTATTCTCAGACATCCTAATAGTGCCTCTCCCAATTCCTCTCAGTTCTAACCTTATGAAGTACCTATTAAATGTATGTTGGAGCTACTCAAATTCTCCCCTCTGTAGAATGAACTTCCCGTTCTATCTTCTCAATTTCTATTTCACATTTTCAGTCTCTTTTGTGCACAGTATTGCATTCTGTGCCTCAAACCTATCTTCCATTTCACTAATTCTCTTCAATTGTGTCTAATAGTCCATTTAATGAGTTTTTATTTTCAACAATTATATTTTCATGTCTAAAAGTGCCACTTGATTCTTTAAAAATCTGCCTTGACTATATTGTATAGTTTATTGGTCTTCAGTATCCATTAAGACTATTTTTTTATTTTTATAAAAATTTATTTTACTTTAGCTATCAGATTTTCGATTATCTAAAGTACTTACTGGTTGAATTCTGTTTTTTGTTATCTTGCCTGACTTTCCCTTGTTAGGGACTGTTGATCTATTTTTTTTTTGTAATTTGCACAGTAAGCTTATCTGCAGGTTTTATATGTGGGTATTAAAGATACAGATCAAGACAAATAAGAGAGTGAATTTTTTCTTATCCAGTATTCACCAAGGGTCTGGCCTTTTTGAGACTTAGGCTTATTGGGTGGGAAGAGGGGAGTTACAGCTCTAACTCTCCAACTCATCTGGGATCAAGCCCTTAGTATTGGCTATTGTAAGTAGTGCTATGAACATCAGGGTGTATGTATCTTTTTGAATTAGTGTTTTCATTTTTTCCAGGTATATACCCAGGAGTGGAATTGTTGGGTCATATGGTAGTTCCATTTTTAGTTTTTTGAGGGATCTCTATACTGTTTTCCATAGTGGATTCACCAATTTACATTCCCACCAACAGTGTACAAGTGTTCCTTTTTCTCCACATCTTTTCCAACACTTGTTACTTGTAGACTTTTTGATGATAACCATTCTGACACATGTGAAGTGATATCTCATTGTTGTTTTATTTGCATTTCTCTAATAGTGATGTTGAGCATCTTTTCTTGTGCCTGTTAGCCATCTGTATGTAATCTTTGGAAAAATGACTATTCAGGTCTTCTGTCCATTTTTGATCAGGTTATTTGTGTTTTTTTGATATTGAGTTGTATGAGCTATTTATATATTTTGGGTATTAACCCCTTATGAGTCACATTATTTGCAGACTTGTTCTCCTACTTCATAGTTTGTCTTTTTGTTTTGTGGATGGTTTCCTGTACTGTGCAAAAGCTTTTAAGTTTAATTAGGTCCCATTTGCTTATTTTTGCTTTTATTTCTTTTGCCTTAGGAAACAGATCCAAAAAAATATTGCTGTGATTTATGTAAAAGAGTGCTTTGCCTCTAGGAGTTCTATAATATTTGGTCTTACATTTAGGTCTTTAATCCATTTTGAGCTTATTTTTGTATGTGGTATTAGAGAATGTTCTAATTTCATTTTTTTATATGTAGCTGTCCAGTTTTCCCAACACCACTTACTGAATATTCTGTCTTTTCTCCATTGTATATTCTTTTTTTTTTTTTTTTTTGAGTAAAGGTAGATTTATTCAGAGAGATAAATTGAAAGGCAAGAGAAAGGCCATGAGGTGTGGGGGTTGGGTGCTCAGATTAAAAGTAGGTACACATTCCATAGACAGAATGCGGGCCATCTCCAAAGAGGGAGAGAGAGGAGTGGCCCCATTGTATATTCTTAACTACTTTGTCATAATTAATTGACCATTAGTGTATGGGTTTATTTCTGAGCTCTCTGTTCTGTTGCATTGATCTATGTGTCTGTTTTTGTGCCAGTATCATGCTGTTTTTTTCTTTCTAATGAACTTTATTTTTAGAAGAATTTTAGAATTACAGAAAGATTGCAAAGATAGTACAAAGAATTACCAGTACCATGCTGTTTGATAACTCTATCTTTGTAGCATAGTATGAAGTTTGGGAGGGTTATCCCTCCAGCTTTGTTCTTTTTTTCTCAAGATTGCTTTAGCAACTTGGGGTCTTTTTGGTTCCATAAAAATTTGGGGATTATTTGTTCTGGTTCTGTGGAAAATGTCATGGGTATTTTGGTAGGGATTGCATTAAGCCTGTAGATTGCTTTGTATGTGACCCAATAGTTTTAAACTCAGCCAAATTGTTGTTCGTGGGCTGTGGGAAGAGACATACATCCTCAGATATGCAAAGTCTCAGAAATGGTAGCACTTCATACCTTTCCTAATAATATTACTTGAGTAAGTGTATTAGTTTTCTTTTTTTTGTATATATATTTTAATTGAAGTATAGTCAGTTTACAATATTGTATCAGTTTCTAGTGTACAGCATAATGTTTCAGTCATACATGAACATACATATATTCATTGTCATATTGTTTTCACCATAATTTACTACGAGATATCGAATATGGTTCCCTGTGCTATACAGTATGAACTTGCTGTTTATCTGTTTTATATATACTAGTTAGTATCTGCAAATTTCGAACTAAGTGTATTAGTTTTCTATTGCTGCTGTAACAAATTAAACTTCGTAGTTTAAAACAACAGAAATTTATTATCTTATGGCACTAGAGTTCAGAAGTCCAACATGGGTCTCACAAGCAAAAACTGAGGTGTCAACAGAATTAGGTTCCTTCTGGAGGCTCTAGGGGAGAATCCCTTTCCTTGCCTTTTCCAGCTTCTAGTGGCCACCTGGATTCTTTGGCACATAGTTTCTTCCATATTCAAAGCCACCAGCAGTGGGTCAAGTCCTTCTCATGCTGCCCTCTCTCTGACCTGCTTCCATAGTCGTGTCTTACTCTGATCACAGTCAGGACTTTCCCTGCTCCTAAAGATTTTTGTGCTTACAGTGAACCCACCTGGATAATCCAGGATACACTTCCTACGTCAATGACCCAAACCATAATCACCTCTGCAAAGTCCCTTTTTCCAAGTAAGGTAACATATTGCCAAAGTCTGGGAATTAGAACATCCTTTCTGGGGGGACATCATCCTGTCTACCTCAGTAAATATTCCAGCCCACCAAGAAGTGAATCAAAATAAAGACCACAGGACTGGTGGAGGGGATAGTACTGAGATTCCCCAGATAGAAGGGGAGAGGGAAGACTAGAACCAAATGTTTGAAGGAGTGTGCTTGAAGACTGTAAACAGTTCAATGGTGGGAAAACAGGTCTTGGGGGTAGAGGTGGGGATGATGGGGAAAGATGGTTTGTAGCCAGATCACGAAGGTCTTGAGTACCAGGTTGAAGTGTTTGTTCTCCATGCAAAGGCCATGAGCAGGATAGAGATGTCTGTGTGCCTTAAAAGTCAGTGTGGCAGCAGGGCAGATAAGGGAATAGTCACAGTGGCCTTGTGACACCTGCAAACCCACTAAGTGTGGCTCTGAAGATCTAAAAGGCTAGGGCAAAACTGAAACATACCAGTTTCTGTCCCTTTATTTTCTCTTTAGATCTTGAAACCAACATCCCACAGGAGCCACTTAGAAGGCTTTTTAAATGAATGAAGCACCAGAGTAGACCGCTGTTTGGGGAAGTGTATACCCCTCCTCTACTGAGGTGAAGGGAGCCATCTCCCCAGCTTCCTGCCCCCTGGCAGCCATGGCACTCAGCCAATCAAGGACCTCTGCCTGGGAATCGGATTCCTAAGAGTGGGCGATGTAAAAATGAAGCACATTTAAAACTGGTTCATGGAAGCGGTGTCCATTGGTGGGACAGTCATTCCTGACTAGACTGAAATATGACCTACTTCCTGCTTCATGACCTCCTGCCACTACTTTGATTCATGCCTGTTTTCCAAGCCTGACCCTCCAGCTTCCTATTGATTTTATAAAATCCTCCAATATTCTTCCAATAGATTCTTTTTAAAAATGTTTGCTAGAGACTCAGCTCATTTTGCTGGCTACTGGGAACCTCTTGCTATAAGCCTTTGCTCAACCCAAGTTCTCTCTTTTATGCTACTTGAGGTAGAACCGTGAGCTCCTCAATGCTCTAAATGTTTCTGTGAGGGACACTGGCTCCCCCACTGAAGGCAACTGGCCTTCTCTCTGGTTGAGAATGCAAACCAACCTCTGAAATTCTCATAAACCCAGAGACATAACTCTCAGACCAGTACTGGCAATGAGAGCTGTCCCTTTAACTAGGTCTGGGCTACAAACCCTTGTTAGAAAATCTTGTTGCAAAGAATTCTAGGCGTGAGTTGTGAATCAGTTGCAAAACTGCACCTGCCTGAGCCTTGATGCAGACCACAGATATCTGAGACAGTCCAACAGTCAGGCCCACGCTCCAGTTCTCCACTCTGAACTCTGTCCCTGAATTAGGTATGTGAACCAGGTTTTCTTAGCTTATCCTCCCTACAAAATGTGTTCTCCTCCAAGCTATGACAGAGTCATACCGCCTTCATCTTTACACAGATTGCCCATGAAGTGCTGCATGAACAGCTGGTGGTGTCGCAGCTGACCAACCAGGTAGATAAACTAGATTATCTCATGGAGCCTCAGTGTCCTCGTCTTTAGAATGGGGTAATAAAACCTACATCTCAGAGAGCCTGTGAGACTCAGATGAGTTAATGGATTTTAAAGAATTTTGTAAACTGTGAACAGCTGCACATATATGCAAGGGTATGATTATGTCACTCGATGTCCTTCAACAGGAAATCAGGAAATAGTCCTACTGTGATTTAGTTCCAGGAAAAACTATCTCTGCCAAGAGTGATCCACGTGGTCCCGGCTCTCAGAAGTGAAAGATGGTAACTTTAGTAGCCAGCACTCTTTTGAGGCAAGTGATAAAAGCCGAAGTTGAAATACTTTAAGTCAAAAGGGGAATTTACTGGGTCTTATAACCAGAAGAGGCAGGGGTGAGGCTGGACTAGGGATGGCTGGAACAGGGGATCCTTCAATCGGTCAACACCTCTTTAGTTTCCTCCTTAGCCTCCCACCTTCGTGTCCCTCTGCATGTTGGCTCTGTCCTCTCTGCACATGCTTTCTCCACATGCTGGGGAGCAGGGCTTCAAACCTTCAGACTCTCATCAGCTCAGTAACCATAGGAAAAAAGCTTCTCCTCCAGCTTCAAACTAAGGTGGCTAAACTCAGACTGATTAACCTGACCAGAAATTTTTAGCCAGAGAAGTAATATTTGATGTGCAGCAGAGTGCTTTCTCCTAATAACCATTCTCCTCTTCTTACTGGAACTTCCATTTTCGAGTTGGGCATATTGCTGCCCAGCCTCCCTTGAAATTAGGTATGGCCATTTGTCCAAGTTCTGATCAGTGAAATTTAGCAGAAGTGTTCTGAATTATTTCTGGAATCCTTAAAAAGGAGAGGCTGCCCTTTTCTCTTTTCTATAGTTTGGAATGAGGATGCAATGGCTAGAGCTCCAGCAGCCATCCTATATCATGAAGTGGCTTTGGGCGTGGAAGCTATATACAGCAGAGGACTAAGATAGAGTCTGGGTCCCTGATACCATGTCTCTGCCCAGCCAGCCTTGAACTGCCTCCTCTTTACATTTTTATGTGAGAGAAAATATATGCTTCCATCTTGTTTAAGCCACTATTGTGGAGTCTTTGTTACTTGCAGCCAAATCTAATCCTAAATGACACACAACTCAGGGTGAGGGGAGAACATCCCCCATCCCTCAATTGACAGAAGAAGGGGCTGAGAGAAAACATCCCAGGAAACACAAAACAATAGCTGTTAGAGTAGCCCAGCATCTTCCTTCCTGTCTTTGGACTTTAGGAACCTTTCATAGGTGTCCACTCTCCATGTACCTTTTAGTCTTGCTCTGTGATCCTCCTTTGCCACACTTTGTTTTTGCAAAAGTAGGCAGAGTGTAACATGAAAACCAACTTTCCAACAGTGTACTCCATGAAACACTTATTCCCTGAGGTGCTTGGAGGGAAAAATGGATCTATGGTCAATAAGTCTGAGGAATGCTACCAGCTACTCCCTCTCAGAAATTTATAAAGCGCATTAGCATGGTAAAAGCTCTGAAAAGTCCTTCAGTTAAAGAAACCCAATTAATTTTCTTTAATTCAGCCTTTTCCCAAACTTCATCATGGAAATCTCCTTTCTCGTCACATAATGCCTGTCCGTATCCCATGGGGAAAGATGCTTTGGGAAATGTTTGATGAGATAAGTCATAGCAAAAGTAGTAGCCGTGACCTTGGAAATTGCTTGGGTAAACATGTGTTTTAGCAGCATCACTCACGTATATACAGTTATCCACCAGCCATCCTCATGGTTTGGTGCTGGTTGTGCCTGGATCATGATGTCCTAGCTGTGGCCACAGTGGGACTGTGACCTCCTTCATTCTAGACCCGATGTTCCGATGTCTACAAACACATTTCCTCTGTCTCTTTCACGGGAAGGTTGCAAACAGCTCTGAGTCTGGTTTTGGTGGGACCAGCAATAGTTCAAACCCCAGGGAAGAGAAAAGCTGCCTGTTGGAGGTTCCACAGGTTGAAACCTGCCTTCAACACACAGACCTAAGGCTGGATGAGAATTAAAGCAAGAGACGTCCACATAAGCTGGGGAAGAGAAGCTCTGTGTAATCTTGGCCAGATAGAAGCCAGAGCCTCCTGTGGATTATAACCTTCTCCAACCAAATAGAAATGTGAGCCTTGCTCTCGAATCACGTGACTAAGCAGGCTGTCACTGCCTATGACGGATCTGCACAAGCAGATTCCCACAGGTCTGCTGAAGGCGGGGGTACCTGTCCTGCAGACTGTTTGAGGAAGGTTCCAGTTCTGTTTTCTCTGGTCCGGGAGCACAACTCTGGATCACTGGCTGGAGTATCCCCTACAGACTGACAGACCAGGGGCTGCCAAGAAGAGGGACAGAGGACAAAGTGAGGGAAAGAAATCCCCAGGCCCGTCTGCAGGGAGAATCCCTCTCCCTTCTGTCACAAAGACAGGCGGCAGCAGGCACCTCCTGCTGTTCCTTCAAACTGAAGCCTCTCTCTCCTGCCACCCCACAAATAGGTCCATCCCAGACACAGAATAGGCTGACCTTAAAACCAGTAGCTTTGATCTCCGTGAGCTGCCCCTTATTGCCCGTGTGGCCTTGGGAGAGTCCCTTTGACCCCCTGGAGCACAGAGAACGTGGGTCATTGCAAAGAAACGATGAGTGAGAGAACCACCTGGAAATGCCCAGCCGAGTGCTGAGCACACGCTAGGTGGTAGATGCATACAGTATGTACATTTATTTATTCAGACCCCCCCACCCCCACTACTTGCTTCCAGCTTTTTCTAATTCTTCCAAAGAGAGCTCTTCTACCCCCAAGTCTTTCTTAAATAGGACTTGGCTTGAAAGAAAGTGGGATTTTCTCACCTTTTTTTCTACTTTGGGCACAAAACTTATGTACCTGAAACTGAACGTAAAGGGATTCACAGCAGATACTTTGGAGGCATTTTTAGAATAAATTTTGATGGGCTTGAGAAGTTGATTCTTGGGAGATGATCTCCATGAATTATATTTTCAGGGGATCTTGGTTTTATTTCGTTTTGTCATGTTTTTCCATGAACGTGCTTTCAGCCTAATTCTGTGAAAGATTATCCTGGACCAGGTGCAATTCATTCTCCCTTTGTTGTGGGGATTTCCAGAACAAAGACGTATCCAGCCCCAAACTGGAGTGACTTCATATTTTGCAGAGGGAGGGAGGGAGAGAGAGAAAGGGAGAGAATGCCACAGTGAGTGGGGAGGGTTGAGAAGAGAGGGAAGATTGGTTTTCAGATCTGTCCTGAACCTCTCAGTTTTATTCATAGAATTCAGAGCCAGCCTTGGTTGGAAAGCAGCAGTTAATGTAACTGTAGGCTCTGTCGGAAGCTTCCTCATGCTCTTCAGCAGGGCAGCTGCTTACGCTGTAAGAGGGAGATCAAGCCCTGTTTGTATATATGGAATTTCTTTCTCCTCTTTTCTTGGTAATAAAAACCAGAAACACCTGGGAGTAGGTTTCAGCATTCCAGGTGCAAGGACACTGAGTTCTCTGATGTGGGTTCCTCCTCCCCAGCAGGGCATAGCCATATTCCTCAAATGTAAATGAGACCTGGGACCCCTGATCTTTAAGGCTCTCCTGCTGCCACAGAAATTGGAGTCTACCCCTCAGCACTCCACCACAGAACCCTGAAAGGAGAGAGTATCTCCTCAGCCCACCCCCTAGGTGCAAGCAGGGCCCTGACCCAACCATATCTCTAGGGGAGAGTCCCACATCTCACTCTCTAGCCATTAATACAGATCAGAACACATCCAGACCCCTCAGGGACCCCAGACAGGCCCAGACACTTGAAGGTCTTTTAATGTGCAATGCACATTTGCATAGTAAAGGCTCTGAGAAGTCCTGCAGTGAAGTAATAGTTAAACTTTGTTTAGGTAAATGCATTCATGTTTAACTAACCCTGGACCACCTTTCTCATGGAAGGCCCTTTATATCATTGAGAAGCTGGAAAATGATGCCATGGAGCCATGCAAGCCATGTCCAACCCCCCAGGAGAAGAGACATAGTCTCTGATCCAGTTCTGGGTCCACAGAATCTAGCACAGGACCTAGAAAAGTGTGTTTGTGGAATGCAATGAATAAATGAATGAATTAATGAAATCATGTGATACTTAACCCAGGCTGAACCTGGGAATTATAACTGTGTGCCAGACTCTTTTCCAGGGCAGTTAATACTATGACCAATGCACAGCTTGGTTAAGACCAAATCCTCTCCCTACCCCAATATTTATACCACTTACACACTGGCAGGCCTTGAACCAGATCTGTCTAACATATGTGTTTTGTTTGGCCAGCACAGAGGCTTATTTTTTTTAATGCCTTTAAGTAGGGTCGGAACCCTGCAGTACACGCAGTTCTGCCTCTTCCCATTCTCATTGCCTGCTTAGCCCCTGAAAGCTTTGGATTCACTATTTCGGTTTAAATCTCCCTGGGAAGTTGCTTTTTCAATCTGACCATGAACATCATGGATTTATTCTGAAATTGATTTGCCTGGGTGAGAAATCATGTGGATCTTTAAACCTTAGACCATTTGCAGTGAGATAGCTACAGAGCCTAGTGAGGCACAACCCCTCATACACTTAAGGCAACTCCCTGAGCCAAACTGACAATTAGGTGGGGTCGACCTTGCCACGTGCTCATCTTCCCAAAGCGGAGATCCTCAAGCTTGTCACCGGGAGAGCTCATGAAAGCCCGCTTTGCTGGGCCCACCTCCAGAGCTTCTGGGTCAGTGGGTGACCAAGGGGGCCAAGAGTACGAGTTCTTAGGTGACTCTGTGGCTGATGGCCCAGGGACCAGACTCTGAGATCTGCTGCTCCACTGTTTACAAAGCTCTTTCACAATCGTTACCTTGTTAGACCCAACAACCAACCTATGATGGGACCAGGGCAGGAATCGCTAATCACAGACCACAAATGTGGAAAGGGGCGCTCAGGGAGGTTAACCAATGACTCAAGGTCACACAACTTGATGTGAATTAGGGCC
This sequence comes from Camelus bactrianus, assembly GCF_048773025.1. Lineage (NCBI taxonomy): Eukaryota > Metazoa > Chordata > Mammalia > Artiodactyla > Camelidae > Camelus > Camelus bactrianus. Next base: position 47,767,912 of record NC_133542.1, read on the forward strand.
TTCTAATGCCAGGTCAAGCAGCCTGTGGGCAACGATGTGGTCTAAAGAGGCCATCCAACATCATTCTGCTTTAGTACAAGGGGACTGGACTGGTGAACAACCGAGCTAGCATTTTAGGAAGTTACTTTCCTGCAGGAGAGACCTCTGCCTCCACAGAGGGAGCTGATAGCCTCCTTCCACCCTACCTCTGCAATAGGGCTCCACACTGTGGCTCTGCGTAGACAAGAAGTGAGAGAGCCCAAAGCAGCCCATCACCCCACCGCCTCTGTTTCCCAGCCCTGTAGCCATCCCAGGCAGGGCAGGAGAGGGGCAGAGATGCCCCACCCACTGCAGCCAAGATACCCCCTTGCTGAGTTTTCTGTGTAGCAACCAAAGTGGAGTGAGAGACGGGCACAGACTGCAGCTTCTGGGAGGGGAGATGGGGGAGCACAGACCATATGGAGCAGGAGTGACAGAATTTGGCAGCGCAGGCTCCACAGATGGGCTTGCTTATGTCCAGACACACTCTGAGGCCAAAGACTGAATCATCTCTCTAGCAATTTCTTGTTTCCAAACACGTCTTTTGAAGAATGTGGGGATGCTCCGCACAGATATCAGAACCCCTTGCTGAGAAAGAATATGCAGACGACAGGAAGAAAAGTTGTTTTTGTAGGGGGAAGAAGGGCTGCAAAATGTCCCACTGAGTGGGGTAGAAGTCACTGGATGGTCAGAAGGGAGCTTGGATAGCATTAAAGGGCCCATATCAGGTGTTTTACATGTGTTTTCTTGTGTCATTCTCAAAATAACACTCTAAGGGGGTTAGTATTACCAGCCCCATTTTACAGGCAGGAAGACTGAGGTTTTAGAGGGTGATTTGACCAGGTCTCCCAGCTGGTCAGGGCAGAGTTCTGAGTGAGGAAGAGCGAATGGGGCATCCACACACATCCTAGTATCAGTCTCCTAGGTGGTCCTGTGCCCCGGCTCCTGTGTAGCTTTAAGTTACTGGGTCCCCACCATGGCTTCCCAGGGTCTGTCTTCAATTTAAAGTCTGGGCTACTCTTAGTGGTATTCGAGGTCCTGCAAGGCCAGGCTCCAGCCTGCCTTCCCAGCCTCGTGTCCATCCCTCCCCCGAGTGGCCCCAGGTTTGGGTCCAGCCAGGCAACTTGCCATTCCCTGAACACACTCAGTGCTGCCCGGCCTCCAGTCTTGGCTTTGGTGCCTTCCAATCACATGCCCCATGGCATTTCTACTTTATGTCATCTTTGCTTGTGCCCATGTCTTTTCTCTCCTCATTTAAATGTCTGCTCTTCTAGGACTATGAACTCCCTGTCCTCACTGCTCATACTGCACCATAATGAGCATTCTTTACACATGTGTACCACCTTATGGTTTGCAGTGTGCTGTCCCCCTGCCAGGTGACAAAATGGGATTGTATTGGACCCATTCCAAACTGAGGACAGAGAAGGAAAAGGACAACACTGTTGACAAAGCCACAGTGACTGAGTCCAGGTGCCCAGACTCCAGATCCAGTGCTCTTTCCACTGTGCCCCAGTCTGTTTCTTGCTTTTGAGGCCACTTGTATTCCTTGGCTTGTGGCCCCTTCTTTCATCTTCAGCACTAGCAAAGAAGGCTGGTCAGGTCCTTCTCAGGTTGCATCTCTCTGACCTTCTCTCCTGCCTCCTTCTTCCACTCTCAAGGACCCCTGTGATTACACTGGACCCACTTCAATAATCCAGGATACTCTCCCTCCCTCTTTTAAGGTCAGTTGATTATCAACCTTACTTCCATCTGCAACTATAATTCCCCTTTGTTGTATAACCTAATATTCACAAGCTCCAGAGATCAGGGCATAGACATCTTTGAAGGCATTATTTTGCCTATCACAAGGATGAAGAGAAGATCCTTCCCCACAGAGCCCATCAGTGGGTCACTTGGCAGAGTAGGTGACTCAGGCCTGGACCAGATGTACCATGCTTTGGCATCCTGTCCAGGGACACAGTCCTGCAGGGCCTTGGAAAATTCATGGATAGGTGCCACACTTCTGACAGTCTATCTCTTTAAAACCTGGAGCAAGCTCCCTAGTGCCAAGTTGCCCAGGGAAACTGAGGCTGCCCTGGTCAAAGGCATTTGACACTTGCCAACAAATGTCCCGCATCTTACTCATCTCTCATCCACCACCCATACCCACTGCTTGTCCAGTCTCAGAACACAGCACCTTCTCCAACCAAACCCCTACTAATACTTCCTACCTCCACATACTCAGAGGTCTGACCTGTTTACCATGAGAACTGGATCACTTAGAATAAAAACCAAACTTATCAAGGCTTCCAAGGCCCTACACACTTTGGCCCCAAGTTACGATCCCCCTATTCACTGAACTCCAAGAAAACTGGCCTCCTTTCCATCACCTGAATATATCATGTGGCTTCCATCTCAGGACCTTTGTACATGCTATTTCCTCTTCCTGTGACTCTCTTTTTCTATTTTTCCCTGGCTGATTCCTACTTATCCTTTAGATCTCAGTCTTTTTCAGAGAAGCCTTCGGATACCTCTTGCCGATCTCAATTAGATCTCCCATATCCGTGTGTGTCTCTCTCTCAGAACCTAACTCTTTTACTTCATAGCATCTATGTCATCAGCTCTGCCATTGTGCAGGACAGAATACACTCCGACTCTGACCAAAATCTTTAGGACCGAAATGTGCTAAACTCTGCAGTTGTATCCTCTGTTTTCAAGGAACAGGAATGAGTCCAGCCTTAGAACTTCAACTGTGTAGACTGATTTTTTTCACAGGCTTTGAGATCAGGCAGACCACTTCCTGCTCCCTACTCCTCCACCAACTGGCTGTGTTGCCCTGAGCAAGTAAGTCACTGTGTCTCTCTGGACCAATGGATCTACTCGGCCCAGCTGACTGTGACCCGGGTGGGTGTAGAGAGATCCTTACCTGCTGGCCGTGAGAATGCCCAGAGGCCTTCCAGCCAGAATCCAACACCCAACAGAGAAGAGGAAAGGTGATGGTTAACCCATATGCACGCTGTCCCCAGGATGCCCTTTCTCACTCTCTTGTCTCCCTTATCTGCCATGAGCACTCTGCATCCTCAGAACAGGGCACATGCTGCCAGAATCAGCTCTGCAGCTTCGTGATCACTACTCAGATGTCCTGACTTTCCCATCAAGGACTTCAAGGCTATCCTCAGAACACTCTAGTGTTGGTCTCAGAAATGGGCCAGTCCTCTACAGAATGGGCCATGGACCCAGGCTCCACTTCTGCACCCTACATCTCAGCTGCTTCTCTGCCAGCTGACTCCTTAATAATACAGCCTTAACAAGCCCTTGCTGAGGGTGATTCTCAGGGCAGGATCACTCTGCCCTCTGCCCTTGTTTCCCCCAGAGAGATGCATTCTGACAGGTGAGATCAGACTGGTGGTCCAGAGCTCTTGGGAATGACAGGTGCTGGCCTCCTGAAGATGGCTGAGCCAGGGTTCACAGTGTCCATCTTATTCATCTCATTCAAAATCACAATGATGATGATAACAGCATGAATCAGAAGGGCCAGAGTTGTTGTTTTTTTTTTTTTTTTGGAGTGCCTACTATGTGCTAGGCACAGGCTAGGTACTTTATCTGCATTTTCCTCTATTCCTCCCAACAGGTGCACTTTACGGATGAGGAAACTAAGGGTAGAGAAGTTAACTGATTTACACAAAGTCACCTGGCCTTTGAGTTGAGAAGTTCAACTCAAATGAGAACCAAGTTCTCCCTAACCTTTCCTGAGATAATCATACTCACAAAAATGCGGTCCATGTACATAGCATTTTATAGTCTACCCTGCCCTTTCCCATCTGCTGTTGTCTCTGATCTTTGTAGTAACCCCTCAGGCTGTGTATCATCAGCCCATTTATTCAGATGAGAACATTGTGGTTTAGAGTAAGGAATCAACTTGTTCAAGTCAGCCAGTGTATGGATTATCTGTTGCCAGATGTGTAACAAACAACCCCCAAACTTGGCAGATTAAAACAGTACACGTTTATGATCTCACAGTTTCTGTGGGTCAGGGATCCTGGCACGACTTAGCTAAATCTTCTGCTTCATGGTCTCCCATGAGGCTGTAATCAAGGCATCAGCCCAGGGTCTGTGGTCTCATCTGAAGGTTCAACTGGAGAAGGATCTTCTTCCAATCTCATTCATGTGATTGTTGGCAGGATTCAATTCTTTGTGTGCTGTTGGACTGAGGGCCTAACTTCCCTGCTGGCTGTGCATCAAATACCACCCTTAATTCCTTGTCATGGGGGCCTTTCCAACATGGCAGCTTGTTTAATCAAAGTGTGCAAGCTGAGAAGGCAATAGAGTCTGCTAGCAAGAAGGAGGTCATGATCTTGTAACCTAACCATGGAAGTGACATCCCACTAGTTTGCTGCATTCAATCCATCAGAAACAAATCACTAGTTCCACTCCAGACTCCTACCCCAGGGGAGGGAATTACACAGGGCATGATTACTAGCAGGTGGGGATTATTGGAGGCTGTCTTAGAAGTCTGCTTATCCAGCAGGGGGCTGGGCTGGAGCCGGAGTGTATAGCTCTGAGTCTGGCCCTCCTTCCTGGATCTGGAGATGTGCTGGCACGGTGGATGGAGGTGGCAGGTGGCAATTTTCCCTCATCAGTGCTCTAGGGAGCCTCTCAGGGCCGTGCAGAGCTTGGGCCAGACTTCTCCATCCAGGAAGAGAGGTGGCCCCATTTTAATTACATGGTCGCCCCCAGGGAAGCCTGTGCTCGTCTCAGGATAGTTTTGCTCCCCTTTTACTGCCATTCCTGTCTTTAAATCAAAGCCACTCTCTGTGCAAGGGCTCCTGGCCCCAGGCAGGATGAGGATTTATGAGTGGGTGATCCGGAAATGTAATATAAAGGAGTCGGGACCCAGACAGTAATGTAAACTGAGAGGTCCTGGAGAGGCAAGCAGCCGGGGCCCAGTGACCTCTCAGGCCCAGCAACCATCACAGCCTTCCCCTTTATGAAACTCTTCCATCATCCACCCTTCCCTCTGCCTACCCGCACTGCCCCTTCTCTCTGCCCACGCTGCAGCCTCACACCCACAGCTAGATCCCAGGTCACCTGCATCTGCCCTACCCCGCCCTTCTAGAACTGCTTCTGCTGTCGTCCCTTCTCCTGTCTCCCTTCTCAAATCCTTCTAGGGTCCAGTCCACATGAATAGACTGTCTCCATGCCTTTGCGTAGGCTGTTTCCTCTCCTGGAATTACCCTTTTCCCTAAGTCTTAGAGGTGAAACCTCCTTTAGGACTTCTTCCCTGACCTGTCACTCTCTGTCCCTCTCCATGACACTGAGCACTGTGAGCCTTAATGCTGGAGTCTGTTATGTCCAGGCCACCCCTACCCCACCACACTGGACTGAGACTTTCTTAAGGGTAGGTGCTGGGTCTGGAACCCACCATGGTTCTACCACTACCTGGCATAGGAGAGGTGATCAGTCAATGTTGGAATGAGGGGAAAAGTCAAGATCAGAAAACACTAATTAAAAAAAAAAAAATACACATGCCCCGATATTCACTGCAGCATTATAGACAAGATATGGAAGCAACATAGGTGCCCACTGACAGGTGAACGGATAAAGAAGATGTGGATAGTATACAATGGAATATTAGCCATAAGAAAGAATGAAATCTTGCCATTTGCAACAACATGGTTGGAGCTGGAGGGTATTATGCTAAGTGAAATAAGTCAGACAAAGACAAATACTGTATGTTTTCACCTCTATGGGGTATCTAAAAAACAAAACATACGAACAAACATAAACAGAAATAAACTCACAGATAAAGAGAACAAATTAGTGGTTACCAGAGGGGTGAAGGGCGAGGGGTGGGGCAAAAATAGGTGAAGAAGATTCAGATGTACAAACTAACAGTTATAAAATAAATAAGTCACAGGGATAGAATGTACAGCCAGGGAATATAGTCACTATTTTATAGTAACTTTGTATGATGTGTAATCTATACAAATATCAAATCACTATGTTGTGTACCTGAAACTAATATAATATTGCAAGTCAATTTTTTAAAAAAACAGAAAAGCATAAAAAAAAGTCGTCTTTGAGCAAATAGTGGTCTCCCTTTACCCACTCCCTATGTGGTCAGTGGCTCACCCCCTTGCTCCTTCTCTCTTCCCTAGAATACCTCCCCTATGTCAGGCCTGCTGGGTACAGCAACCTAGTCCTGCCACATACCACATGCTTCAAGCACTTACTCACATGTCTGGGAGACTATGGGTGGGAACAGAAGATGAGAAAATCTTGCCCAGAGCAAAACCACCTTCCCAGATATTTATGTGCGGCCCCAGATATCCAGAGGAACACAGACAGGTGCTCTGAAGATGCCACCCCACCCTCTCTTATTCTCCACCTGATTCAGCTGCCCCGCCAAGGGCTGCTTGCGTGGCCTGGGAGTTACCCCTGACTGCTGCTCCTTCCTCAACCTTCCTCCAATCAGTCCTGTGCTCTGTAAACTCTACCTTCCATTGAAAGCAATCTGCCCGTGTGCACCCCCTTCTCTACCCCAACTGCCACCACCCCATTCAGGGCACCGAGAATCCCCTCCGTATTGCTCTCCCTGCCTCCACCTCACCCTGCTAATCTATCTTCCACTCAAGTGGCCAGAGCCATCATTCCTATCAGGTCCCTTCCCTGCTCAGAAATTTTCCATGGCTTCCCATTGCCTGGGAAGTTGCTCTCACTTTGCCACATTCAAGCGCTCCAGTCTGGCTGCCCCAGGGCTTCTCTGATGATGGGGAAATCCATCATCTCCACCCACACTCACACTGGACCATCTCCTGTTTCCCAGTGCTCCTGGTGCTTTCCCACCTCCACTTGGAATGCTCTTCCTCCTCATCTCTGGCCTTCGAATCCTACCTTCCTTTCAGGACAGCCAAAAGGCTGCCTCCTCCTTGAAGCCTTCTCTGACCATCTTCCAGAAGGCAGTGAACTAACTCTTAATCCTCTGAACTCTCAAAGATTTTCCATTAAAGGTATAAAAAGCGTTCCTGTCTTGCCATCTTTCAACCCTAATCGTGAGCTCCCAGAGGGCAAAGACAAGCCCCTTCTCCCTCTCTTCCAAACCCCACCCTTCACTGCTGCCTCCTCCGTGGAGACAAAGACAAAGGCTTCCCTTGGGGGAGGGGAGTCGCCTTGAAATCTCTCAGAGGCTCCTGACAGCTCGGTCCTGGAGAATAAAGCGGCCCAGAAGGCTGCGCTCCACGGGAGGGGTTCTCACCAGAAGGCCCAGTGCTGGGCCTGAGCCAGGGAGTGTTTGTGGGAGTGCAGGGGTGTGTGGACGGGGGAGGGGGACTTGGCAGCCAAAGGGGCTGGTTGTGATCCGCTCTTGTTCTAGTTCCCTGATGTCTTTGTTCAGAATCCCCAGGGTGCTCCTCACCCGGCAAGGGGCTGAGGGTGGGGCCAGCCCCCCTCCTTCAAGGGGAGACCTGAGAAAGGGGAGGAACCTGAAAGGAGGCCTTTTCTCAAGGTGCATCGCTGGGCGCAGGGGACCTTCAGTTTCTTAGGATCTTATTTCTGCTCCTTCAGGCTGCCCTGTCTCTGGCCTCTCCCTCTGGTCTGGCTCCTGCTCTTCAAACAGCCTGCACTCACCCTACGTTCAGCTCCCCTCCCCTTACCCTGCCCAGTCCCATCTCCTTGGGGTGTTCTCCCTCACCAAGGATGCCACTGGGCAGGATTCAAAGCCCACACCCTCCTTTTCCTGAGCACTCACTTGTCTGAGTCAATCCAGCCAATCCATTTCCTTTCGTACTTATCCTCCCTGACTCAAGTAAATTTTAACACATGAGCTACACAGCCAGAGGGACAGCCCAGGCTTCCATCTCTTCTCTGCCCCCTTATCCCCACATGTCCTCAGGCAGGTTCCTGCACCACTTAGAGCCTCAGTTTCTTCACCTAAAATAAAGGGAACAGTACCTGCCTCACAGGGGTTGTGCTGTGGACTGAGATGTGCCCAGAGCACGGGGCAGCCCCACATGGTCAGGAGTGCCCTGTCCTCCTTATTCAGTGTCACAGCCCCATGGCATCTGCCCCACAGGTTTCTCCTTGTGATGGCCCACCTTTCCAAGCACTCCTTCCCAGGACCTTCCTTCTCCACCCACCCTCTTCATGTGGCAGGCCCGCCCCTCTGCCCTCCTCCTGCTCTTCTGGGCAAGCACAGCCATCCTGTGGCTTCCCCAGCTGTGAGAACACCCTCAGCTCCCAGGCCTGCATCTCAGCCTAGTCTCTCTCCTGAGCTCCAGAGCCCCTTCTTGGCTCTCTCTCAGGCACCTCAAACTCAGCATTCCCAAACAAGGTGTCATCTTCCCCATCACACCTGCTCCTCCTCCTGAGTTCCTCATCTCAGGGAATGGCCCCACCATTCACTCAGTTCACAGATCATGAGGTGATCCTTCCCCTCAGACAGCCCAGGTTCAGTGACAGTTCTGTCACTTTCAAGCTGTGTGACTTGGGGCCTCAGTTTACCCATCTACAAAATGGGATAATAGCCCAGACTTTGTGAAAGGATTAAATGGCATCATTCAGTCAATATGGCAGCACAGAATATGGAATGCTCTAAAAACTATTGTAAGCTATTGTTATTATGATGATCATTAGAGGTACCCTCCTCTTATATCTAATAGCCACTATCCATCCCTCTGGATTGACTTGGGAGGAAGACAGGATGATACCCAAGGAGGCATGGAAAAAGACACGGGAGGATGCAGCTAGAGGAGGAGGGGTTCATGGAGCAGGGGAATCCCAGCAGAGGACTATCTGTAGGCCACAAGGAACAAGGCTCCTGGGGAAAAAGAGCTGACATGGGACAGGAGATGTCCAGGACATGCTAATAGGACCCAGGTCAGTGCTCAAGTTAGTAATTCCCTCTCAGTCCCTTTCCAGTTGTATGTGCTCCCAGTCTGGGGAGTTATCTGGGTCTGACACCATTCCCTTTCTAGCACATTAAAGCCAGAGATGCATCTCACTGGGCTGAGACCAGAACTTCCAGCAGAGCTGTACACTATACAATAGGCTGTCTCAGGAGGCAGTGAGCAGCTGGGCAAAGAAGGTATGCAAGAGGAGGCTGTTGGGCACTTGGCAGGCAGGCTCTAGAGGGGATTCAGGTAGCTGATACAATGACAGGGAGGGTGGAGTGATCTTTAGGTTTCCTTCCTGCATCCTGCCCCGAGAGACTATTATCAAAATATTCCTAATTCAACCTTCTAATAAAGGTAAAAAGTACTAGACTTAAATCCGTACCATGGAATACTACTCAGTAATAAAAGAAAATGAACTTTTTCAAAAACTGATATATGCAACAGCTTGGATGTATCTCCAAGGAATTATTAAAACAACACAAATTGATTCACGCACAGTTCGGGAGACCAGAAGTCCAAAGCTTCACTAAGCTAAAGTCCAGATGTTGACATGGTGATATTCCTACTGGAGGCGCTGGGGCAATGAGTCTGTTTCCTTGCCTTTTCTAAAACTTAAGTGCTTTGATGCATGACCCCCACCTTGCATCAGTCCAACCTCTCGTATCCATCATCACATTTTCTACTCTTTCTTTGACCTTCTTACCTCTCTTTTATGGGAACTCTTATGATCACATTCAGGGCCCACCTGGATAATTCAGGATAATCTCCCCAACTCAAGACCTTCAATCACATCTGCAAACTCCCTTTTACCATATAAGATAACATTCACAGCTTCCAGGGATTTGACTCCAGCTATCTTTTGCGGGGATGGAGTAAAGTGTGTGGCATTCATTAGCCTACCACAGAGGGCAACATGGGGATATTGGTGTTGGATACACAGACCTACAAAGGGGGCAAGATTTTATAGATCTTGACACTCTTGCAAACACAACTGAGTACAAGTAAAGACTGGTGAAGTCTGAGTAAGATAAGTATATTGTATCAACATCAGTATCCTGGTTGTGAAAATATACTACAGTTATGCACACTGCGCAAAGTGTACAAGAGCACTCTGTGCATTATTTCTTACAATTGCATGTGAATCTATAATTATTTCAATAAAAATTTCAATTAATAACATAGTGCTAGACTGAGGGTGTGGCAGAAGCCAACTCGGTTATCTTCTTCCCTGGAAACTTCAGTACCACCCACAGGGTGGGCTCGAGGCAGCCATGTGTTGTGAGGTGAGCTTACGCTCTTGGCTACTGGGAATTGAGCCAGGAGTGGGAGACAGTCAGAGCCACTCCTCAGTTCTTTGGGACAATTTAGAATTGGGACACTAGAGAGTTACCCTTTGGAAGACTGGACTTATAACAGAAACATGTGCTTTGGGTGTCATGTTCCAGCACGTAGAGGGAGGAGCCCTTGGCAGGCAGAGATGATGAGAGCCTCTGCAGAGAGAAGTGGTCAAGAGCTGGAGAAAAAGGGCACCCTGTGTTCTTATTTGGCTTTCCACTTCCTGTATCTAATCCCTCTGGAGTGTGGCCTGATTTAGCCCTGGGATTTCATGATATTCTTTCTGTCCCAGTACAAAATCCCCTCCCTCCCCATCCCTTATCCTCCAGCTAGCTGAAGAGGATTTCTATTATTTACAGTCAGGAAGCGCTAACTACTAAAAATGGAGCATGTCAGGACTCGGAGCCCCATGGCCTGCCTGTCTCCACCCAGGTGCCCTGGGGAGGTCCAAGTGCCACACCTCCATGGTCCAGTGCAGGGGATACAAAGGGTCCTTTCTTCTCTTGGGCTTTAAACCTCACTCCTATCTCTAACCCTCTGGGCAGCACTTGTCTGTCTGCGCAATGAAGGAGAGGGCCTGCCCTCGGAGCCTTGTCAGCTCCCCGCACCATTGCACAGCCATCGCTTGACGAATTGCATAAGATTGAGTGGAAGCTATCCTGAGAATCTTTAGTCTCATGGCAGAGGACAGTCTGAGGAGTGGGCGAGCCAAAGCACTGTCACATCTTAAAGAAAAGGAGCATGAGAAGAGCCCAAGTCAGCTCCCCCAGGCAACCAGGAAACAATTTGCAAGACGGAATTCAACAAGCAATGCCAACAAGATCATAATGACCATATTTATGGGAGAATGTGGAGGCCCGAGCGTGGGTTTTCATTATCATGTGTACAAATGTGATCGTCCCTGTGCAGCCAGCCTCCCGCTCCAGGCGGCAGCTGTTGGCGGGTGCATGGTAATTTGATGTAAATTGCCCCCAAATATGGTAATTCTCTCGTCTACCAGGGGAGTTTGAAGTCACAAACCTGGAGATGTTGGCAGCAGATGCTTTTCTTACTTCTCTGCAGGCTGACAGCATTGTGGAAAAGGGCAAGCAGATCTGGAGACAATGCCTACCTTCACTCTGTCCTGCCTGTGTACTGTGTGAACTAGAATGAGCCACTTCACTGCTCTGAGCCTCAGTTTCCTCATCTGTAAAATAGGCACAATGTCTGCCACGGTTGCTTTGAGGAGTAGAGAAGATATGCTCAGAGCACCTTGCACAGTGCTTTATATATATATACACACACACACACACATATATACATATGTATGTGTATACACACACACACACACACACACATACACACATAGACTTTGGCCATCAAAGATGCCAGTTGTGGGGGTTGGGCAGTCAGTGCCCAGGGATGCCCCCTGGTCCCCAGTAGTGAATTCCCCAGGCAGAAAACAAGAACAAGATGATTAAAGTAAATGTGCAAGTGCTGTGGGGAAATGTCTGACCGAGGACAGAGTAAGGGTTAATAGCTTTACAATTTAAGAGCTCACTGGAATTGGTAGGGAAAACATCAATACCCCAATAGTGTAATTGAGCAGAAGGTTCAAGTAGACCACTCCCACCAGAGAAAGACAAATAGCAACCAAACCCAAGGAACAATGTATCCTTCTCCTTTTTCTTTTCTTCTTTAAAAAGTGGTGAAAGACATCAAATTGAAACAACCCCAAGATAGCTTTATTCCCATAAAATAGGAAAATTTTTAAAACAGGAGCCTGAGCCAGGTGAAGTTTCTAGTGAAAGCGAAACGCCCAGCTGCTGAGGTGGCAACCTCCCCAGGCATGGGCGTTTTACAACGCAGTCTGAGTGTGTACCAAAAGTCACATCAAGACAAATGATCCAGGAGCCTCACTAATGTGTGTTTCTCCTGAGGAAATAATTCAATAGGAGTAAAAAGCCAAATGAACAAAGAAGCTGTGAAGAAATGTTAAGAAACAGGGTCTGCATCCATTAGTGGTAGACAGTGAATCAAGCCATGATGCTTCCGCATGAAATACTCTGGAGTGCTTAAAAGCGGAATGTTTTGGACAGTGGGATACCATGTGGAATAATGTTTATGGTATATTTTTAATTTAAAAACAGAACAAAAGGCTATTTACAGCACGATTAAAACTATGAGCACATGTGTCCGTGTGAGGTGAAGGCCTGCCTTTACGCAAAGAAGGAGCCCTTGTGTGCTGGCACAAAGGGAGGCTACCCTGCAGCATGAGATACTGGTCTCAAGGTCACAAAAGGTTGTCCCAGAGTAGCTGCAGTCACAGTAGACAGGCTTTGATGGCCCTGAAGAGCAGGCCTGGGGTGTGAGGGGAAAGAAACTCTGGGGGCTGCTGATGGCTCAGCTCCAGAAAGAAGCTTTCCTTGTGATCAGAACCTTCTAACAGGGACATGGACTAGGTACTGAGGTAGTGAGCTCCCAGGGCCTGGAGGTGTGCAAGCAAAGGCTGGAGCAGAGTCAAGTGCAGGTGGGCAGCTGGATGAGATGTCATCCAGGATGGTTAAATGATGCTAATCTCCGCCTACTCCTGACAGTACATCTGGCCAAATATCCCCAAAACAGAAACAGGGTAAACTCATTTGTTTGTGGAACACAGGGAAGGAAAGAGGGAGAGAAAGAAGGAGGAGAAGGATGGAAAGGAATGAGGGAGGGAGCAAGGGAGAAAAGGAAGGAAGACGGGAGGGAGGGAGGAGGAGGGAAGGGAGGAGAGGTGCGGCCTGTTACATGCTAAGCAGGGATCTAATCCTTTTGTAAACACTGTCAGAAACTTGTCTTCCTAATTGAAAAGCCCATGCGGCTGCTTAATCCAGTCCATGTTAATGAGACCAAAACACATTACAGCAGATATTGACTCCAGTCGTCACAGCGCCGGGGCTGAGGACACCAGAGGGAATACATTGACAGAAGTGAGTCTGGCCTCTGTGGACATCATCGTGCTGTTCCCTCATTCAAACCACCCCTGGCGAGAGACCCAGTCATAGGCCAAGGGGCTGCAGGATTTTCATGGGGGAAGGTACTACCTCCATCACCTAGATTGCTGTCCCTCTTAAATGGAAGAAGGTGGCCTTAAAAATAAAGGATAGATAAAAACATCTGCTCAAACAAGTATAGCAAAGTACAAATTTCTTCATGGGACTTTTTTTTTTTTTTTTTTTTTTTTGCCTGTTTAATGATTTCAAGGAAATCATTACCAAGCTAAAGTGGGCCATTGGTTAGGCTGTATTTGAGGCTATGTTCAACCAATTCTCCCCTTCTGCTTATGACATTTAACCCCTCCTACAAAAGGTTAATGCTGTTGTCTTCGGCCGTGCTCTTAGCAAAAGGTCTTCTGTCATATTTTCAGTTAATTAGAGAGGCACCAAAGGGCTTATGGCCGGGAGCCTAGACCTTGGAGTCGCACCAACCTTCTTCATGCCTTGCCATCCTTCTTGTGGGTCTCAGCACAACTAGCTGTGCATCAGTTTCCCTGCTCCAGCCTCACCCTCTCCAGGCCATCCTCCACTCAGGGTACCAGATCGTTCTTTCTAATTTACTATTCCAATTCTGCTTAAAGACTTTCCACACTCCCCATTGCCTACTGGATAAAGCCTAACTAAAATCATTCATCTTCATTCATCATTTTTCTAGCATCAACTCCCATCACCACATCCCTAATCATCACCACTCCAGATTTTCACTGTCACGTACTCTGTGTTCCAGCTGTGGACCTGCTAAGAGAAAGCAGCCAAACTCACAGGAATGGGCTCAAACCACAACACCTAGTCCAGTACACTTCACATTTCATAAGAACATGTAGTCATCCCACTTGAAGAATCCTTAAAAACAGAATACTAGCCCCGTCGCTTTGCACAACATTTTTCAGTTTACCAGAGTTTTCATGTAAAGTATGTCATTTCACCCACACCTCGACCAACCCCATGAGTAGATGTCATTATGCTTGTTCTACAGGTGAGGAGCCAGAGGCCCAGCGAGGTGGTTCAGAGGCTGGAGGAAGAGCTGGAGCCCAAGCACAGGAACCAAATCCCTTGAGCACATCTTGCAGTCTGGGCCAGCCATTCCCAGACCCCAGGTATGATTTCTCCTGTCTTACAAAAGAGGAAGCTGAGGTGCAGAGGGCCAAGGAACTTGCTGGTATCACAAAACTACTGAGTGGTGGGGCCGGAGAGACCCCACTCCATCCCTCTCAGCCTCCCATTCTCTCTCCCCCACATCCCAGCTGTCTTTCTGAGGCAAACATAAAGAGGCAAGTTGAAGTTACCCTTTGACCTTGGCAGTCATTCATCGCTGGGCTCCGGGAACAGGGCCTTCTGGGTCATTACTGAGAATGTGATGGGAAGTGGGCATTTAACTAGACAACAGCTGTCATGTGAGTTGAGTGACCCCATTGTCCTTGAGAAATGTATGTCCCTTGGGAGTGACTCTCAGCTATTTCTGTCCCCTGATCTGAGGTGACTAATGGGAAATCCATGTCCAACCCTGAACCCGGTGGCAAAGAGGAGGGCCTTAAACTCTGCAGCAACCACCAAATTCTAGCTCTAATGGAGTCAAAGTCTTGCTGAAAGCAAGCTGGTGGGGGGGGGGGGTTGTGCACAACCTCAAGTTGTGTTTCACTGCTTTGAAATCCTAGTTATCTGCTCAGTTTTCTGCTCATTCATTTATTCCACAAACATTCTTGAGACCTACACTGTGGCCCATATGTGAGACGTGGCCCTTACCCTTGGGAGCTTCAGTCTAGTGGGGAGATAGATGGGTGAACATCCAAGTAGGAGGCTTTCTTAGCCAACTCCTGCCTTTACCACATGAAGGAGCTGAGGCTTCAAAAGGGGGAAGCCCTTCTCTGCTTTCAAAGAAGATATTTGCACAATTTTTATATTTGTGCCAGAGACTTCACAGTGGCATTTTTTCAGGAGGCTGAAAGGGTTGAAATTTCTGTTTTCCCTAAGGCAACCTGTAGGACCGTTCCTTTGACAAGATAATAAAACATCTGTGTTTACAAGAGAGATAAGAAGGAATCTGGCAGCTGTGGGCCTCTGAGGCTGCCTTATGAAGGTGTTGCCTCGAAAAGATACAGAGTGAGCGGGAGACATCCAGAGTCAGGCAGCCGGAGCCTGGCCCTGAGCTGTGGGTGCCGGTTTCTTCCTTCTCGTCTCCCATCTTGGTGAGAGCCAGCAGACCCTGGCCCGGGACCAGGTCTAAACTTGCTGCCCATTGGGTGGTTGCTTGATGCGTGGACTTCATCTCATCTCTACCCTTTTCCAGCCCACGCTCAGCTCACATAGAGATCAGACCTTTTCTTAATTCTGCTGTTTCCCATCTCCTAGATCATACTGAGCTCCTTATCTTCATAGCCAAGGCCCTTTGCTGCAGCTCGCCCTGCAAACACGCATGCATTCCATGCTGAACCCAGATTAAAGTTCTTATTCCCAAACATGCACCTTTTTTTCCTGCAGGCCTGTGCCAACGCCCTATGTCTCCTCTGGCCAGCACACCCTTCCCACGCCTTTGCTTCTGTCCATTAAGACCTCTCCTCCTCCCTACCAGCAACATAAGATTGGCATCTCTTCTCTGAACATGCTCCACTTCCCTGGGTGTTGATGCAGCCCCAGAGGCAGAATGTTCTGAATGTGTCCTCTGCACATGCCCCTGGTCAGAGTAAAATGCACAGGAGCTATTTGGGAAAAGTATCAGGCAACATACTATCAGTAAGAAACTAGTGAGAATGTAGGTGGGTGCTTTGCTTTCCCCAGGGGACAACAGCTGAGCTGACCGCATGACAAGGGTGACCGCAAAAGTAAGTACAAGCAAACTCTCTGTTGCTGAGGTAGAGCTCTTCTCTTCCATGGAGGGCTTACTTAGAATCAGGTTGTAACTCTTCAGTTCTGTCACTGGGTCACAGCACTTGCACTCTCAGAACTTCAGTTTCCCCATCTATAAAATGGGGTGGATGAGCCTACCCATTCACGTAGACTGTGAAGTGAAGTAAACCTAGCAGAAATCCCAGGTACCCAGTGGCATCTGAATTCTGTCCCCCTGGACCAAAGATACCACCCAAACAGCCTTCAAGCAGCTAGAGGTCTTACTTCACAAAGTTTCACTCGGAGTAGCCAGGAGTAATCCCACTGAAAAGATGCTGATTGTACTCTTCCTGAGGCCTGGAGGTCCCCAGGGCTGGCGCAGGCAGGATCTACTGCACACAGGAGTCTCGGACACTCCACGACTGAGAACAAGAGGGGTCTGCAGGCTCGGGCAGGGTGGGGTCTGCAGGCTCGGGCAGGGTGGAGTCTGGGGGGTCCAGGGCCAGGGTTCTAGTATTAAGGAAGGGAAGCTGGAGAGAGAGACCCATTCCCAGTCCTCTGGGTGGTGATTTGTGACCCAGCAAGATAAAAGGAGGGACAGAGGCCAGGGACACAGGACATCCAGGATCTAGGCCCAACTCCTCCACAGGTTTACCATGTGTTTTTGGGCAAGTCTCTTCCTCTATCTGGGCCTCAGTTTCCTTACTTGTAAAATAAGAACAAAGTGGCCTCTAAGTCCCCTCTGGCCCTGTAATTCTGTGGGTCAATGAGAAATCTCCCCTAGTTAGCAATCTGCTGCTGCACAAACCCACAATATGACAAAGCCAAAGCAGATTGTTCTATATTCATTTGGAAATTAATTCCCTGAATCAGTCTCCTCTCCCCCAAATGCTTGCTGCTGCCTTTCCAGATCTCAGCATCAGAGCCACAAGTTCCAGGTATCTCTGCATTTGATGCAATTTCTCATTAGGCTAGAGACATCTCTTCTCCCAGACCACAGGCAAGTGGAGCCATCTGCAACATGGAGCTGAGAATAAAGCGGCTGGGTTCTTGTGAGTGGAGAGGTGGTCAAAAATGACCCCCTCAGGCCTGGGAGGCAAAGATGATGTTGGAATGTCAGGCCTTGCTCACAGGTGGCTCAGACAGTGGGACAGTCTGTGTCCATGAAACTGACCCTCCTCCCAACAGCCTCAGGAGTTAGGTGTCATTTCCCCCATTTTAGAAGTAAGGAAAGCAAGGCTCAGAGAGGTGAAGTCACCTGCCCAAGATCACACAGCCGGTAGCCAAATCAAGCTTCAAAATGTAGGGTTACCGAGCTATGTGACCTCCTTCTTGCTAACACTGATCTGTTTATAAGCATGTCCCCATTAACAGAGTGTCCCTCCACCACAAGAGCTGGGTTCTCAGCTTTTATCACAGGGCTCTAGACACAGAGAAGATGCTCAGTAAATGTGGGTGGAATTGAATTGAACTGAACTGCATTTCTACTGGAGCCCACCTGACATTGGAAATTGATGGACAGGTGATCCCCTGTCAGGGCTGTAGTGTGTATAATCTCTGCAATGGCTCCCGGGGAGTTGGACAGACAGACAAAGTGTTTCCATCCCAGCGGGGGTGCACAAGGTCAGACTCTTAGAAGGAATTAATAATATCCAAGGAATTCCTCTGGAACAGTAGGGGGGAATAAAGATTCTTCAAAGAAGGCCTAATAGCGAATTCTCTGGATTTTCCAGCTAATTTGAAGGTACCTACTTGGAACATTTTCTTGTCAGAAAAGATTTTAAAATACATTCATTCCGTGTGACATGATAATTGGGCCTGGCTGCCTGATGAATGCCTTTTATCTGTTCCTGAGCTATTGTTCCCTGGGATCGAGCTGATGGGCTGGAACGGGCACTTTGTTAAGTGCACAAACAGAGCTCCTTGCATTGATTCTGGCTGTGGGATGCAGTGGGGTCTCAGAAAGATGCTTCCGGGGGCTGGTGACGATAAGGTATCAGAGCAGGAAGGAACTTTAGGGATCAGAAAAGGCAACTTCCTCATTGTTCACCTGGGGAGACAGGGGCTCAGGGAGGGGTGAGAACTGCCAGCACCACATGCCAGGGAGACGGCAGAGGTGGGACTTGGACCTGGGTGCTCTGACCCAGAAGCCAAGCTTCTCCCTCCTCCCTACGAGACTTCTGTGGAGAAGACACAGCAATGGACGCTGTTGTCCATGCCACTCATGCCCCGACTTGAACCTCTGCCTGTCGCCCGGGGAATACTCACCTATTTCATGCCAGGGCTTGGCTGCCACAGTGCCATGCATTTCTGATCGCCACCTTTTCTCAGCTATATAATGCTGTTATCCAATCAGCTATTTTCATAGGCCCTTTTCCCTTTCTCTTTCTTTTATCTTTTCCTTTATTTTAATGCCTTTGTCTTATTGAAGGCAAATTTCCAGGCCTGGCCATCTGATAATCATTTGCAAAGGCCCTGGGCTTCTTTATCACCCTTTCTGAGAAGAAAGGGCTTGTTTGGACTTATTATTTATCTTTACAGAATGTTATGGCTTATATTGATTTTTCTATTGAAGTTTCTTCAGTGTTTTTTCAAACCTGCTTCTGTTTCAGGGTGTCTCAGAGAACTCATATGTTAATAAATTGTTTGCAAAATTGTGACTTAGGTTTTCTGCTTTGTCAGAGCAGGGTGGCTATTTCTCTCTTTAAAAACTCAGTGTATTATCTGAACTGCCTTTCATTAACATTTAACGAATAAAACAGTTCCATCGGGAGGATGAAGTTGACATTTCCATTGTTTTCCTTAGAAAACACCACAATGTTAATCATCCCTCAGGGGACCTCATTTTCTACAAAAGTAAGATAACAAAGACCCAGGGTAGGTGTGCATGTACGTGCACACGCGTTGGTATTTAGACAGGAATGTGTATCTGTGTTTTCATGCCTGTGTCTGTGTCTGGAGTGTGTTTATGACACTATACACATCACTGTATTTGCCTGCCAACATGTAATTGGCCATGTGTATGCCTAGGTTGGTGGTGGCAGTGGTTGTGGGGGTGGTGTGTGTGTGTGTGTTGGGGGGAAATCTGTGTGGATCTGAATGTATATGGATATGTGCATTGTGTGTGTTTTATGGCCATGTGACTATGTTCATGAGTAGATGTTTTTGTGCACATGCTGTTGTGATGTATGTATATACACATCTATCCATGTGTGTGAGTGGGTGCTGTGTGTGTGATGATTTGTGGGTTTGTGTGTGTCCACATGTCTCATTACAGGCACATGTGTGGAGATGTCTTTGTCCGTGTTTCTCTACTTGAGTGCAAGAAGGGATGCCCAGGTTTGTGTAAGAGCCTCCTATGCACATGTACACAGTACCCTCTAGTGGACATCAAAAGAAAGCATCCCCCAAACCCCCACAAAAGAAGCAGGACCTAAATCAACTCTAATTCCAGACTAGTTCACGGCTACATACAGGGCAAAGTTTCTGGGGTGGTCCTTGAGAGAGAGGGCATTTGATAATAATTTGACATCAATCAATGCCTTATGAGAAATGTAAACATCTCTCCTTTTAAGGACGGCTGTATCAAGCAGTCATGGATGTTCCAGGCATAGAGTGTTTAGAAGACAAGTGTACTAAGGTATAATTTACATACAGTAAAATTTACCCATTTTAGGTGTACGGTTCTATGAATTCTGACAAACATATATAGTTTTATAACCACCACCACAATCAAGAAATAGCATATTTCCATGAACCCCCAAATATTACCTCATGCCTCTTTGCAGTCAGACTCCTCATTCCATCTCAGCCCCTTCAGCCACGGACCTATTTTTATGTCCGTTCAGTTTTTGCCTTTTCCAGAATGTCATAAATAAAAGCATAGATGACCTTTTTTCCCTCTTTTTTATTGAGGCATTATTTACATGGAGTAAAATGCATGCTTTTTGTTAAGAGAGTTCTACAGGTTTCAACAAAAATGCCTACAGTCATGTAACCAACACGATCTATTCTATCACCTTCCCCCCAAATTCTCCTGGGCTATGGTTCTGTAGCCATTTTTTTCTCCCCACCCTGACAGTCAATGATCTGTTTTGTTTCTGTAATTTTGTCTTTTCCAGAAGGGCATATAAATAGAATCATACAGTATGTAGCCTTTAAGTATTTCTTCTTTCACTAAACACAATGCATCTGAGATTTCTCTGTGTCGTGTGTATCAGAGTTTCATTCCTTTTAATTGCTGGGCAGTATTCTATTGTATGAATGTACCAGTTTGTTTACCATTCATCAGCTGAAAGACATTTAGGTTATTTTCCAATGTGGCAGTTATGAATTATCCTGTATAGTTTCTGCTGGATTTGCTTTGATAATATTTTGTTGAAACTGTTTGTATTTATATTCATGAGGAATATTGGACTATAGATGGGTTTTTTTTTTCCAGGATGTCTTTGTCTGCTTTTGGTATCAGGGAAATGTTGGTCTCATAAAATAATTGGAAGGCAGCTATGCTAACCACTGTACACCAATGCCTCTATAAAATGATTGGGAAATGTCTCCTCCTCTTCTATTTTCTGTAGGAGTTTGGGTAGAATTGGTATTATTTCTTCCTTAAATAACTTGGTATTAGAATTCACCAGTGAAGCCATCTGGGTCTGGAGTTTGTTGGAAGTTTTTCAGTTATGAATCCAACTTGTTTAACAGATACAGGGCTATTCTTGTTATCTGTTTCTTCCTGAATGAAGCTTTGGTAGTTTGTGTTTTCCAAGGAATTTGTCAATTTCATCTGAGTTATTAAATTTATTATAATAAAGCTGAGGAGAAAGTTGTTTGCTGAAACAACCAAACGCAGGAATGAATTACTCACCTAAGGAGACCATAGTGAACAAAGCACAGAAATTCTGGGTTAAGCAATAATCTGAACTTCATGAAAAACTATACATTTTTTAAAAATGAGTCAGTGTATTAGAAAGTGCAATTATGCACAAAGATGTAAAGCAAAGTCTTATCAAAAATTGGAAGCCACATAAATGTCAAAGAAAGTTAATACTGTATAGTCACTTGATAGAATATACGCTACATATCATTTAAACCCTGTAAAAATATGCACGGCAAAGTCTAGAAAGAAAAACACCAAAATGTTCATAGTAATTTGTTGAGGCTTTGAGTCTATGGAGTCCTTTTTCCCCCTTTTTTCTATTTCCTCCAAATTTGCTGCATAATATTTTTTAATGGGACAAAACAGTAAGAAAAAACAGTGTTTCCTCCCACTTCTAGTGGGACATAACTAGAGCTCTTATCAATCACAGGACCTGACACATAGTAGCCCCTCAATAAATGCAGTAAAGGACTAATGCCTGAGATTTGGAGGCCCCTCTCTCCTGGGCCTTGGTTGCCACTAGCACTGCTACTGCTCTCACCATCGCCACCACCTACCTGGGCTCAGGTCCAGCCGTGGCTGCCCCCTTGGGGTCCAACAGCACTCCAGATCACCCCAGTGGAGAGCGTGTGCCCATCCAGTGGCCAGGCCAGCTGCGTGGTATGCATACTGCCCTGTCCCCATGGGGCTGAGCCCACGCGTGCATGCCCTGCCACCAGGCAGGTCTCCCCTCTCACATGCATGCTCCATTGTCTCATTAGACTTCACTTACAAAACACAAGTTCGCTTAAAAGTATTAAGCATTTCAAGACAATGGCAACAGAACATAAAACCAAATGGCCTGTGCATCAGCAGAGGTCACTTACCAGGAAAACCAGCTTGGTAAAAACATGGTGGCTTGGGCAGCAGGCTTAATGTGGAGTGGTATCGGTTAGAAGTCAGGGTGGGTGCCAGAGCAGGCCAGCTAGTTACTGTTTCTGGGAGACATATACCTAAACATCCACATACACTCCATAACTACAACACATAATTATATGTATTGTAGGAAGTAACAGGAAACCAAACATCATGAGGGCAGAGAACATTTCTTAGTTTTGTTTATAGCTGTATCCTCAGAGCCTAGTACTTGGTAGGTAACCAATAAATATTTATTAAATATAATTATAGAGATTCCTATCCTTACTCTTTCTCATTAGCTATCTGATAACTCCTATACATCCTTCAAGAACCTATTGAAAATGCCGTCCTCCTCTAGGAAGCCTTATGCAACCCTCCAAGAGTTACTGATTCTTCTTGTGTTTTACTGTACCTTGTACAGCCCTGTTATGTTAGCACAAAGCCAAAGCATGAGATTATAATGCAGCATCTTATACAAATCCTCAAAGCTTGGCTTAGTTTCAGAATTTTTCCAGCAACTGAGAAAAAACAAATTATTCTGTGGTATTTTCTATGAAGGAAGGTATTTTATCTATTAATCATTCTTTCCTCCTTTTTTGCCAAACACTTTTATTTTAGTCCTAAAATGTTTGTCTCCTTTAAAAAAATAAACATTTCAGTTCAGAGTAAATTTAGATTTACAGAGAAGTTGTATAGATGGAGAGTTATCAATTATAGTTCACACCTTACACTACCATGGTGTATGTATCAAAACAAAGAAATTTGACATTGGTACATGGTTACTACATGCACTCCAGACTTTATTTGGATTTCACCATTTTTTCTGTTACTGTCCTCTTTCTACTCCATGATCCAGTGCCAGGGCACCACACGGTACTGAGTTGTCATCTCTGTTCATGATCTTCTCTTGTCTGTGCCAGCTTCTCAGTCTTTCCTTGTTTTTCATTACCCTCAAGAGTCCTGGCTGGGTATCCCACAGAATATCTCCCAGTCCGGTTTATCTAACGTTTTTCTCATGTTTAAATTAGGATTATAAGTTTAGGGAAAGAATATCACAGAGGCAAAGTGCCCTTCTCGTCACATCATTCCACATGACACTTGACATCAGTGTTGAGGTTCTCCTTAATTGCTTGTTTGAGGTAATGTTTGCTAGGTATCCCCATTGTAACTGTTTCTTCTTTTTCAAGCTTTATTCTTTGGAAGCAAAGATTGGATCTAGAATTCTATCTCATGTGTCCCAGAACCTATGACCATATTATAATTGTTAAAAGGAAAGTTACCTATCAGACCCAAAGATCTAAGAATTACTATAAACATGCTATGCTGTGTTACTCAGATACAAAATAACCCTAACTATGAAGAGGTAGGATGAAAGTGTTAGTGGCACAATTAGTGCTGTTTGTCATAAGCCCTTTCACATCTCCGACCCTGGCTGCATCTGGCCCCCTATGACAAATGACATTGTTATTCCCCAGCCCTTGCTCTGTCCTAGATGCTGTCCTGGGCTTTGGGGCTTGGGACCTGGAGTTGAGCTGCGGCAACCCCTTTCTTTTACAGTAGGGGAAACTGAAAGCCAGAGAGGGAGAGAGCTTGCCTGAAGTCACATAGCCCTTGAGTAGCAGAACCAGAGCTGGAACCAGAGTCTCTTGCTTCCCCAGTGTTTACAGTTATGCTAGTGATAATCTGTGACCCTCCTTCCCCAAACCCCTATTCGGCCAGGAAGGATTCTCTGCTTTTCTGCATGGCATCCCATTCCAGTCTCAGTAGCTGAGTCCCTGTTGCATGATCAACAGGTCTAGCACGGAGAATCCAGAGGAGGAGAATCACACCTCCACACAGCCCTCGCGGAGCTCCTGGCAGGCATGGTGACAGTCCCACTGAGGGCTTAGTATATGCCAGGCACAGAGTAGATGTAAATAATTGTTGGATGAATAGATTGGCAGAAACACTTAAATTCACCAGCCCCTTGCATCTAGTTAAGGGCATCACCCACCTCGGTCGCAGCATATTCCAGTCCTTGAGAACACTTGGCGACCTCCACCTTTACACCAGCTCTGTGCTCCATTTTGAAGACTGATGACCTGCTAAGGGCCCCTCCCCTACAAGAACCTATACTCTGAAGGCAGGGCCATGTTGGTCTTGCTCACCAGCTGGATGCCAGCATTTAGCAGAGAGTAAGCACCTAGTAGATGTTTGATGGATGAGTGAGTGAGTGAGTGAATGAATGAGGTCCCAGGCACAGAGAAGACTGGGCTGTCACACACACACAGCCAAGTCTTCTAGTGGCCCAGATGCAGCTCGCATTTCTCACCAGCTGTCAGGCCATCATATCAGAAGCAGGTTTTCAAATAGAAGCGAGAAGTTGAATGTTTGAAGCTAAACAAAGCAGTGGGCTGAGCCAACTTGCCTGGAGGCAAGCTGCTTCCCCCTCCACCCCGCCTGGCACCCCAGCGCCTGCAGCCAGGCCTGTCCCACAGCCAACCCTCAACTTCCAAAATCTGCACCCAGTCAGGGAATAGGGGGTTTGAGCCTTCTGCCAGGGGAGGTCCCCCACCATCTTCCCATCCTGAATGGCCAGGGCAGACCTGGCTCTCCTCCCCACGTCCACCCCACTCACGGCAAACACACCAGATCTTGGGGGTGGAAAGGGAGGAGGTCTGCATTCAGCAGTATGGAGCCCCCACACCTGGGCACCCCACTGGGGCTAGTTGCTTGCAGCTCAGCACAAGTCAGAGGCAGGCGCTGTTCCTTTTACAGATGCAGAAAGGGAGGCTCAGAGAGGTTACTAACTTACTGAGGCCACAAAGCCCCATCATGATGGCAGAGCTGATGGGACTTCAGCTCTTTCTGATCCCAGAGCCTGGAGTCTTGCCCCAGGCTGTGGAGAGAGGTTTCTGGTCCCAAAGTCTCTTACCTACCTCACTGGCAGGGTGGCTCCCTTTTTTTTTCAGTCCACATAAAAAGCCATTCACTTCTTTGTTTTATTTTTATTTTTAAGGCTAATATAGGAAAGGGGGTGGGGTGGGGGTGGTTACAGAGCTGTTCGCACTTCCTGGTGCAAATTACTTCAACCCATTTGCTTTGCTTTTGATTCTGACCTCCAGCTGAGTCTCCCTTGGAGCAGGTGGAAATGTTGTTAAGGAAAGAGAGACAAAGTCACTTAAAAGCCTTTGCTGTAGTCAGTGTGCAGATCGGGAAGCTGAGGTCAAGAGCAGAGAAGAGAAAGGCCCAGAAGCTGGGTTAGGAAAGCAGGGAGAGCGAGACTTCGGTTCTAGAATACAAAATGGGATTCCCAATACCACACACAGTAAGCTCCTCCCACTAAAGTCCTGTGGTGAAGGTGAAGGAAAAGCAGAAGGAGAGATACTCTGAAAGGGGCCATATCCACCTGGAATAGCATTGCTTGTCCTAGTCAAGGAGGCCCCACCACCCCCACACCCTCAGCACCCTGCACTTATCTGAAGACCCTGGTTTAAAAAGATGCAGGCAGCCTAACCCCACAGCAGGCAACAACCTAGTATCTTCAGAAGTCTACACTCTACCTGGGTTGCAACTCCTGCTCCATTGCTTACAAGACTTGTGGAATTCTCCAAGCCAGCGTCCCCGTCTGCTAAATGATTGTTTCCCTTTGAGGGAAGAATTCATGATTATAAAGCATGTAATACACCTAGTACATGATTGACTTTCATTAGAAACAACTGCCTTTTGTTAGGACTAGAAATGGACCTCTTACTTGGTCCTCACTCTGGTTCCTCCTAGGGCTTGACTTGACACCTCTCACTGGTCTGCACAACCGAGCAGAAACCCCTCCCAGGCAATGCATGGAGCCCAGGCCTGGGACCTAGGAAACCTGGATTCAGTTCCCACCCCTTCCACAGATACGCTGTGTGACCATGGACTGGTGCCTTCATCTCTCTGGGCCTCAAATCTCTCATCTGGCGTTAAGGTTTACAGTCTCCACGTGCTTTATTTCATTTATTCCTTATGCCTTCCTTAGGCAGTAAGTATTCATGATACTCCCTTTCTGCAGCTGTGGAAATTGAGGTACACATTGGTTAAGCAACGTGCCTAAGGTTGTTCACCTAGTGAGAGGCAGCGTCAGGATCCAGTTCTGGGTCTCTCTGACTTCAGTCATCCTAGAGCAACTTCGAACGAGAGTGGTGAGGCAGATGGTGGGTGTGGTGGGCTCCAGACAGGCTCGAGAGTCTGACAGGTTTGACGAGAAGGCAAAGGACCCAGAGGCTGGGAGGAGATGGGGGAATCCTGCCTCATCAAGGCAGCTGGAAGGAGCGGAGCTGGTGAGGACTGAAGGCAGTGACGGGGAATTTGGCCAGAACCAAGGCTGTGGCCAGAGGCAGAGGGGGGTCCCATGGAGAGTTTGGGGGGCCTCCTGGGCACAGAAAGGAGTCCTGAACTGAACATAGAACTCCTGGATGGCAGAGGATTTGTGTTGGGGCAAAGGGGTCACGGCCTTGGGAGTAATGCTGATCCATCTCACGACTGTTGTAATTTACAGCCAGCCTTCTATCTCTAGTGACCTACAGGCATTTACCAGTATTTCCTCACGGTGATCTGGGGAGGGAAATAGGGAGCTGAGGCCTGTTTTACAAATGTCAGAGGTGGGTACTGGGTGGGAGTGGAGGATTTAGAAAGATTTGAACCATTTGCTGGAGCCAATTCTGAGAGAGCAGCAGGAAATGGGAAAGGGACAAAGGAGGGGGAAATTTTGGTAGACAGAAGAGGAATGACACAAAGGGAATCCAGGGCAGGCAGTGCTTCTCAGAGTGTGCCCAGAGGAGGGAGGCCAAGTGCACGGGGCATGGGGCAGCGGGCCTGGGGGGCACAGGTCGGATGGGAGCTGAGTGGGCATGTGAATAGAAGGCAGACCCCATCCCGAGCTCACTGACCCAAACGTTATGCCCCCTCACACACTCTGAGCTCTCGCCACCCACTTCTGCCCACTCCCTCCCCATGCTCTTCCCACCTCCAGGCCTTTGGCCCCATAGTCCTTGGGCTGTTCCCTGCTCTCTCCTCTGCTGCTCAGATGGACCATCAACCAGCACATGCTGGACTTGGCTGTGCCCTGTGGTGTGCTGTTTGCCCTCCACAGCCATGGCTCTCTCAGTCCTTACAGTGGCCTTGCAGGTTGAATACAGTTATTTCTGATTTACAGACAAGAAAATTGAGGCTAAGAAAAAGTAGATCTCTAAATTTTAGGAACACGAAATATTAAGTGTGGAAATGAGACTGGGACCCCAAATCTTCAGGGTTCAGGTTCAGTATTCTTTCGAATACACTTCACCATCCTGCTTTTCATGTGAAAAATATTCCAAACCATTGGATCGCATGTATATTCACAGAAAACAGAATTGGATGGAAACATCCAAAAATGGGAATAGTGGTTATCACTGGATAATTTTTATCCTTTTCACTGTACTTTTTTTCACTTTAGCCCATTTTTCCACAATAAACATGAATTATTTCTATAATCAGAAAAAAAAAGAAAAGAAAAATCATTAACAGCAAAAATCCCATCCTCCAAAGCTCAGCTCAGTTTAGAAGGAGAGCTCCCTGTGGACTAGCCGCTCTGTCCTCTAGACCTCAGTAGTTGTGTCCTGCAGTCCCCTTGCTGTGGACTGAATTGTGTCCGCCTGAAATGCCTATGTTGAAGCCCTTAATCCTGGTAAGCATGTATCTGGAGACAGGGACTATAAGGAGGTAATTACTGTTAAACAAGGTCATAAGGGTGGGACCCTAATCCATTAGGATTAGTGTTCTTGTGAGAAGAGAGCTTTTTCTCTCCCTCTCTCCCCAACTTGTGAAGACTCAGCAAGGAGGCGGCCATCTGGAAACCAGGAAGAGTATTCTCACCAGAAACCAGCTGTGCCAGCCCTCGATTGTGGCCTCTAGCCTCCAGAAATGTGAAAAAAACAAATTTCTGTTAATTTGGCTATCCAGTCTATGGTATTTTGTTGTAGCAGCCCAAGCAGAGTAAGGCACCCCTTCAACAACAGAGGAGAGTGGGCCTGGAGCCGGGATTAGGGTGCTCACAAGACTTCCCAGGGGCACTTGTCAGGGAGACAGACTCCCAGGTCAACTCCCGCCCCCAGGACTTCAAGTGGGCATGTCTGAGGATGAGCCCAAAGAGATTCAGGTCTTAAACCCTGGGACCTGTGAGAATTATCTTAGATGGGAAAAGGGTCTTTGTAGATGTGTTTAAGGATATTAAAATAAGGAGATTATCTTGGAGTATCCACGTAGACCCTAAAAGTCCTTACAAAAGAGTAGCAGATACTATGCTGCTGGCTTTGAAGATGGAGGAAGGGGCCATGAGCCAAAGAATGCAAGAAAACTAGTTCTAGAAACTGAAAAAGGCAAAGAAATGGATTCTCCCCTAGAGCCTCAGGAAGGAGTGCAGCCCCAGTGCCTTGATTTTGGTCAATGAAACTGATTTCAGACTTTTGACTTCCAGAATGGTAAGAGAATAAATGTGCATTGTTTCAAACCACAGATTTGTGGTCATTTGTTACAACAGCAATAGCAAACTAATACAAGGTGTCAGACCCATATGGTACAATCAGGAAAGTTTAGAGCAGGAAGTAAATAACACCTATGGTTCCAGAGCTGTAAGTGCTGGAGGTTTCTGGCTCACATATGCCTTTGTTGTTAAGGGGAGAAGGAACTTCCCCAAAGGCCCACTTCCTCTGGGAGGGCAGTGAATGACACTGATTTCCAGCAGGTTCAGGTGAGGCCTGGTGAGTTGGACATCCTAGGTTAGAATCTGCCACTTATTAGCTGGGGGACCTTGAGCAAATCATGCAGCCGATCCTTTCTTCTGACTCTGGCCACACATTCGAATTACCTGAGCACTTTAAATCATACCCATGGCCAGGCCCCATCCCTGGAGACTCTGATTTAGGTGGTTTGTGGGTGGGGCTTGGGCATCAGTGTTTTTAGAAGACCCCTGGTTATATGCAGGCAGGCTGAGCAACCCCTCTGTAAATCTGTTCCTCCTCCAAGATAGAAATCATAGTTAGGTACCTGTCACGTGGGTATGATGAGCCTGGAATGAGGTAATCCATGAAAAGGGTTCATCACATGGAAAATCCTCAGTAATTATTAATTATTATGACACTTCAATCCAGACAGGTGGATCACCTTTCAGTGTCCCCTACTCTACCCCCTTTCCACATGTTCAGGATAAATAGGAAGGTTCAGTAGATCACTAACATGGTGACATTTTCAGCTACATTTAAACCAAGCATTTCAAACTCCAGGGAGACACAAGATGCAGTCTAGTTAGAGGTCTCTCCGGCTTTGTGGGATTCAGTGCCACACTCAAAGCACAGGGCAGTGTCACCGAGGTGAGTGTCTCACTCCTGGCATTGCCTTAAGGTTTTAAGAAATGACTCATATATGCACATTCTGGAAGGGAAGTGCCTGTCTGGCAGGCAGACCAGAATTTTAAAACATCCTTCAGGTTTTAAGACTGAGAGCTTGATTTACTATGGATTCAAGGGCTGCCTAAAGGGGTGGCCTTGAGTTCTTGAAAATAATTGCTTTTCCTCTCCCATGCTCCTCAGTGCTCTTCAGGCGGAGAGAGAAAGAGTCTCCCAGCTGGAGAGAGCTTTGGGAACAGACCCCAGGGGCTGCCAGTCCTAGGAGCAGGAATCCAGGGAACAAGCAGGGACAGACCAAAGTTTGTGCGGCCTGTGCACCCCTACACAGTCGGGTTGGGGTGCTTTCTGCCATACCTGCTGCTCTGGGAAGCAGAGAATGATGATGGTGATTATAAGGAGATAATGATTTGCAGTGTTTGGTGAATAAACAACCCCTCTCAGTACAGCCATTCCTTTGTCCCTGCTGGAGGTCTGAGCTGGGCTGTGCTGGAAAGCAACCTGAGAGTCTGGTCCCATCAGCAGAATTGTTCTGCCCCCTTGTTACCCCTCCTCTTTGTTTTTCTTTTTTGCTTGAAAACAAGATTGAATTATCCCTTTTCCCCTCTGGGTGTTGAGAGTTGAGAAGCCTGTTAAATAAACATGCCCATTAAAGGCGCTGATCTGTCCCCAGCAGGCAGTTAATTGCACCTCCAAGGCCACAGATGTAGTGGCTTCCCGATGTGGAGGATGCCACTTGGTGCTACTCTGCCCTGCCCTGCCCTGGCCTGCTGGGGTCTCTCTGCCTGGCCTGGGGTAGGTCCCTGTCCCTCCATGGGGTCCAGTCTCCTGTCCTGTACAATCAGGGTGACAATACTATTAGTTCATATTCGTCCCATCACAGTGATGAACCCCTTTGACTCAAGTCATAAATGACAAGGCGAGACTTACTGCTGAAAAGCACTAACTAGTACTGCCATGTGGGTGCTTTAGTGTGAAACGATCACCTACCAGTTTGCAAGCAGTTGATGTCTGAGCCCCAAGAGCCCACCTCCACTCTGGCCTCCCAGCATCTACCCTGGTACCCCCTCAAACCTCTACACGATTCAGCATCCAAAGGAGTAATGCCTGGCCCAGCGAAGGGGCACAAGGACTGGGCATAGAATTACGGCCAGGCTCATGTGCAGTCAGTGCCAGATGTTCTGTTACTCAGTGTTTTGAATAGCGTGCCTGGGCCCCTGCACAGGCTCAGGCACTTCCCAGTCTTGATTCTGTTTCTCTGAGGAGCCTCTCCTACTCTTTACACCCCAGACGGGGGCCCAGCTTGTGGAAGAACTCAGTGTGCAACCTCCCAGTCAGGGACCCCTGATCTGTCCACCCACCTTCCTTCCTAGCAGGTCATCTCATCCAAAAAGTTGGCCCTGAGAGGACAGAGCAGGCCAGCTGTCTTCCAACCCCATGAAGGACTCTCACCAGACCAGGAATAGGCCACACTTCCTGGTTCCTGCCCCGGAGTTACTTCATGCTGCCCCTTCCTCATGAATATTCCCAGACACACAGCCCAGGGGCAGAGCTGGGAAGGACCACGGAGCCACAGAGAACCCCGAGAACTGCTTCAGGGGGTGGAGGTGGGGGTGACAAGCGGCTCCTTTTCACCTGGCTTCACATTGGCCTTCTGTGTAAGATTTCATCTGCGTCAGTGATCTAGCCCAATCCCCTCACTGTGTGATAGTTAGGCCCAGAGGGCACATAGTGAGGCAGCCAGTAGTTTGCCTCGTGCTTAGGAGTGTAACATTCAAAGCCAAGCGCTGCAATTCCAGATGTACCACTTACAAATGAATCATTTTCTCTTTCTGAGCCTCAGTGTCCTTATCTGTCAGCTGAAATTGGTAACACTTGTCCTCACAGCAGAGTTGGAAGGATCTGTGGCAGAGATTCCTAGTTCTCTCCCAGTGTCTATCTTCCCATAGTGTCAGAGAAATGGAAGGCTTCAAAATGACCACCTAAAATAAAGACCACATTTCCCAGCCTTCTTTGCAGCTACTTGTACCATGTGACTAAGTTCTCATCAATGGGATGAAAGAAGAAGTGTCAGGGCAGCTTTTGGGATCCTGCCTCAAAAGAAGCTGGCATGCATACTTTGCCTTTTTGTTTTCATCCCCTCCTCATCCTGCCACCTGAAATATGGATGTGGTAGCTGCCATTTTGAACCATGAACACAATGCTCACTGCTAAGGATGACCAAGTGGTGAGTTGGAAGGGACGAGTATCCTTGAGAATCATTTATCACCTTCTTAGATGCTTACCTCTGGGCTTCTTTTACGTATTTACAGAAATCAACTCACCCTTTGTGCGATCCGCTTTTATTGGAGTTTCTGTTACTCAGAGCTCTACCTAATCCTTACACACTGCTGTGGGAGCTGATGAAATTAAAAGGTTCTCTCTAACCAAGTCACCCTCCTGCCTTAAAGTCCTTCTGTGCCTCCTCAGGAGAACATTAAAACTCCTTTGCATGACACTTAAGGTCCTTTGTGATCTGCCCCCTCTTACTGCTCCAGCCTTGGCTCTGTCACTGCTCCCCGCCCTGCCCATCATACCCCAGGCACTGGTCAGCAGGAGCTACTCACTGCTCCCCATGACACCCAAGCTGCCCAACCTCTGGCCTTTTGCACATGCAACTCTGTCTTCCAGAAATGCCATCTCTCCCCCAGCCCTTTTCAGGTATCAAGATTCAGCTCAAGTATCACCTCCTCCAGGAAGCCTCCCTAGACCTTCCCAGACTTTGTTTTGTTCTGTTTCTTGTTTCTTTTTTCTCTCTTGGCCCCACAGGGGTTTCTCAACCATGTGAGGAAGGCACACCAGTTTCCGTGTCTGTCTGATTCCCCAGTCTGTGAGCGGGCTGAGGATGGGGATGGTGCCTGGTTTATCTCTGCACTGCCAGGGCCTCTGCGACAGGGTCGTCATTAACAGGAGCTGAGAGAGGGAGGGCAGATGGATGGCAGACGCTTGCCCATGTGGATGGAAACTGCTGGGTCCGGTGAGGGCTGTGCAGGAAATAGTGTTTGAAGTGGAAAGAACTGGAGGCAGAGGTGAAAGTCAAGGGCATCCTGAGCAGCTGCTCTTTCCTGCTGCCCTATTCTGGTCACCTAGGAGTTGAGTACTGCTGGATTCAA
Source organism: Camelus bactrianus (assembly GCF_048773025.1). Classification (NCBI taxonomy): domain Eukaryota; kingdom Metazoa; phylum Chordata; class Mammalia; order Artiodactyla; family Camelidae; genus Camelus; species Camelus bactrianus. The sequence goes on from NC_133542.1 coordinate 47,800,294, forward strand.
GGGGCCCTGGTGCGTCTGTTAGCCAATCTGCACTGTGTGTCGTTAATGGAGGGGCAGCATTTCAGGCTCACTCAGTCAGCAAATGTGTGAAGATACACTTGGCCCCTGCCCATTCTTTGTACTTCAACCATTGCCTCATTATGGCCCAGAACCAGTGAAGATAACAGGATGGGAAAGTCAATTAACCAGGTTTCATAAGTGGCATGCATTTGGAGTCCAAAGTTTGTGGTCCGAGGACTCTGCTAAGAATGAATATTATTTAACAGCTTTCCTAGGACTTTCTGGAGCCCTGATCCCCTGTTGGCCCTTTCAGCCACCTCATATCGCCTCCTTTATAAAAGGATTGAGGCTGAGAGAGGAAGTTGCCCAAGGTCACATGGAGAGGCTGGTACAGGGACCAGGAGCCAGGCTCTTGTTCCAGCCCCCATGCCCTTTGCACAACCCCTGCCCAGTTCTGCCATTGCTGTCCAATAATTAACTGTGAATTTAGAAAGACACGGACCCCTTGGGCCCATTCGTGAAGGTCATGAAGAGACAGATCTGTTACAGAGCCTTTGACCCAGGAGGACATACCCTATTGATGTGGTAACATAACCTTTTCTTATTTTTTAAACTTTTTATTATGAGCAAGTTTAAATATACACCAAAATAGAGAGGGAGAGAATATAATGAATCCCCTGTGCCCATCAGCAGCCAGCTTAATAATTATCAACACCTGCTGTTCTTGGGAACATGACTTGGAATTGTCTTTCCCCTAGGAAACTAGAGGAGACACATATTAACAACCAGAATGATCTTTCCAAATTGCCAACAGGATCATATTAACTCACCTCCTCTTCCTCAGAACTCTAGTAGGATCCTCGGCTGTTGAAAGGAAGACAGAGCAGGGCCCCAACCCTGCCCTCCACAGCTTACCTCCGGGCTTCTTTTAAGTGAGAGAAAGATACACTTCTCTCTTGTTTAAGCCATTTTTATTTTGGGTTTCCTCTTACGTCAGTAGTTCACAAATGTGGCTATATATTAGAATCAATAGAGGAACTTAAAAACAAAAGGAAACAACAGCAAAACCCAGACAATCTGTTACAACACTGAGGGAATTCTGATTCAACAGGTCTGGAGTGTTGCTTGGGCATCAGTGCTTTAAAAAGCTGTCCAGACGATGCTAGCACACAACCACAGTTGAGAACCACTGTTTAATCATATGTCTCTGAACTGATCCTAAAGGACACATGGCTCACTCAGCTGAAAGGTCATCTTCTCCCGAGAAGTCCCAGGTGGAGGAACTCGGGGCTCCCTCCTTGTGCTTCCACAGAGCTGGGTGCTAATCTCCATTAGAGGTATATGGTAGTTCATTGCATTCGTTTGGGTTGGGTAGGTCTCTCTGCTGTCCTCTGACCTGCTCCAGGTGGGACCATATTAGATTTATGCAGGGTGCCTGCCCCAGAAGTTAGAGTTCTTACTCGGGCCTCCAAAAGTCTACATGGTCTAGTCGCTACCCATGCCTCCAGCCTTTTCCAGAACCATACACCCCTTCCTGCTTCCTGCTTCCTGCTTCCGCCCCACTTGTCTTCTTTCAGTTCTTTGAATGCACCTTGACCCCTCCCACCTCCAGGCCTGGGCACATGCCTGTCCCTTTTACCTGCAACTTGAACCTGCGTCTTCATTCAGTTGGGCCCTATTTGTCTTTCAGCTCTCATCCTCTGTCCTTGCTACTCAGCATGTGGGCTCAGCACTAGCAGCATTGGCATCACTGGGCAACTTGTTAGACACGCAGAATAGAAGGCATTTCTAGTTTACAAGGTCCCCAGAATACGTAGAATACAATGGGAGCAGTTCTAACTCAAAAATATGATTGGGGTAAAGGCAGGAGAGGAGGTTTTTAGAAGAAAGGAATGCTGGGCAGACAAAAGAAATGATGTCCACCATAACTGTGGTGTGTCTACGCAATGGAGTACTGTCGGACCCCTTGCCTGCTCTAGCTAGGCCTGAGGCTACAAACCCAAGTGCCTGAAGGGCTATAAATGAGTGAATCAGTGTATTAGTTTCACATTTGTTAGCTGTAACAAAGTATCCCAAACTTAGTGGCTTAAAACAACACAAACATTATCTTACAGTTCTGGGGGTTCAGAAGTCTGAAATGAGTGTCACTGGGCTAAAATCAAGGTGTTGGCAGAGCCATGCTCCTTCTGGAGACTCTCGGGGAAAGTTGTTCCCTTGCCTTTTCACGCTGCTTTCATTCTTTGTCTGTGGCTGCATCACTCCAACCTCTGCTTCCACCGTCACATTTGCTCTGATGTTAACATTCCTGTCTCCCTCTGATGAGGACCCTTGTGATTATACTGGGCGTACCCATGTAATCCAGGATGATCTCCCTCCAGATCCTTCACTGCAGATGCCCAAGTGCTGCCATAATGTCTGCTTCAATTCCAGTGTTACTTGTGTGCTTGTGTGAGAGCCTTGATTGTAGTCTGAACTCAGACACTCATCTCCTGTGTGATGCTGGGCAAGTCCCACTCCCTTTCTGGGTCTCAGTTTCCTCAGCCATAATCTGAGGGGCAGAGGAAGGGAACGAGCCAGGAAGCCAGGCAGGCGGGAGGGAAACTGGGTTTGTGGTAAAGACTCAGGGCTGGTTTGGTTTGACAACATTCAGATTTAGTTCATGTTCCCAGGGTGTAAATTTCACAGAGTGTAGTGTTTCACTTAAGAGAAAAAGAGGGGAAAACGGGGTACATTTTGGTTTGCTTTTATATTCATCTTTATTTTTAAATAGCCATTCCCTGCAACTCCCTCGGTGTCTTGACCCAGTCTTCCATCTTCAGCTCAAATGCAGGCAATGGAGGTACCTGCTACACTCAGTGTAGGATCAACACCCAGTGCAGCTTGCAGGTCTTTTTGTTTGGAGTCTATCTGATCTGCTCATTTTCTCAGAGTCTGGAATCTTCTTCAGTAACTTCCCAGACATATAAGGCTTCAAGATGCTGAAGGATGGAAATAGCTTCTCTTCCCCCGGCAGGCCAGTGTAAACACATCCCTGGGTGACATTCCTTGCTGACAAGGACTTGACTATGGTTTGTGTTATCTCACCATTTCCCCTTCAATCCTTTTAGTCCAAACACTCACAGGGGCTCCAGGCTCAACATCCATTTTAGTGGCCTGGATCTTTTTTTTTTTTTTTTTTGCCCAATCAAAAAGCTGAATCTAAAGCATTCTTGAAAAATAGTCAATCCTCTGCAAAAATAATTTGTGCATTTTACCCTGAGTCACTGCACATTCATCCTTCTCTCCAAACCATAAATGTCAAGCACTGTGGAAGGTTTTAATTTTTTTTAGTTTTTGGATGCTTTTACAAATGCCTTGCAGTAGGACTACTTTGGTGACTTCTGATGCCAGACACAGCTTACCAAGTGTCAAGGGTGGGCCTACTGAATGGGATCTGGATACAGACAAAGCATTCACTTGGTAAGTCCCTTTCTGAAAACCATCCATGATGGAGTCATAGAATCCCAAAGACTACTTAGGCTGGTGCTTCCCAAATACAGTTGTGTATCAGAAGCGTATAAGGAATTTAATTCCTGGGTCTCAACAAACATCTAATAATTCAGAATCACCAAAGGTAAGGCTAGGGAGATTGGAACTTTTTTTTTCCTTTTATGCTCCCCAGGCAATTCTGATGCACAGCTAAGTTTGGGAACCACTTCTCTAGTTCAGTCCTTATCTGCTACTCTCTTCCATAGGATTTTGCCAAATGGTTTTCCGTCCCTCCTTGTACTCCTCCAGTGATGGGGGGTTCACTGCCTTACAAGGCAGCCCTTCCCACCCATCCTGAGCAAGCTGTGCTTTGTCATGAAGTTCTTCCTCTGCCTCCTATAACTTCCCCTCATGGGTCTGGCTCTGACTTCCAGGACCCCACAGACTGTTTTTGCCATTTAGAGATTTAGAGGGTGCAGTCCAGTTCCTTGAATTCTGAGGGGTGGACATCCCCAGCTCCTTTAGCTACTCCTCACAGGACACAGCCTTCAGCCTCTCCCCCAAGGGGCGGCTTCTTGCTTGCTGCTGGCCTCTCACACCTGCCACAGCTTTCCAAGCAGTCTGACCACGTGAAAACTGATACTTTCTTAGTCACGGACTCACTGACTCTATCAGCGAGGCCTGTTAATGACTGACCAAGTAATCCTTAAGTCAGTCCACCATGGCGTGCCATGCCAAGTGCCAAACGGGTGCCAGGCTGGCTGTGTGCTGTCGGGGAGGCAGAAGGGGCTTTGCAAAGGGCCACATGGTTGCTGGGAAAACATAAACATAAATGTGGCAAGATGCAAGATGTGTGCTCTTAGTGAAGAACTGAATTTTGCAGCAAGGACTGTGAACATCCTAAGGATGACATGGTAACAAAAGATTCCATAGAGATGTAGCTTAAGGAATGGATTAGGTGACTCAGTCAGGTTCAAGCAGGAAAATGTGAACATTCTAAATATGTAGAGAGGTAGAGATTTAATACAGGTTTCAGGTGCTGACAAAATCGCTGGCAGGGCCAGAGGAAGAATCAGAGAGGGCTGAACCTTCAGGACTAACTTCCAGAATGAGAGGGATGTGTCCCATCCGCCTAGTACTCTCTCTGTGCCACTTCTGGAGCTATTCAGCTCAAGACACACCCCTGCAGTCAAGATTCAAAGAGCAGGGAGCTAGAGTCAAGGAGCTGTAGCCACAGCAGCCACCCCACACCTAGGAAGTTGGAGGCAGAATGAGGAACATTGATGCAGAAAATCCTCACACGTCTGCCATTGTGCTAGTAATGCTCCAAATGGGCAGGACTATACCCTCCACCTTCCACATCTGGCAGGGGTACTGCTAATCGGCACCACCTGGTTCACTCTAACTGCAACCAAGGCTAGGAAACAGCTCTTAGCTTCCCAGTCTCCCTGACCATAAGGAGGGTGCAGTGGAGTGAGTATGAGATGCAGTTTCAGGATTTAGCATCCTTTATGGCAACAAGATGGAGGCAACCTAAATGTCCATCAACAATTCATCCTACCATAGGATTCTGTGCTACCCTGGGGAGGAGGATGTTAGTGACAAGAAAAGGTTCATAATATATTACTAAGTTTAAAAAAAAAAAGCAGGCAGCAAAATAGAGGTCACCATATGATTTCATTTTTATTAAACGAATTTTTGAAAAATGTGAAGGGAAAAATAGCAGCAAGATGAATGGCAACTTTTGGGTGAAAAACATGAAGGTAATTTTTTTCTTTTATCCTTTTCTGTGTTTTCCAAGCTTTCTACATTCTGCATATATTCTTTTTGTCCTTAGAACCTCCCCCAAAATGCAGTTTTTAAAAGCACAAATATAAAATCAACTGGGGAAAAGAGCAGTGAAGCGAGGGGGAAAAGTGAGAGAGGGGAGGCACAAAACAAGTTGAGAGGCTCAAGGATGCATCGTGTGGGAGGGAGAAATGCAAATACAGTTGGGGGTCCAGTCTCCCACTGGTGCTTGTGTGTGCCCTGGCAAGTCCTGCCTGATTTTGGGCCTTTGTTTCTGCACGCAGACAAGCCCAGCGCCTGGTGGGGAGAAGCCGCCTCGGCCGCGGGGCAGGGTGTCAGCCGCCCCCAGGTGCAGGTGGGGCGTCACTGGAGGCTGAACACTGAGCGGAGGCGAGGCCTCCGGCGAGCACCCCGCCGGGGGATACACTCGATTTAGGAGAGCCCAAACCCGCAGCCGAGAGCGTGAGCCCCAGCCTCTTGCAGGTAACTAGCCCCCTTCTCTCCTTTCCGGGTCCCCCCTCCACCCCTCAGGCCGCAGCTCCCCTCCCTGCGATGGAGGCTTCCTCTCCGGGTCTCAGCTTCCCAATCAGGGGGCTGGCCTTTCCGCCTGGCGTGCGCGGTAGGAACCTCTTCACACTTCCCACCCCTCCCCTGGTAATGGGGTCCCGGAACCGCGCTTGGAGGGCACAGATGACGCCCCGCCCCCCAAACCTTCCCCGTTAGCTCCACTTCGTTACTCCCGCCCACCGGGCCCTCTGCAGCATAGGGCCTCTGGCTGTAGCCGGGAGGCCAGAAAGCACACCCCCTCCCAGCAGGATGGGTGAGTTGGGCGCTACCTGGTCCTCGATGACCCAGAAGGTTTGGTCCATGGCACAGTGGGCGCCAATACAGGGAACCGTAAGAAAATGCCCATAGTAGGGAGGAAACACAAAGCTAGTATTAACGAGTCCAAACTTGTTCTGCTCGCCGCTGGATAGGCCAATAAATCCGGAGACCAGGTGTTGGGGCAAGGAATAGTGACTTTATTCGGAAAGCCAGCAGATCAAGAGAATGGCAGTCTAATGCCTTGGAGAACCGTCTTACTCAAGTCACAATACAGGCTCTTTTTATACAAGAAAAGGGAAGGGGGTGTGGTTGCTTGGTGTAAACTTCTTGCTGTAGGAATTCTTTGTTCTTGCAGCTTTCCACGTGGGCCAGCTCATGTGTTCCTGCAAAACCTCCAACAAAACAAATGTTATTCTCTATTCTGCAACTTACCTTTACGTGAGTGCAGAGCTAGCAAGACTAAGCCTACAAAACAGGGCACAGGGTTAAAGCCAAAGGAACAGATCTAATATGGAGTCAGATTTTTTCTTTTCTATTACATTGGGGCTGTGGGAATCAGGCTGAGGCTCCTATTCTTACTTGCTGTGTGTCCTCGCTGAGCCCCTGAACCTCTCTGATCTCTAGCCTTCTTTCAAAATGGGAATCATTATCTGCCCAGATTCCCCCCTCCCCCGGGGTGGAGCGCTATTGGGAGGCTCGATGAGTTAACTGCTTAGATGGTGACCTGCAAACTGTAAAGCATGGTGTACTGTGAGCAGTGCTCTTCCCATATGCAGGTGGAGGTGCCAGTGCAGACCCCACGTAGGTCCCCTAAAGTAGGAACAGCCTTGGCTGGGCATGAAAGACTTGCCAGCTTGGGTCTGTGACCACCCCTCCCGCCTTGTCTAGCCTCCAACTCCCACCTCTCCTGGGACCCCTCCCTCCTCAGACCCAGGCCTGTTGGATCCAAGGCTCCTTCTGCCCCCTGAGCAAAGTGGGCCCTGCGTGTACCCCTGACAGATCTGCTGTCTCAGCTTCCCTCCAAGGGACAGCTTCTGGGGCAGCATTGATTGGTGTAGGGCAGGGGACCTGGCCTGGGCCTTGCTTTCCTGGATGAGTTCTTTGATCCTCTCCCAGCCCGGTGGTGAATGGTTGGGGTGCTGGGGGTGAGGGTAGGGCAGGTGCAATTCCCTTTTGCTGCTGGGTGAGGCAGGGCTCAGGAGAGACAGCAAAGGTGGAGAGATTGATGTCCTGGCTGGAGAGTAACTTCAACGAATCTAGGAACTTTATACACCATTTAAATTTTGTTGAATAAATTTTACAGACTGTTTAAATTTTATACTTGTTGTTTTAGTAAAGTCTATACTATTTTCAGACTTGTAGGCAACAGTAATCAGAGCCTGTTTTCCAGCTGGGGGGCTCGCTGCACTCCTAGGAAGCTGAAACCAGGAAGCCTGAGGGGTCTGCGTATACTGCCAGCTCTGATGGCCTAGGTGGCATGTGCTAAGCTTTTTATATGCACCATCCCACTCAGCTTTAGCCCTATGTGACATTTCACATGTGAGGAAACAGGCTCAGAGGTTAAGTGAAGGAAGCCTCTCTCAGAGACCAACCTGTCCCTGAGTCCCTTTGAGTCTACTCCACTCAGATCAATTAAACAGCCTTAGTGGATATGTCGATGTTTCTTCAGTATGCCATTTAATAACTGTCTTTTGAGCAGCTGCTCTTTCTTAGGTATAATTCCAGGCATCGGGGACATTGCAATGAATGAAATAGGACAAAAGTCCCTACCCTCATGGAGCTAACATTTTATTAGGGGGAGGCAGACAATGAGTGTGTACATAGAAGTGTGTACACCTACTCTTTGGTGGTTCAGATGAGAAAAAATAAGGCGTGGTGTGGGGAATAGAGAGTGCTGGAGTGAGGAATGTTGCAATTTTATAAAGGATGGTCAGGGAAGGACTTACTTAGAAGGTGACACTTGAGCAAAGACCCAGAAGAGGTGAGGGAGTGAGCTGGAGGATAGATCGGACGTGACAGTTGGACTAGAGAGCTCTTCCTGGCCTTTGTACCCCTTTCTTTGTACCCCTTACTCTGAGGGGCTAACTGTCCCTCAGAGTGCACTTTCCATCTATCTTCCTTGGAGGCTGTTGGCACTTTGGACAGAAGTGCAAGTTTCTCATGAAGTGGGCAAGGAGTGAGTGGGTGGATGGGATCTCTAATGATTAACAAACAATATCCCATTTTTTAAACAGATCCATTCCTCATTGGCTTCTCAGTACTTCTAAATCAAAGAGGAATTTTGTAGAGTGTCTCCCAGTGCCGGGTGGGACTGGGAAAGGACGATCTCTGCCTCCCTCATTTCAATCCCTGAAATTCTGAGATTGAGGAGTCAGACAGGTCAGATTCCCAATCAGCTCAGCCCCGCAACCCCTCTGCCATCATTACCATCGCTCTGAATGCAGGCAGGTGTGAGCAGGGAGGCTGAATTGGGCATTATTATTAAGTGTAGTGCCTGTATGACTTCACTTGGTCATAGATGTTGCAGTTTGCCCCCCTCCCCATTCAACAGACTTACACAGTGCTTAGTTTGTCAATCACTGTGCCTCACATGTCATTGAAGTCTTACTACAATCCTATCAAGTAGGCAGTGGGGTTACCCTTTTCTTCACATGAGGAGATGGAAGCTGAGAGGTTTTGTACGCAGCTCATTTGGAGTTATTTCCCATGTGCCTACACTATGGGCCAGAAAGGGATGTGATATTGTGATTTATAATAAGTATATATTCGGTCTTCACCTGATTCTGGCAGAGCTCCTAAAACTCTTGGAATTTCCTAAGTGACAAGAGTGATAAAGGTGCCTTTTGTTACATTAATGATGTGATTTTGGGGGTCTAAGGATGGGGGCTTACTGCCATGAGAACCAACTTTGAAATTAGAGGGTAGGAGGTTTCAGTCCCACCCCCATGTCCTCCCAGGAGGTGAGAGGGGCTAGAGGTTGAATCAACTGCCAGTGGCTAATGATTTAATCAATCATGTCTGTGTCCTGAAGCCTCCATAAAAACCCAAGGGCTGGGTTCAGAGAGCTTCCTGGTGGGTGAACACATGGAGATTCCAGGGAGAGAGGTGCACTTGGAGAGAGTATGGAAGCTCTGCACCCTGTCCCCATGCACCTCGTCCATCTGGCTGTTCCTGAGTTACATCCTCTTATTATAACCTGGTAATCTAATAAGTAAAATGTTTCCTGAGTTCCAATAGCTGCTCTAGCAAATTAATTGAACCCAAGAAAGGAAGCGGTCATGGGAACCTCCAATCTGAGCTTGTCAGTGGAAGCACAGGTAACAACCTGGACTTGTGACTGGCATCTGGAGAGGGGGATGTGGGTAGGGTGGGGAGAGAGTCTTGTAGGACTGACCCCTGACCTGTGGGACCTGACACTGTCTCTGCGGAGATAGTGTCAGAGTTGAGCAGAAGTCTGCATCCTGCTGGTGTCTGAGAATTGCTTGTTGGGGTGGGGAACCCCGCTTCCTGAGCAACATACATGTTGGAAATGGGTCCAGAAGACGGGGAAGGGTGGGGGCAAACTAAGAGCATATCTAATCAAACTCCAAAGCCTGAAGAGCCCACAGCAATGCTGAACGAGCCCAAATACCCAGTCTTCCCGCTGGATCCAGTGGGGCTGCTGCTCCATCACTCTGCTTCTCCAGATCAGATCCCAGGTTGCAGGCCATTTAAGAACTTGTTTGAGTTGGCTCTATTCTGCGTGTGAGGCTGACCTCTGGTGGTCACTTTGTTAATTAATTTGAAGGCTGAGGTACAGGCTCTCAGCAGGTTGTAGGGAAAGAGAATTGAATGAGGCCATCTCTGTCCTGCAGGGGTTCATGGTCTGGCAGGGGCATATTTACAGAACAAAGTGAAAAGTTCTGTGATAAGTAGAAGTAAAGAGGTCATGAAGCCACAGAAAGAAAAATATTAAGTACCCACAGTATTAATAAGGTACCTACAATAATGTTCGTTATCATTTAGTGCTTCTGATTACCCTCAGGGCACTCATTAGTACCATTCCACACTTGGTAAATAAACATGGATGCCCAGCCATGTTCAGCTAGGAAGTGGAGCCAGGACTCAAACTCAGGTCTTCCAACTCTGTCCACTGCCCCCAGCTCAGTCCAAGGGAAAGGCACAATGGGAGGAGCACAGGATTCTGCAGGATGAGCAGGAGGTAACCAGGCAGAGGGATGCAGGAAGGGTGTTTCTGGGAGAGGGAAGGGCATGGAGTCTGTGAGAAAGCACAGAGGGAGTGAGGAATGGTGTGAGGAAGGGAGGCCTGGGAGGAGGCAGGGGCTGGATGGTAAAGAGGCTGTACCCCTGTGAGTCCAGCCATGGGAAGCCGTGAAGTTCTTCAAAGGAAAGTGATGGGGTCATATTTTGGTTCCTAAGGCTGGCTCTGCTTCAACGTGTAGGTTAGGTTGAAGGGCCAGCCTGGAGTCAGAGGCCACCCAGGACACTGCTGCCTATGCCAGGGATGCTGACCTGAACCAGGTGTGAGAATGCGTGGGCGATCCCGGGAGCCAGGAGGTGGGCTTTGGGGCGTGGTGACAGATTGCTGCAAGAGGAGAGTGAAAGTTAGGGTGATCCTGTGTTCTTGGCTGGGGTATCCAAGTGGGTGGTGGTGCCCCCACTGGGAAAGGGAGCCCAGCTGGAGGAGCAGGTTTGGGGACAAGGTGGTGAGTTTATTTATTCATTTATTCAGCACCCTTTGTTGAGCTGACTTTGTGCTAGGAACAATCGCAGGTGCTCAGGATACAGCAGGAACTAAAGTCCCACACATCTTCCCTGATGGGCATGGCTGACCATAAGCAAAGTAAATGAAACATTTAGTCCATTGGATGATTAAGGTTATTATGGAGAAAGGTTGTGGGGGGCCTGCTGTGGGTTGAGAGCATCACTTAACCCCCACCCCCAGTGATCCGTACATTAATCCCAGAGTTGGAAGATGGAGGGAAAGCAAGAAGGCACATTACGATGGCCATTGAGAACCCCTAGTCTCCCCACTCACTTAAACCAGAGTGGACCAAGTAAACGGCCCAAGGCCATGGAACTCTGGGGCCAGAGCATGGGCTGGATTACAGGTCTCTTGGTCCCAGCCAAATACTCTCCCCATGTGTTTCAGCATGATGTTAGCTGCCACAACAAATAAACCCCCAAGTTTGCGGGGGTTCAGCACAAGGGTTTGTTTCTTGCTTACATAATAATCTAATGCAGATGTCTGGTCAATCAGCACCTTTCCTCCACGTGGAGATTCCTTCCATCTTGTGCCTCCACTATCCACGGTGGTTCTAAATCACTTTTGTGTTATGCATTCCTTTGAGACACTAGTGAAAGCTAATTTTTTTTCACCAGAAAAAAATGCACACATGCACATCCACACAAAATTTTGCACACTTTCAGGAGCTCATAGACTCCATGAATCCATCTATAGAATTCCTAGGGGTCCACCAGCCTGGGTGAAAACCCCCTGCATGGGGCCTCAGAGACCTCAGGGCCCCAGGTAATTGGGGAAGAAAGTATGGAAAAGGCACAGCTGCTTCTTAAAGCCCTGGCCTTGGCATGGAATGTCCTGCTTCCATTCACGGCCATTGGCGAAACCACCTGACCCAACCAAGGTGCAAATGGAGGTGGGAAATGTAGTTATGGGAACACTTGCACGTTGTCCTCAGGTTTTGGAGGACAGCTTGCCGCCTGCCCTGACACACACAGCACCTCCTTGCAGGTGAGCATGGTAGTCAGTTTTTCTTACAAAGATGCTTTTAGAGTTTAATCCTCTTGTGGGCTGTTCATTCCTACTTTCCAGCCTTGATCATGCTGTCTCTTTCTCCTTCTTTCTCTCCAAATTCAGCCCATTTTCTTGGCACCCTGCCAGGGACCCACCTCCTCCAGGAAGCTTTATCTGAGCATCTCAATCAAGCCACCTCTGGCCCCTTTGAGCTCATAGCACCCACCCTTCCTTTAGTCTCACCCTGTGGCAGCTCTTGTTTGTTAGCGTGTATGTGTAATGAAATGGGTCTGATTTTTTTGTCCCACTAGACTGTTTCCCACAGACCCCCCCCCCAGCATGTCTGATCTGTCTCCCTGCACCCTTGCCACCTGGCACACAGCCCTGGAGAGTGGACAGTGCATGTCCATTTGCTCATGGGATCCTCAGGGCAGCAGGAAAGGGCAGCGATGCTGACCTCCCTGGACTGATGAGGAAATGGGGCCCCAAGAGTAGAGGGAAGTAACCGAGACCCACTGACCATGGTAGGGTCTGACCTTGGTTCCGGGTCTTCCAACTCCAAAGCTAATGCCCATTGTACCCGTGGGGACGACTACCATACCTCCAGTAGCACAGAGACAAGTCTAGATCTTTGTGCCAGGGCCATGACTCTGGGAGCTGTGAGCGACAGTAGGTCCCTGAGCACCCAGCAGTGCCTGGCACACAGTAGGTGCTCTGCAGACATGTGTGGTGGGTGGATTTATGAATGGAAATGAGAGGCTTCTGTCCCTGCCCCCAACCACCCCACTCCCTAGTACTAACGATTTTTACTCTTCCCCTGACAAGCAACCACTCTCTAATGTCATGGGAGAGATTTAGGATAACGAAGAGAGAGCCACAGTGAAAGGACACATAGGAGCAGTCAAGGCTGAACTCCAAGGCAGCCCTGATCATAAAAAAGTTCATGCTCCAGGAGAGGAGTCAGCCCCGCTGAGCCGAGCGTGGGGAAATGTTGGTGTCTAGTTCTGCCCTGGGTGATGGGCTCCCACGTTCTGAATTCATTATTCAGCTGCAGACACCAGGGCACTTTAGTTTCCCTTAATTAATTAAAATATCACATAATAATCATTCTCTGATTTAATGTTCAAGAGACTCTGGTGGAGGCTGGGAATGGGGAAATTCATTAGAGGAGACTGTTCACTGTCGACTAGTTTGCTCGTTCTTATTAATTTTCCCCGTGTCATCCATCTCGGGGGGAGGAGGGAGGGCAATGTTCTTTAAAAACATAGGATTAATTTCACCCTAAAACTTGAAGAAAAAAAATCCCTCATGACTAAAAACCACACTTCTTTTGTTTAAGGTGGAAGGTGAGTCACTTTGGGATTGAACACTGGCTTTTGGATGACCTTTCTCATTCCCATTTATAACCCAGTTGACAACAGAAGACTGAGATTCAGATCCATTGCTCACAGCATCAGGTCCAGCCTCTTCTGATGGCATTTAGGGGTGTGGCCCCAAACCGCCTCCTATCTGCCACTAGGGCTCCCAGCAGCCACCACTGGTCACTGCTCCGCATTCACCAACCACACTGCACTTCTCCACCCCTGCTTTCAGATGCTGCTTCCCTAGCCTGGAATCTCTCACACTTATTCCAATCCCCAGCTCAGATGCCTAAGCCCAGCTATTAAATATTCACCTTCTTTCTTGATTAAAAGAAAAGAAAGAAAGCTTTATTTCTGGGTGAGGTCAAAACATCTCTAAGGAAAATGTATTGCACTCCACTCTAGTTCCACAGCCCAGAGAGAGGAGCTGACCCCATTTTTACAGTTTGATGTCCAGAGGCCAGGTCTCCACTGCCCATCTGGTTAGAGAATGCTGGGCTTGTTAGTAAGTAGATGTCTTGGTCCCCAAACACTCAGCCCGGTTAAGTATTCCAGCTAGGATGGAACCTCTTTAAAATAGGAAGATGGCAGGAATAGATGAGCTACAGCCAGCTGTCCACACCCTAGTATTTGCTTTTTGAGGGAATACCATTTTAAAAAGGATGCTAAGACTACACTTCCTGTATTTTTTCCGTAGGACCATCTTACACTGGGATGGCAGCACTCAAAGAGACAGGAAACATCCAGTTCCAATACCACATTCACAAGTGAAGAGACCAAGGGCCAGGGAGGGGAGGGACCTGCCCAGGTCCCACAGCAAGTTAGAGGTCAGGCAGAGGACAGCAGGGTCCTTCCCACTCCTCCTACACACAGTGTTTTAAGTCACAGAGCTCCGCTAATCGGTCCTAGACAAATGAGGTAAAGAGTCACAGCTGACACATGCCGTGGTCCAGCCCTTTAGAATTACAAATATATGGTAACAAATATACCTTCCCTTGGAGGGAATAGGTAAAAAAAGAATTCTCACAGAGCTATTCATTTCAAAAGTATAAAAAGGCTACATGCAGTCTGTTTTCCCAATGTTTGTCCTGCTAAAAACTACATCTGCATACGAAATCTAGTGTGCATCTAATTTTTAAAAACGTACAAAAGGGGTCATCTACAAACACAGTTTTTCCAGCTCTTCAAAGCAAAACGATCCATGACTTGACTTTTCTGTCATCCTGTGATCAATGTTTCTAAGACCCTAGAAGGAAAGAGGGAAAAGAATTAGAGAAAAGAAAACTGCTTTGTCACAGACAACTATGTGTTAGATGAAAGGTAGGGTAAATGACCCTAACTTTAAACCTCTCCCCAGCCAGGAGTGGTGGTGGTGGGGAGCATAGATGCCCTATGGGGGTCCAAGAAGTACATATAAAACCAATGGGTGGGCATTTCAGGGAGGCAGGTTCCAGCTTAATATAAGGAGGAACTTTCAACTTTTGGAAAATCTAAAGATGGTTGTTGGGTGGTAGTGAGCTCTGTGTCCCTGGAGGTATGCAAACAAGAGCTGGCCAATTTTGCATGTTGTAGAGGGAGCTCAAGAAATAGGCGATGGCAATGGTCGTAAAATTCCACAGTTCTTTATGACTCCTTTTGAAAAGTCATCTATGATAAACTATGTACATAGCCTGGTATCATTTCTGTATTACACATACATATGTGTATGTATATATAGTTAAAATTATATATATTTAAAACATGAAACATGTACACATGTATATACATAAATATACATACAAGTGTACAGAACAAAAAGTCCTGATACCTGACTTTTTGTTCCACATGTATGACAATACACGTATAAAAACCAGAAGGTTAAGTTTCAGGAGGGCAACTTTAAGAGCCATCTCCTAACTGAATTCCTATTTGACGATTTTACATCTTACATTTTCCTCCCTGTTTCCAGGAACTCTAACCACCTGTTATCTACCCATCCTTCAACCCCAACCTCACTTCCTCAGCAAAGTCTTCCTTTATTTTCTCCCCAGTTCTAAGCTGCCTCTCTTGCCTCAAACTCACACATGCCCCATATTTCCTTAACATTACATTCCTTATAGTTTAATGCAGTTCACCTTTCATTTTTCTGTGCATCTCCTACAGACCCTGTACACAGAAGGAGCATGGCAACAGTGGCTAAATACGGAATAATATGGATTACAAACACAGCCAAATCCTTCTGCTTTTCCTAAGCTATCAAACCTGCTTCTAATTTTTCCTGCTCTATTAAAAAGTCATCAGGCAGCCTTGGTAATGGTGCCTGTTCATGACTGTTCCTCCCTCCGATCCTGTATGAGGATCATGCACCCTGCCCTCGGCCTCCTGTGAGAGAAGACATCCCTCTACCCCACTGAGGCTGGGTGTGGCCGTGTGACTTGCCTTGGCCGTGGACCTAAGCTATGTGACCTGTGCCACATGGGCACAGAAACTTTAACTGAGACCGTGTGTTTGGCTCAGCCTCTTGCTCGTCCCCTCGGCCCTAAGAATGGACATACTCCACACTGGGAGTTTTTGTTTGTTTTTTTTAATGTACGTGTAAAGGATTCGCGTGTAACAAATGTTGTCATAGGACTCATATTTCTCTCAGTTGTATTTAAAACCATTTGTTATGCACTTTGTACAGAGGAATACTAGTCATACTCTATAAACTTTACACAGTAAAATCCTATTCTGGTTTTAAAAAAACAAAAACAAAGCTGGGGACCCTAGCTGGGTCCCCACGTGAGAAGACACATGGAGCAGAGCCACAGCCAGCCTGCAGCCATGACATGGAATGTGAGCAGGAGATCAGTGCTGGTGGCTGTGACCCAGCAAGGCCGGGGGCTGTGAAGCAGCAAAGGCTGGCTGATAAAGGGACTTGCTTCCTAAGTTCCCAGTCCACCTGTTGGTGGAGGACAGATGCAGCCCAGCTCTCACTTGGGTGGCTTTGAGGACTAGGAGCCACCTGGCCAGGGGAGAAGCCGATTCTCCTGGAGGTGTGCTGCTGAGGCATACGGTGCTGAGGATGGGGAGGCAAGGCCCGGAGACAGCAGAGCTACAGACAGGGAAGAACCCGGGACAGACCCAGGTGGCTCAGACTGTCTTCCTTGCAGGCAGGCGTTCACGTGGGTGCATCACAGTGATGATGTCTGTTCTCTCAGGGCCCTTGCTGGGCGGACTCAGAAGAAATGCTCCATTTAGCCTCAGAAACGGAAAAAAACAGCTGGTCTCTTTCACCTGACGGGCTCCCATAATGTTCAGAGCTCTTGACGCTGCATGCTAGGTGGCAAGCCCAGAATGACACCTATGTAGCACATACTAGAGTCTACCTGCTGACTGTAATCAGTTCCTGCTCTTGTTTTGCATGCCCCTGGGCCCCTCGATTCATGTATTTTTCTTCTTACTTATTACACATCTTACAATCCATCTCAATCTCTTGTGACACAGGTGTACAGACACTGAAAATGACTTGGAACACACACATTACTCCGTCACATGTGGTCATCCGGAGCCGGGAAGCGGGGGGCCTTGTACTGACTCAGATCTACCACCGTCACCGTGCCGTGGGACTGCGCCTCCCCAACCGCGTTGGCTGAGTGGCACTGGTACACTCCCTCGTCTTCCTTCTTCAAGGGATTGATCTGGAAGTTAAACAGGCAAGTTTATACAGTCCTATGTCGCACAACAAAGTCACTTCCTTAGTTTGTTCTTAATGATTTGTCTGAACACTTACTCCTTTTCAAAATAAGGCAGCTCACTCTATTTCTCTTCTTGCCTTGGTTGCTGAGAAAGAGTTAAATTTCCTCTTTATCTGGCTCTCATGTTCATGTTTCCTCTACATTCCTGTCTTTTACTGTGAGCTACCTGGTCCTTGTATTGAAGGGGACAGGTAGAGTTTAAAAGGAAAATTCTACAAAGAACGAAAATCTACTGACCAAGGTATGGCCCACAAGTGCTCCCAATGAAACAGCCCTTACAAATAACACCAGAGATAACCTTTCCCCTGCCTCTTCTTGTAAAAAAGTGGGGGGAATTTGCTTGATTTGAAGAAGCCATGGACTTGACTGCATTCTGAGTCTCTGAGCTGGGTGGAGAAGTCACCAAACCTGGCAGAGCTGGGGGTGAAATGAGGAAGACCCCTCAGAGAGCCTTTCTCATGCCCCCGCAGAGCAGATCCACGACAGCCCCCTCCTCTCTTGCTTTCTCCTTACAAGGGCTTCTCTCGACTGCGCATCACTACAGATTGTAGAGAGTTTATGCACGCCATTTCATTTTGATCCATACCTCGATTGTGGTTGAAGGGGGAGCATCATAGTCCTCATATTACAGGAAACTCACAGGGAAGTCACAGAATGTTAGGGTCACAGGACCCTTGGATGCCGTCCAATCCAAAGCCCTCTTTTTATGATTGTGGATGCTGAAGCTGAGGAAGGTAGAGTGACTAGCCTAGCATGGACCCCCATCTCGCCCCTCTGTGGCTCTTTCAAACACGTGGCATTCCTTTTTCTTAGCAAAACTGCCGCCTGGGGCATAGGAGAGCCCTGGAGGAAGGCATAAAGGTGCTATCTTCCCCCTTTATCAGTCATGTGGTCTCAGCCAAGTGTGTTAGTTTCCTGCAGCTGCTGTTACAAATTACCACACACTTAATGGCTGAAAACACCACAAATGTATTATCTATGGTTTTTGAGGCCCAAGTGGGTCTCAGTGGGCTAAAATTAAAGTGTCAGCAGAGCCGCCTTCTTTCTAGAGGCCCTAGGAGAACCAGCCTAGTGGCAGCCTGCAGTCCTGGGCTTGTGGCCCCCTCTTCCAGCTTCAAAGCCAGCACAGGTGGTTCCTGTCTTCTCACATTGCCATCTCTCTGGCTCTCAACCACCTGCCTCTTCCACACGTAAAGGACTCTTGTGATTACACTGGGCCCTCCCAGATAACCCAGGATAATTTTTATTACAGTGAGCTGATTAACAACCTTAATTCCATCCACAACCTAAATCCCCTCTTGCCATATAACCTAA
Source organism: Camelus bactrianus (assembly GCF_048773025.1). Classification (NCBI taxonomy): domain Eukaryota; kingdom Metazoa; phylum Chordata; class Mammalia; order Artiodactyla; family Camelidae; genus Camelus; species Camelus bactrianus. The sequence goes on from NC_133542.1 coordinate 47,818,521, forward strand.
CATATCCACTGGTTCCAGAGATTAGGACATTTTCCGAGGCAAATTCTGCCTACCTATGCCTGCTCTCAGGGGTTACGCTACCTGCCCTGCTTCTCTCACAGTTACTGTAGGGTCCCAGGAGAAGCGGATAAGAACATTTGAAAGGTGTAATGTGTCACAGAAATATAAATGGTTCTTTACAAGGGCCAGTCATAACAGCCAGTAATCCTAAACAAATGAGATACTGACCAAAATCCAGGCTGTGGCCTCATGCTCAGAAGGGCCCCCTCGCACCTGGACAGCTATATTGATGTGGTCCCCAGGCAGGTCCTCCAGCACCTGGGTGCCCTCAGGAGACTGTGTGACCTACAGAGAAAAACCAGGAATGGTTTAGAAAAAGCATTTCTGGATAAGGACCTCCCCACTGACATCCTTGCTGTCTTCATCTTCACTGACTTGAAGGCTGCAACCCTAGGACCTCTTATTCCTATTAAAATGTCAGTTGCTTCTTAAGGCTGAATGTATGTACAGATGGCACCCCCTGCTGGACAGCAAAGATGCAGATACCACCACTATCTACTAGAATTTCATGGCCCTCCTCAGGGCTGTTGAAGTCAGGGGACAACATATGCTGTGACCCAGGCCAGTTGATCAGAAACTGATCTGCAGGAAGATTGAATTTTGGAATAGGATTGGGTCATTTTCCATTAGCCAAGTCTTTCTGAAACCCAGATCCACTGAAGCAGGCTCTAACTATCCCAGCTGACCCAGGCTAGATAAACAGCAGAACTTTCAGGACAGCTAAAGTGTCAGAGGGAGGAAATGGTAACAGCTCTTCTCTGTGGAGAGCTTTCCAGTAAAAGTTTTGAGGCATAAATCTGGAGGCAGAGGAGTGGAGCATAAGATGTTTCTAAAAATCCTCCGATTCACATAAAAAGATACAAACACACTTAAAAAACATTTACATCCACCCCCACCACACACACAGAAGTTCTTGGATATAAATACCTTCCTCCATGTGACGACTGGGGTAGGCACAGCCCTCACCTCACAGGACAGGTATACCGGTGCCCCAGTGACGTTGTGAACACTCTGCGGTGGAGTGATGACCACAGGAGCTGGGAGAAGAAGACAAGGGAACACAACCTTGACCCTGACCAAGCCCCCCAGATCGAAGACTCCCTGCCTGCAGAGTGCAAGTTGGGACAGTCTAACATGAGCGGGGCAGGGCAGGTGAGCACTCTCCACACAGAAAGGACACACTCACAGGCAAGGAATCATAGAAGAGTGTTCCCCCTAGACCTGGAAAGATGCCTACGTGTTTCCTCATTCATCGCCTTTGTTCTACCAATGGAAAACAGGGATGCAGAGAGGAAGGGCAACTTCCCAAAGTCCCCCAGTGCGTCTGTGGTTTCATCACCCTCACTCCCAGGGCCCAGCTGCCATCTGCTTACAACTCAACTACACGTATGGCGGCAGGCTCCGGGAGGGGCTGGTGTCACTTCACCCATGGCAGGCTCCTAACAGATGGGCTTTTCTCCTTCCGCATGGAGGGCATTTCAAAGAATAATGCCATGAAGAGCAGCTGTGCTCACTCTGAGCTGAGACCCCCTGCAGTTCAAGATACTCATTTGCATATCAGACCCCCCCCACTCCCCATCCCTGAGGGCAAAACTGCAGGTGTGGAAGCTGAGCCTGTCTGCCCAGAGAGAGGCAAATCAGGGAGTCAGGCAATGTGGTTCTAGGCTGCCAGGACATTACAGAAAGGACAGGGAGGTGTGGGCTCCCCCCGCACCTGGGTGGGACTGGAGAGCACGTGGCATTCGAGTCAGACATTCTTAGCTGATACTCCACACTCTGCCCTCCTCCCTGTGCCTGGCATCTCTTCTGCTCACACTGGGACTACAAGACTCAAGTCCAGGTGCCTTGGCCTTCAGGGCCTCCTCCATCCGGCCCTCAGCATATCTGCCCTCACTGCCCTGCCTCCCCTCCACATCGGAAGCACCCTCACCTCCCAATCCTGAGGGCCTGGGGGGTCTGGGTCTTAGTCCAGGATGGGGGGGGTCTGCTCCTTTTTGACCTGTTGAATCCCAGCCTGCCGTGTAGTCCAGGCACTTCCACTTGGTCTCACTGGCCCCACCTTGCAGCTGGCCCCGGGGGGTCTTGGGCAGGGCACAGTGTGGAGGCCTGGCAAGGAAAACGCTCTCTGCTCAGGTCTGCTGGTAAATGGGGATAACACTCTCTGCTTCACAGGGCTGTTGAGCTGATCTTACCACATGATGAGTGTGAACATAAGGGTTTAAGTTCACACAATATGCAAGTGGGGGCAGGAGTAGGACTGTCAAACAGATGACTGGGTAAAGAAACACGACAAATCAAAGAGCAAACACTCTCATCCTTGGGCCATCAAACTGCAGAGACTACAACTCTTGGGACTTCACCTGGAGACTCATGGACATCCCTGCGGCCCTCCACAGGCCAGCGCTGGAGAGGGAAAGGGCCCTTGCCCACCAGGTGGGGCTGTGATAAAGCAGGAGAACAAAGGGAGGGAGACAGAAGGCTGGAGAAAGAGCGTGGAGGGAAGGAGTGAAAGGCAAAGAAATGAGACTGATCTGGCCCCTACAGAGCGGTCAAGTTGGTGCCAAAAAATCTCTGAGAAATTGTCTAAGGGCCAGAGTCTCAAACTGGAGGAGCCCAACTCCCCAGGAGCGTGTGCCTGACTGACTGTGATGTGCTCATCTAGCCTTGGTTTGCACGCCCCCAGTGACAGAGAGCTCACCACCTACGGAGCCAGGAGCTTCCAACCATGGCTGTGCTGGTGAGATAGCTTGTCCTCACCTGGAGCTAAAACCCGTCTCCCTGTAACTCCCACCTGTCAATCCCAGGGCTGCCCTCAGGAGCCCCGCATCACCCTGCCTGCCCTCCTCACCCCAGGCTGCTTTCTCCCCCTCAGCCTGATCAACTCACTCCTTCAGTTGTGACTAACTGAATGCCCTCCAAGCACCACACCCCAACTCACAACCCCGAGGGTAGCCAGTGCCCCGAATGAACCAAGGTTGTAGACTTCCAACATTGCCCGCACCCCAGCCACCTGCCAACTGCCACAAAGGACCACAACACCCTGCCTCTCTGGCAGAGCCCCATCTGCGACGGACGACAAAGAGAGTCTAATTTATTCACATCCTCCTGCCAGCAGCACCTCCCCTGGAGCCCAAACCAGTCCTCAAATGGCTCGCTGTGGGAACAATCAGAGCTGCATCTTATTCCAAAGCCCTCAACGGATTCCAAAGGGACACTCAATCAACATGTTTTACTTTCGTTCATGTAAAGTCATAAATTTTAAATGAGATTTCATCAATCCCTTTCAGGCCTAAATGAAAACAGCGGTAAATCACATTTCATCTCTCTCCCTGCATTTCCCTCTTTTTCAGTAACTACAATTAAGAAAGACTGTCTTGGAAATACTGCCTTTGCCATGCCTTTCGTGGCAGAAAACAGCACTTCTTTTGTAAAAGTGCTCCCTGCTTTTGATGATAAAGTGACATTCAAATTTTGATTTATTTTTAAGTGTCCATACAGTACATTCACTCCTTCTGGTGTACAGTTCTAAGTTGTGATGATTGCACATAGTCGTGTAACCAGTACCAAGACTGCGCTGTTGGTTATCTCAAAAAATTTCTTCATGCTGCTCTGTCATAGTTATTGGTTTTGCATGTTAACATATCTGATTTTAAATTTAAAATATTTTTATCCATAATAGCTCTTTACAATCAGTCATCATGATGATGATAGTAGTAATGGTAATGATGCTACCAGCTAACACAGAGCTTGCAAGTGCTACGTACCCTTTTGCTTGTAGGGTTAACCCACTTGATCCTTCCAGCAACCACCCCAGCTGCCAGCTGGGGGAGCTAGCAAGGGTTACCCAGGCTTAAACAGTAGAGCCCCAGGGGCTGGCCTGAGCTCTGTCCCACACCATCTTGACTTCTCCTGAGATGACACTTCCATGTCCACCTTTCATCCTCACACCAGCCCTGCAAAGTAGGTGCTTTTATCCCCATTTTCCAGATAAGAAAACCAAGGCTCAGAAAGGAGAAGCGCCTGGAGGAGCAGGGCCCCAAACCCCGGCACCCTGATCCTGTGAATTCCATATGGATTTTTAAAGTGAAACATTTGTTATCTGTATGGATTCCATTCCAGAATATGAAAGAATTCCTTAGGGATTGTGTTGGGGGCCTCCAAGACAAGTCCCAGGTTCAATGATTTGCTACGAGGACTCACAGGACTCCGCATATTTTACACACAGCTGGGATTTATTATAACAAAAAGAGACAAAGCAAATCAGCAAAAGGAAAAGTCTCAAGGAGCAGAGACTGGGGGAATCAGGCACATGTTTCCAAGAGCCTCTCCCAGTGGAGTCACACAGGATGCACCTAATTCCCTAGCAACAAACATGTGACAACACATGTGACGTGCCCTCTACCAAGGAAGCTCACTGGACACTCAGTGCCTGGTGGCACCATTGGGAGCTGGTCCCCAGGCACCCTCTGCCTACTGCATACCAAAATTTCAGACCTCTAGAAGGAAAGTGTAAACCACGTTGTTTGTACAGTTCAGACAGTGAACTACTGTTATCAGTTCTGGAAACAGTGGGAACCCTCCCCAAATCCAACTTCCCAGATACCAGCCAAGGGTCAACCTTCCCAGCAGGCCTTCCTAAGGATGCCAGCCTCAAGTCTGCTGTGTTACTCTTTTCTGCACAGAAGTGGAACCCTCTGTACATCACCCAAGGGAACAGCTCTTGTGAGGATGCCAGTAAATGGGCGATGTGTCCTTAATCCTGGCCGGTCATTTTCAGGCCTGCTGTCCCCAAGGGCTCATTTGAGTGTGGCACTGGGGTGCTCAACTTCCTGACTACCGCAGGCAGGAGGAACTCGGGTTCAAATCCTACCTCTGCCACACTCCAGGGGTGTGACTTGGCCTCAGTTTCTTCTTCTTTACAGTGGGCACAGTTCATTCTCCCTCTTTTCCCTGCCCCATAGGCTGTTGTGCAGAACAGTTACAAGACACTTTGCCAACTGTGAAAGGCTTCCATGAAGGGACCTCAGGAATCGGTAGGGTGTGCCACCCAAGGGTAGTCTCCTCTAAGGTGCCCCGCCTGCTCAAGACCCTCTATTGGCCTCTGGGGAGCGGGCCTATTAGTGGGCGCTGCCCAGAGGCTCCAGAGGCAGTGGCTCATTGCCCTCATTCTGGCAAGCCCAGGGCCCAGCCTCTCACCTTACTGTTGTCAGAGCTGCCACACTCCTGAAAGAGCTGGGGCTCTCGTCTCTACCGACTTTGGCAAGAGTCATGTTGCCTTCAGGAGGGAGGATGGCCCGGTCTGGGAATGCACCAGCTTCATCTCTCTAGCTCTTCCTTGCTAAACACTTGTTTGCTTCTGCTCATGCCAGCAACAGCCCTGGAAATGCTGGGGTGGCACAGACTGACCATCAGGAAACAGAATAGTCACCCAGGTGTGCACCTACAGAGGCAGCACTGCAGGTGGGCAAAATAGTACCAAGGGAAATTCAAATGCCTGGGGGTCCAGTCGCCAACCATTAGTCAAGTTGCTAAGAATTTCCTCCTTATCTACAAATGAAGATGAGGACTGTGCCCCCACATCCTCCAGGGTGAACGGAGAGGAGGGATGTGACTGCATTATTATCCACAGATACAAATGAAAGGGATCGATACTGTTATTAGTGTGTGGGGATCTGTCCCCCAACCCCGTCAACTGAGTGTGTCCTTGATGGCTGGAATAACAGATCTTCCCTAATGCCTCTGAGATTTCTTTAAAGTTAATGGCACTCAGGAAAGAAAGAATATCACAAGTCATCCTCCAGGACCCCATCTGCTCGTATGAAAAAGCACACAACCAAAGAGTTTAATAATCAATGCACTGAATAGCCCTGATAATTTATGCTAATAGTCACGTTACGATGTGGAACAAGAAACAGTTTAATCTGGCTCCCTGCAGCCTGTGCCTCAGACCCCCTCCCTCGGCATGAAAGGCTTTTGAGCACGAGGCCCCCCTCCTTTGTCCCTCTCACAAAGTGGCATTCGCTGCCTCTCCTGGTTACCTGGTAACACATGCCTCGCACAGACTGAGGTTTCTAAGTGGAGCTGGAATTTCAACCCAAGGCGAATTTTTTCAGATTTAGGATCTTGAGAGCTCACGGAAGCTTTGGGGGCTCAGTGCCCTGATGGGCATCGGCATGGGACCCTGTTCCTATCTCATGCAGCATTCAAAACCTGAACTCCACCTGCTGTCTGCAGGATCCCAACCTCCTGCCAATGCTAGCAAACAGCCAGGGTGCATATGTGGAACAAAGCAGCCTTTTAAAGTAATGATAAAAATAACAGTAACAAAAACAACGCCATGTCACCTTAACTGTTAAACGGACCAATAACCCAGGACAGAATGAAGCTTCACCTGGCAACCTGGCACTCAAGGTCTGCAGTGAGTCTGCCCCAGACGTCCCCTAACTGCCCAGTGGGCCCACTGGTCACACTCGCCACAGGCTTGCCTAACTCCTTGCCTTGGTGTATGCTGTGCTCCCCATCCCCCCTTCTCAGCCCAGAGATTTTCTACCCATCCTTCAAGGCCCCTCTCAGATGCTTTCTCTTCTGTGAAGCTAACCCCATTTTTCTCAGGAGCCATCACCAGGTGCTAAACAGAGGACCCAGTCATAAGCTTTAAGGGAGAAACAGGAAAGTGGATACAGACTGAGAAACCCTCGAGATTCAAGGGTAGTCAATTTGCGGCACCTTCCTAATCAGGTTGCAAGCGGGCTAGAGGTGCACGGCCACATCCAAAAAGAGCCAGAACAACCCGGGCTGCAGCCCCACCTCAGTGGGCAACAAAGCCACGTGGCTCCAGGGAATTCCCTTCTGCTGCCTCAGATTGCCCTTCTATGACATTCAAGTGAGACCTGGCCTGGGTAGTTGTAAAAATCAAGGAAGAAGATATGATGCAAGAGCGATTTCCAACAGGAAAGAATTATTCTTCTGTGGGAACACAGTGGGTCTTCAATACATGTGTGTTGATCAAAAGATTATTTCATTATTAGCATTTTGGGGCGTTTCAAAGCGTAGGAGGAAAGGTCAGAATTTAAGCCTGAAAACTGTTTCCAAATGCTCCTCAGAGGCAGGAGTAAGAACACCTCTTACACTGTGCGGAACCTAATAAATATTTATGGAGGCCTCATTCCGTTAAAGTCAGGTGCTGGCTTATTGACGGCGTAGGTGAGGAGCTGGGGAGGGGTGATTTTATTACCAATATTGAAGCAGAACAGCTGCTGCTCTGACTCAGTCTGTTTCCCTTCAAGCGAGGTCCCCAGGGGCATTGTTAAAAAGTGCTCCTGCCGTGTCCTCTGAATAAAGGATGGCTTGAGGGCAGCCCAGAATGAGGTACAGTATTCCCTAGCTGGGAAAGATCCCCGTCCACATCCACACCTCCGTGCTTCACCAGGACACAAGGGTAGGGCCCACACAAGCATTTCAGGACAAAACACGGTGGGGGAAAACAGTGCTGGGGTCTGGATAGTGCCTGATGACACAATCACTGGTGGGGAAGGAGAGCTAAATTCTGGGGAGGCCTGACGCCTGCCACTAATGGGATCATTAAAAGCAGCTTCTGAGTTGCCTCCATTTGGCCCCGTGAACATCTTTACTCCTGGGGCCCATGCCTGGGGTGGGCTCAGAGCCCATAGATCAGAGTGGAGGGGCTGTCACATTTACTTGTCATTTGGTAATTTTCAGTGAATTAGGGGTGTGGGGCTTCCATCTGCCATCTGGCTGCACTCCGGTAACCATGGCAACCACCACCTGCTGACTTAACACTATCAAGTCCTGTCCTGAAACAGCACTGAACCAGGTGCCAGGGACCTGGGAGCCACTCAGGTTTTACCGGTTACCCTGGACAAGTCCCCTGCCCCCTGGGTCTCAGTCTCCTCTGCATACTAGTAGATTTGGTCAAAATGCCTTCAAAGTGGCTCTCTTTTAGGAACAGAATACCAGTCCAGGGAGGAATCATCTGAGACCATCAGCACTGGTTAGAGACTGGGGACCTGGTCAGCATTTCTCATGTCTCCTGCACGTGAAGTGGAAGTGTTACCTGTCTGGAGACAAAGAGACCTGCTTGTGAATTTCCTGCTGAGGAAAGCAGACTGTAAAAACGGGTAAGACTGTTTAAATGCCACATGGCAGAAACAAAGGTTCGACCTAAATAGTGGCTCCACAGGGGCTGACACAGCCCAGAGAAGGGAAGGGACAGCCAAAGCAGCAGCCGGGGAAGCACCAGCCAGCCCTCTCCTCCGCTGAAAGCCCCAACCAGGAACAGCCAATAGTGACTTTCCTGTGCTCCTGGGACTGCCTCAGCCCTCTCAATGGGCAGCACATTGTTTCCAGGGACAGGGGCCTTCCTGCCCCATCTCCAACAACCAGTTAGGTCTCCTGGACTTGAGGGCATCTACTTGGAATGCTTGGGGGGAAATAATAATAGAAATTTCCAAGGCCTGGAAAAGCCTGTCCCCCACCCCTGAGGCTTCCTTGTTGGAGCTGGGGCATTACACTGACTGAGGCATTTAGGTATAGACTTGGTCTCCAGTCCCAGGCTGGAACCCCAAGCGACAAGCCCACTCACCCTAAACTCTCCACTGCCCACTCCAGGCAGTCTAGGCAGGGGCAGTTCTCTAAAACCTAGTGGGCCAGCAGGGTGATTGGCTGGGATTCCTCTATAGATGTTTTGGTTTATTTTTGTTTGATTTTTAAAAATTACATGTAGAGGGTGAGCAAAGATGGCATCCAGAGATGGCTTTATTGTGATGTTAATGAAGCTTATGTTTCTAGGTCCCAAGCAATTAATCATCTTCTATTACTTTACTTCAAGTGGAACCCTCCAAATTATATAAGCCTTATCCTCACAAAAACCTGGGTCTGCCCCTGATGGCACCATAATCTTTTCAGAGCTTAGGTCTCTCAAAGTCTTACCTGTCCTAGGGGGGTGCTTCCTCAAGACTCCCAGCAGGACCCCACCCCACACTCACTGAGCCCTACTGCTTTGATCCCCTGACTCCTGAGTCCCAATCTGGAGTCCAAGCCCCCTCCTCCTCCAGCATCTTCACCTGCCCTCCCTCTTCATTCAAACAACACTCCTCTGGACATGGCCAGTGCTGGACCCAAGTACGACTTGTACCCAGTGGGAACACCCTGCTCCCCAAACTCCCTGTCTCTGGAGGCAAACATGCCAGTCCTACAAATAACTGTATCAGCAAGTACTTAAGTAGCAAAAGGGACAGCAGGCTCACCAAAATTCCGACCAGCTCAGTGGCTGTTGTGTCCATGGGTGTCGTAAGGGATGTTACAGGATGTGGATTCCTGTCACTGTCTTCTTGAGCATCTGACCAGGTAAGAAAAACTGATCCCTAAAAGACAACTGAGGCCCAGGCAGCACTGTACATCGCGGTGCTGGGGGGATTCTTTGCCCTACTCCCCCAGAGGGTTGGTGTCCCTCCTTCTCCACCCACCCAAGCACCGCGGGACAGAAGCCGGACTCACCAAATTCGCAGGGGCCGTCGCGCGCCTTGTGCAGGTGGCCCGGGTGAGCGCGGGGCGCGTGCCGGGCGCGCAGGCGCAGCGCGCAAACGCTGGAGTAGGAACGGCCGTCGGAGCCGCAGACTGTGCCGCGCTGCGCGCACACACAGAGCCCCGTGCCCTCGGGCGCCGCCCCAGTGGCGCGGCTCGCGCACACCAGCCCCGGGCCGCAGCGCGCGCCGGCCCGCCCTCCGCAGCTCGCGCCCTCGGCGCCCAGGCAGCGCACGCAGCAGCCGCATTCGTCGCGTGCCGCGATGCCGGGAGCCGGGCAGCGCTCGAGCGCTGGGCAGAACTCCGGCCGGCACGGACCACACTGCGGGCGCCGGCCGCCCGCGCCGCGAAGCCCGAGGCCCAGGGCCTGCGGTGGCAGCAACAGAAGCAGCAGCGGGAAGAGCACGGGTGAGCGTGGCATGGTCTGTTCCAGGACGGCCGTGGCGCCTCTGCTTTGCGCTCAGCTCCGCGCGCGCGGTGCCGCAACCCCGCCCGCCCCTCGACCGCTGATTGGCCCGGCCTGCACCGCGGGGCGCCCGCAGTCCGCTGCCCGGCCGGGGACTAGGGCTGCGGGGTGGGCTCCTGGACCGCCCGGGACTCTGAGCTGGAAAGATGTTCTGAGACCCGCTCTCCAACAGCCAATGGGCTCTTAGAGACCCAGTCGGGGCGGGAACTTGTCCGAGGTCGCTCTGGCAAAGCTAGGATTGGAAGTACATTCTCTAGATCCAAGGCTGGCTCCAAGTGCTATGCCCTTTAATCCAGAAGGATATGCTTATTTTATTTATTTTATTTTATTTTATTTTATTTTATTTTATTTTACATTTGGTAGTTTTAAATTTTTTATCATAAAAAAGGGACTGTATGGTTTAAAATTTCAGAGTTTACAAATGAATGTAACTGTGAAGAGGGCTTCCCTTCCACCCTGTGTCCCAGTACCCCAACCCAGCGTCTAGAGGCCAAACCTGTTATCAGGTTCTTGGTTATCTTTCCAGGAATTTTGTATGCTTATAAAAGCACGAATGGTTGTATAGTTCCTCCCTTTAAACACAGACACACAGAAGTATGCCCTACACATTATTGTGCACTTGGTTTTTCTACTCATGTTATTTCCCGTGGTTTCCCCACCTCCTACCATCTCTGAAATCCAGCGTCTTGTAGAGTCAATGGAGCATAGTTTAATTGGGTTTTTCCCCTCCCTTTGATGCTCCGTGAAGTCATGGTGCAACTCACAGTCAGCATTGACTTTGGCTATGATGAGACAGTGATATATTTTGTGTTGTCCTCAGGCTTCTTAACTTTGCAAAGTATTTAATTACATGAAAACCGTAGTTATTTAACCAGTTGGTTTTGGTACTTTTGTTACTACAAATAATGCTCTGTTGGGTGTCCCGGCACACAAGTGTCAGCGTATCTGTGGCTCAGTGTGGTGTGCGTGTTGGGAAGATGAAGTGGAACAGGTTCTTGCGGTCAGATTTTTATTCCTGCAGCCCGGTGCTTGCTCGGAGTCAGGCTCTGTGTACCTGGTCCCTGGCCCAGTCCTGGCAGGGGACCCAGACAAGAAACCCAGGGGAGTCTTGTTTGCTGGACTTTGATATGTGGCCAAATGAAAACACTGGATGGATGGAAGGACTTGTTGACCAGGCTTTGAGTGGCTTTACCTGCCTTCACCCTGCAACCCTCATTTGCCCCGTGCTGTTTTCTTTCTTTTCTGAACTTCTAGAGAAGAAATTCTCTTGGAGTCTAGGAAGACCAGGTACAGCACTCTGGGTGGTTCCTTTTTGCTTTTCAAGCTCAGGTCCTTCTCAGTTTGCAGTCTTTCAGGAGATGTCCTTATCCCCAAAGAGAGTCCCTGTGGAGGCCACTTTATGTGGTGGGCAGAGCAGGGCCAGCTGCCTCACCAGCTCCAGCTCTTCCCTTACAAGCAGACACATAGAAAGTGTACAGGCAAGCACCCTGGGAGTGGTGGTAGGTGGTGATGAGGACTAAATATAATTGTGTCGGTGTAGCACTCAGCATGGCTCTCACTACTTACTAACGATTGATTTCAACTAGGAGGCTGCTGTCTTTACCTGGAATGGTCTTTTAAAGTGCCCACACCCCTTGACCTCTACAGCCTTCTATGAGACTCTCCTCAGGAAATATCACAATGTGTGAAGATTTAATTCTGCAGTTGGTCACTACAGCAAAAAAAAATTGGAAACAACCTAAATGTCCACTGATGGGCGATGATTCAATAAATTATGGTATATCCAGCAATAGAGGATTGTCTGCACCTGAAACTGAGGAAGGAGCTATAGATTAATTGAAATGAAAAAATGCTTGTAAGATAGTTTAGTGAAATAGCAATTAGAAATTGCACATCTAGTGGATGACATTTTTGTAAATATGTGGTTGTATTTATGTGCAGAAATCCAAGGTTGTTTAATGGTGTGAAAGAAACACTCATAATGTTAAGTGGAACAAAGCAGGACTTAAAAACAAAAGAGAGAGGCTCCATGCTGTTTTTCAGAAACATCCTTCCTAGTAGGTTTAAACTTTCAAATGCATGGCTGTCAAAGGAGAGAACAGATTCCAGAGATAGTGAGCTCCCTGTCAGTGGAGGAGTTCAAGGATGAGTCTTGGCAAGGAGTGTGGAGGGGATCAAAACATCAGGGATTGGGTGTGAGGATCGTTAAGTCCCTCAAACTGAGCCAACGATTCCCATATTCTCACAGAACAGTGCCTGACCCTGAGACCCAGGTGGGGCAAAACGTGGTTGTGATTGGTGAATAAATGTACACGGGAATGATTTGCCTGCCTTTTATGCAAACACTGAGAGTACAGTAACTGAACGGTGTTATAATGATGAAACTGATTTTGTGCTCAGTGCAGCTTGGGATACCCCATCACAGAGGCACATTTACAATGATCTCTGTGCCTTTTAAGTAGTAGGAAGAGCATTCTGTAAGTATGACTCTTTGAGAATTAAAGCAGAAGACTTATTTCCCAGCACTGAGCCTGTGGTATCTGGGCAGAGAAAACATTCCAAAGCTTTGAAGTTGCCTGGAATCCATTTCTTTTAAAAAATCCCCTGCAAGCCCATAGCCCAGTGAACTCAGGTTCTCTGAGTGCCGGTTAACACCATGGGCAACACCTGTGGGCTCATAGGATTATGGGGAAAAGTGGAGATGAATTTTCCCAGTGGCAAATGTGAGCTCCCATAGTGTGAATGTCTACCTCCTCTGCTCCCCGGGGCTCCCAGGGCAGGCTGGCTCATGCCCCACTTAGGTGGACGCACACATGCCCAGCAGCTGCTGATGTGGGTGTGAATGTCCCAGTCTGTTCACTCCTCCTGTGAACGTAGACATGAACCACAGGCATCCTCTGCCCTCTAGTTGCTCCTGGTGCAGAGGAAAGGAGCTCGTGTGAGCAGAGAGGTCTCCATAAACAAGCTGGACCTTTGAATCTCAAGCATAACGGTCAGGCCATGCATGGAAGGCCCCCATCTAGGCTGAGGGAGTGTGGAATGCCTGTCTCCAGGCCTCTGCTGGGCCAATCCTGGGTAGAAGGAGAGGTGGGTTTCCAGAAGGAAGCCCCGCGAGTGAGGGGTGGGAGTTGTACAGGCACAGGTTTCAATTCAGTACTGTGTAAGGGAGGACACAGCATGATGCAGAGGGGTGTCAGATGCTGAGCAGCCAGAGTAAAATGATGAAGGGCTTGCCCTCCTGCTGTAAACAATGATAAAACCTGGACAAATAAATAAAACTTCTGTGTGCAGGCACTGGATGGTATTTTCCAACATGGGGCTGTGCTCCTTGAGCGAGGAGCATGCAGTGTGAGTCCCGCATCTACCCCAGCACTCTTGCTGGGGAGGTTTTCCAGGCCACAGTGCGGAGAGGTGGAGCCCAAGCCGATGGCAGGTCTGCTGGACAGAAGAGGCAGAGATCAGAATTCAGGGCTCAGGCACCTGGATTTTGAGGGGAGGCAGATATAAAAGAGGGAGGAACCACAGAGGGGGAACGACGGAAGTGTGTGTGGAATTTCCCCTTCAACCTTTGGCTGATCCTGAGCTGCTCAAGTGCAGGGTGAGCCCTGGAGGCCCGGCAGAGAGCAGCTGCTGGGAGGCTGAGAGCTGAGTGGAGATGCCGGGGCTCACATGGTGCCGATGGGATGGAGGAGGTCAGGCCCATCCAGAGCTGCATGCCCAGCCCCATGGGACCCCTTCTCCCAGCTCAGAGACACCAGGCAAGCAGCCACCCACGGAAGAGGTCTGAGTTTCAGCTCCAAGGGCTCATCCTATAGGCTACAAAGTGTAAATAATTCCAGCCTTTCCCTTTGTTTTTCTAGCCCTGATAGTGGTAGCTGCTTCCTGCAGTTGCTACCACCAAGTTACCCAGTCAGCAATTCTTTATGTGAAATTCCTTTTTTTTTTTAAACCTGATTAGACCCTGAGTGATCTATCAGTTACCAGGAATGGTCCCAGGAAACAACCCTCAAAGATGGATCATGATCAGAGAACCAGAGACCTTAACTAGACATAAGCGCCAATAATTATATAAATTATTTACTAAAATAATAAATTTGTTTCTTACAGCTGCAGGGTCAGTATTGCTGAAAATGACATCCAATGTAATAGTGTGGGCTGCATAATTACAGTATGCATTGAATTTACAGCCTGTCAATCTCTCTTGTGAAAGTTAGGCTGTCAGTTAGGAAGGAGTGGGAACCTGAGAGTTAGAATGTGGATGTCAGGGCGGCCCCAAGTGAGGCTGAGTCTTGAGCCTCTGAGTTGTTCTAAGCCTCCCCTGCCAGTGGAAGCCGCTTGCCAATTATGTGTGGGAATACTCACTTCACCTTGCTTCAGGATCCTGCTGTACAGTCACCCAGGACAGTGACCTTGCAAGGGATGCCTTTTCTCCTCAAGACCTAGCCCAACCACTCCTTGTGGCCACCAGACTCGCTGTTGTCACCAGAGCTCCACAGGCTCAAGCAGGACAGGCAGACTCCCCAGTCTGATCCGGGGAGGTGCAGCTTCTGCACGGGAAAAGTGGCCAGGTTTTGCGAAATTACATTGCAGCATCTTAGGGAATATATGCAGGAGTAGATTCCAAGGGTGTTAGACCAGGAAGGCCAGTTGAATAAATTCAGTAAAGACTTGAATTTATTGATACAAGTGCCTGACCTGAGATTATGGGTTTAAGGTGTTGGTTTGTGCAGTCGTGAATAGCTGTAGTTTACTTAGCTGTTTGAGTGAAGCTGAGACTCGGTGATGACCATCTTCCCTAGCATGTTATAAAGGAAGGAGTCGAAAGGCTTATGGAAAGTATTGGGAAAGATTTATTATTGACAACCTGCACACCCACCCACCCACTCCATTCCCCAAGGGGGCCCAGAGGACTTTCCTTTCCCTACAACATAGGGAAATTCAGCAGTATCCTGGACAGGCTCTGTGGTGGCTCTCCTCTGTCGGTATTGCTGAAAATGACATACTGACATTGCTGAAAATGAAATGAGAGATGCCACCATCGACACGGGCTCCTTGAATCCACTGGGGATGATGGGATCCCGGGAGGGCAGAGGCCAGGTGCAAGGACATAGCCGCCAGAGACGTAGCAGGTGCAGGGATCTTTGGCCTTGGCTAATTGTCACCGTGTCCCTAGGAATGAAATAGATGGGCCTCCTACTAAAATGTTTCTTGTGCTATGCAACAGGAGAAACTCCGGGTTTCATGTCCAAAAGCTGATTTGAGTCACCACAGAAGAGAGCCGTGGTCTCTTATCCAGGTTCAGACTTCACCCAGACATGGAGCCCCTTGTTGGAAGGGGAGGCCATGCCCCTTGAAGAAGTACTCTATAACAATTCTAGAAATCTTCCTCTAAGCTGCCTCCAGAGGGACCTGGAGTGGGCTTACTAGAGTGGTCCACTGGAGCCCACGGTCAGGGTGAGGGCTTAGGGCGGTCAGGGCCCACGTTCCAGTCACAGTGAACCCACCTTGTGGTTACTTCTCCAGGTCCGGAACTGACTAGACACACTTGGCAACTGGCAGAATCCCAACATTGTTCTGTGACAGTGGGGTAAAAAGGGCTGTTATAGGAGGCAAGAAGCCCCTGGAACTTCCCTTTTCTGCCAGCAGAGTAAAATAGCTGCCATCAGTGTCCTTATAAATAATTGGAGGAGAAGTCACCTTGCCAGAGGGAAGATTCACTCTCAGAAGGCAATGCAGCCCAGTCTCACATGAGGAAAGCGTTTTCCTCTTTTAACAGGCCTTTTGCCCTCCTCCTTTCAAAGGAATAATGTGCCTTTATTGTGCTAAGGAGCACTCGGTCCCTTCCTGAACCAGAGTCAACGTGAAAATAAGGTGTTTTTCTCATTCTCAAATGACTCCCCTGTTAGGAAGAGGCAGGCTCTCCATTCATCTTGCTACAGCACATCCCTAATTCATAGATTCGTTGCTTCATTCTTTATTCAACAAGCTCTCAGAGGGCCAGCCTACCCCAGGCCAGTGCAAGGAGGAGGAGGGCTATAGATGAGCAAGCCAGGCACTTAAAAAGGAAGCAGATAGGAAGCAATTTCAGTGCAGTAAGCAGAACTACAGAAGAGTGCTGGGGGGAGGGGTGGGAGAGTCAAGGAGGCTTTCTGGAAAAGGTGCTTTCTCAATTGGGTCTTTTTAAAATCTATATACAATTTTTAAAGGTTACACTCCATTTACAGTTATTATGAACTATTGACTGTCTTCCCTGTGTTGTACAATATATCCTTGTAGTTTATTTTATACCTAGTAGTTTGTACCTCTTACTCGCCCACCCTATATTGCCCCTCTCCCCATTGGTCACTGCTAGTTTGCTCTTTACATGTGTGAGTCTGCTTCTTTTTGTTATATTCACCAGTTTGTTGTATTTTTAAAGATTCCACATATAAGTGATGTCATAAAGTATTTGTCTTTCTCTGTCTGACTTGTTGCACTTAGCATAATACCCTCCAAATCCATCTATGTTGCTGCAAATGGCAACATTTCATTCCTTTTTCTGGCTGAGTAGTATTCCATTTTATGTATATGCCACATTTCCTTTATCCAGTCATCTGTTGGTGGACACTTAGGTTGCTTCCATATCTTGGCAATTGTAAATAATGTCACTGTGAACATTGGGATGCGTGTATCTTTTTGAATTAGTGTATTTTTTTTCGGATATATACCCAGGAGTGGAATTGCTGTGTCATCTGTAGTTCTATTGTTAGTTCTTTGAGAAACTTCTATACTGTTTTCCACAGTGGCTGCACCAATTTGCATTCCCACCAACAGTGTTTGAGGGTTCCCTTTTCTTCACATCCTTGCCAATACTCAAATGGGTCTTGAAGAACCAACAGATTCTACCTGGAAGGACAGTAGAGAGAGGGCACAGTGTGTCTGAAGCCAGGAAGCCCAGCAAGAACACGGCACAGCAGGAGCAAGAAGATGGCCCTGCGCAGCTGCAGTGCCAGTGGAGGGGTGCGGAGGCCCAGGAGGCCCGGCCAGAGCTGGATCGCAGGCTTGCCCAGCCAGCCGAGAAGCCTGGGATCCAGACTTGGCCCTGGTAGCTCAGGCCTGCATTGCTGTCTGAGACTGGCACTTTAAAGGTGGAGAGAGAGGGACAGTACCTACGCATTGATGAGCCAGAGGGTAAGTCTTTGAGGAGAGTCCTTCATGGTTCTCCTTTCTTTCCTCAGGTCTCTTTTCCCAGAGCTTCCACCAAAATGGAAGGTTTGTGTAGCAGCCACCTGTGCAGACTGCCACCTTGTGGACAATGCAGGGAGCTAAAAATGACTTCCTATTCATTTTCAATATATATAGTATTTCCTAATCATTCAGATGAGCAGAAGTGCTGGGATAAGGAGCCCTCAGTTTGGAGGAGAGAGGACAGAAATGCATACAGCAGATCACCAAATGCTCAGAGGTGTGAGTCTGCCTGAAGTAATGGGGTCCGTGAGAAGATCAGGGAAAGCTTTGCAGAGGTGACATCTGAGCTGGGTCAGGTCGGGAGCAAGGTCTTTAGAGACCACCTCTGACAGCCTCACTTTACAGAGGGGGTGACAGCAGCCCAGGGCAGGAAGAGACTTGCTCAAAGTCAGAGTCCTTCTCAGGGGGTGTCCCAGGCCAGGACCCCTTTCCTGTGCATGGCTGGCCTCTGGTTAAAATGGGTCCCCCTCCTAGTGCTCCAGAAATGGCCTTTGCAGGGTCTGGTCTGCCACTCTTCTCTGTACCTGTTCAGCCCCGTCCCAGCAGTTTGTCCAGCCTGCCTCCTGCTGCAGTCATCTCTTCCCTCTTTCTCTGCACTCCACCTGTGATAAGTTGCAAAGCACCAAAACCTCCCCAGGGAGGACACTGTGCTTAGGACAGGATCTTGACCAACTTGGGAAGAGGGCACAAGGTGTATCTCTAGGGTATCTGTCCTCAGGGACTACCATACTTCTTGGCACACAGGTACTTTGTAAATCTTGTGATCTGAATGAATGGGGGAGGAGGGGAGGTGGATGGCACTTGAGAGGTGAGTCAAGATCTCCTGTGGACTTTTCCAGAGTTGACTAGCCTGGGAAGATAAACTGGGGCCAGATCATAAAAGTTGCAGAATATTTGCCCAGCAAAGGAGTTTGTTTTTATTCTGCCAGCAGGGGGAGCCAAAGCTGTTTGTGACAGAAGGGGGACAGGATGGGAATATAGGATAGTTTCATTTTTTTTCTAAATAAGAAATACTGTCCTTAGTCAAGGGTCATACCTGTTCCAGAAAGCCAACCATATTACTTAAGGAAGAAATTGCACTGAGTCTTCTGGGTTCCTTGTTTCTAAATTAAATAATTAAGCCCAGTGTCTATAGAAGAAATCGAGGCTGTCCTGTGATAAGCGGTCAGCACTTGGGAGACAAGCATGGCCTTTGTGATGCACTGCTGAATTTCCTTCTGTCCTGCCTCCAGAACTCTGGACCCTGCCAAATGCAGGGCTCAAATAGAGTAAGTCTTCCTAACCTGGATTCTGGTATACTCAGTCATCTCTTCCTCACTTTCTGTCAACTGTAGCACCGTTGCATGGCTCCTAGAAAGAGGTCTCTGGTGGAGTGCTATAGGGCTCTGTTCTCTTTAATGCTTTTGTAAATAACCTGGATGAACTCAGCAAAAGTATTCAAATGCCCCAAAGCATTGGCTAGAAGAAGCAATATTCAAAAAAGGCTTGCATAGGTTAGAATGGCAGACAGAAATCAAATGTTGAAATGATCTACAAATACATGTCAAGTTCTCCGTTTAGATTCGACACTGAAATGAGAAAGCGTGAGAGAGGGAAGTGAAGTGTCTCACACAGGGTTGTCTCCAGGTTCAAGGGGCCTTGTCTGGAGCATGGTGGCCACTTAGAAATGGGTCCTTATTACCATGGATGAAACTGCTGAGCATAAGCATTTAGAACAAGAGTCTTAGCTTTTCTCCCACTGTGACGTGGCTGCCTTCTCAACACCCCAGGGCCATTGGTGGCCTTTTCAATAACTCTTCCTTAATGGTATGAGAGAGGAATTGTAGAATTGTGAGGGAAACCACCATGAGAACCCAAGAATTTAAAGCATGTGTTTGAAACCTGGGTGGTGGAGCCAGGAAGCCCCTGGCAGATGGGTGATCCCGGGAGTGATGGCATCTGCATGTGGCCGAAGGAGAAGAGCTTTGCAGTTCTTTCTGTGGATGGTGTGATGGGGATGCACCAAAAACTAACTGCTCCTTCTGTGAAGGAGGGGGCCTGCTTTCAGGGGGACACACTGACGGGGCTTCTTTGTTCCTAGGGGTCCAGTAAGAGAGTTTTGTTGGACTGATCCTTGTATTTCTCTTTCATCATTTTCAATTTTGAGAACAAGCATCAATGGGGCCTCACCTGTATCCCAGTTGTCATGTTGCATCAGATCTAGTCATGGTTTCCAAGCTGCTGTGATCCAGTAATGGCACTGGGACGTGGACATGGTGAACTGGGATGTGACTGTGTGCTCCCCATCCCAGTCAGTGCCCGGCACAGAATAGGTCCCCTGTAATTGCTAATGTTCACTGAGTGCTTACTGTGTGTCAGGCATCATCCTGCGCTATTTATATTAGCCTATTTCATCCTGTATGCCATGAAGTAGGTATAGCTTATCTCAGATAAAACCAAGGATCAAAGGGGTTAACAGTGTCACGTGGCCAGCATCACACAGGTAGTAAATGGTGGCGTTGGCCCCAGAGTCCACATTATGAACCGCTGCCCCAGAATGATTCTCCATAGATATGTGCTAAAGGAACAAATAAAGAAGGCCTAAATGTGCACCATGAAAGAAATGCAGGACAAGCCAATAAGATTACACCATGGTGATCAGGAGACACTGCAGGTGGGATGTTGTGCTTGAGGTGGGGCTTAATGAACAAAACTGGTGGTGAGAAGCAGAGGTGGGAGGGGCTGTCTATGCAGGATTGAGGGGTCGAGGTGGGTGAACACAAGTGGCCTGAATTGTCAGTTATGGTGCCTGTTCACCACCTCCATGACCCCCTCCTGCTCCATCGGAGTGGATTAGACCAGGGGTGTTATGGATTGAATTGTGCTCCCCCCCCAATTTATAGGTTGAGGCCCTAACCCCCAATACCTTAGAATGTGACTTTATTTGGAGGCGGGGCCTTTAAGAGGTAGTTAAATTACAGTGAGGCCATTAGGGTGGGCCCTAATCCAGTTTGACTGGTGTCCTCATAAGAAGAGGCGATTAGGACACAGAGAGAGAGAGACACCAGGATGCCCGCACACAGAGCAAGGGCCTTGTGAGGACACAGTGGGAGGGCAGCTGTCTGCACCCCAAGGAGAGAGGCCTCAGGAGACACCATACCTACGGACACCTTGATCTTGGACTTCTAGCTTCCAGAACTGTGAGAAGATAAAGTTCTGGTTCAGCACCCAGTTTGTGGTACTTTGTTCCAGCGGCCCCAGCAAGCTGATACAAGGGTGTATGACTGAGCCAAAGACAGGAAGGCGTGGACTGGCTGAGACCCACCCGGGGAAGATGAACTGGGCAGGTCTCTTGTCTCAGCATTAGGACTGGGGGAGCCCTGGGAGAGAGCTAGAAAGGATACCATGAGCTAGGGTCAGGAGGGTGGTGAGTTGAAGCCCTGAGAGAGCAGAAACCCTAAGGAAGCAAAGGGGCTGAGCCAGAGAGAGGAAAGATTGAAGAAAAAGGCCAAAAAAGAGAAAGACGAGAGAGATCCCTTGGCCATGGGGATGGGGAGGGACCTTTCCCAAGAGCGGTCTCAGTTTCCAGAACCTTCCCAGGCTGGGCCCCAGCCCTTGCTGGGGAGTAGAAGGAAACCCCTTTAACTCAAGGCGACTTGAGTGGATCTCTGTTCCTTGCTCTGTAAAGAGCCGGAGTAGCATGAAAGGCCATGTTTAGCAACTTTGAAAAGAATATAGATGTGCAGGAAACCACTGGAGATGAGGCTGGAAAAGAGGGTCAAAGCCACTTCTTGGAGGGTTTGGAAAGCCAGAGTTGGGAGTGCAGACCACAGGAGGATGGTCGGCAAATCTGAGCTGTGTTTTAGGGAGATGCATCTCTGCACTGAGTGTGGACACTGGAGGCTGAAAGGCCATTAGAGAGCCCTTGTGATGGTCCAGGCAGGAGGTGGTGAGGGCTGGAGCTGGGGCAGGAGCCCTGTGGATGGAAAGGATGTTGTATTGATAGAATAAGAACTAGCTGCTGTTAACAAACAAACCCCGAAGTGTATAATGGCTCTAATATAATAGAAGTTTGTTCCTTATTTATGTAAGCTCTTAAATGGCTATTCCTAGTCTCCTCAAGCATTGATTCAGGGACCCAGGCTCTTTCCATGTTGTGGCTTCACCATTCTTAACAGCAGCTCCAAGCTGGCACAAGGGTAAAGAGGAACAAACTCTCTGACACACAGATGAAAGTTAGGTAAGAACTACCCAGAGACAGAGTGAATGCAGTGAGAGGAGGGGAGGAGCCACAGAGAACTCATGGGCGATGAGAGTGTGGTGGTGCCATGAGCTGGCCTGGGAGCTGATGGATGCAGGGAATTGACAGACAAGGACACCTGGGGTCCCATTCCCATTTGGCCCTGGAAGATCATTTGGAAACAGGGTGGCCATTTAGAATCCATGGGCCATTCTGGTAACTGGGAAATCTTAACACCTTCTCAGCAGCAAGAGGCATGCTCTGCCCTGATCAGGACTTGATGATTCCTTAGGTTCCTGCATCTCTCTGGGTGTTACTTGGTTCTTGGTCCCCCTGACGCATGCTCAGCTCTTGTTCTATGTCTCAAGGTCAGACTCCAGAAAGGGATGGCCTGTGGGGCAGAGTGTCCATCCTAGGTGACAGATCGATGTGGTGTGTGGCTGTCTGCTCTTGGGTCAGGCAGTCAGCCTCTATCCGGTCAGCTGTGCTCGGGGGCAGAGTCACGTGGTGCCAGCATGGATGCTCACGCCCTTGGCACAGCTCTGAGGCTTGGCCAGTCCTGTTAGTACACTTCCCTTCCTTAAACCTCTATCTTCTTATCCTTAAAATTAAGGACTTGGACCCTGATGCTTACAATTCCTCCACATTCTGTGCTGCGTTAGCCAGGGCAACACTGTAGTGGCTGCAGCAAATAAGCCGGCACATTGCTGGCTTATCACAATAGACCTTTGTTTCTTGCTCACGAACAGTTGGTGTAGAGGACAGCTTCCTCTACGTGGTGGCTCAGAGACCCAGGTTTCTTCCATCCCGTTTCCTTTAGGGCCTTTGAGTCCTAAACCAGTAGGTGGGGAAAAAGAAGCCAGAAAAGACACACTTGCGTCTTAACTGTCTTGGCCCGGAAGTAATTCACGCCACCTCTGCTCACATTCCATTGGTGAGCTTTGGTCCCGTTTTTTTGTTCTGAGACTTCCTGCTGGGCTGGGGAGCACGGCCCCTGGCTGGGCAGATCCTTGCCAGCATCAGCCTCACTTTATGACCCGGGAGCAGGAATTCCTGGTGGACAGCTAGCCAGCTCTGCCACGTGGGTGGGGTTTGGTTTTGAACTTGTCTCCAGCCCCTTCTCCCTGCAAATGGCCTTGTTTCCGAGGAGATACCTGAAGCCAGTGGTCCTGGTTTCCTAATTTATTTCCTTGAGGCAGAGTCCTACTTTATTGCCTGTAATCATTTTTACAGCTAGCTGAAGGGGCCTCGACTGCTGGGCGGAGCTCCAGTAGCTCAAGGAGCCAGTGGCCACAGCCAGCGGGGGCTGGAGGAGACAGAAGGGGTCCCGGAGGGAGGAGGGAGGGGGGCAGCTCCTGCTTCTGCGTGAGGAAGCCGGAGAAGGGCGGGAGAGCAGAATAGCCAGCAGTGTTCCCAAACAAGGAAGAAAGCCACCCGCTTGCTGTCTTTTCTCTGGTAAATATTTGACTGGATGTTTGCCTTCTCCCTGAGTTTTTTTTTTAGGTGCTGTGAAGAGAACTGGCCAGAACATCAGAATATCAGAAGCAGTCATCACCAAGAGGCCAGAGAAGCCCAAAGAACAATCCAGAGAAGCAGGCTGCCCACCGGGGCTGCAGGCAGCGCGTGCTTTTCCAGCAAGATGCTTTTCCCAAACGCAAGGTGAGTCAGAGTCAGGCTTAAGACAAGTCATGCTGGACAACCACGTGTTCCTGCCAGCTGTCTTCTATTTTTTTTTAATTTTTAAAAATTAAAAACAATTTTAACTGAAGTATCATTGATGTACAATACTAGTTATAGGTGTACAATGTAGTGATTCAAAATTTTTAAAGGTTACACTCCATTTATAGTTATTATAGAATATTGGCTGCATTCCCTGTGCTGTACAATATGTCCTTGTGGCTTATTTTACGCCTAATACTTTGTACCTCCTACTCCCCTACCCCTGTCTTGCCCCTTCCCTCTCCCCACTGGTAACCACTAGTTTGTTCTCTATGTCTGTGAGTCTGCTTCCTTTTTGTTATATTCACCAATTTTTTGTATTTTTAGATTCCACATATAAGTGTTTGACTTTCTCTGTCTGACTTGTTTCACTTAGCGTAAAGCCCTCCAAGTCCATCTATGTTGTTGTAAGTGGTAAAATTTCGTTCTTTTTTGTGGCTTAGTTCCAGTCCATACATTCCATTATCTGATCATCTGTTGATGGACCCTTAGGTTGCTTCCTTATCTTGGCAATTGTAACACTGCTATGAATATTGGGGTGCATGTATCTTTTTGAGTTACTGTATTTGTTTTTTTCAGATACATACCCAGGAGTAGAATTGCTGGGTCATATGGTAGTTCTGTTTTTAGTTTTCTGAGAAACCTGGCAACTATCTTCTTTACTGTTGGTGATTCGTGGAATTGGGAGGAAAGCATAGTTTAGCTAATTTGTGGGCAGCTGACACAGAGGAAGGAACTATGGGTTGGCTCCCGAGTCACTGAAAATATTTCTGTTCGTCTTCAGTTTGGAGTGGAGTGGGTAGGACTCAGACATGGTGTTAGAGGACCTGGGTTTGAATCCTGACCCTGTAGTTTCTAGCAAATCTTAAAGCCTCAGTTTCCTCATCTGTTAATCAGGTGTAATAACCCCTGTCCTACCTAACCCACAGCTTTGTAAATACGAGAGGAGAATGTGAAAGGACTTTGAGGGTGTCCAGATGTCAGTGTTACTCAACCATTTAAACTTGAACACTTCATCTTAAATGATCCCAGAGCTTAAAAGGCTACTCCAAAATAGAACCATCACTTTCTGGTGTCCTAGTGTTATCTGTTTAGACTTTCGATAGATGTGATTGTTGGGGGTGGAAAAATAATTTTGCCTCTACCCTTCTAGATTCTTGACTGAAACACCCCTGTGATAAAAAGATTAGCAGGAGAAAAACAAACAGAAGTTTAATAACATGTACACCTCCTGTGTACATGGGAGGTACCCAGGAAAACTGAGTAGCCCCCCCAAATGGCTGAAGCTGTCACCTTAAATAGCACCTTCAGCTAAAGACAAAAGAAGATGTTGGGGGTGGGGAGTCAGTTATAGGAGGTTACAGGAAAAGTACAGTAAACAAAGGTAAGGTCGTTATGCAGATTTAAGTCATTGTTTTCTGCATTGGTAAGAGTTTCTAGAGATGGGGTCATCTTACCTTGTCTACCTTATCTACCATTTTTGGTACAGTAAAGAAGATCCCAAATGTAGATTTACAAGTGGAGATTTCCCCTGTACCTGTAAATGTCTCCTACAAAAGGGGAACTTCTGCTCAATTTTCAAAGCTTCTCGTCTGCCTACAGTTTCTTAAAAACAACCATCTTAAAATAATCCTTATGCTGAAGAGGCGCATCTTAGGGTAACAGATTCTGCCTTCCTTCATCCCACCTTTGAAGCGTCTCAAACAGTTTCACAGTCCAGAAGCTGAGCTAACAACTTGCTTCGTCTGACTGAACCTGTCTCAGTACTGAGACTCGGTTGGTTCAGTTAAAGAGCTGTGTCTTGTTTTAGGAGGTGGTCTCACAGGCGGGTTCCCAGAGGTAGGCCTGTGTGGTGCAGGCAATCAGGTATTTCATAAGAGGCATTTCTATGGAAACAGAACACCAAAGCTTAATAGTTGGAGCAGACTCTTAACCAGTGTGTGAGCCCAGAAGGCAGCTGGTCAAGAAAATTTCTAGGTGTTAGGGTCAAAAACATCTTTTGCAGATTGAATGTCTCTGATGATGTCATCAGGTGTTCAGGTACACTTTCTGAGTGGCCCACACAGCAATAGGCACAACTATTGTCTCAGTGAGAGCTGGTGTGATGACTTCTCTGAAGTTTACATCAAGCCATTCACGTTCAGTTTGCAGGGTTTCGGGGAAAAAGGCAGCAGCTTTTGTTCTTAGTGATTCCAAGTCGAAAAGATGGGAGAAAATGGGAAACATTAGTTTGGAGATTTATAGCCAGATACTTGAGGAAACTGAAACTCAGGATGCAGTCCAGTTTACAGGTGAAAAAACGAAACATCGAAGACAATTAACAGAACTAGAATCTAATATCTAGAAGTGTGTATTATAGTTTCTACTGAAACATAATTTTTCTAAAATCACCCCATTTCTATCAAAGATAGCCAAAAGAAAACTAATTTGTTCACAAAATAGTCTAGTTTCAATGAACTTGACCCAATTATTTACATAGGTTTAACAAGAATAGCAATTGACGTTATAGGCTCTTTTAAATCTTCTTTACTGGAACTTTTCATAAGGAATCACAGACTGAACTTTTAAAAGCGTCTTGAGCCCAGGAAGCCAAGCCAAAGACTTTCCATCACATTTTGCCTGTAATACTTAGAGATTTAAGTTAATTCCTCTCTTCTTGAGGTCCCCCAAATATCCTGAGGCTCCTGTACCTGCCAGGAAGTGACCTTCCTTTCTCACCTGGTAAGGCTGTCAGGAATCCTGTAAGCAAGGTACCAGGCTGTTTTTCCAAGGGACTCTATTGTCTCTATAAAGTCAACCTTATTTACTTAAAGTTGTCTTATCATATTGATTCTATGCATTTTCTCAAATCTGACATTCCAGCCAAAGCTTTCAATGTTTCCAACTGTATCCTGTTACAAGGAGAACAGATTCTTATTAACTTATGTAAATAAATATAATGCCATAAAGAACATTCACTAAGCTTCAAAATTCTGGAGGGATCAGGTCAGGAGAAAAAGTAACTGTTTCATCTTTATTCACAAAGGTATATTTTGCCAAATTGCTCTAACTCCTAGGTAGCTTAAGAGGAAAAAGTTTCCTTAATATTAACATTAAAGTAATTAACCTGAAAAAAAAAAACATTAAAGAACCAGCAATGTTTCAGACAAAAAGTCATAAAAATTATCATCATCCCCATCAGTTCATCCAGTCTGTTACTGATTCTTGTTCTGCTTGAATCCAGTTTTTCCATCAGTTCTGGAAATTCTTAGACCCAGTTCAGTTTTATGATCTTAGAGTAATCAGAAGCCTGTGCTTGCCAGAGTCCTTTCCATGAATCTCCTTGAATATGAAGCACACTTGCAAACACTTTTGTAAAAACGTCAGAGTAAAACCCTATCTTCTGTGAATGACAAAAGACTTAAAATGGCCATGGTTAAAGATCTGATTAAGGTTCATTATAATGCAATTGACAAAGAAATTTGGTTATTTCTGTAACAGACATTTTAAGAATTATATAACTAGAATTATGACTGATTATACCAGACATCAGAATTTTAGGAATTTATGCAATTTCCGGAACGCTTATATACCTATACGAATACAGCATGAAGAAAGCCTAGTATTACTTCTTATTTGACGTGCTTCCCATGTAATTTAACATGTCAATAAGCCTCTGTCTCTCTGTTTTTAAGGAGAAAGATCTTTTGAGATGTTCCAAGGGCTCTCTGGAAAATCCCAAAGTGACTTCTATGTCAAGAAGACTTTAGTTAAAGTTTGATTTGGGGAAGTTTGTCAAAAATATCAAAAGGTTTAGACACTTGACTAAATAAGGATCGCAGGTCACTAAGAAACAATACTTAGTTATCTGTTTAACCAAAGTGACAATAAAAGTTTTTAATAAAAGCATTCCGTGAGATTTAATTGGCTCTGTGGAATTGCAAGAATGATCACTGACAAATAGAAATGGTTACATAGTTGTGAGCAAAAGTTAGCTCTTTTAAAATTAAATGATTCCGTTCTCTTAAATAATCAAAGATCTGATTAAGATAACATGAAGCACCGGGAAATTATTTTGATAAAACACAGAACCTTTGCTTTCTGGACGGATTACTTAACAGGTGAAGAAAAACCTTTCACAACTTCTTATCAGGAGAAGACCAATAAATAGTCCAATGAAACTTTATCCTTTTAACAGATAAAGGGAGATGATCAAGGAGACTGTGTGACAGTTCCAGAAAGACAATGAGGGCCTGAGCTAAAGAGTTTCCAAATGTCCTCACCTGCTGTCTGTCCATCAGAGCAAGGCCTGGTGTCCAGGAACACTGCAGTGCAAAGACTGCAGGTGTCAGGAGTCAGAGACCCTCAGGGAGGCACAGGCTCTACCCTAGCAATCACCTCGTTGTCAAGTTATTGTCGTTTTTTACACATAGCTAGCTGAGACCCTTGAGTGAGTTGTAAAATTAATTTCGTGATTATGACCAGCATTTTACAAAATTGAATGGAGAACAAGATGAATAGGATTGAATCAAATTATAAAGGTACCGGAGATCACTGTGCATGTTCAGGTTATTGTTTCATGAAACTTTTGTTTTGCACACCCACATGTCTGAACTGGGTTGTGACTATAATGTGTTTTTGACTCATAGTCACAAAACTAAAAAACACGGATCTGATCCAGCCTCCTCATTTGCAGAGCTTTTGAAGAGGGTTAGAGTCAGGCACTGGCCCCATCCTGTATTCTCTCCACTAAATTTGTCTTTCCCCTAAAGCATGGTTTATACTGACATAGGTCTCCAAACTCAGGCATCCACATTATTCTTGACCATGCCAGAGCCAGCGTCCCACCTTGCCAGTGCCGGGATGTGTGTAATAACTCACTCCCTGAAAAAAGTCTGCATATGTGTGCGTAAGTTTAACATGGTTGTACTGATAGAACAGATGTATCACACACAGCTTACAAATAATAAAATATGCAATGATCATTCTTGCAGATTCCACAGAGCCAATTAAATCTCACGGAATGCTTTCATTGGTTTTTGTGGAACTCTTGTGTATGTAGCCAGCCAGCTCGCAGTTGACCAGTGAGCATAGTTTTGCCATGAATGTTGGTTGATATTTTTATTTACGTTCATGAGTAAGACAAACGTGAAACAGTGGAGGTAAGGCTAAGTCAGAACTCCACTCATTTGTCAATTGCCGGAAACTACTTTTTGGATGAATGGGGTAAGAGTTTTAAATTCTGAAAGAATATTTCCTCTTTTTTGTTTTTTTTGCTATTCGCAATGTAACGGCTACAACGTACGTTTAAATTTAATCTGTCTCATTAACATTTTGTCTATAATTTTCTAGACAATCAGCGGAACAGTAAATTAAAGCCTGATTTGTAGTGCTCACTCATTTCCCTGGTGTAAACATTCTGAGGCCCAGTAGTAGCACACACCATAACGTAGCATCTTCATTGGGCAGATGTAACAGATGCAAATAACCCCAAGAGCATAGATCATAGCAAAAGGTAGCAAAATGATTAGGAAGTGATGGGTTTTGAGGCTTTACTACCTTCTTTTTAACATAATTTATTTAATTATACACTTACATAATTTTACACTTACATATTAATTATAGACTTACAAAATTATACACTTACATAATTTTTTTTGCCAGTGGTAGTGTTTAACAACTGGGTTGCAAAATTCCTGATAATGTGACATCAAGTCCGAAGCTCAGCCTGAGCACACTATTATGTCTGCCTCCAACCCCAAGGCAGGGTTGTGGGAGGCTGTGTATTAGGGGACTGATGGGATTCACAAAGGTGGGGCAGGGCTGGGTCAGAATCAGACACCCCAGCACACAGGCTGCTGCGTTGCTGGAAGCATCACATGGATGGGCACACACGCACGTGCATATGCACGCACACACACAGACATACACACACACGCACGCACCACACACACCTCTTCCTCCTTCCCAGCCTCCTTCCCGGAGAACTGCGCTCAGTAGTGGGAACCAAGTTCCCTTCTGCTGCTCCCAACGTGGTCAGTGCCCCGCTCACTAAGCCCCCTGAGCTGGACCTGAACTAGTCCTGGACTTTGTGATGTTTTCTGCTCACTGGCTGCCTCAGGACCTCAGCTTCCTGAGGGAAGTTCCCGTGGAAGTTAGCAAACAGGTCCTGAGCCTGGCTGTGCCAGGTGCTGGGCTGGACTTGGGATCAGAGATGAGTCAGCCACAGCCCAGAAGGTCAGTGAACGCTAGGAGCTCCATGTGAGCCAGCAGCGGGGGCTGGGAGGATGGTGATATGCGGGGGAGCCTGGCTGCCAGCCTCGCCTCCTCCAGGGCAAGTTAGGAAGCCTCTTCTGCCTTTCCTGGGGCTTCAGTTCTTCATTTGGAAAAGGAGGTGATACAATCTACCTCACAAGATTCTTGTAAAGATTAAATAAGGTAATACAAATTAGCAAAATTCCCTGGACATAGTGACACACAGTAAAGAGATGTCATCAATGAAAGCTATTGTCATATGTTTAACTTATATAGAGTGATAATGTTAGGAACAAAGGAAGTAGAAGAATTGTGGGAGCACAGAGACACCCCACCACACCCAGCAGGCGATCAGCATGGGGGTGTTGGAAAAAGTTGGGAGTGCGGATAATCTATGCTCTAGATGCACTGGCTGTATGTTGCTGCTTGGAGTTGCCCACACATCTTATTTTCAATCTCTTTTAATTAATGAAATATTTGTAATTAATGCTCTATACAGAACAGATCTTGTATGTTTTCACTTTATGCTGATTCATGGCAACTTCCCTTCAGAATGGCGTTTTATTGCTTTGGGACAACATCCAGTCTTTTCCCTGGTTACAAAGGCAGCCCCTGCATTCATTCAGCCTGTGTTGATTGCCGCCTGCTTTGTGTCAAGCACTGTTCTAAGCAGCTGCACAAAATACATCTATTCACTACCCTCATTAATTTCAGAAAAAAATCATTCTTAAAATTTGGAATGACCTCAAATCCCACTACCCAGAGATTACAACATTTCACAATTTGGGATCATATTACCTTACTATTTTCTTTCACATAACAGTATATTGTAAACACAGTTCCAAGCTATCGTCAGTGGAAAATAGGATTTTCTTCATTTTGGGGGTGCTGTTCTGCTGCTGCCCTGTATGTGCTGTTCACCCCTCAACAGATCTGTCCCACCAGCCCTGGGTCCAGGATGCAGTATGAGTCTCAGAGACTAAGAAGTGTGTCTCTGTGGCCTTCTAACGTGGGTTGGCTTCAGTGCCTGCTTCATCCGTTCCCAGCAGTGGCTGCTGGAGTGAAGCATAGCCCAGGGGACCAGACTCTGTAGCCGTGGACCCCTTATTTAGAGAGTGACGCTCCCCGCCCTCACTGAGCTCACCTGTTTCTTGCTGCTACCAGACTAAGTCTTGGCTCAGGCCTTCCAAGCAGGTAACAAGCCCGGGGGCGAATCTGTGTAGGCAGGGTCACCCGGCCAAAAGAGTTCCATGGGTCTGTATATACTGATGTGAGAAATTGCCTTTCTTTAGTAAATGAAATTCCTTTCCTTTATTGATTAAATGAAGAAATCAAGCTTAGTCTAATCCCATTTTTGCTTAAAACTACAGGTTTTAAACATGAATAATTATGGAAGGAGAAGGGGCTTTTAGTTACTACTTTATACGTTTGTAAACATTTTGAATGTTTTCTGTGAGCATAAATTACGTTTAAAATGTTATACACACATATGAGGAAGGGAGGCAAGAAGGAAGGGTGAGAATCTTAGCATTCTATAACATGTCTTCAGACACCTCTCTGGTTATTTCCTTAGTGTGTAATTTTTTAGTAGAATTCCTAGAAATGGAATCACTGTATTTGAAAGTTTCTTGGTATATATTGCAAAATTAATCCTCAGAACGGTTGTACCTCCTTATGCTGATTGCCAGCAAATGAATACCGACGTGTCTTAACCTTCAGTAATTCTGGATAGTATTGTCAGTAATTCCCACTTTAATAGTCATTTTTGTTCTTGTGGTGTTTCAATTTTAATCTTTTAAGACATTTTTAAAAAAACTGAAATACAGTTGAATTACAGTGTTTCAGATATTCAGCAAAGTGATTCAGTTATACATGTATGTCTATTCTTTTTCAGATCCTTTTCCATTGTAGATTATTACAAGATATTGAATATAGTTCCCTGTGGTCCTTGTTGTTTATTTTATATATTGTAGTATGTATCTATTAATCCCAAATTCCAAATTTATTCCTTCCTCTTTCCCCCTCTGTGGTAACCATAAGTTTGTTTTCTGTCTGTGAATCTATTTCTCTTTTGTAAATAAATTGATTTGTATCATTTTTTAAGATTCCACATGTAAGTGATACCATACGATATTTGTCTTTCTCTGTCTGACTTATTTCACTTAATATGATAATCTCTAGGTCCATCCATGTTGCTGAAAATGGCATTATTTCATTCGTTTTTGTGGCTGAATAGGATTCCATTGTATATATGTATCACATCTTCTTTATCCATTTATCTGTCGATGGACATTTAGGTTGCTTCCATGTCTTGGCTATTGTATACAGTGTTGCTATGAACACTGGGGTGCATGTGTCTTTTCGAATTAGAGTTCCTTTCAGATATATGCCAGTGGGATTTCTGGATCATATGGTAACTCTATTTTTAGTTTTTAAAGGAACCTGCATACTGTTCTCTGTAGTAGCAGCACCAATTTATACTCCCACCAACAGTGTAAGAGGGTCCCCTTTTCTACACACTCTCTCCAGCATTTATTATTTGTAAACTTTTTGATGATGGCTATTCTGACCAGTGTGAGGTGATACCTCATTGTGGTTTTGATTTGCATTTCTCTAATAATTAACATATATATTAGCATCTTTTCATGTGCCTGTTGGCCATCTGTATGTCTTCTTTGGAGAAATGTCTATTTAGGTCTTCTGCCCATATTTTTATTGGGTTGTTCTTTATATATATATATATAGAGAGAGAGAGAGAGAGAGAGAAAGCGCAAGAGTGAGAGCAAGAGAGAGAGGGAGAGCATGAGAGCGAGAGACCAAGCGAGCTATTTTAGCTGTTTGTATATTTTGGAAATTAATCTCTTGTCAGTCACATTATTTGCAAATATTTTCTCCCAGTTTGTAGGTTGTCTTTTCATTGTGTTTATGATGTCCTTTGCTGTGCAAAAGGGTTTCAGTTTAATCAGGTCCCATTTGTTTATTTTTACTTTTATTTCCATTACTCTAGGAGACAGATCCAAAAAAATATTGCTGCAATTTAAGTCAGAATGTTCTATGTTTTCCTCTAGGAGTTTTATAGTATCTGATCTTACTTTTAGGTCTTTAATCCATTTTGAGTTTATTTTTGTATATGGTGTTAGAGAATGTTCTAATTTCAGTCTCTTTTGTGTAGTTGTCCAGTTTTTCCAGCACCACTTACTGAATAGACTGTCTTTTCTCCATTGTATATTTTTGCCTCCTTTGTTGTAGATTGATTGATCATAAGTATGTGGGTTTATTTCTGGACTTTCTATCCTGTTCCATTGATCTGTGTGTCTGTTTTTGTGCCAGTAACATACTGTTTTGATTACTATCACTTTGTAGTATAATCTGAAGAGAGGGAACATGATTCCTCCAGCTCTGTTCTTCTTTCTCAAGATTGTTTTTACTATTCAAGTTCTTTTGTGTTTCCATACTAATTTTAACCTTTTTTGTGCCACTTCTGTGAAAAATACCATTGGTAATTTGATAGGGATTGCACTGAATTTGTAGATTGCCTTGGGTAGTATGGTCGTTTTAACGATATTGATTCTTCAATCCAAGAACATGGTATATCTTTTCATCTGTTTGTGTCATCTTCAATTTATTTCATCAATGTCTTAATAGTTTTCAGAGTACAAGTCTTTTGCCTCCTTAGGTAGGTTTATTCCTAGGTACTTTATTATTTTTTTTTGATGCAATGATAGATGGGATTATTTCCTTAATTTCTCTTTTTGATATCTTGTTGTTAGTGTATAGAAATACAACAGATTTCTGTATGTTAATTTTGTATCCTGCAGTTTTACCACATTCATTGAGGAACTGTAGTAGTTTTCTGGAAGCACCTTTAAGATTTTCTATGTATAGTTTCATGTCATCTGCAGACAGTGGCAGTTTTACTTCTTCCTTTCCAATTTGGATTCTTTTTATTTCCTTTTCTTCTCTGATTGCTGTGGCTAGGACTTTGAAAACTATGTTGAATGAAAGTGGCAAGCGTGGGACTCCTTGTCTTTTTCCTGATCTTAGAGGAAATGCTTTCAGCTTTTCACTGTTGAGTACGATATTAGCTGTGGATTTTTCATAAGTGGGTTTTATTATGTTGAGGTATGTTCCCTCTATGCCCACTTTCTGGAGAGTTTTTAATCTTAAATGGATATTGAATTTTATCAAAGCTTTTTCTGTGTCTATTGAGATGGTCATATGGTTTTTATTCTTCAGTTTGTTAATGTGCTGCATCACGTTGATTGATTTGCAGATATTGAAAAGTCCTTGCATCCCTGGGGTAAATCCCACCTCATCATGGTTTATGACTCTTTTAAAGTATTGCCGGAGTTAGGATGCTAGTATCTTTTGAGGATTTTTTCATCTATGTTCATCAGTGATATTGGCCCTTGATTTTCTTTTTTTGTGACATCTTTGTCTGGTTTTTGGTATCAAGGTGATTATGGCCTCATAGAATGAGTTTGGCAGTGTTCCTTCCTCTGCGATTTCTTGAAATAGTTTCAGAAGGATAGATGTTAACTCTTCTCTAAACATTTGGTAGAATTTACCCATGAAGCCATCTGGTCCTGGACTTTTATTTGTTGAGAGTTTTAAAATTACTGATTCAGTTTCAGTACTGGTAATTGGTCTGTTTATATATTCTACTTCCTCCTGGTTTAGTCTTGGAAGATTATACATTCCTAGGAATGTGTCCATTTTATCGTTATATAGTTGCTCATAGTAGTCTCTTATGATCCTTTGTATTTCTGTGGTGTCAGTTGTAACTTCTCCTTTTCCATTTCTGATTTTATTGATTTGGGCCTTCTTCCTTTTTTTATTGATGAGTCTGGCTAAAGATTTATCAAGCCAAATTCCTAACAGTGATCCTCAAGGCTAAAGGGTCACTGACCGCAGCAGTGACTGATGATGTGAATGTGTTCTTTGGCTGTTTTTCAGTACCAGGCAGCTAAATGGCACCTGTACCAGTTCAGTGGACATGGAGCTCTTCCTCCATTACTCCCTCATCCCATCAGTAAGTTAAGGCAGGGGAGGGGCAGGGAGGGACAAGGAGGGTATAGAAGGAGACCTGGGCTGCTCCCATACACAGGCTCCCAAAGGGGTCTGAATAGGTCAGCAGAGACTTGTTTTTTTACATTATGCACCAAAAACACAGGCAGAAGAAAGCTTTGAAGACCCCAAGAGTCAGGGACACTGACTTTTAGGGGAATAAGAAAAGGCTTTTCTGAGGAAGCGGTGACAGAGCTAAGGTCTGTTGGAAGATGTAGTAAAGAGCATTTTGGGCAGAAAGGAGAGTACACGCAAAGGCCCTGTCGGGGGAAGGAGCGTGGGGTGGAGGGTGAGGAGCTGAGGGGGCCAGAGGAGCTGGAATGGAGAATTGAGGTGGAGGTATCTGGAGAGGTGAGCAGGGCCAGGGCCAGTCCCCTTGTGAAGGAGTTTTGTCCTTGTTTTAAACACAGCGGGAAGTAATTCGAGTGTTTCCAGCTTGGGGTGGTGGGGTCAGATTTATGTGTTGAAACGATCACTCTGGTTGCACTGTGGGGATCAGGTTGGAGGCAGGCAAGAGAGATGGCAGGGAGACCAATTGGAAGATGGTTGCAGGGGTCCGAGTGAGGTAGTTTTACCTCCTCCTGGATGATGGTGGTTGACTTGAGAGTTCAGGTGGTAAAAGCAATAGGACTTGGTAATGGGTTGGATAGAGAGGAGAGGAGAGGGAGAGGCTGAGGGTGACTCTTGGGTTTCTCACTTGCACAGCTGGATGGATGGTGGTACCGGCCATTCACTTGTTAAGGGAAATTAGAAGAGCTCCAAGTTTGGTGTGGATGAAGGAACAGGGCAGAGAGGAAAATTATGAGTTCCATTTAAGACATACTGAAGTTGAGATGCTTTCAACACATTCAAAAGAATTGCCAATCATGTAGTTGAAAGTACAATTCTGGACCAAGTCTGGGCTGCAGATTCAAGTTTGTGAGTCTCCTGTGTGTTTGGTGGCCCCTGAAAGCATGAGCATGGATGAGATTGCCAAGAAAGAGAGGCTTGGAGAGCAAGAGGAGTGGTCCTTGGACTGAACCATGAGGAACTTCACATCTAGTAGTTGGGTAAAGAATGATCCAGCAAAGGAGCCTGAGAAGTAATGGAAGAAAACCAGCAAAGCGTGGTTGATGGAAGAGTAGCGAAGAGGGCGTTTCTAAGAGGAGGAAGAGGTCAGTGCTGTGGATGCTGCTGAGAGGTCAAGCAGAGTTATCTTAGAGTTTACATTCAGATTGAGCAACAAGGTGGTAATTAGTGACTTTGGCCAGAACTGCTTCTGTGGCATGATGAGGGTAGAAGCCAGGTTAGGGGGTTGAAGAACAAGTGAGAGATGAGAAAATGGGAACAGCAAGTGAGTTCATTTTCAGGAAGTTTCTAGTAAAAGAAAGTGAGGAAAGGGGCATCAAGTCTATGAGAATATGACTGAATCCACAGGAGTAAGAAGCAAAGAAGGATCTGCAACCTGACAGGTAGTACCTCTTTTTTACAGATGAGAACACTGAGGTTCAGAGAAGTTGTCTCCCTCCCAGCCAGAAAGTGGGAGAGAATAGATTTGAACCCACGTCTGTTCAGGGCAACACAAAATATTCTGGAAGCTCACGGGTGCATTCAGCCAGCTCCCTGAGTCTGGAGTTTGAGTCCCAGATGCTCTAAGCATTCTTCTCACCCCTACACTTTCCATTAACAAGGGCACTGACAGGCTGAGGATAAATATCCCTCTGACAGACTCATCTTCTCTTTCTACAGCTTTTCATCATTTTGGTCTTGTCCCTTCTCCAAAGACAAGAGCACTGTAGGCAGAGAGATGACACTTCTCACCTTCTGGGGAACCACTTTGGAATGATCATGTGAGTTGAGCTGAGGTCCATCACTTCCGCTTGGGGTACAAATGGGGCCCACACCATTTGTAAGGCCAGGACAGCTCCCAGTTCCCTCCCCACGCACCTGTACCCCACCATGGACAGCCCTGCCCCTCCTTGCCCTAGCCCACCCAAAGCTCAGAGTGCAAAATTGGCTTCCAAGCCATTGTGCTCTCAGCACCCAAAGCTGCCCAGATGTACTTAAGACATTTCAAGAAGGCTCAGCTCACTATGAGAAAGGCCTGCCCACACTCAGCACCATGGCTTCCCCAGGAAGGAGCAGGGAGAGTTCTCTGTCTCTGGTGGCAAGAAGCTTTTTTGCTGGGATGGAGGCAGGTGTCATGCCCCAGGAGAGCCTGCTGGGCCAGGGAGCTTTCAGGGCCCTTCCAGCTCTGCCAGTCTGAGTCTCTGCTCCCCTTACATTTTCCCTTGAGTTGTAATTGTTCATATCTCTGCCTAATCACCTTCTAATTAATAATAGTTATGATGCAGTTAGCA
Source organism: Camelus bactrianus (assembly GCF_048773025.1). Classification (NCBI taxonomy): domain Eukaryota; kingdom Metazoa; phylum Chordata; class Mammalia; order Artiodactyla; family Camelidae; genus Camelus; species Camelus bactrianus. Next base: position 47,855,395 of record NC_133542.1, read on the forward strand.
TCTGTCACACACTGACTGTGACCCAGGCACTGAGCCATTTGCTTTGCCTACATGACTAGGATGGACCCCAGCATGGCAGAAGTTGCTATCTTCCTGTAATGGATGAGTAAGCTCAGGCTCAGAGAAGTTGAGTAACCTGCCCAAGGCCACAGAGCTACCAGGCGACAGGAGTTTTAACCCAGGTCTCGTTGCTGTTGCTCTGATTTCCCCAGTGTCATAACCTCAGCAGACTCATGGATATGAACATGCTGAGATCTCAGCCTTGGGCTCTGGAGAAGGGAGGGGAAGCCAGGATGTCAGGGCAGAGGCTAGGGGTGACCCGGGCTTCAGGGTGAGAGAAAAGCCAACGGCGATGTCCAAGGACCACATATACCAGCTCCAAGTAGCAGACGTTCTGGATCCCGCCCATCAGAGCAGTCAGACCCCAACTGCCAGGTCTAAGCACATTGGCTGAAGCACAGAGACTGAGGCTGGTGGATAAAGAAGATCTGCAGACTGTCCTGGGCATTTGGATATAGGGCCTAGTGCAGGAGTTCGTAAAGTGAGACCCCTATATGCATCGTGTTAAACTGCTTTGAGTTAAATGGATAATGGCACAGTTTGCTTGCTCTCTGGTCACCCTCTTATCCAAACCCCTGCTTTTCTGAGTAGTTTTGGCTCACCCCTTCACTCATGAATACCCCCTCGCATGTGCGTGGCACTTCATAGTTTATAAAGCAGCGCTTCATTTGCCATCCACAGTGTTTCTGTGATACGAGCAGAGCTGGGGTGTCATCTCTGTTCTAAAGATGGGTGAACTGAGTCTCAAGTAGCACTTAATTCCTATAGGTGGGATTGATTGGAATCTAATTCAGTTCAACAAAGTGCGTGTCCATGAACGTACAGTGAGCACCTACCCTTTTCAAGGTCCTGTGCTAGGCTCCCACCCCAGAGGAGTTTATGGTTCACTAAATGAGCAATCACTAAAGCCTAGACATGAACTTGGCCCTGAGGAGCCCCAGGAAGGACCCAACTTGACATGACTTTCCAGAACAGAATTTTAACAGCTAACTGGCTCCTGTCCTCAGACAGAATAGAAGACCAGGCATCTGACTGGCTCATCCAAAGTCCAGTCATCACCCATAGTCCAGTCAGCTGTGGCCAGGAAGGTGTGATCACATCTAACCAGCACAGCCAGTGATACACAGACCTTCTCAGGGATATTGGAAAGAAGAACTCTCATAGACCATGGCCAGGGGGTGGGGCAGGCACCTCCACTGTCTGGGACATACTTCTAGTTTTGGCCCCCAAGTCATACTGCCTGTGTCTCTTGTGGATGAGACTCATCCTATTTCGCTTACTGTCATGGCTCCTGATGTCCTTCCTGTGTCCCCTTAGACTCAGAGCTTCAGTACCCTGAAGCCATGCCTAGCCCCAGAATCAGCACAGAGGGCCTCAGGATGTGTCAGCTGAAATGAATAGTCCACCGCCCAAGAATCCCCCCTCAGAGTGGGGTTGATACTTGGAGGTGAACTGTGGGAATGAGCCACCTTTTGGTTTCACGCGTTGCTTCTCTGACTCACAGACCTCTGGACTTCGTGGGCACTTTTAGTAACCGATGGTCCTATGGAGTCGCCTTTGGGGCCACAGCCAATAAGGTCATGTTCTTGTTCTCAGAAGGCTACCAGCCCCTGCAGGTCCCGCAGTGGGCCCAAGGTACGTGGGCTACCTCATACCTGCTAGGAATTTTGCCATGGAAATTCGTGCTTTCAGAGACCTCATGGCAGGGGTTCTCTGGGATCAGGGGATGACCTTTGTGGATTGTAAGTCACCACCACAATCAAGATAATGAACCCAAGAAGTTAACCTTTTCCCCATTTTACTCTCTCCCACCCCTATCCTGTCACCACCCCCCATCCCCAGACAACTATATAAATGGAATCATCAGAATGAACTTGTGATTTTTTGTGTGCGGGAGGGAGGTCTGTTTTCTTTCACACAGAATAGCGGTTTTGAGATTGACACCTATTAGCATGTATCAGAAATCACTGCTTTTTCATTTCTGAGTAGTGTTCCACCATATGGAGATAACAACGGTTTGTTTATCCATTCACCTGGTGATAGACATTTGATTTATTTCCAGTTTTTGGCTATTGCAAGTAAAGCTGCTATGAGCATTATGCACCTTTATGCATTTCTATTTTTCTTGGGTAAATACCTTTGAGGGGAATGGCTGGATTATATAGACCATGTAGTAGATCATACTTTTTAAGAACCATCAAACTGTTTTCCAAGCTATTGTTCCGTATTAGATTACCACCATTGGTATATGAGAGTTTCAGTTTCTCTGTGTCCTTGACAACACATGGTCAGTCTTTGTTCATTCCTCCTGTGTCCTTAGTGCCTAGCCCAAGACCCAGCTCAAAGCAGACACTTAGGAAAGGCCACCTTGTCCAATTAGATTTTACTGGATCCTGTTAGATCATCTCAGAGCTAGTCAGTGGCAGCATTAATATTATCATTGTCTTGTGTATAAAGTACACATCAGTTTGCAAGAGGTTTTAGAACACAGCACATCGCTGCTTTCTGTGTTGATGTGGGACACTTTATGGTCCTTTACCTCTCAGTGATTTTTGTTTGTTTATGTTGTCTGTTTCTGCCCAACACACTGTGAGCTAATCAAGGGCAGGGACCAAGTCTTCATCTCAATAGTGCCTGGCATGGAAGAGGTACCAGAAAGGGTCTATTGTGTGCATGCATGAAAGACATTCCCTGCATTCTTTCTTGGGCTGAGCTGGGCTTGTCCACTTACCTCCTCGAGTCCTGAAGTCTGTGACTGCAAGTCACATGAAGCCCCATAGCTGCCCTGGGACTCCCCCGAGCCCAGGAGAAGAACTCACAGTGTCTCTGGTCCTGTCTCTCCCAGCCTTTGTGCTTCTGATTGGAGGCATCGAAGTCGGCCTGTCCCACTTCCCCTTCTTTGCCTGCCTTTCCTCGGAGTTCCGGCTGGTCAGCTCCATCCTGGGCTTCAGCTACTCTCTCACCTGGTAAGATGGACTCTGCCTGCCTGCCCTCCTCCAGTTCCTTTGGCCGTGGCTGAACTCTGGACAGCGGGCTGGAGGTGACCCGAGAGCTCTCCTTGGAGGGCACCTTGCCCAGAACTGAGGGAGGGTGGGCGGAATGACTGGTCCAAGGTCCCACTGTGGCCTCTCCTTGGGGCTGCACTTGAGGCTTCAGAAGGTCAGGCCAGCGTTCTGTCTGCTCCATAGGAGGCTGCTCATGATTAGAATATTCCCAGAAGTTAGGGTTGTAGGAAAATTCATTTCTGGAGGCCTGGGAACCAGCCCTCCTAAGAAGGGTGAGGAGGGGGAGGTAACTCCAGGCTGATGGGATCTGGGCTATTTTCACAGGGGCTGTGCCGGGAAAGACCCTAGGGCCTCAACCCTATTTCTGTCCTGCAGGTTTGCTGTCACTGTCCTTCATATCACACAGTGTCCTCACGGGCAGGTGAGTCCCCGCCTAGCTGTGTTTAGGGTGTTCAGTCCTATCACCATGGCCAGCTTGCTGTGTGACCTCGGACAAGACTTTGCCACTCTGGGCCTTAGCTTCCTCATGTGGACAGAAGGGGGAGCTGGGGCCATTCATGATTCTTCCATTGTAGAGCATCATATGTTCGTTAGCTCCTCATTCACAGAAGTTGTTCTCTCAGCTGATGCTCACAGTGGCCCCTCAACATAGGGAAGCTCTCAGCAAACCTGTTTTACAGGTGAGGAAACTCAGGTGCAAGTATATTATATAACTCTTGAGAAGCAGCAGATTTGGGAGGTGAGACCAGGTCTGGCTGACTCCAAAGCTCATTTCTTTCCACACCTTCAAATAGCCTTAGTTTCTCTGTCTGTAAAATGGGTGACTCGGACTAGATGAATCACTTTTCCCTTTGCCATGCATTGTCTTTCTCAGAATTAGAGGAAGCTGGTTCATCTGTACCCCAGGTAAAGGAGTAAAATGAAAGAGGGGTGTCACATTGCACCTAGAAGTGTTACTAGGCAGGTGAGGGGAGTACAAGAAGGCCACCTGGGCCAGGAGCCCACGGGAGCCTTGCCAAAGCCTTTCCTGGGCTTTGGTAACTGTGGAGGATTAAAGGGTATAATAAAGAGAGTCTGGGAGAGTCAGATTAGAAAATGAGACTTGGAGGCTGGGCCTTCCCTCTGCATCTCTGCTCTGGATGCAGAGATGAGATTATTCTGTCAGATTTTCCAGATCATAGGTACTTTTTTTGGAGTCTTGGAGAGCTTTCAGTCTTCCAGTGGGTTTTTTTTTTTTTTTGAAATTCTAAATATTCATGGTGAATTGAGGGAGGGGGCAGGGTCTCACTTGCATGCTGAGAATCACTAACACTAAGAATTGCTGTATGCTAGGCGTTTGGTCTAGGCTCTGTCCCGATCACTAACCGGAGAATCCTCAAGACATTTTGGAGACAGTGTGTCAGTGCCATCCCAGTTCACTGCTAGGGAAGCAAGGCTCAGGGGCTAACATGACTTACTAGTTAAAAATCGTGGCCTGGAATCCAGGGACTGGCTACTAACCTCCAAGCTCTGAGAGAGTGGGCCCTGGTGGCCGCGGGCTGGGGCAGGTGGATTCCTTTGCCGGTGGCCTGGCCCTGCCCACCTAAAGCCCGTGCTCCGTGCTCTGCTTCTGTTGCAGTTTGTGGGGAAGTATGAGACCGTCATGTTCTACTGGCCCTCACTGCTGTGCCTGGCCTTCCTGCTGGGCCGCTTCCTGCTCATGTTTGTCAAGTCTCTGAGGGTCCACCTGGGCTGGGAACTCCAGACGGTGAGTACTAGGTAAAAACACTGTGTGTGTCCTGACAGGTTACGTTTTCACAACAGCCTTGTGAGGTAGGTCCTATTGTTATTTCTCCCATTCTGCATTAGGAAACTTGGACCCACAGATGTGAGTTGCAAACCCAGACAGTTTATTTGTTGAGGCTCTCTCTCACCCACTGTGCTTCGTTTTCTGGTTCCTTATGGTAAAAAGTTAGGTGGTTTGTATGAGATCTTTTTTTTTTGCCTCTTGATGTAGGCATTTACTGCTGTACATTTCCCTCTTAGAACTGCTTTTTGCTGCATCCCATAAATTTTGGTATGTTGTTTCTCTATTTTCATTTGTTTCAAGACATTTTTTGATTTCCCTTTTGATTTTTTTTCTCTGACCCATTGGTCGTTCAGGAGTGTATTGTGTGTGAATTCCAGTTTTCCTCCTGTTACTAATGTCTAGCTTTATAGCATCGTGGTCAGAAAAGATGCTTGATATGGTTTCAGTTTTCTTAAATTTAAGACGTTTTCTGGCTTAATGTATGATCCATCCAGGAAAACGCTTTTGAGAAGAATATATATTCTGCTATTGTTGCATGGAATGTTCTATATATGTCTGTTTGGTCTATAGTATTGCTCAAGTCAGCTGCTGCTTCGTTGAATTAGCTATCTGTTGTTGAAAGTGTGGTGTTGAAGTCCCCTACTATTATTGTGTTGCTGTTTATTTCTTCCTTCACTTCTGCTTATATTTACTTTATATATTTGGGTGCTCTGATGTTACATGCTCATATGTTTACAGTTTTTATAGCCTTTTGATGGTTTGACCTCTTTATCATTATATAATGACCTTATTTGTTTCTTGTGATAGTTTTTGACTTAAAGTCTGTTTTTGTTTGTATAGCCATACTTCTCTATTTTGGTTGCCATTTGTATGAAATATCTTTTTCCATCCTTTTACTTTCAACCTGTGTGTGTCTTTAAAGCTAAAGTGTGTCTCTTGTAGATTGCCTATCTGTGGAATTTTAAAAAATCCATTTAGCCACTCTGTGTCTTTTGATTGGAGAATTTAACACATTTGCATTTAAGGTAATTATTGACAGATAAGGACTTAAAACTGCCATTTTGTTCATTGTCTTCTGACTTTTGTAATTCCTTCTTCCTTTCTTGCTTCCTTTGTGATGTGATGATTTTTTGTAGAAGTATGCTTTGATTCCTTAATCTTTTGTATATGTAATGTTTTTATTTTTATATTATATAAAAATTTATATTGTTTAATATGTTAAAGATATAATTTATTAATACATAATATATAATAATGTAGTAGTTTATATTGTTTAACCAGTAACAAATCATTATAGTTGTAGTTGTTTTTCATACTCTTGTCTTTTAAATTTTATACTAGAGGTAAAAGCGATTTATGCTCCACTATTACAGTATTAGAGTATTCTGAATTTGACTATATACTTACTATTATCAGTGATTTTTATACTTCCATATGTTTTCATGTTGCTGATTAGCATCTTTTTATTTCAACTTGAAGAACTCACTTAAACATTTTTGGTAGGCAGGTCTAGTGGTAGTAAATTACCTCAGTTTTTGTTTGCCTGGGAAAGTCTTTGTCTCTCCTTTTCTGAAGGACAGTTTTGACAAGTGGAGTATTCTTTGTTGACAGGTTTCTCCTTTCTGTGTTTTGAATATATCATCCCACTGTCTCCTGGACTGCAAGGATTCTACTGAGAAATTCCCTGATATCCATAAAGGGGTCCCCTTGTGTGAAAGAAGTCATTTTGCTCTTTGTACTTTCAAAGTTCTCTCTTTGTCATTGACTTTTGATATTTTGATTATAACATATCTTGATGAAGACCTCTATGTATTCAGTCTGTTTTGGATTCTTGGGGCTTCGTGGATCTGGATGTTTGTTTTCCTCCCCAGATTAGGGAAGCTTTCTGTCATTATTTTTTAATATAAGCTTTATGCCCCTTTCTCTTTCTCTGTTCCTTCTGGTACTCCCCTGCCTCATTTCCCTGCTCCCAGCTTTCCCCAGAGTGTTCAGCCATGCTGACCCCCTCAGTGTTCTGAGTGGTGTGATACAGGAATGGACCTGCTGGGCGTGACCCACAAGGCTCGGGAAGCTGAGCCCTTACTTCACTTTAACTCTCCCTCATAGGAGAAATTGCAGGCTAAGAGGGGCTTCTCCCTATGCACTGAGCTATACTGCTTTGGAGGAGGAGTGATGTTGGTGAAGTGAAACTGTTTTTCTTATCCTTTTTAATGCAACTATTTTGGGGTTTTTGCTTGACTTGAGTGCTGTAAGGTGAACTCCCCTTGGGCCCAGCTGGACACTTGGATCCCCTCAAAGATACTCTCCTCTGTGAATGGTGGTCAAAACTAGTGTTTCTGAGGGGATATGGGGGCTGGAACCTCCTACTTCTCCAGCTTGCTAATGTCGCTCACCAGGCAGAGTTCTAACCAGATCTTTTGTACTCTTCCCAACATCTGCGATGTATAAGATTGCATCTCATAATCTATAAAATTTACATATTCAGTTTATGGGCAAAAAGAATGACTATTGCAGAAAGCTCATTACACTTGGAGAAAACATAAATACTGCAAAATAAGAAATGAGCAAGAGAAATTCCTACGCATAAAAAATAAAAACCTGGGAATTGAGGTGTTTCATCCCTGAAACAATGTTTTGGACTATGATGAGAAATCACCAAATCTCAAAGCAAAAAAACAACTTCACAAAACCATGGCTGGTGTGAGCAGTGAGTCACAGACCCCTAGCATTTCTTGGAAGCAAGTGCTTGCTAAACAGATGGGTCCCTACTGTCTCTTCCATAAATGACAGGTGTCTGGGAATGGCTCAACCCTGAAGAGCAAGTTTTACCTCAAATCTTGGCCTCTGTGGCAATAGCCCCTCAAAGAGACCAAAACCCTAACAAGAATTTGTGAGCCAAAGCATAAACCTCTCTCCTTTCTCACAGGAGGAAAAGCCTTTCCTGGAAGCTCACCAGGCAGAGCATGTTAAGCAGCTCCTGAGGAAGCGGCCCCGGCAGTAAGCACAGTTGTGTTGGTTTTTCCCCACCCCAGTGTTTGCACCAGTATACATGAGCCCTGACAGTGTCAGAGACCCAGAGGTGACTGGAAGGGCACTCTTTGAGATCTCTTGTTTGCTAATAGCAGAAACTCAACTCAAACAGGATTAAAGGGAAAAAGGAAAGTTATGGCTGTACATAATTAAAAAGTCTATAGAGTTTCAGACACAGGTGGATGGGGGCTTAATTGATCCCATGAGAACTCAGTCTCTTTCCCTCCTCTCTCAGCTCTACTTTTATCTGTGTTAGCATCATAGTTAGGTAGGCTTCCTCCCCATGCTGGCCCCCAGAACCTCTAAGCTTATACCCTCCTGGTTTAAGCTCACAGAAAAGAGAATTTTTCTTTCTAATAATTCAAACAAAAGTCTCACGATTGTGTTTCATTGGATCACATTGGACCACATGCCATCCCAGAACCAGTTACTATGGTTATTGGAGTAAACTGATGGTTAGACCTGGGTCACATGTTCACCACCAGAACTAGGAAGTGGTTCCGCCTCACTGAACCACCAAGACTGGTGGTGGGGAAGAGTAGATTCCCTGAGAAAAACTGAGGTGCTGTCACCACTAAAAGAGGACAGAGCTCTGGCTAGGCAAAAATACCTGGTTTTCAGTGGTCGTTCTGGTCACCCTACCCCTGCCACTATGTACAAGGGGATAATCCCCAGAAAAAGGACATGTCTAATCAAGGTCATATGGTGGCAAGGCTAGCTCCTTGGTTGGAACTACGTTTGACTACATATAGCAGAAAATGCACAATAATCCTGGTGCAAATAAAAGAGAGATTTCTTTCTCATGTAAAAGAATCCTGGAGGCAGGCAGTCTGTACTAACCGCAGACTACCTACCATGGCTGTTAACCCATTATCTGTCTTTCTACTCCAGTAACTTAGTCGTTTCCATCATGAAGGCTGTCCAAGGTCCCAGATAGATACTGGGGCTCCAGCCTGGACCAGCCGCCATGACTGCCTTCAGATGGCAGGGGGGAGAAGAGAATGAGGGTAAAAGGGACCCTCCCAGCTGTGTCACTTCCATCTGACCAGCCTTTCCCAGGTCCCACACCACGACCTCTGTCACACCTAAGTGGCATGTTTAGTCTTGGTCACTGTTAGATGTGAGACAGGACAGGAACTATAGCCTTTTATTTGGTGAATTGCTGTACTGAATTAAACTGAGTCTCTGCTCTTAAGAACAAGGGGAGTATGAAAACTGTGGAATCTATCAGTGCTGTTTTTCTTCACTAAACTCTAAGATGAAGAAGGAGATATGATGTTATTTTCAGGAGAATCAAGCCTTTGTTTACCAACCACAACCTGTCTTCTCTTGGTGTTTATCCATTCAGAGAGAGAAAAAACTCTTGGTTCCAAACCAAGATATATGAGTGGGACCCCTGCTTTCAGTTCCCGAGCAGAATGATTGGAACCACTGTGTTGGCTTTCATCTGCCTTTACCTTGTAAGTAGATCTAAGCAAATCCTTTTCTACTTTATAGATGGGATGGGGTGGGGCTGGGATAGTAGTTGTTCTGTAAAAGCTGGGTCAAAATTGAGTATCTGTAAATCAAAGAAGTACAGTTCTTTGACTCCACCATTTTGATTTCAAGGACACTTTTACCCACGTGGTGTATATTATTCATAAATATAATCAAATTATTTATGGAGACTTCCAGTTGCCACTTCCATATGTAAAGAGCTTGCAAGCTGCCACACCATATTAACAACAAGTAAAAATCTGAACAGGCTGAAGAATCAACAACTCTTTTTGGATCCCTAAGAGAAGTGAGGTCATGTAGCAAACCTTTGCCCCTAAAATTAGAGAGATGGACAGGATCATGACAGAATGGAGCAGAAACCTCATGGGAACCAGTGCTGAGGTAGGAAAATCTGAACCATAATCAATGCCATCAATCAGTTGGGTATTTTGGACATCCATAGAGTACTTCACCAACAATAGCAGAATACACAGTCTTCTCAAGAGTATCCAAAATAAACTGTATCCTGAAACATAAAGCACACTTTAATAAATTTAAAAAATTAGAAAGCATACAATGTCTGCTCTCAGACCACAGTGGAATTAAACTAGAAATAAGTAACAGAAAGATAGTTGGAAAATCCCCAAACAGTAGATATTAAACAGCACGCTTCTAAGTAATATATGGGCCAAAAAAAAATCTTAAGGGAAATTAAAAATAACTTGAACAAATGAAAATACAACTTACCAAAATTTGTGGGAGGCACCGTGCCTAGAGGGAAATTTATAGAATTGAGCATATCTATTAGAAATGAAGAAAGATCTAAAATTAATTATTATCTAAACTTACACCTTAGGAAACTGGAAGGAAAAAGAGAACAAATTAAATCCAAAGTAAGCAAAAGAATAGATGTAATAAATATTAGAGCAGAAACCTATGAAATTGAAAACAAAACCAGTAAAGCACAGAATCCAAACATTTCATATGGTCAGAGTTATCTGGGGTAAAATGTGTGAGTCAAAAGCAGAGTCAAAATGGAGAGATAAAAGTGGCCAAGTTGTCTTTTGCACATTTTAAATGTACTAGGGTGATACCTGTATAAACTAATCCTGTGATCAAGTTTTAAGTGAACGTATTAGGTTATGATGACCTAAACTCCCAAAGTTCAGTGACAATACCATATATATTTTTGTCCCAGTAACAATGTTGAGTGGCTGTTCAGGTTTGGGAGGCAGCAGTCTTCCATGTGTTATTCTGTAACTAGTTTCTTTCATCCTGCACCTTCATCATCCCTGAGAACCCTCACCACCTGCATTCAGTCAGCAGAAGGGGAAAGCGTGTGGAGAAATGCACATGGGAGGTTTTCAAAGGCCATGTGGACCCAGAACACATTCCTTCCACTCTTCCCATTGGCAAGAATGTTGTCATGTGGCCACATCTAACTCAGAGGAGGCTGGGAAGTGTAGTCCAGCCTCGTGCCCAAAGAAGGGAGAATGGATTTTAATGTGTCCATTAAACTAACTAGAGTCCTCTGCAGCAGTGAGTCACTCAACTGGCATTACTGTGTTTCTTAAATCATTATTGGTTGTCTACTCTATGCCAAGAACTTTGCTAAGACCTGGAAGAGAAGAGAGAACTGAGTCAGCAGAGTCTTGGCCTAGGAGTAGCCCAGGGTCTAAGAGATAAGATATGGTATGAAGAACTGCTGTCTAAAGAGAGAAAAGGAAAGGTAATGGTGCTCTGGAAATTTAATGAATTACTCTGGATCAAGAAGATACCTGAAGATGGGTGTATTTGAGCTCCACTTCAGAGATTAGCAAGGTTTGGTTGATGTAGTAAAATGGCCTCAGGAACTCTAGACGCAATGGCGTGATGATGGGGGCATGATGGCAGGATGATGGGGGGTTAGGAGGGGAGCAAGCATGACATGCATACAGAGACCAGGACCTTCTTCAGTTTGGTCATTGCCAAGATGCAAGAAGGGCAACAGTGAGAAATGTGGCTGGAATTGTCCCCAAGGTCACCCCTCATTCAGAGTTAGGCATACATTTCACTCAGATTTAGTTACTGTTTGAAGACTTCCTTGAGCCCTTGTGGGGCCTTGTCTTGTATGCTGTTATGTGAAGGACAGATTTTAGGGTGACTCCTGTCTCCAAAGAAGTCACAATCCCATTCATCTCAGGATAGCAAGTGTCCAGAGTCTATTTCAGATGAGTTTTGAGCTGCAAAGAGTTTTGACCTTGAAATCAAAGAGAAACCCATATGTTATTCATATACTGAGCTAGACTCCGGTGAGACCTTGAAACATTTTCTCTGCGTCCCCAGTTCATTGTCATTGAGTTCTGCATATTTGTGTGTGTGAGAGATGAGCTGGACGTGTTTGAAGGTGAATTGGAGAACTACGTTGCCTCTGTGAACCAGACGGGGACCCTGACCCCAGTCCTTCTGCAAGTGAAAGAGCTGATTAGCGTCATCAAAGGTAAAACCAGCCTGCCACCTTTGTTCCTGCACCTGTGTGGGAAACAGAGCGGGACTTGTGACTGATGGCATGTGCACACCTATAGTAAGCATTGCTGCCAGTCTTGGTATGACATGCATTACAATTGTTCTATGCCTCCCTGGGTTGATTGGAAAGAAAAAGGGATCAGAACACAGGCTGTTTTGTTAAAACCTCTTTGGGGCTGAATCGAACATGCCTTGATAGAGTTTTCTCATCTTAAATAGCCTATTTTGCTTGATGCCAGTGGAAACAACTAAGGTTATCATATCTTTTACTTTATAAAAGATAAAACAGTAAGTCTTGACTTTTTGTGATTGTATGAAAAGTTTATTTACATCATTCAAATTTAGTTTCTGCTTAGTTCAGGCTGCTATATAACAAATTACATAGACCGTGTGGTGTGAACAGCAAACATTTACTTCTCACAGTTCTGGAAGCTGGGAAGTTGAAGATGCTGGCAGATCTGGTATCTGGGGAGGGCCTGCTTCCTGACTTGCAGGTGGTCACCTTCTCTTTGTATCCTTGGAGTGCTGGAGAACAGGGAGGGGATGCAGGCTCTCTCCTGTCTCTTCTCATCAGGGCACTAATCCCATTGTGAGGGCTCCACCCTCCTCATCTAATTACCTCCCAAAGGCTCCACCACTAAATATCGTCACATTAGGGATTAGGGTTTTAATACCTGAACTTTCTGGTGGGCTGGACAGAGGGCCAGGGGGGTACACACATTCTGTCTGTAGCAGTCGCTTTACCTTAAAATAGCAGCTTTCTTTGAAAATGATATATTCCAATTACATGTTCACTGTCCATGAAGGGAGGAAAGTTCTTCACTGTTCCCTGCAGAGAAAGGGCCTGCACAAGATGCTAGGATAAATTCTGTCATTGGACGAGTTAGGTCCCTTCTCTATGCCTCAGTTTTCTCATCATTAAAATGGGGCTTGGATAAGGGTACCAAGTGGCTTCCAAAAGCCTTTGTAGCTCTGCCCTTTGATGGCTATAAATTACCAGATGTTTTTTAAGCCATGAAACAGGTGATGCAGATAATATATTTCACTTAAGACTCACAGGCAAGTAAAATCAAAGCCAGAGGGGAATAGATCTACCATGAATTATTTGACGAAGAGTTTCTTACGAGTACGTGGCATGGAAGGTAACCTTTTGGGTGAACACTAAGGCGGATACTGCTTCTTCCGTATTGCCATACTTTATTGTTGCCCTTGAATGTTTTTATTCATCTTTACTGTAGATTTATGTTCAGCCTGATGAGTCCCTTACTATGATACTCAGCGAGCATATTCTAGTATTTAATTTAATAATCCTCATTTTAAGTCATACTTTTGACAATTCACATTTCTACACCTCTTCTGGGAAACTTTTTAACACCAACCTCAGTTACTTGGTCTAGGGGGATTGTAGTGACTATTAACCATATTCACCTATTTTTTATCTCCTCTTTGTTGTATTTCTCACATGTTTAGACACTTTAAGAATTGAAACATAACATTTCCACTTTGTCTCCATCTCTTCCAGCTTTGAACAGCTACCCTCTTGCCAAGAGAGACTCTTAGGCTGAACATGCTTCACCTTTGGGATGATAAAGGCATTAAATTAAAGGCGTACAGTTGGGTTCTTGCTGCTGGCCTAAGCAAGTCTGCACTCACTCTTGTTGTGGCCAGACTTCTCCCATCCTTTCCTCCCAAGGATGTCTCCCCGGCATCCCCAGGGGTGAGACTTATGGCGCTTTACCTGCATCCTTTGTGCTGGTGAAGGTTTGGGGTACAGCAATTGCCTAGTCCTGTTGATGCTGGGATAAAGACATATTTAAAACTTGAAAGGAATGGAAATCAGCTTTCTTTTCCCTTCTTTCAAAAACACCTTAATGAAGATGTAACTCACATATCATACAATTCACCCATTTAAAGTGTACAGTTCAGTGGGTTTTTTAATATATTCTCTAGTGGTGCAACTATCACCACAATCAAATCTAGAACATTTTCATCACCCTAAAAAGAAATCATGACCATTTTCAGTCACTCCCCATTTCTCCTCAACTCTCCCAGCCCTAGATACCCACGATTTTCTGGCTGTATGGATTTGCCTATTCTGGACATTTTATATAAATGGAATCAGACAATATGTGGCATTTTTTGATTGGCTTCTTTCACATAGAAAGATGTTTATAAGGTTAATTATGTTATTGCATGTCTCTGAACTTCATTCTTTTTCATTGCGGAATTTTATTTTGTAATAGGAATATACAACATTGTATTTATCCATTTATCTGTTAATGCAATTTTGGGTTGTTGCAACTTTGGGTTGTTTCAACTTTGGATTAATATGAATAATACTGCTATGAACAGTCATCTATAAGTTTTTCATATATTTATATATCTTCAGTATATACCTAGGAGTGGAATTCTGGATCACATGGTACCTTTGTTTAACTTTTGGGAGGATTTGCCAGACTATTTTCAAAGGTAGATGCATTACTGTGTATTCTCATCAGCAATGTATGAGGGGTCCAATTTCTCCATATCTTCACCCACATTTGTTAGTATCTGCCTTTTCTATTGCAGCTATCTAGTAACTGTGAAGTAGTATCTCATTGTGGTTTTGATTTTCATTTTCCTGATGGCTAATGATGTTGAGCATCTTTTCATGTACTTATTGACCATTGTACATCTTCTTTGAGTAATCTCTATTTAAATTCTTTGTCCATTTTTAAATTGGGTTATTTGTCTATTTGTTATTGAGCTGTGAGGGTTCTTCATATATTCTATATACAAATCCTTTATAAGAGATATAATTCACAAGTATTTCTTTCTGTGGGTTGCCTTTTCACTTTTTTGATGATGTCCTTTGAAATACAAATATTTTTATTTCGAATGAAGTCTAATATATCTTTTTTTTCTGTTATCACTTGTGCATAGCTAAGGAACCAGTGCCTAACCCAAGGTCACAAAAATGTACTCTCATATTTTCTTCTGAGACTTTTTTTTTTTTTATCATTTTAGCTGTTACATTTAAGCCTATGATCCATTTTGAGTTAATTTTTTGTATATGGTGTGAGGTAAGGGTCTAACTTCATTGTTTTGCATGTGAATATCAGACCCCCCCCCCAGTACCATTTGTTGAAAGGCAGATTCCTTCCCCTTTAAATTGGCTTGTCAGTCTTGTTGAAAATACATTAACAATGAGGGTTTACTTCTGGATTCTCAATTTATTCCATTGATCTACTTGTCTGTCTTTATGGCAGTACCATTCTGTCTTCATTACTGTAGCTTTACAGTAAGATTGAAATCAAGAAATGTTAAGTCCTGCAATTTTGTTCTTCTTTTTCAAGATGGTATAGCCTGTTCTGGGTCCCTTCATTTTTATATGAATTTTAGGATTAACTTGTGCAGTTATGCAAAAATTGCATTGGAATTTTGATAGAAGTTGGGTTGAATCTGTAGATCTATTTAGGGAATATTGCCATGTTCACAAAGAACATCCAATATATGAAAGTGGTGTGTTTTTTCCCATTAATTTAGGTCTTCTTCAGTTTCTTTCAACAATCTTATAGTTTTCAGTGTACAAGTTGTATACTTCTACTAAATTTATCTTTAAGTATTTTACTCTTTGTGATACTATTGCAGATGCAATTGTTTCTTACTTCGTTTTCAGATTACTCATTCCTAGTGTACAGAAATACAGTTGATTTTTATATATTGGTCTTGTGCCTTGCAAACTTGCTGAACTTGTTTATTAATTAGTTTTATTTTTGTTTGTTTGTTTATTTGTTTATTCCCTAGGATTTTCTATACATAAGACCATGTCATTGGTGAATAGAGATAGTTTTATTTCTTCCTTTGCAGTCTGATTACATTTTTCCTGCCTAATTGCCCTGGCTAGACCCTCCAGTACAATGTTGGATAGAATTGGTGAGAGCAGACATTGATTTTCTTGTTCTTGAACTTAGGGGGAAGCAGTCAGTTTTTCACCAATTAAGTATGATGTGAGCTATGGGGTTTTTCAGATGCTTTTTCTCAGATTGAGGAAGTTCCCGTCTATTTCTATTTTATGGAGTGTTTTTAATTATAACAAGGTGTTGGATTCTCTCAAATGCTTTTTCTGCACCTGTTGAGAATCAGCTCATACAAAAGCTTTTACTTCCTTCCCTCTTTCTCCATCCCTCTCTCACGAGCACACAGAATCACTTGGAAAGCAAATTAGATACGAGATGTTAAAAACATACTGAAAGATGGACAAATGAATAGTTGAGACCTCTGATTCCAGTTACTCTGGCACATGATGGCTCTTTACTGGAGACGGGTAACCCCACCCCAGAAGGGGTGATTAGAAGTTCAAGTATTAATGATGTTTTACAAGGATGGAGGCTCCCTGCAATGTGTACACTCTGTAATTACCTTCTGTGGATTGAAAATACTAATACCAAAGGAAAAAATTATAAATATGCAGGAAATAAAGGATATGAAGGTTGTGTGACTAAAATGAAACAGCCATATAAGCAAAACTTTACTTACACAAAAGTTGTGTTAAAGGAAGTACAATCGACTTTGTCCAGACCTTTCTGTTGTGAGTTTCTGCATTTTAAAAATAGTTTCTGGTGCATCTTTTGAAGCTTCTCAAATCACCTTTTCTGTTCCAGGAGTCTGGGTGGTGACCATTTTGCCCGCCTCTCTCACGTGTGTGAGCTATCTGTTTCACATCTTGGCATGTTACAGGTAAGGGGGTTCTGGGAGTCATTTGTGTGTCTTCAGCCAGGAAAGCAGCTGACAGTCTTTTCTCAGAATTCCCAAGCAGTGCTCTCAGAGCCCAAACTGGGAACAGCAGTATATACAGGGTCCAGGGACAACCACATTAAATTAGTAGTAAAAAACAAAAACAGACAACAAAAAACTATTGATTTGCGCTTCCACTGTAAGCTTGACATTGTGATTAGTTTGGTTTTCATCGCAACCCTAAGGGGTACTTTTGTCTCCATGTTTACTGCTAAAGAGGCGAGACTCAACAAAATCACTTTACCCAAGCTATTAGCAGCTGATTATATCGTCTGACCCCTTCTGACCTTGTCATTTCTCATACACTTCAGAGTCTCTTTGGGTGTCAGACCCGCCTTGCTCTCCAGGACTAATCACACCAGGCTCCCAGCAGGTGAATCTGGCTCCAGGGGACATCACAGGAGATTGGGTCAAGGGAACCGGGTGCATCAGTCTCTAGAGCAGCAGTGCGGGAGGAGGGGATGGGCTTCAGTATGTAGCCCACATTTGCATGCAGATAGAAGTTGAATTTTCAGTATCTGTTCCTCCCTTTTCTCTCCATCTCTCTCTGCTATTGTCTCTGCCTGTCTCTCTGTCTCAGTCTCTAATTCTCACTCATGGGAAGCCCATGGCTGGTTCCCACCCCTCCATATCCTAACCCTGCCTTTACATCCTCCCCTTCTGACTGCCCAAAGGGTAGGTCTCGTGCAGATGGCATCCATGAGAAGACTCTCCTGGCACAAAGAGGGCCCAGCTCTCCATCCCATCCCAGCCCTGCCTTGCTCCCTCTCTCTGCTTTCTTCTCCCTGGACTCTGTGGGTGGACTGGACACAGCTGCCTCCCCCGTCCCCACCTGATGGAGGGATTTGTCTGCTCCTTCCTTCATTAGCCTACAAGCGGCTGGGAGATTCTCACTGAGGCATTTGACCTGCGGTGACGCAGAGCTGGCTGCATGGATGTGGGTGGAGGACAGCTGAGGGCACAGGGGTGAGAGGGCACCTGTGGTGGACTGGCCTCATTTCTGTCCAGGATGGCCCTTCCCTGTTACACCTGTCACCCAGGAGTGATGATCCCTGCCCTGCTCCTTTACAGGACCATGGGGCAGAGGAAATAGTGGATGAGGAAGCACCCTGCAAACTGGACAGCACCAGCACTGTGCCAGTGTTGTTATTTTTCTTAGAATTATTTCAGACTATACGCAAGCTCTTCTTTAAAAAAAAAAGGTAAAAACATGTTAGTGTAAAGTAAGTCTTCCTCCCATTCAGACTCTAAGCCAGGAGCTAAACATTATTATTCAGTTTCTGTGCCTCCTTCCAGAAATTTTCCCTGCACCATGCAAATGTGTCTGTGTGTTTATATTCCTGGTAACACTCTCTACTCTGGTGCTGCCAAACAGAAGCACAATGAAAACCACAAATGCAATTTTGTATTTTCTAATAGCCACTATTAAAAAACTAAGGGGGAAGTGAAAATCATTTAATAATATATTTTGTTTAACCCAACATAATAGAAATACCATCATTTCATCATGAAATAACTATACAAACTAACAATGAGATATTCACATTCTTTACTTCATACTAAGTTTTCGCAATTCAGTGTTCATGAAATGCAAAACAACCTGGAAATTGCTATAGGTAGGATGTTAAGGAAAAAGGACACAGATGTGAATGTGGACTGTGAACGAAACTATGCCAACCTAATCTGTAGGCAAAGGGCCAGGCCAAGACGGGCATGTGGAAAAGCATGCAGTGATTTCCTGGGGTGCCAGGATTGTGAGGGGTCATGGCCCCTTTTTCATTTCCCTTTACGTTGTTACAAGGTAGGCACTATCATTAAAAATGGTTTTCTGTTTTTACCTGTTTTATAATATTATTACATGAAACAATAGATATTCATTGTAGAAAAAATAAGAAAATAGAACAAATTAAAGAAGATAAAAGCTACATACACAGTCTCAATTATCACATTTAGTCACCATTGAGATTAGGTAGCTATATGTTATTTTTACAAAATGTTTTGGATTTGATTTTTAAATCTTCAGGGAAATGCTAATCAAAGCCACAGTGAGATATCACCTCATATCTGTCAGAATGGCCATCATCAAAAAGACAAGAAATAAGTGTGGGCGAGGATGTGGAGAAAAAGGAACCCTCATACACTGTTGGTGGGAATGTAAATTGGTGCAGCCACTGTGGAAAATTAGTGTAGAAGTTCCTCAAAAAATTAAAAATAGAACTACCATATGATCCAGCAATTCCACTTCTGGGCATTTATCCAAAGAAAACGAAAACACTAATTCAAAAAGTATATGCACCTCAGTGTTCTTTACAGCATTATTCACAATAGCCAAGCTATGGAAGCAACCTAAGTGTCCATGGATGGATGAATGGATAAAGATGATGTGTGTGTGTGTGTGTGTGTGTGTGTGTGTGTGTGTGTGTGTGTGTGTGTAAAAAGGAATACCATTCAGCCGTAGAAAAGAATTAAGTCTTGTCATTTGTGAAGACATGGACCGGACTTAAAGGTGTTATGCTAAGTGAAATGTCAGATGGAGAAGGACAAATACTGCATGATTTCATTCATATGTGGAATCTAAACAAAAGAAAACAAAACAAAAACAAAACCCATCGATACAAAGAACAGATTGATGGTAGCCAGAGGCATGGCCTGGATGACATGGGCGAAGGGGTCAAAATGTACAAACTTTCAGTTATAAAATAAGTAATGGGGTCCTGGGGCTATAATGTACAGCATGGTGACTATTGTTAAAAAATGGTGTGTTGTATATTTTACAGTTCTAAGAGAATAGATTCAAAGTTCTCATCACAAGAAAAAAAAATGTTTATAACTGAGGTGACAGATGTTAACAAGACTTATTGTGATCATTTCACAATATATACAAATATCAAATTATTATATTGTATGCCTGAAATAATCATGTTGTATGTCAATTACATCTCAATTTTTTAAAAAGTGTTAAAGTATTTTTAAGGCTAGTTAGCCCCATGCCATAAGCTGTGACCAGTACGGGGACTGAGCCATCTCCCTGCACGGGCCTCTCTGTTTACATCTTCTTATGAGCTCTGGTCATGGGTGTTACTGATCTCCCTCTTCTTCTCTAGAAAGCATATCAAGAGGTTGTGGGCAGGAGATAAACACTTTCTCCCTTTGAAATTCCATAATCCGTCCTCGTCGGAGAGTGTGGTAAGTCTGCAGAGGCCTCTCTCTCCCTGCTCCGAGGCCAAAGCCTGCTGTCCTACGCCTCAAACAGGGGCAGTGTGCTGGGGGAGGAAGGGCCCTGGGCTGGGAGTCCAGAGTCCCCAATTCTAGTATGTTCTGCTGCTAAGTGACTCGGGATCAACACTGTCCCTATTTAGTCCTCGGTTTTCTCATCTGTAAAATGAGGACAATCATGACGCCTGCCTTCGTGGGTTGGTGGGTGACCCTCAAATGAGACACGGAGGCTGGACTCGTGCATTAGAGGTAATCAGGGTTTCTCCCCTCTGAGACCCTTTTTTCTTTTTAAATCTCAGGTGGCCATTGCGCGGTACTCTGGCTGGCAGATAGCCTATATTCTGTGGGGTGAGTGTCACCACTCAGTTCAGCACACGTTCCCTGGGTGCTGCGGAGAGCCGGGGAGAGCCGGCTGTGGGTAGGGAGAAGCCAGGCGGGGCAGAAGCAGCCCCAGCTCTTCCTCGAGGGCCCTCTGGGAAGGAGCAAGAAACACAGCTCCTGTAGGTCCTCGTCACCATCTGTCCTGGGCCCATGGGGCGAATGTGCTAAGGGTGGTGTTGACCCAGAGGAGGAGGTGACTGTCCAGACCCAGGACAGGGAGTGAAGACAGGAGCTGGCATTTGAACTGCACCTGGCAGGGTGAGCCGAAGGTCAGCAGCCATGCCAGACAGAAGAAACAGCATAAGCAAAAGTGCCAGTACCTACGGTGGGAGGAGGCTAGAGGGGGGATGGCAGGGATGGACATGTGTGACCACTGGCTCCCTTGGCCCACAGGCTACCTCATCATCCACGTGATGCAGAGCCTGTGTGGCTTGGTGATCATGTACAGCCTGGTGCTGCCTGTCATCCACAATCAGGCCCTGAAGATGCTCCGAGGACTGGGCATCGGGACGTGAGTTGTAGGCGGGCTTCCTGTCAGTGCCTGGGGCCTGGGAGATGGTAGGCCCTCGCAGCCGCTGTTTGAGATGCCCCTCCCTTGCTGGGCTCTCACCAATCCCAGGACCCATGCTCTCAGCTCTGGCCCAAGGATGGGCCAAAATAGCAACTCACTCTGCTGGGAACCTTACAGTTTACAGAATGTTTCCACTCTCACTGTTCAATGGTGTCCTCACGATTGTGTCTGTGGGAGATACATGGATGTCCATTAATAGCTGGGAAGACTGAGGTTCAGGGAGGCGGAGAGGAAGGACAGTACAGTGGAAGGAGAGAGGGAATCTGAGCTTAGGTTTTAGATCAGCTGTGTGACTTGTGAGTTGCCTCTCTGAGCCTCAGTTTAGCCATATGGAAAGTAAAAGTGAATGCTAACACTGTCGAGAATTCACTATGCATATTTTCTCGTAAGGACCCTCTGAGGTTGAGACTTATCTTAGCTCCTTTTTTTCAGATGAGGAAACAGAGGCACAGAAAGGCTGAGCAATTTGTCCAAGGAGGAGAGGAGGCAGGATTGGGAGCTGGGGCATCTGAAACCAAAGCCTCATTTCACCACAACCCCCGATAGGGGACGCAGACACAGGGTGTGGTGCTCTCTGGGGACCTCCCTGCTCTGAGCTACTTGGATCCAAACTCACCTAGAGCCTCCTATGAGTCTAGGGGCAGCACCTGCCCTGTCCGGTTTCCCGTGGCCTTCATGAGCTCTTCTAAAAACCCCGTTCCGTTCTTTGATTCCCATGCCGTTAAACCACTCATCCCAGCTGCCACTTCTCAGCAAAAGGACATAATTAAACACTGGAGTTCTGGTCTGGAGCCAGAAGACCTGACAATGCAGCTTTGAGAAAGTCATCTCCCCTTTCTGAGCCTCAGTTTTCTCATCTGCACAGTGGGCATGAACATGCTCTGTAGGCACAAAGGGAAGAGCTCATGCTACTGTTGTCCGGAGGTCAGCCAGCATCTGTCTCCTCTCTGTCACTGGGCATTCAAGAAGGCTTGGGAAGAGTGGACAAGGCCACCTCAGGATGATCTCACTCTGTGTTTCAGCCTCACCATATCCATCGTCTTGGGTCTCATGATCCTGCAGGTATGGATTGCCGCCAAATTCTTCTTGCAGCCAAAGATGGGAACAGCTGACAAGCAGAAGCCCCTGGCTCTCAACAATAGGTGAGGGCACAGAGGGGAGTAGGGCACTGCAGGGCTTCAGCCTCAAGCCGTCTCTTTCCTTCCTCTTCACCTTTGACAGGTTCCTGGGTGGACTCTGCACTTTCTGAGACATGAGGGGCAGTGGTTCAGGACTGAGCTCTGGGGCCAAACTGCCTGGGACTGCATCCTGGCTCCTCCCCTTATGAACTGTGTGACCTCGTGTGACCTCACTCAACGTCTATGAACCTCTGCTTTCTCATTTTACAAATAAGTGTACATATCTCAGAGAAGTGTTCTGAGAGGAAAGGTATTAAGATATGAACTTAGAACAGTCATACCTGGCCCATGGTCATCCTTTCTAGTTCAGTCATTGAAGGACATTCACTGATAGAGGAGACGACACGGGCGCTGAGGGTAAAGAGGTGCCCCACACCGTCTGGTCCTCGGGGGCTGACAGACATATAGGGCCCATAGAGTCCAGCAGGTGTGAAAGCATTACAAGAGAAACTTGAGTAAGGAAGGAGAGGCAGGGGTAGGGGAGAGGAAGAGTGTTCATTCAGCTGCAGGGGGGCTGTCCGAGCTGAGGTCGGCAGGATGGTAGGATTCCTACAAGCAGCAGTGAGGCGACAGCATGGCTGCAGCTCCTGCTGCACAGATGCAGGGAGGAAGCCATGAAAAGGCAGGTCATGTTGGGAGAAGAGTGAAAATCCAATACAGTAGCATGCAGTGGCCTTAGATGGTGAGGGATGGGGTGGGGACACAGTGTGACAGTGCCAGAAAGGCCTGTTACAGAGGGCCCAGAAATTCAGTATGCAGAGTTTGGGCTTTATCCTATCACCAGTGGAGGACCACGTGATCAGGTGGTTATTTGGGAAATTTCACCTGCAG
Organism: Camelus bactrianus; assembly: GCF_048773025.1. NCBI lineage: Eukaryota > Metazoa > Chordata > Mammalia > Artiodactyla > Camelidae > Camelus > Camelus bactrianus. The sequence goes on from NC_133542.1 coordinate 47,878,213, forward strand.
GACTTGGAGTAGTTCTAACTGGGGGCAGGTCACTGTGCAACAGGCAGTGGGGAAGCCACACTTCTGCTGTAACCTCGAACCCAGCTGTAGCCACATGAGGTTTTTTCTTTCTTTTTTTTTTGAAAAATGAATTAAGAATTTATTTTAAACTTAATTAATATTATCTGAAATTTGCTACATACATACAAAAAACTAATAGTCAAGAACACAAGAAAGAAGCAGTTTAAAGTGAACTATTTTACATAGTTCTAGTTTGTTTAGGCAGAAAAACATCAATTTTGCTTCTCTTTGGGTTTATCTATTCTGGATATTCTTTTTTTTAATTTACATGTATGTATTGTTCTTTGTTTCTAAGAACAGCTTAGAGCTTTAGCATTTTATTTTTTTAACTTTTTTTATTGAGTTATAGTCATTTTACAATGTTGTGTCAAATTCCAGTGTAGAGCACAATTTTTCAGTTATACATGAACATACATATATTCATTGTCACATTCTCTTTCACTGTGAGCCACCACAAGAGCCTGCATATATTTTCCTGTGCTACACAGTACAATCTGGTTTATCCATTGTACATTTTGAAATCCCAGTCTGTCCCTTCCCACCCCTCTAGAGCTTTAGCTTTTTAAACTTACATAGTTATCAAAGGAATAAAGCCAACCACAAAATAAGAATCAACAGAATGCAGTAATCCAATCATAAAGGACAGTCAAATGTGCTTACACAAATTCAAGACACATGAGGTTTCTTATCATACAGGAAACCTCAAAACCACAGGGTCCTGTGAAACTTTGCAGTGCCCCCTGACATTCAGCCTGCACTGGGCTCAGTGCCCTCCACGCTATTTCTCAGCCAGTCCTCACTCCAGCTGTTAAGTGGGGACAGTCAGCTCCTGCTCACAGCAAGAGTTTACACAGCTAGGAGATGGGAGGTGTAGGACTCGACCACAGGTCAGCAGGGGCCCTGAGCCCACCTACCTAGCCACCCTCTCTCTCACTGAAACGTGCCGCCCCTCCACCTGCTTCCATTTGCAGGAGAGCATTCCACAACTTCAACTATTTTCTGTTCTTCTACAACGTGCTGCTGGGCCTGGGCGCCTGCCTCTCCAGACTTCTCATCAGCTGCATCCTGGGCACATGGCTGATTGCTCGCATCGACAGGACCATCCTGCAGAGTGGCTATGAGGGAGCAGACATGGGTACGTGGCTCCGCACCTGGGGAGCGCTGGGCTTGCGCCTTTGCAGAAGCTGCCTGGACACTGGGTCCCAGAGGCCTGGCGATCATACTCTTCTTTTATGCTTAGAGCTTATCTTCCCAAGAAGACTATCTTAAAGATGAGTAGAAAAAGAAAAAAGAAAAAAAAAAGATTCAGCCCCATGGCCACAGGGAATTCAGGCTGCTAAATACCTGCATGTTTGACAGGCCTTTGAGGTAAAATGAGGGACAGTAAGAAATAGCAGAGTTCTGTTTGAACAGTTAGAAGGCAGTTTATGAACGCATGCCTCTGAAAATTTCAAGAAAGAACATCTTTCACAATTACTGGTGGTATTAGCTGGACACGAACTTAGTTAAGAAAATAGTCTGTTTTGTTGAAATGCTCCAAAATCAAAGCTGTTTCTGTGGAGCAAAAATTGGCTTTGTTCTATTTCTGACCCATGTCGGTTAATTGCCTCATTCATTCGATAGAGGCTGATGGCTTCTCCGTATAAGCCACAGAGGCTTCTAGACCCTGTGAGCTTCAAATGCCCGTAAAATGGATGGTAGGGTGTGACCCTTCCAGCTCTTTATGCTTCACTTTCTAGATTCTCAGCAAAAACCCGGGCACTATTTGGGAACAAAGTAACACTGCAGTTTTGTCAGAAAAAGCATAAGCTGGGCCATCCTGGGACGTACTGCATGGCTTGACTTGCCCTCTGGATTTCAGGGTTCAGTGCATGGATTGGCATGCTCTACGTGGATCATTATCACACCAACCCCGTGCTCGTCAGCTTTTGTCACATCCTGATCACAGGCCACAGGGAGAGGAGGCTGCAGCAGGCCATCAAATGCTGGTACCTAAATCAGTCAGCAGGTAAGTCTCCTGTTTGAACCTACACTGGGGTCGGACACCAGGAAACAAGTATCTGAGGCCTCCCTGGGACCCCTGAGATGCCCCCAGTTCCTCCTTCCCTGCTCCCCTTCCTCCGCACTCCATGCCCCGGGAGCCCTTCTACCCAGGAAATCAGGAGTCTTAGCCCCCAGTCAGCCTGGCTACAGGACCCCTGAGGCCTGGTGTCCTTGTCCTGCTAACTGGGCTCCTTCCTTGTTCCCGGAAATGAGCTCTAGTTTGCTAGCTGAGTCATTCATTCAGCCATTTGTTTGAGACTCCACTCACATCCCAGGCTGCAGGCCAGATGCCCTTCAAGATGGTATGCAATTTTGCTTAGTTTTCCCCATTGCTTGTCACAAACTCTGCCAGCCACCAACTCCTACCCACTCAAGTCTCTATACTGGCTACCCCCACCCCTGCCACCCCTATTACTCTGCTCTAACTTCTGCTGGAAAGCCCACCAGTTAGTCATGTCTCATCAGCATCAGTCTGGGCTGTGTTGCTGCTCCCAGCACTTATACCCAGATCATCCCTCCAGTTGTCTTCATGTCCCCAGGAGTCCTGGTCCAGCTCCTTCGTCCACACCTCACACCTTCTGGGCAGCTTTCCCTCCAGCCTCTGAGAAGGACAGAGACTAGCTGCCCCCTCTCGAGTCTACCTGCCTTGGTTCTGCCCTAGGTCCCTGCATCTCAGCTAGGTCCAGGACAAGGTGGCTCCTGCTGCAGACCCTGATCAACAACCCCAGACTGGTCATGCTCAGGAAATCAAGGCCGGATCGTGGCTCCCAGGAGTTTACCCAGATTCTGTTGACGAGCTCGGAGATCTGACATGGACCTGCAGCATTACGATAAGGCCATTGCAGGATGAGTGCCGCCAAGAAGGCCCAGGCACCCCTGCAGCTGCATCCTGCAGTGTGACAGGACGCACAGCCCTGTCCACGCAGGTGGCACACAGACCAAGCCATTCATGGGATGGCACCCGGGCTGAACCATGAAACCTCAGATCTATTCACTCCCTTGGTAAGCAGATCAAGAACTAAAGAGAATTTTTGTTGAACAAACTTTGCCCAGTAATAATTTCCACTATCCCTGGTGAGGAGGCAGCCTTGGGGCATTCTGTGTTGAGATGCACTTAAGTTGACCACAGGGCAGAATTTTGTGTTACTGAAAAAGGTGGTAAATTTTTTTTCTTTTGTTTTTTGTTTGTTTTGGGGGGAGAGGTAATTAGGTTTATTTATTTATTTTAATGGAGGTACTAGAGATTGAACCCAGGTCCTCATGCATGCTAGGCATGCACTCTGCCACTGAGCTGTACCCTTCCCCCCAGGGTGGTTTTTTTTTTTTTTTATCAGGTTTTTATATCAGGAGAGCTGAACTGTTTGATACAGTTTTTCTCTGGGAGAAAGTGTAGCCTTAATCCAATAAGGTCCTCGTCATTTCCTCCTTTCCAGGCCATATGGTGGTGGGAGACAAGGAAATCCATGATCCCAGCCTCCAGTCCGGTGGGAGAGCAGAGTGGGACACACTGAGCTCTCTCCCATGGCCACTGGGATGGGAACAGATCAGAACTGACCTGCGCCTTGGTCACAAGGGAGATGTATAGATGCTCTTGCCGAGTGGGAGGGGTGATCTCCTGAGAAAGCTACCTGGCTGAGGAGGCAGAGACCAGATGGGCAGGCATTCAAGGTGGGGGAAAATAAGAGCAAAGGTGTGGTGGCAGGAAAGCCCCAGTTCGAGGCAGGTGAACCCTCTGGTGTATGCAGTGCATGGCACTGGAAGCTGGCTAGACCATCCAAGAAGGTCTCTCTTTGTGCAGAGGGCCCAGTACTTAATGCAAATTCTTCACGCCCAAGCATAAGGTCTCTGATGGCCTGTCTCTCACGAAGCCTGTGCAGGTGCCAGGAGGACTCAACAACAGGTAAGAGAAGTCCCTGCCCAGCTCACAAGTCCCAGAGCCACTGAAATTCAGTAATCAGTATTAAGCATCTACTGTAAACCCAGTCCTATTGCTTGATGTGTTTGCCAGATGTACCTCTTTTAACTTAATCTCTGCAAATTTTGTCATTCTACTTTTTGAAACTAAGAAAACTGGGACTCAGAGTATTGGGATCCCCACATCACCACTTTCTAGCTGTGTGACATCAGCTAAATTCCTTCACCTGTCTGTGCTTTCTTTTCCTTACATATAGAGGGGTAATACCCGCACCACTAAAAATTATTTTGAGGATAAAATGAGTTAATACACAGAAACACTCCTAAGCCAGTGCCTGACATGTCCTAAACTCTCAGTAAATATCAGTCATTTTTATTTGTAATGTTACACTTCATGGTGATCTGATTAATGTCTGCCTCTCACTATGCTCTCAGCTCCAGGAAGAAAGAGGCCCTTTCAGATTTTACTCACCATTACCAAGTACTTGTAGTAACATAGTAGGATCTTGGAATGAATGAAAGAATGAGGCCATGATGAATAAATCTTTCAGCCATGAATTCAATACTGGAATCAATCCTGGCATCATGATCGCGTGACCACTAAACAGAAGGTCAGGAGCCCTGGGTTTCGGTCCCAGCTCTGTCAGGAGCATGAGTCTCAGTTTTCCTAAATGAGAGCTAGTGCTGCCCTCCCAGCCAGTGCTCCTCATTTGTACCCAGCCAATGCTGACCAAGTACCTGCTACGTGCAGTCACCACGCCAGGGACACAGGACACCAGGGAGATGAGGTCCTGCCTGCAGCACAGGCCTCTCAGCTCCTGCTATGATTGTCTCCCAATCTCTTCCCTGAACTGCCTTGTGATCTCCTCAAGGGCAGGGATCAGGTTTCTCTCATCCTTGAGGACATTACATAATGATAAAAGGTGTGTTCTATCAAGAAGATGTAATGATTATAAACATAAACATATCTAACAACAGAGTTCCCAAAACATGAAGCAAAAACTGACAGAGTTGAAGGGAAAAATGGACAGTTCTGTACTAATAGTGGCGATTTCAGTAGTCCTCTTTCAATAATGGATAGTAAAACCAGACGGAAATCAGTAAAGAAATAGAGAACTCGAACAACACCATAAACCAGTTAGACGTAGCCCTCCATCCAACAGCAGAATATGTATTCTTCTCAGGTGCGTATGGAACATTCTCAAGGATAGACCATGTGTTAGGCCCCCAAACAAGTATTAATACATTTTTAAAAAATTAAATCATAAAAAGTATCATTTCTGACCACAATGGAATGAAACTAGATAACAGTGACAGAAGGAAAATTGGGGGGAAAATCACAAATATGGGAAAATTAAACAATTCTCCATTAAACACCCAATGAGTGAAAGTTGAAAACAAGGGATATTAGAAAATACCTTGAATCAAATGAAAATAAAGCTACAACATACCAAAACCTATGGCATGCAGGAAAAGCAGTACTCATAGGGACATTTATGGTTGTAAATGTCTACATCAAAAAGAAGATCCCAAAACAATAACTTTACACCTTGAGGACTAGAAAAGGAAGAGTAAACTAAACCTAAAGCTAGCAAAAAGAGGGTAATAATAAATATGAGAGCAGAGATAAGATAAAGAACAGGAAAATACAGAAAATCAATCAAACCAAAAGTGAGTTCTGTGAAAAGATCAACAAAATTGACAAACTTTTATCTAGAATCACTAAGAAAAAAGAGAAAAGACCACAATATTAAAAGCAGAACTGAAAGTTGGATATTACTACCGACTCTGCAAGAGTGAAAATGATTATAAGAGTATAGTGTGAATAGCTTTACTCCAACAAGTTGGATAACCTATGTGAGATGGACAAGTTCCTACAAGCATACACACTAGCCAAGTTGACTCAAGAAGAAATAGAAACTGAATAGACCTATAACAAGAGATTGAATTCTTAAAAATTATTTTAAAAAATGCACACAACCTACAACAAATACAAGACCAGATGGCTTCATGAGTGAATTCTACAAAGCATTTAAAGAAGATTTAAACTCATTCTTCTCAAACTCCCCCCAAAAATAAAAGAGGAGGAGACACTTCTTTCACATTTGATGTGGCCAGCCTAACCCTGATAGGAGAGCAGACTAGAACTGGAAGACTTAAGGTAAAATGGCAATATTCCCTAAAGTAAACCACACTTCCAGTGCAGTCCTTGTAAAATACCAACTAATGTTTGTTGCAGAAACGGAAAAGCTGATACTAAAATTCAAATGGAATTGCAAATAGCCCAAACAATGTTGAAAAAGGTGAACAAAGTTAGAAGGCACACACATCCTGATTTTAAGTTTTAATACAAAGCAACAGTAATCAGACTGCATCTCTGGCATAAGATAGGTATATAAACCAGTGGAATAGGCTGAAAGTCCAGAAAGAAACCATAATCTATGGTCACATGATTCTCAAACAAATGGTTGAATTTAAACAAGTGGTCAAGACCATTGAATGTGGAAAACAGTGTTTTCAACAAATGGTGCTAGGAAAACGGGAAATCTGCATGCAAAAGAATGAATTTGGATCCTTGCCTTATACCATATACAAAAATAAACACAATGGAGCAAATCTATATTTAAGAGCTAGAACTATAAATTCTTAAAACAAAAGGATAAATATTATGATCTTGGATTTGCTAATTCTTAGGTATAACAGCCAAAGCACAAGCAAGAAACAATAGATAAGTTCATAAGACTTAATCTATCAAGACTTCATAAATATGATAAACTTTTGTGCATCAAAGGACAGTATCAGGAGATGTAAAGACAACCTAGAATGGGAGAAAATATTTGCAAATCATATATCTGATATGGGACTAATATTCAGAATATATAAAAAAATTCTTACAGCTTGAGATGGTCTTGCCTGTCAATTTGGCTAGGTTATCGTTCCTGATTATTTATCAAATACATCTACAATCAGTTGACTTGTGGGGATGATACCCTTGAAAATTTGGATGAGTCTCAATCACTCAGCTGAAACCTCTAAGAGGAAAAATTGAAGTTTCCTACTGAAGAAGAAATCACGCCTGAGATTGCAGGATAAAATCCTCTTGAGTTTCTAGTCTGCTGGTCTATTCTGTAGGCTTCAAATTTGCCAGCCCCACAACAAGAATAATTTCTTGAAATAAGTCTCTTTATATGTGTCTCTCTCTGTGCGTGTACATATACATACACAGTACATACATATATATACACATATACATATAAATGCATACACACATATATGTCCATGTTATGTATGTTCTTTTTTTCTGCAGAACCCTGACATACAAAACCAAAGATGGTTCTAGGGCAACAGAATCTTAAAGACTGTTTTCTCAAATTGTTCTGGGGTTTCTGGAATTGGTTCTCTAACTGAATAAATTCAAAGGCACTCAACTCTCTTTCCCTTGTTAAAGAGGGCACTGATGGTCCATGGATATGCACAGATCATCAGTTTGGTGGCATTCCCCTGCTGGACCCCTACCCCCGCCCTCCATATCTCATCATCTAGAGCTCCAGCAGGGAAGGTTCACACTCTCCATGGCATAAGCAAAGCACACGACTATGGAAAAGAACACAGCCATCCCAGAAAGCTCTAGGGGCACAGGTTAGCTACCCCTTTAGGGCACGTAGATGACAGCAGTAGGACTGAGTGTGTAAACTGGATATTGTCTGTGACCGTGGACCGCAGGTTAACATGGCCCCCGAAATCACCTGGGTCAGCAGGGGGACTGTGGGGGTCTTCCACTGAACAGGAAATGACCCTGATCCTGATAAACCAGGTAAACCAGAGCTCACCTGTGATCCATCAGGTCCCAGCCAGGGAGGATTGGCTGTGGTGTCACTGACAGAAAGGCTGAGGGCTTTCTAGGGAATTTGTGCCTCAAAAAGAATTGTACTGGTGGGTCTCCTTCTGCACCCAGGGTGAGGGGCTGGCCCATCTCCCTCCTGCCCTTCTCCCACATACAAAAAACTGAATGCGAGAAGTCTCTATCTCACTTAAATTAGCGTAGGAAGTGAAAGAACCAAACCAAAACTCGAAGGCCGTAAAAGAAACAGGATTTTAGTATAGTAATATTTAAATCTAGCATTTACTATTTACAATAGGTTACCTCTCCCCAGTAGGTAAATGGATGCTGGGGATGAACTGTCAGGGAGATGGGGTGGGGTCACCCCCTCTTCTCCTGGCCTCGAGGGACCCCAGGAAAAGGCTCACAATATTCTCCTTCACCTCAGAGCTGAAGGAGCTGGCTTGGTGCACCCCAAGTGCTCTAGCTGTGTCCCCACTGCTGAGGAAGGGTTGTACTTGAGCTGGTCTCAGGAGTGTAATCTTCCACAGGTAGTGGGTGCTGTGTTGGGGGCCTGGTGGTGGGAGAGAGGAGAGGTATTACCTCAGGGGGCCTGTCCCACCCTCCTCTCTGGGCCCCCACTGCACTCTGTGTTCTCAGCCTGTGCTGAGTGCTCAGCCCATCAAACAATAGCCTAGTTGTCCCTGCTGCGGGAGCCATCCTTTAGCATCACCCATTTCACAGAGAAGGAAACTAAGTCCCAACAAACTGAGGTGAATCGTCCAGGTACAGGACTGGGCAATTGTAGAGCTGAGCTCTGACTCCCCAAGACCACGCTTAGCCGTAGGATTCAGCCACTGCCAGCCTGGCCACTCTCTTACTCCTTGGCCTTGAATGTTCTGCTGGCCGACTAGGACAGGTGGCAGGATAGGCTGTAGCTACAGGGTAGGGTGGCACCTGAGAACCTACCAGGCACCACACCTCAGGTGTGCCTCCCAGTGCCTGCCCAGCGACTCAGTCCAGGTGCACCAGAGGTCCCCATGCACCAAGGTGTGGGGCTGACCAGGGAGCCACAGCTGTGCACAGGCTCTCAGAGCCGACCACCCGGAAGAGTTGGCCATGAGGGTGGAGTCTGTACCTGCCTTCACCCCACTCCTGCCTTGCCTCACCCCTCATTCTCACAGAGCTGCTCCACGTCCTGGAACCAGGCCCCAGATTGAAGTTGTAATGATTTGCAGCCACCTGGAGCAGCAGGGGCTCTCTCATTATTTCGGGTTCCTGGGGCCAGAGGGAAGGACAGAACACAGACACTGGCCTTGGCAGGGTGGAGTGAGGCTGGGGCTGGTCCTGGGTCTTTGCACACATGGAAGCTCTCCATCTCTCCAATTCCATCCAGGTCCTACCTGTTCTCAGAGATGGATGTAAAAAGCCCCTCCTCCAGGAAGTTGTCCTTGATGCCAGGCCCCTTCCCCCACCTACCAATTCAGTGGGTCTCCCACTTCTCTTATGAAACTCTCCCAATAAATGCAAAATGCAGGGGACAGAGCAGGGAGTGACTGGCCCAGAGGGTCTCTGATTTCCACTCACCTCCCCTCCCTGCTGTGAGTGCACCAGCTCTTCACCTTACTCCTTTTCTAGAGGAATATTCCTTTTCTGGAGGTTGATCTGATTCCTCTAGGAGGCAGACAGCCAAAGTCCCTCAGAAAGAGCCCCCTAGTCCATAACTAGCCCTCCATCCTTACCCCTCCTCCTGTTGCACTGCCACCAGAGTCCTCCAGAGGGCAGGGCACACACAGAATACAGGGCTTGGACCTAGGCCAGGCTCTAGGCTCCCTAGTTGCCAGGGCAGGAGAGTTGAGCCTCAGGGACCTTTTAGCTCAATCGTGTCTGATGACAGATGGGCAGACTGAGGCCTCAGGCAAGAAGGGTCTTGGAGGAACCCGACATCTCTTTCTCTTCCATGGGCACCATCTGAGGGGGAGGCTGACTAGCTCCTGACCAAAACCTTCTAAGCTTTGCAGTCAAGTGGCTCTGCGACTTCACTAGCTGGGAAACCAGGATGGGTATCTTATGCAGAGCCTTCGTTCACCTATTCCTAAAATGGACATGGTGCCCGGCTCACAGGAGGGCTGAAGCTCTCATGACAGGAGGTTTGCCAGGTGCTGAGAGCCTAGGACCCTTAGTGGCCCTCAGGTCCCACTCTCCTCACCTTCTGAGAACACCAGGCTCCTCCTAATCACCATTCTGGGTCTGCTTTTGGCAAATTATAGCGTATGTGGTCCCTGGCTTTTTTCCACCCCCAAATCAAGCCCTTTCAGGCTCCTAGTCACTTCTAACGGAGGATTTGAGGCACTGTGGCAACAAGAGGCAGGGCTGGAGGAGGAAGGTCCCTCCTCTCTTGGTTTGGAGGCCTCCTGCTGAAAGGGGTGAGCCCCCTCCTCTCTGACCCTGGAGCCCCTCTGCCACAGGCACACTCGCCTTCTGCTGCTGCTGCCTTTTCTGGGCTCTCTAGGGGATCATCTCCAGGTCCCCCTCCTGCCAGGCTCAGGGACAGGGTCAGTGAAGTCATACTCCCCTCAGCCTATTTCCCCCAGAACCCCTAACCACTGACCCCAGACATCTGACCTGAGTCTTTTGGTACCAGTGCTACTCTGTCCTCCAGTGTGCTCTGATGCTAGAACAGTCCAGCTCCCATACCCACTGGTGTGCGGCCTTGGGCCTGCAGCCTGGCCTCCCTGAGCCTGTTCCTTATCTGGAAAGTGTAGGGATAACTTCATCTACCTCACAGGTCTCCTCAGGATGCAGTGTCATATAACTATCACTGCTCACTCCACCAGCACATTCCTTCCCTCCCTGGAAACTCATCCCCACCCTGTGAGGCCTGTACCACAGGATCATCACCTTACTCTTTCCAGACGAGGAGACAGAGGCCCAAAGAGGGGCAGCGACTCGCTCAGAGGCCCACAGAGGAGAGGCCTCTCCCCTTCCAGCCACAGGCCCTGTGCCAGCTGCCTTTGCCTCACCCAGCCCCACCACTGACCAGAGTCCCGTGGGCTGGATTTGGTAGGGTCTGCAGACCTGGTAAGGGCCTTCTGAGCAGGAGAGCGGGTAGATTAGAGCTATATTTTTAGTAGGATTATGTGGCACTGTGGGTTGGATGAATGTAACTCAAAGAATCATACAAATTAGCCTTTTTATTATAATTCCATTCAAGCCTCAGAACCTGGATTCTGAGCCCTGCAACTTCTTTTAATCTGAGAAAGAGACGGTCTCTTTTAGAGATGCTTTCTCCTTCATATTTACAGCCAAGCACTACTCAATGCTACTTTTTGCAGAGGATGGTTTTAACAAGACAAAGAAGATAGGATGGTTTTTCTTGACCACAGTGGCTCAGAGCTTCATCTCCTTTCTCCTACTGGTTTTCAAAACATTCATTGTGCTGCTCTGGACGTTCCTACCAGCCCTGGGGTGTCCCCTGCACCAAGGGGAAACTGGCCTGGAGTTTCACTACTCCACTGGGGGCGGGGCGTAGGGGAAGGGGCGGCTCCCGTTGCTAAGGGAAACCCCGCCTCCTCCTCGGAAAGGAAGTGAGGGCGGGGCCAGCGGAGTTCCCTCCCCTCTGCGTTGCCTTGGGGACCAAGTGTGTGCTGTTGCAGTTGGGGCTGGAGGAGCCCGGGCTGACTTGAGTGGTGCTTTCTGCAGGTAGGGGTGCGGCAGGGCCTTGGGAGCAGGGTTTCCCACCACTTGGAAGGGTTTAGAGGGCTTGTCCTGAGACTGCCGCCACCCTCGCTCCTTAGTGGGCTTGGGGGGCTGGCGTGAGAGAAGCCTGCTGGGTTTCTCAGCATTCAGTGGGTGCCTAATTAGCGTAACCAAGAGCTGGTTGCTCGCTCCCTCCCTCCCTCCTTCCACTTCCCCCTACCCAGGTGTCCACCGTTGGGAGCAGAGGGGGTCCTTGAACCGCGTTCAGCGCCAGTTTGGGGGTTCAAGGACGAACTGAAATCCCAGCTGACACCTTGGGTACGTTGACTTTTTCTAGAAGAGCTTGAAGAGCGAAGCACAAAAACAGTAACTGTTATTCTTCACCCCCTTGAAATCAATCTCAGATTTGCTCCTGGCCCAGCTGGGAGAGCGGGCCTCCACAGTGAGTTCGAGTTCAATTCTTGCCTGAGATTTCCTTTTTGCTTTTTTGCTTTTTTGCTCCCTCCCGCCTTCTTTTTTTCTTTTTTTTTTTTTTAGAAGATGTCACTTTTCTCATAGAATTTTTTTGGGGGGTGAGGGGTAGTAGGTAATCAAGTTTGTTTATTTGTTTATTTGTCTGTTTTTAATGGAGGTACAGGGGATCCAACCCAGGACCTCATGCATGCTAAGCACACACTACACCACTGAGCTATACCCTCCCCCTCACCTTCCGCCTTCTTTTAATGTAAAAACCCTGAGACCTGAAAGGGGCCCTGATGCTTCCCCCCAGAGCAGAGGGGTCTTAGCCTGGGTGTGTCCTGCCCCAACCTGACTGCCTGGGAAGCCTTGTCCTTTGGGAGGACTTCTCCTTGGAGAGGAGTGGGGAGGTTTCTCAATATCCATCCGGGTCTAATAGAGACCAAACCCCAGACCTGATTCCTGGACAATGGCTTCCCTGCAGCGGTGTCCAGCCAGAGGCCAAGATGTCCTCAGTGGGGAAGGTGACCCAGATTCCCTGTGGGAAAGTCTACCAGCAGATCTTTGAGGCAGAGGTAAGCCTGTCTTTCTGTTCCCCCTTTTCCTGCTCCTCTTTCTCTCTGCTCCCCAAACCTCCCTCTGATCTCCAGGAAACTTCCCTCTCTCTGAAGACTTCCTTGCCTGGGAATCTAATGAAATGAGAGCTTTGAAATTGCTTTGATTAAAAATAATTCTTATTGGTTCCCAAAGTGGAGGAATACAAAATTAGAATGTCTACTCTTGAAAATTAAAAAATTAAAATTAAATTTTTAAGTTAAATTTAAAATTTTAATTTAATTTAAATTACACTGAAATAGCTAGAATTAACCATTGAGTGTCCAGGATCTTTTTCCTATACATGAAAACATTTTAATTTTTTCTATTTAAAAATTGGGTTTGATTCTATAGTAGCATTTTAAAACCTCCCTTTTCCCCTGTTCACAGTGTCTTGGAGGCCTTTCCCATGTCAGTGCACATTCGTGTGCTTCATGATGTTTAGTGGCTGCCTAGTTTTTGACCTAAGACTTCCCATGATATATTAAAGTAATGCCCTCTTGACAACCTTGTAGGTTATTGGCATTATTTCATCTTCTATAAGAAAACTGCACAGACAAAATGAAATCTTAAAAGAAACACAGAGACTCAAACCCTTCCTTTGAAGTTATGTATTGCTTATTTAAAAGGCATTTTTATTCCTACTTTGAGCCCTGAATAATGCTCTCTAGAAGGCTTGGAAATTATAATAGTACAAATAGACCAAAGAATCAAATTACTCATGTGATCCTGCTCCCTGGAAGCAACCATTCTTAATACTTGGCATATTTTCCCCTGGTCATTTTGCTATGTATTTAAAATTTTGAGATCATAATGTATAATTTTGGTTATAATTTTAATTTATGCTCTTGAGTGATATGTTTTATGGTATATCATATCATAAGCATTTCCTCATGTCATGAAAAACCCTTCATCTCATTTTTAATAAATTCCTAACATTCCATTGAAGGGAACATACAATATTTACTCAGCCAATCCCCTATAATTGGACAATTCCATTTTTCCAATTCCTTGTGATTATAAAAAAAAATGCTGCGATGAGCATCTTGGTCCTTGTTAAAGATTTCTTAAAAGATGGCCTCCTAGAAGTGGCTGAATGACTGCTATGGGGAGTGAGAGCCCCTCTGCATGGGATGTGCCCTGGGGTTGAAGGCCTCCCTCAAAGTGCCTTCCTGCTGGCAGGCTCCCACTTGACCTTCTAAGACAGCACAGCCAGCCTGAGGGTGCTGGGAGTCTGCACTTCTGATCCCCCTAACTGGGGTCTTCCGTGGATTCAGGTGCAGCTGGTCTGCTCCCTGGCAGCCACCAGGAAACGGGCTGTGGAGCGGTCCATGACCCCAAAGGATGGCAGGAAGCCCTTGATGAAGAAGACGGATATTTATGAAGGAGAGATGTTATCTCCTCGGCAGCGGAAATGGGTGCACAGCCTACCCAATGACTGGGTCACCGAAAACCCTGTTCTCTACAGGTAGGACCTGCCATCCAGGCCACACCTCCACATGCTAGGGGTATATCAGAGTTTCCAAAAATCAAAAAGAGCTCACACAACATGAGTGCCAGGTAGGAATGAAGTCCCAGGAAACTGCCCTGAGAGAGGGAGGTCAGAACGCCTACTTTGCAGGATTGTTTGCTTCTCCCTCTCTTCCTCCCTCTTCCCTGAGAGGCACCGGGTATGCTTATCGCAACCTCCTGGAACTTGAAGCCTCAATAGGAAATAAGTGAGCAGGTCTCCGCAAAGGTGGGGAGGCTCTGACACAGAGGACGAGGTGGCCAGATGGGAGTCAGGAAAGCTGTCTGAGGGGGAACTTGCTGAGACCAGAGGATAGAGGGGAAGCCTGGGGTGAGGCTCCGAGACAGCACCAGCTTGGCCCGCTCCTGAAGGCTGGGGAAGTCAGCAGGCCTGGGCAGAGGTGGGGACAGGAGACTAGGAGAGGCTTGCAGGCCACAGTCAGTATTTTGGACTTTACTGAAGTGAGCAGCTGACTTGCACTTTTAAGACCTTCAGGCTGTGGTGTGCGGAATGTGGGGAGCAGTAAGAAGAGGCAGGGCGGAGGCCACCGCAGTCCACGTAAGCTCAGTGGGACTGTGAGAGGGACAGCAGGGCTCTCCAGACTTATTTTGGAGGCAGAACTCACAAGACCAGGGTACAGATTGGATGGGAAGTTTCCTGAGTCCTAGGTCTCTGGCCTAAGTGCTTGGGTGGACAGCAGAGGAGCCATTCCCTGAGATGGGAGCAAGGGGCATTGAGACAGGAGGATCAGGAGTTCTTTCTGAACTTCCAAGGTCAGAGGTTGAACTGGAGATTCCTGAGCATGCCATTTCAGCTCCCTGAGCTCAGACAACGCACGGAGAGAGAGAGGAGAGGAAAGTAGGGGTTGCATCTTCCTCACGGGGCGCTTTGGAGAGTAAGGCAGGAACTGGGCTTCCCTTCAACTCTTCAAGCTCTGCATGAGCCGTCAATCCTTCAGGTCTGGGGCTCTGGGACAGGAAGTTGGTCCTGCTCTATCTGCCTTTGTGATCCTTTAACCCCCGTTGGAGCAGGGATTGACCCAATGCTGGTGTTGAAGAAAATAATCAATAAACAGTCTAAATATCAACAGAAGAATTTTATTTGAGCCAAACTGAGGACTATAGCCCAGAAGACAGCCTCTCAGATAACTCTGAGGGACTGCTCCAGAGAAACATGGTTTTCAGCACAGTTTTATGTCTTGTCAGAACAAAGAATATTAAACAAGTCAGGGGTAAATTCTTTTAAGATTTCAAAAAAACCAGATCAGCACATAAACAGCAAGTCAGCATGGCCTTGGCACCTGGAGGGGGAGTGAGAACACCATCGCTGCCCTGGCATTGTGCTGTGCTGGCTTCCTGGCATAGACAGACAAGGCCAGCTCTGCTCTGGACACACATCCAGAGCACAGCTCCCTGTGGCAGGAACAAGGATGTGTTTGTAACCTGCCAGGCCCTGCCACCCTCAGTATGACTGGGATCACTAACTCAACATCGGCACCTCTCTGAGGTGCCTCGTCCCCTTCCTGAAAATTCGGCCAGCCAAACCAGTCAACTTGTGGATTCATTTACAGAGGACAGGACCTCTGGGTGGGTGCAAGAGGAACCCTGGGGTAGGGGCAGATCACCACTAGTATAAACCAAGCCCCCAAGTCCCCGGAGCAAGTGGCCGAGAAGCCAGAGCTGTTAGCAGCTCCCATAGTCGGGGCATCCGGGCTCCTGTGGGGCCACCTTAGTCCAGGAGCATTTGGTTGTCAAGGCTGAGAGACCCAGCTCTGGAGGGTCAGCCTGGATCCCATCAGCTGCAGCCCAGGCCCTGTAGTCTTCTTTGATGGTAGGTCTGCAGTGAGGAATACATAAGAAAATGTCTGGAAAGTGCTGCATATGTCGGGGCCCCAGGGAATGGCAGGCATCGCTGAGAACTTGCCCTGTGGACAATGCATTCAGGGATTTTTATTCCATGCTCACCCACTCTGGCCCACCCTATTGAGATAGTTTGTCCTGCTCTCTCCTCCCCGACCCAAACCCCACAGACCAGGGACCTTGGCATCACATGCTGGGTCTGGGAGTCCCAGCTCTGCTTTGTACAGTGACTTCCCCAACTCCTCCCCTGTCCTGGACAAGGGGTTACCCCAGCTGCCTCATAAGGTGGGTTGCTGAAGAAGCAAATGAGGAGCATGCTGGATGCTTAGCCCTGGTCTGGCTCTCCCAGGCTGGCCATGCCCCTTCTGGTCCTCAGTTTCCACGTGTGGAAAATGGCTCCTGCCCACCACTCACACTTGGTTTACAGCCAGAGTGGAAGGAAACTCCTCGAGGGCAGGCCCCAACTTCTCATCTGAAGGCTGTGGTGTTTGCTGGCAGCAGATGCGAGGCAGTGTGTGTTGAGGGCACAGGCTCGGGACATTCTGGAATTGGAGGGGCCGAAGCTTTTGCCAATACCCAGAGTCCCTCTGGAGAGTCCATCATGTGCAGAGATCCCTGGGGTGGGGGGCAGTGTGAGGGGGCTGGGGCAGTTATTGTTCTCCTCTGCTTGTGCCTCAGAGAAAAGGAAACAGCCAAGAAGGAAAAAGCACGAGAGAGTGAGAACACCATTGCTGCCCGAGAAGTGCGGGGCCTCACAGACACCATCGGTGAGCCTCCGTTCAGCCATGGGGGCAGGCCTGGCCTGGGCCAGAGAGACAGCTCTGTGGGCATCTCCTGGAGGCTCTAATGTAGAAGCACCTGAAGGTCCCACTGTGGTCCTCTGCTCAGCCTCATGTGAACCTCTCCCCCGGGTCTTTGTCCCTGAACATTTTCCCCTAACTCTTCTCTCCTCAGCCTTGTCCCCTGGGCCTTCTCCCAGAGCAGGGAGCTGGGGGAGGAGGGCAGGGCTCCCTGCACAGTCGGCATTTACTGATGAAGCCAGTTGGTAAGGGATGGAGCTCGCTTACTGTGATTTCACAGGAGGATTTTCCGATCTGCATCATCTCCCTTCATACCACGTCACCCTAGTTTGACTTTATCCTGATATGAAGGCTCATTTCTTTGTGATAGAAAAAGTAACACATGCTCGCTCTAGAAAAACGAAGGAGATAAAGCAGAAAGTAAAAACCCCGCCTCCACAATAGCACCCCTTCTCCCCCTGACTGCCCAGTACCCATGAAACCACAGAGTGTCCAGGTTCCCATGTATATTCAGGGGACAGCAGACCCTACAGCAGGGGGCCCCCTGCAGACTCTGCTCAGCCTCCGACTGCCGTTGTACTTTAACCCCCATGCCTGCATGTCCTCGCGTGTATAATGGGGCCGATAATAGAACTTGCCTCTTGGCTTCATCCCGAGGAGTAATTGACTTAGAACAATACCAGGTAAATGGTAAGTGCTGACAAGTGTTGGTTAATCCCATCCATATATGTATTTTCTCCCACAAAACTTTTTTAAAAACACAATGGTCCTATTCTATACCTACCATTTGGAACTTTCTTCCACTCATGACTTAACTCCCTGTAGCTCTACAGACTGCCTTCTTTTCCCTTAAGTCTCTGACACTGCTGGCCTGCTCTGGGGTCCATCTGTTGAACCCAGGCCCTTTCTACCTTGCTGCCCTTTCCCGGGTTCTCTGCCCTCTCCCTGGTGCTCCGAGGGCAGCCTCAGCCCCTCTGTTGTTCTCCCTCAGTTCCCGAGAGGATCAGCACCGTCACCCTTCAAGGGCGAGGAGACTACAAGAGAAAGGGCTATGAAAGTGCGCTGGCGAGCTTTAAGAAGGAGATCGCTCAGATTGGGATGGTGAGAATTCCCCCTCTCACTCCCTTTGTTCCTGGGCCCTTCCGAGGAAAAGGCGGCCTTGGCGCTGCACCCACCACCCCTCCCCCAGGTCCTCAGTGGCTCACCCCCATGTGGACAGAGTCCCAGTAGCCATGGTCAAATGGCTCGCTGCAGGTGCTGATTATGAGCACAGCCCTATATGTCAGGTGCTGTTATAATCCCCACTTCACTGGTGAGGCCCAGAAAGTGCTGCCTGATTTGGCATCTAAGGGCCAAGTGGGAACTGGACACTGGCTCTGATCCTACAGCCCAGTCTTTGATCTCCCTGCTCAGTCCTACTAACAGGGGGCCAAACAGCCTGGCCCTTAGGCACCGCCCTCACTTGGCTCCCTGTTCCTCTCCAGAGATCCTATCTTTAAACACGCTGTCCCTGGAACATTCCCTTTTGCCCTTTCGGGTCCTCTCTGAGCCATGGATTGCAGTCACCACTTTCTCCCTGAGTTCCCTGGATTCCTGGAGCTGGCTGTAGACCCAAAGAACCAAGAAGGCTCTCTCCCAGCCAGCTCATCACTTTCCTAATGCGTCCCAACTGGACATGAGCTCCACTCTCACCATGAGTCTGTGGCTTTGGTCACACAACCTAACTGAGCCTCAGCTCCCTTGTCTGAAGTGTTCTTGGAATTATTTCATTGGCTACTTCTTTAATGAGTATTTGTTGAGCTCCAACCATGGGCCAGGCATGATGTCAGCACCTACTTTGCAGGTGGTGATGAGGACCAAGTGAGCCTGAGGACATGGGCTCACGCATGCCATGTGCCCCAAAGGGTGCTGCCCTAGGCTCTATGAACAGTTAGTAAATCCTAGCTCCTTAGGTCTAGGTAAGAGTTATTATTTTTGAGACGGGACCACAGTTGGCACTTCCGCATCACAGGATCGGTGGGGGGCATCATTCCTGTCCCAGAGGTGCTGATACCATAGTTCTTGCCCTCCTGGCTTGTTTTAGGAAATGGAGCCTCTCATTTTGGAGCCAGGAGTGCTTTTTTTAAAGAAGCTGGCTAACTCTGATGAAGACATCAACTGTCTCTTCAAAAAGGTGGAAAACGACAGCAACCTTGAAGACTACACCATCCAGGTAGGGGTCCCCTCATGGGGGAGCCCACCCTGCCGGCATCCCGCTCCTGCCCTCCCTGCCACCCATCCTCCCAGCCCGACCCGACCCAAACTTCTCTGCACAGACCCTGTTGGAACTGCGGAATCAGGTGGCCGAGAAGTTCCGGCTCCAGAAGCAGGAGATTAAGGAGCTGGACGAGACGCTGCACTCTCTTGAGTTCTCCCGGGCAGATAAAGTGAGTTGGCCTGCAGGTGGGCTCTTGGTGATTTTCACTTGTGGAGTTTCCGAGGCATCACCTGTTTCCCTTTAGTTCTCCAGGAGAGTGTCACTCAGTATGGGGCCTTGTCGTTTCTAGCTAAAAAGCGTGTTGAAGAAATATGTGGAAATCATAGAGAAAACTTCCTACCTCATGCAGCCCGACGTGTACAGGCTGATAAATAAAGAAGCCATGGTGAGTGGTTTTCATGTGCAGGGGACCAGCCCATGGGAGCCTTAGAGCCTGGGGTCTCAGGAACGATGGGCTTCTCCTATATAACATCTCCAAGTAACTCAGGTTCAGGACCAGAGGCTTTGTTGAGTATTTTCAGTGGAAATCTCTCTAGTACACTTCATACTTCCCTGCCATGTTCATCCCGGGATACCTAATCTAGTCATCGGTCTGAGCACTGCTGCTTTTATGAGCACCTACTGGGCCACGTCTCAGCTGCCACGTGCAGTGTGATATGTATTGCATGACAATACATGACAGAGGCATCGTCTCACAGCTGTCACATCTCAGGGAGGTGTGTGCACTCATAAGTGACCTCAGCATGCTCTGCATGTCTAGTTTTTCGTGGTTCTTGTCTCTCCTCCTGCTGTTGCTCAGTGCCTATTGCTGAACCATGCCAGCCCCCTGGCTGTGTCCCCACTGCTTCCCTGTCCACACCCCCAGCATCTCCCAGATGCTTTCTCTGGGATAGAAAACAAGAAGTTCAAGGTTGTTCATGAAAGGACACTTTTGGCTACTCAGAGTTGCTTTTTCTTGCATGGGTTTCCAGGTCCCATGCAGAAAGCTAGGCTCTCCAGAGAACAGGTTTCCTCGCAGCATGCAGGGAAGGAGTACAGTGTTCAGAATCACAGGTGGGCTCCAGCCCAGGCCTGTGCCTTGGGGTCCTGGACAAAGCACAGACAGGGGATGAGCACAGACCTCCCTCTCCACTGCCCAGACATGCAGTTCCCGAAATCACTCGGCCCCTGCACGTGGAACTCCCTGTCCAAATTATGGAGATAATGATACTTAAATGCCGGTAGTTGTTGGGAGGATGACTTAAGAGGGCTCAGCAGTGGCTGCTTTCATTTTGAGACAAGCAAGAGTTCCTGACTTTTATCCATTTAATCCACTGGGGGAGTCAGAGTTAGCAGTGTCCCAGTTATGTTCTGATGTTTGACTTTCCTGTGCTTATTGTACACAGAGCAACTGGCACTTGCTGTTTGCTCTATGTGCATTTATCTCTTTTAACTTCATAAATTCCCTGTGCTGTAAATAGCGTTATTTCTGCACCATGGCTGGGGAATTGGAGGTTCAGGAAATACTTGCCAGTGCCCCCCAGCTAGGAAGAACAGCTGGCATCAAACCTCAGGTTCCAGTAGAAATTGTTACTGGAATTTCTACCTGCTGAGCTTGGCGGTTCTCACCCCTGCCCCCAGGCGTTGCCTAAACAGCTTAGGAATTGTGGGGAGGCATTATTGGCTGTTCCAGTCCTTGGGGGCATGGGAGAGGCTGCTCTCATTTAAGGGAGGAGGGGAGGGAAGCTTCGCGGCAGAACAGTACCACACAGTGAAGCATTGTCCCCACTGCCATGCCGAAGGCGCCCTGGTGAGGACCACTGGGAGGGCTGCCAAAGGATGTTCTAGCTCTGGCCTCATTTGGTAACTGGGTCTCTGTTCTCGTCACAGCCATATGTGGCTGGTCCCTGGTAGCACGAGCACTCTGCTTTCCAAACAAATTTATTAAAAATAAATAAACAAACAGTTACACTGAGAACCCACTGAAGTGGTTAACTCCAGTGAACTTAAAATCACCTTTTTAAAAACAATCTGATGTGGCCTTGTAGCTGGGTTGAAATACACAGGTCAGGGTTCATAGTTAAGTTCTCAGGAGGGACCCCTGTCACTGTCCATAGCCGCTGACCCTCAGGCAGCTTCCTTGCGTGCCCAGTACGGTCCCCGTCAGACACTGCCGCTGCCCTGCAGTCAGCCTGCAGCCCACCGAGCCCCTCTCCAGCACCCACTGGCCCTCTCCAGCCAAGCCTTGTTCTGACCTCAGAGAGTCCCTGCTGCATCTACAGACTGCCCACCTGTGTCTGCAGGTCATAAACCACGCCCTGCTGGGCAACCGGAGGGCCCTCGCCCAGCTGTTTGTCAACCTGATGGAGGCTGCGCTGCAGCAGGAGCTCGACAGCCACCGGCGCTGGCAGAGCCTGGTCGATTCCTGGAAGGCCCTCAAGAAGGAGGACCTGGTGCGGGGTTTCAGGTTGGTGGCCGCCCACACTGCCCGTGGCTCTTTCCCCGGCCCGCCTGGACAGACGGCGGCATGGGCAAGGGGGCGCATTCTGCATCTTCCCCATCTTTTGTTGTTACTTTAAAGTGCTGTTTTTCTGGCAGTAAATATAATAAGTGCTCTTGTTTTTTTTTTTAAGTTAAAATAGATAAAAGTATAAGGAAGAAATTAAAAGCCACCACTAATGCCTCACCACAGTGAGAAGCAGAGCTGATATTTTGGTATATTTTCTCCCAGCTTTTTTAGACCCTTACCGTGTGTGTAGATTTGTACCTCGTTTTCTTCTTGCACATTTTCTCATAAGCATTTTCTGAGTACAGTGCAAATTGAAAACATTAGTCTGATTATCTGTCCAGTGACCATTCTTTACTACTCCACACAACCCAGTGTTGCTGACAGAGGCCAATGGCCACCCCTCAGTTTGGGACGCTTCCCGCCCTGTGGTAGCAGGCTTCCCCCATGGGAAGGAGGGTGAAGAGAGGACTCATCGCCAAGCTTCCCCCACCAGGTGACACTTTTGTTAATATTGACCAAGGGGTCCTGGAGCTTTTAGCCAACAAGGAAGGCTCACTTTTGCCTGGGACCACGATGTGTGAGGACACCAAAGAGCATCTGTCTGTCTGCGCTATAGGCCTAGGGGTGGGAGGCCCATTTATAAACCTGCATTTCCAGATGGAGAGCCCTAGAGTCTGACGCTGTAGATGAAGGAAAAATGTACCAAGGTCTGGCTCCACTTGACTTGCCCTGTGACCTTGATCAACGGCTTGAGCATTCGGAGCCTTTTTCTGCAGGCCCCATGATGGCCTGGTGCTAGGGTTTTGGTGATGATCAACAAGATGCTGTATTGACAGTGTCTGGCTTGGACCTGGGCCTGGGCCAGGAAGGATGTTACAGATGTCAGTAATCACCGACAGTGATGGCAGGAGCTGACATCCGCTGGGCATTTCCCAGTGGCCAGGCATGGTGCTAAGGGCTTTGCTTGAGTTATCTGGCTGGGTCCTCACAAGTACCAGATGAGGAAGGTGCTGTCGTTAGCTCCATGACAGAAGAGGAAACTGAGATTCAGAGAGAGGGAGTGAGTTGCCCAAGGTCACAGAGCTGGAGGTGGCAGTCAGGACCCTTACTCTGTCTGTGCCTGCTTGTCCCATGCTCTTAGTGCCAGAGCTTCACTGGCAGTTTCTCCATCCTTCTCTCTCCCATTGTCCCTCCCCCACCTCTCCTCCATCCTCTCCTCAGTGTCCCGGAGGCCTAGACAGGGAGGAAGGGTCTTGGAGTGGTGTCAAGGTGCTGGGGTTTGAATGTTCTTGCTATGGGTCTCATCCCTTCTCTCCTACCCACCCACTTTGCCCCTCCTCTCTCCATGGTGCTCATGTATCTGGACACCCAGTGAGTTCATGGCCAATGAGAGGATCCAGGCTCCTCCAGCTGTGAAGAAGGAACTGGAGAGCATGCTGAAGAACCAGAGCACCCTGCAGCAGAAGCGGCTGGAACATCTCTGCACCATCTGGTACAGCGGGCAAGGTTGCTGGGGAGGGGTGCTTCGGGGGTCCATGGGGGAGGCAGGTGCAGTCATCAGCGTTGACCTTTCCCCTGAGGTGTCCTCCAGACCAGGCCATCTCCCAGTTCTCTGGTTTTGGGCTGGTCACTTGGGCCCACGTTCTGGGGTGTTCTAGCCCCAGTGGCAACAGGGAACATGACACATTTGCTGTAGAAAGAAGTTTAGTGCAACTGTGCTGAAAAGCTTGGAAGCAGGCAGTGACAAGGGGTAAGGTCATAGGAGAGTCGGGGAGGGAAGAGCCAGGCCAGGGCAGTGGGGAGCAGAGTGGCTCCATCAGCTCTGCAGTTTGGAGGGTGGATGCAAGGGTGTGAGGCTGGAGGCCCGAAGCGTGGTGAGGGGGCTGCTGCCATCGGACAGGGGACCTGTTAGAGGGTGAAGATGCTTCCCTCAGACCTGGGTCCATCAGCTCTGACCCCACAATGAGCTGTTTGGTGGGGGTACACTGAGTGTACTAGACCCTGGAAGCCCACTGCGTGGGGAGCCTGTCGCATTCACCCTCAGCAGCAGGAGGGAGCCTTCATGATCCTGCAAGGCAGAGATATTTCATGTGCTGGGACCTGTGTACCTTGTCATTCCCTTTCACCCTGACCACCCAGGACACAGGTTCTTCACGTTTCCCACCACAGAGCCCACGTTCTCCTAGGATGTAAATGACTGTTAGGACCCCACACGACTTGAGCCAGAGAGTCTCCCCCGGGATGGGCATCTCCTGCCCCACGCGCAGCCACATTTTCATGCAGGTGTGAAGTTAGCAAGGTGGATAAAAATCTCAGCACAAGGAAAAATGCTTTTGTTGTTTTCTGTGCCTCCACTTACTTCTGACTCTGAGTCCTTGTTCATTAAACTGGACAAAATTTAGTCTTTTCTTGGGGGTCCTGGCCAGTAAGGATGGACATCCCACCCAAAGCCAAGTCTGGTCATCAGTGTTTGGTCCACACACATGCCACTGGGCAACTGCTGTTGCCTCCTGACAGCTGGACGCAGGAGTCTTGAGGGACTGCTCAGAGCCCCTGTGTCCTTACACCCAGGCAGCCATTCCTGTCTAGGGAGCTGGATCTTGCACCTGCTCCCACGGTGCCACCAGGAAGTAGGACCCAGGCTGGCACTGTCCATCCTGCTCTGTCTGCACCTCCCCCCGGTGGCTTTCTATTGGGTGAGGAGATAGTCATGGTCCCCAGGATCCCCCTCCTCCCCAGGGATCTCAGCCCACTCCCACAAATGCCTTCTCCTCACCAGCACTCTCGGCTCTCCTGAGAACTTAGACTTTTGCAAACAAAATGCAGAAAGATTTCTAGGCTGATGTCTTTTCTGCCCCACCACATCCCTTGCATAGGTGGTGAACATGAGGCTGGCTACTGTCTGAGTGGAGGGGAGAGACAGGGCCAAAGACATGGAGAAAAATGCATTCATTGATTCTTGTGGCCACAGCTAGGACACACTATGTAATGGTGGTGTTTGCAGGCAGAGCACAGAGCTGGGTGGGTGACATGACCTGGGCTGGAGGAAGGTGGGGGCAGTTCTAAGAGATCACGGGCAAGAGTACATTTACAGGACTCAGTAGTGGGGCGATATAAAAAGGTGAAATCAGGACACAATTCCAGTGTCTGGAAACATTGCAAACACAATGCTTAAGCGCACAACTTAAAGGTAAATTTGCAAAGCCTTGATCACAAAATTCCAGTGAGCGTCAAGAGGGAAGGTTTGGGTTTCTGGTGTTTGTGCAAGGAGGTCTTGACGCTCCCACAGAGCACACCATGTAGATACCACCTAGTTCTCCTTCACCTGTCAGCAGCTAGGGAGCCTTCCAATCAAGTCTGAGGAGCTGTTCCAGGAAACTGCCTCATACGGGATCACAGGCAGCCCCACACCCTGTCCAGACCCACAGCTTCAGGCCTTTCCCTGGAAACCCCAGAAACCCAGTGAGGATCCTTGTTTCTGCTCATGCCAGGCCCTCTACAGGCTTGTGGGGAGTGATGGCAGAGGGGTGGAGGGTCTTGCTAAGACTCTCAGTGCCCTAAGAGCAAGTTATCCAAAGTCCTAGGAGAACCCTCATGGATTTTCCTGGACTCAATAAGCATATGTGCATGTATTTTAAAAATTATTTAAAAAATAAATTTTGTATTTTGGAATAATGTTAGATTTACAGAAAAGTCACAGAGATAGCATGCAGAATTCCTGTGTGCTCCTAATCCAGTTTCCCTCCTGCTGTCCTTGTACATGGCCACTGGACACTTGTCAAAAGTAAGAAATTAAGTTTGGTCCATTCTTATTAACTAAATACCAGACTTTTTTGGATTTTACGAGTGTTTCCAGTGACGTCCTTTCTCTATTCCAGAACCCAACCTAGAATACCATATTGCATTTAGTACAATGTTTGGACTTGAGATTGTGCCCTGCACACTCCTGTATCTACCTTTTGCTCTCTATTGTCCCACTGTAAGTGGGGTGCCCAAGACCATCCTGGGTTACACATCTTGTCCTGGCATAATCGTGAATAGCATCCCCCTTTCACTGTCAGAAATATCCTGGTTTGGACAATAAATAATATGCCATATGCATCTCTCCATGCCATTAAACACCACCTAAAACTTACTTAGTGGCTTAAAGCGACAATCATTTTTTGCTTCTCATGATTCTGTGGGCCAGCAGCTGGGGCTGGATGGTCTTGGATGGCTTCACTCCTGTGTCTGGAGCCCAGGCTGGGATAGCTAAGGCCTCTCTCCAGTTGCTCTCCAGCCTACTCCAGGTTAATCCAGGCGTAGGGGTGGTGGTGGTGGTAGCAGAAGAACTCCTTACGACAAGAGAGGGCAAGCAGAATGCACAAGCCCTTTCCAGCCTCTTCTGTCACGTTTGCTGGTATCCCACTGGCCAAAGCAAATCACATGGCCAAGTCCAGATCCAGGGATGGAGAAGTAGACTCTACCTCCTGGTGGGAGGGGCTAACAATACTGATCATTTTTCAATCTGTCATACTCTTTTTAATGACTACAGAAGAGAATTCATGTACTTTATTTAGACAATTCCCAATTTTTGAAGGTTGCTTATGATTTTGGGGGTGTTTATTAACAGGACTGTTAAGCAACTGCCTTAATGCATAAACTTTGTATGCATCTTATGTTCTTAGTTCTGATTAGGTTCCTTGAAGTGGCTTCCTTGGTCAAGTGATATGAACCATTTGGATTTTTTTTGCAGTAGGAATATTTGGTTTTGTTTCCTAAGTAACAGGCACATTAATATTAATAGACCTTTTCATGATGTATGTTTCTGGCACCCAGAGATCCCCACAAGTCACTTGTTTCTTCACTATTTACATAGATGCTACCCTGGACCTATGTTCCTTGAAGATGCTACCAATTTTGGCAAGTGACTGTTTTACTCAAGCATGGCTCACTTGTCCTATCTTCCTTCCCCAGTGACCTCCTGCCCCCCAATTACAGCAAAGCTCAGCTAATGGAATGGCGTTCTTCTCTCAACTCCCTGAATAAGCACCTCGGTAAGTGAGGTTGTGGGATCCCACTCAGTTCTCTCCGAAACTCTGTTCAGGTAGTAGCTTCATAGCAGCTTCAGTCTGTCGGCCAGTCATTTATATGAGAGTCTGTTGCAAATTCAGGAGGGAGTGGCACATCCCTCCTGCGGAAGGAGGGTTGGGGTGTGGAGGGAAGAGTAAACTCTGAGGGTTCATATTGGGCCCTAAGACCTTGCCTGGCAGAGCCCCCTCCTCCCTCCCACCACCTCCTGAGTCACTGCCCAGCCTGCAGCAATGCCAGCCCTGCACTCTGACCCCTGACCACAGCATAGAGCCAGAGGGATGGCTCCAAGGACACCTGCGAGGGCAGCGGGAGGGCCAGATCCTGGGCGTGTGAGGTTAAGCACTTGGTCTTGCAGGCAGAGAGATGTGGGTTTGGTGCCCAGCTTTGCACTGTCCCCTCTCTGTGACTTTGGGGGATTCATGTCTTCTCTTGAACTCAAATTCCTCCTCCATAAAATAGGGATCTCAAGAGCAAAAATAAAGGTGCCTACTTTGTGGGGCTGATGTAAGAATCACGTGCTATCCTGCCGTCCAGTCATAGTTTAGTGTCTGGCTTACTCAGTGCTCAAGAATAAATGGTATGTTTAGAAATTCTCTATAACCAGGATCTTCAAACTCCAGCCCATGGGCCACTGACAGTAAATAAATTTCATTGGAACACAGCTCTGCTCATTTGTTTTCATACTGTCTCTGGCTGCTTCTGCTTTACAATAGTGGAAATGAGTGGTTGCAACAGAGACCACAGAGCCCTCAAAGATGGAAATATTTACTGTCTAGCCTGTTATAGAAAAAGTTCGCCAAGTCTTGCTCTGGAAGATATATAATATTTCCATCTCCTTTAAGGGTCACAGCAACCCAGTGAGGTCAGTGGTGTCATTGTTGCCCTATGATAGAGGAGGTCTCAGAGGCACAGAGAGGTGAAGTATCCTGCCCAAGGTCACACAGCTAATGAAGTGTCACAGCTGGATTTGACGTGGGTACTTTGGTTAGTAGTACTCATCATTGCTCCCAGGGCTCTCAGGTTTATAATTCCAAAGGTATTATATTATAATACCAAGGGTAAGAACCCTGAGACTCCAAATAATAGCAATGGTTACTGTTCACTGGGAACCTCCTAGGAACAAGCATGGTGCTGGGCCCTGGTAACCAGCAGGGCAGGTCTCCCCTTGGGTGCTTCCAGCCCAGAGCTGAAGTCAGACCATGCAGGATGTCACAGCAGAGTGGACAAGTGAATATGTATTTGGGAACTCAGCCTGGTTAAAGACCTTGCCAGGGAAGTGATTACCCAGTTGGGACCTGTAAGGCAAGTCTGAGTGAGCCAAGCCCAGGGCTCAAGGGAGCACTCCAAGCAGGAAGACCAGTATGTGGGGAGGCTGAAAGACCAGACAGAGCTGGGGCCTTTGGGAAGGAAGGTGGCAGGGGAGGCTGGAGGATGCCAAAGGGCCAGGCTATGTTGGCCACGTGGCCGTGTGTAAGAGGCTGAACTTTATCCTGAAGGCAGTGGGAACCCAGTGGAAGGTTCTGAGGTGGGAGTGATAAGGTTAGAGTGGGGAGCAGGTCACAGGGGTTCAGGAGCAGAAGCACAGAGACCCCTGGGGGCTTCATCACAGTGGCTTCACAGGAAGAGTAGGATATGCTGGCCTAGGAAGTGGTCCTGGGGATGGGAGAAACCAGCTTTAGAGCTTCTGCTCCCCAGCTCCCCTGCACATCTGCCCTCCCCAGTATTCTGACTGCCACCCAGTCTGCCCTCCCCAGCCCTTGTCGAGGAACAATCACCACACAGTCTTTATGTTACCTGCTGGGAACATTAAACTTCATTTGCTTATTTAGACACAAAGAGTCACACTGAGGTGACTAAAAACGAGAAACAGTGGGGAGGAGGAGGAGGAGGAGAAAATCAGTCAGTCAGTCAGTCAGTCAATCAATCAGTCAGCTTCTGACCATTCTGCTAGTCCATTCCCTTCTTAAGGAATTCACCACAGACATGATCTGTAAACTCTCATTAATTTGCAACCCGGTTACTGTTTTATGACTTGGTACAACTCCCCAAAAAGAGTTTCACCAGCATTGAAACTGAGTCAAGAGCGGAAGAAGGTGGCTCCTTATTTGAGGTCCGTATCTTGGGTAGGTATTGAGAACTTTGTGAGGAGGAAGATACCTTAGCCCCTGGTCTAAATTATCTCCACTATCGAGGCACTTGGCTGGGGAGAAGTCACGTCCCTTAACGATGGGAAACTCCTCTCCTAACCTCCCCCCCACTTCCTGCTGGAAAAGCTGCTGACGTGTTTTTTTCCACCCGTGGAGATGCCTACCATGTGGACTGCATGATGCAGATCCGCTTGCAGTACGAGAAGACCTGGCAGGAGTGCCTGGCCCAAGTGCAGAAGTGTAAGGTGGGTGCCCTTCCCAGCCCGTCTGAGGAGAGGAGCAAAGGACACGGGGCCTGGTGTCCCCCCGCACACCCCTGCCCCTCTCCAGCCTGCATCTCCTGCTTTCCTTCCTCACTGGCCTCTGGGCATTCTGAAGCTGCTCCTGCAGCCTGGACCCCCTCCTCCCCAGCTCTTCCCACCCACCCCTCAGTAGCCCCAACATGACCTCCTCCAGGAAGCCTTCCCTGACTCCACAGATAAAGTTTACACTGTCAGATCACCCCAGCCTTCACTCTTGACCCTCTATCACTTTTGGCACTTGACATTATTATTATTGTTTTTTAAAGTGACATATAGTTGATTTACAGTGTTATGGTAGTTTCTGGTGTATAGCCTAGTGATTTGGTTTTATATATATATATATTCTTTTTCATTGTAGGCCATTACAAGATATTGAATCTAGTTCCCTGTGCTATACAGTGGGACCTTGTTGTTTGTCTATTTTATATATAGTATTTAGTATCTGTTAATCCCAAACTCCTAATTTATCCCTCCCCTCTCACTTCCCCACTGGTAACCATAAGTTTGTTTTCTATATCTGTG
Source organism: Camelus bactrianus (assembly GCF_048773025.1). Lineage (NCBI taxonomy): Eukaryota > Metazoa > Chordata > Mammalia > Artiodactyla > Camelidae > Camelus > Camelus bactrianus. Next base: position 47,907,757 of record NC_133542.1, read on the forward strand.
AGTCTGTTTCTGTTTGGTAAATGAGTTCATTTGTGGCAGTTGACATTATTTATTCGGTGGAGGTCATATCATGGGAGTTATCTCCATGCTTGCCTTTTATAAATAGTGTTGCCACTGCCATCAGCCCCAACTTTACCCTCCACCTGCCTGCCTGTTAGAGGGTGAGACAGTAAGTTCACTCACAAACCCCTTCAATTACAGTGCCTGGTTTTCTGAGGCACAAGAACATACTTTGTCAAAATGCCCCCTCCCTGCCTCCTTGGTGAAACTGTTTAGATGAAAAACCCAGAAGAGGCTAATCATTTTGAAGATGGTCTAACCTGCCAGCTGTGGCAGTAGGAGTCCCCAAGCCATGAGGGTCCACCTGCTGCCGCCAAGAAGCTCCTGCTGCTCCACCCCTCACATTTCAGTCTGTTGAGCTTTTGCTCTGCCTCCAGGACTCTGAGATGAGCGTTCATGGGGAACAGAGCACTTTCCGGTACAATGCATGGTGCAGGTGCTGCGCTCCACCCACTTTCATTGAATCCTACAAGGTCCTGCAGAGCGAGTGTCGCTGGCCCCATCTGGAGATGAGAAGACCAAGTTTGCAGAACTCTGGGGGCCGCCGGAGCCCACAGGGCTCTGCCCATTTGCTCTATGGCCTTAGGGCCAGTCACAGGCCTCTCAGTTAGCTCTTTAGAGGGTGTCAGATCTTGGGAGTGAAGCCTGGAGGGTGAGCTGGGAGGGGAGCCTTGTGCCCTGGAGAGCCTTCCCAAGACCACACCCCTGGCACTCACCCCCTCCTCATTCACCCCTCCCCTTTGGCCCTGAGTGCTGACACCTGTGCCCATGCTCACTGCACTTTTTGGGTGCAAGCAAGGGATGAGTGCTGAAGTCATCATGTACCCCAAGAGCACTTTGAGCTTGACAGATGGCACCTGGTTTCCTGTTCAGCAGCATTGGAAGTATACAACTGGAGAGAAATTCTTAATTTGGGGGAGGTTGATTTATATTAGATTCTGTGCAAAAGCCAAGGCTTTATTAATATAGAGAGCTCACTTTTCATTTGGCATAGTTTCCAACAGGAGATGGAAGCCCTGTCTGGTTTGGAGCAACGCTGAGGCTGTCTAGGGTGGTGGTTTATGCTTGTAGGGTCTGCAGTAGGACTATTCTGAGTTCAGATCTGGGCTCACCACTTGTCAGATGTGTGGGCTCCAACAAGTTCCTTCACTTCTCTGAGCCTTAGTTTCCTTGCCTGCCAAACAGGGCTACTGAGAACACCTCTGGGGGAGTCAGTGAACAGGGGCAGCACCCAGCACCTGCACATAGTGGATGGAAAGCTGGACCATCTTCACTGCTGTGGGGGTTTCCTCCGGGGTTCTCAGGGATGGGTGGGAGGCAGTCTCAGGGGACAGGACCAGCCCTGAGCCAGGCTCTGCCTTGTCCCTCTCTAGCAGCAGCTGCTGGACTGGAAAGCCTTCACCGAGGAGGAGGCCGAGGGCCTGGTGAGCCCGTCCTTCTTCCAGATGGTGGGAAGTCTCCAGAGCAAGGTGGAGGAGGAGCTGGAGGTCTTGGACGTGCGTAGCTGGAGAGCAGGATTGGGGTGGGAGGGTCGCCCGGGGTGCTGGGCTGTGGGAGGAGTGGGAGTCCTCAGGCTTACAACTTCCCTGTCATTCGTGAGTCCACCGCCGGTCACGGCCGGCCCCTCTGGAGCAGCACTCAGGCTCAGCCTGGCTCCCCAGCCACCCCGCTGTTGCCACCAGGACTCCAAGCGAACAGTCCCAGGCAGTGAGGGCTTCCCAAGCCCTTGCTGAGTTTGGGTGCCGAAGGTCATGAGGAACAATAAGCCCCCATCCCAAGATACTCAGAGTCTTGAGCAGAGGGTCAGCAGACATTTTCTGTCAAGGGCCAGATAGTCAATATTTTAGGCTCTGCGTATTGTCAGGTTTCTGGCACAAATTCTTGCTCTGCTGTTGTCACAGAAAAGCGGTCCTAGGCAATGCAGAAATGAATGGGGATGGCTGCATTTCAAGAAAACTTTGTTGACACTGAAATTTGAATTTCATATAATTTTTACATCATTACATATTTTATTTTGATTTTTTTCAGCCATTAAAAAAAATGTAAAATCTGTGCTTAGCTCCCAAGGTTGAATAAAAAAGGCACAAGGCTACAATTAGCCCAAAAGCCATAGTTTGCCAACCCCAGACCCCATGAGAGTGTAAAACCCATATGAAAGGGGGAGAGGTGAGGATTTAACAGCAGGGTGTGGCGTTTGGCTCAGATGCTGAGTCAGGGAATTCCAGAGAAGGAAACGTACCCCAGGCCATGGTGGGTGTGGCCCACCTGAGGGACCAGGCTCACGTCTGGGGTGGCTCCTTCTTCCTTCTTGGCCCCAAACTCTTCTTCCTGTCAGCGACTTCAGTGGACATGGAACAGGTGTAGAAATGGGTCTTCAGGTCAGTCAAGACAAGCGCATGGCCTTGGACAAAACAGAAATGCTGTCCTGGGGTGGGGTGGGGCATGAGCCAAGATGGGGCCTGGAAGACAACCTTGTGGGTAGTGCCCACGCAGTGATGGCCAGTCCCATGAGACTCAGGGCCTCCACAGGCCAGCGAGGGAGCCCCACCAGCGGGCCCCTCCTGCTCACCCCGGGCAGGTGGGCACTTACAGCCCCTTCTCTGCGTTCTGCCACTGCAGAAATCCTTTGAGGCCGTGGCAAAGCAGGCAGAGTGGCAGAGCTCAAACCTCTTCAGCTACTTCCAGGAGGCTGTGCAGCTGTGGGAGACACATCAGGGCATGCTGTTGATGCAGGAGCTGGAGCTCGAGAAGAAGATGGAGCAGCAGAGGCAGAAGCACAGCCAGGAGAACCAGGTGGGGCCCCAGCATCCAGGGCAGCCCCCACAGGGGACGAGTGAAGGGCCACACTCAGCTTGTCAGTGCCCAGTGGCGCTGCTCAGTGGCCTGTGAACTCAGCCAGCACTCAGATATAAGAGCAAAAGGACTTCGATCCATACTTCCCACCATATTATACATACTATATTTTAACTTTTATATAAAAATTAACCCCAAGCATATCTTTGACTCAAGTGTAAAACCTCAAGCTATAAAACTTGAGCAGATGGGAGACTGAGGCTCACCTTGGTCATGGGACCGGATGGGAGGAGGGGAATTCTGCCTGAGTCAGGTCCAGGCCGTGCAATGGGTCCCAGATCCAGATGTGTCTGTGAGACAGACAGACTTGGGGGCATGGAGCATCTACCTCTGGCAGTCCTCCTGTCCCCACGGGACATGAGCTGGTCCCCACCTACCTGCCTTCACACCGTCTGGGGTGGAGGGGTACTCAGCATCTGACATCAAGTACAACAGATGAGGAGAGTGAGGACTAGGAGCCTCCGGAAGGTGGAGCGGGGGCCTGCCCTGGCGGGGTGGGTGGAGGAACCTGTCCTTGAGGAGTCCCATCTAAGCGAGGTCTCCAGGGATGTGAAGTAGACAGAGAAGAATATTCTAGGCAGAGAGAAGAACTCAAACGCTCAGAGCAGTGACAGTAAGGGTGTTGGCACATTTGGTGCCCGTTTTATAGAAAAGAGAGTCCTGAGCCTGCCCGGGGCACCTGGACCACAGCTCCAGGGACAGAGTCTCTGCAGGTCGCGTACAGTCTTTGAGCTCTGGTAACTCACATCTGCTTCCTCCTGTTTGGGGTGCGGCTGCCAGGCCCAGGAGGCTCACCTCGACAAGCTCTTGGACCAACTGAGGCAGCAAAGCAATGAGGATACCCTGAAGTTTCACCTGGAAAAGGCCAAAGATCTTCTGAAGAATATGAAATACAGGTGGGCAGACCGGACCCTAAAACGCAGAAGGGGATGGCTTGGAATTCATATTCAAAGTCAGAGGCTGCCTGCTTAGGAGCCCAGGGGTGTGCCTAGCAAGCTCAAGATTAAAATGTTGCCTCCAACTTTGGAGAACATTTGCAGCTCTGCTCTCAGCCAACCCAAAAGCTTTCAGGGGGAATTTGATTGGAAAAGTCTATGGAGGGAGGTTACAAGGCCATGTAGTTTAAAGGTCAAGAGCATGGGTCCTCCCCCACCTTCTTAAATTTCAAAGCATACATGCTTTTTGTTAAAGAAAAAAAGTTAACCTATATAAACATATAGATAATTCCCCTCATTCCTACCCAACTCTTCCTTTTTAATGGACATAGACATTTGTATATATTGTGTATGTGGAGATACATACATATATATGTATATATAATGCTTTTTAAAATAAAGGTTGCTAATTGTTCTATAACTGCAGATACATTTCACTTTAAATGAACGTGTAGCATTCATTGATATGATGCTTCATACTGATTTAACCATGCTCACATTGATGGACTTTTTAAGATTGGTTCCAGCTTCTCAATATTAAAAACAAGTCCCTGTGATCTACCTTGAACCTTGTGCTTTTGTACAACTAATTCCGTAAGGACAGTTCACAGAGATGAAACTGCACTGCAAATTGATTTCAGTACTTAGATTCAGAAGAATATTTTAAGGCAAATAAGTAACCCCCTGAACCTTGGTCTTCTTACCTAGGAAACAGGTAAAAGTCTGGGCCTTGGGGTTTTGGAGGGTTTGATGGAATAATGTAGGTAAAGTTCAAGGACTGGGTTAGGACAGTGGATAGGAAACAGGAATCCATGTTACAACACGCAGAGAACTCATGTGTGTTTTCTAAACGTTCTACAAAGAATATATGTTCTTTGTGAGATCAGAAAAATAGCAAAACAAACCAAAGACTATTATTGAAGTGAGGTGGCAGCTCTGTGTAGAACTAAACGCCAGGTACTAGCCCACTCCATGTGGTCCAGGGCATGGCTCTTAGCTGAGGTCTCTCATGCCCAGCCAGCCCCACTTAGACGGTGGTCTCACCTGCCAACCTCCCAGGTATGAGAGTTTCCATGGCCTCCTGATGAAGGAAGTGATGGAGTACCCAGCGGTCATACTGAAGGAACTCAACTCCTACAGCTCCGCCCTCAGCCAACACTTCTGCGTCCGTGAGATCTTTGAACAGGTATGGAAAGGGATACAGAAAAACCCAGCCACTCACCAAGAAGCAAAGGGGGGAAGATGACTTCTAGTTCTTATTTGACTCAATTTTGAAAGCATCTCTAACCCGTGGGGAATTAGAATCTTTGTCAGGATATCAAGGAGTGCTGAAAGTGTGTCCTATAGAGATCATCTCTTTCTCAGATTTAAAGAGGTTGCAGGGCTCAGAATCCAGGCCTCAGGGCTCTCAGGGAGCTCCCAGGTCATGTAAATCCTGTTCATTCTGTGTGTGCGCATCCAGCACTGGGTGCAGCAGATTCTCGCTCTTCTGTTTGCATCCTTCAGTTTATACTTTGTTATTCTTTGCCCCAGATCACTATCAAAATGTGTCAGAACAAGATTTTATTCTGTGTGATGAAAGTTTTGCTAGCCTGCTTGGGGTTAAGGAAAACTGATTGGGAACACCCTGATTACCCCCATGAAATAAGAGGTCAAGGCCTGCAACAGATGTCAAGAGGAAGGGGCCGGTCCTTTTCCTTAAAAGGAAAGAGAGGCCTTCAGAAGTGGCACCCTGGAGGAAGGCAACACTGCTCATTCAGTGTCCTGTGTTTTTTCCTTGTAGAACTTGGATGGGGAAGTCTTTTTCCAATTGAGGGAACCAGGTAACATTTTTACAAGTCAAGTCTGAGTCTCCCTGACTTCGTTCTTGTTTATCTGGGGCCTGGGGAGACCCAATCAGCCTGCACTGATAACCTGTCTTTTCTTGTGCTTTGGGGTTGGTCATCAACAGAACCACATGCAAAGGACTTCCAGGAGAGAATGAGAAAACTGAGGGGGAAACAGAGAGCTAAAGCAGACGGGAGCAAAGGTGAGGAAAGCGTAAGTAGGGGGACGAGTTCCCTGAGGCCAGCAGAAGAGACAGAAGAAGATCAAGAAACTGAGTCCTCCACAACTCAAGATGTGGTAGTGAGCCCACAGGAAAAGTCTGTCCTGAGTGAAGAGTTGGAGGAATCCAGGGAGGACTCTATTCCAGGATTAGAAGAAATGCAGGTTGAAAAAGACAGCTCCTTAAAACCAGCCCTGAGCCAGGAAAATGTGATGGTTCAAGAAGAAGAGAAAGAGGAGCAAGAGGAGCAAGAGGAGCAAGAGAAGAAGAAGGAAAAGGTGGAGGAGAGAGAGGAGGAGGAGGTGAATGAACAGGAAGAGGAGCAAGAGAAGGAGGAGGAGGAGGAGGAAGAAGAGGAGGAAAAGGAAGACTACGAGAGTTCACCTGTGGATGAGGTAGGCCAGCCATGGATTCACTCTCGGGTATGGAAATTGTGCTCTGCTCACTCTGTGCATCCCTAATACAAGCTGGGTCCCCAGTGGCCCAGGCTCCCTTGAGGTTCATATGAGGAATTCCAAATGTATGCACACCTGTTATTTTTGTCCACAGGGATCCAATTCTGATCTTACAGTATTGCTTTTAAAACTCACCCTCCTCACAACCCGTCTTGCAGCCTACTCTGAAGCCACCCCTCAACTTTCCTCATCCTTCCCTGGTCCTCTCTGTTTCCCAGCTCCTCTTTATTGTGTAGATCAACTTAGCCTCTCCGTTCTCTCTCTCTTCCTGTTCTCTGGTTGTGTAACAAAAAAGATCCGTATCCAGGGTAGCAGGCAGCTCTCCTTAGAGTGCAGGGAAATCTTGTAAATTTGTAAATTTGTAAATCTTGTCCTCAGAACACATTCAAACTCACAGTACAGTAATTATGGCATTGCAAAAGACTTTCTCTTTATTTCTGTGAAAGAATTGGCATATAGACCTCTTTTTGAACAGGGACCCCAAACTCAAACGCCCACAGGCATGTAATAGAAAAGAGGGCTGGACACCAAGTATAAAATAGTGACAAGTGGTGGAGATTATTGTCTTAGTCCGGTCAGGCTGCTGTAACAGAATGCCATAGACCAGGTGGCTTATAAACAACATTCTTTATCACAGTTCTGGAGGCTGGGAACTCAAGATCCAGGCACTGGCAGCTTCAGTGTGCTTCTTGGTCCATAAACAACTGCCTTTTTGCTGTGTCCTTTACATGGTGGAAGGGGCAAGAGCTCTTTGCAGTCTTTTTTTTAAGGGCACTAACCCCATTTATGAGGAAGGGCTCTGCCCACATGATCTAATGACCTTCCAGAGCCCACCTCCAAATACCAACACATTGGGGATATGAATTTTGGAGGGACACCAATATTCAGTCTATGACAACGTTGTAGCCATTGTTCAGTTCCAGCTAATGATGCCATGTGGGAATGTAGGCTCAGAATTGTCAGATTTTCTGATTTTTAAGAGAAATCAGAAACCCAGATCACTAGGTAGAATTTCCCAATTTTAAAAGCACTGTCTGGGGAAAAAAAAATATAGGCAAGATTTGGCCCACAGTTTTACAACCTCTGATGTCAAGAAACCTGTGATGGGGATCACCAAGCCTGTTTGATCATGTCAAGTGTAAAGTCCTATTTTTTGCCTAGGTCAAAGCCCAGGAAGAGAGTCTACAGGACATGGAGTCCTTCACAACCTCCAGTGGGAATACTTACTTTGTCTTCCTACCCCTGGAACAAGAAGACAGTAGCAAGAGACCCCATTCCAGCCTTTCTGCCATTCTCTTCAGTGACGCTTCCAGTGCCGAAGCCCTAGAACAAGTGGTCATTCCGTCCAGACTAGTTTTAGAAATTAAGAAACAGTAAGTAAAAACCCCTTTTATTCTCATTCTCTTTGGGTTTTATTAACAAGGTGAAATACTATAACAAAAGATTGGACTGGTTTCAGCTGGAAAAGGAAACGTAGGTAACTGAGGCTAGAGATGAGACACACAATAAAAAGTAGCAAATGCCCAGGAATTTTTTGCAGTCACAGACATCCTCTGTGAGAGCGAGCCTTCTGCCTGTCCCAGGGCGCTTTGCAGGCCTGGGCCTTTTACATAAGAAATAATGTTTTCCCTACAAGGTGTTTCTGGGTTCTCCCTTCTGGCATGTCTATAGTATTAGAGTTCTTTTTCTTTTTTTTTTTTTAAGTATATAGATATAGACCATAGATATGAATATATCAGTATGGTATTTTGCTCTGATTATGTAACACATTTAGTGCAGAAAATTAGAAAATTTAAAAAAAGGGCAGTGAAGAATATAGAATAATTTTACCACTGAGCATTTAGCTACGCTACCCTAACGCGCAAGTTTCTGGGCCTTCATGTTTGAATTTGGAACAAATGTGGAAATCTGCATTTGGCTTTCGGATGATAGCATTTGCATTGCCAACCTGACACTACAGTATCATAGCTAGGATTGACTAGCTAGAGATCACCTGGTTAGTCTACCTCCCATGTTTACACATGGACAGGTAACCAGAGTCAGGGAGCAGAATCAGTAAGGTCAGGCCTTGGGACTCTGTTCTCCTTCAGTTCAGTGTCATCTCACCTTGGAAATGTCTCCTGCTTTGAACCTCATCCTTCTCCTTCCTCTATCACCGGCCCTCACCATTGACCATGGGATGAAGAAAAGCAAGGACCAACACCAGAGCTAATATTTGTTGAAAGGGTTTAATACTCTCAATAACTATGAGAGGGGTGCTATAATTAGCCCATTTTACAGATGAAGAAACTGAAGCTCAGAGTTAATAAGTTGGACAAGATCTCTGAGATAGGAAGTGATTAAATTCAGGATATGAATTTAGAGCCTGTAATGTCAGAGTCTTGAACCAAAAGCCATCTAGCCTTGGGACTAACCCCCAAAAATGGTTCTATGTTCAGCCAGTTGCATTTGCATATTGAGGAATAGCATACATACCAAAAAGGTATGGAAATCATGAGTACATATAGCTCAAAGAATTGTCCAAAGGAAACACACGCAGTAATCAGTACCCACAAGAAAGAGAGCACGACCAACCCTCCAGGAACCCTCGTAACATACCTGTCACAAGTCACTGCCCTCTCTTCCCCAAGGGTGACAAATATTCTAACTTCTGAATTAGTTTTGCTTGTTTTATTTGTTTTGGGTTTTTTTTTTTAACATTTTTTATTGATTTATAATCATGCTTGTTTTTGAACTTTATTTAAATGGAATCATATTGGATATATTATTTTATGTCAGGCTTCTTTCATTGTGTTTGTAAGATTCATATATATTTTTGAGTGTGCCTATAGCTCATTTTTATTTCTGTATAATATTCTATTGTAAAAAAAGATGACCCATTTTACATATCCATTTTACAACTGATACACATTTGGGTTGTTTCCCATTTGGGGCCATACCAGTAATGCCGCTCTGAACATTCTTGTACAAGTCTTTTGGTGAACATGTGCATATATGTTAGATATATAACTAAGAGTGGAATTGTTGAGACATTGACTTATATGTGCATCCATCTTGAGGAGATACAACTAAGAGATACTACCAAAGAGCTTTTTTAAGTGGTTTTGTTTTTAACAATTTACAGCAGCGTATGAGAGTTCCAGTTGCTCCACATCCTCACCAACACTTGGTATTGTCAGTGGTTTTTGGTTTTGATTTTAGCCATTCTGGTATGTGTATAGTGGTGTTTCATTGTGGTTTTAATTTGCATTTTCCTGATGAGTAATGATGTTGGGCATCTTGTCATATATTTGTTAACCATTTAGGAATTTTTTTAAGGAAATGCCTAGTCAATCTTTTGCGCATTTTTTTCTGGTGGATTACCTATCTTTTTTCTTTTAGTTTATGCAAGTTAGTTATCTATCTTAGATATGATTTTTTTGTCAGTTAAATACATGGCAACTGTTCATCCTCTCTTTGTGCTTGCCTTTTTTACTTTCTTAAAGTTAACTTTTGATGAACAGAAATCCTTAGTTTTAATAAGGTCCTAGTTGTCAATTTTTTCATTAGGTTTAGTGTACTTTCTGTCTTATCTAAGAAATCTTTGCTTGCCCCAAGGTCATGAAAATATTCTGTGTTATCTACTACAAATGTTATAAACTTTCATAGTTGGGTGTATAATTCAAGTGGAATTGGTTTTGTTTATGTGTGAGGTAGGAGTCAGATTCATTTCTTTCCCGTATGGATAACCAGTTAACTCCAGGCCATTTGGGAAGACTCTCCTCTCTCCACGGCTTTGCTGAGCCTCTTCTATTTCTGTAAGTGGCTATCCTTGTGTCACCATGTCCCCTGATTGATTACCATAGCTTTACACTAAGTCTTATTGTCTAGTTGTGTAAAGCCCTCCAACCTTGATGTTCTCCAAGATTGTCCTGACTATCCTTGGCCCTTTGTATTTCTATATAAGTTTGAAATCAGCTCATCAGTTCCCATAAGAAGATAAACATCTGCTGAACTTTTAATGGTTATTGTATTGAATCTATAGACACATTTGGGGAGAACTGACGTCTTAACAATACATAGCCAGGAAAATCACTGTACATTTTTAACAGGACAAAATAATAAACTGGGAAGAATATTTGCAACTCACATCTCAGTCAAAGGACTTCATGTTCTCAATATGTAAATATGTATAAGGAGCGCCTAGAAAGTAATAAGGAAAGAAAGAGCTACACACTAGATTAATGGGCAAAAGATATTAATGGGTAGTACACAGAAAAAGAAATTTAATTGCCTTAAGCACATGAAAATATGCTAAGTCTCAGTCATAATATGACAAAATTATGAAATTCAAGAGTTTGACAGTACATTCTGATGCTACAGAGAAAAAGGAACTGTTATTTATCGTTGATGGGAGTTCAAGTTGCCTTGTGACAGAAGCAGTTTGGCCGTATCTACCAGATCCACAAATGTATTTTAGGCTTTGATTCAACAATTCCCTCTTAGGGAATTTATCCATAGAAATTATGCTACACTTGACGTATGTACAGGGTTATTCACTGCAGCCTTTTTTGTAAGAATAAACCATTGGAAACCACCCAGTATCCCCCAGCAGGGTGTCTGGTTAAATGAATGATAGTCCAATGTAGTGGGGAATAAAATAAGAAAGAAGGAGTGGAAAAGGGAAGCATTTTATGTATCAGTATGGAAAGGTCTCTCCATGATCGCCGTTGCTGACCCTCACACTTCTCTTCCTCAGGCTTCGAACTGGCTTCTTTGAACACTTAGAAAAGTGGTTTGACCAATGTGCTGTCAACACCCGGGTCATCGTGGCCACCAAGATTGATGAGCTGGATTCAGAACTGGAGCTGCGTTTGCACCTGCACCAGCCAAGAGCCCAGCAGATTGAAAAGGACATCCACAACGTCAGAGCAGGTACCCCAGGCCCCTGGTGTCTGTGCCACTGCGGCTCTGTGTTCATTAGCTGTCCCGGTTTGCACCCGCATGACACTTAGCATGTTGTCATCACACGTTGGAAGATGGTATTCAGAATCCTCACTTATGATTTCTTTTTTTATTAAAGAATGTGTTAGATGAGGAAATGAGGAGAAATTGTCCTGTTTTAACTTTGTGGATCCCAGATCTGCTCACATATTTGTCAGACATACACCTGCATGGCTTATACTCTAGCGGCAAGCCTGTAGTTCAGGAATTAGAGCTAGCAGATTCAACCTCTCTAGCTGTGTGACTCTGGGCAGGTTACCTGACCTCTCTGATCCCTTCTTAACCTGTAGGGCATGTTGTACAGTGAGGAATCACACGCCTCTGGTACAAACCAGAGTCTCCAAAAGTGGTAGCCATTATTTTCAGCTTATAATTTTTAACACTGAAAGACATTTCTGCCATTTCTCTTTAAGGCAGTAGCCTCCAACAGTTTGGGAGAACACACTTTTAGTTGGTGCCTTCAATGACCCTTTGTCAGGTTTTGGCTCAAGTCACACTTCAAGCTTCATTATAGACCCTGAGAGTTCACAGCCCCTACATGATGCCGGCCAACCTCCTATTGCCTGGAGCAGTGAGAGAGGGTGGACTCAGATAACCGGTCCAGAGGCCTAATGCTTGTGGCTTTGGGAGACCTGCTTGACTTTTAGAACCTCATTGTCCTCATCTGAAAAATGTGTGCATTAAATAGAAATACAAACAAAGATGTTCCTGAAGGCCGGTTTTCTTCCCCTTTCCTTGCTCCTGATGTGAAAACCGAGGCCAGAGAAGCAAAACCTCAGAATTTATTTTTGGCAGAACTGAGACCCAGGCAGCAGGGGAGTCAGGTAAGATGATCTGGGGCTCTCTGCTAGCTCTAAAGGCCTATGATGGACCTCTTGAAGCCAAATCCTTTTTACTCCACCTTCAAAGTCCATTTTAATTCAGGTTCGTTGGAAATGAGTAGCCACAGATTTAAAGGGATAAACCCTGACTGCCCAGCTTTGTGCTGATTGTTTCCTCCCAGACCCTCTCACTGGATCCCTGCCCTGCCAACACCCTCCACCCATCCCACCTGCTCTGGGGATGAGAGATGCTCTCTGTCTCCTAGGCTTTGTTCCCTTCTGCTGCAGGCAGGGCATCTCCACCAGCAGGGACCTCCCTGTTCACAGCTGGCCAGAGCCTCCTCTCCAGTTAAAGACCTCTGGGCCATCTCAGAATGGCCTCCCTGAGATCTGCGTGCATTCCCAGGCCAAGCCCTGGTGAGGGCAGCGGGGACAGGATAAGAGACCTTGGCCCAAATGATCCCTGCTCTGCAGCTGTCCCGGGAGAGGCACATCACTGTCCGGGAAAGCTCTGTCCCGGAGGGCCTTAGCTCCCCTCATCCTTTTTCAGCTGAGCTCTTGCTTCATAAAGAGCGACTGGACACCCACTGTGCGGGGGTGATGGAGATGCTGAGGAAGGAGAGGGTGATGTTCTGCCAGTTCCAAGAAGAGCAGAACACGAGGAGGAAAAACTTCCGCCACAAGATTTGTGACATGGAGCACATCTTCTTGAACGCCACAAAGAGCCAGAAGTAAGGGCCCTGGGAGTCTCCACCCTAGCCTCGTGGCCCTAGAATCCCAGCCAGGTAGCCGTTCTCAAAGGAGTGACCCCCTACCCATCCCCACCCACTCCTGGGGATAAAAGGAGAGTCAGGTTTTCCAGGCCCCCAGCAACGTTCTCCTTTCATTTCACCCCTTCACAAGAGTAAAGGTCCAACTGTACAAAGCATCTGGCCAGGGCCTGGGTGCTGGGGACGGGGGAGCAGCCAGAGAGAGAAAAGGGTGCATGCGATCAGAATGCAGGGGTGCAAACGATGTGCCCTGAAGTGTTCATGGTGGGAGAGATCACTTCTATCAGGGGAAATCAGCAAGAGCTTCCAGAAAGAGGCCCTGGGACAAGGGATGAGGGGAGATGGGGAGGGGGCAGAATTCTCCCATCAGAGGAGAAGCACTGGCCCAGCCTTAGGTGGGGATGTGCTCAGGGCAGAGCAAGGGGTTCCAGGGAAGCCTTTCAGGGATTTGAGGTGGAGGCTCTCGTGTGCCCAGGGAGGCCTCCTTTCATGTGAGGAGCTTTCTGGGTGTCTGTACAGTGCTCAGGTATACAAGAAGCAGCCCGTTAGGAGGGACTTGGGTGTAAGGAAACTTGCAGGCGCTCTTCCAGGAATGGGGCACAGGAGTCACGTTGCCAGGAGTTAGAAAGAGAGAGTGTGCTGGAAGGAGGACGCAGATCCAGTGGGACCTGGGGGTTCTTTTACCAATTTGGTGTGAGGGGCCAGCCAGAGGAGAGGGGTACCCCCTGATCAGCACCCTGAGAGTTCCACACGGTGTCCTGCACATGCTGGCATTGGAAGCTTCCTCCTGATGCCTCTTTTTCTACCCGGAGGAGACAGGCAGTGGCTCTGGTGGCCCCACAGCCGGGCCTCCCAGGTTGCCTGCTGTCCGCACCCAGGTCACCCCCCTGCGCTCCCATGTCCCACAGGCTCGTCGCACTCAGCAGCACCCTGCACCAGGAGCTGCTCAGCTACGTTGACGTCATCCAGTTGTCCCTGCGCAGCTTCCGCCAGTATCTGGAGGAGAGCCTGGGCAAGCTTCGCTACAGCAACATTGAGTTTATCAAGCACTGCAGGTGGGAGTCAGCATCTGGAGCCTCTGTGGGCCACTGGGCTTCCTCTGTTGAGAGGTGGCCATGGTCCTGTTTGCCCCTTCATTCTTTAATTGTGATAAAATATTCATAACATAAAATGGTTCATTTTAACCATTTTAGGGGTTAAGTTCAGTGGCATTAAGTCCATTCACATTATTGTGCTACCATCACTGCCATCCATCTCCAAAACTTTTTCATCTTCACAAACTGAAATTATATGAACATTAACTTAAACACTAACTGCCCGTTTCGCCCTCCTCCAGCCCCTTTCGCCCTCCTCCAGCCCCTGGGAACCACCATTCTGTTTTTGGTCTCTACGAATCTGACTCCTCTAGGGACCGCCTATAGGTGAAATCACACAATATTCGTTTTTTTGACTGTCTGGCCTTTTCACTTAGCATAATGTCTTCGATTCTCATTTGTCTCGTAGCATGTGTCAGAATTTCCTTTCTTCTTAGAGCTGAATTATATTCCATTATGTAGATATAGCACATTTTATTTATCCATTCATCCCTTGAAGGACATTTGGGTGGTTTCCCTGCTGCTTTCCTTCGACTCCCTGCATTTATTTTTCCACGATCTTGTACTTCTAATCTAAAGCCTTGTCAATCACAGTGTTTGGACTGGGTCGAAAGTTTCAGGTCTGATCAGTGGCTTTTGTTTCTCCCAAATTATTTTCAGGTTGTTTTCAGAGGGAGGCAACTTTTCTTCTGAGGAAATCAAGTCACTGTGTCATCGACTGGAGAAGGAAGCTGCCCGGATAGAGTTTGTTGAAAGTTTAATCATGATCAACATGGAGAAGATGGAGAGCGAATACCTGGACCAGGTGTGTGGACCCTGCCCCGACCTCCAGCCGGGCTCCCAGGACGCCTGGTTACAAGGTGGTCACCTTGCTCACTGCCTGATGGGCCGGTCATACCCTTTCCAACATTAATTGAGCCTGTCCCATCTGCTTCTAAAGTCCAAAAGTTCCAAATTATGGCCCCCCTTTTTAATTTTTTCTCTTTCTTTACAGGCTAATGAGGTCATCAACAAGTTTGAAAGTAAATTCCACAACCTGACTGTGGACCTTATTTTCATAGAGAAAATCCAGCGGTTGCTGACCAATCTGCAAGTGAACATCAAGTGTGAGGTAGGACAGCTTTATCCTTCATCTGGTGAATGTTTACCACACACACTTGCATGCCAGGCACTGTCCCAGATGCTGGCAATACTGGTGTGGTCTCTGCCCTGTGGGACTTGCACTCCAGCCGGGCAGTCAGAGACTGATCGTAGTAACTTCTAACATCCACTGAGTTATTATGCACCGTGCATCCTGCTAACTGAATTATTTTGATTAGCTGTACGAGTCCTCACAAGAGCTGTGTGAGGCAAGTACTGTTCTTATCCCCGTTTTAGAGACTCAGAAAAAACTGAGGCAGAGAGTCATTCAGTGACTGAGGCAAGAACACAGAGTTCCTAAATGATGGAGCCAAAATGTGAACCAGGTCTGCCTGACACCAGAATGAGGGCCTTAACCTTGCCAGGCCATCAGGGCTCCAGAAGGGAAGAGGGCCCTGTGAGGGGCGTGGGGATGGAGAGGGGAGGATTTCACCTGGGCTGGGAAAAGGGTGCTTCCCAAGGCTTGAGGGAGGAGTAGGAGCCAGCCAGGCAGGGAAGTGGGGAGCAGTGTCCTAGAGAGATCACGAAAAAAATCCCGGGGGCTGCAGCCCAAAGGAGAGAGAGCTTGAGCAAGAAAAAGTGGGGAGCAGGGAGGCTGGAGAGGTGACTGGGTCAGCAGAGCCAAGTGAGCTGGGCTCCCGGTGCTGAAGGGAGGGCCTGAGCAGTGGGGATTGGGGAAGGGTGCTATTTATTACAGTTTTTATTTAAACTGTATAATCATTAAAAGTTTCTTCAAAAACATCATTTTGATGGCTTCCCTCTCCTCGGTGTGTTACCTTTTTTACTTAACCATTCCATTTTGGAGGAACATTTGGTGGGTTTCACACAATGGTGTGATAGAGATGCTTGCAGTGGAATCTCTGGTTATATCCATGGGGCATCTCCCAAAGCTAAAATTATTGGGTTAGAGCATGAACGTTTTAAGGCTTTTTGTGCTTTCCTGGTGACTTATACAGAAGTCCTTTAAATTTGCGTTGATCTGGTTTCTAATAAGGTTATACGTTTTCCCCCTGATTTCATTTTTTTCAGTGCTTAATCCGTCTCCCGGATAATGTTTTGCTGAACATTTTCTTGATCAAAGTAAGTTTTCTAGAAACTAATCTCGGAACCTCTGGTTTTCCTAGGTGGCAAAATCTAACTTGCAAACAGATGGATTAAATTCTTCTCTGGAACAGCTTCAAAGCAAGATTCAAATGTGCCGAATCTCAAAGGGAGATAAAACAGTGAGTACTCAGTAGATACCAAGTGATTAACAGTAAAGATACATCATGCTAGAATCATAAACTGGAAATAAACTTATATCAGTGATCAAGATTTCTCCAGCACCAGAGGGTCCTCTGAGCCTTCCTACTTAACGCCTGTTTTATTCAATGAAATTCAGGAAGAGAAGGGAAACCAGCCATTGCCCCCAATCCCCAGGGCCTCCCAGGCAGATGTGTGGAGGCCAGTGAGTGAGAGGCTTGAGTCTGCCCTCATTCCACACTGATGTCACCAGGCATCCCTCTGTGTTATTGGAACACAGCCCTGTTTGAATAACAGTAGTAGGACTCTACCCTCTGAACAACTACATTTTGTTTGATTTTTTCCTCTGTTTTGACCTTTGCACATAAATTGGTTACTTCTGTTTTCTATGTATAAACTATGAAATGTCCAAATTGGTGGAAAGTCTGGGAGAAGCAAAGTTCTAAGTGCCTGCCAGGCCCTGATCGGCATAGCAGGTCTGTGGGTGTTCACGTTGTTGACTTGCTTATCTTTCTGCCTCTGGTGCGCGTCTCTGTCCCCTGTGCCACTTGCCTGCTGGTCACCCCAGTAATCTTTTCTCCACAGCTCAGCCAGGCACTCGAGAACCGCACGTTCCAGCCAGAGTTTCTGTCTTTTCTACTTCAGTGACTAAGTTGAGGTTGTGTTGTTAGCACTGAGAGCTAACATTTCTTTTTCTATCTTTATTGCTTTTTCTTGCATAGTTACATGTACTTGTTGAAAAAGGTTCAAACATCCACAAAGCACAGAGTAGAGAATACTCTTCCCCACATGGGGCAGAGCCCGTGTGACCTCTGTGTTTTCATGCAGATGTTTCTACACATCCCCTGGGGAGCAGGGGGAAACCGGCTTGACCTGTTGTGACCCCTTTAGCAGGCCCTTTAGGGACAGCTCTGTCTGTTCAGAGCAGAAGCATTTGCTCTCCGACATTTCCTTGCTTCCTACCTGCCCCCACCCCCTCCCCCTCCTGATGTGTCAGGGTGTTAGGCATGGTCCTAGGGGCTTGCACAGATTCCAGGCACAAGGTGGGGAGCATGAACTTGAACAGCTGGGCCATCCTGTGTTGATGGAGGACGCTGGTTGGGCACTTCTGCAGAGTGGTGACCAGGAGACGGAAGCGATGCCTCAGATGCACAGTGAAGGTGGTAGGGACCAGGGAAAGGTACAACCAGGGCCGTGTGCTCAGTGCCACGTTAAGGAAGATCTTTCTGGCTCCTGGGTGCAAAAAAGCAGGGAGACGGGTAGGAATGAGGCAGGGTGCCAAGACTGAATAGTGACACTATTCAAGGTGCCAGCAGGGACATGTTCCAATCCCAGGGCTGGGTGGGACTCAGAGTGCATTGGAAATGAAGGAAATGGGAAGAGGCCAAGGCGCCACGTGGCCTAGGTCACCCACTAGGTCAGCGAGCCATTCAGGGAACAATGTGCGAGGACCGCTGAGTGATATGCAAGCTGTGTGGTGAAGGTGAATGCCCTCATGGAGCTTCCCTGACCCCCGTGGGGTATGGTCTGGGGGATCGCTGCTCTGAGGGGTCATGTATTTGATACATGTTGTTGTTATGGAGATGGCAGAGTATTAGAGCTGGAAGAGATCCCCAAGAACATTCTGTGCCCTGTCACACAGATGTGCAGACTAAGTTAAGCAAATTTAAATCATTTTCCCAGAACTAACCCATAGGACGAGGAATAGAACTCCCGTTGTCCCATCAGTGCAGGAGCCGCTGCCCCAGTGCAGCTGCCCAAGAGAGCTGGCCCAGGGCTCCCTACTCCCCCAGGGCCCTCCCTCCAAGTGAAGGGCCACCATGGAACCAAGAGGTGTCCTCACCAGCCAGCCTGTTCCTGCGGTTCAGACGGAGTCAGCCTGCCATCCCGCAGCCTGCTTCCTTTGGCTTTTCCCCTCTGTGTTCTCACTAGATGGTAACCACAGAAGACCTCCTTGGCCTTGTTGGAACTTGGAAGGAAAAATTGAGCCAGCGGATTCAGTACCTCAACTGCAAGCTGGACCTGGTGTCCGTGACTCAGATGGTCTTTACTGTAAGGAATGGGGTGGGGCTATGAGGGGGAGGGTGGGTGGGCTGTTAGGTCCAGGCTCCCAGAGACCCACAGGAAAGACCAGCAGAGCCTAAGGAAAGGCCTCCCAGGCCCCTGCTGGACATCAGGCCCACTGGGATGCCTGTGAAGTCAGATCTGGGTTCGCATCCCAGATGGACCACTTCCCTGCACGGGAAGACCCCTCATCTCCCGGCAGCGCCTCCTCATCCCATTAGGACCCTCGGCTCACCTTGTCCAGCAGCTCTCAGAGTGGCCTCACTTCTCAGCCTCTTCCTTCCCACCCACATCTGTGAGCAGCCACTGCTTCCCCCTACCCTGCCCCTGGCCTTGTCCAAGTCCCCTGTCTCTTGCCCATGTGGCTGTGCTCATCCTCTCACTTCTCCCCATGACCCCATCCCTGAGCTGCAGCCAGTCTGCCCATATCACTCGGCTGCCCTCAGGATAAATCCAGCCCCTTTAACTGGACCTACACAGCCTCCTCCTTGGTCTGCCCTCTGTAGCCTCTTCATTTCTCTGGCCCCCCTAAGAGGTCACTTCCCCCAGATCTTCTCTCAACTCCTGGTCTGGGCCAGGGTCTCTGGGACCCCGTAGCACATCCCACTTCCCCATGAGCCCACAGGCTGTGCTGTAAGGTTTCCATTTTGAGAGCTGCCTCCCTAGACTGTGTGCCCCAGAGGGCAGAGCCTGTCACCACACACCCAGCCTCTCTCACTATCAGAGGTGCTCAGCCCACTTCCAGGAGGACGTGTCATTGAGCCAATGGCAGCAGAAGTGTGCACCCCTCGAGTTCTGCTTTGGCCGCCCTCAGGCCCTGCCTCTTACTTCCACGGTTTGAACCAGCCCTTCCTTCTATCGGGAGGCGCTTCCCGCCATGCCACTGACTCGAAGCTTTCATTCACGCCTTCAGTGCTGCACCTGACAGGACGGAACTCAGGAGTCCAGCTGGAGTCCTTCCCCTGTGGGGCTTACAGTCCCCCACTAAGCCAAGACTCAGAATAAAATAGGGAACAGTTCAACTGAGCTGTGGGCCACCCCTCAGACCCTTTCTCTAAGGTCCAGCTCGAGGTGGAGGTGGCCATGCACTTGTCCATACACTCACTCGTTCCCCTGTCCACCTGTCAGAAACCTTGCCTGTGCACATCTGCAGGCAGCCTTACAGGTCCATGTCCCTCAGCCTCATAGAAGACACTGGAACTTCTCCTTCACAGCACTGGTCCCAGTGTTGACTATTTGCAGAAGTCCATATTAAATGTCTGTCTCTCTTACTAGACTGTAAGCTCCATGCAGGTAAGGGTCACAGGTGGCCTCTTCACCCTGTGTCCCAGATCCAGGCAGAGCCTTGCAGAAAGCAGTCACTCAGGAAACATTTCTGAAGGCTGGCACATGCATAAATGAATGAATGAATGCATGCATGCATGAAAGAAAGGAAGCCCTCTAAGGCAGATATGATCACTGCTGCTTCACTGAAGAGGAAGGAGAGGCTCAGAGAGGCCAGGCAGCTGTCCTCCAGCCCCAGCCCCTGGGCAAGGTGGAGCTGGAACGTGAACCCAGCCCGCCTGCCTCCTTGGCACCTAGACTGGGTCCATGCAATTGGGCCTTTCTCGTTGGCCTACAGGACATCTTGACCAACCTAGAGGTAGAGAGTGACATCCTGGTGTCTTCAGAAGCCCATGAAGAAGAGGCCAAGGTTGATGCGGTCAACCCTGAGTCCTTCACCCAGCCAAGCCGCATGGGGAAGTCCATGATTGAGGACCCAGCTGTGGAGGTGGTCAAGAGGCTCCTACAGTGAGTGGCCCTGGGGTGCACAGGGGGGCCCTGGGCCTTTGGGGCCAGCTCCCACGTGGGCCACCCTGACAGCTGTGACCTCATGCAGAGGCTTTTCCTCCAGAGCCTCAGCTTCCTTCTCTGAAACTGGGCTCCTGAAGGGCAGAGGCACGTGGCATTCTGGGCCAACAGGGATGGTGCCCAGTGCCTGGCCTGAGCTGTCCTCATGGTCACTGGGGAAAAGCTTACATCCTTTCCTTTGGTTTCAGATTTCCTGACTCAAGATGTTTAACCCAGCATTGTGACAAAGATCGGTCCCAGACAGGTAGGGGCAGGCAGGGCAGTGGCGGTGGGGAAGCTGGTGGTGCCACTGGGCCTGTCCTTACCTTGGATCCTCTGTTCTTGTTCTGGGTGCTCATCACCAAAGCCTTGAGGAGACACCGGAACTGGGGAGAATGCTCCGTGAAGAAGGACGTGTCCATCGCCAGTGCTGTGTCAGCAGCGAGGTAGAGATGCTGGGCTGCATGCACAGGCCAGACCTGTTCCCCTAACAGAGGCCAGAGGCCACCCTTTACCAGACTGGGTCCTCAGAGCACACCTCCTGTGCTCACAGCTCTGAGACTCCAGGGGACCCCGTGAGGGGCCGGCTCTGACACCAGCTTTAGACAGGCCTGTGCTCATTCTTGCTGAGTGACTCGGCTCACATGGACATAAGTGTGTTCCACCCTGAGAACCTTTCTGGGAGCTCAGTGGTTTTCCATGGTGCCAGCTGGTGGGTCCGAGCCCTGCTACCTCGCTCCCCACACATTGTCCTGGTCAGAGAGAGTGACGTTGGAGATGGCTTCCCTTGGATGATGGAGCATCAGGAGTCCTGGGCCTCTGCATCCTGGTCATATGCTCCACCTATTATGCCCCATGGGAGTCATTAGACTCATGCCTCAGTGAGTATGAGCCCTGGCTGGCCCCTGGCACCAATTTTATAGAAGGTGGATAACAGAAGCCACGTAGCTGAGCTGACTTTTTGGATCTGCTGTGAGCCCTCGTTAACCTGGTTGAATTCTTGGTTTTGAGGAAGTGGCAGTGAAGAAATTCCTTCTTTGCATACATCCAGAAAGCCTTTTTGAACAGGCATGCCATCTGCAATGTGGAAATAAACAAAGACCAACCAAGTGAGAGAAGCAAAGGCTATTTATTTAGAACTTGCTTCCGCCAGGGAATCCACCACTCACTCCCACTTGCATTTTAACAGAGACTCAAAGGCAGGCAAGGAATGGGAGCGGTATATAGTGGAGCAAAGAGAAGGCTTCAGATGTGCCTGATTGGAGGCTGCTGGCCTGAGGAAGCTGAGTCAGGCCAGCCAGCAGCCGGCGTCCTATGTGATTGGTTAGGGGTGCAATTTGGCTTTCTCTGTTGGAAACAGGGACAAAATTTAGGGCAGTGGTCAGTTACTAATTAAGTCCTAGCCATTTGGGGTTGATTGTTACAGGAGGTTTTGTTTATCTTCCTGATGGTCACTAGAGATGACAGTCTGTCCTCCTGCAAGTCTGACTTCCAGTGGGTTGGTTTCCTGAGTTGTTCATTGTAGCTAAGTAGTTGGTTTCCTGGGCAGGTTGTTGCAGGTTATGGGCCTGAGTTCTCTATTCATATACGGCCCAGCCATTGCCCGTTTGTATATTCAGTCTCTCAGTGGTTATCTATGAAGTCCACGTTGCTAGGGCTGCCAGATAAAGAATTCAGGATGCCTAGTTAGATTTGAATTTCAGATGAACAACACATATTTTTAAACATAAGTATGTCCCAAATACTGCATGGGCCATAATGCTAAAAATTACCCATTGCTTACATGAAATTTAAGTTTAACTTGTATTTTTATTTGAAAAGTTGACAGCCCTCCATGTGGCTCAACCTGTTTTTCTTTGAGTCCTCACCAGAGGGAAGCAAGGATATACATTTCTGGGCCCGAGCACCTCTGTCCCTTGGCCCCTCTGATGGCCTTGTGTAGATTTTAGTGGTTAGGGCTTCATCCCCACGACAAGGTTGTCTCAAGAGCTGTTGAGTTGGACGGGGCTCCCGCAGGCTCAGGTCTGCCTGTGTTTGTTCGTAGCCTCCAGAGCACTGACCCACCTTTGTCCCACAGCGTCTCACGGTACTCCAAGCCCAACCGACTGGACAGAAAGTACCAGGTGCTCGGGGACAAGCCACCTCCTCC
This sequence comes from Camelus bactrianus, assembly GCF_048773025.1. Taxonomy (NCBI): domain Eukaryota; kingdom Metazoa; phylum Chordata; class Mammalia; order Artiodactyla; family Camelidae; genus Camelus; species Camelus bactrianus. The sequence goes on from NC_133542.1 coordinate 47,930,200, forward strand.
GGCTGAGTAAGTGACAATGCCATTTCCTTTAACTCCACTTTAACCTGTCATCTTTGTCAGGGGGCAGCTTTGGCAGGGTTCTCCTAACTCACCTGAGGGCAAAATAAGAAGTGGGGGGCAGAGCAGGAGAGGCTGGCGAGGGGACGGATAAGGGTCAAGGTCAGTTTGAGCCTATTTCACATACATGTTTTGATTGATATTTTTACCCCAAATTCACATTTTCTAAGCCAAGTATTTTGTGGTCACAGGGCAGCATACCTTGGGTGGGAGCTGGGTTTTTTGTGGTTTTTGCAGTTTTTTTAATGCTTCCCCCTTCCCCATTTCTCTCTTCCTTTATTTGAATTTCATTGATTAAAACAAAATCTGTTGCACTTAACATGGCTACATTTCAAGCAAACAAGCAAAATTTCCACTTCAGAAAATTGGAAGCACTCAGAGAAAGTCAGTGTTTATAACAGAGTCCCCTCACCCCTTCCTCAGGGAGCCCAGCCTCACAGCATCGACTCGTCAGTCATTTTACCCCACAGTCTTATCTCTGGGATTTTGTGAACTATACAAAGAAGGGCGACTTTTACATCCAGTGACCCAGAAGCCTCATCCAAGTCAGCAGCTAGACACCTCCTTTTCCTATGCACAGAAAGACATTGCATTAAAACCTTGACTCTCACAATTTTGTATAGTTCTGTCATGTTATCACCTGTTTATATCCATGCAGCCATCACCAAATCAACAAGCAGAACTGGTCCATCACCAGTATCTCCCCCTTTTACTCCTTTATAGCCCCACCCACCCCCACTCCCTCACCATCCCTAACCCTGAGCAACCGCTAATCTCTTTTCCATCCCTACACTTTCGTCACTTTAGGCATATCCTATAAATGTTCTCATACGGTATATGACCTTTTCAGAGTGACTTTTTGCACTAAACAAAACAGACACACAGAGTTTTTGTCCTGGTGGACTTTACCGTCTGCTGGGAGAGGTGGAAGTTAATCGGGCAGTCACACAAATCCATCCCAAGTCCCCACAGCTGTGGGGAGAGCGGCAAAGCTGAGAGCCACTCAGAGTATTGGAACGAGTCAGTAGGAATTGCCACTGAGCCAAGAGGAAGAGCAGGAACAAATGTGACCAAACAGAAAGTTTCTAGCATTCTTGGAGAGGAATCAGTGTAAGCAATGGGGCAGAAGTGAGTAATTACAAGGGGGTAATAAGGATAACGATGCTTGGAAGGGGCCAAACTCAGCTTGTCACATACAAGTGGCATTAAACTAGACAGGTAGAAATATTAGGTGGGACCATGCTTTGGCCTCACGAGCTGTCCTGCTCCAGCTCAGGCTGGGCTGCTGAGTTCTCAGAATGTTCTGTCCATTTGTTTTGTCCACACCATTGGGTGTGATTAGAAAGGACTCCCAGGGATCTGTCTTGCGTGTGTTGCAGGGATTTTAAAGGCATCATCCTGAGCCTCCTCTGGGAGAGCAACGAGCACCTGCTGAACGTCGTGGAGGTGAGGGCTCTCCCTGCCCTCTGCCAGCTGCAGGCCACACGTGCCCAGTTGCCTCTGCCTCTTGTCTTCTGCTGAGAGTGGCCCTGTGGGTGAAACTGAGCAAAGGGTATTCCAGTCCCCATGCCCACAACTTCCCAGCCTCTCTCACAGTGTGGTGTTTTTCATCCTAGGAATTAAAGCTCTTTCATTCATCTATCCATTTATGCAGCCACCAAATATTTCTCGGGTGCTAACCGTGTGGCAGATAGTGGTGTGCCGAGAGGAACAGGCCCCGTTCCCTGTCCCTGAGAGGCCAGCTCCCAGCGGAGGGCCGTAGACCCTGTGGCACCACAGAGTGCTGGGTGGGGCCAGGAGACCTGCAGTGGGAGCTGCCCAGTGCCCTGGCCCAGCATACCCCGACAGGGCTGTCTGTGTGCTTTCTGCTCTACCTCCCACCAGGCTGGGAGTCTACAGAACAGAGCTCTGGGTCATCTGTAGTTGTGGCCCACAGCTTCCTGCTCTGCTTGGCGCTTCACAGAAAGCTCTCAGCCTGGTTGTTAAAGTGAGATTCCATTTGGGTCTTGAAGGATCCATAGAATGTTGCCATTCCTCGCTCCTGGCTCCTATAGCCCTGGGAGACTGGCAGTGGTGACAAGGACAGAAAGACAGGGAGGAGGAGCATCCTGGCACACGGGACAGCAGTAGAGAAGGCGGGGAGGCGAGGAGAGTGAGTGGAGGATGTCCCAAGCTGTCACCTCTCTCCTGCAGGACTTTTACCGCAAAGAGAAGCGCCCAGTTGCCAGGCCTGACTTCATGTTCGATACTTTCGACCAGTGCGCAGAGAACATTGGCAGGAAGATCCTGGAGTACCACAGCCAGGCAGAGGAGTACCACAACTCCTGTCTCATAGGTGGGTGCAGCCCGCAGACCGAGGATGTGGCACAGAGCCACCTGGAGGTCACCGGGGAGGCACAGGAGCCTCCCTGGGAAAAGCTGACATCTTAGAACTAGGTAAAAATCTCAATCAGATTTAACTGGGGAGAAACAGCAATGCCCCCCCAAAAGTTCCCTTTTCTTGAGAAATGTGGTAATTTGCATTATCAAAAATATTTCACTCATTGCATAGATATTTTTTACTGCTTTATTGAGAGATTCACTTACCATGTAATTTGCTCATGTAAAATGTACAATTTGGGAGATTTTAACAGAGTTGTACACAGAGTTGTACAGCCATCACCACTGTGAATTTTGGAACCCCCTGTCCCTCCATCACTTCCCCAACCTGAAGCAACCACTAATCTACTTTCTGTCTCTATAGATTTTCCTATCAGGGCTTTCATATGAATGGAATCATGCAGTATGTGGTCTTTTGAGGCTGGCTTCTTTCACTTTGCATGTGTTCAAAGTTCAGTCACTTTGTAGCAGGTGTCAGGACTTCACCCCTTTTTGTGGCTGAATCATATTCCATAGTATACATATACAGTAGTCTGTTTATTCACTCAGTGACGGACATGTGGGCTGATATGAATGCTGCTGCTGCAAGCATTCATTACGTGTTGCGTGTGGATGTATGTTTTCATCTCTCTTGGGTGAATAACTGGGAGTGGAATTGCTGGGTCTTGGGGTGCCTCTGTGTTCCATCACTGAAGGCTCCTTCCACAGTGCCTACTGTATGCTGGCCTTGCTGGGCTGTGATGAGCTTGGTAGACACAGCCTCCTGGAGAAGAGGGACACGAAAGCAGGCAGGTAGAACACATCTTACCATATGTGTTTATTATCAGGACAGAAAAGGAGCTGTGGAGACACATGCACAGGCCCCCATTTCTCTGTGTCCACGTGCGTTTTATGCAGTTGTAAGCCCTAATTATTCCTGCTTGTAAGGCAGGGAATCTGAGGGCCCATCACGGGCCTCTGTGCTGGCTGAGGCGCAGCAGGGGTAGAGAGGGAGAGGATTAGGGGACCCAGACCTGGTGTCAAGACCTGGCACAGCCATCTCCCAGCCGTGTAGCCTTGACCGTCACGTCATCTCTGTGAGCCTTAACCTCCCTGTCTGTAAACTGGAGACAATGACAACAGCCGCCATGCAAGGCTTTTTTGGGGGGTCAGCCCCTCCCGGACCTGCCATGTCCAGGGAGCATCAGCGGCAGTGGCTCTCAATACTGTCGTCGGAGAACGACTGGAACTGAAACTGTAGACCGCGTTTCATTTCTCTAGCTCAGAATCTCCCCAGATGAACTCTGTGGGACCCCATCCCGCGTGATCTTCCTCAAAAGAAGGGCTCCACGGTCAGATGGGCTCGGGAAATACTGAGGATTTTGTCCCTCTCTGGAAGGCTGGCAGTTCACATTAAATGGAGACTTCTGTTTCCCTCAGATTGGGAGCCCAGTATTCCCACTGAAAACGTGTAAAATTGCTGCATATAGCTTTTCTGTGATGAGCTCTCTTAAACGCGTGGATGAGCCAGCTGCAAAGGTGAAGTGAAATAGGGACTCAGAGGGGTGAACTGAGCAGTAGCTCTGGCTCTCGCCCTAAGGGCTTTGCTGACTCCCTGGAGCACTTGAGCCTCTGTTTTCATGGTCTCAGGGCACTGGGAACAGAGACCGAGCCCCAGTCCACCCAAGGTGGGCAGTCTGAAAGGGCGCAGCCACCTGAAACAGACTCCACGGGGCCCCATCTGCAGAGTAAGGGAATGAGACAGACATGAACCCCCTCCGCCAGTGACTAGAAGGAAATTTGTCTCATTACAAGCCATGGTTCTGGGTAAAGAAGAAGAAAAACTCCAACGAGAATCCATAACAACAGGCCAGCCCTCTGTGGCTTTGAAACCTGAAGTCACACTTAGATAAACCTGAACTCAACATTGTCTTTGTGGATCACTCACAAGACCTCCAGCTGATACATTAGCTTAAAATGATCTTGAGTTAGTCATGCCCAGATGCTTGTTTAGTAGAGACGCTACAGATCCTTTCCAGAGAAACCCACCTTCATTTCAGGTCTCCAAGAATTCCCACAAATAAAATGCCCAGAGTAAGAGCTCACCATAAACACACACACACACACACACACACACACACACACACACACACACACACACACACACACACACACACACACACACACACAGAAAAAAGGCACCTTGAGCATGGGGCAGCAGAATGAGGCCAGCAAAGACTTCAGATACTGAGCGTATCAGACACAGAATATAAAATAGTGTATTTATTAGAGCTAAGTAAAAGAAGAAACTGGAAACATGAGTAAGGAGCAAGAGGCTATTAAAATGACCAAGTAAATATGAAAGAGGACCAAATCAAACTTCTATATTGGAAAAATAAATCATTGAAATTAAAAAATTATGCGTGCCTTTACTACCTAAGAAAATAACCAAAATGCAACTTAGAAAAACAAAGAGGTGGAACTAAGGGAGAGAGGTGAAGAGGTATGGATGAAAGAGTGAGCCTGACAGGTCCGGAGGGAGAGTGGGAGTCTAGGGTCAAGGCAGTATTTGAAGAGATAACAGATGAGACAGAACTGCTGAAAGACACTGTGCATTTTAAAAGTGCTGGAAAGTCCTGCAGAATATAGAAGAAAAGTTCTTTGAACTTGATTAATTCAGTATTTCTGTACTGGTTTGACCACAGGAACCCTTTCAAGAGAATAGCTATTACCACATTGTAGACCAAGCTTTCTCTCTGGGAAGCTGCTTTGAGCTGTTGTTGGAGAGATCACCTTGGCAGCTTGGCTCTGCTCTGTTCTCTCCCCGGCCTCCCACCCCCGATTCCTGCAGAATTACGGGCCCAGATGAGAAGATTTGAGGAGCTGCTGCCCCAGGTGTGTTGGCAGGTGATGGAGAATTTCAAGGAGCACCACTGGAAAAAATGTTGTGCCTCCACCGAAGAGATCCGGGGACAGTTCCGCAAGTATCAGGAACAGCTGGAGAAAAGGAAGGTGGGGATCCTGGGACCAGCCCTTCCTCTCCAGGACCAGGGGCCCTGGGATTCAGAAATGGAGGCAGAGTGTTGGCAGAACTGAGTCCCAGGGAAGGAGATGGGCCGGGCTTGGGATTCCTGGACATGAGACACTAGAGAAATGAGAGCTGAGCCAGCAGCTCCTTCATAGAAGGCAATCGGCAAACTCCTTGTTGGATTTAATGGGTGGGTCCACTGGGTTCTCTGGGGCTGCGGTCATTGAGATCAACAGTGATTGTCCACATGGTCCTTAGAGCCATGGGACGTGAGTGCTGTTGATTTCATTGGGCTAAAGCCTTGATTGTTATAGGGCGGATGCTCAGCCCTCTCACTCCCTAACCCTCAGAGTCAGCTCCAGCCACGCTCCTGTCTTGCCTTCTCTGCCACTCCTCTCCCCATCCACGGCCCTTTGCACACCCCAGCCAGAGCACACATCAGTCTGGCCGTGGCCATAATTGGCAGAGGGCATAGGCCAGTGGCTTTTTGGTCTCAACCTTAAGACCAGGTCAGAACTCTTGCTGATTTCTGGATTGTTTGAAGGATGAAAATGCCCAGAAGCTCCATCCAAATCTTGGACACCCCGCACATTTCCAAGAAATGAAGTCTCTATGTCAAGTGGAAGAGAAAAGGCAGAAAGAGTTGGATGCTTTGACTGCGGCGACCAAGGAGAAGCTGGAGGTCAGTAGTGCCATCAACCCCCACGTCTAGGTGCTGCTGTGCACTGCCCTCCAGCGGTCACCCCAACTGACAGCCCACCAACGGCACAGAGCACAGCCCTCAGCTGGAAGCCTGGCCAAAGCAGAGCATGAAAGCAGGCAGGTTTTATGGTCACTATTGGTAGTTTTAACTTGGATTTTTAATTTCTAAATTAATTAATTACAGAATTACTAATGAGAACTTTTTTGTCCCAAGATCCATGTCTAGTTTTATTTCCTCTTGGGTAAATTGTCTGGCCATTTTAGAATCATTTTTCTATCTTCAAAACAAGTCACCTCTTGGGAGAAGCTTCCTGGCCAAGGACCAGATGCCAGTTAACTTGGACACAGTTGACACGTGGCCCTGGTCTTGTCTCACACGCTGATCCCCAGACCCCGCCTCAGCCTGCCTTTGGAGGCAAGGTCCCCTCCCTGCAGCACCGTGCTTCCTCTGTTTCCTCCAGGAATTCACCAGGAGGTACGGCCGACTTTTCATAGCCAGCTTGGCCACCTTCACCGAGAAGTTCCTGCTGCAGCTGGATGAGGTGGTCACCATTGACGATGTCAAGGTTGCAAGTAGGTGCATCACCAGCCTTGTGCCCAGGCCTCAGCGGGTGGGTGAGGCACAGGGTGATGGGCTGGGGCTGGGGGACTCTGCTTTCACCCAGCACCACCAGGATGCAAACAAATTCTCCATTGAGGGGACTGTTGAATTTCTGTTTGTTTTTATTAAAAGTAACTCCTTTTTAATGAAAAAAGCAAATCTCAAATAGGTCAAAGATTGTATGTAAAAAATGAAACCCTAATAGTAAATATTTTCATAATATTGGGGTAGGGACAGCTTTCCTAAGTGTGAGATGCAAGTCAGAAGCCATAAAGGAAAGAGCCGGCACCTCTCTGTGGCCAAAACAAAAACAAAGAAAAATGTCAAAGGATGGAAAGAAACCACAAACTGGAACATATCTCTAGTAGCCTATGGGCCAAGCAGCCTGGCCCTGCCACCCCTACAGACCAGGGTGCAGAGGGCCACTCCTGCCTGCTGACTCTCATTCCATGGACGGAGCCCCTTTCTCCCCACATCAAAGGACAGGTCAGTGAGCCAGGCATGAGAGGGACAACCTTAAATGTGTTCATTCCAGAAGAAATTCTTAGTTCAGGACCTATTTGAGCCAGTATAAGCCAAAGGAGGCTCTACAAAGCATATTCGGGGGCCTGTGTGGTCAGAGCATCACGCCCCAGGCTGTGGAGTTGGAGACGGCACCCAGACCACACCTCGCCTCCTCCAGCTGCATTCGGGCCCTCTGTGGGAGAGGGCTCTGTCTCCTGCCTGAGGCTCCAAGTCGGGAAGAGGGGAGTGAGCCCTTATTTCGCTAAATGTAAGGTCAGGGGGAAGACCCCTTGATCTCAGGCTGTGGGTGAGGCCACCATCAGTAACCTGTCTCTTGCCTGCCAGAGATGGAGCCCCCCAAACAGAAAACATCGATCCTAATACGGAGGAAGCTCGCTGGGCTCTCCCTGGAGGAAAAGAGTGAGAAGCCCCTGATTGAACGGGGGAGCAGGTGAGAGCCGAGACCTGGGAGGAATACCACGCTTGGCTGTGCATGCTGGGGGCAGTGCAGTGGGACGGTCAGGGGCAGGAGCTCTGAAGTCAGACAGATCCGGTAACCTCAGAAAGCCGTTACACCCAGAGCCTCAGTCTCCTCATCTGTGAAATGGGCATGGCACCCAACCTTACCTGGAATCATGAGGAGAACATTCAGTGAGATTGTACTGGGAGTGCCTTGGCACATGCTGAGAGCTCAGCAGCTATTTGTCCACGTGATAAGGACCCACAAGGGACCCCCAAGACAGGGAGGCCTGTCCCAGCGTGGGGCACATTCTCAGATTGCTGGTGGCACTGTGAACCAATGCTGCGGTCTGTCATGTATGATGAGGGCTACCAAAGTGCTTGTCCCCTGTGCCCCAAGAATGTGAGATTGTGACTCTGGAAGAAGAAGTAAGGCAGCAATTTGCCCAGCTCAGTTGTCAGCAGTGGATTTTATAGCACAATAGGAAACGTGGGCCAGGAACCAGGACTGCCCCAGGCCGGTGGGCTGATGGGGAAGCTGAGGCCCAGAGAAGGGGAGCACATGGAGGTGTGGGATTCCCAGCCCCATGCAGAACCCAAGCCTGTCTGTACACATGGATTTAAACAGTGAGAAAATACGAAAAATAATGAACATGAACACACTTAACGTGAAATACTCAGTAGGGTTTTTCTTTTAATTAAGATGTTTAAAGCATGATAATTTTATTTAAAGAAATGCTAACATTTTCCACCAAGGTTGAAGAGGGTACTGCAAATGATGAAGACAAGCCTGCAGGAGTTTTCACTCATATTTGTTTGTAGGAAATGGCCAGGAATCAAACCCACTGAAGTCACTATCCAAAACAAGATTCTCCTCAAGAAAACATCATCAATCACGACCACCAAAACCACGCTGGGCCACCTGGCGTCCGTGGAAGCCCGAGATGCTGTCTACCTGGTGAGCGGAGAGATGCGGGTGGGGTAGGGGGTGTGTATCCCAGGGAGCACAGGGCAGCTCAGTGTGGCTGCCTTGGGCAGGAGGGGGCTTCCCGTCACCAGGTATCCTGACATTTGGCCCATGGAGCACATGACACATGTCAGGATGCCCCAGGGCACAGTGTCAGTGCTCAGGACAGCCAATGGTCTCAGGCACCAGGACATGAGCTGCAGGTCATGTCCAGTTCCAGTAACAGCGTGGGTCTGATGACGTGAGCCCCCGTACTCCACACCCAGACCTGGGGGCGGGGCGGTAAAGGAAGGCTTTCCAAGGAACAGTTGAGACAGAATAGCCAGAGGCACAGGGGCCATGGGAGCAGCGGTGGCAATGGGCAGAATAAGGGACAGTTACTGCACCTGCTGCAGCTTCTGTACTTGACAGGAGGCTTCCCATTGGCTCCTTGTAACAACCCCATGAGGAAGACAGAATTGTCCCCATGTTACTGCTGAGGACACTAAGCCTTAAAGAAATGTGTCCCGTCTGTGCCCCTGCAGAGTGGGTGAGTCAGAATTTGAACCCAGTGCCTGTTAGACCCCAGGGGGCCTACCTGAAGAGGAGGTGGCACCCAGAGGCCACCTGCAGGACCTCTCGACTCTAAGGATGTGTGGACCTTTGGTCTGAGTGTCCCAGAGAGAAACCTCGTCCTGCCTAGAGATATGCTGACCCCTGTATTAGGAGAGCCCTCAAGTGCCCGGGCAAGCCCTTCCCCAGCCACCATGCCAAGCTCTAGGCAGGGAACACTTCTGCCTGCTGAGTTCCGTGGGCATTAAAGGCCTGGAGGGTTCAGCCTCTCGGGGAAGCCAGGGCCCCAGGACAGTGGTTAGGAAGGAGGGAAGAGTCCAGAATCAGGTAGTCCTGTGTCCTAGTCACTGCTCAGCCTCCTTCTAGCTGGATGACCCCAGGCAAGGCTGTGAGCCTCAGTTTCCCATCTATAAAATGAGGAAGACACCCACGCCTGCCTATTGGGCAAAGTACGTGAGAAATGACTTGTGGAGCTCTTGCCAGTGCTTGCAGCGGGGTCAAAGCTACCTCCCAGCAGGTTACAGTGTTCCTCTAGGGCACAGAGTCCAGAAGCCCTTCCTCATGTGGCCTCCTGCTGCTGCTTGCTCCCAGAAATATTTAGCATTATTTGAAGAGGAGCTGAAGAAGATCGAAGATGACAACACATTGCAGGTGAGGGAGGCTCAGTGTTGGAAGGACAGCTGGAAGCGCTCCGTGCGCACCGTCCATGGCCTGTACTTGTGACACCCTCAACCCTCCCCAAATAAAGGCTTATTTTGTGTGGACTCCTTCTGCGTCTGTCCATCCATCCATCTATCCATCCACCTGTGCTCTATGCTGAGCGCTGTAGCTTCATGGTGACTAGGACCCAGCCCACATGGAGGTCACTTCCAATGAGGAAGACAGAAGTGACAGGGGGAGTTCCACACGGTCAGCTAGGATGGCAGATCACAGGGGTGGGTAACTTAAAATCACCAATACTTCAGAGGCAATAACTCCCAAAAGGCATACTGAGCACTTCATCTTGAAAAATGAAATAATTAAAACTTATGAGAAAGAATCTATTTCACATTTAACAAACTGTGGTTATAATTGCAACTATGCACTGATTCCTAGAACCAGCCAAGACTTCATCCTGTGTTGACTGGGTGTCTGGCCATTTGGCCAATTATAACATTTTGGCAGAAATCGTCTAGGCTTCCTTAACTTTCCTAAGGACCTCTTTAGTCCCACAAGACTAAGATCATTCTTTTTGGCAATACCTGCATTCCACCGTCTTCCTCTTCACCTTTCTCTTGGATTGAACACAGCCTCACCGTGCCAGGCCTCACTTGTCAGTGGCTCTTTGTGCCCTTTGGACAGAGGCTGCCGCTCCTTCCTCCACTTCCTGAGCTCCTGCTGCTTCTGCACAGTTTGCATGTTGACGTGGCCTCAGTTTGCGTTTCCACATGCTTTATCTCTCAACGACTCGATGAGGTAAGTTTTGCCCATTTTAAAGATGTGGAAACTCAAGTCCAGAAGGGCCAGACAGAACCTCAGCAGAGTTTGGGTTCCCTGCAAGCAGACAAGGACTTGGGGAAAAGTCGTTTGTTTTGGAGATGACCCCAAGAAGCCTGAGCGAGGACATGGGGATTGGGGGCCTGGAAGAAGAAAAGCCACTGAAGGGGCTTTGACGAGTGGCCACTGCTGTGGGTGACGAGGCTCCGCCTCGCTGGAAAACGGCCTCCCACCTGGCCCAACACCGTCTGCAAGGGTGGAGGGTTGCCTGAGCGTTAGCACTGCCACACCCCCGCTCGTGCCACTTGCAGGACAGGAACTTCCCATGATGCCAGACAGAGCCCTCAGGCAGGGGGTTCCCGTGGGGTGCTGTCGGCCTGCTGGTGGACTCCGGTGGGCCAAGGAAATACTAGCACATCATCAGCAACGTCTCCGCCTCCGCTTTCCCGAATCTGTCGCCAAGGCCCTTTGCACCACTCTGCACGCCACCCTCTTCCTCAAGGCAGCCAGTTGCTCCTGCACAGCCCCTTCCAACTTGTCACATGCTCTGCAGTTACACAAGCTAATTCAGTCCCGCCCGGGGCAGGGTGGCAGTCACCAGGTAACTCCTATTTTGTAAATGAACTGAAACTCAGAGAAATGAGGAACTCTCCAAATTTACTTAGCAGGAGAATGTTGTAGCCGTGGTTCTAGCCCAGCTCCAGCTGCCCCTGAAACTCAGCCTGGAGTGAATACACTTGGATGCTTTGTGAGTAGGAAAGCACCCAGCAAAATGAGGGGTGCTGCCTCTCCCCTCTGCCATCCTTGGAATCTCTGCACCTGCCACCCCTTCCTGCCAGGCACAGAACAGCCTGCATTCAGTCAGTCTCTACCTCCTTCATGGGGAAGGGGGCGGTGAGGTCCCAGTGGGTGGGGGAGGCTGGAGGAAGCACACCTGCTGCGGCAGGACAGGGTGAGGAGGGCACCTTCGATATGACCCCAGAGCCTGGCCCAGCTCAGAGCAGCTGGCTGGGGTGGCCAGGCCCTAAGGATGGGGGAGAAATCACCCGCTCTCTGCTTTTAGCGTGAGCCAGGGGCAAACCTCAATTTGTCAGGAATCTCACAAGATGGGCCATGGTTCCCCTATACTTTAGAGGGAAATTGAGCTGCCAGGATCCCTCTTGGCCAGTAATCATACTAATTTCAGGAACTTTTGGGGAAATTTTTATGCTGGTTCAGCAGATGAGAAATGACATCTAACTCATTATCCTGTTTTTAGTTTTCTAACGATGAGTGAGGCTGGACTTTTCATCACTCAGTCGTTTCTAAAGTGTGGCCACTTTTCCCAGCCGCGGGGCCAGCCTGCAGCGCACGCCTTCCTGGTGGCCACAGCCTGCGTTCCATGTCTGGCCAGGAAGCCCCATTCCTTGTGCAACTACTAAGTGGTTAGTGACTGGCTGGTGACCAACAGAATACAGCAAGAGTGACAGGAGGTCACTTCCAAGATGTAAAGACAAAAAGTCTGTCACTTCCATCTCCTGTGTTCCCTCCCCTTCCTCCCTCCCTCCCTCCCTCCTGCTCACTGCATCTCTCTCTCTCTCTCAATTTGGTTCTTTTAAAAAAAAAAAAATTCTATCTCTTTATTAATATTTTCACTTTGTTCATATATCATTTTCCTGACTTTTAGTTCTTTGTCCGTGGTTTCCTTTGTCTTATTGAACATACAAGACAGTTGAGTAAATATCTTTGACTAAAAAATCCCATGTCTGGGCTTTCTCATATATGATTTCTGTCAAATTCTTTTTTTCCTATGGAAAAAAAGAAGGCCATACTTTCCTATTTCACTGCATGTTTTGCATTTTTATTGAGAACTAAACATTTTAAGTATCATTTTAGTAACTGGAAATCTAATTCTCTTGTTTCTCAAGGATTTCTGATTCTTACTTTTTCAGGGTTGGTGCCATCCATTTGTGACTTTAACAGACTATCTTTGCAAGGCATGTATTCTTTATTGTGTGTAGTCACTGATGTCTCTGTTCCACTGTCTTTGCAGTCAGCCAGTAACAAAGATTTTCTTAAACATATGGCTCCCAAAGTGGGGGAAAACAAGCATTACCTCTTTAAATTCCCTGGAAACAGTGTCAGTCCCTGGGGGTTGAAACAATGGCTGTCAACCTCTGTGCTGGCCTTTCAGCAATCAAAAGCAGCAGTCAGGCAATCAGCACTCAGAACACACAACCCAATATTGGAGGATAAGGTCCTTGTCTTCCACTCTGGCTCCAGCAAGGCACACCAGGAACTTGGCAGCTTGCTAGCTCCTTTCTTAGCCAATATCTAGTCCCCAGGTGTTAAACATTTCTAATTGCAAATGAAAAACGTTCTGTTTTAAGGAAGTTGCTGCTGAGAGTAAGGGCTCCAGCTTTAAATTAAAAAGACTGAGTGTGAGGGGGTGAGAAGAGAACTGGGAGGAAGACCATCTCCTCTACTTACGGTGGGGGAGATATGACTTTGGGCTAAGTGAACTCCAGGAAGAACCCCCGAAAGAGTGGTTTTAGCGTCCTCAGCTGGTGGTGAGCGCCAGGGAATATTAGGTAACCTGGTAGTGGGGTGAGGCAGAACTCTAATAAATGCATCCATCCATCCCTATGTCTGTTGGAGTAAACAGGAATGTCTTGTTCAGCTTCTTTTTGTGTGGGATTGGCTGCTGAGGGGATTTCTAAAAGTAGCACTCAACCCTGTGTGAGTCTCATAACACATACTCTGTACCCCTCTCCTACTCTCCTGAAATGAAATTCACAGATAGGATAACCTGGAAAATTAATACAGTGAAACTGTGAAAAAATTATTTGTGTTTATATGTAAAGCAGAGTTTTTTCAATCTCCATGAATGACTGGCAAGACATTCCCATGTTGGTTAGGATGAGGACACAGGGAAGGTCCTCCGATATGTGGGACTGTTCTGTGTGCAGCAGGGCAATAAGCATCAGCGGGCCCACTAAATGCCAGGAGATGCCCCTGATCATTGTGACAACTAAAAATAACCTTGTGAAAGTCCAAAGTGCCCCTGGGGAGAGACTGCTCCTGTGGAGAACCACTGAGGAATGGGAATTGACCAAACAGCCTCAAGAGAAGGCTCCTTTGCTATTTATTGGGTTAACTTTGCCAATTAAGGGAATCCACGGGGAGAATAAGAACACAGGTCTCTCAATTTAACAAAAGATCAAGCCCCGAATGATTTATCCAAAGTCAAACAACTCAGGGGCAACGGTGCTTCCTCCCTGAATAGTACACTTTTAACCTGAACCCACTCTTTTTGAATACTGTCTGCTGCTTTGATTTCAGGGTCAGCTAACCTGTACTGTGCACCTCCTATATATAATGTGATTTCTTCTCTCTGTCTCCTCCCTTCCACATCCCTAGCATCTAGTACAGTATCATTTTTGTACCAGCAGAATCAGTAATATTGTAGTCAGTTGCCTTGCTTACAGTATTAGTTACCCCAGCTCCACGCCCTACCCAACTGGGCCCTTATCAGCTAGTAAGTCAATATCTGCATCCTTGGAATCATCCTTATATCTGGGCCTTGTCCAGGGCTGAGCTGTGTGAATGACCTGCAGCTCGAGAAGGGGCAGAGGCCACTTCTTAGATAGCTAAGAGTCTCCCCTGCCGGTCTATGACCTTTCTCTACACGATACCACTGTAAGCTTTCATTGTCCCCTGTTTTCCAATGTTCTGTGCTTGTATGGCCTCTGCAGCTTTAGCCATCAGTCCCTTCTGGGGATTAGCCTCTTTCAGCTGACTCACCTTGGAGGCCTTTGTGGGCAGATTAGGGAGTTTTGCTAGATCAGCACATCCTTAGCTTTACCAGAGCCTGGATTTTAGCTGGGCTCCGGGAATCTCTCCCTTTTGTTTTTTGTTTTGTTTCGTTTTGTTTCTCCTTACTCAGTTAAAACAAATGCAGTTGTCTAGAAATTTCTCTGCATTTGTTCATGAGGCAATAGCTGATGGGAGAGGGAGTGAACATGATGTTAATGATTAACCGAAAGTTGATCTGTCCAGAGAGGCCTTTTGTCATGGATCTATTTTTCCTAACCTTATGTAAGCGAAAAGTACCCATGAGGCTGCGTTTCATCCACATACGAAACTGTGAACATATTGCTTAACTTAACGAAGGAGTTAAGATTATTATTACTAAAATTATTTGCACTTAACTCAAGGGAAAAAGATGAGTAAAATCTAAAGTCTTCAAGTTGTTCACAAGGGAGATGAGCGGCAGAATGATTTCCTACATCCTCCACTGTGAACATGTTGGGAAGACAAATAAGTGGCTCCAGGAGGCATTGCTTTCTAGGGGCTTCAAGGAAGACTTCCCAGAGGAGGAATTACGTAAGACACTGAATTATGCCACAGCCAAGTCCTGGGGGCTCATTTGGTGGGACATAAAGTGACAGAAATGAGAGTTTTGGCTTTGGTCTTCTTTGGGGAGACAATATAGAGAAGAAACAGACAAATTCAGATGGGAAGTGAGATGAGGGCAGCCAGAGGTTTCTAAAATCACCTCTCAATTTTGGAGGGTGGGAGAGCTGCCTATGGCAGCAGTAAAGTCAGAGAGGCTCTGCGAGGGAGGATGAGGTACGTCTTGTTCTTGGGCTATACTGCAAACACCAGAACATCCACCACGTGAGATAAAAACAAAGCGACCGAGGGATCTGTTCTGGGAACGTGGTTGTGGTCCCCCCCGCCCCTTGATTCTGAATGGTGCTTGCTGAGCCAAGAGAAGGAAGGGAGGGAGGGACAGAGATTCAACGCAACCCATAGCTTTGGTTCTGTGTGCTTTTTACAGGTGTTTTGGTGTTTGTGTCCGATGGGGTAGCTCTCTCTAAACAAACGGGCTTCCCAAGTATGGCTAAAAATGCATGAAGGACTTTAGATGACAGTTTCACACTTGAGCTATTTCTACCCTTCTCAGCCCAGGAGAAACTGGCAGCAAATCTGTCTTCCTTCCTCATACTTGGGCCTCACAGCTGGGCTTGCCCTTTCCATGATAACCTCTCCTGTGAAGTATCTGGATGGGCACAGAATGCCTGCCAGGCTGCTGCCTACTGGCCAGCTGTTCTGGATCTCCCTACTATCCACCTTGCCTGTCCCCCGAAAGCCACCTGAGCAGATCACCGAGGACCTCTTGACAGCCCTTGGGGATGGGATGTGTGCCTATGTTTCCTGAAAGAGTGACCCAGATGCTCCTGGCCCCTACTCCTGTCTTCCAAGGGTAAGCTTGAGCTTTTGCTGAGAGAGAATGCCTTCCTCAGGAGTCTTGTCTGAAAATTCTGCTTTATGGCCTCATGACAGATGCCTTCCTCTAAGGAAGTTTATAACATGGGTTCATAGTGGGACTTTAGGGACCCCAAAACCTTCTCTGAAATCATATGCCAAATTTTGTATCTATGTGATGCTTTCACATATTCTGACCTCCTTCCCCACAAAATGGTGTGAACCATTGTGTTTAAAGAGTAACCAATTTGTGTCATCTTTGATGTCCCTTAATTCCCCCGAAATCCAATTATACCCAGGGCATGGGGGTTAATTCTTGATCTCCCTGCACCCAGAGCCATTCCCAAGGAAAAGAAAAACAACTTCGCAGCCTGTCCTCACTCTGTCAGCTACCCAAGGACTTCTGCGAACCTCCTGATATGTCTTAGCCGAACACCTACCTGCCAAATGGACACTCCAGGCAAGAACATATATGAAGGGTGAGTAATCATATGAAAAGATGCCCAGTGTCATTAGTTATGGAGAAATGCAAATTAAAATCTCAGTGTGCTATCTTCATACATCCATACACTGGAATGGCTAAAGTTAAAAAGACTGATAATCCCAAGTGTCAGGGAGGATTTGGAACAACTGGAATTCTCATACCTTGCTGGAAGGTAGAAGAAGGGGAGTCCAAAATTACTCAATCACTTCAGAAAACAATTTAACAGTTTTTTTTTATATAGTTAGACATACACGTATCCTACAACCTGCAAGTCTACTCCTAAGTCTTTATGCAGGAAAAGCACATGAGCACACAAAGACCTGTATGCGATTGTTACAGCAGTTTATTCATAATAGCCCCAAACAGGACACAACACAAGTGTATATCAAATGTGAATGGATAAACAAGACATACCTGTACACGTGATGGCATACTACCCAGTGATAAAAAGGAACAGAATACTGATATATGTGACAATGTGGTGATTCTCAAAAGCATTATGCTAAGGGAAAGAAGCCAGACACAAAAGACTATGTACTGTATGATTCCATTTATATGACACTCTAGAAAAAGAAAAGCTGTAGTGACAGATCAGTGGCTGCCAGGTGCTGGGGACTGGGGGGAGGAAATGGACTGCAAAGGGGCACAGGGGATTGCTCTGGAATGATGAACTAGTTCAATATCTTGGTTGTGGTGGTGGCCATATTATTGACTACATTTGTCAAAATTCATCAAACTGTTCATTTAAAATATTTATTATATGTAAACTAAATATGGCTGATTTTAAAAAAAAACTAGCTGCAGAACATAATTTTTCTTTTTATATATGACTGTCCTAACATGGAACTCTTTTTTGCAAGGAGAGAGGATCTCAGACTTGGGGTCAACTCACATAATATTATGATTTAGTTTACACACTGGACTCTAGAGTTTGTCCTCATTTCCTACTCCAACTAGCACTCTTTCATTTGGGAACTGCTTTTTACATCTTTTTCATCTAAAATGTGGAGCCGGAGGATGTTAAAAGCACTGCAGAGTCCAAATTGGGTCTGTTTGTATTAAACAGACCTAAAGGTTTGTTAAATCCACAGCAATGTGTGGAGCCGACTGGAGTAGAGAGAAGAAAGAGGGAGACCTGAAACAAATGAAAAGACAGCAGCAGGGATGGAAAGAAGTGCCAGGGAGAGACATTTGGGCAGACGGAGTCAGGGACTGGATGTGGGAGTATAAAAGAGAGCAGTGCTCAGAGAAGACTTTGAACAGTTTCCCGCTGCCTTTGAGAAAAAGCCTGAACTCCTGAGCATGGGCTCTCAAGCCTTCCATCTGCTTACAGCCTCCCTGGTCATCGCCCACTACATCTTTCTACTGAATCAAATGCTCCTCATATCATATGATATCACTCATATGTGGAATCTAAAAAGGTGATACAAACGAACTTATTTACAAAACAGAAACAGACTCATAGAAATAGAAAACAAACTTCTGGTTACCAAAGGGGACAGGGAAGGGGGATAAATTAGGAGTTTGGGATTTGCAGGCACAAATTACCATATGTAAAATAGACAACAAACAAGGACCTACTGTATAGCACAGGGAACTATATTCAATATCTTGTAATGGCCTACAATGAAAAAGAATATATATATATATAAAATAGTATAATAGAAAAGAATCTGAAAAAAGGACATATATATCTGTGTGTGTGTGTGTGTGTGTGTATAACTGAATCACTTTGCTCTACACCTGAACCTAACACAACAGTGTAAATCAACTATACTTTAGTTAAGAAAAAAAAGCTCTTCAAGCACAGCTTGTGCCGTAACATAGGAGGTACTCCATGAAAGTTGCTCACTTAACAGCAGCTATTCAACATATACTGGTTGTATACACATATACACAATTATCTATTCATCTGCTGATGGACGTTTGTATTGTTCTCAGTTTTGGCTATTACTAACAAAGCTGCTATGAATATTCTTGTCCAGGCCTTTTTGTGGACATATGCTTCAATTTCCCTTGGGTAAACCCTGGGACTGGGATGGCTGGGTCATATGGTAGGTTTAGTACATCCATACAATGGGATACTATTCAGCAATAAAAAGATGCGAACTACTGTGCACATAACATGTATGAATCCCAACATGCTTATGCTGAGTAAAAGCTGGATATCCAGCCCAAAAGACAGCACATATTATATGATTCCATTCATATAAAATTCTAGAAAAAGCAAACTATAGCAAAAGAAAGGCAAACCAGCAGTTGAGAGGGCGAAGGATAGAGAGGCACATGAGGTGAGGATTATAAAGGTACATGAGGAAAATCTTTCGGGGTGATGGATCCTTTCATTATTTTTATGGCAGTATAGTTTCACAGCTGTATACATATGTCAAAACACCACATTGTACATTTTAAACATGTGCAGTTTATAGTATGTCAATTATACCTCAATAAGGCTGTCAAAAAATACTGTTTGAATAACTAGCAGGCCCTCAGTAAACACACAGAATGAATGCAGGGAAGTGTTCAATATCAGGTTAAGGAATACAATTTATTGCCCAATAAATGTTGGTAGAACTAATGTGCAGAAGAAATAAGTGAATAAATAGTAGGTGTTCGATAATTTTATAATAGATGAATGAATGAATTTGACAAATGTTTACGTCAGCCTATCATGTGCCAGCCGCTATCCTAAGCTCTGGGAATGGATTAGGGAACAAAACAGAGATCCCTGAGCTCCTAGAGCTTTCATTGGAGGACAACAGTGGACAATGAAAAGGTAAGTAAAACACATATAGTGTGCTAGACAGGTGCTAAGCAGAGAGAAAGCTGAGAAGGGAGACACGGAATGTCAGAGGACGTTTTTTGAGTGTGGCACCCTCCTCGGAAGGGTGACATGAAAAAAGACCTAAAGGAGATGAGCGGATCGGGTGGATGTCTAGGATAATATAAAGTAACTGCCCCAGAATTAAAGAAGAGAACGAGTAAGAGTTGAATGAAATGTCTGACGGGTGGGTGAGCGCAACAACAGGAGCATTGAGTGCTGATGAGGTGGGCGGGGTCCCGAGCCTCTCGTCCCCCCGGTCCTTGCGTTGTCCACAAGGAGGTGCTCTTGCGCCCGCCTCGCAGCGGTCTTCCGCTGTCGGCCAGTGCGTGGGCACGCGCAGAAACCGCTAGGCGGCGTCGGTTTCCCTTCCCACGCGCGGACGCCGGCGTGGGCGGACGCGGCCAGGGTGCCCGCGCGTGCGCAGAGCCGAGGCCGGGCTGCCCTCGGGGCGGGGCGGAGCTGGGCGGGGCAAAGCAGGGCGGGGCGGGGGCTAGAGGTGATCCCCGAGCCGCGGCGGCTCCGGCCGTGAGGGGAAACCGAAAGTGGGCGGCGGCCGCGGCTGTGGCCCTGGCGGAGACGGCGGTGGGAGCCGGGCCCAGAGGCGTGGGGACGGGCCGCGAGCCCCCAGAACGAGGTGAGCGCAGGTCTTGCCCGCTGTGGGAACGACAGGTGCCGGGCGAGGTCGGACGAGGTTCTGGCGGGCGCAGTGCACCTGGGTCACTAGCCGAACAGGGGGCCGAGCTGGACTCGAGCGGGCCCGGGGCCTCTTCCCTAGAGCTGCAGAGGATGCCCCTGTCCCGATCTCCGGAAAGCTGGCTGGGCCCCTGGGAGTTGAAGTTCCAGAGCGTTGTGTTTTAAATCTTTGATGGGACCCCTCCCTCGACCTCTCGGGGCGTCTGGGCGTTCATCGGGAGTCGGACTGACCCCTGCCGCCTGGGACGCTCGGTGCAGCGGGGGGAAATGCAGCGGTGGGGGTGTGGACAAGGGGCGGGAGGGGCTGACCAGGAAGTGGTTCCCGGTACCGGCGCGGCGGGGCACAGCCGAGCTCCTGGCTGTTTGAACTCCCGTATCTTACACCGTGAGCTTTAAATTCCTTAAAGGCACGGGCCTCTCTTTACAGACTAGCCCCTGCAGGCCGCTTAAGCAATGCAGGACACAAACACTATACGTTTCTCTCAAACCATAGCACTTGAGCCCTGGGGGGGTACAGAGCTCCAAGTTGGGAAAGAAGTATGAATCCATGAATGAGTTTTCACCATGATGTCTCAACCGAGTCAGGGTCTCAGCCTCAACTTAATGGGAGGAAGCTTGGAGCCCGCACAGATTTTCTCCTCTAGTCCCCTTGCAGCGTTGAGTACAATACATTTCCACTAATAACCAAGGGCCCCACTCACTCTCAAACAATTACAAAGATCTAGAAAGGGAAATATCTATGTTAGAAAAAGTCCCAGCCCAAAAGGATTCAGAAAGCCGCCCTACAAAACGAAGACAAAAAACGCCACTGATCTGGCTCATCCCTCCTTGACCCCCGCCCCACCTTAGTGCAAGTTAAAAAATTGCAGAAAAATGCCCTGCCTAGTGATATAAAATAACTTAATGACAGAAGTGAAACTTGGACCCAAGTCCCCAACCCTTCCCAGCTGCTTTGTTGTGTAGGTATTGGATACTGCAAATAGTGTGGGGTTTGCAGACTTGGGTTGGAATCTGGGCTTCTCCACATAACTAATTGTGTGGTCTTGAACAAATTACTTTCTTTAAGCCTGGTTTTCTGTTTATCAATTGGAATTATTTAACTTATTCTGCAAGGCTTTTGTGAAATAACTGCTGTAATTCCTTTGGTTCTTAATAATAGTCAAGAAATGTTAACTCGCTTCTTTACACCGAACTTTCCATATTTTACCTAATTGAGTTTAAGTTTCTTGGATACAGGGACACATCTTTAAGTTCTCTATATAATATAAATTGGCACATGGTGGAGATTTTTGTATTTCCAACCAACTGACATTCATGAAGCATCAGTTAGCACAGAACTGTGCTGGGGGCAGGAAATTGCTATGGGGCCAGCTGTTTTAGAACCCACATCTCCTGTGCCCCAGTCCGGGGCCCTTTGCCAGCTCACAGCCACCCTCTTTGCTAGTTAAACAGAATGAGACTGTGAAGCAGCAGTTAGTGGTGCCTTTGGATTTGTCCCTGTAGGTTGGAAATGAAATGTAATCCCTGCTAATGCCCTTTTAAGTGTACTGGTTGAACATGGCTGAATGAACTATTGTATTTTGCATCAAGAGATTTAAACTCCTTAGAGGACCTCTCTTTAAGTTCTCTGTGCAGTATAATCTAGTTGGAGACAACAGGAAGGAAAAATACTTTATAATCCAAATTTATAATTCAACTTTTAAGTGCCTACTCTGTGTCTGATCGAGTGCTGTTTCTAAGATCTGAAATTTGACGTAGAATGAGTGCTTTGCTTCTGGGAGTTTTCATGGTCAGCAGGTAAATACAGAAAGGACAAATTCCTTGCTGCTTGGAGTGAAATTTCCTATTTACGTGAATTAGTTTTTCTTTCTTTATGCAAAACGACTTTCTCCTTCCTCTGCTCCCACCTTTGTACTTTTAGAAGCTTCCTTCTTTTCATTATTTCCCCCCAATGGGCCAATTTCTTTAAAATGTTGTCTTTCAGACAAACTATTTAGAAATAATTTGTCATTTTTAGCTGAACATGTGTGTGAGATTATGTGGCTGGTAGAGCTTCCTATCGGCACAAGACAGACACCCAGTGTGACCCCAAAGCCAAGTCAGTATGTCAGCCATGCAGCTTTGTTGGGGGGAAGCAAACTCACGATTTCCATTAGATTTTCACATCCCATTTCAGAACTTGGACTCCAGGGACAGCTGAGAACCATGGATCTTGTCCGCCCTCCTTATCTTTCATATGAAAAAAGTGACCTGAAGTGACTTGCACAAAGGGTCACAGCTAAATAGAAGCAGAACTGGGATTAAGACCCGAACTCCTAACTAAGCCACTTGTGATCTCAGTTTTTTCTCTAGTACATAGATTTATGGAAAACCCTTCTCTACTCATACTATGTAATTACTAATGTGTGTGTAATTTGCATGTGTGTGAAATGACAGTAATAAAAAAAAGAAAACTGCTCTCTCAAGATACCCTGAGGAGGTTTGTCACCACCTGAAGGCATTAATTACTATCTTTCCTTTTAAAAAGAGTTGGTAAAGGACTAATTCAGGTGGTAACAAACAGACTACTATTGGAAAGGAAAGAAGATAACATGTTAAACTGTTGCAAGATGAGAAATCACCTTGGAAGGGTCTTAGACAGGAACCTTCCTTCTCTTAGGCTCACTTTATTGATTTGTGACGAGGGGTTTGGGATTGGCTAGATCATGCCTGAAATCTTTTCAGCACAGGCATTCTGGATTTTAGGGGCCTGACTTGTTGCTAAAATAGTGTCTTCATGGAGAAGGGCAGCCATTTACCAGAAGTATGTGCCCTGGGAGATATGAAAAACTGAGTAGCTGACTAAAGAAGGTAAGAGAGATTGCTTGGTGATTTCCGTTTACCCTGAAAATTCTTCAGATTTAGGTGGGGGGTTAGTGCCGCTCTTCAACTCAAATTCATGACACAAGAGCTAAAATCAGGAAGATGAGCCATGGAGTACAGTTGGAAATAGTTGCAAAAAGAGAAACCTGAGAGGAGAGAGCCCAGATGACAGTGAGACCCGTGTGGCTAGAGGTCTTTGGGCAGCAGCAGCGAGGAAACTCCAGCTACAGGAAGCAGGTTAACATGCAAATGACTGGGCCAGGGAGGATCAGCCCATGGTAAAGGCAGGTATCTAGAGCACACCAAAACCAGGTTCTTCAGAATCAGACTCTCCCAGGACCGTCTTCAGGTGGATTAGAGAGAAAGCTGTGAGTTTACAAAATGCAGTTTTGAAAGTGAGAATTCTGTTAGGCTGTTTGCATTGTTCGGTCCTGGCTTTCCTAAAGGTTGTCACTACTTGTCCTTGGTCTTTGCCCCACTTCTTGTACACTGTTAGCACTTACTGGTACTCATGATGAATTTTGTAGCAAAACAGAAAGGAACAGTATGAAAGGACTGCATTTTTGCAGCAGTTGGCAAGTCTTTTGCATTTGTCACACCCTTAAGTCAGAATGTGGCAGATTGCTGTCTCATGCCACTCTAAGGGCTAGTTGCTAAGTATGCCCCAGGTTGCTCTCTGTGTCCCTCAAGCCAAATTTACTTTCAGAAGCCAACTCTATGCATTTGGAGCAGCCGTCAGAAAGGAAGCCCTAAGTTTGGGAGCCAGAATATACCTGGGTGCTTATTGTGGTCCTGGCTATAAGAATATGTGAGGCTTGGAGTAATGACCCTGAACCTCCATTTCCTCATTTTTAAACAGAACAGTTTAGAGGAAATGGTGTGACGGCAAGAGCATTCCTCGCTTCTGTCAGCTCCCCTCTCTGAGGTCGGGCCCACCACCTTGTGCTGCTCTACAGTGTCCAGGGATGTTGGGGGATTACAGCCTAGTAGGGAACTTCTGCCCTAAGACCCTTTGTGAAAGCAGTTAAGTGACTTTTGCCTACTAGTTAGGTGAGAAATCTTGGGGGAGATCCAGTGGCTTTCTTACTAAGCTTGCCAGGTCAAGTATGCTAATGAGGCAAGTAAGAAAACCTGGGAAAGCCCTGATATTTCAAATTTAATGCTGTACTAAAAATTTCTCCAGTAAACCAATGCCTATATCATTGCACTCTTAGCCATGTAATGTATATATTCATAGGTAATTTCCCATACCATGTGTCTAGGAAAATGGGTTTCATTAAGAACCGAGTGCCAAGGATAGTGGTAAGCACACATAACTATTTTTGATGCTTGTCATTCAGAAAGAGAGGCAAGGAAAGAATGGGGGAAAAGAGTAAGAGGAAGAACATGAAAGTTAAGTGCAATCTGTTGTGATCATTTGTGGCCAATTTCTTCCTGCTTGACTAAGGTCTTTGCTAGTTGACCTTGGTCAGTTTTTGAAATCGAAAGTGCTGTGATTAAGTAACTCCCATCTTCACTTTACTCTGCTGTTTAGGGTTCTTATTCAGCTCAAGCAGCCCCCTTATTATCTAGGGAAATACTTAAGAATTTTAATCTGAGAACCCATGGTCTAGAACAGAGATGGCCAACCTTATTTCCCCCAGCCTAGTCTAACTGATGGTCGCAAGGGCTTGCATAACATTCTCAAAGTACTGATCTGACTTCTCTTAAACTCTAAATTGTATTTGTCACAACAGTTTTAGAAAGTAGAAATAAGAGGGAAAGTTGAAAAAGCAAAATGGCAACTTAAGAAATTTGGGAGCCACTTTAGAGAAACTTCCAAACTTAATTTTTAGGGGTGGGGTGGAATGCTGAAAGGTTTGCCATTGAGGCACTTCACTGATAGTTGAAATTCCCATGATAAGCTTCCTTTTGTGTTTCAATGGATGACATCTAAGATAATAAGCTTGATTTTTATAGTTAGAGGAAAGTATTCTTATATGTATATTTTTTACCAGAGTTCTTAAGTAAAATTGCCAACTTGAGAAAAATCTCGAAAAAAAAAAGCCATGATAACCAAGGAATTAACAAAAATTATAGCACTTTAAAGCATTAGAGTAGACTAGAAAATAGTAATAATCTTTTTAAGCTTTAGTTATAACTTTCTTTTTGTTCAGTGCCTGAAGTGACATTGCTAGTGTAGGAACTGCGGACTGGACTGGATGAAATTGACAAGCACGAGAATAAGACATGTAACTGAACAAGACATACAACCACATTTACCCTTGCAAGTTTTACTGCACTTACCTGCTTCTCACCAGCTTTGAGATCCTCCATCTTATTGTCCCACCAAAAAGTTGTTTACAAACAGAGAGTTATAGTATTGCGTGAAAACAGCACGCTTAAAAGGGTGTGGGGGAGGGATGCTTAATTCAGATTGCAGCCATGTGGTCAGGCGTTGCTTCCCAGTCTTCTCAAGTAACAGCTCATTTTTAAAAATTTTTATTAAAACTTTGTGAAACCTCACACAGGAGTAGTTGTTCTAGTTTCTATTGGTTGGTAAGATATGTAACTATCAAAAGCCATTGTGAATTCAGTATCAATTTATGTTGATGAATCCCAACAGTGTCTGCATACTGTTTCAAAAACAAGAATACATATAAGTACGACACACTTACAATATTCAAGCAGTGCTTGCTTACACATCGGGGTGTGTGGGCTTCTTGTGGTTACGCTGTGGCCCTGACCTGAGCCTGCTCTTTGAGAACTCTGGCTCAGTGTGGAAAGGCCCAGAAATAATTACATGATGGATCTCAGCCACAGCTTGGAGGCATAATTGGCTGTCTCAATCAGTTTATAACAATCATTAAAATTTGCAAATAAGTTTTTAAAATGTAAGATTATTCCTTTAATAGCTCACATGCATTTTCCTATTGTTTTAGTGAGTGAGAGAGAAAAGGAGTGGTGTTAGGCAGATGTATTTTCAGTCATTATTTTTGAGCTCTTACTGTGGGCTAGGCACTAGGGATGCAGCAATGAGCAAAACCTACCCAAATCCCTGCTCTCATGGAGTTTACATTCAAGTCAGGAAGACAGGTTGGTAAAATTAAATGATGAAGAGTATCAGATGGCTAAGGAGTAAAATAAGGCAGGGGAGGGGTAAAGGGAGTGCCAGGCAGCTGGCACAGCAGTTCTGGTTTTGAGTAGGCCAACCACAGAGGGCCTTACTGAGGTGGCCTATGAGCAGATACCTGAAGGAGGGGATGTGGGGAGCTGTGTGGACCCTGGGGCAGGGGCTTCCAGAGCAGAGGGACTGGCGAATGCAGAAGGAAAAGCAGGGAGGCCAGCCTGGGTGGAATGGAGTGGAAGGGGAGGAGCTGAGGGCAGAGAAGTGGAGTGGGTGCAGAGATTGCTTTCCCCCCATAAATGAGTGGTTGCTGTCTACCCCCTAAGTAAAAAGTACACCGCGGAAGGTGGAGGGGAGATGGGGGTAGCAATGGAACAGATGCTCTTTCCAGAAAGAAGGGAAAGGGGAGGTAATAGAAACTCCCTTCTCACAGTGAAGAATGTTCTTCATACTGAAACTCTGGCAGGAGAATTTAAAGTTGTTCTGACTGGAGAGGAGCCAGATATGCTGAACACTCTAGTTTGATCCGGGTACACTGCTCACACCCAAGTGAGTGTGTTCCTCCATGGGTACTGACCATCTGACTTGTTACCTACACATTTGTGTATATAATTCATAGTCAAGGCCCACTTAGATATGCAGGTATACAAAGAGGCAAAGTCCAGTTTTACTCAGAGGAGCTCTAGATGAGTAGGTAGGAGGGACTGGGCTTGAAGGAAAGAGGAGGAGGAGTAGATAGGTAGGAAGGGTGGAGGCCAAAGAGAGAAAGTTAGGGAGGCTTGGCACTAGGAAGTTAGCAAGTGATCCTTTAGTTTCCCCTCTTGCAAATTAAAACTTGGCCAGCCTCCGTGGTGGTTTTACTTGCGGAAATAACTGCATCGTGAAAGTTCAGTGATCTTTGACTGTTGAATCATGAACCCCTGCAAATCAAAGCATTTCCCTTGTAATCAGGAATTTACTATTTATGAGCCAAAATTCACGCTTCAGATTTAACATCTGGCAACCTTGAAACATAGATCCCGAAGCCATCCTCTCTTTCTTTGTCCCCAGCATACTCAAAGCATAGATAGACATCAAGGGTAATGGAGATACTCACAGTCTACAGCTGTCATCTTTCTCTGCCGTGAATATTTATTCGGTCTTCAGAGGGCCTGTCTCCAGTTGTCCTGTTGACTTGGGATTCATACCATCCCTGTGAGTAGGCTGAGTCTACTGTTGACTTCACACCACATTTTTTTCTCTTTGCTTTTGCTTTACTGCCTTTCTTGACTGTCTTGTCTCCTGATGTTGATTCTTCAGGGTTTTATCTTTTGTTTTTTTCAGTACCAGTCGGGCTAATATGATAGAAAGAATGTGGGCTTTGACATCAAATAGACCAGGACTAAAAATCTTGGCTTCCGTACATCCTGTGATACATTGGTTATTTAACATCTCTGAGCTTTGGTTTTTCTCATCTACAGAATGAGAATAATACTTTCCTTCCATAATTATTATGGGTATTAAATTTTCAGGAAATCCAATTCTCAGAATTTACACGAGAAAAAGAAAAACATGTATCTTCTCAAATCAGCTTTATTTTTTAATACTCCAAAGTTAGAAGCACCCCACATGTCTATCATCGTTTGAATGGGTCAAAAAATTGTGGTATATCCATATGGTGGAATATTACTTATTAATTAAAAGGAATGAACTGCTGAAAAATACAGTAACATGGATGACACTCAAGAACACTAGGTAATTCTAATCTGTAGTGACAGAGTGCAGATCACTGGACAGATCAGAACCAGGACGGTGTATGTAAGAGGGGGAGAAGAGAGTTGACTGCAAAAAGGTACAACTTTAAGGAATTTTTTTTCAAGTTTATTGAGACCCACTTTATAGTAAAACTCACCCTTTTTGATTTACAGTTCTGTGAATTTTGACAAACTTATATAGGTATGTAACTGTTACCACACCTATATTCTAGATCAATATATAGATTATCTCCATCACCTGCAAAATTGCCTCATGCCCTCTTTGGAGTTAACTCCCAAGCCTTGGCAATGACTGATATAATTTCTGTGCCTATAGTTTTGCCTTTTCCAGAATGCTACATAAATAAAATTGTATATTATTTAGCCTTTTTATCTGGATTCTTTCACTTAGCATAATGTGAGAGTCATTACTATGGTTTTTATGTATCAATAGTCTGTTCCTTTTTATTGCTGAGTAGTATCCACTGTATGAATATATTTATTTATCTATTCACCTGTTGATAGATGACAATTGGATTGTTTACAGTTTGGGGCAGTTATGAATAATGCTACTATAAACATTCAAGTACAGGTTTTGTGTGGATATGTTTATCATTTTTCTTGAGTAATTACCCAGGAATGGGTTTGCTTGATTACATAAATGTATGCTTTACTTCATAAGGAATTACCTGTTTTTCAAAGTACCATCTTGCATGCCCACCAGAAATGTATGAGAGTTCTAGTTGCTCTGCATTCTTATCAGCACTTCATATTGTCAGTTTTTTTTGTTTGTTTGTTTAATTTAAGCCATTCTAATAGATTTATAATGATTCCTCACTGTGGGTTTAATTTGCTTTTTCCTAATGAATAATACTCTTGAGCATCTTTTAATGTGTTTTTGGCTATCTGCATCTCTACTAGCAAACTATGTTTTCAGATGTTTTGTGCATTTTTAACTGGGCTCTTTGTTTTTTATTATTGAATTTTATATATTGTTTTTATATGCTAGTTACGAGTCCTTTACCAAGTGTGATATGAGAATATTTTCTCTCAGTCTGTGGCTTGTCTTTTCATTTTCTTAACAGCTTTTAGAAAAGCAGAAATTTTAAATTTTGGTGAGATCCAATTTTGTCAGTTTTTTTCTTCTGTGGTCTAAAAATTCTTTGCCTATCCCAAGGTCACAAAGATTTATTCTTATGTTTTCTGTAGAAATTTTCCAGTATTAACTTGGTCATTTGGGACCTAAATGATTTATTTTGGTTTAGTTTTTGTGTATGGTATGAGGTTCATTTTTTGTATGGATGAATAGTGTTCCAGCACTATTCATTGAACTTTTTCTATTGAATTTCCTTGGTATCTTTGTCAAAAATCAGTAGACCACTAAAGTGTGGGTCTATTTCCATACTGTATATTCTGTTCCATGGTCCTTTTGACAATACCACACTATTTTGACTAATATACTTTAATAGTAAGTTTTGAAATCAGCCTTATTACACCAGCTAGGACCTCCAGTGTGGTAATGAATAGGAGTGAAGAGAATGGACATTCTGTCCCTGTTTCCGCCCTTAAGCAGAAAGCATTCATTCTTTCACTGTTATATACCATGTTAGCTGAGGGGTTTTTGCAGATACTCTTCATCAGGTAAAGGAGGTTCCCTTCTATTCTTGTTTTCTGAGAGTTTTTATCATAAATGATTTTTGAACTTTGTCAGATGTCTTTCCTTCAACTATTGATATGTGATTTTTCTCCTTTAGTCTGTTGATATAGTTACATTGATTGACCTGTGAATGTTGAATTAATCTTGAATTCCTAGAGTAACCCATAATTAATCATGATATGTTATCCATCTTACATATTGTTGGATTTGACTTACTAATATTTCGCTAGGATTTTTCACATTTATGTTCATGAGGGATATTGGTCAGTGTTTTTCTTTTCTTGTAATTTCTTTAATTTTGGTATCAGCATAATGTTGGCCTCATAAAATGAGTTCAGAAGTGTTCCCTTCCTCTATTTTCTGGAAGAGTTTGTGTAGGAGTGGTATTAACTCTTTCTGAAGTGTTTGGTAGACTTTGCCAATAAAGCCATCTAGGTTTGAGTTTTCCTTTTCTAACTACAAATTTAATTCCTCTGATAGGCATAAGGATATTAAGGTTATCTATTTCTTCTTAAGCTTTGAGATTTGTGTATTTTAATGAATTTGTCCATTTCATCTGCATTACAAAATTTATTGGCATAAGTTGTTCATAATATTCATTTAAACTTCTCTGTCATTTGCATATCATATTTATACTTAAGAGCACCCACAAATAAGCAGTTTTGTTTCCTTTTTAAAATGGACAAATGAGGAAATTGCTGGAACTGTATGCTGTTCCTCCTTTCAGTTTTCTAAACCAGAGAAAGGGCAAGACTATCTAGAATTCTGTGCAGTCCAATATAGTATCCACTTGGCATATTTAATTTAAATTAAATTTAAAAAATCAGTTCCTCAGTCATACTGGCCACATTTCAAGTGCTCAGTAGCCACATGTGGCTAGTGGCTGCCGTATTGGATAGCATGGGTATAAAACATTTCTGCCATCACAGAAAGTTCTATTAGGATAGCACTGTTGAAGGAAAGATTAACAAGTTGTCCACGGCTTATCTTTTTCCTTCCTTGAATGAAGGCTAAGTCCACTTTTCCTGGCTGCTTGAATGTCCTTCTCTGAATGTTATATTCATTCTGTTTACTGTTAGTCCAAAGAAAATATGAATGACTAATCTTGAAAAATGCCTGTTACTGATCAGTGAAAATCCCTAGCTAAGTCCCCACAGTTTCCTTGGTACCAAAATTCAGTAGTCACTTTTCATTTTTTCTCTCACCTGTGACCGGTCTACTGCATATGACACTCTGGTTTTTTCCTCTTTTTGTTTATATGACACTGTGACTTTGCCTTTTCCATTACTATCTCTCTGGTTCTTTTTTCCTAGCCTTTTATAGCTTCTTCTTCCTCTGCCCATCTCTTAAATGACATCCTTCCACAGCAGTCCATCCTTAACTTTATTTTTTATTCCCTGGACACCAAATAATATATGCAGAAGACCAACAAATCTATGAGCAGCTCAGACTTCTAAGTTCCTAATGACTATATCTACATGGCTGCCCTAAGAGCATCCCACCCTCCAAATGTCAAAATGATTTCACTCCCTTCCTCTCTTGGAAACCTGCCTCTACCCCACCTACGTGTGGGTCATTACTATGAATCATGCTTCTAAGCTAGAAATTCAGGGGTCTCTCTCATCATTCAAACCAGTTAATCAATTCCTATTGATTCCACTTCCTAATTATCTCTGCAGTCAATTTTTTGTTTATTCCCAAGACCCTATTTTCAGATCTTCCATATCTCCAATTCTTACAACTCATTTCTCTTTCTCTTTCTAGTTTATTTTCCTTACTACTGAATAGTGTTCTTCCTAAAATGCAGAGTTGATCAGTTTATTCTGCTATTTAAAATCGCTCCAAGACCTCACATTACTTTTGGCAAAAATACAAACATCTTAGCATAGTATAGTTATCTCTTCTGGGTCTGCCTCTTTCCACCTCTCCCATCCCCATCTTTCAGTCCTCAGCTTAGAGTCTTTGTTCATTCATGTGCAACCACTTAACCACCAGGAATTTTCATAACCAGCCATGTACTTTTCTCTCACCTGTCTGCCTTTTGAATTTTCTGTTCCCTTTCCTTGGGGCTGATACCTCTCCCCACCCCCACCCCCATTTCTTCCTTGCCTGACTGATTCCATCTTGCCCTTCAGGACTCCATCAGGCCTCCTCTCATCCGGGAAACAGTCCCTGATATCTTACCTTCCCAAGCTAGTCTTTGTGCCTTTCTGACTTCCCTTGTGTTCTCATAGTATTCCATATTTTTTCTACCATAGCAGTTACTTCCCTATATTGAAGTAGCACAGAAAGTATTCAGTAACAATTTATGAAATAATCTAACAAGTGTAAACTCTGAAAATATATTGGAATTCACAGACTGATGAATCATTACAGTAACCTTCTGCTGTGTTCCTATAGGTGAAGATGCTGGAAGCAGATCTGGTTTCAAAAATGCTACGAGCTGTTCTGCAGTCTCATAAGAATGGAATAGCATTACCCCGGCTCCAAGGAGAGTACAGATCCTTGACTGGAGACTGGATTCCCTTCAAGCAATTAGGTTATCCCACACTAGAAGCCTATCTGAGAAGTGTGCCAGCAGTTGTCAGGATAGAGACTAGTAGATCTGGAGAGGTAAGAAGGTAATTGTGCATGTCAGAAGAGTCACACCAATCCTTAACTGCCTGTCTGGCACTTCCATTCTCATAATTAGGATAGAAGTCAAAGTGAAACATACCAGCTGAGATTGGTAGTGATAGAACAGCATCCAGAGCCTCGATTCTGATGTCTTTTATTTTACCCCCTCAGATTCTTTCCACTGTAAAAATATAATGTTAACCCTGTTAAATTAAAAAATTTTTAATTTAAAGTTTGCCCAGTTTCAATGTCTAAACAGAAAAACTGTACTGGAGGCCTTTACTGCCTAAATATCACACCCACCCATTATAAACCTGGTACAGCTGTATTTGCCTAAGTCACTAATGACCTCCTGGTTACTGAAACTGATATACACTTTTAAATTCTCATCATTTGACCTGGCTCCTAGCTATTCCTGCTGTCTGGAAGCTAGTTTAGTCCCTGATTGATTGATCAGCACTTGGGGTTGTCATAGGGCCCTCCCTACTGTTCTTGTCTTTAGTCCCTTTGTCCCTGGTCTTTTCTCACCTTCACACTTCAGTGATAGTGATCATGTTATTCTACAATTTTAAATCCTTTCATTTCTCTGGAAGAATATTTTATATATAACATGGACAATTGGGTGGTAGCAAGTACATTTTTCATTGCATATACCCTGTGACCCAGCAGTTCCACTCCTTGGTGTCTGTCCAGTGTACAGGGTGGAAGCTATGGACAAACCACCATCTAAGATAAGGCACCCACTTCCCAGAACAGTACGTTTTTCTGGGTACATTTCTACATATGTAAACACATAGAACAGGTCTGGAGTATTTCTCACCAAAATTTAGGATAGTTGTTCTCTGGGAGTGTAGGGGAGACAGTGGAAGGAGGAGAGGGGCCCGGGATTGGGAGAGTGGTCATAGAGGAGGTTCACCCAGTCTAATAAATTTTATAAGGAGATGGTATAAATTAATTAAACATTATATTAATAAAACTTTTTTCAGTGACCCTGAATTTCCCAGACAGATTTAAGCTCTCTTTTCTGTCTGCTTGGCACCTTGTAACACATCCAGTGTAACACTTGACATAATGTTTTCTGTTTAATCTCTTTGCCTCTCTTTCCTTTGTAAGTTTCTTAAGGATAAGTTTTTGGGTTTTTTTTTACCCCTAATAGCTGGTGCTTAATAAATATGTATTGAATGTATAAGTGATTAAGTGTCTGAATGAATTAATAATTTGATAATGTTTCATATAGTTATTATGTTATAGTTTACTCAACTCTTTATTCTCCTGTTCTGGACGTTTTTAATGTTTGACTATTAAAATAGGTTTAACTATTAAAATAACCCTTAATGTACATATTTGGGTATGTAACTTTTCCTTCTTTTAAGTTATATTCTTATAATATATTTTCAGTAATAGAAATACTGAGCCAAAGAATAAGAACACGTTTTGGCTTGTAGTGTGAAGCCTCATTGCTTTCCTGTCCTTAATTTCAACTTAGAATCAAAGACTTTAACACTAGATGGGGCTTTGGAGATCATCTAGTCCCAACAGTCTATATACTTTTTTCAAAAACCCTGTATATCCCACTATTTTTTAAAAAAGATAAAAAGCTAAGTTACTGTATTTTAAGTAGGTGTGGGAGGGGCCAGGGCCTCTGCTTGCCCTGTCTTGCCCTCACACCCCTGAGGCACTTCCAAGGAATCCTGTGGCTCCATTGAATGGTTTGAAAACCCCAGATTTAAGCCCCTCCCTGTTTCACAGCTGATAATACTGAGATTTTGGAGGTAAACTGATTTGCCCCAAGTCACCCAGCTAATCCATTGCAGTGGCAAGACTAGGATTTAGTGACGTTTAGGAGATAATACAAATAGCAGTTATGAGTATTTACTTTGAATTCAGATAGATAGCCTAGCTGGGTGGCTTGAGAAGTTTGCTTAACTTTCCTGAGCCTTTGTTTTCCCATGTATAAAATGGGAATAAAATATATCTCACAGATTACAATGAGTATTATATGCGAATCACAGGATTTTGGGGGCTCATTTGTTAATCCTGTAATACCTAGCGCATTTTAGATGCTTAATAAATGCGTTTAAGGAATAAATGAAATGTTCAATTTAAGAAAGGAAGATTATTCAGTGTGCTAGAGTATGCTTGATTTCTCTTGCAGAAAATATAATTTTGCTCTAACATTATCAAGGAGAGAGAGACATGAACATTTACATACAGTTTGATTTGGGACGGGTAAGCTCACAAAAATCCACTTTTAAAAATCATCCCCCAGGCACCAGTGAATCTGAGAAATGTCTCTTCTTTCACCTTGCCTCTCATAATTAGATTACCTGCTATGCCGTGGCCTGCACAGAAACTGCAAGAATTGCTCAGCTTGTGGCTCGTCAGAGGAGTTCTAAAAGGAAGACTGGGCGGCAGGTTAATTGTCAGATGAGAGTAAAGAAAACCATGCCATTTTTTCTAGAAGGTAAGATCTTTTCACATGCTCAAATTTTAAAGCCTGTCAGTGAACACATTGTCATATGGAAATATTGCTTGCATTCATGATAAACACCTTTATTTGTTAACATTCAAGTATCAGGGGAGAAATCCTGAAGCTAGTATTTCCACGTGAAATAAAGTCAACATTGATAAGCATGACTTACTGAGTGAAGTAGTTACACAGTGTAAAATAACTCAGCATAGATTTTAATTAAACTTAAAATGGCAAAGTGTGGTTTTAGTCTTTATTTTGGGGGAAAGCCTCATCTAGAATGTTGGATGAACTGGGAACCTATGATTTAATATCTTATTTAGGAAATCATATCCTTTAGAATAAATCTATTTTCGGAGAAATATGAATTATATAGTACCCAAAGGTGTTGTAGGCAACTCAGCCTGTGTTTACTGAACAGTTACCTGAAGGAGCTTATAATCACTTCTAAAACTAAATTCTCAAGAAATAGTTCAATGGTAGTGTAAAAGAGTAGATACCTGAATGCCACAATGAGCACTTTAGACAGAGAAGCAGTTATTGTGAGTGAGAATGGGAGTGGAGGGTATCATGGCGAAGGGGAGACTTGAACCCAGACCTCTAATGACTGAAAGAATTTAAATCGATGGAGAAGAGCGGGGAGAACTGAATATGGCTGAGTTTGCTGCGTTTGTGAGAGTATGAGATGACTGCTCCGGAGTGCTAGCTGGTGAGCAGAGGGAGAGTGACGGGCTCGTCGTCGAGCAGATGAAGCCGCGTTTTAAAGAACCTCATCTGCTAAATAAACACCAATCTACTCCTCCTCTACTGACCAGCCCCCAGGTGGCCACCTTGTCACATTCTCACAAACTTCTGAGAATAGAGACCCACAGAAAACATCTGCACAGGGGAGTGACGTCATGAAACCAGGGTTTGGGGAAGCTAATTGATTCCGTTATATATGCCTAACTTCATAGGAAAACCAAAAGCAACCCTCAGACAACCAGGATTTTCTTCAGATTTTTCTGTCAGCAAAAAACCTAATCTACCACTGTTAAGAGACAAAGGACACTCTCTTGGAGTTAAATCTGACGCTGAAATGCCGCCTTACACATTACATGCAACTGTTGGAAATGAAGTGTTCAAAGATGTTCCAGTGCAGAGGCATGTGACCATGTCTACCAACAACAGGTATTTGGGCTTTGTCTGGCTAAAAGGAGAAGTTTATTAAAAATCTGTGTTCAGGGTAAGAAGGGAATACTTTCTGTTTTGTGTAATGTTAAGTTCGCATGTTATAGAGAAATGCATCATTACTAGTTTACTTTTCCTGGCTACCTATAAATGTCATTCTCTGAATATCTCCATTTAATATTTTCTGGGCAAGGGTAGTCTCTCCTTGTGAAATTCATTTTAAAAGCTCTCACAAATTGTTCTTAGATGCTATTTCAGCATAAATTACTTTTTTTGAAAACCTTTCTTACAATTAATTTTGTAAGCTTTAAATAAAATCTGATTGATTTGCGCACTCTACTGTGCTCTAATAATCATACCCATAATTATACATAATTATACACTCATGCATCAGAAGACTGGACTGGCAGTAATAACACAACCTTACACTCTTAGCTTGGATGCTGCCATTTGCTAGTCAGGTGAAATAAGTAATTTCATTTTGGGGGACTGTGGTATCCGCATTTGCCCAATGAAAGTGTTAACTAGGTGATATCAAGGTTCCTTTCTGGCTCCAAATGTTACAGTTTTATGAGATAATTCAGGTCAGCAAACAACAGCCTCTAGACCAAATCTGGCCCATTGCCTGTTTTTGTAAATAGAGGTTTATTGGAACACAGCCACATCCCTTTGTTTATATTTTGTCCATGGTTGCTTTCACATAGCAACTGCACAGTCAAGTAGTTTTGCAGAGACAGTATGGCCTGCAAAGCCTAAAATATGTACTACTGGACCTGCCACAGAAAAAATTTGCCAACTCCTGACATAGATGTCAGTACCACATTCTTCCATCATATTTGTACCTCTACAAAACAAATTTTGTTGTATCATATTCCTTTAAATCAATGTTCAAAAATTCCATTTTTTGTAAAAGATAGTTCCCCTCTTCCCAAGTACTCCCCCCACACTAGAATATTTAGAAAGAATTAATTTTTTTAAGTTACTTAAAACAGTACCATTTTAAAATATTTTGATATTTTTTATCAACTAACTCAAATATTTTTCATAATATACATTTAATGTTGTTTATGGTTAGTTATTATAATTCTAGAAAATACTTAATTAAAACTTGGATCTTGACTCAAAGCACTAATTAGGTCCAGTGTATGACTGAGGTACTGCCTGGTTGTGTGCCTAAATTCTAGGATTCTGAATTGAATCTATAAAATGACAGCAAAATCAGGCATCCTGGATTGTGGGTCCAGGGGTGCATTCTCCACCCACCTCATGTGGTGTCTTCTGCTCCTCACCTAGTAGCACTTCATGGCCCAGGTAGGTGCCTTCCATTTCTGCAAGTAGCACCAGCAGTGATTGAGTGAGAGCCCCGCTAGCACCAAGCAGCCCAAAGAGTGGACCCAAGGTGGTACTCTTTGACCTGCAGCCTAGTGTGCTCCCATCCATCCCACTTAGCAGCACCAGGCCCAGGGAAGTGCATTCACTTCTATGTATAGAACCTACTCTCAGCAACAGGTGAATGCACCAGACTAGAATAGCACCATAAGGGCCCTGAAAACTAAATTATTATTGAAATCACAGCCTACAAAAGTGGGCCAGGAGATATATGATAAACCTAAACAGGGTCACTGCCTGCTAAAACAGGACATTTAAATAGAATCCACTGTCTCCTAACATATGTCCAAATGTCCAAGATACAATTTAAAAAACCAATTGTTATACTAAGAACCAGGAAAATGACAACTTGAATGAGAAAAGACAGTCAGCAGACACCAGCATTGTGATGAATCAGATGTTGGAATTATCTGACAAGAATTTTAAAGCAGCTGTTGTAAAAAAAAAAAAAAAAAAAAAAAAAAAAAAAAAGCTTCAGTGAGCAATTGCAAATACTTTTGGGGAAAAAAAAGAAAAATAGAAAATTCATCAAAGAAAGAGAACATACCAAGGAAAACCAAACAGAACAACCAAAACAAAAATGCACTGGATGAGCTCAGTAGCAGAATGAATATGAAAGAGGAAAGAATCAATAAACTTAGAGATAGTACAATAGAAATTACCCAATCTGGACAATAGAATAAATAGACTTCAAAAGAACAAAACCAAACAAATTAACTAGCTGAGCCTTTATGGACCTGTGGGGGAAATAAGATCTAATACATGTATTATCAGAGTCTTAAAAGAAAGAGCTGAAGGAGTACTTGAAGGTCTAAAGGCTGAAAACTTCTCAAATGTAGCTAAGGCCATAAACCTACAGATTCAAGAATAGGAGATCCCATGTTGGATGAATCTAAAGAATAACACAATAAGACATATCATAATGAAACTCCTGAAAACTAAAGACAAAGAAAAATTCTTGAAAATAGTCAGAAAGAAGTGACACATCACCCATAGGGTGTCAGCTTTATTGACAGTAGATTTCTCACTCACAACCAGGGAGGAACCATGAAGGAAGGAAATGGCACATTTTTCTAGTGCTGAAAGTAAAAAAAACCTGTCAATGACAAATTCTATATCCAGGAAAAGTATACTTCAGGAATGAAATGGAAATGAAGACTTTCTCAGATGAAAGAAAACTGAGAGAATTTGTCACTAGTTGACTTATTCATAAAAAGTGACTAAAGGAAGTTCTCTTAAGAGAAAATAAATAATATTTATATAAATAATATAAAATGGTTTAGAACTTCAGAAAGGAAAGAACAGGATGGGTAAAAACAGATAAAAATAAGTGGCTTATCCTTCTTCCCATGAGTTTATTAAATTATATTAGCTTGAAGCAAAAATTATAACACCATCTGCTGAAGTGCTAATGTCTTAAGACAATTATATTTGTAAAGTAGGGAGGGCAAGGAGACCTGAATGTAAGTAAGGTTTTTACACTTGAAGTGGTAAGACATTGATACCAATAGAATAAGTTACATATATATTGGAATGCATAAAGCAACCAATAAGAAAACTATACTAAAAAACACTATAAATAAATCAGAATGGAAATTTTCTTAAGTTTAATTAACCCACAAGAGTGCAAGAAAAGAGAAATAGAATGAGAAAGGGAGAAAAAAATAGAAAACAAATAATAAAGTGCAGGCTTAAGTCCTAACATGATAATAATTACTTTAAATGTTAAAACACATGAAAAAATGTTCAAATTCATTAGCCATTAGTGAAATGCAAATTAAACCTACTGTGAAATATCACCATGACCCACCTATCAGAATAGCTAAAATAAAAAATATGATACAGTAATGATAGGGGACCTTAACACTCCACTAACATCAATGGACAGATCATCCAGACGGAAAATCAGTAAGATAATAGCGATCTTAAACAACACAATAGACCGGTGGACTTAATAGATGTCTGCAGGATATTGCATCCCAAAGCAGCAGAATATGCATTCTTTTCAAGTGCACTCAGAACGTTCTTCAGGATAGATCACATACTAGGCCACAAAGGAAGCCTCAACAAATTTAAGAGAATAGAATTTTTTTTTTGAAAAGTACTTATGTTTTTATTTAGGAACAATCAGAAGATTTGAAATGCCATTTCAGCCCATTTCAAATTGTGCAAGCAGTTTGTCTGTAGTCCCTTGCCTTATCCAAATCCACAGATACAAAATCTAGGAAATGCACCTTTTGCATTTTAGAAATAGCAGCATCCCCACAGGGGACCTTGTGAGGCCTTGGAGACTTAGCCCAGAGAGGGCAGCAGGCAATTCCTGCCCTGGCACAGCCACAGTCCAAAGGCGGATTCTATCTTTCTGTTAAAAACATTTCCCCAGGGTGAAGAATCCCCTTCCACCCAGGCCTGGTGATGGTCACAGTGCACCTGTGCCCCTCTCTCAGTTTTTTTTCCAACCACAGTAGTATGAAACTAGAAATCAACTACAGGAAGAAAAATGGGAAAAGAACAAACACATGGAGACTAAACAACATGCTACTAAAAACTAACTGGTCAATGAAAAAAATCAAAGAGGAAATTAGAAAATACCTTGAGACAAATGAAAATGGAAATACAACATTCCAAAATCTCTGAGATACAGCAAAAGCAGTTCTGTGAAGGAAGTTTATAGTGATAAAGGCCTTCCTCAAGAAGCAAGAAAGATCTCAAATAAACAACCTAACCTTCTACTTAAAACAATAAGAAAAAGAACAACAACAACAAAAACCTCCCGAAGTCAGCAGAAAAAAGGATATAATAAAGGTCAGAAAGGAAATAAATAGAAGAGAGATCGCAGAAACAATAGAGAAGATCAGTGAGACCAAGAACTGTTTTTTTGAAAAGATAAAATTGATAATAAACCTTCAGCGTGGCTCACCAAGAAGAAAAGAGAGAGGGCCCAAATAAACTAGAAGTAAAAGAGGAGAAATAATAACTGATACCACAGAGATACCAAAATAAAAAATCATAGAATACTATGAACAGTTATATGCCAATGAATTGGACAACCTACAAGAAATGGACACATTTCTAGAAACATACAACCTGCTAAGACTGAATCAAGAAGAAACAGACAATTTGAACAGATGGATCACTAGAAGTGAAATTTAATTTGTAATAGCAAAACTCCAAGAAAACAAAGTTCAGGACTTGATGGCTTCACAGGGGAATTCTGCCAAACTCAGCCAGAACTAATACCTATCCTTCTGAAACTATTCCAGAAAATTAAAGAAGAGGAAACACTCCCATATTCATTCTATGAGGCTACCATTATCCTGATACCAAACCAGATAAAGACACTACAGAAAATTACAGGCTAATATCTTTGATGAATATAGATGCAAAAATCCTCAACAAAACCCAATTTGACAATACATAAAAAGGGTCATATACCATGATCAAGTTAGTTTTATTCCAGGGTCACAGGAATGGCTCACCATTTGCAAGTCAATCAGTGTGATACACCATATTAGCAAAAGGAAAGATAAAAAGTCACATGATCATCTCATTAGACACAGAGAAAGCATTTGACAAAATTCAGCATTTGTTCATGATAAAAACTGTCATTAAAGTGACAGTAAAGGTCGTTTACAGCATACCCACAGACAACATCATATTCAATGATAAAAAGCTGAAAGCTTTCCCGCTAAATTCAAGAACAAAAGGATGCCCGCTCTTGCCACTTCTGTTTAACATGATGTTGGAAGTCCTGACCACAGCAGTCAGACAAGAATTAGGGAAAGTATCCAAATTGGAAGGGAGGAGGTAAAACTGTCACTCTTTGCAGATAACATGATACTTTGTATAGAAAACCCTGAAGTTTCCACCCCAAAACTATTAGAACTAACAAATGAATTCAGCAAGGCTATAGGATGAAAAAGTAATATGCAGAAATATATTGCATTTCTACACACTAATAATGAAATATTAGAAAAAGAAAGTAAAAAAGCAACCATATTAGAAATCACATCAAAAAGAATAAAATAGCTAGGAATAAACTTAACCATGGAGGTGAAAGATCTATACTCTGAAAATTATAAAAGATTGATGAAGGAAATTGAAGATGATACAAAGAAATGGAAAGATCCCAAGCTCTTGGATTAGAAGAATTAATATTGTTAAAATGGCCATACTACTCAAAGCAATCTATATATTTAATGCAATCCCTATCAAAATACTCAGGACATTTCCCACAGAACTAGAACAAATAATACTAAAATTTATTTGGAACCATAGAAGACCCCAAAATGCCAAGGCAATCCTGAGAAAAAAGAACAAAGCTGGAGGTATAACCCTCCCAGGCTTCAGACTATATTACAAAGCTACAGTAATCAAAACAGCATGGTACCGGCACAAAAACAGATACATAGATCAATGGAACAGAATGTAGACCCCAGAAATAAATCTGCACGTCTATGGTCAGTTAATCTACAACAGAGGATGCCATGGAGAAAAGACAAGTCTCTTCAAGAAGTGGTGCTGGGGAAACTGGACACCTACATTAAAACAATGATATTAGAACATTCTCTAGCACTATATACAAAAATAAACTCAGAATAATTTAAACACCTAAACGTAGGACTTGAAACCATAAAACTCCTAGAAGAACATAGGCAGAACACTCTTTAACATAAAGTTGTAGTAATATTTGTTTGGATTTGTCTCCCAAAGCAAAAGAAATAAAAATACTATGTGTGAAATAGACAAACAATAATGGTATATTGTATAACACAGGGAATTATAGCCACTATCTTGTAACAACTTATAATAGAGTATAATCTGCAAAAATACTGAATCACCCACCATGCTGTACACCTGAAACTAACATAATATTGTAAATCAACTATACTTCAATTTTAAAAATAGTGATAGTACTGAATCTGGCAAGGATACAGAGAAAGTGCGTCACTCATACATTGCCGTTAGAAATACAAAGTTGTACAGCCACTCTAGAAAACAGTTGGGGAGTTTCCTTTAAGAAAGTTAAAACATGAAACTACCATATGACCCAGGAATTCCACTCTTGGACATTTATTCCAGAGAAAGGAAAACTTACGTTCACATAAAAAGCGATACACAAATGTCCATAGTAACTTTATTCACAATAGCCAAAAATGAAACCACTGAGATGTCTGTCAGTAGGTGTTCAACAAACTGAGTATATCCACACTAAAGAATACCTTTCAGCAGTGAAAAGGGAGTGAACTATTGATACATGCAACAACTCAACGGATCTCAAGGGAATTATGCTGAGTGAAAGAAACTAATCTTAAAAAGTTAGATACTATGTGATTCTATTTATATAACATTCTTGAAATGACAAAATTATAGAGATAGAGAACAGAGAAGTAGTTGCCGAGAGTTAAAAGTTGGGGAAGGGGAAAGGATGTGGCAAAAAGGGGTAGCAAGAGGGAGCATTGTAGTGATAGGACGGTTCTGGATGTTGATTGTAGTGGTGGTTACACGGACCTCTATGTGTGGTAAAATTACACAGAACTATATGCACATACATGTACATGTAAAACTGGTGAGATTTGAATAAGCTCTGAATTGTACCAATGTCAGTTGCCTGGTTTTGATACTGTACTATGCAAGATGTTACCACTGGGGGAAACTGGGCGAAGGGTACATGGGACTTCTATGGACATTTTTTTTTTTTTTTGGTGAATATCCATGAATTTATGAATATTTCAAAATAAAAGTTTAAAAATTGATAGCAAAAGCTGGTTTTAGTTTTGAGAATTAATATAATATATGCTTTTGTCTCTTGCCTTTCACAGTAAGAATTTTGAATTCTGTGTAGTAGAATGTCTTATACATTCTTGTACAATGATTTCTAGAATTACATACGCAGTTGTCTTCAGCTGTTTTTCTTTGTATGGATTACATTATAGACTATTTTAATTATAGTCTATTAAAGATGTTGTAAAACATCTTCATTAAATCCTTTTTTAAAGAGCATAATGACAAATTGAAAGAAATCTTTTAAGAGAAATCTAAATACCAT
Source organism: Camelus bactrianus (assembly GCF_048773025.1). Classification (NCBI taxonomy): domain Eukaryota; kingdom Metazoa; phylum Chordata; class Mammalia; order Artiodactyla; family Camelidae; genus Camelus; species Camelus bactrianus. The sequence goes on from NC_133542.1 coordinate 47,973,207, forward strand.
CCAGTTGCAGAGATTATGGGCAGCCTTTCTAGTTATAAAGTCAAAGAAGTTGCTTTTATCAGAGTAGAATAGCCAAAGATTTTATTTCTAAACTTAAGAAATCTTAAGCAGTAATATTAAGTAGTGTAAGCTATTATGAGTTTAAACATTTTGGATTTACCAAATCTTTTGAGAAGCTGATGAAAGCTATAAATGATCTTCCTAGAAAAATTAATTTATGTACATATACGTGCCTCTTTGTATACTAAAACAGGAGACACATTGGCCCCAGAAGACCATTCTGAAAAATGCTGGTTAAGAACTCATGCCTGCCAGTTAACAAACTAGAAGGTTCTAGAAAAATAACACAACTGATATTCTCTAATATTGTAGGTATCAGTCTAAGTTTACCATGTGTCTACAGTAAAATAGAAAGAGGGATCAAAATTGAGGCTATATAATTGATTTGTGGTTTCTCTGGGAAAAGTTTATTTCTAAAATAATGTAGTTCATCACCATTTTATTTTGTTAAAGTGAAAAGATTATTAAAATGAGGCATTGAATATATTTATGCATTAAAACATAGATGAATATGGTGCTGAAGGCCAGGGTCGCATTAGGCCTAGAAAGAGAGAAGTTGCTGTATGTAAATTGTAGTAAGTAAGATCATGGACTTTGAATATGAATAAAGGACTGTTGGCATTAGCCAGCAGGCAGCATGATTGAAAAGGCCTCTTTCAAATATTAAGCTAAAGTAAATAAATGTAGATTTCTGAGACTTGTAGGTGTAAAACTCATGTACTAAATATTTATAGGAAGCGTTTTCTAAAATATGTTGTTCTGATTACAGAAGTACTTATGTGTACGGTGTAGAAAATTTGCAAAGTATAAAAAAGTAAGTGGAAGAAAAAAAAATCACCTCCAATCCAGACATAAATGTAAACATTTAAAAGTATCTTTCTGTCTTACATAGTTATATACATTTAAAAAAATACAAATTGAGTCATGTATTACTATCTTATAACCTGTTATAAAAGGCACTATATTGTAAACATTTTCCATATCATTAAGAACACATCTACATTATCATTTTTAGTGTCAGGGTAGTCCATTGTCCAACCACCTATTGTTGAATGTAAATGATTTTCTCTATTGTAAGCAACTCTACAGTGAACATATTTGTAGAATAGTCCTTGCATATACTCACAACTAGTTCCTTAGACTACATTGGTAGAAATAGAGCAACTAGATAGGGGATATACACACGAAGGCTTTACTAATTTGTGCTCTAAACAAATTACACCAACTAGATTCTTCTAAAAGCGTATGGGAATGATCATTTACTTGTTCCTGTGCCAACATTGGGCATCAGTTTTTATTTGGTATTCTAAAAGGTGAAAAAATGTAGCTGTGTTTTCATTTCTGTTTCTTTTATTTTAATTCTTAAGAAAGTTACACTTTTTCATATGTTTATTAGCCCTTTTATGGCTTTTATGAGTTACATGTCTTTATCCTTTGGTTTTTTCCTTCCTAAACTGTAAAAGTGATTTATAAATTAAGGATGTTGACCCTTTTGTCCTATAATATGTTGGCAATGTTCCCTCAGTTTATTTAATTATTATATTTTTGATGTACAAAACTTTAAAATTTTATATAGGTACATCTATTAATCTCTTCCTTTACGGCTTCTGCCTTTAGGTGTTATGCTTAGGAAAGCATTTCTACTCCAATATTATGTAAATATGTCTTCTGTTTTCTTTCAGAATTTTTATGGTTTTATTTTTTGCATTTAAATCTTTAGTTCATCTGGGATTTATTTTGTTTTATAGGTGAGAATAGGAATCTTCTTCCTGTTAGCCACATGTCCTAATATCATTTATGACGTAATCCTTTCTTTCCCAGCTGGTTTGACATGCTGTCTTCACCAATACTAAATTGTTGCAAATATATGACTCAAAGTTTCTGGGCTTTCCATTCCTGTCTATTCTTCTGCAGTGCCAAACTATTCAAATATGATAACTTTATATTAAGTGTTAATAACCTTTACTTTCTGCTTCCTTCTCTCTGCCTCCTAACTTGGTTTGTGGCTTTTATCATGTGCTTTTCTTATACCTACTGCCCCTATTACAGCACTTAGTAGACTTTGTTCTTATTTATAGATTCTATCAGTGCATTAATTATCTACTGTGTAACAGATGAACAGATTTAGCAGTTTACAACACATACTTATCCCCTAGCTTCTGTGGGTTAGGCATCTAACAACCACTTAGCTGGGTCCTCTGCTTCAGAGTCTCTCATGAGGCTGCAGACAAGATATCGGCCATGGCTGGGGTCAGCGGAGCAGGAATCCACTTCCAGGCTCAGTCACATGGTTGTTGGCACATTTCATTCCTTTTGAGTTGTTCCTTAGATCTGTCTGGCTATTGGCCAAGGACTGCCTTCAGTTTCTTGCTACATAGGCCTCCCCACATGGCCATTTGCCTCATCACAGCCAGCAAGGGAGAGAGTATGCTGGCAAAGTGGAAATTAGAATCTGTTGTAATCTAATTATTTATAATCCCCTCAGCCTTGAAGTGTCCTATTGATTAGAAGCAAATTACTCAAGGTGAGATTACCACAGCTGTGGATACCAGGAGGCCATCTACTAGCGGCTTACCACAGTCAGTTTTCTCAACTCTGTGTAGTTCATGAGAGTGGTGATATTTCTCTTGTTTATCATTGATCATTACTGTCTGACACAATGTCTAGCACATAATAGTAGATCCTTATTAAATATTAGTGGGATGATAATTGTGTCTCTAATAAATGACATGTTTAAATTTGGGGTTTTTTGGGGGGGAGCAGCGTAAGTATTTGTCTTTTAGGAAACAAAATAATGTCTTTCATACTTATTGTTATAAAACTGGTTTGTACCTTTGTTATCTTACTATGTTTGTTTTTCATGTGTCCCTACAGTTTTCCTTGAATATCTTCCTTTTGTTGTGTTGGCTCTGTTCTTTCCTGTGCAGTAGACCTGTCAGTGCTTGAGCCGTAGCAGTTCCTGCTGTACTTTCACTCCTCGCTCACAACACTCTGCTTTCTACTAGAGCCCTCATAGCTGACTCAAAGCACAGGAAGATTCCAGCTTACATTTTTAGGGCTCTGGTCTAAGGGAGAGGATGTCTGTCTCCCTCCCAGCTCTGCAGAAGTTAAGAGTTGGATATATGTTTTTGGCATCTTCTGTCATTATACAGATGTATTAATACACAAATGTGATGTTCTCATAATGGCAGAGCATCATATACTAAATAAGCTTTTTACTGGTAGCCTACAATCTAATAATTTCTTTTAGAATTAAAATATTTTGATGAGATGTGCTTCATTTCAAAGAATTGATCTAATTTTTAGAGTATTCCATACTATTCAAAAATTGTGAAATAGGCGTACTGTGCCACTACCACCACTCTAGTCCCATAGCCACTGCTGGGCAAGATGTAGTCACTGATTCACTCAGTCGTCCCATTTGTTCTTACCGTTTTAAACATTTACCCTGCTTTGTATGTACCAAGCACTGCCCTAGGCATTAGAAACAAAAATAATTAAGACACTTGGAATCTAGTGAGGGAGACAGAGATGAACACAAATGATTTCTGTGTACGGAGAGGGTGGGGGGTTATTTCTTTGTCCTCGTTTTTGGGAAATCTTTCTACATATATCTAGTATAATTCACATGAAAATAGTGAGGGTAGGACATGGAAAATCTGTGTTTCTAAGTATTAATTAAGGAATCCCCTTTCTGGTTTGAAATGCCACTTTTATTGTGTGCTAGGATATTATGTAAATTGAGTGTTTCTAAGCTTTCTGCTGTTTTACTTAACTGTTCAACTATTTTAAGTGTTGTGCCTTTATAATACATTTCAATATCTGGTGATACAAGTCCTTCATTTCTTAGTTATATTTCAAAATTTCCTTTATGTTCAGCTGTTTATTCTTTGCATCATTTTCTTTATTTTATATTGATAATCCCCTGACTTCCAATTTCTTTTAAACTTCTGGTTAATATTAGCCATTAATATATCATCTCTGGTGAATATGAAACATGAAAGCTGATACCAGGTATTATTTTAATTTTTGCCCCTTTTTGAAATTTTTTTTCCCTTTTTGAAATATTTTAATGACTTTGCTATTCAATGCCACAGAGACTTTAAATGAAAAGTATAGCATTTAAAATTTGGTATTGGCTTTGCTATTTGAATTTTAATTTACTTCTTTTTTTATACTGTAGGTTTAGCCCAAAGGCATCCCTTCCACCACCTTTTCAGATGCATCTCTCAAGAACCTTTACTAAGGAAATGAGTGGTATGTCTTCTAAACATTGTCTTCATGATACATTACGGCTTCTGGAACCTCAGAGCCCCAAGAAAAATATCTGGTGGTGGCTTTTGACTTTTGCACTCACCTTCTCCTACTTGGAATATATTTCTCCTCCCCTCTTCCTAATTTCTTTAAATTTTGAATTGAAGTGATGTACAGGGAAAATATTATCTTCAAGGATATCATTACTCTGACTTAAGGCCTTTCTCACAGCAGACCTATTCTGTTTTACCTCCACATGTCACCTGCAGAGATCCTTGTGTCCCTTGTCACTCACTCATTAGAGAATAAGATTTAAAGTACGTAAATGTGGGACATCAGCTCATAAAATAGTTTCAGATACTCAGATACCATGTAAAAGCTGGTCTCCTAAACTCTGTGCAGTGACTACTGAGCATCTTAATATGAATATAAGTGATTCCTCAGGTTATAAAATCCAAAAGGGCTATTAAGAAAATGATAGGAAACATAATAAAGTCGAAGAATCTGAAGATTGGAAATGCACCCACTTACCTTGCCTCCTCCACCCAAAGTGTAAATCGTCTGCTCTTTGACCCACTCTAGGGACACTATTTTCAGAATTAGTATTTATGCTGCATGAAATTTAAATGTGATTTTAAATGATTTGCTGCTGTAAGTGTGATTCTTACTGAGTTGAAATCATTTTTTTCCATGGGAATACATTTCCAGTATTTCTGATGGAAATAAATTGAACAATTAATTGTGTTTGTATCGATCACTTTAACATATGTATTTTCTGAAAAATGGCTATTCAGTAAAGTTGTATACCCTTTAGAGGTTGTAAATTCTTTAAATTAGAGTAAGCTTTTTCTGCAGAACCAAAAGAACTTGTTTCAGGAGGATTGCAATTCACCCAGCAGCTGATTTACACACATTTATATATAACTTCTCTCTGCTAGTAGCGCGGAGTGCTTCCTTGATTTGTTAACAAAAGGTACAAAAGCTTAAATGACTGTAGTGGCCCCACAGAGCAGGTACATTTGCAAGGACTCCAACTGTGTGTCAGCTGCTGACACTCTCTTTAAGAGAGGGACTGGCCAGTTCTGAGAAATTCATCTTTTCCTTCTTCCTAGTTCTTTTATTTATCATTATTTGGCAAGAACTTTATAAATCAGCTATGCCTTTAATAGGAGATACTTCTGGACATTCTGGACCCTTCTGTTTGCTGAGCCAAACTAAGTGTCAGCAAGGCCGTGGAGGGGTAAGGCAGAGTTAGTATCCAGCTATCCTCAAGTAACAGCTCTCCCTTTGTCTTCCTGGCATCCTCAGAGGTCAGCATCCCCAAACCAGCCTATGTGTGTCTCTACCAGCTTGTTTAAAAATGAAATAAAATTATTGAATCTCACCAGAAATACTATCTTCTTAAACTATGAACGTATTTTGTTTATAGGTGGTCATTTTTAATATACCTCTAATCTGTATCCTAGTGAAATTTAGAAGAGGTTTGGAATGAGTTTCATAGTTCTTAAAATGCCAGAAATGTCAGCTATAGTGGACAATTAAATTTCTTTATTGCCTCAGAATGTTAACACAGGCATTCTAAGTTGTAAATAAAAAATAAATGTGAGTAAGAGAGCTAGCCAAAACTTTTTAAGTATTCATTTATGAAAAATAAATGATTTGGATTGGGGAAATAAAAACAAATCATTAATAACTATCTATGGACACCAGATCTATTACTTATGTTTATAAACTGAGGCTAAGATGATTATTACAGGTGGATCAACTTTTGAACTTCTGTTTATTGCTATATTATTTTTTCTCATTAATAAAGGGAAAAATTGATCAAATCTTAAAACCTGGACAATTACTTTTATAAAATGTTCTTTGATTTTACTGTTAAGGCATTATCTTATGCTTTGTAGAGTATAGCTTTAAATTCAATATTACATATATGCTATTATTGTCTAAAATTTAACCTTTCTTAGTTGCAATTAGAAAATGATTGGTTAAATAATAAATTTCATTATTCTTTATGAAGCAAGATCATCCTGATGTTTAAATTAAACTATGAAGTACCCTTGTAAAATAAAGGGGCTAGGCTCCCTCTCTGGGTGGCTGTTGACCCTGGTTATTTCAGGGTTAAAACTTAGAATGAAGTTGACATCTGCCTAATCCTGCTTTCTTCCAAGTCTCTTGACCCCTACAAGCCTGAAGAATAATAAAGCCTAGAGACACAAATACTAGGTAATGGGAGTAATCTAAAGTGTTAAGCATTCTGGTTAATTCTATCATTTTTTTAATTTAAAGATAATTTAAATCAGGCTGTTGAAAAGCCAAATGTCACGCCTCCTGCCTCTTACACTTATAAAATGGATGAGGTTCAAAACCGCATAAAGGAGATACTAAACAAGCATAACAATGGCATTTGGATATCTAAGCTTCCACATTTTTACAAAGAGTTATATAAAGAAGAACTTAATCAAGGAATTTTACAACAGTTTGAACACTGGCCTCATATTTGCACGGTACGTTTCTTCTTATTCCTCCCTTCTGATGCCACCTCCCTGCCCTGCTTTCAGATTTTGAGTTGTTAGTCATAGCACCTTTTATCTGGGGAGCATGAAGCACATTGCATAATTTTGCTCCATTAACCTTTATCCCTATGATTAACACATCTCTCTCAAGGTTGAGGGCTGTGTGTGTCATAATTTCTGCTTTTATATATTTTGTTTTAAAATCATCTTTAAATGTGTTTAATATATGCTAACATATATACCATTTTGTATTGAACTGTTGCCCATAGATACTGATGGCTATGTCATTGTAATCACTTCAGCTTACCAGTAATAGAACATTTTTTGTTAGCCTCAGATTTTATATGATTGTTCCTCAGCATTTTTAAAGATATTCAGCTGAACAAATTTTACTTATTTTGTCTAATTCTTTATAGAGTACCATTTTTTAAAATTAACGTAGGGTTCACATTTTAAATTTTTACAAACTTCTTTGGAGAAAAAAATTGAAAAGTGAGCTGTTCAGTTCTCATACCTGTTCCTACTTGAGTATTTATTATAATAAAATGATGGATCAGAGTAGTTTGTTAGAAATCTTATTAATTCAGCCAGAAATAGAGACAACTAGATTCTTAAACCAAAGTAATTAATTTTCAGATATTTCTTAATGTTTTTATTTACATAGAATACATTCAACAGCATAACTGTTATAAATGGTAGGATTAACAGCGACTTGGTACTTCTAAGCTTATAAGTGCTTGGTGCTTCTAAGCTTAAATATGCATGACAGTTATTGTTTGATAGAAGGCTTTCATTTCTTTAACTTAATATGTATTTTGGCCCCTAACCCTCTTGGGCAGAATGTAGGCCATTCCCTCTTAAAAGCACCTGGCCAAAGGCAGCATGTATTTTTGTAACTACTTTTCCCTCCAGGGCACTTGACCAACTCAAGTCCCCTGGGCTTTCCAAGCAGGAGTCATCCATCCATCCATCCATCCAGCTATCTTATTTGTTCATACATCATTTATTGTGCACCTCCAGGTACCAGTCACTGCCTTGGGTGCTAAGAACAATTCAGGGCAATGTGACATGCTGATGAATATACAGTGTGAAGTGGAAATATCAAACTCTGGAAATATGGTTGTTTCCCTACTTAAAAAGTCATGAATGTTTAATGATCTTAAGAATGTTACCCCTGATTTATATTTAATGTGGGGTTGTTCTTACAGTGGGAATTCCTAATTCATTTCATTTTTACTCCTTTTCGGGAAGAGTATTCTCACTTGATTCAGGCTTAGCAGCATTGAGGACCCCCTTGGTTTCCCTAATCTTGGAATTTTTGAGGTTTCACCAGGCTGCTCAGTTTGAAGGTTCAGGGCCTGGAGCTCCTTCTTGGACAGCATATGGTTCTTTTATTTTTTAAATCCATAGACATTCATGAATGTATGTCTTCAATGAACTTAGAGCCCCTTTTACTGTCACAATAAACATATAAGTCACTATTATACTTTGATAAAGAAGTTATCTTTGGAGTAAACAATTTTAAATTAACTTCATAGACTCTTCTTAATGTATTATGTTTCTGATTATTTTATACTGCATGATAATTACTAGTATTTGTATAGCTTAATTTATAGCTTTTGGGGGGAAATTTTCATCCTTGCTAGTCTACATATCTGCAAAGCCTCGAAATTTCTCTTGCTAGGATTGCAAGTGAGAGAGTACCTGTCTCTTTGACGTTAAAATTTTATTGAAGATGGATGGTTTCCTACTAAATTTCAGGTGCACAACTGATACTTAATTTTTTGACTTCTCAGATGCATTTTTGTGGCATGATTACTTTCTGTCCAGGCAGTGAAGGGTAGAACATGAAGCAGAAATGTAATATGTCTTCCTTGTTTCTATGCTGTGCCTCAACTTTGAATAGGACTGTTGAGAAGCAATCACACTCAGTTTTTAGATACGAGAATTTGCTTGGTGAAGTATTGTGTCTAGGATGACAAAAACTGCCAGTCTTAATTATGTCTATTGACATTTTTCAAAACTGTTTTTTCTAATAGCTCTGAATATTGTTTAACAGTCTGCTCATAAACAGTTTTAAAAACTGTTACATCATGGTTATTTTTAGACAGTTTTAAACAGTTACACCATGGTTATTTTCCCTTTTTCTGACTTCTTGCTTTTCACTTTGCTGAAAAGCAGAAACACTGGGAGCATGCCCAGGGCTGTTTCTCCTATAAACAAGGTCAGACAGGTTCAAACACCGTACAGAAATTTTAAGGTAAAAAGGGCTTAGTAATGTGTGCCTCTCTATATGACTTGTTGTGAGAGGTAATGTGAGGTTGCTTTTCTGGAACTTGAGACAGAAAACTTCCCTGCAGGGCCCCATAGTACAGTAGAGAGTTTGGGCTTTGGAATTAGGTTTTTGCCTTAGCCATTTCTTAGCTATATTTCTTTCATCATGCAAATCAGGGCCTCAGTCTGCTTTGAAATGTGACTTTCTACCCATCTCTTAGAGTTATTAGAATTAAATGACAAAAACTGTAAAAAGCAGCTGTCAGTACAGTACAGACACATAGCAGGTGTATGGGAAAGGCAGCTATTATTTTTTGAGGGGCAGCCCAGTTTAAATGAAAGCAGGTTAAAACCCACTGTAAACCAGAGGCATGCCCAGCAAACTACAGAGGAACTTACTTCTATGAAAACAGAGGAAACTGAAGGGGGCAGAACAAAAGTTTAAATTGAAAAATAAGGAGCAGTGGATAAAGGGATTGAGTGAGACTCCAAGATGCAGTGAGTTTCTGCCATCCCAGAGGAGCAGATCCTGCTCCCCACAAAGGTGATGAGACTTGGCTAGAATGTACAGTGAAAGCCACAGCTGCCAGCCAAGATCATCCCAGAAAGATCTGCAGCACATTTAACCAGGGTAATGTCTTCCTAAAGGGACCTGTGAGCAAGAGCCTAACCTTGGGCCAGAGTGAAATTTATCCGAATATAAATAGTTGCAGTTAGCATCAGTATGACGTTCTTACTGGGAAGAGGGATGGGAGTGAAAGAGAGTATTAGCCTTGAGATACACAGAGTCTATAAAACTACTCGTCCAAGATGGTAGAGGAAGAGTTTCTCTGGGTAGATGGTTTGTGAACAGTCAGGGGTACCCTCTGCAAGGAACTTTTCACCTTTACCTTTTATTAACTTCCTGGGAAATATGCCACAAACACTTGTGCTTTAAGAGAAGCGACTAAAAATTATAACCCTTTCTGAGTTATGTTGGACGTAGAGTGAAGCATCCGTGAACCACTGCAGGGAGGGTGGCAGAGTCGGTGGTCTGGGATGCTGAGCCGGACAGGTGTGGCTTGTCTCAGGGTGTTTTCCTGTGTGCAGCATGTGCCCCACGCACTTCCATAGAGGCTTCGGGTTTGAACCTATCAGTTTTGTCTTTATTGAGCCCCATTTCCTCTTCTCGTTCTCAGTTGTCTAACTTTTCCAGCACTTCTCAGCTTTAGCTCAAAGAGACTGAGCTCTGAAGGAGGTCCTCAACCAGTCTTTCTTTCTGTGAACTGGCTAATCATAAGGTGTAGTCTTCTTTGATGTTTTCGTTGTTGCCAGATACCTAGGGGTCTTTATTCACTGCTGAAATTGAGTTTTTTAATTGGTTTGGTTTTGAATGTCAAACCATTACTAATGCTTGAAGTGCTGAAAGGCAGGTCTCCAGGTAAATATGAGTTTACCGTACTGTCTCAGGTTTGTATTGGGTGGTGACCATATAAAATGAAATTTAGAACTTAATTTAAAGCTTCAGCACAAAGAACCGCTACTCAGTGGGAAAAAAAAATTGTGGCTGAATGAGACCCATACAACTGCTTTGGAAAACTTTTTGATTTAATTGGACAATACCAATTCCTTTATAGAATCCCAACGAAAATTCTAATTCCGTAAGAAACAGTAAGTTTACCTCAGCAGCCCCACGCTGCAGAGTTAGTAGGTGAGCCTTCATCGACTCAAAGGAGTTTGGCTTCGAGAACTTTACAGCACAAGTAAATTAGAAAGGAAGAAGTAAAGACCTCTTAGAGTTCAGAAGAAAGTTTCTAGGCATATAGGATGAAGACTTTTATTTATGTGAATATACAGGACACCTGAAGAAGGTGATGTTTTAAGTCCTTGAGTCTCACATCTACCAAACCCAAACTGTCAACTCCAAATTTATGAAAACCCAGAGGGATGTGAGAGAAGTAAGTTGTGATATCAAATGAGACAGAAATCAAGCTAAATATAATGAACTTGTGGAAATAGAAAGTTTAAGGCATGTTAGATACTAAAATCTTCTGATGATTGCCTGAGGATATGGCTTGAACTCCATCGTGTAGGGAGTTGATCTTTTATGTTACCTACCTGTCTCTGCTGTTGGAAAGTGGAGGTGAGGGTCCATACGTGGTAAATATATGGAGTTTCAGGTCATGCCCATTCCCAGTCATTGGACTGGTGATTTTTCGAGTGGGTATTAAAACCAAAGAGAAAATGTAGAGCCACAAAACAAAGAAAACATGGAGGAAAATGGCAGGATAATGGTCCTCAGACCTCTCCTACAGAACAGGAAGCCTTTTGACCCCCTCCTCAGGTATGTACCTGAATCAAGTACACTAAAGGAACTAGAAGTTGTAAAAGCACCCTCCTGAGAGATCCAACTGGAATGGTTATTAGCAACTGATTATCACACTAGGAAAATAATAAAAGCCATGTTTCAAGTAGCTGTTGATTACCTTGGTCATTTGTGAAGGCCAGAAGAGAGCTGTTCTGTTTTGGGGGATGAGACAAGGTATCAACATGTAAATCTGGTCAGATGCACCAGAGCACAGTGAAGGATGGACAGCGTACTGTGACCCACAATGTCTTGCCTTCGGGGAGATTTCTCATAGGCTGAGGATAGACATAGTAATAGGTGTCTTTCCTAAATCTATTGACCAGAAAATTAAGAAGAAGCAAGACACATTGTGGAAGACAAATGGTGATCATATTAGAATGCCTGGGAAAAGCAAATTTCAGTTTTATGAAAAATTTAAAACAGCTTATATTGAAAAAATTAATTTGTTTTAAATTATATATATATTTTAAGATCTTAGCAATATGAGGTTTCATGATTTGTCCCTTTGAATTGAGTAACTCTTCAGCCATTCTCCAAAGATTAGTTACTGAAGTACGTGGACCAGGTATTTTTTTCCATATCACTAAATTTATCCATGAATTTTTATCTAACATGTTGAAGGACATCTGAAACAACTCCAGTTAGTATCAGGTTCAGTTCCTAAAGTCGGGCCTATGTTTAATCTTAGTAAATGCAAATTTGAATTTAGTGAGGCAAAGTCACCGGAGAACAAAGTGGCATTTAGGCACATAGCCAGCCCTCTAGAGATAAGAAGCAGCCAGTAAAAAATGGAAAGTGCCAACAATTCAAGGAACTAGTCGTTTGGGGATTGGTGGTGGTGGGGTGGGGTATCTGCTTTAAACAATGAAAGTAAAACTGCTGAGGAAAGAAATCTGCCTTCTAATTCAGATGATTATTTGGCCATTGTTTGTGCTTTGGATTATTGGCCAAAAATCTCCTTTGTAGGCTGACTGGCAAATCTTGATTTGAATGCTGCAGACACAGCCCAAGAAGCTTACTACTTCCAGATATCTCTAAGCATTATTCTGGAATAAAGGCCAGAAAAGTGGGAATTCTGCTCTTGCCCTGAACAAATTCACATCAAGTAGACCTAATGTTCATAACTTCTGTTAAGGTATTAATCCCTAGTTGAAAGAATTTAGTGTGCTTGTCATGGTCAGAGGTAATGTTTAGAGGTTTGACAAAGTGCGTTGTTAGGTAGTTGGTCCTGATTGCATCTAAAGCACTGATGGGAATGGAAGCTTTGGGACCAGAAGTTGGGGAGAATGTTAAACACTGAGGTATCTCATATTCCCAGTTCACTCACTGGAAAGAAAAAGACCATAAACCTGCAGGGCTGTTAACCCTCCTTTGGGTTAGAAGAGGCTCTGTGGACAGTTAGGGCAGGAGGCTTGTGAGAGTTATTTTAGATGAATAAAACATTCTGCGTTCCACAGAAATCAGCCTCTACCATCCACTTCAGAGAAGGTGTTGCAAAGAGTTGAGAAGATGTTGTTAGGTGAAGGCTGAAAATGGGTTTTCAGAGGGCCCAGAAGTTTCGGCTGACTTTGGATATGGAGGACTGCCAAGTCTAAATCTAAAATTATAATAACCAGGATTTTGTATGACAAGTGAATAACTCACATAGAAATAGAATTCTATTTTATTTTTCCATTTTCTCAAAAAGTATGTTTCTCAAACCTTCCCCAGATACCCAGTCTGTATTCTTGTATCTCGAGTGTCTTTAAAGCACACTGAAGATTGGTATTTTAAGTTTCCAGACTTTAAAACAGGAGTCTCTAGAGAGGTGGACTAACCATTGGGAGCAAAATGAGGAGTGTCCCAAATGTTTGTGTTTCTGGGCTTAAAATTAAAGACACAAACGATGAAAATCATATAAATACTATTCAGAGTGTCACAAGGTGTCAGCAGGAGTCCACTAGTTATGTCGGGGGATTCCTGAAGATGATAAACATGGGCTAGTTTGCCTCTGCCTTGATTGATGCTTTAGGTTTTTCAGGCATGGACTTTTCCCAAAACTTAAGCACACATTGGCAAAAGAAAACGAGGAAGAAAACCTAACGTTTTGTACTTTTATTACCATTCATTCTCCTCTTATTTATCATCTAGAATATATAGTCAGACTAAAAGGAATCAATCTTAGTATTAAGTCAGCTAAATCTTTTGACTTATTAAAGCTTTTCTCTGATAACAAGAAAATACCTTCTTTACACATACATACAGTTGACCCTTCAACAGTGTGGGGGTTGGGGCACCAACTTCCTTTGCAGTCGGAAACCCTTGTATAGCCTACAGCCCTCCATATGCACGCTTTCACATCCACATATTCAACCAGCCACGGATCATGGAGCACTGGAGTGGGTATTTAAAGAAATCTGCATGTAAGTGGACCCATACAGTTCAAACCTGAGTTGTTCAACGATCAACTGTAACTATGTTGTCTCTTCCTAAGCATTATATAGAAAATGAGTAAATGAAGTCAATGTTCTTTACTAACAAGATACGCATCCAGAATATTTTATTATTCTTTTCTTCTTGAGAAAAGGGGTACTTCTTATAAGCTTGTATTATTAACTTAGTGGTCTGGAGTAGTCCTAAGGGCTTAAATTTCAGCTAAGCACTGGATGAATAGGACCTGACAAAATAGAAACATTTCAGAGGGCTATAAATACTAACTTCAGTCTAGTCAGAGGTTGAGAAACTTTTTGTAGAGGACCAGATAGCAAATATTTTAGATTTTGCAGGCCAGGAGCTATGTGACTGTCACCCACAGTCGGAACAGCTCCTTGACTCCAACTCTGCTGCTGCAGTGCACAGCACCTGTCCACACTACAGAGAGCGTGCCTGGGTGCCAGTGAACCTTCATTTCTGTACACTGAGTTTCATGTCATTTTCATGACACGAAGTAATTCTGATGTTTTTCAACCATCTAAAAATATAAAAATCATTCTCAGCTCACAGGCTACATAAAAACAGGTAGCACACTGCATGAGGCTGCAGCCTGTGGCGTGCTGACCCCTGGTCTGGAAGTGGAAAGGCTCAGAGCTTGGAAAGATAGTGCCGTACATCAGCGTCTCCTCTCCTCCTTCTCTTGTGAAAAGAGGTGCCATCAAGCCGTGCCTCTTGGGAATGTCATGCAAAAAAATTGGAGATTGAGCGACATACAAAGGCTGGGCATTTTAAAGTCTTGTTCATTGGAGGGACAGCAGTTTTAGCTAACTTTCTACTGTGATTGTTGGAAAAAGTGTAACTTACCTCTGGAGTATCCTTTCTAAACAATGAAAAGCTGAGGATTTTCTCAGGATATTGCAAGAAGAAGAGAGACAACACTTCGATTTTGCCTGAATATTTCCTAGCTTTCTTCCCAGTGGTTTATTCCCAACAACTCTGATACCTTTTCATAGTCTCGTTCCCCCTTATATTCTGTCCATTTGGTAAGCTGTTGCTTTGGATTTGGCAGAGAGAGCTAGCTGAGACGTGTGATGGACAGGACAGAGGCATCCATGATTTCCTCAGGTTGTTGGAGGTGAGATGCTTCGTAGGATGCCTCAAATTCATACTATTTCATTCCCCTGCTTTTTTTCTGAAGTGCAGTGCATGATGATTTTTGCAAGTGAAGGCAATGTATTAAAGCCTTGGTAATTGAGAAGAGTAAAATATACACGTATGTGTTCTCTTGATTAATTTGAAAACAGTGTTTCTCTCAAATTTAAAATGTGTTCTCAGGTTGTGTATAGTCTTTAAAATATCTGTCATTTGCTTTATTTAAAAATTTCAGGTGGAAAAACCTTGCAGTGGTGGTCAAGATTTACTTCTTTATCCAGCGAAGAGAAAGCAGCTTTCAAGAAGTGAACTGAATGCTGAGAAAGTGCCTCCATCCCCACTTCCTGCTCCAAAACAAATCCCACCACTCAAAGGGTGTCCAGCAGTTATGCCAGGAGACTTTAAAGAGAAAGTTGCGGAACTGCTGGCAAAATACTCAAGTGGGCTTTGGGCCAGTGCGCTCCCCAAGGCATTTGAGGACATGTACAAAGTGAAGTTACCTGAGGATGCCTTGAAAACTCTTGCCTCACTTTCTGATGTGTGCACCGTAGACTACATTTCTGGAAATCCCCAAAAGGCCATTCTTTATGCTAAACTTCCATTGCCCACTGACAAAGTCCCAAAGGATGCAGGACAAGCCCATGGCAATTGTGATATCAAGTCTATGGTTGAACAAGAGTATTTGCAGATAGAAGAAAACGTTGCCAGAAGTGCTGATACCTTTGTGGAGCACGTAGCAGTTCCTCCATTGATCATTCCAACTGAGGCGTCCCCATCTGTGTTGGTGGTTGAACTGAGCAACACAAATGAAGTAGTTATCAGGCAAGTTTTATTTTCCGATTCTTTAGGATCCTGGTGCGCTATTATTACTTGGCTATTCTTTATATAGATCCTGGTGGTTGAGGAAGAATGGTATATTCTTAGTTCTAAGAGTTATAATGAGGTGTGATAATACATTCTTAATACTCATTAAATGTTCAAAATAAACAGCTTTTCACAAGAAAAGATTTCTCTCAGTTTTAAAAATTAGAATGATAATACGGTCTGAATGTGGAAAAAAAAGTATGTCAAAAGCATAATGGTAACTATATATGTCAAAAGCAATACCCAGTCCATAGAAAAAGCAGGTCATTCTACGTAGGTAATACTGTTTAATCTGGAACTGTATAGTGTTTCCTAAAAGTCACAACAGCTAGCTACCACCTTCCTAGTGTAATGCCTCAGATTAGCCCTCTGGTTTCTTGAGCCTTTTGATATCATTGCCTGGGAGAAGGAATCATAGCCTTAGAGCTGAAATTACAAAAAATAGTCCAGCTCCAGGCACTTGATGTGGACTTTTGGAGAAAATGTAGAATACATAGAAAATTCATACTGAAATATTTGCCATTCTGACTTGGGGTAAAGAATGGGACCCAGTGTAGCTGATCTCTGGAGGCACTAGCCCGTGGTGTGGCTGTGGCTGGACAGAGCAGGAAAAGGCTCAGTCCTTCAGTGAAAGAATGCAGCAAAACTGTTAAAGCACTTCTCTTTGAACAAACTGAGACTGAGTGGATAATGCAGTAAGAATCCAGTATCTTAGGATGCTCAAACTAGAGGAACGTGGGGAAGCTTTGAAGAAGTCCGTTTTATACAGGGGTGGTAAATGTGTAAAGCTTTTATTCTAAGGTGTGGTTTGGCCTGAAAATAGAAATGGCTTGCTGAGGGTTAGGTGTCCCACTATGGTTCACTAATAAATTGAGTTGAAGCACATTGCTAACTTTCATCACTTGGCATTATAAAGAAAATCTAAATCCGCTTCCTTAGCAGAACCCTTTGGTACCTGTTACCAATAGTCATTGGTGCCACTATCAGAGAGCAAGCACCCAGCGCTGGACTGGATCAGTCATGTGATATCTGGTGTTCTTCTCAAAGGGTTGGCAGGAATCTGGATCAGTTCCAGGGCTTCAGCCAGGGAGGTTCCAGTTTATTCCAGGATGATTAAGTCCAGGGTCCTAAGATTATCTAGACCCTTTTTTCAGTAAAAATTAGAATCCCAGAGTCAGCATTCTACATATTCAACAGGGTGGCTGGCAACTGGCAAGCATGATGGATAATGTCTGCGGTTAGGTTGACCCTAGGTCATTGGTGTCCCTCGACCACCCTGAACACCTAGTAGATCCCAGCTGGGCTGAGCCCTGTTCTACACTCATGTCTACCCAGGCAGGCAGTAGGCTCAGGACACTAAGCTTGTGACTCATAAAAGTTTCAGAGAGGTGCCATGCAGGACCCTTAGGTCAAGTAAATTAACTTTGTAAAACTTTGTATTTGTGGCATACTTAAGTGGCCTACACATCACTCTTTGCTCACTTGCTCAGGTAGTTTGGGGACAATGTATGAGCTCATTCTTTCTACTGCCCACTGTCATACCAACTGGAACATTACCTCTCTACCCGTCACCCAAGGTGTGTAGCTGGCTGTGGTTCTCTGCTGGTTGCTGCACAGAGCAGAAGCTGCCTGCAGATCTCATGCTGCTCCTCACCACCTTGTTTTTCCATGGCGGGAGGCCGTGCTAAGCAAACTAGCAAACCACAGGCTACAGCCTGGGCCTCTGCCAGTGGCGCTCCCAGGACTGTAGCAGTGCTGCAGGGATGCCCCCTGAGACTCCAGGTCCCAGGAAGTGGGCACCTGGGCAGAGTTGCAGATCTCCTAGGAGACTCAGAGCCAAGAGTGCAGCTGCATTCCAGGCAGTGCCTTAACACTTACAAAGCTCCATAATCTTAAATGATGGAGTATGACAGAGCTTTTACAGCTGTTTCTGCAGTGAATAATATGCATGTTGTATTTGGTTTTAAAATACCCATTTCCCCCAAAAGAGGCATTATTTCCATTTTGTGTAGGATTTTTAAAAGCTTCTTTTCCTCTGCTTACAAATAGGTTGACCATGGTGTCTTCTGCCCTGCTGATAGTTACCAGGAATACAGGAAATCACTCCTAAAGGAATAGTTTCTTAAAGCTATATGGGGCCACCTGGGCACTGGGTAAAAGCTAGAACAATTCAATGAGCAGTGTTCTCGTGGTGTATCCCCCATCTCCCTGTCCAGGTGATTCTGGTGCTGTTACAGTGTAGCCTTCAAACTCAGAAGGCTTCGTCCCATGGCTGAGATAGCTCCTGTTACAGGAGCCAAACTTGGTTTGCCAGGTTTTCCATCCTGGAAGGAGGCGTTTGATGGAATTGTCTCTGAGGACTAAAAGCCAAGAAAGAAAAAAAGACTGTTTTGATAACATGAACTGGGACAAGGTGATTACAGTTGTCAACAGCAGAAGATTGTAGAAGGGAATAGAAGCGTATCCTGGGAGAAAAAAAAACCTTCTTAAAAAACATGCAACTTAAGAGGCATGTATCTAGAGCATGTCATCTCTTTAAGGGTATCAGAACTCAGCATTTTGTTGTAATTTGTTCAGTAAGCTGGAGGGATGGGCTGTCACACAGTTGTGTTTATAGTATTTAAGAGTTTGTTTTTCTCTAGTAAAATTTCATTGGTTTTCAGAGCTTGTGACTTGTTCAGACCCAGCCTTAGGGCAGAACTCTCAACTAGATTCTCTTCTCCAGCAGTGGTGGTCAGAACATGAAGTTGACTCTTGCTCCTCTGGCCTCCAGTGGTGTCTCCATTTTCTTTTCCTCTCCTCCCTTCCCTAGAGTCGTCTCTCGGCCTGGTCCTCCCCCCAGACTCCTTGGCTGCTTATTGTTACATCCTCTAGTTCTCTGGATTGTTGTTGAGCATTTGGTCTGTCGTGTGGTGTGTTGGACCTTGGTCGTGTTTTGTGAGCTCCACAATATTGTATTCTCCTTTTTTAAGACAGAAATGTTTATTAAATCCATGTTCTCCTCCCTGTGAGCAAGTCTGAGTTTGGAACCAAAGATGACAGTAGAAAAATAATAACGTTAATGAATTCCTGTAGGTTTCCGTCTTCCAGGTTGCTTCATTTGTGTTCTCTTCCTTTAATTCAGATATGTGGGCAAAGACTACTCTGCTGCTCAGGAGTTAATGGAAGATGAGATGAAGGAGTATTACAGTAAGAACTCTAAAGTCACACCAGTCCAGACTGTGCAAGTTGGCCAGTTGCTGGCTGTAAATGCTGAGGAGGATGCTTGGTTACGGGCACAGATCATCTCAACAGAAGAGAACAAAATAAAGGCAAGCATTATGAAGATAAGCAAATTTTTATGAAGATAAGCATAATTTTTCAGATGAAAATGTTGTTTTTAATATTGTATCCTTTCTAACTGCCTTAAGTTTTCGTTAGAAGTTGAAAAGATAATACCTACAAAAGATCCCTGTCAGCTCTTAAGTCAGTGGTGGTTATATTATCTTAGAGTTTTTGTTAAAAAAAAAAGAAAAAAAGCTCCATTGACGTACCATCACCTATGATGCAATCAGGAAAAACCCTCTATTCCCATTCCCCGAGGCTGTGTCATAAATACCAATCAGAGCTCTGTGGGCTTCTTAGCAAGGTCAGTACTTTGGAGTGAGGGAAACAGTGCAGATTAGAGGAGATGACATTCTTCTGTTCCCAGTCCCACAGCCAGCTGAAGAGAACCCCAAATAAGACTTGGGCTGTGCCCCAACTCTTACCCGCTCCGTCGCCTTGGAAAGGGCACAGGGCTCTTTCCCCGGGCTCTTCCCTCAGCAGGCTCCGACACTTCCAGACTTGGCCACATTACTGGGGATGGGCCTCTGCCCGTTGCCTCTTCTTTCCCTCAGCTCAGAGACCCAGAACTGCAACTTGCTCACCAAGGCACAGTTTTGTCTAGGTTTTCAAGCAGGGTTAGCACATCTCAGAACCCTTAGCTCTGCAGGGCCTGGGGAGTCCAGGTGATCAGGACCGCAGTCAGTGTGGCCCCATCACTGCTTTCTGCTCAGTGAGAAACCTGAGTGGCCTCTAGTCGGTAAGGGATAATTGACTGCCCCAAACATTCCCAGATGAACTTCTGTCTACTTCCCGACCATTTCCTTGCCCTTAGGAAGTTCAGGAAAACTTAAGCTATTCGAAGGCACAGGGATTGCTTATGAAGAGAACCATATACAGGCCCTAGTGATGTGTTAACAGTGCAACAGTGTTTCCAATAAATAATGCAGATACTCCTCAATGATCTCTCCCAGGCTGAGATATTTAGGGCAGAAGTTACTTGGGCCTCCCTTCCTTCCTTCTTTACCTCTACTTTGGGAGTTTAAGCTCTGGAATCAGTTAGACCTGAGTTTGAGACTCAACTCTGCCATTTCTAGCTGTGTGGCCTTGAGAAAGTTACTTAACTTCTCTGATTCCTTACCTATAAAATCAGGTACTATATACCTGGTACACTTTTCATTCATTTTTTTCACTGTCCTAGGGAAGGAGACAAGACAGATAAGTCCTTATTCTCAAGCTTAAATGCTAGTGAAAAAAGACAGATAGTGAACAATACACAGTAAATAAATGAGCCAGTTTACATGCAGTGAAGGAAATAACCAGGATGCATAGAAAATAACTGAAGAAAGGGATAAGCAGGGAGATGGGATCTGGTTCAGTTGCTTCAAAGGTTGTTCTGGTGCCTGTGTGGGGCATGGATTGTAGTGGGCAAAGAAGGAAAGACAACCTGTTGCAGTAGCCAGCAACGTGTAGCCTGAACTAGGATGGCAGCAGTGGAGACAGAGGTAATAGGACGGAGTCAGGATATGTTCAAAGGTAGAACTGACAGGACACTAATTCATTGGATGTGGAAGGCAAGAACAGAGGATTCAGGATGGCTGCTGGGCTTGGGACTTGAGCAGCTGGGTGGACAGAGGTGCCATTTATTGAAATGGGGAAGTCAGGGAGAAGAGCCAGTCTATAGGAGAGTCAGGAATTTTGTGGGACCTGTTAAGTTTGAGAATAGCTATGAGATTTCACATGGGCGAGCCTGGAGCTCGGGGAGAAGGTGGGACTAAAGGTAGAGCAGGTTGGGAGGCATCAGCATGTAGGTGCTACTTGAAGTCAGGGGACTAGATCAGATCAGCTAGAGAAAGAATCACCATGGGGAAGAGCAGGGGACCTGGAACCAGGCTGTGAAACACTCCAGCATTTAGATGGTGGGCATGAGAGGATAGAGGAGGCCATAAGAATGGCCAGAGAAGGAGAAAAGCCAAGAGGACTGTGCCAAGGAAGCCAGAACTGGGCAGAGTCTCCCCAAGGAGGAAGCGGCCGGCTGTGTCACTGCTGCTGAGAGCTGTGGGCCAGTGTTCGGACTAAGAGGGTAGCTTGGTGTTTTGTACGGAAGTGAATCCTGAAGACAGCAGCAGTTGTGGGGATCCTGGCCTGGTCTTGGCCCCCATATTCCCATTGAAACAGAGATTAAATTTTCCCTTTGTCTGGAGAATCCCCAGCTACTTAGCAAGTCTTGTTTCTCTTTGAATTTTATTCTGCCTGACAGCAGAAATACTGATTCTCTCCTTGCTTTCCACACATCTTGGTGAGTATGAGAATCGGGAACTTGTGGTCACCCCCTCAGGTTGGCGCCAGTTTGGCCTGGCCCAGGCCTGCATCCCACGGATGTCTGTTGGTGATCACTCAGGTGGCGCTGTGAGATCTGTGGCCACTTGAGGGGGCCAGAGAACCAGGAATGGACTGGGGCCCGATGCCAGGATTATGAGCCTGCTTCTGCTGATCCCAGGGCAAGGACACAAGGCGGAGGCTGGCGAGAGTCCAGCTGGATAGTCCACAGGCAAATGATTCATGAACTGCATCTGCCATACAAATACATGGTTTCGTGAGTCAAAAGAAGAAAGCAAGAACAGAAAACAAGCTCTAAACATTATAGACACCCTTTGAGATTTTAGAACAGATATTCTCTAGTCCCTTGGTGCTAGGAATACATTCTGAACTGCCCAGGAATCGTGATTTCACATGTTATGTCCTATTCTCAGACCATGGTGTCTCCATTGTAGGCCTAGGAAGAGCAGAATCCAAGTTGTAGGTGGTGATAGCTATTAAAGGAAGCAAAAGCTGCCCGAATCCCAAGGCCTTTGGGAAGGAAGAGCAGGTGGTGATTTGGGACTGAGAAATGGCTGGCTGCGCGGTGGGGGCCCTGCCAGCGACCTAGGCCTCAGGGAGCCCGGAGTCACGATACGGACTGCTTCCAGCGTGGGACGCCAGGCCCCACTGACCAGTTATCAGGTGGTCAGGGAAAGGCATTAGTCATCTCTCTGTTCTTTTTTTCCCTTAGATTCTCTGATGGGGAAATTTTTGTTTTGTATACTTAGTACCATAATCTAGATACTGTGAAGCTGTGGACTTTATTTTACTGCAGAAAGTAGAACTCTGTGTTACTTGGTATTCCTTTGCCATGCCTTTGCCCTGCTTTTTTGTTGATTTGTTTTGTTTTTTGTAATAACCATCATTTGTTTTAATGCACACTAAGGTTTCAATGCTTTCCCTCAGATTCTGAGTTATCGTTCTAAACCACAGCTTTATGTTTCTAGATTTTGTTTTTCTCCAAAAAGGAAAAGGCTTTGATTCTATGGTCCTTTTCAACTGAAAGTTTTATTAATACTCTAAAAATAATACCCAGGCTCTCAACAACCTGTGCCAGTGGTGAGGAAGTGTCATGTAGGTTTCTGCAAACACAGATCTCTGCCCAGCAGGCTTGGGACCTTTTGCTGAGCTGGATGAAGGCCTAACCCAACCCCACAGCCCTGGAAAAAAACCAGAAGCATCTACTTTTACAGTGTAGAATTCCATGTTATCCAGCCGTGACATAATTGTCGTCATTGACAGAAAGCATCTCGGTCCCCGGGAGCGTAACTGCTGAGAGCAGGCCATCACAAATGCTGCTGTGGGGAATCTAGAATCTGATAAATACCACAGCATGATGCTTCCTTTAGAAACGAAGACTGCTGCCTAAGGACACGGATCCTTAGTGGGAAAGCGTAAATCAAGAAAGAATAACGTGATGCAGGCATCACGGTATTAAGGAAAGGGTGGGGGCAGTCAGGGCTGGCAGACCAGATAGTGTGCTGCTGAGAAGCTGGCAACAGACGGCATTGGAGCTCAGCAGTCTTCTCTCTTCTTTTTGGCAAAAGCACAGAAGAGGATGGGGGAGGGGAGGGGTGCCCAGAAGTAGGGAATCTAGCTTCCCTGGTCCCAGCCCCAGCCTTCCTCTTCTGCGCTAAGTCAGAGGCCCCTCCCCTGGCATTTTCCAGGCAGTTCACATGCTGATTATGGAGTAAATTGGAGCCAATTAAATGCATCAAGTGATTTTTTTAAGAAATGAGAATAAAGAATTTTATTTGAAACTAAACTTTGTTTCTGTTACCACTAGGTATGCTATGTTGACTATGGTTTTAGTGAAAATGTTGAAAAGAGCAAAGCATACAAATTGAACCCGAAGTTCTGTTCACTCTCATTCCAAGCTACAAAGTGTAAGCTAGCAGGTAAAAGGAACTTTTTTTAAAGTGCTCTCCATTTTGACACGTATTACCATTGTACTTCTGGGTGGTTAAATCCTAAAATATACTAAGTATCTCAAGGTATTAATAATTGGTTGTTTCTTGAAAGGTATAATAAATTCATGTTAATGTTGTCTTTATACAGTGTGATCATTATTAAAATGTTGTAATGTTTCTACTATTTTGGTTACATTATATTTAACATGTATTGCATATTTAATTTCATTACAAAAATGTCTTGGCCATCCTACAGGGGATTTTGGGGGGTTTCCTAACTGCCCTAGTAACAACCACTAGAGGCCCTGTTTCAGGGGGTTTGATCAGTTTAAATCATGTTATTCCACCTGTTGTGAAGTGGTTCTCAGTTTCTTGCCCACTGAGATGAGCTCTGTGGATGCTGCTTGTCCTCATGCACCCAAGCACGAGCCTGGCTTCAGGTCTCGGGCAGTCGCTGGCACAGTCACAGTCTTCTCTTTCCTCCTCGAGGAAGCACAGGAAAGTGCACATGTGAGAGTGACACTTAGGGATAAGCAGAAGTATGGAGGACACACAGAGGCCACGTTAGTGATGAGGAAAGACATTGGAATGTGTATGCATCATGCCAGGAAAGCCTGAGCTAAATTCAGAAAATGATCAGAGCTGTTTTCATGAAAATCAGACCTGTGAAGAAGTACCTTTTTCCCAGCAGGGATGAGTCTTCATCTCAGAGAAGCTGGGTTTGGCTCTGTCTGTGAGATAAAGCTCACGTATAATCAGATAAAATCTGGTTATAAACCCATGGGAGTTAGTTTTGAAAAGAACATATCAAGCACATAGGAAAAGATTTAGGATACTGAAATGAAAGGTGTGATAAATGCTATAAAGTTATGTGTCTGGAGAACAGAATAAGAACAAGAGAAAGGTAGGTCAGAGGGAGTCTGTGAACTTTTGCTTATGGATTTAAAGGAGAAAAATATAGGAATAGATGTGACAGTCCCATTGGGGAAATGATGGTGTAGTTTACTTAGTTTAATAGATTCACTTAGAGTTGTCATACATATGATACATGAAACTACAATATTCCAAGAATTTAAAGAATAATTAAACTATGGTAAAAGTCACCTAATAACCATATTATGTTAAACACTGTTTAATCTTCTTTGATAAATCAGAGAGTTCTTTGGTATCATGGGCCATCATGGTGTACTTAAAAAGAAAGGACAGGAGGAGGGAGGTTGTGTAAATTTTCCGTAAGTGTATGTTCATGAAAGAAATAATTGTGTATACTTAATTAGAAAATGAAAAAGGGCCTATTTTTAGGAAGAACATTACAAATGCATGACTGGCAGACATAATTGATTGATAGCTTCTTGTATGTATTAACCTTTTTGTCTTAAATATGTGTTTGTATATAAACTGAAGGCTGTTTCAACTAAGACAGAAATTCAGATTGATTATCAACTCTTCTTGTTTTAAGGTTGCCCACATCAGTGTAATCATTCAAAAGGGCATTCCCATTATAATACATATATTTTAAACCTAAGGTTGGATACTATAAAGAAGATTGTAAAACAAAGCTTCTCTATAAAATTTAAGAATTTTGTAGTAGATTCATAATTGTAAAAAGAAGCCAAAACAAATACAATCAATCTGTACATCTTAAATTGAGTCCTCCAATTAAGTAGAAACGTAAATATTCAATATTTCTCAGGGTTGGAAGTTCTAAGTGATGATCCTGATCTAGTGAAGGTGGTTGAGTCTTTAACTTGTGGGAAGATCTTTGCAGTGGAAATACTTGAAAAAGCGGATATTCCACTCGTCGTTCTGTATGATACCTCAGGAGAAGACGACATCAACATCAATGCCACCTGCTTAAAGGCCATATGTGACAAGTCACTGGAGGTTCACCTTCAGGTACTACTGGGACCCTGTTGTCATTTATTCACACGCATCATAGGAAAGAAATTCATCAGAAGAGAGTGCTGTACATTTTAGGCTAACATTAGAGAGAGACACATTACATATGTACTGAGGAAAAAAAGAGAGGGAAAGGCCAAAACATAAATAGTAGTTATTAGGAATTGGATTTTTGTCTTATTTTTCAGTTTCTACAGTGATCATATGTTAATTTTACATGAAATTATTTTGCAAAGATAATAGGGAATCATTCAAAAATAATTCAAAAGTAGGGAAAATTTAGATCAGTGAAGATGTTCAGTAAATTACTAGCTTTACCATTTTTAAAATGTGAGGAACATAGATGTCTGCAAGGAAGGAAACCTTTAAATAAATTATAAAGCAGCCACTCTAGAGAATAGGGTGAAATGTTAAAAATGATCATTTGAAAGACTGTAGCAACATTGGGAAAATATTTGTTTTAATAAGTAGAACAGTGAATCGTCTTTGTATTATGATTTGACTTAAAATGGCTAAAATTAAACCATTACTGTGATTATAATTTTTAAAAACTACTAAAATTCATGGATCCTGTAGACACAGATTAGAAAGCAGGCTGATAATGGGATTGATTTTGTGAGAGTTTTTAATTTTCATTTCTGTTAATGTTAGAAAAATGTTTTATATAATAATTCTTTTCCTAAATTAATGGGGAGAAGACAAACCAGAGTTAAAGATATTTTTAGCCTAAAGTGGTAGTAATGTAATATATACAGAGTGTCTACCTTGTGTCTGACACAAAGGACAGCAGATACTCCTTTTGGAAGGAGCAGCATCGAAATGAGTTATTCACATTTATGTTATGGATTTCATTCTGTCCTGTCTATCCTCCAACTTGCTCAGAAGATTGTAAAATGCAAGGACTTTCTATGAGCTCTTTAGGTAGATACCCCTTAGGTAGGGAAGAGCTGCACTTTGTTCTTAAGCATCCTTAGTGTGTCCTTTGTTCCAGGTTGATGCCATGTACACAAATGTCAGAGTGACTAACATTTGCTCCGACGGCACGCTCTACTGCCAGGTGCCTTGTAAGGGTCTGAACAAGCTCAACGACCTTCTGCACAAGATAGAGGACTACTTCCATTGTAAGGTATGGCCGAGCAACACCCACCTCTGCAACGAGTCCTAACATTGTGAACAAGAGGGGTCACTGAGTTGTGTATGTGTGAGTAACTTTTGAATAGTTTAAGGTAGAAACTCTAAAATAGAGGGTAAGAGCCCCAAACTTCAGAACTTAACAAAAACAAAGCTCCACTGGTTTCTGCATGGTAAAATGAGGATAGTAATAGTGAGCACCCTCAGGGTTGTCATGAGGACTAGTCACAGGCTGCTTAGCGCAGTGCCCGGCACATAGGGGGTGCTCCCATCTGGTAGGTTGGCCGTTTGCAGGGCTCAGCTGATGATCCTGCAGTGCAGCTGCCTGTGACGCTGTCTGCAGAGCCTGCTGGCTCCCCTGCCCGGGCAAGGACGGGACCATGGAGTTTAGCAGGAGAATGAAACTTCAAAGGCTTCCCTCCCCAAGCTCTTTGTGGTCTATGAGAGAAGCTGCACCTTGGTCAGTGCAGTTCTGCAGTTTATATATGTGTTAATAACCTCTTTACTCTTTAATTCTAGTATTCTGCTCTGAATCAGGATCTCTAGAGGTTTTGTTTTAAGGCCCTAAGGGGATCTCCTTACCTCCAATAGGACATTATAGTCATAATCCATAATATGCAGTGGTTTCCAAGTGGCGGAACTCTAATGCCACTTCGACCCTGACCCCCTCACCCTGGAAGTGAACCCTTCCCTCTAGCCTACAGGGCACCCCAAGTCCCTCATGGCACTTGTAGGCAGCACTGTGTTTAGCTATTTGGGTGTTCGTTTGCTGTGCTAGAGTGTAGGCTTCTTAGAGGCAGAGACTGAGCCTCACCAGGTTCTGGTTAGTACCTAATTCATTCAGGTACTGTAGTACCTTATCTAGTGTCTTACATAAAACAGGTATTCCAGAATATGTGCTGAATTGGATTAAATTTATGTTCAGACTACATACATCCTACAATTGAAGAAGCATCAGTTCTGTAGCTGTGTCTCTTTCTATGTCACAGATATCTTAGACGTATCTCAAGATCATTACTCAAGTTTGATTCGCTAATCTATCTTGGAGAAATCTAAGACCCTAGAGAGGCTGACTCTAGTTACTCATTTGCAGGCATGTGCTTATACTCTGTAGTGGTGGAAAGCACTCTTGATAGTTCCCAGTGCCCTGGTAACCCAAGTGGAGATGCTGCCTTTGGGGAGAGCAGGAACATTCACCCTGTGACATCCCAGCTTCAAGCTACAGCACAGGAGGAGGATGAAGCCATTTTGCTGGCACTGATATCCATATTTGTGTTGATAACATTTGTTTTGAAATTAAAATCTTATCTTTGAATCTGAATGTTAAAAGATGAAAAGAGGAGGATTTACAACCAGCTGACCCAACCTCCTCCCTTTCCTCCAGGCAGTCCTCCTTTTTGTCCTCCCTCTTCCTATTTAACTGATGGCGCCAGAGCCTGGATGAATCATACCTCTATGCTAACATTTTTTGACATTTTAACAGGGCTGACATACGAGCCATGTGCCAGGAAGGAGAATAGATGTCTGCCACCAACAAACGTGTGAGAAACAAGGCAGGAGCCCTGCAGGCCCTGTACACACGCTGTGTCCACTGCAGCACACGCCTCTCGGGAGTCTGGTTACATACGGGTCAGACAGTCGGCCTGCGCCCCAGCAAGGTTTTCCTGATAGCGTAGCAGCGTGCTCTTTGCTGAGAGTAATGAAAGTGTCATGCGTTTCTGTTTTGCAGCACATGACCTCCGAGTACTTCGTTTCATTACCGTTCTGTGGGAAGATCTGCCTCTTCCATTGCAAAGGAAAATGGTTACGAGTAGAGGTAAAGTCAGTCACTTGGCCTATTAGGGGCAATTGTGGGCATTTAAAGGTGCACCCAGAATCTTACATTGTGATGTTGCAGTTTGGTCACAGCTAGGTAGTTAGTGCTTTGATTCAATGTATAATTTTTCCGTTTTTTAATTATGACTTTCTGAGTTTTAATTTTTTAGTTAGGAAAATGATACAGAGTATCATTGGGCTTTCTGATTAAGCTATAAAATACAAAAATAGGTTATGTTTTAAAAATATATAGTGTTTACCTACTACAAGTAAAATTCTGTCTCTGAATTCTCTTTTATTTATTTCCCCATTGATAAGACACAATATTTTTTTTCTCATATTCTATTATTTTGGAGAACAGACTGCATCTTATAATCAGCAGTATATAATAATGTATCAAATTGTTTTATAATCAGTGGTATTCTAGAATTGAAAACATAGTAATTATTACTATATTTATGAATTAACAGCAAGGTGTTGAAATCAATTCTACTGTAAAAGAATACCTTGTGGGTAAATAAGAACATTTTAAAATAAGAGAGAATTTAATCAACACTGATAGTCTTTGTTATTTTCTATGTGCAGTTTAGAGTTGTACAAGATGTAATTGCACAGGAGCATTTTGGTCTTTTGGACATGCTAGTGAATTAGCCAACCCTTATCTCATTGCAGATCACAAACGTTCACAGCAGCCGGGCCCTCGATGTTCAGTTCCTGGACTCTGGCACTGTGACATCTGTAAAAGTGTCTGAGCTCAGGGAAATTCCCCCTCGATTTCTACAAGAAATGATTGCAATACCACCTCAGGTACTGTATGTTACAAGCCTGGGAGATTGGCTGGAAGAGATGTGGATGTGTTCGTAATCACATTGTGCGATGCCCTCTCAGTTTTTGATGATTGAGTTTGTAACAAAATTGGAAATGATCCAAATGTGGTGGCTCACTGGCTTTCAGACATAAAATTTTGCTTAGACAAGAAGACCAGTGAGACTTACAGAATATTGTTTGATAAATGTTTGTTTTCAAGTATGTTGAAGTCATTAGGCTATGTTGTCCAGGTAGAGGTTCCATTTTAATAATTAGATGCCAGTGCTGACTTTTAAATAATTTCAGGATATTATATGTAAATATTTACTTCCAGAGTTCTTAGTTTAATTAGGTAACCATTCTCTTCGTAAATATGTTTATATTTAATCGTTTTCTTATATGGCCTTTTCCCCATAGATTTTAGTGAAAAGATTAACTTCAGTCTGTCCTTCCTTTATTGATTAAAATTCAGATGATAAGAAGTTTGAATTATTTTGAATTAATTAAAATTATTAAGAACTATTTCCTACTTTAGGAGTAGAGGATTTTATACAGAAATCCATCATGCCTTGAAAATAAAATTATTCAATATTCTATAATTTCAAAAGACCTCTTGACCTATATTTACCAGAAGATATCTTATGTGTCAAAACTCTGTGAATAAAAAGCACTTGACCATAATTAGCATGGCTTTTTAAATTTCTCTCCCTGCAGTCAGTGTTGCAGTGACTGCTCTATTACAGAGAAGCTGTTTAACTTGAGTTCAAGTCTATTTTCAAAAGCACATTACTTTTATAGTTGCTCTGCTATAATACTGAAAATTGTTAGACCTTTAAGCGCTACTTTCACTGATAACACCTCTGGCATCTGCACCCCTTGTTGGAACATCCATCCAGGGCCAGCCTTACCTAGAAAAGGTTCCCTGGGCTGGAGGGGAAGGGAGATCCATCCCACTGGTTCTGACTGTTTGAAAGTTCCGCAAGTGTACCTTCTTAGTAAAAGCCACTATAATTTTTTCTGTTAATCTAGATTTATTATTTGATAGATGTGAAGTTGGGGGAACCTTTAAAGCCAGCTAAGCCAAGCCTCTGGCTAAGAGCATCTCCCCAGGAGGTTCAGAATAGCAAACTGATGGCCTGTCGGCCAAGGCTGACCCATGAATAGTGGGTGTAGGCTCTTGGTTCATGTAGTGTTTTAAAGTGTGAGTTGGTTGCCCACTTCTAGCTTCTCTTGACAGACTAGAAAATCTGATTTTGTTGCGTAATCTCCTTTACGGGACAGCCCTTTGTGGGAGCTTGGGAAGTGGCATCTTCCTCTGCAGGGCGTGCTGTCCAGTACGCGGGCCCCAGCTGGACCTCCTCACTCCGTCATTTCCTGCCTGGTGCCTGCAGTATTAGAGTCTGCTTTCTCTGCTCTAAGTGGCCTCCTCCCCACCCAGAAAGGTGCCTCACCCAGGGGCATAGTGGGAGACTTGAAGCCCCAGGGTGAAGGGAGGGTATGACAGGGAAGATGGGGCTCAGAAGAAAGAAGGCATCCAGGAATCCTGGAAGTAAGTTTTGTCCCTTTCACAAAATTGCCTCCGTCAATTCAAAGGCTTCCCTGAGATTAAAGGGAGTCCCTGAAGTCACCTTTTACTGCCTGCTGTAGCCATTCTGCAGAAGCCTGTGCAATGATGGGGGGAGAAGAAAAGCATCAGGGAAAATGAGGCTTTTAGGTATCGATGGATTTCAGCTTTTCTTACCCTCCATTCTCTTTACAACCCCCTTCAAAAGGTGAGCACAAATGCCTGACACCCACAAGGTACTCAGGAAATGCTGAATGAAGCAGGAAGCCTCCACAAAGATTTTTGCAACAAGAGTCAGATTTCATCCAAATGACACTTCATTTTTTCAGTTGGGCTTAGAGGGAAGACCTAGATATAGGTTCCAATTCTGTCTTAATGACTTTGTGATCTTACGCAAGTTAGTATCTCTGAGTCTGTTTCCATTCTGTAAAATGAGATTACAGCGCTGGCCTGTCACACTGCCCTGCAGGGTGAGAAGTACGTGAAGTGCCTGGTGTAACCCTGGCTCATGCTAGGAGTAAAGACAGTGGTAGTAATATAAATAGAGTCAGGAACATAGCAGATGCTCCAGCCCGAGAGCTGGGATTGTCATTATTAGCTATTGCTGTTGCTTGCTTTCAATCTTGGCAACATTCGACTTGTAAGAACGTAATATTGACATTACTCATAAGTACCTATTTTAAGATGGTATGTTTGCTTTTCCATTGTGTTTTCTTTTCAGGCTATAAAGTGCTGTTTAGCAGATCTTCCACAATCTATTGGCATGTGGACACCAGATGCTGTGCTTTGGCTAAGAGATTCTGTTTTGAATTGTTCGGACTGTAGCATTAAGGTTAGTTAACTTATTGGTCTTGAAAAAGGGAGCCATCAGCCAGAAGGACTCATTTGGGTTTTGTGGAAGAGGTTTGTCATACGATAAACTGATGCTTTCATATCTGACACACTTACAATCAGATCGGTTGCATGTATAGCTATGCGATGTTTCATGGTTTAATTTTTATTTAAGAGTTTATCCTCTATCTCTAGTACTTCTTTTAAACCTTTTATGTAACTTTTCAATTATTAATGAGATAACAGTTCTCTGCTCCTATTTTCCTTCGTGATAAGGAATTAAGTCCCCAGCAGAGGATCATGTATCTCTTGATAAATGCCCATGTCCCTGCTTTTCATTTCTAGCCCAATTTGATTAAAGGTAGTTGTGGCTAGAAGTGTCTCATTTTTGTTACTCCTGAGATAACACAGAGGAGCTGATGAAAAGAATTAACAGTCACCCAGCCCTTTGGGACACACCGCAGCACAGTCCCCATTGTCGGCGTGTGGTGCTCCCACACGGACACTCCCTGCCCAGCAGAAAGGGGTAGCAAGGTAGTCAGAGGTCTCCCGGGCCAAAGGTGCAAAACTGTAACTGTAATTTTGGCCTATTTAGTAGAGCTTTCTTCCTCTGTTTCTCCAAGGTCCCTCTCCTCACGTGTAACTGAGGGAGAGGGCGAGGGGTGAGAGCAGATATTAGGACCAAAGAAGGAATTTGGACCAGAGGTCCCGAAGGGAATGGTGGAAGTCAGAGCTTTTTCCTCCCCTTTGCAGTCTGAGGGTGCACCACCAGCATTAAGCGGGGTGCTATGATTACTTTTTATTGTTGAAGTTGGGTGATGAGCACATGGGGATTCATCGTGCTGTTCTTTATACTCAGAGTGTTTTAACATGTCATTAACTTTTTAAAATTTTCATTATGGTATATAGAATCACTTCCTTTTAGCAGTCATAAGGTATTCTCAGAGTTTTAGAGGCTAGTAACTTTTTCATTTCCGTAAGCTTGCTGCTGGTTTCTGGACTACTTTGACCCAAGCGCTTATTCACTGCTACAGCTGTGATAGGTAATTCCCCTGACCTTAAATGGAATGGTTTTAGCAAGTTGGGTGTTTGTTTTTTTTTTTTTTTTTCAAAATACAGGTTTTTGATATTTAATGTTAATATTATAGCCACCTCTCAGAATCCAGTGTGAAATTGGATTTCTTAAATTGGTCTTTTGTGTTTTCCAAAGGTTACAAAAGTGGATGAAACCAGAGGGATCGCACATATCTATTTATTTACCCCCAAGAACTTCCCTGATCCTCATCGCAGTATCAATCGCCAGATTACAAATGCAGACTTGTGGAAGCATCAGAAAGATGTGTTTTTGAGTGCTGTATCTAGTGGAGCTGGCTCCCCCAACAGCAAAAGTGCTAACACCCCCATTCTGGGCAACACTGGAGAGAATTTGAGAAAGAGCCTCACGGATGTCCTCAAAAAGTCCGTGGTAGACCACACCAGCTCCTTCTCCGTGGAGGAACTGCCACCTCCTCTTCACTTGTCAAAGCCAGGGGAACACATGGATGTGTACGTGCCTGTGGCCTGTCACCCGGGCTACTTTGTCATCCAGCCATGGCAAGAGATACATAAGCTGGAAGTTCTGATGGAAGAGATGATTCTGTATTACAGTGTGTCTGAGGAGCGCCACATAGCAGTGGAAAAAGACCAAGTGTATGCTGCAAAAGTGGAAAATAAGTAGGTCCTTGGACAAAGCATTTTACTCTCCTCCTAAGAAAAGTGTGTAGAATGATACCAAGAGCCCTTAATCCCTGCAGGGGGACGTTGAACTGCACAAGTGGGAATTTTGAATGTGAAGTGAGACTAATGACTTGTGCAATCTTGTGTTAGTTAAAATGTCATCATTTATCTAAAAATCTAATGACCATTTTCCTGTTAAAACCTAATTATATCTAAAGTGAAGTTTTCAGTGTTTTTTCTAGTTTCCTATTAGAAAAATACTTTTCTATTCAGAAAATGTTTTTTATTTAATGACTTTTTAAATTTAAAATAAAATGTTTATTAGAGAAAATTGAGAAAATGCAAAAAAAAAAAAAGAAAACAAAATCAGCCAGCCAACATAACCCTTGTTAAACTACTTAATGTATTTCTTCTAGGTTATTTCCTATATATATTTATACAGTTGGTATATTACTATATATAATTTCATACTGACTCTTCTCACTTAACATAATTCTGTGAACACTTTTCCACGTGATAAGATTTCTTTATAAACATTTTTAATGGCTAAATAGTCCATCATATGGAGAAATCATAGTTTACTTGCCATTTTTGGTAGGTTTTTTCTCCCAGATTTTTCACTGTCATAAATAATGTTGAACCTAAATCTTTATTCAGATCTCTGATATTTTATCTATGGTATAGATTTCTAGAAGAGAAATCACTTGTTTAAGGATTACAGGATTTTTGATGTATGCTGTCAGTTGCTTCCTGGAGAGCTTGTACCACCCTTTATAAGGGGCAGCCACGCGTGTTTCACTGCTCCTTGGCCTTTGGACAGTGAGACTCATAATTCCTTACCTTTGTGCAGCACTTCCAATCTGTGTCTCATGTTTGTGCATTTTGATCCACACCCTCCTTTCCTGAAGCCCCCAGTATGTGCTGGTCCCATCCCACACACTCTGCACTCACTCCACAGTAGCCCTGACAGTGGCACAGCTGCCCCACCCCATCCCCTTGGCCAGCTTTCGTAGGGGAAACGAGCAAGCTCATCTGATGATGCTGAACACAAAGAACTGTCTCTCCCCCACCCTCCCTGTCCCAACACACACACACACACACACACACACACACACACACACACATATAGTTTAAAAGGCCAACTGCTAATTTTTTCTATAAAATACCTTCATTCATTCTTAAGATAGCAAGCATAGTCATTTTATAAAATGTCATTTTCATAGGGGAAAAAAAACCCCCTAATTTTCAACTCTTAAAAATGAAAAGTAGAGTAGCTGTCATTCTAAAAAGCACTCAACTTATATGTCCCAAGATTTTCATCTTAAAAAAAATATTTTTACTATGTCATGTTATTTACAACTGTAAGCATAAATGGGTTCAATACTGGAACATCATTTGTATAAATCTGCCTCACTAGAACTCTTTGCCGTTGGATAGTTTAATCACAGTCAAAACCAAGCTAATGCTCACTATTATCTGAGGAGCAGATTAATGGTGATTAGTGGTGGGGGGGTCCTACTTGGAGGCAAGGGTTGTGTGACTAGAACCCCCACACTGGAGAACTTAGACTTCATCCCCACTCCCCCGTGGGTTGAACAGGTCTGCCTCAGGACTCTTGGGCTTTAACCAGTTAATTTGTCCCAGATAATCACGAGACGTCTTACATATAGGGACAGATTATCTGATATTTTTAAAAAATTTATGAACTGAATAACTGTTTAGAGTTTCTGTCTTGCTTAAAACCCAGGACTGTTTACTAAACCTTGTTCCCAGCTCTGGTAAGTTAACACTTAGGAATTTCAGGTACACTTTTGATTACGTGGTTTCCAAATCTATCTCAATTTAAGAATAACCTGTGCAACCTCAGATTCTCCTTCCTCACCCCAGGCGTCCTGAGTCAGAATCTCCGGCAGTGGAACCCCAGAATCTGTGTTTTAAGCAAACTCTCCAGGTGATTCACATGAGCCTTGCACTAAAATTGGTAATGGAGTTAAAACTGAGGCCTTTATTTAAGCTATTAGTTTTAAAAGTTGAACGCTAAATAGATTTTCTCCATCAGTTTTTCTGATAGTTCTCTCCTCACTGTTTGTACCTCTTATTTATAGCCTAAAAGCGCAGACCTCCATCAGTCATTTGTCTTGTACAATTTAAAGACAGTGATATCAGTGTAGACCAAGTGCTTTTATATACTGTTGCACTTACACAAATTAGCAATCTGCACCAAACTGGCATTTCCACATTCGGAAATTTCTCTTCAATTTGATCCGAGGTTCTTATTTGCACAGCTTATCTTTGTTTTAATAATACTTAAGATGATAATGATGCTGGCTACCATGTGCAAAGTGCCTGTTATATGTCAATCTAAGCACTTTATGTATGCTATTTCTGCAAGTAAATTGAAACTAAATGTTACACGTGAGATAACTGAGGCTCCGAGAGGTTAAATAAAGAGCCCAGAGTGACTCAACTGGAAAATGGCCCAGGTGGGGCTCCAGCTCGAGTCTATGTGGCCCCGAAAGCTCGTGTACTTACGTTGAGAGCTTTGGTGTCCCCGTTGTCTCTGTGATTCATGGATTATTGCTTGCTGCATGCGCCTTGGGTTTATCTGAAGGTTTCTGGCCTCCCTCTCGGAACCCCTCAATTATACACAGTGTTTGAAGTTGGCCTTTTTGTGGCTTTCTTACTGTGGTTCCCCCTGTAGCAGCTGTCCTGTGGGTTTCCTATACCGGTTTCCCACCAGTGCCCGCTGGCTAGAGAACCGGTCCAGTCTGGCCCACCCCACCCAGTGTGTGTTACAGTGAAGGGCCTTCTTCAGAGGGTGGCTGGTGTGCTGCCCAAGGCAGGAGCCAAGTCACACCACTCAGGAGCAGGGACATTTTCCTTATAGACATTATGAACAGTCTTCCTTTCCTTAGTGTAATAATACTCTTAAATTGTGTAATCAAAACTATACGTTTAAAGTGGTCCTTCATACCTAAACTTTGAAGTCTAGGCTTTTCTCATCTTAATGGTGATGATGTAGGCCCAGAGCGGGAAAGTATATTCATGTGAATTTCCTTCTTGCACCTTGAACTCCAGATCCGAAACCATTCTCTTCTCTTTCCCTTGTACTCTCCTACCCCTAGGTTCTTTATTTTACGTGGTGGATTACTTTGTTTTGTTCTGTTTTGTTTTTTCACTGTCCTTACTTGGCATAATTAAAATAACCAGTTTGTGTTCAGAACTTCTGTGATCTCTTCCCGGCCTGCCTTCCTAGCCCGACTTCTCTTCCTTCCCCCTCCACATTCCGCTTTCCAGCTGCGTGGAGGCTGCCTGGCTCCAAACCACCAGGCCCTGCAGAGCCTCCCATGCCTTTCTTCTCACGCCTGTCCTCAGCCTGCCCTGATCCCACTGGCCTCTCTCTGCCTTCCACACATGGACCTTGTCCCAAACGTGTGGCTGTCTCCTATCTCCCCATTGTGGTGAAGGGATACACTAGCCTTGTCCTGATCACCCTCCCTGGCACTGGTTTCCTCCTGCTTAATGGTGGCCAGTAGGTGGTGTGTCATTCTCCTTTACTAGCATGAGGCCTATAAAAGGGTGTTGAGTGAACAAATTCCATCAAATGAGCCAGTGGCAAAGCAGAGAATAGTGACCTTTGGAAAAAGAAGCAGCTGTCTCTTTACAAACTTCTACAACAGGACAGTTTTATATTTTGATAAACAACATTCATATCAATTTTTCTTTTTAGCATAAAATGTTACCCTTAAAACAGTTGTGTTGACTTTGTGCATTATTTTCTTTGCATTTTTTTCTTCTTTTTTAACACAATGCACATCTAGGTGGCACAGGGTGCTTTTAAAAGGAATCCTGACCAATGGACTGGTGTCCGTGTATGAGCTGGACTATGGCAAGCATGAATTAGTCAACATACGAAAAGTGCAGCCCCTGGTGGACATGTTCCGAAAGCTGCCGTTCCAAGCGGTCACAGCTCAACTGGCAGGTAATTTCTGGGGAATTTGAATTCATGCCACAACATAGTTTATATTGTCATTTTGTCCTGAGTACTTTAAGAGGACAGAATCGTTGGCCCACTGATTATGTTTAATGATCTATCAAGGTCACGTCCTCCCACTGTATCTGCTGTTTCTGTTTTTCCATATTCCTTTCTGTATCTGGTTTCCACTATGAGTATATTTCTAAAGCTGTACTCTTATACAGGAACAATATTGCATTCTGCTTTCTTCATTTAGCGTTTTTTATTTACCCAGTTACATTTTGGGTGGGTGGTTGATGGTCTTGGTTATGGTTTTTAATAGCTGCAAAATATTCTGTAATCAGTATTTTCCTATTGTTGAACATTTAGGTTGTTTACATTTTTATTGTAGCACAAAGAAAAAACCCCACGACTCTATATACTAGCCCAAAAAAACAAATGGAAACAATGAAACAACCTAAATAACCAAGAGGAGAAGAATATTGCACAATTAATATTTTATTATTTATTGCATAAATTATAATGCATCTACATAATGGATTTTTACAGTTATAAAACATGCCTGGGTCATTGACTATGGCCATTTTCATGGCGAAGTGAGTTTCCAGTTGCATCACAATGAATGGCACACAAATGTGTGATTTCATCACACTCCCACTAGCCTAGTGACTGTCCTAAAATTTGAGGAGCTGAGTTAATAGGTGTAGAGTGGTATTTCTTTATAATACTGTCTGATGAGATTGCTGTTTTATCTTCTGAGAAAGCAGTGCAAATCTTGGAGCTCCTGTGTGCGCTCTACCAGTAGGTAGCTCAAGCACTTAGGTGAAACTCCACCCAGGCCTGTGGGCAGTAGCAGAGGGTGTGGACGGCGAGAGGGCTGAGGTGGCCCATTATGCTGGGATATGGGGGTTGTGACCCCACGGTGCCCCCCTGACTCCTCACCCCATACACTTAGCAGTGGCAAAAGTTATTTGATTTCAGAAATGAAAGAAATTGTGTATATAAATTCTTCTTATTAGCAACTTTTATTGAAGATGCATATATAGAGTCTTATTTTGAAGTATTTGCAAGTTCCTTTGTGTCTCCTACTAGAATTCAAAGGGAACTCCCATGGTAGACAGATATGAACCCAAAATGGCATTTTGCACATGACATGGCAGCCATTGATCTGCTTTGAACTCAAACCTCAGAATGGCTTCTTAAGAATTAATGGTTACATTTTTCATTTTCACTTTTTAAATGTTTAGGTTTTGCTAACAACACGTTTTATTAAACATGACAATCAAACTACCCAGTGAGGGAGTCTCCGGGAGGAAAGCGTGTGCAGCACCCTCACCCCCCGGGCGCCAGCACTGTGGCTGAAAGTCACCGGTGCTCCCTCTGTGCCAGGGGCCCCACAGCCACTTCATTTCATCAAGTTCTCTCTCGGGCTAGGGGGCTTGGCTGTCACAGTCACTGAGACAGCAGCCTGGAGGCTATCCTAGGCTTCTCTCGTGGGAAATTCTTGTTAATCAAAGAACTTAGCCCACTCACTATATTGAAAGGTCATTTAAATTATATGTGAAACTCCTCAACCTTCACTATAGGGCATAATGTTTAGTTTAATCTAGTATTTGTGGACTTAATTTATGTTAGCTTAATAGTATTTCTTGAAAATACATATTCTTGTCTCAGTGATGTTTTAAAACCTAATTCAGAATTCTCTCAAGTTTAAAAGTCATGGGGATTTAGAAATGCATGGGACTTAAAATTTGTCTGGTCCAACCACTTTATTTTATAATGTGTAAACTGAGGCCTGAGAGATCAGCTGGTTTGCCCAAGATCACACTACTTGATAGAGGAAGAGCTGGAAGTAGTAACTGAGTCTCCAGACTTTCAATCCACTGCTTTTACCATGATGTTTTATGTACTTTTGAAAAATCAGTATACTGTAAGTGTATTAATTCTTTTCCTTCTTCCTTTTTTTTTCTTATTATTTGGTTCATCGGGGGGAAATCTGTAAATAACAGAAGTGTTATTGATACTGATATTTCCTTCTCCGTTGTCAGTCTGTGGAAACCGGCAGTCGTTATGATAACTGCCTTTTGTAACACAGCATTCAACCTCAAATGCCGTTTGTGTCTACAGGTGAAGGTTTACAGGGTAACCCTGTTCAGAATAGAAATACTGTAAGCAAAACTGTTTTAAGATTGTTCGGCATGTGTTTTTCAGTTAGGCAAGTCTAACCTGGTGTGTTTAAAGTACTTTGGGATTGACTAAGTATTTTTCCATTATAGCAGATCAAAGAAAGATTCATTTGACCCTCACTGCTCTTCGAACTCCCTGTCTTTCTCCTAGGAGTGAAGTGCAGCCAGTGGTCTGAGGAGGCTTCGATGGTGTTTCGAAATCATGTGGAGAAGAAGCCTCTGGTAGCACTGGTGCAGACGGTTATAGAAAATGCTAACCCTTGGGACCGGAAAGTAGTGGTTTATTTAGTGGACACATCGCTACCAGACACGGATATCTGGATTCATGATTTTATGTCAGAGTATCTGGTAGAGCTTTCAAAAGTTAATTAATCACTGCTTCTGAGACCTTGACAACTAATTCAGATATTTTAGCAATAACAAAATGTAGTAGGCTTTAAAAAAAAATCTTACCTCTGCTACATGGCTCTGACTGCTGTGAAGATTGAATAGTATGCTTATGTTTGATGGAAGATATTTAACAAGTTTTGTTTTAACAGAGTTGACTTTTCAAGGAGAATTGCACTTGAATTATTACTATAATATTAGAATAAAACTTTATCAATATAAAAACTGACTACCTTATCATTTCTAGGCTTTATGATCTTAAGGTGAAGAGCTTCCCTCTCTATTCATGTTGTCTTCTTTGCGGTGCTTGGTTCTTCTCCAGTTAGATTAAGGATTTTACGACTTAGCCCTACCCCAGTGTAGTGATGTGTATGTCCTAGAGCAAGTGGTCACCAGACTGTGTTTAGCACAGCAGCATTGCTAGAGGTGCTGCTGGAGGCACAGCCCAAGCAAACCAGCATGCCTCTCACCCCAAATCACCCCAAAGCTTGAATGGCTTCGCATTACCCAGAGAGTCCAGACCAAAGACCTAGGCCTTTTACAGTCTCTCTGCCCAAACTCACTGTCTACTGTTCCTGCAGCAGCTATACTGGGCCTTCAGGTGGTTCCTGAACCCCATGCTCAGCCAGGGGCCATGCTCCCCTCCAAAACACTCTTACTCTGTTCCTTCAGCCTGCAGCTTATTTTCTCCCCATAATTTTTGTTTGTAAGTATCCTCCCTGACCTCCCAAGCTAACCATGCAGCCTTCCCTGGTGCCCCACCACCACCACATTGAAATTTGAGTTTGCCTCTCATGTGCCCAGATCTCAACACCCTTCATACTGTCTAACTAGTTGTCTGTGCCAGTCATCCCAAATAGACTGTGAGCCCCTTGACAGAGGGAGCTCACACATATCCTCCACGGCGGGCGGAGCGATAGCTTACGTGTGTCAGACACCCGTTGTGTGCTTGCTAATTGATAGGCAGGATGGGTTGACAGAGGGACAGGGTGGAGGGCTTAGCAGTGGTCCAGAGATGAAGCAGGCAGGCCCTGGGCTAAGAATGGAGCAATGGGAATGAAGAAAAAAATATTAAAGACTTTTTGAAGTTTTTAATTTGAATTATTAGAACTGACATCTTAGATACAGAAGATAGGGAAAAGGAGGTGTCAAAATGTGAAGCCAAGTATTAAGGTCTGAGAGGCTGGGATGGTGACCCCTTACTCAGCTTGACTGGGAAGCTTAAAATTTTGATTTTGAACATAGTATATGTTTAAGCTAATAGACTCTGTGTGGAGATATATAAACTATTGGAAATATTGAGTAGATTTCAGGGGAGAAGACCAGACCAGAGATAAAAATTCTTAAAATCATTTCCTTATTTTTATTTCAGAAAATCTAAGAAAAGTGAGAACAGAAAGAAAGACCAGATGTTTTAAGTTTTTCATGTAAAATGTTCTAGGTTTTTAAAATTTATATTTAGTATTTATAAAGTGATTCAAAATTGAGGAATTTTTATACTAGTGATTTAAATAATCATTTATGATAAAGTAAAAATATCCTGACACACGAATGTTTAAGTGAAATAAAGTAGTATGAGTGGTTTTTTAGTAATGGTTTCTTTCCCTAACCAAAAGAAAAGAAAAGAAAAGAAAGAAAAAAACCAAAATTTATTACCAATAAGTAGTTCCTACTTCACTAACTTTAGGAGTGTTTCTATTTTTAAAATAAGGCAATTAGTTGCATTTTGATATAACTGAAAAGTTAATCCAGTGATAGGACAATTTGACAGACAAATGAAACTTGACCCCTACCTCACACCATATTCAAATGTCAATTCCAGGTGGACTGAAAGCCTAAACATGAAAAGGCCGATGTAGGAAGATAACATAGGAAAATAACTATAATCCAGGAGTCAGAAAGATGTCTTAAACTGGATGCACAAAGTGATTAACAATAGAAGAAAAGACTGATACACAGTTGACCCTTGAACATGGGGAGGAGGCTGGGGTTAGGGGCACCAACCCTTCCTGCCATGGAAAATCCCCATGTAACTTCACAGTCAGCCCTTGTACATGCAGTTCCTCCGTGTCCATGGTTCCACATCCTCAGAGTCAACCGTCTGGGGGATGGTGTAGTACTGTAGTATTTTCTATTGAAAAAATCTGTCTATAAGTGGACCTGCACAGTTCAAACCTGTGTTGTTCAAGGGTCAGCTGTACTAGACTATAGTAGAATGAAGAACATCTGTTCATCAAAGACATTATGAAAGTGAACAGGCAAAGCACAGATTGGAGGAATACATAGAGGTAGATACAGATACATAGATATAGCAGGAAAATAGATTATATATATTCAATAAACAAAAGATGATCCAGAAGCAAAATGGGCAATACAGTTGAACAAACAAGTCCCAGAAGAGGAAATCCAACTGGCCAATAAACATGAAAAGGTGCTCAACCCATTAGGACACAGGGAAATGCAAATTCAAGCCTCAATGAGATACCACTACTCATGTACCAGAATGACAAAAATGTTTCCATTTCTGTTAATTCCAAGTGTGTTGAAGATGTGTGCACCGGCACAGGAGAATACTGGAAAAGAATGTTCACAGCAGCACTAGGTAATATCTAAAACCCAGAAACAACCTAAATGTCAAGTTAGTGGTAAAATGGATGTTTTTAAAAACTGTGGTATATTCATGCAATGGAAACCTACTTCTACAGCAATGAGAGTAGACAAACTACAGGCACATGAACCAACACCAATTAATCTCACAACATGGAGTTGAGCAAATGAAAATAAACTCTGGAGGACAGAGGCAAGCAAGGAAGTGATCACCGTAAGAGTTAAGAAGTGATCATCTTTAGGAGGGGGTTGTGACCCAGAAGGGCACAAGTTGGCTACTGGCAGTGTTATTTCTTAGTGGTGGTTGCAAGAGATGTTCTCATGACAAAAATTCTTGAACCTGCACACTTAAGTTGTATGCCCTTTTCTTAAATATTTGATCCTACAACAAAAGTGTTTAAAAATTAAAATCTGAAATATAATTGCATTACTTTCAATATATGTGGCACATTATCTCTTGAGAAGAGTATTCTCTTATAGCTGTGAGGGTTTTGTAATGTAGCAATACATTTTTATGGAAATGAGATTTTTAAAAAGTGTTTCTCATTATTAATCTGTATACCAACATCAAAAATTTGGTATTAATAGGGTCT
Source organism: Camelus bactrianus (assembly GCF_048773025.1). Taxonomy (NCBI): domain Eukaryota; kingdom Metazoa; phylum Chordata; class Mammalia; order Artiodactyla; family Camelidae; genus Camelus; species Camelus bactrianus. The sequence continues at coordinate 48,016,172 of NC_133542.1, forward strand.
ACCCCACCAGAAACTTTCCCATAATAATCCAAAGACACCTTACCTTCCATCCAAACAAATTCCTTTTTATGAGCCATTTTAGAAATTAAAACACTTGAAGTTTCTGTTTGGATTTAAGTGGTTTGCTCCCGGAAAATATACTAGTCTTTAAAAGCTTTTGCACAGCAAAGGAAACCATAAGCAAAACAAAAAGACAACCTATGGAATGGAAGAAAATATTTGCAAATGATGAAACTGACAAAGGCTTAATTTTCAGAACATATAAACAGCTCATACAACTTAATAACAAAAAACAACCCAATCCAAAAATGGGCAGAAGACCTAAGCAAGCAATTTTCCAATGAAGACAGATAAATGGCCAATAAGCACATGAATGAAAAAATGCTCAATATCACTAATTATCAGAGAAATACAAATCAAAACTACAATGAGGTATCATCTCACACCAGTTAGAATGGCCATAATTAAAAAGTCCACAAACAATAAATGCCAGAGAGGGTGTAGAAAAAAGGGAACCTCTCCTACACTGTTGGAATGTAATTTGGTGCAGCCATTATGGGAAACAGTAAGGCGATTCCTCAAAAAAAAAAACCTAAAAATAGACTTACCATATGATCCAGCAATCCCACTCATGAGTGTATATCCAGAGGAAACTCTAATTCAAAAAGATATATGCACCTTAATGTTCATAGCAGCACTGTTTACCATAATAGCCAAGATGTGGAAACAACATAAATGTCCTTCAACAGATGACTGGATAAAGAAGTTGTAGTGTATATATACAGTGAAATATTACTCAGCCATAAACAAGGATGAAATCTAGCCATCTGCAATGACATGGATGGATCTAGAGAGTATTATGCTGAGCAAAATAAGTCAGACAGAGAAAGGCAAATACCATATGATTTCACTTACATGTGGAATCTAAGAAGCAAAACATGAACAAGCATACAATAGGAAGAATTATAGAAAGAGAACAAACAGGTGATTGCCAGAGGGGAGGGGGTTTGGCGGAGGAGAGAAATAGGTGAGGAAGATTAAGAGGCACAAACTTTGAGTTGCAAAATAAAATCAGTCAGGGGTATGAAATGTACAGTGTTAGTATGTTGACATATTGTAACTAGACTTATCATGGTGATCAATTTGAAATGTATAGAAATATCAAATTACTATGTTGTGCAAAAGTAACTAACATGTTGTAGGTCAATTATACTTAAAAAACAAACTCAGACAATGAAATCAGACTTTGGTTGGTGGGGGAGTGGGGAATTGGATGAAGGCAGTCAAAAGATACAAACTTGCATTTATAAGATAAATAAGTACTAGGGATAAAATGTACAACATGATACATATAAAAACACTGCTGTACCTAATATATGAAAGTTTTTAAGAATAAATCCTGAGTTCTCATCACAAGAGAACATTTTTTCTCTTTCTTTAATTTTGTATCTATATAAAATGATAGATGTTCACTAAACTTGTGATAATCACTTCATGATGTATGTAAATCAAATCACGCTGTACACCTTAAACTTATACAGTGCTGTATATCAATCATATTGCAATAAAACTGGAAGAAAAAAGGTGGGGGTTTTTTTGTTTGTTTGGTTTTTTTTGTTGTTGTTGTTGTTGTTGTTTTTTTGGTTGTGGTTATTTTAAATCATTATTTTGGATACTCTGGTTCTCCCAGTACAGAGAGAATGCATCTGACTCTTTTGGAACTACGTGTTCACAAAACGATAGTGATTAAAGCTTCTGCTCAAATCAGACCTTGCTGAGCTGCTAATAAGATGGGACGGGTCGTTGCTTCAAAAGAGGTAAAGATGCAGCAGTCTCTTGGCTAGCTTTGCTCCATCCAAGGACCTACCGATTCTTACAGCTCAGAACCCACAGAATGAAAATCCGCCCACCTTTTCCCACATAACTCTACCTGGTACAAGTGGAGAAACCGAGACGCAGACAGGAGGCCACGCACACCCACTTGGCCGCGGAACCAAGCTTCGGAGCGGGCGGGCCCCCCGGACACACAGTGGGTGTTGCTCCCTCGCCGGGGACTGTGTGCTGCGCCCCGGCGCCCCCGAGTGGAGGGAGAGGTAAGGAGGGAGAGGCGGCGGGCGGGGCGGGGCGCGGTGACAGCGCGGAGCCGGGACCGCCCCTGACTCCCACCCCCGAAGCCCACAGAGCCCGCCCGCCCGCCCGCGGCCGCCCGGGAGCTCGTCCAGCCCCGCGCTCCGCTCGCCCGCCCGCCGCCCGCGCCCGTCAGTCGGCCGCCCGCGCTCGTCCCGCCGCCGCCAGCGCCCGCGCCAGCCTCCGTGGCTCTCCGGCCCGGTAAGTCTCCCACCCGGCCAGGGGTCCCCCTCGGGCTCGTGGGGCTCCCTGCCCCCGCGCCGGGCCCCAGCCATATCTGGGCAAAATATTCAGCTGTCGCCGCCGCCGCCAAGAGGGACTGAGCGTGGCTCCCTCTATAAATAGCCGCCGCCTCGGGTTGCCTCAGGGATGAGGAGCCCGGGTCTCGGGGTCCGGAGTCCGGTGCTCTCGTCAGCGGCACTCGACGCGCGTGGCCTTGGCCAGGGCGCCCTTCCCTCTAGACCCCGGCGCCGCGTCTGTAAACGGGAGAAGGACCTGGGGACTCTCGAGGAGCAGCGCTGAGGGCCGGGGTCTTAGCGAGGCAGACGCCCTCGCCGCGCGCTTGACTCCAGGGCTTGGTGGCTCGGCGTCCAGCGCACTACAGGCTACAGGTGCGGCTGAGCCCGGCACCCAGGCGCCCAGGCACCGCCTCCCCTCGGGTTACGGAAGCTTTGGAAGTGGGAGTGGGGGCGTACGCTCTCAGATGGACGCGATACCCGCGATCCGGCTGCGACTGTTTGCAGCAGGAAAAGTTTCCCAAACTGCAGGAGATGACAAGGTTTAAAGCCTCCTAGTAACACGGCTTTCGCGCCGAAGTGGAGCGGAGAAGAGCCTGGAGGCGCGAGGCTCCTGGCTATCGTCAGCTCACTGGGTGGACTTGGCAAGCCTCCTCCCTTCTCTGGGCCTCTGTTTCCCCATTTCTAGGGGAAGGGTTCGGTTCCTGCGATGGAGCTCGTGGCCGGGGCCGTGAGAGCAGTAGGGCAAGCTCTTTACCGCAGGCGCTCCCCCCACCTGTTCACCGGCTCCGGACCCGGGACGCTGTGGGCACAGCCGCGCATATCCGGAGGGGTTGTGGAAACCGGAAACTTTGGCGATCCCCCTGACTCGGGCCTTATTCTAAGACCTGTTAGGACCCTCGGAATAGCCTGGGCCGTGCACCGCCCAGGAAGCGCGCCCCGCGGTAATTACGGGCACCTCTGCTGAGTGGTAGCCATCATCTTCGCAAAGAAGCTTGTGAGTCAAACAGCTTTAGACCCAATGAACGGGGCAGGGCTAGAGGCTCCAGTCCAACTGCTCCCTGGCCTCAGTTTCCCCATCTATATGGTGCCTATGATGCTGCCTCGGAGCCCTGCAGGCAGACACAGCCCCATCGCCACCTCTCTGGCCTTAATTATTGCCCTCTCAGACTTTTGGAGATGGCCTAGCCTAAGCTTTTCCCTGTCCAAATCACAGAACCAGACCCTAATCCAGGTTCTGGAGCCTCAGAGGGAACACCTCAAAAATCCCCATCTTTCACCCAGCAGTGACAGCCATTTTGTTCCCTGCAAAAATCTGCAGAGCCCCCTGCTCAAGTTCACATGCTGCTGGACACACCAGGCTGAGTCTCCACTAGCCTTTCTCATCTCTTTCCTGGCACTTCCTGGGCTCAGGCAGATCATGGGGATCCGTGAGCACCCCATCAACGGCCCCTTTTCTTTGGTCTGCTGCTGTCCAGAACTTTCCTTTGCTCAGACAATAGCGCCCTCTTCCTGATGTTTCATTTTTGTTTCTACTTTACTTTCTATCATATATTTTTTTCTAAAGCCTCACAGATTGAACTAAGAGGAAATGGAGACAAATAGTAAGGGTCTTATCAATTCCAGCCACACAACAAACAGGCAGAGAGTGAAAGCAAGGGGCATTGTCACTTCAGTGTGTTCATTGTATTTAATGAGCTAGTCTTGCAAACCCGCATTTTAGAAGATCATGGCCCTTGAGTTCCTCCCAGCCTAAGTGGAAAGCCAGTGTCCTCTAAAAATAGCCTCCGCCCCACCTTATCAGGGTCTCCCACCTTCTCCCTCCCCCAGGGCTGGGCTGCTTCCTGCTGCTCAGCAGAAAACAAGTAGATAGTGGCAGCTCTGAGTAATAGGAGGTGGACTGACATGGAGGTTAAGACACCTGGCTCTAGCTCCAGCTCTGCCACACACTTAGAGTGACCTTGAGCGATAAGGGAGTGGCAAGATGGTCTCCAGTGGACCTGGAATCCCGAGGACTCAAAGTTTCCCTTGGAAGACTTTCTATCATGAGAAAAGTGAAGTGCCAGGGATAAAATCCAGGGGCCCCCTGTGCGAAGGAGGGAAAGAGTTGGGGAAACTGGTCCCCAAGAGCCAAGGGAGGAGAGAGACTGGTAGTGCCAGTTGCTGCAGAGAGACAGAGGGGATGAAGACTGGGAAAGGGCTACCAGGATTGGCAGGATTCATGGGTGACTTTGGCCAGGGCATTGCGGAGGGTTCAAGAATGGAATCTGCCACTGCTTTACTGAAGCCAGTGACCCAGCCTGTGTGTCTGAGCCCCAGCTTCCTCCTCTGTGCGATGGGGATAATAATAGCACCCATTTCATAGGGGTTTGCTGTGGGAATTAAGAGGGATGATGCAGGGAAAGCCCTCGGTCCAGTGCTTGGTACCAGCAATATTACTAGTGTTAGCGAGAGGAAGAGGCAGAAGCTAATGGGAGCTGAAGCCTGGAGACAGAGCCTACAGCTCTTCCAAAAGCTTGGAGGAGAAAGGAAGGAAGAGAGAAGGTTATAGTAGCTGGGGACAGGGCCTAGAGGGGTGTTTCCAGGATGAGGAGTGTGAGAAGAGGTGGAGACAGACCAGGGAGAGGGGAAGAGGGTGAAAGGAGCATCGCAGGGGAGCACCGAGGGTCTTCCTTAATGACCTGCTGAATGTCACAGTCTCTAGAATCAGGTTCTAAAATCCTATTCCTCTAGATTCAAACTGAGCAAAGAAAGCGTAAAATAAAGCCAGTTCTGGCTCAGGCCCTTGTGTCCCCTTGGAAGACGTCTGTATCTGTGAAAGAGGGTGGCGATGGGCCATGAGGGGCAGTTTGACTCTGCCCAGGGGCCTCGTGACCTTGGCTTGCTTATTTCTGAAATGACATCATCTATCGATGACTCCTGCTGAGCCCAGTCATCATGGCCTTTTCCAGTCAATGTTTTGATTTTTCAGTCTTACTAATGGACCAGCCAGGCTGCCAACATTTCTAAAGAGGCCAGTTCACTCTTCCCTTAAAGCCAGAACACCAAATAGATCAATAATCTGGCCACTAGGAGCCATTATCTGTTTAAAGGCACAGGCCTGTTTGTATGGAGAAACATGAAACAGGCGGCATAACTGGGGGACCATTTCTTGTCCCTCGCTTTGTTTTATAAAATTTTCCTTTTGTTAATAATAAGGCCAGATTCTCTTCGCTCTTAATGATAAGGAAAGAATGAGCTCACTGGAGTCAACCTGGGACAGTCTGGGAGGCTTTCTTCGACGCTAGGAGGTACTGGACCCAGATCTTGTCTGATCTGAAAACCTAGAGACATTCAAGCACTTTTTTTTTTTTTTTTTTTTGCTTTTGTTTCTCCTTTTTCTTACGTCCGGTTTTTCTCTGGAAGAAAAACAGATTTGTGAAAGGGCTGTCCCTGTCTCAGTTCTTCTCAGCTCCCCAGCCTGAGTCACCACTCACCCTGGGGCTCCTGAGGAGGTGGCCCCAGGGCTGTTGCTGGGAGATGAATCTGGTGGGTGATGAGGCAGAAGTGCCTCTTGGCCTCACTCAGCCTTCTTCACGGACTCATCTCTTCTTCTCATCCCTTACATGTTAGTGCCTCTCTCAACCCTATTCCTTTCCATCCACAGCCTCCTACAGTCCCATTCACTCCCATGGCTCCAACTACCCCCTGTACACTGGCAACTCCTAAATTCGTGTGGCCTGGACCATTCTTCTCAGTTCTAGGCATCTGTGACCCCAGCCTATTGGACAAAGCCAACAGGGTGTCCCAAAGGCACTTTGCACCCGACAGGCCCGACTCAGGCTCATGCAGTCTTCCTCCAGTGTCCCCCTGTCTTGGTTAACAGTAACACCATCCACCCAGGCTCTGAGCCAGAAACCTCCCTACCTTTCACCATCACATTCATTTGGTCTGAAGTCCTATCCATTCTAGTTTCCTTAATATCTCTTCTGTTCGTTTCTATCCCCACAATCACTATCCCCGAGCTATTGTCAGAGCCTCTGATGAGTCTTTCTGCCCCAAGCCTTTCCTTCTCATGCTGCTGTTGAAAGATCTTGGTGAAGTGTAGCTCTGACAATGTTATTCCTCTCTCTTCAGGGACTCCCCATTTCCTACCAGATTCTTTGTCATCGAACTCCAGGACCATTTAAGATCTGGCCCCAAGGTACTTCTCCAAAACCATCTCCTGGCACTCGCCTCCATTCCTCCTTACCCTCTGGCCGTGGTGCAAGCACATGTGCCCTCACCTCTCTGTCTTGGTCCCTGCTGTTCCTTCTGCCTAGAATGCTGTTCTCTCCCTTCTCAACACAGCGAACTTGTAATCCTTTAAAGCAAAGCCAGTCATTGCCTCACCTGTGCTCCCATAGCCCTCTGAGTAGACCTCAGAGAACCAGCCATAGTGTCTTCTAAATGTAATCATCATCCTTATCTCTCACTAGACTGATACCCTCGAGGGCTGAGTTTATGGTTCACTTATTTCTCCTTCCCCAGTGTCGAGCTCAGAGCTCAGCGCTTGGCATAGTGCAAGTATCTTATGTTTTAGTAAATAACTGATCATTGAATGAATGAATATGTAAAAGAATAAGTAACGGAAAACCCTGTGATAATGACGACAATCACACAACATCATCTGTGTGGTTTCCCACCCCACCAGGCCATCAGCTCTGTGAGGGCAGAAACCATACCCGTTCTGCTGCCTGCCAACCCTGCAGCCCCTGTCAGCCCCCTCACAATAAATGGAATGAACCCATGCTCTCACCTGACACTCACAGTAACCCTGTAAGAAGGAAGGGCAGGTCTTATTACCCCTTTTTGTGAAAAGCACAGTGAATCCGAATAGGAATTATCCCAGGTCATCCAAGTGGGGTGTGTATTCCCCAGAAAAAACCAAGGGCTCTCCATGGTTTGGTAAACTTAAGAAATGAGCCTTTGTGTTCCAGACTAGTGCTTCTCTACCACTGGAATCACTCGGCATCTTGTTAATGCAGATTTCGGCTCAGTAGGCTCAGGAGGGAGCCTGAGATTCTGAATTTCTAATAAGCAGCTTGTTTCTAATAAGCTTATTAAATAATAAGCTTAATCATTCCTAATAAGCGCTAATGAACTAATACTGTGAGTCTCATCCTGCAAACACAGACCACCGCACTGTGAGCGCCAAGGTGAGTGCTAGTTATCACCAACTTTTCCCTTGGCCATGGCTTTCAGATAGTGTTTTTATTTAAACCTACAAATGAATTCATTTAAGCCTTGACTCAAAATCAAAACTCCAGGGCTCTTTCTGGTTGTTTTTGTTTAGTTTTTGTCTTTATGGAGCACACTGGGGACATGCAGAAGCACCTGGCGGGGCTAGAACAAAGTGGAGCATGTGGTGGGGGTGTGTGGTGTGCAGTGGGGCACGTGGGAAAGCCCAGGTAATAGAATGTTCAGGGTCCGAGAACTAATGATGGGGCCTGTGATTGGGGGAGGGGCACGTGGTGGGGCACGTGGCTAGAGCTCACTGAAAAAGGCCCTAGGGAAGGTAGGCCGCTGGAAAGGTTAGGTCCACAGCTGTGGGTTATTTCTTTTGCCTTCCTGCCTTCTCCTTTGTGTTCCGGAGAAATTTAGGCCCTGCTAAGGCTTTAAAGTCAAACTGCCTTGTACCTGGCCAGCCTAGAACCTCCGCTGAGCACCAGAGTTCTAGGCTTCTGTAACCAATTGCCTTTTTCAGTGCACCCTGCTTACATGTTTGGTGTCTATGAGCACAGGATGAACACCTGGCCAGAGCTGGGATGGGAACCCAGATGCCTGCCTCAAAACCACTCAGAAAACAAGGGATCGGAGAGCTGGGAAGGCGGACTTCTCCCTGCAAACCCGGGAAGATTTAAAAAGTCAGACTGGATGGCAACATTGTATGCATTTGTGTATGGTTGTTAAACTGCATTCCACTTACACCATTGAAAGGGTATGAGATTGCTTAAAATAAACTGGCACAGACAACATAACTAGTAAAACGTCAAAAAAAAAAAAAAGAGCAGAAAATTTGAAAACTAGGATCCGGAAAGTCTTTGAGAATACAATGGGATGGGAGCCATGGACCCTTGCTCCAGAAAAATGAAAATGTCCACGCACACAACAGTTTGCATGTCATTTCCGTGGGCACATGCGTCACTCTGAAAGCCTTTCCAAAGCCTAGGTTAAGAATACCCAATGCAGAATAAGGAGGGGAAATGTGCCAGGGTCCTAGCTGAAGACAGCAACTGTTTTTGGACACTCACATCAGCTCTGAGATGAATCATGAGAGCCAAAAGGGAAAGGGAGGAAAGATGAATTGGAGGCCAGGTCACGTCTGATTTGAAAAAAGACCGGTCTTGCAGGAGAGAGAAATGTTTTCTTAACCCTAATTCTCAGGGTGCCGGCAGGCAATTTTGCGTAGTGGTTAAGAACATGCCTCCCTGGGTTCAAATCTGAGGTCTGTCCGTTAGTGGCTGTGTAATCTCAGGTAACTTTTAACTCCCTGTGCCTCAACTTCCCCAGCTATGATCTATAAAGTGGAGTCATTGTGGGGACTAAATGAGTTATTGTATGTAACATGCTTGAGACAGGGCCTGGGACTCTGTCAGCGTTACAGAAGTGACAGCTGCTGGGGGAAGGTGGCCTGAGCAGTAGCAATGAGCACGGATTTCCTGCCAGCTCTACTGCTTGCTGGCTTTGTTACCTTCGTCACTGTAGTGGATTATATGACTGTGTCCCCTCGGAACCTCAGAATGTGACCTTCTTTGGAAACAGGGTCTTTGCAGATGTAATTAGTTAAGATGAGATCCTACTGGGTTAGGGTGGGCCTTAAATCCAATGACTGGTGTCCTTATGAGAAGAGGAGAGGACACACACAGGGGAGATGACGGAGTCAGAGGTTGGAGTGATGCAGGCACAGGCAGGGAGAGCCAAGGATGGCCAGCAGCCCCCAGAAACGAGGAGAAAAGCATGGAGTGGAGTCTCTGTCAGTGGCTCCAAAGGGAGCCAACCCTGCCGACATCTTGATTTCCAATTTCCGGCTGCCTGAACTGTAATGGAATAGATTTCTGCTGTTTTCAGCTATCCAGTTTGTGGTACTTTGTTATGGTGGCCCTAGGAAACTGGTTCAGTCAGATTACTGCATTTCAGTTTCTTCAGCTTAAATGGGAATTAAAAAATACCTACTTCACAGAGTTACGAGGACTGCATGAGATAGTCCATGTAGAGCATTTAGCACTGTGCCTGGTATGTGGTCTGTGCAGACTAGTGCTTGCTGTGTGGCGGTACAGAGACATAATGGGCAACAGTAGCCTCAAGGATGGTGTTCGTGGTGTTCTAGGGTCTACATTATCATTCATTTGCCCAGTGCCCTGTTGATGAACTCTTACGTGGTTTCCAGTTTTTTGCTAATGTAGGTAATAACCAGATGATTTGTACATAGATCTTTGTACAATTCAGTGAGTAAACTGGCAGGATAAATTCCTAGAAGTGAATTGCTGAGTCAAAGATTATGTGCATTTGGAGAGATACTGCTCAGCTTGCCTTGAGAGATGGTGTACCAATGTGTACTTCTCTTTTGTGTGTTGGTCTCCTGCACATCTTATGAATATCAGAGATTCTCAGACGTTTTCATCTTTGTTAATCTGAGAGATGAGAACTGATGTCTCTTCTCTCGATTTACGTTTCTGTAATTGTGGGTGAGTTCGGTTCTCTGTTCATAGGCTCACTAGCCATTCGTATCTCTGTTTTATGTGAATTGCCTGTTCCTTTCCTCTTCCCACATTTTTGTTGGGCTGGTTATTTTTTTGTTTTTTTTTTTTTTTTGGTAGGATCCCTTTGTTCATGCTAATTTTCATACTGCTTTTTCAGAAAATACAGAAACTCGGGTCATTAAGCTGTACCTGTGTTAATACCTGCTCGGAGGCGAGATGTCAAAGTTTGTGTTTGTGAAATGGAGAGTGAGAATAGGAGTGAGCTCACAAGCTTTCCTGTAAGCCAACTTTTATTCTGCCAAGGCTTTTGTCTTACGGCTGTCAAAGCCAGTAGCAATGCCAGGCATTCATTCATTCACTTACTCAACAAACCTGCCTGAAGCACCTGAGAGAGGTGGGGCTTTACAATGGGCTGTAGGAGACAGGGATGCTTGCCTTCAAGTAGCTTTCAGTCTCAGGGAGGGGGTTGTGGATGCAATAAGATGATGCCTCTGACAGCAGAACTCTGACAGCCCCTCCTGCTTGTATTAACTACTTAGCTGCTAGAACACTTTTCAGCCGATGTGGAGAAAGAAGCCATGGAAGAGACAGAGGCTGGTGAGAGCTCATGGTGGCCCAAGCCAGGGCAGTTGCAGAGAGTTGGGGAGGAGGAGCTGCAGAGTGGCATACGCTACAGTAGGGTTTGCAGGGCAGGCGGGTAGGTGGGCAGGCCAGCTGGGACAGGGCCATGGATTCAGAGTCTTTTCCTAGAACCCTGTTGCTTACAGTGATTCGTGCAGTGACTCAGACCTGTGATGACCTCAAGAGATGCAAAATGAAAACATACACTGGTACAGGCACACGTGCTTTCCTAATTTAAACCATCTGACCACTGTGACTGACATGTAGACCTTTGAGGCTCCGTGTGAACTGGGATGGGGCTCGTAGCCACCACAGAGAGTGATGGAGTCAAATGCTGTGTTTTGTCTCCCTGTGTTTTCAGAAGGTACTTTCCCAAGTGACTAAGGGAATGAGATCAGCCAGGGAGAATAGTGCAAACAGGCTAGAAAACAAAAAGTTTAAAGAGAACTGATCTCTAAGTCCTTGTCCTCTCCACTCAGTGGCTCCAAACATGCCTTTCATAATCAAGTCTTGAAGGGCCTTAAATCTCATCTTGTCAACTCCCAATAACCCCTCTGGAGACCTCATCTGGGACTCCAGCATCCCTGCTCATGTGACTGTCATAACAGGTGCTCACCACCTCCTCAATCAGCCCGGTGCCTCCTGGGGCATTTTTTATTTTTAGACAGTTCCTTGTGCTGATCGGAAATCCATGTTCTGGTAACCTCTGTAAATCTACGTCTTCTGAGTGCTAGGGAGCCACAGACCACTTTTGTTCCTTCTACCCCAGCTCAGCCCATTAGAGGTTTGCAGAGTGTGCCGTGTTCCCCCTGGTCCTTCAATTGTTTTTCATAGGACACCCGGCCCCTCTTTTCTGGGCTCAGTCAGCACCACTGAAGAGAGAAGGCCTAGTTCACAGGAGAGGTCACCCACGTGGCCAGTATGCATATAAAATGTGTTCAGCATCCTTAGTCATCAGAGAAATGCACAACAAGATACCACTGCCAACCCACCATAATGGCTAAAATGAAAAGTATGGACAATACCAAGAGGTGACAAGGGTGTGGAACAACTGGAGCTCTCATACATTGCTGGTGGGGATGTAAAATTGTACAGTTACTTTGGAAAACTGTTTGACAATACCTGTGGAAACTAAGTGTATGCCTCCTCTTTGATCCAGAAATTCTACTCCAGGTACATACCCAAGAGAAGTAAGTGATTAATTAGTCCTACCAAGACAGTCATAGCACTATTTATAATTACCAAATACTGGAAATAACTTAAATGTCCATTAACAGTAGAGTACATGAATAAATTATGGTGTAATTCATGTGATGGAATCCTACACATCAATGGAGAAGAATGAACTGCCACTCTAACACACAACACAGATGAATCTCGCAGACAAAATGTTGAGGGAAAGGAGCCATACACAAGAACATACCCACTGTATGTTTCCATTTATATGATGTTCTAAAGCAGTCAGAGCTAATCTGTGGTTTTAAAAGTCAGAATAGGAGTTGCCTTTGAGGGAGATGGGCTGAGACAGAGATGAGAAAGCCTCGTGGTGGGCTGGGAATGTCCTGTATCTTCATGGGAGTGGTGCTTACGTAAGTGTATGCGTATGAACAGACTCAGTGAGCTGTGCTCTTCAGACTTGCCCACTTGACAGTGTAGACCCAATGCCTATTAAAAAGGAAGAAAATCACGCCCTGCACAAAAGAGTAGGGGCCCAGAGCTGAGCATCATTGCCCTTACTTTGTCCCCTGTACCTTTATTAATGTGGCTGAGATCGCACCGTGACTTTGGGGGCCAGCGTCTCACACTGTTGGTCTACATAGGGTGGACAGTCACTTGAGAACCCCCAAACCTTTCTCATGGCTGCCCAGCCGTGTCCACCCATCTAATGCTTGTAGGGTCAGCTTATTGGGCTGTACCTCCGTGGGAGTGAGGAAAGGAGAAGGAAACCAGTGATCTGAACTACATCATCCTTTATCTCACCTCACTTGGAACCAAGTCCCCTGATTCCTATGCCAGTGTCCCTTCTGCCACTGTACAATGGCCCCATGTTCCTATAGGCCCCAGGGACTGGAGATTCCAGTGGGTTGGAAGATACTAGGAAGGAAGAGGACCATTCCAGGTGAGCCAAGGCTGGGTGTAGCCCTGGGGCCTTCGGGGTGTATGGTGTGTGTCCTTGAAGAGGGCTGGGAACAGGTTGTAGGTTGTGCAGTTGTGCAGAGCCCTGCTTTCAGAAGGACCCCGTGCTTGGTAGAATGCTCCATAGTTGCTTTCTCAAAATTCTTAAATTTTATCTTTGGATTTATTTTTTTATTGAGTTATAGTCAGTTTACAATATTGTGTCAATTTCTGGTGTACAGCACAATTTTTCAGTCATATGAGTTTATATTTTTAAGTGAAGCCCAATGGACTGTGGAGCATGCATCAGGGCTTGGAGCCTCTGCTCACGTGAGGCCTTACCACCTGCTAGCTCCTGAGGGTAGGTTCTTAGACTTGGCTGCCTCGCCTCCTGGCACTCTCAGATCCCACCAGCCTCCCCCTCCCCACCTGCCCAGCTACTGCAGGGGCTCTTGCCCCAGGTACCTTCAGCTGGCAACTCTGCAGAGCAAACCTCTTGTCCTCCCTGATCCAGGCACCCAGTGTCCTTGTGCAGAGGTTGGGATACACTTGGAATCGCCCGTCTCCGTGTGTGGTGGGGCAGTGGCCCCACTGGAAGGGGAGATGCCTGGCTTGACTGTGTGGCACCCTATCACGGCAAGCGTCTCTGTCCTGCATCTGGCAGGGAGGGAAGCTGGTAGGCAGAGGACTTGGAGTACGTGCTCTGAGTCACAGCATTGGGGCACCTGTGTAGATCGAGACATAATTTTTTTAATTATGAATTTTTAAATCACCATGACTGATCAAGACAGAGACCATGAGAGAAAGGAAAAACCTTTGTCTTGGTACCTTTAATGGCACCTTTTCCCCATTTTTGAATGCAAGACCCCCCTGGTCTTACTTTGCCCTGGACTAGGCAAATTCTGTAGCCAGCGCTGCCTGGGAGAGCCTTTCATCAGGGCGCGGTGAGCTCTCAGGCCATCACCAGGGGCTCCTTGGGGATGCGAGATGGCAGGGGCTTCGGACCTAGGAGGCTGGAGAACGTGGTCCTCTCGGTCCAGCTCTCTCCCCGTCTGTCCAGATCCCACACAGGTGACAGCGCTCTCACTTCTTGCCCTGCCGGGGACATGAAACTGTTGGGCATGAAAGTGCTTTGTTGTTGTTGTTGTTTTGTCAAAAACGCAAAGTCTCTGCACTTTGGAGTGGTTTTAGGTGTAATTATTGTGTTATGTTTTATGACCCTGTTTTAAAATCTAAACCTTGAGGAAGTTAAGCCCCCCAAACTTCCATTACCCACTTGTCTACCCCTCCACACCCTACCCTGCCCACCCAGTTGAGGGACAGTTGACTTTCTTCCTTTTGGGGTTACTGGTCTGGGCTAGAATTCGGTTGTCCATCTGGCTCCACAGCGTCTGTAGCCCTGACTGACCTGCAGTAACGGTGGCTTTAGTCTGAGCTGTGCTCTGAGATGTGTGGCTGGTCAGACATGATTGCTTCCCCAACCCAGTTCAGCCTGGGGACTGGGAGAGGTGGAAGCCATGGTCTCCTCCGCTGGGCAGGGAAGCACTGCTTTCCTTGGGCTACACACAGCCTGCTGGAGGAGAGAGGCTGTGTCACTCCAGTAAGGAGGTTGAGGGAGCTGCTGGAGGGGCTTTGTGGACTTAGCGTGACCTCAGAGAGTGTGGAGGCTGGGAGAGGGTGCTCCAGGCTGAGAGGACAGTGTGTACATAGCCCAGAATTTCAGGGGTGCTTGGGGATGAGTGGCAGGTCCAGCTGGAAGGGGAAGGCCTGTGCTGGGATTAGAAGCTGGAGGCAGGGGGGCGGAGAGCGTACAGAGGCCACCAGGTTTCCAGTGGCCTCAAACCCCAGGCTGGGGAGTTTGCACTCCATCTGTCATAATGGGGGCTGTTGAAGGTGGCTTTCAGCTTGGGAGCAGCATCATAACTGATTTTCACAAAGATCACTTGGAGGCTGAGTTGAGTGTGGACAGGAAGGTAGGAGAATGGAGGCAGGGAGCCGGGTTGGGAGGCTGCTGTGATAACACAGATCTGAAAAAGGCAGTTGCCATGACAAGGGAGAGGAGGGACAGATACAAAGGATGGTAGAGAGAGGAGTCTAGTCACAAAGGGATAACAGTGTCTGATTCCACTCAGATGAGGCACCTAGTGTAGTCAGACTCAAGGACACAGAAGGTAGAATGGTGGCTGCCAGAGGCTGGGGGGAAGGGGAGGGGGGTTAGTGCTTAAAGGGGAACAGAGTTTCAGTCAGGAAGATGAAAAAGTTCTAGAGATGGATGGTGGTATTGGTTGTACAACAGTGTGCATGTACCGAGTTCTATACTGTACACTTAAAATGGTTAATTTTATGTTTGTGCATTTTACCATAATCTAACCAAAAAAAAAAACTATAACATTAAAAAAAAAAATAGAGGACTGACAGGCATGGGGACCCACCAGGGCTGAGGGAGTGGGAGGGGAGAGTTCGGGCTGACCCCAGGGGTCTGGCCTGGGGAGCTGATGGCAGCAGGGTGAGGACGTGGAGGTGAGGTGGCCGTGCTCAGAGTTGGGCACTTGAAGCCTGAGGGACTCCAGGAGAAGTGCCCAGGAGGGAGCCTGGGCTGGAGAGACCGGGCAAGAGTCATCAGTTTATCACTGGTAATAGACCCCAGCGGAAATAAGAACCAACAGGGGAGTGTGAGATGTAAGAAGAGGGCAGAGCCCAAGGGAACAAGTGGGCCAAGAAGAATCTGTGGTCAAGGAGACTGAAGAGTGGGGAGAAAGGAAGGAGGTAAACCTGGAGAGTCTCGTACTTGCTTGGCTGCAAGGGGTGGGGATCCATTCGAGGTACCTGAGTGCAGTGAGGGAGCCTGAGGAGGCGGTAGATCCCAGAAGGACTGTGGGAGGACGGGGGTCTCATGGGAATTCAACAAGCGCTGTAGCAACCCAGGCCTGAGGGAGCAGGGACAGGGCGCTTCTGGCGACCTGGTGTTCCCATCTCTCAGCCCTGTGAGCTCACCCTTCAGATTCTCCCTCAGAGCCCCCAGAAGGAGCCAATCCTGCCACACCTAGATTTTGGACTTGTAGCCTCAGAGCTGAGAGACAATGAATTTCTGCTGTTTAGCCCCTCAGTTTGTTAGGGCAGTCTCAGGAATCAATACAAATCCCAAGAAATAAAGGAGCTCATTCATCCAACTCACGATTTTTTTTTTAATCCCAAGCCACCACATAGGTCATTGACTAGCCAAGCAACTGGCTGCCCTGGAGGCAGGCACCTACTCTGTCCAATCAGCTGAGTGGGGGAATCACATGATATAAAGCATGGCTGCCCCCAGAGGTGCCCCTTGGAGGGCAGGGGGAAACAACTCTTTCAGGAGGGACCAGGGACAGCTCAGGCATGCTTGTGTCCCTGGAACCCATGGAAGAGAGAGGCGCAGGCTTCAGTGATGAGGGATCGTGACCTACAATCCCTTTAGCCAAAGTGTCTTCAGAAAGAGAAGAACAAAGACAGGGGAGAGGGGGTATGAAGAATTAGCTTTGTTTGTAAATCCACCTTCCTTTGCCCAGCATCAAGACATTCACTCGGGCTGAAATGACAAGATGGTGTAACTGGAAAATATTCACTTGAACTTGTGACTCAGCTCTTCCTGACCTCAGGGAAGTGCAGTCATAAATCAAGGTGCCGCCCAGCGCCTCCTCCAGCAGCGCTCCTCCAGGGCAGATGCAGATGCCATTAGCAGAAGGGACTGCACCTACTTCCCCTGAAAGATTTAAAAGCGCATTTGGTCCTCCAGGAGCTTCCCTGTCTCAGAGCTTTCATTTCTGAAGCTTCCTGATGGATGGCCTCAGCCCTTGACCCACTAATTTTTACTGTCCAACCTGCCGAGTTTTACTTCCTGGCACAGCTTATAAATTCTTTTCTGTTTTTTTCATACTTAGCAGCAGCTTAGGGCTTCTGCCATCGAGAAGCAGGGTGGCCAGATATGCCGGCAGTGTAAAATACGATTTGGAAGACTTAAGTTTTTAAATGTGTTTTAAATTTATTGAGCTATCCTTTTCTTTTTCTCACCAGCTCTTACTCAGGACCCGATCTGTAAAGCAGGTAGCAGCAGCCCTGTGCTCCATCGGGGAAGGCCATGCTGGGAGCTCCAGCAGTGTCATCACCCCTACCTGCCTCCCCTCCCCTCTTGGGTTCCCAGCCCTCCCAGATCTTTCCAGTTTAAAAATGGGGAAACAGAGGATCCGAGAAGAGAAGGGACTTGCCCCAAGTCCCAAGGACACTAGATCAAAACATAAATGTGCTCTTGCCCTTCTAGCACCTTCACCAAGCACAGGGCTGGGCACTGGGGCCACGAGGACAAGAAGACACAGGTCCTTACCTGAGGGACATGACAGCCTGATGATAGTGTTTGGGGGAGTGGAGTGGGGGAGGGGGGTGGCCCCAGCAGCAGCAGTGGCTGAGGCAGCCTCACAGTGGCTGGACTTTGTTGAGCCTTCATTGACCACGCCCCAGCCCCAAGCTTTTGCACCTTATCTGCTTGTTGCCACTTAATTGTCGCAGCACCCTATGGGGCGAGTACTGTTACCCTCTTACTGTACAGATGAAGAAAGTCAGTCCAGTGATTTTCAGCTTTTTATTTTAGCAGCCGAATCCCTTCCTCAAGGGAAATCTTACGTGGAATCCCAAATAGATCAGGCAGTAGCAGGGGAGAGCCCCTTTGCTTAGCCTCTCCTAGTTAACCCCAGCAGGGGCTCTGGAGAAGCTTTCTTGGAACCTGAGATCTCCCCTAAGCACAGCTTGAAGACCACTGGTGGGGGATTTGTTATAAGGAGAATTTCCCAGTCCATATATGCTCATTTTACAGATAAGCAAACTGAGGCCCAAAGACGAGAGGAATTTAGCAAAGTTCACCCAGGGAGTTACCAACACAACTAGCACTCCAGCCAGCATCCTCTGAATCTCAGGCCTGGGTCCATTCTTGACACCTTTTCTATGGGGAAACAGAGGCCTTTTACTAACAGTTATAAAATACCATCTCTTCTAAGCCGGCTTAGAAGTGGGCTCTATTAATGTGCTGTGTTCACCTCCCTCCCACCCTGTCCCTTCCCTATCTCCAGTTCCCCCACATCACTGACCACAGGAGAATCTCGCTTTAGAGAAACCATCCCTGGGAGCCAAGTAGATGAGTGTGGCTTGAAGCTGACAGCTTCATTGTTTACCTTAGGACTTCTCTGTTCCTCTCAGCTTATTTAATGCAATGCTTCATCACTCCGTAATATTCACAGGGCACTTGACGTTAGAAAGGGCCTTTTAAATCCTCTGAAATAAGATTTTTGAATTCATCAGCACCTTGGAGCATGTAAGTGGAACATTAATTTTCCTGTGTGTGCTAAGAGGGAGACTTCTGCAGGAAATTTAATGACTGCATCCCTCGAGTGGCATTCTGGAGGTGGCCCGCCACCTGGCCCCACCCCTTCTTCAGTGGGCCCCATAGTTACCACCCATTTCTCTCTTCTTCCCGCTGGCTTTGATCTGGATTCCTCCCTCCCTGCTCCCTTGTCCTAGCTCATCCCTTTTCCAGTGTCTGCCCCTGACTTTCTAAGCATTTTAGTGTATAGGAAAAATAAGTCAACAGGCAAAGATAACACATTTGGGAAGTTCCCAGGGTCCCAAACCTGTCTCAGCTGGGCCTGTCCCCTAGTCCCTTCCTGTGTGAGTCTGAGTGGCTCCCTCATGTGAACCAGAGGTGAGTCTAAGGCTGTGTTTTCCAAAAGTTGTTCCATAAAATTCCAATTTCAGAAGCAGTTTCTCAGAGACATGGTTTCATGGTCCAAAGGACAGGGAAATTCTGCTTGTATCCTGTCCCTCGTGGTGACATCCATTGTGTGGAAGCATGCCAGCAGTTCTGAGAAGTCAGGCAGTCCCGAGTCCTGTGCAGCTTCGTACAGTCTGAGACCTGTTTGAACCCCAAAAATGCATTTGCAGCCCACCTAAGAGTCACTAGTTCGGAGGTGTCTCTGGAAGCTTCTGAGCCCTTTCCTGAGGTTCCTCTTGGTCCTGGGATGCAGACCATAGGGCCTCTCCTGGCTCCACTCAGGAAAATCCAAATTAGGTTATTCTCTGAGAGCCCTCAGGAGGGGTTTTTTCCGTCTATACGAGAGCACTGTCAGCGGCTTATGCTTTCTTTGGAAGTAAATAGAAATGAATCGAGGGGTGGACCCACGTATGGTCTGAACGTTGCATTCTTGGGGTCTGGTCAAAAGAAAATGTCAGTTTAAGCTGAGCCATTCTTAGAGAAAAGGATGGCACTGGCCTTTCTGTATCTGGGAGGCAAGTTCTTTCTTATCAAGCCAGCTGTCACCCACTTGGATTTCTCCTGCAGATATGCCCATACGTGCACAGACTTAACATTAATAACGTGCATCTCTGCTTTCTGAAATGGAGGCTTTTTCTGGCAGCTGAGAGAACTTTGGGTTTAGTTTCTTTTTAATTACTTCCATTATTTTTAGTTAACAAGTAATCCCAGCTTTTTGATTGGTTAGTTGGTTGTCTTTTCCTAGTTTTTGTTTCTCTCCACTCTGGAAAGTTCCATCAGTTATTTCACAGATGAGCCATGGGTTTTGTTTGTGTTTGTTTGTATGGGGGTGTAAAACCACAAACTGCTGTGAAGAAGGCGATCCTGTTGGTAGTAGTTCTAGGGCTGCCATAACAACCACAAACTAAGTGGTTTAAACAGCAGGCATTCATTGTCTCAAAGTTCTGGAGGCTAGATGTCCAAGATCAAGGTATTGGCAGGTTGGTCCCTCCCAAGGGCTGTGAGGGTCTATTCCAGGCCTCTTCTCCAGCGTCTGACGGTTTGCTGGTAATCTTTGGTCTTCCTTGGCCTGTAGAAGCATGACCCCTATCTCTGCCTTCATCTTCATAGGGTGTTCTTCCTGTGTGCCTGGTTGTCCAAATTTCCTCTTTTTATAAGGACTGCCGTCCTGTTGGATTAGAGGCCCATCCTTCTCCAGCATGACCTCATCTATACTTAACTCATGACATCTGCAACAACCCTCTTTCCAAGTAGCATTGCCTTCTTACTTGGAATGTGGTACTGGGTTACTGAGGTATGGGGGTTAGGACTGCAATATGTGAATTTGGAGGGAATACAATTCAATCCTTAACATCAACTCTATACACAATAGCACATTCCTTCCCACTGCATTTAAAGAGGCATCTGTTTACTCTGAGAGCAAATCCAAGAAGGGTCTTTCTAAGATTTTTTTCTTTCTGGTAGGTCGTACGTAGATCAGCACAGAACATTCTCTGACAATGTCATACAGGCGAGAGCTAGAGAAATACCGTGACCTGGATGAAGATGAAATCCTTGGAGCCCTAACAGAGGAAGAACTCAGGACCCTGGAAAATGAGCTGGATGAGCTGGACCCTGATGTGAGTAGGCACTGAATGGGGCTGTGTTATCACAGGTGCAAGGACAGTAACCGTCACCACCTGCGGGAGGGGCAGGTGCAGACTTCCTGAAGTACCACTTCCCCTGTATTTTTCAAATATCACAGTCCATTTCAAATATTACTTTCATCTAGAAACACCCTCACAGACATGCCCAGAATGTTTAGCTAAATGTCTGTGCACTCCCTGGCCCTGTCAAGTTGACAGACAGAATTAACCATCACAAGTCCACTCCTAGTCACCTTGGCACCCATACACATCTATTTAAACCATACCTATCTCTATAGAAAGTCAATCATAAGGTCATAATCTGCCTAACATGATACAGCCATCCTGGGTACAACCTGCCAGAAAAAGAGGTAAAGTCCTTGAGTGATGTTTACTTTTCTCCTCAATATCCCATAACTTAACTACTATGATGTAAAATTAACAATACTTAAACACCACAATATAAAATCAGTACATCTTATGTTACACGTTAAGAAAATAAGAGAGGGGAGAAAACAATTTAATACACACACACACACACACACACACACACACACACAAACACAGGCATGTTCATAATAAAATAAGGAGAAAATACTCATGACAATATTGTCCTCGTTTCTCGAACTGGTCACGTGGTCATAGGTGGCATTTATAACTACCTTCTTCCACTACGCATTCTGCACTCTCTGCCTTCAGCAAGCCCCTCAGCTGGTTGTGGTTCTTTGACTGGCAGGGTGACTCTAACCTTTGCTCCTGAAGGGCCTGGACCCTTAGTTGAGTTGTTACAGTTTTCCACTGACTTTCATCACAGGGCCTAGTAATACTAAGCAAGCCCTAAGGAGTCCCCTGTATTGCAGACATGCCTTACTCCACTGTGGAGCAGCAGTCTGATTTCCCTGTAGTAATCAGGACAAATCACCCCAGCCAGTACAGACACTCCCTTCTCCGCCTATTAATTCAGAGGCTTGGGGAGCCCAAAGTGGCCAGGTAACAGTCTTAACTTCCAATCCAGTGGAATCATTGTTGTGCCTCCCTTTAGAACTAAGACCTCTAGGTCAGCAGAGCATAATGTCACAGGAACAGGAAACAAAAATGTTGCCAGTGGGTCACCGGGGGTACCAGTGGTGATAGTGAGTGGTGCTGCTCCCATTTCCACCCTTAATTCCTGAACCCCTGAATCCTGGCCATGGGAGAAGCAGCACCATATAATGGACACTGATACAGAGCATGTACAGACTCCTAGGGACCCTTGCCCCAGCCTACAAGGTGTCACAACCTAACTGCATGGCAGCCGAGTCTGTGAGAGCCCACTCCATCGTTCTGTCAAACCAGCTGCTGTAGGACAGTGGGGACTATGTGTCATGGAATCAATTAACTGAGAAAGAAAGGCCTAGGAGAATCCCCTTCACTTGTTTGATGTTTTTATCACTGCATTTCATAGGTGGCACATGTAAGTGTTTCAATGCTCAGAATTCACCTTTGCAGTCAGATTACAGCATCACGAGACAGGAGGCTCTCTGGCCATGTCTGTGGTTTGACCAGCAACTGCAGAGCTGAGGGAGGGACTCCTAGGTGGCCTGCTAGACAGGGGCCTTCTTTCTCCCTCTGTATCCCAGGCACCCAGGTCAGTGCCCAGCACTGAGAAGGTGGAGAATGAATGTTACTGAATTAAGTGAATTTCCCATTTGATATATATTTAATTAAAAATGTGATATTTCATGTCTTTTTAAAAAACCTGTCACTGCTCAACTCTGGTTTAACAGTGATCCGTAAAGAAAAGAACACTACTCTGCCATCTCACTAGCCCTCGAGTAACCGCAGCTGGTGTGGAGGGGGTGGAGGTCAGCAGGAAAAGGCAGGACTAGAGGTTAGATGTCCCATCCACGTGACCCTGGGCCAGCTGCTGTCCTCCCTTAGGCCTCAGTGTCCCCATCCATGAAATGATGGAGTTGGTTGGTCCCATTCAGGGCTAAGCTTTCATAAGCTTTTAGTCTGGTCTTATCTCCAGATTTAATTAAATGTCCTCTTTCTAGAAAACCCAGAATCCTTGTCTGGTGGTCCTGGGTCCTAGGCCCCATGGAGTGACAGAGTCTTCCAGCAGCATGTCCTCATCTTGCTATTAACGACTCTCCAATCCTCCCAACCCCCTCACCCTCGCCCAGCCAGGAGGAAATGGTCCCCCAGGTGAGGCTGCCAGGGCTGATAAGAAGGCAGCTTTGGTTGGGGAGCCCTGCATCATCACTTTCCATTAGCCTGGGTTTCCGTGAAAACAAGTGATGTAGGCAAGAAATAATCAGCGTCCAGCGTTATTGCTATAAGGTTATTCTGTTCTAATTCTATCCTGGATCACTCTCATGTAGAATTGCAAAAACAGAGTTTTTAAAAGTGAGAACAAAAGGAGGATGTAGCTACTTTCCAGTCAATTCAGTAAACATGACTCGGCTACCCGCCAGGCACTGGGCCCTGCACCGCCAGCAGCAGGGGAGCCTGGCGGGGATTCTGCCTTTTGGGTCCTCAGTCCAGTGGGGAGCAGGCATAATAAACCATGTCCTAAACGGGAACAGACAGGGAGCTCAGGGAGAGGATTAATTCCTTCTAGTGGGAGGCTTCCCAGAGCAGGTGATATTGGAACTGGGCCCTGGATTTTTCTCAGTCAAGAATAAAAACAAAGAACTGCTGAGTGAAGGCCACAAGCAAAGGCTCATGCACAGAAAGTAACTGGTGACGAGGAATTTAGGTGTGGTTTCTGTGGAGGATTAGATAAGTGTGGAAGGGGGTTTGGACTAGATAATGGGGGTATGGTACAAGGCAGACTAAAGAGTTTGGACTTCTCTCAGCAGGCCCAGGGAGGCCCTAGGGGCAGAGGGCAGGTGGCCTGGAGGAGATGCTGGGGAGATGGGTGAGAGGTGGAAGGGGCTCTCATGGTGGTGGAAGAACTCTTTTCTGAAGACAAGGAAGGGCCCCTGCCCCTCGCCACAACCCTTCTGCCATCTTGCGGAATCTCTGGTCTTTGGGGCTGTTGGAGTTGCCCTGAGCCTCCGGGTGAGGATGAGTTCAGATTAGGCTGCGACTATAAACTGGGTAGTTGGGGTCAGAGCCAGGCCTGGGACCTGGGAGTGGGCAGAGACCAGATGCGGGAGCCCTTTCAGAACTGAGAGTAGAGCCCCTAAGGGCTGCTTGAGCCCCAGCTGGGAGCTCTGTTCTGCTTCTGAACTGCAAAGGGCTCCCACTCCTGATAACAGGGTATCTGGCCCCAGCAGCAATTCCCAGGGCTTCTGTGCTCTCACACAGCCGGCTCCCCTGAGCCTTCTCACAGGTGATTAACAGGAAGGCATGTGTGTGTCCCCTGGAGGGGTGGAGAAACCAGGGCCCAGAGAGCTGACTAACTTGCCCAACGTCACAGGACCCGTGTATGGAGACTCCAATTTCAAACAGGCTCCAAAGTGTGGCGCCTCCCCCTCTGGCAGGAGGAAGGTAAATGTGCACTCGAATTTGGGAGTAGGGTTGGGCAATCTGAGACCTGTGAGCCTCATACCACTGGTTTCAAAATGGACATTTTCAAAGACCTCTTTCTCTCTAAGTTCAAGGAAAAGAAGAGAGAAATCAAGAGAGGATAGGAGATACGGGAGGCCAGTGGGGTTTTTGTCTGAGTCTCACAATTGGCCCGTCACTGAGATGTCTCTGTTACCTGATTTGCAAGTCGGTATGGGGGTTTTGAAAAGATCTAGTAGGCCTCCCTTCTTTCTGAGAGCACAAACATTCCAGCTCAAGTTTCACCCACCCTGGGCCCGTGCTCTGAAAGCAAGCACAGGGAGAGGCCAAGGTATGCAGACCACGAGAGGCCTCCAAGCCGCTGGCTGGGAGGGGATGCAGAGACCAGCAGGTGTCCAGCCCTCCAACTTACAGAGCAGAGACTGAGCCCAGAGATGGAGAGGAACTTGCTGTGGCCACATGTCCAGACAGAACCAGACCAGGACCCAGCTCCACTGCCCTCTCTCTAATACTTTACACTTCTGTTTTAATTCTGGTTTAACAAGTGCTTATAGGGCACTTCCTATGTGCAGACACTGTCCTAGGCACTTTGAAAATAATTCATTCAACCATCATCGTAATCCTATGATGCAGGCACTGTTATCATCCCCATTTTACAGATAAGAAAACTGTGAGTTGAAGTAACTTGTCCAAGAAACTAAAAGAAGGCAGTGGAAGAGCCCTGAGCGGTTCTGAGAGTTCACATCTTAGCCATGCTGCTATAAGGGGTCTTCAAGAAGATAGTTTGAGCCGCAATGTGCTCTGGTTTTATAGTTGGAAGCAGAGGTTGCTGTAAACAAAATTATTCCCCTTTCTTCCTGGAAACAATCTGAGATGCGGAAGTACTGGTTCACCCCTGGCTCTGCTCCCAACTTAGGCACGTGCTTTTCCCTCTTTGGATCTCAGTTTCTCTACCTGCAAAGTGGACACAGTGGGCCTAAGTGCCCTCTGACACCACCTCCAACTCTAACCATCTCTGTATGAGCAATTCCTGGCAGTCTTGTGACCTGAATTCAACTAACAGGTAACATTTCAGGGGGTTCTGTTTTCAGCGATGCAGTTGTTAAGCCCCAGTGTCATGTGACAGAATAGAGTACTCGGAGTTGGAAAGCTGCTTTGTTTGCAGCAGGTGATTCCAAACTTGTGCACATTAAAAAAAAAAAAAAAGTCCCCGAAACTTTCTCTCTCTTAGTCCGCGGCCTGGAAAAACTCGAGCTTATCATGAGATTGTTGCACTTGGACTCCCACGGGAGAGGAATGCTCCATGTGCTAAAAGTATCTGCTGTTGACTGATTCCCCAAGAGGATCTGCCCTTTCTTGTCTTGCTGGAGTTAAGTAGACGCTGCTCTGAAGCTGAGCCAGCTCCTGGGTTCAGACTGCCTTTGTACCAGGCGATGGGGAAAATGGGCAATGTACAGCGACGTTTGAGAATGACAAGTCACACTGTGACTCGGGCAGGGTAGTGTACAAGTTCTTATAGCATCGGTAGATAGTTGACATTTACTGGGGTAAAGCCCTGTATGGGTTATCTCTTTTAGTCCTCCTAGAGGTTTGGTTATCAGCCCCATTTAAAAGATGGGGAAACCGAGGCTTAGAGAGATGAAGAAGTAAACTGCCCAGGATGCAACACGGGTGGTGCTGGGATTCCAGCCCAGACAGCCATGATCCAGTAGCCTGGGCTGTTAACTAATACCTTCTGTAAGCATGTGTGGGACCAGGCCTGGAAGGGACTCAGAAAACAGAGTGGGGAATTATCTGCAAATTGTTTTTTCTGATTCAGTTTCCTTTGAAGTTGTTATTTTCACCATAAAGACAAATCAGAAAAAACAAACAAACAAGAAAGAAACCACCAACACAAAGAATTTAACTCTAAATGTTACTCATTAATGAGGCTTTGGGGAAAAGGAATAATATTTTTTAGTGTCTTGGTAAAAGGATCGAAATATTTGCAGGAGAGAAAATGGTAGAGATAATCCCAAACTTATAAAGAAATTGGGTCCTACGTGTTGATTTTGCAGTCTGCTGTTGGGAATCTGTGACACATTATAACATCACAGAAACAACAATTGAAAACAACAGGCCCCCTACAAGGCCTGAAATTAATAATAATAATAATAATAATAATAATAATAATAATAATAATAATAATAATAATAATAATAATAATAATAATAATTTTAAAAGTACAACTATTTTCTCTTGAGGTCTTTTTACATGCCAGGTGCTGTGCTGTGTTTTATGGGGATCATCTCATAAAATCTCCATGAGGATCCTATGAGATTGATCCTCACAGGTTGGCATTAAAACCACTCTAAGAAGTGGATGCCCAGAATCACACAGCTAGTAGGTGATAGACTGAATTCAGGCAGACCTGCCTTCCTCAGCCCATAATGTGTCAAGAGTTCTGAGAACAAGGGACCGTGAACTGCAGGGAGAAATAATGGAGGAGAAAACCTGGAACTAGAGAATCTCAGTCAGAGGGACATTTAGAGACAATCCAGCCCCCGCCCCACCCCCACACATACAGACACAGTGCAGGTAAAGGACCCTGATTTACAGGGTCCCTCCTGCACACATCATTCACCCCGAGTTTTATGTGTTTCATTGAATCCTCATACCAACTCTTTGAGGTAATCACCACTTGAGTAATGAAAAATCAAAACAACAACAATAAAAATCCTGAAGCCCAGAGAAGGGAAAGGACTTATTTAAAGTCATATAGCAAGTCAGCCACAGCACCAGGACAAAATCCTGGGACTTCCTGTCACACTATATGGCTTCCCACCAGACTCCACAAAATCATAAAATCCTCCCTCCTTCTGCCCCAAATCACATACATAAGCCTGAGGATGCTCTTGTCCATGCAGGATGCAGCCATGTTTGGTCCACAAGGCCATGGTTCTCCCTTTTAACACAAACCGGCAGATTCACAAGCCCAGGACAGAAGTAAACAGTTGAAATGGAAAGAAATAAATCTGCTCTAAAAATAGGCACACATCCTTAGAAACACTGCCGGCCATGCACAGAGCCAAGGATGGGCCTGGCGGGGTGAGGGCGAGTGAGGCCAGGTGTCAGAGTGTCCCCATCCCACCCTCTGTCTTCTGGCCCCATGACCACCTCCCCCAGCACTCTGTCTACCCCACAGCCTCGCCCCCCGACCAGCCTCCAGCCTCCCCAGAATGGCCTCCTCCCTGCCTCTGCTGCTGGGGGACCTCTTGGAGTCCTTTATTCTCAAGTCAGAATCCTCCCATTATTCAAGGCCCAATCTCCCCACCCTTCCCTTGGGAAGCCTTCCTGACCCTCTCCCTCCAGGCCCCCAGCACAGCGGCTTCCCCACTGAAGACACTGAGCAGTTTCCTTTTTGATTTTGACATTTTTAATAGGAAATAGTAAAACATATAGTAGAGTACAGAATGTACCTATGTTCCTTGTATCCAATTTTAACAAATGTAAAAATGTTGCCTTATTTGATTCAGATCACTCTTAAAAAGAAAAAAAAAATCACCATAGATAAAGTTTTAGCCCTGCCTTCCCACCTCCCCGGCTTCTTCCCCATCTCTCCCACTCTAGTTGACTCTTTCTACTTGACAGGCAGCAACCAAGCACCCACCTCAAGTAGGTAGTTTAATGAAGGAAGGAAGATGGGCCAGTTTTCTGAAGGCACATGGCCATCATGGGTCATCTTTTACTTTTCCTCTCTTGAAAGAGATATGGACATGAGAAAGTTTTCACTTACCACTTCATCTTCCAGGAAGAAACAACAGAGCCAATGATACATGTTAACCCTAACCCAACAGAGCCAATGATAACAAGTTTCCTGGTATCTTTGTCAGAGACAATAGGGAGTGGTGGGGACTGAGGCAAACGAGAGAGTTTGTGTTTGACTAAGGGGCACTTGCTGTTCTCTCCATCAATTGTTCCCAATATTGCCAGATCATCTAATTTTTCAAGAGATGCTGGAAATCTGCATTTCTATATGCAACTTTCCTATTTGAAACTCTCAGCAACTCATTTAAATATACAGGCAAAACCAACCAAGTTTTGGCATTTGATTGGACTATAGACCTTCCAGTTTCCAATTCTGGCAATGTTCATACAACAGATTTTTGGATGGATGGATAGATAAATAGATAGATGAAAAGCACCTAGCCCAATACCTAACACATAATAGGTGCTTAATAAATGTTTGTTGAACCTGAATATATGATTTGCCTGCTATAATCTAAGGGTCTTGAAATTTGAAGCCACATTGTACCACCACATATATAGGGCAGCCTAGTACAGTTGTGCAAGCAGTGCACTGCACAACTGTGGAAGCCACTATTCACATAAACCAGAGCACAAATAATGCCCTTGGAGTTGTGCAGTACTCAAATTGCACAACCAGATACAGTTACCCTGACAGAATCTCCCCATAATGCAGTGTCTGTTCAGTTGAATAGAAGTGAACAATTATGCCTTATGGTAAAAAAAAAAACTGACTCTTGTAATCTGTTTCTAATAAGGAGTTCAAGCCTTTATTCCAAGGTTTCAAGCTAAAAGGGCTTTTGGCCATTTTACAGAAAGGGAATTCAAAGTCAAAGAGCACCAGTACTCTGTTTGTGGCCTCAGAGCCCTGGGATGAGAACCCAGGTTACCAGTTAGGATGCAGTTTGTGCTATAAGTAACAGAGACTCAAACTAACATGATTTAAGGAGTGGTTTATTCATCTCTCAAGTGAAAGCTCAGAGGTGGGCAGTCCAGGGCTGGTATGGAGCTTAGCTCCCCCAGATCCCCAGAGTTCCAGGTTCCATTTAGCTCATCTTTCTACCATCACTAAGGTGTAGCCCCCATTCTCATGGTCTAAGGTGGTGGCCATGATAGGTGCATTCCAGGCATTGGAGGAAAGGGGCAAAAAGAAATGGAGAAAAGCTATTATTCAAGTACCTTTGAAGGAAGATTACTGGAAATTGCCACTGGACACTTCTTATATCATGACTCAACCTAGCTGCAAGGGAGCCTGGGAAATGTAGTCTTTAATCCAAGTGGCCATGTGCTCAGCTAAGAGTGGAGTGCTTTTATTACCAGACAAGGGAGATATGATATTGGGGACAATTTGAAGTCTGTCACTGTGGGCTTGCCAGTTTGATAGCCTGATGTTCTGCGCCACTGAAAGCTCCAAGGAGGAGTGAAAGGAGTTGATAGGAATTTAACTAAATCCAAATCCCCAAAGAAAATATTACAAATATCTTGCCCTCTAGCTTGGCATTTCCCAACACCTCCATCTGTGAACTTTGGTCCCATCATGGGCACCTCCATCTAGCACCCTTCATAACTTGTTCCCTTCCCCGAACTTTCTTGGGGCAGCAGTTGGGTTGCCCAGCAAACAGCTCAGGGCAGCAAGTGTGATGCTGACCTGAAAGGTGTTCAGGAAATACTATCTTTTCCCAGCTGGAGCATCTATGCTGTGTGATTCTGGACAATTCAGAACACATTTTCTTAGTGTGCACTGCTTGGTGCTGGGGATTCAGAGAATACTAGTATACATCCGAGCTGGCCTTTGAGAGGCATTCAGTCTCCTTGGGCGGGGGATATGGCATAAATGCTCCAGGACAAATTAGGATGGGCATTACATAAGAACTGGCAGGATGCCTCAGGGAGTTTGGCAAGAGAATCTCCAGATCAGTGAGGGGAGCACTGCAAAGGCTGGACAGGGTGCCCAAAGAAAGGGCTTTGAAGGATGACCACCAGGGAGGAGGAGGGATGGAATTCCAGGCACAGGGCACAGCCTGAGCCATGCCCTGGCAGAGTGAGAGTGTGGGGCGCGGCTGCGGAATGTGGAGCAGCCTGGAGTGGCTGGAGCAAGGAATACTTAAAAGACGAGAAGATCGGGGGTAGGTTGAGGTCAAATCATGAAAAGCTCTCCATGCCTGGCTGATGAGTTTGGTCGTGATTCTGTAGGTTAGTGGAGGTGCTGGGCATTTGTGTGTCGGGAAGTGACCCGGTCATATTCACAAGTTGGTACGGTCTGTCTGGCTGATGGAAGGGGAAAGGGGTGAAGATGGAGAGGCCTGAGGCAGGGAGACCAGCCCAAGGCTAGTCTGATGGTCCCAGCAAGAGACACCACGGCTTAAACAAGGCCGGTGCCCATAGGATGAAGAAGGCATTCAGCTGGGATGGAAAGTTTTTGGTGGCTTGGAAGGAAAGAGTCTCAGGCTCTGAGTCCAGCGTCTGACCTCAGCAAGGCCGTTCCACTCCCTGGCCCTCGGCTGCTCCCAACAGCTGATAAAGAGCTTGTGCCACATGGTCCGCCCTCTTCTCAGGTGTTGTGTGTGGTTTAGCCACAGAACAGAAACCCAGGACTCCTGGAGCCCAGACCAAGGGGACATATTTTGCATTCCCTTCTTCTTAGACATAGCTGATTTATTGGAGAAAAATGGATAAAATTGCTTTTTTTTTTCTTGTCACTGTGAAGAATCAGGTTAAAGGACACTGTACATATGATAAGCCACCAGTCTGAAGACAGTCATACTGATCCTTGAGATGCTAATTATACACCATGTCATCTAAGCTCAGGCTTCCTGGCTGTGTGACTTACAAGCTGTGTGACTTTGGGCAAGTGACTACAGTTTCCTCCGCCTGTTTCCCCAACTGAAAATGAAAGATTTGGCCTGGTGGCTCTCTCAGGGCTTTGCAGCTCTGGGCTGCCCAGGGTCTAGGGTCTTTTTAATACATTGTGAGTATGTGTGTGTGTGTGTGTGTGTGTGCGCGCGCGCACGTGTGTACGTGCACATATATGTTGCCTGTGTGTGCACGTGTTGTGCATGTGTGCACTGCTAACCCAGCCCACCATAGTTCTAGCCGGGATGGCTTCTCACGTAGCCCCAACTATCTATAGCAGTGATAATTGTGCAGATACTTAATATTTGGCCTTACTGCACCTGTTTGCAGGGTGTTAGAGCTCCTAACAGCACAGCTGAGGATCTGTCAAAGTTTCCATTGTCCTTTGGGCAGCTGGACTCCAGACCCTGGGTAAGAAAATTAGACTAAGATGTTAACTTGTCAAGCTGCACATCCATTGTTTTAATTTTACAACATTTAAAAGGAAGTCACCATTTTAAAAAACCACAACTAGGGAAGTACAGAAAGAGACTGCCTAGTTTTCCACCCCCATGATTATTTCCAAGAATGTATTAAACTCCTAATTTGTTTTAAAAAATTTTTAAAAACCTCTAAATTAAAAAACCCATGTATATACCTCTTTCTTCCTCTAGTCCAGAGCCTGAAATGGGCAAGACATCCAGTAAATATTTGTGGAATAAATGCATGAATACCTTGACTTTCTCTACCTGGAATTTTAGGATATGATTTATGATAGGAATGATAATAGATTTGATGATAGGAACCTCAGATCAGAGGTGGCAGCATGGCCTGCAAATGTGTTTTATTTGGCCTGAATATTGTTTTTAAAATATTTGGATCATGGGTCAATATTTAAAAATTAAGAAATTTCACATAAAGATGAGCAGATTACACCACCCACATTCTTAGACAGCAGTAATTAGCTGGAGCTGGGGAGTGTGGGGGCATTGAAAGAAAGCTCCAGTGTGCCACAGTCCTCCCCAGTCCCAGGAGAGTAACAGCTATAATTTTATATTTAGGGTAAGATCAGAGAGTGTCTGGAAATTCCTCTTCCTTATAACCAACACTAACTTTCCCGTCGGGAGAGAATAATGAGATCACCCAGGCATCAGTCACTGCCCTCCTCACACAAGTAAGTTTCTAGTTGTAAGTAAGGACCCCAAGGCCTGCTCTGAGTTCTTTATACCAAAGCTGTCTCCCAAAGCAAATCTCACCCCTAAACCACTGATCTTTGGATTGAAGATGTACTTGTGATGTGTGCATGTCAATACAGATTCCTCGTATGCAGAACCGATAGCTGTCCTGGAGGAGCCAGACTGATGCTTCCTTTTGAACAGCTATAAAGAGACCATGTGCCCAATAAATTTCCCCCTGCAGACATTAAGATTAGGAGAATGAGACTTAAGTACCTTAAAGGGTAGATGATTCCAGTTACCTGCAGGAACCATGGAAGTGCACAACCTTCTCAGGCAATGTAGAGGCTAGTTACCGACTATCTTTGCTATTCTATAAAGGGGAGCCCTCTTTAGGATCTTGATTAACCTTAGAGGCTAAAACAATACGTTGTTTTCTAGACATGCTGTAATTGATTTTTCTCTCATTTTACTCCATTTCCCCCATTTACCTTCCATCTCCCTGGTTTCTCCAAATTAGAGAGCCCATGGTGGGTTCCTGACCCTCTGTGTTAGACACTTCCTGGACACTCCATGGACGTTTGTTGACTGAATAAGAAATAAAGAAATGAAAGATACATTTCTACATGTACATGTTCAACAAATACTCTCCTGGTCAAAGCTGACAACAAAATAGTTGTGGGAACATTTTTTTTCACTACTTAGATAGCCTGGGTCTCAAAGTCAGTTTCAGGTTCTAATAGTCCTATGAGAGATCCAAGGCAGTATTTTCTTACCCATTTAATTCCTCTGTGACTAACTGACATTATACAGCACCTCACTCTGTAAAACAGGACATCATTTTAAACCTGGCCAGCTCTCGCCTGGCCAATCTCAGTATCAGCTTTGGCCACTGGCACATGAAGAGCCCCTGTCCTTGGCATTGCATTAGCTATTTTTTTATCATTTTCCCTAGATAACCTAGTCCATTTTTAATAACATTTTTTGAGATATAACTCACATACCATAAAATCCATCCATTTAAAGTGTACAGTTCAGGGGGAGGGTATAGCACAGTGGTAGAATGCATGCTTAGCATGCACAAGGTCCTGGGTTCAATCCCCAGTACCTCTATTAAAAATAAATAAATAAACCCAATTACCTCTCACCCCCAAAAATAAACAAAAATAAATAAAGTGTACAATTCATTTTTTTAGTATATTCACAGAGTTATACAACAGTCACCATCATCAATTTTAGAGAATTTTCATCACCTAAAAGAAACCTGTGCCCATTAGCAGTCACTCCCTGTTTCTCACCATCCTCAGCTCTGAGCAACCATTAAGCTACTTTCTGTCTCTATAGATTTGACCATTCTGGACATTTCATGTAAATGGAATGAGACAGTGTGCAGTCCTTTGTTACTGGCTTCTTTCTCTTGGCATGATGTTTTCAAGGTTTCATCTGTGATGTAGCCTGCATCAGTACTTCATTCCTTTTTATTGTCAGATAGTATTCCGTTGTGTGGATATACCACATTTTATTTATCCATTCATCATCTGACGGACATTTGAGTTGTTTCCACTTTTTTGGTATTGTGACTAACACACCTATGAACGTTCATGTAATAGTTTTTGGGTGAGCATATTATTTTATTTCTCTTGGATATAGACCTAGGAATGGAACTGCTATATCATATGATAACTCTATTTTTAATCTTCTGAGAAGCCACCAGACTGTTTTCCAGAGGGGCTACACCATTTTACATTGCCATCAGAAGTGTACGGGTGTTTCAATTTCTCCACATTCTGGCCACCACTTGTTTTTAATCTGTCTTTTTTATTATAGCCATTCTAATGGGTGTGAAATCATATCTCATTCTGGGCTTGATTTGTGTCTCCCTGATGGTTAATGATGTCAAGCATCTTTTCATGTGCTACCTAGCCATTTTTATACCTTCTTTGGAGAAATATCTATTCAGATCCATTGCCCACTTTTTAAATTCTGTTATTTGTCTTATATTTTGAGTTTAAGAGATCTTTATGTATTCTACATACTAGAGCTGTCTCAGAAATATGATTTTCAAAAACTTTTTCCCGATCTGTGGGTTGTTTTTTTACTTTCCTGATAGTATCCTTTGAAGCACAAACATTTTCAACTTTGATGATGTCCAATTTATTTTTTCTTTTGTTGCTTATTGTTTTAGTATCATATCTAAGAAACCATTGCTTAATCCAGGTCACAGAGATTTATGCCTGTGTTTTCTTCTAAAAGTTTTATAGTTTCAGCTCTTACATTTGGGTCTTTGATTTATCTTGAGTTAATTTTTGTATACCATGTGAGTTCATATGCTGTTTTTGAAAACAAGTTAAAATGATAAATAATCATGAGTTTAAAAATATGCAACTATCTTTGGTTTTACTTGGAAATCATCTTATATTTCACTAAACATACCACTTAATGGAATGAAAATAAACTAGCGAGGCTAATATTTTCAATATTTACTTTAAAAATCCAATAAGCTGAGAATTGTTAGAAAAGGCCTTTGATGTTTTTGCCTTTTAAAAAAATCAACTGCTTTCAATGAAGATAAATGAAACTGTGTTTTAACATGCTACATAAGTAATATTTTGAAGATACATTAAAAAAAAGTTTTATTCCCCTATTATCATGATATGGGCTTCAGTTTAACACAATAGTTCTCAATCAGGGATGATTTTGCCCCCCCAGGGGACGTCTGGATGTTTGGAGACATTTTGGCTGTGACAACTTGGAGAGGGGTTGCTCCTGGCATCCATTAGGTAGAAGACAGAGATGCTGCTAAACAGCCAAGAGTGCATAAAATAGCCCCCACGACAAGGAATCATCCAGCCCAAATGTTTCTTGTGGCAAGATTGAAAAACCCTACTTTCCCCCTCTGGTTTATTAAGATATAATTCACAAACAGCACTGAATAGGTTTAAGGTGTACAGCATAATGATTTGACTTACATGTATTGTGAAATAATTAACGATAAGTTTAGTGAACATCCATCATCTCATATAGATATAAAAAAAAACCAAAAAGAAAAAAAAATGTGAAAATCAGTGGCCTCTATCAGATATATTCAAAAGGAGATGTGAGTTTGCAAACCCTTTTCCCCTCAGTAACAACCTTGTGGGTTTCTCCCAACACAACGTTGAGCCTTTTGGAGGCCAGAATGTACCCCAGCACCTCACTGCCATCCAAATCCTTTACAGTGACAAAAATCTGATGCCTTGTGGGCATCATTGGGAAAACAGTTGCTTTCCATTCTTAATTCATTTTATGTGTGTGTGTGTGTTCATTTTTTGAATTTTAAGATATATTTAGATAATACAGCCCCCGTTCAACATACATATTTGGGTAACTGATCTCCTGTTAAAAGGGATTTTATCTGATTATAGAATAAGAGCAACAGTGGTCAGTAATAATTTGTGAGTGATCACCGTGTCGGGCACTGTGCCGAGCATTATCGAATTTAATTTTCTCAATTCTGAGAGAGGGACAGGAATTATTCACATTTTACAGCTGTAGAAATGAAGGAACAGTGAGATTAGGTGACTTGATCGTGTAGTTGGTGACCTCATTACTCTAAGTCAGGGCTTAAGCCTGGTGTGGGGTCAGCTGTGAGGTGCTGGCACGTCACAAAGAATTTGATGACTCATTATGGGTAATCACAGATGGACGTTTGTGGGCCAGTTAGGCTGTTCCCTCACTCAGTTGAGCTACAGTAAATGTACTTACACTGAGTGGACACACACAAATAGCCACAGGAAATCCCGGCTCACCTGGGACATGCCCACAAGCATGGCTTATCTGTGGACCCTTGTTCATCCTTCATGTCACAGTGGGCAGGTCTGAGGACTGCTGCTTCAGGAAAATGGGGACATCTGGGGCACCACTTATGTTCTCAGCTCCCACCCTTAAATCAGTCAAGGCTTGATTTCCTACCTACTGGCTGTCCTCTCATAATTCGCTCTAGCTCCCAAATGTCCCTCCTGACTTGTGGCCTAAATCCATTTGCATGGACACCCGCACCACTCACTCTCTGAGCCCCTGATCTCTGTACAGGGCCCTGCTCACCTCAGCTCTCCCAGCGCCGGGCTCACACTCCTGTCACCTGATCTTGCACCCACTGCTGTGGTTGGAACAGCACTGTGGTGTTGAACAGAGGTAAAATCTCTTGTACAAAAAATCATACTGCAGCTGAACAGTAGTATTTCCCTCCCAAGCTTTATCCCTCCACGTGCCAGGCACAGAGCTCTCTTCACATACCTGACAGCATTCCCCCCTCAGAGGGGGCTTTTAGGAAAGGATTTGGAGTGCAAATGAGTGAAGATATGCATTTGCTGATACCAAGATTGGAGATGTAATGGCCCTCCAATGTTGCCAGTTTAGGAGTGCAGCAAGAAGTGAGGTGAGACTCTGCCCACATCAGCCTTCCCAGTATCCTCCGTGACTTCCCTGAATGACAAGGGGTGAGGAGGGAGCAATGATCAGACTTGAAGATTGTCCCCGTCCCCCTAATCTGAAGAAAGACCCTGGTTTTTGTTCTAGATTTGGGCAAGTCTTAGAAGTATACTTCTGGTTTTTTTAATTGAAGTATAGTTGATTTACAATGTTGTGTTAGTTTCTGCTGTAGAGCACAGTGATTCAGTTATAAATATATTTAATGTCCTTTTTCATTATAAGTTATTACAAGATACTGTAGTTCCCTGTGCTATACAGTAGCACCTTGTTGTTTACCTATTTTATATATAATAGTTTGCATCTACTAATCCCAAATTCCTAATTTGTCCCTCCCTCCCAGAAGTATACTTCTTTTCAAGAGATGCAGGACACAACAAATTCTCTATAGCATCTTTATAGTTTGGTCCCTATGATGTGTTTTTGTCATATAGCTTTTAGAGAGTACCTGGGAAAATTGTTAGAACTCTTCACTGAAGCTAATATTTACTTGGGGAAAAAGCCATACTTTAAAGAGCCAATTCATGTGTGTCTTTTGCCTCCATCTCAGAAGTAGGAAGGGTTTAAGTCCACTTGGACCAGGTGTACCTTCATTATTGTGCTATAAATTGTGACCTATTTATTATGCTATGGTACATTACAAAATTTTATCACTTGAATAAAGTCTCAGCTTCCTTTTGAAGGGAGCATGTGTGCACTAGACGATCTCTCAGCCTGCTTGCAACCGTGAACTTCTTTGAACCTCTACAACACTGAGGGCTGAGTGAAAGTGGAGCCCATGTGATTCAAATCCACCCTGATTAGGAATCCGCTTTAGTAGTGAGCCCACACCTAGAAGCCTGCTCATGTTTGAAGAAGAGAACACAGTGATTGGTTGGTGCTATCTTTCTTGAGAGACCCATCTCCAGGGGCAACGGTCAAAATATTTAACAGGCAGCATGAACACGACAGTCAGGAGGGTAGACAGCAGCTGTAGGGCCGTCCAGGGCTGCAGCCTGAGCATGCCTGGCCCTTCTCGCAGTCCTGCCCAGCTTTCCCTGCTTGTTTTGGGGGTCTGCCTCTTCCTGCCTGATTCTTCACCCTGGGCCCTAACTCAACCCCCTTGGGCTGCTTCTTTCCCCAAACACTTTATAGACAATGGCTGTAAATACCCTCCTGCATCCAAACACTAACTTAATCATATTTCTCACTCAGCATATGCTCTTGGGTGCCCGCCGTCTATGCTCAGCCCCTGGTCAGTTGACCCCTCACCCCCTTGCCTTTAAAAACATTAGAAGCTGGGAAGCAGGGATGGTTAAGAGACCTAGGCCCTAGCCTTGCTCTGCCCCATCTGCCTGTGACCTTGGGCAAATCCCTGCCCCTCCGGGTTGTTGGTTTCCTTACATGTAAATGAGCAACTTGGACTGATTCACGAGCTCTGAGCTCCGAGCTCCCCGTTGTTCAGTGAAGAGTTTCTGGAGAAATACGAATCTTCAGCAGCTGACTGCTTTCTTTCTCTCTTTCTCTCTCTCTGTGTCACCGGTCCCCCAACCGCCACTGTAGAATGCACTGCTGCCTGCTGGCCTGAGGCAGAAGGATCAGACCACCAAGGCGCCCACGGGCCCCTTTAAAAGGGAGGAACTCTTGGATCACTTGGAAAAGCAAGCAAAGGAGTTTAAAGACCGAGAAGATCTGGTCCCCTACACAGGGGAGAAGCGAGGTACTGAACAATATTATGCTTTTGAATACATCATTCCCTGTGCACTGTTGAGTGCCAGCTGGATGCCAGGCCCTGAGTTGGGCCCGATGTGACTGGGCCTCCTTGCCCTCATCCCTGCTGGGTCCAAAGTCACAAACGCAACTCCAAAAGCATCGAGGCAGGAGGTCAGCATGGTGAAGTTTGGGGGTAAAGCAGACTAGCAACACTCCCCTACATCCCCTTTGACTAGGGTGTCTCTTTTATTTTTCATACAAACCTAGATACTGTTGAAAGAAGGAACTATTAAAATGATTTCAGGACATGAGGCGCAAACAAGGCCTGTCCCATCCAAACCAGGAACAGAAGACGCCCTGTCCCTACCCTGACTATCCCTGCTCTTTCCCCAAAATTCCTCTGTCTAGCAGCTGCAGCTTCCCTTCCTTCATCTGTCCCTACAAGATCTCTACTCCAGCCTAAGGCCGGCCATCTAGAAGGCTTCAGGGAGCAGAGAGGCACTCCAACTGTCCAGCCCCTGC
This sequence comes from Camelus bactrianus, assembly GCF_048773025.1. NCBI lineage: Eukaryota > Metazoa > Chordata > Mammalia > Artiodactyla > Camelidae > Camelus > Camelus bactrianus. The sequence continues at coordinate 48,054,377 of NC_133542.1, forward strand.
TGGACTTCCCTCGTGCTCCAAACCATTCTCCAGTCCTCCTGTATCATGCTTGCCAGCACTCCCTGGGCTGCTGCCCCCCAGGCTTCTTTCTGTTTCCCAAACACTCCAAGCTCTTTCCCACCCCAGACCTTTGCACGTACACCCTCTGCCTGGAATGCTGGTCCTACTGTCAGTTCCATGCTGTCTTCAGGGCTGGCCCTCCCTCCTCTGTAAGAGGCTTCATGGTTAGAAACACAGCCTGGAGCTGGATCTCCTTTGGCCATGGTCTTGGCACTGCCACTTACTAGCTGTGTGAACTTGAGTATATTTTTAAGCCTGCTGTGCCTCCATTTCCTTGTCTGTAAAATGAGCTGATGAAAAGAATATTACCAGCCTCCCAAGATTTTTATGAGGTTGTTCTATATATGTTAAGATACATGTAAAGCACTTACAATGGCTCCTGGCCCATCGTGAAGGCTCTGTCAGTATTAGCTATTATTACCCTTCCGGTCTCACCTGTACCGTCGTCTCCTATCTCAGGAAAGCCTTTCCTGTCTACACTGTTTAGGATATGCCATCCCTTCAACTCCCCCTTGGTTATTCTCCGTCTCCGGATCCTGGGTGTGTCCTTCAGAGCAATTCTTGTTTTATTATTATCTCTTTATGTACATTGGCCTGAAAGCGCCATGAGGCAGGGACTCAGCTGTTTTTGCTTATACAGAACCCCCGGTGCCCAGCACAGGGCCTGGGATACAGTGGGGTTCAGTAGAGAGTCGTTGAGTGAATGAGTGAGTTCAAATTACATCAATGCACAATGGAGCTTGTGAGCGCCTTCCTTAGAGCATGAGCTCCGTGAGTACGAGCATCACATCTGTCTTGTTCGCGGTTCTGTCCTCGCACCTAACAAACCCTAGCATGTAGTAGGCTCCCAATAAGTGTTTGTTGAATGAAAGCATTTGTTCTAATCAGTTAATTAATTGGGCAGTTAATTGCTTGTTTTCAGCCTCTTCCAGTCTCCTCACCCTCAAGAATGTCAGCGTGATGAGCCAAGGGTCCGTGTCTGTGGCTTTTATCTCTGCATCCCTGTTGTATTAGCACAATGTGCTGCACAGGGTAGCACTTTGATAAATAATAAAATGACAGAGCCAGCAGGAGTGAGCATTGTAGGGAGGACTTTAGGCCATCCCAACGCCTGGAACTGGAGCTCAGTCTAGATTTTGTCAAAAACTTGGAAGGTCAGGGAAGCCCGAGAGACATCTGGATTATAGAGCTTTGGAGGAACTGCGTGGTCTGAGGCATCCTGGAGCAGGTGGCAGGGGAAGGGAACCTTGACCATCAGGGCTGGGTGTGCCTGGCTGAGAGTGTTAGCACAAGATGGTTTTAAGCAAGGTTCTTGTTCCATGAGGTATGATTTCTGAGCAGCAGATAAAGATAATAAAATGTCTGGATTTCAGGGAGCCTTAAAACTCCCATTATCCCACCTGCACATTTGAAAACTGGGGAAACCAAGGCTGTGAGAGAGACAGCAGCAGGCCTGGGTGGACAGTGGTGAGTCATGACTGGCATCCCTCATGTACCCATCCCCCTCCCAGGGGATGAGCTGGAGATGGGGGATGGGGAAGGGAATCTGGGCAGTACACAAACCAATCCTGCTGCCTCTTCCCGGAATGCTGCCCTGGACTGGAGCCGGGAAAAGCTTTCCAGACTCCCAAAGCCTGACTGCCTTCGTGAAAAACCAGGCTGGCCTAAGGAGGGTAGCTAGAATTTATTCTATTTTCGTAAGAGAAGCCTAAAAGATTTATCATTATCGTCATCATCACCACCACCAGCATCATCATCATAAAGTATTTACGTGATGACTTTTGGAGTCCATATATATTGAATGAATGTGGGTCTCAACAGAGAGTGTGGAGAAGGAGAACTTCCAGCTCTAACAGGCAGATTCCGGGCCATTCAGTCCAGCCCTACAGAGCACTTACCCCATGCTGGGCCGAGAGCTATCCTCAGCTGAGGGGAAATAGCAGTCCAGTCACCGCAAGTCTCAGCAGGATGTGGTAGGAGCCATAAACTGGTGCAAAGTCCTGAGGAATTTGGACTTTCACTCACTCTCATTCAAGTGAGGGGATCAGAATAAAGCTCCATGCAGGATATTTTCATTATGCAGATTTGGCTGCATGTGCTAGGGGGAAAAGTAAAACAAAATAAGGAAGACTTAAGATGGAAATTTAGTTTTCTTTCACTTAGAAGAGCTGCAGAGATAGGCATTCCAGGGCTGGTAAGACATATTCCTTGGCATTAGGAATCAGTAACCTTTCCAGTTTTTCATTCTGCCATCCTTGCAATATATCCTTGCCTCATGGTTCATCTAGCTGCTGAAGCTCCAGTCATCACACCCACATCCTGACTAGAGATGAAGGAAGGGAAGAAGTCTGAGTCCCTCTTGTAGTGTCTTAGAGTCACCACCCTCATGGAGATACCTGCTGTAGGGGTATAATAAACCACAGGTCTCTTAAATATTTACTGAATGTTCATCCTATTAGTCACTGCCTCATTTTCACAGTTCATTTTCTTTTTAGCCATTTTGTTTTGCCCTTTTCCAGATCCCCTCTGGTGAAGGTTATGTTACATTTTTCCCCAGATGACTTTGTTGTCTGTTTTGCTTGTATAGGTAATTGATCTTTGCTGTAAACAATTCAAATAATAAAACAAAGTAATTCAAAGTAATTCCCTCTGCTGAGAGATAGGCACTGATCCCATTTTAGTGAATATTCTTCTGGGCATTTCTCTTTGCACTTCCCACCCCTCCCCACCTCTGGTCCAGGTCACCATCACCTCACCTGGACTTTTGCCAGAGCCTCTTCACCATATCCTGGCTTCCATCCTCACCCCACATCAAGCTATTCTCATCAGCAGCCAAAGTGAGCAAGTTTTTTTTTTTTTCAGTTGAAGTAAAATTCTCATAACATAAAATTAACTCTTTTAAAGTGAACAATTCAGTGGCATTTAGTATATTGTTGTGCAATTGCCATCTCTATCTAGATCCAAAACATTCTCATCACTCTGAAATAAAACCCTGTACTCAGTTAACCATTACTCCCCATGCCCCTGCTGGCAGCCACCAATCTGTTTCTATGGACTCACCTATTCTGAATATCTCCCATAAATTAAATCATATAATATGTGACTTTGTGTGTCTGACTTCTTTCACTTAGAATATTGTTTTCAAGACACATTCATTCCCTTTTGTTACCAAATAATATTCAAATTCGTCAGTTGATGAACATTTTGTTTGTTTCCACTTTGGGTCTATTGTGATTAATGCTGTAGTGAACATTTCTGTACGAGTATTTGTTTGACTACTTGTTTTCAATTCTTTTGGGTATATACTGAGAAGTGGAATTGCTGGATCATACGATAATTCTACATTTAATTTTTTGAAGAATTGCCAAACTGTTTTCCAAAGCAGCTGCATCATTTTACCTTCCTACCAGCAATACGTGAGGGCTCCAATTTCTCCAAATCCTTACCAACACTTGTTCTTTTCCATTTTGGTTTTAGGGTTTTGATTTATAGCCATTATCATGGTTGTAAAGTGGTATCTCATTGTGGTTTTGATTTGCATTATCCTAATGACCAATGATGTTGAGTATCTTGTTGGCCATATGTACAATTGACCCTCTATATCCACAGGTTCCGTATCCACAGATTCAACCAATGGTGGATCAAAACTACTTGAAAAAAGTTCAAGAAAAATTTAAAAAGTAAAACTTGAATTTACGACACACTGGCAAGTACTTACATAGCATTTACATTGTATTAGGCATTATAAGTTATCTAGAGATGATTGAAAGTATACAGGAGGATGTACGTAGGGTATATGCAAATACTATGCCATTTTATATGAGGCTTGAGCATCCAATCCCCTTTGGACACCAGGAGGCAATTGTATATCCTCTTTAGAGAAATGTCAGTTAAGTCCTTCACCCATTTTTAAATTGGATGGTTTTTCTTTCCGTTATTGAGTTGTAAAAGTTCTCTATATAGTCTAGATACTAGACCCTATCAGATGTATCATTGGTGACTCTTTTCTCTTCTGTATGTTGTCTTTACACTTTCTCGATAATGTCCCCTGATACACAAAAGTTGTAAATTTTGATGAAGTTCAATTGGTCTATTTTTCTTTCATTGCTTACTTTTTTTGTTGTCATATCTGGAATATGTTGCCAAATCTAAGGTCATAAAGATTTATGCTTGTGTTTTCTTCTCAGAATTTTATAGTTTTAGCTATTTATATTTAAGTCATTGATCCATTTCCAGTTTGCTTTTGTTTATGGTGTAAGATCAGGATCCAACTTCATCTTTTTGCATGTGCATATCCAGTTGTCTCAGCACCATTTCTTGAAAAAACTATTCTTTCCCCCATTCAGTGGACTTGGCACCCTTGTCAAATTTATTTCAGGACCCTTAATTTTATCCCCTTGAGATAAAAGGTGATAGGCCTATCCTTATGTTAGTGCCACACCATTTAACTTTGCAGTAAGTTTTGAAATCAAGAATTCTGAGGCCTCCAACTTTGTTCTTTATCAAGATTGTTTTGGCTGTTTAGAGCCCTTTGCAATTCCGTATGAATTTGAGAACTAGATTTTCCATTTCAGCGAAAAAAAAAAAAGCCATTGGAATTTTGATAAGGACGGCATTGAATCTGTAGATTGCTTTGGGCAGTATTGCTATTTTAATATGGTCTTCCAATCCACGAACTCTGGGTATCTTTCTGTTTATTTAGGTCTTTTTAAATTTCTTTCAGCAGTGTTCTATAGTGTTCCATGCACAAGTCTTTCACCTCCTTGATTAAATTTATTCCTAAGTATTTTATTCTTTCAGATGCTTTTGTAGATGAAATTGTCTTCCTAATTTCCCTTTCAGCTTTTTCTTTGCTGGTGTACACCACTTATTTTTGTATGTTAACCTTTTTTTTTTAAATTGAAGTACAGTCAATTTATAATGTGTCAATTTCTGGTGTACAGCACAATGTCCCCAGTCATGCATATTGTATGTTATTCTTGTACCCTAGTTTTTTGTTTTTTGGGGGTGTTTTTTTGCAGAATCATTAGGGTTTTCTGCATATAAGATCATGTCATCTGCAAAAAGAGATGATTATACTTTCTTTCCAGCCTGGATGCCACTTACTTCTTTTTCTTGTCCATTTGCTCTGACTGGAACTTCCAGCACAGTGTTGGGTGGCGGCAGTGAAAGTGGGCATCCTTGTTGCTGATCTGGGGGCTTATTTCCTCACTCTGTCAGGTCCCAGCTCACAGGTCATCTTCCCTGATCACCCTACTCAAAATAGCGGAGCCCACCCTCCCCACCCCACCAGCCTGAAACTTTGGCTCTGCTTTGTTTTCCTTTGTGATGCTTAGTGCTATCTGACATCTTTACATGTTTGTTTATTATCTGTCTCCTTTCACTAAACTGCAGTCTGTTCACTGCTGTTCCCCTGGCGCCAAGAAAGGTGCCAGGCACTCAATAAATACGTGTTGTAAGAATAAATATATACATGTACAATCTTTCATAAATGGACTTAAATAATTCATGCTGTTTTGTAAACCTGCTTTTTCAAAACACAGCGTTGTGTCTCGGACATTTTCCTTTGTTAGTAAGCAGAGAGCGCCATCATCCTTAATATTAACAACTGCTGGGACGCCATTGTGTGAGTGCCCCATAATTTCTCCAACAACGCCTCTGGGTGAATGCTGCCTGGCCATCCTTGTGCATGCCTGTTTGCTCCGTTGTTCATTTACGACTCTGACACTTTAGAAATATGATGTTCCAGAAGACATTATATTTTCACCCTCTTCCTCTTTAAATAACCTGAGTGCATTTTATTTTGTTTTAAAATGTTTCTGAATTTTTCTCTCAAGCCAGAACCCTTGTTTAGAGTATCCCAGACCCTGACATTCTATTATATTTTTCTTTTGTATTTTTCCCCACTTACAAATTGTTGCAACCAATGACCAGTGTTTTCCATCGCAAGCAGTCCCACTTGACCAAATTATAAAGTTAATTTTTTCAAATGTGAAGGGTGCTTTGTTGGAGATCTCTGAGTCCTTTTCTTTGGGCAAGTCTGGTCTCTGTCCCCAGAGGGAGACGCTTTAAGGAAGTCTCAGCATCGAGGGATCACAGGGCTCTGGGACAGCCCACCTGGGGCTGTCACCAGAGGCTGCCCAGCATGGGCACCCTGTAATGGGAGCCTGTGTGTTTTCAGGAAAGGTCTGGGTCCCCAAGCAGAAGCCGATGGACCCTGTGCTGGAAACTGTAACGCTGGAGCCAGAGCTGGAGGAGGCCCTGGCCAACGCCTCAGATGCAGAACTCTGTGACATCGCAGGTAAGAGGTGTTCCTGATCTTCCCCACATCCTCCAAAAGGTTTGGACTCGCATTTGCAGGGGAGCCCTGGATCATTCATTATAAGATAAACACCCTCTCTGTTTCTAATAAGGACTAGAGGAAATCTATTATCTATTATCTTAATCTAAATCTATTATCGAAAACCGAAATGAGGGAAATAGAGATAAAACCACCCAAGCTCATCCCACCACGGAACCACCTGTTGAGGCCATGAGACCCCATCCCAGAGGGATGTGCCAGTATCCCAGGGAGGGCAGCCTGGGCCCCTTCCAGCCATCGCATCCAATCCTGCCCAGGCTGCCTGGGAGGAGAGGTTAGAGGGGGCAGACAGAGGGCTGGGAGGCTCACAGAGGGTCAGAGCAAGTCATCTGATTTTACCACTTTGAACAGCTCAGAGAGCTGGGCTTTGAGGTCATCACCCAGATACCATATTTTTACAACACCCTCCATCTTCCTGTGCATTTCCATGTGATCTTCACAAACAACACCTAAAACTCCCGAAGGTGGCCTGATATCCAGGGCCCTTTGCCACCTGCGTTTGTCCCCTCGTTACTATCTAGTCCCTACCCCACTCGCCCGTGTCCCTTACCCACCAAGGGTCAGGCTCTGGCCACAGCCTGCACACCATCACGCTGTGCTCGCTGGCCAGTGGGGCAGGTAGTGGTCTTTTTATTATTCTGCAGTCTTGGGGGATACCAACCCTCAGCCAGATGATGAAAGGGGAGTGGATGGGGTAGGGAGAGACTCAGGCAAGTGGGAAGGGGTTGGGAAACACAGGGTCGACTATGAGGTCAGAGAGGAGCCCAGATCTGGCTCCAGAGAGTAAGTGGATGTCGGTACCATTAATGCAGGTGGGTGCGTTAGTCTGCTCAGGCTGCCCTCACAAAGTCCCACGGGCTGGTGGCTTAAACAGCAGAAGGGTACTTTCTCACAGCTCTGGAGGTTTGAAGTTCATGATCAAAGTGTCCACAAATTTGTTTTCCTCTGAACCCTCTCTCCTCAGCTTGTGGATGACCATATCTCCCTGTGTCCCTCTGTGTAGTGTCCCCTGGTGTCCCTCTGTGTGTTCTAATCCCCTCTTGTAAGTACATCAGACAGATTGGATTAGGATCCACCCTATAGCCTCACTGTAACTTAATCACTTCTTTAAAGACCTTATCTCCAAATATAGTTCCAGACATTTCCTTATTCTACATGTGAATTTTGGAGGGACACAGTTCAGCTGTAGCGTGGGTGGAGGGGTGGGGAGCAGGTGTAGGGAAATACAGAGTTAGTCTAGGACCTTTGGAGTTAGAGATGCCTGTGGGCCACTCAAGTGGGAGCAGTTGGAGTGGAAGTCTTGAGGTCTACAAGGGGAGATGGAGAGGTGGGTGTCATTAGCATCATCAAGCTGCAGGTGGAGTCAAGGGCCCTAGCCGAGGGAGAAGCCTTTGGGAGACAAGGAGTGGAAATAGGGTAACAGTAGCCACAGCGGGGGCCATTCAGCCACAGATGGGCTGGGAACCAAACACTGAGTCAAGATGGGCAGAACCTAATGCAAGAGCTAGGGAGACTGAATGAGGGTTCTGGGCCGGCTGGAGACTCACGTGTGTGAGCCCAGGGGCCAGGTGAGGGGACTCTGCCAGCCGCAGCTGTGTTCTGCCTCTCACACCCTCCTGCTTCTCATGGGTGTTGTTCACGAGTCTTGACAACATTCCTGGGGGAGGAGTGGGAGGTGGCCAAAGCCAGGTTTCAGGGACCTAAGGGGTGCAAGAAGAGAGCCAATGTGTAGACACTCCATCCAGATAACCCTGAATGGAGGCAGGAATTTTGGGAAAGGACAAAGGGCAGTGGCTTCAACGGTGTCAGGGCTGAGAGAGAAAGGTGTTCATTTTCACTATGAAGGACAAAGCAGTGAGGATTTCACTGGGGTGGAAGCGAAGCACTTAGCTCAGGTGCTTAGCTGGTTTGCTCGGCCATTCAAGATTTGTTTTGTCTAAAGCCACACAAGTCATATTAGATCCCACTTGAGGCTCGTGTATTTTGACGGAACTGTCTCCCTGATGCAGGGTCCCCTTGACTTCTAGTTAATCAGTGCAGGAGGGAGGTGGGTGGGTGACATGATTGTTGTCCAGCATCTCCACACTGACTCACCCTGGGGGCTGCTGGTGTCCTGGTCCTTCTCCAATCACTCCGCATGACGTCACTCTCCTCATTAGGCAGCTTGGAGGGATTATCAAATGACTCCACTGTTGGAACCGCCAGTTCCTGTGCCAAAATAGAACAGCAATATTGTGCTACGTTTCTGTGTGTGGATTTCTTGAAGCCATTCCTCTTTATTTTTGTTGGCATGGCTAATTATTAGTATCTGTTCATGATACCATACCCTTCCGATGTCCGGAAAGGAGAGGGGTGCTGTAAGGCGACACCGGCGTTAACTGGCTAACCTTGGACGCCTGTTGTTGAATGTCAGCGTTTGAGAGGTGGCAGTGGAAGGAGGCGCAGAACATTTGTTGACTCCCAACTATGTGGGAGCTATGGGAGTTGCTTTCAATACCTGGCTGCATTTATTGACCACAGCAATCCTATGAAGTACATTTTACTGATGTCCCCATTTTACAGATGGAGAAAGTAAGCACAGTGGATTAAATGCCTTGCCCATGAGGTTGGAACCCAGGAGGCATCTTGGTTCTAGGGCCCACTTGCAGCATCACCTCCCAGTACAACCAGGATAAAGCCCTCCAGAGCAGGGGAATGGACGCAGTGGGATGAGAGGGGGTGCGTGGCTGAGTCTTACCGAGTCGGCTGGGGGCAGATAGGGCCGAATTAGGAAAGGATCTGGATGTCAAGCTAAAGCACTGACACCCGAGCCTAGAGGAGTATTGGGAGAGACCACGTGAAAGCAGGGGTTTGAGCCTAGAGGCGGTGGTGTTCCGAGGATGGGAGGATGGGAGGATGTAGGAAGCAGGCCCCAGGTAAGGCCAAGGGCCCAGGTGGACTGTGTCTGGGATGTGGCTCCAGCGAGAGTCCAGCTGTTCCCAGTGCTGGATTAGAGGCCAAGAGGCTGAGATGATGCCAGACTTTCTGGCCTGAGGCCCCAGGAAACAGCTGGGTGCCTGGGGGACAGGAGGAGAGCTGCTCTGCTGTGAGTCAGTTTCAAAGATGCCACAAGAGACCGGGGCGATGGAGGCTGGACACTTGCCTGAGTGTTGGGTGTGTTGGAGGGACGTAGGAGCCTTTCTCGAGGAGGGAGTAGCTGGAGCCATGAGCGGAGGACTCATTAGAGAAAGAAGAGGAGGTGTGTTGGGCACAGGGTCATCGGGTCATCTCTAGTCCTCACAACTCAACTCCCAGGCAGAGCAGTCCCATTAACTTAGCCTTCGTTTGCTCAGGACTAATTGTAAGCGAACAGCCGGGTTCTTGCCTTTGCAGAGCTGTTAAACAAACACTGAGGCCAACATGAAAGGACAAGTGAGAGTGAGTGTCGAGTGAGTGTCATAGGGAAAAGAGCAGAGTGCAGGAGGGGGCTTGTTAGGTGGTGGGGCTGCAAGATGAGGGTTGAGACCGAAGCTGAGCCAAAAGGAGGAAGAGTGGGGAGAGCTAGGGGAGCAGGAAGGGGCGGGGGGGGGGTCCATTCCAGGGAGGGACACAGTGGGGGAGAGGCTCTGAGCTGGGGAAGAGGTGGCTCCTCTGAGCCATTGCTTTGCAGGTGCACCTGCGTCAGGCTTGATACTTGGAGACAATGGGGACATGTAAGAGGACACCCAGCAGATGTGTCACACTGAGCAAGACCTGTGAACTCTCACTTGCTCATTTGTTTTCTTGTTTGTGCATCATTCATGCACTCATTCATTCACTCAGAGTCAAGGTACATAGCTAGGATGAATCAGATCCAGACCCTGACTGTGGAGGCCTGGGATGTGACGAGGAGGACAGACAAGAAACATGAAAAGTTTTGAGCGTGGGTGATGAGCAATGCACCTGCCCCTGACAGTGCTAACTCCTTGGCACGTGGCCTTGGGTTGTAGCTCGGAGGCCACCAGGAGTCAGCTGTAGGCACGTGTGTGATCAGTGCCTCCCCTCCCCATTCAGGGATGTGACCCTGGCTCACCTTAGGGACCCTGCAGGCGGGGCAGGACCCAAGAAGGAATTGGGGTTAGGGAGACTCACCCTTCAGAATGGCCAACCCCTGGGCTACCCCAGGGCAGCTGGCAAGCCCAGAACCTGTGACTATCAAAGACAGTCTTAGCCAGACCACCCCGGCTTCTGGAGTACCTTCCTGTCCTTAGGCACCTCTTCTCCTCCTGTTCTATGAGGGTCAGGGTGTGGCTTATCCAGGAGCAGTTGATTCAACTGCTCCCAAGTCCTGGGCCAGAGCCAGCTTCTCTCACCTGTTCCTAGGATGCAGGAAAACGCCTTCCTGCCGCCTTCCCCGAGCCACTTGGCAGCTGGAGAAGCTAGGGATGTGTACCGCTATCTCTCCGTGTCCTAAGAGGAATTACCAGCTGAATGAACCCTGCCAAGGCAGAGAGAGAAAGGAGAACTTGATGTTCTTTTTCAGAGTTCAAAAATAGTCCTTTTTGAGTTTTGAGGAAGATCTAGACTTTTTTTTTTTTAAGAAATCACATTCCCCAGTGCTAAATTCAGCCCTGCCAATATCTACAAAGAATGAAGCAGCAGTGATGTGTTGTTTCTCTCCATCACTGACTCCTGGTGACGTGGAGTGTACCAAACCAAGCAAGCAGAAAGTCATGACTTGGTGCCTAGGGTGGGAGAAGGGAAAACTGGCTTCGGAGCCACCAGGCATTCTGCTCAGCAGTGGAGAGTGAGCATGGCCCTTCCCTCCTCCTTCCCTCTCTCCCTCCCTCCTCCGTCCATCCTTCTTAGAACCCTAATCTCCTCTGCAAAATGGTTTTCTTTCCTTTTAGGCCTGCTATTGACATACATTGCCTCCTAGAATATATGTTGTCTGTCCTTAGAATTCTGACATTGAGGGAAAGTTTTAGAACTTTAGACCTGTTGGTGACCTAGGGTGTGGAGGCATGGGTGGGAAGACTGACTTAGAAGCCAGGAGGGTCCTCGCTGAACAGTCTTTGACCAACCATTTCCCTCCCGAGCCTGCTGGAAAATGGGAGGTCAACAGCACCTGCCCTGGATGCTTGTTGTAAAATCAAACAGCATAAAAAGGTGAGAAATTGTCATGTGGCTATTAAGTCCCATGTGAAGGTAAGAGATCATCATTCAAACACTCTCCATGTTACAGGTGAGAACCCTGAGGTCCAGAAAGTGGAGGTGGCCTGGACAGCAAATTAGTACCAAGGTCCAGACTAGAGCCCACGTCTTCTTCCTCTGTCCCCTGGCACTTCCTTGTAACCTTCTCGCCTCTGCCCCCACTTTCTGGATCACTATGAAAAGCTATCATCCAAGCACAAAATGCATTTTCCATTTTCCACCTTTCTATGCACTCTAAGCAAGACCAGCTTGCCATGTGAGGTTACATCTTTCCTTTGCTTCCCAGCAACTTTTCCAAACCTGGATCTCAGTAGCAGCCCCGAACAACCACCAAAGCCGCTCTCTGTGTGGGAGCTGGAAGAGCCAGCTCCAGAAGGTGACTCGAGGTGATCTGATTCACCTGCTGCTGACTCAGGGCTCAGCTCCCACTGCCCACGTAGACGCAGCCTAAATTAAAGCCCAGGGAGCTCAAAAAAGTGCAGATGCCTCCCTCCCTACCAGTTCTCCTTAGCTATGAGCAGGCAAGTCTAATTTTAGAAGAGAAAACTCTTAGAATGTGAGAAACAGAAGAGACTTTGAGATCATCTTGTCTTGTGGTACTTTGCTCCTACTAAGCATCAAAAATCATCCAAGGAGATTAAAAATATATCTCCAGAGAGTCAGATCAGTTCATCTAGGAGGAACACTGTAGTGCCTTGGAGCTCCTGGGCGATTTGTATGTGCAGCCATGATGGAGAACCCATGGTGTAGTCTCACCCCTCATTGCACAGAGGCTAAAGCCCAGACAGGGGAGGGGACTTACCCAAGTTTACACCCCATCAGGGGCAGAGACAGGCCTGGAATTTGGGTCTCCTGACTCTTGCCTAAGGGCTCTTTTCTCTAACTAGACATCATGTCTAATGAAATGACCAGGGGAATTTTTTTTTTAAATGAGCAGATGTTTATCAAATACCATATTCTGGAAAAGGTAGAAGAGAGAGAATATTCTCTGACCTCTGGAAGCCCACAGTCCAGTAGGGGAAGCACACATATGTCCAGGTAGCTCTAACACTGTGTAGACTATGTACTGTGACAAGGAGAGCAGGTGCTGTGAGAGCTAGAGAGGGAGAGGTTGGAATCCAGGAGCACTCCCTGGGGGAGGAAGCATGGCTTCAAATCTTGAAGGATGGGGAGGGAGAGTTGTTAGATCAAATACAGGATACTCCGCTGGATGTGAATTTCCGATAAACAATAAATAAGTTTCTAATATAAATAGGTCTCAAATACTAAATAGGATGCACTTATACTAAAACATTGTTCTTTGTTTATCTGAAATTTCAATTTAACTGGGCATCCTGTATCCTGGGACATCATGGAGATATCTAGGAATCTGAGGCTGGGGACTAGAGAAGTCTAGGCTGGAGACAGAGATTCAAGAGTTACGTCAATAGAGGCAAGAGTAAAAACTGAATAAAATTTTAAAGTCTACCTGCAAGTGTTTCTTGCCCTTTCTGTGAGCAAAACTTCCTGGGGTGTGGAATGTTCCTGCCCGGGAGGCCCTTTGTCTGAGAGGCATGTCATGGGCCCTCTCTGTGTCCCCACAGCTATCCTGGGCATGCACACGCTCATGAGCAACCAGCAGTACTACCAGGCCTTGGGCAGCAGCTCCATCGTGAACAAGGAGGGACTCAACAGTGAGTACCCGGCCCCCTCCCTGCCCCAGCAAGGGCGCCTTGGAAGTGCAGGGTCCTCCCGCATCTGGCTGCCTCTGCCCACTCCTGCTCTCCGGCTCATTGCAGAAGATTTCAAATTCATTGGAGCCAAATCTATCCACCTTTTCCTTTTCCTTTTCCTCTCCTGGGATTTGTGACTTGTTTACAAAGGCCTTCCCTACCCCAATATTGTAAAAACATCCTCCTATATTTCCCTTTTTAAGTTTTAAAGGTTTACTTCTTATATTCAACTTCTTAATCCACGTGGAGTTCATCTTTGTGTGTGGTGTGAGATGAGATCACACTTTCATTTTTAAAATCAGTATTGCATTGTCTCAACACCACTCTTTGCAAAGTTCAACCTTCCACTCTTGGTTTGGGACTCCACCTGGATCATAAATGTCCTTATAGCCACATGGGTCTGTCTGGGTGCCTCTATCCTGCTCCATGGGTCTACTTGTCCTTCCCTGTGCCCATAGTGCCTTGTCTTAATTGCTCCACTGCATTGTTCCAAGCTGGTATTTTGGCCCCAAAGAGAAATGAGGGCACCCAAAGCGTAATTATCCCCGCCCTGGAAGGCCTACTCATTTCTTTCCCATCCAGGCTTCGTTTTATCCTAACGAGTCGTAGAACGACTATTCACACTCTACAGATGAGGACATCGAGGTTTGGAGAATTGAGCTAATTCACCCAGTTCTTGCAGGACGACAGAGGCAGAGTCCAAGTGGGGCCCAGACTCCTGGCCCTGCCCAGGGCTTCTCCTAGCTCATTGCCCACCCTCCCCCCAACCCTGTAGCCCCCATGATGCGCAGCCTTTCACATCCCTGAGCTCTGCCCCCACTTCCTTCCAGCGTCAGTGTCATTGTGTCGAGGGAAAGTGATGCCCTGTCTCTGTGAGCCACCCCCCTCTTGTTGGTCACTCTAGGTGTGATCAAACCTACACAGTACAAGCCCGTGCCTGATGAAGAACCAAATGCAACAGATGTAGAGGAAACGCTGGAGCGGGTGAAGAACAACGACCCAAAGCTTGAAGAGGTCAACCTCAACAACATCCGGGTGAGGCCCCGCTCAGCCCGCTTCCCCTGTGGTGGGGGAAAGCCCTGTGCCATGCCAGCGAGACACAGAGGCCCGCGCCTGGCTATGCAGAGACAAGTGTCCTGCTTGGACTCTGGGTGCTTCTGAATCAGAAATAGAAACAAAACCTTTCAGAGGGAGGACAGTGTAAAACAGCACAGCCCACGGTTCCGGTTTCTTTCTGGGACTGACGTCCGACCCAGATGTTCCCCACAGGCCAGCCCAGCTTCAACTCTGGAAACCTGCCACCTTATTCAAAACACTGAGAGCATCTCCGAGATAAAATTTTGAGTCAGACACATATGGCTACACTGGATCTCAAGGCTGGAAAAGCCCAGCGCCCACCAGGCTCATGGGGTAACCCAAGCCCAGGGAGAGGCCTAGCCCTGAACCATATTCAGCCTCATTCCGAAACCCTAGAGGGGAGCTGTCGACCAAAGGTCCCAAGACATATTCCACGATATCGGCCCACATCTCTCTGGATGTTTCTCGTGTGCCAACCAAAGGCAGAGGAGGGATGGATAGAGAGGCAGTCCTTCCCTGGACAGGCCACAGAAGGAATTCAGAAGCAGGCCCAGCTGCCTGCCCACCTGCTCAGCCCGGAGGCCAAAGGGATTAGTTCTCGAGGGAGGGGGCGGTAGGTGGGGTAAGTTAAGAAGTGGGCCCCTCACTCCTGGCTCCCCTTTCCTTTCTTCTCCGCTTTCTTTTAAGTGGCTGCCAGTCTCACGGCACTATCAGATTGGAAACCTGTGCCTGCGGTGATCTCCCCCACCTGGCCTCCCATGCTCTGCTCCCACGGGGGCTAAAGTGACGCTCTGAAATGCAAGATCCATTCAGACAGCCAGGTTCTCTCTTGGGTGCCTCCACTATCTGCCATGTGCGCAGTGGGAGACACTGGCACAATTCAGAACTGTGCACCCTGGCAGCACACACTGACTTGGGGAGGCGTGGGGGTGTGGAACCAGGCCATGGCCCTGCCCCTTCACCGTGGGGCCTCAGGTGAGGGCTCAGCCCTCTCCAGGCCTCAGTTTCCCCACTGCACATGAAGCATTTGGACTAGATCAGTGGTTTTCACTTGAGAAGATTAAAAAAAAAGTCAATGCCCAGTCCCTCTCCCCCAGAGGTTCTGATTTTATTGGTCCGGGGCAGGCCTGAGCATCAGCAGTGAAAGTTCCTCAGAAGCCTCCTATATGTGGCGGGGCTGAGACCCTCTGGGACAGATGTCTCTTAAAGATCATCCCAACTTAGTTTTCCAGAAGCAAACCCAGAGAGAGGAAGAGACTTCCCCAGAGTCACACAGTGAGTCAGGAACATTGCCAAGTGCTGGGGTGGAGGCCAGGCCCCTGCCCATTCCCCTACCCAGGCCTGAGCTCTCGGCATGCTTCTCTGCCTCCTTTGCCTTGATGTCTTCCTTCTCCTCCGGTCTCTGCATGTACAGAGAGAAAGTTGCAGGTCCCATCTGAAATTTTCAGGGAGGATTTTCTCAATCTGTTTACCAAAAGCCATTTAGGGCAAAGGAGGAAGCCTTTGCCCATCCAGCTTTTTGGTCAGAGACTTGCTGGAAATCAGGTTGCATATGTGAGAGTTACTGCCCCATCTGTCTGCCCTACCTGACCCTGGCAGGCGCTGCTGGTCACTGCTTGCCTTTCTCTCTGCAGAATATCCCCATACCCACTCTCAAGGCATACGCAGAAGCCCTGAAAGAGAACTCGTACGTGAAGAAGTTCAGCATCGTGGGGACAAGGAGCAATGACCCCGTGGCGTTTGTATGTACCTGTCTGTTCTGCTGCATTGAGAGTAGGAAGCATAGAGACAGAAAGGTTCACATTGTGGCCTCAGGACTGGCCATGTGCCACTGATGAGGAACCCAGTGTGGTGTGGTGTGGTGTGTGGAGAAAGGCACTGGTCCAGGAACCAGGAGAGGATGTGGACAGAATGGCCATTACCCAGGCACCATCTGTACATTATCTTAGTTAATCTCCACAACCACCCCTTATCCCAGAGGTGCAGGGCTCCCCACTTTGCAGATGAAGAACCCAGAGCACAGGGAACTCAGGCAACTTGCTTTGTCCAAAGTTGCAAAGAGAGTGAGAGGTGAAGCTGAGATTTAAATGCAAGTCACATGGACACTAAGCCAGTCTCTCTCCACGCAGCATGTCATGTTTGGACAAGAGCCTGTCCCTCCTTGGTCCTGTTTCTTCATATCTAAAAATTATTATTTTTATCAGTGGTTCCCAACAACCAATTGTATTTGTTTTTTACCTATGTCTTAAAGACATTGCTAATTAAATTAAATTGTACTTATTATAAATTAGCCATCAATTCTTTTTTTTTTTTTAAGCATTCAACACATATTTATTGAGTCTGTCTGTGCCCAGGGCAGAATTAGGCTCTGAGAGTACAACTGTGACCAAGACAATCACAGCTCACCCTTTCATTAACAAAACAGTTCAGCCATGCAGACAGCTGACAGATAACAGTACAATGTGATTAGTACAACACCAATAGCAGGTAAAAGGTGCAGGAATTAGCTTACCAGGCATGGTAATTAACCATTTAGCAGCAATCAGTTTGTTGATATCCATAAAATAACTTGCAGGGATCTCAATTGGGAATGCATTGAATCTATATCAAAATGGGAAGAACTATTACCTTGACAATGTTGGACATGAACATGAGATATATCTCCATTTATTTAGTTCTTTGATTTTGTACATCAGAGTTTTGTAGTTTTGTTTATGTAAATCTTGTACATACTTTGTTAGCTTTATACCTAAGTATTTCATTGTTTGGAGTGCTAATGTAAATGGTATTGTGTTTTTAATTTCAAATTCCACTTTTTCATTACTGACATATAGGAAAGTGATTGACTTTAGTGTATTAACCTTGTATCCTGCGACCTTGCTGTAACTGCTTATTAGTTCCAGGACTTTTCTTTGTCAGTTCTTTTGTATTTTCTACATAGACAATGATGTCATTTGCAAACAAAGACAGTTTTGTTTCTTCCTTCCCAATTTGTACACCTTTTGTTTCCTTTTCTTGCCTTATTGCATTAGCTATAACTTCCATTACAGTATTTTGAAAAGGAGTGCTGAGAGGGGACATTCTTGCCTTGCACCTGACCTTAGTAATAGTTTCAAGTCTCTCACTGCTAAGTATGATGTTAACTGTAGATTTTTTTGGTAGATATTCTTTATCAATTTAAGGAGGTTGCCCTCTATTCCTAGTTTACTGAGAGTTTTTATCATGCATGGATGTTGGATTTTGTCAATTTTTTTTGCATCTATTGATATGATTTTTCTTTTTTAGCTTGTTGACTGATGGAATATATTAATTGATTTTCCAATGTTGAACCAGCCTTGCATACCTGGGATAAATCCCACTTAGTCATAGTTCAAAATACTTTTTAATTTATCTTGAGATTTCTTCTTTGACCCATGTGTTATTTAGAAGTATGTTGTTTAACCTCCATGTATTTGAGAGTTTTCCAGTTATCTTTCTGTTATTGATATCTAGTTTGATTCCACTGTGGTCTGAGAGCACACATTGTTTGATTTCTTTTCTTTTCTGTTTGTTAGGGTGTGTTTTATGGCCCAGAATGTGGCCTATCTTGGTGAGTGTTCCATGTGTGCATGAGAAGATTGTGTGTATTCTGCTGTTGTTGGATAAGATAGTTTATAAATGTCAATTTTATCCAGTTGATTGATGGTGTTGTTGAGTTCAGTTATGTCCTTTCTGATCTTTGACCTGCTGGATCTGTCCATATCTGATAGAGGGTGTTGAAGTCTCCAACTATGATAGTGGATTCATCTATCTCTCTTTGTAATTCTATTAGTTTTTGCCTCACATGGTTTGATGCTCTGTTGTTAGGCACATACTCATTAAGGATTGTTATGTCTTCTTGGAGAATTGGCCCCTTTATTCTATACTCTCCTTTTTTATCTCTAATAACTTTCCTTGCTTTGAAGTCCACTTATAGCAATCAATTATCTTCTGATCTTTGAAATAGGTAGGACAATTTCCTTTGATGTTTTTGAAATGATAGAAATAACTCATAGTCTCTTACTGCTGCCAATGGAGAACCTCTGGATAGATGTCCTCTGGCCTCAGGACATCTCCAGTGGATCCTGAGTTTGCCCATGGAGACAGAGCTGGCAAAGCCATGTGCCCTGGCCACTGCTATGTTGTAGATCAGAAACCGAAGGCCATCCTGTCTGGCACTCAACTCAGCTCCACGAATATTTATGGGACGTTGACCCTGTGCCAGGCCAACAGCTGATGTCAGCCTGTTCACACCAGGATACTCATTTTTGAGGATGGAAATGCTTCTGGGCCAATTGGTAAATAGGCTACTAGAGCTCTGTTAGTGCCCCCACTGCTTGCCCCAGCTCTTCTGCCCGTTCCAAAGAGTTGACAACTGGCGTAACTCAGGTACCTCTGGGACCTGCTCAGCCACCAGCATGTCCACTGGGATCAGCCTGGTCCACTTACCTACTATTGTTAAATATTTTGATATCAGGCCAGGCCTCTCCTGGGGAGCAAGAAGGATGCTGTGGAGAGGGCACAGACTGGGTCCCTCTCCCCAGGGGCTCCAGTCTACTCAGGGTCACAGAGTAAGCAGACATCCCATCCTGGGGCACAGGGAAACAGGAAGAGCTGAGGATCTGGGCTCGGAAGGCATTCTGGGAGCTGAGCCTTGTGAAGGGTTTCAGCAAGCAGGACTGGTGGGAGGGGCATTCCTGGATCAGATCCTCATTTCAGACAACCTCTGATCATACATCCTGGCCTATCAGCTGCTGGTGTCTCCTTTCCTCCATGACACATCGTCTCCACCACATACTAATTACCTCATCTCCTTCAGAGGCTCTGATTGTCATCTACACCCCCCTGGCTAAAGTCCTCCAAAACGTGCGGGGATGACCTGATCTCCTCTCCTCCAGTTTGTCCTGGTCACTTGCCCAGTGGGGTGGCTTCCCAGGCTCCCTCCTCTGCTGCTCAAAGAGAATGACAACTCCATGGAATTCCAACAGGGAAATAGAAGAGACAAGTGGAGAATCTATAGCAAGGTTGGGACTCCACCAGTCACTTGGTGAACAGTGACTGAGGACCTACTACGTGCTGAGCACTGTGTGGGCACTGAGGGCACCACGGGATGAACAAGGTGTATCATCAGGCCACCAAGAGTATATAGTCTAATGGTGGAGAAAACACCAGTATAAAAACAACTGTAAATGGAGGAATACAAGTTCCATGAGGGAGGTTATGGGTAAGGTCTGTGAGGTTCAAGAGGGCGGGCACAGCTAGCTGGGGATGTTAGCAAAGGTCTTGGAGAAAGGAGCATTGAGAATGGCCCTGAAGGATGGACAAGGTTTGGAAAAGTGAAGCAGAAAGGAAAGGGTGTTCCAGAGGGTAGGGAAGGATGAGCAAAGGCAGAGTGGAGGGAAAGCACTGGGCGTGCCTGGGAACTGAGGGTAGCCCTATCGAAAGTGGGTAGCCAGATTTGAGGCTGAATGGGGTGGGGGAACCAGGTGATGGAGGCTTCCGATGCAGGCTAAGGAGCATGGAACTCTGCAGTGAGAGGTTCGGGGCTGTGGCAGGTGAGAATAGAGGAGGGACACAGAGTGTTGCTTGTTGAAGGAAGTTGTGGAGCTCATCTTGCCTGGTCCCTGGTTCCATGTGCAAAGGACTCTTGCTCCCAGCAAGGATCCCTCAGTGTTTTAGGTTCTGCCCACAGGGGCTCCAGCCTTGCTCCGGGACACTCATGGGTACCCTCCCTTTCCTCCTACGGTTCAAGGCCCTTGCTGAGATGCTCAAGGTGAATAAGGTGTTGAAGACGCTGAACGTGGAATCCAACTTCATTTCTGGAGCTGGGATCCTGTGCCTGGTGGAAGCTCTTCCATACAACACTTCTCTGGTGGAACTGAAGATCGATAACCAGGTAAGATGGGCAAGGGTCCCCTCGTGTCCTTTAAGTGACACTCACCGTTCTGCACTTTCCCACTTGCCACCACATGGAGCAGATGCTGCTGTTTATAAAGCGCCAAAGCCCAGCTTTAGGGGACTTCCATGATCGACCAGTCCACACCCTGCACCATACTTGCCTGCCTTCTTCATCATTCCCATCAAGTGCTCCCCACTTCTGCTTGTGTACCCCTAGTGATGGGGAGCTCACTCCTTACCAAGATCACCCCTTCCATCCTCAGTGAGAATATACTTCCTTATATCCAGTAGAAACTAGCTCCCTATAAGTCGTATTTGTTGGGATTAATTCTGTTCTCTCCTGCACACAGGACACATCGGGTGCACAGATCTTATAAACCACTGGAGTCTTCCACACTAAGCTAAATATTCCCATTTTCATCAGTCACGCCCACTCAATGGGCTTTTTTTTTCCCAAAGGGCTTTTAAGTGTCCTTATCATCAGGGTTATTTTCTGGGCAAATTCTAGTTTGTCTCTATTCTTACAGGGTTATTGTGTCTCTATAACTTCTGTGGTTCAGTCATTTATTTTCGGGAACACTCTTTCAGTTCTGACTGAGATGTTGCTAATAACAGTATCTTGTATGTTGCATGTGTTGAGGGTCTCCTGTGGGCCAGGCTCTGTGCTGTGCACCTTACACATCAACTCTAATCTTCCCAACGACCCTGCAGTATGTGGGTGTTATCAGTCTCAGTTTGCAGAAGAGAAGACAGCTCAGAGAAGCTAAAGGCAAGCAGCTTTTTTAGGGCCACTGAGTGAGCACTTCCAGAAGCAGGATTTGGATTCAGGTCTCTGACTCTAAAGCCCACACTCCTGCCACTACACCATGTTGCTTCCAGGGCTAAAATGCTGTCTTCTTTATGGTTTATGGATCAGGAACTTGGGTGTTTTCTTTTTTCTACATGAAAATGTTTCCTGAATGATCATATATATATGTGTATAAGGAAAAAATTAGACAGAAATGTAACAAAGTTGTAAACACTGATTGCCCCTGAATGAGATTATCCCTACTTTTTATCCTTATTGAAAAATACTACAGACACACAGAAAAGTGTATAGAAGTTAAATGTACAGCTTAATGAATCATAACAGGCATGTAACCCCTGTCAAGAATAGAGCATCTCTAGCCTCCAGAAGACTTTGACAGTCCTTTCTCAATCATGACCCCTACAAAACTATTCACAGTTTGCTCCCTACTTGCTTTCACACCTCCCTGTCTTAGCTCTTGCTTTTCCCTTCCCTGGAATGTCCTCCTCTGCCCTTGCCCTTCTCTGCTTAGAGAAATCCTCATCTTCCTTCTTGATTCAGTCGAAGCCTCTCCTTCTCCCAGTGGTGTTCAATAGCCAGTTTGAATCGCTTGCCAGAGCTGACTGTGGGCGCCTCTTCTCAACTTTCCTTCAGTGATGGCACTATGGTACCTTGAAGTCACCCCTAGTGGAAGTATTTATACTATGGAAATTGAAAAAACAACCTTTTTTTTTCCCCCAAGAGCCAGCATATCACTCCCTTCTCCCTTTAGCCTGCTATTGGGCCTCTAAGCCTCCCCCTAGAGAGAGTTGAGGGCTCCCTCCCTGTGTTCTCCTAGCACCTTTGCTTCCCTCTGAGCTTCTCAGAAGCTGGTGCTATGTTTGAGTCATCTCTGTATCCCAATACCCAGCTCAGAACTTGACCCTGCAGTGGTACTTGGTAAGCAGGGCTGCCCTGGATAGTTGTGCATGTTTTTCACTGCACAATGAGATGACAGGGAGCAATATCCAATGCATATTCTACTCTCCAAGCCTTGGTGTGGGGCTTTGTTCACCCAGAGAAGGCACTTTTTTCTAGTTCCTAGAAAGAGGCCACATGAGCCTGCAGCAGCCCTGTCATGTGAATTTGCTGCATCGAATTCCTTCGATCTCTCACATGCCAGCAGCCTGCTGCTGCATCACCCATTCCCAGCCTCCATCACTCCCACCCTTTCTTCCACTGCTGACCCTGCTGTATTGCAGGCAGCAGGGGCAGATCAGATGGAACAAAGGCATGTAGCAGGCTTGGCAGCAGTGCTGGGCCAGACTCTGGGATCGGCTACTCATGTGACTCCAGGCCTAGCCAGGCAGGGAGTCAGGGTCTACCCAACGTCAGCTGAAACCTGATTCCTGGGGCAGAATGTTGGCCAGAGATGACCCTGGCCTCAGGTCACTGTGGTGGCAGCTGGCAGGGAGCGAGCTGCCCACCTCCCCTCTCACTGCTGTCCCAGAGCCCAGAGAGAGAGAGCCAGTGCTGACCATCACCCTCACCCTGGCTGAACACCCTGGTGTGAGAACATTCATTTCGTCGAGCCTCAGTTTCCTCACTTGTAAAATGGGGATAATAAGAATTTCTACTTCTAAGGAGATAACAGATGCGAACTATGAAGCTGTTCACTTTTATAATTACTCTGAAGGTGACCTAGGGAGTTCACATGTTATTCTAAGAGTTCATTTACTGAGCAGGTGCCATATATCCATTATCTCATTTAATGCTCACAAAGACTTTGTGAGTGGGTGTCACAGTCCACCCCAGCATTGTAGAGGAGGAAACTGAGGCCCAGGCAAGCTATGTAACCTGCCCAAGGTCACACAGCAAGTGAGTGACAGAGGCAAAATTCAAACCCAGGTCTGTGTGACTCTAAAGTCCATGAGCTGTGCCTGTCTGGGCCCTTGAACCCTACTGTAGTTTTGTGTGGGCCTTGGCTTTTCTCAGCTGTCCTTTTCCCTTGGTGCCAGGCCGGAGGACTGGTCACCACCTGCCCCAACCCCATCCCAGAAGCATCTTTTTTTTCGTTCATCTCAGTGTTGGATGATGCCCACTACAGCCGAGGGTTATGCTGGGCTCTGTGTTTGAATGAGGCTCTGGCTCTGGCTCAGCCCTCTCAGGATTCCACGCTGGCTGAGAAGACAGACAAGTGTACAGTTGACCGTCCAACCAGGTGCTCCAGCAAGCCACAGACAGTGGGTCACTGCAGGAAGAAATCTCATTCAGGAGCAGGCATCAGGGAGGGCTTCTTGGAGGAGGTGGAATTTGAGATAAGCCCGTAGAGTAGACAGTATCTCTGAGGGTGAAATAGAGGCTGTGGCATCCCTGGTGCAGGGAACCACATGAACAAAGAGAAGGGGAGGGGAAACATGGAACCCATCCAAACTAGACTACCAGGAGTCCCGGAGGAAAGCCAGAAAGGGAGTGGGATTCCAAAGGGCTGTGAATGGGTAGTTGGAGGGAGAGTGGTCTGTGGGCTGCTGTCGGCCCCAGTCAGAGTTACACTCTGCAAAGATAGTCCCTGGCTGGATGGGAGAGGATTGTGGGTGGGAAGAGGGCATCGGGGCCTAAGAGACCAGGGCGGGCTCTGACCACCAGATGTGGGGCCTGTGGGGAGGTGTTCCTGGGGGTCTGGCAGGGGATGGGGAGAGTGGGCTGAGGCCAGTCTCGGGGAGGGGCCCTGCTGGCCTGGCTTGGGGAAGGCCACCCACGCCTCTCACAGTGTCCCCAGAGGCTGGGCCCCAGCACTGGGCTGTGCAGAGTGTGGCAAAGAGGAGGTGGTGAGTGGTGTTGGATTTATTCCTTGTTCTTGGTTAGTCACTGAGAGGCCACAACTCTCTCCTCAGCCCTTGTGCCTGTAACCTGTGTCAGAGTCTCTGTCCTTTCTCCTTATACGGCCAAAGAAAGGGACCTGGGGAGTTCTGCCCTGGGTGACACGGAGCCTTGCAGGCTGGCTCAGGACACAGATTCAGGAATAGGGCTCTGGGGCTGTTTGTTTACTCAGCCAGGCCTTCTTTACCTCCATGCAATGTTCTGTTGCCCCTGAAGTTGCCCTGGGACGGCAGAGAGGCTGGGGAGGGAGAGGAGGGGGGCCTGAGCCACAGCTGGGGGCGCTGAGAAACATCTAGTCCAGTCCTCCTTTCACAGATAGGGAAATCAGGGGCAGAGAAGGGATGGAGCATGACAAGGTTGCGGGTCAAGTTAGTGTCAGAGCTGAGTTGGAACTGAGGCATCCTGGTTCCAGACAGGCTTCATTTGCAGATGGACAGGAGAGACCCTCTCAGTCCCCAGGACGCAGGCAGGACACACCCACCCCAAGTCAGCCCCATCCAAACAGTGGTTCTCTGCCCCTCCTGATTCACCCACCCCTCCCCACCACAGAGCTCCCTCCAGGGGACCGTCAGGCCCTCGGGCTACAGGGCACTCAACCTGCCCCTCAGCACAGATGAGGCCTGAAAACAGGACCCCTCCCCAAGTGGAGATACGTGCAACATCTGAGGGGAACTGGCCGGATTTCTCACATTTTGTTCCCATATTTGACAGTGAAGATGTGCTTAGTATTTTTGAAAGAAAATAAAGGAAGTGTAGATTGTGTTTCTTCTTTTCCAGATTGGATTATTGTCCTAGTGGAAATAAATTTAGAAAGAGAACAAAAGCTATGCTGGAATAGGATCCTGAAGGTTTTCACTCATGGTGACACCCCTTAATTTTAGATTCCACACTCATGGCAGCTGGCTAACTGGTTTTTAAATGAGGCTGAATGTGGCTGCTGGTTTTGCAAGATAGAAGAAAACAGACTCTTGAAAACCAAGAGAGCAAGACCAATTGTGTTCTCTGTTTTGTTCCTTTTACTTTTAGCTTCTAAGCAGCAGCTCTTGTCTGCACATAATTTTTGTTTCTGTAGTCTCATTTTGAATTGAAGTATTTCAGACTGGAAATATTCAGCCTCCCAAGAGGACGGGCATGTATCACTATCCCTCTAAATATCAATTATGTTCCTTTACTGACCTCACTTCTCAGAGAAAGATGAGATAAAGTCAGTGGAAATGACGTAGAGAAAACCTTTTCCCTACGCGGATCAGAATGAAATCAGAATAAAGATTTATGATAGTGCATCTTGCACCATGTCAGGTCCCCACTGGAGGCTGTACTCTGTTCCAAAAAGCCAGGAGCTTTCCAGGCTGGAGATGGACAGATATGGGGTCTCCCTGGCTTCAAATCTCTGACACTTGAAGGCAAACAAGGGATCAAGTTGACCCAGCTTAGCACCAGCTTGGTGTGTTCTTGTTGTGTAATTGGTGAAAGGCACTAATGTACCCTTGCCTCAGTTTCCTCACCTATAAAATGAGGATGATATTCGTACTCCCCGAATAGGGTTGTGAGAGGGCTTGATGTGTTGATCCCTTAATCAGTACCTGGCACATGGTCTTCTCTCAATAAAGAGAGGAGATATTTCTATTGTCGATTAGACCTGGCTGGTGGTGGAAAGGTGGGGTGGGGAGGACTGACATCCGAGAGATTCTAGTTCGTACAGGGAATAACTTTTAACCTCTTTCCCTTCCTCTCTTATTCCTTCCTTTCCTTTCCTACTTATGTTTACTTTTTATTGAAGTGTAACTTACATATAGTAAAGCAAATACATCTTAAGTGGACTTCTCAATGGGTTTATACATTTATATACAGCTGTGTAATCATCACCAAGATCAAGATGTGGAACGTTTCTAGCACCCCAGCAGTCTCCCTCATGCTCCCTTGCCAATCAGTACCCTGCAAATACAATCATATTCTGATTTCTATCACCATAGATGAATTTTGCCTGTTCTTAAAGTTGATATACATGGAATCACATGCATGTGTTCTTTTTTGTCTGGCTATTTTTGCTCAGCATTGTCTGTGAGTCTATCAGCTGTATACCAGCACCGCCCCCCACCCCCCACAAACAAAAAAACAACAAACTTCACAGCTTGGAGCAACAATGAACATGTATTTCACTCACAGTTTCTGAGTCAGGAATCCAGGAGCAGTTTGGCTGCATGGATCTAACCCAAGATCTCTGAGGAGATTGCAGTCAAGGTGCAGTCTGAAGGCCTGACCAGGGCTGGAGGAACTGCTTCCATGTGGCTCCCTCCATGGCTGTTGGCAGGAGGCCTCAGCTCCTTGCCATGTGGACCTCTCCACAGGGCTGCTTGAGTGTCCTCACTACATGGCGGCTAACTTCTCCCAGAGTGAGTGATCCAAGGCAGAGAAAGAAGAAAGCTGCAAACGCCCTTTATAGAGCCTACATTGGCATTCACTTCTGTCTGTTGGCATCCTGTATTCTGCCTATTAGGAGTGAGTCACTATGGACAACCACACTCAAGGGGTGGGGAATTTGGCTCTACCTTTTGAAGGGCAGAATATCAAAGAATTTGCAGGCATATTTTAATTTGCAGAGTGAGAATCATCTATATTGTTTTCTGTTGTTGCAATTTGACCAGAAAGGTCTTTCAAACCAGCAGAGCAGCCCAAGGATGGAGCAGGCACCTCGAAGGGTGGTGCGCTCCCCTCTGCAGGGTTTGGGACTTCTGGAGTTGGATTAGATAATTCCCAGGGCTCCTTTCTGTTGCTTTTTTCTAGTGTTCCTGCTTGTCCACATCTTCTAGACCACAAAGAAAAGGCCACGATTAGCTCCATGAAATGTATCAAGTGAGCTTCTTGACGTCCATGGTGCCTCTGGCCAGAATGAGGGTCTCAGAGCCGCCAGCTCAGGTCGCAGCTCAATCCCACCTGAGTCGTTGGTTGGCTGTTTTTTTAAGTAGTGAATCTGATCATTTTCTCTCCAGATTGATAACAGGTGGTTATAGTAAAGGTTGAGGGAGCGAGAGCTGTCCTACACTCCTGCAGGGCACGTCAGCATCTGTGTCCTTCTGGTAGGGCAGTCACACTTTTAATTCAAAAGTCTTTCAGCCCACCCATTCTGTATCTCCACATTCAGCCTGAAGAATCCTCTTCCCTCCCCTGCAAAGCCCATTTCTGCATTATTAGTAACAAGGAAAACTGGAAGCAAACGAAATATCCATCTCTACCAGGGCATCCCATGAAGCTGTTAAAAGGAATAAGGTAGTTTTGTGTGCTGACTTGGTAAGATCTGTGGAAAACATTAAATGAAAAAGACAAGTTGCAGAACAATATGTGTAGTATGACTCCATTAAGAAAAAAAAAGTTAAAATAAGAAAAATATTTATTTTTGTTACATACTTCATAGAAAAAAATCCATAGGAACACACCCCATTGGCCATGGAGGTTACTTGTGTGGAAAGAAGGTAGGACTGGGGATAAATGATGCGAAGGGACACTCATTTTACTCCATCTGCTTTAGTATCACTAGGATTTTTTTTAATGGAAATAGAGTTGATTTACAATGTTCCGTTAGTTTCTAGTGTACAGCATAGTGATTCAGTTATATATATTCTTTTTCATTATATGTTATTACAAGATATTGAATATAGTTCTCTATGTATCACTAGAACTTTTAATAATGAAATTATATTTATTCACAAATGATTTATTTAAATCTCAAGCACATCTGAAGTGGGGCAGGAGTTCTTTCCCAACCCCCTTCCCTGGCTCTGCTGGCAGTCTGTGTTGCCAGTCCTGGTGTGACCCCCACCACCCCAGTCTCTCCCCAAGGGGCTCCTAATTGCCTTCCACACACTGTCAAGGTTGCCTCCTAACTTTTTATGCCATCCGAGCAAGCTGTTCATAGATGTACAGGATGCAGGCCCCGGAGGCCTTAAAGGTCACGGAGCCTAAGTGTCCCCATTCGTAAGGATGTCTAGGAGACTCTTACAAGACGCGGCCCGTCTGTTCGCAAACCTGCAGGGACGGACAGTCCGCTACTTTACCTGACGCTGGCAATGATGAGACCTCAGTCTGCACACTGAGCAGCTCCGTCTGCCTGTAGCTCCTCTCATCAGCCCTACTTCTGCCTTCTGAGCTCCCTCTGAGGCACCCGAGTGAGATGGGAACTCGCACAGGCTCCAGAGCAAACTACCCACATTCAAATCCTGGTTCTGAAACTGAGTAGCTCTGTGATTTGGGGGAAATTTCTTAGTATCTCTGTTCATGTTCCTCATCTGTAAGATGAAAGTTGTAAGAATACTACATATTCCATAGGTTCACAGAGAGGAGAAATTGACTTAGCTTATGTAAAGTGCTTATGGTGTGCCTAGCACACAGTGACCACTAAATGCTATTTGAAAAATTAAGAGACCAGAGTTGTTTGTGTGTATGTGTATTTTATTTTGTGTGTGTGTGTATGTGTTTTGAGGGGGGGTGGTATTTTATTTTTTTAATTGAAGTGTAGTCAGTTTACAGTGTGTTAGCTTCTGGTGTACAATGTAATGTTTCAGTCATTCATATATATACATGTATTCGTTTTCATATTCTTTTTCATTATAGGTTATAACAAGATATTGAATATAGTCTCCTGTGCCATACAGAAGAAACATTGTTTATCTATTTTATATATGGTAGTTACTATTTGCAAATCTCAAACTCCCAATTTGTCCCTTCCCACTCCCCTTTCCCCCCAGTAACCATAAGTTTGTTTTCTATGTCTGTGAGTCTGTTTCTGTTTTGTAGATAAGTTCATTAGTGTCTTCTTTTTTCTTCTTTTAGATTCCACATATGAATGATACCATATGGTATTTTTCTTTCTCTTTCTGGCTTTCTTCACATAGAATTACAGTCTCCAGGTCCATCCATTTTGCTGCAAATGGCATTATTTCATTCTTTTTATGTCTGAGTAGTATTCCATTGTATGAATATACCACAACTTGTTTATCTAGTCATCTGTCAGTGGACATTTAGGTTGTTTCCACGTCTTGACTATTGTAAATAGTGCTGCTATGAACATTAGGGTGCATGTATCTTTTAGAATTAGAGCTTCCTCTGGATATATGCCTGGAATGGGATTGCTGGATCTCATATGGTAGGTCTATTTTTAGTTTTTTGAGGAATCTCCATTCTGTTTTCCATAATGGCTGCACCAAACTGCATTCCCACCAGCAGTGTAGTAGGGTTCCCTTTTCTCCACACCCTCTCCAGCATTTATCGTTTATGGACTTCTGAGTGATGGCCATTCTGACTGGTATGAGATGATACCTCATTGTAGTTTTGATTTGCCATTCTCTGATAATTAGCAATATTGAGCATTTTTTCATATGCCTATTGGCCATTTGTATCTCTTCATTGGAGAATTGCTTTTTTAGGTTTCTGCTCATTTTTGGATTGGATTGTTTGGGTTTTTTTGTTGTTGTTGTTATTAAGTTGCATGAGTTCTAGGAGAGCTTTCCCAGCAAGTGATGTCAAGGAGAGGCCAGGCTTCCTGCTAAATGGGGTGGACGGGGGACCTGCCATTTCCTTACTGGGGTCTCAGATGGTCTGTTGTCTGCCAGGCCAAATCGGCCAGAGCCCAGGGCTGTGCTGGGGCCTCTGAGGACAGACCTGAGCTCTTTCCAGCACTTTCAGGAGCCTTGCCAGATGGGCTGGTGGAATCTCACTATCGTTTCTCCGCCTGCCTTAGCCAGCAGTCTGAGCCCCATCTGAACCTAGACAAGCTCTGGTGAACTCATAATACCTGGGAGGAGTTCTCTGTCTGGAGTCTCAATAGCGTCTCAACAAGCATGCGGTTCCATAAGCATCCCTTTGGCTGTTAGGCTGCTGTATTTTTGTCCATCCCCCTGTGTTGTTTTGCACTAATCATGTTCCTATTTCTTCCATTCAATTCAATTCCTTGACCTTGACCTAGAGATACAGGGTTCTGTGTTCTCTCCAAGGACTCATGATCTAGGGTAGCACCATCCTGTCATCACAGAACTTTCTGTGATGACTAGAATGTTTTGTATCTGCACTGACCAATATGGTAGCTACTAGCCAGTGGCTATTGTACACTTGAAATGTGGCTAATGAACTGAGGAACTGAATTTTACATTTTACTTAATGTTTCCGTTTTTTTAATTGAAGTATAGTTGATTTACAATATTATATTAGTGTCAGGTGTATAACGTAGTTATTCTGTATTTTTATAGACTATACTCCTTTAAAAGTTATTATGAGACAATGGCTATAGTTCCCTGTGCTATACAATATACCCTTGTTGCTTATCTATTTTATACATAGTAGTTTGTACCTCTAATTCCCTACCCCTATCTTGCCCCTCCCACTTCCCTCTCCCCACTGGTAACCACTAGTTTGTTTTCCATATCTCTGAGTCTGTTTCTGTTTTGCTATATACATTCATTTGTATTATTTTTTAGATTCCATGTAAATTTTATTTAATTTCATTTTTTAAATTTAAGGATTTTTTAAGTTTAAAGTTTTAAAAAATCTGATTAAAAATTGAGCAGAAGAACTGAATAGACATTTTTCCAAAGAAGACACAGCTGGCCAACAGGTACATAAAAAGTTGCTCAGTATCACCAATCATCAGAGTAATGCAAATCAAACCACAGTAAGATATCCCCTCACACCTGTTAAAATGGCTGTTATTAAAAAGACAAGAAATAACAAGCATTGGTGAGGATGTGGTGAATTGGGAACCCTGTGTGCGCCATCGGTGGGAATATAAATGGATGAACCCATTATGGAAAACAGTATGGCTGTTCCTCAAAAAAATTAAAAATAGAACTACCATGTGATCTAGCAATTTCACTTCTGGGTATTTATCCAAAGAAAATGAAAACACTAATTCAAAAAATATATATGTATCCCCATTTCATTGCAGCATTATTTACAATAGCCAAGAAATGGAAACAACCTAAGTGTTCATTGATGGATGAATGGATAAAGCAAATGTGGTATATACAATGGAATCTATTTGTCATTAAAAAATTATGAAATCTTGCCATTTGTGACAACATGGATGGGCCTAGAGGGCATTATGTGAAGTGAAATAAGTCAGAGAAAGACAGATATCATATGATCTCACTTATGTGTGGAATCTAAGACAAAAGAAAAAAACTAACCAATCTCACAGAGAACAGATTGGTGATTACCAGAGGTGGGGGGGAAGGGGTGGGTGAAATGGGTGAAGGAGGTCAAAGGGTGTAAACTTCCAGTAATAAATAAGGCATGGGAGTATGATGCACAGCATGATGACTATAGGTAATAATACTGTATTGCAATATTTGTAAGTTGCTAGGAGAGAACATCTTAAAAGTCCTCATCATAAGAAAAAAACCACTTTTTTTTGTAACTATGTATAGGGCCTGATGTTAACTAGGCCTATTGTGGTGATCATTTCACAATGTATACAAATATCGGATAGTTATATTGTACACCTTAAACTAATATAATGTTATGTCAATTAAAAAATTTTAAAGAGCCACATGTGGCTAATGGCTGCTGTACTAACCAACACAGGTCTTGTTGGACAGACAGATATGGAGGCAGGTGACCCAAATAATGCAGATGGACTGGGTCAGGAGTAGAGGGGGACACACAATGTATCACTTGAGTGCTGAGTGGGGAAAGATGGTCTTCAGGGGTAAGGATCAGGAAAGGCCTTGTGGAGGAGGGGGCATTTGCGATGGGTATTAAAGCACTAAGGACACATCAACAGGTAGGCACGGGAGGGTAGGGGCATGTTCCACATGGAGGCGGGGGGCACGTAAACTTTTAGAAGCAAACCTCTCCCGGCAGCAGGTACCAGGTACCAGATCCCCATCCCTTGGGTAAACAGGCTGAGTAAGGACTGAGAGAGGAAAGGCGAGCGGGGACTTAACTGTGCAGGGCACTGAGTGTGGGGCTGAGGAGGAGGCGGGGCTTAATCCAATAATCCTGTTGGGTTATTGAATGAACTGAGACCCTACAAGTTGGGCACAGGGCATTGGGAACACAGTAAGCTCTCAATAGATGGCAGCAGTTATTGGCAGGGGGGAGTCATTGGAGGTGGTTGTGTGTTTCCGTTTGCTGCTTCTTTAGATCCATTTGGGAGTATTGCCATCTGAGCAATATTAAGACTTCTGATCCAAAAACATGGGATGTTTTTACATTTATTCAAATCTTCTTTAATATACAATGCTATTTTATAGTTTTCAGAGTGTAAGTCTTTAATTCTTTTATTAAATTTATTCCTAAGTATTTTTATGTTATTGTAAATGGAATTGTCTTAATTTCATTTTTGGGCTGCTCATTGCTAGTGCATAGAAACACAGCTGGGTTTTGGGTATTGATCTTGTACTCTGCGACCTTGCTGAACTCGTTTATTAGCTCTAATAGTTTTCCGTGGACTCCTTAGGATGTTTGAGATACAGTATTGTGTCATCTGAAAGTAGAAGTAGTTTTTCTTCTTCCTTTCCAATATGGATGCCTTTTATTTCTCTTCTTCGTTTAGTCGTCCTGGCTACGACCTCCACAGCAATGCTGGTGAAAGTGGACACCCTTGTCTTGTTCCTGCTCTGGGTGGGGAGAAGGTCTTTAATCATTAAGTATGATGTTAGCCCGCCTTCTATGTCTTTTCAAACCTCTTTAAGATTATGTTTATTTGTTTATCTTATTAGACATGGTAACAGAAAACTCAATACAATAAGATATAAAGATGAAAACAAAATCCCACCACCACCAGTATGCTCCCAGGCCTTTTCAGTGCACGTGTATGTGTATGGGAAATGCAGGTAACTACATAAATATGACCCCTTTTGTCACTAGGCTTTGTCTACTCAATATGGTTTCATGGCCATCTTTCCAGGCCTGGGACCGAAGATTCGCATCATCATTGTACAGCTGCCTGTGTTCTACTGTAAAGCTGAACCATCATTTATTTGAGCAACTCCCTCTTGCTGAATGTTTGTTTCCCTTTTATTCCCTCTATTATAAATGAGACTGATGAATGTCCTTATCATATCCTTCCCAACACTGTGTATGCTCACGTCTTCCTTTCCTTTCTTTCCACCTCTGTCAGATGATCACTGTAGAACTGGCCACAGGGCACTAACATGATCAGAGTGAGGCTTTAGGAGGCTAACTCTGGCAGTCCCTTGTTACTGTGTGACCTTGTGCACATCCTCTTTCCTCTCTGGGCCTCCGTTTCTTCATTTATAGAAATGAGTCAGAATGACTGGTGAGCAAACCTGGCTGTGTATTGGAATCACCTGGGGAGTTTTCAAAACCACAGACACCTGAGGACCGCAACCAGCAATTCCGATTTAATTAGCATGGGGGGTTAGACTGGGCGGAAGGATTTTTAAATCTCCTTGAGACGAGATGATATGAAAGTCCTTCCTGCTCAAGTATTCTAGGAAGGCGGCTGTGGGGCAGTGGGAAGATCTGTCCCTGGAGTCCAGCGGCCCTGGGTTTGAATCCCAGCTCGTTCGCTGCTTCTGGCTGCGTGACCCTTCGCCTTCTCCAAACTTCCAATTCCCTGCGCTCTGAGTGGGCGGGGCGGGGAGGTGTTAAAATCCCCGCCCACCACTCGGCATTTCTGCCTGTAGAGGAGGTTTAGGTGCTGCACGAACGAAGGAGAGGTGACTGTTGTTCTTTTCTTGATCAAAGAGCCAGCCCCTGGGCAACAAAGTGGAAATGGAGATCGTGAGCATGTTGGAAAAAAACGCAACGCTTCTCAAATTCGGCTACCACTTCACCCAGCAGGGGCCCCGGCTGCGGGCATCCAACGCAATGATGAACAACAACGACCTTGGTGAGTAGATGTGCCCCCTGCCCACCTGCCGGCCGTTCTTTCTATCTGTCTTGGGAGGTATGGCAGGGGAGATTCCACTGCCGCCTTCCCCGAGGGAGTCCTCTTGTTGGGCCTGACTTCCGGTTCTCACTTCGCTTTCATCCTTGTTTTTGGTGTTTGCCCCTTGCCTCCTCCCCAGACCTCTCCCTAGACGTGGGCGCCCTGCCTGCAGGCGCTGAGGCCGGGCCCTCCTCCAGCCCAGGGCTGGCCCCAGAGCGCACCCTCAGCGTGTTAGCTGAGCGAAATGAAACATCGGGGCCACAAAGCCAGCCTTGAGCCTCTTCCTCTTCTGAACCGTCTTTTGGGAGCCCAGAGTCCTCTCCAGATCATACAGCCTGGCTCTAGCCCCAGACCCCAAATCCACCAACCAGTCCTCCCATCCACACCCCAAGCCTAGGAGACTTCAGGTTGCTTTTAAAAAGGAGATTGGAAATGTTGACTTCATAGTTAAGGAAGACAGGTTACAATTGATTTAATATCAGTTAAAGGCATAGTTTGTATTTTTTCTTTAAAAAACGAAAGAAAATGTCATAATCTTTCTTGTGAGCAAGCACTGAGTAGAAATACAAGTCAGTTGAACAAAAAGGGAGACCAGTCACTGACTCACTTCCAGATGCCAATGGTTGTCAGGCTCTAGGGATAGTTTGTTATATGTATTCCTGCTGGCTGCCAAAAGAACTTGTGTCCGAAGAGGTGTATGTCTGATAAGGCTGTAGGAAAATAAGAGAAAAAACAAAAACAGGAGTAGGTCTGTTAACCTAATTGATCATTACATTCAGCTGTGAGTATCCTAGAATCAAGGTGGGAGGAAGACAAAGCAGTTTACGTTATTCTTAGAAGAGAAGGAAGCATAATGGTTTTTTTTTAAAAGAAGAAATCTTCTTTCTGGGGTTGAATTATGAAATAACTATGTTTCCAAAGGACAGTGTCTTCAGTGAGTTTTTCATCAAATTCAAACCTGCTCTAAATATGTTTTTTGTTTGTTTGTTTGTAACACTCAGTAAAATGCAAGGAGCTTAATACTAAAGCATATCTCAGGGTTCAAGTATGTCACTTCCTGCTGATGAATCTGAGGCCAGGTGAATCCTCATTCTTCTAGGAAAGCCTAGAAGAATGGGGATGGGTGTGTAGGTGTGTGTGCACAAGGCAGGTACTCTCAGAACCTCTGTGTGGTTAACCGCAGAGCTACACATGCACACACACGCTTTAGATTGAGTTAGTTCAACAAACATCTGTCAAAGTCCTGGAGGGCCCTGGGTTGCAAGTATAGGTTCCTGCTCTTAAGGAATCATAGCCCGGAGGCTGCACACTCACTGCTTCCTCCAAGTGCCACTTTTTTCTAGAGCTGCTGGTCCAAAAAAGTCCATCCATCAAACAAACGACAACAAGAAGCCACACCATGTGTCCTGGTTTATCTGAAGTGTCCTTATTTGAAATAAAATGAAAGCAAACACAAACAAATAAGAATTATTTCTGTGTAACAGAGGTGATAGCCACACTGAATTGCTGAGTGAGCCCCGCAATCTAGATTCTCAGCCCTGCTGTGATCTGGCTGCAGAACCAGCACTTAAAAGCCTGGAGATCTATTCTGATACCTAGTAACCTCACTTTTTTTGTTTCTTCTCCTAGCTTAGATTAAGTTTCTTTTGAGTCCCTCAGGGCTAATCCAGCTTTGGTCTCCCAGTGGCAAGATGGTTTGGAGGACTTCTTTCTAGGGACAGAAGTTTCCAGATGACTAGAGATCAGGGGTGCTGTAGGGGACACCAGGAACAGCTGGAGGCTACATGAAATGGTCCTTGAGGACTCTCTGTCCTGAGAGTCTGTGATTCCAAAATCCAGCCCACTTCTTATCACCAGGGACTTGCTAAGGTTAAGCAGGAGCCCGGCGTGCCAGAGCTGGACGGGGCACCAGGCTTCTCACTCCCGTTCTGTTATGGAGGAGCTGAGGCCTGGGAGGGACTGCCTTTCCAGACGGTGGCTCAGTCAAGTCACACCCGTTGTTAGTTACATTGAGCACTTTGGGAGCATCTTTTGTGCACCCCGGACTGTGCGAAGTGATGTAAGGGTAGCAGAAAGCTAGCTCCCTGACTCAAGAAACTTACAGCCTTTTAGGGGAGAAAAGACTCAAAGATGTGCCCTCAAATTCAAGAATGCCTACAAACTATATCAAAGGGAGGAAATGATCTGTGAGGACGGAGACCGGTTAAGCCAAGCATCCTGGGGTGGGTGGGCCCTGAATCAGCCTTGAAAGGAAGAGATAGGTTGTACAGAAGGTCAGAGGGCATTCCTGGCGGGGGTGCTTGGCATGGGCAAAGACAAGGCGGTAGGATCTAGTATGCGGGATGGAAGAGACAAAGATCCAAAAGGACTGAGGAACTATTACACGGAGTTAGAGCTGGGAGGAAAAACAGGAGCTCACAGAGAAGGGAGGGAGGGCATTCCAGCAGCGGGGACAGCGTGGGCAAAGGCAGGACGACGGACAGGCATGTGGGCGTCTACGGGAGTGGGGCTGGGTAGGAGGGGGAGGCTGTGAGCCAGAGGCTTTTTAAATGCCAAGGAGTTTGGTGATGAAAGCAGGTGGGAAGTGGGACCATGGCAGTTTCCTGGACAAGAATGACAGGTGATTAAAATGGGCCTCTGGGTTACCCCCAGGGAACTGTGCAGCTGTTCTCTTGGGGTTTCCCACAGAAGAAATTAGAGCAGAACCGTCTAAGTGACTGCATACAACATCCAGAGTACTAGTTGAAGTAGGATTTCTAGCTTTAAAAGCAAATTTGTGCCCACCTGCTAATTTTTGTGACAGAAACGCTTCTGATAGTGCTTCAGCGTCCTCCTGCAAAAGAGAAATCCTGACTTTTTACCCCAGCACCATATTTTCATCCTGCCCTTGATGCTCTGATAAAGCAGGCAGGTTTCCATGTTTGCCAGCTGAGTATGTTTGTCACAAAAGCCTCCTGCCAGCCCCTGCCCAGCCTCCAGGGTTGTTCCAGTGACCGCTGCTGCAGGCCGGCAGCAGGAAGCAAGCTCTGTGTGGAGCAGAACGGGCTTCTCTGGTTTCCTCCTCACTCCAGCCCGCCTCTGTGCTGGTGCCTGGGCTTTGCCTGCCTGAGAGGCAGGTGGGCTCCTCCTTGGGAGACATTTAGTCTTCAAGGCTGTGGGTCAGCTAGTGCCTCTGCAGACAGATGGCCTGCCCAGGGCCATCCTGACAGGTGCGTCTTTGGTCCTTTCCACCCTGTGCACTGGGCTCTTAACAGAGAGTTCTGTGGGGGAGAGCAGGGCACCAGGGTGAGGGGGTGTCAGGGAGGAGACGAGGATCCCCATCTCTGTTTTCCCACAGTGATACCTCAGATGACTCCTGTTTCCACACTATTTATAGCTGAGAGCCAGGCTGGTGCTCGGGTCCTGTAAACCTGCCACTGAAGCTCCCTCCACTTAATGAAATCTGAATGGCTGCCTCCAGGTTGAGACAGTGCTCTGTGTTGGGGTGGGGAGAGGAGGCAGGAACCTGTTTAAAAGCAGAAGACATCCCATCCTGGGAAAGTCACTCTTTTACTACGTTCTCAGAGTAGAGCTTTCTAACAGGCACCCCAGACACAGCACACACGCCCTAAATCAGTTTCATCATCTCCCCTGAACACCATCTTGGGAAAGGGCACTACTTTCCTCACGGTCATTCAGGCCAATCTTCAAATCTTCACCTCTCTCTATGCGCTGCCCCCAGCCCAGCCAGCCACCTCCTCACCATCCGCCTTGCTCTGCCTCTTGCCCAGCCCTCAGCCTGGCGTCCTGCAACACCCAGCGTCCTCCA
Source organism: Camelus bactrianus (assembly GCF_048773025.1). Classification (NCBI taxonomy): domain Eukaryota; kingdom Metazoa; phylum Chordata; class Mammalia; order Artiodactyla; family Camelidae; genus Camelus; species Camelus bactrianus. The sequence continues at coordinate 48,092,015 of NC_133542.1, forward strand.
GCTCCTCCAGGGCGGGCATCTCTCACAGCGCTCAACCCAAAGCTTGCCTCACCACTCTGCTTAGAACGCTTTCTGTATTCCCACTGCTGTCAGGTGAGACTCCTTGACATGGCTTATCAGTCCCTTAGTAATCATAGCAGATACTTGCATGGCGCTTCCTGTGTGCCAGGCACTGCGCTAAACACTTCAGCTGTACTCCTGTGATGTTCCCAGCGACTGGGTGAGGCAGGTGCCATTATTATCCTCATTCTACAGGAAGGAAACAGAGGCCTTGAGAAGTAGGTAAGGTTACCCACTGTCAGTGGGCAGAGTGGGACTGGAACCAGCAGCCTGGTCCCGGAAACTGTGCTGTCCTCCTCCTCTCCGGGCAAGGCCCTGTCAAACTCATCTCTTGACACCCCGACAAGCCATCTTCTTGCCATATTAGTACCAACTGGTCCAGGTAGCTTGAGTGCTTCCTAGTGACACAGGCAAAACCCTCCCTTCAGGGGCCTCCTAATGTTCTCAGTACTTTCCCACCATCCATCCCTTTATCATTTAAGATTCAGCCAGTACGTCACCTGCCATCCCCAGAAGATCTGACCGGTCACTGTGCCTCTCATGCTAGAGATTGACCAGGGTACTTGGGATATTTTATCAAACTTCATGTAGGTGTATCTTGGTCTCCTGTTAAGCTGTGTCGTTTATTTCTGGTCCTTGGCACATCGCAGCACTCAGTAAATGCTGTTGAATATAAAGGAATATAAAATGCTCCCCAGAGACAGAATGGAGGTGTAAAGCTTGGCGGGAAGTGGCGGAGGTCGCTCAAGGAGGATGGAGGTTGGTCCAGGTGACTCAAGATTCCTTCCGGCTCTGACAAGAAACCAGTCTGTGGTAGTTGCAATAAGCAACACGGCCGAGTTTGACTGAAAGTAAAAAGCAGGTTGGACTTGGAGGAGGATATTGGGAGACCTGGGTTCTGCTCCCATTTCTTTATTCACTGTGACTTGAGACAAGTTACTTCCCTCTCTCAGCCTCAATTTCCTTCATTATTAAAATGGGGAAAATTAGTGCCTGAGTTAAGTGGATGACTTTCCCTTCTCCCCATGCAGTCTCTGTAAAAGCCAATGTGGCGGGGGGTGGGGGGAGACCCTGGACAGTTGCAGCCCCACGTACATAATGAGGGCATGTAGGGGAGAAAACCACAGGATCCCTTTCTGTACCTCGAGCCACATGCTGGGGTCTCGGGTTCCAGTCCTGCCTCTGCCGCTCGCTCTCAGGGACCCTGGCTCCCTTCTCTTCTCCAGGGAAAAGGAGCTAATCTTGTAAGAACCAGATGCGATGTGGATATGGGAGGCCTACATAGGCAGGGGTGGATTGTACTGAGGCAGGCGCTGGACCGAGGCTCAAGATGAGTCACAAGCCTTGGTTCCGTCTGGTACCAGCTGAATTGCTTTGAGCAAGAAATGGACCCTCCCTGCCATACTTTCCTCATCCACAACATGGAAGCAGCAACACTGAGTCCAGAACTGCTGGAGCGGCTCCAGTGAGGGGTTGGGTGTAAATGGAGTTTAGTAATGCTGCACAGCTAATGTGGAGATGCTTCGAAGCCTGGCTCATGTAAACCCTCTGGTTGCTTCAGGCAAACCTCTTCTGCTCTCTGGGCTTTGGGTTTTGTTCCCCCACATCTTCTCTCAAGCTGTTGGACATTCTAATGGTCTCCAGGAATCTTCTTTCCAGGAGACTGCCCACTGGTTTGCATTAATTATTCTTTTGAGGTGGGTGGAGGGGAAGGTGAGGTGCTCAGGCAAAGCCTGAACTCTAAGCCCCAGACTGGGCTGCCCATATACCCTGCGTCCCTCCCCGCCAGCTCTTAGCCACAACCAGAGTAACGCACCTTCCTGGCGGTTCTGCTTTGTATGCTCAGTGTCACAGATAAGTCCATTCAGTTCTTGTTGTAGCTCATAAACATGGATCTGAGGTCTACCTGCTCATCTCGAGAACTGGAAGGCATCTAAGTATAGACAGACTTTCTTCCTCTCACAGTAGCTTCCTGTCTCAGCCACACCAGCAACCCCCTTGACTGCCACCTACAGGCTCTCTGAATGAACTTTCTCTGTGGCTGATCTAGCTTGCTGCCTGGTTTTCATCTTCAGACACTATTTTGTTTTCAACTCTCCCTTATTACAACAAAGGGGACACCCCCACCCCTACCCCTGCCCAATGCTTCCCGCCAACCATCCCCAGCCATCCTGTGAGCTAATGACCCCAGCCTGCAACCCTCTGCCTAATGCTTTCCTCTTTACGACATTCAACTTTGTTATATGAACAGTGTTTGAGCTTATATTGTCTTGCCCCTGGGGAAACCATAGGTTAACCATAAGGGGATGCAGATAATGCAGGGTCATCTTCAGGGGGGACTCTGTTGTTTACACAGGCAGGCCAGGAGCTCTGAGAAAGAGCTGCAGGAAATGTTCCTAACAGACTAACCCTAGTCTCATTAAGATCGGCTGAACTTAACTCTTATCTGAACCGGAATAAGGATCTTCAACTCCAGGGCCTCTCTACACAAAGGAAAACAGCAGAGTTGGATAAAGTGGGTCTTATTATACCTGTGTGGCCAGTGGTTTAGACATGATTTATGAACAAATCCACACCACTACAGACCCTCCTCAGTGAATGATCGCAAACTCTCCTTTAAAAACAAGACTTCAGACTTCGCTAACAAAGTTGGGGAGAAGCTTCCCAGTGCTCAGAGTCACACTGGTGGCTCCTGGTGCACAGGGTTAGCCGGCTCACGAGTCATCTCCATTCCTTTCCAGTGAGGAAGAGGAGGCTGGCCGACTTGACCGGGCCCATCATTCCCAAGTGCCGGAGTGGCGTCTAGTGTGTGCACGTGCCAACCACGCCTTTGAACTGGACGTGTTCTACTGATAAGCTGTGCTCTGCAGTGGAAGCCGGAAGGCAGAACGCCGGCACAAAAACTGTTGTGGTTCAGTTCTTTATGCACTAAGGTTTTAGGTTAACTAGTGATTGCAGTTGAAATTTTTATAAACTGTGGTTAATGTGAAGTTTTTCTTTAGTCACAGAAGTTCAGTCTGATTGTTATTTAAAAACTAAGAAGCCCCCGAACCGGCAGATCTCACCGAAGACGATGTTAGAGCAGCAGTGACTTAGCCCCAGGAGCCCAGTTCCGGCGGCCTTGCTGTGTGGTATTTCAGGTGCATTTAACACGTGTAACACATGAACAAACAGCACCCTCTTCCACGTGGTTTGAAAGCCTTATAAAATATTTTATTACAAGTTTGATCTTAGCTCTTTAGCAAACACAACAGATCATCATTCTTTATTAACCCTCCTTTAAATTTTAAGAACCTCAAGATTAAAGTTGCCAAATTGATTACTGGATCAAGAATGCAATTTTTTTCCCTCAAGAAATAAAGACTGAAGCCACGAGCCCTGCCAGGAATCAAAAAACATATGAGATTCCTTATGCTGGATATGAGGAAATAACAGAAAAAGCCACTGGTGAGATTTTAAACTTTAAAAACTGATCCTTTTTTTTTTTTTTTAAACCAACTCCAGGTAACAAACATTTCCTTGAGTGTTCTTTATGAACATCTGGGATTAATTTACAATTAATACTGGAGTCAGAAAGAATGTTTTCTTTATCAAATGCCAACCTTATGATGGATGTGACAACCTATGGCCAAATACTTGAAAACACCTTTCTCTATTGTACAGTGGGCCGATGCCTTATATGAAGTAAACACGAAAGACAGCTTTCTAGTACATCATGGCTTATGCTTACAGACGCCAACTACCTGTTGCATCGCTTCTTAGACAAGTCACTGCTAATCTCATGCCTGTAAATTAAGCCTCTAAAGGCCAATGGTGAAGAAAATCTAGATATTTAAGAATTAGGAAACCTGGCCAAAACATCCTAAGATGATTATTCTGAAAATGTAATTTTGGCATTTCTGCCGGATCCCTTTTTAACATCATGTGCATCTCTTAGGATCCAGCAAAAATGTTAAGCCACAATGCCCTTGTGCCTTTTAATATACCACAGTGCCAGTTAAAGTAGTATTTCTGTTGCTTGGGGATTTATTTTCATGAGTGATTCAGCAAATCTTATGATAAAGGACAGGCCAAAGAGCTGATGATCACAGACTAAGCTGCAGAGCACTGAGCAGAGAGAGAGGCTTTTAAAGAAAAAGGAAAAGTCTTGTACACTGAACTGTAATGATGTGGACAGTACAGGGTGACCAGAGGTGGAGCCAGGGCCTCACCACCACGAAGGAGTGTCTACTGAGGCTGCAGACGGGCCCGGGAGCGGCTCCGTGCTGCAGGAATGGCCAGCCCCACTCGGCTTCTCCTTGAAACACAATTGCAGCTGTATTCTGCATCACTGGAAACTGCAATATAATATTAAATCTGTTGGTCTATGAACGGCTGCGCACGTGTTTCTTGGGACTTGTGAGACAGGGACCCGGGCCTGACATTTTGGCCAGAAGGCTGGGGAACGACCACGACAGTGCTGAATAACCTCCCACAGAATGTCTGGTATCCTGAGGTGTTCATCTAAAAGCTACTACCCAAATGTCAGTGTCACCAAGCTAATGTGACTCTCTCAAAGAGAACACTTAAGAGCCTGAGTGTGGGTGCTGAAGCAGAAGCTACTATGGGGAAATCGCTCACAGAAATCAAATCAACAAAAATGAAGGCGGGGCCACATCTTTAAAACTATCTCCTCCATCAGATGAGCTGTTGATCTAGACCAGAGTTAGTAAGTTTTTTCTGTAAAGGGCCAGAGAATACAGATATACCTTGTTTTACTGCACTTTGAAGATACTGCAGTTTTTACAAATTGAAGGTTTGTTGCAACCCTTCTTTGTCAGATGGTAGCATTTTTTAGCAATAAAAAATTTTAATTAGGTTATGTACATTTTTTTAGATGTAATGCTACTGCACACTTAATAGGCTACAGTATAATGTAAGCATAACTTCTGTATGCGCTAGGAAACCAAAAAATTCCTGTGACTCCCTTCACCGCTGTGGTCTGGCATTGGACCCGCATCCTCTCTGAGGTACACCTGTAATACTGCAGGCTTTGCAGGCCATAACGCCTCTTGTGTGAATACTTAATCCTGCCATAGGTCTTGTGTAAATGAATGGGTGTGGCTCTTCCAATAAAACTTTCATTTACAAAAGGAGCTGTGCCAAATGCCGTAGTTTGCAGGTCCTGGCCTAGTGCTCTGAGACAGGCAGAGAAGAGAGGAGGGTAGGGGTGGGTGACGGACTGACCTATGTCACCTGGTTCTGAGGAGTTAGTCCACTTCCAGGGTCACAGCTTTCACATTTTTGCCATCAGAACCGACAGGTTTGCTAATTAAAAAAAAAAAAGAAAAGAAAAAAGACTCCTACCAGCCCTGCTGCTTGGCACGGAGAAGGCACGACCTGGTTACCATGCTCAAGGCGCTCTCCCTCAGCAGCTCTGGGATCCCACACAGCTCCCTTTTCTGTGTTCGAGCATCTTCTGAGTCTCAGGTAAGAGGTCAGCACCCAACTCCCCTTTCCCTCCTCCTCTGAAGGACAGGTGGCCAGCATAGAAACCAGCTGGCCATGGTGGCACTGGCAGCACTAAAGTTCTGTTTCTCTGCTCCTGCAGCCCTGCTGTTCTCCGGTATGTGGCTGTCCCAAACCTAGCTCTGAGAAGGCCTGGGGAAACGCTGATGGGGACACTCACCTAAGAGTGGCCCCTCTCCACCAACACCCGGCCCGGGCCCCCGGGGAGCCGCTCCGGCTGCGAGAGCTCCCTGGGCACGCGCGGCCGGCGGGCTGTACACTCGCATTCCTCTTTAAAGCTGCTCTGGGCTGGGCTTGCAGCCTGTCTGCTCCCTTTGTCTTGACATGTGACACAACAAGCTGTGAATCCTTGTCCTCGGCAGGCGGGGCAGGTCAAGACAAGCTGGCGGCACTGGGGGGTTGAGCAGAGTTTATACTGGTCCCAGGGAGCCCCACAGTACGAACACTCTGGGAAAGAGAGAAAATCCTTGTTGTAGACACACTAGTGCACACATGCTCACACGTACCCGTGCGCGTGTAGACAGGCGCTTCTCCACTTCCTAAATGTAACTCTTAGCTCATCAGCATTTGATGTATCCTGTTGGGCCTGGGAAGGTTTCTAAACAGTCTGAGTCTCCTGTCTTCTAACAGACAAGGTTCCCCCACCCCCACTTTTTTCTTCTGGGAATTGTCTTCCTGATTGCAGCACTCACTGATCCATTTTTCTTTTTCCCATTTAGAAAACAGGTAGTAACATTTCTCTTTCATTAACTAGTTGAAGCTGGCCACCCACCCCATGTTCAATGGTCTTTTTCCTTTAGATCATCCCTTTTGAGCTGGGAAACAACAGGCCTAAATATAGATGATCCCACGTCTACATTCGGCTTCTGTGGTCCACACACTCTCAGGTACATCTACTACTACTGATCTGCCGCTTACATTCACAATCGAAGGAAGTGCTGCATTTAGTGAGCGGTTACGAAAGTATGGAATTTTCTGTTCCAAATTCGCAGAACCTCTGACTTCTATCTACTGACTCCAGGATAAGATCCCAGATTTAGCCTATTAGTTCAACTCCTAGTAGGTAGACAGAGAGGTTATCCTTATTTTAAAGGATTTCCTGACTAGTAGACAAGCCAGATCCCAACCCAAGCCTCCTGATTCCTGGTTCAGGTTTCTGTCTCCCCACCACTGCATCTCCAACTCCACTGGGAAGTGGTAGCACTATGTATTCCCTTCCCTTGCTTTATTCAAGTAATCAGTACTGGCCTGCCTTCCAGAAGGTGAATACGTTGTGCCTGACCATGAGTTCAGGGTCTGAGCCTCTGCTGACTTACCTGACACTACGTCACTGTTGTAGGATAAGGCATAACGCTCATCAAAAACAAATAACTTCCCTCTGTAAAAACCATCAGGAAACTCTTCCAGGTACTTGTGGATGCCACCCTTGAGCTGGAACACTTCTTTGCACACTCCCTAAGTGCAGAAACACAAGAGGAAATTTGAGGAGACAAGCAGAGACCAGTAAGAAGCTCCACAGAGGAGCGGCATTTGTGAGGAATGCCAAAATGGGGCTCCTGGCTGTCACTGCAGGACACTGAAAAATTGCTGACCGAGGGGGCAAGGAACCAACAGCCAGATCTTGCCTACTAGGAGGATGGATGATGACAGCAGTAGGGCCTCCACTCTCTAGATCCAGGGAAGCCCAACTATTTTTGCTGCCTGCTAAATATAGGAAGACACCTGTCAGGACATGTAATATTATTGAATTTGCTCTTCTCAGGATCAAGCAAAAGGATTAGGAAAAGGGAGATGTTAACTGATCTTTCCCTTTTGTACTTGATGAGTCTCTAAGACTGTCAAGTGCTCTTCACATCTTGAGATTTAAGAACTTCAGGTTTTATACTTAGAAACTCCCTGCTGGAACCATAGAAGGGGAAGATAAATCCCTGGCTGGCTGGGGGTGGGAAAGCTCCACACGCTGTTGGTGGAGCCTTCTTCACCTCCACGCATGCAGGGCCCTAAGGGTGGTGACTCACCTTGGCTTTGAGGTAGGCTGAACCCCGCTCACAACGGATACCCCCAGTGCAGTACATCAGCACCCTCTTCTCTTTGAAAAGTTCTAGATTTTTGTCAACGTAGCTAGGGAAATAACTGAATTTCCTGATGTCCGGGGCTAAGCAGCCCTGGAATCGTCCCTACAATACAGCAGCAGCAGAAGGAAAATCATCAGAAACATACCTGGTAGGAACAAAGGTTCTTTCTGTGTCAAACACCACCCCCCTCCCTGCCTTGGCAAGGAAGCACTTGCTCACTGCTGCTTTCATCCCATACTCTGACCTTTCAACTTCAAGATCCAAAACTTAGAAACAAGGCTTGTGGGCTGTGGGTCACCTATCCAGAGACCTCAGAGGAAGATCCCTGACACACGTCAAGGGGAGGCATGTAAGAGCCAGAAAGTACCAAGGTGTCTTTAATTCATAATTTATTAGACTTTCTCGCCAGATTCTGGGTTCAGAGGCTTGGGTTTTCTCTGAAGCTGCTAGCAGTGGGTGGAGAGCCATGTGACTCAGCCACAGTGTCCCCTACAGAAACATGCTACCTGTGGGAACTCGATGGTTCGTACTTACTATTTTGCTTTCATAGAAGTTTCTACAGTCCAGTAGGACAGTATCACTTTGTTCTTGATTTGCCCAAGACAAAAACTTTTCTACTTCTTTATGAAATTCACCTGGGGATAAATGAATTCCTAAAACCAAACCAAACCAAAATTAGTTAAAACAAAACAAAACAAAAAACCCAATCACAACTGACCCAGCCCAATGACTTTCATGTTGCTTTGTTTCTCCCCACCCAAACCGTGTCTCTTCATAATTACAATTATGTCTGACAATAACACTATCTGATGATCATAATGAAAAAATTTAGTAATTCCATGTATCCTCACTCTCCCTCCTCAGGTGAGCACTGTGGAGACTTGGCTGTTTAGAAATAATTAGTCAAAGAATGCTGCATCCTCATACGTGGCCTAACCCAATAATAAAAGCCAGACAGTAGGGATATGAACTGTCACGTGGGTTTGCTGATCCACGTTACAGCCAGTGTTCTATTGCTCCTGTACACGGAGGAGCCTGGGCATACATATGCTTGACTGTAGGCTTTATAAACGTCTATACCAAGGTCAAGCCCAAGCCTAAGGCTAAGAACCTTGGTGTAGGCAGGCGTGAGCATGAGGTTATGGAATAATGTTGGAATAAGTTTTTTAAAAATACAGAAAAGGGTAAGAAGAATGTGTCTAAGTTTGTGTGCATGAGTAAATGAGAGAATGGTGGGAGGGGTTGACAGCCGGAATGAAATGTGAGAGAGAAGAGGATGAAAGCTAGAAGAAGGAGAGAAAGGAGATGAAGATAAGTGGAATACAAGGAGACTAAAAGGAAAGAACCTGTCTGTGGGGCCCTACGCCTTCTCAACTCTCCAGGATAGAAACAGTCCTGTGTCTTTAGGGGTCCAGACATCCCAGGGATTGTGAGGAACTTTGGTGAATTTTGCAGTGGAGAGAACACACCTCACAGGTGGGGGCTCTGTTACTTCAGTCACCACTCGTGACAGAGCCTGACAGCACCAAAGGAGCCTCATTCCACTCACGGGTGAATCCTGACAACCACCTGAAACTGCTGGGAGCCAGATGGGGCCAGAGACCCAGAGCATGGCCAAGGGATCTGGATTCTTACCTGCCCAACCTAGGACTGCAGGGAGAATGTAACGAGGCCAGATTCTATATAGGTTACTGTCACATAATTCCATGCTCACCAAAACAGTGGGGTGGAAAGGGAGGTTCAAAACTGAGAGAAGCATGGACATCTGCTAAGACTTCTACTCACAGGGAGCCGCGGGGACGTGCCTGCTGCTGCTGTGACCGGGGCTGCTCTCCTGGCCTGTGGGGGCCTGAGCAGACAGTGACTCATATGGACGTGCTTAAATGAGGTGCCTTCAAACAACCTGGCTCAAATGAAAGCAGCATAGCCCTACCTGGAGCCCACCCTCCCCTGATGTCCAGAGCAATGTCCTGTAGCACCAAGAAGAGCTGCCTGTGGTCCTCCTGCCTCCTGCAAAGGTAGGGACACTAAGCAAACACGGCCCTCTGTGGCCCCTCTCTCCTCATACATGAGTCTCTTTTCCCAGATGCTTGTATCTTACTCTCATTTTCCTCTGGTTTAACTCTTAGCCACCTTTTAAATATTTACATATTAAAAAATGACACAGAGTCAGCCAGACCTTTGTGCTTCCTGATGAAAGAAGACAATACTACCTATGAAGTAGTCTTGAGGGAAGAAAGAAAGAAAGAAAAAAGGAAATCAAACCTGAACCTGATCAAGTCTCTAGATCTGAGCTGTCTATTAAAGTACCACCAGTCACATGCGGCTAACAGGCACTTCAAATGTGGCTTGAGATATGCTAGTAATGAGGGTGACATAGATACAGGATTTCAAGGACTTGAAATACAAAAAGAACCCCAAAACAAACAAAAACCCAGTAAAATATCTCATTAATAATATTTTACATTGAATATAAGATGAAATAATATTTTGGCTATATCGCATTAAATAAAGCATATTACTGAAGTTAATTTCATTCGTTTCCTTTTGCTTTTTAAAATGTGGCTACTAGAAAATGTAAAATTCCATTGTGGCTCACGTGATATTCCTATTAGACAGCACTATTATAAATCTAACTGTAATTCATAGGAAACACAGAGGACAGAGGAACATCCCATGGAGATGCAATCAGCATTACCCTGATTGTGGGAAATGCTACAGGCAAAATGATCCAATTCCTTCAAAAAAACAAATTGAGGAGGGGGTGGGTATAGCTCAGTGGTAGTGCATAAGCTTAGCAGCATGAGGTCCTGGGTTCAATTCCCAGTACCTCCATTAAATATAAACAGATCCACCCCTCCCCCCAAAAAAAAAGAAAAAAGAAAAAAATTGCAAGGGAAATAAAAGATGGAGGTGAATCTCTAGGTTAACAGGGACTTAAAGAGACAGTGATCAATCACAATGAGTGGGCCTCTCTTGAATCCTGATAGAAACAAATTTAAAAAATTATAACTGGCAATTTTAAGCACCGACTGGATATTTAATAATATTAAGGAATTTGTGTTAAAATGTTTTAGATATAATGCTTTTATAATTACTTACTTTTTCAAAATATCTTTTAGAGATATCTACTAAAATAGTTATGAATGAAATGACATGACACTGGGATTCCCTTCTAAATAATCCAGGATGGGGAAAGGGGACGAGTGTAGATGAAAGCTGGCCATGAATCTGTAATTGCTGAAGGCTGGAGAGGTACTTGGGAGTTTACTGTCTTCTCTACTTTTTTTAATGTTTGAAAATTTTTATTGTAAAAAGTAAAACAAAAACAAAAACACCTGGTCAAACAAATCTTACAACCATCTATGTTAACCATGAGGGAGGGGGAGAGAGAACTTTCTACAGCACCTGCAAACAAACTGCTTTGGTGTTGAAAGCCACTTGCTTCTGTAGCGAAAAGCCTGGTTATTCAGTTGATGAACTACTTACAAGCAATAATTATACTCTCCCCAAATTGCTATCTTTGGAAAGAGAAAACAACTTCTTGCCAAACCATCACCAAGAAGAATAACTAAGCCAGGTCATTCTGAGCAGTGAGTCTTCAATCCCCAGAGCACCAAAGAGAAGAACCAATTTAAAGACTGAATGACCCAAGTGTAGCCACCCCACAGCCATTTTAAAGAGAGGACTTATCACAACTTTTACAGATCAGTGTGTCCAGTTTCACACTTGTCTCAACATATATTAAGATTCGTCCCTATGAAGAAAAACAAAATGTTTCTTCTAAAAGCAAGCATACCAGACTTCTTATAGGAGAGCTTATTAGGACTGATCCCCATGGGTACAATTTCTTCAAATACACCAACACGCAATTCTGGAAAACAGCAAGCTCCTCCTCTGCTGGTCTAGCCAATGAGAAACAAAACAGAATACAATCTCTCTCTCATCTCCAGGTATATTTATTAAGTTATCTAACTCCCTTTTCCCATTGAAACAGTTGTTCCTTATTTGAGGTTTCTTAATATTTCAGCTACCCTATTATTACAAAAGACATAAATCTTATATCTGGCACTTATTTGTTGCATATCTACCATGTGCAGAAGTGTTAACATTGAAAAGGTGTTTCTATAGCAATAAGGATTTAAAAGTGAAACACCACTGAGCAATTTCAACACATAAGATTACATCCCAGCTTTTGTTCTGGAGCCATGAGCTTTCTTTTCATATCAACAGTACTAACACTAGCAAGGTACTTCCCACCACCTCCATCACCTTTAATGCTCAAGCATAAAGTCACTCCAACAAAGCAGCTGCGCTGTGAGAGCAACAGCTCTGTTCCCCGTGTGGTGTGAAGTGCTGATCTGATGACATCAGGTTTACTAAATACTAGTGATCCCCTGAAATAGCCAGGTGTCTCTCAAGTGAGCAAACACAGCTACGTTTCAGGGTTTAGAGAGTGTAAACTGTAGTGTCCTTATCCCATAGAAAGGGAGCCTGAGGCCCAAGATCGCATAGCCACTTGGTAGACGAACTGAGACGAGCCTGCTCCTTCCACCACATGGCCTGGTAAGCTAGTGGGGACAGGGTGTTCCATCCAGCACTGCCTACTTCTTTCTCTACATGGACCCTCTTCATAACCGAGAACAGGAAGAGGCACTGAAGCAGAAGCAATGGCTCTAGATCCATTTTATTTTCAATTTTCTTACCTTAAAATCGTCCTTACACAGGTAATTCTTAAACAACGGGCAAGAAAGCATGACTTCCACATAGAGCCTGGTGGCCAATTTGCTTCCACCCACGGTCCCATTGATTCCTTCTGTAGCAATCCGAACCTGAGACAAGATGACGAGAGAAAGGGAATGCAGTCTGTTCTTAGCTTGGTTCAAGTCTTCCCAGGGCAGAGCAGGCCCATATGTGTCAATGAGTTTAACAAGAAAAGCAGTGTTACCACACAAAGATACTGTAGTTCTCTAAAATGGCACTGCCCACAGTTCAGACAAGGTACTCAGTTAACATCTGCTGAACGAGAGAGTGAAATGACTAAAACAAGCAGAAAGGCCCATTTTCTCTGGAGCTCTAGCTGTCCAGTGGCTAAAGCTTAACCTAAATCGAGGTCAGCAGATTAAGGATCAAAATTCAGCTTTGCCACTTACTTGCCAAGTGGTCTTGAGAAAACTAATTCTCTTCTCTGAATCTCAATTTCCTCATCTTGATAAAACAGAGGTAAAAAAGAACCAACAATGAGAAACACTGCTGAGGCGCTATTATCCAAGTCCTACCGCACAGAGCGCATCTGAGGGCTGGGAATGCACGTGAGGACATCTCTGCAGTGTTCGGGGGGGAAGCCCACCACTGCAGACCCACGCACTGGAATACAAATTCCAGGAGTCTGTGTCTGTTTTGTTCACTGTTGCATAATCAGTGCTGAGAGTAGTAATTGCAACATAGTAGGCATTTAATACCTGTTTGTTGAACAAATGAAGGTGTATCCAAATCTGAGGCTTTTTGCCTTCTCAAACCCTCTACTCTCCTTGAAATGCTTCACTGGTAAGGGACATTAAAGCCTGGGTTAAGGCCACTGCCTTAAGAGGCAGTGTTCCAGGGGGCCTGTTACTTCTTCTGGTACTACAGAATCCTTCAGATAAGTTTAAAGATAGATCACCTTTAGACAGAGCTGAACTTTCTAGAGAAAAGTTCTAGACAAAAAGATGCTTACCAGTGCATTAGAATTTGAAAAATTTTAAAGACTCCCCCTTTATTAGGGCCTAGAGAAGATACTTCATTTGTTGCCTCACTTGATTCAGTTCTTTAGGACATGGACATAAATGGGATTTATTTCACAGGCCAGGGCCGACTCAGTAGTGGTGGCTGTCCGGAGCTCCAGGATGAGCATTCTGAATCACATCAGGCTCCTTGAGAAAGAGGAGTGCAGTCTAGTGAAGCCTGTTCTGGGCTAGGAGAGGAAAGCAGGAGGCACATGCCATCTCTGCTGTACAGGGTACTGTACCTATTACCGACTTGTATTTTTTTTTAAGGGACAACATAGAAAAATAGAGCTGACCCAGTATAATGGTTAGGAAATTTACCCTAAAACTGTCTCTGACTGGGGCAAATATGATGGAGAGGTACATACGTCTGTATAACTGTCTTTTGGGTAGTCCAGAAGATTCTTTCCTATGTTATTTTAATCTCAGAACCCAAACAAAAGACAAGCACACCCACTCCCTAAATAGCTGGGGCAGAGCAATCTCTAAACTCATGCACTAGACTTTCAATTCCTGTTCATGGATGCTTCAGTTGAATCGTTTAAAGTAGCTCCTGGGTGAGGAAAGCCTTAGACCTCAGAGACAAAGATGGACACTTAGGATTTAGTGAGCACCTACTATGAGACAGGAGCTTTACATTATAATCCTGAAAGGTAGGTATCACAATTCCCATTTGACAGAAAAGGAAACAGAAGCTAAGTGAAATCAAGTAACTTGCCCGAGGGCACAGAGTTGGTAGGTGGTAGATCTGGGATTCCAGACCAGATCTTACTGGGTCTAAATCTTGTCATTTTTCCTTTCCAAAGCCTCTAACACATCCCCTCAAATTTCTTGAGGCAGTAAGCAATTTATAGAAAAGGGATCAGAGCTCCTTTCCACAATTCTAGAATTTTCAAGTTCTCCTCTTTCCCTAAGTGCCAGTATTCTGCCAAATCTACCAACACAAAACTTGAAAACTTGGCATGTATGGCAGCAGCCTTAGAATTCAGAGCTAAGATCCAGGCAGGTGCTGCCACCTTGTGGGTAGAGACCCTCACTACTAGTTCATCTCTTGGGCTGGGCCAAGAATAAAAATCTGCCCCAAACCAAGAGACTGATTTTCCTATTTTGTATGCTTAGGTTTACCGTGAGAATATCCATTTTTCAAGGTGTTCTCTAAACAGAGACAATAAGAAATGTATATAGACCAGAAATGTTTACTAATTTTTTTTTTACAATGCACCAGCAATTATGCTAGGAATTGGGGCTATATTGGTTAAAAAATATATAGTTTTTGCCCTTTTGAAGCTTACAGACTGGTGAAGGTCACAAATATTAAGATAAAAGTTGCAAACTGACAAGTGCTATGAAAAATAACTGTATGATGCAATGAAAGAATATATTTTAAAAAATTTAAAGGTCAGGAAAGATGTTTTTGAGGGAGTGTCATCAAAATTGAGAACTGAAAATTGAGTGAAAATTAAACAAGAGAAACACAGTGGGTGTGGGAGAGTTCTTTAAAGAGACTTTTCTTGTAAAAAGGCCCAAAGGCACAAAAAGAACTTTGTGGGCTCCAAGAAACTGAAAGACTGTCTTGCTGGAGTGTAACGAGTAGAGAGTGGTATCAGATAAGCGAGAAAGGCGGAAGGGTCCGTATCATGCAGGAACCTAAGGGCACATTTTGGGTTTTGCTCTAAATGTACTGGATTGCCACTGAAAGACTGTGAGAATGGAGGGGGATGGTTTCATTTACCTTTTAAGATCACTCTGGCTACTGTGTGGAGAATGATTAAATGTGGGCAAGGATGGAAGAAGGGAGAGTAGTCTGGAAGCTAGTGAAATAAACTAGTTAAGAGAGGATGAGGCTTGATCTGAAGTGGGGGACAGAAGTTGAACAGAGACGAGAGACAGTTTAGAGGTAGAAATGACACAACTTGGTAATGAACTGGATGAGGCAAATGAAGCTTTCAGTCACTATCCATAAGAAAACATGAGTATGAAAAATACACTGACTGAGCGAATGACTGCCTCAGGAAACTAAAACCTGGGGCACGTGTGGGAAAGATTAGGCATAAGACAGTGTAGTATCATGACCAGAGGGGATCTCAGAGGGAATCTAGTTCACTTCCTTTTGATTCAAATTTGTAAAATATATAATATACACATAAGTGTATGTACATATATACTATATATAAAATCATCAAAGATATTTTTTAAAAAACAAGAAAATTAAAACCATCCACAATACTATCATGTAGAGATAATCATGACTAACATTTTGATAGTCACTAACATTTTGATATGCTCCATCTTTTTACACAGACACTGGTGGTTTTGTTACAAACCCATACTCATTCTTTCATTCAACATTCTCTAAACAAAATTACTGTCTGCTATGTACTAAGCCCTGTTCTAGCACTGACAATACATCAATTAAGACAAAGTTCCTGTCCCCATGAAGCTTATATTCTACAAGGGAGACAGACTATAACAATTTAAACAAAGATTATACTCTCCAATAGTAGTAAACTCTGAAATTCTTTGAGCAGAGGGTAGAGAAAGTGATCAAGTTTGGAAAGAGAACTACACTTCAGATTAGAATTCTGAGGAGGTAACATCTGAGGAGAGATCTGAAGTGAGGAATGAGCCATGTGAGGATCTAGGGAAAAAGCATTCAAGGAAAGGAAATAGCAAAGGTCAACACCACAAAATGGTAAAAGATGCTGACATGTTCTAGGAAAATTAAGAAGCAACTGGAAGTCACACCTACATGTGTACTTCTGTAAAATGTCTTTCCAGTTAATATATTAAGACCATTTCCCTGTGTAAGGGGTCAGCAAATTGTGCCTGCTTTTGCTTACAGTTTTACTGGAACATGGCCATACCCATTCTTTTACATACCGTCTATGGCAGTTTTCATGTTACAACACCATGTACTTTTTGTGCAAAGCCTAAAATTTTACTGTATGGCTCTTTAAGAAAAAGTTTGCTGACCCCTGGTCTATGCCATTAAGTATTCTTTAAAAATATCATGTTAATAGCTACTTTAGTATTCTACTTCAATGCCTAGCAGGATTTCGCTAATTTCTAAGAACCCAACAGCAAATCCTTTTTGTAACAAGCACAGCCTCTGCAATCCAAGTTGGAGGCAAGATGAGCCCAGTGAAGGATGGGGTGTGGGAGAAGCTGTCACCTTGCCTGTGAGGTGCAGGAGCTGACACAGAGCTGTCTGCCAGGCACAGATCCGGTCAGGATCCTCCAGGTCACAGTAGCAGTAATAAAGCAGCACCTCCCCTTCATCGCTGCCCTGGCCACTATAAAACAGAAAACCACAGGGAAAGAGCATCTGAGTCTCTGGCATAAGGAGGCCACAATTCATAAAAGATATCCAGGCACATCAGAAGGAAGGCTTAATGGAGCAGCTCATGCCTGCCTGTGCCCCCAGCTATCATTCTTCTCCTGAAATGAGAAGCAACTGCCGTCTGTATTTGCTCTAAAGAAGACAATAACTGCACTGAACTTCTTCCTTTATAAAAAGTGAGTTTACTTGATTCCTCATTTAATTGTCACATCCATGGGACAGGATATGACCTTTTCCACACGACAGCTGGAAATGAGTCCATTCTGGCTTTTCCTGTAAGACAAGGCAGTATCTGTTTGGAATCTCTCTCTGTACAAAAAATTTTCACTTCCATTTTTTCATGTAACCCTCTTACCATCAGACAGATTATCATTATCCCCATTTTATAGCTGAGTAAACTGGGGCCAATTCACCTCAGGTGAGACAGCTACAAAGTGACAGGACTCAAACACCAATCTTCTGACACTAGAACCCATACTCTTTCTACTGCACTCTGCTGACTTTAACTAGTCATGGGACCTGGGTGGGTATCCGATCATCCCTGAGCCTTCATTTCCTCATCTGTAAAACCGGAGGACTAAAATAAACTGCATTTCTCAAAATGTGCTCTGAAGCTGTTCTATGAAATCGCATGTTCAAGAAATCCAAAGAAAACACCTCCCTCCGAGAGTCGCAGTAAAAGCCCTTCATCTATTGAAGGCTCACCCTGAGCAGTCCTACAATAAAGAACGTTTTAGCCTAGTCCTTCCCAAACTTACTTGTCTTTAGTACCTTTTTTCAGTACCTGATAGCATCCTCCAGAGCTAGTGTTGTACAGAACGTATTTTAGAGAATGATCTAATAGATGATAATTAAGGTCCCATCCAGCTCTGGAATCTGTGACTCTCCCATCAGTGCCTTCTGCAGATTTCAGGGCCTAGTCTCCTCTGAAACCTTCTTGTCTGTTTTAGAGCCTATCTGTTTTCCTTTCTCTAAATTCCTGTAACAAATTATTGTCTGAACCATACAATTTTAAGTGATAATTACATAGCCTGTCTCATACCATTTGCTAAATGTTTCATGTATCCTTTTCTTTGTTGTTCTAACTAGAAAGCAGGGCCATGCAGAAACGAAGCGACCACATTTGTATAGCACTTCATAGTTCACGAGCGCTCTTACCATCATCATTTTGCATCATTCATATGGCAATAATGCAGGTATGCAGAGCAGACGTTATTATTCCAGTTTCAGAGGCGAGGATATATAGGTACAGAGAATTTTAGTGACTAGCTCAAGTCTGACTCCAAGTTTAATTCTCTTTCTCACTTTCTCTTCTTTCTGATCAACAAGGGAACTTGGCCTAATACTAGTGTCAAAAGTTTATCAAATTTGGGCATATTCTATTCACCAAATAGTTCTGGAATTGCTTAAAATCAGAAATCTGTCCTCTAGAATTATGTAATATTATGATTTAGTGAGTTTTTCAAAGGCAGATCTAAATTTCTAATCCTGTGCCTCAGGTCTAAAAGTTAACACCCTTTCTAACGCATACTCAGCTCAGGAAACCATATTTGGTAACAAAAACCCCTTTTTAAGTTCTGACATTATTCAGGGTAGAGGAATTATTAACATTTCTGGGCCTTCCAATTTCTCTGTAGAAGATAATAACAGAAAATAATATAATTTTCTATTCTTTACCTCTCCCTCGAGAAGAGAAGATGTAGGATGGCTTCCAAGAAGCCTAGCGAACACTGCCAGCTGTGTGGGTATGTGCTACCGCCTAGCTGTGTCTTCTATTACACACAGAACATGTTTATCGGCCTAGCTTAGGTGGTAAGAAATTCTGTACCTTAAGGATTTGCCATTTTAGTAGATGGGTGGTGGTATCCGACTGTGACTAGAAAACTATTTTAAAAATTGAACAAAAGACAGTGAGTGAAATTCTTACCTTATCAGCTCATCAGGGCTAAAGCAGCTTGTATCAGGAAGCCAAGCAGACACTTCATGGTTGTGAGTAAGGTCCTCTTTTAGAGGGTTCCTTTTGTCTGCAGACTTAAGACTCTTTGAGGTGCTCAATGTTACAGCCAGCTGCTTTAAAACAGAAGCAGTCTCATGGCAAATCTCATCAGCATGCTGTGTTGCCACATGTCTATGGATGCTGGTCTGGCTCATGAACAGCTGCTGACAGCATTTCCACCATTTCTCTTTACATTCAAAAGGAGGTGCTGGAACTTCTTTAGTTTTGACAAAAAGGGCAAATGCCTGCAATTACATTATAAATATGTCACTGTTAAATAACCTTAGGTTTAAAGCTAATGAAAGTCTCAGTGAAATCCCTTATCTTCCCATGGGAGTTTATAGTGTTATGTCCTACTATTCTATAGAAGAACTTCCTGAGAGAGTGAGAGTTTTATTAATAAGCTTTATACTTCAATTTTAAAAATTTTAGGGACTGTTCTTAAGAAAAGGATTTGAATTTTAGGCAAATATTAGTAAAACACTACAAATAACTTTATCAGTCATTTCCAAAAAAGAAATGGTCAAGGAAGTTATGGAGTATACTTACTATGGAATATATTAAGCAGCCAGTTTTAAATTACATGGAAAAATATTTGATATAATGTTAAATGAAAACAACTGGATAAAATTTGCTTATACAATGTAATCTCAACTACATTAAAACGTACACTGAAAAAGACCGGAAAGAAATGTACCAAAATGTTCTGATTCGGTTTTTGGATGATAACTTTACTGTTACTACAAAAAGGATTTAGGCTTATTGTTAAAAAAAAAAATTTAAACAGAAGAGAAAATTATGGACGCATCATAATTTTTTTAACCAATTCTCAACTAATGAGCTTTTTTCTTTCCAATATTTGCAGTTATAAGCAATGGTGAATGAGCATTCCATGCATACATCTTTCTATATTTCTTTAACTATCTACTTAGAATAAATATTTAGAAGAAAATTTTAGAGGTGAAGAAGCATAAAATTTTAAACTGTGATAAGTAGTGATTATCTGAAAAATTGTACCAATTCATACACTCACCAACAATGCATGAGGGTTCCATTTTATCCACAGCATTAAGTTGTATCAGTATTTAAATTTTTATAGTCAATATTTTTAATACTGACCCAACTAAATGGCAAAAGAAATATCCTGTTTTTACTTGCATATCTTTGACTAGTAGTAAGGTTGAGTATTTTTTCACATTGATTCTATGTTCTTTTTTAACTTGCTTGTTCCCATCTGTTGCCTATTATTCTATTGTAGCATTTACATTTTCTTACTGATTTGTAAGTGGTTTCAGTGACCTTTTGTTGAGTAGTTATCCAGATTTGTTTCCCAGCTTGTCATTTGTTTTTCAACTTTGTTTATGGTGTTTTTTGATGTATAAATGGAAGTTAAATGGGATCTATGATTATCAGCCTCTCAGAGTATGTTCCCTCCTGGTCTAATGGGAAGGAAGGTATTTTTATAAATATATATATACATTTTAAACAATTTTCTTAGTGCATCTGAAGACTATTGTAAAGCATCCAAAAT
Source organism: Camelus bactrianus (assembly GCF_048773025.1). NCBI lineage: Eukaryota > Metazoa > Chordata > Mammalia > Artiodactyla > Camelidae > Camelus > Camelus bactrianus. The sequence goes on from NC_133542.1 coordinate 48,112,290, forward strand.
TGGGCTCTCTGAAGAATAACAGTTTTAAATATGGAGCATCACTTTTGGATCTTCCTTAATCTGTACACAACCGGATCTGGACTATCTCAGATTGAAGCAGGATGGGGTTGCCTGAAATTACACTGGAGGACATTTTTTTTTTTTTGCCTCTCCTGCAGTTAATCCTTCTGTATAGGCCAAAAAAAAAAGAAAAAGGAAAAAAAGGAAAAAAGAAAGAGACAGAGAGAGGGAGAGATGGCATGTATGCCAACTTAAGTGCTTCTCTGTATTAAACTTAGAACTTCAAATCTTGTCCTCTAACTGCTGGTACTCAGAAGGAAAACACTTTTTATAAGTAACAGGCTGAGTATTACACAGGTTATTTCAATTGACAATTACTGTATAGCAATAGTTACTATGGTTATTAGTTCATACATAAATGTAAATGTATGCATCCAAGGCCTCATTATCATTGAGGTCTTAAAAATTTATGGTCTTTAAAGAAATACTATATAAAATCTGATTTTTTTCCCTTCTTTCCACCTTTCTTCCTTTGTCAAAAAGCCATCAGGCAGGCCTGAGGGAGATGGGAGGCTCAGTGTGCATGTGGCCTGCCACAGGTCTTGTAGGGCATCATCAATAAGGCATTGAGGACCCAGCAGCAGTTGAAGTCCATGTAGGGTCTGTTCAAGAAGAGAGAAGCAGGCCAGAGCCAAGAAGGTGGGTGATGCCTATTTGGGGAAAGCAGGCTCTGGTAAGGGAGGCAACTTGGCAGGGTGGGAAGACTGCATACAGGGGAATAATAAGCAAATAAGTAAATATACTGGGACTAAAGGGAGCTAGGTTTTCCACCAAACTTCACCAAATACGGGACTTATAAATACGAAAAGCAGACAGTTAAAATAAACCTTGTGATGTTGGAGTGGAACTGAAGACATTGGTATGAACTCATCTGATTTGTATTGATATAAAAGTAAATTTAAAAGTGTATGTATGATACATACAGGTGTGTATTCATCTATATATATTCCTAGCTCTGTCCACTAGAGGTCCTGGGAAAAGCAACACCTTAGCAGCAATGAGATCACTGAGCCCCCAGGTTTTGGTTTTCGACAATTCTCCATTAAGAAAGAACCAGGGCTCCTTGAAGAAATGTCTGACTCCAGCAATGGGATGGGGAAAATACAAGATGACCCTGAAACATCCTGTTGAGTCAGAAAGTAAGGAAATGCTCAAAGAATGATGCAGGCAAGTCACAAAGACACAGAGAGATACTAGCTTGAAGGGGCTCCCAGACAAATGTGTGATAATCTCAGCATCAAAATAAATGATAACAGGTTATAACCCATTGAGTAGATGGAATTCTTAAGGACACACTGATACAAATAAATTGGGAGGAAAGAAAGCTCTTCCTTACAGAAAAATTCCAAGTAAGAAATCTAGGAGCAATGAAGCAATTAGAAAATTACCATTTTAGGGGGAGGGTATAGCTCAGTGGTAGAGCACATGCTTAGCATGCACAAGTCCTGGGTTCAATCCCCAGTAACTCCATTTAAAAAAAAAAAAACTAAATCCCTCCTCCATCAAAAAATGAAATAAAAATAAAGTTTAAAAAAAAATTACCATTTAGCAACCATCACATTAATAATTCAGCAAAGTAATGTCAATGGATCTAAAACTAGTAGATGAAACTTGGTTGAGGAATAGGACATTTACATAGTCTCAAAGCTTCCCCACACCAAATACTGATTAATTGAAAGGGAAAAAAGGGTAATTTTATAGCAAAGAAATCTGATAGACACTTCTTTAATCAACTAACCAAAATTAACATCACCAGTAATAGGATAAATTGGCACTGTGAACGCTCTCACAGAAAGTGGCCAGATGAACACAGCCTCCCTTGTGGGGCAGGCAGTCTTGTTAACAAAAGCGTAACTTGAATCTAATCATAAGGAAACATAGGTGAAAATCAAACTGAGATACATTCTACACAGTAACTCATCTATAATCTTCAAAAATGTCATGGTCATGATTTCAGGGAAAAAAAGAGAAAGTGGTCCAGACTGAAGACTTACGAGAGACATGACAACTCAATGTAACATGTGACCTTAGAGTGGATCTATAAAAGCCACTTGAGACAACTGATGAAACATGAATGAAGCTTCTGGCCAAATGAGTATGGGCATCCTCTGTACTGTACCCCCATAACTCTTTGGGGTAATGCTGGCAACCTTTCTATAAGTTTGAAATTACTGCAAAATAACATTTTAAAAAAACTTTCTGTACCCTTTGGGTTTCATTTTCAAGGAAATCTGCATGAGATGAAGGCAGAAGGGTAGTTGAGAAGAAGTCATAAGCAGAGACATCTATTCTTCATTGACATGGAGCCAGCATAAGATGTCTTTGCAAAAGAGGGACAACAGGCTAGAGGTAAGAAAACTAAGTCTCAATTGCATTCCCTCAGTCATTTTCCTCCCTCTGAGCTTCAGCAGGAGGAGGGTCTAGTCAATGATCTCTGAAAACAGAATAAAAGGCACAGAAGAGCAGCATCAATACCACCCCACTGAAACCCAATCCCAACCCTCCTCGGTAAGCTTGCAGCATTCTGGGCTGCTCTGCCCTTTCTCTCAACCAACAGCCCTGCCAGCTAGACCAGATCAGGAGTCTTAGATAGCAGGTGCCCTAACACCTGTCTGTTCTCCTTATGACTAGGTCTCCTGGGTTTCTGGGATTCTTCCCATAACGCTAGGTGGGAAAAGGAATCCAGCCCATCTGTCTAGGATCTGTCCTCAAGTAGTCCAGTGTTCCAGAGTCACACCTTGCCTGTGATTCCCCTTTGCCGGCACTGAACTAAGATCACTAGTTAATGGCCCTGACTAGAGCTTACCTTGAATATGGCAGCAGCCTAGTGTCTCATGAGCCCTCCACTCCCTGGAGGACAACCGTGATGAGCTACTTCTAGATGTACCTACATTAACTGCGCCTATATGATCCTGAAACGTCAACAGCAATTTTACCTTTTTCTTTGCAAATGAGTATTTCTTCTTTGTACTGACATCTAGTTCTGCTTTGAGACTGTTACTGGGATTGATAAGACTTGAGTCTTTCAAATCCAGGTCAGAAAATCTTAAAACACAGGCCTCCAGGTCATCTCCTTGGTCTGGTGCAGTGGAAGAAGGCATCTGGTTTGGTTGCAGCAGTGGGACAGATTCCTGTCAGTGAACTATCTCCTAGGAAGTAAGCAAGGGAAAAACAACAATGCCCAAGTCTTTGATTACTACTTAAGTAAACTTGAAGCTAATCAATCCTGCAAAATGAATATGGGCCCAGTAGCCTAGTATATCCATTCATTTACTCATTCATCCAAGAAATATTTTTTTAGCACCAACCCTATGCCAGGCACTGTTCTAAACACAGGAGATACAGAAGTGAATGAAACAGGAAAAAATCTCTACTTACTTTCCAGTGGGGAGAGACAGAAGGTAAACAAATGAATAAATTGCTTGAAAAAAAAAAGTCAGATGGTAAAAAGGGCTATTAAGACAAATATGCAAGGTAAGGAGTCAAAGTGACTGAGGGGCTCTTTAAAACTCAAAGGTAAAGTCAGTAGGTAAAGGCAGAAGAATCTGAGCAGAAACCTGAATTAGAGGGCAAACCATGCAATGATACTGAAAAAAGCACCACATACAATCAAGATTAACCAAGCTGTGTGTTAGTGCCTTCAATTATAAACACTTTGCTCTTTTTTGTCGCCTAATTTTCGAGCTGTGCAAATTCCCTTCCTTAGAAGAAATAACTACCAAGAGAGCTCCTATTTTAATGAGCCAGAAGAAATATACAATATACAATATACGGAAATACACAAATTGTTACTGTGGCCAAATCTTGTCAAAATGGACACAGTACAACCAATATACTACATTCTTTCTTTAGTAAAGCAAATATTGTAAGTGACAAATGTGAAGAGGCAACATGAAAGACTGGGGAAAGCCTGAGCTTTGGATTGTGGAGCAGCTGGGTCCAAGTATGTGAACCCAGACAAGATATTTAATTTCTTTGAGTTCTAATTCCTAGATCTGTAAAACATGGTGGCAGTCTCTACCTTGAAGGACTGTAGTGAGGAATGGAAAGGAACAGGCATGGTTCGGCACATACAGAGTCCCCTACCATTCCAGGCTCACCTAAGACAACACTCTCCCTCACATATACTATTCTGGCCACAGTGGACTTCACTTAGTTCCACAGACAAGCCCTGCTTGGGGTCTCCACACATGCCTTTCACACCACCCCAAAATGATCTCCCCTTACTCTAAATCCTCTTTCAGTGCTCACTTTATATATTCTTAACTATTATGTATGGAGACTTTGCTATGTGCCTGGCAGAAAAAATAGTGCTGTGGATACAGGTCTTAATGAAACATAAGCTCCTTGTTCTCTTGAAGCTTATGTTGTAAGAGAAGAGACACCAAATAAATAAACAAATAAAAGAAATGAAAATATCAGTGATAAGAGCTGCTGCTTCTCTGTTTCCTTTGGTGGGGATCCTCCTTATCACCCCAGCCTTTAAGTGTTCAATTGCTCTATCTACAATCACCTTTGAGGTGATCTTCATCTAGCCCCCAGGACTTACAAACTATATTTACTAGAATAGTTGGGCAAGGGGAGATAATATACGTGAAACTATATTATATTGTAGCCCATTAGTTGGTAATGGCTGAAGCTGGCTGATATAGCACAGAAGGGTTCATTATATAATTTCCTCTACTTCTTGTAAATATTTGAAGCTTCCATGAAAAAATAAAAAAGGGAAATAATCATAAATAAAGGACTTTTTATGTTTAGAGCACTATACACTAAATGACTCCAAATTTATATCTCCAGGCTGGGCCATTCCTCTGAACTCCAAGTTCACATAAGCAACTCCCGTGGAGAGCTTCAGCTGGAGGGCTAACAGGCTGTTCAAATGCAACCGTTAAAACCCAACTCTAACTTGCTCTTCTTCAGTCTTCCTTACCTCAGTAAACAATGATTCCATTCTTCCTGTTACTCAGACAGAAAACTTTGGGATTCTTCTCTCCTTATTCTTTCAGACTATTAAAAATCCTGTCAACTCTGTTTTTTGAAATACAATCACAACAGACCACACTGCATCACCTTTACTACCAACCCTGTACAAGCCACCAGTTTCTTTTAAGTGTACAATTTGTTATGTTTTCACATATGTACACACCCATGAAACCATCATCACAAAGACAATAATATATCCATAACTCCCAAAAGCATCTGGTGCCCCCTGTAATCTCTCCTCGCCCCCTTCCCTACTAGATGTTTGCATTTTTTAAACATTTACACAAATGGAGTAATACAGTGTGCACTTTTTTTCTCTGGCTTCTTTTACTCAGCATAATTATTTTGAGATTCATCCATGCTGATGCAGGTTTATTCATTTTTATTGCTGAGCAGTATTTTACTGTATGGATATACCACAATTTGTCTATCCATCCATTATGGATGGACATGTAAGCCACCATTATTTCTTGACTAAATTATTGCAAATGCCTAACTGCCCTCCTCCTGTAGGAGCCAGAGAGGTAACTATTAATAAATTAAGTCAGATCAACCTCCAAAGGCTTCTCATCATATTAGGATAAGGTCCAAGGTCCTTACAAAGCCCCTCCCATCACCTCCTTCATCTCATCTTCTCCCACTCCTCCATTTGCTCACTACCTCTGACTGCACTGTTTGACCATTCCTGAATGAGTCACCAGCACTGAGAAAGCAGGGGTTTTCCTTTGTTCACCTCTGCATCCTCAGCATCTAGAACACTGCCTGGCACATAATAAACACAGTATTTGTGGAATTAAATAAAAAAGTGACTGGGTGCCCAGTGAAGGCTTCACTAAGGGCCTGATGTTTGAGCTGAGACCTAAATGATAAGCAGCCATCCAAGCAGACTTAGAAGCTGAGATCTTAGGCAAAGGAAATAGTATAAATTTCTAAAGCGAGATCGAGCTTGAGTTAACTAGCGGTACAGGAAGAAAGTCAGAGTGTACAGTTTACCAATAGATAGGTAGGAATGAAAGAAAAGGACCCAAGAATGACTCCTACCTACATTTTTCGATTAAGCAATTGGATGGATGGTGCCATTTACTGAAATAGGTAAGACTGAAGAAGGAATAAGTTAGGCCAGCAGAGTAAATCAAGAGTTCCATTTCAGACGTGTGAAATTTCAGATGACCATGGACAAGGCAGTTAGATAAGACGTGGTGTTCATCAGAGATGTCAGTGCCAGGGGATATTCACATAGTATAAAGGTATCCAAAAACCACTGAAAACATAATTAGAACAATCACCCGTCCCTTCCTAAACAACAACTCAGAGGGACGGGAGGTCAAAAGACGGCCAGAGGGGTAACGCCGGAGGAGCAGGCTCACGCTAGGGAGGGTCTCGGTTCTCAGAGCTACTGGAGCGGCGGCGCCTCCCACCCGGGCCCCGCGCCAGGCCTGGGCCAATCTCTCCGCCCAGCTCTCCCGAGCAGGCAAAGGCCCGAAAGTGGGAGAAAGATGACCACGTACCCGCCGGTCCCGATCCTTTCTTGGATCTTTCTTCACAGGACGGTCTCCGCCTAGCAGTTGTTGCCGCTCACTGGCCTGGAGCGTCCAGCCCCGGCCTGATGTTTACGTAGGGACCTCACGTCGCTCCGGAAGTCTAGGCCGTTAGCGAAAGGGCCGCCGGGAAAACCACCGAGAGGCCTGGAGAGAGGGTCTGAAGTGGAGGCGGGGACTAGAGCGTCCCTTCCTGACCGCCGGCCTGCAGGCACGGCTCTGGCCGACTAAAGAGGCGGTGCTCTCCGCGTGGCCCGGAAGGACTTCCAGCGAAGGCGGGCGAAGGAAGCGGCGAAGAGGCTGAGGCAGCTCGAAGGGGCGGTTGCGTGCAGACCAGACACCCGCGGCCTGGTGAGCTTCCAGACGCTGGCTCTCCCGGATCCGAACCCGCTGAGCCCACCCGGCCCGCCTCTCTCCCTAGCGCTTCCGGGAGCCGTCGCGAGCGAGTGCGCCTGCGCGCCGGCCGCTCCGCGCGCCTCGCGGCTTTCCTCGCGCCGGCCGGCGGACCGACGGTTCCTGCTCTGCTTCCCGCCCGGCGTCTCTGCTCGGCGGCGCGCCGGCGTGCGGCATGTCACGGCGGCGGCACAGCGACGAGAACGATGGTGAGTGCCCTGGGTTCGGCCCGCGAGGCCGCGCCCAGGTGAGGCCGACGTTTGGCTCCCTTGGTCTTCGGGTCTCGAGCGAAGGGACGGGAAGCGCTTCCGCCCGGGAGCGTTCGGGGAGCCGCAGAGGAAAGGCGAGTGGCACAGTGGAGTGTGGCTGGGCGACCTCTGAGAAGCTCCTGCATTCCCCCGCCCTACCTCCTTTAGTCGTCGGCCGAGGGGAGGCCTGGTGGACCCCTTGTCTCTGAGGACTCTTCAAGATTTGGCCCTTTGCACCGCCGAGCAGGGAAGTACACCTGTGTCTGTGCTGCAGCCTCTTAGGGACAGTGACAGGGACCCACTCGTCCCAGTGTCTCGTTTTGACCCTCAGACTGCACCTAAAATGGGCTCTCGGAAGTTAAAAGATCAGAATCGGAGTCTGAGCGCTGCCCCTGCACCGGTCTTCCGTTGTTTTGCCCTCTTTCAAGCGGCGGGGAAAGAAATTGGTTTTTTATCCACACCCGAAAGGTCTCTAATAAACAGATGTTCATAGGTTGTTATGATACATTAAACTGGCCGTAAGCGTATTTCGCTTGTGTAAGGAGTGCCCGAAGACTAACTGGAGAGCCCTTAAAAATTTCAATCAGGGATTCCCATCTACATTTGGATGGTTGCGTTCATGGGGACTATGGAGTTGCCATCATAAAAACCAAGAATAATTTTGTTAGTTAAAAGTAGGAAAAGATGTTTACATTTACAAAAATCAGTCAAGAACACACATTCGAAAAAAGAAAAACTAAGAGTAATTCTGTTATTAATATTTAAGTGTTTTATTCTTTGGTAAGAGTGTAGTGGTTAAGAGGTCAAATTTTGGAATCAGAGGGCTTAAGTTCAAAGCTAGACTCTGCCATTTACTTTGTGATCTTGCCCAGGTTATATCACTTATTTAAACCTTAGTCTGTAATGTAGAAGTAACAATAGGTAACTCTTTGTTTTGTGAGGGTTAAGTGAGGTAACACGTGTAACTAATGCTCCTGATGATGTGTATTTTATGACCTGTTGATGCCTAAAAGGTGATAAATACTATAGAAGACTCTTTTAAAATAGGCTGAATTATTATTGTTGTAATGAAATAGATGCATCTGAGCATTTCTGGATTATTGTCAGCTCTTATCAGTCGCTGGCTGCCATGACTTTTCATATGCTTGACTAGATGTAATAATTTATTCGAGATTTTTAACCATGCCAGGCATAGTTCTAACTACTGGCAATATAGCAGTGGATAATATAAAGTTGCAAACTTCCTTTTACAGGCAGAAAAAAAATCAAGTAAATATAGTTTATCATATGGTGATAAGTGCTATATGGAGAAAAATTGGGCAAAGAGGGTTGAGGCTTCTGTGGGGGAGAAGTTGCTGTTTTATATTGGTTAGTCAGGGAAGGCCTGACTGAGAAGGGCATCTAATCAAAGACCTGCAGGTGAGGAAGTAAACCAGATGGCTACGTGAGGGAAAGCAGTAGTGTAAGCAATGGGAACCAAAGGCTTTAAGGCTATAATATCCCTGCCATCTTCACAGAACAGCAAATGTTGCTATAGTGAAGTAAGGGGGAGAGTTGTAGGAGATAAGATCAGCGAGGTAGCAGAGGATCAGCCCATGAGGGAGATTTTAAAATTGTATCTCTGTTGAAACTAGAATATCCAGAATCCATGGAGACACGTTAGGAGACTGTACCAATGCAGTTCACCTAGAGGTTAGTTTATAGACAAGGACAGCAGAGTCCTAAATGGAAATGAATGTGTGTGGATACTGGTCCAGTGTTGACTTTAACTCATTTCTTAGAATCTTTTTAAGAATGTCTCTGAAGCTTTTCAGTTATTTTGGATATGCATGCAATAGCTGTTCAAAACATTGTTTTGTCCTTTTAAGAAGTTATTTAGATTGTCCATAATTTAGTCAAAACCCCATGTTAGTCTCTTTTAAGCTAGTTAGAATTAGGTCCTTACCTTTTTTAGGTAATGTGACTGTTTTGTTACTTAACTATAGAAAACATAAAATGTATAGAAGTGAAGGGATTTGTTACTTTGACAAGAATATAGCTTATTTCAGAAGTGATGTTTACTTCTTTATATCTGCAGAATCACTGTACTTTCCTCTTTTACCTTGTTGTAGTTGTTTTTTTGTTGTTACGTTCTCTTTTTCAGAGTTGGGTTTTGTTTCCACTTTGTGGGTCTAATTGTACATCTAATTCTATATAAAGATGTAAGATTTAGTACAATGTGTCCGTATAGAATTAGGATCACTTTATAGGGGAAAGAATTATTTGGTGTATTAAGATCCTTTCAGATGGGTTTTAATAGAGATTTACTTCTTTCTTCTATACTAGCCAAGAGTTTTAGAATGAAGTGGCAATGTATAACTTTAATTTATATTGAAAGACTTATACATAGTTACATCTTAGTATAAAATCTGTTCTTGTTTTGAGAGCTACCATAGATATGTTTTCTTGAGGGTAGGTGAAAGCAGCTAATTCTCAAAATTTTATTCATAATTAAAGTATTTTATTCTATTTTCCCATGTTTTTCGCCACCTTCTCTTGAGTTCAGTATCCTGTTACTGTGCATGAGTTCACATTGTGTCTGTAGCCACCCCCCTCCTTTATATTCTCTAAACTGTTAAGTGAGAATGGGGCATCAATTACTCCTTAATGCTTTCTGTCTCTTCCAGTTCTCCAGACATGTAGTCAACTAGGAAGAAAAGAGAAGGGGGCGGGGGGGGGGGGTTGCTGTTGAAAGATAGGACTATAAACTTGTATTTTCTAGGTTTTCTGCAGAAATCCTACCTTCTCTCCCCATAGCATTATTTTCTTCTTACCATGCATACAGAAGGCCTAGTGAGGGTTGCTTTTAAGATTGGGTATGATTCCAAACTGATCTGGGAACAAGCCAGCTGGATAGTTAATTTAGGGAGGCTGTGGAGGTGGGATGTGGGATAAATGGTTGGCAAAGAAGATGTGCCAGAAAAAAGGGGGCACTGGTTAAGGATTTAAAACAAAACAAAACAAAAAGCTGTCCTCATTCTAGTTTTTTAGCATCTGCATTTTCCCAACCTTCCTGGAATCTGGTTTTGAAGAACATTTAATATGTTCTGCTTCCTAGAACAGAGTTTCAGCATCAACACTACTGCCATTTTGCGCTGGATTATTGTTTGTTGTTGGGAGTTGTTCTGTGTAGTGTAGTATGTTTAGCAGAATCCCTGGTCTCTGCCCACTGGATGCCATTGACACTCTCCCAGTGGTGACAACTGAAAATGTCTCCGGAGATTGCCAAGTGTCTGCTGAGGGGCAGAATCCCACCCAGTTTGGAGAAGCACTGCTCTTGGAGAAGGCTATTTTAATATGCTGGCTGACAGCTTATGTAAACATTTCATCAAACGTGCAATTTTTTCAAGTCCTTTGTGTTGAATTTGGCTCTTCCGATAGTGGAAACTTTATAAGAAATCTTGTAACAGATTTAATGTATACTTGAGAATCAAGGTCACTGATCCACTATACCACACATGTCCATATTTTACACAGACAGATATCTCCAGGAATACATCTCAGCTGTCGTGCTGTATGCGTGTTTTATTTTTTATGTCATTATCCCTTCAAAACTGTATTTGGTGGTTATTTAAACTAGATCTTAATGATGACTAAGGGGTTGGGAAGTTAAAGTGCACAGTGCTTTGCCCTGTAGCCTTTTGTAATACTTTGTCTGATCCTGTCTGGATAGTAATAGTTTTATTCAGCTTACGTTCAGGTGGTAGGAACCTGAAGATCCTTTCAGACATTGGAAAAACTTTTGACACCCCAAGATTAGAATAGCCAAGTGCTGTGTTTTATGAAAATCTTTGTATTTTTCAAGCCAAATGTTCCAGTGGCAAGTGATTATGAACTATGAAAAATGGTTCAGTTCCTTTGGGTATACAAGTCTGGAGAAGATTGAAAATATATATAACTTGTTCCTGGGTAACCCTATATCTGCAAATGTTCATTATTAATACAGAGCCCCAGCACAGTTACAGATGATTGTTTCTTTGACCACATGTTGTCCTAAAAATCTAATTGGTGGAAGTCAAAAATTGATTTATGTTGGGAGACTAGCCAACATTGTGTGTAGCCACAAAATCATGTTACTAGTTGATTTTTTTTCAGCCTTATGTTATTACACAAACGGATGTAAGGTGGTTGTATTAAGGTTTTAAACAAAATAGTAAGAGTAAGACTGAACAGTACACAGTTCAGTGCTTAAAGTTGATTTGTAGCACAGCTTCATTCAACTTGAATTCTTTAGCAACCAAAAAGACAGATGATTGGTAATGATTTCAGAATGATAGTTTTTGTTTGTACGATTCTTTGAATGATAGTTTTTGAACATAATAGGATCTGTAAAGTACAGAATCAAGAGCCAGTTAAAGCAGGGAACTGTAAAACATATACTTTCCCCTACCAATTATTTGATATAGTGAGTGGGGCTTTTCTTTGAGTCTGCCTGCTGATTGTAATTCCCACTGTTTGGGGTAAACTAGACTCTAGTGCTGCATTGTCTATGGAACCAAAACTATTAACTGAAGAGCCAAGAGCTCAGACACTCATAAAACTAGTGGGGAATCCTCATGTTTTATGCTTCCTTTCCCATCTTTTGATATTTTCCTCTTCACACCTTTCTTTTTTTTTAACAAAAGCTCCCCTCAGTCAAATCTTTTCAAAGCATTCAACTTGGTTTTGTACCCATATTTCATCAGTTCACATAATAATTTTCATTATTAGAATAATGAGTACTACTGGCACTTGCAGGTTTTAGGAGCAAGCAACTGAGGATAAATAAATAACTCAGGTTTAAAGAATGGGTGTAGCCGTACCTGAGTGTGACAGGAGTCCTCTGACTGCTGGTGTTGAGTGTGTTGTGGGCACCTTTCCTACCTGTCCACAGAAACAGACAGGGCTGCTGCATTGCATAGCTCCATGGGGCACCATTCCCACAAAATTTAACGTAAATAATGCCTCCTGGAGTTATTATAGTGTCCCTGGGTATGGAGACTGTTGGTTCCTCTAGCCTAGTCTGAGAAGTGGAGGATCAGTTAAGAGCTTCTGCCATGTGTAAATAGTAGGGCTTCTGGTAGAAAAGAGATCATAGCATCAAAACAGTTAAATAAAATTTTTGACAACAGATTCATTGTATAATGTTTACTTTAATACATTGTTGAAACAGGGGGACAGCCTCACAAAAGGAGAAAGACATCTGATGCAAATGAAACCGAAGATCATTTGGAATCTTTAATATGCAAAGTAGGAGAAAAGGTATGCACGAAAAGAGGCGCAGAATGCGATGGGCATGGGGTTGTAGTTGACTGTACTTGGTTAATTTCTGCATCTAAAAACTTGATGATCTAAGTTTTAGGCAAAGATTTATTTCCATGCATCTATATCCCAAAGTAAATGCGTATTAAAACCCTTGAAATGAAGATAATTGAGAATTGACTGTTTTTAGTAGTTTTCTTGGACTGTGATTCTTAAAAGAGACCTTAGGGAATAGTCCACTTAATTTAAAAATGAAGAACCAAACAAGTCCTGGATACTTGAGGTAATTTGCCCAGAGTCATATAGTGAGAGAATTAGAGAAGTCAGATAGAGCCCATGATGTCCTCCCATTCCTAATACTTATGCTATCTTAGATTGCTTTTTAAATTTCATTCATTCTCTTTTTCATGGATTTCTAAACAATGGCAATCTGAATTGATTTATACTAAACTGTCACAGTGCCTTAATGTATATAAAACTAACTTTTTATTATCACCTAGAAAATTTCAGTGCAGCGATTGCTGAGTACTTGACAGATACTTAATATGCTGTCCTCTACAGAGTGCCTGCTCTTTGGAGAGCAACCTAGAAGGCTTGGCTGGTGTTTTAGAAGCTGATCTTCCTAACTACAAGAGCAAGATCTTAAGGCTTCTTTGTACAGTGTATGTATACAAAACATTTATGAATTCAGATAATAATGTATTATCTACTCTTAAATGCTTTGAGAATGTTCAAAAGACGTGTGTATGTTCCATATGCCATCTGCTTTCCTTCTATCAGGAAATTTGTCCAATGAAATGACCTTTGGTGAACTCTTAGAGTTCAATAGGACTAAAATTGAGCATTTTCTTTGTTTCTTAGAACCTTAGAATCATTTGAGTTGACTACTTTTAAGTGAGAAAGTAGACACTTTCACATTTAGTGATTTCTTTTAAGCATATACATTTAAATATATTAGTTTAATTTGTATTTTTAATCAGTACTATCAAACAAGTTTGAGAACCAGTCACTTGAGTTACAGCCCTTCTTGGACTGCTGAAGAAGCTTTTGAAGCTATGGAATAATAGGCGTAATCTTTGTCTGAGTTAGGTTAGCTAGAACAAGTTTCAGCATTTAGTTTGTGACAAAATTAAAGCGGGAAAAGTGTCACATGAAATCATGAAACAGTCTCCCAGTAGTGGAATTAGCAATACAGACTTCCTCGCTGCTCAGGTAGACATTGATCACTCTAAACTGTATGCCTTGAGAAGAAGTAGCTATGACATCTGGATAAAGGAGTCTTCATTATGAAGGTGACTTTTAAGTTGTCATTTCAATTATTTTAAAATACTATTTTTATTGCTTACAGCTCAATTTTGAAATTTTAAAATGTATGCACCAATTGAAACTATCAGTGGATTTCACTTTAACATCTCATAAAGTACAAATAATTTGGAATACAGTTTTTTAAAGGAACCCAGTTAATATCCAGGAAGACATGTCCTTAGACTAAGAAATGACTAAGAAAAATTATTTTGCTGTAGTTGTCTATAGATGCCTTCTGTTCTAATAAACAAACATTTATTAGAATGGAGTAAATTTATGTTTAAACTCTGGTGAAAGCCATGACTTTGAGAGGAAGGGAAGGTAGAAGGGGAATGGTTACTATCAATGCAAATATTTTTTAAAAATCTAAATTGTCACTAACACCCTTGCTAGGAACCTTGGGAAAAGACAAAAAGTATAAGAGAATCTGAATGATCATGAGTTCTTACTTGCTTTTCTTTTTGAGCTCATTTCTAAAGGCTGCCTAAATTAGGGATCAACATTTGCTTTTTCCAAAGCTTACTGTAATCATCTTCCCTGCAGGATGCCTTTTTACAATTTATTTTATTTTATTTTTTAGGTGTTTTGGGGGGGGTGGTAATTAGATTTATTTATTTTTTTAACAGATGAACTGGAGAGTGAACCCAGGACCTCGTGCATGCTAAGTGTGCATGCTGCCACCTAGCTATAGCCTCCCCCTCCTCTTCCCTACTTTTGAAATAACTTTAATGAAAATTAACACACTTGGAGTAAGCAAACTGGGATGGAAAGAAATCAGCGATTTAACTGATAGGAACTGATTTTAGTTCTGAATTTTTTCTAAGCAACTAGAATAGTGTTGAAATATTCAAAGTGGAATTCTGATCTCATGACAGAATTTGTTCAGCTAAGTTTCGAAATATTGAATGTTCTATCTCCCCCTTTATGATTCTGTATTAAAGAAACTTGTTTCACCCAGCATTTCCCAGATATTTTACCATGGAAATCATTTTCTGTAGAACTACTGTTTGATTCCACTAAGCACATTGGAAGAAAAACTGGTTTAGCATTAGTTATATCTATTTTAGTTTGATGACTTCACAACTGGAGTGTTTTACTTTCTTAACTCTTCGATTAACTAACTAGAATTAAAATGAAAAAATTGAGAGGGTGATGTCTGCAACTCTTCTCAACATTTATACCTTTTCTGAAATAGTTTTTAAAACAAAGCTAAATGTAATACTGTTCTTTATAAAGTTACTAAAATGATAAAAGATTTACATAATGTAAAATTCAGTAACTTAACATAATGTTGTTTTGGGATCTTCTTCTTGTACTGGATCCCAAATCAGTGCACGTCTG
Organism: Camelus bactrianus; assembly: GCF_048773025.1. Classification (NCBI taxonomy): domain Eukaryota; kingdom Metazoa; phylum Chordata; class Mammalia; order Artiodactyla; family Camelidae; genus Camelus; species Camelus bactrianus. The sequence continues at coordinate 48,127,441 of NC_133542.1, forward strand.
TTACCTGAGAAGCTGACAATTTATACAACTTTAGTTGGACTGCTGAATGCCAGAAATTACAACTTTGGTGGAGAATTTGTAGAAGCCATGATTCGTCAGCTTAAAGAATCATTGAAAGCAAACAATTATAGTGAAGCTGTGTATTTGGTAAGTTTTTTTTTTTGCTTTTTGGTTTTTGTGGACTTTTGGTTTTTTTGTTTTGTTTTGTTTTGTTTTTTAATTTTTCCAGTATATTATGACTTAGTTTTGGGATGGAGGGGAGAGGTGAGCTACAATCCAGTAACTTATCTTTTCTCTTGAAAAACGGTTCCCCGCTCACCACAACAGCTGCTCTTGCTCATTACCAAGTCCGTTACCAGTGGCTTCTTTTCACCCTTAATCCTAGTTGACCTCCCTGCAGCATGTAATGCTTTACACTAGTTTCTTATCTCTTGGTTTCTGCAGTACCAGTTTTTTCAGGACCTCCTGCTTCTATTCCTACCTTCTATTCCTCAGTCTCCTTTTACTGAGTCAGCTTCCTTTGCACCTTACAGTTTTGTTTCCCAGGATTCTGTCCTCACTTCACTTTTCTTCAAACATGCTCTCCTGAAGCATTCTCATTCTCTCTCATAGCTTGATAAACTACCTTTATTTAGATGACCCTCTTGCCCCCTGCCCCAAATCTATAATCTGTTTCTCCTGATCTCCAGACCTGTGTTCCAAATACTACCTGGATCGCCCTAAGGTGTCTTGCCTAAATCAATGAATTATTCATACCTCTTTTCCTCTGCCCTCACCCCACCCCACGCCCAGTGGCTGCTGTTTACTGGATAGCCCATCTAGAAACCTGAGCATTCATTTTTGTCTTCCCTTTGCCCCCTCTTACTGTAAGCACTCCCCAAGCCCTGTCAGTTGTACCTCCTAAATTTCTCTCCAGTATGTCCCTTCTCCTTTGTCTCCAGGGCCTCTAGTGTAGTTTGTGCCTTCCTCCTCCTGTCTTAACAGCCTCTTCACTGATCTTTTTGTGTTCGGATTCTCTGCCTTTCACTTTACCTTCTACAGTGGCACCAGAGTGGTCGTTCTGTAACTGGGCTCTGTTCATGTTGATTACATGTGAAAAACCTCAGTTCCTTCCCATTGTCTTCACAGCCTGGTGCACAAGATGATGCAGGAAGGAAATATAAGAATTCTTATTTATCTCAAATGGAAATGGAATTAAGCCCTACTAATATGTAACACATGGATTGATATATAATATTAATATATATTATAAATATATACGTGTAAAACTAAATATATAAACATAAGTTTTTTATATATAATATATATTATAAATAAATATCTATGTCTTGAAGGTATGTGATCAAATTCATTTCTACTGAGTGCAAAATCGAGAGTTTGGACACCCATCAGGCTCTAAGTCCAGATTCTTCATTAAACCTGACCCTTCGTGGTTTAATGTTTCTCTGTCCTTGCCTCCCCCATACCCTCCAACTATATCAAAATTACTTGCAGGTACCTGGACACACTTTGTTGTTAAACCCCTCTGCCTAGAAGCCTCTTCTTGTTCTCCACTTGAGCACTACTTTACTCTTCTTTATGACCTAGCCCTGTTGTTACCTTCTTTATGATGTTTCCCCTACTCCCTTTGCTCCTGTTCCTAGAGCACTTTTTTATTTATCTTTTAGCATAGGAGTCATTCCTTTGGGTTGAAATTGTTCTTGTCCCACTAGACTATGAGCTCCCATACGACAGGGACAGCAGTGGCACACAAAAGACACCCAATAAGTATCTGTTCAGAAATTTCCATTTCCTTGGTCCAGTGAAAATTTTTTCACAGCCAAACAGAAAAGATTATTGGTTACAGTAGCTAGAATATTACTGTTTAGGTTCTTAGTCTAGTATAAATGCAAAGCCATAAATTCACGGATTCCTGTCCTTCCTACAATTTCTGTCACAACTACTCTGCTCTGCTGTTATAGCATAAAAGCAGCCATAGACAATATGTAAACAGGTAAGCGTGGCTGTGTTCCAGTAAAAGTTGATTTGTGAACACTGAAATTTAACTTCATATAAACTGTATGAATCAAAATATTCTTTGGGGTTTTTTCCAAGCATGTGAATATCTAAAATCCATTCTTAGTTTGCAGGCTGTGTAAAAAACAGGCAGTGGGCTAGATTTGGCCCTTGGGCTATAGGTTTTCAGACCTGTGGTTTCAACCATTACAAGATTGCTTATTTTATAATTATTATAAAGGACATTGAGATTTAATAGAAATTGTCTTCCCCAATAGGTCCGTTTTTTATCTGATCTTGTAAACTGTCATGTCATTGCTGCCCCATCAATGGTTGCTATGTTTGAAAATTTTGTAAGTGTAACTCAGGAAGAAGATGTGCCTCAGGTAAGAAAACCCCTTGTGCTAAATCTTGTCCATATACTACGAGGAATTTTTCACTAGTAACCCTTTAGTAGTAAAAGACAAAAGATCAACAGCAGATTATCATGTTATAAATTCTTAATATCTAAAAGTTAAGTCAGCTGGCATACTTGTGGGTTCTCTTGACATCTGTATGTTAGTTCAGATGATTCTGTCTAGTAAGATTAAAGCTAATACATCTAAAAATGCTCTGAATGAGCCAGGTGTCTTCCTTACGTCCTATGAAATAGTGTCCAGAGGATTTCATTCAAGGATAAATATAATATGAATGAAAATTCACTAGCACTTACTTTAAACATACCTTCTTAAAAATTCTTTAGGTGCGGAGGGATTGGTATGTGTATACATTTCTGTCGTCTTTGCCCTGGGTTGGAAAGGAGTTGTATGAAAAGAAAGATGCTGAGATGGACCGCATCTTTGCCAACACTGAAAGCTATCTTAAGTAAGAGCACAGCAGCATGGTAATGGTTTTGTGTCCCCTTAAGTTTTTCCAGAATAATTTTGTTATAACTTTCATTTTCTATCCATTAATAGGTACTTCTTTGGATATTGTTAATATCTACTAAGTTAAAAATCAAAGTAAAAGTCTAGAGATAAAAATCTACTTTCTCATTATGTTAAGCTACCTTTAAATGATAGATTTTTTTAATGTTTTATATTTTTCAAAAGTTGTAGTTTTTAAATAATATATAGATATTTGCAAAAGAATGACAGTATGAGTATGAATACCCTAACATTTGAATATGTTCTTCTCCCAGTTTAATCCAAATGATAGTCCAGTATGCACAGAGTTCTTCACCTGCTTTTATAGCTCTACCTCATTTTTTTTAATAGCTGTACAGTATTCTACTCTTAATGTACCATAATTTCTTTAACTAGTCTCCTGGTGGTAGACATTGAGGCTTTGGTAAGTCTTTTGCTCTTGTAAACGGTGTCTCAGTGAATATCCTTGTACATAGTGTTTTTGTGTACATGTGCAAATGTGTTTGTGGGGGACGTGAATTCTTAGAAATGGCATTGCTGGGCTGAAGTGTGTTAACAATTTTACTTTTGATAAGTTTAGTCAAATTGTTTTCCAAAGGATTACACTCTTCCAAATCTCTTCTCAAGAAATTATATCAATTAGCCCTCTGCCAGTGATGTTTGAAACTGCCCACGTTTTGGTAATTTTGGTAACATTATCAAAAATTCTGGTATCTGCCAACCTGATAGGTTAAAATGTTGTTTCACTGCTTTAATTTGCATTTTATTAATAATGAAAGCAACTGAACATATTTTCTTGTCTTTAAAAACTTAAATGTAGATTTTCATTTTTATCTTTAGAAGACGCCAAAAGACTCATGTGCCCATGCTACAAGTATGGACTGCTGAGAAACCGCATCCACAGGAAGAGGTAAAAGGATTTTAGTTTCTTGTGATAACAAGCACAATTGGCTCTTCAGTAGATTCTCTTCTCTGAGATACTGGCACATTGTTCCATTTGTATACCTTAGCTAGGTTTCTACATTTCGTATCAGGAGTTCAGCTCCTCATAGCTCTAGGCATATAGTGGATTTTTAATAAATGTTAGAATGTCATTGAAATACCATAAGATATCACTCATATGTGGAATCTTAAAAAAAAAAAGGGAAGGAAAAAGAGGGCACTAATGAACTCATCTACAAAACAGAAACAGACTTGCAGACAGAGTAAACAGTCATGGTTACTGGAGGAAATGGGGTGAGAAGGGATAAATTTGGGAGTTTGAGATTTACAAATGTTAGCCACTATATATAAAAATAAGATTAGAAAATTTATTCTGTGTAGTATAGGGAACTATATTCAATATCTTAGAATAACCTTTAAAAAAGGATATGAAAATGAGTATGTGTATATATATGCATGACTAGGACATTATACTATACTGTACACCAGAAATTGAAGCATTGTAACTGACTACACTTCAATTAAAAAAAAAAAAAAAGAATGTCATTGAAACATTCCCTACTCTGTGGGGTTGCTGATATTGTAGAGTTGATGTGGTTTTTTTTTTTTTTTTAAATGCCTAATTTGAAAAATGTAAGAGGGAATAGCCCTAGACAGACTTTATAAAGTAATTAAAACAAAAACAGAAACTTAGCACTATTCTGTTGCACTGTGTTTAATTATAAGTTAGCTTACTTTTGTATCCTGTATTTTAGAAGGTAGTGATTTTTGGTTTTACCTAGTCAAAATGTTATTTGGTCTAGCCTCCCAAATCTATTAATTATTAAAAATTAATCTGTCTTTAGTATTTAGATTGCCTGTGGGCCCAGATTCAGAAATTGAAAAAGGATCGCTGGCAGGAGCGGCACATCCTAAGACCTTATCTTGCCTTTGACAGTATCCTGTGTGAAGCACTGCAGCACAATCTGCCTCCTTTCACACCACCTCCTCACACTGAAGATTCCATGTACCCGATGCCAAGGGTCATCTTCAGAATGTTTGATTACACGGATGATCCCGAGGTACATGCGTGACCAACAGAAGTGTCCTTCAAAGGGCCTATGTTGTATTGTACTTGTGGTTTAATCTTGTTTGAATTGTGCCTGTGAGACATTTTAATTTTGAGTTGTTTATTATCTAAGGTCAGTGGCAGTGAAGTTAACAGTTTAACTCAGTGAATAGTATCACCTCATCATGCAAGAAGTTATTTAGCCTGTATGAATTAAGAGCACAGTGTACAATTTTAGAGCATAGGTTTGAGAGCCAGATTGGCTTGGGTTTTAATCCTGGTTTAGTCAGATCTTAGCTGTGTAATTTTGGGTAAGCTATTTACCTCTCTACCCTAGTTTCCTAATAGAATAATAATAGTATGTATCTCATTAAACTGTAATGAGGTTTCAATTATTAATACACATATATGCATAGAACAGTATGTGAAATGATGAGTGCTCAATAATATTAGCTATTACTCTTAATAAGGCTGTTTTTCTAAGAATAATACCCAGTTTTAGACGTTGTTCATCTCTCTAACCCTCAACAGTTTGTCTTATTTATATTATATAATTATATTTTTTAAATAGTATGAAGTATTTTAATTAAAAAACCCCAAAGATCAGTATAAGCAGACTTTATAATTCTTAAATATGTGCTTTATTATGAGATCAAGTTGTTGATAGCCATTATACTTCAGCAATTAAAATGTATAATTATGATATTAACATTTGGTATAAAAACTTACATTTTAATTATGCCTTAATTATTTTATACCTTTGCATTTGAATGACTATCTTAACTTTAATAGCCAAGCAGCAAGCACTTGATCACTGGACTTGTTCTGAATAGAAGCTTGCCTGGCTGAAGTCCCATACCTGTTGCTTAGCGCATCCTACTCAGCATATGGTGGAATTTCTCAGCCTCAGCAAAATTAATGTTTGGGGCTGGATAATCCTTTGTGTTAGGTGCTGTCCTGTGAATTGTAGGATGCTTAGCAGCTTCCCTGGCCTCTAACTCTATAGATGCCAATGGCATCTAGAGGCTAAATGTCAGTTGTGACAATCAGAAATGTCTCTGTCCCCTTAGGGGCAAAATTGCCCCCTGTTGAAAACCACTGGCCTAAGAACTAATATCACCACCTAAGGTCAAATTTGAGTTTTCTTTCCCTATCTTCTCTCTTTTGTCCTATGGAAAATTACGTATGACCAGTGAAATTTCAGTGTATGTAGACTCTATCCCAAAGTAAAAAGTTGTTGGATAATCGGTTATATATACGAAATTATAACTTGTTACCCACTTGCCATATTCCATGTATAATAAAAAGCTTTTAGTCAACATTATGTAATGATCTAATTAGGTATATATAATTGAAAGTCTAATTTACAATAAGACTGATAGAATCTTTGTGATTAGGTATTTATTTGTGCAAGGGAAACATTAGAACGGGACCTCAAAATTTGTTTCTCCTCTACTATTTGTACTTAATTGATATTGCCTCTGTAATGTGCCTGTCATCCTTTGTAGGAAGAGCATAAATATACAAAACATATGTTTGAAGAGGATTTAGTTCTTTTGTTCTGGCCTTTCCAAAAAAAATTTTTTAATTAGGAATTATAAAGAAGATTAAAGTAAAAATCACCACCATTAAGAGTCTACAGTAATAAATAATAATAATATCAGTAAATTCTTTGAACCTGTTTGCTATGCATATTTTTTTAAGTAAACAATATCATATAGATAATGTTCTTTAACCTTTTTTAAAACAACATAGTATGGATATCTTTCCCAATGCATACAGGAGTTTTTTGTCTACATAGTGTTTGAAATAAAAATTTCCCTCCATGTTTATTACGGAAGTAATCCACTTCCATGGTTTAAAAAAAATAAACTGTATAAGGCTAATAATATACAAAAATTATTTGCTTCATTTAAGAATGGAAGTGGGCAATGAGAGTACAGTGTCAAGTGTAGTAAAAGAAACACTGTAGCTGACATTCTAATTCTATTGTAGATATAAGTGAACACAGCAATGAAATTTGCTTTCACATTTAGGAACTTTTATCCCCAGCATCCAATACGGTGTCTGGAACATAATAAGCTCTTAATATTTGTTGAATAAATGAAAAAAGAATATTTTGTGTAGGTCTGTTGTAGGTACATTTGGTTTTCTTTCTAGGGACCTGTAATGCCAGGGAGTCATTCAGTGGAAAGATTTGTAATAGAAGAGAATCTTCACTGCATCATTAAGTCCCACTGGAAGGAAAGGAAGACTTGGTAAGAGTCTTTTCATGGTGCTTTTATTAGAGTGAAGAAGTAGTGACTTTGATGATTTAATAAGAGACAAGTGTATGTTAAGAGTAAGAAAATCTTCCTGTCCTCCTGATGCCTGTCTTGCTAAGACCAATTTCTAAAACAAGTACTTGCTTTCTGGAGGCACTTCACCCTCAAATAGTACTTTTCTGGGTTCTGTGTCAGACGGTAGTGCTTTATAGCAATATGCGTATGATGCCTGCTGTCTTCTGTGGATATTTGCCATATGCTGTGGACAAATTAACTTGAATGGCAAGCTATTTTCAGTATGAATGTTGCGGGAATAAATGAATACTAATGGTTTTGCTCTGTTTTCTAATAGTTAGACATCAAGCTTTGGAAAGGTTGATTTTAAATATTTTCTAAACCCTTGGAAAGTTTGGGTTTAGATTTTTAAGGTGGAAAAGAAGGTAGTATTTGGAGAGTGGTCTACCTTATAAAACTTTTTAAGTTAGTAGATCTGAATATGCTTCCTAGTATTATTACATACACTCCTTTTGATCTTTTAAGGAGTTTTGTATGCACTAAAGAGTTTCCTTGTGGTAGACAAAATAATATGTGCTGTAGTTAAGTGAAGTAACTGAAATCTAGAACATTTCAGAAAAGATTTCCTTTCCTTGTAGCTAAACTCACTGCTTTTGAAGCTGCTTATTTTATTTTTTGTGTATCTGTTAAACTCACTAAACTTCACTTACACTTTTTCTAGTGCTGCACAGCTAGTGAGCTATCCTGGGAAGAACAAGATCCCCTTGAACTACCACATAGTTGAGGTAAGCATTTCACATGGAGCTTGTTTCTAAGCCTCCGAATCTTTCTGTTGACTTTGAAGTATTATCTACTCCTAGTCTATTTTGTTGTTCTTGGTACTTACCAGGTACTGAAAATTATCAGAGCAAAGAGGAAATCGCTTTCAGTTTTGGTGCTCTGTTAGCCATGTTAGCGGCTAAGAGAAAAGAGGAGGTTGAGAACAGTAGCCAAGTAGAATTTTGAGTTGCCTGCAGTTCATTTATTTAGTATTATCTTCATGAGTAGTTACCATGGATAATGTAAGTTACTTCTAACTGTCAGTACATTGCCCACTTAACAGATGTATAAGTGGCTTAAATACTTTAAAATATTGTATTTTTAGGCAAATACCTGTGTGGGTATGTATGTGTGTGTGTATATATATATATATATATATTTTTTTTTTTTTTAATGGAGGTACTGAGGATTGAACTCAGGACCTCATACATACTAAGCATGTGCTCTACCACTAAGCTGTACTCACCCCTACCTCCCTAGATAACCTATCTTTAACTGTGTTTATCTGGCCTCTTATTACTAACATATACCTGACCAGTATATTATTTCCTGTACTGTATGGTAGAGGTAGGTGTGAATCCTTATTTATTCTTAGAAATCAAAAGAGCGAAAAAAACAGTGTTTTCACTTGACAGATGGGTCAAACTGTCAGTTGCATTATTCCTTTATGTTAAAAATACTCAACGTGAGCAGTTACTATGCATTATTTGATTCACTTTTTATTCACACTGAGCCTGTGTGCTTTCTTGAAAGTACTGCACCTGTTCTGTCTTTATAAAACTTGAGACTGTGCTTAGGCTTTGAACTTGACTCATTGACATGAAAATTGAAATGCAAAACGTAAGTTATATTTTTAAATCTTCAAAATGTTTAGAAATTCATCAGAATGAAGTACAGAAGTGTGGGGGATGGGAGTGAGAGGAAGGAATGCAGACCAGGCTTTAGGATTCTAGGTAGGTGATCCATAATTATAGAAAGAATGGAAACAGCTTTCAGAACAAGAGCATGGCAAAGAAGTTTTGGACTACCAAAAAGATTTCAAGTAGCAGTGTAGAATGACTAGACTGTCTTCTGTTCCCATGCTTAGAGTCTAAAAAGGGCTTTATATCTTATAGGAATGAAACTGATGGGTCTTTGAGCCCCCAGTAAACTGTACCTCCCTGAACTAACAATGATACTTCCAAACTTGGGATTTAATTGCAGTTTTCGGAGAGTATCAAATAAGCATTAATTTTTGCATAGTCCTATTTGAGTTATAGAAATAGGAATCTTCATTACAGTGTTTAATTAGAGATCTTTGTGTTTAAAAAACATACTTTTAAAGATGAAAAATTAATTTTTTTTCATTATGGATGCCATAGAGTTAGAGTTGACGTTTAGAACATTGAGGTCTTTCTCATAGTAGAAGTGCATAGATAGCTGTTGAATTGTTCTGACTCATGTTTCCTTTGTAGGTGATCTTTGCAGAACTCTTTCAACTTCCAGCACCCCCTCACATTGATGTGATGTACACAACACTTCTCATTGAACTGTGCAAACTTCAGCCTGGCTCTCTACCCCAAGTTGTATCCTTTCCTTTGTTTTTAAACATACTCTCTTTGGCCTTGCTTTAAGAGACTATTAAATATTTTTGCTTGTAGGTTTAAATCACTTCATGAAAACAGTTTAGCATTTCTTTAAAAGTTACATGTACCATACAATCCAGCCATTCTACTCTTGAGTATTTATCCAGGAGAATTAATGTTCATAACTTTATTTGTAGTAACCTGAAACTGGAAACAATTAAATATCCATCAATACATCAGTAGACAAACAAATTTTGTTGTATTTATACAATGGAATACTACTCAGTAATAAAACAATAAACTTTTGATGCAGGCAACAACATGAATGAATTAAAAAATAATTATGTTAAGTAAAAGATGCCAAACAAATATGAATTCATGCTAATGATACCATTTATACAAAATCCTAGAAAATGCAAAGTAATCTAGTGACAGCAGACCAGTATTTGCTTGGGGGCATAAATGAGGAGGGGAAGAAGAGAGAATGGATTACAAAGGAGCATGGAGAGATTTTGGAGGTGATCTAAATGTTCATTATCTTAATTTCATGGATGTGTTCAGGTCAAATGTACATCATTGATCCTCAAAGATCAATCACTTGAAAAGATGCTCAATATTATTAGTTGTTATACAGACTTCTAGGAAATGTTACTTATTTTTCTATTACAACTTATTTTCAAGGAGAGTAGAGAATAGTTTTCCTTATCCCGAAATTCACAGCTTGCACAGGCAACTGAAATGTTATATATGCGTTTGGACACAATGAATACTACATGCGTAGACAGGTATAGTACTTGCCTTATTTCTATACTGAGTGTTAGCAGCTTCTGCTCCCTATGCTTTATAAAAGATTTTGATCAGCAAAACATTTGCCTTCTTTAATACTTTCCAAGTTAGTTTTTCTTTCCTGCCTCCTCAATATAATCTTTTATATAAATATAAAACTCATAGTTGTAATATAACATTACACTTTCTCGTCTGACTTCCAGTATGAAATGATGCCCACGCTGAGGTTTTCTTTAATTTCCTTCATTGTTTACTAGTTTGATGCCTTGGTGTGGTTATACTTTTCCCTCTGTAATTGGGTAGGTAAGCTTTTAAAATAGGCTTTATTCTAACCCATATGTAAAAGCAGAGTCTAATACTGTACATTTATTTTATATGTATATATATAACATGTGTATTTTTGTTTATAGTTAGTATCTGCTTCTGAAATAGCTAGCTTCTGTATAACTATAGCTTCAAGACTCAGTTTGTACAAAAGACCATATTGAGTTTTCTGTCAGTTTCCCAAATTAGATCAGGGCAGATACTGAACATTTTCTATAATCTATCATGTCCATTGTTCAAATGGAATATTTGAAAATTATCAGTAAGGGCTATCCTATTTTGTTGACCTGTTATCTTGAGTAATTTCAGTGATTGAAATTATAGATGCATGAGGGATTTACTTTAAGAAAGTGCTGAGTTTTTTCTCCAGTCTAATTAATAAACCTCCAGTTGTATTGAGTATCCCAATTATGCCATTCATTCAAGCATCGGGCTCTTACAAATTTCATAACATTATGCAGAATACTAAGGTGATCCCTTTTTAGTTAGAGAGATCAGATAAATATTTTTAATGGAAAAAGGAACTTCAATGGTGTATTTTTTTGTTTGTGGTGAAAAGGGCATGGTGTGGTGATGAGAGACTGCTTTGGCTCCTCCGTTTATAAAATATTCTTAACCTCTTTTTCCCCACCCTATGTTTGTTTTATTGTCAATTAAATAAGGAAAGTAATACATTCCTCAGAAGTTGTTGTGAGAATTAAATTATATAAACATATATAAGGTACTTGATACAAAACAGGCACTCAAATCATATCTCTTATTCACTTAAAAAGGATAGCACTGTTGGGAGGAGTGAGATAGACTTATTTTTTTGAAGTAGAAGATGAGTTACAGAATTTGTACAAAAAAGGGCAAGTAGCAGGAGAAGACACAGCTGTAACTAGAGAGGTGTGCTTTTTATTTAACTATAAAATATGGTTTTATTTGCCTGAAGGATTATGTAACCTGTTGTAAATTGCAACCATTCATCCTTTTTTGTCCTCACCCTACTTCTCTGTATAGGTTTATTAATTGGTTTTCCCATCATCTAAGTAACTTCCAGTTCCGTTGGAGCTGGGAAGATTGGTAAGTGGTTACATTGCATCTTTCTTTTCTCTACAGTCTACCGTAGTTTTTTTAAAAACTGTTAATTAAAACTGTAGCATAAAAGCAATCTTCTTCACAGTCTGAAAGATTTAGTTTATTTTTGATGTTTATATAGATAAATGAAATTTAGATGGAAGGGAACTATTTGTAGCTATGTACAAGTTAGGTATAGTGAGATGTATAAAAACTTAAACTATATTTCCTCATTAGGTCAGATTGTCTTACTCAAGATCCTGAAAGTCCCAAACCAAAGTTTGTAAGAGAAGTTCTAGAAAAATGTATGAGGTAAGCTCTTTGCGTTTTCTCCTTAGCTTAGGTCTTCTAACTTCTGTGAAGGAATTTTTCTTTTCTCTGCATTTGTGATGTGTGTCCAGAATATCATTTTTAAAATCCAAGTACTTGCCTCTCTTCCTTTTCAGTTTTTAATCAAGATTTAGGCAGAAAAACCTAGGCAACCATGCCGTCTGGATTCTGTGTGAATTAAGCCAAAAAGTTTTGGTTTTGTTTTTGTTTTTGTCAAACATACTTTGAAATAATTTTAAATTTCAGGAAAGTTGCCAAAAATAGTTCAAAGAATGCTGTATCATGTTCGTCTAGATACTCTAGTGTTAACATTTTACATTTTTTTTAATGATTAGTCCTTGTATGTATGTACTCTTTATATCAGTCTTTTTCTGAATCCGTTGAAAACAAGCTGCAAATATGATGTCCTGTCATCCTTTATCAGACCATTGTATATTCCTCCAAAACAAAAACACTCTTCTACATGACCAGCATACAGTGATACTACTATACAATACTCGGCGGCTGCCAAAATTTTGCCAGCCATCCCAAAAATGTCTTTTTCCTTTCTGGTCCAGAATGCTATCCAGAAACATGTGTAGCATTTAGTTGTCATTTTCTTCAGATTCCTCAATCTTCAATAGCTATTATTCTTTTTCTATCTTCGTGTCATTGTCAGTTTTAAAGAATGTAGGCCTTATTTTGTTGTGTCTCCTTGATGTGTCCTCATGACTCAAAGTCTTGCATTATCCCACCACTGGAAATGATCACATGGCCATATCAGTGTTTGCCATGCTTCTCTACCTTAAATTCACCAGCTTTCCCTTTATAGTTGATTAATATTTTGAAGGAGATATTCTGAGGTTACACTCATATCCTATTCTTCATCACACCTCCACCGACAACTCCTACCTTTATCTGCCAACACTGTGATGAGTCTCTTTTTACATTATTTTTTCTGCTTTTATTAGTTATTATTCTATTGTAAGAAAGAGCTTACCTTTTTCACCCATTTATTAATTCCTCGGTCTATATATTAGTAGGGACTAATGGATGTGTTTCATTCAGGGGGTTATAATTCATTACTGTCATTATTTATTTTGATGCTCAAATTGTCCCTTATTTGGCCATTGGGAGTCCCTTGTGGCTCCTGTGTCTTTTTTTTTTTTTTTTTTTTTAATGTCCCCCCTCCATTCATTGAGCATTTCCTTATTTCTAGCACACGATGTTCCGGGCTCATCTTGTGTTTCCTTGCCCCTTCCCTGGGGTCATCTATTTACTCTAGTCTGAGTTTCTAGTAGTAGAGTATGATATTTAGGAACCAAGATCTGGACATTTGATGTGCTTATTGCTATTGGAGTATCATTGGTCTAGGCCCTCTGGATGGACAAGGGTAGTGCATATACTTCTGCACACATAAACACATGCATATAGGCATGTCTATAACTTTCATGTCTACTGAAGTGTGTGTATCCCTCTAGTTCCAACCGAGCATCTCATTTTTTTTAGCTTTCCCCTTTGCCATGATTTCTAGATACCTTTTCGGCATTAAGGAACTTGGCTTTCATTAGCCTCAATAAGTATTTGCTGCAGTATAACCAGCCTCCCAACTATGCAAACTGTCTCCTTCACCTCACCTCACCCCACCATCATCACCACCCCGTATTCCTGGCCACCAGGCTCATGGACCCACTGGCCCACATCTCAGTGCAAACCAGTAAGTTTTGAAGAAGACTTGAGTTCTGAAGTGCTGGCCTAGACAAAAGTTTAAAGAACTTGTTTTCCCTTTTTACTTCTTGGTTGTCAGCTGAGTCCAGGGTGTTGGAGATTGTAACTTTCTGGGTAAGTTGGATGTTGCTGAAGAATGGAACTGATGAATGACATTTTCTGAGGCTCTTATTTGTATTGTAGGTTGTCTTACCATCAGCGGATATTAGATATTGTCCCTCCTACCTTCTCAGCTCTATGTCCTGCAAATCCAACCTGCATTTACAAGTATGGAGATGAAAGTAGCAGTAAGTAATAAAATAAAACAAATCCATCCCTTTTTAGAAAGTACTGATGGAAGTATTCTCTGAAGCCAGTTATTTAAGGTGGAGAAAGTGAACTTTTCCTTTTACTAGGTTTATATTTTGTTTGAAAAGTGATTGCTCACCAGCCACTGTTGTTTTATTTCCCCTGATACTCATTTTGAAGATTCACTGTGATATACTTAGTTATTTATTTCTTTAAACTTTTTTCTTTTTTCTTAATATTGTTTTTAGTTTTATATCTATAACATTTTAAATGTGCTACTAAGTATAGCAGGATGAATTTAGAACCATAACTTATCAAAATGAAATGTATGGTTTTCATGGCAGCGGAGATTCCTTGAATTGATTTTCATCTGATAACAGTTCAGGTGTGGGAACATAGGTGCACATAACTATCTTTTGACCAGCAGTGTGTCTCTAGAAGTAAATTCTTAAATATGCTTTTCCTACTTTTCGCTCACATCATTTTTTGCACTGTAAATCAGGGGGACTATAATTTGATATGCCACTTAATGAAGGTAAGGGTGTACATTGGTGATCACTAGTAGAGAGTTAAGTATGGAGTTTTTCCAAGTTAGTCTTTTCAGATGGCACTGAACAGGCTCCTCCGTGAGCTTCCCATTTCATGTCTTTGCATCTTGATACTCACCGCACTCCCTTGCTTTCTCATACTGCATTCCTGGTTCTCCACCTGCACCTCAGACTATACCTGCTTTCCTTGAAATAAACTCAGTTGATCCTAATGTTAAGTACATTTCCTATGTTATTATGTCACTTAATCCTTAAAACAACTCTGAAAAATAGGTATGTTTATTATAACAATTTTATAATGAAGAAATGGCTTCAAAGAGGTGAAGCCAGAGTGAGATTGTTTGAGCAGTAGAGCCCAGACTCAAATCCAGGCTTACTAGCTGAGCAGTCCTGCTCTCAGCCACTGTGTTTTCCTGAAAGAGCAAAGCTTGGTGTGACACTTGTAAGTGCCAAGTTTTGATTTCTGCTTTGTACTGCCTCAGAGGACGGTAAGATACAGTCTTTGACATCAGAGAGTTCAGACTTTTGTTAAACATTGAGCTTTCTTTTTTCCCACAGAAATAACTCAGCCTAACATTTAAGGCCTTCCTAACAGTTGTTTCTACTTTGTTATATGTGTATGTCACTTCTTCCCAGATGGACCTCTACTCCAGCCAGGCCCACTTCCTTTTTATTTTTTCCGTGCTGCTTGTTCATGGTTTTGCCTTTGTTTGTGCCATTACCCGGTCCTGGGAAGCCCTTCTTGTCTCTAATCCATGTTCTCTCTTCAGGGTCTAGCCCAAGCTCCACTCGTATCAATGTTTTTTAAGCCTTTAGCAAGCCAGTTTTGTGTTGCTCTCCGGCTACTATTTATGTGAATATCTTGGTTCCCCATGTAGAATGTAGACTCCTTAACAGCAGGGGATTCTTTTTTTTTTTTTTTTTCTCCCACTTACTTTCTCTCTCACTTTCAAGGAAAAGCACACAGCACATGTGACCTGTTGTAATTGACTTTACTCACTCATATTCTATGTCAGGATTGCCTTTATGTTACCTCTTTGTCCACGTTACATTAAATGTAGATTTCCAGTTGCTCTGGTGATGCCCTACAGTATATACTGGCACAAGTTTCATACAAGGACTCGACAGATAGTAACCAATGGTAAATTCGTGGAGTCACAGCCCATGAGCATCTGGCTAGCGTAGATTCAAGGATGTGGATTCAGCAAAAGAGAAAAGCAAAAAATCTGTCTTAAGTTAGCAGCCTTTACTTGTTCAAACTCAAACTTAGTTTCCACTGTCTTAGGAAGAAGAAGGAGGAGGAAGGGTACATTGACAAAAATGAAAGAAATACAGTTGATTCTCGGCTTTTCAGCTTACAGAGGCCTAGGGATTTGAGGACTGTCAAAGAACAATTGCAACTATATCCACATTTCCCCTCACCCCTCATTCCTGAGGAAGATCAGTACCCTTTATACTCTGAACTACAATTAGCTAATTGTTCTTAAGGAAGTATTGAGGTGAGAGTTCTCTCTTATGCTGTATTTTAAGTGAAAAACCATTGGCCTATTAAATGAAACTTTCACATATGGTTATCTTTATATAGATTAAATACTGATCTTGGGATAAAGAATATCCTATTTTTTTAAAAAAAGAATTTTTTTTTTTAAGTTTCACAATTACTAAACTATTTGTGAGAATCGTCTTAAAACCTGATCTAATTCTCCTCTCTGCCCTCCTCCCCCTTCTGTGTTTAGACTCTCTTCCTGGACATTCAGTTGCCCTCTGTTTAGCTGTTGCCTTTAAAAGTAAAGCAACGAATGATGAAATCTTCAGCATTCTGAAAGATGTACCAAATCCTAACCAGGATGATGATGATGGTAACAGAATTAAATATTTCTTGAATGGAACTATGTATGGGTCAGGTTAAAGTATAAACGTAATTCTGGAACATGAGTTCCTCTTAAATCTCATAGAATACTCATAAAGCAATGTATTTGTTTGGCCTGTCCAGCCTGTCAGTTTTCCTTAGAACCCAGGTATTTTCTCCCTTAAACATTCCTTGCTTCCTCACTTTAGAGAGGTTCTTGCACAGGAAGGCTTGATGTATTATAAAGTTGGATGCTCTGTCCAAATTAAGCTGTTATAATAATAATGTTTAACATTTACTGAGTATTTACCGTGTGATTCCAACCAAAATCTGTAGATTTTTTTCTGGGCAAGAATGGGAAAATTGTAAAATAATTTCTAAGTTTATCGTCAATAAATAGATAAGACCAAAAGTGATGAGAAGGACTTGCTTTATCACATACTAAAATATTTTTTAAAACTACGGTAACTAAAACAAAGACTAATCAGTAAAACAGAAGAAGAGTCTGCGGAGACAACTGGGTAACCATTTGCGAGGAAATTTTTTTAGATTTGTACATAAGCATAGAAAATGGCTTAATCAAAAATAAAACATTATTGGTATTTGCATTGTTTATTGCTGGGATTTTGTTACTATCTTACCACCACGTGGAGAGATATGAAGAAGGAAATCTATGTGGTATTTGTAAAAGAAATGGATCATATGGAAGAATTAGGGAAACAATCCCCAAAAACTAAGAATTAAGATTATACTTAGTTTTATATTTTGAATATTTGATATCAGTAATGGCCTTTTGTTTTTTATTAGTACTCAAAGACATTGCTATCTGACTTAGTATTTGGATGTGAGTGTGCCATCTGTTTAGTTATTCAGGTGAAGGACCAAAGAATTACATTACTTAACATTTTTCTGACTCTCTTAACTGTGGATTATTTTTCAGATGAGGGGTTCAGTTTTAACCCACTGAAAATAGAGGTGTTTGTACAGACTCTGCTACACTTAGCAGCCAAGTCGTTCAGCCACTCCTTCAGTGCTCTTGCAAAGTAAGTGCAATCAGAACATGCACCTTTTCTTGAGGGTTTGGAACTTTGCTTGGTAAATACCAGTGGTATAGTAATTTTTACTTAAAATTGTTGAATATGAAGATATGAATAGTATTGTCATATAATTTGACATAATGGGTTTTGATTTGTGGTAGCTAAAACCACCATCCTGCAGCTCCTGTCGGTCTGTATGTACAGTTTGCAAATATGTGTGGAATGTACATTTTTTTGTATAGACCTTTAGAGAAATGAGTGGAAAACCTGGGTCCATAGGACAGTCATATATACAGTAAGAAGTCAAGAACCCTGTCTAAGTGTCTTCCTAAAAGAAGGTAAGCAGAAGCGAGAGCTGGCTACATTTTGGGGAGCCACCCAGAGGTTGGCATCTAAAGACAGAACTTTCTAACTCGTCAGTCTAAAAGAAGAAAGAACGTATAGGTATTCCTCCTGCCACGCAAAGAAACTGGACTCCTCACCCCATCTCAACTTCCACGTTACTGTATGACTTGCAAGATTCCCAGAGAAGGTGCAGTCAGAATACTGCATTCGTGTTTGAAGATAGTTCCTTAGCCATCACTTATTTTTAGATACACAATAAACTATAATCCTAGGCTAGTGATAGTATATTGTAATTCTCCTAAGATTTTGTGACAAATTGCATACAAACTACAAATTCCTAATCATACCTTTTATATCCTTAATGGTTAATGTTTGGTTATTTTGCATTTATATATTGCACTGTAAATTGAATAACATTGTATGGGCATTAAAAACATTAAATTGCTTATTGAATAAGGTTATATGTGGTATTTTTCCCCCACTATCAAAAGGTTTCATGAAGTCTTCAAAACCCTAGCTGAAAGTGATGAAGGAAAATTACATGTTCTAAGAGTCATGTTTGAGGTCTGGCGGAACCATCCACAGGTAAAAACTGACTACACATGTTGAGGTACTGATTGTACAGGTATAATAATAAGGCAATTAATATCATTGTTTTAGTTTGTAAAACATGAAATTTGACCATACAATAGTTTCAAAATCTATAGGGAGTTGGAGGTATAGCTCAGTGGTAGAGCGTGTGCTTGGCATACACAAGATCCTGAGTTCAATCCCCAGTGCCTCTATTAAGGAGGGGGCTTAAAAAATTTGCATAATAAAATCTGTGATTTTAGTGTTGTGGAAGTACTAATGTTTGAGTCACTCTAAAAAGCAAGTGTTATAATTGGTTTTGGGATTATAATACCTCAACACATTTTAAACAGTAAGAATGTTTATTTCTTGGAAGATTGTCCAATTGGATAGGAAATAATTATCTAGTCTATCCAGTTTCTACAGATAAGCTCCAGATTTCTCAAACTTCAATATATTTTTTCATACCATGTATTATTATAAAGAGGAATTCAAATTTCAGAATATATTTAAGACTTTCATAATGAAACGTATTTTTTAATTTTAAGATTCAATGGAAATTATATATTTTTGTGTATATCATCTAAAATTAAAAAACAATTTAAGTGTTCCCATTCAGTGTGTCTTTTTGCTCAGTCCATCTTTATTGGTGTTAATTGTATTCTTAGAGTAAGTACCGGAGCCAAGCAGAAGCCAAAATAAATCTTAGGATCTAATGGTCAAATTGATCAGTTCAATAACCACTCATAATGAATTTCACAGCCCTCCTATTTTACTTTTGTCGCAGTGGGATTATTGTGGTTTACATGTAAGTGTGATTTGCCTTAGTAACTCTTCTTTCCTCACTGTAGATGATTGCTGTGCTAGTAGATAAGATGATTCGTACACAGATTGTTGACTGCGCTGCAGTAGCAAACTGGATCTTCTCTTCAGAACTATCTCGTGACTTTACTAGGTAATATGGATTATTTTACAGATTTTGTATTTTCTAAGAATTGGTTTATATGTGGTCTTTCAGACACGAGCTCCAAATTCTGGTGCAAACCAGGTTGATATTAATCTTGTAATGATCCAATCTGATAGGATTGCACTTGGCAAAGATTCCTGCGCATTCAGACATTCAGCCAGTTAGGTTGCAGTGTCTCTTAGGGACACACGAGTAACTTGAATTAGGACTCAACCAGTCAAGTAGAAATGCTTATAAAAGATCCAAACTATTGAGGGAGAAGATCAGGCTGTATGTCAGTGGGACACGGGCAAGAGTTCCAGCTCCGTTGAGCACCTGAAATGCACACCAGGAACGGGAAGAAATCATATAACATCACCGTAGATTAAGTGACCATCAGGGAAGCATTGAGGAAAGCCTAGTGGGCACCTGGATGCCTGTGAGGGAGAGAGGTCTCACCTCAGTCATAAAAATCCTAGATTTAATACACAGAAGATTCATTGTAGATTCATTTCCCCCTAAAGGAAAGAGATTTTTTGTTAAGCTTGATCGTACACATGAAGTTGAGTCCATAGGCTTTGTAACTGATCGGGACTGGGACAGCAAGAGTTGCCACAAAACAGGAAACAAAAGACAAGACAAATACCCATCAAAACCTTTGTCGTCTTCATTATATCTATTATTGGCAGGGGACACTAGTCTGAAATAAACTGAATCGTTGTAGCAAAAAGGTATGATCTAAGATAATCATAACAGCGAAGGTGGCATTCACAAATGAAGGCAGCAGAGACATTCTCAGATTTATAAAATCTCAAAAAAACTGATCACCCAAGTATGTATTAGCCATTATCCTGAGTGGTTTACATTTGCAGCTCTTAACTCTGCAAAGCCTTCCCTGACCACCCTCTCCAGAATTAAAGTACTCTGCTTTTTTATCCTGTCTGCTAACATCGTAGACTTTGAGTTTTATGAACAGGTTGTTTTATTATCTTCCACTTAAACTTTCATGATCCAGATCAAAATCTGTAGAAGGAAGCAGTCTTCTGTGCTGTATATCCTAGGGGATTATGAGATCTAATTTATGGACAGAAAAGTAGTAAAGAAGCTACTTTAAAAAAAAATTATGCCACAGACATTTTAAAGCACCTACAATTTGCTGAGAAAGTAGATGACATAAATAGCTCATTCTTTAAAGCCCAACAGTTGACAGTTATCAACTGATGAGGTTCTTAAATGTTCTAAGAGAACTGGCTGAGTTTGTGCTAAATAGTATAAAGCATGTGAAATGAGCCTTAGGTTAGGTTTCCATTTCAAGAAATTTCCAATACTTAGTGTTTAAATTTAGAAGGGAAAAATATATTTTTGTTCCTAATGTTAGTATTTTTTCTGGTTTCCATTTTGTTGAGTATGTACACATACCTTCTATGTGTGTCTAGTAGGAGATGGAAATAAGAAAAATGACAAGAACCCAGTACTACCTTCGGGAAGGTCACCTGATTCTAATGAGTGGCACTAGAAGCTTGCACAGTTGACAGTACAAGTAAAATCACTCGTGCTGCTGGAGAAATGTGACTTATTCTGCCTAAAGAGTAGAAGACTCTGTCAGACCTTAAGAATGAGTAGGTTATGAAAGTTGAGAGATCTCGTTTTCTACAAGTGTAGTGTGACAAATAGTAACCAAATGTCTTATTACCTTAAGATTGTTTGTTTGGGAAATCTTGCACTCCACAATTCGTAAGATGAACAAACATGTTCTGAAGATCCAGAAAGAGCTGGAAGAAGCTAAAGAAAAACTTGCAAGACAACACAAACGGGTAAGTCTTGTGTCCACTGTGAATGGTCAAAGACAGTATACCAGAAACTCTTGAGAATATTCATTACCTTGATGGGAACTTATTTTTTCTGAGACCGCATCACTGCAGAGCTGTCTGTAGAAGAGGGGGAAGAGGAAGGTCCTGGGGGTCTGCTGTTACCCTGCGTGGTGAACCTGCCTAGGAAGCCGCAAACCTTCCTTTTCCATACTTCACTGTCTCTGGGTCAGTCTCATGTTTGCCTTCCCAAAAGGGAAGAGAAGGAAGGAGGACACTCGTATTTCTGAGTTTCTGATGCAGGAGGGGAAGAGGGAGAAGACCTTCGGTGTTCACCGAGTCCCCAGTACTGTGAGGCGTGTGGGGTAGTCATTCCCAGGCCTGCAGAGTACTTCTCATGTTAATAGGTTTAGTATTGTAGCCATTTGGGTGGAAGCAGTGAGCTTGCTGTGTGCTGTGATTTAGCAAAACCGTGCAGGTATTTGTCAGGACAGTATTGTCCAGTGTTATACGCGCTTACTAGAGGATGAAAGCAAGTTTAATGACTTACATGAACCTGTAGCAGGTTCGAAGGCTGCTCTCCACATAGACATACGTGTGTACAGATCTAAAATACTGCAGGGTAGACAGTGTCATCCTCATTTTATACATCTACAAACTGCAGGGGCTTTCCCTCAGGCTGCACTGTTCTCTAGGTATGTGGTGTCCATCCAGTATGGTAACAACTAGCAATGTGTAACTTGAAGCTAATTAAATTTAAATGCAGTTTAAAATTCAGTTCTTTAGTCACACCAACCACATTTCAAGTGCTCAGTAGTTCCGTGTGCTAGTGGTGGTTGTGAGGGCGGCGCAGATTTACGTAACGTTTCCCTCATCACAGAAGGTGTATCAGCAGTGGTACTCTAGAGCCTTGCCTTAGTGTAGTGTTAGGAAAAGACAAACGTGTACCCCATTGCCTAGACTCTGTAACAGATGCTGTGCTAAAGATAAAAGCAGAAATGAAAAACAGAAACATTTTGCTTGCAGCATGGAAGAGGCTGGCGTAGCTGGGGCCCTACCAGTAGTGTTCTCTAGAAGGAACTAATAAGCTTTCTAGGTTTGATGATGCCTACCTTCTTGCTAAAAGGACCTCAGTACATAACACACCTGGAGTCAGGGTCTGGCTCTGCCACTTGCTGGCTGTGTGACACCAGTTATCTAACCTCTCAGCTTGTTTCTTTATCTGTAAAATCATGCCTGTCTCTTGCGCCTTACCAGAAAACCCCACACCTAAGCACATGCTGTGAAGTTCTTCAGGGTAAGCTGGTAGGGAATTGTTTAAGCTTAACAGAAGTGTCCTGAGTCCATCGTTGCCAGCAGAGGGTCTGGAACAGTCTGCTTTGATTTATTATGTCAGTCACAGCCATTTCTGAATTATTTCAGGGATGTGCAGCCTCTTCAGCTGCACGAGGGCCTGCCCAGCTTTGCTGTATGGCCCATTTGGGGATGAAAGATCAGCAGGGTGCCCCTGTTGGTGCTGCTCACATAGTGATGTATTAGTGACTGAAAACCAATGCTGTTGGTTTTTCCAATGGTCAACTAAGAAAAACAGTTATAAGGATATATTATCTATCCTCATTATTTGCAGGTTCTTTTTTTGTTTTTTAAATTACCTTCTGTCTAAAATTTATTAGTTAACCCAATACAAAATGAAGTGCTTTCCCAGTCATTTGTTGAGCAGCAAAAAAAAATTTGAGCTGCCCAGTGGGCTTGTTCCCAGCCGAGGTCAAACAAGAACAAGACAACACTGCCTTCTCTGTTTCACTTCTCATACTGTTAAGAGTGTCCTTTTTGTGGTATATTAGTGCTACATTTTTCATGTTTGTGCTGGGCTTTTTGTTGATTTCACTGTTTAAAATGACCCTTAAGCCTAGGGCTGCGGGCTGTCTAGTGTTTCTAAGCACAGGAAGGCTATGATGTGCTTGATGTGAAAAGTACATACTAGGTAAGCTTCCTTCAGGCATGAGTTACTGTGCTGTTGGCCCTGAGTTCAGTGTTCATGAATCAGCAGTGTCACACATACATCCAGAAGAGGGAAGAGGAGATTCACCAGTCTGTACATGAGGCTGCTTCCCAAGTACTAAAAGTAACATCTAGTCTGTGATGAAGTGACAGAAAAGATGGAGAAGCTGCTACTACATTTGTGGATTCATGAGATGACGACCAATTTTTTAAAAAAGCATAGTGGACAACATTCTTGTGGGGCTGAAAGCCAAGGAAATTTATGGCTACGTTACTCAAGGTCAGAAAAATGTTAAATCCCCCTCAGCTAGTGTTTTGGTATAAAGAAATTACTGTATATAATTATTTATTAGACATATGTATCTTTAAAACAGAAACACACAGCAGACAAGGTTTGTGTATCAGTTGGTGAACATGTTGTGATAAGAGGCTCCCAAGAACCTAACCCTGTATTTTCTCTAGGAGCAGGGGCTCAGCATTCACTAACTCAGGGTTCATGGCAATTTCATAAAACATAACTATGGTGAGTAACAATCAACTGTATGTTTTCCATGGAGCTCAAAGCTGTTTTCATTTTGAATGGAGGGAAAACATGACACGTTTCCTCCTTGAATGGGCTATCTTGTAAAAGGCATAACTGACTTCTGCAAACACTCCTACCGCCGTCACCCAAGATAAGTACCACTAAATTTCCCTGACCTAGATAAGCACCCACAGGACTTTGGGTGTACGCCTGTGTGTCTGGGACAGGAGTACTTTTACTGTAGCATACAAGTCTTCAAATAGCATTTGACCAGAGACAGTAAAACTCTTCTGTTTACTTGATGGGATTTAATACACTGGAATTCTAAATGGTGGTTTCCTTTTGTTCCTTTGCATTTCTGTAGCGAAGTGATGATGACGACAGAAGCAGTGACAGGAAAGATGGGGCTCTTGAGGAACAAATAGAAAGACTGCAGGAAAAAGTGGAATCTGCTCAGAGTGAACAAAAGAATCTCTTCCTTGTCATATTTCAGGTATCTTGGCTTGGGACATTGATAAGTACAAAGAAAATTACATTTCTTTAGTTTTTAAAAAAAATAGTTTTTAATCATAAAAGTAATACATGCTCTTTTATAAGACCATAAAAGTTTACAAGGGAAATAGAGTTCACTATTTGGAGATAACCATGTTTACCTCTAAATTCTGTTGTTTACTTAGCGTTCTTGCATGAGCATTTCTCCATGCTTTAAAAAAACAAACAAAAAAAACCTTGGGGATTCTTTGTTAAATACCTCTTTCATATTTATTTCCAATTGTTGATCTAGTTAGATGACTGTTTTCCTTCCTGATGAATATTTTTGTGTACACATTCCTGTTAACATTTCTGATTATGTCTTTAGAATAGGTGCTAAGAAAAATTACTAGCATATGTAATCTGGACATTAAAGGTCTTCATGTATTGCCAGAAAGGATGTACTAATTCATGTTGTCACTGGTCTGCCTTTCTACACAGACAGTATTAATTTTGTGACGGCTAGGGATACATGCCACAAAGATAGTGGAACAAGCAGTACCTTTGAGGTCTCTTGGTCAAAATGTGATTGTTTCTGAAGTATAAAATTCTCCCTCTAACAAACACCTCTGGAAATTTGTACCCCATTTCCAGCGTTTTATCATGATCTTGACCGAGCACTTAGTACGATGTGAAACTGATGGGACCAGTGTATTAACGCCGTGGTATAAGAACTGTATAGAGAGGCTCCAGCAGATCTTCTTACAGGTTTGTGTAAAACTTTGATTAGATAATATTAATATCACTATTCTTAGCCACAAGCGTTTTCCATTTTCATCAAATCTGTCAGGAGGTTATGTCGTACCTGTAATCCCTTTAGTTCATATCCATTTGCTCCTAGTGCTGCTCATCAGAATATTTAGGCTTAAATTGGCTCTATCTCACTCAGACTCCAAATTGCCATCTTTGCTGGAAATCCTAGCTGTGATACAAAATGTAGGGGGGAAAATGCTAAGGGAACAGTAATTGGATTTATAGAATTCCTTAAAATCTAATGTTCAAATGATGTCCTTGCTTCTAGGGGTACTATTTAAGTCCCCTGAGGTCCTCATAGAAAGCAAAATGCAACACCTGCTCTCTGCTAGGGGACTAATCCTTGGTATCTTTGGGCACTAAACATCCCAACTCCTTATTTGTTTGATCTCGAGAAGAGTGATTAAAGCAGAAGACAAAGGGGAAAAAAAGTTTAGGCCTCCAAACAGAACTTCACTCTAGATCTTTAGATACTGTCAAATTAAAAAGAACTTTTAACAGCCTCTAGTCCTATAGGAATCTCTGAGTATATTAAAGATTATATATGTGCGCACAGAAGAGAGTATTTCATTTTCTGACACTTTTTTCCACTTAGGCTCAACAAGTCACTGATTTTCAGTAAGATAAATGAGGCATGGGTTGTTGTAGAATAACAGACCATTGGTTAATTGTCAAAATCTCTCTTTTGAAAAGAAAAAATGTTTAATAATGTTCCAATCCAAAAAAAGCAAAGAAAAGGAAATGCTTCCAAAATTTTTCTTACGTTTCAGAGACCATGATGTTTAAGTATGGTTAATTAACAAATAACATTGTGCCATTCCTATTTTGTAATGTACACCACCTTCCCTGTCTTTTTTAATCTTCCTAGTCCCTGTCCGGGTAACTTTTAAACGTCATACTGTATTTTGTCCTAATTAGGAGAGACACGGCTGGACCTAGTCTGTAACAGTAGTAGCAGCACGTGCTGTTGCCATTACCTTGACGCATGAATTGCATTACGCAGAAGCAGGCCAGGCTGGATTTAAGTTATTGAATATCCTTTTTTCTTATTTCCCCCTACATTTTATTAATGTTGGGGGTTTTTAGGGGCCGTAATTCCAGTCGGCACACTTTTTTCCTGCTCGGTCCTGTCATTCCACAGTGCGGGGAGCTGCTGAGGGGAATGTTCTGCGAGATGGCTTAGTGCTCTTTTTCTTGGCCTAAACATTTACCCTTTTTCCTGTGTCCACAGCATCACCAAATAATCCAGCAATACATGGTCACCCTGGAGAACCTGCTCTTCACTGCTGAATTAGACCCACATATCCTGGCTGTGTTCCAGCAGTTCTGTGCCCTGCAGGCCTAACAGTCATTTTTCCCCCTTAATGTCAAGATTTTTTTTTTAAATCTCAAAATAACTTGTCTTAGTTCTGATGGTTTGAATGCTTGCTTTCTTGTAGCATCCTTTCACTTACTAAAGGAAACAGGAGTTGAAGGACAGTGAAAATGGTATTACCTTACCTTTAACTGCCCCTAAAATAACAGTAATGTGATGATGACCATAGGTGTATTATATATGTGACAGATACAGCTTTTCTCTGATATATTTTTTCCTTAAGGCACAAAAGATAACTGATTTGAGGTATGTGGAACACCAGGTGTCAAGCTTACAAAGTAGTACATAGAACTGATGGGTTTATTATCAAGTAGCATAGCTTCTCACAGCTCATGGATAACCTAACATGGCTGAAATAAAACTAAAAATATGTTTTTTAAACTTTGGTATCTCAATGATTTATCATCTCAGTCAACTTTAAAATTGGTGGTTTCTTACTGAAAGTATACTTACTTCCATCTGAAATTTTCTCTTCAAGATATTTTTCATAAGTATAGTATTTTAAGACACTACTGTTATTAAAAAGTGTTACTACCTGGAGTAGCAGTTCCAAATTTGGATATACATCACCAGGGAATCTCTCAAGTAATTTTTTAAATTAAACCACAGTCTCTGGGAGTGGAACACAGACATCACTGGTAGCTAAGGCTCCCAGGTAATTGCAGTGTGTACCGTCCAAGGTCATATAGTGAGTTACATACTAAAGTGATGTTAGAAGTAGCTAGATTGACTAAAACTATACTTACTTGGCATTCAGTTTAGGGGTGGATTTTATTTCTATGCAATCTGGTCCGCGTACTAATTTCTGAGCCTGTTTCCTATCTGGTGTTGAGACTTAACTAAGACAATAAAAGTACACTGTAAAATAATACACAAGGGATTATCTGACATTCCGAATTTCTAGCATTTTTAGAATTTTTCATTAAACCTTTGAAAAAATTTACCAATAATTCCACAACTAGTAGTATTTCTGTGCATTTGTACAATATAGGTATCTTTTTTTTAATTTAGTGTATCGTAAGTATATAATGATACATTAAGCATTTTCCATATTGATACATGGGTCTCTTTGGTTTACATTCAGTGGCTACAGACTATAATCTTCACAACAGATGGGAATTCCTAGGATTTTTAAACACCATGCCATGTAAGAACAAGAAGTACTCACAAGTTTAAGGCAGCATGGCAAATTACTGGCAGAAAGGGGACTAAAATCCAGGTTCTTAGCTGAATGTTCTTCTGTTTATACTGTTCCTCCTTCCCACAAACTATGTCATTAATTAGAAATGGCTCCTGTCCTCAAGAAGCTAAAGGATAAGCATTGTAAGGCTTTGGTAACTTTGACCCTAAGCTGCTTTGTAATCCTTTGCACTACATTATGAGAGTTTGGCTAGTTACACTTACTTGATCCAGATCCTAGAAGAATTTCTAGATTTTCACCTCCTTTCTCTTGGATCCTCTCTTCATGTGTAATGGTTGCTTCTTACAGCAGCTCACTGATGTGACCCTGCTCTGTCCCAGCCTGGCTGCTAGGTATACAGAAAAACTGAACTAGAGATTGGATTTTGAAGAAATAAAGGTACAAGAGCAAACATTCAACAGTTGCTCTTCCCACATGAAGCCCAGAGAGACAAAAGAATGGCATGTCACCGTACACTGTACCTTGCAATAAATCAATATTCTGTTAAACTGTACTGATGCCATTTAACATGCTTTTATCAAAGTGAACATCTTTGTTTTCCTTGATTCTAAATCTCCCTTCCAGGAACTATGCAGAAAGCAATTCATGTGAAGATAAGTTTGCTTTTCCTGGAAAGTACTGAGCAACAATTTGTGTAAGTTACTAATCTACAATCATACCTGAAAATGAAAGATGAGGACAGAACTTGGCAACCAGAGTAAAACAGAGTTGGCTATCTGGGTACCAGGACTGTCTTAATTTGATGAAGAGTGAATAGACATACCTTACCTAAATAAATCTATAACTAAACCGGTCTTGATAATATGTGCTCGTTAACAAGTGACCGTTATGTGCCAAGTGCTATAGATTCACCGTATTTAACCCTCACAACAGTCTTTAGACAGATTATTATGTCCACCTGACAGGTCAAATAGGCCCATGGAGTAACTTACCTAAGGTAGTAAGTGGAATCTGAACCCTTAGTTACTCTGTCATCAAGCTGGTACCTTTTTTTGTCCCAAGAATGTCTTGCTGCCCATTAAGAATCAGTTTTTACTGAGCTGTAATATTTAGCATAACACAAAAAAGTCAACACTCAATATATATATATTAAACATTAGTGTACTGAACACTTATATAGAGAACAATTAGTACTATATTTGGGCTTGACTTGTTTTGATTTTTGCCCTCCTTCAAGCACAACTCCAAGAACTGATCTAGACAGAAAAATGAAAATGTATAAAAATTTCCTATTTGTAGCAGTAGGATAAAAAGTCACATCAAAGAACAACTTGAAAATATCTACTTTACTTAATCTGAATTTGTTTTTATCAAAGAATGCATAGACCCTGTAATCAACATATGGGATCAAATCCTGAGTAGATATAACCGCCTTGTAATCCTTTTGGCAAGATGGGGGATATCTGACTAAACTTAGTCCAGGGGTCTGGGGTGAAGTCAGGTTGCAAGAGCAAGCCTCCTTCCCTCCAGGGTTAGATGCACCTGTAGTAAGGCACTTAATTAGCATGGTGCTCACTTGGCACACAGTAATGCTCGGTAAATGTTAGCAAGTTGTGATCAACTTATTATCACTACTTTCTTTAATCAACAAACAGTATAGCTGTTTAATCATTTTAATCCATATTTCAATATTAAGGTCTCTACAGTAGTAAACCCTAAGGATACGGAAGACACGATCAGACTCCCACAACTCACTGTATGTTGCTACCAGTCAGGACTTGTCCCAGCAATAGCTCCCCACTCCCTGACCTGGAGACAGGAATAGTCTGGAAGACCTGGCAGGACCTCTGCTGCGCGGTGGTCTACCACCGTCTGGGCTGTTTCTTGGAATAAGAATCCACATCAGTCAGCTTTTGCCTTTACTAAAAAACTTCCTGCTACCCCAATTTAGGGTTTACCTTGGTTGCTTATTTCTCAGTTTTAGCTCTAACCTCACACTTCTGAACCCACTTTCTACTGCTCAGCTCCCACCCCTATTGTAGAAAAATGGTCACAGACCCAGTATTTTGCCCACAACCAGACCTGCTGGACCTTAACTGAAACTTGCTCTTAAGCCCTAACATTTATAATTATTGAAGCATTATTTATACAAGTGTTTCTCTCATCTATGAAGACTTTACATTTTGGTGAATTTTGAACAGGATTATCTAAATTTATCTAAATGTAAAACAGATCACTTAACTAAAAATCACATTTTCTCGTACGTCAGTTCATGGCCACACACCGTACAAGTCTTCCGGTACGTGTCATCCTCTAGGTTTTCTTCTGGTCCATACTCATGTTGATGAGCAGCTGTTTCCCTTTTCCACAGACTGCTTCTTACTGCTCGCCGTAGTTCTAAGAAAAAAAATGAAAGCCAGTTTTTCAGTGGTGCTGTTCAACTGAATCCAAAAATGTCAGGCTTTCAGCCGTGTCTATACACGTGTATGTGTTTAAATCAAACATGGTTTACCTTAAATTTAAACAAATCAAAACTGATTATACAAACTTGGGAAACTTAATTTCTTACTTCACTAACTAGCTTGGCCTGCAAAATCATTCATGTGGTCGTTGGAGTAGCGTGAGATGAGAGATTCAGAAATGGGGTATGTGGGCTAGAGGGACAGCAAAAGACCAGATTCAGAAGACAAGTGAAAGAATAGGGTTTTTTCAAGCAGGTGACTATGAAAAACAGGATGCCATGGCAGGAAAGGGGAGTCAGCCGGGATGAGTGAGGATAAGGAACATTTTAAGTTCCTTGTAAGTCTCTTGAGAGGCAAGTCAGGCTTTTCTTGCAAGAAAACTAGAAAGCCAAGAATTTGGGTGATGTTTCATCTTAGAAAACCTGCTTGTGTAACTGACCCTGTGGCTATTAAATTCTTTTTCCTATAAAATAAGAGCAATATTTTAGGAGACATATTGCTAATAATTACTGCAAAGTACAACCTAAATAAAAGAATCACTACTAAGAGCTGGGAAGAACCAGAGTTTTTCTTTTACTTCATTTTATTTTGCAAGTAGGGAAACTGAGCAAAGATAGCATGGGAACCCAGGTCATTCATTCCACTGTTCACAATTTTTCCCACTACATTTATTAAAATGTCATTCTTACAAAGAAAAGAATTATGTTGGATGCTTTGAAAAGCAACTTAGTTGATGACATTCTAAAGTTCACATGGCATGTTACCTGAAGAAATCCAGGGCTTCGTGTTAACTAGAAATTAACAAGCTAAAAACTTCAGTTTCTAGTTTAATGAATAAAAAGCAACAATAACTTCACATTTTCCTACTCTGACCAAGGATCCATCAAGCCCAGCACTGTCTTTGACAGCAGCACTACCTAAGGGAGAGTATGATCATTATCTTCCAAATCTCAACCACAAAAATCAATGTACACCAATTCCAATTTCTTTAATCCATTTTAGATCTATGGTAAGAAATTATCAAAATATTACTTGAATCTTTGTATTTTCAGCCTTTATTATATCATGAGGATAAGCAAGCAAATAGGGCTATGTATCAGGCACTGTTCTAAGCATTTTATATGAACACATTTAATCCTCACAATCCTTTGATATAAGTACAACTGTCATTCCAATTTTACATGAGTAAACTAAGGCACAGAAAAGCAAGTAAGTTTTGCCTAAGGTCAAACAGGCACAGTCCAACTCAGTCCACGTTTTTAACCACTGAGCTGGGCCACCTTTTCATCCCTTCAGTATGAAGCACTTCATCTGAGACTATTCTTTTCAAGCTTCAATGTGTACAGCTCTGGATAGTTTCTAGACTAGGGAGAAAATCACATTCATCCACCTCTTTGTTTCTGTATCCTCTCATTCTGAAGAGCCTAATTTTTCTAGACATAATCTGAACTACCCATTATCTTTAAATTTTTTATTTTACCTTAGAATATTTTCTGAATAAAAATAAGTGATATGCTGACCAGACAATGACAGGGCAATGTCTCCCATTTGAATTCCAATACCTCCCCCTTTTGCTTTGTTCTGATGCAAGGTACCCTGGCCACTTTTCCTTTACTACCCCACTAAGAAAATCTCTCAACATCTGACTGCATCCCAGTCACTGTTAAGCTAACCCAAATTCTGCCTAATTTGAGCATTACGTGAACTTAGGAAGAGACAGAAGAAAATTATTAACACTAAAAGAATACTTAAAAATCTAGCTTACTAGCCATAACTGGTCACAACTGAACAGAAGGTTTTATACTGATTTTATGTCCCCCCCCCCATTCTTCAGCTAATCTATCAAGATACATAATGACAACAATAAAGCCATATCTTTAGTATTTACTAGATATTCCTGGAAAAACTTGGTGCTAGAAAGTAAGGAAGTACTAAAATACTGGTACATCTGTCATTTTCTTGCCCTTCTTTCCCCGCCTGAACAATCTAGTTCTAAAAAGCCACGAAGTGGAGCGAGTAAAGCAGGCATCTGTAGGAGGGTGGGGGAGCCCCAAGAAAATGGTAAGGAGGGTCTCCTACACCGGCGGCAGCAACAGTGAAGAGAAATTTGTTACCTTCAGGGTCATTCATCAGATAACTATACATATTATAAAGGACAATTAAGTCAGGTTTCTCACTGTCAGAGAAGGGAGTTACAAGTACAGAAAGGGAGAGAACCAAAAGGAGCACTAGAATTCTAGATTAGAACTGAGTCTCTCAATGTGAACTCAAGGTTTTAATTATAGATACAGATTTACATGTGTTTTGAGCTAGAAAGCAGAAGTACTCAAAGAATGATGAAGATATGTCAAAAGGATGCAAGAGCTAGCCTGAAGACACTCCTAGTGGCCCAAATCTGAGACAACTAATTTGAGCACCAAAATAATTTAAGGACAGAAATGAACCAAAAGCCATTGAGAATAATAGGAGTGAATGAATCCATAACAGTAATAAAGGGGGGAAGGGATGGGACAGAATGCTGGCTTCCAACTGGTTAAATGTGGAGGAAGCACTGATGTTAGCAAACAATTTTAACAACCAGCATACCAAAGACTGGTTTGGGGAAGAACCATCCACGGATGGTTACTAAATCTAAGGGGAAGCGTTGAGGAAAAGCAGGACATGTGCCTGGTCTTACAGGGGTTTTTTGCTTATCAAATCAAAAATGCATATTAACATCACCACTGAGGGCACATGTCTCCAGACGTGATCCTGGGAAGAGGCATATCATTTATGTACTATCCCCAGCCTGAAATGAATAACCTGTGTTTAACCATCAGGAAACATCAGAAAAACCCCAAATGTAAAACATTGCTTCTAAAAAGGCAGGCAGGAAAAAGGAAGAGACTTCTTCCAAAATGTCAATGTCATAAATGAAAAAGGCTGTGGGAATATTCCAGAATAAATTTAGAAAGACTCAGTACCTAAAGCTAGTACCTGCTTGTAGACTGGATCCTGTACTGGAATTAAAAACCACACAGGACATAACTGGGTCAACTTAACTGGAACAGGGATGACAGATGAGATTAAAAAATCAATACTATAATTTCATTCTGTAAGAGAGTATTCCTATTCTTAGGAAATACACTGTAGTATTTAGGCATAAAGGGTGGTGATGTAAACAATCTACTCTTCAATGGTTCAGAAAAAAACCTGAGTGTGTAGAGAGAATGCAGATGATACAAGTGCTAACAGGCACATCTGGGTAAGAACATGTGAGCGTCCCTGTGCTGCTCTTACCCTTCAATTTTAAGCCAGCCTGAAAGGACTTCCGAATAAAAACATTGAGGAAAAAAAAAAGGAGCTAGACTGAAGGGCCTTCCGTTGGCCAAATCTGGACAATCTGAGCATCAAAACTGAGCATAATAATGACAGGACTGGACAGATTCTAACACTGATGAAAGAGTAAGAATCCATGGTTCAATCTGGTTCTAAATAAAACTCTTCTTTCCAAAAGAAGCCAAATAATAATTGTAGAAATAACAAAAAGAGAAAGTCACCATTTATATCTACCCTAATAATAACTGACTCAGGCAAGATTCATCCCTGTGTGCTTAAACCATTGAGTGAGACTTAAGGAATGAGATGTTCACACAGTGTCAGTCACCCCACAGATTTCTTATTCATTACAAAGAGAAAAGCGTACCTTTACAACAGAAAAATCTGGCAGATCCTGCCTTAACAAAGCAACAAACTCACTCTCTTAGAGGAGAACTGATACCACGTGTCTCCTAAGGTAATGCGCTCAGACACACCACCGGCCTGAATCTTAACTGTGAGGAAGTACACTGCTAATAAATCCAAATAGAGGGACATTCTGCAAAACAAGTGGCCTGGACTCTTCAAAATGCCATGAAAGAAAAAGGCTGGGGTACTAAGAGAGACTGGACACGCATCATCCTCGACTGGCCCCTGGACCCAACAACTAAAAAGCTGTAACAGACACTGCAACAACTGGGGAAAAGACAAATGATGCAGATCGTATACTAGATAACAGCATTATATTAGTGTTAAGTTTACTGTGCGTGATTATTTTTTAGTTTTGTAGAAGAGTGTCCTTGTTCAGAGCAGATAAATGCTGAAGTACTGATAAGAATCACAATGCCTACAAGTAACTCTTACATGGTTCAGCGAAGTTGTGTGTGTGAGAGAGAATAGGAGAGAAGCCAGAGTGACAAAATGTCAATATCTCGTGAAATAAAAAATATGTTTAAAGACCAGTAAGTTTTTCCCATTACTTCATTTAAGCAACTTAAAACTTTAGAAAGTAGAGGTCAATGACCCACTGCTGAGAATGAGAAGGGGAGGGAGAAAGGTCAGAGACTTTATAAGACTGAGAAAAGGCCTGCTAGGTCTTGGGGGAGCTCAGGAAACCATGGGATGGAGAGAGGACGTGCCAAGCAGCCCTGAAAGCCTAACTGAGGCTGGAGAACAGAACAGCAACTCACCATGTTCCAGCCTGCTGGCCCCACTGGCCTAGAACTCCACAGCACGAAAAGGTGTCGGCTGCTTCTCTTGGAAGGTTATAAAAACGTTCACGGTAACATCAGTCTTGCTGACAATTACCTTCAGGAACTGCTGCTACTGTTTACCCAGAGTTTTCCCCTGAATGTTTGTTTCAATGAAAAATGTATTTTATACCACTCTAAAACTATATTTTATTCAGCTTAATATCTTAATTTTGCAAAAGAGGCAGCCTGTATTCAAAGAAGCCCAATGCAGTTTATGAGGTAAACTTGTAAGAGAATTAGCTCAGGGAGACCAGAGACTTCTAAACACCTGATGGGAGGGCACGAAGTTTTGACATAAGGTGCACATTGTTAACTAGAGGGGAAGATCACAAGAAAATGACAAAATGACATATGAAGTTTGTCCTCCGTAAACCGAAGCAGAGTCACAAGAAACTGTGTCCTTCAAACTCTCTTGAGAGGAATCTCAAACAGTCATAAATATGACCACAGGCCCAGGATGTAAAATGTTCACAAACTTAGAAGAGGCGCCAAAATAGGATTTTCTTACCCACCTCTTCTGGGGAAAAAAGTGCACAGTAACAAACAATGAAGATTAATTTTTCCTTTTTTTAGGAGGCTAACCTCTACTAGGATTAAGTAAGAGAAAGCTGAGTATAACTTTAAAGAAAAGCCTCACCTCCACCTTATCAGTGGAAAGGAGCCACGCAAACCCAAAACGTTCTGTGTATTTGCACCAGTTTAAGTTCCTGTCTGATAACAAGACTAAGGCATACTGCATTTTAAAAAATCTAATGAACTACTCAGCAGTGATACCATCATCCCTACTTCTGCGTTCCTGGATCTAAGAGATCTGTAACAATTTGAACTTGCTGACAAGAAAATTCTTCGTCTTTCACCTTGTCAATATTTATACATATATACCTTATATTATCTATACTTCAATGTTCTTCTGTAGTAAGATCAATTTTGTCTCAACTGTAAAAGTAGGTCATATTCTAAAAGCAGGTAAATGTAATCTCTTACCTTTCCATAAAGAAGTAAACTTTGTGACAGCTTCTTTGTGGGTCAAAATCAGAAGACCAAGAGGAACCAGGTTCCAATTTCTTTTCAACTAAAATTTTTAGACTTGCTTTTATTCCTCTCTGTTCTGAGCCTTCTGAGCAAACTGCATTGTGAGCTCCTTGTTCCTAATCTCTACAGTGTCTACTCCACTAGTCAGGAGGAGGACAGGAACATATCCACCAACCTCTAAAGTAAGAAGAAGCCATAATTAAAGAAGGCATGGCATTGACCTCTGCACATTAGATGACACAATGACGTAATGTTTATACAAAAGAGAGAACTCATGTTTTCATATGCAAGTGAAACAGAGAAACATTCTTAGATTTGTAGGGTCTTTGAAAACATACCACTCTTGTAACAAGACATGCTTCATCCAAATAAGAAATAAACTAAAGAAACCTTAGTCTTAAGAGGTCTAAGAAAAAATTCAGGGCAAATTCAAACTCTTCAAGGATGAGGAAAATCCACAGTGATTTATCTGGTGGTTAACAGCACTAATGTGACATAGTGAGAAAGACAGCCAATTACGTTTGAGCTTACACCTCCTTTAAAAAACACCTTTGTGAATCATGTAAATCTTAAAAGAAACATTCTATTCATACTAATACTTAACAGACATGACTATCTTGATAGAATTGTTACAGAAAAAAACATAAAGAAATTAAACAGATGCCATAATCTTTTATTGTTAGTCAAATTATAGGAATTTAGTCACCTTTAGATGACATTTTGACCAAACTACAGAAACAGTATCTAAGAAAAATTACAGACCCCCTTTTAAAAATATTTCATCACTTTGCAGGTACAAGTTTCTAATTCCTTTATCCACGTATTACTGTCTACCCCAAAATACCATCTTGGAAAGTTTGTTTAATGAGGCAGCACAAAGGGAAGAGTTGAGGTGATTCAGGGAGCTGGAGTTGGAAAAACCCTGGACTGATCCGTGATTAATCTATAAATATGCCCTCCTCTTTTACACCCCTCAGTTAGTGCCTTCTGTTACCTTAACCTTCAAGGCTCTCCTCAATGTTGGAAGGGAGGAAAGGTTGCACTAGAACATGGAAGAGATTAAAGGACCAAATTCAAAAGGAGTCTTTCCAATTCCTCTCAGTTGGTCCCTTGCAGGTGTTTCTGAAGACTGTGGTACAGCAGCAGCTAATCTGGGGAAGATTCTTCAATGAAATGCTCTTATACGGCGCAGTTTGCTGTGGGAAGCCTCTCTACAAAGCCATAAAGTGTGCTTGCCCTCTGATTCAGAAAATGACATTTTGATTAACTATAATTTATATAAAGATGTATATAAGGATATTTATCATAGGGTTATCTGTCTTGATAAACTTTTTTTTAATTAAACTTTGATTTTTATTCTTAAATATTAAGTTGATCCATTTTGTATAATAAAATTTTTATTTGTAATCAAAATTAAGGAAGTTGAATTAAAAACTTGAAATAAGCTCAACTACTGTTCTCTTCATGTAATTAGAGAATAAAGTAATAATTGACAAACACTTGAACATTTACACCCAGGTCCAAGGCTATGTAAATGGGTCCTTTAACCTGCCTCCATTATACAATGTCTACAGGGGAAAACAAAACTGTTCTCTAAACAGTGTCCTTCTACAGTCACACATGCAGAGCTGCCGTATTGTAACAGGTACATAATGTTCCGCTGAAATACTATGACTTGGGGCTGTTGCTCTGCCCCATTTCACAGCTAAGCAACTTATATGTAATGTCTCATCGATTCCTTACAGTTTTATCATCATTTTATAGTTGAAGAAGCTGAGACACTGAGATTAAGATTGAAAAAATTTTGATAAAATTCATAAATGTCCAACAGTGCTTCCATTTTTATAAAAAAAAATTTAAGGGCCTATGCATAGAAAATGAATGCAAGAATAGACTTTAAAATGTTATTAATGATCGTCTGGGTAGTCGAATTATGGGATAGAAGTTCTTTGTAGTTTCCTAACTTTTCTGCACTGCACATGAATTACTCTTGTACTGAAAAGGGGGAAAGAAGTGCCCCACAATAAGAAGAAACAAGGCAGGCTTACATTCAATTATTTTTCTTTTTTGTTTAAGACATCTGAACTATATTCATTCACCTTCCAAAACCTCTTCTAAATCCTAAAAACACATTATTTATTCTGGCTAAGATACTCAACTTAGTGTATGTATAACCCTGTATATACACAGAATATGTGCTATCTATGTACACTTTACACCATACTGGGATGCACAGTCACTGCAGGAAGAACTTTTATGCCTACTTTTTGAGGCTCTTTTTAAGGATCCTGTGATACAGCAGAAAGTGCTCTTTGTGCCCCTGCAGCACCTTATGTTCATCACTATGCCAGTACTTGTCACACTCACAATTTTAAGTTTCCCAGTCTTTCTCTTCTGACAAACTGTGACTCCAGCATTTATGTTAGCACAGTGCCTGGAACATAGCTGACATTTAGTAACTGTTGGATGCATTCATGCACAGGTGGACAGACTTCTGCACATATGCACACATGGATGCATGCGTGCACAAGTAAGTACAGAGACAGATGAACAGAGGAATGAATGGACAGATGTATGGACAGAGGATGAATGTGCCAATGCAGGCTTTCAGTCGTGGAAGCCCGGCTCCAGACCCAAATCTCTAGCAACTATGTAACAAGTCACTCCACCTTTCTAAGTCTTTTGTTCATATATAAAAGTAATTAGGCTTAGAAGGTGACTAAGACTTGGGCATTATTTTTTCATTTTAAGCAATTAGAGAGGTTTGTTGGTGGAAATCTTTGTCTTTTATAACTCCATGGATCATATTTAAGATAGAATTTATGCCAAATCCTTAACCAGGGATACATCCCTGATCCTCCCTGATCCTGCCATCATTCCTCATAAAAATGTGATTCACTTTAAGATGAGGGCTTGCATGCTTTTTCAGAACTGCAGTACTGTGAGGTATGGACTGCAAGTTTCAAACACCAACCTACTGAGGGCAAACTAAGTCTTTTTTCCTTCAGTCTATGGAAAGAAACACATTTCAATCTACTGGTGACATTGTATCATTAAACTGGAACAACTTAACTAAAGGCTTTTTACAAAGTAGTAAAATTCAGTCCTTCATGATGTAAATGTAGCCACTTACCTTTTACTTTTTTATCAAACTTCTTCTGTTTCATTTTTTCTCTGTTTTTCTGCCGAACTTCCTTTGCTTCTTCTAGTGCTTCCTGACTACCCCAAACTTCAAGAGACCTCTTCACAATCTACAATACAGAATCCATATTTAAATTAGTTGCAATTCGTTGCTGTAAAATATTTATAATTATTAAATTCACAGGTGGCCAAAGAATGATCTAACTCAAGTACAAGCTTATAAATATTTGAAATTTAAAAGATTTTAAATGTTGATCTAAGCAGCTCTAATATTACCTCCCTCTAAACCTATGAAGCCCTTAGTAAATGTATACTGAATTAGATTACATATGTGAAAAGCACAATAAAACAGGGTGTACCTGTATAAATAGAAAAGCTGTCCTCTGACTACAACTGTTTCTGATTTGTTTTCACCTCAATCAAGGGAAGTACATGTAGTCAATGAATTACATGAGTTTTGGCAGTATCACCCCCACCAAAAAAAAAATCTGCTGACCAATTAGCCGTATCAGATCTAAATATGACGTCCTCTCCAAAAATCTCCCACCACAGAAAATCAATCACTAACACTCTTCTCCAGAATCAATACGAGTTTCTATCCACTTGACTACTTCTGATCTTCAGGAATATGAGTTTAAAAAAAAAAAAAAAAACTTTTGTAGCTGAATGGCCTAAAAAATCTTTATTCTAGTTTAAAAACCTTGGATTGTAAATCTATACTCTTTATAATATTTATTTACATTTAGGGAAATAATATACACACAGAGAATTATGCTTGGGATATCTCTCACAAAATGTTAAGGGGACCAAAATATCAATCAATTTAGCCAAACTAAAATTTCTTAACATAAAGTGATACACTGTTACTTCATAAATTCAAAACATCACATTTTCCACAATCTGACATCCTTGAAGATGCTGCATCACCAAAGTAATTAATGGTACTTTAACAACCCTGAGTCAAAAAGTGGTTCAGAAGAATTGGACTCTGAATATGAAGAAGTTTAAGAACACCTGAATAAATCTGCCTTTTCCTTTTCGTATACACACAAGCATGACATACAGCAAAAAAACCTACAGGAAGTCTAATGGCACTATTTCACTAAGTATAAAGTAA
Source organism: Camelus bactrianus (assembly GCF_048773025.1). Taxonomy (NCBI): domain Eukaryota; kingdom Metazoa; phylum Chordata; class Mammalia; order Artiodactyla; family Camelidae; genus Camelus; species Camelus bactrianus. The sequence continues at coordinate 48,167,217 of NC_133542.1, forward strand.
CAGCTCCAAGTGACAACACAGCACTGGCATCAATTCAATCTTAACTATGACCCACGGGGTTATAAAAAAAACAGATTTCCACCAGCAAACCTCTCTAATTGCTTAAAATGAAAATCATTTTTTCATTTTTAATGGTACATAAAATAATTGTGGATCTTCTAATCAACAGTCTCGCATTTCATGAACATTCACTGTACAAGTTTAGTTTTATAATGTAGCTTATTCTAGGATTTTCTGATATATCCCAATCAAACTGTGCTCTAAAGCAATGCCCCCCAATATTTTAAATATAATGGCACAAATAGAGTCTCATGACTTTTTTACCACCCTGGGGCCAGACACAAGGTACCCACCAGCCTGTGCACTCTAGCAGCCCCTGGTGCCGGGTGGCTAAGTATCCTGGCACACCTGTAATACAACTGCAGCAAGAGGAGCTGAGAAATCTGCTCTGAGACATACTAGACAAACGGGGTCAGCTGACAGGGTTCCAGGTGAGCACTTCCCAAGTGGCGTAAAAGTTCTAGGCATTGGTGAAATTCCCCAATTTTTTTTTTATGATTTTATTTGGGGGGGGGTGGGCATGAGAAACATGGTCTGACCCCTATTCCAAGCTTTCTTAGTTTCCAAGTTATACTCCTAACATCACCCAATAGTAATATATTTGCTCCAAAGTGCCACATCAAAAAGCAAAGTAAGGGAACATACTATTAAATGTCATTATGTATGACTAGGACTCATGCAAAGCAATAAAATGAAAAGGATCTTTTTAACTCTCTGCAAGTAAAAATTAAATGAATTATAACTAGTTCATTGTTAAACTTCACCAGACCCAGCATTTAAAATGACTGAATGTAACTTATCAGAGACCTGCAACTTTAAGTAGAGCTTCATATCACCCCACTGCGAATGATGAGGATTCTTCTTCACAATACATTTAAGAGCTGGTTCTCTTTTTTCTAAATCACAATCTTTCAGAAGGTATTCCTGTTTTGCTTCTGTTTTAGTTATAAGCTTGTGTTTATCATCAGCATCTCTGAAAACAGATTAAGTCCATTTATATAAGTTAGTTATTTTAAATAAATTAAATTTTCAAATTGCCCAAAAACCTAGGGGCATATATGCCAAAAGAAACATATAAAATACTGTTTCCTGAAACTCTTATGGTCAAATTAGGGAGAGGGTGTAGCTCAGTGGTAGAGCGCATGCTTAGCATGCACAAGGTCCTGGGTTCAATCCCCAGTGCCTCCATTAAAAAAAAAGAATTAATAAATAAACCTAGTTACCCCTTCGAAAATAACTGAAATAAGAAAGTAATGTCTTATGGTCAAATTGGCAGCATAAGAATTCTAAGAGAAAAATACTTCCTTTTACTAATTGTGAGAAGCTATACTAGCAGCAGATAGATCCATATCATTCAACATTTTAAGAATTTCTTTTTTACTTATTTTAAGTCCCTCTTTTCCACAAAGGATCTGAAATGACTTCCATAAGTTCAGTAAATATAAATGGAAACTGAGACTCAATGGGGGATGCGGGAGGGTATAGCTCAGTCGTAGAGCACGTGCTTAGCATGCGGGAGGTCCTGGGTTCAATCCCCAGTACCTAAATAAATAAATAAATAAACAAACAAACCCAATTACCTACCCCCCCCCAAAGAGAAAACCTTAAAAAAAAAAAAAAGACTCAATGAGTTAAAAAATATAAGTTAAAGCTCAAAGTCAGGATGGGCAGGGTGTAAGGAATATAAATATACAAGGTCCAACTGCCCCAAGCACAGCTGTTTTTCAAAGCCCAGGTAAAAATGGAAATATAGTCAATTACATAGCTCTTCTCATTCATTTGTTCTCCATCTACATGCCAGGTATGTTCGAGGCACTAGGAATACAGAAAGAATAAAATAAAGCTTTGTTTTCATGCAGTTTACATTCTAGTTAGGAGAAGAATTAATAAGCAAACATAATGACAGATAAAAGTGCTGTAAAGGAATATAAAGCATGGTAAAGAAACAGCAATTTTCAGACAGATTGGGTGGGTAATCAGAGAAGGCCACTGATGAGGGGACATTTGAGTAGGGCCCTTAAGAAGTCGGAGAATACGCAGAATCGCCAGAGAAAGAACATTCCTAGCAGAGAGAAGAGCAAATGCAAAGCCTCCAGGACAGGCATGTGCTTTGCAAATGGAGTTCACAGCAAGCGGGCAGTGACTAGAAATGCTTCAAGTAAGTGAAGGTGAGGGGTGATGGGAGATAAAGTCAGGGGTAGGCAGGGGCCTTGTAAGCAATGGTGAAGACAATTTTATTCTAAATGGATTGGAAACCTCTAAAGAGCTTTGAGTAAAATGCTACATGGAGAAGAGACTAATGGTGCAAAAGTGGGCGACGTGGCCAGTTAGAAGACTACTACCGCGATGGTCCAGGCAAGAGCAGACGGAGGCCCAGCCTAAGGCAGTAACGGGAGGAGGATGGGACACGGATGAATTCAGGACACAGTTTACACAGAGAAACCAATGGATCTGGAAATTAAACATGGGATAGTGGAGAAAGAGCTAATGAATGAAGTTGGCCTTGACTGAAATGGTGTACACTGAAGAGGAGGCACATGACAAGGGGGGAGGAAGCTGTAAATGGGAATAACTTTAAGAATGTTAACTAATGTAGAAGTATAAGCTAAAGGAGGGGACAGGTAAACCACTCTGTACTTATCTTAAAATTGTCAAAAATGCTGAAGAAAATAGAATGGAGCGCCGTGTTCCTAATTATGTTTACGTTTAAAAGTATATTTTTTCCAAATTACTACACAACTTTCTTTAAATTGATACATAAGTTCCTTCCATTTTCTCATGGAACTAAGGTTATATGGGGTAATTCAGTCCCTGAACGCTGTCTGTACTTGAAGGAGAGTGGCAACACTGTGAACCTTAACCACTGGGCACATCAATGACACTGTTACGTCACTAGAAATATAGTTTGTAATTTATAATTCCAGTGGCTGCCAGAACATTTCCTGTCACAGATCTGACCATGAGACCAGAAACATCTCCCATCCTCTTTACCTTCTAAGGATTCTACTCAGCAACAAGTCAACGGTGAGAGCTCTCAATGTCTGCAGCAGGGACTCTGAAAGGGCAGGGACTCTGAAAGGGCAGGGACTCTGAAAGGGCAGGGACTCTGAAAGGGCAGGCCCTCCAGGCCGGTGGGGAGTTGATCTGGGGCTGTACATACAAGAAGTGGGAACAGGGAACAGATAGGAAGGCTAAGTAAGGAGCCAAGATGGGATCCGTAGGTGTGACAGACCCCAACCGCAGGACTTGGCTGAGGAATTCAGTAGGGACAGAGGAACCACGTGGAGTGAGGAGGATTATTCTGCAGTGATACAAAAAGGTTAGGAGGAAAAAAAGAATGACAGAGTATGTGATTCTTCCTCATCTATTCTCTTCCCTGCCTATTCAGGAGAGTGAAAAGTGAATAGAAAGGTGTTCTGAGGGTACCAGGGCAGTGGCTGGAGAGATTATACTTCCTTCTCTCACTGAAGGTGCCAGTCCTCTGACCAAGATGTCAACACACCCTGCTCAGAAAATAAGATAGAAACAAAGGGATCCTTAGGGGCTGGGGGAAGAGAAGGGTTAGGAACCTGCTACTGAGAGACAGTCAACACCCCTCCCTCAAGCAGACAGGAAAAGGACCTGTCTATGGCAGAATCAGGGGCATCCTTCCTATTTATGTGGCATTAATTTTGATAAGCAAGGGCTTCCTATCTTTCCTTGGTAAAATGGAAAAAAGAAATTTTAGGAGACTCTCAAAACAAAAAACATGATTATTAAGAAAATATTAAATCCAAATAGACCTAACTATCATTTTGCATCTAAACTTACATGCAAACATTAAACTTTAGTCATTTAAAACACTGTCTGAAATTAAAAAGTACCTGCAGTTATCACAAGTGGCCAAATCAAAGTGGTTCATAAGATAAGAATCCATAAATTCTTTACCACATTCTTCACATATTACATAATCAAACTCCATAACAGGTCCTAAAGAAAGAAAGATTAATTCATTAAATTTCCTTTTTTTGTAACTAGAATACATTTTCCTCTATTTTATTAGCTTACTAGCAGGTATTTTATGCCTGATACAAATATATTTCCATAAAAGACAATATAAAACATTAAGTAATCTTACATTTATCTAAAAAAAATTTTTAAGGAAAAAAGAAAAAGGAAAGACTACAAAGGAAAAAATTATCAATTCATCAGGCACTTTTGAACCCAAACCACATGTAAGGTACTCGCATTACTTTTGTATTGCTGCTATAACAAATTACCACAAATTTAGTGGCTAAAATAATACAAATTTATTTTCTTACAGATCTGTAGTTTAAAGGTCTGACCCAGGTCTCAGTGGGTTAAAGTCAAGGTGTTGGCAGGCTGCACTCCTTTCTGGAGGTTTTGGGGGACAATCTATCACCCTGCCACTTCCAGCTTCTAGGGGCCGCCTATGTTCCCTAACTCAAGACTCCCTTCATCTTCAAAGCCAGCAAAAACAGCTTCTTACATCACGCTGTTCACACCTCCCCCGACCCTCTTCTGCCTGTCTTCCACTTTTAAGGATCCTTGTGATTACATTGAGCCCACCTAGATAACTCAGAACAATCCTCTGTCTCAAGGTCTTTAACCTTAATCATATCTGCAAAGCCCCTTTCCCTCTGTAAGGTAATAAATTCACAGGTTCCAGGGTGATTAGGATGTGGACGTCCTTGGGGGCCTTTATTCGGCCTCCCACAGCACTGTTGAGAGTATGAAAATTAGTCCCAAGGCAGGAGGAGGGGGGTGGAGGAGCTGCTTACAAATAAGGGAGATGGGCACTAACACTTAACACAGAAAAGAGCTGCAAAGAGCAAGACAACAGTAGAAGAGAGACAATACGAATTCACTTTCAAATGGGCAACTTTCCCTCCCTCCATTCCACCCCCTACCAGCAGGGCAAACAGCTTTCTCTTCATCTGTCTCAACCACTGGGTAGATTGTAAATCTCTTGAGGCAGATATTGTTTACCTATAATCCTCAAAACCCAGCACAGGAACTATCCTAGGTAGAGTAAAGCAGGATTTTTTTTTTTTTAGAGACTTCAAATACATAGCTAAGGCTCTTTATCCTACAGAACTGTTTCTTTCAGTGAATCTGAAAGCTCTTCTAGTAAGTCTTTAGGATGACTGCTACTGCCAAGCCCCAACTCTGAGAACTGCCACAACTCCCAGTGGGAGGAAAAACAGAGTTGTCATTTATTCATGGTTTGTTCAACATATTCTAATCACTGCCTTCCCTTACCGAATTCCAACATAAAGTCAGTCAATATTCTAACACTCCTCAATCCCACTAATCTCCAAACATTAACAAAAAATCACTCTTCTTTGTAAAATATTGGAGGGGCATAGATACAAAGGGAAAAACTGAAAACACAGTCAAAGTGGTATCTTCAAAAAACTGGTTACCAGAATGTGTTAGAACTGGAAAGAAACTGCCGTCAGAAATACCCATTAGGAGGCATAATTGTCCTAATTTTAAAAATTCTTTATAATAGAAAACTTTAAATATACATAATGATGATTTTTAACTCCATCACTCCATTTACATTTACCATCTGGAAACTGCCAGTCAACTGTAAGCAAGAACCCTCCCTCTCTCCCCTATTCATTTGTTTACTAACACATCTATTTATTATCGACGTAGACTCATAGATTCCTATTTTTTCAATGGTATATAATTCAAGCCTCATAAATAAGTTCTACTATTTACTAAAACTGCCACCTACCAATCTGGAGTGCCTCTTATTTCGGTCTCTCCCTGTACTCTGTGTATGGGCCAGTTCGTGAACCAAAAGACACTTTTTCTAATTTGCACAAATTCACTACCAGAATTCTATTTGCAAGTAGCAGCCCTACCATCAATGCATGAATAACAGTAATGACACAGGCCACATGCACACCTCAGTCAAGCAGAAAGGCACTACAGAGGTTCCCAATAAATATCTATTGCATGACCTGTTAAATGAACAGGGCTTTATATGCCCATGGTAGATTCAGGAATCTACAGAAAAACAGTCACAATGAGTCTTCATATCCATAAAATCATAAGGACTTAACAGGTAATTGAATTCAATGCCTTCCCTCCTAATACAGGGTGGTCTCTCAATCTCTAAACTCCTTCAGTGCTTTGCTATTTAGGGCATCACTCCACATGGTTAGGAAGTTTTTCCATTTCAGAGAGTCACTGTGAGGCTCATGGTACATGTGTTGACACTCTGTAAGTGCAAAGTGCTAAATATATGTAAGGAACACATTCATTACACTGGGCTGGCATCTCCCTCCCTGTAATTGTCACTCACTGTCCAAGATCTGCCCTCCAAAGCAAATCACAGCACATATCTCTCTTTCACAGAGGAGTACTTCTTGTATTTGCTGGCAGCTGAAGTGTTCTCTAGTTCATTGTAACCAGTTTTGACAACTGTTCCTCACATGTCAATTTCAGTACTTCCATTTTGTTTCGGACACATACATACACATGTTAACAGCCATCTTAAAATATGGCACCCAAATTGAAAATAAATATAATCCTTCAAGTCTCAGCCTCTGAAAACAATAGTTTAGACATACATAAAACAGGACTATTACCTGCACTGATGAATACACAACACTTCTGCTGCTGCAGCTAAAACTGGAAGGTTTTTAAGCTGTTACACTACACGATGGCTTCAAACTTATGATCAAATAAAACTATCTTGTTCAAACAGTGTCAAAGTACCCTCTTCCAGAGGATAGGTGGCTATACAGAGATAGATATAGATATATATAGATTTGTGATTTATCAAAACTTTAATCTTAGATAATAGTTGTATTATTATTTTTTTATGCCAGGTTTCCCTATCTTATACTTTACAAACCACTTTTTCCCTCCAAACATAAATAAAAGAAATGTTCTAAATCTTATCTCTTGGGTTCAAGCCCCTCATTTCAGCCTATCAAGATAATTTTGAGAATTTATTCTATCAGCTTGCCTATTATAAAACAGAGAGCATCGACCCTAAGTACACAAGCCACAAATTAAATGAATCATTGACAGATCTGTTTAATTTTTAATCTACTAGCAAAACTGCCAAATTGCATCTCTCTTACAAAGCCAACTGTGTGAGCACAAATGTAGCATTTTTTAACATCAATTTGCAAAGAATTATGCATGTTACTCAAAATGACCAGTCTAGGTACCCATTTTCTGAAAACACACTTTACCTGGTTGATGAACAACTTTTCCAATTGTATGTTCTTCTTCTTCTTCCTCTTCCAGAATGAAGCCTCCTCCTGTGTCAATTATCTTTGGAGCTGCTTTTACATTCGCCATGCCTACAAAAAGTAAGTAAAAGTGGTCAACAAATGAACTAAATAAGTCCTCATGTTCCCTTATGCATAAACAGGAACTTTTAAAAATTTAATATATATCAAACAAGACAAGAATGTCCATTATTATCACTTCTATTCAACATTACACTGAAGGTCCCAGCTACTATAACATGGCAAGAAAACAAAACAGGCATGAAGGTTGGAAAGAAGTAAAACAGTATTTATTCACAGGTGATGGGATTATGTATGTAGAATATCCACAAGAATCTACAATTAGAATTTCAAAGTAGTATCTAGGAAGAGATGTATAAAACCACTACACTGGAAAACAGCACTAAGAGAAATCAAAGACCTAAATAAATGGAGAAATACACTATGTACAGATTGGAAGCCTCAATATTGTAAAGATGTCAGTGCTCCCTAAATTTATCTAAAGATTCAATGTGACCCTAGTCAAAACCCCAGCAGCTGTGTGTGTATGTGTGTATATCTGTGAGTATGTCTGTGTGTATGTGTGTGTAATGGGAGCTGACAAGCTGATCTAACATCTCTAAGTAAATACAAACAACCTAGAATAGCCAAGATAATCTTGAACAAACCTGGAGGATTTACACCACCAGATTTAAAGATTTACCATAAAGCTTCAGTAATTAAGACAGAATGGTACTGAAACAAAGACAAAGAGACCAATGTAACAGAAGAGAGAGTCCTGAAAGAAACCTACACTGGTCACTTGATTTACAGCAAAGGCTCCAAAGCAATTCAGTGAGAAAAATGGCATTAATATTTATGACAAAGGTATTACTACAAAACAATGAGTAAAAGATGGTCTTTTCAATAAACGATCTATGGCTCTACCTCATACAATATACACAAAACAATTTTTAAATGGATCATAGTCTTGAACGTAAAAGGTAAAACAATAAAGCTTCTAGAAGAAAACAGAATAACTTCACAAGTTTGAGGTAGCCAAAAATTTCTTAAACATAAAACACGAAAACATGAAAGTATTAACCATAAGAGGAAAAAACTGCTTAATTGGACTTGATTAAAATTAAGAACTTCTATTCATCAAAAGACACCATTATGAGAGTGAAAAGACAAGATGCAAAAGGGGAGAGGCTATCTGCAATATGTATCTCTGACAAAGGACTCATATCCAGATTACACAATGAAATCCTGTCCAGCAGTAAAAGACAAATAACTTAAAAAAAAAAAAAAAAGGCAAGTGATGAAAAAGTTCTTATCACCATCAGTTATTAAGAAAATACAAATTAAAACCATAATGAAACACTACACTCCCACCAGAATACCCAAAATGAAAAAGACTGACAAAAGCAAATGATGAGGACATAGAGCAACTGGAACTGTCATACATTGTTGGCAAGATTTTAAACTGATATAATCACTGTTTGGCAACACCTACTAATGCTAAATATACATCTCCCCAATGACCCAGAATTCCATCTCTAGGCATATACGCAACAGAAATGAGTGCATATGTCCACCATAAAACAGATACAAAAAGGCTCATATCCAAGACCTAAATTTTTTTAAAAAGCTCGTAAATGTTGTCTTCGTAATAGCCCCAAACTGGAAACTACCCAAATTTCCATCAAAAGGAAAATGGAAAAACTAAAGTATAACAACATAAAAGAGTACTAGACCACATATAAACGAACAAACTACCAATACGTGCAACAACATGGATGAATTTCTCAGGTATTCTGTTGAGCAAAAGAAGCCAGACACTGTATGAATCCATGTAAATGAAGTTCAAAAATAGATAATACTAATCAAATGGTCAGAAAAGTAGTTACTTCTAGGGGTGAGTGGTTGACTAGGAAGTGGCATTAAGGAAGCTTCTAAGGTTCTAGAAGTGTCTGTACACTATACTGATTCCTGTAGTGTTTACAGGAGCATTTACATAGGTAAAATTGAGATGAATTTTACATGAATATATTTGTTATAACTAATTTTTAAAAGATACACTTAATATATATTAAGTCACTCCTCTTCTCTGGCCTCAATTTCTTCCTCTGTTAAATACAGGGATTAGAGTATAAGAGGCCTGTTTCTACTGTTAACAGCAATTCTCTCATCTCTCCATATCCCTCCATTACACTGAGTGCTTTTATCTCTGTAATTCTGAACAATAGATAAGCATTCCATGAATACTTACTGAATGGACAGAAATAGATGAATGTACCAGAATATGATTTTGATTTCATGAACAGTGTAGCAAATGACCACCAATGCAATGAGAATTAAGAAGGGAAGCTGGAATAATCAAGACCATAATTTGAGCAGGATCCTGAACAGTGCTAAATCACACCAAAAACAAAGCCCAATTTCTACTTCTATGCTTTGCTATTTTCCCAGGCCCTTAGCACTACTCTAAGCAACACATTCTAAGCAAGTTCCTCTCAGTCTTTTTAATGGCATGTATCACAGCACACAGAAAATGAAAATTGTACCATACATTGAAATAAAAGTACTACAAAGATAAAATCTCAGCACCTACCTAAGTCTTGAAGCATGGCAGGGTGTACACAATGCTACAACACAGCTCAGGTCTTTGGTAAATGCCTAGGAAATCTCACAAAATATTCATGCTACCTTGCTTTCCATCATCAGAAGTTTAACTTAATACCAGTTTATGTTCTATTTTGCACCCCTGTTCCACAGCCATTTAGTACAGATCTAGAAACCTTTCTGGAATCCTGAGTATGAATTAATGCAAATGAACAATTTATGCTCCTGACCCTAGAATGCTTCAAGTTGGGAACGGAGTAAAAGAAAACCACTAGAAAGCAGGAAGGATGAGACCAGAACTATTAAAAGTGGCTGGAATTTGCAGATTCAATACCAGTATGAATATCAAGACACGCAGCCAACCTCAGACTCTTTTCACTCTTCCTTACTTTTGGCTGATGAAAAGGCATAGCAGATGACCCAGCTGTGACTGCTCAATTACTCTCACAGTATGGATACAGGTTTAGGAACACACGTGCCTCATGTTGCAGAGATAGTCCTGAAGGACTTCATGTCAACCAAACTGTATTTTAGGTACCTTGGGGAAGATTATTAGTTGACCCCAGTGGAGAATTATATGATGGATAAAAACATACACAATAAGCAAACAGACAAATAGACAATAAAGCAAGCAGAAAGGGAGAGCTGAGGCGCTGGTCAAGGGCTGCCCTAAGAAAGGGGGAAGGTGAAATCCAGACAAGAGTAACAGCCTTTCTTCCTAAGGGTGAGAGAGAGGCCTAGTATGGCAGAGGTAGCTGGTGAGCAAAGAAAGGCCCTGAACCCATGGTCAGGTGACCTGAGTTCCAGTCCTGATTAGCCTTTGCCCTTGCGGGAATGGACCGGAGCTAACCCCCTTTCCCTCTCTGGTTTTCAATTATCACCTCAGTCGAATACGGATACCAAACCCTGCCCTAATTATTTTCCAGGTTAGCTGTGAGAATCAAATCAGCTAAAAGGAAATATGTGAAGCACAACAGGTGCCACTCCGTTAGCCCCACGAAGGCAGTAGTTAATGTCTGTTTGCTCTGCTCAGGGCCCAGCACTTGGCAAGCATTGGCCCGGTACGGAATGCGCACCCAATCACCCTTTGTAGAATGGGTGAATGAGGGAGCAGGTACAGGATTATTACTGAAATGGATGCAGGCCTAACAGCTTTATACAAGGACCACCCCTGGGACGGGTGGAAGCTGCGGTTAGAGAGCAGAAAGGGAGAGCTGAGGCGCTGGCCCGCGAGGGCGGCTGCATTCTCAAACTAAAGACGGCAGCTGCACAGCCCAGGTGCGGTGAGGAAAGGCCAGGGCTGGGAGTCAGGAGTCGCTCAGCGTCTTGGGCTGCCCGCTGTGACAAGGTCAGCTGCGCGAATTCCCTCCCGGGACTGCAGGAGGGTCTGCGCGCAGACGCGAGGGCAGTGGACGCCACACCCAGGACGCGGCACCCGGTCCGCCAGGAGAGAGAAGGGGCAGGCGCCGCCAAGGCCCAAACCTCCGGTAGCCGCAGCCGTCGTCGCCGGGTAAGGCCGGGCTGCCAGCCGGGCCTGGCGCAGCATCAGCGCCCGCTGCCGCTTCCGCTCGATGCTCGCCCGCACGGAGGCAGGTAGCTCCGCCAGTTGTCCTGAAGCCGCCGGCTCAGACGAAGCACCCTCAGTCTCCGCCATCTCCATCCTCCTCAGAGAGCTGTCGACTTAGCCCCGCGCACGCGCATTGGCGCACTTAAGCGTCCCGAAGGCACGAGCACCGCCTCCGTGCCGGCTCCAAAGCGCAGTAGCTGACAGAGAGCGCGCCTGCGCAATTTGAGAAGCACGTGCGGGAGGGAGGAGCAGTGGGCGAAATCTGCGCATGCGTTGGGGCGGGGAGTACCTGCCGGCTTGTAATCCAGGGGAAGGGCTGATGCAGAGATCAGTGTTCAGGAACTGGTCATCTTTAAAATAATAATTTAATTTTGTGGTTCAGAATGTAGGCTTTGTGGTCAGACTTGGGTTAAATCCTAGCTCTGACACTTAACATTTGCGTGACTGTTAGGAAGTTACTTAACCTGAGTTCAGTTTCTTCAGTAGTAAAGTGAGGATAATTACAGAACCACGTACACAGTTGTTGGGAGGATTAGATGTAACCTTTCAGCACAATGCTTGGCACAGAAAATGCTTCCAAAAATGACGGTGACTAGTAGTAACAATAGTGCCAATCAAGAGAGATCAGTAGATGATTGATTGGTCCGACATTACTTTGAACGCCTGGCCTAGGGGACAGAGTCTTAAGATTTGAAATGAGAATACCTGGGTTTAAAGTCTTAGATTTGAAATGAGAATACCTGGGTTTAAACTCTCACTTGCTATGTGACATCAGGCAGATGCAGCGCCCCGTACTAAGTCTGGTATGCATGAGCTTGGCTTTCTTTTCCATGAAATATTTCTTCAATGTGGGTGACCTGCCACCAGGTAGACAACAAATTTGGTCTTGGGCCAAATTCTGACTTCCCAAAAAGTGTGGTAGATGGAGCAAAAGAAACATTGTATGCTTTTCCAAAAATATGCATTTTCTTTATTACAAATAATTGAAGCCAGAAAACATTTAAGTTCTAATTACTACATAAACCATTTAGGACTAGTTTTTAGGATAAACTAGCACACTGAGGTTTCCTACTAATATTCAATGGTTAAAGTTTGAGAAGCACTACCTAGTGGTTCTAATCTAACAATTATATGTGTATAAAGCAGTTAAGTGCTGAGATCTTCTGGCTGAACTGGAGACAGAGACCTCAAGCCATTCCTACTCCCTTTCCCCTCAGATCCCTCTCACTTGCTACCCATTGATATTGTCCAGGTGATAAAATCTGTAATTCTGTATGACATCAAAAGCATGCACAGCAAAAGAAAAAACTTCATCAAAATTTAAAAACTTTTGTGCATCAAAGGACGCTATCAAGAAAGTGAAAAGACAACTCCCAGAATGAGAGAAAATATTTGCAAGTCATACACATCCCCCCCACCATCCAAAAGTAGAACATTCCTAAAAAACATTTTGTAAGCTAAAATGGCATAAAGTGAAGAAGCCATCACCTTATGACACACCTTGCTAATGCACAAAATAAATCGAGATAAAGCACAGATGCTCACAGACACAGTTCAAAGCTATGGCGACTGGATGCTAAGATGCTGAGAGCGGTTCCCGGGGAAGGTGCTTAGTGGTGTCACTCTCTCAAAACGTGCTTCCTCTGTAACAGCTCACTGCAAAACAAACATTGAACGCTATTTTCACTTTGCCTTTTTTTTCCCCTGAAAGCAGAAATTCTCTTCAGATTTCTTTATGTTAGCAAAAACAGTTACTAATGAAGGTCTTTTTGTAAAAGCAAAGTAACATAAAGTAAACTTGAAAAGTGGGGGATACCTGTATCTGAAAAGGGAACTCTTACAACTAAATAACAAAAAGGCAAAAAACACAGTTTTTAAATGAGCAAAGGACTTAAATACATATTTTTCTAAAGAAGATATACAAATAGCCAAACAAGCATATGAAAAGATATGCAATATTAGTCATTAGGGAAATATGAATCAAAAGCATCAGATCAAAAGTGAAGTGAGATACCACTTCACACCCATTAGGGTGACTAGAATTAAGAGGGGAAAAAAAGAAAATAACAAGCATTGACAAGGGTGTGGAGAATTGGAATCCTCATACATTGCTGATGGGAATATAAAAAGATGCTGCTGTGGAAAACAGTTTGCCTGTTCTTTAAAAAGTTAAACATATAGAATTACCACATGAGTCAGCAATTCCACTCCTGGGTAGAAAGAATTGAATTCAGGTCCTCAAATTGAAAACAGGTGTTCAAACAAAACTGTGCATACAAATGTTCATAGCAGCACTATTCACAATAATCAAAAGGTTGAAACTACCCAAATATCCATCAAATGATGACTGGATAAACAAAATGTGGCATACCCATACAAGGAATATGATTCAACCATTAAAAGGGAGTACTGACACATGCTACAACATGGATGAACCTTGAAACCATTATGCATTTCTTTTATATGAAACATTCAGAATAAGCACACCCATAGTAACAAAAAAGCAGATTAGTGGTTGCTAGGAGCTGAGGGGAGAGGGAAATGAGAAGTGGCAGCTTAATAAGTATGGGTTTCCTTTTGGGGTAATGAAAACGTTGCTGAAACATGGCCTCTGTACCCTACTTACTGAGTTGAGACGCCAGGACAAATTTTGGATGAAGTAGAAAAGGCAGCTTTCTTTCTTTGCTAGGCAAAGTTGGTCACAGTGGGCTAATGCCTCTAAGACTGTGAGCCTACTGGGGAGAGAAGGCAGGGAGTTTTATAGTAAAAGTTCAAGAATTTAAGGGGTGGAGCTAGTTTCCATAGAGATCACATAAAGGGTAACAAATTGTTACAAAGTTGTCCTTGTTTTTGTGGACACAGTGGTCCCCTTCCCTCTGCTAAGTATGAAGTTCACCTTCAGCTTTGGGACTCTATTAATATCCTCGTACCTAGAACAAAGAATGCATAGGAAGGGGCTCCCTGGAAAAGAGCTCTAGAGAAAAACTTGTGCAGTTTAAAGTCAGGTTGATAAAAACTTTTAGCCTTTTAAGCAGGCTGAGGCCTGCCACTGGAACAACAGGATATAAGGAAATCACAAGGGGTCAGGAGGAGGGCACTGGGGTCATGAGGAGGGCACTGGGGTCATGAGTAGGGCAGTGAGGTCAGGAGCAGGGCACTGGGGCAAAAGCAGGGCACTGAGCATGATCCCTGCATGCAGCATCAGCACCACAAGAGGGCTGAGTGGACCATCCAAGACTCCCTTCTTTCCAGCCTAACCCTGGTCAGCAAAAGCATGAGAAAAACCTTTTAAGCCATTATACAGTTAAGCAGTTACAAAACACCATTACAGATATCAGATGGTCACTGATGACAAAAGGGTCCTGCTTGGTGACAAAAATGTTTTGGAACTAGATAGTTGTGATGGCTTCACAACACTGTGAATGTACTACACGTTACTAATGGTAAATTTTATTTTATAATAAGCTTTTTAAAAATTCAAATTCTGACTGGGCCTAGGCAGGTAATGGAAGTTAATGAATCTGTCCAGGTGTGGGACTCCGGCAAACTGGCATGTAAGAGTTCCTCTTAAGGGGGGAAGTTACTGCCCAGTTCCAGTGGGTAGTTGCTGAATTTGGCCCATTGTTGCCCAAGTAACTACTTCTCAAAGTTTAGTGCACATACTTGTCCCCTGGTGATCTGCTTTGGTAGGTCCACGGTGGGACTCCAGACTGTCCATTTCTAATGAGCTCCATGGTAGGGCTGCAGCTCCACCAACCACACTTTGAATAGTATGTGCCCCCAGGTTCTCAAACTTGGCTGTATATTGGAAGCACCTGAGGAGTTTTAAAAACCATTGATGCCTGCATTCTCAGAGAGTTTGATGTCATTGGTCAGGGGTGGGATCTGGGCATCAGGGTTTCATAAAGCACCCTCCCCACCCCCATGATTCTAATGGGCAGCAAACCTTGAGAGGCAGCGCCCTACATGACCTCTCTAGACTATACACAGCTCTAAGAATCTCTCAGGCTGCATAATATTTCTGGAAGACAAGGTAATTATTCTCCCCGAAGGAAACCTTTTGAGAATAATTAGCCCCTAGAACTTCCTCCCCAACAAAGCATTCCAAGCTTGAGTACTGAAGGACGTGGACCATAGCTCAGATGCTGTACAGGCCCTCGTATTTTGTAACTCTCGACAACCTGTTGGGTTTCCTTTTACTGGTAACTCCCTCTCCTTGGGCTTCCTGATCTTTGTTAGTAAGTTTCGTGTAACTGGGTCTGAATTGTTAGCTGAGGCCTCAACCAAGCTAAGCCGAGACTCCTCCTTTAGAGAAAGGAGGCATGCGTGCCCAGATCTGTACATCCCACATGGTGACAGAGGCTGCAGGGCTTGCCTGGAGGACAGCGGCATGAGTCATCTTGGTGGGGGCCCAAAAGGAAAACAGGCAAGGAGAACAGACCGGTAAATGTGTTCTTGCCTCTCCCCATTTACAGTCTCGGGAAGAACCTGTGACTCCAGCTGTCTTCCT
Source organism: Camelus bactrianus (assembly GCF_048773025.1). Lineage (NCBI taxonomy): Eukaryota > Metazoa > Chordata > Mammalia > Artiodactyla > Camelidae > Camelus > Camelus bactrianus. The sequence goes on from NC_133542.1 coordinate 48,183,217, forward strand.
GCTTTGTACCTCTCTCATCTCCCAGACCAACTGTGATCCTGGCTGAAAGAGGGGTAATTAATAAAGCTCAGAAAGAACTGAAAGCCCTAACAGAGCTTGGGAAAGAGCAGGCAGGTAAGAATGCAAGTCAGGAAGGGAACTGAGAAACTTGGCAGTGTTTCCTGACAGGCCTCCTCTCTGTGTGCATTACTGGGGTTATTCATGCCTGAGATGACAGGACGTGAACGTATTTGTCTTTATTATCTAGCAAAGAGTCATGTGTGTGGCTTTCTTTTTTACTTTTATTTTCCCCGAGGGTCCCAGGGCTTTACCCCTTCATGTGGTCACTTTGAACATCATTGGCATAAATTCACAATAGAACACCTGCGGTAAGGAGTACACCAAGAGGGGAAGCTGTATGGGACGACAGCAGCACAGAAAGTAGCCTGACCCTGTAGACTTAAGCTGTATTGATTTAGTAATGCAGGAAATGCCGTCTCTTTCGGCTGTGACTGACTGTCCTTCTGGAGAAACTTAGATTTCAACCTCCCTGAACCAAAAAATAAAGGGAGTGAGGCAAAAATATCATATTGGAACCTTTATCCATAAAATGTGTGTGCAAAGGGATTTAGAAAAAATCTGAAAGACTCACAAGAATTTTCTTTTCAAGAAGGAAGGTCCAAAGGATTCAACAAAGAACAGAGCCTAGAAAAAATTATTATCAGCACTGGAAGCCAAAATCCTGTCACCTACTGACCAGCGAGGGCAGATGTTCCCAACTCTGCATTCCCCAAATCCTGAATGTGGCCCAGTGGACCTTGCTTCTTACTGCCTCTTCCAGGAAACCTGCCCTGACTCCCTTCTCTGGTTGCCTATGAACCTCATGTGTGCTGGGGTTGTGGCCCTTCCACACCAGACATGACACCTACATGCCATCCTTACTAGATTATCAGGTCCTCAAGAACTGGGCCCCTCTAGTTCACCCCAATATCACCAGGGCCTGGCCTAGTGCCTGGCACAGAGTAGCTGCTCATTAAATATTTGTTAAATAAACAGAAAAAATAATACTGAATAAGCCTAGCTGGATGTCTCATCAGCACCGTAAACTCAGGGTCCAAAGCTGAACGCAACAACCACTTCAGCTCTGCATATACACCGGTAGTGACAGAGAGCGCTCTACTTCAAAATAGCCTACTCCATTGTTGTCTAGCTTTGGCCATTATTTTTGTAATGATAATGATAATGATAATGATGATAACGATAATAATAATAATAAAAGTTATATGTTGCTTCCTCCATAGAAGGTGTTTCTAAGCACTTAAAATTTATCAGTTAATCTAATTTTCAAAACTACTCAATGAGTATCTTCACTAATTCCAGTTTATAGATGAGACAACTAAGGCACAGAGGTGTTTAAGTAACTTGTTCAAGGTCATAAGCTAGTAAGTGACAGAGCTGAGTTCAACCATGCACAGCCAAGCCCCAGGATCAATATTCTCAACCACTAAACTGTAAGTCTTGAAATTAGAACAAGTCTTCCTCTTACTTCTCCACTAGTACTTGTTCTGCCTGAGTTAATGCAGAGCTGGGATCAGAAACCAGGTCTTTGGAATACCCTATGTAGCTAATCAGGCAGCCTGAAACAGACCAGGCTGTCTTCTGTCTGAAGCCTGACCCAAGGGTTATTGTTACCAGTTTGGGGTGGGATGAATGTGGTCTGGGGTTCATCCAATATATTGATAAACTCCAATCCACCTAACAGGGTTGTAGTCATGTGGTTTCCTGTTTTCTTATTATGCCCAATTGGGGTTTTCCTTTCAATTACCTTTATAAAAAGTGTGGTTGCAACTTGAAACCACAAACCACTTAAATTTTATTGGCAAGTGCTTCCTCTAATAGTTGTAGTTCTGGTGAATAGGCAAACTATTTATTACCAGATGCACTTGTTTTTATAGTTTTTATAATGCTTGGAAACTGGATGAGTGTCCCTGGCCCCCATCTATTCTCTGGTCCCACTACTACTGGCCTAACTGAGCTTCCATCATCTTTTGCCTGAGCAGCCTCTAAACTGGTCTCTCAGCCTCGAGGCTGACCCCTTCTGACCCATCTTTCACTTGGCCTTACAGCTTCATCTTTCTAAAGTACAGTTTTGACCATTTGCTCAAAGGTCATTTGACTCCAAGTCTGTAGCTAATTCGAAGTCCACATCACCCAGTTCTAGCTGCCTTTAGGGGGACTTACGTTCCATGAATTCTCACTGAACTTTATGCATTAGCCAAACCAGTCTATCCTCTAGGCCAGTCCTGTGTCCCTCTGCTTCTGGGCTATTTCTCCCCCTGCAATTATTTTGTTCATATACTCACTCATTCCTTCATTTGTATGTTGACTTTAATCAGCAACTTCTTTATGACACTCCTGCTCCAACCCAGGTCCTGTGTTAAGGACCAGGAATATAGCAATGAATTAATGGTCCTCCTCTCGAGGAACTTAAAGTCTAACCTGGATTCTTCCTGGTCACATCATCACCACCTGTCACAATCTTGTCTTAAAGAATACTATTCCCCTCTCCTTGAAGCCTTTCCCCAATGTTTCAGCTGGAAGTAAGCTCTTCCCTCCTCTGAGGCCTCTCAGTTACCCTCCATCCCCAACTCCCAAGCACCCCAATCTTCCAACCTTCTATCTTATATAATAATCCTGCCGCTGCCTTATTTCCCTTGGGTGATACAAGATGCTTTGCCTTCTTGAGGCAGAATCCCTCTGCATCCAGGGACCATCAGAGGAGCTGGCCCAGGGTGGACACTTCTCCAGCCAATGCTGCTGGGGGACACTGTATCCACCATGAGTCAGGGAGAACACAAAGCACTCACAAAAGGCCGTGTCTTACCCTTTACTAAGATTTAATTCACACATCACACAATTTACCCATTTAAAGCATGCAGTTAAATCATTTTCAGTATATTCACAGAGTTAGGCAACTATCACCACCATATATTTTAGAACATTCTCATCACCCTAGAAACAAACCCCATACCCACTAGCAGTCACTCCTCATGTTCCCTCAAACCCTCTCAACCCTAGGCAACCACTAATCTGCTTTCTGTCTTCATGAATTTGACTGTTCTGGACATTTCCTATGAATGGAATAACACAATATGTGGCCTTTTGTGTCTGGCTTCTTTCACTTAACATAATGTTTTCAAGGTTCATCTAAGTTGCAGCATGTGTCAATATTTCATTTTTTAAATTGCCAAAGTTAAATTCCATTGTACAATTATACTACATTTTATGTACCCATTCATCAGCTGATAGACTTTGAATTGTTTCCACTTCTCAGCTATTAGGAATAATGATACTGTGACTGTCCATGTACAAGTTTTTGTGTGGCTACGTGTTACCATTTCTCTTGAGTAGATACCTGGGAGTGGAACCACTGAGTCACATGGTAACCGTGTGTTTAACAGTCTGAGGAACTGCCAGACTGTTTTCCTGAAATGACTGCATTATTCCATATTCTCACCAGCAATATAGGAGGGTTCCGATTTCTCCACAACTTCGCCAGGACTTGTTATCTTCTTTTTTATTATAGTATCCTACTTGATGTAAAGTGGTATCTCATTGTGGTTTTAATTTGCATTTCCTTAAAGATTAATGATGTTGAGCATCTTTTCTTGTGCATATTGGCCATTTGTATATCTTCTTTTTTAAAAAATTGAAGTATAGTTGATTTACAATGTTGTGTTAGTTTTAGGTGTAAAGGAAGGTTATTCAGTTTTTTATATATATGTATACATATATATGTATATATATATAACTTTTTCAGATTCCTTTCCATTATAGGTTATTACAAGATATTGAATATAGTTCCCTGTGCTACACAGCAGATCCTTGTTGTTTATTTATTTTATATATAGTAGTGTGTATTCTATATATCTTCTTTGGATAAATGTCTACTCAAATCCTTTGCCCATTTTAAAATTGGATAATCTGCCTTTTTATTAATGAGCTGTTCTTTATATATTCTAGATATTCCAGAGTTTTTCATTGTTTTCCTTATACTTTTTCTAAGTTTTCTACAATGATAATGAATTACCCTGGTAAGCAGAATATCTAATATGTGCTACTAACCCACGTGAAAATATAGAAATTGTACTAACTTATGCATGACATTAATCTGGAAAGGATGATTAATGTGTTTTAGGTTTTTTGTTTGTTTTACAAAATCAAGATCTGTTCTCGGAGGAGTGGCGCTATGGGTAAAACATAATATTAAGTGTGTTAATGTGAACTTCCTCATTTCAGTTCAAAAATTTTGTCAGGGTGCTTGATGAAGTAGTCTTTTTCTGCGTACATGAGAGGTGGCATTAGATAACCTTCAGGACCATATTCAACCTTCAATGTCTATGATTTTCAGTTAAGGTAGGGGTAGAACTCTCTTGAGAAGGGTGCATGGAAAAACAATCTGAAGGTCTCAGTGTCTCACAGACTCAGTGGGAACCAACATGTGATGTGACTGATAAAAAGAGATGATGTGATCTGAGGTGCCAAGAACAAAAGCAGGGTGTCTGAACTGAGGGAGATGTTTATCCTCCTGTTTTCAATTGCTCAGGCCACATCTGAAGCTTGTGCTCGCTTCTGGACAACACTCGAGGAATCAGAGCACCATCTCTGTGGCCAAGATAGGGAGGGAAGGGCTAGGAACAAAGTGCTGGGAGGGAGGTCAGTTCAGAAAGTCACAAACAAGGCGCTGCATCTCCAAAGGGCTTCCGGGGGCACAGACATCAATGTGGTCTGCCAGGCCTTAATCATCTCACTTAACTGGAAATTCACAGCAACCTCAGTGGGCAGGATTTCTTCTCGTCTCATCTCGTTTCTTCTCGTCTCCCTGCCAGACCCAGGACTACATGCATTGCCTGCTCCAGTGGCCCCTCATCTCTCAGGAGCTGAAGACCCAAGTGGCAACAGGGTGAGATCTGACCTGAGGGCCACACAACACGGACAAGAACGCACCAAAGACTCTATAGGGTAGCAAATTCAAGTTGTCATGGTGTCCAAGCTGGTAATGAAAACCACTGAAGCCAGTTGAGTACTTGCCTTTTAAATGTATAGATGATTTGGTCTTTTATTTTTCCTTTTTTCTGGAAAGACCTAAAAAATGTTTTTGTTTTTACAATAAGAAAAAACACACTTTTGGTCAATTAATCTTTGACAAAGGAGGCAAGAACATACAATGGAGTAAAGACAGTCTCTTCAGCAAATGGGGTTGGGAACACTAGACAGCTGCATGTAAATCAATGAAGTTAGAATACTCTCTCACACCATAAATGAAAATAAACTCGAAATGGCTTAAAGACTTAAACATAAGACAAGACACTATAAACCTCTTAGAAGAAAACATAAGCTAAACATTGTCTGACATACGTATCAGCAATGTTCTCCTAGGGCAGTCTACCCAGGCAATAGAAATAAAAGCAAAAATAAACAAATGGGACTTAATCAAACTTCTAAGCTTTTGCACAGCAAAGGAAACCATAAGCAAAACAAAAAGACAACCTACGGAATTGGAGAAAATATTTGCAAAAGGTGAGACTGATGAGGGCTTAATTTCCAGAATATACAAACAGCTCATACAACTTAATGAGATAAAAACAAACAACCTAATCCAAAAACGGGCAGAAGACCTAAACAAGCAATTCTCCAATGAAGACATACAAATAGCCAATAGGCACATGAAAAAATGCTCAATATCACTAATTATCAGAGAAATGAAAATCAAAACTACAATGAGGTATCACCTCACACCAGTCAGAATGGCCATCATTCAAAAGTCCACAAACAATAAATGCTGGAGAGGATGTGCAGAAAAGGGAACCCTCATACAATTTTGGTAGGAATGTAGTTTGCTGCAGCCATTATAGAAAACAGTATGGAGATTCCTCAAAAGACTAAAAACAGGCTTATCCTATGAACCAGCAATCCCACTCCTGGGCATATATCCAGAGGGAACTCAAATTCAAAAAGACACCTGCACCCCAATGTTTATAGCAGCACTATTTACAATAGCCAAGACATGGGAACTACCTAAATGTCCATCGACAGATGACTGGATAAAGAAGATGTGGTATATTTATACAATGGAATACTACTCAGCCATAAAAAATAGTAAAATAATGCCATTTGCAGCAACATGGATGGACCTGGAGAATGTCATTCTAAGTGAAGTAAGCCAAAAAGAGAAAGAAAAATACCATATAATATCACTCATAAGTGGAATCTAAAAAAAAGACAAATTTATAAAACAGAAACAGACTCACAGACATAGAAAGCAAACTAATGGTTACCAGGGGGAAGGGGGTGGGAAGGCATAAATTGGGAGTCCAAGATTTGCAGATACTAACTAACATATATAAAATAGATAAACAAGTTTATACTGTATAGCACAGGGAACTGTATTCAATATCTTGTAGTAATTTATGGTGAAAAAGAATATGAAAATGAATATATGTATGTTCATGTATGACTGAAACATTGTGCTGTACACTAGAAATTGACACAACATTGTAGACTGACTATACTTCAATAAAAATATATATATACCAAAAAATGTTTTTAAAAAGCACTTGTTCAATGAGAAATGGCACCACTGGTCATCCTCATTCCTGGGGTGAAAACAGGGAACTGAGGGGACAGCTGTGACAGGACTACAGCAGGCCCAGTGAGGCCAGGCCTTCCAATTTGTTAGAGAGGAGCTAAAAATTAGGACTTCAATGTGAAATCTTCCAATTTCTAAATCTTGATGCTGATGTTTAGAAATATCATGCAGGCTTAAAACCCCTCTACATCTCTGCTGTGGTCCTCTTAATTCTCCTTGCATACCCTGGGAGCCCAAGCCCACAGAATCAGCAATATCTGTCTGCAGACTACTGTTACTGATGGGAATGGACTCTTCAAATTAAACTGAAATCTTCATAGGATGCCAGCCCAACCTCCCCCAACCTACACAGCCTCTGCCATTAGTCCTATCCCTCATCTCTCAGCCCTTCCATTCATTCATTCATGCAGTCATTCATGAACTCATTTACACACCAGGGGCTCAGTTGCACAGCATCAGTGGATGGTGATGCAAGTTCCCCATAAGTTGAAACTGTGTTTTCTTTATCTCTGAGTTCCTCGGGGCCTGGAATAGAGGGCGGTCCCCTGGGTAGGAACACGGTCTCCTAATCCCTCTCCTGGATGAAGACCACTCCGGGAAGAAGTTCCCTTGTGGGCCTTGTGTGCAGTTCTCCTGAGCTGCAGCCTGGCAGCAAGCAGGAGCCCAGGGTCTGCTGGACCTGGACCCTGGGCAAGTCACTGATGTTCCAGCCCAGCCTCCTGTTGTGTAAACAGGGGTGTTAACACCCACTTCCTGGCAGATTTGTGAGGTATATATAAGTCATTTTAAAGGGAAAGTGCTACACAGCATCAGGATTGTGACAAGTGGTATTGACATGGAGGCATGGAAGGAACGTGGGGTCTCACAAGGCTGGGTGTGAATCCAGGCTCGATCACTCTGGGTTGATTTCCTCATCTATAAACAGGGATAAAACTGCGTAGTCTACAGGCCTTTTCTTGGGATTTGAAATTAGAAATAATGGTACAGGCTGAATGTCCTGCACAAGTAGGCACCCAGGAAGGGGTAGCTGTTGTACTGACAACCGGTAGAGGGCACCAAACCACTCCATAAATGAACTGGGCCTGGTGTCCTGGCCACAAGTGCAAGAAAGCCTTTATGCAGGCAAGGGCTGTGGGAGATCCATCAAAACTACACATTGATTTACACACACAACCACACACACACACACACACACACACATATACTCACACACCCCTTTTTCACTGGGAAGTTAGAAGGTACACTTTACATTGTACTATTGAGTGGGGCGTTCACGTATTAACAGCAGCAGCTTGGAGTCGTGCAAAGAGCACCCCAGAGAGGAAGGCTCCTAGGACGTGAGTTCTTGTCCTTACTCTATATGACTTTGGGAAAGTCTGGACCCCTTTCTGAAGCCCAGGAGGGTTGGACCAGGTGATCTCTAAGGCACCTTCTAGACGTCTATGACTAAGAATCTGGGACAAATATATTTTATGAAGCATGCAGGTGGTCAGGGTCGAGATGGGGGGAATGGACTAAACGACCTCTGGATGCCCTCCTGGGGCTGGGATTTGATGATCTGTACACAGTCACGGGAAGCCTCGTACAGGCTAATCCTGGCCTTACAAAGGAGTGTGGTTAGAGTCGTTGGGTGGTGGCGATGTTTTTCTGCAAGCACACTCGATGCTTATCATCTTTTGTGCAGGTTGATGCCGAAGCCACAGAGACCACCCAGCCTGACAAAGAAAGGAATTCTTGTCTGCTGTTGACAGCCTTCAGGTTGACGGCTTTCCATTTGCCCCGGAGGCTGTCACTCACAGAACAATGGCAACAAGCAGGGTGGCTCTCACCTGAGACGGGCGCTGCCTGGGGGCGGGGTGCAGGGGGTGCTGCTGTCTCTCATCCCAGGATATGGAGGCTGTAAGATCACTCGGCCAGCAGCAGACATACCTGGAGAGACTGTGGATTATTTTCTGTGTGGATGGGGTCTCACTCTATAGATCGGAAAACAGTAAGTGCTTAGGACATTACTCTTCATTAAAAAAAATTATAATGAATTATTGATACACACAAAATATAAATCAATCTCAAATCATTATGTTGAGTGAAAGAAGCCAGACACAAAAGATTACATACTGTATTAATCCCATTTCTATGACCTTTGAGAGCCAACAAAACTAAGCTAAAATGCTATAAATTAGATCAATGGCTGCTTCCTTAGGAGAGGGAAAGGTTGACTACAGAGGGACAGGAAGGAACTTTCTAGGGGATGGAAACTGTATGTCTTGATTGAGCAGTGATGACATGAGTGTACCTTTACAAAACTCTGAACTGTACATTTAAAATCAGTATGTTTTATTGTGTGCAAATTATATTTCAATAACTTCATAAAAACTGAATTGCAAAAACAAACTTAATGACTTTTCTCATTCTCAAAAGAAATACATGTTCACATTAGAAGACAGAGAATACAGATATTTTTAAAAATAAAGAAAACTCATCCATAATCATATTACCCAGAAGTAAACACAGTTATCATTTTGATATTCGTCATGCCAGACCTTCATTTTCACAAAAATGAAATCACACAAGTTTGTAATCTGTATTATCATTAATTTAGGTATGAACTGAATTGGCAATATAGGTACATAATTAAAACTTCAAAAGGTACAGAAGGGCATAAAGTGAAATATCTATCTCTTTCCCGGTCTCCTTCTCCAGAAGCAATCCCTCCCATCATTTACTTGTATATTCTCCTGAAGATACATTATGCATTTACAAGCATATATGTGTGATGATCCTTAAGGAAAAAAATGGTAGCATCCTCTACACACTATTTACACCAATATCAACCTGCATTTTTAATATAATATGACAACATGAATATCTTTTCATTTTATTAAAAATTTTCTGCAATGCCATTTTAAAGCAGACTTTTGATAGAATATAAAACTGAAACATGCAAATATTGTAAGCATAAAATTTAAAGTGTTTTCACAAATTGAATCTACTTTTATATCCAGTATCAATGTAAAATAACAGATCAAGACCAGCATTCCAAAAGACCTTTTGGACCCTCTCTTAGTTCTTATCTCCTCTCCTGCAAAAGAAGCCACTATCCCGACTTATAGTTTTTAATGACTTTTGCCTGGTTTTGAACTTTATAGTATTTATATACTGATAGTGGAATTATACAGTATTTATTCTTATGTCTATATTCTTTCACTCAACAGTGTATGAATAAGACTAATTCATGTCATTGCATATACAACAGTTCATTCACACTTACTGCCATATAGTATTCCTTTGTATAAATATATCACAATTTCTTTATCCATTCTGCTGTTGATGGACATGTGGGCTGTTTTTAAGTTTTGGCTGTGACAGCTGCTATGAACATTCTGTAGATGTCTTTTGGTGAACATATGTATACATTTCTGTTGCATATATGCTTAGGGCTGCAATTGCTAGGTCAGAGGTATGCATATATTCAGCATTAGCAGAAAAAAAAGTCTTCAAAATGGTTGCACCAATTTCCACCCTCTCCTGCAGTATATGAGAGTTCCAATTTTCTACATCCTCAACTACAAAATCAATTTCAATGGCCACACAGCATTTCCTTGTACAGACATACCATACATTTTATGGACATGCCATACCATATTTTACCCATTTCCTATAGTTCAGGGATTCCTAGCAATTTTTGGGTCATAGACACATTGGTGTTCTGATAAAGCCTGGTGACCCCTTCTCATAATATGACATAGTAAAATATGAGTTTTATTATTAACATGCTAAATGATAACATCTAGCAGCAGATCTGATAATCAAAATTTCAAAATGAGCATAAACATAAAAATGTCTATTGGCCTTTTGTACTGCTTTTCCTTTGAAAATCTACCTTAGCTTTTGCCTATTTTTCAATGATCTATTTATTTTCAAGTTTTTGTATACGCCCTCCTTGTGTATTACAGATACTAACCATCTCTGTGAATGTTACAATGTTGGGGTTTATCATTATTTGTTGTTTAAATAATAGCTATTTATGCCATTGTTTGTTGTTTAAATAATAGCTATACTGAGAAAAAAGTTCATATACCACAAAATTCTCTTAAAGCATACAATTTGGTGGCTTTTAGTATACGTCAGCATGTTTTCAGGGCTTATCCATGTTGTAGCAGGTGTCAGTAGTTCATTCCTATTTATGGTAGAATAAAACTCCATTGCACAGGTATCTCAGATTTTTTTTAATCCATTTATCAGTTAATAGTCATGTGGGTTGTTTCCACTTTTTAGCTATTATGAATAATGCTGCTATGAACCTTCATGTAACAAATTTTTGTGCGGACATATGTTTTCATTTTTCCTTTGTATATACCTAGGAGTAGAATTTCTGGGTCATATGGTAACTCTATGTTTAACATTTTGAGGAATTGCCAGACTGTCTTCCAAAGTGGCTGCATCATTTAAAAAGCCCATGTAGCAATGTATGAGATGTTTATGGCTTTTTAACAAATAAAAATTTTTAATTTTACATAGAAAACTAAATCAATGTTTTTCTTTGTGGTTTCTGTCTTTGAGTCATTCTTAGGAAGACTTTCACCATTCCAAAATTATAGAAACACTTATATATGTAAACACACACAAATATATATATATATATATATATATATATATATATATATATATATATATATATATATATATATATATTTATTCTTTTAGTACTTCTTTGTTTCTCCTTTTTGTAATTAAAAACTTGAAACAACCACTTGGAATCTACAGTATGCAATGCCCAGTCTTCCTGTTCTTCTGCCATTTTGATAGACTTACTTAATCCAGTTCTGCCTTATAATTAATGGCAACTTTTCCCAGATTCAGAGGTGTGGTGAATTGTTATTGGAATCTTTTCTTGTTTCTTCTTTTATGGCTGCTTCAGATACTTTAAACCAAATTCCTTTCTTCCTTTTTGGAATATGATTTTTAAAGAAAGTGCTCATCTGAACGCATTTCTCGGTGGTATAAACATTTTATCAGAATTGGAATAAAGATGCTATGGATGGTATTCTAGACACACTTTTCTTCGCTTGTCCTGTCTTCTCCTGTTTTCATTGTCTCTAGAGTGAATGGAAGCCTGTGTTTGGTAAGAAGACAAAGATTGGCTGGATAAGTGGTGAAGAGACTAGGGGAGGCTGAGAGAAGTTTGGGAATCTTTGGAAACTTTCATTAGGTTTTCCAGCCTGTCCCCTGTTTTTTCTCACTCTCTTGACCACTTCAAAAAAGGAAAGTGTATTGGGTCTGCTTGTAATGGTATAACAAAGCCTCATGTTTCCAGCTTTTCATACCATTTAAATTCTGTTTCATCCTTACTACAATCCTGGGAAGTTAGCCAGGACCAGGGCTCATTATTCCATTTTACAGATGAAGAAACAGCCCCCAAGAAGAGAAACCCTGAAAGCATAAGGCTGGAACCTGGTAGGGTAGCATCTTAGCAGTCCAGGACTCCTGACTCAAAGCCTCGAAAACCCCTGTTCAACAGGGAAAGAGGGTCAAAGGTCCAGGGTGTGTACACATACAGCCCTCAAATGGAATGTGGGGTTTTGTGGTTTGGGTTTTTCTTCCCCTTTCTAAGTACGCTTCGCATGCCAGCAAAGGGCGTGCATATGTGTGTTGGGGGATGGGCGGGGTGAGTCTCAGAATCGCTTGTCATTCCTAAGCCAATTTGTAAAGGAGGGGAAAGCATGGAACATGTGATGAAGCTCACAAGTCCCTTCTGGTCCCCTGGTGTCTCATCAGAGCCCAGCTTCTGCAAGGGAATGATGGACACTCGACCTGATGGTGGGAACTGGGCTTTGGTTCTATGTGACATGATTCATTAAATGGTTTATTGTGATCTGTGCTGTGCTCCAAATTCATAAGACACCCCTTTTGTGACAATAGAGAAAGATGAACTCTGCTTCGTGGGCTCAAAGATAAAAGTTGAAAAGATAAAGTCTACATGCCTGTGACATTGCATATTTCAATGTGAAGTGTCCTTTGTGAGGGGGAAAAAAGATTTTCCAGTCAAATGCTTTGAGCAAATGCTATACACTGCACACCCTTCTTGCAGATTCACAATGAAAATCAGTATATTTGAGGCTCCAAGTCGTGTAAGAATGAGGTCTATTAAATACTTTACCACGGAGTTTACCTAGCGTCTCCAACCACTGAACCTCTTCCTCAGGTGACATCTAAGACTTCTTGCCAAATAACAGTTGCATGGAACTTAACTTTGCACAGTGCTGTTATACATACATTTCTATTACATATGTTTAATACTAATACAGTCCTTCATTAATTCCAATTTACGACTTTGAACAAGCTCACAATGTTTTTTGAACCTAAATATAGGTTAAATTCTATTACAACAAACCCCAAGAGGCTGCCCCAATTCTTTTACATTTGTGCTGTGCTTTTATTTATTTATTTGTCTGTTTGTTTGTTTGTTTATATTTTAGGGGAAGAGGTAACTAGATTTATTAATTTACTTTTTTTTTTAAGTGGAGGTACTGGGGATTGAACCCAGGACCTTGTGCATGCTAGGCAGGCACTCCACTACTGAGCTATCTCCTCCCCCTGTGCTGTGCTTTTAAATGAATCAAATGTTCCTTGTTGTAAGTGTATGATTTTCAGAAACTGAAGGCATTTTTGATCATGTAGATATTTTTGTTGTGAAAGAAATTTGTTGTAACATTCTTTCATCTGTATTGTTCTTACTGAGTGACTCAGACTTAGTATATGTATTAATATTCACAAAATATCTTATTTTCAAAATTTTCAGTATTATATTATCATTAATTTTTATTAAAGTTGTATATATAATTTTCATGAAAATACGTAAATGGATTTTTCCTTTGGGGCATTAAAATATATCTGAATAGAATCTTCTTTATTATAAGAATAATTGATAAGCCCTTTTAAATTTTTAGAAAATATAGAAAAGCAGAAAAAGTCCATTATCTATGCTCTCAAATACAACCATGATTAACATTTTAATCTATGCATACATGGTTTTTACATAGTTGAGATCCCACTTCGCAATGCTGTCTCTTACTTTATTGATTTAACATTATAGCAAGAACATCAGCATTTATTTTTATATTCGTTGAATGTATAAACAAAGAAAACAATTTAAGATGAGATTCTGCCTTCTAAGAGACATTGGTGGTTTCAATTGTTTGGGGCCCAGGAGTAATTAAGATGTTCCTCACAGAATGCAGGGAAAACAGGGCTGTCTTAGATGAGGACCCCAAGTGTGAGTAAGGTGGCATCTGGGCCCCCAGCAGCATCCCTTCCCCATAGCTAAGTCCACTTGGGTCCCCTTGGAAGCCCCTCCAACCCTAGGTACTAAGACATCCCTACCCTCGCTCAGATTTAAGTCAAGAAACCAAAGTTAGGAGGGACAGGTGAATTCTCCTTTATGTAAACGACCTTCCTTCAACCACTGAGTTTTGCTTTTCCCTTTCTCCCAAGTTGGTGTTAATATGAACAATTGCACATTACCTAATAGGTTAAGCTCCTGATAAAATACACATTCTAATGTGCTCCTGGCAAGAACCTTTTGCAGATGAGGTAGTTGAGACTCAGGGGGCTTAAGTGATTTGGCCAAGACCCCTTTCAGCCGGTGAGCGACAGCACCAGAATCCCTGCCTTGGTCTGTAGAGTCCAGATCTCTGGCCCTTCTTTTTGGTGCAGACCTGCACCCCTGCTGTCGGACAGGCATAAAATGCCAGATAAAATGTCAAACCAAAGTACAGCTGTCCTTGGCTGTGTGGAATTGGAAGATACTTCAATTGAACAGAATTAATGGGCTTATTACAAAATCCCTTCTGATTCTTCAGTCAGCTCATCTGAGCCCCAGTTCTGGGCCCTCCATTGCAGGGTTTTCCTCGGTGGCTGACAGATGCTGCGCACTCAGAATAAAAAGCACGGAGGGCGGGGAGGTGGCTATGGTTTTCATAATGGCCACAGGTGTTCTGCTCTGCCTCGCTGCTTCACCCTTTTAACGCTTTGCCAGATGACAAAGATGATGGTGAAGATTGGCCTACCTCCCTGAGCTTTTCACAGCTGGGAGGGTTTGCTGTGTGAGGTAGATTTCATTTGCCTGTCTGTGTTTTCCCTGGGAAAGGGGGACTCTCAAAAACAGCTCGAAGCCTTTGAATCTGAAGGGTAGTTCAGGCTCAAATCTGAGTGAAAAAAGGTTTAAAAAAATTTAGAGTGCAGTTCAAAGAGTATTCTAACCAGGCCATGTGCGAGACTAGGGTTGGAATCTGTTGGTGGTGGCCAGAGAATAGTGAGAAAGGAACCAAATTGTTTGTATTTGTTTCTTTAAAACAGATAAACTTCACCGTGAAGCACATGCCCTTTGCTATTTGCCATCATTAGAAATAAATAAAATTTCCCAAGCTAAAAGCCAGTAGGGCCCTAAATGGAATGTTTCCATTTTTTATTCTAATCCCTCAAGATTTCCTGAAAGACTGGGCTGGAAGATGCAACTTTCCAGTCAGGGTTTCAATTTTCTTATCTGTAAAATGAAAAATTTTGAACACACAACTACTTAGGGTTCTTCTAGTAGAGTTTCTACTATTTTTACATAAATTCAACTTAACCAACATCATTGCACACTTACCCTATGGTCAGTCTTGTTCCTGACTCTGACAGTGCATAAGATGTACATTTCCCGCCCACAAGAAGCCACTGTTCACTAGAGGAGATGAGGTCAGCGGAGAGGCTTATGACACAAAGCCAAGCTGCTGGTGTATATACAGTGCAAGAGATGCAAGAGATGCTGTGGGCCAAAGGAGTAATAGAAGGAGAGGTTCTGTCCAGATAAAAGGACAAGGAAAGACGTCATGGAGGAGGTGGCATTTGATTGGGCCTTGAAGGCTGAGAAGGATTTCAATGTGCAGAGATGAGGAAGAAAGGAATTCTCTGCAGGAAAAGAGCATTAGCAGAGGCAGGGAAGTAAGAAAGAGCAAGACAGATCCATATTCTCATGAGATGGACGTGCCTGGGACACAGGGCCTGAACAGGGGAGTCATTAGGAGGCCTTGAATGCTAAGGTAAGGGGTGTGCAGCTAATTTGGTGGGTACTGGGGAGCCATAGAAGGCCTGAAGGAAGAGATGTCATGTCATCAGAATTGTTCTTTAGAAATATTAATCTGGCAAAATCAGCCTGTTGGTTTTCCCAAAGTGCCCCCCACCCTCTGCCCAGGTGGCAAATGGGGGAGTTGAGATTAGAACCCACCCAAGCTGACTCCCAAGCTTGGGCATATAACTCTCCAAGAAGGCCACAGAAACACCCTAGATGAGCTTCAAATCAACAACTGCTTAGATGGTTTAGATACCAGCATCCTATCCAGAGGGAGACACCAGGAGAAAATAACATCTGATAGAAGGGGTGGAGATTCATCTGATAATTCCAAGGTTCAGTCATTTGAAAGCTGGCCCCCAAAAGATGTGTCCACATCCTAATCCCTGCTACCTGTGAATATTGCCTTGTATAGCAAAAGACTGAGTACTACCTTACGTGGCAAAAGATGTAAATAAATTAAGGATCTTGAGAGGAAGAACTTATCCTGGCTTATTCAGATGGCCCCACATGCAATCACACGTACCTTTATCAGATAAACACACAGAAGAAGAGGAAGACACAATGTGACCACAGAGATTGGAATGATGTGGCCACAAGCTAAGGAATGCCTGAGGCCACCAGAAAAGGCAAGGAATGAATTCTCCTGAGAGCCTCAGAAAGGAGTGCAGCCCTGCAACACATTGATTACAGACTTCTGGCTTCCAGAATTGTGAGAGATGAAATGTCTCTTGTTTCAGGCCACCAAGGCTGTGGTAATTTGTTACAGCAGCCATAGGAAACTAATATAAGAGGTCACCTTTTGTTAAATTTAATTAATTCATTTAAATTGGTAATACATGCACATGGGTCAACATTTTGAATGGGTAAAGGATATATGTTGAAAAGGAAGTCTCTCTCTTTTCCAAGCCCACCAGCCACCGGTTTCCTCCCATTAAATGGTCATTAAATTAAATTAAATGACCATTTAATCTTTTGTGTATGCGACACAGATTTGCAAATTTTCCCCCAAATAACCTAGAAAGTAGCAAGTGACCATGGGGTAATGAAAACAGACCTTCTCCTTGCAGACAGACAGACAGACCTGGTTCAGATTCCATCCAAGTTCCAACACATATACAGAGACTCTCCGGACAAGTTCCCCAAACACAGAGGGTCTTGGTTTTTCCCTCTGCAAAGTGGGGATGATGATGTTTCCCAACTCTAGGACTGCAGTGAGGACGAATGACATGATGTGGGTGAAGCTCACAGCAGAGACTGGTCTGTGGCTGCACAGAGAGTTCCCATCTTGTGACTACTGCTCCTGCAGCTCACGGGGCCATTAAGGGCACTTCTCAGCTCAGCACTTCACCACTTGGAATCAGCCAGCACATCTTTTGCTGACATGCCTAAGAGAAATGGCTGCATTTTTGACATTCCAGGGTTATTTCTGACTGTCTGTGGGCTCTTCTTTCAGTGTTGATGGAAAACCAAGTTACGTAACATTAATAAGCCAATTTTTTAAACCCATAAAGAGAAAGTAATGAGCATTAGGGGGAAGCAGATATGCCTGGGCTACAAAGACAGGAATCCGGGCCTTCGTCCACATTGTTCCTTTACGTGCAATGCCTTTTGGAGTACAAAATTCCAATGCAACTGTGCAATGGGGTCTTCTGTGAAAGAACACAGGGGTTAGGGAATTCAAACCCATTTACACTGCAACTTTGGCCAGGGCTCATCTACTTGATAAGACTCAGTTTTTATTAATTTTTGAAATGGGAATAATGCTCTTTTCCCCACCTATCTCAGAGTTGTCATGTGGGTTACAAAGGAATAACCAGGGACCTGCTTAGGCATTACCTATTCCATCGCTTATTTTACAGGTGAGGAAATTGGGACCCAGGAAAGGCACGTTACCTGCCCAAGATTACCCAGCAAGTCAGTAGCTGGGCTGGAGCTAGAACTCAGCCTTCAAGAGATACCTCTTTGCTCTTTAGCAGGCTGATGAGACATAGATGATAAACCGTAATATACTATGTAAATGCCATTTGAGGTCACTGGTCTTAATGATGTCTAGACCTTGGTTTACCTGTTTCTTTTTCTAACATTCTGTCCAAAATGGATGCAAACTGCAATCCTCTGCTTTTTGGCCATTGAAGGAAGGGTACAGGGTATTTGAATTTCCTCTGCAACTATGGGCTTCTGGTCCTAGTCCCCACTGGCTGCTCCTGACAGCAGTGACTCCCCCCCCCCCCCCCCCCCCCCGTGCTCCTGGATCAGGAATGCAAGGAATGAGCCTGTGCATAAGGCCACTTGACCTTCTACAGGGGGACATGGCGATGGGGACAGGACACGGGGAAACTTTTAGTGGCAAATGATGCTTCCCTGGACTGGGTAAACATTTTTAAACCCACACATAACTCTCAAATATTTGTCTCCCTGACTTGGACTTTATTCTTTCCAAATTGTATGAAACTTGAAAACAACTTGAGAGGTTTCTTATTAGAAATATTATTAATGTTTACCACCATCCAAAATGAAATGTCTTCTTTCTTTTTACCTATTGCTAAAAATAGGACAACAGAATACAGGCTCCAAGAAACAAGGCTGTTTACATTGTGTGTTGGGGGTGGGGGGGCTCGGGGCGGGGGGTTGGTATTTGAATTAGCAGGAATGAGCAGAAAGGAGATTTGACCACCTTACCCTACAACAACTGGAGACACCCAACACTGTTTCCCTCCTCTTGCATCTAGAGACATCAGAAACAAACAAACAAACAAACAAAGAAACAAAAGGAAGAATTTAAAAGAATCAGTTTTCACTTAAAACAAGTTAGATGATCTAGAATGAAATGATAACTACAGAGAGGTCTCCTGGGCACTCCCAGTGTGTCTTACACTTTCATTTGCTTTCTTGTTCCTACGTAGCATCCTTTCATTTCAGCTTGAAAAGCTCTTTTCAGCAGGATGATACTTATTCCAACCAAACTTTACCATGATGGTAGCAAAACAATAGTCTTCCAACCACAGCACTCCCTTCAGGTTTATTGGTTGGCATTTTTACTGTAAGCAAGAATCCCTTCCTCTTCCCTAGGTATTCACTCATTTATTATTGGTCTATTTATTATCAGTATAGATTCATAGTTTGCTATTTTTCAATGGTTTATTATTCTTTATTTTCTTAATTATTTTGATGCTCAAGTTATCCCAGATTTGGCTGCTGGGAGCCTCTTCAAGCTGATTCCCATGTCCTTGTGATTTGCCCCCTTCATTCTTTCCTTTGAGCACTGCCTTACTTTCCAGCACAACAAGATATACCAAGTTTATCTTGTGAAAGAAAAGCAGGGGGATTAGAAAAAGAGAAAGTAGCACTTACAGATCAATAAAGATGACTGTGCATTGTCAAATTATAGGTATTAACTAAGAATAATTATTCTAAGTATCTAAGATACAAAGAAACAACTATGCATGTTAAAAAGAAAGGACTAGAAGAAAATGCTAGGAAACTAGAAGAAACTGTTGGGATTATGAAAAATTTTTTTCCTATTGCTCTTTTTTTCTATATATCCCAGATTTTCTGTGATGAGAAGGTATTATGTTTACAATGGGAAAATTTATGTGAAAGGTTTTTCTCTTCTTAAGAATAATGGAGTGGGCCAGCTCTGAGAACATTACAAAAGGATTTATAAGTATGTTAACAAACACTATTAAAAATCACTGGAAACACTTCATCATCATCAATTACACTATCAAAACAAAGCCCTGTGCCATACACTGGTACTGAACTTGGTCATAGAAAACTTGGGTACCTAGACCTGGTTCTGTCATATACACCTGAGTAACTTTAGGCAAATCATTTTATCAATCTGGGCCTCAATTTCCTCACTGGAAAAAGGAGATAATAATTTCTTTCTATATCAGCGATGTAACAAGGCTCAAATGAAACCATGTGTATGAAAACTTTTTAAAAATGCTACAAAATATCTTGAAAAAAATTTTTTCAAGAGCTTAAAAAAAGTTTGCTTAATACTTTGTTGAAAGGTTGAATTTTTACCAGTTTCCTTTTTTTTGGTATTTTTTCTTCTAGTTTTTTTGAGATATAATTGACGTACAGCACTATATAAGTTTATGGTGTGCAGCATAATGATTTGACTTACATCATGAAATGATTATTACAATAAATTTAGTGGACATTCAACATCTTATGTCGATACAAAATGAAAGTAAACTTTAAAGTATTTTTTCCTTGAGATGAGAACTCTTAGGATTTACTCTCTTAACGACTTTAATATATAACATACAGCAGTGTATTGCACATAATATCCCTAGTACTTATTCACCTTATAACTGAAAGTTTGTACCTTTTGACTTGCCTTCATCCAATTCCTCCTCCCTCCAACCTCCCAGCTGATTCCTTTTTTAAGTAAGCGGCAGAGAAGCCCTCTAGGAGTCTCTGTGAGCCTGTATACGTTCTATCTTACAGCCGCGGCAGCAGCATCTCCACGGCTGCCTCTTAAATCAGGTTTCCCAGAAGCAACCTTGCGAGGAGGGCTCATGTGCAACTGATTTACAAGGAGGAGCTCCCAAGCAAACTCGTAAGGAAATAGGGAAGTAGAATCAGAGAGGAAATGGGTCCCAGCAAAGGTATGTGATCAAGCAAATCACTCAGAAGATACCCTCATCTCCCAAGAGAACTCTGTTGAAAGTTACACCCCAGAGCAGTCAGGGGCAAGGGAGCTGGAGTATTTACACCTCTATACCCAGAGTTACCAGAGAAGGGGGTAGGGTGGGCAATCTCCCAGGCACTTCCAGGTCTCCTGGATGCAGGCAAAGCAGAGAGGTTGAGTGACTTGCGGAGGGTCATAGAGGTGGCAGTCAAGATTCCAGCCTTGCTCTGTTTGTGAGGTGCCTCTGGTCTGTCCACAGCTCATGCAACCTATGTTGCTGTTCTATGCTGTGTGCTCACTACACTGGTACTAGTGCCTTTTCAATGGAGGGTCACCTATAGAGAATCCTTCATGTGCCACAGAATCTCACAGACCACCCCGCCTTCAGAAATCCCAGGGTCCTCATGGGAATCCACAGGATGGCATTCACGGTTCCTTCCTCCTAGTCACCTCTCTCTTTTTGAATTTATCCAACACAAGGCACCAGGATAGATTGAATAATGACATTATGAACTCCAAAAAGAGACGCCTGTGTCTCAGATTCAGGGTGGCCCATCTCCTGGCTGCAAAGACATTATTAGTGATTTGGGGAGAGTCAGTTAGACAAACAGGTACCATTCCAAACAAAAGACCTTGTGAGCTTACCGCTTGGTTCTCCTTTATTGTACTTAAGAGCAATTTCCCCACATCCTGCTTTCTGAACATGAGCGAACATGTGAAGGAACAGACACACTGGCGCTCAAGTCATGCACACCTTACGTGTAGCTGGGGAGCAATGGTCCAGAGCCACAGGTCTACGGCTGGCCCCACCACACACCAGCTGAGGGATCTTGTATAATCTTGTCAGATCTGAGCATCCCCACTCACAACGTGGTGCCCTCTTCCCACATAAGGGTACTGTGACGTGTCTGGAGGGCTTCACAGAGTGTCAGCTCAATGCACATGTGAAGGTAGTGTTATCCACTTGTCCTACCAGCATGATTTTTACAAAACCAAATGCAGTCACTCTGCTTTCTTGGGATCATTGATCCAACATCCTCAGACATCCAGACGCCAGCCATGAGTTAGGGTATAAACTTGTAGGGCCTCTGGGCAGCTGTACCACATGACATGCACCCTCTTCACAATGAAGCAAGCCAGCTCCAACGCCCTGTGTGTTCTCTTCGAGGCAGTTCTAACAGGCTTCATTATTGTGTCTGGTTTCTCAGAGCAGAAGCAAACAAAGACTAAAGAGCTGGCCTACTGACGCTAGCAAAAAGCAATATTTAACAGCCTGACAGGAGAAATGTCCAAAAGAGTATAAATGGCAGCTGTATTCACTCAGAACCATAGTCTGGATTGAAAGTCTACACATTCCAGAGCTCCTGGTGTTGGTAATGACTCAAGACACTAAGAATCAAGTTGCTTTGTGATCTGTGCTCTCTATTTAAAAGTGCAGGGACAACTAGGAGAAAAGTTGACAGAAAAATGTCCAGTAGCACTTGGAAATTTTTTTAAAGCACATTAAACAATAAGACAGTCCATGATGTTGAAATTAGCATGTTATTTTCTGAAATGAAAACACTCAGTGCTGGTGATGATGAGGTAAAACTGGTTCTAGAAAACAAAAAACTAAATACATGTCTCAAAACAAAGGTAAAGTGAATTTTAATTAAATAAAATATGACATTCTGTATTCACTAATAGTGGAAAATTTGAAAACAATACAGGAATACAGAAAATTGCTTACAATATTCCATGAGAAACCACAATACACCAAATAGCATGTATAGATGTAATGCAACCCATAAGTATATGCTAAGAAAAAGAGACTAGAAGGAATATCACTGTGCTTCCCTTCTTTCTACTCTCTCCTTCCTTAGCACTTTACAGAGAGGGAAACTGAGGCCAAGTGGCTGCCCTGCTATTGAGAACCTGTCCCTACAGTTTCCATGTGGCCTGCAGAGGTACCTGAAGGGGCAGAGTGGAGGAGCTGGTGACCATGCACCAGGAGGGTCAGGTTATAGAAGACATCTGGGGCTGGGGTGGAGAGGGCTGGTCCAACACATGTCTTTGGCACAAGCTTACTCAGTGCCAAAGGGAGTTGAGGCACTGAGGACAGAGGCAGATCAGACCTGGTGCCCAACCTTATGGAGCACATAGGAGAGAGATTTGGCCTCTACCTGAATTAATCAGGGAAGACATCAAGGGGGAAGTGGCATTTGGACCTTGAAGCAGAGTGAAGACACATGACATGTAGGTGTTAGTGTGTGCCAGCTCGTGAGAGCTGACTGCTGAATTTTCAGGAATCTTGCATGTCAGTGCTTAGACATAGCTATTATTAGAAATAAATTATATAAATACACAATTTGATAAATAATATTTGAAACAAGAGTAATACTCAAAACTCCTCACTTCCTAATTATTTTACTTTAATTTACTATGATCGGTGCCTTTGAGGTTGTTTGCATCTATTGTATCTGTACAGAGGGAATGCTGTAAACAGGGTGCTCCCATGCCTCTCTCCCCAGCTCCATGGTGACAGTGACATCACATCAGTAGCTTGAACCTGGCAGTGGTGGGAGTGTTTACACCATGGAAATGGGCAAATGCTACAAATCAGGACTTGGTTTAATGCTTTGTCGACTGTCTAGAGTTCAGGCTCTGGACTTTTTACAAAGTGATGGAGAAAATGTTAATAATGCAGATTAAATTTAAAAGTCTGTCATGTCTATGGTTTTTTAAACATTATCAATAGCACCAAAATATGAGAAAATTCTTCTGGTACTTGAAAACTATTATCTGATTCAGCAAAAAAATTATCTTTGTCATTGATGAATGAATGAATTTCCATTATATGTCTTCATTTTTTCATTTTTGTCTTACTCATTAATGTAAATGAAAATATCAGCCAACATTCATCAAAGAATTTCACTCTGTGACATGAGTGACTTCTTGGCTGAATCCTATGGTAACCAAGCATGTGTTCGTAGTTTGATTTTGTAACACTATTGTTGGAGATAGAATTATAAAAACCAATAGTGGATTTCATAAGGAATAGCAGCACTGAAGTTAAAGGTGTATGGAATTTATAGTAAAGAGTATTTTGTATCATTATTTGTAAATTCTATGCCACACATTCTTTATATCAGGGAAATATATAGTAAACTTATATACAAATATATATGGATACATCTATTTTAGGAGAGCCTTTGTTAAACATTTACCAACATATCATCGGTAAGACTCAGTCAGGAAGAGTCAGGGCAGGCATGGGTAGAGAAGGGTGTAGAGTAGGGACTGTAAACTGGGTTCTGTAGCAGAGTGACACTGTAAGAGATGAGGTGACTGTGATCTCTCTCCCAGGAACCAGCGTCCTCACTGCCCTGGATTTCTCTGGCCCAGGTCCCTGGCCCAAACAGCTTTCAGGAGGAAGGAGCAGGCCCTGGGTGGGGCGGCTCCCGACCTCCCAGTGAGCGAGCCTGGCTGGAGGTGTGCTGAGCCCGACCACCCCAGAAGGAAATGCCTTGGGGCCCTTGGAGAGAGGGACCCTGCACAATCAAAGCATCCTAGAGGTGAAATAGCCAGAACTAGGAGGGCCCAGGGATCTCACACAGTGCCAGCCCTCCTGAGGTCAAAGAGGAGACATGAGTAAGGAAGGGAAGTTGGGGCAGGGATGGGCGGTCCAGACTGGCGAGCTGTCTCCAGGGTCCTGCATGACCAGGGTGGGATCTGTGCTTCTGCCCTTCAAGGACACAATGCCTTGCTTGCCTTGTTTTTCTGCTTGATCCTGCCACTATTTTGTTTTTGTTTTGGAGTGGAGAGGATAAAGGGAACTTCATCTAACGCAAACCAAAGCTTGTATGTTGTTTTTTTATAATTGAGGTATCATTGACATACACATAATATTAGTTTCAGATATACAACATAGTAGTTGAACGTTTATATACACTACAAATTGATTGCAACGATAATTCTAGTGATAATCTGGCACCCCACAAAGTAATTACAATATTATTGACTACATTCCCTATATTGCACGTTACATCCTCATGACCTATTTTATAACTGGAAAATTTCCTCTTAATCCCCTTCACCTGTTTCACTCAACCTCCTACCCCCCTGTCCTGCCTAATCCTAGTGAAACAGGAAACTCCAAGAAGCTGTCTGCCCTTCATTGTCCATGCCTGTCCTTACTTTCCATTTACCATGGTTACCTCACTACTTACTATTCTTATACATCTTTAAATCTCCATGTCTACAGTCAGATTCCTCTTTTAACCCCTGCTTTTATTTTGTTCTTGATGCTGTTTGTATCTTGTTTTTCTCCTTAATTATTCCTAAGACCAGGCTATTTTATCAGCTGTTCAAAGAACTGGCCTTTTGTTGATCATCTGCACTGGGTTTTTTCCCTTGATTTTGCTATTTCTATTTCAATAATTTCTCATTTTAACTATATCAGTTTCTTCCTTACACTTCTCTGGATTTATTTCATTGCTTTTCTAGACTCTTGGCTTGAAAATTTAGTGATCCCACTCCTTATTTTTTAAATTTTCTCTTTTAATAGTGAAGCTATTTCTCTTTTAATAGTTAAAGCTATAAATTTCCCTCTGAGTACTGCTTTGGCAACATCTCACAGATCTGACATCTAACCATTCAACAGATATTTATTAAGTATCTGCTACGTACCAGGAACTAAGAAATGGTACTCCCATCAGTGTAAATTCCATTTGGGTTTCTCTTTAATAAGAGTTATTTACAAGTGTGTTTTTGTTTCCAGGTATATGGATTTGCAAGGGGGAGCTATCTTTCAAAAACTGAATTCTAGTTGCTTTGCACTTGGGTCAGTGTATATGATTTGCTTGATGATAGTACTTTGGAGTTCTCTGAGATTTCCACTACTTACAATTTTTTCCTTAACATTAAAAAAAACTGATGCGTAATACATACTCCGTAAAGCACATATATATTAAGTATGTACAGCTTGATGAATTTTCACAAACATATACCTATGTCTATGCCCTGTGAATCAAAATAGAGAACATTACCTAGACCAAAGAAGACTTCTTGCCCCTCCCAGTCAAAACCCCTCAGACCTCCTCAAAACACTAAAAATAGAACTACAAGGATCCAGCAACTCTACTCCTGGGTATATATCCCCAAAAATGAAAACACTAATTTGAAAAGGTACATGCACCCCAATGTTCATGGCAGCATCATTTATCATAGTCAAGATATGGAAGCAAATAAGTGCCCATCAACAGATGAATGGATAAAGAATATGTGATATATAGAGAAAGAGACATATCTATATCTGTGACTTTTTTGTTTCTTGATATTTTCTCTTTTGTATTTATATATCTAGAATTGAGGCATTTTCTTTCATTTGGCTTTATCCTGTCTTAAAGAGCTGTTCTAAAATTCCTGATTTACCTGGCTCTTTCATGATCAGCTCACAGAGACTTGCTTTTAGGTTTGATGCAAACAAAATTAATCATATTTGGTGTAAATGTATATATCATGTAAATATATATATAGTGGAATACTACTCAGCCATAAAAAAATAACAAATTTTTGCCATTTGCAACAACATGAATAGACCTGGAGAGTATTATGCTTAGTGAAATAAATCAGACACAGAAAGAAAAATACTGTATGTTATCACTAATATGTGGAATTTGAAAAATAAAACAAATGATGAGCATAAAACAGAAATAGACACAGATATAGAGAACAAACTAGTGGTTACCACTGGGAAGAGGAAAGAAGACAGCCAAGGTAGGGGTAGGGGATAAGAGATACAAACTACTACATATAAAATAAATAAGCTACAAGGAAATATTGTACAGCATAGGGAATATAGCCAATATCTCATAATAACTTTAAGTGGAGTATAGTCTATAAAAATTTTGAATCACTATGTTGTATATATGAAACTAATATAATATTGTAAATCAACTATACTTCAATAAAAAAAATCCAAACACATACACACACAAACATACAGACACAAATACCCCTCAGAGGTATCATTCTGATTTGTTTTTCCATTTGAAACTCTTATACATGGAATTATACAATATGTATTCTTTTGTGTCTAGCTTCTTTCACTCTACATTATGTCTTTAAGATTCATCATGGTTTTGACTGTAACAATGCTTTATTTTATTTTCACTAAGGCATAGTAGTCCATTTTACAAAATATTACAATTTACCCATTCTCCTACTGAAAGGCACTTGGGTTGCTACCAATGTGTGCCTATTATAAATAGTGCTGCTATGAACATTCTTATAAATGTCTTTTAATACACACATGTGCATATCTGTTCAGTATAGATCTGTAAGTACTGATTAACTTTTAATTTTGGGATCCTGAGTTTATTTTTTCCTATACTGCTTTAAATCTTATTTGGATCAAGGTAAGATATAAACATATCTTCTTGTGTGTGACCATGTCAAATGAATCAGGGGGTTTTAACTCACAGTAACTTTCCCCCTCCTTCCCCTCAACGCTGGCTCTCCTGGCTCCTTAGTGTTCTAACTTAGAAGAATCTTAGACCCAGATCTCTCAGTGATTTCTAAACTTCTGCCTCAGAATCATCTGGAGTGCTTGTTAAAATGTACAGTCCCGCCCCTGACCCAAACCTAGCACCCTGGTCTTCCAGGAGCAGGACCCAGGAATCTGCGCTTTAGTTAAGTATCCCCAGGTGATTCTGCTGCTCATCAGGTGTGAAAATCTTCTTGGATTCCATGCTTCCATGGGTTATGGACCAGCGAGGTGAATTATCACCATCTGAGGCAGCCTCGGTCATTCCCTATCCCATTCTGAGACCAGCAGTTACAACTATGACAGAATGAGTGTGGCCCTGGGAATCAGACACACTTGAGGTCAGATCCTACCTCCTCTCCTTGAAGTAAATAAATGAAGGTTTTGGGGCCTCAGGTCCCAATTTTGAAAATGGGAGTAGACCCAACTAGGATTAGAGTTAACACATATGTAACACTTGGCACATGGTATGTGCTGAATAAACGGATGTGATTATTAGTAGGAGAATCTAGATTGCCCTGGAAGTCCTATCACATCGTCTGGAATGTTACACAGGCTGGGTAGCAGGAGCAGAGGGAAAGAAGGAATGCTGGCTTCCCCACTGCTTTCAACCTACTGTCGTTAGGTTCTCCCTTCCTACTCCTGTGACCTGCATGTCTGAACTCCAAGTTCACCTGGGAGCCATCCCATTTCCAGAGCAGCGACTGTGGGCTGGGTCCTGTGAGGGGCACTCGGGTTTCAGTTCCCGCCCTGGAGGAGCGCCCAAGCTGACAGAGAGCTGCAGACAGAGGGCAAAGTGACAGTTTAGGGGAGGAAGTAGAGTTTGGGGTGGGCAGGGGCCAAGATAAGTGCAAGTCTGTCAGTTTACAGATGGGCAAGTGGAGGGTCAGGGACTTGGGCAAACACTCCCAGTGGCCCTAAAACCCAGCTGCCCTGCCTCTCCACCTATTTGGGAGTTTATCTTTTAGGGAAAGCTGGACTGATACAGTGTCAATAAAGAGTCCAGCAGATATGCAAAAGCTTAGTATGAACTTGTAGGCAGAAAGCAAATCAAATATGTTAAGCAAACTGAGACTTATAAAGTCTTTCGTATGCCTATCTGAGCTAATATATCACAAAGAAGGAGGACATCCTCCTCCCCTTGCCCCTGGCAGAGTACATGTGAATTTGTGTTCCCAAGTGGCGTTTACAAAGTACTTTGGTCTCAAAATCACATCACGTGGATGTTCAAAATGCAAAAGCAAGAACTCACTTTAAATAGCACTTTGTACTTTTCAGGGCCACCCCTTGTGTGCAGGTCCTGAGAGTCAGGAGGCCTGTGTTCTAGCCATTCTGTGCCTAACTTGCTCTGTGTCCCTCTCTGGGCATCAGCAGCTCTGTGAAATTTGACCATTAGGCTAACTGCCTCCCAGGGCTCCTTCAGATCCAGAGTTCTCAGATCCTAGCATATTTTCTTGGATACTTGTAATAGCCCTGGGAGGTAGGCATCCTCATGCCCATTATACAGATGGAGAGTCAAGGCTCAGAGGTCACCAGGGAGTCAGAGGCTAAGCCAGACCAGAACCCAGAGCCCCACACCTTTCCTAAGTATTCCTTCTAGAAAGCCATGCATGTACACACATGCATGTACATACATGTGTGTGTGTCAGGGTGCATGTTTCCACACGTGCCCCAGAGCTGCCCTGCAGTTGTTCCTGGATACTGCGCGTGCAGGCTCATGGGCCAGGCCGGGCCTGTTCCAGGCAGTTCCACCCTGTGGGAGTGGGGGGGAGAAGAGGGAAGGGAGGAGAGGGGAGGAAGCCACACCTACTTTTTTGTGCTGCCCACTGATTTCAGCTGCTGCGGCGGCGCAGGCTCCTGGCTGCTGTGTACTTAGCTAAGTCTGAGTGACTCCATACATTTGCAGTGAGCTGGAACGCTTGCCTCCAAGCGTCACAACTGTGAGCTCTTCTCATAGCTGGCATCCAGGCCTGCAGGAACATTCATGGCCCTTCTTGCAAATGCACACAGAAACACACACACGCACGCGTATGCATGCACATTTACAAGTATTTTCCCCTCTTTGGCCCCAGTTTTCTCATCAGTGAAATGGGAGACAACACTCTTTACCTTGCCAGAGGATCCTTTAAATTCAGAGACATTGCAGGTAGCTTTGCAAACTGTAAAGATACTGCTGAGATAATGCTCATCCAGTCTGCTCACGCGAACGGCAGAAAATGGGCCTTTTTTCCTTTTTCTGAACTAATAAAAGAAGTCATGCATGCTGCCTTTAACGGAGATTAAATAAATTTACTCTAGTTTTACCTTAATACAAATTGGCAATTTCAACCTCAGAATCACACTATCTGGTGTGCCCTCCTCCTGCCAAATCTGCAACGGTCTGATTGCAGAGAACACCCTGATTCGCAATTCAAAAGGAAGATGATATGGTGAGGTGGTTAATAGAATGGACTCTGGAATCAGGCTACCTGGCTCCTAATCCCAGTTCTGCCACTTGCTAGTTGTGTCATGCTGCCTTTGATGTCTTATTTATTTGCCTTGTGCCTCAGATTCCCCATCAGCCAGGTAGGGTGACTGTGGTACCTACTTTATTGGATCGTTATGAGTATCTGCATGTTCAAAACTGCTCAGTAAGAGTGGTTATTTTTTTTTTCTTGGAAGCAGAGTAAGTGGTGGTGGACATATTCAAAGTCACTCAGAGATTCACTGCCAGTGCCAAGGCTAGTGTGAGCTCTCCTGTGTCCCCTCCAGTCTACACTGGCTTTGAGGGACCCCTCTGTTGTTGGAGGTAAAGGCAGCTAGTCTACCCCAACTCCCTGCCCACAGCCCTGACTAAGGTCCCATGGGAGGTTTTAGTGACGGAAACTCAAACTCTCAGTGGTTAAAAGCAAAAAGGTGAGGCTTTCTGCATCGCTCTCTACACCGTCATCTGTGCCTGGAAACAAGTGTCTTATAGCAGAGGGTCTGAAACTCTGAGGACTGTAAGGACCCAGAAATTTATTAGAAAAGTAATAAACTAAATGAAGAATTGGGCTCCAAGTCAAGAGAATCCAAAACAAGACCAACATCTTCCATTTACTAGGCTTATTATGTGCCATGAGCTTTCCACCACATCACCTTACATAATCCTTCACACAAGCATGGGGCCATGATTATTGAAGGCATTTTATTGTTTTAAGTAACCAAGAAGGACAGGGGTGGAGCTGGATATGGCCTCAGGGAGGCCTGGGACCAGAGATTCAGACACCAAGATACTTTGTTCTCAGCATCTCATCTCTAACTGTTGGCATCATTCTGTCCTATCACAGACAGGCTTCTCCAACATCTCTAGGTTCAAATCTCCATCACATCAGGAGAGGATTCTTTCCCACCAGTTAAAAGAAATCCCAAGAAAGGACTCTAATGTGCCTGCTTTGGGTCACATGATCATCCTTGGATCTATCACAGTAGCTAGGAGGTTGATTGGCCCAGATGTCTGGGTCATGTGCTTAGGGCCTCAAGAGATGTGTTCTTAAAATAAACAGAGGAAAAGGATGCCGTGCAATTTTCTCCTTAGAGAGTCCTACACGTGGGTGGAATTGGGGAATAGTTCTCTGCACCAGGTGCTGGGGATGGCATGAAGCCACTTTTTACAAGTGCTATATCCTCTCAGCTTGTCTTTGGTGTCAGGTTTATGCTAAAATATACTCTTTGTAGAAACAGCTCGACTTAATACAGCTTAATGCTGTCCAAATCCACCATCTTCAGCCGCTGTTTGCAGAGCTTACGCGGTGCTCACAGTGGATGAAACCCAGGCATGATGGCGGTCTCCCTGGAGGGCCCAGCGTGGATCTTTCCCTGCATCCGCCCATCATCTCCAGGCACAGTGGGACCCTGGCCTCCGGTTCCTCCACTGACCCCGGACTGCAGATCTCAGGAGACTGGGTGTGTGTACTTAAAGTAAAAAACAATAGTGCTAGAAGGGACCCCAGGAACCACCTGACCCATCTCACAGCAGGGAGACCGAAGCAACAAGAAGACAAGGGGGCTGCTTACCTAAGGACGCAGAGCTCCTTTGGGAACTGTGTCTTCATCAGGCACCTTCAGCCCATGGAGATGGCAGGTCCTCAGTCAACATTAGGTGAAAACATGAATGAACTGAAGTCTTATTCCTGGTCTCTTGACTCCCAGGCCCATATCATTCTAATCCCTTTTGAGCCTAAAATTCTTAATTTCTAGATATAAAATCCTTTCCCTTTCTAAGGGAGAAGAGTCCTTGGCCAGGTTGGGTAGGAAGGGTGTGCTGGTGCTGAGATGACCAAAATGCTCACAATCCTAGCTGAAGTGACTGAGAACTGGTACGTGGTACTGGGTGCAGGCAGATGAGAAGGAACAGATGGGAGCGAGGTGAATATATACTCATCATCTTTTTACAATTTATGATTTGGGCCAGTGTGTGGTAGGCAGGGCAGGGATTCCATTCCCACCTGGGCACAAAGACTAAACCCCAAGAGGGCAAGTGACTCGCTCAGCCTTCCTCCTCCTTCCCCGACTCAGCAAACTGTGGCAGTGCTTAGACCCCTTTTCAGGTGTAGGTGTTTCAGCTTTTGGCTCACCAGCTCTCTGTGGCAGATACTTTGATGCCTCGCCCATCCACATGCCCTCAGCCCCTGTCACTCTGTCTGGGCACTCTCCCTGCCAGTCATTCCCAGCACAGGCCAGACATGCTGGGGAATTCATAGCCCCCTTCCAGGTAGCAGTCCCTAACCAGTGACTGACACAAGTTAGGGGATACATACTCCAGCTGCCTCGCCCCTCAGGTAGGTCAATGCTGAGGCTGTACACACCAGCACCCAGAGCCCCCCAGCACCAGCAAGCTCCAGTTGCCCACACAGGGGTCACTTGCTTGATAATGTGCCATTCGTTGTGTTCTTTCCCTTCCCTGCTTTACTTCCAGGCTCCATGGCAGCATTTCCTGGGACCCGCCCCCCCTCCCAAATAAACTACTTGCACTTAAATCTTTGTCTTAAGAGTCTCCTTCTGGGGTAACCTAAACTAAGACAATCACCTTTTTTTTTCAAAAGAAAAAAAAGAGAGAGAGAGTGGACCAATTGGCTAGATAATGACAAAAACAGCTTGAAAAAGTAAATTCAAGTCAGGTCCAGAATGCCACAATGCCTTCTTACTGCCTACCTGCTGGCCCCTTTCCTGGCCCCACCCTCAGTAGTCCTGCAAGTTTCTCCACCCCCCATTAAGGAGGTCATTACCTATGAGGGTGTCACAGGTCATGCTACCTAGAACCAGCACCATGCAGGGCTGACTCCATCCCTGAGCCCTGGGTGACAGTTTCCCATGGCTCTGACGAGGTGCCAGGCGTGAGTCAGCACAGGCTCTGCCTTCTCAGGCAGGCAGCTGGTCTGTCCTGATGCCACACAGGAACCCAGCCTCATGCTACCTCATCCCTGGACTGACCCGCCCTCCCCACCCCCCAGGATGACATATACCTGGGCCTGAGGATCAGAGTCATGGAGTGAGTCATGGAATGCCGGGGCAGAAGAGAGCCACAGGGACCGGGCTCCTCGTCTAACCCTCATTGTAGTGGGGGGAGGGGAGGAGACCTGGGGGGACAAGGTGTGTCCAAGGTCACGCAATACATCAGGAGTGGAATGGGGAATGAACCCAGGCTTTTTTTTTTTTTATTTGATGTATTATTTGATGTATTTGCTTCTTATTATCAGAGTGTATGGGAAGAGGAGAGGGGGGCACAGCAGAAGAGCAGGAGCCCTGGATTTAAGGCTGGGCGGACCCTGGCCTAAAATTGCTTTTGCTGACTGTTAGCCAGGTGACTTCAAGCAAGTTGCTCAGTTTCATGTGCCTCAGTTTCCATGATTGTGAAGTCAAGGTTTTATTACCCACCCCACAGCACTGTGGGGAGGCTCAGCAGAGATCATCAAGATGCAAGGCACCTGGTAATAAGACATGCTCCATAAACACTGGGTGATTCTGAGTCTAAAAGGAGATCCCTCCCATTGCACAGGCCCCCATGAGGGCTAAACTCCACAGGGTTTAAATAGAAGTGTCCTCACCATCTTCATCAGCACTTCTAAGTATACAGTATGGTCTAGTGCAGAATTTCTAGATGGCATGCTTTAGAGTGATACTTCCGTGTGAGAAAAGGTGCAGAGTGAAAAAAGAACTGCACTGCCAAGTACATTTGGAAAGTGTGGCATTAACACTGACCAAGTTCACACCCTGTACGACTTCTTAAGGCCTCTGCTGCTTTATGTGCTTTGTGCATGTGCAACATTTCCTAGCACATCTGACCACGTAACTCTTTGTCAGGGGCATTAATCGTCACCCAGTCATTGGAGATGCTCCAGGAAGCAGTTCGAGAAACAGCTGCCATCCACTGGACGTTACTGCTTGTGACTGAAGTCTGTTATTGCCACTTACTCTTGTGACCTTCGGCATGTCCCTGACCAGTATGGGCCTCAGTTTCCCTATCTGTAAAAAGAGAGGGGGAAATGGAATCCCTAAAGCTGCTTCCAGTTCTGATGTGCTGGGATCTTGAAGCTCTTCTCCTCCTCCACCATTAGCTCCCTGCTTGTAATCCTAGCATGACCAACTCTGGCCAAGGACAGTGCTGGGAGAAGGGTAGAGGGTTCCAAGAGGGTGCCGGCAAGCAGTCCCATGGCTGGTCTCATGTCATGACCTTGAAAGGCAGGCAGGACTGTGCTGGGCAGGGCCTTACCAGCCTCTTGCCTGGAGAGGAGACAGGAGGGTTGCTGTCCTCCCCTCCTTCCTGCTCTGCCCCCATGACGGGACAGTCAGCCGCTAGGGGATTAAGAATGGGCCCAGCGCCCATTCAAAACATTCAGCCAGACAGGAAGCCAAGTGCACTCCTGCCCGTCCGCCCGCCTCTGCTGGGCAGGTCTGCAGGATTATGCATTGTGCCGGGGACTTGCACAAAGGGAGGCCCAGCCCATCAGGAAAGGCCATGTCCAGGCGGGAATGCCCCGCCCGATGGCTGGGGCGGGCTAATGGGCTTCAGAGCTAATCATCCCCTCCACCAAGTCACAGACTGCATCCTCACGGTGCCCAGAGCTGCCCTTTACCCTGCACAGTGAGTGATTTGGGGCTCCAGGGGCATGGTGGGTGCCATCCCTTACAGTGCCTCCCAAGACAAAGTCCCTGCATCCACACGTGAAATTTCAGCCGGTGTGCAGGAGTCTTTTCTGAGCATAATTCAGAGATCTGCACAAAGGGCAAGCGGGCGGGCAGGCAGGTGAGGACAAGTTCACCTCCCTGAGCCAGAGGCTCCTGAAGGCCTCTGGAGAACAGGCATGTTAATTTTCTCTACCTTCTTACAGCCACCATCTAATCCTTAACCTGAACAAGCTGGATCTACCTCTGAAGGCAACTCAAAGACAGAGATGTCCCTGTCAGTTCCCAAGGGCCAATGGGCCAGATCTGACTGGACAGCCAGGCTCAGCAGCAGGTCAGTCCCACCCAATCACCTGAAGACATGGGCATTCGCCATCTGGGATCCTGTGGGGATTTGTGCTCCAGGTGGTGCGGGGTACCCTGAACTCCACTCATTTCTAATTTCAGCCATATCTATTCCTAACAATATTTTTCATTTTATCAATTTCCTGACAGTATTTTTCACTTTATCAACTTTCTTTTTAAATTGAAATAACTTCTTTAGCCTTTTGCTAAGCAATAATATCAGTGAAATCATGGGTCTTACATGTTAATAGTTCCTAATACAATAAAAATAATTTTCCCACTAAATCACTTTGCTGTACACTCAAAACTAGCATTGTAAACCCACTACACTTCAATAAATTTTTTTAAAAGCCACATCAAAAAATAGTAATTTTTCCAACCATAAAAAAAAAGAATGTTCTTAGACTACTTAAATCAGCTTGAGCATTCTCAGTGGTATGTGAAGTAGAGAGAATGAGATTGGATAGTCTCTAAGACCCCTTCAACCCTTGGGAGCTGGGTTTATAGGATACTAAAAATCCTCAATACCATTGATTCCAAGATTCTCCACAGTCACCTAAGCCAGACCCTTAAGAGTCCTTCCTGGGCTCCTCCCTCCTCACTCCCCTGATGTAATCACTAGGGAACTGGTCCCCAAACACCTCTCCCATCTGACCTGCTCTCTCCCATCCCAGGGGCCACCGCCTCGGTCCAGGCTTCCACCCGCTCTCACCCAAATGCCTGCAGCAGCCTCCTGGCTGGTCTGTCTGCACCTCCAGACTGCCTCCAGTCCACTCCTCACCCTGCGGCCAGAGCATTCTTCTAGCCACGCATATCTAAAGCACTGGGAAGATGGGACACATTCCATTAACGATAGGTATGATATTCTGTAAGGATACAAATCTCATCAGGTCTCTTTACTGCTTAAAAGCTTTCCATGGTTTCCCTATAGATGGGAATTCTGTAACCCATTATGGAAGGCTCTTTCTAATCTAGCTCCTACCTGGTCCTTTAGTTGTGTCCTCCATCACTTCCCAACTCTATCTCTGTGTTCAGTGAAACCAAAACACTGAGGTGTCCACATGTGCCACAGTTCCATGCCTCTGTGCCTTTGCTGATTCTGTCTCTTCTGCCAGGAATGTTTCCCCTTCCCTGACTACCAACTCTTCCTCAGATGTCTAGCCAATTTACGGTCTTACTAAATTGCACCACCCTCTCCATATCAGTTAGCTTCTGCTGCATAACAAACCACCCCAAAACATAGTAGCTTAAAACAAAAAACACTGATTATTTATCACAAGTCTGTGGATTAGGTGGATAGTCCTTTTGGTCTAGGCTAACTCAGCTAGGGCTAGATGGCCGGTGGTGGCCTCACTCACATGTCCAGGGCCTCAGCTGAGAAGTCTGGACAGCAGGAATGGCCAGAGTCTATCTGGACATGCTCTTATCCTTCCCAGAAGCAAGAGAGAGGGCAAATCCCAATGTGCAAGTGTTTATGAACTCTCTGCTTATAACACATTTGCAAATGTCCACTGGCCAAAGCAAGCCATATGACCAAACCCAGATTCAAGGGGTAGAGATTGGAAGAACAGCAAAGTCATATTGCAAAGGCAGCGAATATTAGCATGGGAGGTAATTATGGCTCTTCTGCAAAATACCACATTTTCTGAAGTTTTCTGTGATGAAAAACTTATCTTCCTGGTACATGTTTCCCCCTTATTCTGGTAACAGTACCCTCCTCTCTCCTAAAGAACTATTCCCTCCTCACCTCCTCACCTTCAATCAAAACCCCTCTCCCAGCCACAGGATGAGTAAACTGGGTCAATCATAGTCCCTCATCTCTGGAGCCATGGTGATTTTCCCAAAGGTCAGCCATATGACCCAAAACAAATTCAGGATTTCTAAATTGGAGCTGGGAGTAAAGAACCCACTCCTCTCTGTTGACAAAGCTGAGAAGATACACCCAGAACTACCAGTGATCATGAAGCTGCCAAACCTACACGAAACCATATCCTATCCATCCCAGGGTTTGCTCACATGAGCCAGTTTATGTCCCTGTTGGCCTAAGTTGATCCATCACTTGAAAGTGAAGTTATCCATCACTTGAAACCAGAGTCCTGACCACCTCATCTTTCCCGGCCCCAGGTAGAAGTGACTATACCTCCTCCTTTGTCCCACTACTGTACCTGGGTTCACCTCAATTATCAAGAATTGGCTACATGGCATCAGTCAAGAAATGGTAAAGCAGACAATTGTTGACTTCAGCAGCCAGGAAGGTCAACAGCACTGCACAAAAGATATCACCTTCTTCATGTTTCTGTTCAAAGGAGATGTCTTTTTCGCTTAGATTCTACCCAGGAAACTATTCTTCCAACCAAAGGAAACAGATCATAACTCTCAGAATGATCACAACATAACATCATAATCTCCACAAGGAGATTCAGAGAAGGCTGCTCACATTAGAGAAGAGAAGCCATTTCCAGATGGACACAGAGACAGGTTGCTGGGATCTTGAAGAGTGAACAGGAAACAGACTTCTCCAGGAATAAACTCACAAAGGCTTTCACTTGCTTTTGTCACAAGCTTTGAGTAATGTCATAAAACAGGCCAAAGATGTTCTTTAAATATTAATAAAGGCCATGAGACAAGAAAATATCACCCTCCTGCAGGTGGCACAGAACAGGAGTCCATAGGAAGATATGTGAACTTCGGACAAGACAGACCCAGAATGGACCAGAATGGAGGCCCTATTTTAGCCGAGTAGTTCTTGATCTTTGGAGACTGGGACACACTCTCAAATACTAGGCTTTCCAGAGGTATGTCTGAAGGGATTATACTGTACCCCTAGGTGTGCAGCATTCATTTGCCGGCCTCTCGGCATTGTGACATTATTTAATAGAACAGACAGCTGCTCAGGCTGTATTCCCTGACATACCCACAAAGAAGAGCTCTTGTGTGTGATCCTGTTTCTCATTCACAGTAAATTGTACTACAGCTGCTCTCAATCCCATAATCTCTCCAGCTCAACCTTCCAACCACATCCAGAATTACTGTAGCTGAAATTGAGTTTACACTTTTGTGGTATCCAGCGTACACTTGTTAGGAATTGCTGACTTAGCCATACAGCAAAGTCAATGAGATAACTGGCAAGGAGCTGCATGTTTATGTCAGAGACCACTGATTTGTAGTATGTTGTATATACACTTATGCATAAATAAATATATAAAATGTACATAATTCTTGCTTAATAATATGCTTCATTTTTTTTAGTGGTCCCATTTATCTTTTTTTAAATTGAGTTATTAGGTGCATACAGGAAAGTACTAGAAATATCCTATATCCTGATCCTGGCATATGCAAATATATTCTTTTGTGTCTGGCTTCTTTTGCTCAGCATAGTATTTTCGAGATTCATTCATGTTGCATATACCAGTTCTTTGTGCTTTGTTATTGCTGAGAAATATTCCATTGTGTGAATATATTATAATTTGCTTATAGGCTCTAGACATCTCCAGTTTAGGAATATTATGAATAATGCTGCTATGAATATGCTTTTCTTTTGGTGAACTACATTTCTCTTTGGTTTATATTCAAGAGTAGAATTTCTTGATCAGAGGTAAGTTTATACTTAGTTCTAGTATGGGATTTTAATAAATTACTGAGGTTTTTTTTCCTTCATAAAGTCTCTCCAAGTACTGTTATATGCAGACCCCTACACTGGCTGGATTCCACTGAATTTCAGCCTATATTCTGGTGCTCTAGATGGGCCCAACCAGATCAGCAGACATCCCCGCCCTTTTTTTTTTTTTTAACAAAATACTGTCTTAATAAAGCATATTTCTACCTTGTCTGTGCTTCGGATCACATTGGCACTGTCTCACATTCTACTGCAAACCCTGTTTTATATTCCATTACCCCTTCCAATCTCCACTAGACTGAATGCTCTTTGAGGGCAGGTACTCTGCCATCCCTATAATCTCCTTTGCTTGGCATGCAATAGATAATTAATGTCTAAAGATTAAAAAATAATAGCTAATTTAGTAGTTAGCTGTTGCTGTATGACAAATCACCCTAAAGCTTAGTGGCTTAAAACAACATTCGTTATCTCGCAATTTCTATGGGTCAGAGAGCCAAGGGTAGCTTAGCTGGGTCGTCTGGCTCAGAGTCTCTCATGAGATTGCAATCACGGTATTGTCTAGAGCTGCAGCCATCTGAAGGCTTGACTGGGACTGGAGGATCCTCTTCCAAATTCACTTACTGCTGGCTGATGGCTAAAGA
Organism: Camelus bactrianus; assembly: GCF_048773025.1. Taxonomy (NCBI): domain Eukaryota; kingdom Metazoa; phylum Chordata; class Mammalia; order Artiodactyla; family Camelidae; genus Camelus; species Camelus bactrianus. Next base: position 48,221,870 of record NC_133542.1, read on the forward strand.
CCTCAGTTCCTTGCCACGAGGTCCTTATGACACAAAAGCTCACTTCCCAAGAGCAAGTGATTAAAGAGAGAGAAAGGAGCAAGCTGTAGCATCTTTTATGACCTAGTCCTTGAGTCACACATGGTCACTTCTGCTTTATTCATTAGAAGTGAGGCACTAGGTCCAGTCAATACTCAAGAGGAGGAGAATTAAGCCTCACCTCTTGAAGGAAGGAATATTAAAGAATTTGTGGACATATCCTAAAACCACCGTCTCTAACAATAGCTAACGTTTACTGAGTGGTTACTGTGTGCCAGGTAATATACTGTGTGCTTTTACAGAGCATTTTGTTTAATGCTTATTACAACCCTACAAGGGAGATACTATCTTCAATTTTTCAGGCAAGAAAACTGAGGTGCTGAGAGATTAAGGAAGTTGCCCAAGGTCCCACAGACAATGGCAGAGCTAGGATGGGAACCCGGGAGTCAGACTCCAGAGCTTTTGTTCCTAACAACTAAGTTATATAATGAATGAGAGACAGCAGGTGATTCCATGAGTCTATCGGGTTATCAGATGGAGTGGTGGCCTGAACAGTATCTCCAAAGATATGTCTATGTCCTAATTTCTGGAACCTGTGAATATTACCTTACATGGTAAAAGTTGTGAGGTCTCTAGGAAAAGATAGGACGCCCAGGGAGACAGGTATGGCCTTCCATCTCCCACCCTCCTCAACCAGCAGCTGAGGAAGTTAGAGATAATTTGTCACATGAGGGATCCGACGAGAAAGAGAAGGAAGGGACAACTGCTTCTGCTCTTCTCCTTTCTCCCCACCCTGTGCCCTTTGATGTCTCTTTTTCCCTGATTCATCCTCTCCCTCTCCTTTCACCCCATTCCAGCCTCCTAGCCATTCCTCTGGAGTCATTCTCTTTCTACCTCCCTCATTCCTATCCATTCTCTCTGTTTCTTCCCATCTCCCTCTTTTAATTTTTTTTTTTTTACTGAAGCATAGTTGATTTACAACATTATATTTGTTTCATATGTACAACATAGTTATTCAATATTTTTATACTTCATTTAAAGTTATTACAAAATAATGGCTGTATTTCCCTGTGCTGTACAATATATCCTTGTTGCTTATTTATTTTATAATAGTAGTTTGTATCTCTTAATCCCACACCCCTATCTCACCTCTCCCTCTTCCCTCTCCCCACTGGTAACCACTTGCTTGTTCCCTAAATCTGTGAGTCTGTTTTTGTTTTGTTATATACACTCATTTGTTTTATTTTTTTTAGATTCCACATGTAAGTGATAACACAGAGTATTCATCTTTCTCTGTTTTACTTATTTCACTAAGTATAATACTCTCTTTGTCCATCCACATCGTTGCAAGTGACAGAATTTCATTTTTTAATGGCTGAGTAATATTCCATTGTGTATTTTTACCACAACTTCTTTACCCATTCATCTGTTGTTGGGCACTTAGGTTGTTTCAATTTCTTGGCTGTTGTAAATAATGCTGCTATGAATACTAGGGTGCATGTATCTTTTCAAATTCGTGTTTTCATTTTCTTTAGACATATACCCAGCAGCAGAACTGCTAGGTCATATGGTAGGTCTATTTTTAGTTTTTTGAAGAACCTCCATAGTGTTTTCCACAATAGCTGCACCGATTTACAATCCCACCAACTGTACTAGGGTTCCCCTTTCTCCACATCCTTGCCAGTATTTGTTATTTGTAGACTTTTTGATGATAGCCATTTTGACAGGTGTAGGGTGATATCTCACTGTGGTTCTGATTTGCATTTCTCTGATGATTAGCAATGTTGAGCAGTTTTTCATGTGCCTGTTGGCCATCTGTATACCCTCCTGCAAAAAATGTCTTTTCAGGTCTTCCACTCATTTTTTTAACTGGGTTTTTTGCTTTTGTTTTTTAGTATATTGAGTTGTCTGAGCAGTTTATAGATTTTGGATATTAATCACTTCACTGATCATAACATTTACAAATATTTTCTCCCATTTAGTAGATTGCCTTTTTTGTTTTGTTGATGGTTTCTTTCGCTGTGTGAAAGCTTTTAAATTTAATTAAGTGCCATATGTTTATTTTTGCTTTTATTTCTTTTGCCTTAAGAGACGGATTTTTTAAAAACATTGCTACAATTTATGCCAAGGAGTGTTCTGCCAATGTTCCCTTCTAGGAGTTTTATGGTTTCAGGTATTTTTATATATGGTATTAGAAAATGTTCTAATCTCATTCTTTTTTTCTTTTTTTTTAATTTTTAATAGACTTTATTCTTTTAGAGTAGTTTCAGGTTCATAACAGAATTGAGCAGAAAATACAGAGTTCCCACATAGCCTTCCCCACCCACACATATATACTCCCCTACCCTCAACATCCCTCATCAGTGTGGCATATTTGGTACAATCGATGAACCAATATGAGCACCTTATTATCAACCAAAGTCCATAGTTTACATTAGGGTTTACTCTTGATGTTGTACATTCTAAGGGTTTTGACAAATGCTTAATGACATGTAGCCACTATAGTAGTATCATAAGGAATAATTTCATTGCCCTAAAAATCCCTTGTGCTCCATCTATTCATTCCTCCCTCCCTCCCTCTCCCCAAACCTCTGGAAACTATGATCTTTTTATTGTTTCTATAGCTGTGCCTTTTCCAGAATGTCATTTGGTTCGAATCGTACAGTTTGTAGCATTTTCAGACTGGTTTCTTTCATTTAATAATATGTCTTTTAAGTTTCTTCTATGTCTTTTGTGGCTTGATAGATCATTTTTTTCCTGCAAGTGTATTTTTAAATTTACATATATGTACTGTTCATTATTTCTAAGAATGTTTAGAGCTTTAGCTTTTTAAACTTACATAGTTATCAAAGGAATAAAGCCAACCACAAAATAAGAATTAATTCAAAAAGATACATACACCCCGCTATTAACAGCAACATTATTTACAATTGCCAAGATATGGAAGCATCCTAAGTGCACATCAAGAGTTGAATAGATAATGGAGATGCAGTATATATATATATATATATATATATATATATATATATATATATATATATATATATATGTAATGGAACACAACTCACCCATAAAAAAGGAGGATATTTTGCCATTTGCGGCCCTTCATTCACTTTTGTTCACTTCAAAAACCAGAATTTTATAACTGGCAGAGACATTTCCATTACATCAAAAACAACAAAATACCTAGAAATAAATCCAACCAAGAAGGTTACCTATACTCCGAAAACCTAAATGACACAAAGAAATGGAAAGAATTCTTGTGCTCTTGGATTGGAAGAATCAACACTGTCAAAATGTCCACACTACCCAAAGCAATCCACAGATCCAACGCAGTCCCCATCAAAATACTCACGACATTCCTCACAGAACTAGAACATATAATTCCAAAATTTATAAGGAACCACAAAAGACCCAGAACAGCCAAATCAATCTTTTGTAGGTCTCTCTCTTTTTTTTTTTTTTTCTCTTCTTTTTGTACTCTTATGATTTGATGACTAGAGAAGGTCCTTTAACATTTGTTGTAAAGCTGCTTTGGTGGTGCTGAAATCTTTTAGCTTTTGTTTATCTGTGAAGCTTTTGATTTCTCCATCAAGTCTGAATGAGAGCCTTGCTGGACAGAGTATTCTTGGTTATAAGTTTCCCCCTTGCATCACGTTAAATATATCATGCCACTCCCTTCTGGCCTGTAGAGTTTCTGCTGAAAAATCAGCTGATAACCTTATGGGAGTTCCCTTGCATGTTATTTGTTGCTTTCCTCTTGCTAATTTTAATATTTTCTCCTTAGCCTTAATTGTTGTCAATTTGATGACTATGTGTGTTCCTCTTTGGGTTGATTCTTTGTGGAACTCTCTGCGCTTCCAGGACTTGGGTGACTATTTCCTTTCCCAAGTTGGGGAAGTTTTCAGTTATCTCTCCAAAAAGTTTCTCAGGTCCTTTCTCTCTCTATTCTCTTTCTGGGACCCCTATAATGCGAATATTAGAGCACTTCATGTTGTCCCAGAGTTCTCTTAAACTATCCTCATTCCTTTTTATTCTTTTTTCTGCTCTGAAGTAGATTTCCACTAATCTGTGTTTTAGCTTAGTGATCCATTCTTCTGCCTCATTTAGTCTATTCTTGGTTCCTTCTAGTGTATTGTTCATTTCAGTGATTTTATCCTTCAACTCTGTTTGGCTATTCTTTATATTTTCCAACTCTTTGCTAAAAACTTCACTCTGTGCATCTATACTCCTCTTACGTTCTCTGAACATCCTGGCCATCATTACTTTAAACTCTTTCTCAGATAAACTACCTTTCTCCTCATCACTTATTTCTTTTTCTGGGATTTTATCTTGTGCCTTGGCCTGGGAGATATTCCGTTGCCACCTCACATCGTCTATCTTTCTATGTGTTTGTTGATTCCTTCCACAGGCTTTGGGATTCTTGTTTTTTATTTCTAGTATCTGCCCCTGGTGGATGAGGCTGGACTAGAGGCTTATGCAGGTTTCCTGGCAGGAGGAGCAGGTGCCTGCCCACTGCTGGGTGAAGCTTGGTCCTGGACCTCTGGTGGGTAGGGCTGTGTCTAGAGGCTTTGTGGCTTAGGAAGTCTGATGATGGGTGTGGCTGTGTTCCCACTCTGTATGTTGTATGGCCTGAGGCTTCCCTATAGGCTGTTGGGTGGGACTAGGTCTTGGTGCTGATGATCCAATCAAGATGTCAGCCTCCAGGAAAGCTCATGTAGATGAACACTCCCGGAATGTCTGCCACCAGCTTTTATGTCCCCTGAGTGAGCTGCAGCCATCCCCCACATCTTCAGGAGACCCTCCAAGTCCAGTAGGTAGGTCTGGCCCAGGTTCCTATGAAATCAATGCCTCTGCCCTTGGATTTGGTGCACGTGAGTTTCTGTGTATGCTTCTCAAGCAAACGGAGTCTCTTGTTTTCCCCAGTTCCATGAGGCTCCCAGAGCCAAACCCCCTGGCCTTCAAAACCAGATGTCTTGAGGTCTCCTTCTCTTCCCAATGCCGGGACCTGAGCTGGGGAGTCTGACGTGGGGCTTAGAGCTCTCACTCTTGTGGGAGGGCCTCTGCATCTTAACAAATCTTCAGCTTCTGGGTCGCCCACCCCCAGGGGTAGGGGGCCCAATTATATCATGAGCACACCCCTCTTACTGTCCTGTTGTGGTTCCCTTTTTATGTTTCCAGTTGCAGAAGATCTTTTTTGCTAGGTTCCAGTCTTTTTTCGATGGTTGTTTAGCATTCAGTTGTGGTTTCATTGTAGTTGTAAGAGGCAAGCTCGTGGTCCTACCACTCCACCATCTTGACTGGAACTTCTAATCTCATTCTTTTACATGTGGCTGTCCAGTTTTTCCAGCATCACTTATTGAAGAGGCTGTCTTTTCTCCATTGTATATTCATGCCTCCTTTGTCAATAAATTAATTGACAAGTGCGTGGGTTTATTTCAGGGCTTTCTATTCTGTTCCATTGATCTATGTGTCTGTTACTGTGCCAGTACCATGATATTTTGATTGCTGTAGCTTTGTGGTATAGTCTAAAGTCAGGGAGCATGACTCCTCCAGTATTGTCCTTTTTTTTCAAGATTTCTTTGGCAATTCATGCTTTTATCCTTCCTTATTTTGAAGCATGTCTCAGATATTATATAGTTTTGTCTAAAACTATTTCAGTATGTGCCATTAAGGGATATAGCTAATTTTTAAAACATAACCAAATACACTTACTATTCCTTAAAACTTTTTAATAATTTGAGATTATCAAATAGTATGGGGGCATTCACACTTTCAGTTATTGTCATGCTTTTCTGCTCTCCACTTCTGCCTCTTTTAATAAAGATAATGATACCTCTTCCACTGCAAAGCCCTTCCAAACACATTAACTTATTTAATGCTCATATCTGCCCTTGGAAGACTTTCCTCCTTCTGGAAATGAGGAAACTGAGGCTCAATGAAGTGAACAGACTTGCCCAAGGTCACACAATGGCCTAAGGGCAGAGCCAGGCCCTATGTCTCTCAGCCTTTGCTTTTCTCCACTCTGGAAGCCTTGCAATGGGAGATTTCAGCTCTCAAGCTCAGAGGTTCCAGGGAGCCTGAAGAAACAGGCTGAGAAACTACCCCCCAGTGGCAGCAGGCTGGACAGTGTGTGTCCCCAACTAGGGAGGTACAGCCAAGCTCTTTCCTCCAGGCAACAACAGGACTAATTCCTTGGCTCAGGCTTATTCACATGTAGTAGTTCCCCAAAGCCCGAGCAGCAGCTGGGGCTTACCACCCTGCCTCCTGAGCAGCATGCCTTAAGCCCCCTGCACTATGGCAGATTGGATGGTGACACCCAAAGGGCAGGCACAATAGCCAGATCACTCAGCCAACCTTATCCTAATTCTACTTTTTGCCTAAGTGCAGGAGGAGGGCAAAGGTCTCTCTGTTTTTCTTCTGGGAACCTCCTTGCCTAGCCAGCCCTGCACATGCAGAGAATGCCAAGGATTCCATTCTAAATCCTCTGGCTTTTGTGGCTAATTCTTCCATTAGTCTGCAGACTACAGAGCAAACCCCTTGGCCAGGCATTCAAGACCTGCAGTCTGCCCAACATCACTGATGTAACCTGTCATAGAGAACAACGGGACGATGGTACAATTTCAAGGGGGACAAAAAAAAAAAAAAAAAAAAAAAAAGCATTATACTAGCTAATTCCTGAAATTCTGCTGTTAGAACTTCACTTCTTTAGCTTTAGCTATGTAAATCTGTTTAAATGCAAGCATTGTTCCTGTCAGCAGTGTCCATTAAGTCTCCTTCCAAATCTCAAAATTAATGTCCTAATAATACCACTTGCCACTTGTTTGCCCATATAGACCATAGCATTTTGTTTTTCCATACCTTTGCTCATGCAGTTTCCTCTGCTGCAACATCATTTCTTCCTTCATACATTAACCACTGGGGGTGCCACCTCCTCTGGGGAGATTTTCTGAATGTCTCCCTCATCTCACAGCCTTTCTTCCCCAGACACTGGGCAAAGGCTCTTTCTAGGGTTTAACTTGACCATAGCCTTATTGTGCTGTCTGGTAACCAAAACATGGTGAGCCCCTCAAGGGCAAGGATCAGTGTTGTTCATCTCAGTCTTCCCTAGGCCTGAATACAGGAACTGGCACATAGCAGGATCTCCACTTAGTGGGCTTGTTGGAATACTTTACCTCACTGAATCCTCACTGCAGCCCTGTGGGTTAGGCTGCTCAGGAATGATGGTTCCTCCCATTTTATAGAAGTGGCGGTTGAGACACACAGAGGGAAAGTGATGTGTCCCAGGTACCCAGCACTGAGTCAGGGCCAACACTCTTACCTCCTGCCTCCTGGTGCATCGCGCTGTTCCTGCTGCTGGCCTCCCAGACAGGCCCTGGATGTTCAAAACAGAGGAGCCGTGACAATGTGGAGTGGGAGCCAGTGCCCCTAGTCACACTGGAGCTAGCAGCTGTGCTCAAACACCTTCAGCACAATTCCCTGCTGCCACAGGGACAAATCCAAATACCCCGTCCAGAGAGGCCTGGAAACCTCTCAGCAGGTGGAATTCACAGGGCCTCCCGAAAACATTCCCCAAGCCCACCTCTCCAGCTTCATCCTCTCACAGGCCCCTGCTCCTACTACACAGCTTCCTCACCCTTCCCTGAGCTCACCTGAGATTTTTGAACCCTGTACAAGGTGCCCATGCTCTGTCTCCATCACGTCCTGAGAAACCCTGATCAGTGCACCTGGACGGAGAGGTGGGGCAGATGTTGACAGGAGTCTTCCGATGTCAGGGTGACAGAGCGGCGTAGCGCTCAAAACAAGTAGGTCAGTCAGCATTTGCCACCCTTGCTCATGGAATGCCAGCATCCTGAGAGATGCTTATAACCATTTTTCCACACAGAAGTCCCCTGGGCAATATAACAGTAATACCTGGTGTGTACTGAGTGCTCACATTTCAGGCCCTATGCAGAGCATTTTGCACACAATGCTGCATTTCACCCTCCTAATAATGCTGAAAAGCAGGTTCCATTTTCCCCTCTGAACTACAAATGAGGAAACTGCAGCTCAGAGAGGCTAGTCAACTTCCCCATGGTCACACAGCTAGAAAGTAAGAGAACCAGGATTCAAAACCCAGCCTGTGCTCTCAGTTATTTTGCGAGACTACTTTGCTGCATTGCTCCTGGAGGGAGTTCCAGATGTAATTAAAATCCGAGGATTCTTATTTAAATTTAACTAAATATTTCCCACACTTATCTGAGGCTGGAACAACCCCCCTCCTTACCACCACCTTTTGTTTTACTGAATCCTATTCATACCCCACAGAATATAATGTCTCACTGAACTCATTTGTGAAATTGTGAAATGCTGCACTGGAAGTTAACAGCTCTTATTGTCCTAACAACTTGACAGCATGGGGTAGAGGAGCTGAAGGAAACTAGGAGACCTCTGGGCAGAGCCTCTTTATTGTACACATAGGGTTCTGAGACCCAGATGAAGCCAGTGCTCTCCCTCATTGTGGCCAATGAGGGGAGGGAGCAGGTCTCTAACTTCCTCCCCTCAGGGCCAAGAAAGGCCTTTACTCAAGGCAGACTGGTGGGGAGGGCAGTTTGGAAACCTCTCAGCAGGTGGAATTCACACACCTTCCTGAAGAGGCCACACAGGCTTTGGAAGATGGAAACTGCTGGAAGAAGCACCATCTTATTGAAAAAAAAATCAAAAGATCCAAGGAACACAAAGCAGGGTGGTTCCACAGATCACATCAAATTTAACTCCTCCAACACAAAGGCCCAGAGACGGAAAGGCCCTTGTCCAAGGCCACACAGCAAGTTCAAAGCACAGCTGGAACTAGAATTCAAGCTTCCTGCCTCCTGCTCCAAGGAGCTATCTGGACTTTCTAGCAATTGCTGACATGTGTATCTGTCTCCTCAGCCTGGCCAGGGGCCCCTCGAGAGCAAACCCAGTGTCCAATTCATGCCTGACTTCCTGGTTCCTCTGACATTCAGGGCTAAAGAAATACTAAGTGAATAAATAAAACACTTGATTTTTACCCAAAACTCTATTTCTCAGCTTGATCATTTACATGGCTAAGATTAATGTTTGGCTGCTTCTGAAAATGACTGTACCCTCAAAGGATAAACATTTGCTACCAAAGAATAATTCTATTATGTTTAATATATGTGTGTGTATATACTCACATCTCATACACACACACACCACTCTAAGCATTTTACTCATATTAATTACATTTAAATCTCACAGTGACCGTAAAAGGTATGTATTATTATTATTATCATCCCCATTTTATAGATGAGAGAAAATGTGGCACAAAAAAGTTAAGTACCTTGTGCAAAGTCACACAGCTAATAAGTAACAGCGTGAGGATTTGAACTCAGGCACTCTAACACCAAAAGCTACATTCCTAACCATTATACGGCACTGCCTCTCGAAGGTCCTGTCTTTATCAAACATGCAATATGTGCCAGGTACTATATTAAAGCATCACTTATATTACCTGTAATCCTCAGAGCAAAGCCCAGAGATAAATACTGTTTTCTATTTTACAGATGAAATTCTGTAGGTATAAAAGGACTTACTTGTCTAAAGTCACACAGCAAGGAAGTGACAGAACTGGGATTTAAAGCCATCAATTCTAGAGCTATGCCCATAGTCATCTCTCACGGGCTATGTCTAAATTGCCATACACAATTCAGTCAAAACTTAAGTAAAATTCAATGCATTATCATCTGCTATAATATCACATGAAATATTTTTCTTCCAATAGAAACATCTTCCTTTTATTGGTTAGTTTTTTTTCCAAGGCTTAGTTATTCATTAAATCGTTTGGTCATGCAAATACTTATTGGATTACACACAAGCGCACACACGCACAAACACACACACCAGCCAGCACCTGGTACGAGGAATATAGCAATAAACATGACAGATACTGTCCCTACTAACCCTGCCTTCTTCAAAACCTCACATTCTGGTAAGACGGATCATAATTAAACAATTCATTTCACAATTAATTAACCAATTAAAATGGTGGTAATTGCTACAAAGGAGAGGTAGAGAGAGCTACAGTGTGACTAGCTTGCTCAGAAAAGTACCAGTTAATCTACTGAATGTTTTGAAAGCTATCATTAAAATTAACTTTTCCATGGCTCCATAGAGTAGTTATTTTTAAAAGAGCAGGAAGAAAGAAGTTCTTATTTATCTGAGGGAAATAAAAAGGAATCCTTGATTAACACATATTCCTGGAAAACAAGACTACTTAAGAGTGAGTTAGAGATAGTCAAGACATACTCAACGAGAATGTCTCCTAAGTGCCTACTATATAATAGAACTCTCTAGGGGGCTGGGCTTTCCCAACAATACTATTAAATGGGAGTTCTTATCCCAATCTAAAGAGGAGAAACCGAAGACACAGAGAGGTTAGCCAGTTCTTTGAAGGTCCATCACACAGCTACCAAGTAGGACCAGGATTCAAATCCATGTTTATGTGACAGCAACGTTCAGAATCTTTCCCTGAACCATACTGTATTTTCTAATCTTAAAAGCTGATCAGCCAAGAGTTGAAACTTTTGACTCTGACATCATAGGTATGCAGAGTCTTCTTGTCAATTCCATCTTTCCTCCATGAGGCCCTGGAGAAGAAACACTGCATTTTCCGGGAACAAGGAGGATGAAAATGAGAAGATCACATATGATGCAAACCACACTTCTTGGGGGAACTGTTAATTACTGGAATGATTGCATTCCTTTCCCCTGAGATATAGGTTTCTTGAAGAAAAAGCTTTAATATTTTGTTTATGCAAATGGAGAAACCATTCTCTATCTCTCAAATAAGATGACCAAGTGGAGTCTTTTCTCTGCCTTTCATGACTAAACAAACACTGTCCTTCTCTAAGGCAACTCTACCTCTTGGTGCAGCCAAAACTTGCCCAGAGTTCCTCGCCCCAGTTTCAGGAGCAAAACCATTTCTTACTAATCCAGTTTTCTCAGAGTCTAAAAGGGACAATGAGGCTTCACTTTTCATTTGAAGGAAAAGAGCTCTTCTTCTCTGGATTCATCTTCTGGCCTAGGAGTGAGCTTCATTTGATCACCCAGTGGGTCTCACTTCACAAATGCCCTTTTCCATCAATGACAAACACTTTGGAGTATTTTCCAATATTGAGAAAAAAATCTAACTTTGGAATAGGAAAGTGTAGATCGTGCCTTGGCCAACGTGCATTCTTGGAAGCCTGCTCTTGGAAGCCTTCTGCTCCCACCATCCCTAGCCAGTCTCACCATGGGGTCTGGGAACCTGGATGTCCACTGAGATGCTGTTCCCGAAGCAGACATTCTGCCTTTTTGAGAGTGAACAGGAAAGAGGGCACCTGGACAGGCATGTTCAAACAGCCCTCCTTTCTAAGGAGCTTGCCTTGCAGGTTTCCTAAGAGCTGATGTGCCTGTGGATTCTATAATGAAGAGGGATTTGTTTGTTGAAGGATCTTTTCAGCTTTATTGCTTAACTCAAAGGTGAGAAGGAGGTGGGGGCAAGATGAGAATTACTCTCCTTTGCTTTCCCCAATTTCCCCAGTCAAATTTAAGCTTTGACTACAGCTGCCCTGAAACAGCAGCCAAGACAGTTTTAAGAATGGGAAGACAGAAGTTCTAGTCCTGGGCTGCCCTCTAACCTGCTAGGTGACCGAGGCAAATCTTCCCTTTTTCTGGGTTACAGTCCCCTCATCTGTTCAACAAGAAGATGGGAACTATTATCTGTGTCTCAGCTTCCTCATCTGTGCAATGGTCATTGCAGTAAGTATCTGACTTCATTCTCCTGGCTGCTAGAAAGATCAACATGGAATAATGTAAACTAGAACTGAGAAATAAATGAAGGCTTAATTTTGACAGTGGATGTGTTAGAATGATAAAGTAGCTGCAAGTTCTCTTTGGCTTTGAGATTTCTTTGGTGGTGGCCATTAACTTCTTTGTACAACAAATACACTTTACTTTATAACTTTTATTTTGGAAGACTTTTTGGCTTACAGAAGGGTTGCAGAAGACAGAATAGAGAGCTCCCATTCATCCTTCACCCAACTTTCCTTGATAATAACATCTTACGTAACTACTGTAAAAGTATCAAAACTAAGAAATTATCATTGTCACAAAACTGTTAATCACAGACTTCACTGAGATTTCACTAATTTTTCTACTCATGTCCCTTTTTTTGGTTCCAAAATCCCATACAGAGCAATACATTACATTTAGTCATAATGTCTCCTTATTCTCCTCAATCTGTGACAGCTCCTTGGTCTTTCCTTTTTCTTCCCCATGACCTTGACACTTTTGAAGAGGATTGCTCATGTATTTTGTAGAATGTCATCAACTCAAGTGTGTCTGATGTTCTCCTCAGGACACGACAGAGTGAATAAAGTTTTCAGAAGAATATTACAGAGATGACATTCTCTCCTCATTGCATCATATCAGAGGTATGATATAAACAATGTTATTACTGGTGATGTCAAATTCGAGCACTTGATTGACATAGTGTCCTGGGACCACACCAAAAATTACAGTTTTTCCCTTTTTATATACTTCTCAGAGAAAAGAAAGACTGAGTTCAGCCTAGACTACATACCAAGTTCAAGGGGTGAGAAATTAAGTTCCACCTCCTGGGAGAGGAAAATGTTAAAATCACCACATTTGGCGGGGAGGTCCTTTGAGGCAATGCAAACATTCCGTTTCTCCTTAAAGTTTTGCCCATCAATTTTACCATACTCAGTGGATCTTGCAATTATTACTGTGGTGTTCTGATGGTGATTTTCTATTTCCCTCATTCTTTCTGTATTTATTACTTGGAATTTTTCTATAAGAAAGATTTGGTACTTCTTATTTATTTATTTATTTATCTATCTATTTATATAAGTATAGACTCATGGATTTTTAAAATATTCCGGATTATAACCCAATATTACACATATTTACTTTAGCCACTGGAAGCTCTTTCAGGTTAACTCTTTATTGTTCTTTTTTTCATGCTCCATCGTTTTTTTTTTTTTCCCTTAATGCTTCCTTACTTTCCGGCACTACTTTAGGCTTTAGGACCATCTCGTATTTTCCCTGACTCAGTCTCGGAACTGGCCATTTCTCCAAGGAGCCCTGGCTCCTTTCATTGGAAAATGGCATTTAGGAACGAAGGCCTGGACTCTTGAGTGTGCTCACTGCTACTGAAGTGTCACTGCTCCTAGGCCCTCTCAGCAGACAGAAATGTAGAAGGATGCTAATCCATGTACACACATATATCTACATTTGTATCTGTATCTATCTGTGTACATATTAAAATAGACATGAACTCATGCTGACACTTCTAACTCTACTCTATCCCCACAAAGTTCATTCTAGTCTTCCCCCCATGCTCATGTGTGACTTCTTTCTCTAAGGTGAGAAACCTGGCTCCCATTATCCACAATGTATTTACTTCTTTGTTTAACCCTCATATCGATGTAGTTTCAGAAGGCTAACGTCTATCCCTGTGACAAACATATTTAACAACTAGAGTGTGGTGTTTATAAACAGTTATTTTTGTCTTTAACCAAATATAGTTTTTAATATTTAAAAGAAGGCCTGGATTCAAACCCCATCTCTGCCACTCACTCACTGTCTCAGTGTGAGGAACACACTTAACCTCTCTTTCATCTCAGTTTACTCATCTATAAAACCAGAATAATAGCCTCTGTCCTACTGCTTTTTAGCCTTGATAAAGAGGGAATAATTAGAGGATATAAAGTATATAAAGGGGCTCAAAAAAATCATTTATAATTCCTCAAATGTTTGATGTTATTGTAACATCACAGTCCCTGAGCTCCAGGGTTGGGCCCTGCAGATGGCAGCCCCTTTCCTCTGAGTCTTGTCCTGCTCTAAGGCACATACAAGGGTCACAAGGGTCCACTCCTTTCTGCATCCAATTCAGTGAGTCTGATCCAGGCCAAGCTGGGCGGGAGCCTGGCTCTGACTAAATAAACACAGACACTAAGAGCGTCTAGGCTCTTGGAGGCTCTCACTACCTGCTGGGCCATTTCAGCCCAAAACTCTCCCCTGGCCTTTGTCTTCAGCTTCCCTTTCTTCCACAAGCAGCAGAGCTTCTTAGGGGAAGGGGCAGGAGATTAGGGGTAACTCTCTGTGGGAAAAATCCCCAGCATCCTGAGATGAAAAGCTTTGCTCTCATTTTGTTTTGCAGGCTGGTAGGGCCCCTTCCCTTCTCTGGTCTTCAGTTTCCCCATCTGTAAAATGAGCGTGTTGGATTAGGTCAGAAGTTACAAACTGGTAGCTGGATCCAGCAGGCATGTGTTATATTTGGCCCACAGGGCACGTTCAGTAGCTCTTATACTTAGAGCAGTTTTAGATTTACTAAAAATTGAGTGGAAAGTACAGAGCTCCCATATGCCCCCTCTTCCTACCTCCACCTCCACTCCAGTAGTTTCCTTTATTGTTAACATCTTGCATCAATATGGTACATTTGGTGCAACTGATGAACCAACATAACACATTATTACTAATGAAAGCCCACCATTTATATCAGGGTTCACTCTTGTGTTGTACGGTTCTATTGAGTTGTGACAGATATAATGTCATGTATTCACCGTTACAGCAGCATAAGAATAGTTGCAGTGCCCTAAAAATCCCCCATGTTTCACCTATTCATACTTTCCCTTCCCTTCAACCCCTCAAACTCCTGGCAACCACTGATCTTTTCATCGCCTCTACAGTTTTGCCTTTCTAGAATGTCATGTACTCGACATCATATAGTATATAGTCTTTTCAGACTGGTTTCTTTCACTTAGCAATATGCATTTAAGGTTCCCTCATGTCTTTTCATAGCTTGAACAATCATGTCTTTTTATTGCTGAATAATATTCCATTGTATGGATGTACCACAGTTTCTTCATCCATTCACCAGCATGATTTTAAGCTGGAATTATTTGCCAATAGTTAAGAATGGAAGGCATTATACTGAAATCTGTATTTTCAGCTTCTCTTTCATAAAATGGGAAGATCTGTAACACTGGGCCTATCTTCCCAGAGGGCAAAAACTGACTAGAACTGAATAGCATCAGGCCTCTTCGGATAAGGCATAGATGACCTGCCCACTAGTCTCTTCCTGTCTTCCTTATATGACCTGCCAGTTCCCAGTAAGCATACAGATGGAATTTTGCATCTTATTAGCAGAGTGACTTCAGGCAAATGTGCCGATTGTTTTCCATTTGCACCATTTCCTATCCCTTAATCCTATTTCTACACTTTTTCTCCTGCTCCATGTCCTGAGACACTAACCCTGAAGACTGCACGTCCCAGGCTCTCTCACTGGCTGGCTTCCAGGTAGGTTTGGCTATAGGAGCCATTGGTGTGAGATCAGAGGGTGAGAGGAGAGAGGGACCACTATATACTTCTATTGCCCTCCCCACCACTGCTTGGACACTGACTCTCCAGCAGTAGCTGCAGCTCTCCAAGACCATGGCTCCTGCTGGGTAACCCTCCCCTACAGTCCCAACCCTGTCTGGGCACATCCTCCCTTTGCCCTTTCCCACTATAGCTAGCCTCTGGGTCTCTCAACCTCTCTTATTTATTCCCTTAACCCTGTTAGTCCTTTGTAAGTAGCCCTTTCATTAAAGTCTATTTGAACCATCCAGTTGGTTCGATTCCCTGTTGAGGTTGATTATACTCTCTGTGCCTCAACTCCCTCATCTGAAAATGGGAATTATGTTAATGCCCACTTCATAGGGATGATGTGACAATTAAATGAGAAAATGTACATATGATACCTAGCATAGCCCCTGGCATATTTAAGTTCTCAATGAGTGATCGTTAATATTGTTATCATCATCATTATCATTAGAATTTATGATCCTGGGGCTACATCATTTCGACTGGCCTTTACAGCATGGATAGAAATGAATGAGTGATTCACTATACAAAAGTTGCTGCCAATATATCTCCAGAGATCATCTTAGTCTTTTGACCCCAAAGTAGAGTTGAGGGTTGGATGGTGTAAATTGTAATTATCTCTTGCCATTTATAAGCCAGGGGACTGGGCCCTTAATAAGGAGCTTTGATAGCCAATTTTCCCTCACATGACAGTGGCCACGTGGAACTTTCATCCCATTTACAGATAACAGCTAACATTTATGCAGTTCCTTCCTCTATGCCAAATAATCCAAGTCTTCACATGTGGAATTATGCAACCACTGCACATCAGGGCCTCTACAGATGAGACAAATGAGATTCTGAGAGACAAAGTGACTTGTCCAAGGTCACACAGTCAACAAGTTTTTGAACGGGGACTACACTCAAGTTTCCAGGCTTTAAGTCTAGCACCCTTTCCACTACACACTCTGCCCCTGCATGTGCAAGGACTCTGTCGCAATGACACCCAGAGTTTTCCTCACCACAAGATTCTTCCCACTTGTAAACAGAAGCCTCACTTGACCTTACAAGTCCCCTGATTATGTTAACAAGGATCTTGAGAAATGTAAAGCAGTATGACTGAGGGTGGGGTCAAAGTCTACTCTTGACCACACCCTTTCCTTGTCGGGCTCCAGCAAATGGCCCCCACTCCCTCACTTCCTAAGGCTGACCTGGCTCACAGAGCCTGCACCCAGGTTGATCTCCTCAGACATCTTCTTGTGAGAGAGGAAAGAACCAGGCCCCAAGCAGGAAGGAAAAAATGAGGCTCAGACAGAAATTCAGATCCCTCCACTCAGATATCAGCATGACTACTATTTGTGGAATAAAGAAGGGTTGAAAGAATCAATCAATCTACCAAAGTATCAGAGCTGGGGGTCAGACTACAGGGTCTGGACCCACATCCTGCTTCCCTCGCTGAGCCTCAGTCTCCTCATCTGTAGACTGAACTACTGCCATCTCTCTTTTTGGAGTTGTCTTGAGGTTTGAAGTATCCCGCACTCAGTGAGCTCTCAGTGGTGGGCTCTCAGACTCTGTCTCTCTGCCTTGTTTCACATCCTCTCTACATCTTCTTTGATTTCTCTCAGCCCTCTGGAAATTTATTCTGGGCGATTATAGCAATAACATCTAAGAACGGTACAGGGGGTATTTTTAGAAAGCAAAGGCCCAGAAACATGCAGTTCTAAATCCCTGGACATATATCTGTATGTCTCAGCATTCAGTGCAGTGCTTTGAATGAGGTAAGTGCTTGAGAGTTTATTTAATTATTTAAAATGTAGATGGTTGAGGCTGGGATCATCATCACCTCCCTCATACTCTTAGGCATAAGTTGACATTTATGAAATTCTCCAGAGCCCCCAACAACCTATGAGGTGATCCAGAAAGTATGTGTTATCCCCATTTTACAGATGAGAAGTCTCAGTGAGGTTTAGGCAAATGTCCTTATTCAGAATCCAGTGGTCTTTATATTCTCATGAGCTGCCTGTTTATTTGTGATTGGAAAGGAAGGGGGTATCTTTGAGCTTGCTTCCCAGTAATGCTTATTTCGACCGCAAAAGCTAAGTTCCAGTGAAGGGAAGCACCTTGCCGATGGCATACCATAGAGGGAACCAAGTTGGGACAACATTCAGGTTCTCCAACTCTTTGCTTTGGGTTCTTCTCATTCTTCTATGTGCCTTAGATTCAAAAGGAAGTAGGCATTTTGGCGTACTCAGCACTAACAAAATGAGACAAATACTCCAGCTCCTCAGGCCCCCAATAAATCAAATTCCCCCAGAAAGTGACTCAGAGAAGAATCTCCCAATGTTCTACCTGCCCAAAGGACCCAAGGCTGGGATGTCTCCAAGGAGACTGGCTGCCCAGCTGCTGCCCAAGAGGCTCAGAGATGGCATTCAAGCCCAGAGCCCCTGGGTAGAGGCAAGCATGCAGACCCCAGGGCATCTGGCTGCACACAATACCCTCTCTAGCACTGCTCCTGACCAGCTATCATGGATGAATGGACACTCAAGCAGGTGCTGGGAAAGAGAGGTGGCCAGGGCTCCAGGGGACACTTGACTTGTCTCAGTGGAGCCAGGGACATGCTCCAGTGATGCCCATGGATACTCCCTACAAAGGAACACTGACTTTTGTCCTTGCCAAAAAAAGGCAGTGGGGGGGGGGTAGTTAGGGGGGTCCTGCTCTGAACTGAGCAGCCAGAGGGAGTCAGGTGAGCACAGAGTCGTGGATAAACTCATGAACTTACTTACTCAACAACATTCACCAACTACCGGCTCTCTGTTAGACTCTGCACTGGGAACTGGAGATTCTGTAGTGAATTGGACATGATGTCTGCTCTTCATAATCTAGTAAGATTTGTACCCAAGTAGCCACAATGTAAAGTAGAGAGTGGCAGGGTCCTAGAAGAGGGACTCCGGAGTCATGCTACCCGGTCCAGTCTCCGTCTAGCCCTACGATGCTGGGTGACCTTTAATAAGCTGCTTAACCTCTCTAATCTCAGTTTCCCTCTTCAAGAGCTATTCTAAAAATGAAATAAAACAATTGGCTTGGAAGTACTTTGCAGACAGGAGCCGAACAGGGAGAGATGATTATTAGTGTTCCATAGTTTCATCATTAACGTAGATGCCATTTATTCAGCACCTTCCAGTCCTGAGTAATTTCTCAGCATCACATGTAATTATTCCTACAACCCTAGTGATACTGTATAATTATCCACATTTTAAAGATGAGAAATGGAGACTCAGAGAGGGGTGGTGAGTTACCCATGGTCACACAGACTGTGAGGGACAGAGCTGAGACTGGAACCAAGGTCATTTGGATTCCAGAACCTGTGTTCTTTCTGAACTGTCTCCTATGGCTTCCTTCTTCCTCTTTAGTCCTTCATTCAGCAATGGCTTATTGAACCCTTTCTATGTGCCAGGCATTGTGCTCAGCTCTGGAGATGTGGAGGGAGCAAAACAGACCTGGAGCCTTCCCTCATAATCTCCCAGTCTAGTGGGGAGGGAAGCAATGAAGAATAGTTACAAGCATAACCTTTATCAAAGGGGAGGGTTGGAGCCCCATGGGAGTGAAAACCTTGTCTGGGAATCAAGCAAGGCCTTCAGGAGACAGTGATCTTTGAGATAAAGTCTGAAGGCTGACTGAGAGTTGGGTAGACAAGAAGTCAGGGGAAGTGGGAACAGCATGGAATCTGGAGCCACAGGTGGTCAAGGAACATAACAGAACACATAGTTCAAGGGAACAGAAAGAGACTGGGAGCACAGGCACCAGGATGAAGCAGTACAAGATGGGCTGAAGTGGGAGGCAGAAGCCTTGAAACACATGCCAGGGAGTTTGGACTTGATCCTGAAGGCCCTTGAGAGCTGAGTTAGCAGGGCCTCATACCCTTCATTTTATGTGTTATATTTTCCTCATCTGCTCTCTGACTGACTGGATCAGCAGCTGAGGAGTGAGTAGGGACAGGGCCAGGGGAGCTGAGAGTGACCAGACAAGCTGAGGTCAGCACAGATCTGCAGGAAGGGCAGGCAGAGGCTGGACCAGGGCAGCACCAGGGACAGCTCTCAGTGGCTCCTGGGACTCAAAAGGCCATCAGAGATCCTTCACTCTCTCATTCGCTCATTCATTCTACAAAAATTATTGAGAGCCCTGCTATGAGACACTGCTCTGGGCACTGGAGGATACATCAGAAAACTAAACAGACAAAACTCTCTGTCCTCCTTGAGATTATTTTCTAGTAGGAGGAGACAGAAAACAGACGCAACAAATAAGGCAATAATGCATTGTATTAGAAGGTGACATGTGTACGGAAAGAATAAAGCACAGAAGAGGGGGATCAGGAGTAGAAGTGAGAAGGGGAGCATTTATACCTTTTAATAGGCCAATTAGAGAAGGCTTTACCCCAAAAGTGACATCTGGGCAAATACATGAAGGAGGTGAAGGGAGAGTCAGGAGCATCCATAGGGGAGAGTGTCTCAGGCAGAAGGAACAACAGGTGCTAAGTCCCTGAGGCAGGAGAATGCCAGGCATGCTGTCGGTTCTGTGAGGAGTCTGGGGTGGGAGAGTAGGAGTGGATGATTCAAAGATGGGAGGGAGGGAGTCAGAGCATAGAGAGCCATTGTAAGGACTTGCCTTTTACTCTGGGTGATTGAGGAGCCACTGGGGAATTTTGAGCAGTGAGGTGACATTATTTGACTTATATTTTCACATGATCCATCTGGCTGCTGGGTGGATATTAGACTGTGAGGATAATTATCTCTACTTTTCAGACAAGAAAATGAAGTTCAGAGAGATGAAGCTACTTGTCTGCAGTCACATGATTAATAGTGGTAGGTTTGAGATTTGAACATAGGTCTCTCTGATGACTTCAGTCCCTGCTTTGCAGGGCTTTGTAGTACAGGTGGCATTTCCCCTGGGATTTAAAAGCTAGGTAGACTTTGGACATGTAGGGGGAAGACTGGGATGCTGAAGGGAATAAAATGTGTTTCAGGCAAAAGGAATAAAATATTGAAGAGGGGAGGGTAATTATGGGTCTCTGGATTTAAAAATAGAGACAGCTTTGCTTTAAAAAAAAAAAAATAGACCAGTGGGGAGGTATAGCTCAAGTGAGAGTGCATGCTTAGCATGCATGAGATCCTGCGTTCAATCCCCAGCACCTCCTCTAAAGATAAACAAACAAATAAACCTAATTACCTGCCTCTGCCAAAAAACCTTTTTTAAATTTTTTTTAATTTAAAAATAGAGTACATGCTGGGAAGTAGCTGGAGCTAAGTCTGAGGAGGCTAGTTCATGAAAAAGAGCCTTGAATGCCAGGTTAAGGCAAGATGGTCAAGGAGCAGCCCAGAAAGCTTCTTGCACCCAGAAAGCTTCCAAATTGGTGTCCTCAGTGGAGAGGGTTGGAGAAGAACTCAACAACACAAAACGGTTTCTTATATCATATTCAACCAAGAAATTTTAGCAGCCTTTGGAGGGAAAAAACCAGCCAGGCTTTGCTTGATGGTGTCTACAAGGGAGTTTTGGAAACAGACAGGCTGATGGATCAAAATATAATGCTCACCACTTAACTAGCTTTATTTCTCAACAGCTACACTAAGTCCCTAAGCCTCTCAGCACAAGGGAGGAAGTAACAGGCATCAGTGCTCCTTGTAGAGGACAGATACCCCAGCTTGTGGGTACTCTGGGCCCCATCTCAGACCTCTGGGGGAAGTGGGGGCCCCATTTCCTGGGGATGGCTTTGGAAGGACCCAAGAGGGCCGAGGAGCTGCTGGATGGGGAGGTATGTCTTCCTAGATCTTGTGCCTACCCTCAAGCCCCACCCTAACCTTGACACTGGGGCCCAAAACAGAAATATTTGGAGACCTATTAGGGGCTAAGGAATGGATCTCACAAGGTCTCAACTGCCCACCACTCTCAGCTTCTTGGTGGGCCCCCATTTGCTTTGCTCTGGTCATCTGCCATATGATGTAACTATCACTGCAGGGCTTCCCCATGTTGAAACTGTTTTTTAATAAAGCCTCCAATCCACCCCCAACTCATCCTCAACACCACAACCCACCCATAAGGTTATATGCCTACCAGCCTCTATTGAAGTTCAGGAAGAATAATGTAATTGTAACTGTAAAACTAGACTGCAAACAGAACTCTTCCAAGAGTTCAAAATAAAGAATACCAACCCTCCACAGGGGGTCGCCGCATGTTTCTTATCCTGAAGACCATTTTCCTTCCCTTTCTCTGAGAGAGGAACCCCTGTGTCAATTCTTCACCAGAGGAATGTCTACCAGTTAGGGAAAGCTCAACCCCAATCACAGGGATGGCACTAATCCAAAGTCAAGGAGATCCACAGTACACAGTAAACTTCCAGCAGTATCTCTCCCAAAGTCTGAGTTTAGAATAACCACACAGGGCCCCGGCAGAACATGCGGCAGGCCTGGGCCCTCAAAGGATGATCCTCATTCGTGTGTCTCCACCAGTATGAGATAAAAATGCCTACTCATTCTTCCCTGTCTTCCCAATGGTAATGTTTGGAACACACACACACACACACACACACACACACACACACACACACACACACACACACACACCATTTTCCAAAGCTAAACAATGGTTCTCAAAGCCAATATGGGCTCTAGACTACTAGAAGAAAACATTTTTATAAATCCACATAATCTGCCCACACGGAGATCCATCTTATATTATTATGTAAAGTGGTATCATGTCCCCTCTTTTGCTCAAGCCAGTTGTAACTGAGTATCTATCATCTGAAACAGAATCCTGACCAAAGTACCTCACCTCTCCATATTGGCTAAGAAGCTTTCAGCTGCAAATAACAGGAACGTAATATCTCAAATAGGAAGTCTAGAGGTGCTAAGGCCTTCAGGGTGGGTCGATTCAGGGGTTCGATGGTGTCTTCAGATTTTTTTCAAGCTGCCCACTCTGCTTAGAAACGAGGTGACCACAGTGATATCAGATATCACATCCACATGACATCAAGCCGAGAAAGTAGGGGGACCAGCTCTTACTACATCTCTTTCTCAGGGGTAAGGCAAGGAAACTTTCTCCTAAGGGTTTCCCATGAAGCTGTCTCCAGCAGGTATCTCCGGTGCTTCATTGGCTAAAACTGGATCTCATGCCTTTCCTCAACCAATGATTTGGGGCAGGGACAATGGCAAGGGAAACGGAATTTTCCTGAGACCAGTCGGGCTCATCTCTGAAGTTAGGGGTGGGTCAGAGTTCCCCAGGGGAGACGGCTGCAGCTGTGTATGTATGATGGGGCTACTTCAACCAGATTAGGGTTCTGTTAGGAGGGAGCAAAAAAGGAGAGAGGCAAGCAGCCAATGATGTGCACGGCACTACATTCAATAGCTGCCCTCCCCTGAAGCTTTCCTCAAACTTGGGCCACAGCAAATCCTCAGGAAGGATGTTTCCTCCCACTAATCTCTGCAAGAGGTTGGACTGGAATGAGGTGGGGTTGGAGGCAGGAGTGCCGATTAGGAAGTCAGTCAGGCTGTCAGCCCAGGACCTGTGAAATGAGGAGACAGCCAAGCCCAGTAACGCTGAAGTGTGAGTCATGAGTAAGTTTTTCATGGGAAGACTGAGGACGAGAAGAGGGTGCTCTCAGAGGAGGACTCGCAGGGATTCTGCCAAAGGAGGACAGCAGGGCCCTAAGCTCCTCCGTGAAGGCCAGGCAGGGAGAGAAGACTCTGTGAGTAAGGGGCAGGGGGAGGAGACCCCCCAAAGCCATCCTCTTTACTTGTCCTGAATGTCGCCAGGCAGGTTGGACAGACAGGTCCTTCACCTGGCCTGCCCCTGATGGCCCCTACCCATCAGCTCAACAGGCATTCCTGGCAATCAGGGACTTGATTCCTGCCGCTGGCCCTCTTCCAGCCTCACACCAACCTTCACTCTCCAAACATTCTGTGCTCCTTCTTGCCTTCCAGCCTTTGCCTATGCTGCTCCCTCATCAGGAAGGCTTTTCCCTGCCCAGAATGCCCCACTTCATCCTTCACGCAGTCTCTGGAGCCCCACCTGGGTGAGCAGCTCTCTCCTTTTCCTCCCACACAGCTGTAGAGCTGTGTGCCTCCACACCCTGGGTTGTCCTTTCTATCCACATGCCAATCTGTCCATCTCCCAGAATGAACTGTGAGCTCTTTGGGGGCAGGGACCTTGTCCTGTTCATCTTGGTGACTTCTGCAGTTTCTATGTAGTGTGGGACCACAGCACCTGCCTACGACACAAGAATAGGGAAGGTGGAAAGGAGGGAGATTCCTATGCCTTCTTTAGAACTGAGTTGTCCAACATGGTAGCCAAATAAAATTAAAAATTTAGTTCCTCGGTTACACTAGCTGCTTCTCAAAGGTTCAACAGCCACTTGTAGCTAGTGGCTGTTGATTGGACAGTATAAATACAGAACATCTCCATCACTGCAAAAAGTTCTGGGTAACACCCCTGTTCTAAAGACTCAAACTATCGCTGCAGCTCTAAGAAGAGCAGACTGTCTGCTACAAACTCCTTTCCCCTCCAATCCAGGACCCAGCACAAAGCCAGGTACCTCCTCTTTTCTCTTCCCTCTCCTTCCTCTCCACCCATCATCCTCTACCACCATCTTCCTATCCCCCTACAGGATCAGATGAATAATTCACAGTGGCTTCAGAGTTCAGTGAGCTTTTTTATAGTCTGTGTATCTCTGACCCTTCACTACAGCTCTAGAAGGTAAGCAGGACAGAGATTTCAATTTTCATTTTAAAGGTCAGGAAACCAAAGCTCAGAAGGATGAAGACTCTTGCCCAAGGTCACTCAGCTGGCAAATGCTAGAGTCGATCAGACCTCAGATTAGACTCTGGCCCTTTCTTTCCTGCCAGTGTTATGTGACTTCTCACTAAGGGGTCATCTAATCCAACCTGCTGTGTGATGCACTAACCCCTTCAACAACATTCCTCTCAAGTGTTTATCCAGCTTCTCCTTAAGTGCTCCGCATGATGTGAACCTCACCACCATTCCTTGAAGCAGGACAGTGTATCTTTAGACAGCTCTGCTGGAAAACTCTTGCTTATGCTGAGTCAAAATCCACCTTCTTGTAACTATCCTGTCCTGAGATCTTAGAAATCATTCAGCCATGAAAATGCCTCCTGCAACCCCCATGTCAGTTAGCTTGCAGCCTCTACTCATATACCTCTGGTCTGGGGGAGCTCAACACCACTCAAGGAAGCCCTTCCTTTCTTTGGCCTTTTAAAAACCAGCCTTCCTCCTGCAGCTGCTCCCCACTGGCTTTCCCTCTGGGGTGCCCACAGACTATCTGCTCTCTCTCTACCCAGGGCAGCCCCTCAGAGACAATGACCATGCACTCCAGTTTGCTTTTGTTCTGACTATAGCCTAAACAAGTCATCAGAGACAGGATGCTCTGTCCTATTAGCACATGACTTCTGACTTCCCTTTCCTATTAGCACACAAACCCCCTTATTCCATGGACCCTACAGGAGGCCAAGGTCTTGTCGTAATAATAACTACTGCCATTTATTATGTGTTCACCACATGCCATGCAGCTGGAGAAGTGCTCTGCTTATATTTCATCTTCAAAACCCTGCAAGGTGGTCATTATTATTCCCATTTCACAGATGAAGTGACTGTATACATGTCTGTCACCCCAAGTGAGAGGACAACTGCAGGAACCTGGAGGATGGATGTGACGTGGGAAGACCCAGCTTTGGGCCTGGGTCAGTCGCAGGCCCCCAGGCCCCAGAGAGGGTAGAGGAGTTTAGAGGTATATATTATGTGCACAGGCCATAGGGGCAAAAGACTTGGGTTCAAATCACAGCCATTTAGCAGCCGTGTGAACTTGAGCAAGTCACTTCGTCTCTCTGAACCTCCATTTGTTAATGTATAACAGGGAGCGAGCAGAGCCCAAGGACTGCGATGAAGAAACAATGAACACTCAGCACCATCCGTGGCACTTGGCAAATTCTCAGCAATGGGAGCTAATACCATCAATACTATTAGGGAAAGACCAGACCCAGGGCCAAGGCAGGTGTACCTCATAGCCTTACCCTCCCACGCTGAGCCTAGTCAGACCCAGTGGCTTTCTGCATCCCATCGTGGCTCCCAGAAATGCCTGGTATCTGAGATGAGTTCAGGTGTGCTAACGCAGATGGAACTGAGACAAGGGGAGCCTCGGCTACTCCCGTGGTAAGCCAAGAGTTACCCAAACTTCCCTACAGAAAAGAGAGAGGGGAATGCACAGGAAGTAAAGAGTGGGGGAAGTGAAAAACTAAAAATGGGGCCATCTCACTTCTAAAGCAAACACAACTTTGGGCAAGTTATCTTCCTCTCTGAGCCTTTATGTACAACTCTGTCGAATGGGGTAATAACGCCACCCTTGCTGCGTTGGGGTGAGGATGAAGGCGATACTATACATGGAAGCCCCAGGCCAGGGTGTAGCCCACAGGAGCACTTGGGGAGGGTCTGCCCTGACCCACTGCTGAGTGGCTTTCACAGTGAGCTTTGGTCATCATGGCAGTCAACAAAAACAACATAATTATAACATAATACCTACTATTTCCTCAACACCTGCTCGGGACCAATCCTCACAGCAACCTTGGAGGAAGGTGTCATGGGTGCAGGTGAAGAAACTGACAGTTCAGCAAAACAAGGGTGACATGCCCAATGTCACTCAGTAACCCAAGATACCAGGACTGGCACCCAGGCCTGGCTAAAGCCAAATTTCATTCCCTGATACCAAGCCGTGGAGCCTGTGAACCAGGCCCAGGCTGTGGGAGCCTTTTGGTGCCTTCTCCACCCCGGCACTGT
This sequence comes from Camelus bactrianus, assembly GCF_048773025.1. Lineage (NCBI taxonomy): Eukaryota > Metazoa > Chordata > Mammalia > Artiodactyla > Camelidae > Camelus > Camelus bactrianus. The sequence goes on from NC_133542.1 coordinate 48,248,111, forward strand.
GGCCACTACCACAGATCTGGACCACAACCACTCTGCATGGTTGCGGAGCACTGGACAAACATACACAGCCCTGAGTTCTGGTCCCCTCCCTGCTGCAAAATGCCTGCCCAGTCCTAGGCTACTCCTCCCCTTGGTCAGTATCTCCACCTGCATAGCAGAGGTGCTGGAATCAGGACTCTGGGGTTTTCCAACTACCTCTCTGAGATTGTACAGACAGCAGCAGGAACTCAGAGGAGGAAAATTGCCCTAAATGGAAACAGTGCACTGTCTTTCTCCATCCTTTAATAACCACTAATTAGTTAATCCCTGTAGCAGCAGAGTGAGTTATCGGGTATTATTATCCCCAGTTTACAAGCAGGAGGTTGAATGAAGGAGGGATTGGCCCCAGGCTCAGGGCCCGGATGGGATCAGTGAAAATCTGGAGATGCTACAAATTGCTTCAGAACTGGGGGAGGGGTCAGGAGAGGGGTGAGGGAGGCCTCGAAGGGGAGAAACCAGATAGGAATGTATTCATGAACCTCAGAGAGTTGAAGTCTCTTCGAGGGCACGTGAGTCAGCTCTCTCTGTGCACAGATGGGCAGATGAGAGGAAGAAAGACTGGCCCAAGGTCACACAGCCAGAATTACAGACCAGGAGCACCCAATGCCACCTGTTCTCAGCTGAGTCTGCTATGATGGGGGCTGAGAGGGGATGGCTCTTAAGAGCTGGGTTCCTTCGTGGCCCTCCCTGAATTCCTAGAGAAAGCAGCCAGCAGTAAGCCCCCGGGGATTATGTCTGTTCTAATGGCCTATGACAAAGGCAGTAGGATAAGCTCCTTGTTCCGCAGACTGAACAAGGTGTAAGAAGCCAAGTCAAACAAAAGCTGAGGTTTTGTGTTGGCCTGGCTGGTGGGCTAGAAGAAGCCTGGCCTCTTGGGAGGCCAGGCCTTGTGCCACCACCCAGAGTCTCCACTCACCAGGCCCTTTTCCTCCTTTGCCACTAAGGGCTGGAGAGAAATATGTCCACAACACATCACCATCCCCGCTTGTAGCATAGAATGCACTTTCATCACATTGCCCCAGATGAAGAAACTGAAGGTTAGAGAGGGGAAGGAAGATATTGTTCCAAGTCACATGGCAAGTCAGGCAGGAGGCTGGGACCCAAGACCTCCCGACTTTCTGCTCCACCACAGCCTCCTAAATTCTTCCTTAAATTAGCATTGAGTGACATAAGAACACTGGAATAGAGGAAAATGCAATACTCTCGTTTCTAACCAAAGTATCACCTTCCCTGATCTCTCATTGGAATCCACAGCACATGCTTTGGTGACAGGCCTGGATTCGGTTCTGCTTCTGCCTCTTTCTAGCCCTATGGCTTTGGCAAATTACTTCACCACTCTGGGCCTCAGTTTGCTCTCGAAAACAGGAGAAATAATGGTACCCCCGTCACAGAGTTGTTGGGATGATTAAATGAGTTAATATATACAAAGCATTTTGCTCTGTGCTTAGCCTACAATAAGCACCTAATCACTGCTATTGCTATTAGCAACTCTGGTACTAACCTGCTGGATGGCCTGAGGCAGGGCCCTCAACCCTTCTAAGCCTCCACAGCCCTCTCTCTCAAATGAGATGTCACAAAGATTTCTTCTAACTCCAGGGATCTGTGGTCTATACCACCAGCCTTTCCCAATCTAAATGAAACTGTAGACTCCAGAGTCAAAGAAGTGGGCTGGGAGGCTCCATCACCTGCTAGGCCAGGCTGCTTGCCCCACCCCCGGCTCCACACACCTGCTCCAGGATATCCTGGGTGTGAGTCCCCAAAGCAGACAATCTGTCCATTCCCAGAACTGGTGCTGAGTCAGTCTTGTGCTGTTCCAAAGGTTTGCGTGTGATTGCAAATAATGAGACCTTGGGCCTTGAAGAACTGGGGAGAACTTGGAGATTAGGGCTGGGGAAGAGGCTCAGGAAGATCCAGGGGCTGCACAGGACAGCATCACATCCCTCTTCCCTGGCAGTGATGCCCTGAGGGTACAGGGAGTCAAATCCTCCCTGCCTTGTTTCTGGTAAAAACAGCTAGAGACACCAGCACCATCCTAAATCCAGGGACTTGCGAATCCCCCTTAGCCATGTGCAAAAGGGGCCCTCTCCATCGTCCTAATGGGCCAGGGATTGTTCTGGTTATTTCTAATGCAGCTTCCTTTCCATACTGTAGAACTCACTTCTGAAAAATGAGAATGATTTGACTTGAGGCCTGAGGCCATTTCTCACTCCTTCCCTCCTAGTTCCCAACAGGAGCAAGAAGAGATCTGCCTCGTGGGGATTAAGGCGATCCTGTTCTCTACCAGCTAGGGAGGTGGCAACAGGATGCGTGAGGAGATTACCTACCTGCCCCTGCTTACCTGTCTGTATGTCAAGTTTAAGCCCCTGGAGGGTTTATTTAACACTGTTTAGGAATCTTAAACAGTAGAGACCCTATTTGTGGGATTACAGGGTGTGGAGACATTCTCGACTTTCACACTGAGGCTTCCGACGGCTGCCAACCCCGCTCAGTCCTGACAGTTGCTGAGCCCTGCTTTGCACAGAAGCGATTTATTCTAGTCTATTAAAAACGAGTCACATCCCAGGAGTCCCTAGTCTTTGGAGCACATTCTGCCATTGACCAGTTTGGACTCAAAGTAATGTTTCCAGACACAAGTGCAGCTGCAAAAGTGTTGAGCTGTGCTAAAGAGTGCTCCTCTTTGGTGTTTGCTGTGTGACCTTAGGCAGGTCATTTTCCCTCTCTGAGCTTCCATTTCTTAACCTGTTACTAAAACATAATCTCCAGCTGCATCTGTTGTTCATGATTAGGTGCGAGAGCTTGCAGAAATGTATATTGTGGTATAAATTCAAGGGCTTATCATTGTCAAACCTTATAGTTATTTGACTATATGACTTAATGTGTATGTATAACTTTTTGAAATTTATTTATTCTAAAAAAACTTGGAGGAGTAATTAAGTTTACTTATTTGTTTAGTTTTAGAGGAGGTACTGGGGATTGAACCCAGGACCTTATGTATGCTAAGCATGCACTCTACCACTTGAGCTATACCTTCCCCCTGTATAATTTTGATAAAAATAAAAAATATTTTAAAATGATGTGTTGATAGCTGTTTTACAGTTAGTTGAAGTAGTTGGGAATCATTAGCGAAAAGTACATAGAAAGCTAATTGAAGCAATTATTAACTCCAGGAAAAACAAAAAGAAGTACAAAGAAGAGAAACATAGTATTTTATGTGACTTAGCATTAAACAATATTTATGAAGTTACACTTGTGAAAACACTGAATACTGACTGAACCGAACATTGTGGTAGCACAGTGAGAGGATAAAAAGAGGAAAAATTACAGGTTAGTTAAGAGGGCTACACTCTCTCCCACGAAAATAGGAAATCAATAGATAATGTCTAAAATTGACAAGTCAAGAAATAATAGTATAAGCTTATCAGCTGGAAATGCAGAATATAAATAGAAGAAACAGTCAATAAAGTGTAAAATGGTTGGAGGGAGCAGCACTGAGGAATGATAAAGGATGAGGAAGAGAGTTATTTTTCATTAAAATTATTATTTTACTTTTCAAGGTATGTGCATCATGTTCTTAGATTAAAATGAAAATTAATTTTAAAAATAACAATAGAAGCAAATGGCAGCTATGAGGAGGCTAATTTTGGTTCCATATAAGACCAAACTTTCTAATAACCAGATCTATCCAAAAATTGAACTGGCTAACTCCCCAGATAGTGAGTCTCTTGTCATCAGCAGTGTTTAAACAGAAACTATATCCATCTGTCAGAAATAAGGTAGAGAGTTTCAGCCTTTGTTAGCTTTTACTAAATAAGCTTAGGGATCCCTTTCAACTCTAAGATCCCTTCTAATTCTATGCATCTGTGGAAGCTGGGATATTATTGCCACTCACCTCATAAATAATTCATTTACCTGTGCATTTAATAAGCATTTGCCTAGTATCGATTTTGTTTCTGATGCTGTACCAGGGCTTGGGTTGGGGATAGGGGAACCAAGATGGGTATGGCATAGTGTCTGCCTACAAGAATCACTGAAAGTCAGTCTTGGAAAGCTCCTCAGCATTTGTCTGACCAATCCCTCATTATACAGAGAAGGAAACTAAGGTCCAGAGAGAACAAGACACTTGCACAATGTCACACAGCATTAGTGGCAAAGTCAGGCTCACACCTAGACCTCTTAATTCCTGTACTAGTAATCTCTTCCTCACAACCCTGCCTCTGAAGAGCACTTCCTCAAAAACAGTTCTAACAAAAATGAAGTTGATTCTTCATGGTATTTTACTGATCTCGTGTAGACATATCATCATTGTGAAATGAATCTTATTATTATTTTAATTGTAGCAAGGTTCGGCTTCCTGGATATCTGCTTCAGAAGGGCATGCGGGGAGATTTCTGGAGACACCCAGTAAAAGTTCACTGAACCCAAACCTTCAAGTCATTCACCAGAAAGATCTAAAACAACAGAAATCAAACTAATTGGCATTGCTTTGTCTCACCATCTCATGAGATTCGTGAGAATTCTTAGGTAGAGAGTTACTGCCTGTGTCATGGGTAAAATCCCAAATCATTTTGTGGAATTTATTATTCCAACAGCGGTGAGAGCCAACATCTGCATGTGCCAGCATCTCCTTGTAGTATCACTTCCTGGATCCTTTCTGCTTCATTAGTAGTCCTGTCTTTGCTACCCTGACTAAAGTTCCACATCTCACTGAATTTTCCCTAGCCACTTTGTTTGGTTGGTTGTTTCTGTTTTGTTTTGTTTTTAATAATAGTCACCATGAGTGTTAGACTAGACCAGTGGTTCCCAACCAGGGGCAGTTTTGCCCCAGCCCCCAGGGGAAAACCTGGTAATGTCTGGAGACATTTTTGGTTGTCACAACTGAGATGGAGTGACACTGGCATTTAGTTGGGTAGAGCCCAGGGCTGCTGCTAAACATCCTACAGTGTGCAGAGCAGCCCTTCCCAACACAGAATTATCTGGTCCAAAATGTCAATACTGCTGCTGTTGAGAAATTCTAGGTTAGACTCTTTGGCAACAAGGGACAGAAACCCAAGTCCAACTTGCTTTAGTAAAAGAAGAAAAAGAAAAAAACAAAAGCAAGGTGGTTATTGAAAGAATATTATCATTGGTTTAAAAAAAAAAGAAGAAAGCTAAAAAAAAAAAGAAAACTTTAGGATGGATATACCTTGGTGATTAACATAATAACGTAATTCAGTTCCCATCTGTACTACCTCCCCTTTCTCTCTGCCTTCCTTCTGTTCTCATTCTTTCCATGTGACACAGGCCTAACCACCCTGGTTTTGAGCTCATATTCTCACAGCTGCACAACCAGAATGGAAAAGGTCCTTTTCTTTCTCAGATCCACTATCACAAACCCCAAGGAAGGATTCTGATTGGTCATGCTTGGGTCACATCCTCATCCCTTGACTAAGGTCAGAGAGGGTGAAGTACTGCACAGTGATTGACCTAGCCTGGGCCAATGCCCATCCCTGTGGCCAGAGGGAGGAAGTCTGTTTCCTGAGGTAGAGGAAATGGATTCCAGAGAGACAAAAACTATAGCTACTGCAGCACAGAATAATAAAGAGGGTGATGGACTAAGAGTCAAACATCTGGGTGCTATTCTGGGCTCTGCCTCTAACTTGCTGTGTGATCTTAGACAAGTCCCTTTCCCTTTTTGGGCCCCAATTTCTCACCTATGTAATGAAAAATAGACCAGAAGTCAAAGATATCTCCCATCTCCAATATTTGATAACTTTTGATTGGTTATTATGTATTATTCATGTCCGCAACAATGATGACATTTGAAAATACTTGCTAAACCCACCTAGCTTTTAAATTGCTAGTTCCAGGGTATAATATGGTCTAGAAATATCTAAATTTTTTTAAAATTTAGTTTAATTATCTGATTTTTTCCAACTTTTTCATGATAATGAAAACAGCATCAACTAAAATGCTTCTGCACCTATTCATATTTTTAAAATGGTCATGTACTTCTCAATTCTTTCATAATATTCAATCCTTATAGGAAAAATTTGTAGACCCACAAAAACTACTTATACATTGCTTTTTCCTTTAAAAAATTAATTATTAGTAATTAACTTAAGAAATATTAATATATGAAAAAATCTGCTTTCAATTTGGTGTATAAATTTTACGGTAAGTCTTATTTTGAAATTTATATAGTCAAAAGAAATAGTTGGTATTGGGCAATCTTCAACAGTATGGGAGATGAGGCAAAGATTTCAATATCACCAACCACTCATTTATTCAACAAATAGTTCCTGAGTGCCCACTATGTGCCAGACACTAATCAATGATCTGTCCCTATGAAATTTACATTGCAGTGGATACAGCTACACTCTTTGATGAAGGATTTCTTGAGTCCTAGCCCATCATCAACGAAATGAAGTCTATACCTCTCAGCCCCTTGCCCCTCTCCAGCTCCAAGAGAACTCCCACTCACACCCCACACCTCACCGAACAGAATTTCCAGGTTGCCAACTCCAGAATTCACCAGCTCCTTCACACCTCTTCTACTTGGAACACTCTTGCCTTCACATTTGTATCACCTCCACTAGGAAACCTCCTTGAATGGTTTTTCCTTCCTACTCCACAGATTTAGTCCTGCCCTCCTCTGTGCCCCTAAATTTCATATACACGTGCCTGCCACTTAGCACTTCACTTTGTCAGAATTATTTTTTTACCTCATTGCTTCTCTCAATGGAATACAGATTTCTCTAGGGAAAGGAAAGATTCTCATTTACCGGAGGATTTGGGGGGCTTGACAATCAACACAAACACACACGTATACACAGATGTGCACATTCATGTGCCTCAAACCTGCTCTTTCTCCTCTATTCCGCTTCTCAGTGAGTGGCACCCCCATCTTCCCAGGTGGTCAGGCTAGAAACCTGGGCATCATCCTCAATGAATCCCTCTCCCTCACCTCCCACATCCAACCAAGGTTCATCATGTCTATCTACCTCCATACATACTCTCATCTCTGAATAAATCAACTACTTCCCCTGGCTTTGATCAATCCCACCCCATCCCTTCATAGCCTGGGTAGCTCATCATTCAGGGTTCACTTTAATCTTGACTTCCTCTAGGAAGCCTGACTTAATCCTTGACCCTCCAGTTTAGGCCAAGTGTTTGCTCGCTGGGTAGTATAGGTCTCCTGTGCTTCCTAGTTTATATGGCAATTGTTCTTCTCTCCTGGTAGACTACAAACTCCAAGAAAGCATGTTCCTATGTATGACTGCATCCTCAGCTCCTAGCCTATTGCCTGAGATGTGTAGGTCACCACAAATGACTTTTTAGATAAATGCAGGAACAAACTCATTCGTAGTGAGAAAGCCTGGATTCTATTCAGATCTGCCATTAACTAGTTGGGTCACTGTGCACTTAACTTCTCTGGGCCTTGATGTTCTCATCTGTGAAATAGCCATAATAATTCCTCCCAGTCTACCTCCAGGGTGAATGTAAAAATCAAATGAGATAATAAATGTGAAAACTATTTATAATCTGTAAGTTGTTTTACACATGTTTTACACATGTTGTTTCTAAATGCTCTGGGTTGTTTTGTTTTGTTTTATTTACATTTTCTCTGGTTATTTTAAATATAATCAGGTATTGCTCCTACTTGTGCATTTCCTATAGGTACAGAATCATTACTGCTGTTCATCTCTGAGAAGATTAACAGTTAAATGTTTTGATTTTTAAAAAATGGTTTAGAGAACATTTTTGATACAAATTGTACTAGAGGTGTTACTGGAAATAATCTAAATTTCATTTAAGCAACTAATACCAAATGGATAGAAATTAAACAAATTAATCCTTTATAATATTGACATAAGAGGAAACAACTGACAATTTAGGACAGAATAGGAAAAGAAAATATTCAAAGCAAACTTAAGTTCAGTTTTACACTTAATAAATAAGCAAAAACCATTTTCAACGATAATTCTCCACACTACTGAGGTTATATAAAAGCTATACACTGCTGTTAGAATGTAAATTGTTCACTTCTTTGAAGAGCAAATATATCAAATACATCAAGTGCCAAAAAAATAATTCTATTCTTGGAAATCTGCCTTAAGGGAAGAATTTAACAGGGAGAAAAAGGGGGCTTGTGCACAAAAACATATAGTATTACTCAAAAATAATCAAAAAGTGCAAACAACTACAACAGTGGAGAAATGGTTTGGTTAAAGCATGTTGCATCCATGGGATGAAATATTTCACACCGTTAAAAGCAATCATTATGGATGCATGGCCATGGCATTCTTAGTCCCACCCACAAAACCCCTGTGAGTCCTGTTGGATGGCTTCTTCATGATGAGAGGAGGGCCAAGCTCTTAGAACAGATCTTTGCTCAAGTCTTCGAGAAGGTCAAGGACAAGTTCTCCAAGATGTTCCCCATAAAAGTATTCAGTTTAAGCCAGGGCCCACAAGATACTGGCAGTGGATTTGCAGGAGGTGGCAATGGGCACTCTAACATTTCAGGAGCTTCATAACTTACTGTTGACTCTGCTCACAATGAGGCTATCCACATTCTGATGGCCTTGAAGTAGACTATGGACACCTGGGGCAAGGCTGTGTCTCCTGCAGCCAGCTCCTAACCAAAATTAAGAGGATAGCCAGATTTCCTGGGGAGAAGGAATCAAGTACATTCAAAAAGGCTAGGGAGTGGGGGGGGGGGCCTCTGACTCTGGGCTCCATGTAATTATAAGAGAGTCCCAATGAACTGTGTCTCACTGTATTCATATGTTTGGTTAGTATCCTCTCCTTGAACTTGGACTGGTCCTGGGGCTCAGTTGCTAGTTGTAACTACAGAATATGGCAGAAGTGATGGTGCATGCCTTCTTTTTTGATGTTGTTTTGTTTTTGTTTCTTGGGGGGGAGGGTAACTATGTTTACTTATTTGTTTATTTAGTGGAGGTACTGAGGATTGAACCCAGGACCTCATGCGTGCTAGGCACACACTCTACCACTAAGCTACACCCTCCCTGCTGCATGCCTTCTGAAGCTAGGTCAGGAAAAGCTTTCAAGCTCCTCTCTGGAACATTCTCTGATAGTCCTAAAAGAGTTATATGACCACCAGCCTAGAGAAACCACTTTTAGGCACTCTAGTTGACAATCCCAGCAAAGCTCAGCCTTCCAGCCATTCCCAGTAAGGCATTCTCCAGACCAGTCTATCCATAAGCTGAATCCCCTACAAGTGACTTGAGTCAGTACTGAATGGAGCAGAAGAATCGATCAGCTAATCTTGGACCAAATTACTGACCCACAAAATTATGGCACATAATTAAGTGGTTGTCGTTTTAAGCCACTAATTTTGGGGGTAATTAATACACAATAGTACATAAACAGCACATCACCTTTGAAGGATGCTTCAGAATCAATTTACAAATTCAGAAACAGATAAAGAATCAAGCATTTATCTTGCCTTTTCTTTATGAACTGTACTTCAGAGTTCACATTTTAAGAGTAACCAAATAGTTGAGGAGATTAAGCTCTTCTTTATAGAATTACAGCTAATAAATGAAGAAGGAACATCGCAATTAGAATATCACTATTTCAAAATCCTTGATGGAATAATAGAATGAGGCAATGATCATCAATGACTGCTGAAGTCAATAGCCAAACCCCGGCAAGGAACATTGTAACAGATCAGGCTGAAAACACCTCAACCCAAGTTGAGAGATAATAAGCCAAGAAAATAGAAAACCAGACACTATGCGCCTCCTGATGCAGCACAAGAAGTCCATGGCACCAACTCTGAAACTTCCTTGTCCCCAGATCAAACCTGAGCCTCATAGCACTTCTAGATTTCATCCCACGGACCAGAGGAACATGCTACATGACCCCCTGGGGATGTAATCAGCAAAATGCAAAACACAGAAAACTCTGCAGGACAAACAACTAAGTATCTTCAAAATATAACTTTTAAAAAAAGAATAGAGGAAGAAGGGGACTCTATTGATTAAAAGAGACTTAGGAGACATATCAACACAATTCAATGTGTAAACTGTCTCTGGATTGTGATATAAGTATTTATTTGAACATTGAATATATTTGAAATACATACATATTTTTGAATACTGACTGGATATTTAATGATACTAAATCATTTTTAACTTTTAGGTGTCATAGGTTATTATAGTTTTTGAAAGAGCCTTTATTTTCTAGAGATAAAATATACACGTATCCCAGCTGCATCTGGGATTCTCTTCAAAATAATCCGGTGGTAAGAGGGTAGGAGAGGACAGGGTATAACTGAAGCAAGATTGGCCACATTGATATTGATATTATTAGAGATAGGTGATACGGATGTGGAGGTTTAATACACTAATATCTCTATTTTTTGTATATAATTTAAATTTTCAGTTAAAAAACTTTAAAAAATTAGCTCTAGCCCCCCCCCAAAAATGGGAGGATGTGTTTCCAGTGATCTATCTCTGAGTGATTTGAGTCCAAGAAGCAGCCTTTACCTCTTCCCCTCTGGCCAAATCCCCCTGCACTTAAAGAACTAGAAACCTAAAGAGACATCTGAAGTCACATTTTAAGGATGTATAATGGAAGGGAGTTTGGAGAGGAATGAAATCATTAAGGAGGATTATACTGTCACCACTCGACACAATGGGGATTGCTGCTTTTAACTGCTTTAAACAAGTCTTACTTCATACCAGAGTTTCGACTCAAGTAGGCGTCGCCATGGGAAGTGGATCCTGCCCAGGAGATCAAATCTTTCTTCCTGGCTGAGTCTTTGAGTGCACGCTCCTTCCCTACACAGCAAGAGAACAGAGGTGGTTCTTAGAAGGCACTTGAAATTCTTTTTTCCTCTTCATAGTGTCCTTGCAGCCAGGTGTCTTGGAAGGCTCCGGAATGAAGGCGCCTCTGGATAAAGTGGCTATCCTGCCTCTGAGAGGCTGGGGGACCAGGCCAAGTTTCTGCCTTTCTGTGAGTCTCTATTTCCTGCACATGCAATCAGATATAGTATAGCATAGGGTCAGCCAGTGGCCTCTGCAAGTCACCAGCTTTGCAAGTTTTCACCTTATTGCACTGCTGAAAGCAAGATGTGTCACCAGTAGCTCTATGAGAGCCACCTATAAAAATTCAGCCAGAGTTCTAACTCTTGCTGCATCTGCTTAAACTGACACCATCTGATCAGGAAATACAGCCTAAATATGTGCCACCAGTGTTTCCATCAGTTCACGAAGGATAGAGGTTTCATCAGGTTAGACCAAGGAATCTTCTTTGAACGGATTATCCAAGGCATCTACCTGACAAAACAATGCTAGCTTTTTGTACAAATAAAAAAAAGTAGGGATGATAACTTCCAGATCACATTGTTGTTGAAAGGATAAAATCAGGCAATGTATCTGAAGTGCTCAGCATGGATCCTAGCATTGAGTCAGCTCTCAGTAAAGGGTTATTATTATTATTTATTTCTCCATAAAATGCAGATTGAATCTAGAGATACTTAAGTTTCCTCCTAACTCCAGCGTTTGAGGATTCATTCATTTATGCAACAAGCATTTATTGCCAAGCCCTACACCAGGTGCTGGTGCTAAGGTGGAGACATCTGACATGGGTTGGGGGCTAAAGTCAGTATATAAGGCCAAAACTCTGCATACTCCAAATTATTCTTGAAAATCCCTCCACCATCAACTGATCTCCCAATCATTTGTTCCCCCATTCAGGGGTGCTGTCAGAGGTACGGCTGGTGGAATGAGCAGCATGGTCTGGGCCATGGAGTGATGGTGGTTGAGGGATCTTTCAGGACATGGCATCCTGTCTCCACCCAGGACCCAGGACATGAAAGCCTTAATCTCTTCTCCATTCAGAGCAAAACTATATTTCCTCTTTTGGCTTTGAACCCTCAGCCCTAGTGCTGGATGAGAAAATAGAGGACAGCCTCAGTGACCACTTTCTATCAAGTTCAGGGTCGCCATGAGATGGTCATCGCCCAGTGACCAGGATCACCCTGCTTTGATAGGCTCCCCACACCTCCCAGTGGGAGCCAGGACCCCAGGACCTGTTCTCATTGTTCCACACAAATGTACCAACACTTTCCAAGAGCAGGGTGTGCTGAGCATTGGCAGGAGTGGAGTGAGCCGAAGGCAGCTTCTCCCAGATGCAGACCCCAGCCACAGCCAAGTAGGGTCAACAGGGCCACAGGAAGGCCCAGAGAAGGGCTATGGGGAACTAGGGGACAGAAAGAGTGCCCCCACCTTCCTGGGTGGTGATACTGGACATGACCCTTGGAGAATAGAGAAGACCTGGGGGCAAAACATTGGGGAAAGGGTGCCCTGAGATGAGGAGACAATAAGAAGCAAAGTCTGGAGGCAGAAAAGATGGGCTGTGTCTGAGTAATAGCAAGCAGAGCGTATGTTTGGTTGAAGGGGGAGGTGAGGCTGGAGAGTCAACAGGGCCAGGGGGCAAAGGGCTTAAGGTCAGGCCAAGGGGGCTTGATTGTGTAGGCAGAAAAGAGCCAAAGGCCTGGAGCTGGGCTCAGAGAGAGGGCATAGCTGGGGTGAAGCTCTCCTCCTAATACCTGCCCACACCCTCTCATGGGTTGATGCACAGCACCCTCCCAGGTTCTGAAAGCCCCAACTATAAATCCTTTAGCCCCAAGATCAAACCTCTCCATAGTAGCTTTAGCAGCAACTTTAGGGTCAAGAGAGGCTCCTTTTTAGGTTTCTCTACACAATTGCCCTCCATTGTGGAGAAACAACACCAAGATGGAGTGGGAATGGTGGAGGAGATGAAGGCTAAACAGAGGAAGAAGGCCACCGGCAAAGTGGCACGCTAAATAACCAGAAAGCGCCCTGCTACAAAGCACCCAGAAATGCTGAGTGGTATTTGTTTTAGTCATTTGAAATCTATAGGACATGTCACAGGAAAGTAAGGGTATTTCCAAGATCAAAACAAAGGGAGAGCTGAAAACCAGAGCTGGCAGGGGCACGCAGCAGTCTTACAGAGCTGTCAGGTAGCAGCAGAACTGGGGACTTGCCTTCTCAGCAGGAGGGAAGGTTGGTAACGACTGTGCTAGAAGGGTCCCTGGGAATCTCACTCTGTGTGTGCTTCTAAGCCCCTGGCTGCCCTCTGCTTACAGTGCTTGGAAAAGTCAGGAAAGTCTTTTCTGGGGAGACAAGTGGTATGGTGGGAAGAACCTGGACCTGGCTCTGCCTCTAACCTTCTATGTTACTTCTTCCCTTCTCTAAGCCTCAAGTATATTTAAATGGAAATGATGCTGCCACAACTGACCTCACAGGGTTACTGGGAAAACTCATTCATTCATTCAACAACTCTGTATTGAGCAGGGAGTGTGAAGTGAGCAAGATAAAATCCCTGCCTTCAAGTAATTCACATTCTAAAGAGCAAACAGAGAACATAGAAGACAATATGGAAATGAATTTGTGGAGACAGGCTAGAAAGAGAGGATGGAGCACTCCCCAGCCTTGGCCAGGAGGGTTGGTGGGCCCTGAGACAGGTGGTGTCTGGGCTGGACCATGAAGGACGAGTAGGAGTTGCTCAGAAGGTATGGAGGGCATCCCAGGCATGAACAAAGCCCGAAGTCTGAAGCAGTGGCACTTACAGGGAACTACATACAGCACAGTGTTACCGGGGCATAAGGTGCAGCTAGGGTAGTGAGAGAAAAGGGCTAAGGGAGACACAGCTCACATGGCTGGAAGACAAGGCCTTGGATAGGCTCAAATAAAGCTTATGTGAATTCTAGACAAACTCCTTGCTCCTTACAATAATTCATAATCCTCTTCCCACAGCCATGACACCTAGGGCTATCATCACGTAGGAGTCATGCTACTCCTTCGGGTTAGGCTGGGTTCCCTAGAAAGCAGAGTATGAGTCAGGGGCTTCTGGGCTACTCCTTTATTAGTGATCAGGAGTGAGGGACAAGGAGAGTGAAGCAGGAAGGAGGCAGGGCGTGTGTTATGGAGCCGGCCAGTGCTAACTGCACCTCATCATTCGATCTCATGGAAATGTCCCCATGTAATTTGCAGCTCAGGTAGAGTGACCAACTGTTCTGGTTTTCAGAGGTCTGAGGGATTTCCCAGGACATGGGACTTTCAGTGCTAAAACTTGGAAGGTTCCAGGCAAACCAGGAGTTTACCTAGTCTCAGGACTGTCTTCAGAAGGAGAAGGGGAAGAATTTATCCACCAGCTCCCTTTCTCAGAAAGCGAAGTCTCTCCTATGGAGTGTCAATTACCACTCCCTCCTTATTTCTGGGTTGCATATGTATGGGCATCAAATTGACAAGAAGGTCAATGGGGAAACCTGAGGGTGGGAGGAGAGAGACAAGCAACATGGGCCTGGATGAGACACCACCAGGTTGAATCTATATGAAATTGGTACAAAGCGGGTAACTGTAGCAGCCACTGGAATAAGAGACAGTGAGGCCAAGAGGATCTGAAGTGGGGCATCCTCTGCCTCTAATTTAGAAGTGTTAGTCCTGGGCAATCTCCTACCTCCACTTCATGAGCTCTTGATAATCAGCATGCATGCGATAATCAGCTTGGTGTCTTGGTGTCCCACCCCATGTCCATCATGAATACAGCAGATAAATGCTTTTAAGTTACAAAAATCCTATATATCAACTAAAGATAGAGAGGGAAAGGTATCTCAAGATTGTAAAGAGTTACAGGTCATCACTAGGTGGACATCTTTAATAGATATGAAAACACAGATGACAAAAAGTTGCGACAGGATCTAATCCAGAAAGCAATGGGGGTGAAACATTAACCAGAGTCACTCTGAATCTAGATCCCTCACCACTTAAGCATGGAGTTTATTAGTGCTCTTCTAATTCAGTTTGAAGCCATTGAGTGCTCTTGTCACGGTACTCCATTGTCTCCTCAGCATATAGGCAGTAGCTAAAATCACAGAAGTGGATGAGATTGCCCAAAGAAAGTCTGTAGAGTGAAAAGATCTGTAAGACAATAATGGATCCTGAAGAATGCTAATATTTAAAGAAAGAACAGAAGAGGAGGAGCCCAAAAAGGAGGCAAGAGTAGAAAATTGTGTGTGTGTGTGTATGTGTAGCAATGGAGTAGTACCCAAAGGAGAGACTCCTCAACTGTCCAATACAGCATAGAGGTTGAGTCAGATAAGGACTGGAAAGTTTCTAATGGGTTTGGCTATCAGGGGTTCTTGGTGTCCTTAAGAGCACCTAGGGTGGGGGCAGGAGGCAGAATACAGTGAGTTGAAGAGTAAATAGGCAGTAATGAAGTAGAAATGGTAATTTTAGACCACTCTTTGAAGAAATTTGGTAAGACTGGTAAACCAGTTGAAAGGCAGACACAGGAAAGAAAGGAGATAATTGTTGGAATAAATTCCTGGAGTGAACTGATGAGGTCCAGAGCATAGGTGGCCATACTGGCCTTGAGAAGAATGACAGACACCCTGAGGATGAGATAAAGGGAGTGATGTTGGATTTGAGGGTAGGAAGGTGGGAAGGCAGGAGTGGTCACACTTGATGGTCTCAATTTCTCCATGAAGTAGGGCACACGGAGTAGGGTGTCAGAAACTAAAAATGGAATATGAATAGTTGTTGAAAGAAGTGGGAAAGGATTAACAAGTGTCACTAAGAGCCTGGCTGAGAAATGAAAACTTTGTACTTGTTGCTATATGTTTTCATTCATTCATTTGTTCATTCATCCATTTTGGGTCACATCAATGATTGTTGGTTTGCACTGGGAACATTACCCAATGATCTCATTTTGGTCATATAGATACATGGCAGTCTCATGAAGCTTAGAATTCCAAACTGCCATCAAGGATCATAACTCTATCATGGCCACACCAACTGAATGATCTCATCTCCCATCACCGCTTCCACTACTGGGTGGATGCTGAAGACTTCAAATTTATAACCCCAGTCCAAACTTTTCTCTGGGCTTTAGAACAGCATATACCCAACATCAACATACTCAAATTCACATTCCTGATCTTCACCCCTAAACCTGCTCCAGCAGGAGAGTGGATCTCCCCAATCTGTGTATATAGTGTCAGGTTACATTTTCAATATCTACTTCTGCTTGGTTCTAAAAATGCCATCTCCAAATGTTTCCTTTTGAGGTCAGGATTCATGACTTTCAGGGGCTATGCATGGCCCTGTCTACTTGAAGAGAAAAATGAAATGTTTATAATGTGACTTCTAGACTCCACCAGCCTGCACATTCACACCATGACTCCAACTGACCAACACCCAGCACTGAAGATTCCTCCTGATATAGCCCAGCCACCAGCTCAGGGATCCTATCAAAGAATTAATGTCAATACTTGAGATCTTGAACAGAACAAACAGATCTAAACTCAAATCATCATCTTATCTTAGCCAACTGTGTCCAACCTCCCAAAGCCAAACTGCAGATACAACTCTACTACTGTAAAGCAAATTAGACCACAGATCAGCTGGAACAACAAAGGGATTTCATTCTCTTTGCCAGCTCAGATGGATTAGTGATGGCTGCCAGAAGTGCAAGGGATTGTGGAACCCCCACCAGGCTTATCAGGGGAAAGTTGCTGACTGATTGGCCATGTCTGTCACTGGGACAGGCACGAGATGAGGAAGTAACACCAGTTATAGGAGAACTTCACATGTGAAAAGTCCTAAATAACTACAAGCCTCACACTAGACCACAATAAAAGTCTTCCAAATCTTCACACTGGTTAGAGTTGATGTTGGCTTAGATAAAGGTAGTAACAGTGATGATGCGCTTAATAGTAATAGTAATAGTGATGATGTACTTAATATGAGGTCGGATGTTTCTGAGTCAAGTTCTAAAAGGTGCACAGAGCTGGAGACAAGAGTTTTGGGAGATACTGCTACACAGAGTGTATTGAAAGTTTTGGACCAGAGGAGATTACCAACAGAGAAGCAGCTAGAGAAGATCTATGACCAAATGTCAAGCACTCTGACATCTGGAAGTCAAGCAGCAAATGAGGCCACCAGCTAAGGAGATCACAAAGGGGCAGCCAGAAGCATGATATTCCAGAAGCCAAGTGAAGAAAGAAGGGAGTGGTGTCCTGCATCAAGTGCTGCTGAGAGATCAGTAAGGACAGAGAAGTGACTCCTGGGGGTTACTGGTGTTCTCATCAAAAACAGTCTCAGTGGACTGGAGAGAAGAGAAGTCCAATCAGAGGGCTGAGCAGAACACAGGAGGTGAGAAAGGAGAGACAAGTGACAAGTCCATGGGAAAGGCTGCCATGAGGGACAGTAGGGAGATAGGACATCAGCTGCAGGAAGATGTGGGGTAAAGGAAAGACTGCAGACAGTGGAGATAATGTAACAGGTATGCATTTTGTGGGAATGATCTGACTGGAGAGAAAGAAACTGGGGATACAGCAGAGATGGGAGAACTGAAAAATCAAGAGGCTAGGCGATTCAGCTCACAGGTGAAAGGGGTATCTCTTGGTAAAAGTAGGGACACTTCATTCACAGTAATATTAAGGCAGACAGGAAAGAGGAACACAAATTCAGACAGATTGGGAGATGTGGTGGGAAGATAAGGACGTTCTTTTATAACTGTTTTGTATTTTGTCAATGAAATAGGAAATGAGGTCATCAGATGAGGATGAGGGAGGGGTGTGGAGTGGAAGGCCCCTCCTGAGAGGCCCTCCCAATGAGTGAGGGAGGAAGGAGGTAAAGATGTGAAACAATTGTGTTTGGGAGTAGGAAGTAAACATCTAGAGAAGGGTGGTAGGATTGCTAATCAGGATTGAGTGCTCATTTGAGATTTGTGGTCATGAATTTAAAGCAAGAACAGTTGGTCTGGGTATACGTTTTCTCCCATTATGTTTACCTTCTTGAGTTCAGGTACGTAGTAGGAAGACATGAAGCTTTAAGCAGAGAGCAAATATGAAGAAAGAAACATAAATAAAACTACACCAAGGCATATCATAATCAAATTGCTCAAAAAAAATGACAAGGAGAAAATCTCAAAAGCAGTCTGAGAAAAAGACAAATTATACACAGTGGGGAAAAGATAAAGATGACGGCAGATCTGTTGTTGAAAGCAATGCAAGCTAGAAGACAGTACAGCAAAATCTTTAACATATGAAAGAAAACACTGGCAACCTAGAATTCTATACTCAGTGAAATTATCTTTCAAAAACAAAGGCAACACAATGAGGTATTATTTCACACCCATTAGGATGGCTTCTGGCCAAAAAAAAAAAAAAAAAAAGGAAAATAACTAGTGTTCATGAGGATATGGAGAAATCAGAACCTTGATGCCTTGCTGGTAGGAATGTAAAATGATACAACCACTGTGGAAAACTGTTTAATGGTTCCTCAAAAAAGTAAACATAAAATTATCATATGAGCTAGTAGTTCCACTCCCATGTATATATCTAAAACAACCGAAAACAGATGTTCAAACAAAAAACTATACACAGTACCTATAGTCAACAATGTACTGTACACTTAAAAATTTGTTAAGAAGGTAGATCTCATGTTAGTTGTTCTTACCACAAAATAACATTAAAAATTTTTTAAAACCTATACACATACAGGTATATATAGAATAGATAAACAAGTTTATACTGTATAGCACAGTGAAATATATTCAAGATCTTGCAGTAGCTCATGGTGAAAAAGAATATGAAAATGAATATATTTATCTTCATGTAAGACTGAAAAACTGTGCTGTACACAAGAAATTGACACAATATTGTAAACTGACTATAACTCAATAAAAAAAACTATACACAAATGTTCATAGCAGCACTATTCACAATAACACAAAAGTAGAAAAAATTCAAATGTCCATTAACTGATAAATGGATAAACAAAATGTGGTATACCCATACAATGGAATATCATTCAGACACAAAAAGGAATGAAGTACTGACACACGCTACAACATAACGAACTTCAAAAACATGCTAAGTGAAAGAAGCCAGTCAAGAAGGACTACATGTTATATTATTCCATATTCCGTTATGAAATACCCAGAATAGGCAGATCTATAGAGACAATAAACAGATTAGTAGTTGCCTGCACTAGGGGAAGGGAGAAAAGAGAGTTACTTCTTAATGAATAAGAAGTTTCCTTTTGGGGTGATGAAAATATTCTTCAACCACATTGGTAATGGTTCACAATACTGTGAATATACTACATGCTGCTGAATTGCACACTTTAAAATAGTTAAAATGGTAAATTTTATGTTTTGTGTATTTTATCATAATTTAAAAAACCACAATGAGATACACTGCATGCCTATTAAAATGATTAAAGTTAAGAAAGACTAAAGGACAAATCATACCAAGTGTTGGTAAGGATGTGGAGGAACCAGAACTCTCCGTATATCTCTGGTGGGAATGTATGCTATAATCACTTTGGAAAACAGTTCAGCAGTTTCTTAGAAAATTCAACATACACCAACTGTCACATGATCCAGTCATTCCTTTCCTAGGAATCCCAAGAGAAACGGAAGCACAGGTTCATACGAAGACTTGTACACAAATGTTCGTTGTAATTTTACTCTAATAGCCAAAAACTGGAAATAGCCAAAGTCCATCAATAGAAGATGGATAAACAAACTGTGGTATATCCATACAATGAAATACTACTCAGTAATATAAAAAGAATGAGTTATTGACACATTCAACAATCTGGAAGAATCTCAAAAGAATTATACTAAATTATAAGCAGCCAGGCAAAAATGAGCATATATTGTATGATTCCATTTATATAAAGTTCTAGAAAATGCAAATTAATAGTGACAAAGGCAGATCAGTGGTTGCCTGGTGACTAGGTGATGGGGTGGGCTTGGAGGGGAGGGACAGGAGAGAAGGATTTCAAAAGGACAAAAGGAAACTTTTCAGGGTAAGGGACATATTTACTATCATGACTGGAGTAATGGCTTCACAGATATATACATATGTCCATACCTATCAAATTATACACTTTAAATATGAGGTTTATTGTATTTCAATTATGCCTCAGTGAAGCTCTTAAAACATTTTTTAAGTATATGTGATAAGATAAAACAGAAACAGACTCACAGACATAGAAAACAAACTTACAGTTACCGGGGGAAAAGGGAGGGGGGATGGATAAAATGGGAGTTCAGGATTTGCAGATACTAACTACTATATATAAAATAGATAAACAGTAGGGTCCTACTGCATAGCATAGGAAATTAAATTCAGTATCTTGTAATAGCTTATAATGAAAAGGAGTAAAGATATATGTGCATATATATATATATATATATATATATAAAACTGAATCACTATGTTATATGCTAGAAATTAACATAACATTGTAAACCGACTATACTTCAATAAGAAAAAAGAAGTATATGTGATAAGAGACGTTTAGGGAAGAAAATATAAATCAAACATATTTTCTACTAGATTGTGCAGTTATAAATTTGTCTTTAAAAACTTTAAATCTTGTTCCAAAACGTGAAAGTTATGTTTAAAAAACTGACAAAGCACTCAATGTGTTACATCAATTGCTCTATCGATGACTGTATTAGTTGGAATAGGCTAAATTAAGCTATAGTAACAAACAGCCTAAATTAATACCACTGAGGTTTATTTCTCACTGGCTCTGCACATCCATAACAGTTGATAGGGGGTCATGTTCATGATAGTCTCCCTGATACCCAAGCCAGGAAAGCTCCAACATCCTGGAATGTGGCCTCCTTGGTCAATGCAGCCAGAGAAGAGAGGACTAAAGAGTCAAGCACCCGCAACTCAATACTCCAGCCCACAGGTGATAAACACCTTATCTAATCACACGTATTGGCCCAAAATAGTCACGTGACCATATTTTATTTCAAGAAACAGGATTGCATGACATAGAGAATTGGATATGGGTGAATATTAATAATCTACCACAATTACCCATGACACAAAATTATTCCCATACCAACAAATGACAAAAGAATTAAAACAGAATATTCCTAAAGAATGTGAAATGTCTGTGAGTCAGAGGTTCTACCCAGAAAAGGCGGGAAAACTGTAACTCCATTCACACTTGGAAGTCCTCTGTTCTCTCAAACTCTCTCCTGAACGGAGAGCCACAATTACAGATAACTCAGGGACAGCTGGGCGGCAACTCCATTTGACTTTTAAAAGTCTCTTAGATGCCTGAAATCAACTCTTTTACACTTGCTATGCATACCATTAAACACCTCCATCACTCACTCATCCTGTAGCTGCCCCTTATGCCCAATTGTTAAAGAAACCCATCAGGTGGGGCCTACCCTCAAGAGGTCTAAACAAGGAGCTATGGGAACACAGAAGAAGGAGCAATAAAATTTTTTAAAATGTTTTAAACTCTGAAACCTAGCACCCTTTTTTCTACTTTTGTGATACAACTTTGGGTCCCCATCTTGCCAACTCTGCTGCTCACTAGCTCCATGGCCATGGGCAAATCCCTTCACCTCTCCGAGGCTCAGTTTCCTCACCTGTAAAAAGGGAATGGTGAGGCTTACCTCCCAGGATTGCTGTGAGAACAAGAATGAGATCATGTCTGTGGAATTGCTTTGTAAACTGTAAAGTTTTGTGTCAGTCCAACTTATCACCACCATCACCCTCATCACGGCTGTCTTGCACTGTCTAGAAGGGGAGCCCCAGGGTTGGGGAAGGCCCAGAGGAGAGAGGGGCTCCCAGCCTGATCCTGGAGTCAGGGCCTCTCTCTAATTAACTCTTCCTGGCAAAACTGCCTTGCTGGACATGTTTGCCTACCATTGAAAAGCTAGGTGAGGCTTCCAGGGGCCGCCCACTGGCCCTGACACACGGGGGAGGAATGATGATTCACCAGCCCTCTAACAGCCTTGCTGACAGGCCTCTTGGCCCAGCCTCTGGCAGAGGGCTGGCAAGGGTGCAGTGGGGCCATTAGGTTAAGAATAGAAAGAAAGATGGAAAGAGGGAGAGGAAGAAAAAGGAGAGATAAAGGCAAAGAAAAAAGAGCACAAAAAGAGAAAGAAAAAAAGGGGTGGGGGAGGGAGGAAAAGAAAGAAAGAAAGGAAGGAAGGAAGGATGGATGGATGGATGGATGTGATTACCAGGGGCCGGGGGGTTGGTGAGGGGAGGAAATGAGGAGTTGTTATTCAATAGGTATAGAGTTTCAGTTTTGCAAGATGAAATAGTTCTGGAGATTGGTTGCACAACAACGTGAATGTCCTTAACACTACTGGCTGTACACTTTAAAATGGTTAAGATGGTAAACGTTGTATTAGATGCTTTTTGCCAGTTAAAAATAGAAATAAAAATTATTTTTAAAATAAAAAAATTACTTCTTGGGGGAGGGTATAGCTCAAGTGGTAGAGCACATGCTTAGCATGCAGGAGGTCCTGGATTCATTCCCCAGTACCTCCTCTAAAACTAAGTAAATAAACCTAATTACCGCCCCCTCCTAAAACAAACAAACATATTTATAAAATTATTAGAAGAAATGAAAAAGGGAGGAAGAAGTAGGGAGGAAGGAGGGAGTAGAGGGAGTGAAGGGAGGAAGGAAAAGAGAGGCAGAAAGGGAGGAGAAAGGAGAAGGGAAGGAGGGAAGGAAGAAGAGAGAGGGAGAGAAAGGAAGAGAAGGATGGAAGGAAGAAGGAAAGGAAAAAGGAAGGAAGAGGAAGGGAGGAGGGAGGAAGAGGGAGGAATGACAAAGAGATAAAGGAAAATAAGAGAGGAAGAAGGGAAGAAAGGGAAGAAATGGAGATGAAAAGACTGTCTTTCAGGGACTACCTGGCAGTGCACGCGCGGCCCCGCCGGGATTTCTCCCCCTAGGTTCCCCCGAGGGCCGGGCAGAAGCCTCGGGTTTGGGGCGGCTTGCGTGACGTCACTGCGCCGCGCCGCCTCCCAGCCTTAGGGCCCCTGGGCCCCTCGGCCCCTCGTTGTGCAATCGCGTGCGGACCTGGTGGCTGGCCCCACCGGCTGGTACCGCTCTCCTTGGGTGGCTGAGAGTTCCCGGCCTTTGGCTTTCTGCCCGGCCAGCCCCGGCGGCGGCGGCGGCAGCGGCGGGAGGGCGATAATTGCCCAGAGACGCAGCACTTATCCCGGCCGGTTGTGCAAGGAGCGCGGGAGGCACGGCCCCGGGCGGCGGCTCTCACGCCTCAGCGGCCAGGCATGCGCGCGGGGGCGAAGGGAGACCGGGGGTCCCAGGGAGTGCTTTGGGGTGTTCCCGCTGGAGACACCACCACACCCCTCCTCCGAAAAGAGACGCCGCCGGATCGCACGATCGTTCCTGGAGATTGGGTACATCTGGGTTCCCAACTAGGCTCTGCCACCTGCCACAATGTGTGATCTCGGACAAATCAGTTCGCTTCTGGGCCCCAGGCTCCTCTGAGAGCTAGTAGTGAAATCACTGCCTCTTCCTGTGGTTGTAAGGATTAGAAATAATGTAGGTGATGCCTTGAGCAGTGCCAGGCACACACTGGGTACTTGGTGAGTGATGGCCATTGATTATTTCTCTTACCACCCACCCGAGGAGCACACGCTAAAATTCTATGTGCTAAGCACTAACGCCTGGCCCACACGCTACCTAGTTTTGTCTGCCACTGACTTGCTGGATGACCTTGGGAAATTTGCCTACCCTCTCTGGACTTCAGTTTCCCTTTTCGAAATGGCGTGGTGAAGGTCCCCACTTCACCAGTCTGTTGGGAGGATTAAATGAAGTGACCCTTGAGAAGGTGTGAGGGCCATACCTGTATCAGAGTCTGCCAGCCCCTGTCCTTGAAAACAGGCATATGACAACAGGCACTCGAGATTTTCTTCTCACTTTTCTAGCTACTCCTTCCCAGTCTCTGTGCAGGCTCCTCCTCCCTTACACATCCTTTAGAAGTTGGTGTGTCCTGGGGTTCTCAGGCATCCCTCTGTTCCTTGGTGAGGAGTGACTTGGTGACTGCATCCTCTCCAAGACTTCAGGTCCCAGGAGCCAAGTGCAGGCCAGACCTCTCTTCTATGGATCCAGATATTTACATGACACCTCCATTTGGATGGGTGTCACAGGAACCTCATGTTCAACATGTTCCAAGTTGTTCTTACCCCAAATCATAGGGCAGTGTCTGGGTTCTCCTTTCTCCCTAGGTCAGAGAGAAACCTGAGAGCTATTCTTGAGGCTTCCCGTCCTCCTACTATCCAATTACTTTTACCTGTCTTTCCTACCTCTTTAATGTCCCTTCAGTCTATTTTCCATTCCTACTGTCACTATCCAAGTCTTGGCCAGTGTTATATTGCTGGCTTGGGGGACTGCAACAGACTACTAACTTGTCACTCCGTCTCCAGTCTTGCCCCCAATCTATTCTCTACACTGAAGACAAAGTGACTTTCCTAAAATACAAATCTTACTGTGTCACTCCACATGTTACTTGCTTTCCAGACTCTAACCACATTGAACTCATCTCTGTTCTCATAGTGCCATGCCTCTGGGCCTTCTCACATGCTATTCCCTTTGTCTGGAACACTTATATTCTTTCTTTGGCTCACTCTTATTTGTCCTACAGATCTCCTTTGCATAGCTTCCACTGCCCTTCCCAGCCCTTAACTACCTTAGACACCCCTCCTATTTGCTCTTAAAGTGGGAATCCATGAACTCTTATCTCATGGTGAATTCATTTTGATACAAAATTTCTAGAAAGCAAAAGGAAGTGTGTATCAAAAGCCTTTAATACATCCATATTCTTCAACCCAGCAATTCTTCTTTTGAGAAATTTAAGAAAAGCTGAAAGATGTACTCAGATACTTAAGGACACTGATGCTCATCAGAGTGAAAAATGGAAACAACCAAAAGATCCAAAAAGGGATTGGTTAAATAAATATTACACCCACTGATTACCCCCCCCCAAAATAAGTTAAAAATATTACACCCATACTATGGAATACTTTTCAGCCATTAAAAATGTAGGAATATATGTAATATAAGGGAAAATTGTTCACAATATAATGTTAGGTGGGCAAAACAGGTTGCAAAATGCTAGGTATGTACTGTATGAATCTAATTTTTAATTAAAATTTACATAGAAAAAAGTATCAGGAAATAGATAAGCCAAAATATTAATAGTGATCATCTCTAAGTGATGATATTATGGGAGATTTTCATTTAGCTTATCCATGTTTTCTCCTGTAATCCTGTATTTGCTCTCTAATTATGTGATTTTAAAAATGAAATAAATGTTGGTTGACTGGATATTTTTTATCCAGAGGCCTGAGTCAACCTGGCTGGAATAGTTGGGCCTCCTGGAGTTCCGTGCCAGCTTGAGAGGGGAGGGGCCTAAACACCAGAACAAAATGCCTCTCACCTATACCAAATTCAAATACATAGCAATGCCAGTGGGAAGGAAAAACACAGTTGCTCTTTCAGTAGTAATGGCTAGAGGAATTGTCATTCATTGAAGAAGTTGGTTTGGGAATTTCTATACTGGTAATATTCCCTGAGACCTTGGAGATCTTCAAATTCCACCTCCTCATCTTGGAACTGGGGAACTAGAAAACCAGAGGTGACTGGTGACTTTCCAAACCTTCCAGATCACATAGGCAGAGGAATATGTTTCCTCACTCCCTGGTCCCCGCTCATTCGAACATACATTCCCACCCAACCTTTGCAGTTGACCCCAAGACTCCCTACACACACACACACACAAACACACACACACACACACACACACATACACACACACACACACACACACACAACACATAGGCAACCTGCTAGATTTCCATCCAAAGTCCATACATCCAGAAAGCAGACCACCCTGTATTCACTTAATATTTTATGATGGAGATCTCTCATACTAATCTTTGAGAAGTTAATCCACCTAACTGCCCCACCAAGCTCTGTTCTAAAGCATATCCAACTCTGTAACTACTACATTCCAAACTCCACTGTTTTCTGTAGAGAGCTTCCTCTGTACCAAGCACTTTCTGTAAGATGTTCTCTCTTTTTTTTTTTTTTTTTTGTATTTTTTATCTTATTCTCCCAACAGCACTACAATATAGGGATTACTGTCCTTTTACCCTGTGAGGAAACTGCAATTCAATGGGGTTAAATAACTTTCTTAAGGTCACAGCCATAAGTGCTACAGTCAGCTTTTAAACTCCTATTCTTGGTAGACCCCGCCCTGTAAACCAGTGTGGACCTGTTTCCCTGGTCTACACCGCCATGCCAGAGCAGATGTCCCTTTTTGTAGTCTGCTGAGAGGCATTTTTGGAACTCACAGAAAATTAGAGCTAAAGAGACCTTGGAGGGCCTCCTTTTACATTTTGTTCCACTCTTCAAACTGTTGTACAAAGTGGTTAAACTATGAACTGTGGACAAAGGACCTGAACTTAAACCCTGGCTCTGCCACTCACTGTGTGACTTTGGGCAAGTAACTTAACCTCTCTGTGCTTCAGGTTTCTCAACTGCAGAGATAATACTATTTAATTTATAGATTTGTTACAAGGATTAAATGAATTAAACATGAAAATACTTAAAACAGTGCTTGGCATATGGTAAGCGCTCCATAAATGGAGAGCTTTTATCATCATCATCACTATACTATTATTACTGCTACTAAGACTTTATGATGTACTAGGTATGATACACAGAACAGTGATTGGGAAAACAAAGATGACATAGACACTGTCCCCTCCTCAGGGAACTCATGGTATGGGAAGAGTGCAGAAACCATATATAATTAAAATATAGTAATGTGGTGAATTCAATAACACAGATTTGTGTGGACACTCTGAGAGTGGGTGTGACTTGTCCAAGGGAGCAGCAAAGTTAGAACTTGAGCTTAGGTATTGTGAGCCTCTTTCTAAGCCCACGTCAACTGGCACTTTGCCCACATCCCATAAAGGTGTGACCCAAAGTCTTCCCACGTGGCACCAAAAAGAGACTCCTAAGGCCACGGCTGCCTCAGCTGAAGATGTTACTAACATGTAGAGATAGTCAATAAACATTTGCTGAATGAGTCAATGAGTCAAAGGCGTTGGTGAGAAGACAGCCAACTTTCCCCTCGGCTCTCACCTCCTCAACCTGCAGGCATGAGGCAGTGGCACAGGGCAAAGCAGAGGTGAGCCCTGGGGGACAGGTGGTTACCCTCTCTTCATCCTCAAATGGTGGGTAATTGGGGCACCACCATTCACTGGCTCCTCCTTTGCCACAGCTGTTTCTGAAATTTTTAGCACATTCAATTTAATCACTTCCACTATTCTGTTATTTGTATGTGCCCAACTCTGCAGAGAGGAAGGTGAATCAGCCCCAATCCCTGCCCTCAGGGAGCTTGAATTCCAGTAGAAGAAATTAATCATGACAAATTGCTCAGGGCCTCAAGAAAGGGACAGAACAAAGACAGCCGGAATCCAGATAATAAGAACTCAAAGGGATAATGTGACAGTCTGAATAATGGCCCCCAGAGAGGTCCACGTGCCAATCCTGGGAACTGTGAATATTATTTTATGTGGCAAAGAGTCTTTGCAGATGTGATTAAACTAACGATCTTGAGATAGGGAGATCCAGATGGGTTGGCCCTAAACGTAATCGCAAGTATCTTTATAAGAGGGAGGAAGAGGGAGATTTGACTACAGACAAGAAGTGAGGATGAAAGCAAAACAGTTAGAATGATTCCAGGAAGGGGCCATGAGCAAGGGATTGTAGGTCACCTCCAGAAGCAAGAAAATAAACAGAAATGGATTCTCCCTGGGAGCCTCCTAAAGGAACCAGCCCTGCTGATACCTTGAAATTAATCCAATGAAACTGTTTCTGACTTCTGGCCTCCAGAACTATAAGGCAATAAATCTGTGTTGTTTTAAGCCACAGGTCTGTGGTGATTTGAAGGAATGGTATGAGGAGTGATGTGTAGGCGATTTTACTAATGCTCACCGTTATTTGGTTCTCCTCTCCTTCTGTGGGAGACTACACTCCTGCCTTCTTGCAGTAAGGTGGCACCATGTGACCACTTCTGGCCAATGAAATGTGAGCAGTGAAAACCCCTGTGGAACTTGGCCTACAGGACCACTGATTCACATGTGCCTGTGAGCAAATCGCAAGCTCGCTCAGACTCAGTGACACGATGAACTTCTCCAATGTCACTTCCAATACTCACTCTCCAGGACTCTGAACATCATGTGCCAAAATGGACAGTAAACAAGAGAAGAGGAAAGAAGAGCTTTAAAAGGGATGATGGGGACAGTGTGAAACACACGGGATACATGTGATTTGGGTTCCCCAGAGCCCATGTACACACCAGCAAAGGAGGCACTGGGATGAACTTAGTTATAATAAATAACTAATTTAATTAATTATGGCAAATGATACTAGGCTTCCATCTAAAGTTTCTTTTTAGAGTAAATTTATGTTTTTAAAAAAGTGAATTGATTTAAAGAACAAATATTGATTAAGGTGGCTTGTGGATATGGCACAAATTGTAAAGGAGGAATCAAAAGACTAAAATCCAGCAACTTCCCTAGAACAATAGAAGGAACACGGGCTTTGGAATCAGACGAGGAAGGGGTTAAATCCAGTTCCACCACTTGCTGGCAGTGTGACCTCAGTCATCTAAGGCTCTTTGGGATGATTTCCTTCTTATTTTTTTAATGGGCATCATTATTCCTACTTCACAGGGTAGATAGGAGGATTAGGACTTCCTTTCACCATTGCTAACATTGTATCCTTCATTCTTATTGTTACCTCTGGGTCTTGATCCAGTTTGTAAATTCGGAGTCAAATCCAACCCACATTCCCAGAAGGCCTGGCCAGGCTCTGAGGAGGCAGAGCCCAGTTGGGCCAGCTCAACTCAGTCCCACCTCGAGCCCAGTCGAGGAGCTCCCTGCCAAGTGAAGCAACTGACAGATTCAGAGAACCACAGTCCACAGCCTCAGTGTCACAGGAGATAGATACAGTGGAGGCACTGAGGTGGCTCCAAGGAGAGCCACGCACGGTGCCAGAGAAGAGTCTTGAGCCATGAATAAGACTTCAACGGGCAGATGTGGGGAGGGAATGTGTACTAGATAGCCTCACTTCTTCTAGATAGCTTCTCTCTGAGGAGCCTCAGTTTCCTCTTTTGTAAAATACAAATAAAACCACTTACCTTTTGCCTGCTACTGTGAGGATTAAGTGGGATAAAGCAAGGGAAGCACCTACCACAGCATCTGGTTCATACTAGGCACTGAATAAACGGAGGCAATTACTTTACTATTATGTTGGATAATAAAGCCTTAGTGGGTGGCCCTCTTCCGTAATGGAATTATCTTCTTCTTCCCTGTGACTCACCTCCAAGGGCTGGCCCAGGGTCTGGGATGTCCCAGGCTCCCAGGCAGGTTGGAACTACCAAGCTCCCTAGAGTAAGGCCTTTATTCAGAAGAGATCAGCGCCCAGGAGCTCTCACCTCATCTCACATTCCCATTTTGCAAAAACAGACCCCTGGTCCCCACGAGAACAAACATGATTTCTCCCCTCGTGTCAGAGCTGCACCTCAAGTCCAACTTTCTACCATCTCAGAAGAGAAAGACCATGCCTCTGAGTCACCCAGGTCCTACCAGCCTCATCCTCAAGAACCTGCTATGCAGGAGGCCAGAGAGACCTTTTAGGAAGAAGCAGGAGCATGGACTGCTGGAGACCTGGCTTTAAATTCACCCAGTTGCTGTCTGAACCAGGGTCACAGCCCTTTCCCCACTCTAGGCCTCAGTGTTCTGAGACTGTGTGCGACAGGCTGAAACTCCCACTGGTGGTTGACTATCAAAAACCTTCGGGATTTAAAAAAACAAAAACACAAAACACAAAAACCACCGGGATATCACAGACCCATCAGTGCAGACATTTGCAGGGTCCTGGTGGTCCCTCTCTGGGATAGGCATGAACCTTTTGCTTGTGGGGGAGGTATAAAATGTGCAGTGTGTGCAGTATGTGTTTCCCAAAGTGAACACAGGTCAACTGCACATCACCCTGCCCTCTCCCTCCTCCTCTCAAGGGCCCAGCACTGTGTCTGATACATACTGGCTCCACCTCAAGGTCCAATTTGTGTTCTGCAAGTTCCTCTTTCTAAGAAAGGTCCATACTCCCAAGAAGAGGCAGGAACCTCATGATTTTTTTAAAGCTTAATTGAAGTATAATTTATACACCATAAAATTCACCTATTTTAAGTGCACAATTCAATGACATATATTTACAGAGCTGTGCAACCCCACCACCAGAGTCCAGTTGGAGAACATTTCTATCATCCCCCTAATTTCCTCCACACTCATCACTCCCCTTTCCCATTCCCATCCCCAGCCTCAGTCAACCACTAATCTGCCTTCTGTTTCTGTAGATTGGCTTTTCCTGGACCTTTCATATAAATGGAATCATGCGATATGTGGTCTTTTGTGTCTGGCTTCTTTCACTTAGCATAATTTTTTTTGTTGGAAATTCATCTGTATTGTGGCATGTGTCAGTACCCCATTCCTTATCTCAGTCATTTCACACACCTGGTACCCTACCAGTGCCCAGCACGTGGTAGTTACTCAGAAAGGGGCTGAGGAATCTCACATAGGGACCAAAGGCCCTTCCAAAATGAGAGCAGCTACCTGCCAAAGAAATGCCAGTCAATCCCCAATGGACAAGGCACTGCTCCCCAGGCCCACTGATGATGACATGAATACAGTTATCTGTTTCCAAACTCAGGATTGTACACCAGTTGAACAGGCATGCCCTCACGTTCAGAGGTGTGCTGCAGCATTCATCCACTTATGCTGAATTCGCCCTTATTCCCTCCTCATCCTATCTCTGAACACCCAGGTGACTCACTGCTCTGCAATTAACTCTCCTTCAATGCTGAATTGCCTGAACTAGTCGGAGAAGAATGACATTTCAAATACAACTAGTCTCCAACTATTATTGTAGAATTGTCTATCTCTCCCTTTAAGTCTCTCAATTTTTGCTTTATATATTTTGGGACTTGATTTCCAGGTGTGTGTATGTTTATAATTTTTACATACCTTAATACTTATTGATGGATTGAACTTTTATCAATGTATATTGTCCTTTTTTTTCTTGTTTTTTTTAACATTTTTTACTGATTTATAATGTTCTTCTTTGTCTCTCGTAAACTTTTTTACTTACAATCTATTTTTTCTCCAAAAGCAAAGGCAGCAGAAGCAAAAATAGCAAGTGAGACTATATCAAACTTCCTAAGTTTCTGAACAGCAAAGGAAATAACCAACAAAATGAAAAAGCAACCTATGGAGTGGGAAAAAATATTTGCAAACCATGTATCTGATAAGGAGTTAATCTCCAAAATATATAAGGAACTCATTCAACTCAATAGGACAGAAACAAATAACCTGATTTTTTATTTTTTTAATTTAATTTTTGATAGTTTTCATGCTTACTTTTTTAACAGTTTTTAATAGATTTATTTATTTTATTTTTAATTTATTTTTGAAGGGGGAGAGGTAATTAGATTTCTTTATTTATTTACTTATTTTTTTAATGGAGGTACTGGGGATTGAACCCAGGACCTAACGCATGCTAAGCATGCGCTCTACCTCTGAGCTATACCCTCCCTCCATAACCTGATTTTTTCAATGGGCAAAGGACCTAAAAAGATATTTTTCTGAAGAATATATACAGCCAACAGACACATGGAAGGATGCTCAATATCACTAATCAACAGGGAAATGCAAATTAAAACCACAATAAGATACCATCTCACAACCGTTAGGATGGCTATTATCAAAAAGACAAGAGATAACAAGCATTGATGAGGATGTAGGGAAAAGGGAACCCTTGTGCCCTGTTGGTAGGACAGTAAATTTGTGCAGCCACTATGAAAAACAGTATGGAGGTTCCTTAAAACACTAAAAGTAGAACTACCATATGATCCAGCAATTCCACTTCTGGGTATATATTTGAAGGAAATAAAGTCACTACCTCACAGAGATATCTGCACTCCAGTGTTCACTGCAGCATTATTCACAATAGCCAAAGTATGAAAACAACCTAAGTGTCCATAACAGATGAATTGTTAAAGAAAATGTGGCATACACATGCAATGGCATATTATATTATTCAGCCTTAAAAAAAAAAAGGGAAATCCTGCCATTTGCAACAGCATGGATAAACCTGAAGAACATTATGCTAAGTGAAATAAGCCAGACACAGAAAAACAAACTTCACATGATCTCACTTACACATGGAATCTAAAAAACAAACAAAAAAATTGGAACTCCTAGCAACAGAGAGTAAAATAGTGGTTGCCAGAGGCTGGAGAATGCAGAAAAGGAGAGATATTCATCTAAGGGTACAAACTTTCAGTTATAGATGAATAACTTCTGGAAATCTATCATACAGTATAGTGACTGCAGTTAATAATAACATATTATATACTTGAATTTTGCTAAGAGAGTAAATCCCAAGTGTTCTCACCACACACACAAAAAGGTAACTATGGGAAATGTAGATATGTTAATTAGTTTGATTGTGGTAATCATTTCACAATATATACGTATATCACAAAGTCACATTATGCACTCCAGTGTTCACAGCAGCGCTATTTACAATAGCCAAGACATGGAAGCAATTCAAATGTCCATCGACAGATGAATGGATAAAGTTGTGATATATTTATACAATGGAATACTACTCAGCCATAAAAAAGAATGAAATAATGCCATTTGCAGCAACATGGATGGACCTAGAGATTATCACACTAAGTGAGGTAAGTCAGACAGGAAAAGAAAAATACCATATGATATCAATTATAAGCGGAATCTGAAAAGAGGAGACAAACATTTACAAAACAGAAACAGACTCACAGACATAGAAAACAAACTTATGGTTACCAAAGGGGAAAGTGGGAAGGAATAAATTTGGAGTATGGTATTAATAGTTATACATTATTATATATAAAATACATAAACAATAAGGATTTACTGTGTAGCACAGGGAACTATATTCAATATCTTGTAATAACCTGTAATGGAAAAGAATTTGAAATATATATATATAAATAAAACTGAGTCTATTTGCTGTACACCTGAAACTAACACAATATTGTAAATCAACTATATTTCAATTTTTAAAATCATGTTACATACCTTAAATATATATAATGTCTATTTGTCAAAAATAGGTAAAAATATATTTTAAGTCCATTTTGTCTGATAATGACAAAATGTCTTTTGTCTTTTGCTCATTATTTGCATAAAATATCTAGGTTAAAAGCACCAAAAGCCCATCTCTGCAGACAATAGCTAAACTTCTGGTATCCAGAGTGATGTTCCAGATCTCCATGAGTCTTGGTTCTGTGACTGTTAAGAAGTTGTCTGTTTCCCTTTCCTATGAATCCTCACAACAGTCCATTAGCAAAGCAATAATCTAAACTCTTCTTACTGTGTGAAGTGGTTGAATTATCAAAGAGCCTAGTAATAGAGATAAGAAAAACAAAACAAAAAAATTATAAGATAGGAGGGAATGCATCCCATAAAGATGTATATCACTCATGTAAGATGCTATGGAAGACTTTCAACTCAATGATTCATTCACTCCTTCATTTCACAGCCCCTGAGCACCTATTCAGTTCCACAGACTGAGCTGGACATAGCACTGAGGCAGTAATGGCCCCTGTGTTCTAGGACTCAGGATGATGTAGGCAAGCAGGGCCGTTTTAAGATACTCATGACTTATACCTAAGTTTCCAAATCTTTGAAGTGTGGATAACAGCACAACCTCATAGGACCGGTGAATGGTTAAATTAATTTAAAATGAAATCATCATCATCATCATCATCATCATCATCATCATCATCATCATCATCATTATCATCATTACCCACCTTAATTATTTTTTTCTCTGGAAGCTGTATCCCACCAGTTAAAATTAAAAAATTTTTTACTGTAAAAACAATTTTTAGGGTAAACATTTTTACCATAAAAGCATTTTACTGTAAAGTACGTAATTTGTCTTTAGAGCCTATAATTAATTTCATATTTATTTTTAAGTTTGGGAGCCAATTATACTTTTTGAAAGCTCTTAAAAAGCTCATAAGACCATCCCCCTGGACTAAGTGGATAAAGTGGCTCTGCCCAGAGTGACCACGTAGGGCTGCACAGGTGGGGTATTTTGTTTTTGTTTTTGTTTTTGTTTTTGTTTTGTTTTTTTAGAGATAGGACCTGCTACCAATACCAATATGATTTTATTGGAATATGGAATATAAACATGTTCTCAAACAACCTAAACTTATAAAAATATATGGCATTATTAAATAGTTAATAAAGAAATCCTAAAGTGTGATGGGGTGGTAGACACCTTGACCTCTAGCCAAGGTGTGTGAGGTCCCCACAGCTGTGGCATGGCTCTGCAGCTGGGATCAGGGGATTGCTTGCAAACCATGTTGATGACAAGTCCTGAGAGTGAAATCAGCCTTATTTTTTATTTCCTTAAACAAAATTTAGCTTCCTTTGTAACATGAAGGCTAGCATAATGGATCCCAAGCTTTGATACTTGCCCCAGGAGCTCCACTCCCTTCCCCAAGCCCCTCACATGTTACCCTCTCTGGTCACTTGGGTTATCAGGTGGCCTTGCCCACACAACTCCAGTGCCTGCATATGAGAAAGACTTATCTTTGCCAACACATTCATGTGTTATGTACCAGAGCTTAAAAATGCAGATTACCCTGATTACAGTGAGAAACTGTTTCTCATGGGGCTAAAAAGGAATAAAGGGTGGGAAGGGAATGCTTTTTTTCACCCAGTAGGTCTTTCTTGAATACTTTCTAATAGGACTTCTTTCCTCCCTCTCTGATTTCCTTGAAGACTGACTTTCCAGCTTTAGCTATGGTTGTGAACAAAAAGTCTTTGTTTCAGAGATATGCATAAATAAGTGCACACACAGGGATGTGCTGGGAAATAGTGAGGTTTTCCTTACAAGGCTGGAAAAAAAAAAGCTACATGAAAAAAAATAGCAACAAGATTTTGCAGTTAGGCAAATCAACGAAGGTTATGGTGAGCTCCAAGTTATGCACTTAGCATCCAACTTTTGATGAGACAGATGGACCTGTTCATGACATCACAAGGTTTAAAGTGATGCCTCCTGACATCAAAGGGGACTCATGGGAGTGACTGCAGTTTTTTCCCAAATGAATACACTTGGAAGAAAACTGCAGGGATGAGGTACATTTCCTAGAGAGCTCACGTCATTAAAAAAAAAAAAAATACATAAAACATGAATTTGTAAAAGAGCTTTAAAAAGAAAAACACTGTCCCTGTTTTAGTATCTCCTTTTCATAAATGAGGCTGGTGTGTCAGAATAGACTGCTGACGTTTTACTAAAACTTGAGCCTGAATCTCACCAAAGGAAACCCAGACCACAGTGGAATAGACAGGAAGTCAGATATTCAGAGATTGTTGACTGAACGGGTTAATTCAACAGTGGTCTCCTGTTAAATAGAGGTAAATGTGCAACAACTCCGAGTCTCTCATCTCCACGCATTCCAAAGGGAGAGGCCCTCAGATCCTCAGCTACGTGCATCGTCAGGCTACCAGAACAACTCCCTGTAGACTAGTACTGGGGAGTTTCTTTCCTTTTGACAGACTTTTAGGTCTTCACTCTTCTTTGCATGTAGAAGGAATGGCTAGAATTTCTTCTTATCACACTGTAGTTTTCCTTCAAGATTTGTGTTTGGTTGGTCGGTTTCACTGGCAAGCGTCAATGCCGCATTACCCGTCGCTTTCCAGTCTTCATCGGGCCGCCGTGAGACCACTGGAAAGTACAGCGTTATCTGCACAAGGCTGGGACGGCTCCTTCACCACGGGGCAGAAGTACGGGTGCTCCATGGCCTCTTTGGCAGTTGGTCTCTGTTGATGGTCATATCGCAGAAGTTTGTCCAGAAGACCTCTAGGGCCTTCGGGCTGACGAGATGCCTGTTCTCACTATGGATAAGGTTTTCCCAACGCTTCTGTGAATGTTGTACCAGAATATCGCTGAAGTGCGGATCTAGGCCTGTGTGATACTTCTTCAGATACCCATTCAGCTCGTCTGTACCCAGAACCTCGGCAACGCGAACAAGCTGGTCATAGTTATCCTGTCCGTGAAAGAAGGGCTTCTTTCGAAAGATCACACTCGCTAACATGCAGCCCAAACTCCACATGTCCAAGCTATAATCATACACCTGATAGTCCACAAGGAGCTCTGGTCCCTTGAAGTACCTCGAGGCTATGCGGACATTGTACTCGAGTTGGGGGACAGAACTCTGCCAGACTCCAGTATATCAGTCGCAGCTTTTTCTGTGGATGATCTGTCATGACATTGCGAGGTATCACCACCCTGGGCATGAGGTCCTTGATGCGGCAGTAATGCAGAGCTTTAAGTAGTCTGTACATATAAAACCGGATATCAAAGTCTGTCAGGGTCTGGTACAGTTGCTTAAAATCTGTGTTATTGATGTATTCAAATACCAAAGCTGGTGTCTTTGACACAGGGTCCTTCACAGTGTCAACCAGCTTAATGATAATTTGTTCCACAACGAAGGTTCTCCAGAATCTTAACCTCTTGTTCCATCTTCTTTTTCTTCACTGGCTTGAGAATTTTTACAAACACTGTCTCATTGTTGGTGATGTTAATGGCCTCAAATACTTCACCATACTTTCCCCGACCAAGTTTTCGAACAAGTCAGTAATCGTCTTGATCAACCCCAGCTCGGGGCGTGAGCCTCAGCGTCCCAGAACTCGCGGCTCCTCAGGCCGTTCCCCGCGGCGTAGACCCGGGCCCTGCTGCGCGCGGCCGGGCCGGGCACGGCGGGCGGGACGCGGGGCGCCGCGGGGCGCAGAGGGCGGCGGCGGGCAGAGGAGGCGGCGGGCAGCGGGCCGCCGCAGTAGGAGGAGGAGCGCGGCGCTGGGCGGTCGAGCGAGGCCGAGCCCGCGGGGGCGGACGGGCTCGGGGCGCGGGGGGCGCCGGCCGAGACTGCCCGGCCCTGGAGCGGCCGGCCGGGCGGCGGGGCGGGCGGCGCTCGCGCTCCGCGACGGCCTCCGCTCTGCTCGCGGTCCGGAGGCGGCGGCGGCGGCGGCACCAGCAGCGGCAGCCGCCGGCCGGGAAAGGGGCAGCGGCGGCGGTGGCGAAGATGCACAGGTGGTTTTTACTACACAACTCTAAGGAAGACCAGTCTCGTAGACTATGAGGTGAATGTCCCCATCCCGTCCCCAGAGATGTGTACTGCTGCAGCCCCGACCCTGCAGGTGAGGAAATCAAGGATTGCCAGCCAGCGCAATAAAGATCACTTCCGGTTGGGAGAAAAGAGAAGGCTTTATGGAGGCTCTTCTTCTTTTGAGGCAAGTCATAAAGAGCAGACAGACTTCGGTGCACAAAGATGCTGTGAGAAGGGCAAGCCAGGCAGAAGGCACAGAAGAGCAAAGGCAAGGCGTACTTCTGTGGAGAGTGAGTAGTTATGTTTGGTTGGAGGAAAAGATGTGTGAAGGGTGGAAGAAGGAAATACGTTTGGGGAGAGAGAAGGGAGCCAAGCTTCAAACTTTAAACTTTGTTATGTGGGCAATAAGGAGTCATTACATGTTTCTGAGGCGAGAAGTGTCATAATCAGGGCTGCGCTTTAGGAAAGTTCCTCTGGCAGCTGGTGTGAGGGGTGGGCTGGAGCAGGCAGAGGCTGGAGATAGGAGGCCAATAAGAGGGTGGTTACAATTCTGGAAGCTAGAAGTCCAAAATCAAGGTGTTGGTAGGGTCACGCTCCCTTCAGAGGCTTTAGGGAAATTTGAATCCATTCCTGGCCTCTTCTGCTGGCTATAGGCATTCCTTGGCTTGTGGGGGCTCACTCCAATCTCTGCCTCCATCTTCACATAGCCTTCCCCTCATCTCTTCATGACTCTCCTTTGTGTGTCTTCCATAAGGACATTTGTCATTGGATTTAGGGCCCCCCAGATCTCCCAGATTGTGTTAATTACATCTGCAAAGACTCTTATTCCAAATAAGGTCACAATCACAAGCTTCAGGGGTTGGGACACAGACATATCTTTTGGGGGCTCCCTTTCAATCCACTACACAACTGTTGGCAAGAATGTGGAAAAATGAGAACCCTCATACACTGCTGGTGGGAATGTAAGATGATACAGCAACTTTGGGAAACAGTCTGGTAGTTTCTCAATGGTAACACAGAGTTACCATATGATTCAGCAATCCCACTCCTAGGTATATACCTGGGAAAAATGAAAACATACGTCCACACAAAAGCCTGTATATGAATGTTCATAGCAGCCTTATTCCTATTAGCCAAAAAGTGGAAACAACCCAAATATCCATCAACTAATGGTCCATTCAGAATCAATAAAATCTGGTAAATCCAAACAATAGGATATTATTCAGCAATAAAAAAGAATTAAGTACTGATTCATGGTACAACGTGGATGAACCTTGAAAACATCACATTACGCTGAGTGAAAGGAGCCATTCACAACAGGCCACATACTGTATGATTGCAATTCTACAAAATGTCCAGATTAGAAAAATCTATACAGACAGAAGGTAGAGTAGTGATCGTCCAAGCCGAGGGGTGGGGGTGTGGAGGAAGAGGATGGGGCTGGGGGAGAAATGAGGAGAGACTACTAATATGTATAGGGCTTGGGGGAAGTGATAAGAAATGTTCTAAAACTGATTACAGTGATGGTTGCCCAACCCTATGAATATAATGAAAAACACTGAATTGTGCCTGAAATGAGTGAATCATGATACATGAATTACATCTCAGTAAAGCTGTTATTTTAAAAAGATAAATGTGGAGCACTGCATAAACCTCCTGGAAGCTCCTCAATACACTTGAGTTACCCTCCCATCAGTTCTGCCTTCCTGTGAATACCTGACAGGGGCCCATTACAGCAACCCCACCTGGACATGAAGGTTGTAAGTTGTAGACACCTTCAGATTAGCTGGAGACAGTCACTCAGGCACAATCAAATATTTCCTGAGTGCCAGCTATACAGAGGTGGCTGCAAGACTGCCGAAGAGCCAGAGCTGAATTGCGAGCGCACCTCGCGCCCTCAAGGTGCTCTTTCACAGAATGAGAAAGGGTGTGGTCTTTGCCTTCGGGCTCCTCCAACATTGCCTTAATTAACCCCTCTCCCCTCCTCCTCTCCCTCCATGTTCTGTAAGATTTTCTCACAGAAAACTGCAGTAATTATCCATGTATTTACCACCATCACCACCCCCTTTTCTTTCAAAGGGAAGCATATTTAACCTTAGCAGATTTCCCAGACTCATTTGCCTGCAGAACACCTAACAAAAGTTCTTGCCCAACCCCCCTCACTTTACAGATGGGGAAATGATACTCTGCAGGGGTGGGGGAAAATCCTGTTCACAGTCACAGAGCAGAACATCGGGGCAGAAACCAGAAGCACACCCCAGGCTCTTGATTCCCACCCAAAGCTCTTCTTCCTTTAACAAGAC
Organism: Camelus bactrianus; assembly: GCF_048773025.1. NCBI lineage: Eukaryota > Metazoa > Chordata > Mammalia > Artiodactyla > Camelidae > Camelus > Camelus bactrianus. The sequence goes on from NC_133542.1 coordinate 48,287,533, forward strand.
ACTGATGACACAGGCATCTTGTCAGTTGAGATACAAGCATCTCTGATGACCTCTGTGCTCCTCAGTGTGACAGTGAGAAAGGGAACATGGAGGAGTGGTTAAGAGCATGGATCCCAGAGCCAGGCTGCCTAGGTTGAAGTCCTGGCTCCCCCACCAGCTGGGAGCCCTTGAGACAGTTAACTGAATGTCGTTGTGCCCTGATATCCTCATCTTCAATATGGGGAAGGCAAGACGAGTACCTACCTCACAAGGTTGTGAGGATTACATGATTTAACGGGCATAAAGTAATGCACATAATGCCTCAAAGTATGTCTGGAAAAAGGGAATTCTGACACATGCTACAACACGGATGAACCTTGAGAACATTATACTAAGTGAAATAAGCCAGTCACAAAAAGACAAATACTATATGATTCCACTTATATGAGATACCTAGAGAAGTCAAAATCACAGAAGCAGAAAGGAGAAGGGTGGTTGCCAAAGCCTGGGAGGAGGGGAGAATGATGAGTCCTTGTTTAATGGGCACAGAGTTTCAGTGTTGGGAGATGAAAAACTTCCAGAGATACATTGCACAATAATGTGAATATACTTAATACTACTGAACTGTACACAATTTAAGATGGTAAATTTTATGTTATGTGGAGGATTTTGTTACCAAAATAAATAAATTTTTAAAAAATGTATTTCTGGCACTCAGGGAAATTGCAGTCACTTACTATCCAGTTCTGTCACGGTTTTGTAAGCAGAGTGACAGGGGAGCCAGCCAACTTTCACCCTTGGTAGCTGTTTTAGGTCCCCTGGAGGCAGAGTGTCCTCATATAGAAGTTCTTCCTTCTCTACCAGGACTTGAACTCAGAATGACTGCAACCCAGCAGTGAAACAAGGTGTCGTAACTCCTGGCATGCTCCATCCCGGAGGGCTCCCCTCTGAGGCTTCTTCTAGCTGTAAATTCCTCCAAGATTCCATCTTCCTTATCCTTCAGAGCTGAGGCCAAAGCTCTGCCCACAGAAGTCTTCCTCCACCTCCTGGCAGGCAGCTGACACCGGTTCTCTTGCTTCTGAAATAGCTGACAATCTCTCTGTGGGAGTAGAGTCCTGGTTTTACACTCCAACAGTGTGTGGGCTCCTGAGGGCAGGATGCAATCCCACAAGCAGAAGTGCTTAGCATGTTGGATGCACGTCTGAATGGATGAGTTGAACTTTCCTGGAGCTTCCAGGTCCACAAAGACTTCCTCCACAGTAACAGCTCCCTTTCACTTCATGCATTTGCAACCGAGTCCTCCCTCTGAAAGGACTGAGGACTCCCTGCCTTATATAACTGACAGATGTGTCCGAGGCTCCTCTCCACCCAAGACCATGAACTCCCTGAAGGAACAGACCAGGTCTGAGCCACCTTTATATCCAGAGTATTTATCACAAAATTTTACACAGGGTCGAGATGAAAACATGTTGAATTAAATTTGTTTTGCTATTTAAAAAAAAAAGCTTTATGTTCCAAAATATTAACCACAGAATTATTTATGCTAGAGAAAAATCCAAAATAACCGAAATACCCAACAATAAGAAAATAACACACTTAATTATAGTGAAGCTTGATGAAACATTTTGTAGCCATTGAAAATAGTAAATATGAACAAGGAGTAACAAGAGAGAAAACTTTCGTGAGATGAAGTTAAGCAGAGAAAGTGGGTCATGAAATGTGTACACACTCTGACTACAGCTGTAATTGACAACATGTACTAAGTGCCAAGTATTTATAAACACTTCCCACCTACTTCTTACAACTCTTTGGGTTGGGTTTTACAATCCCACTTTCACAGAGAAGAAAACGGAGGTTTGTAGAGGTTAAGTGCCATGCTCAAGGTCTCACGGTTGGTAAGACATTCAGGCACAACCCAGACCTGGGTGGTCTATGCTGGTCCCTAAGTCCAAGCTCTTTACCACTTCGTTATACTGCCTTCCAGCAAAACCAACTCTGTAAGTATGGTAGTATTCTTGGAGAAGTGAAACCTCAAAGTTCAGGCGGTAGGTTATGAGTATAATATTAATAATATTATTCAACATTATTTGAATAGTAATTTTAAAACATTTTAAGGATAAGAAACAGGATGTCAATGACAGAATTTCCTCAGAGCAGCAAGGTGGAAGAATATCTGGCGACAGGATATGCAGCTAAAAAAGCACCTGAGAGCTGGTTAGATTGATGGGGAAGCTCCTTTACTGGGCAGGGAAGCATGATTTGTGCAATTCAGGGAGGCCAGCACAGGGCACCAAAACTTGGGAAACACTTGGCAGATGAATATTTCTTGAATATTTAATGAACGAACGGGTGAGTGCCCCTGAGAGCTGCTTAGGAGGCTACTGACGCTAACTGCTGGGAGAAGGGATGGACTGGTTCCTGGGACAGAGTGTATGAGTCCCAGGAGTGTGTGTACCTGTGTGTGCGTGAGCACGTGCCTGTGTGTAGGTGGGACTTGGAAGGCAGAAGGAAGAGGCAGGAGCCTTTGAGAGGCTGGGATTTGGTCCTTCTCTCACCTCTGACCTCTCTCAGCTAATGGTATGGATCTCAGCCTGAGATCACCAGTAAGCCTGTGGAGTGGAGTGTTCAGCCATCCATCCTGGCTGCCCTCCCCACCCCCGCCAGGCTCCACATCATTTCCACCCATTCCAACCTCAGTGTTCAGTCTTCTCTCCCTTTGCCTGAAAGCTCTGGGCTTCCTGCAGACATATCATGTCTGCTAGCTGCTTTATCTCCATTATCTCATTTCATCACTCCAGCAACACTGCAGGTAGGTTCCATGATTATTCCCTGAGGTATAATGGTAAATACATATTTGGTCTTTCCCTCCAATTCCTGGCACAGAACTCCATTCCTGAGTGATAGGGGTGACAGGAGTGTCTTTTGTTATTCATGATAAGCTTCTTTCAACCATACCAAGTGAAGGCTAATGAGGTCACTCTTGAGACCTCCATATAGCTTCAAGATGGGGACTGTTTACCCAAAAGACCAAGACCTGATTAAAGGGTTGGAACTTTCAGCCCTACCTTCCCACCCCTGACCTAGGTGGGTGGTGGCGGGGAGATAGGCTGGAGATTGAGTTCAATCACCACTGGCCAATGACTTAATCAATCATGTATACTGAAGACTCTGTTTAAAAACAAAACTAAACTAAAAACTGGGCTCAGACTGCTTCTGAGTTGAGGAACACAACAAGGTGCTTGGATGGCGGTGCACTCCAACTCCATGGGGACAGAATGTCCTTCACTCAGGACTCTTAGATTTCATCCTATGAGCCTCCTCATCTGGCTGTTCACTTATATCCTTCATAATGAACTGCAATAGTAAGTTTATTATTATAAAACTCTCCGGAGTTTTGTGAGTTATTCTAGCAAATTATTGAACCTGAGGAATGGGGTTGTGGGAAGCCCTGACTTTATAGCCAAGTCTGGCAGAAGTGCAGGTAACCTGGGGACCCAATGGTTGTGAAGTGAGTCCAGCCTTGTGGGACTGAGCCTTTAACCTGTGAAGTCTGACACTAGCTCTGGGCAGTCAGTATTAGAACTGAATTGGATTGCAGGACATTTAGTTGGTGTCAGAGAGCTGGAGAAGTGATGGATGTTGGGAAAGACATCACATATTTGGTGTCAGGGGAAGAAGAAAAACCCCTCATTCCCACTTTGCAGATGAGGACCCTCTGCTGCAGGACTGGGCTGAAATCCTAAATTTGCTATTAACTCCCTCACCTTCCACACGGGATTAAGGAACCCCACTCCCTTCTTTCATGAGTGCCTTCAAGAAGCCATTGAGATGATGAATGTGGAAGCACTTTGTACACCAGGGAGATAAGAATTAGAGAACAAAAGGGTCTGATGTGGGTTCAAATCCCAGCTTCATTGCTCATTTCCTGGGTGATCATGAAGAGTTAACCTCTCTGGACTTATTTTCCCACCTACAAATGAGAGAAATAGCACTGACCAGTGAGGATTTAATTATTTAGACATCAGATGTCAGGCATTTCACACACACCCTGACACAGGAAGCTCTAGTAAACAGGAGCTCTTAATAATAGCAGAATAAAATCCAGGAGCTCACTAACCATTGCTTTTTGGGTTTTTTTAACCAAAAGGCAGGAAGACATAGTGTCAAAGCCAGATTGATATCAGGGAATGTGATTTACATGGAAATAAGAAAGTTCTGAATATACAAAACAAGCCAAGCCAGGTGCGAAAATAAGGTCCTGAAGCTCTCGTATTTTCAGAAGCCATTTGCCTGCCATTCTTGTTCCATTTCCCTAGCTCCCTGTGGGGATGGGTTTTTTTTAAATAACTTGACTGCTGATCTGCAAACAAATCCTCATTCAAGGTGATCAACTAGTGCCCTCCATTCCACTTCATTCATCCAATTATCTGTCCATTTAGCAAACATTTCCGCAGCTCCTGCTCTGGGCCAGGCACTGCAGTGAGTGCTGGTGACACAGTGGTGAACCCAGACCCATTCCTGGCATCAAGGAACTGCTAGTCTAGTCCAGAAAACAGACAAATCAGGCACCTGGTACAGGGAAGGGACAGCTTCTCTGAAGAGGTGGCACATGAGGAGCCACCCGGTGAAAGGCTGGGGGAGAGAGGTCAAGGCAGGGCAGGACCAGGTAAGAGAAAAGCCAGAGAGATGTTTGGGAAAAAGGGCAAGTAAGGAGGTGTGGTGGAGGAGGAGCCCAGAGAGATGCGAAGAGCCCTGATCTTGAAGGATGGAACTGGAACTTTGAACCAGATTAAACATCCGCTTGAGGTAGGAAACGTGGGCAAGGACAGGGAGTGGGGAAGAGTCACCATGGCCACCCAGGAGGGTTTTTATTTGTTTTATTTTCAGTCCTGGGGCTTCAAAGGGACTAGATTCTGAACCTGGCTCCATACTAACTTCTTGTTTGATCTTGGCAAGCCACTGACTCTCTCTAAGCCTCATATTTTTAATTTTTAAAATTTTCTTTCTTTATTTTTTAAAAATCATTCTTTTCTTTTTTTCCCCAGTTTTATTGAGATATCATTGACATACAACACTGTGTACTTTTTTAATGGAGGTACTGGGGATTGAACCCAATACCTTGCGCTTGCTAGGCACACACTCTACCACTGAGCTATATGCTCCCCACCAAGCCTAATTTTTTTTAAATTGAAGTATAGTTGATTTACAATGTTGTGTTAGGTTCAGGTGTATAGCAAAGTAAATCAGTTATATTTATTTCTTTTTCTAGGTGCCTCGTTAGCGCCGTAGGTAGCACATCAGTCTCGTATTTTTTTTTTCTTTTTCAAATCTTTTCCAATATAGGTTATTATGAGATACCGAATATAGTTCCCTGTGCTATACATTAGGTCTATGTTGTTCATTTTATATATAGTATTATGTATCTGTTAATCCCAAACTCCTGATTTATCCCTTCCCCCATTCCCCTTTTGGTAACGATAAGATTGTTTTCTATGTCTGTGAGTCTTATTTCTGTTTTGTAAATAAGTTCAACTGTGTCATTTTTTTTAGATTCCACATATAAGATAGCATATGATATTTGTCTTTCTCTGTCTGAATTAATCACTTAGTATGATAGCGTCTAAGTTCATCCATGTTGCTGCAAATGGCGTTATTTCATTCTTTTTTTATGTCTAAGACTCATTTTTATCAACTCTGAGGCTGAGAGAGGGAAGGAGATAAATTCAAGATTATGTAACTTGAACCCTAAATCCGGGCTCAGTATGCTTTCTAGTACATCAAACTGGTCTGTGATATCTGATTCTGGGGAGAACAGTGCATATAAAATTGAAGATCATTGAAAGGACTTTGGATAAATTGTGCAAATAAAATAAATAGTGTGAGTATGAGTAGGACTGTGGCTAAGGTTAGTGTCTGTGGCAGTAAGGCATAGAGCCTAAGGGTTTATAAATTCAAAACCAGGATAGATGCATTTGAATGAGATTGGTATGTGAGGCTACCCTAACAAAATCAAACACAGCAGGCACTCACAGACTCTTACCACATGACCCAGCAATCATGCTCCTTGGTATTTACCTAAATGAGTTGAAACATTATGTTCACATTAAACCCTATATACAAATATTTACAGAAACCTTATTCATAATTGCCAAAATTTGGAAGCAACCAAGATGTCTTTCATTAGGTAAATGGATAAATAAACTGTGGTACCTCTACACAATGAAATATCATGCAGTGCTAAAAAGAAATGAACCATTAAGCCATGAAAAGACAAGGAGGAACCTTAAATTCATATTACTAAGTGAAGAAAGCCAATCTGAAAAGACTCCATATTGCATGATCCCAGCTATATGACTTTTTTTTTTTTTTTTTTTTTTTGCAGGGGGAGGTAATCAGGTTTATTTAGTTAGTTAGTTTTTTGATGGAGGTGCTGGGGATTGAACCCAGGACCTCGTGCATGCTAAGCATGTGCTCTGCCACTTGAGCTTTACCCTCCCCCCCAACTATATGACATTCTTGAAAAGGCAAACCTATGGAGACAGTAAAAAGATCAGTGGAGGTAAAAAGATAGTTACCAGGGATTTGGAGGCAGGAAGTATAAATAGGTGGAGCACAGGGGATTTTTTATGGTAGTGAAACTATTCTGTACTATAATGATGAATGTGTGTCCTTATACATTTGTCAAAACCTCTAGAATGTTAACACAAAGCATGATTCCCTAATGTAAACTATGGTCTCGGTTGATAATGATGTGTCAATGTTGGCTCATCAGCTGTAACAAATATACCACCACTCCAGCTAGGGACGTAGACAGTGGGGGAGGCTGGAAGGATGGGTTCGGGGTGAACGTAGGAACTCTCTGTATTTTTCCACTTAGTTTACTGTGAATCTAAAATGGCTTCAAAAAATAAAATCTATTAATTTTTTAAAGTGACAAGAAGAAATATAAAACCAAGTAGTCCTATGATTAGATACATTGAATTAAGTGTTGAAAATACTTCAACAAAAAGAGCAACAAATCCAGAAGATTTGAATAACAAATTCTATCAAACATTGAAGAAAAAATAATTCTAATAGAAAATAGGGACCATTTCCTAATTATTTTATAATTATACCACTACTGGATTTGAAAACTTGAAAATAACATTAGAGGAAAGGATACTTCAGACCAACCTTATACATGAGCTAGTTGCAAAACCTCCAAACAAAGTATTAGCAAACAAAATCCAGCAATATATAAAAATGACAATACATTATGTTCCGATTAAGGTTTATCCCCCAAATGCAAGGTGCTTAGCATTTTTGAAAATCAGATTAACTTTAACAGATTTAAGAGTGTAGTTATCTCAACAGATGGAGAAAAGGCATCTGAAAAATCAACATCCAACTCATAACAAAATTTCCTAAAATCTAGGTATAGAGGGAAAGTTCTTAAACTGATAAGTGTACCCAAAAAAGTACAGCAAAATATAATATTTAATTGTGAAACATTAAAACATTCTTTTAAGATAAAGATCAAAATAAGGATGTCAAGTTCCATCATTTCCAGTCATCATTGCATTGAAAGCAATAAGGCAAAAAAATAAGAAAGAAAAAGTTCATATATATATATATATATATATGAAATAAAAGTGTCATTACTCACAGTTAATATGATTTTTTATATTGAGAACCCAAAGAAATTTGTGATAAATTATTAGATTTTTTAAGAGAGCTGAGCCAGTTACCAGATACAAAATCAATGTGAAAAAAATCAGTTGTATTTGCACCTATCAACAACAAACAAGTAGATAAGCAATTTAAGAACAGCTAACATTTTTTAAGTCAGACAGAGAAAGGCAAATTTATGATCTCATTCATATGTAGAATCTAAAAAAGCTAAACTCATAGAAACAGTGAATAGATTGATGGATGCCAGGGGCTTAGGGGTGGGAGAAATGAGGAAATGTTGGTCAAAGGGTACAAACTTCCAGTTATAAGAGGAATGAATGCTGGGGATCTAATCTACAGCATGGTGACCATAGTTAACAACACTGTACTGTATACTTGTAAGTTGCTAAGAGAGTAGATCTTAAATGTTCCCACCACACACACAACAAAAAATAGTAATTATGTGAAGTGAAGGATGTTAACTGCCTTTATTGTGGTAAACATCTTGCAATATATACGTGTATCAAATTATCATGTTGTACACCTTAAACTTACACAATGTTGTATGTCAATTATACTTCCATAAAGGTTGGAGGGGGAGAGAAGAACAGATAACATTTCCAATTTCATCCAAAAGAAGTACAAAGTGTTGGGAATAATTTTAATAAGATGTACAAGACCTTTATGGAGAAAAATAGAAAACTTTATTGATGAACATTAAGGAAAACCTAATTGAAATGATATGTAATTGAAATGATACATAAATCGTATTTATAAATTAGAAGACTTAATATCTATAAACTTCTAGTTCTAGTCACCAATGTATGGGAAGTAAAGAAAATAGAGAAGCATGTTAAACTACACCATAAAAATACAATCTAAAATGTGGAAAACTCCATAAGGCCAACAACCTAGTTTTTTCAAAAAATAATTCCAAGGAAAAAATAAAAGCTGGGGTGGGAATTTATACATTAAATGACACTCAAGACCAATCACAACCAACCCCAAGGCTTCTCACTGCAATAAAAAATTTTTTAATCCCAAACAAAATGTAAAAGTAAAATAGTGGGGGAGGGCATTCTCAAGTGGCAGAGCGCATGCTTAGCATGCACAAGGTCCTGGGTTCAATCCCCAGTACCCCCTCTAAAAAATAAAGAAACCTAACTACTTCCCCCCACAACAGAAAAGTAAAATAAATAAATAAATAAAACAATTATATTTATGAGACAACTGGAAGTCTAAACCTTCTCATTTAACTATCAAGTTGCCCTTGATGGTATTAAGGAATTAATGTGGTTTTTCTCTTTGGGGTTTTTTTGGGTATGACATTGATATTGGGGTTTTATCTCTTAAAGATATATATTGAATTACAGGTGAATTTATATGATGTCTGGGATATTTTGAAAATAATACAACAGTAGGGGAAGATGGAAATATGGATGGGACAGAAGCTGAACACAACTGATGGCTGCTGGAGCTGGGCAGCCAATGAGTACATGTGGGTACATCATATTTTTTGTTTTGTATGTGCTCAATTTTTTAGATTTTTAAATTAAATAATATATATAAAGTGTGTATAAAATTTTGCTAATTCATTTGCAGATTCAATACAATCCAAATGCAAATCCCAACAAGAGACTGTTTAAATAAATATAACACATATATGTTTATAAAATACTGCACAGTCTTTAAAATGATGCTCTTGAAAAATATTTAAGTACATTGAAAGTTGTTTGTGCATGTTAAAGGCAGAATTTGGGGTTAAAAGGCAGATTATGCAGCATTATGTGTAGTAGATGGCCATTTATGTAAAAAATGGACCAGAACTGAGATAAGAAATTTCTGCAGGAGGTTAAGTATTGCAGAAATTAATTTAGGTGAATAGTTTTTAACCTTCACTATGCATCAGAATCACCTATGAGAACTTAAAAAATATGCAGATGCCCAGGTCTCACACCAAAGTTTCCATTTCAACTGGTCTGAAATGGGGCCAGCCATCGTTAGATTTCAAAATTTCAGCGGGTGATTCTAACGTGCAGGACTGAGAGCCAATGATCTACATTTACAAAGAGAAGCAGAAAGATGGATAGAGAGTAGGAAGACAGATTAGATATACAGGTAGATAATTCATAGATTTTTGATTGATAGATGACGAGTAGACAGGTAAATGATAGGTGGGTTAGATAGTAAATCAAAGTCTGAAGAAAGGGAGGAGGGGATGGGGGAAAGAGAGGGAGAAGAAAGGAGGGAATTTGTAATGACACAGCAGATCAGAAATGAGCCACAACTCAATACCTAATTGAACAAAAAAGAGAATGAAACAAAAGTGAACACTAAAAAATACAATAAAACAAAAAGTGAAAAAGAGAATGAAACAAAAGTGAACACTAAAAAATACAATAAAACAAAAAGTGAACGTGTCTAGCTGATACAATGAAATGTATAAGTTGACTATTCTTTTATTTATTATATTTACTTAAAATCCATACCCCCTACTTTTCAAGGATATCAGTGATATCTTAAAAGTTAAAGAATGGAAGAATGGAGAATGACAGCTTAATGAGTGAGCAGTTTCCCTTGGGGGTGATGAAATGTTCTGTAACCAGAGATGATTGCACAGCATTGTGAATGTACTAAATGTCACTAATGGTAAATTTTATGTTATGTGGATAAAAAATACATTAAACGAAGATTGATTAAAGACTAAGGTTAGAGCCAGTTTAAAAGTGCAGAGGATGTTACCAGGCAATTGGGATGAGTTAATTATTGCCTCCAGTACAAAATTTGTTCCAAGTCTCCTAGCAGTTGAGGCAAAAAAGAAATCTGGCAGGTTATCGGGTTCTTTGTATATATTGAGGGCCCTTCGCATATCAGGGGCTACCTCTTGTTTCATTTTGACCCTTGCTGTACCACATGCCTAGCGAGCGCAGGAGGGAAAGTGGGAGCCCTTTGGAACGTTTGACTCAGCTGAGAAAGGAGGATTTGCCTTGGCTGGGAGAGGCAAGTCAGAGCTCAGCTCCTTCCCCTCAGAGCCTGTCATCAAACCGCTCTTAAGAATAGCAGCTCCTGCCATTGCGTGGCCCCGGCCTCGGCTGGTGGGTCTGAATGGCTGTTTGTTCAGCCTGAGCCGCGCAGAATCAGCCCTGACAGTGATGGCCCAGTAGGTATTATGTAAGGGGACCCAGCTTACCTGCCCTAAGACAGACAAAGCAGATAGTTTGACAGGCAAAACAGAGCCAGCCTCTTTACTCCCAGGCAGCCAAGGGGCTATTCAAAGCCTGGACCTGGAAGATTTTCATGAGGTGCTGACATACGAAACCGGAATGCAGAAGGAACAAGGCAGAACTGGCACCACATGCAGTCAGGCATGGCAGGTGTCTCCAGCATCCAAACCGGGCCTTCTGGAGCTTTGACTAGGCTCCACCCATGAGAGAGAGAGAGAGGGCGCTTTGGGAGAGAGGGCCCCAACTTTCAGGCCTGAGCCTTCGGCAAACCTCAACTTTACCACCACCCTTATTGTTGTCCAACTGAGGAAAACCTTTCCAGGCCTTTCTTGTGGCGAACAGGACGTGGGTGCAGAGAGCCGGGAGTACTTACTCCTCGTTACTTGCCAAGCTGCGCACGTCAGGGGCTGGCAGAGGCAGCAAAGGAACAGGTACTGAGTGCCCGCTGCACACCAGGTGCTATGCAGGGGCTCCACCCTCAGGCACTGGTTTCACCCTCACAAGCACCCCACAAGGTAAGTACCCCATTATCTCTATTTTGCACATGAGAAAACAGGCTCCAAAGAGGAACTTGCCCAAAGTTATACAACTGGGAAATGGCAGACCCAGCATTTGAACACAGGTCTCCTTGGCCCCCAAACCCATGCTGTTTCTACCTAAATGGAGCCAGTTCACAAGACCCACAGCTCCTGGAATCACACTCTGTTTTCAAAGTGGCTTTGGCGCTTTCTCGCTCTGTGACCCAGGTGGGTATTCATTCCCCCTTCTCAAGGCCTCAACGTCCCCATCAGTAGTGCGAGGTACTTGTGAGCACTGAATGGATCAGGCAGGTGAGGATGCCTAGATGTCCACCAGTGTAGGTCATCACTGCTGAGCTGCACACTTTTTGACTGCTCTCAAAAGCCACTCCCACCCTCAAAGGAGATCACCAGACCTATATAGATAACACTTTCTCCGGTCCTCTCTCAGGATTCTGAAAGAACATTCTCTGCCCAGTGTCATGAGCAACATGAGAGAAGAATTGCACCCGACTTGTCTACTCACAAAATATCAACACAGAGCCCAGCATTTACTCGTGACTCAATAAATGCTGTTGAATGAACGAAAACATGAATGCGTGGTTTGCCACGAGATGTACCATGTGTTGTGTTGGAAAGAGCTGGGCATCAGAGCATGTGGTTCTGGCTTTGCCACTAACTCACTGTGTGGTTTTTAGCCACTCACTGGCCCCCTCTGGACCTCAATGACCCTATTTATAAAATGAGGGAGGAGAACTAGGTACTCTCTAGCAGCCCGTGTCAGCTCTGATTCTGTAGGGACGGGGGAAAGAAAGATCTCACCCTCTGCAGTGATCTTCCCCTCTCCATGGAAAGCTAAAGCTATATCATAGCCACGTTTGAGAATAGCCCAGGACATTCTAAATAAATGGTGGGGTGGGGTGGGGTCGGGGGGGAGGTGGGTATAGCTCAGTGGTAGAGCCCAGGCTTAGCATGCATGAAGTCCTAAGTTCAATCCCCAGTACTTTCATTAAAAAATAATGGTGAAAATTTTATGCCACGTGAGTTATATCTCAATAAAGCTATTATTTTTAAAAAATTAAACTAAAAATAAACAAGCTGGGTGCAAAGCTGTGCACATTGTGTCTTACAGTCTGAGCTCTTTCTCCTTGACTCAAGTGGGATATATGAGTCAGAGAATAAAGTCAACATTCAGATCTAAGGGAAGACGTTATAATCAAGAATGTTTCAAGCCAGTTGCGCCTGTGGTTGCCCACCATGATAAGCAACATCAACAAAGGGAGCCACCAAATAAAAGATAGGACATTACACCTGGTCAAGAGAAAAAGGATGAAGGAGCATCTGCAGTTCAAGGAGCAGTTCAAGAGCCTACCCTGGAAGCTAATCAACAGGAACTGGCTCAGCCAGGGACTGGGCGTGAGCGTGGAGTTGGTCCTGATGTCACGGGGAAGACACTACCAAATCCAGAGCCCATTAAAACGCCAGAAGCAGGTGAAGGGCAACCACAGGTTTAAACGAAGACAAGCTGTAACCATGCAGGCTGTTCATGTGTTGGAAACGTGACTGTTAAAATTCTCTCAATAAAGTTTTGCAGTTTTATCCAAAAATAAATAAATGAATGGCAGATCTGTAACCCTGATTCAATCAGAAGCAGACAAGCAACATTCTCAACAGTCAAATCCTTCAGTCTGTGAAACAGAGACTTGCTCACGTGTGCAGCGTACTTTATAGTTTGCAAAACACTTCCCCTCCTTTCTCTCATTCAAACCTCAGCACAGCCTTATGAAGAGGACAGGACAGATGTCATTTCCCCATTTACTGACTTGCCCCACGGGGCTTATGGAGGGAAAAAAAGTACAGATGAGATGTGGACTCAGAACCAACTCCTGACTCCAAATTCTGCCTCCTTCCCTTTACACAGCTCACTTGTACACAGGCAGTGAGGAGATGAACTCATTCTACCAAAACCAGATTTGGAGGGTCACAAGTTTACCATCTGGGTGGAAAACTGCCCAGCACAATGGAGCATTTTAAAGTCAAATTTGGGGCAGAAGGGTGCAGTGCACCGATACCAGGTGGGCTTGTAGCCATGGAGAGTCAGCTGTACGGGAAGGAGGAGTCCAAGCCCATGTCCAGGCATCGTACGCCAGCTCCTTGCAGCAGCTGGGAAGTTGATCTGCATGCAATCTCTGAACATTGAGATATGGAAATACTGTGATGCCCCATAGACAAATAACCACTCCCTGAGGCCCCATCCCCACCCCTACCCATGCCCCTAGCTGTCCTGGTTCTCTCAGCCCTTCCCCAGGATCCCCTGGAAAGCCCCCAAGATTCTGCAACTAAAGGGTTAAAGTCTGAAACAGCAGGGGAGCAGGGTACTGTCCTACCAGGCTTCCATTCTAATTGGGCATTTATTCCAACACATACTATCTGATTGGTCAACACCCTTGACTTACTGGTTTGGTTTTTTTAACCAAAAAAAAAAAAAAAGGCTTTATTGAGGTATAATAGATACATAAAAAACTACATATATTTAATGCGTATGTCTTGATGAGTTTGGATATTGCTTATACCTATGATACTATCACCTCAATCAAGGTAACAGACATATCTATTACCTCAAAAAGATTCATTGTGTCCCTTTTTGTGTGTGTTATAAGAACACTTAGCATGAGATCTACCCTCCTAACAAATTTTTAAGTGCACAACACCTTATTGTTAACTATAGGCACAATGACTTATGGGAGATCTCTATAACTTATTCACGTTGTATAACTGTAACTTTATATTCATTGAACAACATACTGTTTGTTAAATATGTTTATTATTATTCCATCTGGCTAGCGAGATTGTAGAGAATCTCTTAGAGCTTTTCGATTGTTCTGAGTGTGATGATAATTTTCTTAACAGCTAAAAATTCCACAGTTCTCACAACAGGCACACATACATGTAGGGTAGCCACATTTTTTTAGTAAATCCTGAGTGATAAATTTCATGTCCAGAAAATGACCAAAACTTCAGTGACATCTTTAAATGAATTTGCATTTTATTTATGACGCAACTTAACACAGACTTAAAAAGTAGTCATACATAATATAAGTGAGCCCTATGAATGACTCAATCAATAGACAATGCCTAGTGCTCATGAGCACTGGAGGATACTTTGTGGTCGTCTCTTCTGTGGGGGTGAGAACAACTACCAATCTAGCCAACCAAATCTCCCCCCTCCATTTGATAGCTGGAAAAACTGAGGCTGGACCTCCTCAAACCCACTGTTGGGCTGCATCTTGCAGGCATGCAAGCCCTGTACTTGTTCAGCCTCAAGACCGAAGAAAGAACCCAGAGACACAATGGTTTCTTGGACAGGGGATCTTACAAAAGGTTCCTGGGGTGACACCCTACCATGGATGTGGACAGCAGACGGCAGGCAGGACACGGCAGCAGTCCTCTTCACTGCCTCTGGGAGAGGGAGGTTACTAGTTACAGAGAGAACTGACATCAGGTTGGCTCATTGGTTACCAGGGAAACAGGCAGAGGAACATGCCCCTTACTGCCACTTTGACAAACTGTCCTAGTGGAGACATCTGATCTAAAGATTAGAACAATCACCACCTAGAGCCCGGGGCAAGTACCTAGGTATTTACTGATTAGGCACTATGATTAAGAGGGCAGGTCAGTCATGTGAGTAGATGTAGGTAAAGCAGGGACTAGCAGGTGAGGTACAGAGAGCAAGAGGACAGCCATCTTGGGTGGCTGGGTCATACACTTACTCACCACTTGGAGCTAAAACTTGAAGCAGCTTCGCATCCAAGATTTATTGTGTCCAGGGGTGTTGAATTAGGGGGTGCTGACTGGGCAGAAGACATCCCAAGCTGGGCCCCCAGTGACCCTCCCGTTATAAGGCAGATATCATTCATGGAGGTAGCCAGCAAAGACCTACTGTCTTTTCACTGATTGAGGTCAATCAGCCTTACAGCAGCCACTCAAGCCTATTAGACTAGGGGATGCGGCCCCAGAAGCAAAGGACACTGTGAGGCAAGGTTAGAAGTGTAATAACATGGGACTATACTAAGGTACTACAATGAAAGTCTATGGGCTTTGACAGGAAACAGGGGGCTTCAAATCCATCTCAGGTATACGGCCTTGGCCACGTTTTACTGAACTTTTCAGATCTCAGTTTCTAAATCTGTAAAATGGGACTGTTCTGGGGATTGATTAAATGGACTAACATACGTATAACTCCTATTCAAAGCCTGATACAGGTATATTGCTCAACAAATTTTCAGCTTCCCAGAATCATCAGGAAAATACAAACCCCTCCATCCAGCAGGAAAACTACAGTCTGACAATTCTGTCCACTTTTCCAATCCTTTGTTCTTTCATTTTTTCTTCTCTCCAATTTTCCCACATCTAGCACTACTCCAAAGCAACTTTAAGCTCAGTTCTGCTAACTATACCAGGCTAAGCCATACCCAGATTCCTGACCCACAGAAACAGTGAGATGATAAATGTTTGCTGTTTTAAGCCACTAATTTTGTGGCTTACAGCAATAGATTATAAACATAATATCAGTCATGAGGGAAATGCAAATTAAAGCTACCATGAGATACCACTATATAAAAAGGGTAAAATTTAAAAGGCTGCACTAATCAAGTTTTGGTGAGGAGGTGGAGCAATCAAAACTCTCATCTACTGCTAGTAGAAATAAAAGAAATACAGCCATTTTGTGAAAACAGTTTGGTAACTTCTTAAACATTTAAACATATGCCTACAATCTGACCCAGATATACCTCTCCTGGATATCTACTGAAGAGAAATGAGAACAGAGCCATGCAAGACTTGTACAGGACTATTTAAGGCAGCTTGTAGGTAAGAGCCAAAAATGAAAACAACCCAAATGTCTATCAACAAGTGAATGGATAGCGGGAAGGATGTTGCTCAAGTGGTAGAGCACATGCTTAGCATGCAGGAGGTCCTGGGTTCAATATCCAGAAATTCCTCTAAGAATAAATAAATAAATAAACCTAATTACCTCTCCCCACCAGAAAGAAAAACTAAAAAAACAAAAGCAAAAACAAGTGAATGGATAAAGAAACTATGGTATATCCATATATCCAGAATACTACTTAGAAAAAAAAAAGGGGAATTGACTATTGATATCACAACATAGATGAGTATCAAAAATAGTTATGCTGGATGAAAACAGTTAGGCAAAAATAAATACACTGTTATTCCATTTATATAAAATTCCATAAAATGCAAACTAGTCTATAGTGACATCAATAGATCAGTAATTGCCTACAGATACTGCAGGGTGGGGACTGTAGGGGCAGAGGGATAGATGAATCAATCACAAGGGGCATGAGGAAACTTTGAAGAGTGATAGATATGTTAATTATCTTGATTGTGGTGAGTTGCAAGAGGTCCTTGGAGACAATTTGGTAGCACTATATTAAGAAACAAAAATGTTCCTGGCCCCATAAATCTCTTAGGAATTTGTCTTAAGAAGGGTTCAAAAGAAACACAAAGCACTTTATACAAACACACAGCAGCATCACCTATATCAAAGATATTGGAAATTACCTAATTGCCCAGCTACTGTGAAAGGGTTAAATCAACACTACACCATTTTATTCCCAATTACAGATGAAAAATGGGAGGTAAGATGCAACACATAGTTATGTTTACAAAATAATGCAAATGCACTGTGTATAAAGACAATGGAATTGTACATACACTATGGTTACACCATGTATGCAAAAGAACACAAAGGAGGAAAAAAAACAGAACATAGAAAACCCTAGTAGATGAATGATAGGTAATTGGCATGCGGGTGACTTTTTTCTTCCTGTTGTCTCCTGTCATGTTATGATGTTTTCATGACAGTTTTTCAAATGTCTTCTTGTTGGTTTTGGCTCGGTCTCCCTACCTGGTGATTATTCTGAGCCTTGCGTCTGTCAGCTACCAGCATCAGCACCTCAGCGTGGTCAGCCACTAGCCCAATCGGCTTGTCTTCTATGCCTTCTTCTAAATCACTGACAAAATGCTGAACAGAGCTAAGGTATGGTGTGAAGGACACACTCTTCCCTTTCATCATTGTTAGTCTGCTTAGGTTATTTCAATTCCATAAATGACAGAAAGCCACTTCCCAAGGGAGGAGTACTAGGAGGCGGTAAGCAAAGCAAACCTGGAGAAGGAGGTTGAGCTGCTTACCTGAGCTCGGACTGTCTTACTCACTCACTGGGTAAAGCTAATGTCAATCATCTCTGGCCAGCAAATGCCCTGACAATCAGAGGCAGCGCCACAAACTACGTGCAGGAAATAGTAGCCTGTCTATGAGAAAGTTAGAACTTGGGGGGAAAAAGTGATAGAAGCCTGTAGATAGAAGCTATTGTATTATCCCACTGACCCAGAGCTAATTTCTAATAGTCCATCTGGTCCCACCACCTGGGGCCAGTTTGGCCCGGCCAGGGCTCGAGGAAGACAAAGAGCCACATACAACACCCACTAAGGTGAGGTCCCCTAACGGGATCCCAGGAGCAGTCTCTCACCTCTTCCCTATGCCAGGAGTATGTCTAAACCCAGTCAGGAAGGTAAGCCCAGATCCCCTACTCAGCCCCATGGCCTCTGCAGTCCTACCCTACTGGGTAGTAAGTGTATGGATGGCTTCAAGACTGAAGAATATGCTTCTGAATATGCCCAGCTCAACGCTGAAGCTTTCCCCAAACCTCCTGCAAAAAGGCTGGGCCAGATCTGCCTGGACAGAAACCAGGTGCAAAGTCCTAAGTTTCCAGGACACCTGGGAGAGAGGCTGCCCCTGAGAGACTGTCAGACTGCAGCCTAGCAGCGCCAAGTTAGTCAGACTGCCTCTAAGATGGCCCCAGGATCGTCCCAGTGGCCTCCATACCTGAACCTAGCATAGAAGATGCTGTTCTGAGTCTGAACCTTCCCTCAGGCCTGGTCTGCCACCTGTGAGACCCCTGCTTCCGGGCTCTTTTGCAGCTGCCCACCTGCCTAGATGGCATATCAAGTCATCATGCCTTCCAGATCCAGTGCTCTGCCTGTTCTCCTGGATGTGCCCCAATGCCCAGTTAGTAACAGGCCTGAGACTTGCCCCCAGGTCTCCTGATATGTTAGTGAATTTATTGTATGTAAAGTGCTTAAAACAGTGTCTACACATAGAAGAGTTTTACATGTGTTTGCAGTTAATATAAGCAACCATCACAACTATCTTATGACATTAGTATTATCCCCATTTTATAGATAGAAAAGCTGAGATTCAGAGTGAATTTAAGTGGCTGAAGGTTGCACAGCTGGGAAGAACTAGAGACAGGAAATGACCCAGAACTGGATGATTCTCAGTAACTGGCTCTCACAGCAGGGCCACATTGTTCCTTGGGCCAGGCCCTGTGCTGGTGACCTAGGTGCCCAGGTGCAGGAAGCCACACTTCCTGCCATCAAGGAGCGCCCAGAGAAGAACAGAGACAGTCACATAACCAAATTACTACATCACAAAAATGTGTGACAAGTGCTAAAATCCAAACTTGCTGGGGCAGGCCCAAAGAGGGAGTGTTTGACTTACTCAGGCAGATCAGGGAAGACTTCCCAGAAGAGGAGACATTTGAGCTGAGGTGGGAGGGGGACCAGCTATTCTAGGCTGAGGGTAAGAACTTATGCAAGAGAACTGGAGAAGATTTGGTGGGGAGTCCTCTGAAGCTGGGAACAGGGAAGACCAAGGTGGCGGGGAGGTGCTCCATTGTGCAGGGAGGGCCCTGAACTGCCCTGGAGTTAGGGGAGCCACTGAGGGCCTTTGAACAGCCAAGCAGCCCAGTTTGTGCAGAGACAGACAGCAGGAGGGCCCTGCTGGGGAAGACTGATTGGACCCTTAGATTTGTCCAGAAGGCTGGCGTGTGTAACCCTGTGCTCCCCTCTCCCTGAGGCAGGCTCAGCAGAGCTGAGGTAGCTGAGGGCTCCAGAGGTACCTGGGCAGAAAGACTGAAGATCAGGACTTACACCTGCTCCAGCATCCTCCTGCGTGAACGTGTGTCTGTCCCAGTCCTGCCATTGTCGGCACCATCCTCTGGGAGGGAAGAGGCTGGTATAGGCAGCCTGATGACCCTGGCAAGAATGTGTGGGCTTTCTTTGTGAATGACTCGGGAACATGTGCCCAGAAAGGGAAGATACATACAGGCTGATTCATACAAAGAGACAAAAGGACAGTGGACGAGACAGAAAGATACACATTCAGAGGCTTCGAGACAGAAAAAGAGAGCCAGAAAAGCCAGAAGGTAAGTGGCCAGAGGAGAGGTGGGCTGCCCATGCGAGTGTCTGAGGACAAGTGTGGCGCTGTGGGCACTGAGCAACCAGCCAGCTGGGCTTGGTACCTGCCTGAGGCAGCAGGAACTCTATCAAGCTCTAACCACCCCGTCCCCACTCCTACCCCCACCCCAGGAGCCCGGACTGAGCTTTGGGGCAAGCCGCCCTGCTGGCCACGGTGCCAGCCAGAAGAGGCAGCAAGGATTCGAATCAGAAGCCTGGGGCTCCGGGCTGAGCCTGGCCAACCAGGCTAGTGCATTTTGGCCCTTTTAAGATTGTCTTGCAAACCATGAACTCTGTTGCCCAAATGAAGAGTCACGGTGTTCTGCACAAATTCCGGGCTTCTCGGAGTCCCAAAGCCCTGGATAGAGCTCGGAAAAGCCAAGAAATCCGGAGGGCTCCTACAATCCCAGACGGTGGCTCCTGTGCCGCAGGTGTTAGAATCTAATCGAGGTTCACCTGCTGGCCTCGCTGAAAATTCCTGGGTCCAGCCCTCACCACCTCTGCTGGGGGCCAAGTCTTTCCCGGGAGAGCCCACCGCCACAGCCCAGCTCTCTCCTACCCGGTGGCCTGGGTAGGTCTGAGCATTTCTCGGCTCAGAATGCTCGCTGAGCGCCAGAGAAAACGTGGAGGAGCTAACCTGGGGGCGGGGGCAAAGTTGAGGTCCGGCCTCAGGCTCAGCTCCATCCGGGACTCAGTGTGCGGGGTGGGACAAGTCTCCGTCCTCTCCGAGTTGGCTTGCCTTTTTCACCGCAGCCACTGGAGCTCCTGGAGGTCGCAGCCGATTCCTGAACTCCCCATTCTGGGGACCAGAGGGCAGGGTTGGGAGACGGCTCCGGCTCCGAGGCAGGTACTGGGAGTAAACTGGAGGTGAGCCAGGAGGCTGCTGGCAGGGTGCAAGCTAAGCAGCGTGATGGGAAGAAGAAGGCTCCCCTCTCTGGGTTCCAGTTTCTCAGCCGGGTCCTGGGGTGATGATAATTCTCTATTCACAGTGTTTAACTGAACCAATGGCAAGAAAGCGCTAATAGCTGCATTGCCCTGACCAAGCTCGGAGGTCCCCATACCTCGGTAGGAACAGAAAAAGTCTACATCCACGCAGACCTCGAAAACTGGAATCACCATTTAACATACACAAACACACATACACACTCACATACTCCCTGCTAGACGGGCAGAAAACATTTTACTTTAATCAACCGCTACTTCTTTGAGAAGGTAAGACTTGAATTTTGATGAATGTCCACCCATGAGTGGGAAAGACTTGAATTTTCCCCCGCAGCTTGTCTTTTTTTTCACAACAAAGTTTCACCCTGAAAACAACTTAAAAGACAAAAAAACGATCACAGGTTGGCGATGTGCTCCACTCCATCCTCTCTACTCCCTGGAATAGGGAGGACAGGTAGGGAGTCCTCCACTTCACAGATGGGGAAACTGGGGCCTAAGAAGGGCAGCAGATGGCTCAAAGCTGCTGGGCCAGTAATGAGCTAGCTATAATCAGAGCTCTCACTCCGTGCCACTGCTGTGACCATTGGCTTGGCTGAGTGTGACAAAGGACCCACCTCCTTTGTGGTACTCTGAGGCCATATAGCCCACTAACCTGATTGTCCCAGAGTAACCCACACAGAGGTCACTATGTTCCCCCTGTACTGAGATTCTTGGATCTGATTTGCAAGCATCTGGGCCTGGGGTTTCCATTGTCACCCTGTAAGGAGACTGGCCCAGGCCAGGCCATTAAGCACAAGTGAGGCTCTGAGAACTCAGGAAAAGACAGAGGGGCCAGAACACCTGAGTTTCCCTCTCAGTGTAGAATCTCCTCTGCAAGACTTTAAGCAAGTCCCTTCAGCAGTCTGAGCCTAGTTTCCTTCCTGGAAATTCCAGTTAGAATTTCCAAGATTTCCTTAAGGGGTATGTGTGTTGGAGGGAGGGGGAGGAGTTACTTCTGCATTTGCATGAAGGGGCATCTGGGTCAAGGGATATGGAGGAATTTTCCAGGACTCCCTGGATCCCCTCCTTTATATTTACAAAACCCTCCAAGGACACTTCAAAACTCAGTAAAATAGTTGAGGAAGGTCTGCCAGCATTTTCTACAGATCATCAGCACTCCTCCCCTCATCCCCCACAAAAAACTGAACATAAAATAGCCTGTGAGGGGGCAGGTTTTTCCAAAAAGTCACGGAGGATACACGCAGGGCTGAAGGCAGGCACAACACCAGCCCACCCCTGCTGGAACAGAAGAATCATCCAAGGAACTGGAACCCACTCCGTAGCTTTCAAATGGTTCTCAGTGGGGTCTGTTACCCTATATACATTAAGGAGCACTGAAGCAGAGAAGGGGGAAGACTGGACAAGAGAAAATCAGGGAAATGGTCTGGCACTGGGGGGATCTCTATGTATAGTTTTGATCCAAATGGGTAAAACGTCCCAGTTAACTCAGATCATTTAATTCAAATTTTACATCATAGATTCACAGAACTTTCAAATGTATTATTAAAATAAAACATGGAATAGAATTTTTAGGATCCTTTGTTCATGAAAATCTTAGACTCATGATCTTTTTATTGACATATAGTTGATATATAATGTGTTAGTTTCAGGCATACAGTTATATATATACACATATATGATCATGCTCTTTATAACGCTAATCTCAGTATGCTAAGACTTAGTCTGATGCACAGGTACACCTCAGTAGCTGCAAAGTTTCAAAAAAGGAATCAGATTTCTAAAAGAATGGGTCCACAGACACAAAACAATGAAGCTCAAAATATCCTGAGACATGGAATTTAAAAGTAGAGAGTCATAAAGTCATTAAAGCATATGGTTACAAATATTATAAGAATTATTAGAATTAGATTATTTATATTATTGAATAGTGGATCTAATACCTATGTTTTGGAATTAAAGAAGACAAGAGTCATGGATTTTTAGGACCCAAATCTTCCAATCAGACATTCCTAGACTGAAATTCAAATTAAGTAATGTATACCTTAGAGCTGCAAAAATGTCTAAAACCTAGAGAAGCTGCAACTCCCAATAGTGGCATCATAGTTTCTAGCACAAAAATCTTGTTCCTAGTATCTAAAAATATGAGGAATACGCTTTTACACTTTGACTAGATGCTTAAAGTCGCAGGAACATAATCAGTGAAATAATTTGATGTCTGGTCATGGAATCCTAGAATTACAGAATCACGTTCTTTGATTTACGGATTCACATTAGGATAGTGGTCCCCAAATCTAATATCTGGAAACCCGAACCTTGGAAATAGAGAACCACAAAATCCAGTATTAAAAGACTGCTATAAAATCCAGTTCAAATTTTAAACTTATTTCCCTTTGAAAAAAAGTAACAGGAAGAAACCTGGGTTTTCGCATCTTCATTACTTCGGAAGAAGGAAGCTGGGAGTTTCGTTGAGCGAGTGAAAAGCCCTCAGCCCTCGGGATAAGTGCTCGAATCCGCTGAGGAATGTCTTCATGCAAACTGTTCGACTGCTTCCACACTCAGGTCGGCGGAGCGAGGACCTGGACTTTTTGCCTCTTTTTTCCAAAGGCAGTTGCCCAATACTTGGCGAGGCTGAGCCTGCCCGGAGCTCACCGCCAGGAAGAACGCGACTAAAACCCCTGAAGGCCAGCCGCCCGCGCTCTTGCGCCTCGCTCCGCCCTGCCCTGCACTCGCAGCCCCGCGGAAAGCTGCGTCTTGGCCGGAGCCTCTGGAGTCGGCATCAAGGCCCGAAATCCTAAGGGTAGAAGGGGCCCCCGAGATCCGCACATGCTCTCCTGCCCCCGATTCACAGAGGAGAAAATTGAGGGCTTGCAACTGTGAAGGGACAGGTCCAAGGCCTCCCCGCGAATGACTACAAAGCGAACCCAGACCTGCGGGGCCGCCGCCGCAAGCAGTCTCGTGGGAGGCCGGAATATGGCCTTAGGGGGCTGGCAGGAAAGGAACTCGGACAATCGCGGAGCGAACCGGTCGCGTCTGCCCGCCCCTTCCCCGGCAGACGCGCTCACCCAGCGCACCACCCCCCGGCACTCATCTCTCAGCCTTCACGCCCCACCAGGGGAAGAGCCTGCTAGGCTGCCCCCGGAGGTTTTGGGAGCCACCTGGAGCCCTCCCTGGCCTGAGCAAACTGGAGAAGTTTACCGAGAGAGGGCAGAAGCCTAGCCTTCATCCTCTCTAAGCTGTGCGCTACTCCGCATCATATAGAGGGGTCCCGAGTTACTCAAAGATAGACGATTAGAGGTGGGCGGGCAGCCTCTCCCTAAGTATCAGCAATGGAAGGACACTTGAGATGCAAAACCTCGGTACAGTCGAGGAACCTGGGAGCCAAAGAGGGAAAATAACTGCCCTTGGCACATGGCGGGGAAATGCAGTCCTAACAGACGCAGGCTGGTGTGAGGCTTGGCTAAGCCGCGAAGTCGCGGTGGAGCCGTGGCAAGCCACCTCCTCTATCAGACCTAGGAATCATCTGAAAGATGAAGGACTGGATGGGGATTGGCCAGGGAAGATCTGACTTTAGGTTTGAAAATCATCCTCGAAAGACTTTGGGAGTCAGTCACCTGGAACATCTTCTCCCCTCCTCGTCCCCCGCCCTCAAGAACCGAGCGCTCCCTCAGCCAATTATCACCCTCTCGGACCAAAAAAGTGAAGTGAGCCCCTCCTTTCACCTGAGGGTCCTAGCCTTCTGTAGAGTCTGGTAAAGTCCAGAAGCGCTGAATTCGGGCGCCAAGGTCTCCAGAGACAGTCCCTGGCCTCTCCCGACCTCAGTCTCCCCGTCGGTGCGCAGAGACGACCTACCCGAGAGATCTCCAAGCGCCCTCCACGCTCGGACGGTGTGGTGCTCCCGCCTCGCCTCCACAGCTGCTCCTACCTGGGGAGGTGCGCCAGGGCCCTGGGGGCGGGCAGTCAGGGGGTGGGAGGGGAACCGGCACCGCCCCAAGCTTCCTGGTGCCTTTAAGGAGGAGAAGCCTGCAGAGGGAGGAGCCGGTCCTGGTATGTGCAGGGGAGCACCTCGCCAGCGGTCCTGGCGGCTGGGGGCCAACGCCGAGGAGAGGAACAGTCGCCAGCCGTCCCGCCTGGCCCGCGCCGCGACCTCGCAGCTGGCGCCTCGCCTCCTTGCCCTCCGCGCCTTTCACAGCCCCGGCCGCAGGGGCGCAGCCTGGGCAGCCTCCACCAGAATGCCCCCACGGCTGCAGTAACTGCCCTCGCTTCAGGCCTTGGGGCCCGCAGCCTCCTCTGCGCGCACGGCTTCGACGGTTATCCTCAGATCAGCTGGAAGCCCAGACCAGCTGCAAGCGCCCCAGCTCCAGGATCAATTCCGGGCCCCTTGACCACCTGGCAATCGTGCGCAAAAGACCCTTCGGCCCGCGACGGGAGCCTAGTCCCGGTCCAAACGTCACGTCGCTGTCGGCGCCTGGCCTCGAGCTCCAGAACACGAGCAGAGCCGTCGGTGAGCGGTGATACTCCTGAGCCTGTGTCTGCACTGAGCCAGCCCGGAAACCGCGGGCGCCAAGCCTCCAGAGCGTCCGTGGGAGGGAAGCTGTGCTCCCGGTGCCAGTTGCGAGGACCCCCAAGCTCTCCGCAGACGGGCCCACGGTCCGTTCTGGTGATCCTCCGTCCCAAGCCCGGCAGCTCCCAGGCCCGCCCCCGCACCTCGACAGCAGCGGACAGCGGGGACACGCGACGGCTGCGCCATGACGGCCGAGAGCGGGCCGCCACCGCCGCCGCCGCAGCCGGAGGCGCTGGCGGCCGTGAAGGAGGAGAGCGGTGAGGCAGGGCCCGGGGTCCCGGCGGAGGCTGCGGGTCGCGGCGCGGGCGGGCGGAGACGGAAGCGCCCCCTGCAGCGCGGAAAGCCGCCCTACAGCTACATTGCGCTCATTGCCATGGCCATCGCGCACGCGCCGGAGCGCCGCCTCACGCTGGGCGGCATCTACAAGTTTATCACCGAGCGTTTCCCCTTCTACCGTGACAACCCCAAAAAGTGGCAGAACAGCATCCGCCACAATCTCACGCTCAACGACTGCTTCCTCAAGATCCCGCGCGAGGCCGGCCGCCCGGGCAAGGGCAACTACTGGGCACTCGACCCCAATGCCGAGGACATGTTCGAGAGCGGCAGCTTCCTGCGCCGCCGAAAGCGCTTCAAGCGCTCCGACCTCTCCACTTACCCCGCTTACATGCAAGACGCGGCCGCTGCCGCCGCCGCCGCCGCCGCCGCCGCCGCTGCCGCCATCTTCCCGGGCGCGGTGCCCGCTGCGCGACCGCCTTACCCGGGCGCCGTCTATGCAGGCTACGCCCCGCCATCGCTCGCTGCGGCGCCCCCGGTCTACTACCCCGCTGCGTCGCCAGGCCCGTGCCGTGTCTTCGGCCTGGTGCCAGAGCGGTCACTCAGTCCAGAACTAGGCCCCGCGCCGTCAGGGCCAGCGGGTTCCTGCGCCTTTGCTTCGACCGGCGCCTCTGCCACGACCACCGGCTATCAGCCCGCCGGCTGCGCAGGCGCCCGACCTGCTAACCCCTCCGCCTATGCGGCTGCCTACTCCAGCCCTGACGGCGCGTACCCGCAAGGGGCGGGCAGCGCCCTCTTCGCAGCGGCTGGCCGGTTGGCCGGGCCCGCCTCTCCCGCAACTGGTGGCAGCAGTGGCGGCGTCGAGACCGCAGTGGACTTCTATGGGCGCACATCGCCTGGCCAGTTCGGAGCGCTGGGGCCCTGCTACAATCCTGGTGGGCAGCTCGGAGCGGGCAGTGGAGGTACCTACCATGCTCGCCATGCGGCCGCCTATCCTGGCGGAGTAGATCGGTTCGTGTCCGCCATGTGAGCCGAGCATAAGGGCGAAAATTCATAGATACCTCGACTGTCCTTATGAACTAAGTATCCGCGAAACCTGAGGACGGGACTAAAGAGAAGACCCAATTGAAAGCCACAAGGGAGGGACCGAGCCGGCAGGACAGGCGCAGCCTCCTCGTGCACCGTGTACACACTGGTACGCTTTGAAAATGGGAAGAGGTGACGAGAGGCATCCGCGGCCCACGGACTGGGACAGTGGACCCTCACTGAGGCGAAGCTCCAAAGGACGTGCCTTTCTGACATTCTATTAGGAAGGGTCCTTGGCTATAAAGCGGGCGCTATGTAGTGTCTACATCAGAGTCTGGGGTCTCCGAATTGTGGGGAATAACATGACTTCACTCTTCCCTGTACTTCAGGAAATTCGGGTCCTTTCACACAGTTGGGACTCTTGTGCTTTTGACTACTTACGACAATAAAAGACTCCAATAGCGCCTTCCTACTTAAGGTGAGGAGGACAAATCTGCAAAACAAGTAGCTGGGTTTTTTTAATGGGAAAAAAAAAATCTCTATGCTTCGCTTGACCAGGGGCTGGTTTTCCCTGCCTCTGAGAACCGCAGACCTGGCTCCGAGTCTGAACTGTACCCCAGCTCCACAATGTCACCCACTCCCATCACTCACACCCCCAGTTTCCCCATCTGTTAAACCAGAGGGCTGCAGAATTCGATGGTCCCACATATGATCTTTAAGTGCCCATCATCATTGTTGCTGCCCTGCATATTTGGCAGCATGGGTGGGTCACCCAGGGCCTAATCGTATTCCAGGGAATGAGGACAGAGCTTATGGCAAACATCTAACTTAAAGTCTCTGGATTAGCTCCAAACACCGGTTATATCGTAATTTCTTGACTCTTTTGAGCATGATGTGCTGATCATTCGGCAGCTGTTACTGCTGGTTCACAAATGCAGTTTTCCAATGAGGCATATAGGAATACATTTGTCCATTGCCCACTCTTTCTTTTCATCAACAGCCCCAGACCCAATGGGTGAACTAAAATTCAAAGAGACGACAGGACTCAGGGGAGCCTGTTGGTAACAGCTTTCAGTATGTCAGGCTGGCTCTTCCATCCCTGGCACCCTCTGAGGTACCTTAGCAGCCTCTGTGCAAAAAGAAAAGAGAAAAATTAATTGGGGTGGTCAGTTAAGTAAGTTTTAGAAAGAAACTAGTGTTTAAATTTGTTTTGTATCCATTTGTTTGTTTCAAGCAGCAAGCTGACCAAAATCGGGGGAAAAAAATCCAAACACTATCACACCTTTCTTTTGAGAAATCTTGTAAGTTTTGATTCTGGGGCTAAATTTTCCAGCATTAAATATTTCAGAGGCTTAGTGTGCAGCTTTCAGATAAACCTGAGTGTACAGATGAACTGTTTTAATAAAAATCTTGAGTAAGTGAGTTCTGGCAAGAGAAATGCAACCTCTTTGCTAAGGAAGGGTGGGGGGGGTGTGAGAAAGAAGACTGAAAACCATTGGTAATTTTTAATTTCGGGGACTGCTCTATCCTGTTCATAAAGACATGTGAATGTGATTCAGTCCAGACGGGTATTTGTCTAAACCAGTGCTGCCCAACAGAAATATGATGCAAGCAGTTTATGTAATTTAAATTTTTTTCCAGTAGCCTCATTAATAAAATAAAAAGAAATCAGGTGAGATTAACTAATAATATATTGTATTTAACCCAATATATCCAGACTATCATTTAAACATATAACCAGTATAAAAGTGTTGAGATATTTTACTTTTTTCATACTGAGTCTTCAAAATCTGGAGTGTACTTTACACTTACAGCTTATCTCAATTTGGACTAATCACATGCCAAGTGCTCAATAGCAGTGTATGGCTGATAGCTATTGGACAGTACGGGTCTAGAGGCTGGTCTTCCTGACTTCGGTGATGGTAAATGACCATCTGTAGGCTAGGGGCAGCTGCAGCACTCACCCTACTGCCAGTGGGTCCAGATATCAGGCCCAGCCCTGTGACCTTGGAAAAATCTACATGTTACGTCTCCCTCATCTTCCTTTGGACCCTTGCAGGTTGAAATTCAAAGGATTCTGGTTCTCTCAGGCAGAAATCAGAGTGCCTTGCTGTTGGCTGTAGCGGGAAATTGAAACCCCTCCACCCAGGGGTTTTGTCCTTCCTGGCTGCCTGAAACCCAGCTAGGGGATTGGGGCTGGAGAGTTGTCTATGCACCCGTTAGTGCAGGTGTTGACCCTTTCTCTGGGTTTTAATTACCAAGTCGAGGTCTTTGGCAGCACCACTAACCTTAAGCCAGTCCCTTCTTTAGTGTCCTAATTTGAGAATGGGAATTTGTGACCCCTTCCTCAGAGTCCTCCTGAAGTTAAATGAATCAAGAGAGGTAGAAACGCTTTGTACACTGTAAAGTGCTGGGAACATGAGAAAGGAAAGGCTTTAACATTAAAAAAGCACCACATTTATCCCGAAGCCTCCTGGAGAGTGGCGGTAAAGCCAGGGACGAGAAAGATGGGGAGGAAAAGTGAACGCGTTTTCGCCCCCAATTTGCCTTGTCAACGAGGACAACTGGTGAGATCGCGCCAAAAGCGAGGGTCTGTGAGCTTAGAGAGGAGACGCTGCGAGGAGGGAACTGGGTGTGTACAGCGGGAGCCGGCAGAGACGGCGAGACCCTGGAGGCATTGAAGACAGAGCGTCAGCCCTTCTCGGCCTCCTGCGGGCCGGCGACACACAAAGCTCGCGCGCCACCCGGGCCTGGCCAGGATGGACGCGGCGCAGGCGAGTGAGCACCGGTCGCACTTCTACCACAGAGGGGTCGGGCCGACCCTCCGGTCCGCGTGACTCTAGGACCTTGAGAACATTGACTGCTGCTTCTCTGGACAACTCTCCAAATCCTCAAACAGTGAAACCGGACCTCCCCGGTTCTCTGTCTAGGTGCTCAGAGATGGGAGGTGCGTTTCCTCTTCTCTTCTTCCTATTACGAAACCAGAAAAGTCGTTTGCCCCTCTCTGGGCCCCGCATCCCCAGCATCGTGTGCAGGCGACCCCCGGGCTGTGGGTAATTAGATGCGTTCTTCCCTAATTGCCCAAGGCTCATTAGAATTCGCCCCAGAGCTGTAACATTTATTTTCTTTCAAATTAACTTTGCTTGCAATTAAGCTTAGGAAACCAGCAACAAAAGCAGACTTGGCTCGAGGTCGTTTACTACGAAAACGGATTAAAGAAACTTCTTTCCCAATTTAAGGGGAAAGATTCCTGCGGCCAGAGTTTTGCGGGAGGAGCTCAGAGAGCAGAGGGGAAGGAGGAGTAGGAGGCTGCTTGCGGTGGTTGAGGACGCTGATGGCACTGGTCTTACTCCTCATCTCGGTGATTCCTGCCAGAAAGAGTAAGGGAAACCTCGCTGAAATGAGCTCGAGAGGATTTGGGCTGAATTACACACCCATGACGCGAAGCTGCTGTTTAACTACAGTTTATCTAGCACATTCATGAACATAATCTCATTTACTAATAAGTTTGTAAGAATTTTCTTTTATTAAAATTAATTTTTTCTAATTACAAAATTGGTACATGTTCATTGTAAAAAAAAAAAAACACTTAGAATCAAAGGAACCCATAGTTCACCCAGGGAAAGCACAGCAAACACCTCAGTGCGTATCTTTTCTAGTTTTCGTTTTTATTTTTGTTTTTCTTAAGCAAGAGGCCTGAGTCTCAACTTTGTCAGTGAAACCCTGTGAGATCTTGAACAAGCTCCTTCCTGCACTGGCTAGGCCTCAGTTTCACTATCTACAAAGCTAGATGGCAGGTCCCCTTTCACCCTCACATTCTTGAACTCCTCTTTTTTTGGTCATTCAAATCCAGAATGTACTTCTCCAAGGGCTGACAGCGGAGGCTTGCCCTCCTCGCTGTTTTACTCAAAAGCCTGAGGCCCTCAGGCCTTGCAGCTCTAAGTCTGTGGGGCACAGACTAGCTGCATGGGCATCCCTGAGAGCTTGCTAGAAATGCAGAATCTCAGATCCTACCCAGATCTACTGGGTACCTGCATTTCAGCAAGACCCTCCAGCAGTTCATATGCCCTAAACAGAGAGGCAGGGCTTTAGAGAAATGGGGAAAACATGTGTTACGCTGTTGAGATCAGAGACCCCAGAACAACTTCCAGTAGCCTCCTGTTTCTGAGCAAGAACCCCAACCAGAGATGGCTGCAGAGAGAAGAGAGGGCCAGAGTGGAGCCCTTCACCTCCTCCCTTGGCTGTAACTTAGAGTCTTGGAATCCTAGCTCTTAGAATGTATCTTACCTCATGTTGCCAGTCTTACAGGTGACTGTGACAGTGACATTCAACCAGAGTGTATCAGAAATCATCTTGAAAGCTGTGGGGTCAGAGCCAGGGCAGGAACCCAGGCTCCTGACTCCCTGCTGAGCCACTTTGGGGACCTTGGGTTCTAGTCACTGTACCTTCCCTAAGCAGCAGCCATTTGCCCAAGTATGAATTAAACGTGGTGGCTCCAAGCCCAAGTCTGGGCTAGTTGGTGATTTAGGAGAAAAATGAAGCTCTCTTCTCGGAACACAACAGTCAGCATGAAGAGGCCCCATTTCTGTGTCCCTCTGGGCTGAGGGATCCTATAGTAGAGCATTTTGTGTGCCGCTTAGACAGCCCAAGATTCAGGGCACCCTAATGAATCCTCACCTGCCCCAAACACACACACCTTTCTGGAGAATTTGGTTTCTGTGCTCATTCTGCTCCTGAGAAGTGCTGACTCCTGGGTGGGGTTGGCATGACAGGAGAACTGGGGAAGAAAATGTCCCTTATGAAAAGGGGTTCAGACAAGGGGCATGTACCATGAAGAATGGGGGCAGAGCCCAAACTGGCCTCTCTTCCCAGGATCACACGGCAACTCACTGGGAGAACCAGGACTCTCAACTCAGTGCTCACACGCGTTTTCAATAACAGGAATGAATAGGAATACCGTGAGAGTGTACAGAGCTTCTATAGAGCTGAAGGGACACGTGACTTACCCAAGCTCTCACAGCTATAAGTGTCCAAGCCAGACTAGAACCCAAGGGAGACTGCAACTGATCATCTTCTTCATAAAAGGCAATGTGGAAATGGAAGTAATCAGATCGGGGCGGGGCGAGGCGGGGGGGTGAAGGCGGGGGTTGGGGGTTAGGGGTGGAGTGCAGCTTGGGGGCCTCCATTGTATGGATGGGTAAACTGAGCCTGGGATCAGCTAAATAAATAGCTTAGAACTACCCAGAGGGAAAGCAACATGACTAGTGCTCAGCCCAAACTGAGCAGTGAACTAAAGAAAAAGCACGGCAGATAGGTGAGGTGGGGATGG
This sequence comes from Camelus bactrianus, assembly GCF_048773025.1. Lineage (NCBI taxonomy): Eukaryota > Metazoa > Chordata > Mammalia > Artiodactyla > Camelidae > Camelus > Camelus bactrianus. The sequence goes on from NC_133542.1 coordinate 48,319,354, forward strand.
GGATAGGAGGTCCTGAATGAGTTTGGTTACTGGTCTCACTCTGTCCCTGCCTTCTTTCTAGCATTCTCTCTGGGCTAAGGCCAAAGCCAGCCTTTGCCGAGCTCCTGGAGTGAAGAGGATGACTGCTCCCTGTGGAGCTCCCTGTGCCCCTCTGCCAATCCCACAACCTCTCTTCTGAGAGCTGAGGCTCAGATTTCCACCTCAGCCCAGAAGGGTTAACTGGGTGCAGAAGTATGTAGTCAGGGAGGCCCTGGGGATCAACTGTCAGACCCTCCCAGGGTGAGGAAGGGATTGGGAGCTGGAATCAGGGTGGATCTCAGCCCTGGTGCAGAGCACCAGCTTATCTCACTATCTGAGAACCTGGAGTGGCTCCTCCTAGGAGTGAGGGCTGAGCAGAGCCCCAGCCATGGTTTTTCAGGCATAGAGGCACTCAGCAATCAGAGATAAAGTGTGGGAACCACAGCCTCATAGAGCCTAACTCTCACCTCTGCTATCAGTCCCCAGCAGCCAGCCAGGACCTCCTCATGGGTGCTCATGCATCCTCCCTCCATCCTGCCCCCACTGCCAGCCTCACTTCCTGAAGCTGAGCCCCAGTCCTGTGGAAGAAGGCTCCCTCCTGTCTGCAGCAGAAAACCCAGACTCCAAGAGTCCTGTGCCAACCCTCTTTCCAGCTTCATCTCCCATAGCTGCCCTTCCCGAACCTCTAAGCTCCAGCCAACACACCACTCGCTGTCCCCAGACACTTCTATGTGTTCCTGTCACCGTGAATCTGCTCTCACCATTACCTCTCCAGGAACCACTGACCCCTATCTTGCACCTCCCAAGAGCCTCTATCATCTCTCTCCTGGATCCCATTCTTCATGGTACATGAGCCCTCCTAACAGGGCTCCCTGCTCCCTCCACCGGTCCCCGCAGTCATTCCCCCAACAGCAGCCAGTGTGTGACAGGGCTTAAACATGAATGGATCATGTCACTCTCTCATGGAGGTCCAGACCTCAGGGCCAAGCAGTGACATTAGGAACATGGCATGCTCGTGAGCAGCCTTGTGCAGGGTTTCTTACACTGTGAGAAAATTATATTTAATATGAGCATCTTCAAAATTTCCCCCTCCCGTGTAACACTTTCCTTTTACCCCAAACTTTCATCAAAGCTTCATATAACTATTCAGCCTTGAGCAAAGTGCATATTTTCCCTGCAGTGGTGCTCAAAAGAAAGAATGGTGTCCCATCGTGGGGACTGGGCACAGGGGTCTTGATGGTAGAGCTGAGATGGAGCATGTTGAGGACAACCATGCAGTGGGCAACTCTGGACAGAAGTAACAACATACTCTGGCACATTTAAGAAGGTGTGCCAGACACTGCTAGTTGTCTACCCAGGCATTTCCCCCTTCTTCTTTGCTCCCCAGACCCTGATTCTGTCCAGGTTGCAGTTGGTCATGTGTTTTAGGGGCAGTCTTATCCCTTGGGGTACCCAAAGGCTCAATTTGGACTTGTCTAAGGTAAGCATGGTCATGATTCCATCACTCTTGCCAGTGATTATTTAGAAACAGGCACAGGATGCTTTCTTGGCCAATGAGATGTCAAAAAAAATCTGCTTGGGGCTTCTCTGAAATATTTCTTTGTTCTTAAAGAGACAGGCGAAGAAAAATACCATATGAGATCGCTCATATGTGGAATCTAAAAAAAAAAACAAAACATAAATACAAAATAGAAACAGACTCATAGACATAGAATACAAACTTGTGGTTGCCAAGGGGGCGTGGGGTGGGAAGGGACAGACTGGAATTTTAAAATGTAGAACAGATAAACAAGATTATATTGTATAGTACAGGGAAATATATACAAGATCTTGTGGTAGCTCACAGCAAAAAAACAATGTGACAATGAATATGTATAACTGAAAAACTGTGCTCTACACTGGAATTTGACACAACATTGTAAAATGACTATAACGCAATAAAAAATGTTTAAAAAAAAAGAGAGAGATAGGGGAAGAGAAACAGCCCTTTTCTTCCTCTTAATGTTGTCAGAGTGTGGCTCCTAGAAGTGGGGCAGTCACGTAGGACTCAGAGGGTGACAGCCTAGGTGAACAAACCAACTTGCTGAGGATGGCAGAGTCAAAAAGTGGGAATAACCTGGATGCCTGATGACATCACTGAGCTGCTGAAGGAACCAGCCCTGGAACGATTCATTACACCTGTGGGCAACAACAAATGTCCTCCAAGCGTAAGCCTCTCAACCTTGGGCTTCCTACGACTTGCAGACAAATACATCTTAACTGACTCAGAAGATGACCCTTATGGGCAGGGAAAAACTGACTCTTGGTTTTCCCTTTGAGATTTCCTTGGTCATTCTTATAAATAAACATGCAGCTGAAAGGTTATCTAGTCCCACCCCTTGTTTTATAAAAGGAAAATACCAAGGACCAGGGCAGGTAACTTTCCACGGTTACACAGTGAGCTAACATCGTAGACCCCTGGCCAGGGCTCTCGCACACCTCTGCTCTTCCCCAGCTTCAAGTGGCCCAGCAGTGGCACCACTGACTAACGGTAACTCTGACATTATCGAAGAGTGGCTGTATCCAGGGTGTACCAAGCAATTCCACAATATGTTATCCTTTGGATCTTCCCAACTGCCCTGGGAAGTAGCAGGTTTTGTTCAGATGAGGAAACTGAGGTCCAAGAAGAGAGGACAAGCTTAAGGTCTCGGACCTTTGCATAAGAAGGATTCAACCCAGGCGGAACAAAGTCCACAGCGAAATGAATCAGACACATGAGGATCTTTCCTCCCTGGATGTGAGAATCGGGAGGCTTGCGTGTTGGTTTTGACTGCAGCTCCAGGGAAATCCTCTCTCTTCAGGCCTCTAAGTAGGGTGGATCCTCTACACGCCCCTGACTTACCTCCACAGGGCGTGTGAGGCTTAAAGATAATGTCTGCAGAGTGTGTGGATCTGCTTGCTTCAGATCCTACAAAGTAGAATGGTTAGTGCCAAAGCTGAAGGGGACTGGCTAGAGCTTAAAATGAGCTCTGCCATCGTAGGCCTCTTGTCACCCTCCTGTCACCCTACCTGGACCCTCCCAGCTTTAGCCAGCGTTGGTCCCACCAAGGCAAAAGCTGCAGGCACAGGCCCGTAGTTTACAGAACACATGGGAGAGGCTGTGGGCAGCTGGGTAATTTCCAAATTAATTGTAGGAGAAACCTAACAAAACAATCTGCAGGCTAAGCGTCCCAGAGCTCTGCTGTGAGACTGACAGCCTGGAATCCAGCAAGTACAATGCGCCGACCACAGACAGGAGGGCCCTTCCTCCTTCGGGGGAGGAGGGCTGACTTCCTTCCAACAGAGGCCCGTCTGGGCCTGCAGCGGGCCCGATAGGAGAGCAAAACCCCAGAACTGAAACGGGCTTTCCACCCAAATCCCAAACCATAACGAACATAAACGGCTTTCCCGAAACACTGCTGCAAGGTCCGCCAGCCGGTAAGTTACAAGCCCTGGCAGACATCTGGCTCCTCAGACAGGGGCTTTCAGGTCTCATTTTGAAGATTTCTCCTGAATTGATCTTCAGGAAACCTGGACTGCCTCCGCTGCCCCCTGTAGACCACACACACAAGCATGAACTGAACCTGGAGTCTGACGAATGTTAATAATGGTCAAAACTGAACTTTGGTAGTTTCCTGTTTTCTGAGAGGCCACCTGCATTCATCAGAAAAGCACTGGTTCAAGGCCTGGTTCAGACACCTAGGAAAGTTTCAGCCTCAGCTTCCCCAACAATAAAATGGGCACAGCCCTGCCTTCCCTCTCTGATACCAACAGCAATGGCTAACATTCAGTGAACTATGTGGCAGGCACTGTTTAGTGCTTTCAGTCTCCACAAACTCCCCTGGGAGGTAGTGACCATGAACTAGGAAATGATAGGAGCAGAGTCTGAAGCCAGGCAGTTGGGCACCCGAGCTTCTAAGTGATACCACTTTGCATCATGAGGCTCCTACTTCTCAGAGAAGCAACAGGCCAGAAGTCAAAAGACTTGGCCTCACCCCTCCACAGCCACCAACTTCATGTGTGACTTTGGGTGAGTCCCTTGCCTTCCATAGTCCCTTCTCGCTTGTACACTGGGTAGATGTGTGTAGCTGGGGCCAGTAAGATGGCCTGCAGTGTCCCTTTAGCATAACATTTGATGAGTCTGAGTCCCCCTCCCCTGAACACAAACGTAAGAATGGAATTGCATAAGATGAAAGCTTCTGTATGCTGTGGTGAGATAGTTTATTTCCAAGCCCTTCCATGTCACTATTTCATGAAGTCCTCAAAGCAACTTCAAAGTGACAGGGTGACGTGGGATGGGGGATGTTTTACTGCACTGGTGTTCATAGCATGGGGAACTAAAGCCCAAAGAGGGGTCATTAGCATCTACAGCAGAGCCCATGCTAGATTCAGGACAGCAGGCTCTGACCCAGTGCTCTTGCTGTTACATTGCATGGATTTTTGCAAATGAACACAGCAGCTTCCTGGCGCAGGTATAATGCTGTTTCTGGCATCGTGCATTGCCTGCAGTGGGTGCTCACAGCATGTAGACCTAGAAAACTGGCTTGGTAGTAAGAAGTGTGAGGGTCAACCCTGACTTTGGTTACTCAGCCTGGGTCCTGGGGACTTAGGACTAGTACCCACTCAGATCTGGGCCCAATCTTATAGGCTACTCAGACCCAGGGTTCCCAGACACAGCCTGGGTCCCCAAGCCCCTAGTCTCTGTCCACAACCTGTTATGCTCACCTTCTAGATAGCACTGATGGTTATCCCAGGTCTGACATCTCATACCTCATCTCTCCCTTGCGCCTGCCCCATAGAGTCACACACTATGGTGGCAGCTTCATGTCTCCCAACGTTCCCCCCAACCCTCAGTATTCACAGCCTGTGTAATCCCCTCCCATTGAGTGTGGATTGGACATAGTGACTTGCTACTAATGAACAGGGTATGAGAAAAGTGATAGGATGTCCCTTCCGTGATTAGGTTATGAGAGACTTCTGTCTTCTAGCACTTGCTCTCTTGTCTGCTCTAATGAAGCAGGCTGCCACATTGTAAGATGCTGTATGTAGAGGCCCAAATGGTAAGGAACCAAGGGACTTACGAGGAACTGAGATCTTAATTCAATAGCCTGTAAAGAGCCAACCCTGCCAGCAAGCATGTGAGTGAGCTAGGAGAAAAGGAGGGCCAGGGGAGCTGACCTCCAAGGAGCCTAGGCCTAAGCTTAGGACGCCTGGTTGCCCAGCCAGGTGACACCGGGTTTCACAGCCACGTCTCACAATATTCAAGTCCACCTTGCAGCCTTTGAAAACATGACTACGTACAGTGTCAATAAATGCAGAATCAACCCACTTTCTGCTGGCCTTTAAGTCTGACATTAAGATTAGAATTAACTGCTCCCAAAAGGAAATGAATAACATGTATTACAACCTTTAAGTGAGAGGCTTACTTTTGGAGACCTCAGCCAACCCCAATCTGGCCTGAGGTTTTCTTAGAATTATACTCATGACTGCTGTTCCAAGCTGAGTTTGGGCACTGCTAGAGAGAGAGGCACTGTTTCCTACATTCCCTTCTTCTGAATATTTAGAGCAAACACTCCAAGGGGAATCTAGAAACCACTGACCCCATAGTAAGATCTTTCTGACTGTGCCATAGAAAACTTGGGCAAGACCTGCCATTTTTAAGTGGGGCTGTGAGCTCAAAAAACCAACAGCACAAGGGCCAGCCAGGGAATCCGGGATGGGTAGCAGCATGTGTGAAGACAGCTTAGCCAGTGCTATGCTCACTATGACTCAGGAATGTCATGAAGCTGCTGTAATAATAAACTTCATTTGAGGCTACATTAAAACAAGTAGAGTGCTCAGAGCGAGGAAGTGATGGCCCTGCTGGACTTCGCCCTGTTCAGGGTGTCTGGATTGGCCCTGAGCTTCACATTTTTGAAGGACATTGATTAAGTGGAATGTATCATGAGAAGACAATCAGGATGGGAAAGGGGCTGCAGCCTGTCTCCTGGGAGGAGTAGTTGGAAGAATTAGGCTTGTGAACCTGAAGAAAGTCAGACTGTGGCACAATTCCCTTTCTTCAAGTCTCTGAGGCATTTCCAGGACAGAGATGTTGAAGAGGGGCACACAGATAGGATCAATGCCATGTAGCATCAGACTTCAGTCAGTAAAATGAAGAAGTTTGAAGTACTTAGAGGTAGCCAAGAGTGATACTGGCTGCCTCAGGCAGTAATAAGCTCTTCATTCTGGAGGAATGTCCAAACACAGTTGAAAAAACAGTTGGTGGGGATGTTATAAGGGAATCCATTCCCTGGACAGAAATTGGGTCCAAATAACTTCTGAAGACTCTTCCAGGCCTAAGTCTCTGAGATATCAGGTGCTCACTAAAGTCTCATCCACCCACATTTCCTGGTTCCACACCCATCCTCTCACAGGCATTCCAGTGGTACCCAAGGAGGACAAGGTCGTGCATCCCTTCCCACAGCATTATCAATCAGGCTTCTTTGGTTGCAGGCAACAAAATACAACTCTGAACAACTCAGCAGTAACAGGAGTGTATTGAAAGGCCATGGGATAGTTCACAGAACTGAAAGGAAAGCTGAGGAACAGGTCTTTAAAAAGGCAGAAGTCAGGCCAGCAGGTAAAATCTAATGGATGAGCTCTTTTGAGTGCCACTGTCAGGATGAATCAGATTATCAGTCATTTGGACTCACAATTCAAATTTCAGGGAGTTGTCTGACCAATCTCTCTGGTATCACACACCCCTCTCGGCTAGCAGGGAACTGGGGACACTGACCAACAGACAGTCCAGTCTTGATCACATCCACTGAAGGAGGGGTAACTTCCACAAAGCAAAATCAGATGTTATCAGAAGAAAGGGATGCTGCGCCTACAAAATAAAGGCTTTTGCCAAGATAAGCTGACAGGATTTGTGAAGGGGGCTCTAAAATCTGCTCCTCCAGTTATATGCTAATTATATCTCAGGAAACTGGAAAAAAAATGAAATAAAATTAAATTTAAAATATGTTCCTCCAATCTTTTCCATTGCAGTGAGAGGAAGGATTTCCCTGACCCTATAAAAGGCATACAAACTCTATCAAGGTCAAAGCCCTGGGTAATGTTGACACTTTGAGATGTGGGTACAGACATCCTGTGGAAAAAAGCACTGGAACTTCTGTTTCCATCAGCAATGAGGACCAAACACCCTTAAAGAATCTTCCAGTGGAAACAACTAAAATACCCGGATGAAATGTCTTTTAAAATGAACTGCTGAGTGGGCAAGAGATATAAAAAAATATCTACAGAGGCCCAAAATGAAATGAAAGCAGGAATTCTGGGAGGTGAGCAAGCCCTAAAGGCAGCTCTTGCCCTGAGGGTATCTATCTGCCCAATCCCAGAGGCCCAGAGTCGTTCTGTAGGCTTTGTGAGATACAGGGGACAAGAGAGAAAAGTCTAGGGCCTGTTCTAGGTTGAGAATGTAGGAGGATACCATACAAAAGCTGGGGTTTCCAAAGGTACATATACTCAGGGTAAGTGTGGATAAAAATAAATGCATCTTCTTTTTGCCTCATATCTCATACTTGAAGCTGAAGAAACTGTAATCTGAAAATGCCAAAGGGCACAAGAAAAAGCCCCCCCCAAACCCTGCTCCCCTTAGCCAGACAAGCAGGAAAAGGGCAGCCCACCAAGGCAGAAAACTACTCCAGTCAAACATCACAGAGAAACTGACACTACCCACACCCACACCAGCAAAGGCCAAGTGGGGAGCAGGGACCCAATTATATGCTATTGTGGGAGACTGGATGATGGTCCCCAAAGACATCGGGTCCTAATCCCTGGAACCTGTGAATGTTACCTATGGCAAAACGGTCTTTGCAGATGTGATTAAGTTAAGAATCTTGAAACGGGGAGATTATCCTGGATTGTCCAGGTAGGCCCTAAATACAATCACCAGTGTCCCTGTAAAAGGGAGGGAGAGAGATTTAATTGAGAAATAGAAGACATGACAACAAAAGCAAGAGATAGGAATGATGTGACCGTGAATCATGAATACTAGTAGACTCTAGAAGTTGGAAGAGACAAAGAACAGATTCTCCCCTGCAGCCTCAAAAAGAAGCCAGCCTTGCCAAAACCTTGATTTTTAGCCTAGTAAAACTGATTTAGGACTTATGATCTCCAGAACTATGAGAGAATAAATGTGTGGTGTTTTAGGTCACCAAGTTTCTGGTAACTTGGTTTAGAAGCTATAGAAAATTAACATAGCTATCTATAAGAAACTCACTTCTAATACAGCAACATAGGCAAGTTGAAAGCGAAAAGATTATATTTATACACACACACACACACATACATAAACACACACACACATACACACACACACACATATATAATATAAACATTAATAAAAAAAAAAACTAGGAAGGCTGTATTACTATCAGATAAAGTAGACTTTAGAGCAAAGAAAATTACTAGGAAAAGAGAGGGACATCACATAATGACAAGAGGGTAAATCCACCACCAACACTTACCGATCCTAAATGTGTATGTACCAAACAACAGTTACCAAATATGTAAAGCAAAATTGATACAACTGAAAGGATAAAGAGACAAATTCACAATTATAATTGAAAACTTCAACAACCCTCTCTCAATAATTGATAGAACAACTCAACAGAAAATTAGTAAAGATACAGAACAACTCAACAATACCATCAGATAAGAGGATGTAGTTCAAAGTCTGTAGAACACTCAAAAACAGCAGAATACACATGCTTTTCAAATGCCTATGGAACATGTACCAGAACCATATATCCTGGGCCATAAAAACAAAACCCAACATATTTAAGAGAACTGAAATTATACAGAATGAGTGCTCCAAATTTCTCTAAGAAAGATAACAAGAAGACCTCTAAACACTTGGAAACTACACAACATATTTCTAAACAGTCCATGAGTAAAAAAGAAAGTCTCAAGGAAAATTTTTTTGAAGCCGTGGAAGTGAATGAAAATAAAAACAACATATCAAAAGCTATGGGACACAGCAAAAGCAGTACTGAGAGGGAAATTTATAGCACTATAGGCATACATTGGAAAAAAGGAAAAATCTCCAATCAATAACCTAGGCTTCCACATCAAGAAAGTACAAAAAGGAGAATACAGTCAATAATATTGAAATAACTCTGTATGGTGACAGGTGGCAACCAGACTTAACGTGGTCATCATTTTGTAACATATAGGAATACTGAATCACTGTTGTGCACCTGGAACTAACATAGAGTTGTAGGTCAATTACACCGTAAGTAAAGAAGGAAGAGAGGAAGGGAGGAAGGAAGATAAGAGTAGAAATCATTGAAATGGAAAATAAAAACAACAGAGAAAAATCAAAGAAATAAAGAGCTGGTTCTTTGAAAATATAAATAAAATTGACAAACCTCTAGCAAACTGATCATGGAAAAAAGAGAGAAGATACAAATCACTAATAACAGGAGTGAAACAGAGGATATCACTATAGACCCCAAAGACATCAAAAGGATAAAAAAGGTATTCCACAAACAACTAAAAATACATAAATTTGACAACTTAGATAAAACAGACCAATTCTTCAAAACACAAAAACCACTACAGCTTACCCAATATGAAGTAGATAATTTGAATAGCCTTATAACTGTGAAGGAAATTGAATCTGTAATTTTTTTAATTCCCAAAAAGAAATTTCCAGGGCCAGATGATTTCACTGGAAAATTCTACCAAAAACTTACATAATTAACACCAACTACACAATCTCTTCCAAAAAACAGAAGAGGAAGAAGTGTCCCAGTTTATCTTATGAGGCTAGTTTGTCCTGATACCAAAATCAGATAAAGGTTATACAAAAAGAAAAGAAAAGAAAAATCTATAGACCAATAGTCCTGATAAATAGAGACAGAAGTCTTTAATAAAATATTAGCAAATAGAATTTAGCAATATATTAAAAGAATCATATACTATGACCAACCAGAGTTTATTTCAGAGATGCAAGTCTAGTTCAACAGTCAAAAAGTTAATTTTTGTAATCCACCATATTGACAGGCTAAAGAAAAAACTGCATAATCATATCAACCAGTGCAGAAAAAGTATTTGACTAATACTTCATGATAAAAACTCGCAGAAAAACAGGAACAGAGGGGAACTTCCTCAGTCTTATAAAGAATATATACCCAAAACCTACAGCTAACATACTTAATGATGAAAGATTGAATATTTTTCCTATAGATCAAGCTCAAGGCAAGGATGTCCACTCTCATCACTCTTATTCAACACCATACTGGAAGTTCTAGCCAGTGCAAAAAGACAAGAAAATGAAATAAGAGGAATACAGAATGGAAAAGAAGAAATAAAACTGTCCCTATTTTCAGATGACATGATTGAAAATCCCAAGGACTCTACCAAAAAAAAAAAAAAAACAAACAAAAAAAAACCACCCAACTCCTAGAACCAATAAATGATCACAGGATATATATTTCCATGTACTAACAATGAAAATGTGGACATCAAATTAAAAATATAATACCATTTACAACCACTGAAAAAAAAACTTAGGTGTAATTCTAACAAAACATGTACAGAACTTGTATGCTGAAAACTGTAAAATACTGATGAAAGAAATCAAGGAAAATCTTAATAAACAGAAAGACATACTATGTTCATGGTTGGAAAACTCAACACATGAGGATGTCGATTCTCCTGCAAGTGACATACAGATTTAATGTAATTCCCATCAAAATCTCAGCAAGAGCTTTTGTTGATATAGATAAGATTATGCTAAAATTTACGTAAAGGCAATGGAACTAGAATAGTTGGAATAATTTTGAATAAAGAATAAAGTATATTTTAGTCAGTTCGGGCTACTATAACAAAATATCATAGACTGGGTGGCTTATAAATAATAAAAACTTATTTCTCACAGCTCTGGAAGCTAGAAATCTGAGATCAGAATGCCAGCACGGTCAAGGTCTGGTGAGAGCCCTCTTCTAGACTGCGGACTGCCGACTTCTCATTGTATTCCCATGTGGTAGAAAGAGGATGAGAGAGCTCTCTGGGGTCCTTTTACAAGGGCATTAATTTCATGGAGGAGGGCTCCACCCTCATGACCTAATTACCTCCCAAAGGCCCCATCTCCTAATACTTTCACATTGGGAATTTGGATTTCAGCAACTGAATTTTGAAGGGATACAAACATTTAACCCATTGCAAAGTGAGAGGAATCATTTACCCAATTTCAGGACTTCTTATATACTACAGTAACCAAGACTGTATGGTATTGGTAGAGGGAAAGACACATAGATCCATGAAAAAGAATAAAGAACCCAAAAATAGACCCACACAAATAAAACCAACTGATTTTTGACAAAGTTGTAAAAGCAATCCAACAGAGGAAAGATAGCCTTTTCAACAAATGGTGTTGTAGCAATTGGACATCCACAGGAGAAAAAAAAAAGAACCTCAATCTAAATTTCATACTTTATGCAAAAATTAACTTTAAATGGATAATGGACTTAAATATAAAATGTAAAAGTATAAAACTTTTATAAAAAATGGGAGAAAATATTTGGGATATAGGAGTAGGCAAGCAAAAAGTTCTTAGACTTGACACCAAAGCACAATGCATAAAAGAAAAAAATTGCTAAATAAGACTTTATTAAAATTAAAAACATCTGTCTAGGAAAGACCCTGTTAAAAGGAATAAAAGACAAGCTAGAAGAAAATATTTTCAAACCACATAACTGACAAAAGATTCATATCTAGGATATATAGACAACTCTCAAAGTCAACAGTGAGAAAAGAAACAATCCAACTAAAAAATAGACAAAAGAGATACTTCACCAAAGAGGATACACAGATGGCAAATAAGCACATGAAAAGATGTTCACCATCATTAGCTATTAGACAAATGCAAATTAAAACCACAATGAAATACCACTGCATACCTATCACAATGACTAAAAAAACAAAAACAGAACAGTGACAATACCAAACACTGGCAAGGGGTCAGAGAAACTGGATCACTCATACAATGCTGATGGGAATGTAAAATGGGACTGCCACTCTAGAAAACAATTTGGCGGTTTCTTATAAAGCTAAACATGCAACAACCATACAACTCAGCAATTGCACTCCTGGCCACTTATCCCAGAGAAATAAAGACTATGCCCACACTAAAACCTGTACATGAATGTTTATAGCAGCTTATTCATAACAGCAAAAAAAAAAAAAACCTGGAAAAAAACCCAGATGTCTTTCAATGGGTAAACAGTTAAACAAACTATGGTGCATCCATATTGTGGAATAATACTCAGCAATAAAAAGGAATGCATTATCAATACACACAACAACTTAGATGAACCTCCAGAGAATTATGCTCAGTGAAAAAAGGCCCATTCCAATAGGTAACATGCTGTATGATTCTATTTATATAACATTCTTGAAATGAAAAAATTACAGTAATGGAGAACAGCTCAGAGATTGCCAAAGGTTAAAGAGAGGCTGCAGGTAGGAGTGAAGTGGGTGTGGATATAAAAGCAAAACATGAGAGATCCTTGTGATGACTGACATGTTCTGTATCTTGACTATATGAATGTTGCTATCCTGGTCATGTTATTATACTACTGTTTTATAAGTTGTTACCATTGGGGGAAATTGAATAAAGGCTACACAGGGTCTCTCTGTGTTATTTCTTTTTTTTTTTTCTGTGTTATTTCTTATAAATGCATGTGAATCTACTAGTTAAAAGTATTAAGTTTTAATATAGAAATAAATCAGGTTAATAAAACAAACCCTGTGTAATTGTGACAATATCAGACAAAATCTTATTTCATTGCAAAAGAAAAAAACCACCTCACTAGAAATAAGGTGGGTCATTTCATAATAATAACACTTTTAATTCACAAGGAAGATAATAATTCTAAACTTGTCTGCACCTAATAACATAGCTTTAAAATATACAGAGCAAAAGCTGGCAGAAGTAAAATACACCATCACAGTGAATACATCTCTCTCAATAATAATAGATCAAGCAAACAAATACATCAATAAGCACAAGGAATATTTGAACAGCTCAATTAACAAGCCAAACGCCATTCATGGAATATGAAACCGAGCAATAGGAGAAAACATTCTCTGTTACCACACGTGAAACATCTTTTGTGTATTGACCAGGTGCTAACCCCATAAAACAAGCCTCAAAAGATTGGTGTCGGCAAATAATAAATGCTGGAGAGGGTGTGGAGAAAAGGGAGCCCTCCTATGCTGTTGGTGGGAATGCAGTTTGGTGCAGCCACTGTAGAAAACAGTATGGAGATTCCTCAAAAGACTGAAAATAGACCTACCATATCACCCAGCAATCCTACTCCTGGGCATATATCCTGAAGGAACCCTAATTCAAAAGACACCTGCACCTCAATGTTCATAGCAGCACTATTTACAATAGCCAAGACATGGGAACAACCTAAATGTCCATCAACAGATGACTGAATAAAGAAGTTGTGGTAGGTATATTTATAGAACTGAATACTACTCAGCCATTAAAAATGATAACATAACGCCATTTGCAGCAACATGGATGTCCCTGGAGAATGTCATTCTAAGTGAAGTAAGCGAGAAAGAGAAAGAAAAATACCATATGAGATCACTCATATGTGGAACCTAAAAAAAAAACAAACAAACATAAATACAAAACAGAAACAGACTCACAGACATAGAATACAAACTTGCGGTTGCCAACGGGGAGAGGGGTGGAAATGGATAGACTGGGAGTTCAAAATTTGTAGATACTGACAGGCATATGTAGAACAGATAAACAAGATTATACTGCATAGCACAGGGAAATATATACAAGATCTTGTGGTAGCTCACAGCAAAAAAAAAAATATGACAATGAATATATGTATGTTCATGTATAACTGAAAAATTGTGCTCTACACTGGAATTTGACACAATATTGTAAAGTGACTATAACTCAATAAAAAATGTTCAAAACAAAACAAAACAAAAAGACAAATGAACTTATACATAAAACAAAACAGACTCACAGACACAGAATACAGAATTGTCGTTTTTAGCGGGGAGTGGGGTGGGAAGGGATAAACTGGGAGTATTTGCAGGTACTGACTGGTATATATAAAATAGATAAACAAGTTTATACTATATAGCACAGGGAAATAGATTCAATATCTTGTAGTAGCTCATGGTGAAAATAATATGAAAATGAACGTATGTATATTCGTGTATGACTGAAGAATCGTGCTGTACACCAGAAATTGACACAACATTGTAAACTGACTATAATTCAATTAAAAACATAAATTAATTAATTAATTAATTAATTAAAGTTAAGTTGTTGAAAAAAAAAATACTGGTGTCGGACCATGATTCTGACCATGCAATTAAGCTAGGAATCAATAACAACAACAACAAAACTAAAGAATCCTACATGTTTGGAAAACTTAGAACAATTCTAATCAACTCAAAGAAGAAATCCTAATAGAAATCCAGATCAAACCATAACTAAAACATTGCATATCAAAACCTGAGGGACAGAGCTAAAGTAGTATTCAGGGGGAAATTGTAACATATTTACCTTAAACATGTTCAAATTTAATTACCGAAGTATTCTACCATAGTAAATTAGAAATTATAACACTAATAAATCCAAAGAAAGTAGAAGGTAAATAAAGATAAGAAAAAGAATTAATAAAATATAAAAATACAGTGTAGAGATAACAACAAAGTGAAACCTGGATTTTTGAAAAGCTTAATAAAATAGACAAACTTCTGATGAGATTAATCAAAAAGGAAAGAGATTGAGAGAGAGAGAAGGCTCAAATAAATACAATTAGTTACAGAAAAAGAGGACACAGAGATGCGGCATATATTGCACATGTACACCAGAAGGTACATAAAAGAATTTTCATAGCAGCATGTTCATAACAATAAATAACTGAAAAAAAAACCCACAAATGTCCATCAATACCAGAGTGCATAAATAAATTGTGGTATATTCATAGAATGCAATACTACTTGAAAGTGAAAATGAATGAACTTCAGCTACAAACATTAACAAGCTGAATCTCAAAAACAAAATATTGAACATAAAAAAGAAAAGCCACAGATGAATACATGCCTTATGATTTCACACATAGACAATACTAAATTGGTGAAACTAAACCATACCTTCCTTGTTTAAGGATTCATACATACAAGAGTGATACTAGAAATATTTGCTAACTATTCAGCATAGGTACCAATCAATCAGAGTGAACACCCAGCCAACCAAAACAAACACCAGCAGTAAGTGATGGGAAATGCTGTACCTGAGCAACAGGCTGAATGTCAGTCCTCTATACCATTATGGTATAACCGAAGAAATACATGGGAATAATCAGCACAAAATTCTGTCAGTGGTTATCTTGGGCTGGGAAGACTTCGGAAGCAAAAGGGGAGAGGAACCAAAGGGGTGTATGATAATAATCTGACCTCTTAAACTGGATGGTGGGCTCAAGGATGCCCATTTGATGATGATGATGGTGTACATTGTATCAATTCCCTCTTCTATATGGATGATATATTTCACCAAAAACTTTGTTTAAAGATCACTGGAGAAAAAAAAAAGATCACTGGACTTTAAAACATAAAATAAAATAAAGATCACTGGACTCTGATTCAGAAGTCTTAAATGCACAGCTGTATCAATTTTGAAGCTCAGAGAGATTATGGTCTAACCACTTAGAGTAGCAGCCTCAAAACTAGCCTCTTGACTTCCAGTCCAGTGCTCATTCCTCTACACTCAATTCCATGGCAGAGCTTCCTTTAAGTTCCATTCTCTTGGGTATGAATGGTTTGTTAAATGTTGCAGGTGAAAGCTGTTGAACCCAGGGCTGCAGGGTGTGTGACTCCAAGGTCACCGTGCACACAACTGCCTATGTAACTGGCATCCCTCTGGGGGCAATGTGAGTGATGCTCCTTGGGTTTGTGCAACCTGGTGCTACTAGTTCACCTGGAGGAGAACTTCTAAGAAGAGAAATTAGCTATTGGTTCAGGACAAAAAGACTATCTAGGCCAACAAAATCATTATACAGGAGTTTAAAAGGTTAAAACTTCTAAAATCCAAACCATCCTCCAGCATCTAGTCCATCTGTTTACAGTCACTTGACTTGGCCCGCATTTCACCCTTTACAAGGCATCTTCACACCCATTATCCCAGGCCCACCCAGGCAATGCTTGAAGCCCTAACGGGATTCACAGCTGGAATTAGGCCTCTTTCAGCTTTGCAGGTTGCTCAGTGACGTTCCCCAGGTGCCTCTCTCTCCGGGTGTGTCCTACACGGCAGTCCAGTCTATAGCCCACTCACATCCAACCATCACCCAAGGCCCTCAGACAATCCCCTCAGTAGAAACGGATCTTTGTTACACCATAAGAGCACTGCCTTGGGTGTCTGTCTCTATAAGTTTAGAGCCCCTAGTGGATTCATCTCTTTATCCTTCAGTTCTTAGAAATTTACTAACCAGAGTTTTTGAATCTTAGCACTATTGAGATTTGGGGCCAGATAATACGTTGTAGGGGACTGTCCTCTGCACTGTAGAACATTTGGCGGTATCTCTGGCCTCTACCCACTAGCTACTCTACTATCGCCCCAGCCCCCGCCTGCCCCCACTGTGATGTGAAAACCAAAAATGTCTCCGGGTATTGCCAAATGTTCACTAAGGGATAAAATTATTCCTTGGTGATAACCCCTGCTCTAGACTATGAGCGCCTTGGGGACAGAGCAGTGCCTTTTTCACTTTGTACCCCTACTGTCTAACATTTTTCTGGCACGCAGGAGTTGACCAGTGTAGAAAATTCAACTTACTAAGTGCCTCCTATGTGCCAAACATTGTCTGATTTATTAGTGCTGACCACCCTTCAGTCATTCACAGGCCACCTTCCTGGTTTTTGCCTTATTTGCATGTAACCAATACTAGTATTAACTTGACATTTTCCTTTACATTGATTCAAATCAGCTACACAACATGGTATTACAGTACCTCATACAAAGAGGATGCTTAATAGCTGTGGACTATAAATGAGTTTCCCTTTCCAGCTGTCAATATCAGCTTCATGGAAAGAAACAGATTCCCTGACTACCTATCTCGTCTATTAGGGACCTCTCACTTCCATGACAAATAAACCCTAGAATTTTGAAATTTTGGCACAATGGGATTTTATTTCCCACTCATGAATAGTCTGTACAGGGTGTTCCTGGCTGCCAGGTGACTGTGTGTTAATTCAGGGACCTCAGGCTCTTGACATCTCAAGGCTCCTTCATGCTCTGGGTTCCCGTCTTACTATAAATATGGACAGAGGAAGGGTAAAGAGAGCATGAAGAAGGCACCCCTCTTCTTCACAGGCAGGCCCGGAAGTGACACACATCACTTAGACTCACCTTCCTTTGGTGAGGACCACTCCCAAGGCCCCAGCTCAGTGCAAAGGGGCCTGAGAAATGGCCAGCCGCTTCCCAGTGATGACTCAACACTGTGGAACCGGCTTGCACCCTGCCTTAGGTCATGTAAGATACTGTCAGCTCACATCTCAGATGTCTGCTTTCACCTCCAGAACATCCCTTCACAGCACCCTGACATCCAGTCCTACTGACCACGCCTCTGGTGTCACAAGAGGGAGCAGAGTAGGGAAACTCTTGTCTACAACGGGTTCTCGAATCAGCATGTCCACTCCATTCCTTCCACCCTTTGCCATTAAAAAAATGGCAAAGCCAAGAGAGGACAAAGAGCCTACTCAGGATTACCCAGCAAGTCAGGGGCAGTACAGGGCTCTGAGCTGCCTGCACTAGGCTGGCAGCAGCGGGGCCCTTCCACCCACCTTGCATGGAAGAAGCCCAGGGAATTAGTGCTGATGCCAACGCCCCACTCTGGAGTTCCTGACACCTCTTCTTGGACCTAGGCCCTTTTAAAAAGAGTATTTCAAATAGGAGCCATCAACACTTACAGAGGGTGGGTCTTAATCCATAGAGGATCATTAGCTTCACCAAAGTGATGGGACATCCATCAGCACCTCCCATTCTTCCACCAATTATCTATCTGCTAATTATCTGGGATTAAGAATTGACACGGAGCGACATGGTCATTAACCACATATTTGCACAGCTTATTCATGTCAGTGGGGCTAATCAGTCCCACTGAGTTTAATTGGACACGCCCACAATGCACACAACACATTTACATCTGCTCGGCTGTCAGCAACCAATAAAGGACTGCAGGATGTGTTTATTTCCAAAGGGACTTGGCTCTTGGCAGAGGCTTTTTTGCAGGCATGCTGGGTGTCTTGGCTTTCTGGCAGTACGGACTGTGGCTTAACTCACAGCACACACTCAGTCATTTGTCAGATATTTGTTAGCGCAAGCCCTGTAGCAGGCATGGCACTGGCTCTAGAAAATTTTACAAAAGTGAATGAGACACTGTTCCTAACACCTCAGAGGTTTACTAACAGTCGAGGAAACAGATGCAAGCAGAGAGAGCTAAGGGCTCTGAGAGAGGAAAAAACAGCATGCCATGGGAATGCAACCCCAGGAGAGATCTGTTTGTCCTGAGAAATCAGGGGAGGCCTCACAGAGGAGGTGGCCTTTTCAGTATAGAGACAGAGGAATTCCAGGCTGAAGGAACCACAAAAGCAAGGGCACAGAGATGCACAAGGAGAACGGGGAGTGACCTAGTGTGGATGGCACACATGCACAGGTGAGAAGGAGATGGCCTGGTAGATTGGGTCATGTCATGGAGAACACTGAATGTTTTGCTAGGGTTTGGAAATGTTTCCTCTGGTTATGAGGATCATGGAAGGAATTTTGTTTTGGTGTGTGTGGGGGGAGGTGTTAGCAAACTTTTTATTTCAGTGTAGCATAAAAACAAAAAAGTGCAAACATTTTCACAAAATGACCACACCTATGTAAATAGTACCCACTTAAATAAATAAATCATTACTAAAACTCCAGAAATCGCCCTTGGCCCGCTTTAAGGAACTAGCCAATCATAAGAGAAAGCACTATCCTAACTTTAATGCAATAAATTAGTTTTCCCTATTTTCTTGTATTTGGCTTCTTTCACTCAAAGCAATGTTTTCAAGACTCATCCGTGTTGCTATACATAAAACTAGTTTGTTCCTTATCACTGTGAATATCTCATTGTATGAAAGTATCACAATTACTAATGAGCATTGTATAGTTTCCAGTTTGGGGCGGTAAATCTTCTTGCACATGACTTTTGGTTCTTTTATGGATGTACATCTGTTGGGTACATACCTAGAAGCAGAATGCCGGATCATAGGGTACGCATATGTCTATTTATATAGACATTGCTAGTTTTTCTAAAATTGTTCTATTTACACACCCACCAGAAACGCATGGGAGTTCCGGTTCCTCTATATCCTGGCCAACACTTAGTGCTGTCAGTCTTCTTATGCTTTATGCTTGCTTGTTTGGAGGGGAGTGACACAATCCCACCTAGGTTGAAGAAAGTCACTCTGGCAGCAGCATAGAATGTAGCGGTTAGAGGGAGCTGGCACAGGGACCAGCAACGAGGCCAGGCAGTAAAGCCTGGGAGAGGGATAATGAAATCAGTGGCAACAGAATTAGAATTTTAAAAGACTGATAAAAAGAGGCACTGCAGGGTGTAACATGTAGGATGTGGATGCAGGTAGAAGTGGACTTGAGCGGGAGATGGAGGAAGGTTCCAGTGTAGGGTAGCTGGGTAGGTGAGGTGTGTCAGTTTTGAGGGCAGGAGAAAACATCTTAGTTTGGGATGCATCAAGTTGAAGATCTAGGACAATGAGATGGAGATGTTCAGTAAACTACTGGTTACATGGGTCTGTTTGCTAAGGGATGAGGTCAAAACTGGAGACACAGAGTTAGGATTTATCATCACAGAGGCAGGGGATGAAGCCAGGGGTGTGGTTGAGATTTCCCAGGGCGGGAGGTGGGGGGTGGGGTGTGTGGAATGAAAGAGAGGAGGGCTGAAGACCTGCCACCCACCTTTAGGGGATAAGCGGAGGAAGAGGAATGAGAGACAGCATCGCTTCCCTCTGAAATGCTGGCAGGGGCTGTGAAGCATGAGTCAACCCTTCGAGCCCTAGTAGCAGCCTGGGGTCCATCTCACCAGCCATAGTTTTATCCTGAATGAAATTGCATCACTAACCTCAAAGCTGCATTGTGAAATCCACAACAGATTGCGTACCTCTGGCGGCATCCTAGGGACAATGGGCACCAGAGACTCACCGCATCTCAGGGCTGGGAATCTTCCTCCCCACCTCCACAACATCTCTGCCAATTAGTTATCCAGCACCCAAGGCAAGGAACTCAAACTTCCCACAGCAGCCCATTCCACCACAGAGCAAGTGAGGATGCAAGAAAAACCTTTCCTTACAAAGGCAGTCTCATGATGTTGGAAGACAAAGGAAAAGAGAAAAGCGAAACTCCAATGGTAATGACCCTAGATAGCATAAAGATGCAAGGACTCTGAAAAACTGTTTCTATTAAGATAGCCATGAGCATCTTTCTGTTGGGGTTGGGTTCATGGTGCTAGATTCCCCACAGGAAGCTGCAGTGATTTCACTACCGTTCGCACGCTGGATGGGGATGTGCTCATCCGCTGCAGGCACTTCTCTGGCTTCATCAAGCAGTGAGTACTGCCCTGGAGTATGGCCAGACTCTCAGGACGGGAGCAGTGCATGCTCCAGCACAGATCCACCAGGCTGGACACGCGGAAAGAACAAACCCACGGCAAGCGAGGTGGGCACCATGCCATTCAGTTCAACATTTTTTTCTTTACCTGCATCCGCCCTGTGTGTGTCTCTGTAGAAGAAGGCAGACAGATATGACTAAGAAATGCCCCCTCCCCCTTGCAGAGATTGGTGGAAGAAATGGCATGTAAGAGGGAAAGGTGGCTGAAACACGTTTTTGGTTTTGTTTTTGGCTTTATTTTTAGAAAAGTCCAAAACATCTACCTGAGCAGCCTCTGCATGACCTGAAATATGATTTGGTTTCAGAAAAGACATCAGAGGAAAATGCCCTTAAACTTCAACAGAAAGGGTCTAATCAGCCACTATTAACAACTGACAGCATGAAACTCCAAAGTGTTAATTCATGGATACACATTTGTCAGCTGAAAAGGCATACATCACCTTCTCTTGACTACAAGACATCCACTCCATTTAGGAGACCTCAGACTGAGGATTCTTAGGAATTTTCCAAAACTTGCAGACTTTGGAAGTGGATAGCTTCTATCCAAGATGACAGAACAAGATTAACTTTCTGGTTCTACAGAATCCATTTTTTTTTCTTTTTTGGGGGGTGTGTGTGTGCGGTAATTAGGTTTGTTTATTTATTTACTTTTAATGGAGGTACTGGGGATTGAATCCAACACTCGTGCATGCTAAGCATGCACTCTATCACTGAGCTATACCTTCCCCCACCCAGGATCCTTTTTCTTTCCCTCTGCTTTACCACTCACCCTATCTATTACTGTACATTGACAACCTCCATTTTCTCAATATGATTCCCATAATGTTCATCCTGTTACTTTTGATCTGCTATGGTCATGAGAATTGCCCAATCCACAGGCATGGAATCCCAGCAAGCACAGCATATCACCAGTGGCTGAGGTACGGGAATGGGCCCAGGGTCGTGGGATGCACTGCTTGGTATCACGTGTTGCACCTGGAGGCTGCTAGCCTCACAGAATGCTGAAATGCCCTTCTAAAGGTACAACTGATGCACCATCTCTGGGGAAACACACTGAAAGAATAGTGCCATTCTTCAGGATGCAGTGCATTTATTAAATCAGAGACCCCTATAGGTGTGAGTGCACCAGTAGGAAGGACAGAAGGCCTGGGAACCAAGAGGTGGAAGCAGCAGTGGCCCTACTAACCATCCGTCTCAATGACCTACTGTAGGACTATTCTTCCCATCCCTGCACTTTTGGCCTCTGCAGGGTCACACTTTCTCAATCTCATGTGAGTCTACCAGCATGGGAATATATATTATGGTTTATCAGCTGGACTTTTTAACTGGAACTTTCTTGTTTTATTAGAAAATTGGGTGATTTTCTCATCTTTTTAATTGTGGTGGTGGTTTCAGTGGTATTTGTATATATCGAAACTCATCAAATTGCACATTTTAAACAACTGTACCTCAATAAAGTTGCTTTAAAAAGAGAAAACTTGAACAGTTATATGAAATACACGACCTCAAAAGAAAAAAATATTGAGATTTCAATAGGAGTTTTGGTAAAAATATAGAAAGTAGATGAGAAAAATCAAGAAACCCTTCATAGAAGTAATCGTAGGCATGATTCAAAATTAATAAAAATATATTTTCATATATAACTCCAACTACTGTCTTTATAAAGTTGGAATAGCTTAAAGAGAAGGTCCCACCTACACCTCAAATCAGGACAGGTTTGAATATCAGATTGAGGTAGGGCCTTAGGAGAGGGGGACTGCTCTGTATAATAAGGGAGAAGCTGAGAAAAGAGGAGGCACCAGGGAGAGAGGAGAGAGGAACCAGCAGGGTGGGATGCTGCATGGGTGGAGGAGGGAAAGTTGAGAGTCCTCAGGGGCACAGCAACACAAAATGGACTTTGGGAGAACAGGAATTAATCGGTGGGGATTTTTAAGTTGTTTGCCATGGTGTGTGCTCTGGGCCTCTCTCCCTCTGGTCACTGCTGCACTATCTTTAGAAAAGGATGCATTGCTCACTAAATTCTTTTATGTGAAAGTGGATTGTTCTGGGAATACTGAAGCAGGCAGGGATGAGTTTTATGTCTGTGTTGATGCAAGGCAAAAACAGACTAGATGCAGAGAAGCTGGAGTTAAAGACTCCAGTGTAAATCCTTGAAAATGAGCAAAAAATTCTAGGGGCTCTTCTGACTTTCAAAGGCTGTGGAATTGGTGGAGTTCAAATTGAGATCTCCAAGGGGTAAAGAGGGAGCCAGTTAATATCTAGGCTCTAATTGGAAGAAATAGGAAACAGAATAAGATATATATTTGATACAATGATAAGATGGAGTCGAGAATAGAAAAGGCCCAGAGAAGGGTGGGAGGATGTAGAAGGGATTGAGGGACCTGCTAGGCTGAGGGGCTATGAGTTTACCCACTCTCTGTCTACTCCATCCGCCCCCCAACCACCACTCTAGAGAAACCGAAGATGAGCCTCCAGCAGAAGTTGAGTTTTTAATTTTTCCTGTCCCTCATTCCAGTCTTCTAAATGAATTATGTGGCCCAGTGAGACAAGTGAGAGGGGAACTGTCAGAAAAGGAGAGAATATCATCTTTGTGGGCAGGGAGGGGCTAGAGCAGAGACTATGGCCTCTATCCAGCACCCACAGACCATCTGTTTGGGTGTCCTACTGGAGTCTGGGAAAAAACCCAGGCATGCAACTCAGGGGCCATGAAGTGGATTACTAAGAGAGTTCAGAGAAACTGAAGGAGAGTTTCTCAACACCAGTTCATCAGTCACCGTCCCATCTGGGTTCCTTGGTCAAGGCTCTCCTCTGTGTTAGAGCTGATCTGAATAGCAGTGCTGGGCCCCTACAAGCTTCTAATCAAATGCTGGAGCCCCAGTGCTGTCCCCATGGAGCAGAATCCCACCTTCTGGAGCAAATTCTATCTGAAACTTTGTCTCCTTCTTCAGGAGAGGTCTCCTAATTGAAAAAAAATCAGCTAGGGACCCCACACAGAAAACCCTTCTCTGAGGTTTTCAAGAAAAGAAAATAAAAAATATTTTTATCCACTTTAGAAATAAATAAAAGTAATGTAGAGCTCTGTTAACACAATGGAGAAAGATTTATCCATGAATTATGATGTGCCTAAAGAGAGGAGAATAAGAATTGAGTCCAAGCCCCACATTCCTTTCTTGCTTTTCAGCATCAGAGTAGAGGGAAGAAGAGGAGCAGAGAGTGAGCATTTGGTAGGTAAGGCTCTGCCTGTTCTGTCCTGAGCTCTCAAGGGTTAACCTTAATGTCTCCTTTCCATGAGACCCAGGTCCACATCCACAGTCTCTAAGGGCGTCAGCCACTAGAGTTCATCCCTCTTAGAAAACAAAGGCCTCAGCAGGGAGAGTCAGAGGAAGGAGTCAGATCCAAGAACGCTTCCCCAGTCCCCTGCTCGGCCCATCCACAGGAGTAGAAGAACGGTGGAGCTGGCCAGTGGGTCTTGCCCACCAGGTGGCAGTGTGAGACACGGTGGAACAGATATCTGGAGGCCGAACTTTTGGGCCCTGATTTGGGACAAACTGTTTCACGTTTTTAAGGTTCAGATTCCTTCCTGAGATACACCTGACCTTCATCCCTCACAGCGTGGTTATGAGGATCAGATGGGATAAAGTATAGAACACTATTCCAGACTTGAGCCTGTCTGTTGTCAGTGACTATTTGACCGTGTGTACTAATGCTTAGGGTCTTAGAGTCTAGTCTCCCAAGGGCCTCCCCCAGAGGACAGTTTTGCTCAGCCTCCTGTAAGAGCCTTTGCTCCTACCTTCACCGCACGTGACTGAGTCGCCTGGTTTTCCAGCTGGGAGAGCTCGCCAGAAAGGAGCTCCTGTAACGTGGCACCTGCTTGCTCTTTGGAAAAGCAGGTGTTAGTGAATCTCTTCTCCCTTTTCTGTCCCCCTCTTCCTAAAATGGCTTATGTGACTCCAGGCCCCAGTGCAGCTGAGGCTGACATGGGAGGAGAGAGAAGAGGAGGAGGGACGCTTCCCACACAACTGAGGCAGACTACCAGTGAAATCTTCTGGGATGACTCGGGAGCTTCCTGCTGACAAAAAGGACACCGCAGGCTCCTAACCTTTGTGGAGTAGCTACGTGGTCTTCAGCAGTTTCCAAACCCCAAAACCCAAGGGGACTCTGTGGCAGAAATGGAGCCAGCTCTTCCAGGGTCTCCCCTCTCTGCACAGTGAGTCCCTGGTGCTACTGTCCTGGTCCCAGGTGGCTGATCCCCACTGGCATCTCCCTTTGGCTTATTCAGTGGGTTCCCTATTGGGCCTGGTCCACATTCAGAATAAAAGAAACCCAACTGCAGCCCCAGCCCACTCTCATCTCACACTCTGCCCACATCCATCCCTAACTCAGGCCCACCTTCAACCTCTCTCCTGTCACCCCAGCTACGGCCTGTGGAGTGTCTCTCTCTGAACTCCAGGGTGAAGTACAGTCTCTCATCCCAAGGGAAATTCAACCCTTGGAGTGGCACTTACTGCAGAAGCAGCTGGAACACGTGTGGTGTTTGCCCTCTTTCGGTCCAAAGATCTCTGCAAATCTTTAATCCACTAGCTCCCAGCATTCCTCAGTGTAACACAGCCTCTCCACCTCCAAAACCAGGTTCCGTCCTTGCTGGAGAATTTCCTATTAGCCATGAGATCTGGGAAAAGCTGGAGCACCACCTTTGAAAGAGCTTCATCCAACATAGGACCCACCTGGCGAAGATTACAGCCTCAGGACAAACTAGCAGGGAATTCCTGGCCAAAAGGCAAACATGAACCTTCCCAGCCCTCTGTGGCAGGAGGCAAAGCAGCACAGAAGGATGTAGGCTGCATAACA
Source organism: Camelus bactrianus (assembly GCF_048773025.1). Classification (NCBI taxonomy): domain Eukaryota; kingdom Metazoa; phylum Chordata; class Mammalia; order Artiodactyla; family Camelidae; genus Camelus; species Camelus bactrianus. Next base: position 48,344,975 of record NC_133542.1, read on the forward strand.
CTGAGGCAACCACATGACACTGGGGAAACTCCGTGTGAAAGGCCGGCAGTGCCAGCTAGGGAACGACCCACAGAGTCAGGGACATAGTCTGGGGAAGATTCCCCCAAATAATCCAGATATTTAGAAAGCTACCTGTGAGGAGTCTAGACTCCGACTCTGTATGTCACTCAGGGAGCTCAAGGGGGAACCCAGATCAGAAGCAACTGGAAAACACCCTAAAGATTCACTTGGACAAAAAGTTGGGTAGACATTTCCGGTAGGAGCCCTGTAGGTATGTACAGTTCATTGTTGCCACCTCTTGGAAGCTTTCCTTCCTTGATTCAGGCATTAGACAAGCACTGGAAGCCCAGATTACATGGTTTTGGGTACAGCAAAGATAGAGCTTACCTCTCAAGGTCCTTGAGTCCATAGAACTGTTTAGTTGATACAGACTCGATCACAGCCTCTTTCTCAGTCCATCTTTCTCTCTTAGTCCAAATCCCAAACTCCCAATTTATCCCTTCCCCACCCCCTTTCCTCCCTGGTAACCAAAAGTTTGTTCTCTATGTCTGTGAGTCTGTTTCTGTTTGTTTGTTTTTTTATACTTTTTTTATTATTTCTGTTTTATAAATAAGTTCATTTGTTTTTTTTGGTTTTTTAGACTCTGCATATGAGTGATATCATCTGGTATTTTTCTTTCTCTTTCTGGTTTACTTCATTTAGTATGACTATCCATGTTGCTGCAAATGACATTTTTATTCTTTCTTATGGCTGAGTAGTATTCCATTGTGTATATATATCACAATTTCTTTATCCAGTCATCTGTTGATGGACATTTAGGTTGCTTCCATGTTTTGGCTATTGTAAATCGTGCTGCTATGAACATTGGAGTGCATGTATCTTTTTGAATTAGAGTTTCCTTCAGATATATGCCCAGGAGTAGGATTGCTGAATCATAAGGTAAATCAATTTTCAGCTTTTTAAGGAATTTCCATACTGTCTTCTATAATGGCTGTACCAAACTATATTCCCACCAACGGTGTAGGAAGGTTCCCTTTCTCCACACCCTCTCCAGCATAAATGCTATTTTTATTTAAGTTTCCAGTTGTTCACTACTAATATATAGGGATAAAGTTGACTTTTGTTTTTTGACTTTATATTCCATATTTCCACCTTATATTCCAACTCACTTATTAATAATTAATTAGCTTTTTCTGTTGACTCTTCAGGATTTTCTACATAGACATGTCATTTGTAAATAAGGAAAATTCTATTTCTTTCAAATCTGTGTGCTTTTTATTTCTTTTTTGTGCCTTACTGAATTACCTAGTACTTCTAGTACAATACTGAATAGAAGTGGTACACAAGGATGTCCTTGTCTTGTTCTTGATCTTAGGTTGGAAAGCATTCAGTCTTTCACCAAGGTGTATGGTGTTGGCTGTAGGTTTTTTGTAGATTGAGGAAGTTCCCTTCTATTCCTGCTGAGAATTTTTTTTTTTTTTAACCAGGAATGGATATTAAATTTGGTCAAATGCCTTTTTGGCATCTATTGAAATGATCATAGGGTTTTCTTTTTCAAAAGTTTGTAAATATGGTGAATTTTGTTGATTTATTTAATGTTAAACCAAGCCCACATTCTTGGGATAAATCCTACTTGGTCATGATTTATTATCCTTTAATATATTGTTGGATTAAATTTCCTAAAATTTTGTTTAGAATTTTTGCAAATGAGAGATACTGATCTGTAGTTTTCTTTCTTGTAATATGCTTATCTGGTTTTGATATCATGGTAATGTTGGGTTTATAGAATGAGTTGGAGTATTTTCAATATTTAGAAGTTTGCTTAGAATTTTTTTCTTCCTTAAATGTTTGATGGAATTCACCAGGGGAAACCATCTGCATCTGAAGTTTTCTGTGAGAAGGTTTTAACCACAATTTCAATTTCTTTAATAGATACAAAGGTTCTTCAAGTTATTTATTTCTTCTTGAGTGAATTCTAGTAATTTGTATATTCATATTTTTATTCATTTCATCTAAGTGTTTTAATTTATTGGCACAAATTTGTTCATAGTATTACTTTAAAATATCAGTATAATCCATAGAGGTGTCACTTCTCATTCCTGATACTGTTCATTGGTGTTTCTTTTTTTCTAATCAGTATGGCCAGAAGTTTACCAAGTTGATCTAAAAAAAATCAGCTTTTGGTTTTATTGATTTCTTTTGTTTTTTATTTTCTGTTTCATTGACTTCTGCTTTGGGTTTAATTTGCTCTTTTGGCTGCAATTTTTGGGATTTTAGCAGGCAGCAGAAACAAACATATGGGTTCACTCCATGTTTATCCAGAAGTCAGAGACGTGATTTGAGGGAGAGAGATGGTGAATTCAGTTTTAGTTCTACTTTGTGACTCTTCCATTTGAATTTATGGAACCGACAGTTGTAGATTCTTCTAGGATGGAAATCTTGGAGTTATTGGTGTTTAAGAATGTTGGTTCTGCAGTTTGACAGACTCAGGATTTATATGCTAAGTCTTCCCCCTTCCTAACCATGTGAACTTGCAGAGTAACTTAATGTCCTGAGACTCAACTTGCTCATTTGTACAATGGAAATAATAATAGTAGCTTTCCTCATGAGATAATCGATGTTAAAACTCTTAGTTCCATACCTAACATGAAGTGCTTGATAAATGGTAGTTATTACTTATTATAACTTATTCATGACTTTTATCGCAAAAATCCATCCTGCTCTAAAGACCCCTTCATCATTTAAGGATTTTGTCATGTTAACTTCTCCTGTTAAAAAAAAACCTCCAGTTTTCCACTGCTCCTCTCAAGAGTGTGGTAGCTAAATGTATAAGCTGTTTTTTGTTTCATAGCAAATCATCCCCAAATTAGTAACTTAAAATGTCACTAATTTTTCTTCCCCTCATGATTCTTTATGTTGGCTGGGCCATCTAGGCCAATTCAGATAGAGATGGATGATGGAGGATGGCTTCAGTATGTCTGGTGACAGGTTCAGTGTCAGCTGAGACTCAGCCATGTATCTCTAATGATCGAGCAGACTGACCCAGGCTTGCTGGTGTGGTAGTAGAAGGATTCCCAAGAGGAAGAAAGGGCAAGTTCTGAGGACAAAGCTCCTCCCACCTTAAGACCCAGTGGAAATTTGGGGCATGGCTTCACTCATCAATCCATTTTATGTCACTTCTTTCCCCCTTGCTTCACCGTTTCTTACTGGTGTTGTCCACTATATTGAAGGTATCTTTGAATGTGACCTTTCATCTTGGTAAAGATAGTATATTGGGCAAAGAACTAAGGAAGAAAAATCTCCAGCTCCAATATGAGGGGGTCTCTGACTTGAAGTCCCTGAGGTCCCTGGATAACTTACCTAACCCCTCTGGTACTCAGTCCTGCCTTAGCTCTGCCATTTCTCTCAGACCTCGACTCCTCCCCAACTCAGGCAGAGCCTGAGCCTCCAAATCTGTTGACAGCCTTACTCCACCCCCAACACAGGCTCAGCTCTGCCACCTGCCACCTGCCACCATGCCAGCCTGCCCTTCTCCTAGTCTGCCCCACCTCCACCTCAGCACAGCTGCCTGACCCAGTGGGAACAGCCAATCCACAGCTCTGAGACTCTCCTTTCCTGAGCCTGAGCTCAGAGCTCCCCTTCTGACAGTGGGTAAGGGGCAGCCCTGGGGACCCAGGGAGAGCAACCCCCACAGTCATATGACCTATGAGCTCACTAAATGCAAGTAGACAGAGAACCAGTGGGTGGACCTGATGAGTGAATGGATCCTGCAAGCAGAGACCCATCCCTTCCTCCAGATTGGATGAACTGCACAGGTTTGGCGAGTACCAGGCTCGGTGCTCTCAGTGGCTCAGCCCTCTGCTAGCAATTATCACCTGCAATGTCTTCTGCCTGGAAACACACTGCCTTATCCAAAACCCTGTCTCTGGAAGAACAGAAAATGTCAGTGCATCCTTGGGACAAGCTGCCCAGGCCCAGCCGGTTTACCTGCCCCTAACTGGCTCAGCTCCACAGCTGATGTGTGACCTGAGTGGTTTCTAGTTTTGTGATCCACACGTGATGCTCCAGGAAAAAGTGACAATGTCTCTAACTATATTCACCAGATTTAGGGGGCAGGGAATGAAGACAAAGATACATAGTTATGTATTTAGATTCACAAATCTAAAACTTAAGTTAGGACATTTTACTCTCCTTACATTCCACATATAAAAATAATCTGTGCTCATGATTAGAAAAAAAAAATCCACAACATACTGAAGAGGATAAAGTGAAAAGTTCCCTTCACTAATAAATTCTCAGAGAATACATGACCCTCCCCCCAGGCAATCACTGTCAGCATACTTTTATTTATCCTTCTAGAAATGTTCTACATATGTGTAAGCATGGATTTGTACAACCTCATTTTACACATATGAATAGGATATTATAATACATGCTTTTTATAATACTATTTATGTCATATTGGTTAAGTTTTCTCACATGGCTACAGGACTCAATCCTTTCAAAATACAGAGAATCCATGACTTAGAAGCATGTGATAACCCAAAAGTTATTTTGTTAATAACCTTTCTGGAACTCAAAACACCTTTTCAGAGAAATAATTTCTGAATCAGGGTCTGTAAACTTCTTCTATAAAGGGCCAAAGAGTAAATACTTTTAGCTTTACAGGCCACAGTCTCTGTCACAGGTTCTGCTTTGAGCATTGTTTGTCTTTGTTTACAATCTTTTAAAAATGTTAAGATCAATCTTAGCTCTTAGGCTGTAGAAAAACAGGCTGTGGGCCAAACCTGGCCTTCAGACTATACTTTGCTGAGCCCTGCTCTAAATAGTGGTTAGACTCCCAGCTTAGCTTCTAGAAGCAAAATCCACCCATAACATTGCTAAGATACCAAAGGAGACAATATATCGTAAATGGCTTTGTAAACCATAATGTCTGTATCACTGTGAAGAATTATTAGCCAGTTCTTCAGTGTTTAGCATGTGGATAATTTTTTAAATAAAATTTGTAAACACTGAATTAAAAAGTTTTATATATCTTGAATTGCATGAAGAATTAGAGAAGAATCTGAATCAAGCTATCTACAACCCTGCATTACACCCAATCCTACTCATTCTGTCAGCACAACATAAACATGCACTGACTCAAATTTGACTGGTTGGTGTGGTGGGAGTTCAGAGGCCAAATGGTCCCCTCCATCGGAAAACAGGGAGTGTATCACTGAATTTTTGCCCCACTGTGGGCACTGACAAGGCTTTTCTAGTGCTTGTTGTTCACAGTCACATGCACTGACCTAAACTTTATGTCCTCTCTGAGTCCCAGCTCTCGGAAGCCACAAAGGCAGGGAAGGGGCAGAGAGCAGAACATCAAGGACACTGGAGGGTCATTTGGTGACTGTCTAGATGAGGAAGCTTATTTTTAACAAATGACCAAAAATCTCTTATATTTCATTGAGCTTTAATCCTTATGACTTGCCTCTTTTCTGCCACAGAGGTAGAACTTCCCTTAATAATTTCACACCATTATTACAATTCTATTTTCTCATAAAAGAAATGCAGAGATTTTCCTGAAATATCTGGGCTGAAATCAGGAAAGAAGGTCGAAGAGAAAGGGTGCTAAAGAGGATCACACATGAGACGGGCTGAGCTGGTGACTGAACGCACGGGCAGGGAAGGCGGCTCTTGGTACACGTACAACCTCAGGAGGGAGAGCCAGGTGGGCAACCGGTCCTTCAGGTGGGGGCACTTTGTGATCTCTCTCTTAGCAAAACATCCTACAACTTGCTAAAAGAAGTCCTTTTAAAAAAAATTCTGTAATGATTATTATTAATTATTAATAATAATAATAATAATAGAAAACCCAGGCCATCCATACATTGGATTTTATGGACCCCTTGATTCTTCTCAATCTGCTTGTCCAGCCAGGTAAGCCAGAGCAGCGTGGCAGAGAAAGGGTGTTGATGATGACAGGTACAATTTTAAAAATAAGCTAAGTTTATAGACCATGAAGAGTTTAGAAAATACGTTCCCAGGCATTATCCTCATAACAACTCTGTAAGGTCCAGGAGGTGGAGATGGATGCAGGGACTTGCCCAAGGTCACACAGCTAGCACAGGGTGGAGCAGGAAGCAGCACATGAACTTTCTGAGACCAGCCTCAGTGTTCTCCACATCTCCCACACTGCTTCCCAGAAGGGTCCAGCCTGCCGACCCTCACATAAAGCAGCATGGTTTGCTGAGCATCTGCACCTGCACTGGGGGAGGCAGGAGAGCCAAGCTGGGAAGGGTGCCAACCGCGGAGCCTGAGCACGTTACTTACCCTCTGATCAATGGAGGGAAAGTAGGTGCCCAGTGCCAAGGACATGCCAGAAGTTCAGTAGCTAATACAGGTTCCATTATTATTGAGTCCTTATTTGTCTCCTTTGGGACCATATTATAAAAAGAAAACTACCAACAAGAGGTTGATTCATGTCCTCAACTTCATTTTCTTCTGTCCAAAGAAAAAAGCCACACACACACAGTTCATGCGTTTAGCTCATGATTCTGCCTGGTTGTGCACAGCCTCCATATGCTGGAATAATCCATCCTGCCCTTTAAACCAAGCTACAATTTTAAAATTTAATAAATGGCCCTTATCCTTCTAACTTCATCCTATATGTGATTAACAAGTATCAGTACTTCCTGTGGAAGTTACTGTTCTGGAAAGCTGGGGCAGGTGGGCCCAAAGCCAGAATGAGCTAAACAGCTTCAACTCCTGGAGTTTATCCCGAAGCTAGTGAAAATAATCAGCTATCAAGGGTTCCCCCTACAGGCACCAGAAAGCAAAGGCTAAACTGAGGTGGATGTCATCTGTGTTCCTTTCTTTTGAAAAAGTTTCCAAGATGAAAAAGAATAGAAGATTTACTTCAAATGATTTCTCTTTCTGAGGAATAGAAGTTCATGACCCAGAGACCCAAATTTCCTCACAACAGGACACTGGAAATATCTGCCGAGAGACAAAAGTTCACATGGGGACTCAAGGATCGGGGGTGGGACAAGGTGCTCACATGTTATATGAGAAACAGCTGCAGAAAACACGGAGCACGATCAGCTTTACCCTACGCAGCCCTGCTGGAGCGTGGAGTTGCTGGACAACAGATTTCATTTCATACAAAGGAAGAACATTTTAATAATGAGCTACACACAGCAGGGCTGAAGGGTCCTCACTGAGGGGTTTAAGGAGGGGGAGAAGGCCAGTCACTGGGGAGTACCAAAGAGGCTGGCAAGCTGGCGGAGAACGAAACTGGATTATATTTAGGATTTAGTTCTAAAACCCTGAGAATATTAAAACCCCAAACAACAGAACACTCCTCTTGCTAGAAGGCTGACTGGTATCGTCCTCAGTTATTTCTTCCATATTAAATATCAACATTTTGTGCTTCAAGATCTGATTCAGTCTCAAAGTAACTTTAAGAGAAAAGAATTTGAAATCAAAGTAAAGGGTAGACTGTACCAATGTCAACTTCCTGGTTTTCACATTATACCATAGTTATACAAGATTATAATCACAGGACAAAGCCAAGTCAAGGGTACATGGGCCCTATGCACTATTTCTGCAACTTCCTGTGAATCTATAATTATTTTGAATTCAAAAGCTTTTAAAAATCAAATTAAAAATACTTCCCTAAGAGGTTCTAAGTAACCTCAAAGGCAACCCAGTTTGGTTCAACAGTGCAGTGTCATCAGCCACAAATGACTGTGCAAGTAGCCACAGGCAGCAGCGGTCGTTTCAAAACCATGATCAAATAGCTATGAAGATTTATAGCTGCAATTAGGAAAGCCCACGTCATGTTGACAGTGTCTAATTTGGTTACGCTGATCATAAATCTTCAGTTATCTGGGATCACATCGTTAAAATCACCTATAGGCAATACATTTTTGAAACTGCTTCCCGTGTGGTACTAACACAGGGACCATGTTCTGATTTAATTACTATACTTATCTAACTGTAATACAACAGTGAGCTGGTGTCTTCTTCCTCCACTATGACCTGCAACAAGAACTACATTCTGTCCATCTCATTTATCACCAAAATCTAACCCATATAGGTTCGCAGTAAATAGTCATAGAATAAATAAGAAATAAACCAGTAATTAAGTTATTTTCTTGGACTCCTAAGAGTGACTTTCTTTTCATACAAAGACATCCAAAGAAATCTCAGAGTCCCTATTTTGGAATCAGGACTAAATATACACACATACACACGTGTGTGTGTGAGAGACAAAGCCTGCAATGCAGGGGTTTAATCTCTAAAGATATTCATAACCACTTGTTTTTGATTTGTTAGTTTCTTAAGATACCATAACTCAATTTGATGTAGAATAAATTACAGAGGTCAGGCTTTTTCAGACAGAAAAACCAGTATGAATTGTTGAACACATCCCCCAGCTTCTGCCCAGTTTTATCAAGTGCCAATTCAGGAATCACTGAGACAGCGTCACCTTTGGATTCTTCAGTATTAACCAATCAAAAACCTATCAGCGATATGGCGATTTCTTAAATTCTAAATCCTCTTAGTTTATTAAAACATATGTTTTTCAAATAAACATTCTGAACTGCCCAATCAATCAAAGCAGTGAGATCCCAAAGTGTTGCTTCTTTCTGCAAAAAAGGCACATGTGTAGCCTGTACAGAAAATCCAACAGCCACACCCGAAGTCAATTAGGCTGTTTTAAAGACGTGATGGAGGCTACTCACGATCCTAGAGACACCAAGGACTCCTCAGGGTCATTCATCTGAACGGCCTCAGAAGCCGCCTTGATCCTCAGGACCTCTGCAAAGCCATCACCAAACCAGCACGTGATGTGCGCTATGTCTACAGTAAAGTAGAAAAGACGATCCTGGCAGAGCTTCCGGCGATACACAGACCGAGGGTCAGCAGACAGCACAGCCTCGATGGCCCGCCTCGCTTCCTCTGCCGACCGAAAGTATTTAAACGAAGCCTGACCAATGCCTGCAATGAGAAGAACACAACTTGATGCTCAAAATCATGCAGGGCAAATTTCAGTACAGTGAACTTCCATGTGGAGGTAGGCTGGTTCCTTGAATATCACTTGAAAATCTACTCAGTCGTTATGGAGAATGTCACCTTCAAGTGGTACTGTCATTAGACTGAATTTATGCACCCCCGCCCAAATTCTCATCTGCTGAACAAAAAAATCATGGTGATAACTCTTCTTTAGTCCCCTAACTAGGAAAGCCGAGCTTTCACTTTCTGGCAACATAAATGTTACTTTCCTATGTTCAACGTAGACTTTAATTCAATTCCTCATCATTTTCTCTTCAGAGTGCAGCCATGGTCAGGGAAAGGCATGACATTCCCAGCATTCTCAGGAAGCCACACGTACGCACAGCACTGGCTACATGCAGGGTAGAGCCTCAGAGAGCACTGCCACATACTCACAATTAAAAGTAATGCCACATTCCATAAGGAACAAGGACAGTGAAGCTGATACACCAAGAAAGTTCTATGCCATCACTAGGGAACAGGCCACCCCATTCTATCTAGGTGCGTATTTCAGTAAACAGATGTCTACCCCATCAAGTGGGAAAACTTCCGATGTTTATATCACTGTGGATGTATTTTAATTTTTAAAAATAAAGTACATACAAAACTTAAAAGATTAACTGTGACCACATAACCAAACGAAGCCAGGCTTTTCCAGGAAAGCATGTGCTTTAAACAATGTTGTTCCTGTTCAAAATACCGTGTGGAGTGGTGGTGGGTCTTTATCTTTCTCAAAGTAAATTCAACTTTTAGAAAACAGCCAAAAATCACTCTGGGCTATGTGCAATAAATAAGGTGGTAAGTAAGCTATAAAATACAATTTTTGGTCAAAAACCAAGGACCCATTATGCAATGCTAAGATTCCTTTAGTGCATGGTTCATAAACTGACTCTAAAGCCACTCAGAAAAGAAGTTTTGAAAACACCACACTCCTCAGTAGCAGTGTGTCTGGCAGAAGCTCCAGGACTTTGCTTGGCTGATCATTTGGCGTAGGTGCCCTTTCCTCACTTCCCTACCCACTTATCCTTCCAGGCTCAGCCCAAATATATCCCTTTTCCTCCAAGAAGCCTTCCCAGATTTTCCACTCCCCAAGTTAGAACCCCCTCTCCCTTGTGTGCCCACAACACTCAAGCGCCAATGCCCAACCCCCTGCCATTTCAACATCTTTTTATCTTTTCTAGACTCTGAACTTCCTGAGGTCATTTCTTTTTTCTGTACTGGCTCAAAATTCTGCTGTTATAAATTAGTCCCCATTTTACACTTACATGTCTAATTTCTCTTTTTAACCATTTTTTATCAGTAAGGCATATTATAGCCTTTCAGTGAACTGCAGTTTGACAAACATAAAACTTTCCAAAGGAGGAAGCATTCCACGATAACCACAAGAAAAGGGGTAAAATCTTCTAGGCAGTGCTGCTTTGGTCTACCACAAAATCCTTTTTTCAAAACTGATCATCAAAAAAAAAAAAAACAGCTGATCTTCCCCCTCCTGTGAATTGTACACGATGATGAAACAACTTTCATAAACCAAACTTTTAAAATAAAGAGATCAATTTAAAAATCAAATGTTCTGTCTAAACATCAAGCCTTAGGAAAGAAAGAGAAGCACAAGCATCCAGCGGCAGGTGAAACTAGACATCTCCTTGGCAGCTAACTGGCTACTTCTTACTGGAATCACTGCACCCAATTCTTCACAGGCCCTTCCTTCATTCTAGATGGCTGTTTGCAATCTGCCATGGGCTGGAGAAACCAGATAACAATGTTGTTAAGAACCATCTGTTACAGTAAACAGGCTCCAAGTAAAAGCCCTGTGGCCTCGCTTCTGCAGTGAAGTGCGTACCTCTACTACTGGGACTTTTGGGGGACAATTTCTATGCTAAGACATTCTCTCCTTCTGCCTCCTGGGCTCTGTGCCAGATGCTGAACTAACAGCCACCCGACAGAGTAAGATGGGACATTTCGCTAGTCAGATAGCGAAACAGATGGAAAAAACTCAACCTACGTAAGTACAGAACAAACACAATTTAGCCTCTGAATGCTGTTTGAAAACTCCAAGAACTACTGCAACAGGTAGACAAAAAGGCCCAATTCACGGGCAGCAGCCGTTCTCAGCAAACACTTGACTACATGCCTGGGACTCACTGTACTGAACAGTTGTTGACTGAAAGCCATCAGATGATGGTGTCGCTCCAATGTGACTTTATACTCCGTTTCTTTACGAGTCATGATGACAGACTTCCTATAACTGCCCTCAGAAATACAAAGTTTCGCTAAATCTCCCAGTAAAAGCTCATCTCTCCTTCAACAATAAGAAACAGAAAACACCTGCTTCACCTGAGCTGAGGCGCCCAAGGTCCATCTCCGCGTGCGGGGTAAACCGGACTTCCAAGGAGGCCACGGGGGCCTCTCTCACCCAGGCGGGAACCGCACTGTGGTGGGCTGCACCGGCCGCCCTGGAAGGGCAGGGAAGAGCCTCGGGTGGCATCTCCGCACTGTTGCCTTGTGGGACCACTGCTTTTTCCCCTCTCCTTAGCCTCCTGTCTGCTTGTTCCTCTGAAAAGCTCTTCTCCAGGTGATGTGAGCCACTTTGCTCTTCTGCCATGCTCGGACTCTGACCACTTTCTGATTCAACACCCAAATCTGCTGCTCGTTCCCTGTGTGAAGCAGGGCTTTGCTGGACTTTTACTGTGTCATCATGTTTCATGTCGTTTTCTCCTGAAGTTCTGTCTTCGGGACATTTAGGTTTCCCCTTGGTACAACTGTTGGGTTGCGGTTCATCATATCTCGAGAGCTGTTGCTGGTAACAGCTGTCAGTCTTGCCATCAGACTGGGACACGGTTTTTGGTTTATGTTGGTTATTCTGTAAATTAAAGTCCCCTAAGGGCTCAGTCAAATTTTGTGGCGAGTCATAATCAGCAATATAGGGCTTTATGTCTAGCACAGGTGTGCCATGGATCATGTCAATTCCAGAAAGGTACAAGGCTCCACCTGTAACGTGAAATATTAACAATGAAGAACAGTGTAAACAACTGGAGAATCAACACTATCTGCTTAAGCCTCACCAAGCTTACTCACAATTCTCTTACACACCAGGCTCTCTTATACCTGGTGCAGGAATACACTTTTCTCTCCACCTAGAAACCTATCCTCTTCTTTACCTGTCAAACTCCAACTTACTCTTCAAGGCTCTCATGTGACATCCTTTTTACAAAGCCTTTCTGACTCTTGCAGACATAAGTATTCTTTCCTCTGGGTTCCATGAAGGAACCTGTGCCCAAACCTCTTCTGGAGCCTTGTCACATGGTCTGGCAATGACCTGCTTAGAGACTCTCTTCCTAGACAGTAAGTAGGACCTTGAACAGAGGTGAGGCCAATGTGCCTTTGCATCCCTGGGGCTTCTAACTCTGTTCCAGGGCCTCAACATATCTCCGTGAGACTGACGAAGGTTTCCACTGTGGCAAACAGATCTGAGGTGACCCCATGATGCTCACCTCCTGGCATTTAATCCCCTCTTCTTAAGCATGACTTGATACTACTCCATTGACCATGTTGTGTTATCTAAGACTGTGTTTGCTGGCAGACTCACTTGAGAGATTCTCCTTGGGCGTCTGACAAAGCAAGCAGCCATGCTGGGAAAGCGCACGTGGCAAGGCACTGCAAGCGGCCTCTAGGAGCTGGGGGTGGCTTCCAGGAGCTGGGGGCAGCCACTACCCAACAACTAGCAAGAGGCTAAGAGCCTCCGAACCACAACTGTAAGAAAGTGAATCCTGCCAACCACCAGAGTGAGCTTGGAAGTACATTCTCCCACAGCCAAACCTCCAGAACAGAAGTCATCCCAGCTGACACCTTAACTGCAGCTCAGTGATACCCAAGTGGAGGACCCAGCTAAGCTGTGCCCGTACTCTTGACTCACAGAAACATAATAATGTTTTAAACTCAAAATAAATGTGTGTTGTTTAAACTAAGTGCATGGTAATCTGTTACACAGGAAGAAGAATCTAATACTCCATCAAGACAAATAACTAAGCAGAATGTAAGTCACCATTACTAAATACTAAGGACAGGGCCCCTGTTGTCCCACTTATACAGCTACAGTCAGTTCCTTCTACCAGTACAGAGTCTCCTAACTTGACCCTTGGGAAATTGGCCAAATGAGAAATCAAAAAACCACATGCGATCACATTTGAACCTATCTCCATTTAAGAAAAACATGACTAACAAAGGACTCTGATCTCTAAAACATGCCTACTGTGAATGAACCTGGAACTTTGGGAAGAAGATTTTGGACTTTCTAAATGACAGATTATGCTCAACAACGTCTGCAGAAGAAAGAAAGGCAATGGCACACAGGGGAGAGTTCACAGGATTTGGAGTCAGATAAACCCCTGGCTGAATGCTACTGGGCAAATTACCAAACATCTAAGAGCCTCAATGCCTTTATCCAAAACACGGAGACTGCTACCTGTCAAACCCAGGAGCCACTGTGAGATACTGTACATGAACACTCTTTGTAAACCAGAAAGCACCACACAAGCACTGGTTATCACCGTAATGCTTATTTATAAGTGTCCACAGGGCTAGTGTGCTTGCCTTTCACCTTTCTGATTTGATTTCCCCCTCAACAATGCTAAGCTCATCTGTAGGGCAGGGATTTTTATCCAATTTGCTTGCCACTATATCCCCAGCACCTAGAACAATGCTTGGCATGTATTCAGCACTCAGAAAGCATGTATGGGTTGCACAAATGATCACAAAACGTTCCAGTCCTATTACCTAGGTTGGTTAGCCATCACAAATTGATAAAACTCAAGTTAGACTGGCTACAAAAATTTTTCTGGAAAACCTACCCAACGCCCAGCAGGGGAGTTCAAGATCTGGGAAAGAACAAGCAAAGTAACCACTCTCATCTTTTTTAGCACCCGGTAGCCTGAAAAGCCATCTTACAGCTTTTGTCTCATAAAATCCTCAAAAAAATCCCAGAGTGCCAGAGAAGGCAGATCCTTCTTCTTTGCCCACTTTACAAACAAGCAAGCTGAAGCGTGGAATGGTGTCCTGATTCCTATCTACCTGCCATTTCATCTTCTGCCTCTCTAACGAATGTGCTGATTAGGTCAGAGGGATTCAAGAAAGAGATGCTTTCTAAAACATATGGCTCATTAGCTAGTTTATGTGTGAACATGTAGTTAAAATTAATCTGGTATTCTACACAGGTTCTTCCACAGTCTGACAGATGTTCAGTCTATGGCGTATTCATCCCAGACCCTCTGGCACACGTCACAGTGCACGGCGGCACTCCAGCCACGATGCATGGCCATGTCCTCAGGGCTGCGAGGAAGAAAACACAGCACTGCCCGATGCTGATCATATAAACACGTGCAACAGGTACTGTGTGTTAAATTTTGAAAGTGTCTGATTTTTTTTGGATCATTTTGTATTTATTACATTCCCAGTCAGAGAAAACTTGGTTACCAATTTAATGATTACGAAATCTTAAGAGATATTTTTAGATAATTTACAAACTTCTGATAAATGCAATGACTTAAAACTCTGAGCATCCTATGAAAGCTTATTTCAAAGTGTTCCAATGTTAACACTCTTTTAATCATTTCGTTTTCTTCAATGTCTGGTGATTCTCAGGGGCTAACACCAGTGGCACTTGTCTGAATAACAACCAGTGCTGAGTACTATGTTGATTTTATAAGACTTCTTTTGGTGAAGGGAAAAAAAGGTCAAAGTAGAAATTACCTTCTACCTTTTCCAGTTTGGCCAGTGTCAGTCCTATTGCATTGGGACGATGTGGGCTCCTGGTGGAGAAAACGCCAGTCTTCGCACCATTCAGCCTGGGAGGCTGCACTTTTGCCTTACAGCTCAAATGACCATTTTTGTGAAAAACAAACAAAATCCTATTGAAAATAAACCAAACCACTGAGTTAGAAAAGAACACAAGTTAATCTATCATAATGACTTGAGGGGGAAAAAAACTTTAATACCCACAGAAAGAATGTTTTTAATGGGAGTAAAACGTAATCAGTAGAGGAAAAAAAGAATAATACCATTCCCGTTTCTCGAAGGAAGAGTCTTAACTCTACACCCACTGCCCCAACACAATGACTGGCACACTGTAGGAACTTGAGACATTTGTCAAGTATCTGAATAAACAGTATTTACTAAGTAAGTGCCTGCAATGTGCCAGGCAGTGTGCTAGACATTTTTACGTTCATCTCATTTAATCTTCTTAACAACCCTAAGGAGTATGATTTATCTTCCATTTTAAGAATGAGGACATTGAGGCTCAGAAGTGTTAAATGACTTCGTTAGGCCTCCCTACACAAGGTACAAAAAGAATTCATGAAGAAAAACAGTAACAGATTTGAATTCATTAAATCATTAAAATTGTGTACTATAAAATGTCATCCCAGGAGAATAGGTTTGCTACATGTATAACAGACAGTGGGTTAATATCTGTGGTAGATGAACAGTTCCTACAAATCACAAAGTAAAAGAGAACTTGATGTGGGAAACCAAGCAAAGAAAATGAATAGGTAATCATGGTACCTCTATATTTTGTAATAACAGGCAGCTATCAAAGCAAACAAGGTAAATCTGTATGTACCGTCATGATATATACTAAGAGAACAAAACATACTCCATTTATTAAAACAAACACCCACTTTATATGTATATATTTAGGTTTCTATGTGTATTGAAAAAGGAAAAGAAAAAAAGAAAAGGTCTGGCAGGATACCCACCAAGCTGTTAACAGTGATAATCTCTGAAGAGTGTTGGGGCGGGTGGGGACAAGAAAGGAGAAAAACAGGAGGAATAAGGAAAAATCTCTTTATATACTTCAGAGTCCATCTTTTATAACAGCAGTGTTTTTAACATAAGTAATTCAACTAAGATCATACACACTTGGTCAGAACACCCATGTTCTTTCTACTCTACCCATATCCCCAAATTAACATGAAAAATAAACTATTTCAGAGTAAACAGTTAATTTTAGATCTTTGTTAGTAAAATCAGACCAATTCAGACTGCTGATGTTGGGGTGAGGAAAAATGGACAGAGACAGAATTCCAAGTGACAGCAACCAACAGGACTACCACGCAGGCTCTAACATAGGCAACACTACGTATCTAGATTTCTAAGGTCTCTTCTGTCTTTTAGGAAGAGGAGACTTAATGCTTCATGGGTCTACAACAGGGTCCACAAACTTTTTCTGTAAAGGGCCAGACAGTAAGTATTTTAGGGTTTGCAGGTCAACCAGTCTCTGCTGTAACTATTCACCTCTGCTGCTGCAGCACAAAAGCAGCCACAGATAACACATCAAGGAATGCACACACGTGGCTGTGTTCCTGTAAACTTATTTACAAAAGCAGAAGGTGGGAAGGGTTTGGTCCATAGGCCACAGCTTGCTGACCCCTGGTCTAGAAGACAGAATGATGACCCATGGACAGTATTGAGAAGTCTACAGATTTCGGCTCAACAGAAGGCATTCATCACAACCAGAACCAAGTGTGAATAGAGTGTGCCTTCTCAGTGGATCCCAAGCTTCCCCGAGGGCGTCCAAGTTACGCAGACAATCACATGCGCAACACAGTCCAGGAATCCCATGCAACAGGCAATGGTGGTCTAGATAGCAGTCTCCAACACTGCCTCCAACTGGAGTACTTTACTCAGGCACAAGTTCTGGGCCAAATATCATTTCTAACTAGAAAACAACTTACCAAACATGAGAAAACTGTTCTAAACCCATCAAGGAATGTTCAGGATTATTAAAGATGCTTTTTCTAATCCTCAAACAAGCCCGTGAATGGCTACAAATGGATGGCTGCCTTGGAGTACCATTCTTGGCTGAGAAACAGGATTCCAAGTAACCAATTGGCTCAGTTAAAAGATTCCCTACAAAAGAAAATTAGTTAAGAAATCATTAGTCAAAAGGTCAAGCAAAGATGTAGGAAAACATGTATTCTTTAATGCACTGATTTCATAGTTTTAAAATCTACTAGGTGTTATGCAATTATAAAACATGATTCTTATAGTATTTATAAATACATATAAATATGCTCATCATTACATACGCATTGTTATATCCCATTAGATAACAAGCTGCAAAGAGCATAGGTCTAAGAAAGAATGGAAAGAAGAAGGCATCTTTAGAAGACCCACTATGACCATAATTCAAATTCTACGCTATCATTGCTATGTTATGTGACCTTGGTCAGCGCTAAGAGGGTATTTCATATAGAGGGAATAACATGCACAAAGTTAAATGAGAAATGTTATAGCATAAGCAGGGAACAAGCTATTTCGATTGGCTAGAGTGTGAAATACAAGGCAAAGAATAATGAAAGATAAGGGGATGGGGGTTGTATGTAAGTAAAGATGCTTTCAATTGAAAACAACTGAACACATGAAACAAACTAGTTTAATTAAGCAATAAAGGGAGTGCATGGATCACAGTACTAAAATATCTAGAGGCAGGTTAGATTTCAGATTAGTCTTGCTCCAGCAGCCCTCTGCCCCACTAGTATGTGAGCTCCACATGGGCAGGAGTTTTACTATCTTATTTACTGCTATATTCTCATCGTCAGTACATGCCTACAAGAGGATTAAGTACTTTAAAAATTCATGTTGCATGAGAAAAAGGATTATGTAAATCTTAGCTGATTAAAATGGAAAGTGAAAGAAGAATATGTATAACATAATCCTACTTATGAAAATTGTATATATTTACCTGTCTAAGTATATATAAATATATGTCTAGAAAGCTGTCTGGAAGGATATTCACCAAAAATGTTAATAGTGGTTAACATCGGCTGAGAGGTTCTTGGATTATTTTTATACTTAACTGTAATTTCTACAATATTTGAAATTTTGGCAATAATTACAAATCACTTCTTAAAATGTTTTTAAAGCAGTAACTCCTTTCAAAAGAAGAAAAAACTGGCCAGGCAGCATCAGTATAGGTTTTAAAGTCCAAGATATCCACAACAACCACTTTGAATTTATAGATTACTTTTTTTTCACATTTCATGAAGGCTCTCATTTTATTTCCAGCTTCCATTAAGTCTGTCCTACCAGCACAGGCAGTAAGAATATACCCCCGGAGAAGTCCATCACAGCACTCTTCATTACTTTTCACTTGTAAAAACTATATTATGTGAGACATATAAAATATTACATGTAACACATATATAATAAAGCATATTAAAATGAACTCTTGTTACCACCACCCAGCCCAAGAATTAGCGCCTTATCAACAATTTGCATCTTTTTATGTTACCTCTCTCCCTACCTTGCCCCTTGAGATAGACAAGTGTGGCCTAGCTCATTCACTTCTTGAATGAATGTAGTCTTTACCATTCACTTCTTTTTTTTAAATGATTGTATCACATGCATATGCATGCAAAAACAATGTTTCATTTATCTTGCCTTTGAGTTCTATAAAAACTGGTATCAAATGTATGTTATCTTTTCAGATTTGCTTTCTTTCTCTCAATATTAAGATTCTAAGATCCATCAGTACCATGTACGTTTTTGAGGACTTTAAATTTTTTGTCAATTATGTTTACAGGCATTCTTTTTTTTTTTAATTTTCAGCTGTGCCCTGTGGAATCAATACAGTAAACAATTTTCTGCTGTTCATAAAAAATGTCATGAAGGAAAATGGCCAAAAATCAGTTGGGATCCCTGTGTCTTATTTCATTTGTTTAACAAACACTTTATAACTGTCTCCAATTGCCAGACACTGCTAAGTTTGGGGAAAAGATACAAAACAAGAATCTTATCACAGTGGAGTCAACAGCTGGTTGAGAGAATCTTACATTAGCTGCAATATCATGGGAAATGTCATATCCTAAGTAATGATCAAAGACTCCTGCCCTTGACTGGGGGCCTACAAGTGTGTAACTAACTTGAGCTACCACTTCATTGAAATAGTCTTTACCAATTTTTCACAGGTTACACAGATGCTATGATAAATGTAAGTCGTAACCAATTAGATCGATTCCAACTTCTTTGTGCATCTTTACTAGAGCATAAGCAAGGTAACACCAGGTAAGCAATGAACTGAAAGCATACTCATGAGCCACATTGTAAGGAGTCCCTCAACTATGTCACTCTCAAAATGTTTGGGACTATTCCCTACATATCAAATATCCATCTAATAACCTGGTGGGAACTTACCATATTCTAATACATCTGAACCCTCTGAAACTTATATATTCTCTGTGCCCCATTCTTGGAATAAATGCTAAGAAATATAAATGCTCAATAATTTCCAAATATAAATTCTGCTTAAACGCTCTACTTGAAGTGGAGACCCGAGAAGGCACACCCAAGAGGATCCTGATATTCTTCCTCTCACCTCATATCTCAAAAAACAAACCAACAAACAAATCATTAAGCACCTGCCATTTGGTAAGCACTGTGCTAGGTGCCTGGGTATAGGCATAAACAAGGACCAGTTTTTACCCTCAAGGTGTCTAGTATATTGACAGAATAGACAAGTAAATCAACAATTAAATCGAACTACCTTACATTCAGGATAGGGATAAGCCCAGGTATGCCAGAGTAGTACCGGCATGAGAACTATATGGAGAGGCAGAAGAGGTTCCCCGAGGGCTATGGCCAGTATGAAAAAAGGACAAAACAACACAGGGCCACTACACTAGTTGTGTGACCTTGGGCAAAACTGCTTACCTCTCTGGATCTGTTTTCTCTGTTATAAAATAAGGATAATAATACCTACCTTGGAAAGTTACAAAATTACTAAAATATGTAAGACACGTAGTACAACAGAAAGTGCTCAACAAGAAGAGGTTTTTAAAGCCCTTGCTCAGGCTTTTCCCTCATTTTAACAATATTACAACTGTATTAACTGTGTAATTTTTAAAAAGACCAACGAATTATTAATGCAGAGTTTTTTGTACACAAGGCTTATCAACAAGTCTTGTGCAGACAGAAAAATTCAGGTCCTTTTAACCTCTTGCCTGGACTATTAAATTACTCTTGTTATAATTCGACTCCCCTTAGCCAGTCCCTCTCTTCCTCAAAACACACTACACCAATCCTCCAGATTCTGAGCTCCTTATGTCATGCTCCTCTCTAAACTATGTTCCCCACTATTAACAGATGTCCTATTTCTAAGCCTGCTATCCAAGGCTCTCTATCCAATCAACAGTTCCGACGCCTCCCTTTTCCATCCAATACTTGGTACTTACAGTCAGAATCTCATACTCTTTAACAGGCACAAACTTTGCCCAGGTAACAATACTTTCGGGAAATTTTTAAAACATACACAAAGATTTTAGTTTCAAGAACTTTCATTTATAACAGTGAAAACCAGCAATAACCTAAATGCCTCAAAATAGGGAACTGGTTAAATAAGTTAGAGCACATCTATAAAACAATACAGTGCACAAGCACTTAAAATCAACAGTAACTGCTGTGAAAAGATTTTTATGAACCTTAAGGGTTTTTTAAAGTTATAAGGCAGTGGAGTCTCATAATAACTCATATTTCTAGTGTGTATGCACTAAAACATGTATGGAATGTAGGCAGTAAGATATTAACAGTGGTTTTCTCTGGGTGATGGCCGGCCACTTTAATCTTCCCATTTGCTTCCTCTAATTTCTAAAGTTAATATACTCTGCTCTACAAACAGGGGCGAAAATAGAGAAAAAAACTCATGTCCATCTTTCCAGGCCCAGTTTAAAACTGTGTCCTCCCCCCTGAACTCCCTCCGCCTCCCCTCACTTCCTAAAGCACAGGATGCTTCCCTCGTGGTATTAATTCCTAATCGGCATAACACCTGCTGTATATATTCCGTCTCTCCTTTATTATGAGTGAGGACTCCCTCAGAGAAAGGCCGTTACAGTGCACGTGGCTGTTCTACCAAGATCAGGTCGATCTGAGCCACCAAGAACGGGAGAGATGAGATCATTCTGCCCGCCTCAGACACATCACGTGGTCACCTGAGCACATGACCTGTGCCTTCGCAACAAGTAGGAAAACGACCCACGTCAGTTCAGGGTCTCGCATTTCCCGTCCCTCTATGCAATGAAGTCGGCTGCCTGCACTTAGGGCTCTTCTGAGCGCAGACCCTCCTGCCTCTTAGAAGTTACCTGTCTCCAGAGCCGGCTTCACGCACCCGCACGGGGTCGCTGCGGGGCGAGGCCCGGGCTCTTCCAAGCTGCGCATGGTTACTGGTCACACAGGTGCCCACCCAACGCGTTCAAGCCTTCCGCTTCCGGTCTCCATGCCTGGCGCCTGCGCAGGAGCCGCGCCGGCGGGTGGCGCCAAGAGCGAGCACTCGAGCAGGAGGGGGCCGCGCGCGGGGGGCGGGGCCGGAGGCCGACGCAAGTTTGCGGTTAAGGGCTTGCGGGCCTCGTCGCGGGTAGTCAGCTGCAGTTTCCCGCCCTTCCAGGGCAGCCAGCGACTCCGCGTTACCCGTTTATCCAAGAGGGACATGTCGATGAAGATTTGTGCGTAAGGATATCTCTCGAAATAATAAGCAACCTACATATACAACGCATGATGCTAATTTTTTAAGAAAAAGAATGTGTATATGTAACTATCACAGCAAGATGATCGGATGTTGGAAACTATGTTCATTGTTCTTGGGTGGTGGGAATACATAGATGGTCATTTACACTTGTCTATATGCTCCCACTTTTCCATAATAAAAACGATGTTTTGTCAGAAAAGAATCCCAAGTAACTCTTATTTCAAATCTAATAGATGGGTAGCCCCACACCATACTAGAGGTTAAGAAGTAGGGACTGGTCCTTGTGCTCCAGATCTCACGAGAACTGAAGCGAGAATGAAATTGAGTCAACTTGCCATATACATTAAGGAGATTGTAGTCATTGCTTCTGGGCAGCTCTAAAAAGTTGAGGGCCGGCAAGGACCGTTATTCATCCCATGTGATGACCAGTCCCCTGGACCGATAGCCTGGCCTTTTACCCACTTATAATGTCATCTCTCATCTGTATATTTCTCTGTATACATTATTCTACTTCTGAGTTTTTATACTGTTGTTTCATGGAGGGCAGGGGGATTGTAAGGAGACATATTGCCTGCGAGATAAATTATTCAAAACCATACATGTCCGCAGATTTAAAAGCTTGCCAGCCATGAAAAGCTGTTCCTCAACCTGTTCATTTATCATGGACTAACATCATTAGCAGAAAAAAAAACATCATAAGGAGCCAAAGATTTAAAGATTGTAGGTTTCAAAACAAAAACCTTAAAAATTGATAAAAATTCATATACCTACTTGTCCTCTGATGGATCTTTTCCACTTGAAAATTTGGAAAGGAATGCCATTATTCTGTTTCCCAGAGGAAACAGTTCTGGGCCGCTGAAAGAACAAGTTTGAGAACCGCTGAGCTATGTACGCATTGTAGAACTGTGGCAGTAATAGCTGCAATTTGCCACGAGGTGGGGGTGTTGCTAAAAGTGATAGTCTTGCTTAATTTGTGGAGACTGTTGTAGAAAATGGGAGGTATTTGCCCTCCGGGACTTAGATATCATATACAACGATGATAACACCAAAAATACATTAACAAGTGTGAGAAGTTCTGAAATGCAGACTTGGAGACACTGATGAAGTAGGTTGCTATCTCTTTTAAAGGTAAAATTTCTCTTTATGGAAAACAGGAACTTAAATAAGTAGCACTATTATGTGATTTGAAGCTTTTATCATCTTACCTAGAGTTATATATAATTATTTGTAGTTTATGAGACAGCTGTTTCTCTGGAGGTAGGACCTAGGAACATGCCTTAAAAAAATCTAAATGTTCAAAGCAGGTGGTCATCTGCCTACACTTTGATGAACACTTCTCAGTGTAATAACTCAATCTTTCACTTTGGTGAAGGATCCCTTTGAAGAATCAATTAAAGCTTTGGATTTTATCACACATCATACTAGATTTAATATCATAAGATTCATGGATTTGAAAGAACCACCATTGTACCTACCATGAGAAGAGGATGGCACAGGGTAGGGCTAGACGGATTCTTGCAAAACTTAAATTCTGTGGTCTCAAGGTTCTAAGCCAAGAAGAAAAGTGGAAAATTTGGGGATACACACTGTGTTTGAATGAGAATGATGAGAAAGCAGATGTTGTAGGTATATAGGGAGTGGCATAAGAGGGCAATTAGAAGAGGGGAGGGTATAGCTCAGTGATAGAGTTCATGCTAGGCATCTATGAGGTCCTGGGTTCAATCCCCAGCACTTCCATTAAGGAAAATAAAAGAGAGAGAGAGAGAGAGAGAGAGAGGGCAAGTAGAAAGGGTCCTAAAAAGTAGAAAGAGAGGATCCCTCTTCCTCTAATGTACTATATTCCTCATTCCATCTACTTTCTTATCTCTTTCACCTTTGTGCCCCTGTACATGTGTAAATGTCTTAAGATTCATCTTAATAAAACACTTCGAGAACTCAAGGTTTCAGTTTTTTTTCTGATCTTTAACCACTCTGGCAAGTGAAATTAAGATTTCCAAGGATTGAAAACCATAATGAAGAGCCCTGAGGAAGTTAGAGGTGACTTTGTGTGAGTACACAGCCTCTCTGCAGTTATTTCCTCAACTGTAAAATGGGAATGGTAATCACTTCCCAGCCTAGACTGCAAAGACTCTTGTGCAAATCAAATTAAAAAGTGTATGTGAGACTGGGACATTGTGCTGTACACCAGAAACTGACATATTGTAACTGACTATACTTCCATTAAAAAAAAAAAACTATATGTGAATGTGTAAGTTCTGATGTGCCATTCAGATGTTAGGGTCTATCATGTTGTAAGCTGTTCTCAATATGTTACTTCAGTAATATATTGGGGTATGAGTAATCATTGTGCCACTAATATATCCAGAGGGGAAAAAATTTAACATTTATTGGGGATAGTGTGGCAAATAGGAGGGAAATAGCATTATAACCTCCCACTATACCAGTGGTCCTCAACCAACATTAGAATAATCTGGAGGACCTTTAAAATACTCTAAATGCACAGACAGAAAACAAACTATGGTTACCAAAGGAGAAAGGGGTAGGGAGGAGGGATAAATTAGGAGTTTGAGATTAACAGATATACACTACTATATATAAAATAGATAAACAACAAGGACCTACTGTATAGCACCAGGAACTATATTCAGTATCTTGTAATAACCTATAATGAAAAAGAATCTGAAAAAGAATATATATGTGTGTGTATTTGCAACTGAATTACTTTGCTATATACCTGAAACTAACACACTGTAAATCAACTACACTGCAATAAAAATAAACTTTAAAAAATACTCTAAATGCAATGTTGTATCCTAAATTGGATCCAGAAGCAGGAAAAGGGACTTGGTAGAAAAACTAATGAAATCCAAATAGTATCTGTAGTTTAGTTAATGGTAAATCTTAATTTCTTAAGTTTTGATAAATGGACCATGGTTATGTGAGATGTTAGCATTAGGGTAGACTGGGTGAGAGGTATACAGGAACTTCTGTACTAGATACACAACTTCTATATAATTTTAAAATTATTTCTCAAAAATTATTTAGAGCAAAAAACAATTTAAAAAATAAATATACCTATGTCTGGATGTCACCCTAGATAGGTGAATTGGAATCCCTGGGGTGGTGTCTGGGCATCTGTGATTTTGAAATCTTCCCCAGTGGTTCTAATATACCGTGAGGATTGAGAACCGCTGTTCCACACCATGAATGCTTGAAAGACAGGGATCCTGTCTTGTTTTTCACTATAGCCTAGTACCTAGCACGATGCCTATATGAAGAACTTGCATAATTGTGCCCTTGCTAAACCATTCCTTTATTTGCAGAAATCTCCTTTGAATCCTCTGTAATAAGAGAAGGGAAACTGAGAATAAACCACCACCCCCCCAAATGCCAGGGAAGATTTTCGGGCATCTTCCTACCCAGAATAGTTCCTACTCCTGCCCCCAGTCTCTTGTCATTTTCAGCTAATCCTGACCATTATCACCAGATAAATATTCCTAATATACTAAAACTGCCACTCCATTGTTCAAGTCATACTTGGTTTCCCATTACCTAAGTAAATAATATACTTCTTAGATATGCAAAATTCTGTACACTCTAATAATATAATAATAACTGTTAGCCTACTAGCCTGCTATTATTCCACATGGACCCTGCATTACCTGTAGGGGTTTTGCACGCAATTTTCTTGAATATGTCTTGAATTCACCCTTCTCTGTGTCATGTACAGTAATGCTGCTATCCTCACCTGTAATACAAATCCTCTCCATCTTTCAAGGCTCCACTCAGCTGTAATTTTGTCAAGTCACTCCAGCAAAAAAGTGAGCATTCCCTCTGTTATATCTTCTATTCAAACGGCACTAACATTTACTATCTTCTTTTGTAATTATTTGTTTTCTGTTTTATCCCCCCATGAATCTAGACTAAAGCCCTAGCGGGCAAGGACTATGTGTTATAGGTCTTCTAACCCTCACAGTGCTTACTGTGATGCCGTCCACACAGTTAAACATGTAATCATGATTTAATGTACATTTTGCACAATTACAACATTTAAAAAGTAAAAATAGAAAATCAAAATTCAAATACACAAGTAAACCAAATTCATCACTCCAAAAGGTCTTTGAAGGAGTCCCAGAATGATAAGAATTGTAAAAATTGTTAAGTTGTTAAAAGCCAACTGAAGCCTGAATAAAATTTTGATGCTGTTGTTACATTAATAATTGAACAGAGTTTACAAGAAAACTATATACTTCCCCAAATTTTAATTGTTCAGACTTAAAAATGGGAAAAGGGAAGACTCAGTAATTAATTTTCCCCTAAGAAAAAACATTTCTTTAATTCCTAAGAGCAGGAAAATGATTAAGTCTGTTCCCACTACTATGGTCTCCCCAGTATACATATGCATATATATACACATGTGAGAGCGTGCACACACACATACACACACACACACACACACACACACACACACAAGCAGGATATTGTCTATGTGGTAGAGCCTGAAGAAAATATATTAGTTCTCTCAGATATGGTCTATATATGGGGAAAAAAACACTTAAAATATTAATGAATATTGTAGAGATTTCTACCATATTTTGAGAAAATCACACATATAATGTACTAAGATGTGTATTTTGTTGAACAACTATGATGGTTGAACATAGTTAAAACAAAACATAACTATAGATGTCATTTTCTGGCTGAATCTCTTGAGGAACATTTGGAAACACTGGTATCTCTGGTTCTTCTGCTTTGGGTTTTTCCTTCATTTCTGTAAAACAAAATAAAATACAAAAATAGGTTCAATAAGTGGTATTGGGACAATTGGCTATCTATACGGAGAAAAAGACTACCTCACACCTTGCACAAAAAAATTTTTAAATGAAGATTTAAATATTAAAATACCATACATGCCATAGAAACAATAGAATGTCCCAATAATCTTAAGATTATAAAGGCCTTTTGAAGCAGAACACAGACCAGAAGCCATCCAGGAAAAGATTGACAGGTTTGAATCATTAAGAATTAAAATCATGACAGGTCTGAATAACTAAAAACTAAAATTAAAATTTTGTCAGATAGATTACCAAAATACTTCAAAGTTAAGCCAAAAAAATTTTTTTATAAAAATTAAAAAATAAAAAAATAAAATTTAATTAAAAAAAAGTTAAACCACAAACAACTAGAAATATATTTACAACTTATATGTAGGTAAAGGTTCAATAACTATTATTTAAAGAGATTTTTTTTAATCAATCAAAAAGATAGGTATCCTAAATATAACATCTGACAGGGATTCAAGCAGGCAATTCTCAAAAGAAAAAAATCAAATTCATAATAATTATAAAAAGATGCCTAGTAGCATTAGTCATCAAAAAAAGTGGAAATTAAAATAATTAGGTTGGATTTTTTTAACACAAAAGATAGGCAAAGATTTTTTAAAACATAATTATGTACAATGTTGGCAAGGGTGTGAGGAATAGGCACTTACATAAATTCTGGGTTTCTATGAATTGCTACAACATTTTTGAAGGCTAGTCTGACAGAATGTATCCAGACTTTAAACGCTGGTACCCTTTGGCCCAGCAATTAAACTTCTAGGGATTTATTTCTCCAAAGGAAATAATCAGAGAAACTTAAGCTTCCAGTGCCTTAGTTTCTTTATCTATAAAATGGGGATAATGTTATTCAGCCAATATGATTTTTAACATTAAATAAAATAGTTCAAATAAGATGTTTAATACAGTGTCTGGCAGATAGAAAGTGCCAAACAATTGTTAGTTAAATAAATGTTACTTCCAATGATGTTCATGGAACATTGTTATAATAGTAAAACTTGGCAGTAACCTAAGTTTTGATCATTATAGGGGCTGGTTGAATAAATTATTGTACATATGACATAATACTGTACAATTGTTTCAAAAGACATTATTAAGATGGCCACAATATATGTTGTATATGAAAAAAATAGGTTATAGAATAGAATGTATTGTACCATCTCATTTGTTAAAACAAAACAAAAACTTAACATTGGGGATAGGAGAGGGTATTATAGGGGACTTTTATTTTACATTCACTTATATATTGCTATAATTTATTATAATGAACATTTATAATTTTCATAATTTTATTATTTTAGTATATTTAATATTTATGATTTTACTGTTATTTTATTGTAATAATTTATGAATTATAATTGATAATAACATGATAATTATAATGAACATTTATAATCTTAAAGTTATGAAAAGTTTATAATTACCAAAAAGATAGGTATTTCCACTTGTTTACTAAGACTAAGCCAAAAACAAAATGAGCATTAATTAATTGCCCATCTTAACCTTGCTGGGTTTAGAATGAAACTCTTAGAATCAGGGTGTTGAATTGATTAGAGCTGCTTTTCCAGCAGGAAACTCCTGTCAGTACAATGCTTCATATGTCTGCTTTTACTGTAATTTTATTTCCTCAACACCTGTGTTACTTGGAGCCCAACTAACCCCAGGTTTTTGTTGCACTGATATTTTAGGAGAAAGAGTAAATAAGCTACCAGAGGGATTTCTTTAGAAAACAGTTCCCTGGGGCTAGCTGTGTTCTGCCAGACTCAATCCATTTCTTATACTGAGCACAGTAGTGTGCAAAGAGAACTGAGGCTCTCAGTTATGTCCCTGAGACAAGTCAAACCAAAGAAAAGGTCACATTATTTTCAAAATTCTATGCTGAGGAGAAAGCTTTTCAGGAACAAATATTTAAATAGAAAGGGTTTTTGGTAAACCTAAGTCCTACAAGAATGAGTTCCCTAGTAGCAAAATCCTATTCTGTGCCTTTGTATCTCCCTCAGTACCTTGGAGCATGAATTTATTTGCATTTAGTTTTCCAGGAAATTTTAATTTTCAAGAAAGACTTCATTCACTAAGCTTTCTTGCTAATCTAAATTTAATTGTCCTTTAAAATATTTTGCACATAATTCACCCTATATGAGGTTCATTTCTCTTCACTGGCTAAAGCTTCCCAAAATGGATAGTGTGTACACACTACACATGATTATAGTTTCAATTATTTTCTTTTAATTATGGAAATCTACCAAGCAGATATTGGTTGAATGAAAAACATTTTTCACTTGAAACTAGACAGGGACATTAATGATATCCCTTTGAGATAATGGGGATAACCCAGGATAGTCAAAAAAAGGCTATAAATTACCACTCTGAGGGAGACACGCCTATTTAGTGCTCTGATTATGAACTGGGAACACCTATAAGTGGCAGCATCACTGACTTGTCCCCAGTAAACAACCCCTACCTTGAGGAAAAGTAGAAGCATCCTTAGCTTCTTCCTGGTGTGCTTTAGGATCTTCGTCTTGGGGCCCACCTGTTTCTTCATATGGCTCTGGAAAGCATTCTTTAGGCACATCCTTATCTTTACATGTCTTAGTAGAGAGGTCTTCAGGCCCAGGTGTTTCTTGGTATATATCAGGTACAGGGTCTTCAGATCCAGGTGTTTCTTGGTAGGTTTCAGGTGAATATTCTTCAGATCCAGGTGTTTCCTGGATTGTTTCATGAGAGGGGGCTTTAGGCATAGCAATTTCTTTGTAAGTTTTATGAGAAGAGTCTTCGGGCTCAGCTGTTTCCTGGTATGTCTTTGTAGACAGCTCTTTGGGCACAGCTATTTCCTGCTGTATTTTAGGAATGAAGCCTCCAGTTTCAGCTATTCCTTGACCTGGTTCAGACTTGTGTTCCTCAGGTTCAGCTCTTTTTTGGTACATTTCAAGAGTGTAGCCTTCAGGCACATCTGGCTTGGGGTATGCTTCAGGAGAGCATCCTTCCAGGACAGCCATGTCTTCAGATGTTTTAGAAGAAAGGGCTGCAGCAGCTTCCTGGCACATTTTGGGAGAGAGGTCTTCTGGTTCAGCCACATCACGGCACATTTTGGAAGGATGGTCTTGAAATACAGCTATTTCTTGGCACATTTTGGGAGAGAGGTCTTCAGATTCAGCCATATCTTGGTGTATTTCAGAAGGGTGGGTTTGTACTGCTGTTTCTTGGAACTCAGAAGAATTTTCCTGATGGATAATGCTTTCTTGACCTATTTCAGAAAAATGTTTCTCAGGCACAACTCTCTGGGGCAGGGCTCCCAGAAGGAGAGCTTCAGTCTCACTCCCAGGTGGCTCAGCTTCTTTCTCAATAGGTGCTTTCTCCGTCACTTCCTTTTCTAGTTGTGATGGAGGCTCCACCTTCATTTCTGTATTCTGTTGTCTCTTTCTGCCTCTTTCACTTCTTTTTCCTGTTCTCTGCCGCTTGTGTTTTTTCTCTCTGTGGAGAAATCAGAATTGGTGTCAGCAACAGGGCTACGGAATTCAAATAAATGCTAGGTAATAACAGTCCCAGGTCTCCCACTGCCTTGCATAACCTTGAACAAGCACTAAATCTCTCTGGGCCTCAGTCTCCTTGTTTGTAAAATGAAGGAGCAGTGCTAGACGTTCTCAATTGTCAGGAGAGGAAATGACCCTCAGGCTTTTTGTCTTTGATGCCTTTCTCAGCAGGAACCTTCTTGGTGAGCTGTGTGTGTGTGTTTGAGAGCCTATACTACACTTAAATTTTGGTTATGGAAAACATGTCATTGATGTTATAAATGAATAGACTGGCATTCTGGTTTATATACTAGTGTCTTTGAGTTTAGTCTGTGTGAATTCGTTTCTCTATGCCCCAGGTAAACAAATACGATTGTGTTTCTAGATCTGCAGCCCAGCCCCACTCCATGTCTGTGCAACCTGCAGGTGAATGATGCATATGGCTTGCTCATCTAATACACTGTCTTGTGTAAAGCAGGTTAGGGAACTGCACTACATGTCAGATGAGTTGTGCTGTAAGCTGAGTCCAGAGCGTCAAAAACATTTTCTTGAGGTAAAGAATCTTGGTGGAAAGGCATGAGTGGTCATATTATACCTACTCTGAACTAGTAGTTAAAGATCTGGAGGAGGAAAGGATATGCATGGGACTTGTAGGCAATGACAAATTGTTAGGTGCTGCAAATATAACCAAATACAGATGGCTAATACAGATGGACTCAGGGGGGAGAAAAAGGTACTATAAATAAGCATTTCATCATTTTTATAAACCTACAGAAATTCTGTTCCATGCTACCTGCACCATGGAGCCTTCTCTAACAGAACACAGGGCTGAAATGCTCTCCCTACTTAGTGCTCCTATAGGATGTATTATGATTATGCTTAAGGCAAAGAACATAGGCTGCCTCATCCTGTAGTCACTTACGGAGAAATTCTATTTCTTTTAGTAAACTAGACCTTCTTTGGAGATAAAACTAGTGTTTTTTATACCCCTGCAGTGCTCACAGTTCCCTGCACACTTAAAAAAATGTGTACCCTATTATATTTTTGTGATTTCAAAATTTTCCATGATTAAAATTGTTTTAAAGATTGCCTCATCAAAACCAGTTTGAAGTCAATATTAAAAAGGAATATATTGTAATAGGAGAGTTAAAATGAATATTTAAAATAATATAGAAGGTAAAAACGATATGGTACCTCAGCATTTTGAAGTTTAATACCAAGTAACTAAGGTAACAAGATAAATTATAAAGTCTTTATTGTCAGATTTTTAAAAAGATGATGTATGTGAATTCTTCAGGAAACACTTATTATTATCCTGGAAATTAAATCCTAAATAATTCGATATGTAGATCTCTATATGAGGGAATTTGAGTAATATAATGTCCCATGTTCTTCCTGGTAGTTTTTCAAAAGATACAAATATGTCTGTGTGACCTAAAATTTAATCTGTACTCTGTGATTTATCAGCTGTATGATCATGGGCAAGTCACTTAAATTCTCTATTCCTTGGTTTCTTCACAGGTAATGTGGTTGTTGTAAGAATTGCACATAATAACTTACATGAATCAATTATCCAAATAGAAATTAGTACTCTAATATTAATATAGGAAACATTTCCTATACGTGTTAAGTAATTTACTTATTGTGTTATCACATATAATCTTCACATCAACTTATGAGGTAGATACTATTATCTCCATTTTGC
This sequence comes from Camelus bactrianus, assembly GCF_048773025.1. Classification (NCBI taxonomy): domain Eukaryota; kingdom Metazoa; phylum Chordata; class Mammalia; order Artiodactyla; family Camelidae; genus Camelus; species Camelus bactrianus. Next base: position 48,376,580 of record NC_133542.1, read on the forward strand.
AGATGACAAAACTGAGGCACAGAGAGATTGAGTAACTTGGTGAAACTGCTAGGAAGTGAGGGAGCCAGTCTTCAAATCTAGTCATTCTGGCTTTGACAGCCAAGATCTTAACCGTTACACTCTGCCACTTCTCTCTGGAACTACAAAGGTTTCACTGTGCAGTGTGTTGCAGTGACAACAGCCCTCAGTAGTATAGAGATGTGTCACAAGAGCAAGGCCAGCCAGCTGCCAAGAGGCTCACCAAGGTGTCATTCACTTCAGTGACTTCTTCAGCCTTGGCCCCCAACCCAACGAGCACAGAAACCCAATTCAATGAGCATAATGAGATCAGCTCCATTTATGAGGGGCAGAGCTCATCAACCAGCTCAAAGAGATGAATATGTAAACCTAAACACCAAATTTTATTTGTTTTGTTTTTGTTCTTGTTTTTGTTTTTGGTGGGGTGAGGTAGGCAGAGGGAGGTAATTGGGTTTATTTAGTTAGTTTTAGAGGATGTACTGGGGATTGAACCTTGGCAAACTAAGCATGTGCTCTACCACTTGAGCTATTACCCTCCCCAACCAATTTTTAAATGAACAGTGAGAAATGTAAAGTCACAATACTTGGGCTAACAAATAATTGCACTCTTTCCCTGTAGCAAGTACTTGGGAAGCCAAGTAATGATCAGAAAGTTGCTTGGTGAGTATGGACTTAGGGGAGCTAATAGCGTATTCTTCAACAGAGGTACTTGCCAGAGGACCTAAGGATAGAAGTTTCTGCTGTAACATATATGCATTCCTGAAAAACCTCTCTGCAAAATCATACACTAAAGTTACAGGCTTATGGGGGAAAAAATCAAGTTGGGGCAAATGACTCAAATCTTATGCAACTTTTTAACACTAACATAAGCAATAATTGGTACAGGGGAGAGAGATCTTGGATAGCCCAGACAGGCAGTTTACTATGGCTGGAGGCTGCCTCGGGGATTGTAAAAATGCACAAAAGCAACAGTGTAAATGCAGGCTTTCAGCACTGAGATCATGCAAATAAGGGTGGCACTCTGAGCCAGCAGAGCTGCCACTAAGTTGAGCAAAGGAGGAAGTGCAACCTGCTACATGCAGAGATCTTTGCGAGGCTGGTAATGTCCTTCTCTAGGGGTGGAGCCCGGCTGCAGGCTGAAAAGGATCCTATCTATACAGCAGCCAAGGTGAAGGCTTTTTCCTTCCTGCTGAAGGCTTTAATTCTATTCCCACTATTCTGGCTTCTTTTTGACTAGGAAAAAATTATAAATGAACACAACTTCCACATTATACTGACATCATTCTCCTATTTACCAGTCCTATGTAAGCTAACTGGTGTTGTAGAAACACGTGTTCTAACAGAACAGCCAGTACTCAGTCCACAGTAGGACTAGGTGCTTAAAATACATACCTGCATAGTATGTTTTTTTTTTAAATGATGCCTGGAAAATTGCTTACCTACATTATTTTTGCCATTGAAGGAAGAAACATTTTTGCAATAAGGAAGAAATACACATCTAAATCTTAATCAAAATTTTTTTTAAAAAGAAGAGTGCTTATTTAGATCAGTGGTTCTCAACTGGGAGCAATTTTGCCTCCTCTCCCCCAACCCCAGGAGAAATTTGAGAATGTCTGGAGACAGTTTTGGTGGTCACAACTTGGGGAGAGGGGAGTTCTATGGGCTTCTAGAGGCCAGAGATGCTGCTAAACATCTTCAGTGCACAGGACAGCCTCCCATACAAAGAATTCTCCTACCCACAGTGTCAGCAGCGCTGGGGTTAAGACACCGTGGCTTGGATGCTGTCCTTTGGCTCCTTGGGCTCCCATTTTCTATCTCCAAGCAAGCAATACCTCTGTTTTCATAGTCATAGTCTAAATGGATACAGTTAGATGCTGCCTAATGTATAATCATGTTCTTGTACTCCCTCTCTGAGATTACACACAGCTGACTGGGGCCATTTAGGAACTCCCAAACTCTCATCACTCATTTGCACACAGTGTTTGGGTTTACTCCATGGAGAGTTAGCCACACTCATTCAAGGATTTTACTAATAGAAAGCTTGGAGAACAAGCTTGGTCGGGGGTGGGGGCAGGGGTGTCTCTCCTCAATGGTATCTCCCAATTCCAACAATAAGATGCTTCTATGGTTATATTGCCAGGATGGTTGGACACCAGGCCTCTCTACAATACACATAGTTTGATCGCCTGGTGCTTTAATTAAAAGAGACCAGGGATACGATTCTGTTCCCACTACTGTACTAGCTGTGTGACTTTAGGCAAAAGATTTAACCCTTCAGAGACTTGGTTTCTTTCTTTCTTTCTCTTTCTTTCTTTCTTTCTTTCTTTCTTTCTTTCTTTCTTTCTTTCTTTCTTTCTTTCTTTCTTTCTTTTCTGTAAAATAAGGATAACAACTCCCTATTTATGGGATTGTTGGAAAAATAAAATACAGTATGTAAAAGTGCTTAGCATATGCTTGGTAAATACCAGTTCCTTTTCCCTCATGGGGTACCGTACCCAAATTGCCATTGTGAAGTTTGCTTTTCTTGTGCTTCAGCTTTCCTTTTTCTGAGTTGTTCTCTGTTTCTCAAATGCCAAGTTCCAATGACTTCTGTAGGATCAAAATAAAAGTTATAGGAGATAGTTACGGATTGCGCATAACAGCAAGAGTCATATAGCAAAGTGGCAGAATCCCTATACTGGGTATCTAAGTTTTTCTCCTAAGTTTTTCTTTTGAGGACAAGGACTATATCTTATTTATCCCTGTGCCTCTAAGGAATGCCTGGGAACAAACATTTAGTCAACATTTTTTAAATGAAAAGGTCAGTATTTATACATAAGTATGCAACCAACCTATTAATTTCTTCCAAATATTGTGCATATGGTGCAACATAGAAGAAAAAAATCAGCCATGTTCTGCTGTCCCACACATTGTAATCTGTTTTCATTTCATTCCTCATATTCATTTAGTCCTTGTATTACACAAAATTGTAATGATAACACACAATTTAATCACTTATCAACCTAACAATGTATCAGAAATATTTTCCATCATCTAGTCTTTATAATTATAACTTTAGCAACTACATGATACTAATCAAGTGGATATATTCTCATTTATCAACTCATTCCACTTGTCTTGAATATTTAGGTTGTTGCCAGTTTTCTTTTTTGGGGGGGGGGTTGCCATTTTAGATCAAACTGTAATGAGTATTTCATGCATACAGGATTTTTATTTTCTTTTGGAATTTTTTCCTTAGGATGATGTTTCTTTAAGTTCTTTGGAATATAAAAGTTATTATCAAGAAGGGTTCTGTTGCCATCCAAGTTTGTGAAAAGTTGAAATGGGTCTTTGATGTAGAACTTCTTAGAGCCTATGGAGTGATTGTAAATGTGCATGGGGATCCCCAAAAGAGAATATGTCCCTTGGACCATGGCACCCTTTGTTCTTAGGACAGAAGCTCTTTTTTTTGTTTGTTTGTTTTTGTCTTTTTGAGGGGAGAAAATTAGGTTTGTTTATTCATTTATTATTAGTTTTTTTGATGGAGGTACCAGGGATTGAACCCAGAACCTTGTGCATGCTAAGCACTGCACTCTACCACTGAGCTATACCCTTCCCCCAGGACAGAAGTTCTTAATGGTGAACTTGGATGGCGGAAGAGTATTCCTTTATTTTTATCAATCTCCAATTAAAATTAAAGGACCATATCCTTCAATTATGAATGTAGGTAACAAACAACGATAAATTCTAGCAGTGTGTGGCTTTTTCATGAAAAGAAATTACAGATTTTTTTTCATATCACATTAGTTATTGCAGATACCTTAAAATATCATTTATTTGAGATAATATATTTGATTTGATACAATGGTTATTAACTCCACCACTGGATCTTGTTATTTAATGCATCTATAAAGAAGCATATGTATTACTATATCACAATTCTTATTTTGATAACTGTATCTTAATATAATTCTTTCTTTTGTAATTCTATGTATTTAATTTTATGTATTTAAAATATCTAGTCTAAAAAGGGGTAGAGGTTCATCAGAATGCCAAAGGGATCCATGGCATAAAAAAGTTTTAAATCATTGTCTTGAGGCCTAGGGTTCTGCAAAACATTTTGAGAAATGCTGCTTTAGGATAGATCCAAAGATTAAGGTCAGTGAGCAAAAGAATAAACACTATTATATTTACTATCTATCGCCAGATCTCTTTCCAAAAGTTACACATTTATGTTACCAAATAGGTAAAGTGTACTTGTTTTACCACAACCATCCAGTAGTGAGTGTTTTCATTATCTTTCATTTACATATTTTATTAATAATTTATTTATTACTTCCTTGTATTTCTCTGGCTTATTGGAATCTTAGCACCTGAAGCCACCTCAGAAAATTATAGAGCCCCAGTTTTTCCCACTTAATATATGAACATACCCAATTATGCCCCTTTTTTGGCCAGGTCCATAAAAAGAGGAAAATAATCATAGCCCAAATCCTTCCCAACAGCCACTACCTCTTAAGGTCTCTTCATTACCTGGAACATGCTTCTCTTCTTGATGAGGATCAGGTGTCTGATGAATCATCAGATGAGATTGGTCCTTTTCCAAATCCATCTTGCTGCAATACCTTCTTGCTATTTGGTCTGACTTCCACAAGAAGCCTTTTTTAAAATGTCAAAAGTAACTAACAGTTAAAAACACACACACAGACACACAAGTTCACTTGTCACTTGACTTCCCGCCTGAAAGTTTTATCTGGTTGGACCACAGCTGCTGACTACTTCTACTTTGTTTATCGCACTGCACAGGTGTGAGCAAGGAGCATGGCTGGTGCTCTGTCCTCATTCTCAGCATAGTAGCTGGTTATACAGGGAGCCCCACGGCCACAGGCTGATACATCACAGCCTCCAGTACACAAGTCATTTGGCTCTGTCTGCTAAGAAGTGCCTGAGTCTGGTGTTCCTTTTTACATACAGAGGTGGCATAGTGTAGAAAGAACACCAGGTCTAGCAGCTAACCAGCTCGATGTCCTTGAGCAAGTCGCTTCCCCTTTTTGTGACTCTCTTTCCTCATTTGCAAAGTGGGTAAATAATTCCTGACTTGCCTAACTCACACAGTTCTTGTGAAATTGAACATAATGAAGGTGAAAATTATGAAGATTTGAAATTAATCTTACATTGTTTTCCTGCATATGGCATTTTTTCACCTTAATCTTATGCAAAGTGATGGAAAGCTTTGTTATAAATGCTGTTAGACTTAGATAATAGACATAAAGAACTAAATTAGGAATTCAAAGCTAATTTGGACCCTCTTCTGCTCACCTGATCATTCACAGGTGACTCAAGAACTAGTGAAATCCACTGTGACTCATCCAGGGAAGGTCAAAAAGCATTTCTTAGTGAAAATATCAGCACATTTTGTCACAGAAATGAAGTTGAAACCAAAGGAATCGCCCATCTCCAATCGGTCACCCCATTTATGAAGACAAGGAGGCATAGAGGACGAGGATTGTTCACCTAAGGAAGGAACACTGACCACCTCCTGCTATGGGCAACCAGCCTGTGAGAGGTAGGCTTAATGATGGGTCTGGAGTCCAAGACTGAACTGAAGAGAGTCTGAATTCCAGAGTTGCCACATTCCCTAATTCAGTGATTTTAGACAAGTTAGATAGTCTTGGAGCCCATTTACCTACCTACAATATGGGACAATATTGGTAGGTACTTTGTGGGGTTTGGGGATGACTGAATCAAATAATCCACGTAAAGCCTTTTATATGTGCCTGGCATATTGAATACATGGTACCTAGTATATTGAACTTGTTTAACAAGTGTTAGGTGCTGTTGTTAATAACAAAAATATAGTGAACAGATTTTGGTAAGCCAATTCCCAGTTTAAATGCACTAAAGAAACTCAGAAAAAAATCTGAAGGGAATCCTTTATAAAAAGAAAACCTTTACAATGTGAATAGATGCTCCCTACTTCCATAAACTCTTAAGGCGTTAGAATTGGAAGAGCTTCCTAAACCGTCTAGTCCCTCCCCCTATTTTATATGCAGAGAAACTGAGAACCAATAAAGGCAAGGATTTAGCTGCCCCAGGTTTTCTTACTTATTGCTGGTAGCAACTGTTACTTATAAAATAGGTCATCTTTTTATGCTTAATTTTACCTGGGTATGAGAATGTATGTGTGATATGAACTATGAGAGAAGCAAGCTTTTCAAACACACTGAAAAGTACTGAGAATTATATAACAAGACACTCAAGTGCCCACCATCAAAACTTAATGCGGGGAGGGAATATCTCAAGTGGAGAATGCGTGTTTAGCATGCATAAGGTCCTGGGTTCAATTCTCCGTACCTCCTCTAAAACATAAATAAAAATAAATAAATCTAATTACATCCCTCCCAAAAATAAATAGATTAGAAAAAAAACTTAATGTGGTTTTTAATTATCAGATCCTAAGCTCTAGCTTGAAGTTTCTCAGTTCCCCCAAGTCTTTCTTGTAAATAAATCTCTAAAAATTCAGATAATATCAAGGAGTCCCTATTCAAAGGAGTCCTGTAGGGAATGGAAGGCATAATTTGTCATTTGTCTCTTGATAATTTTTGGATTTTCAGAAACAGGGTTTTAAAAATCAAGTACAAGTAGCTTTGAAGATTATAAAAGGCGTTTTATAATGTAAACTGGTATTTTGAAAACTAGTCCCTTTATTTGAGATATTTTGTTCTTACTGATTAGGTTGTTTCTTATGATAATGAAATAAGATAGCATTTTAGAATACCTCTGGGGCACCTTACCGAAGATGCAGAATTACTTCTTAAATACAATTATCCTTAAAGCTTACAACACCGGGTTCAACGATTCAAACCTTCCTGAATGCCTACTCTGCGCTGCATACTGAGGAAGACTGTCAGACTTACAAAGGTGGACGGATGTTGGTCTCTGAGTTCCGTGTACTGTAGGTTCATAGAGATATGCACATCTTTATTGGAAGGAAGTAATATTTAGATCCTTTACACTTTCCTAAGTTGCACCCTTCTTAAGTTGACTCCACCCTGCCGCATGTTCCAGTATCTTAGGAGCACAATATTGAGGGACTATATGAGGGTGGGGTCTCAAGTTAACAGTAATGAGGGAGCAATATTGGGTGGAGGGGGCCAGTGGAGGGAGTTTGGAGCAAACTAGATTGGAAGTCAGGCAAGGTGTCCCTGGTGTGATAAGCAAGCCACAGCAGGAACTTGTCTGGGACAAAAATAGCCGCGCACTAAGTTCAAGCCATAGTTCATTGTCCTTTCCCCTCGGTAGTAAAGTCTAGAGTCATGACCAGAATGTGAGATGTTAGACATTAAAGGCTGGGTATTTTTAACAAAAGTGCCTTGTTCCAGAGTACTTTGCATAGATACATGAAACCTGCCTCTAGGCCCCAAACTCTGAGAGGTGGTTACCACTGCTGATGCACCTATCTGTCCCCACAGTATAATCCAGTAGGAGGCTTCGCCCAGAGTGGTCCCTATAAACACCCTCAATCCTGAATGCAGGGCCGGCCTCGTGGGCGTGCAGACTGTGAAAGTACTTTATATACTCAGAGCAGCTGATGCTGCCATGACTGAATAATAGTAATAATGCCATCATCTGCTCCAGGGCTCTTTCTGCTGTCATTCAGTGGCACTGACCCATGGGCTGGAGATATAGCAGTTAAAAGATAAAAGGTCTCTGCCCTTACAGAGCCTACATTCTAATGGAAAGAGATAAACAATAAGCAAATAAATAAAATATGTATCTGATGGTGATGAGCACTTTGAAGGAAAGTGAGCAGGGAATGATAGGATAAAGAATGAGGTGGGAAAGCTGATGGTGGTTGCTATTTTAAGCAGGGTGACAGTTGAGCAGAACTGGAGGAGGTGAGGGGCCAGCCAGGCTGCCATCTGGGAGGACACTGCAGGCAGAGGGGCACTGGCAAATGGCCTGAGGCGAGGGAGTAGTGGGAGGTGTGTTCAGAGAGGCAGCTTATTGCCCCTTGTAGGGATTCCTGCTCTGATAGAGATTAATAGTCCTGGGATGGTTTTGAAGAGAGGAGTGATACCCTCTAACTTATATTTTAAAAGGATTATTTTGCCTACTGTGTTTAGAACAGACCATGGGGAGAGAGGCGGAGGTGGAAGCAGGGGACCAGTTAGAAGGATCCTGCATAATCCAGGTGAAAGATGAGTAAGACCTGAACTGTGACAGGAGTGGTAGAGCAGTGATCAGACTGGAGTAGCTTACAAATTAGGTGTAGAGTGAGCGATAAAGAGTCAAATACTCTAACAAGGGTTTTGGTCTGAGAGACTTAAAAGATCGTTACCATTAACAGAGGAAGACTGGGAGGAGCAGGTTTGCAAGAGATGATCAGGAGTTTAGTTTCAGACGTGCTAATAGATTAGGGAGAAAACAGCAAAGGAGTAGCCAGTAAGGTGGAGAAAAACCAGAAAAATGCAGTTTTCTGGAAGCCAGGTGGAAAATGATGTTTCAAGGAGGAAAGAGTGATCAATTGTGTCAAATTCTGCCAATAGCTAGAGTAGAGAAAGGATTGAGAGTTGTCCTAACAATTCATTTCCTAACAATTTAATTAATTATGGATTGGAGCCCAGAAAGGCTAAGTAACTTGGCCAAGGACAGGCAGACAGGACTAGCTATATAATTTGCAGGGCCCTGTCCAAAATGAAAATGTAGAGCTCCTCTTGCAAAAACTATTAAGAATTTCAAGACAGCTACAGCAGAATATCAAACCCAGCACAGGGCCCTATTGTCACAAGGGTTTCCCTGAATCTCTGTGGCCATCTTATAAAATAGCTGTTAGTATCCTCATTTTTCAGATCAAGACACTGGTGCTCAGAGTGGAGAGTAATTTTATGGGGGTCACAGTGCTAGACCAGTAGTCTGAGCATGAAACCTGAGCCTGCAGCCTCCAAGTCTGGCCTTCTTCCTACCAGACCAAACTAGGCATCGAGGGAGAGAATTGCTCTCCTGCCTCTTGATCCATCTGGAGCAGGTACTGAGGCCATGCATTTCAGAGGCCTGACTGAACTGCGCAGATGTGGGAGGGAGGGAAGCACACCACTCAGAACTCCTCCCTGGGGCTCTTTATGATGGGAGTGAAAAGGGAGCACTGGATATTACTTAGTCAGAAACGTGAGCTGGTAAAAGTACCCCAAAGCTAATGTAGTTTTAGGCTATGTCAATAGAATTATAGCAATGAGGGTTCTCAGAGTCCTGCTCCACTTTGGCTTGTCATACCATATGGGGAGTGTTCTACTGTGAAGACCATGTGAACTGGTATTTGAAAACGCGTGGGGAAAAGAGCAAGGGATTTGGGGCTCTACCATTTCCTAGCTGTGTGATTTGAGTGGAAATCGCTCGATTCTTTCTGATCCTCAGAAAAACAGAGAAAAAGTAACTCTTCACAAGGATACTGTGAGGATGAACGAGATCATGAGAGCTTTTTGTAAAATGAAGAGCACTGTGCAGATAGGCGTGAGGTGAACTCGGGCAGTGTTGATAGTATGATTAGAGCACTCTAAGGATGCACCGGGGCATTTTCCCAGGGTGGGTGGAAAAGTCAAGAAAGGGAAGATATAATACACTTATGTTTCTTAGTGTTCTTTCTTTGCCAAAATACTTTTTCAAGGCTTTTGAATTCTTTTCAAACAGTGGATCAAGCTTTGTTTTCCTTAGTGAGGAAGGAGAGTTTCTGGTTTCCTCTCTCCACAGTCTGTTGATGCATGATAAATAAGCTCTGTCTGTGCTAAAACAGATGCTGCTCGACACATGCAGATAACACACTCTGTGACTTCAGAATGGCTGTAACCTGACTTTCAATCTCATTTGTTGTGAAGTCCCTCCTCCGGCCTCCTCCATCAATATTGCTTTCTATTTCTTAATGTATAAACAATAAAGATCTGTGCATAAACATTGGTGGGTGGTCATTTATCTAGGGAAGAACAATTCTGCCCCCACCTTGAGCCCCCATTGCATCACTATCCTCATGTTTCTGAACTTTCGGAACTAACAGTGTACTCTCAAGTCTACTGCTTCTTTTTCCCCACATCACATCTTCATTCCTTGCATCTGCAATTCAGTTTTCTCTTCCACATACTGTTCTCTCATAAGTCATAAATGACTTCCCAATGGCCAAGTCCGGTGGTCCATTCTCAGTCCTTGCTCTATGACCTCACTGTTGCTCATGAGTCCTCTGAGCACTTCGGTCTCTCTATTCTTGGCTTCTATGGTAATGTGTTCTTCACCCTCTCCCTCCTCTTCTCCTCCTCCTCCTTCACACACTCCTCTTTCACTCCTCAAGCCATGGGAGGTACTTCCCAAGGACGACTCCCTGATCCTTTTCTCTCTTACTATTCTTAGAAGATCCAACTGTATAGCTTTCACTATTACCTCTATGCAGAAAATTACCTGAGTTCCAAGATCACATTTTCGAGTGTCTCCTGAGTATCATTCCTCACCTGAATGTCCCACTGCACCTTAATCTTAGCATAGCAAAAAGCAAATATATCTTCCCCCTAAGAGCAGTCTCCTCTGTACTTTATTTCTGCTATTCTTAACTATTCTACTATAGAATGGTAGCACCATGTTCCTGGCCATCAGTTCTAAACTTTCAGGGCTGTCTTTGACCCCACCTCCTCACTCTGCATTCCACATCCAGTAGAACACAGTTCTATGAGTTCATTCTTCCTAGTGTCCCACATGCTCACCCCTTCTCTTCCTTTCATACCATCATCCCAGAGGGGGACCTCAGCTTCTCATTGGAAGTATTGGAAAAGCTTTCTAAGTGGTTTATTTGCTTCCATCTCCCCTCACCTTCCCCAGATCGTCCTGCACAAACAGCTAGAAATTCCCCATATAACTGGCTCTGAACTGCTCTCTACCCTGTTCAGAATCCTGTAAAGTCTCAGTATTACTTGTAGAATAAAGACTAAATACATCGGCCTGACTTTTAAAGCCAACTTCCCAATTTTCCCTCCCATCACTTTCTTAAAAAACCCCAATGTTCCAATGAAATCATGCCACTTGCCCTTCCTGTTTGGCCTTGACTCTTTCTAACACCCTTACCTTTACTCACACCTCCTGGCTGTTCAGTGCTCTTCCCTTGTGTCCGCCCATCCAGATGGTGAGTGCCTCTGTCACAAAGCCTTTGATGATGACGATGATTATGATGTGTTAGCCACTCTACAAACACATAGTAGGTATCTGACATGTTACACACATTATCTCATTTAGTTCTTCTAACCAATATTATCCCCACTTCACAGATAAGGAAATTATGGTGTAAAGACGTTAGGTTACATCCCAAGGTCGCATGAGCTTCGTAAGTGCCATAATTCAGGCTCAAAACCAAGGCAGTCTGATTCTGAAGGCCACAGATTTAACCATTCCTTTCTACTACCTTTTCCTACATAGAGGTAATCTCTTCTTTCTGAGCTATAGTGACAACTGATCTGAGCCTCTATTATGGTAAATATCACATAATTTTAAAAATTTTATTGTTCATGTGTACACATCTTTTCTATAAGATTCATTCAGCAAACATTTATTGAACATTTATTTCTTGCCAGCCCCTCTGCTAAGCATTGGAGGCATACAGAAGAATCAAACAGGAGTCCTTTCCTCCAAGGAACTCAGTCTGAGGGTAATAGACAAACAAGTAAACTGAATTTAAAATATAATACAGAATGATCATTTTAATATCAATGTTTCCAAATGTTCTGAGAGTAGAGGTGGAGTGTTTAATTCTGCTGCCACGGAAGTGGAAAAATAAGGATATTATACTGTGTATCCTCTGGCTGTAATTCTCTTTATTCATAGCTTCCTTGGAATGACTCTGCATTGGTCAACAAGTAGAGCTGGGAAAATGAGGAGGCCCTATGTGTGTATCACAGTGTTTTGGGTTTTTTTTTTTAACTTTACAGTAGTGTTAAGTTTTTCCCCTTTTATTAATTTCACAGAAATAATAATAGCCAATATTTATTGAACATCTGCCCGCCGTATCCCAGACACTGCTCTAAGCACTTTAAATACAATAATTCATTTAGTCTTTATGTCTTTTAAGGTAGATACTATTGATATCCCTGTTTTGTAGATGAAGAAACTGAAGCACAGGCATTGAACCTGTTCCCTAAGTCGCACGCTTAGTAAGTGGCAAAACTGGGTAGTTTGGATCTAGAAGGCCATATGCTTAACCACCCTACTCTCCTGCCTCTCAATTCTACTTCTTTCATATTTAATAAAATAAGGTAGCAATTTGTTTTCTTTTTCGATCCCCTCTCCCTCCTTTCTTCCTCCCTTCTCTCTCCATGCTCTCCCTCTTTCTGCAATTTGTTGACTATCTACTCTGTGCCCCAAAGTATGTGGGGCCCTGGGGGTACAAAGGCAAATATGCAAAACAGTGTATGTGGAAAATGAAGGGAACACAGAGGACAGACATCAAACCAAGATGGAGAGACGAGGTCAAAGCAGTCTTCCTGGAATAGGTGATTTCAGGCTCAGTTTGGAGGCTGAACAGGAATTCACTGAGACCACGCAGCCAAGCTCAGAGGAACAAACACAGCCTCTGGAGTCAGATCTAAGTTCATTCAAATCAGGTTCTGTGTGGCCTTGGGCAAGTTACTTGAGATCTTCCAGCCTCGATTCCCTCACATATGGAATGGGCATTTTGACACCTACCTTTCATGACTATTATGAGAATTAAGAGGGATGACTTTTGGAAAGCATCCGGCATACAGCAGCCCTTAATGCTCCTGCTGTCATTACTGATTGTTCATAATCTCAATAACAATAAGTGAAACAGAGCGACTAAATAATAAATCCAAGCAAGGCGTGAGAGTTGTTTTATAGATACAGAACTGGAAAGCCAGAGAGGGGCCAATGTCACACAGGCTTAGTGGCAGTTCCAAACTGGAATCCAGATCCTCTGAGAGTTCTACCATTCTCCCTTCCCCTGCCTGCTAGTCCAAACATTTCTGTCTACAAGCCAATCTACCTCATCCCCTGGCTTAATGAAGTATTTCCCAAACTTTCCAATTACATCCCATCTTTGTGATTTTTTGCCATATTCTTGTAATAACATCTTCGGTAGTGTTATTTACTTAATGTTTTTCTTCAAATAAGCTTATTTACTAGCAGTATTTAAAATGGAAATGTTCTGTCACCATTATAAATGGAAAATCAACAATATCACCTGTGAAATCACAGGTTTGTGGTATAACAAATGATAATTCTTCTAAGGCACATTAAAATACTGAACTATTAAAATAGACAATGTTTTATCTGAAATTATCTGCACTGTCCCAAGTGGAATGAATGCATACCACCTCTCAGGAAATGCTGGCTTAATCAGTGAGTTCTTTTCATTTCACAGAACTTCTAGATCATGTCCAAATTATCCTAAAACCAAACTGCCCTTTGCAGTGACTGGTTTATAATTTGAAAGGGACAGAGCAAGAGACCCAACTCATTCCCTGGCCTGCCATGGACCCACTGTTATTCATATCAGATACTCTCCACAGGGTATCAAGTTGAACAGTAACCTCTCCTATTTCTGCTCTTTCTTCACCCCTTGGAGTTTTAGCTACTCTGGCATAGAATATGTACTAAGACCTAACATGATGCTTTAGTCTTACTTGTTTGGAAACTTCAACTCCCTGCTTCCAGCAAATTCTATCCCCTGGACTTGAAGTTTAGAGTTAGAATGACCTAGATCAGTCCCTGCCTGAAAGGAAACACTGCTGATGCACTGCAGCCTTCCAAATGGTTTAGACCCAGTGCCTGCCAGGGGCCTGGCACAAGGTGTGCATTCAAGTGAACGGTCCTCACCTGAACCAGTTGAGGTCAGGGCACTCTGGCTAGAACTGCCGCCTCTAGGTGGACATAAATGGCAATTGCACCATTCTCACCTGTCAACTAGGTTGTGAGCCATGGCTCCAGCACTTTCCCTTAGAGGCAGCCTGCCTTGCTCCCTAATTCTCTGACACTCTCTGTTCCCCCTCCCTGCAAGTCCCCCTCTGGGTGAGTTAGCATCAGGGATGTTTGCATACCAAACACTAAGCTAATTGATATTCTGTCACAATCTGTTCAACAAATGTTAGGCTTTTTTGTATTTCGGTGTGTGTGTGTGTGTGTGTGTGTGTGTGTGTGTGTGTGTGTGTGTGTGTGTGTGTGTTTGCTGACACTTTGGTTGTATTTTTAGCCAGGTTGGAGAGGAAAGAGAAGGAGTTACTTCAGCAGGCAGAAAATGGATTGCCAGGTCTTTTCTCCCTGGCGTTCTCCTAAGTGACTGTGAGCACCTTTAACAGATGGAGCTCAGGATGTGATCAGATCTGATTTTATCAGCATGGATCCTGGGCAAGTTCACTGTCAGGATGAAGACTTCCTTTGTGCTTCTTTATGTTCTGTGTCGTCACCCTTTATTGTTAGTACTCTCATGTCATTTTAAGGAAGCCAGCCCTGCTCAGCCATGAGAGATACCTGTGTGGGAGACATGCAGCAAAGTCTGATGTTCCCCTGGAAGAAAAAACGATCCAGGCCTGTCCCAGAACTGTGTAATGAGCCCTCCCCTCCCTATCAGCAAGAAGCATATCTTATTCTTAAGTGTCAGAATGTTCTTGGCAGTCAAGACAGAAATTCAAACAAACCCAGACAGAATAGCCATCTTCAGAGACTACCAGCATCACCCCGAATTACCCATAACTCTTCTAACTGATGGGCTTTGTCTTTCTGATGAAAATAAAATAGGATGTTGAACATTATTATTGCCACAGTCTTTGTTATTAAAATTGGGTGCTATACTTTGCTTCTCAGGAAACAGTAATAGCAGCAATTATCACCCTGAAGAGTGTGTGGTGCAGCAGACAGAGCCTGGACTCCTGGATTAGAAGATAAGTAGGGTATCTGCTTCCACAGAGCTGCTATTAACTTCTGTTTTCAGCCATTTCAGACGGGCATACAATGCTTTGTTCTCATGCAAGGAGACTGGACAGAATTATTAGGCAGAATTTATGTAACTTGGCCCACCCAACCAAGACAGACTTTCTAGAAAGTCCTACACCTCCCCTGATCTGTGGAAAACTCCATTCCCATATCCCACCACCAAATACGGCACCCACATGGATTCAGTCATCTCTCTGAGGAGGAATGAGGAGAACGAACCTTCACTAATCCAGTCAATTTAATTCCCCTTTAATGGGAGTTAAATTAAGATCTCAATAATACATGATGACAGTTCTGCTTTCTAGTCTTGTAAAGAAATTCTGCCTTTAGCTCTAAATTCTAGTTATCCCTGGCAGAAGAAGTGAATAATTGATCAAGTAACAGAGTTGCCATACAGGAGGGGGTAGAAGTGGAAGGAATAGACTGATGACTAGGTGATACAGTAAGTAACAGGCTTGAGACTTTTTGGTAAGTCAGTCAGGGATGCTTGACTGGGCAGGAGAGCTATTTGTTTGGGAAATTACTTGCAAACTGATAACTGTACTTTACAGAGTTACGTGAACCTAGGACACAGTAAACACTAAATTTCATAAAATTTCATAGCTGGAAGAAATTTTTAATGTCATCTAGTCATATTTCCCAAAAGATGTCTGAAAGCCCTGTATGGACTCAATTTACTAGTAAATGTTTCTGATTTTTTAAAATGTTTTTAAAGAAAACCCCATAGAGATTTTTTTTAAGTAACACCGTATGTTATAGTTTTGATGATTACTTCACAACCCCACGATAGTCACCACATTTCTATGGGCCTTTGCTCAAAACATGACCTTGGGCAAGTTGCTTCCCTTCTCCGGATATTAGTGTCCTTCTTGACAAATAACAGTCCCAGCTCAGTTCTGCCTGCCCCTTAGGGTGGATAACAGACTCAGTCTTGGTAACCGCAAGATATGGTGTCTTTTCTAAAACATAATAGGTGTTGCTACAGGTTCCTACAGTCCCTCACCAGCAACATCCCCGTGCTAAGCAAGAGTAGCCATGTTTCATCCCTCTGCATCCTATTAAGATGTGTCTCCTCCTCACCTGTAATTCCCCCTACAGAGTTACCCACAAATGCATTTTCCAAGGGGTCCTGTTTTTTCTTTTTTTTTTTAATTTTTTTTCAGTTGAATGAATTTTATTTTATTTTATTTTAAAGGGGTCCTGTTTTTTCATGAAAGACAAGGGATGGGCTTGTGCGGGTCGCAGCATGTGGAGGGAATGAGCAGCAAGCATACAGGGAGGTTTTCAGGGGGAACAGCTGAAAGCCTCTTGCTTTCCCCCACATCCTCAACTACCAGGGCCACTTGTCCATAGGCTTCTATCAGCGTGGGTGAACCCTAAGGAGCGTGGCAGCAGCAAACCACGCAGAGGACCCTCATCGTCTACATTTTCGGTCACAGCAGAACCTCATAATGGCACAGATTGTCGTTCGTCCTAACAGGCATTTAGCAACTGTTTGTTGTGAGTCAGGTCCTGTGCTTGCCACCGGGGGTAAGAGATGAGTCAGATGTGCTGCCTGCCCTTGAGAGCTCACAGTTTAGTGGGAGAAAACAGACTTGTGTGTGTCATATACAGGATGTGTTGTGACCAAAGCCCACAGAGTGTGTGGGCACAGTTGATAGGTCACTTAAGTCTGTCTGAGGGTCCAGGGTAGGTTTCTCAGAGGAGACAGAATTTAAATGGAACCTTAACAGGGGTGCAGAAATTCCCCTGGGGGTGGGGGTTATTTCAAACAAGGGGAGCTGCAAGTCTACAAAGGCGCAGGGATGTGAGAGGACACCTTGGTTCTTGGCACAGTAACAGGTTCTTGCTCCACATCAGGGAAGGGAGAGACCTGAAACCAGAGAGGAAGCTGGGGGCCTGAGGAGAAGGCCTTTATGATGTCATGGGAAGCCACTGAAGGGCTTTAGGGAGGAGAATGTCATGGTCAGGTAAGGTTCTTAGAGCACTTTGGTGGCAGTATGGGGGCTGGGTGGGAAAGAAGAGAGAAGATAAGTTCACAGAGGGCATTAAAGGAAGGGTCAGATTCTAAAGAGATTTAGAAGGTACCCTTGATTATGAGAAATTCTAAGAGCTCTGGCTCAGGAAATTAAAAGAGAGAGAAGGCAGTATGAAAATTTAGTGAGGGCCCACAGGTAAGATGACAAGATATCTTACATCAAGCAAATCACACCTTGACTGCAGTTTCTTGACTGCCTGGCCAAGATAGCTATGTAATGTTTGTGGACAGGAGGTCAAAAGCTTTCATTATAAATTATTTTTATAGCTACAGAAGTGGATTCAGCAGATCTGGCTGGCTAGGCCAGTATTCCCCTCCTTCCTCTCCTGCCTAATGTGTCTTAGCCCCAAAGCCATTGCTTCGTCAAGGAGGATGCCCTACGCAGATAGAGTAAGGCCACGTTTTGGTTGAGGATAGACAAATAGCTGTGCCAAGATCATGATACGAAGTCCTGCCTAGATCCACTCATTACCGCTGAGAACCACACAGCGCCCAGTTCTCGGCTGCCTGTGGCTTACAATTACAGAACACGCGTGGGGTGAATTTCCAGAAGAACTGATATTTGAGCTAGGTCATGGAGGGAAGCTGAGGGAAAATAAGTACATTAAAATGATATCCTACCTGGTTTGGCCTTTTTTTAAGAAGTACACCTACAATGTTCTAAAGCAGAACTTTCTACAATGATGGGCATGTTCTTCTGTACAATCCAGCATGGTAGCCACCAATCACATACGGCTATTGAACACTCTAAATGAGGCTAATGTGACTGAGGAACTGACTTTGTCATCTAAGTTTTATGAATTTAAATTTAAATAGCTACCATGTTGGACAGCACAGCTCTGGAGCCCACTTAGCAAGCCTAAATTCTGTTTCACATGCTCATCCTTTGCTTCATTCTCCTTATGACTCATGCCTGTCTCTGTTCTCATCTGCCTAGACCCTCCAGTTTGAGATACTAATTGACTGTCTTCTAGCTTCCAACATTGGTCCTGTTTCCTGGTTACTGATTTCCTCTCTTATCACAGCAGAAGCCCAGGTTATTTTCCATTTGACACATTCCTTAATACTTCCCCAACCTGTGCCAGTGTGTGGGTCTAGATAAAGTAGCTTCGGAGAAGCCTGTCCTGCCACACTGGGCTCTTCACTAGGTCTTATTCACTCCTTCCCTTCTTTCTCTTGGTTTCTTTTCCAGGCCACTTTAACCAGCCAGTTAGTAACCTGGAACATTC
Organism: Camelus bactrianus; assembly: GCF_048773025.1. NCBI lineage: Eukaryota > Metazoa > Chordata > Mammalia > Artiodactyla > Camelidae > Camelus > Camelus bactrianus. Next base: position 48,394,817 of record NC_133542.1, read on the forward strand.
TTTGATGTTTTCCCTCCCTGACAGCTTGAGTCAGAGGATGGAACATTTGGGATGGAGGTGTGTGTACTAGGGGCGGGGAGGGAGGGTTATTACTGGATTAATGAACATTTTGATTTGGAAATAGGTGACGGGCCCCATCCTGAGGCCTTTTCTGTCAGGCATTTTTAACTGTGATTTATATACAGTTAGCAATATTGATAGATGGATTACATTTGTGGATGGAAAGGATAGATTCAGGATGCAAAAAAGGCTCTTGATCAGCCAAAGCACTGGGCCAAAATTTAACAGGTTCAAATGTAATGATGACAAATCTCAGATTCTGTTTTGGGGTCTAAATGGCCAATTGCCTGAGTACCAATGCATGGTGTAGAAGACTGGGCAGTTTTTGCTAATTATGAATCAGTGATGGATAACAAGAAAGGCAATATCCCCTTGGAAAGCACTAATAGAATCACATCCAACAAGAGAGTTCACATCCATAACAGACCTGCTCAAGGGTGTGGAGAAAAGAAAGCCCTCCTACACTATTGGTGGAATGTAAATTGGTGCAGCCACTATGGGTAACAGTATGGAGGTTCCTTAAAAAACTAAAAGTAGAGTCACCGTATGATTCAGCAATCCCACTCCTGGGCATATATCTGGAGAAAACTATAACTCAAAAACAACACATGCACCCCAATGTTCATAGCAGCACTGTTTACAATCGCCAAGACATGGAAGCAACCTAAATGCCCATCAACAGATAAATAGATAAAGAAAAAATGGTGTATACATATATAATAGAATATTACTCAACCAAAAAAAGAATGAAATATTACCATATACAGCAACCTGGATGGGCCTAGAGATTATCATACTAGGTGAAGTAAGTCAGACAAAGAAAGACAAACATCATATGATATCACTTATATGTGAAATCTAAAAAAATGATACAAATGAATGTATTTACAAAACAGAAATAGGCTTACAGACATAGAAAACAAACTTATGGTTACCAAAGGGGAAAGGAGGGGGAGGGATAAATTTGGAATTGGGGATTAACAGGTACTTACTACTATATATAAAACAGATAAACAACAAGGATCTACTGTATAGCACAGGGAACTATATTCAATATCTTGTAATAACTTATGATGGAAAAGAATCTGAAAAAGAATACATATATATGTATAACTGAATCACTTTGCTGTACACCTGAAACATTGTAAATCAACTATACTTCAATTAAAAAAAATTAAAAACAAAACAAAACAAAAAACAAAAGAGACTTGCTCATTTCCACCCTGACCGGACCATGCCCGGATCATTGTTTCAGGTTTTGAGCACCTCTCCTTTAAAAACAAAAGTGGGGGTCGGTATTGATAAGCTGAGTGACCACAGTGGTAAAGGGACTAGTAACCTGTCATATAAGGACCTGGGACAGTTGGGCTTTAGAAGAGCAGACCATGGGGACAAGGTCACTGTCCTTAATCTCTGAAGGGCAGTCACAGAACAAAGAGCAGACATGTTCTACATGGCTCCCGAGGGCAGAAAAAAAGCAAACGAGTGAAAACTTGACCAGATTTCAGCTCAGTATGAGGAAAACATTTCCTATGGTCAGAACTATGATTTGGGATGATTTTAACCTGCAGAGGCAGAGTTTGGTAGAGACCCTGGAGAAATGATGTTAAACATGCCCCAAAGCGAGTCTGCTCAAAAATTGATCGTCTCCGCAGTGATGGATAGCTGATTCAAAATGTGTAGGCTGGATGTGCGCTGACCCCGCTGAGCTTACAGGTTCTATATTAAGTGTCACTTCTCTCATTCTAGCTCAGCATTCTCGTTAAATAACCTTGGCTCCTTGTATGTGAAAAACAGGTTTCGTGCACAGAACCTCTAGCACCAAGCAGAATGGCAACATAATTTTAGCTCCTGAGCAAAACGGGTGTCACAATAGCGTCGGTACAGTGTGCACATTAACATTTGAATATGCTGTATAATAAGCGTGCTAATTACCCTGAGAAGAATACTTGAAGAATAAAATAAGCTGTGATCGTTAGAGGAGGAAGGGGCTAGCAATTTATGGCATGGCTGCTGCTTGCTATTCAGAAGTACATGACAGCTCTCATCACAGGTAAAAGGTAATTACTGTGATTATAAAATGTAATGACAGTGGCAGGAAGTGATCAGAATTTTATTGGAAATAAGATTGTGGTACAGTTTTTTTTTTTTAGACACATTCAGATTTAGTAGTAGTAAAAATGGGTCTCCAGTTGGGTGGTTGGTTGGTTCCTTCGGGCAGTTTAAATGTGAATCCATGGCTGTGTAACTAAATTCAATTTTGCAGGAAGTGGCCGACCGAGTTTTCACGGGAGATGAGAAGCTGGCATGGGGAGGCCTCGGGTTGGACATAGGGACCTGACAATCGCCTTGTGCTGGGATAGGAGCCGTGATAGGGAGCTGGCAGGCGTCCCACACCTTGGATGACCTAGACCAGCAGTTCTCAAAGTCTGGTCTGCAGACCTCTGGGGGATCCTGATACTCTTTCAAGGGGTCTATAAGATCAAAATTATTTTCATAATAATATTAAGATGTTATTTGGCTTTTTCATGGCTTCCTATTGTATGACTCAGCTTATATGAAATGTCCCAAACAGGCAAGTCTATAGAGACAGAAAGCAGATGAGGAATTGGCAGGGATGAGGGAGGCCAGAAGAGGGAGTGACTGCTTAATGGGTTTGGGCTTTCCTTTGGTGTGCTGAAAATGGTCTGGAACTAGATAGTGATGGTAGTTGCACAACTAAAGAGGCTATTGAATTGTATACTTTAAAATGGTTAATATGGTGAACTTTATGTTTATGAATTTTACCACAATAAAAAAACTAAGACCAAAAAAAAAAAAAAAAAGACAAAGAAGAAGAAAAGGTTCCACATTTATCTGAGAGGTTCTTCCCATCCAGACTATTAAAGCTGCTTGAGGGTTTTCTAATCCTGGAAGTTGTCTTCTTTGCCAGGTCTTTCAATAGCTGCAACTCTGAAAATGTGTGGCACATTTTTCTTATTCCCCTAGCCTGCCAGGCCCTTTCAAACCACTTCTTTAGACTTTGCCTAATGCTCATCTCTCTACTTGAAATAGCCTTTCTGTCAACCTGGAAAGCTACTACTTGTTCTTTGAAGTCCCTCTAAAAGGACATTCCCTGGCTGAAATCTTCCTGGGCCTCCACTCCCAACCACAACCCAGGAAGGTTTGGTCCCTTCCCCCAGTCCAGGTTTTTACAGTGCTTTGGTCACATTCCTTACATAGTATTCCTGATATAATTTCTTGTCACTTTGTATCACAGTTATAATACATTACTTTTATTAATGTGTCTCTCTCTCTTAAAAGGTGACTCTTAAGAGCAGGAGTATATTCTTATTATTTCCTAATTATTATTCCTTATTATTATCCTATAATTATTACTTATTATTCCAGTACATACACCCCTCTCCACACACACGCAAAACACACAAACACACACACTACACAGCTCTCCAAATATTTGCTAATTAACAACTTAAAGTACTTTTTTAAAGGCTTTACAAACATTGACTCATTTAATTCTTATAACCTTATATACATTTTATAGATAGTTAAGCTGAGGGAGCAAAACTTTAGGGTATGAAGAGATTTTGACAGCAAAACTGTGGGATAGCAAAACCATGTGATGGCACCTGGTGTCAAATTTGGCACGTGGTTGCTGCTTAGTAAAGGCCTGTTTACTGTTTACTAAAATGGCCAATAATATTTTTTAAAATGGCCAATAATATTAAGTAAATGAAAGAGATCCATTCTCAGGATTTGTTAAATGTTTCCATATATTTCGGGACCTCATAGAGTGTTAGAGCTGGGAGAGATCTTGGTTATCTCTTCATGCAAGTTGGAGATAGGGCATGGGAGCTCCAAGGTGATCCCTGGAAGAAATATGGAGCTGAAGCTTAATAAGAGAGATCAGGTGTAGGGAAGGAGGTCTCCAAGAAGCAGAGAGAGTGTATAAGATAATTAAGAGAGAAAATTATTCAACCAGCACTTAGGAAACCCCCTACCCCCAAAAAAAAGGCCAGAGGAAGGCAAGAGAATTAGGAGATGGGAGAGTCCCAGAGCAGTGCAAGGTGCCCCAGGGCATGCATTATCATCAGAGGATATACGGAGTTTCAAATCAAAGAGCACTTCAAGGCTTCCCACAAAAACCAGCTGCAGTCTTTTGTCCCGTCCCACCCAGAGAGAGCTCCCCAGAGGCAACGATTGCTAGCAGTTTTAGCTGTTTCTTCTGATGTTTACCTCCATTTTATAAACACATGATCTGTTCTACTTCTTGGTTTTTACACTTTAGACATGATCTGTTGACCTCTGTTATTGGAAGATTAGGGTTTTGCTCTCTGGTACCTTCTCTAAAAGCCAAGTAAGTGGGCACTAGTAAACTGGAAACCAAGTGACCCACCTAAAAGGGAGGCAGCTGCTACTAAGTAGGTTATTGCCAGGGAATGCCGCCTCATGTTGGCCAATGTGTCAAAGTATGTTCACTTGTAAGTAACTAAAATACGACTGGAAAACTGACTTATCAATGAAGCTCACACTAGAAGTCCAGGGTAATTCAAGCTTCAGGGTTGGTTTGATTTAGCAGAACACCAATGTCATTACAGCTGAACTTGATTGGGGGCAGGGCACAGCTCAGCAGTAGGGCGAGTGCTTAGCATGCAGGAGGTCCTGGGTTCAATTCCCCACTACATCCATTTAAAACAAAACAAAAACAAAAACGAAAAGCTGACCTTGATGTGAGATGGGCAAGTCCCAGAGCTCCTCACCCATATCCAGACAGATAAAAGTCACTTCTGGAAGCCTCTCTCTCGGGACTCCTAGCAAGCCTCTGTTAAGCTGGATTGGATCTTGTGCCTCTAGTGGACACCATGGGGTTCTGCCCAGGTCCCCTCTTCTGGGAGGACACATCCATTCCTCAGCTGCTGGGAATATTCTTGCTCCTCACCCTCAGGAAGCCACTTCCCCCAAGCTTTTACACCCCATCCCAGGGTGCAGCCCCCGGCCAGTGACTGACTGATGTAGGAATACAAAAGCCTGGCTCCTTTACTTTGGTTTGGGACAACTCTGAAGGACCATCCCCATTCTCGAGTTCTGGCTAGGATAAGCTGAGGCTTTGGTTGTAACTACATTGCACCTACTTTGCTGGTCAGTTCTCCATGCCCACCCAGCCTTCACGTCCCCAGAGGTACATATCCCGAGAACACACCTCAGTAAACCCTTTTCATGCAACTCTCCATCTTGCATTCTGTTTCCAAGGAACCCAGTCTTAAGATAGTGCTTGTCTTTGAATCAATAAAGGTGACAAAAAATAGGACTATGCTGATGAATTAGGACTAGTTTGCAAGCGCTGTTCTAGAACCATGGGTGAGATCGGCCTCTCCCAAACCACCTAGGCTGAGCCAGGGAGAATAGGGACTGGAACAAAACTTTGAATTGTTAATGAAAAAGGGAAGAATCATATTTTGATCTTTTAAGAAAAGCCAGAAACAGTTCATGTAGAAAAACAAAAACAAAAACAAAAATCCTTATGATGTTTTAATATCAGAAACTAATTGAGATATTTTTAAATACTATGAAGAGCCAACAAGACATGGTCCAATTGTTTGAGCAGGCAGGTAGCTAGATATGAGCAGAGAAAGGGGGACACAGACCAAATGGCAGGAATTGGGCAGAAAGGAGGGGCACAAGCCAAATGAAGGAAAACATACATCATGTAAGCACTAGGGGTCCTGGGGCAGAGAAAGAAAAGGAGGAACCTTTGGGCTGATAAGGGGCCACACCTTTTGGCCTGGAGACCAAAAAAGAAAGGTGAGAAAAGGCAGGAATTTCCAGTGTCCAATGTAACCTTTTGCTCCTTGTGCCTTCATTTCAATAAAATTAGCCTTGCAGATCAGAAGTACCCATCAGGCACTGACGCCATGACACTTTCGATCCAGACTAAACAAGGATAAAAATCCCTTCTCCCTTTGGGAAGGTGGAGTTGGGATGATAATCAGGAAATATGACCCCAAGTCCTTCCTTCCTCAATCGATATTCCGCCCATTCATTTTTACACCCTATGTAACTAACTTTCCAAAGAAACACAGGGCAGCCGCTCACCTGAGCCTGCAGGCTCTCCCCTTGAGAGTGTACTATCCATCATCCTTTAATAAATCCTCGCTTTACTTTTTTTAACCACTATGTCTTGTCTCTGAATTCTTTCTGGGATGGATACAAGTACCTGGAATACCTGCTGCATCCACCGGCAACACAATACTGGCCAGCATTTTAGCAATTTGCAAACTTGGCCAGAGAGAACGCAGGCGTGGTTTGTAGTTCCAGAGCGCAAAGCTGTGATTAACAGTTATCATGAAGTCAAGCTCTCCAACAGTTTCCTAATGATGTGAGCAATATAAAAATGGAATGAAGCACCTCAGGAGGTGGTGAGTTCCTTGGCACTGAAGCCCATTGTTTGAGTCTTGTTAGAATTTGAACTATATGATCTTTGAGTTCCTATTTATTGATATCCATATAAAGTGCCATGTATTCATAAAACATCACTGATACAACCTCCGCCTAATATCAATAGCAAAGAACACTGGGATTGCACCAGTGGTTCCACTGAAACACAGCTCAACTTCCTTTTCCTGGAAAGCACTCCACTTGACTCGTCACTTCCAGATACTTCAGTATCAAAGAAATAATAGGTGACAAGAAAATCATGTGATTCTTTGCCCTGTTCTTGTCTTAGATACAAAAATGTCACCAGCAAATCCTTTACAGATTTCACATTATGATACCCTTTGTTGCTTAGAAATTAGCATTATATTCTAGCATGTCAGAGCTGGAAGCATCTCAAAGATCATGCAGTCTTGCTTTCATTCAGTGGGAGAAGACAGAGAAGAGAAGGAACCCACCAGAATTACAGGGTAAAGTGAGGACCAGGACCCAGATCTCGGCACTCTCAGAGCAGAGTTCTTGTTGCTGCAACCCAAGCAGCCCATTTATCGTCATTCAGCTGAAATAACCGCCTATCATCCAGCTATCCCAGAGTGACAGGACTTACGGGCTAATGGACCTCACAGATAGTAGGTAGCCAGGCTCTGTCCTTTTCAGCACTCCAGAATGCCTAACCATTTATAGAGAGAGATTATTTGAATCTGTTTAGAGGGGTTTTTTTTAAGGTAATATGCTCACATGGTCCCCCCAAAAAAGTAAGCACTGAGAGTGTCATTCCCACTTCTCCTTTTCCTCTTATCCCCTCCTACAGGTGATTTCTCTTATTAGTTTCTCATAAACTATTATGAGAAATTTGAAGTCAATTCCTCTGATTCTCAAAATGACCGAGTAGGGTAGGATATTTATTCACCCTCATTTCACCTATGAGGAAACCAAGACTTAGGGAGCCTCAGTGAACAAAAGAATGAAAAATTAACCAAGCTGAAACTCAGTGTTCTTTCACAATGTTACTACCCTTTTAATAACTCTGTGGTGTGTGGTAAGGGCTTAGCTACTAGGCACAGAATGAAAGGTACAAGTGGCCCTGGAAGACAAGCTGAGCCACTGAACCAGGGCTCCTTAAATTTCCTAACAGGACAGAGCCTGCAGAGGGACTGACTGGCCCAAGCTGTAAAGAGAAGAGGGACACAACAGGCAGATATCCACCTTGAAATAGGACTTGTTTCATCCTGTTCCTTCATCCCATACATTTAACCTGTCACAAAGCCCTGTCAAGTTTTCCTGTGGAATGTTTATCCTGTCTGTACCTCATACATGGGTTATTGTCACAGGCTTTTAATTGGTCTCCTGGTGCACAAATAGCTTTAACCTAAATGAGCATGTATTACATCCAATTTCCCTTTATAACATGTGTGTAAATTATGCTCGTCCTTTAAAAAGCCTAGTTTTTAATCTTTCAACTCTATGCAGTGGAAACAACCTCGTTAGTGTGTTAGTAAAGAGGGTCACGCAAAGAAGACTTGCTCCAGCTCAGAAACAAGGCTGGTCATGAGAAAAGGAGAGACTTGTTCAGAAAATGGATAAATACATTGCGATGTATTCATACACTGGAATACTACTCATCAATAAAAAGAAACAGTTACTGGTGCATCTGATACAACCCAGATGAATCTCACAAATATGTTGAGGGAAAGGAGTCAGATACACGAGAGTACAAGTGGTATGATATCATTCATATGATGTTCAAGAACAGGCAAAATTGTCTGTTGGGGGTATAGTTTACAAGGGTTGCCTCTGATGGGGCACTGGAAGGGATACGGGAGGATGTGATAGCAGGGCTTCTGTCTTGATTGGGGTGTTAGTTACACAAGGTGTACACTCTTGTCAAAACTCAGCATACTCAACATCTGTGCATTTTACCCTAATTATTCCTCAATTTAAGAGACAGAGGAGAAAAAGAGAGAGTGAGAGGGAGGCCAGCCTGCTCAGTCTCTTGTAACAAAAGGAGACTGGATGTCCAATGAAAAATAGTGGCTTCCTAGTAGCCCCCTGCCCTCTCTCAGCTTCTCTCTAAAACACATCTAAAGAAGCAGGGAAATTAGGAATCTCCCAAAACTGTACGAAATCTGATCTACATGTTGTACTAGAGTCTTGGCAACATCTCTACTCTTCTAAAGTGCATGTTGCAGCTGGATGGAGAAAATCTGACCCAATTTTGAGCTCCTATCAAGCCCACTTTCATTCCATGAGCAGACTGCCTCAGAAAAGGTTGCAAGGCCCTCGGCCCCTCCCACACCATCTGTCCTCAGTGCTCTGGGGACACCCAGCCCTTCCAGAGCAGATCACTGAGGCAGGCAGAACACCTTTCCCGGTATCCACACCCTCTGCCAGCGTGCATGCTTTTTAATTTAAATTTTGTTTCAGAGTAAATCAAGGACAGAGTCTCAAATGCAAAATAGGACTAAGACAGAACTTGTTACCAAAACAGCATTCTCCTGCCTCGCCCCTCCCACTTCACTCCCCCTTCTCCAGAGACAGCAATTTCCATTCTTTTAGCTGTTGGCGCTGGTGTTTGCCACCTTTTATATAAATAATGTGGTTATATTATGTGTGATGTTTTTTGAACATTAACTATTGACTTCCTACTAAGAAAACTAAGAATTTGGACCCTGACACCACACAGCTTTGACTCCCCCCAACCCTTGCCTTTCAATATCGGTTATTTATGTTAATAGGACTACATAGTATTTACAGATGAGCCACATAACATGCTGTAATTATATTTCTTGTACAACTTTTTGTTTTTCCTGGAGTTACGAAAGACCTCTTTTCTTGTTGTTTTCATTTCTCTATCAGAGCTGTGAAGTCTCCTCAATGTGGTTACACAGGAGGTACTCTTCATTTTTCTTTTCCAGCATCCCCCCTGGAGCCCTCTGTCCTCTGTTCCATCTGTACTGGGTTGCCCTCGGGTTGGTTGGTAGCCTGCTACAGCTGCCCTCAAGGGAGGGTAGTTTCTAATAGCTTTCTGAGAAAGGGTGCATGGAGGGCTAACATTTTGAGATCTTAAATGTCTGAAAATATTTTTATTCTACTCTCTCTCTTGACTGACAGTTTGGCTGCTTGTTAAGTTCTAAGAGGAGGATCCCTTTCCTCAGAAGCCATCAACTGCTCCACTGTCTTCTAGTTCCCTGTGTTCTATTGAGATGTCTCATGTCATTAGGATTTTTTATCCTTTCATTATGACTTTTTTTCTCTTATGACTTTTAGGATCTCTGGTTTTCTGATTTTCATCATAATATGCCTTGGTGGGCCATTTCAATCTGGAAATCCAAAGGAATTGTGCTGTATTATTGCTTGATCATTTCATCCTTTATAGCTACATGTACTGAAAATACTGACTTTTGACTTTTGGGGGTGGGGGGGAAATCTCTCAGTGGAAATGCCAGCTTGCTCCCTGATCACCATGGTGTAATACCCACTAGTCTGTAAGACCTACCAGTACATCAGAGTTTCCAGTCAACTTTTTAGCCCCTCTCTCATAATATGAACAGATATTCAAAGATGATCACATACTCAGGAAAGACTTTTGAAAATTAACAAAGGGAAACCTCATTAAAATGGAGGTGGGGGGCCAGAGGGAGAGTTCTCATGTACGTACCACTCAACATCAATATAGATGCCAACAGGAAGAGACATGCCTTCCATCTCTGGCAGAAGTGACACTACTTAACTACCTTGGGAGGAAGAAAGATTTCTTCTTGTCTGGCAACAGCTCAGCCAATGAGAGACTGTCACAACTCAGCCAATGAAAGGCCACTATACTTCAAATTCCCCGTTTCCTCCAATGGACTCTTTGTTTATAACAGCTCCTCCCAATTTCCCTTCTCCTCTATAATAGAGTCTCTTTTCTTTTGCTTTACTGGACTTACCTGTGGTTCACCACAATTGCCTGTCGAGTTGCAATTCTTTCCTGCTCCCAAATAACTCATTTGCTGGTAAAATAACTGGCTGTTTTATTGTTTTAGGTTAACAGACTCTAACACAAGAGCTAGAAATCTGAGTTAGTAAAAAGGAACTTGGGGACAATAGAGACAATTGGTATATCAGAATAAAACTTTATCTCCTTAAAGATTAGAGAAGATATTACACCAATGAAATAAAAATAGGATGCTATGAAAAATGAATAATTATAAAGACAAAAAAAAAGGAAATTATAACTAAAATAAAAACAAATTTGGTTATCTTAGATGTTCACTCTTAAAGAAGTCACTTTCCTCAAAAGAGAATCCTCCAATCTCCTGCCTTTGGAGGTTAGCTATTAGCGTTCTGAAACTAAGTGGAGGAAGGGGAGTTGGAGGGGTAGCTCACCATTTGGAATGTAGGCTTCCACTTAATTGCCTCTATTTTATCTTTTCTCTCTTGAACTCTGGTAAGTCAGATATTGGACCTCCTGGACTGATCCTTTGATTTTATTTTTCCTTTAGTATATTTCTTTATCTTTTTGTTCTACTTTCTGGGAAAATTTCCTCAACTTGATCTTTAAATCCTTTTAAGGGTTTGGTAGGGTATGGAGATAAATATGAGTTAAATCCATCGAGACTTACCAGAAATCCTTCTGGTATCATTCTACATCTTGACTGATGGTACAGTTGACCCTTGAACAACACAGGGGTTAGGGTTGCTGATCCTCCCTGCAGTTGAAAACCCACATATAGCTTTATAGTCGGCTCTCCTGCATCCGCCAATGTACATCCACAGATTCAATGAACCTTGTTTTGTATAGGACTGTAGTTCATATTTACTGAAAAAAATCCATGTGTAAGGGTCCCACGAAGGACTAGTAGGGGCACTGTGCATTCTGAAATATACGTTCTCCACCTCTCCATGGCTAGTGGAGGGAAATTCACTTTTATTTGGGCTTGGCGTCCCCAAGTCCAGCACCACTTTGAGCCTATTTCTCCAGAGAATAAACTTCTGGTCTTCTGCCATTTTTCCACTGGCTCTCCATTTGCTAACCTGTCCCAGAGGGGTACTGGTGAGGGTATAGACAGAAAAATAAGTGAAAAGAGAAGGAGGTCCAGAAATATACTAAAGAATATGTAAGAATTTAGTATGTGATAAAGATTATATTTCATGTTCATTGGGGGAAAGAAGGTTATTTAATACATGGTTTTGGCCATTAAAAATAAAGAAAATTAGACCTTTACCTCAAGCCTTACATTAAAACATTAGTCTACACAGATTAAAGATTTCACCAAAAAAAATGAAACCAGAAGTATCAGAGGAAAATATAAATAGTGATATAATCTTGGTCTGGGGAAGGCCTTTCTAAGCATGACATGGCAATAACCATAAAGATTAGTTTTATCCTAAATAAAAATAAAAATTTTTTCTTCATCACCTTTCCCAGTGTGTGTGTGCGTGTGTGTATGTGTGTATACATACATAAATGAAACTTTAAAAACAAACAACAAATGGGGAAAAAATAATTTGAACATGTATGTCAGACTAAGGGTTAATATTCTTAATACACACAGGGCACGTATTAATAAATAATTTTATAATACCAACAGGACATGAACAGGTAACTTATAAAGAAATACAAATAGCTTATAAATACCTGAAAAAAATATTCAGCCCCATTAGTCATATACACAAGTACAAATTAAAGAATGGGATATCATGGTCAGCTTACCTAAGTGATAAAAAATTTTTACAGTTTTATTGAGATATAATTCATACACTATAAAGTTCACTTCTAAAATGTACAATTCAGTAGTTTTCAGTATATTCACAGAGCTGTGCAAACATCATCACTATCAAATTCCAGAGCGTTCCTGTTACCCCAAAAAGAAACTCCATACTCATTTTAGTCACTCTCTGTTACTCCCAGCCCTTGACAACCACCAATTTACTTTTTGTCACTATGGATTTGCCTGTTTTAGACATTCCATATAAATGGAATCATACACTACGTGGCCTTTGATGTTCTTTCACTTAGCATAATATTTTCAAGTTGCATTCATGTTGCAGCCTACATCAGTACTTCATTCCTTCTTATGGTCAAATAATATTTCATTGTATGGCTGTATTAGTTTCCTACTTGTTGCCATAATAAATTGCCACAAATTTAGCAGCTTAAAACAACACAAATTTATTATCTTATAGTTCTATATGACAAATCCAAGACAGGTATTCCTGGGCTAAAATCAGGGTGTTGACAGAGCTGCATTCATTTTTGGAGGCTCCAAAGGAGAACCCATTTCCTTCCTTTTTTCAGTTTCTAGAGGCCATCCACATTCCTTGGTTTTTTGCTCCTTTCCTCTGTGTTCAAAGGCAGCATCGGTAGGTCAGGCCCTCCTCAGGTCCTGTTACTCTGATGAACTCTTTTATAGTCAAATCTCTCTGTTCCTTCTTTTATGCTTCCCTCTTCAATTTTTAAGGACCTTTGTGATTGCTTTGGCCTATATGGGTAATCCAGGATAATCTCATCTCGAGATCCTTAATCACACCTGCCCAGTCCCTTTTGCCATGTAAGGTAATACATTCACAAGTTCAGAGATTAGGACTGTGGACATGTTTGGGAAGTCATTATTCTGCCTACCACATGTATATACCACAGTTTGTTTAAGCATTTATCAATTGATGGACATTTGGGTTTTTTCCACTTTGGGGCTATTGTGAATAATGTTGCTATGAACATTCCTGTACAAGTCCTTGTGTGAATTTACATTTTCAATTCTTTTGAGTATATACCTAGGAGTGGAGCTCTATGTTGAACTTTTTTAAAGTGTACAATTCAGTGGGTTTTAGTATATTCATAAAGCTGGGCAACCAAAGCATCACCACTATATAATTCTAGAATATTTTCATCACCCCCAAAAGAAACTCCATATCCACTAGAAGTTACTTCCAATTCTCCCCATCCTGCAAGCTCTGGAAACCACTAATTTGCTTTCTCTTTGGATTTGCCTATCTCTGGACATTTCACATAAATGATATCATATAAAATGTGGTCTTCTTGTCTGACTTTAGCTAGCATATTTTTAAGGTTCATCCATGTTGTAACACATATCAGTACCTCATTCCTTTTTATGAGTTAAAAAAAATCCCATTGTACAGATATACCACATTTTATTTATCTATTCATCAGTTTATGGAGATTTGGGTTGTTTCCAATGTATGACAATTATGAATAATGCTAAAATAAACATTCATGGACAAATTTTACATGGACATATATTTTCATTCTCTTGGGTATATACCTAGCAGTGAAATTGCTGGCTCTATGTTTAACTTTGAGAAACTGCCAAGCTGTTTTCCAAAACAGTTGCATCATTTTACATTCCTATTAGCAATGCACAAGGGTTCCAATTTTTCCACATTCTCCCAACACTTATTCGCCATCATTTTAAGTATAGCCATTGTAGTGGGTGTCAAGTGGTATCTCACTGAAGTTTCGATTTTCATTTTCCTGAATGCCTAACGATGTTAAGCTCCTTTTAGTGCTTATTGGTCATTCATCTATCTTCTTTGGAGAAATGTCTATTCAAATTCTTTGCCCATTTTTAATTGAGTTATTTGTCTTTCTGTTGTTGAGTTCTAATAGTTCTTTATCTAGTCTGGATACCAAGTTCCTTATTAGATATATAATTCAAATATTTTCTCTCATTCCGTGCATTGTCTTTTTACTTTCTTGATGGTGTCATTTGAAGCGCAAAACTTTTAAATTTTGATTAAGTCCAATTTCTTTTTTCTTTGGTTTGTTGTGCTTTTGGTGTCATATATAAGAAAGCTTTGCCTACTCCAAGGTCATGAAGATTTACTTCTAGGTTTTCTCTGAGTCTTACAGTGGGTTTAGCTCTGGTATTACAAAGTCTATGATCTGTTTTGAGTTGATTTTTGTATACGGTACGAGACAAAGGTTCAAATTCATTCTTCTGCATGTGGATATATAAGAATCCCAGCACCTTTTGTTTAAAAGACTATTCTTTCACAATGACTTATGATGGCACCCTTAGGTTTTCACCCTTGCCATTAGTTGAAAACAGACTGCGACAAAGAATTTGGAAAGATAATACCTAGTTTAGGCAAGAGTGAGGGGAAGTCTTACACACTGCTAATGGGAGCATAGAAGAACAGCCTCTGAGGGGTAATTTGCCATATATATTTGATTGAAAATATATATTCTGGTTCAGGAATGGTACTTCTAGGAATGTATTTCAAGGAGCTAACTGTACAAAGATGTTACATATAATGGTGAACAACTGGAAGTAACCTAAATGTTTACCAGTAGAAGATTAGGTGAATAAACTTTGCTACATCTGTATTATGAAATATGATGCCAATTTTAAAAATTATGAAATGATTTACTGACTTGGAGAAATCTCTGTGACCTACTGCTAAGTGAAAAATAAAAGCATGTTAAAGCTCCCTTTATAGTGATATTCCTTTATATAAAATTATGTATTTTACATATGCATCTACATTCACAGAAATAGCTCAGAAAATATCCACAAAAATGTTAACAGTGGTTGCCGCTAGGTAATGGGATTTTGGCTGACTTGTATTTCTTCTTTATACCTTTGTGCATTGCATGAATTTGCTACATGAATATGTACTGTCTTTATATTCAGAAAAAGAAAAGCTATTTTCATTTTGTAGAAGAATGTCCTCAAGGAATATATACTGTAGAAGACTATGCAATGGCATGGAAATATGTTCCTAATATGTTAACTGAAAAAATCAGGTTCCAATATCATCCCACTTAAAAAATTTTAATGTCATATACACAGTATTTCCTAGGTACTATACTTTTTTTCACCACTTACTATTTCTGAAATAAAAATGTCTCTTATAGTCAATATGAATAATGTAGTTCCCCCCTCCCTGTCTCCCTGAAAAGCTGTTATTAATGAGATGATGCTTCTGGCAACTGGAGACTTGAGGAAGTGCCATATGTGTGCAGAGAAAAGACGGGAGGAATAGATACCAAAATGTGAGCAGTGCTCAGCCCTGAATTGAGGTCTTTCTTTTTGTTGCTGTTGTTAAATTAGTTTCCAAGTTTTCTGTAGTACATGCGTAGATAAACATACAAAGAAATCAGGAACCTGACTGCTCTGCTTTTCAAGGAAGAAATAAGACTGTGAGGGTATTTGGGACTTTGGGGCTTTACCAAAATAAGAGACTAGCAAATTGGGACACACACAAACCACCTCCGTAGTGTCAGAGTCTGCAGTGAGGGAGGACGACCTTGCATGCCCTGTGAGGGACCCCTGGCCAAACAGCAGCTGGCAAAGCAAGCTCAAGAACAGATAGGAGAGTTCAGTCAGCAGGAGCAGGGCTCTTGGATCAATCTTAGCTCTGTGTGGATGAGGAAATCCCTGTGAGGTAGGAGAGAGTCCAAATGGTGGGGATGCCGGCTAATTGTGGAGGAGAAGGATGCTCAACACTGTGGGGCCACACAGATATTTTCCAGGAGAAAATTCCCAGTTCCTCAAGAGCTACAGGAGATGAAGGACATGGAAAAGAGGTGGAGGACTGATGGTCACAGTAGAACTTCAACAGCCCCTGAGGAGGCCAGCAAGCTCTGGGCCTCTGCTTAGAAGGGAGGGACATGGGCCTGCAGTGACTGTGGCCAGGGCGCACAGGAGAGTCCCAGGCACAGTGCCAGGTAGGAGCTTCCCCCACATGATCACGTCTAATCCTCACAACAGTCCTGAGACAAGCAGCCTGAGACTCCCAGAGTGGTTTGTCCCAAAGCACACAGCCTGTAAGTGGTAAGAGTGGTCTCCCACCTTACTAAAGTCCTTCTCTAAAAAGGGAAAAACACAGAGCAAAGTTAACACTCACATTTATCATGAGTATTAATTCATTATTTATCATGGTGGTAGGTGGAAAACAAGTTTCAAAAATTTTCAATCTGATTTGAATATTTTTAAATAATAATACAGAAAAAAGCTGCAAGGATATACACCTTAATGGTGGATACGTCTCAACAGTAGGAATTTAATTTTTAAATTTCACTTTGTTTTTTTTTAACTTCCTCTCTACCCCCATCCTTGAGCATGCAAATCTTCAAGCAGAGAAAAGTTTTTTCTGAAGCAGTTGTGAAGACTAGCGGATCAAAGTTATAAGAATGAATTACAGTGGGACCTTAATGACAGAGAAATCCAGGTTCTTACTAGCTATGTGAGTTCTACTTGGTTTCGCTAAGCCTGTTTCCTAAACAATAAAAGGGGATTATAGTCTTGTCCCAGAGAGCTGTTGCCAGGATTAACTGAGATGCAATGTACACATCTCTGAGAGCCCCAAGCAGGGCACTTGGCATAAGGACAGTGTTTAATAAATAGTAAACCCGACTCTTGGTAGTCAGAGCTCTTCCTTGCTGCAGCGGAAGGCTCAGCACCTGCAGCTGTTTCAGAGAGCAGAGAGGAACCTGGCTCTCTTGGCAGGGGCCCCTTATTGGACCTGAAGCTGCCTGCACACCTGACACTCTCCCCTCCTCTGTTTCTACCATCTGGATACTAGCGGGATCTCATTCCTTAACCCATTTTCACCTATTTGCCTTCTTCTCTCCCTTTGTCTCAATGACCTCAGCTGCCTAGATAGTATTTTTGAGTACACGTGACATTATTTCAACATAACACACATTTGCCAGGCACCTATGTTCTGAAGATGGCCCCAGGCTCCTGCTCTCCATTCATACCATCCAGAAATATTTGTATGAGCTCACGGTCTAGCTAAGAATTTAGATATTTCAGCAACTCCCACGTGTTGCCTAACTGCCCTAATAGGCACACACACCAGGCTGGGAAACTCAGAGGGCAGATTTGCCAGGGTATGCACATGTGTACAGGAGAGGAGGGAAAGAATGGAAGAATTTAGTATTTAAAGAGTAATGATTTCCTCACCCTATATTATGCATCAGCTTCATATACTGTCTTTCTTAAAGAGAAAAGGTATTCACTCTGCTGAACTGGTTTCAAAGGCAGTTAAACCAATGCCCAAATAGGGCTGTTCCCTCTCATTTTCAGATTTGTTCAAGTCTGCTCACAGACCCAAAGTCTGTGGAAGGCTCTGGTCATCTGATGATGCTGCTGAGGCAGTGGGGTGGAGAGCAGGTCCGAGGAGCTACAAACTGGCTCAGAATGTTCTCAGATATTTTGGAGCTCACTGGAATACACAAACATTCTGATTAACAGGCAGTTTTAAGACACAAAGAGATGCCAAAACCAGGCATTATTTGATATTTGTATTGTTTATTAGGTAAATATTAACACTAGTGGAAGTAAAAAGAGATTCACCTATAGTTGAGACTCCCTCACAAACTAAGATGTTTTCACTTTTATTCCCTTCCAGACTTTCTTCAAATCCATAGTCATGATAACTGCGGATTAGATAGTTAAACATTCGACTTCTTTCTCAAACCCAGATGCATACACAGAATGACGTTAAGTACAGCAGTATTCAAAACCAGAGCAGTGTGACAACAGCCCCTTCAAGCCCATGGACTGACAGTCCAGTGGAAGATGTTGGCAGGGCAGTGAGACACACCCTGTTCTGCCTGTGTTATTTATGCCTCTGGCAGTGAAGCCCCTGACAAAGAAGCATGTCACTGGAACACACGCTCTTTGTTCACAGAGGTGCATGCCAGCACCGGCTGTGTCAGAAGGGACAGTACCGGGTCTGTAGTCTCTCCTTTGGCTCTTTTGCTTTCTTTTTATTTGCTGCACATTGTGGCTATGTTTATTAATTACTTTGTAGCTTAATCTTGTAAAACACACATTTATCTTGTGAGTCCTGATACACTTGAGATGGTCATAAAGAGAGGACAGGATCCCAAGATTTGTCCCCGTTTTCCCCTAAGGATTGATACCACCTCCCCCAAGAGCCGCCTGGTTACCACTCCCAGTCTCCTTCAGCATCTCCTCTTTACCTACAAGGTGGTGCCAGCAGGCTCTGTTTGGTATTAAAGATCCTCTGTAGTTGTTCCCAACCCATTGTTCCAAAGCAGACCCCCATGCTAGGGACTTCGTTCCAGAAACGGACTGATGGTGTAGCAGAAAAGATGGCAGGCCTTGGAGTCAGAACAATTTGGGTTTAAACCCTAGCTCGTCCTCTTGTTGGCCATGCAGCTTCAGTTCCTCACCTATAAAATGACTAAAATATAATCTACTTCACAGGGTTGCCTGAGGATAAAATGAGAAAGAACTTATTAAGCCCTACAAGTGGATGCTCAATCATTGCTTGTTAGCTCATGGAACTAATTTGCTAGTTTTTCGTAGAAGCCTTCATCCCATGGCCCTGTGGTTCTCATCACCTTACAGTTATAGACCTCATGACAGTCTGAACAGCACCTCCCTCGTCATCACAGAGATGTCTGCTAAGACTTACATTTTAAATACAAGACTCAGGAAACAACACACTAGACTGTTTTTCCCTTTATCCATAATCCTTCTAAAACTTTTTAGGCTTTGACGTATTAATTCATTTGATATTTAAAAATTAATACAACTAGTTTTGCATGAGGAGGGATAAATTAGGGGTTGGGGATTAACAGACACACATGACTATGTATAAAACAAACAAGGACCTACTTACAGCTCAGGGAACTATTTTCAATTTCTTGTAATGACATACAATGTAAAAGAATCTGAAAAGAAAATGTATGTATGTATGTGTATGTATAACTGTATCGCTTTGCTGTACACCTGAAACTAATATTGTAAATCAACCACACTTAAATAAAAAATTTTTAAATAGATGTAAGTAGTTTTGTTTGCCACTAAATGAATTTAGGTGAACTGGGAGAGGGGAGTCTCATAACTTTAAGAAAACCTTAGGTTAATGCATAGAATTCTAAGTCTTTCTCTATTCATACATTTTTCTCAACCTTGGAGCCTCTTGTAGAATACTAGAATTAAGATAGTATCTGATTTGACATACGACGTATTTACTTATTTTAAGCTGAATGCAACGTTACGTTACCTACCCGAGGTCTGCAAAGCCGACTTAGTGCTCTAACCCTAGCTCTCAGGGAGCTCTCTGAGCCAGCACATTACAAAGGCTACCTGCCAAGCTTTACCGAAATGGAGACCATCAAGAATTCACACACCTCACAGGGGTGCCCTTAAAAATAAACGAGATAAAAGTCTTCGGGGAAACTCTGCAAACTCCGAGGCCCCATTAGAAATGTTAATTGCTGCCTTCGCTAGCCTATATTTAAATGTTAGAAAACCCAGGAAGATTCTCCCGAACTCTGGGACGCTCGGCTCCTCTGTGGCTTGGGCCAGTGGCCGGTCCCCGCCGGCCGTGAAGGCCGACTCCGCCCGTTGCCACGCGGTACAACGCGGGCCGGCAGCGATTCCGCCCCCGACGTGGGTCCTCACAGCACTTCCAACCCCACCTGGCCAAGGAGACGGCGGAGCTCGGGCTGTTGGCCCCACACTATGCAGGGGAGCGGGAGGTGAACCCGAAGGCCCCAGTTCCGCTCTCTTCACGTCTCCCGTCTTCGCGGGAATCGGACTGGGCTGGCCAAGACTCTGAGGACGGACCTGGCCTTAGGGACCCCCAAAGTCGGACTGTAAAGTCTCCCCCCGTCCCCGGCCCTCCCGGCAAATGTCCAAGCGCGGGCTGGAGAACCGCCTACGTGCGCGTCGAGGAGGGACCTGGGGGTCTCAGCTCGGCAGCAGGAGGGGAAGCCCCCAAGGCGGGTCTTACATCAGCCACCCCACGTGCGATCGGAGGGCGGGAGGAAGTCGCTCCTGTCCCCGGGAGTGCGCCTTTTGCCCCCAGCCTCCGCCCCTCCCGCCGCGCGTCTCCCCGCCCCGTCCTTGGTGCACCGCGGCCGCCGAGCCGAGCGGCGCCGCGCGGGGCCGAGTCGAGCCGAGCAGCCGCCCGCGCCGCGTCGCCGGTTTAAGCGCAGTGCGGGGCCGCGGCCGGGGGCGGCGGTAGTGAGGACAGCGCTGCGCTCCAGCCCCCTTTTCCCTCCATGGTTTCTCTCCGCTCCCGTGAGTAACTTGGCTCCGGGGGCTCCGCTCGCCTCCCCGCACGCCGCCCGCCTCCCGGGACCGCGCCGCCGGCCCCTGCTGCGAGCAGACCCCTTCCGACGGCCCTCGCTGCGCAGGCTGGGACGCCTCTCCCCCCTCCGCCCCCGCCGCGGAAAGTTAAGTTTGAAGAGGGGGGAAGAGGCAAACATGGACATGAAGAGAAGGATCCACCTGGAGCTGAGGAACCGGACCCCGGCAGCTGTAAGCAGACCCCCCCACTTCGAGCGCCCTCTCCCCCCGATGACTTGCATGTAATGGTGGCCACCTGCGGGGCTCGGGCCGCGGGTTCGCCGGCCCCGGAGCGAGGAAGAGCGCAGCTCGCGGGCTCGGACGGTGAAGGCAGGCGGGCGGGCGCGGAGGGGGGAGCGAGCGCGCGGGGATTAACTCTTTGGCGCCCGCGGGTCCCCGCAGCCGTCCGGGGAAGGCGGTGGGGTGGGGGAAAGCAAACTTTGAGCTCCTCGCCTGCCGGGGTCCTTTCCCCGCGGAGCGCGTGTTCGTGTGGCCGGCGGCAAGGGAGGGAGGAGGGGGTTGTGTAACGCTGGGAGCCATGTTTGCAGCCTCCCGGGATGCGCGGCCGGGCGGAGGCCGGGCCTGCCGAGGAGCCGCGCGGCCAGCTCAGGCTGGGCCCGCTTTGCGCCAGACCGGGCTCCGCGGGCCCCGGGCGGGTCAGGGAAAGGGGCTCGGGTGGCGCGGGTGGCTCCTCCGGCCTGACCTCGCGGTTGGCGCCGGCCCGGTCAGAGCAGGGGCCGAGGGTCGAGCAGGGAGCATCTTCCCTCCGAAGGGGACAAGAAGACCCCTTGGGCACCGGGGGGCTTGGGCGGGCGCGGCCTGGCGCGCGAGGAGCGGGGGAGGGGCGAACCCGGGCAGCGGAGGTGGCGCAACCGCCGCCCCTCCCGAGGCCAAGTTTGAAAAAAGGACCCGGTTCCCGCCATTTTTCAAGCCTAAAAATAAAACTTTCTCCCCCATTTTTATCGCTCCTCTTTGGCCCCTCGGGCCTTCCCTACTTGCGACCTCCCAGGGCTGGCCCCCTCGGCCCGGGCTAGCCGTTGTGGCGTAGGCGGTTTCTCCCTACCACCCCCCCCCGCCGCGGCGGCGGAGCCCGGGGGCCTCTGCCCGGGAGGCTGGCCCCTCGGTGTGGGCGGGTGGCGGCTCCTCGCGTCAGCCCGGGCGCGCCACAGACGGACACAGCGCCATGTTGGCGGGCACCCGTCTCCCTCCGCCGCGTGAGCCGGCCTGCGAGCTCGGCCCGCTGGGCCCTGCTCGCCCGCCCCGGCGGTAGCAGTGGGCCGCCGTTCCCCTGGCCGAGTCTGCGGCTTGTTTGGCGCCCGCCTCGCCGGGGCTGGGCTCGCACTGGCGGGAGCCGCGCGATCCGGCTGCCGCCGACTCGTCTCGGGCACGCTGCCGTCCCCCTCCCCCCTCCTTCTTAAAAGGGCAACGCCAGGCGGCCGCCTCCGCTGGATTCGGGCGCCGGGGGCCTGGGCTCGCGGGCTGGGGCCTCTACCCCCGCACGTGCTCCAGGGCCGCCGATCCGGGCCGGCTCTCTCCCGCCGCGGCTGCGTGAGCAGCGGGCGGGCCTTTAAGAATGCCTCTTTCTTCTCCACTCCGGCCCTCGCCGCGAACTAGAGCGGCTTCCCGCGGCCGGGCACGGGGCCATGTTTCCCGGCCCCCGCGCGGGGAGGCTGCGCCTCAGCCAGACCGCCTCCTCGGGTGAGTGGCGTCCTCTGGCTGGTGGGCAGCCCAGGGGAGTCCTCCCACCCCGTCCCAGGCCAGCGATGGGAGTGTTAACGTGCAGTCAGGTAGCTGTGGGGTAACAAGTTGCCAGCTTGTGGGAATTCGTCAACCATGGTTTACCTGGTGTGCACGCGAGGTTTTCAATCCCTGAGGTTCCCACAAATGTGGCCTTGGGCAGGCCGCACCTCGTGGCTTCACCGCGAGTCCCTGGAGGACCTCGGGGTGGGCGTCTCCACTCAGTCCCCGGGGTTTTAAGGTTGAGGTTTGACCGCAGCCATCCCTTCCGTCCATCGGTCAGACATTTTGTGTTGGCCACGTGCTAGTATATTGAACCGTTAGGCTCCTTCACACTAAAACTTAGTTGTCTCATTTTGAGTTGTTAATATAAGACGTTTGAATTATTACTGAGTAGTTGCAAATCAGTAGACTGTGGAGTAATTAAATTTAGCCAAATTTTCCAAAAGTGCGCACGTAGATATTCAAAGTGCCTTAAAATCTGGAATTTGAGTTTTTTGAATGTGCATAAAGTACTATGAAAATACGCGGCTAAGAGCATTTTGTTCTCTGTGAGAAATACAACTGAGCTGGTGTTGTATATGGAATTTATTCATTATGAAATAACTAATATACTACTTTTTAAAACACACATATATACAAGTGCTAATTTTTCAAGAAATCAACAAGACTTAAACATTTTCCCCAAAGACAGGCTACACTCATGTGGCTATTAAACTTAAATTAAAAGGTCAGCTTATCAGTTACATTATTCACATTTCAAATACCCAAAAGCCACACATGACTAGTGGCTACTGTATTGGACAGCACTAACCTACAGTAATTCACTAGTTTTGTCACATATTTGAGTACCAACAGTATGCCAGGGTTTGGAAAAGCACTGTGAACATGGCAGTGAGCAGCCCCTTCCCTCCTGAAGCCTCAGAACCGAGTGTTGCCTGTTGCCCTAGTGCAATTTAGGGGCCTTGGGAGAGTGTCATGGGAGCCAGGCAAGACTGTGGGAGTGAAGAAAGTCTGCTCTATGGACTCTGACAAGGGGACTGAGACCAGTAGGAGTTAGGTTCTTGGGAGAGGAAAGCTGACCTTAAACTGAAGGCTTTTCAGGAAAAAAGAAATTTGTAGATTTAAAGGAAGTTTTAAAAGAAGAGTTTAAAAATGTTTTGCACAAAAGCATCATCCTTAAGGTAAGTGAGAAGTTAGTTGTAAAATGATTCTTTTAAGACCTAAATCAGCTAGTCACATGGCACCATATGTTTGTTGTTGGGCCAGCTGTTAGAGAGTAGGCTTGACCTCTGGGATCCTGCAGACCCTTGTCACTTGGGGAAAGGAAGAACCCTCTTTCCATTGAATGTATTGGTATAATAAGGATAGGAGGCTCTTAAATTCACAACAGTGTATCCCATGGTTGACCCTGATGTCATGAAGTAAGACCTAACAGTATTTGAGGAGGTAAGTGGAGGTTTGATTGTAAGTGCTTTTATCACAGGGGCTTTTATTGTATGTGTGGGGTTTTTTTGTTTGTTTGTTTTTATTTTGGGGTTTGAAGAAGATCCTGGTAACACCTTACCTTGTGTTCTTTGGGCAAAGTACATGGGAAGAAGATAATAGGTTCATTTCACCGGTTACATCCTCACTTGTTACGTAAATGCAGGTATGCTCATTTCCCTAAGGTAGGGTAACTCATAAATAATGTAATTCAACTTTTTAAAGTCTAAAACACTTCTTTATAACAGAGGTGTTCTCATAGTGGAAAAAATGGCCTAAGATGACATTTAAAAAAATAATTTTCATAAAGAATGGTGATCACCATTTAAAAATATCTTGTAGGCAGGGATAGGGAATGCTTTATACAAAATATTGGTGTCAGTTATTTCACCAAGAGCAAGTTATACAGTGCTAGAATGTACCCTGTACACCATAGAAATGGTGGTAGATGTGAAGAGACACATGCAGTAGCCAGATACAGACCAGATTTAGATGTATTCCAGAATTGGAAAAAATTTCTGTTGTTTACGTAAGGCCCTCATATTTCTACTATACCAAACATGCACCATTGTGAGCACCTCATTAACTATGAATCTCTGTTCCAGTCTTGTGTTCAAAGTTGGAAAGCCAGGCAGTTCCTGTGGCTCACAATCTATGCCCCTGGGGAACACTGGTGGGCTGTATATGCTAGACTGAGACATTCCATATCTCACAAATAAGAGCAGTTTTTTCTTAGTCCCGGTTTACTGAAGGGGGGGGAGGTTTTTCTCACGTATGTCTTTTAAAGTTTTTTTTCTCAAGCTTTTGTCATTTATTGTCTACTGTGATGTGATTTTGAGCTCAATGGGATATTCTGATTGGTTGCATAGCAGCTAATTGGGTTTTTCCCTTGTGTAAGGAATATATCTTCATTGAAGAGAAACTAGATACAAATACGCCAAAAAATAGTAGATATAAAGAATGAAAAACCCCAGAAATCTCACACACACCCCCCTATCCTACCATCTAAATATTCTGATATTTAGTATAGTCCACAAGAATGTTTAATTTTTTCCAAACTCAGATCATGCTATTAATGCATATACTATCTTGTTGCTAAAGTACAGTAAATATCTTTATTTTTCTATGTTACCATTTATTATTTTTACAGCCTGATTGTTAATGTCGGTATAGCCCATGGCATGTTTAGGTTTTTTGCTGTTTAAAATAGTACTGAAATGAACATTTTGTAATGTTAATCTCTGCCAAATTGCTTTTTAGAATGATCTCCTTTACCTACCCACCAGGTAGGATAGGGTTATTTCCTTCCTTCATGCCAACGTTTTGCCACCCAAGCACACTTGAGAACTACTAATATAAATCTGTCCTGTTATTTTGAAAGCATTCTTTTTTAAATTTATTTTTATTTTTAAGATTATCTTTCTGTGCCTCAGTGTCCTCATCTGTTTATTAGTGGAGGTACTGGGGGTTGAACCCAGACCTCATACATGCTAAGCATGCACTCTATGACTGAGCTATACCCTCCCTGCCAAAAAAAAATTACTTAAAATAATAGTAGGGTGGAGAGTTGAAGATTGGTTAACTCAGAAGGATGGAAAATGTCAAAGGTGGCAGGAGTTACTTTCCACATTTTTTAATTTCACTCACTACAATAATCATGTATTTTCTAACTAAAAGAACTGATAGTGATCTTTAATCCTCCATCTCTTTTTCCCTTCTTATAACCGATAATTTAGGAAGGTCACTCAACCACTTAGGGGAAGTTGATCCTTTTTTTTTTTTTTTTTGGAAGAGTAGGAATGAGAGCAAGTTGGAGAGGATGAAAGAAAAATTGCTTGATCTCTTCTGTAGCTCCTAGCTCCAATCCCCATAGTTTGGCTACATTGTATTTCAAAATTTTCAGTGAGAAACTGGAGTATCAGCTTTGCTTATAGCTATAGAAAACAAAAACAAGTTGAACAGAAAGTCATTTGGATTTTTGTTCTTGGTTTTTAAGTGTTTACCTTAAATTCATGTTTGAGAAAAAGCTAGTTTCATTGGGAAATGAGGGATGAAGAGTGAATTTGGCCCCCAAAGTTAAACCATTTATCTTCAAGCAGAACACCAAGTAATTCTACCTTGGACCAAATAGCTCCCTAAGTTGTACATGCAAATGTACAAGTGCCTGCCCAGCCTTTCTTACTAGGTAGTAGCCCTGGGAGAATTGGGGACATAAGGAGATAAAACTAGAGCTGTTTTTCCTTGATTAGAACCACCCATTATGGATCTAGATTGGGAGGCCCTGGAGTTCTATGCCCCCCAGCCCCCACCTGGTGCACTCTCCCTTGCAAGGCAGTCTGGATCCCTTCACACTCAGGAAGGATGGAGGGGAGAGGAGAGGCTTAGTTACCTCAAATGCTGCTGCTGACACAGTGCCTGAGAGCAGACACCTTTTCACCAAGGTCCTGTTTAGAACTTTAGATTGGCTAGAAGGCTGCTGATGGTGGGCTTTCTAGGCCTGTTAATAGTTACCGGGTATACATTCCCTGAACTCTCTCTCCCACTTGTAAACTTCCTGCACCTAAACCCATCCTAGCCATCTCTTCTCCGTGGAAGGGCTGCCCCACCTTCAACAAGAATAGAATGACATCTCATTTTTAATATGCATTATGTATTACTTGTTATAGTCAAATGATTTTTTGTTTACTGACAGTTTATATTTTTATGGCTTGTCTACTTTTTTGTCAGTATTTTGTAGGGTTTTTTCCCCCTCATTTAGGGCAAAAACAATACCTTAAGAAAAAGATAAAATAAATAAATGCAAATACCTAGAATTTCCATATATCAAGAAAGGTCACAAAAAAATCTTAAGGCTTGGTTCCCATTTTAAATAAAGAACTCATAACTCAATAACAGGCTCTTAATGTTTATATTTTTTTCACCTAGCAAGAGATTGTGAGGAAACAATCCTTATTTCAAAGAGCCAGCCCTTCTCAGTTGCCCTTAAGTTTTCAGATATGCTGATTTTCATCAGGAGAGGGAAGGTAGCAGAGGCATCTAGATAAAGGTGGAAGGAAAGGAAGAAAGAAGCAAACGATATAATGGGCCTGTATGCATCCTGAAAGCAGGGTTTCTGAAGAGGAAGTAGACAGGATAGCAAGAAGTAGTGAAGAAGCAAGTGAGAAGTTGCGGTGTTGCAGGTATCACTGACTCTAAATCTGTTTCCTTTTCTGTAGCTGGGGGTAGGATGTGTGGTAGTACAAAGAATGAGTAAATTCTCCATAAATGGTAGCAGTTACTAGAATAGTATCCTTGGCTTTTGAATGGGAGGATGAAGATGTTACTAGTTCCCATCTTCCATTTTAGAACTATCAGCATCTCCTTCCCATAAACATGCTTGATTAATGCTGTTAAACATGTTAGAGTTACTGCAAGAATGCCTTTGGCAGTTAAAACTAATTTGCATTAGTGTAAATTTATCAAGACATGTTTAAAAATTGCAAGTTTCAGAGTCAGCCACAGAACAAGAATGGCAGTGGGAATCATGGTACATATTCACACAGTAAACTGTTTATTAAGTAATCAGTATTTTCATAATCTGCAGATGTGATACCCTTGGGTGGATTTGAATTTTGAATTTCAGGACTTCCAAAGAAGAAGATTTTTATGGCCTGAAAAAGGCACCTAATGTCTAACGGTTATCCTAGAAATGTTTTTCTCACATGTATCACAAAGTGATTCTGGAGGAGGGTATAGCTCAAGTGGTAGAGCAGGTGCTTAGCATACAAAAGGTCCTGGATTCAATCCCCAGTGCCTCCTCTAAAAAATAAATAAGTAAAACCTAATTATTACCTCCCCCCACCAATAAAAATAAATAAATAAAAATATATTAAAACAAAAATTTTAAAAATGATTCTTACTTTGAATTAAGGCCTCTTGCATCTTGAACATTTCCTAGTGTCAAGATGATCTCAGTAAAAATTAATAAAACCAGAAGTGGAAATGTAGTCCAGCAACCTGTAGCCAAAATCTCTTCGGTGATCTCGATGGGAAAAATAAAGCTTTCCTCTTTTCCTTGTGTCAATCTCCTGGGCTTTCAGGTAGACTCAGCCTAAAGGGGTTGCTGGGGGTGGCAGGGAGGAGGCTATCTTCACTCTGTATTTGTGGTTAGAGCCACCCTTTCAGGAACAGACTTGGGAAAAGGAATAAGGGGGATATTGTTTCTTCACATACGTCTTAAGAACTGTAGTTTCTGTCTCTGGAAAGTAAAGAGTTTAAATCTTTATAACATGGTGTGACATTCCACCCTTGATATCTACAAGAATATTGTTATCAAAGGCTTAATCATTTTTCATTTATTTATAACTAATGATCTAGGTCTAAACAGAGTCTGCCCCTATATATGTGGGTGATTTGTTGGGTATTTATGGTTGGAATTTTTACTTTGTTCCTTGTTTCTTGTATGTTTTTGAAAGCTTGTCTCCCTCTTTGTTACCCACAGGTTCGAGAACTTGTCCTGGACAACTGCAAATCAAATGATGGGAAAATTGAGGGCTTAACGGCTGAATTTGTGAACTTAGAGTTCCTCAGTTTAATAAATGTAAACTTGATTTCAGTTTCAAATCTCCCCAAACTACCTAAATTGAAAAAGGTAAGTGGTTTTTCTTTAACAGCAAAAGAGAAAACCATCTTGGGAGGGGAAAAATATTACTCTATCTAAGGAAGCATTTAGTGTAGCAGAGAGCACATGGCCTTTGGAACTGGGCAGATCTGGGATTGAATTCCAGCTCTATCAATTTCCTGATGGGTGATCTTCTGCAGGTTACTTAATCTCTTTAAGGCTCAATTTCCTCACCTATAAACTGGTGATACCACCTGACCTTGCATGCAGAATTGCCGTGATGTGTGGAAATCATACATGTTGGATGCTCAATAAATAATTATGAAGAATAACTGTGAATAACATTTCTTTTATGAATTTGTTATAATATTAACTACGTTTTGTTCTTAGTATGCTCTGGTTTAGGAACCACAGGGGCCTCCTACTTTTCATGTTTTATGTTTGTTGATTAAGGGTGAGTTTAAGTAAAGTCTTCAGATTTGTAGTCTAATATTTCAAACCCATAATATAATTCTTAGTGACTAGGAAGTTTAAAATGTGTTGCGATTGACTGCAAGAATTCATTTTAACAGAACTGCTCTATTTTCCTATCCTAATTTTATTTCCTATCCTAATAAAGCCTGTTAGTGCTTTACTGGTCAGTTATAAACCAATCACTATCTCCTCCAACCACGCCCCCTTCCCGAAAAAAAAAAAACAAAAAAAACCAAGAAAAATGCTTTTTCATGTCCTTGCACATTTACCTGTCAAGAGTCCCAGAATGTCTGAACTGGAAGAAATGTAGATCTTCTAGCCTAGCCCTTTATTTTACAGGCACAGCAGTAGACCCAGAAAGGTATAATAATTTGCCTAAAGCCACCCACAAAAGTGCTTAGTACTGGAGCCAAAACTAGAACCCATATCTCCTATTTGCCAACCTAGGACTTGTTCCATCACATTTGAAAATGTATGTGGTCATAGTAGTCTTGCAGAATTCTCCAGTTTAGGGAATCTCTTTATTAGAGAATTTACATTGAACCTTTATCTAAACAAAGATACAGATAGAAATCTGAACTCAAATTTAGGCAAAGAACAGGTAGGCTGTTTCTGTGGTTGGCTTGCTTAAATCCGAAAGGGGCTGTTTCTTTGGTTAAGTATGGGAATTAAAAACCAGAAGTGCTTTTTGCTTATTTGCCTTATTTAGGTAATAAATGCTCAGGCAGCCGTCATGAGTTGCAGGGTGGCCGTCCTATCAGAAAGAATTCTGTTGTATTTAAATTTGTTAATTTTTTCTTTCTTGCATCTACTTTAGAGGTTCAAATGTAATCCTTTTACATTTGCATGGGTTATTGGTGACATTGGAAGCTCTAATAAGCCCATTAAAAACTGATGGCTTTTTAGCCTCTATCTACATAAACTTTATGCTAGCAGGTCCCTACTATGTGTTTTGTATTCTGTGCTGCTTTCTTAACATCCTGGTACATTTTCCTGAATTACTATGATCTATGTACTATCACACTTATTCAGAAAGTCATTGTATAGGGGAACATCCATATAGAGGCTTTATCAAATCCTTCTGAAGTCTTGTTAATCACTTAACTTTGTGGAGTTGGTGGGGGAGGAATGGAGATGTCTATAAACCAAACCCAAAGGCAGGTTGGATGTTCTCACAGCCGATACAGGCTTTATTTTCTTCTCACCTGAGATGTTCATGTTGGAAGGATGTGAATATTACACATGTTGATAGTCTGACCAAGAGAAATGGTCTCTTTAGTTTCATTTACTATAACCTCAGTAAAGCTGACACTTGAGTCTTCGTTGATTATAGAGATGTACTTTTAAATCTGGACCATGACTAGATATTTTAACAGACTATCCCAATTTGAAGGAAAAAATGTTTTGAAATGTCACATTTTTCTCTTCAGAAATGCTTGGTAATACCTACGCAGCAAACTTGTTTTTTTAAACGCACTCTTTCAATGACTATTTACATTTTTTAAAGGTCCTCTGTTTGGTGTCATGTAGATTTCATTTCATTGCATGCCAGACTAAATGACAGGGGTTTTCATGGTATGCATGGACATAGCATTTACATAGCATAGTGAGGAGCATGTGGATTCTTCTGAAACTAGCCTGCCTGGCTTCATATCATAGATCCACCACTGGGCAAATTACACAGTCTCTTTATTGTTCATTTTCCTCATCTGTAAACGGGGGTAATAATTCTGCCTACCTCATAGGGTTTTTGTGAGATTGGATGAGTTCATGTATTTCTAGTACTTTGAACAATTATTTAAGTACCTGTGTACTTAACACTTAAGTACCATATAAGAGTTAGATAGTTACCATTGTTGTTGGCACTTAGAATAGAATTGAAAGCAGCTATATGGCCTAGGTTTTCTTATCTGCAAACTGAAGAGTTTAGTTTGAATTGGATGCTCTCAACCATCTTACTTTTCCAGGCTCCAATTTTTTTTCATTCTGCGATTCTGATATTCCTTGGTAAAGGTTCATTCCTTCATGGGCATACCACTGCTACTTGACCTGCAGCTGAGAATTAGAGTAGATTCTTATAAATAGTGCCAGATTTGTGCAAGAAGTGGCCTCTGTTGAGTTGGTTTCATCAGTCTTGAAGCTGTTGCCCCAGTCCCTTTTCTGAGGTCATGGGACTTCTTTAAGGGCTTGTTCTGTGGTGTGTACCACTCCTGTAGCCTTTGGGGCAAGATTCCTTGGTGCCTTCCAGATGTAGAACCCCATGACGAATCAGCACTGTACAGAACCAGATTAGGTTTCAAGTGGCCATTGTGAGCTCTGCTTGGCCCACAGAATAAGCTGCTTAGAATGCACAGACTGTTTACCCTTCCTGGCAGGTATAGAGTATTACAGCTTCTCAAAGAATTCTAATTTGCTTTGACCCACTTTTTAGATTAGAAAATGTATTCACTGATGTTGGGGGCCAGTAAACTGTTATAATTAGCACCTGATTTAGAAACAACTCTTCTCATCCTATCAAGTCCCCCCTTCCCTGAAGTGTTTGTGGGATCTATAAACCACTTACTTCTGTTTAATCAAACAAAATGAACATATGTACACTAATAAAAATAGAGATGATTTGATCTTGATAAATACTTGCAAACTGTATTTGTTATTTATGACACCTTAATGATATGTGTTTCTCTGTGTGTTATCTGTGTGCTGTGTGCATTTTCTCTTACAGCTTGAGCTCAGTGACAATAGAATCTTTGGAGGTCTGGATATGTTAGCAGAAAAACTTCCAAATCTCACACATCTAAACTTAAGTGGAAATAAACTGAAAGATATCAGCACCCTGGAACCTTTGGTGAGTAATCGATAATTTGGAAGCCAGGACTTGTTGGTCATTTTCATTTTCATATTTCTTTATGGTGAGGGAAGTAATTGGAAATAATAATTGATCAAGAAAGTGGTGGGGTTTTTTTTTTTTTAATGTTCGTTTTTATAGAAAGTCCAGTTTTCAAGCTCAGGGCCTCTCTAGTTATATGTGTTCCTCTGGCTTTGCTCTCCCTCCCTGATTATTGTGGTGGCTTTCTTGAAAGGGGGGGAATTATTTCCTTTTTTTGCTGTTTTTAAATATATGTTGACTATATAGCCTTAAACATTTCTCTTAAGAAATTTTTCCCCAGACTAGCCAGGCTGTTCTGTACTTTTATAGAAAAGGCTGTTTACATTGAGTGGCATATCTGAGCTGTACATAGAACAGTCCAAGGGCAGCTCCAGTGAGTTCTAGGTCTTCTAATTCATGATCTTATGCTCTAGCTGGATCACTGGTGTCTAAAGTTTTACATGGGAACCCCCAAATTCTCCTCTGTCTTACATGCTGGAATAAGCTATGAAAAGTAGAGTGCCAGTTGGGTTATAGACTTGCTGTGTGACCTTGGGCAAATTGCTTCTTCTCTCTGGGCCTTAATTTCCTCACTTAAAGAAGCTGGAAGGATATAGTCCCTGCCTTACTTACCTCACTTAGGAGTTCTGAGAATAAAACAAGGTAATGCACTTACTTTGCTTTGTAAGTTGGGAAGCTGTGCTATAGGGAGTCCAGTCCATGTGGAGGTTATAGGGACCAGAAAAGAGCTTCTGGAGGCAGGGGTCATGCAGGGTAGGGGGCAGCTCCACAGGCTGTTTTCTTTGGCTGCCACCTGGAAATTTCTATGGTTTTAAGATTATTAAATGACTTTTCCCCCTAAATAATACATTTTATTCATAGAGGTAGAATTCAATTCTAATAAGGCTAATGAAACTCAAACTTGTTTCATACCACCCAGAGAAGCCTGTGCTTCTTTCTGATTTTTTTGTTAGACATAAAGTTGTATTTCCATCTGACTTAACTGGGAAAGGGGTTATGTAGCAGATAGGAGCTGTCTTTCAGGAGCCACAAGAGCAGAACCCAAGAGGATAAGGCATCCTTCTGCTGTCTGTATCTTTTCTGATGCCACAATTTATTAAAATAATTTGGATTTCATATCACTTGTACAGAATGCTCTGTTGCTATTTCAAAAGAATATAGAGTTAAATTATGTTTTCTTTTAATGAAGAGGATTTCCTGCCAGAACTATAGGGTCTTTTCCCTCCTAATGGATAATTGAGGCTGTGCTCCAAAACAGATTTAATCACCAATTTTGTGAGTCCCTTTGTTTTTACATTTCATTAAGTAGACCACATTAGCTCATATTTCTCGTAAGTATTGGGAGCCTGGTGCTCACCTTTTTTCCATGAATTTTGCCCCTTTTTTCCTGCTATAGGTACACCCAGATACTTGGGCTCCCTCCTTTTTTTTTTTTTTAAACTAGTTCTGTTTTCCTCCAAACCAATCCCCATTTCTAGTATTTAAGCAAGCACTGCATTTTGCTTTATTCAAGAACATTAACATTTGCCCGTTGTATCCTCATATAAGGCAGAGAAGAGAGAATGTCCTCCTTTTAGAAATGAAGAAAACGAATTTAATTACTTAGCAGCCTCAGATAAATGGCGAGCAGGGATTCAAATCCAAGTCCTCCAGTCTTTCCATTGCCCTTTGAACCTGTTATCTTTTTATCTATAAAGTTTTTCCATACCCAGATTGACCTAAGCTGGGAATTCCAGCAGGAGCACTAAATTAAGTGCTGATGGTCTCCCAGTCAGATGGGCTACATTAAGCCTTTGTTGTTTGTGTTAATGATAGGCCTATCAATTTAGGGTCATTGTAAGCATTGGAACCCCTTTTCTCTGGAACAGAATACCAGGCAGTTAGTACCTTTTCATGCTGTTACCTAGTTCTCATGGCAACCTTAGTCTTCTTTGATGTTTCATCAGAAGCTTTTGTTAGTGTCATAGCATTTAGAGGTAGAGCAGAAGCAAACATTGTGTGGGAGTTGTTTGCATGGTGTGTTCCTGACCTGGTCAGTGATATAATTAGGGCCCTTTGGTGGCTATGAAATTCTCAAACCCCTGAGACTGTGAAGAATGAGAAATAAGCATTATAATATTTACCATTTTTGGAGGATCTGCTATGTACCATACACCACAGTGGATGCTTTGTGTATGTTGTCTCATTAGTAATCAACATTTCTACAAAGTGGATAGAAATAGCATGACCCTTATTTTATACATGAGGAAGTTGAGGCTTAGGAGAGGCTGAATCCATTGTCCAGAGTCACACACTTGGCTAGCCATTTGACTGACCCACAGCTCCACAAACCCATGACTATCTGGAAAGGTTGAACTCCTGCCATTCTCCTGAACTTGTTCAGATTCCTGGGGGTGCTAGGTGGGTCTCCTGGAGTTACAACTTCAGGATAAATAAATCTGTGGAAGGTGAAGGGGGGAAATGGGTCCATTTCTACTTTGGAAGGTATTCTTCAGTGGGGGAAAACACCATCCTCATCCTCATCAACCACATACATTTTGACACCGTCTACTTTGAGCCCAGTTCTTACAGTCAATGCAATGATTGTGAATGCCTCTGCTTACTACAGGGACATTAATCGAGAGACAAAGAAGGCATCAATTCAAACTTCCTTGGACACCTTTTTTAAGAGACCTGGGCCATCCAAACCATCCCCCAAAGCCCTTCTAAATTCTAAGAAGGCAAGCAAAATTATTGTTAATAAAATGTTTAATGTTTATTATGGCTAGCCTATTAGTTTTAGGCCAAATTTCTGAAATGGTAGAGTTGTGATTTTTTTTTTAAGTAGTATTTACACATTACATAGAGATCCTAAATAATCTGTGTGTATATTTTGGGCCTTAAAGCATAATTTTACTGCTTTAAACAATTCTAGAGTGCTACAATTTGGTGTTTTGTTGTTTATTTGCTTTCACTTCGTTTTCTAGCATATTGTTTGACCTGTCCAAGTTACTCATAATGCGTCCTTCCTGAAAGGGTAGTTACAACTGTCACAGATTCAGAGTTTCAGAAACAGGAGAGCCTTGGAGGCCCTGTACTAGGATAGTCAACAGAATTAGAAAATGGGCTTGGAACACTGTAGAGTTTCAAAGATCAGGGGTTGTGTACATTTTTGTACATTGATTCCTAGGGAATAATGTTGAGCAGTAAATTCCCTTGAGCAAAGAATTTAGACGAGTCTCTGTGGGAAAGCTGCCTAAATTTACTTGTTCTATCCTAGCTGGTGTAGTCAATCTTGTTGTGCAGAAAAAAGAGTTCCCCACTTGTCTGGGGTGCTGTTTCAGCATTTTTTTTCCTTTTTGGCAAGAACTCATACCTCGGCTTCTGGAGGTCAGGGGCTCTCCAGTAGGGAACCTAATCTGAAAGCTACATGACATAAAAGCCCTTCTCCCTGTGATCAGAAGGGCTGGGGACAGTATTCTTAAGACCTCGGGGGACCGACTTACATAAGCACATTATTGGATTCACAAAACTCTTGGATCATTGTACGTTGGTGTTTTGAGGAGTACATTTGCCTGTTGCTGTAACCCTGTTCTGTGTTCCCTGCCTGGCTCTGTGTTCCCAAGGGCTGTTCAGTGAGAATAAAATCAGTGTGGGAACCTCTTCTTTGATAAGGAAGATGAAGCTTTTGTGTGTGCAGGGTCAGCAACCCTTTCCTCTAGAGGACCACCTAATAGTAGGTCTTTTAGGCTTTGTAGGCTGTACAGTCCCTGTCAAAACTACTGCACTTTGCCATTGAACCACAGAAGAAGCCACACATAATACACAAACAGGTGTGGCTATGTTCCAGGAAAACTTGTCCTGAAGACACGGCTTTGTTTCATCTGTGTTTCTTCCCAGGTTCTCGTGAATGTTGAAATAGACTTCCCAATAAAGCATCAAAGCCTTTAAACATCAACGTTTATTTTTTGCAACTTACTTCATAGAGATCCTCTTAATATTTTTATAGTACCACCCTCTTAGAGAATACCAAGCTTTTTCTCTTGATTCAGACCCATTAAAAGTTAAACTTACGAAGCTGTATATCCATATGCCTTCCAGGCCTGTTCTAAAAGGCACCAGGCTACATGGTACTTCATATTTTGTGTTTACTCTTTATAGGTTTGCCCCCTCTTCTCCCTGTGAGGGTCTGTTGTCACTTTCTGTTGCTGTCTCCTTACTTGCCTATAATACTACCTCTGTCCCCCATCTCTTAATTCACCCTTAATCAAAACTTAATAGACCTGGGATTGAAATACTAGGACACTGATGTGATAACAAATGAAGATCTGAGTAAAATACATGGACACTTTCCTATCCACTTTGGCTGCTCAGAAAACTTTTCTTGGGCCAGGTTTTTAAGAGAGAAAGATGAAACTGAGGTCCTGAATAATTGAGGTACTGTAACAAAACTTTTAAGGTATGGTAAAATCAGAAGAATTTTACATCAGAAAGTTCTGGTAATAGTGTCAATCTTCCCTAAGAATTAGAAAAGAAGAAAAGAGTGTAATGTTTCTCTACTTATGAAGTTTCAAGTCTGAGTCCCCCTTCTTTTTCCCAGCCTGTATTGACTCCTGTCTTCCTGGAAAATATCTGCATCACACACTTGGTGCTTTACTGTACTCTGTTCTCAAGTGTTTCATATCTATGTCCCCAAGGAGAAATCACAAAAATCTTGACATTTGAATAGATTGCAGTCCGTCATATACTACCACCTCAGAGCATTGAAGACTTAACTGCTTGATAACCCAGCAAGTTCTTATTGGTCATTTGATTACTGAAACATTAAAATTTAGTTTTGAATCAGATTTATTAAACTCTCTGATTTGTCTCATACTGTGAAAAGATCCAATTTTAATAAGTACTTCAAATTCATATTTCTTAAGACTACTCATGCTGCCAAAAGAAAAAAAGAATCTGAGAAGGTAGAGAAGGGAAGAACTAGTTAAAATTTTAGTGACCTAATGTAAAGGTTGTAAAGGACTTGAAATATTTTCCTGTGTATAAGGCTGAGTAGGTAGCAGCTAATTGAATACAGAGCCTTGAATTTTACCTCTTTGGGAGATGGGTTTTGTTGTTTATGTTCCTTTGGTTTAGGAGGTATGTTTCTTGGTCCTTTTCTTCAGAAAAAGTTGGAATGTCTGAAAAGCCTGGATCTGTTTAACTGTGAGGTTACTAACCTGAACGACTACCGAGAGAGTGTCTTCAAGCTCCTGCCCCAGCTGACCTACCTGGATGGCTATGACCGAGAGGATCGTGAAGCCCCTGACTCAGATGCCGAGGTGGACGGTGTGGATGAAGAGGAGGAGGATGAGGGTGAGTGGGTACAACATCCAGTGAACCTAGTTTTTGCCTTTCAAAGGCCCTGATAAAGCTATTGAATGTTCTTGCTACTGAGCAGAAAAATTTATATCCATGCCGTGCATGTAGGCATTCTGTTAAATTTGGAGCTCTTAGGACATTGAAGTCTTCAAATGATTCAAAATGGAAAATGCTTTGTTAGCTGACTAGTCTTGAACTCAGAGCCTAGAGATCATAGACTGTGCTCCAGCCCATGGCGGTACTTGTAGTTTACCTTTTACTTAAAAGGACCATTGTCTCAGGTCTCTTGCTTTTGTCCTAGCTGTTCCCCTTTCTTGGCTACTACCTACTTATCCACAGTCAGCTTTGTCAACACTTCCAGGAAGCATTTGGTGACGCCAGCAAGCTAGGTTAGATTCCTGTGTGTGCCACAGCATTGCCTTGCTTACCTCTTTCATAGCACTTGTCATTCTCTGCTATTCTTGTCCCTTCCACGTATGCTATGATTATCTTCTTACCTTTTAATTCACAGGGCCGAGCACTTAGGAGGTACTTAGTACATGTTTTTTATATGTAAATATAAATATACATTTCCTGCTTTCAATATGACTAGAGTTTTAAAATTAATTATTTTAAAGCACTATATGTTGCATTCCATTTTTCATTAATAAAGGAAATAATCTCTGGCTATAACATGGAATTACAATGTAATTTTTATTTTTGACACTTAATCAAGGTTTTACCATCCAATTATCTCTATTATCTCTTTGTATATTTTCTGCTCAAACTATCCCTCCTGATTAGCTTGTGTTTTCCTTGCATAGTGACGTGATTACTCTGAGTCATTCTTAGGATAAAAGGCTTCTCACCTCCAATGGCTTAGAGGATGCAGAACAATTAGTTTGCAAATAAGTCAACATGAAGAAAATTTATTCTCATAGAGTTCCTGGTGTTGCTGGAATTTGCAGTATTATTGGACTTGAAGCATTGTTTTTAATACCTCTTTAAAGATAAAAGTTCATAAGACAGAAATGCTTAAAAGTGGAGAGCATCATCAGGCACCTTGGGTGCAGTTAATAGGGCAATACTCTGGAAGCATTTTACAGTTCTTTATTACCGCAGATTTCAGACAGGATGAAAAGTGATGGGATGTTAAGTGGTAAAGTGGACACAGAATAGCTCAGCTTGTTTCAGATGTTTACATCACTTAATGCCCTTCACTACTGGTTCTCAGTTTTTCTTAAAAACCAGTCTTGTTTTTATTTTATTTACGTTCACCTTAAATGGATTGAAAGGCCACCTGTATGCAGGAGCCCATAAAGGAAATCCCTTGGAGGTTGGAGGGCAGTTCTTGAGAGCAAGATCAATTAGGCAACAAATATATGTGCTAGGCTCTGTGGAAAGTAGTTTCAAAAGAAAAAATAGACATAGTTCCTGTCCCCTTGAAGCTACTGTCTACTAAGAAGGAAAATGTTAAATAATCGTAACTAAATAAATAATCACAAGTGAGCAAAATGTGTGGTAATGGAAGCAAAATGTGTGGTAATGGAGAAGCATCACGTAGTCATGTGGGAACATAGAGCTGAGATTAGGCGGTTTGGCAAGTCAGCCTGAGGAAGTGATGTTTAACTGAGAATCAAAGGTCGAGTCAGTGTTAGCCATGCAGAAAAGGCAGGGAAGAGTGCGCAGAGTCCAGGAGGTAGGAGCGAGCACAGCAAGCTCCAGGACCAGGAGAGAGAACTGCTTGACTAGAGGCCTGCACCAAATGGAGGAGAGACACAGTACCTTTCAGCTGGCCTGGCTGCCTCCCCTGTCCCCACGCCCACCGTCATCCCCATCGTGGGGTTATTATGGCTGTTTCTCAGGTTCTTGATTTGCACGGCTGGTTTGTAGTGGTACCCTTAACCCAGAGAAAATGGGTGGTATTCTTAGGTTATTTTGGTTTTTTGTCTGAGAGGGGTGTTCTTCCTTCTTTCCCTTCCTTTCCTTCCTTCCTGGAAAATTTCAAATATAGACAGTGGTAGAAATACCAGTAAAACCAACTTTCATGTTTGCCTTACCGAGTTTCAACAATTCCTGTTTCATGGCTGATCTTACTTTAAACATACACACTTCCCCCCTTCCTTATTTTGAAGCAAATTGTAGAGGTTGTATCATTTCATCGGTAAGTATTATGGTACACCTAGTCCACCAGGATTCCTGGCCTCCAGGTTTTATGAGACTCGAGATAAAGGGACTGAGCTGCAGCAGCGTGGGAGAAAGAAGGTCGCTGTGGTTTGTGCTTTCTCCTGATGGTGTAGCCCAGCACTGTCCTGTGGACCAACCCAAAGCTCCACAACCTTAGCAGGTGTGCCTTGTGGGGCACACAGGGTATTTAATGAATTCGTTTTGGACTATTTTCAGAAGGAGAAGATGAGGACAAGGAGGAGGATGAGGATGGTGAGGAGGAAGAGTTTGATGATGAAGAAGATGAAGATGAAGACGAAGATGTAGAAGGGGAAGAGGATGAAGATGAAGTCAGTGGGGAGGTCAGTGCAAATCTTGCTGACCTGTTTCCTATTTGCAGTTAAAATAAAAGTGGATTTTTTTTTTAAAGGAAAAGAAAAAGCCTTTTGAAGAAGTTAAGGTACTCATAAATAGATGGATTTCTGTCTGATTAATTTAGCTCTTGCCCCCTTTTAGTAAATACTAAACAGAGTACTTATTGAATGCCTACTAGACAGTGCTTGGCTCTGCAGAGTAAGTTTTGACCCTTTAACTTTGGGAGGCATCAGCGAGTTGAGTATTCAATCAGCAGGATGAGAAAACTGGAAACATTGATAACAATGGTATGTCCATCTCCTTGTTGGGAAGGGTATATTTACCAAGTCTGAACTTTCTTGTATATCCAGCTTAATACAGTAGATACACATGTGCCTGCTATGTTGAAGAATTGAGGATACAAAGTTGAATCAAAATGTGGTCCTACTCTGAAAGAACAGGTAGTCTAGTTTATGGGACACATAGTAATACAGTATCTCTGAGGAGCTGAATGCCATAGAAGGACAGGAGAGAGGAGTGAGTTAACTTTGATCCTAAGGGGATTTGTGAAAACAGGCCAAGAAAATAGATGTCATCAAAAAAGCATGTTCTTTTGTAGTACAAACATAAGGCTGAGCATTTGTGTAATTTCATAGGTCTAATGAATTAAATTAAGTTTGTGAAAGAAGCTTTTTAAGAAGATTTTAAATTAAGCTCATTTAAGAAAAACTAACAGTTCTCAGTATATTAAAGTAGGTAAAAATAAACTTAGTTTTTTCCTGGCGGACTGTTACATGTATTGACAATCATCATTTTTCTTTGTACTCCTCAACTGAGCAGACTTAATCTAATAGTGGTATGCTATTTACCATTCCATAGGAAGAAGAATTTGGACAGGATGGAGAAGTTGATGAAGATGAAGATGATGAGGATGAAGATGAAGATGAGGATGAAGGTGGGTTAAACCTGTACTATGGTCCCCCTCAGTTAAAAATCAGGGGGAAATTCCATTAATTTAGAATTTGAAACCACTGAGAAGAAAATAAAATGCCTTTGACCCTCATGGTCTTCACAGGCACTTGTATAGCCACATCAGTGCATCTGTGCTGGTTCAGCCCCCTGGCTCTACAAGAATTAATAATACCTACATGAGGGTGGGAAGCCTGTCCTCAGTCCCCACACGTTTTTTTAGACCCCATCATTTAGGTTACTGTCAGGCATGAGATTTCTGTTTGGAATTTTTTCATTAAAAAAATTCTTAATTGGATCGTAATTTTTGCCAGATATATAAATAGCACCTTTCCAATTTTATTAATGTTATTCCTTTTCTCACCACAACCAAAACTAGTGAAACATCTATTTATTACTTGTCAAAAGTACAGATTCTAACGCTTATGTAAGTCAGAGTACCAGGTTGTTTGCTGTGCTTTCCACTGGTTCATACTTTCAGCATCTGCACAGGACTAAATTTACATTGGATATAGTGATGGTTAGGCTCTGATTTCTGCCTTCAAGGAGCATTCCGGAACACACTTCAATGCAGGTTTAGTTAATTTCATTAAAATAGCCATGAGTTTTTACTAGTTGAAAAAACAGAATGGTGCATAGGCCTCTGTGTCTCAAATATCTAAGGAGTCTAAGAAATCTTTTTATTTAATATAAACTGGCTACAGTTTGAGTCTTGCCATGTTCTAGGCTAAATACTTTTGATCCTCAGAATAACCCTATAGAGTCAGTGCCATTGTACCCATTTTACAAACGAGGAAACAGGCTTAAAGCGGTGTAAGTGGCCTGCCAAGATCACTTGTCAGTGAGCCTGGCTCAAAAATAGTCTAGCTAACTCCAGAGTCCTTGCTGTGCATTTTAGTAACTGCTAATGTCTAATTGTTGGGACCAACAAGTATAAGAAAACTAAGAAACATGTGACGGCGATTTAAAATTGAGAAAACGGACTTGACTTGGCTATGATTTGAGACGCTGCTGTGCATTGTGCCCTTCTTGGTTCTGTAGTCACTATTTATGCTCCTTCAAATTAATACTTCTTAATTAACAACTTGTCCATCTGATCAAGCTTATTACATCATTTTTTTTAAATCTCCCAACCATTAAAAAATTCATTGTTGTTACCTCCATTAGCAATAACTTAGGCAAAGTAAATGCATTTCCAGTTGTTTTAAAGTGAATTTTTGCTATTGTACAGAGGAGGAAGAAAGCGGGAAAGGTGAAAAGAGGAAGAGAGAAACAGATGATGAAGGAGAAGATGATTAAGACCCCAAATAACCTGCAAAAAAGAACTGTTCAGTATTGGTTGGACTGCTCATATGGATTTGGTAGCTGTTTTAAAAAAAAAAAAAAATGGTAGCTGTGATACAAACCCCAGGACACCCACCCACCCAAAGAGCCAAAGAATAGTTCCTGTGACATTCCGCCTTCCTCCACTTAGTCCCTCTTGGAAATCCACCACCAAGCTTTGGGACTTACCCCAACAAAATTGTAAGTGTTGTTAGGTTTTGTGTAAGACTCTTGCTGTAGCCTGGATAGCTGTGAGTGGTGAGTCACCCGTCTGTGGCTCCCAGTCACGCCGAGATTGTAACAGCATTTTTACTTTCTGTACAACAAAGAAGCTTTGTAAATAAAATCTTAACATTTTGGGTCTGTTTTTTCATGCTTTTCTTTTCTTTTTAATGAAATTTTTTTACACTAGGACATTTTATGTGACAACTGCCAAAAAATATTTTTAAGAATTAAGTGAAATAAACACGTTCCTCTTTGGTAAAGCCTAGTTGTATGCTTACATTTGTAAATTAAGACTTTGATTGTAAGCCTGTGTTAAAACACCCTAAAGAACTAGTTTCTTTGGCATTTTTATTTTAGAGATTGTTGAGGGGAAATACACAATATGTGGGATCTTTGAGCATTTAAATCTAATCCTCATTCTTGATTGTGGAAATAAATGAAGTAGACTTTTGAAAAATAATGTTTGAAATTCAGTGTCCTGGAGCCCATGAACGCCAGTAAAAATACTGTTAGATTCAAATAATAGACGAATTAAAGAAATGAGGGTAGGATAAAGGAAAAGGCCCTGCCCTGAGTCCCGGGAGATCTGAATTCTAGTTCTGGCTCTGCCACTGATTTCCTTTGTGACCTTGTGTTGACCTCTGGTTTACCTCCCAGTCTATAAAATTGAGGGGGTGTGACCAGATGGCTTCTGAAGTCTTTTGCAGCACTGATCATCTATGACCCTTGCTGACAGGAAGGTCTGAAGAAACAAATGAGCTTTGCACCAAGGCTGAAACATGTAGCATTTGACTGACAGTTGAACAGAGTATGGTTTGTTTTCAGGACAGGCATGCTAACGGGGAATGACATGTGAAAAGCTTTGCCAGGGAGCAGGTAGGCACTGCCTGAAGTCAGCTCAGCTTTTGCAGAAAATGGAAATTTGCTCTATTCTTACAGAACTTAAAGGGATTTAGGGGAGGGATCAGATAGATACTCTGCAATCTGTGTGCAGTGGGTCAACAATTTAATAGATGTGTGACTGTGTTATCAATTTTTGGAATGGAAGGTTGAGGGTTGTTTTGGTAACTGAGCTCTAAGCTACCAGAATCGGGTTTTTATACATGTAAAACTAGTGTTAAAGATTGGAACCTAATCTGAATTTATATCTAGAAATAGTTTATATAGTGTCAAGGTAGCCCCCACATTGTGTGCTTTGAAGTTAAAGTCTCCTCTAGGCTTTAAAATGGAGTTTGCTTTTTGCAAATGAAATTTGAGAAAATTGAATTTGATCTCTGGCTTAACATACTATTTTCCCCAACCATAAGGCTTCATCAATGCTATTTGGCAAACCTTACACATTATAGAGCAATCTTTGTAACATAGGTGTCCTTAGGTTTTGCTTATATTGTCAAATACCAAACAGTAACTTTGGGTGAACATTTTTTCTGATTTTTCAAGTTTACAGAACATTCCAGTAGCTACCAAGCACCTAGCATAAGCCAGGCTCAGCTGCTTGGCCAGGCAAGGTAGAAGGGGTTGTGACAGACAAGTCAGCCCTTGGGTGCTCACAGGAACTAGTAGAGGAGACACAGGGGTGATATTTACCAAGATCTAGAACAAGAGGTCCAGTAAGTGTTGGGGTAATTCAGAGGTGGCTTTCAGCTGGGAGGT
This sequence comes from Camelus bactrianus, assembly GCF_048773025.1. Taxonomy (NCBI): domain Eukaryota; kingdom Metazoa; phylum Chordata; class Mammalia; order Artiodactyla; family Camelidae; genus Camelus; species Camelus bactrianus. Next base: position 48,438,561 of record NC_133542.1, read on the forward strand.
TTAGGAGAGTTTCCTAGAAAGGAAAGTATTTGAGCTACACATGTAAATATGAGTAGGGTTTAGAGAGAGGAATGGAGAAAGGAGGGAGGAACGTGATGGAAGAGGTCAGAGGTAGGGAGTTGTGTACATTTAGATTCAAATAGGCAAGTTTGACTAGAGAATGAAGGAGAGGAGAGGAATGGCAGATGAGACCAGCGCAGTGATTTGGGACCTTATCCCAGCATGCCTTGAAGGTCAGACCTTTCTTGTGCATTCACTTTATAAAATGTCATCTGACCTACTAGTGGCCAATGAGGATGTCTAGGGATTTATCAAACCAGCTTTTCATTTCTGTCATGCACTTCTTGTTTTAAAATTAGGTTTTCCAGAAGCCTATGACATTCAGATCTCTGGGAAGGCCTTGAGGCTCAGCTGCTTTTGAGTAAAGACTATTTTTAAGTTTTTGAGAAGCAAGTTTTTGGGTGATGAGGTCACAGCAGACCATATTTCTAGAATTATCTCCTATCTGAAGGAGACCTTCATTGAGTGGGTTTGCTTCCAGCTTTTGCAGTGAGTGTTTTAAGTTATAAATGTCTGAGCTGGGTGGAATCTGATGGGCCGGATAACTGGTTCCAGTTTGCTCCTGCAGGGCCAGGAGAGAGGTCTCTTTCACACACACACCTGCCCTTCCAGCCAGAGCAATTGCTCTGTTCCTGTGTGATATGCTGGAATGTCATGATTGCTTTTGAAGCTTTCGTCTTTTAAAAATAAAGGGTTAGAACCATTGCTTGGTGTAGATATGGGGAAACTGAGGCACAGGAGAGGGTCAAGGACTGGTCCACAGTTTCCTGGTGAAGTAGTGAAAGAGCTTGGCCCTGTTTACAACTTTGTTCTTACCTTTAGTTTACTCCTGCTGCTGTAGGAATCCAGGCCCTGAAGATTGACAGACACTTCTGATGGAAATGCAGAAGACCATCTTGTGTAAGATGCTAACCCCCCACTCCACATCACTACTGCCAGGACTCCTCTAACTAGGTCATATGAGAGTCAATGGTTTCCATTTCTGGCATTCCTATTTGGGCTATACCGTCCTCCCAGCGTAGAGGTGAGACAGAACTATAGAGGTGGTTTTATCCCTAGGCTATGACCTTCCCTTTTCTCCAGCCTTGTCAAGTTGTGCTGACATCAATTTTAATGAGACTGATGACACCATTGTGTTGACAGTTCGAAAAGGGAGTCTAGTTACCAGCTGACTTAAGCTTCAGCTGCCAAACAGTTGCTCTGCAGGAAAACCACCAAGACTGAAGCAAGTGTAGAAGGTCTTTCTAGAGCCAATTAGGTCAGCTTCATAATCTCTCACCAAGTATTTTATAACTTGTCCCACAGATGTCACAATGGCATACAGAGAAAAGAAAATGACCCTTAGAGTTACTCTGATCAAGGGGACTTGACCCAGGCCAGTGGGTGTGTTCATTACAACACTGCCCTGCCCCAACCCTTGGGAAGCAGACTGGAGGTATGGTGAGGGAAGCCTCAGATAGAATCCAGAGACCTGTTCTGGCCACCAGCTGGAAACTGACCCTTCTAAGTCACTTCTCTCCTGTGAGTATCTAGTTCCTCCACTGAAAATACGGAGTCCAAGCTTAGGTGAGCTTGCAGCTCTGATCCAGCTATACAAATCTGAATGGGTCATCCTCCAGTTCTAACCAGCAACTGACATGCTAGTAGTTAGCTATTCATGCTGTTATTCCCAGTTACCCCAGTCTTCCTGAGGAGTAGGTAAGGGTTTGTTTCGGGCTGGTGGAAAATGTCAGAGCCATGCCTCAGGCTGATGGAGTAGAAAGGGATGGACATTAACAAGAGATGAGTGAGGAGGCCATTACGTTATGTGGACAAGGCTGGATGAGGACTGCACTCCCAAGACTGATGGTGCATGAGGTACCTTCCAAAAACTGCAATACGAATACTAGTAAATCTGTTTTACTAGTTAAACTAGTCAGTCTGGAAAGTAGCATTACAGACTCACCCTAGCACGAGCAGAATGTGTATCTGCCCCTAGGGGGCACTAACGCTCCAAATCGTAGGAAATGAGCTAAACTGTATTGCACATTTTACAGAAGTGGAAGGAAACTGAAGGATTTAGAAGTGAGGTGCCACTAAAGTCACACAGCCAGTAAATGGCCAGCCTGGCTGGGGTTCCAACCCAGCTCTGCTCGAATCCACGGCTTCTGCTCTTTACCAAATGCTCCTTCTAGGGCTCTCTGGCTCCTGGCTCCTGGCTCTGTTCTAATGAGAAAGTTAGTGGATCTATTTCTCCTCAGTCTGGAGCAAAGTAGATGCTGGCTAACAAGACCCTGAACAGAGCTAGTTTTCAGAATTGGAACCATGAAATACTTTAGGGGTGCAGGCAAACAGTGAGTATTCTATAAAAACAATTACCATTCTTAATCATAATTTCACATTGTTAGAGGCAGCCCTGCCATGTACCAACTGTTAACTGGCAAAAGGCTCTTTGCTTCTTGGAACTCCATTTTCCATTCATAAATTGGTGGCCCTGCACACTGTGGTAAGCTAATGAGTGTGAAAGTGCTGGACCCTCAGGGGGGGTAATGTGGAGAACTGCTGGGAACAGCCTGCATTCTGTCAGTGGCAGACTAGGCTAGCACACATGCAGCCGGGGATCTGCACAGCTGTGCACTTGGGAGATGCGGCACCAGCAGGCGGGGGAGCAGCAGGCACCTGAGCAGAGTGGGTGGCCTGGCACTGAGGGAGTTTGGGAGTAGGTGATAGGACCCTGGGGAGGCAAGTATTCCGCAGGATTCCAGCCAGCCTCTGGGGATGGGAATTCCTGTCAGGCCCTTGGCTTTGTCCATTCCAGTGCTGGGTCAGGGCCCTGCCTTGTCCTTGATCTGCCCTTAGGTTCCCCTCCTGCTGGAACATCAGCCCCTTATTTCCCTGTTTCTTTAGCCACCTGGTGCCTCTACAGCTACCTGTCCAAATCCTACCTGCAGCCACTCTGCCAAGGTCGGGCCTGACCGGCTCCAAGGCTGACCCATCCTGAGCCCCACTTCTGCCAAAAGAATGATGGCCCCCAGTGTGTCCACGGCATGCTACAGTTTGCATAGCTCATATCCATCATCTTGTTCAAAGGAGGCAGTGTGAGGATTCTGACCCTATCTTTCAAATAAGGGAATTGAGGCTCGAGGTGACTTGCAAGGCCCCAGAATGCAGAGTAAGGCATTCCAGCAGGCAAGAAACTTCCCTCCCTGGGTTCCTCATTCAATGACTTTGATGATTCGATCTCACCACCCTGGTGCTGGCTGCTCTGCTCCCTGTCTGGCCTCCCCTGCTAGGAAGTGAGTGCTCTGGGCCATGGGTCTGAACGCCTTTGCTATACCTCACACACTGGCACTCAGTGCACATTTCCTCAATGACATTTCCTCAAGTGTATTAGGTAACAAAGCATCATAGACTGGTGGCTTAAACAACAGAAATTCATTGTCTCGGTTCTGGAGGCTAGAAGCCCAAGGTGAGGGAGTGAAGAGGGCTGGTTCCCCCTGGGGTCTGTGGGGGAAGGATCTGCTTGTAGTTGGCCATCTTCTCCCTGTGTCTCTTCACATGGAGTTGTTCTTCTGTATGCCTCTGTGTCCAAATTTCCCCTTTTTATAAGGACAATAGTCATCTTGGATTAGGGCCCACCCTCATGACCTCATCTTAACTAATAACATCTGCAAGGACCTTGTTTCTAAGTGAGGTTACATCCCAAAGTACTGGGCATTAAGGACTTTAACATATGCACTGGGGTGGGGTGTGACACAATTCAGCTCATCACACAAGCAAGTGAATTGTGAAAACCTCTGGGCAGAGAATGGCAGTCAGGTGCTTATAAGCCCCCACAGTTGTGTATTTGGACATATAAGCAATGTGATTAAAAAGGGGACCTGGGGACTCAGGTTTGGAGAGGAGAGTCAGACCCTGATTTGCCATCTCCCATTTTGTGATCTCACTTCAATTACCCCATACTATATTGCTGTTTCAAACTATATTAATTCACATTAATTATATCATCCCCCTTTGAACTTGGAACTGGGAAAAATTATTTTATTTTGATGAGCAGAGGGCTAAAATGGCAGTAGGTGAGACAAATCAATTCAAGGGAATCTAGAGTCCCAAAATCAGAACCCACCAATCTGGAGATAAGAAAGTCGTATCTTCAGACACCGATGGAAACTTCCAAAATGCAGAGAAATCCGGGCTCCCCAGGCTGCAAGAAACCAGATCTCATGTAGTCGAATCCATCTGCTGATGCTGGAAACCCCTCAGCAACATGCCTGTCTGACTTTTGTTGGATACCTCAGGGATGGGGAGCTCACTCTTTATAAGGCAATGTATTTTCCACCTTTGAAAAACAAAGTTATTTATCTCTAGAATAGTAAGGCAGCTTTATTTTTTATTATCATGGGTGTTGTTAATTTGATAAGCAGTCTTCTTCAAAAGCTCTTATTTACCCAATTTCTTGTAACACTCTTGGCTCTAATTTTGCCCCACAGAGCTGCAGAGGGGGAAAAAATCTAATTTAGCTTTTTAAATGGAGTCTTGCAAATAATTGACATAATCTATCATGGCTCCCCTAGCCCCCAACCTCTCTTCTCCACAATTTATCTCAGTTGAATACTCTTGAAAGCTTCAACTATTGAAAATTCCTGTGACAAGGTTCCAATGTCAGGCTCATCCATGTTGTAGCATGAATCAGTGGTTCATTCCTTTTTATTACCAAGTAATATTTCACTGGGTAGCTATTATTCTATTTTATCCATTGATCAGTTGATGGACATTCAGGTGGTTTCCACTTTTTGGCTATTATAAATAATATTATTATGAATATTTGTGCACAAATTTTTGTGTGGACACTTTATTTCTCTTGGGAATGTATCTAGGAGTGGAATTGCTGGGTCACATGGTAATGCTATGTTTAGCCTTTTGAAGAACTGCCAGGCTGTGTCTCAAAGCGGCTGTACCATTTTATATCCCATCAGCACTGTATGAGGGTTCCATCTCTCCATACCCTTGTTTTTATGTCCTTCAGATTCTAGACATCCTAGTGAGTATTTGGTGGGATCTCACTGTGGCTTTGATTTGCATTTTCCTGATGGTTAATGATGTTGAGCATCTTTTCATGTGCTTATTGGTCAGAATATTATCCTTTGACACATGTCTGGATCAATCTGGTTGGCCTCGGGTTGGCAGTATCACATGGTTGAGACTAGGTTGATGGGGGGAGCGGTTCTGGTGTACTGGGGTTGTTTTTAGAGATGCTAGTGAGCTAAGCAGGCAACCAGGAGAGCAGTCAGACTGTGTTGGTGATGAATATCTGAGAGTCACCACCAAGGACACAGACCTTGAAACCCTGTGAATGGATGCTATTCCCAAGGACAATATGAAGAAGAAAATGAAAGTTCTTAAAGCTTTGGAGACCCTTGGAAGTTAAGAGTGAGAGGAGGAAGGAGAGACATCATAGACCTATTGTCTTAACTGGGGTGTGGGGTGAGGAGGAGATAAGGCTGGTGACAGATACAGACTATCGAGATGAGGCATGAGGACAGGGAAGGTCCCCCCAGGCCACAGGCAGTGGAAGCAGGCCAGGGAGCAAGGGCTCAGAAATGAGACTCCTTTCTCCTTAAGTGTCTGGGAAGGGAAAGAACCTGGGCAGGCAGTTCTGGGCGGTTAAGGGGTCTCCCACGCCTCGTCTCATGCGGTCCTCACTACTGCCCTCTGGTGGTGGTTGTCCCCATTTGGTGGGAAATTGAGAAGTTATTTAGCAGGAAGGGACACAGCTGGGAGTGAAACCCAGGCCTGACTTATTCCAAACCCTGTGCTTTTTTCAGGACATTCCACTGTTTCAGCATCCTGTCGGGGCCCAGCATGGGAAGAGATTATTATCATTGGAAGGAATTTGGGGTGGGGGGGTCCCAGCTTCAGTGTCCTCTCTTTAGAAAGACTCTTCCTGAGCACCCGTCTAAAGAAGGTCCCCTTGTTTGTCACACACAGCACTCAGTTTGTTTTCTTACTTGCCATTATTATAATTCATGATTTTATATCAATATGTGAATATAGTTTATAAACTACACTTACTGTAAAATGGAGTTTACAGGGAAAGGACCATGTTCTTCATTCCCCATTCTATTCCTGGTGCCTGGCATGGTGCCTGGCATGTAGCAGACACTCAGGAATTATTTGTTAGATGGGTGAGTGAGGTAGCATTTGGAAAATGGAGGCAGGTAAGGTGTGTTCAACTTTCTAAAAAAAAATTTTTTTTTGGACCTCATCACAGGTCAGAAGCCTTCCACAGAGACAGTACGAGTTGCCTTTCACCTCCCACACCAGCCCAAGGTGTGATGGTGGGCTTGTTTTCCCACGGACAGTATAAAAATGATGTTCATGTTACAGGGATGAGGAAGCAGGAAGTGGGTGTGGGTCAGGCTGTGACCAGGACGGGTGCCTATAAATGGAACAACTGAGCACCTTGGAAGAAGCGGATTCTTTGGCCACTTGACACCAGGGCAGGTCCTCGGCAGCTGGGACTGGGCAGCTTGGGTAGATGAATACTTCATTTCTTCTTCAGAGGAACTTTTCCAGAAAGCTGACTTCAGGGACAGTCATGTTCACTCAGGAGGCTAAATGTGGCCTGAGGGATAAACATGTGAAGTCAGTTATTCCTCAGTCTTCGCCGTCATCTTTCCTTTTCTGACCATTCAGAAAATATTTATTGGCACCTAGTAAGTGTTTAGAAGTCCTGTGCTTGGTGCTGGGGACATAGTAGGAAACAGTTCAGGCCCTGCTCTCAAGGAGCTCTTGGCCCTGTAGGACACAGTTACAATACAGAGGCCTGGTCTGTCTTGTTCACCACGGGCTTTGTGAGAGAAAGTGACTTCTACACTGAAGAGCCTGCAGAAGGCAGGGCTCAGTATGGTGGCTGGAGAGGAGCAGGGACTGTGCAGGCTCGGGAAACAGCCTGTGCCAAGGCCTAGAGGATGGAGAACATGATCCTTTAGGGGAACTCAAAATAGTTCAGCGTAACTAGATCACAGAGTGGCAAAAAGTTAAACAGGAGTCCTAAATTGGAGAAGGCTTTGCAGGAATCAAATTTAGAAGGGGTTTAGCATAGTCAGACTGACCACTGGGGTCCCCAGCCCCAGGGTCTCAGTTCTGGGAACTGGGTCCAATCCTCTACCTTGATCTGCATGACCCAGCACTCTGGGTACCCTAGTTTCTCCAAAACTAAGTTCTTCCTTGCACTCTCCTGCCAGTAGTGGAAAAAAGTCCATCATTGGTTTTAATTTGTTTTTAAAGACCTTCCCACATGTCCTCATCCATCTGGACAGATTGAACACTGTTTCATTATCCAAGCAGAAAAAGCAACAGAAAGCACTGGAAACTGGCTTTAAAAACAGGAATAAGAGTGGAATAAGGATTGTGTCCTTTCCTCCTTACTATAGTAAGGCAAGCCACTACTATATTTTATTGAAAGTCCTTATTTAACCACGAATAACATCAGCCTAACTTGCTTTGGTGGGATGATCTATTTTTAAACATGATTTCTCCTTTTTTTTTCTTTAAGTGTGGTTTCCACTCATTTCCAAATTATGCAAAGCTATAATGGTTTTCTTTAGCCCAAGGTGACTGAGTTACTTTAATTTTCTTTAGAATCAGGATCCGTTGCTCAGCCTCACCCAGGTGTGAAAGGCCATTTAAACTTGAGAAACATAAAGCAGGTGGCATCTTGTCTAGCACACTCAGCATAATGCAGATGAATGAACCCCACTACAAACTCCTTTTCCCTTTGGCTGCTTCCTCCTGGCCTCCAAATACGCACTTCTTCAGAGCCCCTCAACTTTGGGACCCACCTTGCTCTAGCCCAGGGTCCATTTTCCCTCTCCTTTTAACAACTCAATTTTTCCAAGAAAAGCTCGATTTTTGCTTCCTGTTACCTCATCTTCCCTCGACCACAAAATCGGCTTCTCCAGTGGCTCCCCCCTGCCCCACACGCCCCCCAAGTTCTTGCTCCTCATTCTCCTGCACTGCTCTGGGCCTTTGACTTTGTGGGTCTCTCCTCTTTGGGACACACCCTGGTTCTCTGTCCTTCCAGGGCAGCTCACTCCTCCACACTGCTTATTCCTCTGCAGACCCTCTCCTTTGGGAGTCTAACCTATCCTCAGTCTTTTCCTTACTCAGAATGGCTCCCAGATTTCTCTCCCCAGCCTAGACCTCTACTCTGAGCTTCAGACCTGCCTTCCTCCTGCCTGGTGGGCAGTTTCACCTGCATATTTATACCTTCGGATCCTAAACCTACTCTTCTCCCCTTCCATCCAGGAGTGCCTCCTCTTCTCCTTTCTGTTATTATTGTTACTTAGCTCATTAGTTATGCTAAGTCAAGCTGGGAATCAAGAGTTTTTTTCCTTCAAACTGGTTCTTATTTCTCAACTGCGCCTGCAACCCAGTATAATTAATGTATTGCAAGAGCCCTAGGCTGAGAGGCAGTCTAGGGTCCTAGTCCCAGCTCCGCTTCGGCTTTCTGGTTGGCTTTGGATAAGGCAGTGGAACTTTCTGAACTTGTTTCCTCTTATATAATAGGACCGGCGTTGAAAGCTTACTACAGGCCAAGTACTGTGGTCAGGGTGTTCTATACATCATCTCATGAACCTTAGGAGATGGGCTCTATATAATTTCCCCATTTCAGAGAAAAAGGAAATTTTTTCTTAGAAAGACTAAGGTATTCATGACCAAGAGCTGGTTAGCGGCAGGGACTGGGCTGGAACCAGCTCTGTAATGCTAACTCCAGAATCCGTTTTTTCCATTACACCGTCGGGCGCACTCTCCCCACTCCCAAAGCCGCCACCATACTCCTTCGGGGAATGTGGGGACCCCGCGACCGCCAGGGGTCAGGCGTCCAGGATATGAGCTACACACTCAGCTCCCGAGAAGGGCGCTGGGATTCCTCTTCCCGCCTCACCTCTCGCCTGGAGTGTGGCCCCGCCCCCTGACCCGATTGGCTGTCGGGAGCGAGGCGGCGCCCGGGGATTGGCAGCGCGGCAGCCACGGCTGACGTGGCAGGGCCGGCGTGTGCGTCTAGCTGGGCTGCCGACAGAACTGACCCGAAGCAACGGCTGCGGGGCCGTGGAGGGTGTTGCTGCGCCGGAGCGCGAGGCGCTGCCATGCCGCTGGAGCTGGAGCTGTGTCCCGGGCGCTGGGTGGGCGGGCAGCACCCATGCTTCATCATTGCGGAGATCGGCCAGAACCACCAGGGCGACCTCGACGTGGCCAAGCGCATGATCCGCACCGCCAAGGTGAAGGGAGAGTCTAGAGGACCCGGGCGCCGGGCGGGGCCTGGGAAGACCAGCCAGGGGAGGGGCGGGGCTGCGGAGGCCGGGACCGTCCGCTTCTCCGTGCCCTGCATCCGGCCTGGCGTCCAGCTCGCCAGGTCCTTTTCCAAATATTTGGAATTCGCTTCTTCATCCTCCGCCACCCTCCTGATTTGTTTGCATTACTACAGCTGCGCCCTAACCCGACTTCTTTCGTCCTCTTCTGGTAGCAGAATGATCTTTTTTTTTTTTTTTAATTGAAGCATAGTAGGTTTACAGTGTTGTGTCTGGTGCACAGCATAATGTTTCAGTCATGCATATTATGTATGTATTCCTTTTCATATTCTTTTTCGTTATAGGTTACTACAAGATATTGAATGTAGTTCCCTGTGCTATACAGTAGAAACTTGCTGTTTATCTATTTTCTATATAGTAGTTAGTATCTGCAAATCTCAAACTCCTAATTTATCCCTTCCCACCCCGTTTCCCCTTGGTAACCATGTTTGTTTTCTATGTCTAGGACTATGTTTCTGTTTCGTTTGTATCATATTTTAGATTCCACATAAATGATATCATATGGCATTTGTCTTTCTCTTTCTGACTTACTTTACTTATTAGTATGACAATCTCCAGGTCCATCCCTGTTGCTGCAGATGGCATTATTTTATTCTTTTAGAATTATCTTTCTAAAACAGATTTGATCAGGTCATACCCCGGCTTGACACCTTCAAGTAGCTTCTACTGCCAGCAGGTAGAGTTGAAACCCTTTAACAGAGCCTTCAAGACCTTAATGACCTGGCCTCTTCCTGCCCATTATTTTTCCTCTCTGACATCTTCCAGTGACAGTGAATTACTTCCAGTAAGTTCCTGAAAGTTGCTGTGGTCTCTCTCATCTGCCATTCCTTGTACTTACCTCATAGAGGTGTGAGGATCAAATGAGATAACTTGTGTAAAGCTCTTAGCACAGTGCTTGGCACAGAGGACTCAGTAAATGTAGCTGTTAGTGATATGACGTTAATGAACGTTCATTTTCTCTCTTCTCTTGGTTGCTTTCTCCAACCCCTTCCTGCAAAGCTGGGCTCCAATAATTGTTCCCATCCAGTTGCATTGTCACATCTGTTTGAACTTCTCTTTCTGTTAGACTGTGAGCTCCCTGAAGGGGGTGCCTATCATGTTCTTCATTGTGACTCCAGCCCCCAGCATAAGATCTGCACTGTGATTCCTTGGCTTAGAGGTAGCTCGCTCCATCTTTTTCCTTTACTTTCCCTTCAGTCAGTGCTGTTCACCCAGTCATTCATGACTAGGTTTTTCCTTACTCTTTCAAAATTAACTTTCCTTTTATGGAAGCCTACTGAATCATAAAGATACTTTTTTTTTTTTAACATAAAGAAACTTTTATTTTTTATTATTATTTATTTTTCATTGAAGTATAGTTGTTTTACAATAATATATAAGTTTCAGGTATACCACATAGTGATTCAGTATTTTTATAAGTTATACTCCATTTAAAGTTATTATGAAATAATGGCTATATTTCCCTGTGCCATACAATATATCCTTGTTGCTTATCTTATGCATCGTAGTTTTTATCTCTTAATCCTCTACTCCTACATTGCCCCTTCCTACTTCCCTCTCCCCAGAGGTAACCACTAGTTTGTTCTCTGTATCTGTGAGTCTGTTTGCAGCCTAAGTGTCCATCAACAGATGAAAGGATAAAGAAGATTGGTGTATATATACACAATGGAATATTACTCAGCCATAAAAAAGAATGGAATTCTGCCATTTGCCACAACGTGGATGGATCTAGAGGATATTATGTTTAGTGAAATAAGTCAGAGAAAGACAAATACTCTATGTTATCACTTATATATGGAATCTAAAAAATAAGAAGTACTATTAATGAGGAACAATTGCTAACTTTTTTTTGAGTGCTTACTAAGTGCTTTAAATGCACCATCTCACTTAATTCCTGCAACAGCCCAATGGAGAAGATACTGCTGGTTTCATTTTAAAGTCTCAGAGAAGGTAAGTGACTTGCCCAAGGGCACACAGCCAGTAATTCATTGATTTCAGAGCTTTGCTCCTAGCTATAGGCTCCAGCCTTTGTACTGTAACATTGTTTGTAGGGGGAAATTCCTGCTCTTAATTTAGGGAACAACTTTTTTTTTAGAGGTGTGACCTCTGAATCGTGAAGTTACAAAAGTTCCTAGAGATATTGAAGACATAGAAACAAAGTTATAGTTGTTTTTTTTTTCTTTCTGTGGAGGATAGTTCTCCCGGAAGGAGAATGAAGAGGTTGAGGCTGTGTTACAGTGGAAAGAGCCCTGGACTAGAGTCATGGCATCATTTACTAGCTGATATAGTCTTGAGCTTTTCCTCTCTAGGCTTCAATTTCACTCGTTTTACAGTATGTATGTATTTCTGTTTTTAAATTTAAAGCAATGGAATCTTTTGAAATCCTTATATTTTAGGATTTTTTTTTTTTTTTTTTGCCAAATGGAATCACATTTCCAAGTTTATTTACTCAGAGTGTGTTATGTACAAGCTAGCTTGTTCATACACCAAATCTGCTTAAGTATTAAAAACTGAGTTCTGTTAAAAAAAATTTGAGTTCTGTTAACTTGAAACCCAAAAATGCATGTGAGAGCTTTGAGCTGAGTTTATTCAGTGTCTTACTGAGGCCTGTAGCCTGGGAGACAGCCTCTCAGACAGCTCTGAGAAGCTGTTCTGAAGAGATAAGCAGGGAGGTCAGTATATATGTGATTTTGGTGAAGGGTTCACATATCAGTAGAAGGTTGCTGCTAGTCAGGAGGAACACATGTCTTAGTTAATGATTTTAGGACTTAGTTCTATGTGTGGGAAAATGCAAGAATCTGGGGTCATTGGAATTCTTCCTGGGATATGCATCTTAACTACCAGCCTGTTTACCCAAAGCACAGAAAGCCTCATAGTCCTGTTTTTTCCATCCTGAATTCGCCTCAGGGTGCGCTGTCTGTCTGTGGAGACCTGTCGTCTGTGGAGACCGTGGTGGGTTGTGCTTAACCCTTTGTGTAACTGGATGATGAGCAACATTCTTTGTTCTTTTCTTGTTCACACAGTATTTTAATAAAATAAAAATTTTATTATAACAAAATATTATAATATGACATATATGGAATATAAATGTATTATAATTAGAGATTTGCTGATTGGATATACTTTTAACTTTCAATTTTTGATGCAAAGGGAGTATCATACCTTGTCTGGTTCTGGGCTTCTGCAGCTTGCTTTCTGCCAGGAGAGACTCAATAAAACCTTGAACAAAGAAACCATCAGCATTTTTAATAGTAAAACAGGGACAGTGGTTGAGTTTTCTGAACCTAATGCTACAGAGTTGACCATAGCATTAAGCAGATAAATCACTCATATTTAGGGAAGAAGCTGAGAATGGGAAAGGAGGAACCTGCTGTCCTGCCATCCGTCCTCCCATACAACTGCTGTCAGGTGGAATGTGGTAGAACTTTATCTGATTTCTTATCATTAAGTTTCTGCTTTTACTTGACTTCACTTTACTACTTCCTGTAAAGGGAAGGTTTGCCTAGGTGTAGATAAGCTTTTTCACTGCTTGAGGGTAAGTCTACTTTTTGAGATAGAGGTGAGACCACAGGGAGGGAAGCAGCACTCTGGGAAGCCCTCTGGCCACTCTGCCAGACTCACCGTGCAGCTTTGGTCAGGTCACTCTAGGCCTTGGGATCTTCATCTAGACAATAAGGACTCTGCACAACATCACTTTCAGTTCTCATGTTCTTTGAGCTTCTTTCCAGCATCAAGTTCTGACCAGCACAGACATTTCTGGAGGAGAGGTTTTCAACAGCATGAGGACCTCTGTGTTTACAGAAATGTCAGTGAGCTGAGACTTTGGAGGGTTTTCTTTAATCCTTCTCTTGAGTGGCTTTTAAAAACAATTTTGAGAGATTGGAGGCTGGCTGGCAATAAAATTATAGCTTTCACAGACAACCCAGCTCTTGTATTATACCTTCTCTTCAGTAAGGCTGGGTCATTTCTAAGTTTTATTTGTCTGCTTTTTGCCCCAGGACCTCTTGTTCAAACAAGATGCCATGCAGAAAAGCCTAAGTGCAGAACAGATAAAAGCTGAGTTGTTCCTTTGCTTCCCACCCCCTTAAGGGGCTCCTCAGAACAGTTACAGGTCCTGGAGCCAGCCCCCAATGGCTGTTTGTGTAGCTGGAGACACAGAGCCCCGAGACAGGAAGGGATTTATCCAAGAGTTAGGGTCAAAGTTAAGCCAGATTCTGACTTTTTTTCCTAAATTCTAATCTGGTGCTCATTGTCCTGTGCTGAGTTACAGAACTTCTTCTTTAACTGTTTGATTCATTACTTTTAATATTATCGTACAAAACAAATCCTCCCCTCACCTTCTTTCTACATTTTAAGAGGGAAAAATAGAGGGGAACCCCCATCTCCAGCCTGTTCTTCCTTTGAGACTTCCTCGCTTCTCCTGTTTCTCGTTGTGGGGCGTTCTTAATGCCTCTGTCAATTGATGTAGTTTCTAAAGATAACAGTTTAATGTCAGTTGCCCCCAAACTTCTCTCCTCTCTGAGAATCCGTGGCCGGTCATTGAAAGGACCCCTGACGTATGTTGCAGGAGTGTGGGGCTGATTGTGCCAAGTTCCAGAAGAGTGAGCTGGAATACAAGTTTAATCGGAAAGCCTTGGAGAGGCCGTATACTTCGAAGCACTCCTGGGGGAAGACGTACGGGGAGCACAAACGCCACCTGGAATTCAGCCACGCCCAGTACAGGGAGCTGCAGAAGTATGCCGAGGAGGTTGGCATCTTCTTCACTGCCTCTGGCATGGATGAGGTGAGCCCTCTGCCGCTCTGTCATTCACCATTTTAGCTGGCCCAGGGGACAGCAAGTGGCCTGGTGGCTTTTGGCTTAGAGCCAGCTCCAGCCCTTGCTCACTTTAGACCTTTCTGTGCTTTCCGGACCTAGAGTTCCCCATAGCATTAAGTAGATAAACATCCACCTGGCTCAGTGAGATCTGGGGTGAAGAGAACGTAGTTGTCAGGGCAGGCTGTCTCTGGGAGCAGGGGGTAGCCACAGTAGAACACCAGAGTCCCTCCAGCCTGTGGGAGACCCCCCCACTACAAGGCCAGTTTTCTCCCAGTGGAAAGTGGCCTGGATTCTGAGTCAGGAAACCGCAGTTCTGACCAGAGTCCTCCCTTTGCTGCGTGGCCTTGGCTGTTTTGGGTTAGGTGGCGTTGCATCATCCAGAAGGGAGCGGCATGCAGGATGGCCTTGCTGACATCCTGGAAGAGTCCCACTGGTGCCAGGTCTCAGGTTCCATCTGCTCTGTGACCTGCCTCAAGATTCCTTCATGTGTTCTTTTTTTGAGTATAAAACAATTTTAATTATAAAAATAACATAATATCACAGAAAGTTCAGAAGACAGAAAAAAGGGGGGGAACTGACCCATAATCCCTATAGAGAGCTCTTTTCATGTATTTTCTCTTGAAGTTGTTTTATATGCATATTTTATTGCCTGGTTGTTATAATTGTGAGTATTTAGTTCCGTGCATGCTTTTCCCAGTTAACATTATATCACAGCTTTTACATATATCTTGATTTCTTCCCCCCAACTTTATTGAGTCATGTAATAATGGTTATGAAAATATCTTGTGCTGAAAGTTTTTAATGGCAGTGTAATATTTCTTTTGGGGGATTTATAATGTATGTAACTGTTTCTTTATGTTTGAACATGCAGGTTACTTTCAGTTTTTTTGTGCTTATAAATAATGATGAGATAAACATCTTTGTGTGTTTTGAGTTGTTTCCCTAGGATAACTCTGCAGACACGATCATTAGATGAAACCTAAGAACATTTTTATGGCTCTTAAAACACTTGGGATTCTTTAAAACAGCCAGAATATTTTAAGTGACCCTACTTCCTTCTCAGGCCTCTGACCTTTTGTGTTGCTGTTCCAACCCTATGAGTTGTCTGTAAATTGAGCCAAAAGAAACATAAGTCTAGCCTAAGCCAATGGTAGTTTTAAAAAAAGAGGAGAAGCAGAGAACCTTGGTGTCTGGGAAACTTGACAAGTGCAAATTCCTTCTTTAACTGACAGTATGACATTCTTGACATTCTTCAAACCTAGTTGTACATTTAATCATCTTAGTTTCCTACTTCTGAATTATGTTATAGTTTAGAAAGCATCTTCACCTACAGTAGTATATTTTATCCCTACTATGCCCCATTTTACAGATGAACAAATGGAGGCTCAGAGGGGCCAAGAAGTTTGTACAATGTCGCACAGCTGGGAATTGGATCTTGGGGGCAGTGTGCTCTCTGTGGTCCCTCAGCGGCCGCCTGGGCGTCAGTCCAGATGTGTCTGGCGTCCCAGAGCTCAGCAGAGCCTTAGGGCTTCCACCCTAGCTCTTCACCACCCTCGATGTTGGTGGCTGGAGAGTCTTTGGCCCCAAGAGCTGCCTCGGGGTGGAGGGGACAGACTTTTTAGGAAAGTCTCCCTAAAGTCATTGCTGGGTATTTTCGTAGTCGCAACTTGAGTAAGAACTCTTCAGGAAATTTTTCCTGTGCTCCTGCTTGGTTCAGGCTCCTCCTTCTGTCGTGTTCTCCCAGTGCACTTTACTTCTGCAATTGCTGTGAACCATGCTCCTTCCTGCCAGCCTGTTAGCCCCACAGTGTCCCCAGTGCCTGGTATGTCATAGGTGCTCGGAAGAGATTGGTTGAATGAATAAAGAACTGGATGAGCCAAATAAAAGGGAAGGTTAGTGGCTTTTATCAGCTCCTTAAAGGATCTGCAAATCAGTAAAGGTTAGGCAGGAAAGAACGTGGGCTTTCGGAGGATCCGAGAGACTTGGGTGTTGTTTCTGGTTTTGCTATTAACTAGCTAAGCGACTAAGAGTAAGAATCTTTAACATTTCATGAGTATTTATGTTTTGCCAAGTTCTGTGCTATAATCTCAAAATAAAAAGTTTAAAATCTAAAAAAAAAAATTCCTCAGTTTTTAAAAGATTTTAGCTCAGTAAATATGACTAGTAGAAGCTGCATAAACAGAAGCTCTGTGGCGTCCTCAGTGATCAGGGCTAAGCGGCTCACTGCCCTGAGTGTGGTGTGCAGCTTGCTCTCTAGTGTGGACCCTGGCTGGATGGGCTGGTGGCTGCGTGCATGGACTCTGGGGTCCCTTTTTATTTTTAAATTGATTTTTTTTTAAATTGAAGTATAGTCAGTTACAATGTGTCAGTTTCTGATACACAACATAATGTCCCAGTCATGCATGTATATACAGATACGGATGTCCCATTTGAGTTTGAATATGGTTTGTCTGTCATTCCTAGTGAGTCCAGGTGAGGGTTATTTACTTTCCTTGTGCTTCTGTGTCTTTAGCTGAACCCCTGTCATCTTGAGTCATTGTGAGGATTAAATGTGATCATTCGTGTGAAGCGAGGCACATAGCAGGCACCCAGCAACATTAGTCACAGTTTAGGCTGGGCTGAGGGTCAGGACATCCGGGTCCTTGCCCTGCTTTGCTCTAAATTCATCTCAGTGTGAGCTTGGTGAGTCCCTTCCCTGCTCTCGGCCCCCATTTCCTTTGGTGTGTGAACAAGCTGCTGTCCAAAGTATCTCCCAGCTCTGTTGTCCCAAGTCAACCTAGAACCAGAAACGGCATCACTAAAGGTGACTTAGACCTGGAATGAGGGCTTTTCTGTTCAGTCCGTGTTTTCAGGCACCTGAGCTCCCGGGCGTGGACTCTGAAGCAGAGGACACCTTACATCTGTGGGGCTGCTCAGGAAGTCACATCTTTAGGTCGTTCACTCCCAGGTGGCTTCGAGGTGGGAATTAGGAGCAGTTGGGAGAAGGAGAGGAGCCCGGGTGTTGGTAGCCGGGAGCTGCCTTTCGGCAGGTTCCCTTTTGGTTCCCAGGAAGCGCTTCTGTTTGGTGTGTAGAACGTGTGCTCTGCAGCCGTGCTCAGTTCAGGTGCCGATACTGACACTTCTTCTGTGGGCTTGGGCTCATCATGTAACCTCTTTGAGCCACAGATGCCCCATCTGCAAAAGTGAGGTGATCAAGATGCCCACTCACAGGCTGCAGGGAGGCTCCAGTGAGACAAGCCTGTGGGGCTCAAGATCTGCCTCCACTGAATGACAACTGTTCTGCTACTTAGGACCCTTTCTTTTCTCTGCTTCACACTCACTGGGCGAGGAGGCTCCTTTGTCCTAGGAATGCCGTTGGTTCCCAGCTGCTCTCCTGACTGACCTGGGTGCAGGTAGTGAGGGGAAATGCATTATTTTTTTTTAACACCTTTATTGTGGTATGGTCCTATACAGTAAACTACACATATTTCAAATGTACAATTTGATGAATTTTGATAGATGTATATACACCCATGAAACCACTACCACAATCAAGATAGCTAACATTTCCATCACTCCACAAGAGGTGCAGTTTTCAAATTCCCAATTTATCCCTTCCCACCCTTTTTACCCCCTGGTAACCATAAGTTTTTTCTCTATGTCTGTGAGTCTGTTTCTGTTTTGTAGATAAGTTCGTTTGTCTTTTTTCAGATTCCACATATAAGCAATATCATACAGCATTTTTCTTTTTCTTTCTGCCTTACTTCACTTAGAGTGACAATCTCCATGTCCATCCATATTGCTGCAAATGGTATTGCTTCATTCCTTTTTATGGCTGAGTAGTATTCCCTTGTGTATATAGACCACATCTTACTTATCTAGTCACCTATTGATGGGCCTTTGGGTTGTTACCATATCTTGGCTATTGAAAATAGTGCTGCTATGAACATTGGGATGCATGTATCTTTTGGATTATATTTTTCTCTGGGTATATGCCCAGGAGTGGGATTGCTGGATCATATGGTAAGGCTGTTTTTAGTTTTTTAAGGAACCTCCATACTATCCTCCATAGTGGCTACACTAATTTACATTCCCACCAACAGAGTTGGAGGATTCCTTTTTCTCTACAACCTCTCCAGCATTTATCATTTGTAGACTTTTTGATCTTGGCCATTCTGACTGCTGTGAGGTGATATCTCATCGTAGTTTTGATTTATATTTCTCTAACAATTTGTGATGCTGAGAACCTCTTCATGTGCTTCTTGGCCATCTGGATATCTTCTTTGGAGAGATGTCCATTTAGGTCTTCTGTCCATATTTTGATTGAGTTGCTTTTTTTTTTTTTAAATATATCAAGCTGTATGAGCTGTTCGTATATTTTAGAAATTAGTCCCTTGTTGGTTGCATCATATGCAAATATTTTCTCCCATTCTGTAGGTTGTCTTTTCATTTTGTTGATGGTATCCTTAGCTGTGCAAAAGCTTTTAAGTTTAATTAGCTCCCATTTATTTTTGCTTTTATTTCCATTACTCCAGGAGCTGGTTCAAAAAATATATTGCTGTGATTTATGTCCAAGAGTGTTCTGTTTTCTCCTAGGAGTTTTATAGTGTCTGGTCTTACATTTAAGTCTCTAATCCATTTTGAGTTTATTTTTGTATATGGTATTAGAAAATGTTCTAATTTCATTGGGAAATGCATTCTTATGAGCCTTTGCAAGAGTTAATTTCTTTTCCTGCCAGGCACCTTGGCTGAACCAGCAAGTCCTGTCTACCCGGCTGTTGGAGGCAGGTTGGTCCCTTGTTCTGTGTTTACCTGGCAAGTAGCTCTGAGTATTTATTTACCCACCTAACTTCCTCATGTACAGTAGGCATTTATTGAGTGCCGATTTTCTCCTCTCTGTGTGCTGAGGAAGGTTAAGGCATGGCGGAACTTCATTAAGACCAAGAAAACTGCCAGGGCACTTGGTCAAAAGCTACACAGAGGCACGTGGAACTCAGCTGAAATGAGCACAGTGCCTTTGGTCTAAATGGAGAATTCTGTTCAGAAAGCCAGTGGGAGCCATGAAGTAGCGGTGGCCCTGAGGGACCCATCCTAGCGGAGCTGCCCTTTCCTCCCTGCACCTGCCTCTACCACGTCCTTTCCTCTGCCACCCCTGCCTGCTCGTGCTGCATTCCGACGGGGCCAGCGGGCTCTATGTCCCCCTTATCGTTTCCTCACCCTGACTGGGCAGTCCTCCAGCACCCCTGTTCTTGCCAGCTTATCACCACAGATCCAGAGGGGAGTGGAAGCACCTCTTAGATCAGCGGACCCCCACATTTCTCATGGGACACAATGTGGAGAGGGGGTTCTGTGGGCACACATTGTTGATTATCATTAATTTATTAATTTAGAATCAAAGCCTCTCCCCCAAATAAACAAGGATTCTGAGTTGAATAAGTGTGGGAAGCACTGGGGTAAAATAGCTGGACAGGTGTATTTACTGGGACCCTCTGGGAGGGAGTCTGGCAGTGCGGTGTTTCACCCAAACCAGTTTGCTGGTGGGACCCTTTTCTGTGTGTTTAACCCAGTTAGATGCCTGGGGTTGGGGGGCGGTGGGTCATACTCAGCCAGGTTCCTTTCAGACAGATTCAGAAAGCCTTTCTGCTGTGGAGTGGGAAGGGGGAGAAGTTGTAAGACTGCCTGGCTGCATTGTACCCCTGGATGGAAGGGATCAAACAGCAGGGTGGGCAGGGCTAGAGGAAGCCAGGAGTCCACGGAGAGAAGGAGGCCACTGACGCTGACCCAGCCTGAGGGGGCCTGGGCATGGCGATATGGCCACAGGGTGGAAGGCTAGCCTTTTCCGGATTATGGCTGAAGTTGGCACCCTTTGCAGAGATTAACCCAAAATGGCAGTTTTCTAAATGGCCACTAGGTGGGGCTGGCTCCTCAGGAGGGCTGCAAAATGAGGTGCACAGTTCTCTTCCAGCACAAATTTTGTCCTTTTCCTCATTTGAAAATTGTAGAGCTCCATGCACATTTTACAACTAGCATAGGTAAGCATTTGCAAGTGTTTTTTCTGTACATGGCCCCCCACCTTGCTCCTGTTCGCTCTGCACCTCTCCTGAGTGGGCTCCTCCATCTCTGTGCTCTTGGGGACTTTTTCATCATGAGCCACGCTCTCACAAGTTGACCATTATATAGATGAAAACTTAGCATAGGGTTTCCCCTCTTAAAATGGAAAACACTCTCTTCATCTGCCAGATAGAGTAAGAAGGATGGGAACGTTAGGCTTTGTTCAATAAATATATTAAAACTGAATACTTTTCAGTTCCATCTTAGGGCTGGTTAACAGTAGAGAGAGTGACATAGAAAACTATGGAAAGGAAAGGAGAGATGAGGAAGAAGTAAAGCAGAGGGGAGGAGGCACAGTGTCTTAGCACACTTGGAGGTGAGTGGCGCTTGGGCCATCTCCAAGGTGTCTCTTGGACTGAGGGGCCATCTGCCTTTGAACTGTTCACTGGCTGGTTAGCCACTCTGAATGTCTCTCCCAAACAGCTCTAATACCTATGTTATTATAGTCTTAACACATGAGGACAGTGATTCTCTGAGTGTGGCCAGTGATTGGAGTAGCTCATCACCTGCTGGGAAGATGGACAGAAGCTCGGGCAGCAGTGGCTTGATTTAAAGAGCCTACTGGCAGAATGACCTTCTCAGACTGCTCCTAACCATCCCCAAGCCCTTTGGATTTTCATGCTGGTAGTCTCGCTCCTTGCTATTCAGGGTATGATTCTTGGAGCAGTAACAGTGGCATTCCCCGGGAACTTACAAGAAATGCAGACTCTCAGGTCCCACTGTAGACCAACAGAATCAGAATTTGCATTTCACTTGAGCAAAATCCCTGACAGGTTCCTGGGCCCATATTAGAGTGTGAGAAGCACTGACCTAGCTAACCAAGTCTTCCAAACTTACTTTTGAGACTCAGCCAGCATTTTAAGATAGATGAACTTAGATATTTGGAAACATTCCAAGACATTGATTCGCCCTGCTTCTGGTTTTCAACTTCAGTTTTTAAAAATAGCAATGAAAAGTAATTTGGGGGGTCTTGTCATTTGACAGCAAGTTGAGATTTTACTCTTAAATCCTGAGGTCCTTTGCCAATTTCCTGAGTGTTACTGATGAATCCCAGATAAGGATGGTGAAAGGCCCTAGAGAGGTAGCCTCAGACGATGTTGTGTCCAAAAAAGTGACTGAGGTTCATTTTTCCTGTGAGCAGCATGGTTTGAGGTCTGAAAGGGCTTGGGTTTGATGGGCCCTGCCAGCTGTGGATTAGTGTGTGTCAGAGCTGGGCCATCCAGTGCTCCATTTTTTTCTACTTTCGGCAAAGATTGAAATGGCTTCTTTTCCTGGCTCTTTGGTCCTGAAGAAAGGGTAAAACCTTTGAGGAACTTCCACTTTCTCACTGCCTGCTTTTCTGGGTCAAGATTAGGTCTTCTCGTTTGTTCCCTGGGCCCCTGGGGAAGGAAGGTCTGGCCAGGGGTCCCATTCACTTCAAGATTCTCATGGCCAGTGCGGGCCAGCATGCAACGTTTGTTGGACAGACGGATGGTTGGATATGAATGCAAGGGTGTTTGAATTTGAATGAAATGACTGATAACAAATCTGTGTCTGCTTTCAAGTTGTTGAGAGTCCCTCTTGCTGGGCAAGAGAAGGGATTTTTCTGTTTGTTTGTGGCTCCTCACCTGTCTTCAGGACAGTGATTTTGAACAATGGTGAAAAAGAGCTCCCCCTCTGATTTTTGTAGATGGCAGTTGAGTTTCTGCACGAACTGAATGTTCCATTTTTCAAAGTTGGATCTGGGGATACTAACAATTTCCCTTATCTGGAAAAGACGGCTAAAAAAGGTGAGTGTTTCATTTTTGTCATATAATCTGAGTCCAGACCCTCTTGTTCTTGCTCTGTTAATAAACAACCCACCAAAGGAGTCTCCTGAAGATAGGTTTTCCAGTCAGCATATTCTCCCACTTTTTCATTTGCTGACTTGAAAGGAAAGTAATTGAGGATAAGACAGTTTTTTAACAAAAATTTTTAAATTAAAATTTTTTTTAATTTCTAAGAATATCTATACTAAATTGAGGATATGACAGTCTATATAAAGCTTCTTAGAGGAAGGTCTGACTTTGAGAAATATTCTGTAGGTATATTACAATGTCTAACCTCTGTACGTCACAGTTTGTAAAGTGGCCTTACAACACGAGTGGTCTCACTTGATCCTCGTAACAACCCTGGGGCTGAAGCAGGTCGTATAACTGTGATGCTCTCTACTTACTTCACAGACGAGGCATCTGAGACCACACAACGTAGACGTGGCAGCTCTGGGCCTCACACTCTTGCATCTGGGGCAGTGTTCACCTTACCACACTGTGCAACCTCTTAATCCAATGAGATGTTCATTTTTCTCTGAAGAGTGTGGAGTTCCTCTTAATTTGGTTCACTTTGCAAAACGATGATGTTGCGGGGGTGAGGGGTCTGCATTTCCTATAGTTGAGGACAGGACCCCACCAAGCTCACCTCTGTTCCCCCAGCAAGGCTGGCACAGTGTTTGAGAGCTGTTTGTAGGGTTCAGTGGAACAATGAGACCAAGAGCAGGGGTGTGCTTAAGGGATAGTTAGAAGCCCTAAAAAGAAAGTGGTGGCAGTGTTGGTGTTGGGTCCCGCAGGCCGCCCCATGGTGATCTCCAGTGGGATGCAGTCGATGGACACCATGAAGCAAGTCTATCGGATTGTGAAGCCCCTCAACCCCAACTTCTGCTTCCTCCAGTGCACCAGTGCATACCCACTCCAGCCTGAGGACGTCAACCTGCGCGTCATCTCGGTGAGCACGAGGGAGGGCCGTTTGTCTGATCGGGCCATTTGCTGTGGGGCAGATGCTGCCCAGATCCTAAACAACCTTGCTTTGTAACTTAAACATCCTTTGACAATCCTGCTGTTACAGAATCTAATTAGAACCAGCTCTGAGGTTAAAGAAGCAGATACATTCTAAAGATCATAAATTAAATTTTCTTAAAGCCAATCTTAATTTTGCTCATTGTAAAACTTAAGGTGGCGTCTTCATAATTATCTATGTACATTTTCTTTACCAGTGTGTCTTCGCCATTAGTGGTTCCTCTTCTGTGAATGGCTGGCTTATATATCCTTTCTAAGTGAGTTGTGGGTAAAAAAAAAAAATTAACCTTTTTGGAAATGACACTGCTATCTTTTTAACTAAAGTTTCTGTCCCTCTCAGTTCAGTAGTCTTTTCTCCATTTCTAGCTCATCTCTAAATCATGTTATTTTTAAAACATGATTTTTTAAAAACTCAAACAGCCCTGAAATACATAACATAGCAAATGAACATCCTCTCTAATCCCATCCCACAGAGATTACCGTAATTAACAATTTAGTGTATGTGATGCCAGATAGTTTCCTCAGTTTTCTTCCTTTGTGAAGCACGGTCCCCCCTAAGGTGTGCGCATGGCCTCTCTCTGGAGAGCAGGGCACGGTCAGAGTTAAACTGCCAGCCCGCCCCTTGGGCCCAGCCCACCCGAATCACAGCAGGGTGAGTCCTCTGACCCAGCACCCTGCACTTCTTTGTCCATCTCACACCCGTAAGCCTGGTTTTCGAGGCCTTTGCCGCTCAGCCATCCTAATCTTTTATTAACTCCCATCTGGGTCTGTTTGCTATACGTAAGCTTCCTCGTCACCTCACTGACAAGACTCACTCGACTTAGAATGTCTTGTGTTGCATCCAGTGAATTACAGACAACCAGTTAATTATTTAGCATTTTCACCAAAGGACTGTCTTGGGATTGGGCTGTGTGCTTTACTGATGATGGTACTTGTGCATGTAGCACACTTGCTTTCAGCAGCTCAGGCTGCTTAAACGGGGCAGATGCTTTTTGGACGAGTTTAGGCATTTGGTTATAGTCCTGTTATTATTCCTGGTGGCTTGCACAGTGTGAAACGTCCTTCAGATGCATTCTTGATAACAGTAGCCATTACTTTTGAGCATTTACAGTGTGCTGAGTGCTTTCCACGTGTTCACGGCAGCTCCCACCAGGTACAGTTGTCCCAGGAAGGAGAGGCTCAGAGAGCCTCAGCGTCTTCCTGCAGCTGTGTGGATAGTGAGCAGCTAAACTTGGGCTCAAACCCTGATCTTCGTGACTCTGGATGTATGCGGAAAGCACCACAATATTCAACCTTCTTTCTTCTCTTTTTCTACTTTAAAGGAATATCAGAAGCTCTTTCCTGACATTCCCATAGGGTATTCTGGGCATGAAACAGGCATAGCGATATCTGTGGCCGCGGTGGCTCTGGGGGCCAAAGTCTTGGAGCGTCACATAACTTTGGACAAAACCTGGAAAGGGAGTGACCACTCGGCCTCGCTGGAGCCTGGAGAGCTGGCCGAGCTGGTGCGGTCCGTGCGCCTCGTGGAGAGGGCCCTTGGCTCCCCGAACAAGCAGCTGCTGCCCTGTGAGATGGCCTGCAATGAGAAGGTGGGTCCTCCTGATCCTGCCAGGCTCCACCGTGGGGAGGGGCCACAGTGGGCTTACCTGAGAGGTAGTTAGTACCAGCCCTACCTGAGCCCAGGCTAGGGCAGGGATGCAGGGATGTTGCTTTGAGCCTTTGAGTTCTTTTGGGTTCATTTTATAGTTTTCCATTAAGTCTCTGAAGCCTGTCACCCTGGTGCTCTAGACCCTGAGAGATGTCAGGGCAGGGGAGTGTCTGGGTCCTCATGAGGCACAAACGTAGGTCAAGCCTGGGGTCCTGTGGAGTAGGTAAGCCTTGAGAAACATTCAGGCAGAGGGGTTCCGTGAGGCAGTGGGTGAAGGGCCTGTGATATGTCGAGGCATCCCTAAGTGCGGGAGGCTCTGGGTGGAGGGGAGCAGGGGGTTGTCACAGGGCTGGTGGGGGATGATGCAAATGTTCCCTCAGGGGGACGGTATAGCTCAAGTGGTAGAGCACATGCTTAACATACACAAGGTCCTGGGTTCAATCCCCAGTACCTCCTCCAAAAATAAACCTAATTACCTCCCCCTGAAAAAAATAAATTAAAATAAAAAATTTAAAAAAAGAGAAAAGAAAAAACAAATGTTCCCTCAGGAGCAGTTTGAGCTGCACAGCATTAACCTTCAGACAGAGGGGACGGGGAGGCCGAGGAACCCTGCCTGGCACACTGAGCATCTGGGCTTCCTCACAGCCATAGCCTACACCTGTCTTGGCCTCTGAGTCGAGAGCCAGGCGGCCCGGGGCTACTAGGAGAGCAGCCCTCCTCACATGACGCAGGTGGTCTGAGTGGAGGCAGAGATCAAACACTGGGCCTGCATGAGGAGTGTTTGCCATCTTTTATGCTGTCCTCAAATTGAAGATGCATATACACCAAGAAATTAAAATAGTTAAATAAACAAAACTGAACAAAAACCCAGCTACTTTAGAGAGGAAAAGGGGAGAGAACTGGACCAGAAACTGGAATGAGAGATGTAGCAGTTGAGTACTTGGTTTGGTTCTGAGCCTCCAGGCTCCCTGGGCAAACAGTGAAAATATCACAGGATGCATAATCTGATAGTCATCCCTTGGGAGACTTTTTGTCCTGCCACTAAATTCCAGAGTAGATTCCTTGGCCCCTGCCTGGAGGATGTAGCGGAATGGAAGAGATGATTTGTTGACCCGTGTTAACAGACAAGACAGAATCGCTGGTCATGATCTTCACGTCTCCTTTGTTCCCCTTACCTGTCCGTCCTGTCTGTCCACCCTTCCTAGGAGGCCCCCTTTCTGTTCCTCTGAACAGCAGTCATCCTCACCGTCTTGTGAGCCCTCCATATTCCTATTTTACCGAGCAAGGGGACCATAAGGTTTGTGTCCGTCGAGAGCAGTGGGCCAGGAGTCAGGAATCCTAGGTTCTCCTGGCTCCTCGTAGCCTTGGCCGGGTTACCTGCCCTCTGTGGACCTCAGTTTCCCCATGTTTAAAATGAGATACTGAACTAGACGATGACAAAGTAATCTTAATTTTTATTTATCGAGAGCATTCTACGTTCCAGGTAGATTACATACATTATTATCATTAATCCTTATAGTTGTGTGACAAGATAGAGGCACTGTTGTTTCCCATTCTACAGAGAAACTCAGCCACGATTTGGATCTGGCTCTTTGGCTCCACATCCTGAGTACTTTATTATAAAGGCCCCTCCTCTGAGTCCCCTTGACACTGGCTGAGTCCCTGCTGTGTGTGAGATACTGTTTTAGGCACCAAAGGGGAAAACAGTCCCTGCTTTCAAGGTACCCTGTGCAAGAATACCGATCGGGGACCTTGGGGATAAAGCAGCATGTGTTAGTTATTTCTGTGAGGCTGGCACTGAGTCTTTATTTTATCCACAGCTGGGCAAGTCTGTGGTGGCCAAAGTGAAAATCCCAGAGGGCACCATTTTAACACTGGACATGCTCACTGTGAAGGTGGGTGAGCCCAAAGGCTATCCTCCTGAAGACATCTTTAGTCTAGTGGGCAAGAAGGTCCTGGTCACTGTTGAAGAAGACGACACGATCATGGAAGAATCGGTAGAAAATCATGGCAAAAAAATCAAGTCTTAAAATAAAGTGCCATTCTCTGAATTCTGAATTGCCTTGTGGGTACTGTCAGGTGCCTTTGAGTGAAATGGGGTGGGAGTGGTTGTCTCCAGGGACCTGGCTTTCATCCCCTCCATGCCCAGACAACAGACATTTTGGGGCCAGGCCCTGGACCAGGCCCGGTGCAGGGATTCAAAGAGCAGATAGGAGCAGCCTCTGCCTCAGGTTGGCCGGCCCAGAACGTGAGGTGGGCTCAGAAGCATCTCATCACCCTCCAGTTGCTGTGAGGGTGCAGAGGCGTGAGTACTGGCTGAATGGGCCCTCTCCTTCCAGCCTGCCTTCTTCCTGCCCACAAGTCATCCCTAATGACCCGAAATCTCCCGTCCTTCCAGACCTTCAGCTGTCTCTCCTTCTCCACTGCCCTTATCCTCCGCCCGCCCTGGGGCCGAGTAGTTAACTGTATAGCGACAACTCGGCATTAGAGAAGGGGTGGCCAGAGTGTCTTGCAGGCAAAGAAATGCCCAAAGTACTCATGTGTCTGAGCAAAGAGGGAAATGGCATAATATTCCTTCTTTCAACAAATATGGAGGGCCTACTATGTGCCAGGCCCTGCTTTAGGGCCTGAGGATACAGCAGTGAATCCCTTCCTTATGGGACGTCCGTTCAGATGGGGACAGATGCACCGTAAGCCGTGAGCACAGTAAGTAAACTGCAGTGTGTTGGAAGTGAGATGGGTAAGGGAGTTGGGGGATGTGGGTCTTGGTGTATTTGCAGCTTGTGGTGACTCGTAAATACGGTGGTGATGCTGAAATCAGCCCTTCCGTGATCCACAGAGAAACTACAAACCCAGCTAACAAAAAACCCTCACTGTTCTACTTCCTTGAACTGCAGCATGAACGTTTCATAGAGATTCCGTATCATATTCCTCTTTGTTCTTTTGAACCAATAGTGGGATTAATGATTATTTTCAAATTCTTAATCTTTGTTCATATTTATGTGACCTGGTTACTATAACTCCTCTTGTTTCAAGGTATATATTTGAGTCTCTTTTCAAATGCATAAATTTGCCTTTTGAAGTTTCTTTACTTGTGAGGATAGAGCCTCCCTCTCCTATGGATCCCGGAAGTTTCTGGAAAGGCACTCGTGTTTGTGTGTGTGGGTGCGTTGGGGTGGGACTCCGAGGTTGTGCTCACGTGTCAAAGAGAACCCAGAGTTGACGTGCTAGTGCTGGAGTGTGGGAGCGCCCATTTCTGCCTGCTCTTTACTCCCTTTTGTTTCTCCTATAAACGGATCGTGAGTAGACAGTCAAAATTGCTGATTCCACGGCCTTTTTCTTCTACAACAGCAGAGAAGATGACACTAAAGCAAGTAACTGAGACTTCCTAGTAAGAGGAGACATAGTATGGTAGGAGACGGATGTGTTCCAGGGCCTGGACACAGGATGTGGGTCCGGAAGAAAGGGAGGGAAGGGTCTGGCTAAGAATGAGCAGCAGGTGGTTTCTAGCAGGGAACCAGTCAGTCGCCTCCAGGTCCTGTGAGACTGTAATGTTAGAAGGGCCCAGGCTGCTCTGCTGACCTCAGCTGGATTTCCCTCAGAGGGCAGGGGCCAGTGAGGCTCAGAGTTGGAAGAGCCACTGAGAGTATAGGTCTTAACTCTACCTTTTGGGTGGAGGACTGTGTAACATGTTGGAGAGAACTGCGAAGGAGGGCCAGTGTTCAGAACACGCTTCCCGCCAGGGCACGTAGAGAAAACAACAGCCTGTGTATGACATGTGTGGGTAAAGTACGGGGCTGCCTGCGGCCAGGAGTAGCTGGCCCCTTCATGCTGTGCTGGGCCCCGAGGGCAGAGGATGGATGTCTGGGCACAGCTCTGGCCCATTCAGGTTGGGAAGCTCAGGTCTAGAAAGTGACATATGCAGTGAGATGGGTAAGGGAGTTGGGGAATGTGGAGCACCTGCCAGGTGGGAGATGCATTGTTGGGCCCATAGAGGCAGCAGGTGGACCCTGTTGGAGAGTTGACAGCCTGTTGGGTGCAGGTAACTCCACTAATAGCATGCTGCATTTGTGAATTGCTGAGATATTTTTCAAGAGTCATGGGAGCTATGGAATGGCAATGAGAGAAGAGATGTTGGCCAGGGAAGCCCTCCTGGAGGAGGTAGCACTTTAGTTTAGCCTTGCACGTTGAGAAGTGACCAAGTGAGGAATTGTGGGATTTGGGGCATGGGAAGTGCCCTGTGTGTCCAGGTGATGGTTTGGCAGGGAATGGCCACATGGAGAGGAAAGAAAGGGTTTGGAAGGTGGTCAGAAAGGAAGCAAGGGCTTAAAAGCCTGCTGAATTTGACTTTGTTCTGTAAGTAATGGGGCGCCATAGAAGGCTTTAGAGCAGGACATGGTGGACTCAACCTTGCCCCCCACTCTTATGCGTACCCACCCCACCTCCTTTGCAGCTTGGCTTCTTGGGCAGACTCTCCCCTCTGCATAGTAGAGCCTCCTGCCCACCAGGCCCTGGCTGTGCAGGGCCATCTCTGTGCCTCCTGCGAGGTTGTGCGTCCACCAGGCTGTCATCACTGTCCCCTGCTCCCTGACAAAGTGGAATTGCAGAAACAGAAGAGATGGTACAGTAGGCAAGGGAGGGTCCATGAAATCTCTAAAAATTGGCTTCAGTGTTGCTACAGGATGATTATAAAGTTGCCAAAAGCTACATAATACTGTCTTGGATAGGAACAGCCCAGGAGGCAGGAATTTGTTTCCACATAAGCAAGAACTTGGTGAATTACCTTAGAAACAGTGAACTAACTCTCCATCACTAGATGGACCAGCTGACTATGAGAGAGTTGTGGAGAGGGTGGGAGGTGAGCAAGGCCCTGCTCAGGCCTAGGTGCTGTGTGTACTTGAAGCAACATGAACTTCCAGTGAAGAACATGGTTAAAGGAGACAGTATTCGTATTTTATTAAAACAAACCACATATTAGAAAATTGCTGTCTCTTAAAAATATCTGCAAGCAGTTTATGCTCAGTAAAGAAACTTCTGTAGATTCAAGTCTGAAGGAGAGTAAGTGATCAGAACCCTTATACAGACATGGACCCCAAGGGAACTCTGTCCTGTGTTGAGAACATTCACGGAGGCTCCTGCTACTGCCAGATGGCAGCTAGGAATATCGGTTGTCTCGCACTGTGCCAGGCACAACAGGGACTCTGCTGGGGATGCTAGTAGGTCCTGGCATGGTACAGCCCTGTACAGTTTTTAAAGCAAGTTCATATCCTTTGGCTCATTTGAGTCTCACAGCACTGGTAGACATTAAACCCACTTTAAGGATGATGCCTCAATAAGTACAGTGACTAGCTTGAGGTCACAACTGATTGTGGATGAAAACTACAGTTCTCTGGCTGGCAGCAGCCCTGGCACAGAGTCAGAATTTGGTTAAAGCCAGTTTTCACCCTTTATCCAGCTCTGGCTCTGCTACATGCATCCCAAACTCTCAAATCCCCTTCTAGGTGTAAGAACTCATCTCAGAGCCCCAGGAAGGTAATCCAAAGGCAGACTCAAGTCTCAGAGTAACTGGGCAAAAGCAAAGCACCACAGGCCTAACAAGAGAGGGGCCAGAGCAGGTAGGCACTGGCTAGAGACCGGCTGCGTTCACCCAAACATGGTGGATGAGCATGGGCTTCAGCTCCACCATTAGCTGTGTGATCTTGGGCACATTAGTCATTCTGTGTACAATTGGGATAACTTTCTACCTCCTAGAGATGATGTAAGGATCAAATGAGTTAATAGTTGTAAAGCATTAGAACAGTGCTTGACAAAATAAGCAAGTATTTTTACTTGGCCCCTGAGGCTGTGGGTCTGGGAACAAGTCTTGGTTTGCAGGGATGAACAGAAATGTGGGGTCAAGTGTACCCGTCTTCCTCTGTCAGGAATGCCCTCTGCCTGTCAGAATTCAGCTCTGGGCCATCTCAAGTAGAATTAATTTCCCTTTTCTCAGGATTCCCGGAGCATAGCGCTTAGACATCTATCCAAGCTAGAGTTTTAAATGATTTGGTTAGAACTAAAGCAGCTTTTGAGATTCCTTCTGCCTTGTAGTCTACTTGTATTACATTGCCCCCCAGGAAAGTGCCATTTTTTAGGTCAAAAACTATTGGAAATTGGCAGCTTTATATAGTTCAAACTAATTAATGCACCAAGAGTCTGTTTAAACCTTGAGGGGGATTCAGCTTTGCATTTTCTTCACTCTGCCACTGCCTCCTGCCAAGCACCTAGGGAGATACTTTAACATAGTCTAACTTCAAAACCACCTAACAAATTCAGCAAGTCAAGGTGCTGAGCCTTCAGAACTGAAGCACAGACCCTGGAAGGAGGCCCTTCCTTCCCTGCTAGACGCACTGACCTCCCTGGCAAGGCCTGCTGATGTGGCCTTCTCTATTTCCATCGCTTCCTGGAAAACAGGGCTCTCTGGGTTTCCTTGCCAACATCTTGGATCTGAGGAGCATAGGGATGCCCCATCCCCACTCACAGTTCATGTCTTTTTGATTCTAAGACAGTTGGGAAAACTGCCTGTGGTTGCTTAGCAACTGTCACCTGCTGATTTCTTCCCAACATCCCCTGAGAAATGAGTAAGCAGTAAAATCTCCCAGGTTGAAAGCTGGGCCTGAAGGGCTGGGCCAGGTGGCAAATGAGATGCATGCTTGGGGGGGGGGGGGGAAGCCCTTAATCACTGTGGGTGACTTTAAGTAACTTTCTTGCAGGACCTTATTCTCCCCAAATGTGCAACGTGGTCCGGCTGCCTGATCTGTGAGGTCCTCCCATCTCAGCTGTTCTGTGATTCAGGACTAGCCAGCTGGTGGTCATTCATTCACTGCCTGGGAGGGAAGGGACTTTCTGAACTTTTCAGGGTGTGGAGGGTGTAGGACATGGCTGCCCTTAGAAATCTTCCAATCTAATTGGAAAGACATGTCCCAGATTGTGGATCTGACAGTAAGAGAGAGAGATTCTTGTGGCTTCTGTAAACTTCCTGGGGCATTCAAGCCTGGACAGGAAAAAAGAAAAAAGGGCTTTCCTGTATAAACGTGTTGGTGTAGGAAGTGGCAAAGGCACCGATGTAGAGGAGCATCTGTGACACACAGTTCTGATTGGAGGGTCTCTGAAAAGAGCAGAAGGAGCTAGATGAGGAAAAGTAGCTTTGGGGCAGACTAGAAAAGCCTTGAATGCTAAGGTAAAGTGCTCCCCCCCCCCCCCCACGGTGGTCATTGGGAACCTTTTGATAGTTCTGAGAGGTTAAGTGAGGTTTCAGGCAGAACATTCTGGCAGTAGGGTGGAGGATGAGCACTGGGAAGGGTTCAAGCCAGGAGACAATAAGAAGCTCTTGGCAGCTGCTTTTAAGGGAGGTGACATGGACAAGCTGAAGTAGAGTGGAGAGGAGGAAGCAGATCCAAGGGACATTCAGGGATAGAAGAGTCTTAGTGACTCATTCATTCACATAGTTATTGTGTGCCTACTATGTACCAGGCAGTTCTGGGTGCTGTATGAGGGAGAATGTTCTGAGGCTGAGAATAATGTATTCTAACATCGTCAGGATGCTTAGGGCTCACCTTGTGGGTATGTCCTTTTAGGAACCTGGACTAAAAGCAGTGTAGTGTAAGTGCTGGGGGGTGGGGGGGGGTTCCCATGAGACAGCAGCAAGAGGACCTGTGTTTAGAGCATGTTTGAAACTCGCCTACCTAGGAGAACTGTTTAAAACGCAGGGCATGACTGGTGGAGGAGAGAATGGGAGGCTTAGAGAGGAGGCCATAGACCAGCCACATCTGGGTGGGGTGGGACCAGAACCACGGAGAGCCTAGGGAGGTTACTCTGGTCTCGGCCCCTAGGGCAGTCGGATCATGCTGATGGCTCCTTCCCAGAGCCGCAGGGCTGGGTAGAGCGGCTCCTGGAAGGCGGCACGGAAAGTGTACAGGTGGCTCATGCCGCCTGTCACATCATAGAAGGCTAGGACACCGGCCTCGTAATCCAGGAAGACGCCAAGCCTGTCAGGGTCATCACGGGGCCGCAGGCGGCTGCGCTGGCCGTCGTGGAAGGCCCAGTACTCGAGGTCATAGCGTTTGAGGCACCAGGACTGGCGGTTGCAGCCCAGGCGGGAGGCGGCCGTGGCCCCGTGGCGCCGCAGGGAGCCGTAGGCCGCGCCCACCCACCAGCCGATGCCCGCCTCCTGCAAGTCCACTTCCCAGTAGTGGCGGCCTGCGGCGAAGCAGTCTCGACCCAGTACTTGCCATAGCGAGTCGAAACGCACCGTGGGCGCGGGCCCTAGTCGGGCGAAGAGGCAACAGCGTACCATCAGACGGTCGGCCGAGAGGCGCAGGCGCGCGTGCATTGTGTCCGGCTCCAGCGTGGGCGTGCGTGCGTCTGCGGAGGGTGGGGAAACCGGGCCACGCCTGATGGGTGGGGCCGACGCCCCGCCCCGCCCCGCCCCGCCCCGCCCCCGGGAAACTGACCCGGCTGAGGGCCGCGCCCCGGCACACGTTCACGGTAGAAAACGAAAGAACGAGTCGCCAGTGGGGAAGTGGAAAGCCACCCTTCTAACCCTGATTTCCTCTGGGGAGGTGGCTGGGGGACGGGGGAAGGAGAGAACATTTCACTGCTCACTCATTGTACCAGTTGAATTTTCTACCGTGGGATTTGTTGTCAGTTTCAAAGAATTTAAATAGTGTTTCTATCACAACACTTGGGTATATATTCTGCTAATTCATTTTCCTTTACTTGCTGCTTTATAGTTCTTCTTAACATTGGTATCATACCATACAGGCTCTTGGGTAATGTGCTTTTTAAAATTTATTGATGTATTTATGAACATTTTACTACATCATGTAAGTCTTTCACAAGAGCTTTTTAATGGCAACCTTAAGATTTTGATGTATAGATGAAGTATAATTTAACCTATCCCCTTTGCCTTTTTTTTTTTTAATTTAGGCTTTTTAAAAACCTTTCAAAAACACTAATATACATCTTTATGTATCTGATTTTTTATTTAGGATATAATCCTAAACGAAGAATTGCTGGGTCAACATGGATGATTGTGTTTTTAAGGCCTTGGGTAAATATTGCCAAATTGTCCTCCAGAAAGGTGGCAGTGATTTAAACTCACCATAACAATTTTTGTTGCATTATACACGTATGTAGACATGAAATTAAAGAGAAGTCTAGGTCTTAGGGCATGTTAGTTCAGTATTAGGAGATACTGCCAGATAGTCTCCTTGGTAATATTTTAGAATTTTCTGTAGAGAGGTTTTGTACATCTTTTCTTAGATTTATTCCTAGTTTTTAAAAAGTATTACTGGAAATAATGTTTTTAAATTTTCATTTTCTAATTGTATATTGCCAATACATAGAAATTTTTGTATGCTGACATTACATCTAGCAGCTGTTCTAAATTCACTTGGTAACTAATTTATCTATAGATTATTTCGAATTCTTTGTAAATAATCATATCATCTATGAATAACGATCTTTTTTTTCTCTTTTCCCATCCTTACAGCTTTCTTTTTCTTGCCTTAAGGCACTAAGAACAGTGTTGCATAGATGTGGTTATACTGGGCATCCTTTTTTCCCACTCCTGAGTAAATATCCAGTAGACATGCATACATACGTGCATCAAAAGACATGCACCAGAATATTCATAGCAACATTGTTCATGACAGGCAAACGCTGAAAATCCAGAATGTCCATCAGTAATATTAAGTGTGCTGTGTTCATACAATGGAACACTGAACCACAGTGAAAATCAACAAACTACTGCTATGCACAATCATATGAATAAATTTTTCAAATGTTGAGTGATAGAAGCAAGACACAAAAGAGTATAGGCTGAATGATCTAATTGTATAAAAGTCAAAAACAGGCAAGAGTTATCTATTGTGTTAGTAGTCAGGAGAGTGGTGACCCTTAGGGGATAGAGGAAAGGAACCGGCATGAGGAGGGGTTCTGGGGAGCTGGAAAATTCCATTTCATGGTCTGAAGGAAATTACAGAATGTGTTTAAAGAATCACTGAGATAAACAAGTTTATACTGTATACAGCACAGGGAACTGTATTCAATATCCTGTAGTAACCAATAATGAAAAAGAATATGAAAAGGAATATATGTATGTATATGTATGACTGAAACATTATGCTGTACACTAGAAATTGACACATTGTAAACTGACTATACATCAACTAAAAAAACTCTGAAAATAAAAAAAATAAAATAAAAAATCACTGAGTTGCACCACTTTAATTCATGTGCTTTTCTTTGTGTTTTATATTTCTATTAAAGATTAGTTTAAAAATGCATGCCCAGTAATTAATTCCACTTTGAGAAATTACTCCTAAAAAAATAAATCCAAAAATGAGCTAAGATGCATTCAGTCACTTATTCATTAATTCAACAAATAGGTACAAGAATGGATGTTTACTGCAGCATTGTTTATAGAAATGTAAAGCAGCCTAAATGTCCAACAATATATGAGATTGATTTAAATATGGCATATTCAATGGAATACCATGTATCCTTCAAAAATAACAATACTATTTGTATTTATTGAAATATAAAATTGTTCAAGCTATACTATTAAATTTTTTTTAGTTACAAAGAATATCTATAATATGACTCCATTTTTAAAACTCTGTGCACATATATGCTTTTAAAATGCCTGAAGGAATATATGCCAAAGTGTGAACATCATTTATCTCTGGGGGAGGCAACTGTTTTCATATATTTAATTTCTAATTATCTGCAAGAAGCATGCACTACCTGTACAATTTCTTAAGGGAAAAAAGATGTTCATAATATATCAGTATATGAAAACAGATTACAGAACAGTATGTATAGTATGACACCATGTTTGTTAAAAAAAGATATATTAAATATTTATCATATATATCATACATCATACATATATTTGATATATCAAGTATGATATATATACCTGTGCTAAAAAAAAGCTAAAAGGGCATGTAACAATAATTCTCTGCTCTGCTTGGGTAGACAGGAGCAGAAGAATTTCCAAAGCCCTCCAGTGATTCCTTTTTAAAATTTTTGCTTTTCTTTGTTTTCCAATTTTTCTACAGTCAACATGTATTATTTCTGTATTTTTAAAAAACTGATAATAAGGGTTAAAAAAAAAAAAACAAAGTTGAGTCTCGGAGAAAAAGAGGGGCCTCCACCTCAGTGACCCTCCCTCCCACTGTATACCCCACCCTCTTCACCCTCTCCCTACTCCTGGCGTCTTACATTTTAAGAAGAGCGATCGTTCTGGTGAAGGACTTGTTTTCAGCAAGGAACCTGGCTTGGCGCTGAAGGAGCCTGAGAGCTGGCAGTTCATGTCTGTAATGAATTGTGAGAAATAAGTGCCTGGTGGTCATGCCAGCAGCACAAATTACAAAACATACTAAAAATATTACAAAACTGGAAATTCGCATAATTTCTCCTCAAGAATCACATGCAAATTTAAGCAGGAAATGCAAATTCACAGTAACAAGAAAACTAAAGGACAAGGCTTAGATTTATGGAGAAACAACCTTCCAGGACAGGAAGCAAATTCAGCAATGGCAGGCCAGCGTGAGCAAGCCTTGGACACCAGGAGGCTCCAGGACCATCCTGAGAATCAACTATGTATTTTATAGTCAAGGAAGGAGGCAATCTCACGGCAGACATGCAAATTCCAGAATAAACAGGGAAAACAGGAAATGAAAGCTGAGCCCTCAAAAAGGCCTAATTCAGGTTAAATGGGAGTTCAGGGGAAACCCAAGCCATGCTCCCTGTCTTCAACAGCTCAGTCAGGTAAATGAGGTGAGAAATGGGCTTGCTTGAGCTATACTACCCAAGGCAGAGAGTACTCCAGGTCCAGAAGAGAAGTGAAAGGCTCCAGGGCTTGGAGGGGTCAGGGAAGGCTTCATGGAGAATCAAGCAAGCAGCTCAGCTGGCCCTTAAAGGATGGGGAAGATTTGGACACCCAGAAAAAGGATAGGAAGCTTTCCCAACAAGAGGATACAGCAGGAGCAAAGACCTTAAGGACAGGTGCTAGGAGTGGCATGTAAACAGTGGGGAGCCATAGAAGGTGTCTGAGGGAGGGTAGACATGAGCAGAAGAATTTCCAAAGCTCTCTCTGGTGGGGAAGGGATGGAGCAGGGTGAGAGTGGAGGCACAGACCAGAACTGGAGCAGCAGGGACGGAAAAGGTGGGTTCAGGATATACTGCAGTGGCAGAAGAACCAGGACTTAACTGTACAAGGAGTGGGGATAAAGAGCAGACTGGAGTCAGGAAACAGCAGATTGGGGGTTGGAGGTGGAAGATGTTAAATTCCATTCCAGCCTGAGCCTGCAATGTCTGTGGAACTCACAGGTGGGGAGGTGGGGCAGGACACCAGAAGGGCAGAGGTGCTGCAAGACCCCCATCTCCTTGGGTCCTTCGTGGGAGTCAGCACCTCTCAGTATTCCCTGTGACAGTGAGAATGATGGCCTCACCTGGAGGTGGGTGAAGGGTGATGGATGGCCTGGGAGGAAGCAGAGTCCAGGGGGTCAGAACGCAGACCCTGGGACCAGAGTGTTTGAATTCGGCCTCTACCCCTACCAGCCGTGTGTCCAAGGGCAAGTCAGTTAACATCTCTGAGCCTCAGCTTCCTTATCTGTAAAATGGGGGATAACAAAGACATCTTTATGGGGTAGTGGTGAGGAGTTGCTAGATGAATCCGTGTAAAGTGCTCAGAACAATGCCTCGCACAGAGTGTTAGCAGTTATCATGGACTCGACAGGAACCACCAGCTCTTTGGGAATGGACTTTGAGAAGGTAAGTGTGAGTGAACTGCAGTTTGGCTCGGCATGAGTAGCTTTACGCCAGGGGTGGTGCTTCCTGCAGCCAATTGCTAAGATTTTTTTTTTCATGTTTGACTATTCTCTTTTATAAAAATTGAGATATACTCACTGCTATAATTCTGATGTGTGATTTTCTTTTAAAATAATAGTTGGACTATGCATGTATCCAAAATTCCAGTGGAAGTTATGAGCAAAGAGAACACCATCCATAGATTAAAAATCTGGTTTGACAAACCAGCTCACACAAATCACTGCTCGGCCCCACTGCAATGAGTCACAGTGTCGAGAACATGCTTTAGTGTTTTCTTGTCTCAGTTTGAAATGCCTTCCCCATTCTCTCCCACTCTGGAAATCTTAGTGATCCAGTAAGGCCCAGCTCAATACCAGCTCCTTTCAAGAAGGCTTCCCAGTTTCCTGTCAGAATCACTCTCTCCTTCCTCTTTGCTCCTTTGGCCCCTGGGCAGAATTCAAACAGGTCCCAGGATCTGTATCCGACCCCCTCAACTCTGCTTCTTCCCAGGCCATCACCCCTCACCCACTCTGATGAGGTGGTCTCTCTCACTATCACAGGCAATACTGAGCAGGGCTGACCCCCAGGAGGGACCCAAGGAGACGTGTTCCCAGACACTGCAGGCTCAATGAAGCCTCCAGCTCTGCAGCTAGGGCCTGGCTTGGCCTCCCTCCACACCCTAGAGGGGGCTCAGTGGGTGCTGGGGCATTTCTGCCTCACTTCCTCCCATCCCTTCTTTTCTTCTGATCTTCAGACCTTGACAAGGTGATTTCCAACTTCTCACCTCACCTCCTGCCACTCTCCCTGAGCACCTCGTCGGGGCAGGAGCAGCCCCTCCGCCCCTGTTGCTCTCACAGCCCTCATCGCAGGGCCCACCCTTCGGTGATACGTGGGAGATCTGTCTCCATCCCCAGGACTCTAGAATCACAGGTCCAACCGCCTATTTGAGATCATCATATCGGAGGTCAAATTCCTTACTTATAAGGTCCAAACACTTACCATTCCCTCCAGTTTTGTTTTTTTTTTTTTAAAGACTACGTTGTATTCAAAGCCCAAATTTTAAACAGATTCTTGGACTGGTGGCTCACATCCATCAGCTTTTTCAGCTTTAACAGATGTCTTGTCCCCAGTAGCTTTTTCCACAACTGCTGCCTTCTCCACCAAACTCCATGAGTTTTCTCAACTCAAACTCAGGAAAGCATTTTCACGTCAGTCAGCATTTTCACTTTTTAACACAGACATCACAGAGTGGATAAGGCAAGCCTTTTCTATGTCTTCTCTAATGCTGTCTGGAAGAAATTCATTGACCTCTTCTTTCAAATCATTTTCCTGCACCTCTTGGGTCATTATTTCATCATCCGGACTTGGCAGACCTGCTGGTGCTGAGGGTAAGAGGTCTTTCTGAATCTGACTGTTGTGGTTTTTTTTTTTTAGCAAAACCAACACAACATGAGAAGTAAACGTCAGTAATCTTGATACCAACATGAGCTTCAATCGTGATCTGCGGTTTTTTGACCATGGAGCACATATTGTCATGGATAAGATCTGTGCCAAGAAAGGTAGGCTGTTTTTGCCCTGAACATCTTCAGTAATTAGCTTTAATTTTCTAAATGCAGCATCATGATTCTGCACATTAGCAAGGCTCATGTCCACAAGACGACCCTTGAGGCCATCAGACACAATTTTGGTTCCTCAAGTTCTCCTGACTAGGGTTTTTCCAGTATTTCTTATATTGAACGTAGCTGGTGCATTCACATCCTACCAACCTTTTTTAGAAAAAAGATCAACCACTTTTTTCTTTGCCCCCTTTTTGCCAGCTTTCTTCGGCATTTGTTCTTGCAAACCACCATGGTACTGTTCAGAAAGCCAAGAGGGCCATTCCCTCTAGTTCTAAATGCTTTATCCCATCTCAGACTATAACAACTTCCTTCTACTTGCTCAGGCCAAAATCTCTGGAGTCTCCTTGGTATCTCTCTTTTTCTTTCCCTGGACCAACATCTACTCCTGTTAACTGCCTCTCTGCTTTGCTGTTCCTTCAAGATGCCAAACTCTTACCTTGTGCCTCAGGACCTTTGCACTTGCTTTTCCCTCTGCTTATAAGACGTCTCCCCCAGGTGTAACAGCAGCAGCAACAATAATAGCTAATGCTCACAGGATGCTTACTATTCCTGAGCACAATTCTGAGCACTTTACATATAAGAACTCATTTAATGCTTGCAACAACTCTATAAATAGAGGGGACTCTATTATCATCTCCACTTTATGGATGTGGAAACAGAGGCATGGATAAGTTGGGTGCCCTGCCTGAAGTGGCAGGGTTAGGAAGTGGTGGGCCTGGGTTAGGAACCCGGGCAGTCTGGCTCCAGAGTCCATGCATGTGACACAGTGCTCTCCGGCCTTTCCTTCAGGTCAGCTCACACAGCCCCTTCTCAGAGAGGCCTTCCTCATTTCCCCATATAAAATAGCTCTTCCTCCTGGTCACCCTCTATTCTCCTTACTCGGCTGTATTATTTTTTTCAGAGCACTTCTAATCACTGACATAGATTCGATTTGTTGTCTGTCTTCGCCTTAAAAGACTTGAGCACCACAAAGGCAGGAGCTTTGTTTTGTACCCTATTGTGCCTGGCACATAGTAAGGGCTCAATAAATGTTCTGAATGAATCCTAATAGCAGAGATAAATGAATGAATAAATGAATGAATGAATGGATATTTCTGAGCACCTGCTTTGTATCAGGCCCTGCAGTGACTTCAGAGCTGGACCTAAAGTGGTTCTTGCCCTCTGGGCATTTACAAGAGGCAAGGAGGGGGTCTGTGTATCTAGCTCACAAACACCCCCAGGCAGGAGATGGAGCAGGCCTTGGAGGGGGAAGGGAAAGAAGGGGGAGACGGCCAGGAGAGGGAGCCAGCCCAAGGTGGCACAGACACGCTTCCCAGGTGAGCAGGCTTCGGTCCTTGACAGAGGGGGAGGAAAGAGGAGGAGTTAGCCCTTCCAGCTGGGAGCCTGGAGCAGACAAAGCTGAGTTGTGGCAGAACCCCGGAGCAGCTCAGGGGCAGGAGCAGAGCACTGTGGCTGCGACAGGCAGGACATGGTCTCGGGATGCACAGGAGGTGCGGCTAGAAGGGAGGGTTGGGCCCAGGCCCAGGAAACCCTGCCTGCCCAGCCTAGGGCCTCTGTGCGGGAGAGTCATGATGTAGGGTGGCGATCTTCACAGCCATCTGTGTCTAAAGGGCACTAGGGGAGTAAAGGACCCAAGGGTGGTCACATGGGGACTTACTTTCCTTAAGGCGGACGTCCAGTGGCGTCTGTAGCAGGCTCTGCATGGCTTCCACGAGGCCATTAAAGAAGCTTTTGACAGGCTCGAAGGAGAAGGGAACGGGCTG
This sequence comes from Camelus bactrianus, assembly GCF_048773025.1. Lineage (NCBI taxonomy): Eukaryota > Metazoa > Chordata > Mammalia > Artiodactyla > Camelidae > Camelus > Camelus bactrianus. Next base: position 48,479,575 of record NC_133542.1, read on the forward strand.
GCATACCTCGCCCAGGCTCATCTGCCGCTGGATCTGCTGCTCAGCAGCTGTGTACTCCTGCAAGGGCACGCGGGGTCAGGGCAGCCCGGGGCCGCGCCCCAACCTCCCCCACCAGGAACAAACCCAGCCAGCCGGTGGGCAGCCCCCACCGGGCCGGGGAGCACAGCCCCAGGAACTCTGGTCAGCCCCGCACTGAGAGACCTTTTAAATACCTTTGATATGTTAAGTGCAGCTCTTTTAGGTAGAAGCTAGAAAACTGTCCCAGCCCTCTGTGTACCCCTGGTGTAGGCCTGTGACAAGGCTTCTCCACTCTAAGAGGCGGATGTGGAAGTGAGGGCGGGGTAGCGATGGCGGTGCGTAGCTGTGTGGGACAGCAGTGGTGGAGGTTCCCCGGCTGTGCCCTGAGGCAGTGGTGTGAGCTGTGGTGTCCTGCCCAGTGGAGATGCAGTGGAGTCTGCACTGGAGCAAGCCTGTGCCACGGCCTCAACTTCACTCCTATTGCCTGGTCTTCATCCCGACTTTCTGACCCTCCTGGAGGCCTGTGAGCTGCCTAATACTGTTTCATGAATTCCTTTCTCATTTAAAACAGTTACAGTGGATTCTCTTATCTGCAGCTAAGAGCCCTGTCTGCACTTTCTGGAGGGTGGTCCAGGCAAGGATTTAGGAGACAGCAGATTGCCTTAGGCGAGCAGGCCCTGGCTGGTGGGCAGTGCTGCCCAAGATGGAGTGGATGGATGGATGCCTCAGGAGAGAGGAAAGATGGCTTGGCAGTCCCCCCATTGGAGGAGCTGAGGGATGGTCTTTAAGCCCCGCCCACCTAGGAAGTGGCAGGTCTAAAGCCCATCCTCATTTGGGTGGGAAGAAGGTAATTTGTGGGGAAACAGGGCTAAGGTCACACCCAGAGGCCTGCAGTGGAGATGGCCAGGGAGTCAGAGCACTAGCAGAGAGGGCAGGGAGCAGCTCCAGGCAGCAGGAGGGTGGCCCAGAGGGCAGATGGGTGGGGTGGGACTGAGAGGGGGATGAGGGACAAATACCACCACCTGGTAACCCCAAACTCCAGCATCTAGCACAGGGCCTGACACATAGTAGGCTCTCGATAAGTGTTTATGATTGGATAAATACTCTTGCCTTTGCAGACTCAGAGAATAGCCCCATAGCCACCCATGTCTACCCATTGGCTGTCATCTTGGCTTCCTCTAACCACCAATCCTGTCACATCTCCCATACCTGCCTGCTTCTCCCTATCCCTGCTGCCTCTTCACTGGGCCAGCCCACCACCATCCATCTCCTGGACACTGGGGTCTCCTCCCAACTTCCCTTCCAGCCTCCAGTCCTGGCCTGCCCAGTCCACCCTCCAACCTGTCACCAAAGTGACCTTTCTAAAGCATTAATCTGACCAGGTCATTCTTTGGTTCAAAACACTCCCCTGGTCCCTGTTCTCTTTATAGGATAAAGTCTAAACTCCATGGCCAGGCACATAAGATCTTTCATCAACCAGCCCTGGCCTTCCGATCCAGCTGCATTTCCCAACAGCCCCTCCTCCCTTATACCCTCCTGCCCCACCTCCAGCCAGGCCGAATCCCAGTGGTTCTCCAGCCTGCCAAGCTCTCTCATGCACACGGTTCTTTTCTGCCTGAGAGGTCCTCTATGCTTCATCCCTCTGAATATACCAAAGGAGCTCCTCCTTATCCTTCCACACCAGCTGCATTGTCACCTCCTCCTGGAAGTCTTCCCTGATTCCCCATACAGAGTTGGGATTTTCTTGGACACGCTTTTGCTAGCTTACTTGAGCTGAGCTGTGTTGTGAATAACTGTTTCTGAGTACATCTTGCCACCAGTGAGCTCCTCATGTGAAGCAGGGGCCTGCTACAGATCAGGTCACTGAGTGTATATTTGATGAACAAATGAGTGAGCAAATGCAAGGAACGATGAATAATGAAAATCAGTAGCTCTGACCCCAGAGGGGGGAAAAAAATGACAAAGACCTGAAACTACCTATGATGGAAGAATAACATTCTTCTCCATGGAAACACCCCTTTGCGTTAGCTATCCCTAAAAGATAACAATATTTTAAAAGAAATAAAAATGTACCCCTCTGTACATCTTGCCTCTCTTGAAGTACAATGTCTATTGTGTCTAGGAGAGCATCTCACCCAGAATATTTTGTTAGTGTTTATTGTTGTTATTTGTTGTTGTTTTATTGTTAGCTAACAGTGAGACACAGGCTGAGTTGACCAAGGCCACATAAAGGCACAAGCCAGGGAGTGGCTTGACGAGTTTTGTACTGACTTACGTATTTGTCTGTCTTATTTTGCAGCCAGAGCGCAAACTAATCTGTGGTTAAACTCAGTGCCATCTTTATTTAGTTGTACCTTATTCCACTAGCTTTTAAAGCATCTTATGAAGGTTATCTAATACTGCAAAGTTTTCCTTTACAGTGAGAAAAATGAAGCCAAAGGAAAACCAGGTCAAGAATGTAAGCTAGAAGCCAGAGTGAGATGAGGCACAAAGTCTTATCCCAGCTATTTGAGATATATTTGGCTCTGAGCTTCCCAGAAACCATGGCAAAGAAAGAAACAGGAAGAGTTACATGAGGAGAAAAGCAATCCAAGTGCACAGGTGACTGCACAGGAGTATTGACATGAGAGAGGAGGTTCTCATGGTTCCTTGAAGACAGAAACACCACCTTCAACAGCAAGCTTTCACTAAGGGTGTAGGAATGACTATCATAGGGGCTAGTTTTTAGATTCTCCTTCAGGATAAGATAACAACCTCTAATAGAGTACCATCCTTCTCTCCTCTTTGAGCAAACTGTGACTCAGCCCTTGAAGTCGGCTTGGTAGCTTTTGAAAGGACACCTGCCTTTTCAGAAGTGATGTTTCCATTAAGACTGCACAGGTAGAGGACTGGGCAGTGATGCCTTGTGGCCTTAGAGTCAGACAGACCTGATCCCAGATCTACCCCCCACCAGCTGTATGACCCTGGGTGAGTCACTTCATCTCCCTGCGCTGCAATTTCTCATTAGTAAAATGGGGTGAGAATATCCAGTTTGCAGAGCTCCAGTAAATATTAGATCTAAGATAAGTGAAGCACTTGGAACACAGAGGCCCTCAAAAATGGTGGCTGTTAGTGTTATTTAATGAGTTCAAGATATATATTACCTTCCTATTCACATATATTTTATGACCATTTGTGTGGGGGGCAAGGAAGTCTACATACTGTCAAGGCAACTCTCTGCATATTTATTCAGAGTGTAAATACTGTGTTCAATGTCATAGTAACCAGGATGAAATGTGGTGGCTGGTGGCCAGGGTGAGGGCAGAAACCCAACATTACCTGCAGCAGCTGTATAGGATTGGGCTCCTGGCTGATACTCCAAACCCTGCTGGAGAGGTTGTCCATGACATCGATTTGCTCCCCACAAGACTTTATCCGCTCCCGGTACACCTGGAGCGCAAGCTGCGTGTTTTTATCAATGAATTTCTTGGCTAGCGCTTCCTCTTCATCAAGCAGCAGTCTAAGTTCAGTGAATTTCCCTGTCAGCCAGGTTTTACTTGACTCTGCATGAGCCTAAAAAGAAAACCAGTTGCAGATGATATGATTGCCAACCAGGAAATCCAAAATGGTCAACATGAAAAAAATTATGATAACCTCTAAAAATTATGATAATCTCTAAAAACTCACACTTTCCTAAGTACCGGTTATAACCAATTGGAAAATGTATGGAGAAATAAAGAACCTTTTATAAACAGTAGAAAAAAATTGCAAAGTATCTAAAACTAAACCTAACAAAAACTGTAAAGACCTAGATAAAGAGAAGCATAAAACTGTACTGAAAGACATTAAAAAATCTGAATTCATAGAATTAAAAACCATATCCCAGGCTGGGAAGATTCACTAATATAAAGATGCCATTTGTCTCCAAGTTAGCCTATAAATTGGATGTAGCTGAAATCAAAGTCTTAATATATATATATTAAACAAATTTTAAATTATCATGGGGGAGAATAAGCACAAGAAAAGCCAAAAATTGCTTTAAAAAGATCAATAAAGGATGAACTGCCTTATTAGCTATCAAAACAAACTGTAAAGCTACAGGATTGAAAACCACGTGGTTTAGGCATAGACAAAAGGAACAAGAGCACAGAATAGTTTAGAAAAGAATACATATATGTACATATGTGTATAAATATATGCATTTATATGCTATTCAATAAATGATATTGGCACAGCAATTAATCTTTTGAAAAAAATTAAGTTACATCCTTACCTTATTCTGTATACAAAAATAAATTCACACAGACCCCACTTATGAAGTAGTCTTGCGAAAAATGTGAATCTGAATCTGAAGGAGCCTCTAGATCTAACTTAAAGATACAATGTAGAGAACACAAAGAGGACAGAGGAGCATGCTAACCATCAGCTTAAAAAATACATCAACCAATTGCATTTTGAAAACCTTATTTCACTCCTAATTCAAACAAAATGTGACATTTATAAGACAATTGAAAATGCGACCATGGATTGGATCTGTGACGATATTAAGGAACCACAGTTAATTTTCAGAGGTGTGATGATGATACTATGGTTATGTATTTTAAAAGATGAGTCTTTGTAGAGATAATATGCTGAGTTTTACAGGTGAAATGGTATGTTGGATTTATTTCAAAACATGTATACGCTTGAGGTTTTCTACAATAAAAGGTAAACACTTTGAAATAGATTAAAGCACTTTACATTAAAAATAATAAACCTATTAGAATGAAATACAAAACAATTTTATTTCAAAAAATTGGGGGAAGGGAAGACCTCTGTAGGGGGCCCCCAAAACTCAGCAAAAAGGGAACCATGGCAGGTTTGATCACCTAAAAAAAGAAACTCTTCCCAAGATGGAAAACACTATAAACAAAGCTACATGACAGGTAACAAATTACACAGGCCTACTATACATAACATAGTTTTAAAAAAAAAAAAAGAAATCATTCACTTTAAAAATGGACCAAAGATATACAAGAGCCAACAGACGTATGAAGAGGTGATAAGCCTCCCCCAAAACAAGGAAGTGAGCAGTGTAATCAGAAAAAAATATATGTATGTATTTTTGGCCATCAGACTGGAAGAATTTTAACTGATGGATAAAACCAAGAGTCCGTGAGGGTATGTGCAATAGGTATGTGGGTGGTAGTGTCAATTAGTACTGCATTTTTAGAGGGCGATGTAATATCAAAATTTTAAATGCTTAAATCCTCTGATGTAGCTATTCTTCTTGCAGGAATTGATCCTAGAAAATGTTTTCACATGTGCACAAAGATTTGTGTACCAAGATGCTCACTATAGCATTGTTGTGGTAGAGAAAATTTGGTCAAAATTTTCAATATGGAAAGTGTATACATATACATGTTCATTGTACAAATTATGCTGCATTCATACAATGAGATAATATTTAGTGATTAAAAAGAATGCAGTGTTCTGACACATGAGTATGGATAAAACTTGATGACAAAATGCTAAATAAGCCAGACACAGAAGGGCAAATATTGTATGATTTCCACTTATACGAAATATCTAGAACAGGGAAATTCACAGAGACAGGAAGTAGATTAGAGGTTACCAGAGGCCGGTGGGAGGGGAATGGGAAGTAATTGCTTAATGATTACAGAGTTTATGTTTGGGGTAATGGAAAAGTTTTGGAAACAGCAGTGATGGTTGTACAACACTGTGAATGTAATTAATGCCACTGAATTATACACTTTAAAATGGTTAAAACAGTAACTTTTATTACCATTTGTGTGTGTATTTTTCCACACACACACACACACACAAAGAATGTAGTGGACCTCTATGTCCTGTCACAGAAAACTCTCCAAGAAACCATGTGAAAAAGGGCAAATTGCAGAATAACACCTACAAGATGAACCCATTTATGTAAAAGATAACAGAATAAAATCCATATATGGATATATGCATCTGTTTCCAAGTTCATTTAAAATGTGTTAGTGATAGTCATGTTTGGGAAGAGGTGTGGGATTGAAGAGATGGTCAAAAGGGACTCTCACTTTGTACTTTCTATAGTTCTATACTATATTCTAATATACTATTTATTTAAATTTTTTAAAATAAGCATGTGTCCCTGTACTACTAGTATGATTAAAAAATAAAACAGAATCATTTAAAAAAATAGGCCAGCCTCTTTCCTCAGCCCAAATGTCTGTACAGCCCACACAGTAGAAAGATCCCTGGTGCCTGGGCGGGTGGGCAGGCACCCCTGTGATCCCATGTTCTCTTCTTAGTAGGGCAGGAATGTGTGGGTTGGCAGAATCGAGGGGATGGTTTCCCAAAATCTGTCTTTTCTATACAGTGCTCTAGGCAGTGGTCAGGCTCTGAGGTTAGCTTATTACCATCATGTGCCATACAGATTAAATTGGCTTGGGCCAGCTTGGGAATTAGTCTACATTTACAGCATGGTTTCTATGGGTCAGTGAGCCCAGACACAAATATATCTTTGCTGAATAACTAAATGAAGGAAAGAACATGTGTTCTAAACCCTTGATTTATCAACACATTTTGGAGGTGACGTATGTAAACAGAGGACCTTTCTATAGGAACCGAGAGCATCTCCTCCCAACCAAGCTGTGCTCCAAGCAGTTTCCACAGATCTACTTTGTAAAGAATATACAAAATCAGCTTAGTGACACTACACATTGTCATAACTCTCAGCATAGAAACAGCCACCTGAAAACTTACAGTGTAAGCAGATGAGGCTGATTATGCAATATGATTAAAAAAAAAGATTGAGAGAATTCTGGCAATGAAACAAGGAAGTACACTGTCTGGTTTGGGCCACATTGGTTCAAAGTGAAACTGGATCCCAGGTTGAACTGGGCCAGGGTTTGGACCCCGCTGGGCAGGGCTGGGGCTGAGTGAGGGCCTGGCAAAGTCTAGTCGAGGACGGTCTAAGCACTGTGGGAGAAAAAATAACTTGATCAGCGATGAAGCCCTGGACATGGGAAGATGAGGAATTTTGCATATGGAGGGCTGGCTGCTACATGAATCCATCCCTGCTCAGGCCCTTGGAGGCCTGTCTGGAGCCTATGAGGGGAATGGAAAGAGCTGTTTTGCTGAAAACTCAGTATGACTTTGGACAGTCTTGCTGTGGGCGCCGTTCACGGGCGGGCGTCCCACCAGGGAAGGAGCTTCACTCTCCAGTCCTGCAGGACCATGTTAGCCCTGCTGTCCCCATGAAGTTGATACGAGGCAGCGGCCTGCAGGGGGAACCAGAGGGGCGGCCATGCTCAGCAGGGGTGACAGGGACCAGTGGCACCATCGAGGTTGACGGTATGGCCTGGCTGAGTCCTGGTCTTCCCATTCCCACTCTGTCAAAGGCTGGTTTATGTCACATTGCTGGTCCCTCGACCCCAGGCTGGGTTTCAGTCCGTACAGCTCTGGTGGGTCACAGGAAAAGGCACAGAGCCAGGAACCAAGACTGTGTATTTCACTCCCTGGGGTGTCAGTCTAGGCCTAAGTGTCTCAGGTCCATTTCCTGTCCTTCCCTGGCTCTGCCTGAGGGTCTGACTCCCGCAGGCAGAATTACCAGGATCCTCCTTCAGGCTGGGTTTGGTCAATGGCAGGAGGAACTAGAGGGAGGTCAAAGAGTGAAGGGAAGAAGGCAGCTAGGGTATCCCTCCCACCAGGACATCCCTCCCACCAGGGCCAGGGCTGCATCCCTCAGCCCTCTCCACCCTCCAGTTCCCACAGGCCAGCCTGCTCTGTCCACTCCTGCTTAGGTAGCCCTGACCTTGCTTTCTGCTAATGCCACCTCCTCTTTCGTCCCCGCAGGCCAGGAGTGAAGGTGCTTCCTCTGGTGCTAATTGCCTTGCCACCCACTGGCTGGCTTCTCCGCCTCTTCCCGGCTGTGTCACCACTCCCTGCATTTATCCCCTCTGTCCAAAAGACTCCAAGTGGCTTCTGTTTTCCTGGGTGGACCTTGATGGATAAGCTGTGGCCCCAGGTCCACCTCTGCCTTCCTACGTGGCCAGTGATAAGTTATCTCCTCTTTCTGGGTGCCTCCATTTCCGGGCCTTTGAGCTCTGACAGCCTACGCCCATTCTAAATCCCGATCTGGATGGTTTGGATTCAATGGACAATAACCAATGTTAAATATACATATAATATTTATATACTTTTTGTTTGTTTACAAAAGTATCAAAAGCTCATTGTGGAAAATTCAGAAGACTGGAAAGAACATAATCATTCTGCTATACTGTCTGAACTTTTTTTGTGTGTGTGGAGGGAGGTAATTAGGTTTACTTATTTATTCTTTGAGGAGGTACTACGGGATTGAACCCAGGACCTCATGCATGCTAAGCATGAGCTATATCCCCCCCACCACTCTGCTATACTGTCATCCCATCCTAGTCTGAATAAAAAGTTAGGGTGGCAGGCAAATGTTGATTTTTTTTCCCTACACCTGGCACGTATCAGCCCCCTGAGGAGCCATGGTGGGGAAGCAAACAGCTTATTAACAAGGATGTCACAGAAAATCACTGAATGGGTGTCAGCTGGGGATTAATGATCAAATCCTTCTTGACTGCTCTCTGGAAAGGAGTGGTTAGTTAGGCCTGGTCATCGGCTTCTGAACAGTGGACTCTGGATCATTATGAACTTTATTGGTTCCGATTTGTTTACCAAGCTGTTTTATGGATTAATTTTCAGGCAGATGCCCTTTACCCAAGTACTGCCTCTGGGTAAGCAAGGACGGAGCAGCACTGTTAGCCCAGACCTCTCTGCCACAAACCCTGCCCGCCATAGTTGGGTGGAATGCACGGGAGTCCCTGGCAACACCTGGGCCGGTTGAGCCTGGTGAGTCAAGTCTACAGGTGTATCCCAAAGGAAATACACCAAGGTGCCAAATATCACTGCAGTGTTGCTTTACATGAGTGAAAAACTGGAAATGATCTAAATGTTCAACATTAGGAAAATGGCTTCATGAATCATGGTAGATCCATACAATGGCATATACAGCCTCTAACACTGACACTGATGACAGACTTTTAATGACCTAGGGAAGGGTTATGGTCTTAAACAACAAAACGCCCTGTATGTAAAATGACATATAGTTTTGGTCAATAAGGGATAAGAAGCTGACACGGAAGATCCCCCTTGCTACTTCAAACACATGGAAATGCTGATACAACTACAAATTTTAAAATTATATGACCAAGCTGGAAAACAAAACAAAACAAAACCCGGCAATCAAACAGACAACAACAGTAGAAAGGAAATCTTCAGGGGCCAAAAACAAAGAGGGAATTTGGCATCAGAGCTGAGCTGAGTGAGCCAGGCTGAGTAGGGGTGGAGATGTGTGTGAGAGCCACACAGCACGCAGGCGCCTGGTCATCTAGGAGGACCCCCGGGCACATGGCTTCATTCCCTCTGGGAGCGGGAAGGGGGCCACCTGACCTGCATTAAACCAGATTCACAGAGAGCTGCTCTACCCCTCAACTAGGCACCAGGGAAACTCCACCCACCGGCCTGGGGAGGGGCAAAGAATCTCGTCATCCATCCAGGGTCATGCACTACCTTTGTAACTGCCTATGAATCTGTAATTATTTCAAAACAGAGTTTAAAAGTTGGGGAGAAGCTTCAAAGAAAGAAACCCATTCCTTAGATGAAGCTGCAACCTACTCCCTTAGGCTTTCTATACATGTCCTAACTCTCTCCTCGAGGGAACCTAAACCATATCTGCTCAGAGATTTACAGACAGTGAGCCTGTGCCCGGAGACTCTTCTTTTGGCCGAACAGCCCAAAGCACCTCCCCTATCCCTTCGGGCATGTCAACTTTCAGTTCCCAAATCCTTTTGAACTGATGTATTTGTCTAAACTCAGAGTCCTGCTCTTGAAGACATGACATGATTAGTAATTAAGTGGGGGACACAGATGTAAGCCATAACTGTCCCCAACAAACTGGGGAGTGCAGTCACCCAAAAGATAACAGATGTTGGGCAAACAGATGGCCAATTCTGTGGCCCGATGTGGGTCTCGGCATTTTCATTCCACTGTGCGCCTGGCCTCAGGAAGACCTGGGTGCTAGCTATGCCCACGGTCAGAGCCAGTCTCCCTGCCTGACTTGTGGTGGTCACCCCAGGGTTTCCAGAGTCCTCAGTGAGATAGGCCCTGGGAAGGCATCGCTCCCCAATTTTGAGGAGGCAGCGGCTGAGGCTGAGAAGGGAAGGGACTGGCCAAGTTCACATAAAAGGTCCCTAAGAAGCAATAGCGTTTTCAGTCACAACAGCAGCTGGGATACTGTCAGCCAACTTCCCACTTAAAACCATAAAAGAAGACACTTAAATAAGCATCATGAAAGCAGAAACCTAAAGAAAGTAGATATTTATGGAATACATTTATACCTGTTTGCTTTGCATGTTCCTTACCTTGTATTTTGCTTTGCTTAAGCAACTTGGGGTGTAGGGCATGGAGGACTAGTCTCTCCAAGAGAGTGGGCTTGGCAATGGCAGGAGACAGGCCATTCCTCCATCTTATCAGGTGTTACGGGGTAAGGGCCAGGCACTGGGCAGAGGCAGATTCACCACAAAGCTAATGAAACAGGAGCCCCAGGCCCCTCCCTAGCACAGCCCCTTCATGATCTTGCAGCTAATTTGGTGTTTTCTCCAAAGGGCCCCCTAAATTATAGAAGACCCAGGCCCTACTAAACCTGACCCGCCCCTTTGAGGTTGGTGTTCATTTTCCCTTAGCTCCAGCTTGGGGAGAGCCGTGTGTCCGAGAGGGAATGTGGGCACTGCAGTGAGAATAAGGAAAGATCACCCACTTGCCTTGAGCTTCTCAGCAGCGTCTTCTATCTGGGTTATGTTGCCAACTTGCTCCTGCTTCTTGGATGCCAGCCGCGTTAAACATTCTTGGGTGAATTTCTGTATGTGAAGGAGTCAGGAGAAAAGCCTTAATGCTGTCCTTTTCATGATAACAAAGCACCCCAGGGGTCATCACCACCGCTCACCCTGTATTTTTTTCAGCTGAGGTGTCTGAGACACAGGTGAGGTGACTTGCCCAAAGTTAAGAGGCAAGTTGGAGAATCAGCTGAAACCAGGGACCCTCTGATCCTCAGAGGCCCCCATCAGGTATTCTCCAAATATTGATGCACCCCCTTTTCTCTAGGACAATCCTGCTTGTGACCTGCTTTTCCAGGCCCTCAAATAGGACCCTTAAGGCAAGCAGTTTGGGGGCAGGGGAAGAGCATTCACTTCTAGAGTGAATACTGAGTACCTAATACGTGCTGGGCCCTGTTCCAGGAGCTGCCCTCATGGAACTTGCATCCAGGGTTGGTCTGTGTTCCTCTGCCTGGATTGGGGTTCAGAAGACCTGCATGTGGGAGAGGTCTGTGGGGTTTGTGATCTCTCCCACTGGAGATGGCTCCCTTCCATATCTCTGATTTTTACAATTGCCATTTCTCCAAAGGTATGCCCTGGGACCCTCTCTCTACCAGGTGTGACCTTACCTCCATCTTACCTTCTTACATCCCACCTTACACTCAGCTGCTGGGATGACGGGGAGCTTCCCGAGGGCAGGCTTGCTCCATTCTTGGCTCCCCTATAGGGACCAGGGGGTGACCAAAAGTGTTTGCTGAATTGCCAGGGGCTGCCACCTTCAAGTGGACAGCTGAAGCCACCCAGCAAGTTATGAGCCAGAGCCCCAGAGTCAGATGGGAACTCCTTAGTCTGAGTCTCAGTTCTCCTTCCACACGACCTGGGCAAATGACCTCACCTTTTTAAACCTTGCTTTTCTCAGCTATAAGCATGGGGATAACCCCACAGAATTGCTCTAGAGAATGAGAAGTACACAAAGTGCTTGATGTAGTGTTTGGAAGACAGTAAGTGCTCAACAGGTGTAGCTCTTATTTTAACATCCAACAAGCATTTGCTACTGTGTGCAGTTTTAGTCTAGGAGGAGGGTTGGGAGTGAGTAAGCAGTGGGGCTGGGAACACAATAGAAACCCAACTATAAGCTACAGCCTCAACTTCCAAGAGCACATCCTTACCCCACTGTGATTTCTAAGGCTTCAAGTCTAGATCCTGTCCATCAGCCAAGGACAACCCAGCCTCCTGGTGCTTGTGCTTTCCAGTCACAGGGTGCCTCTCCTGTCCAGGTACCTGGTGAAACCCCATTTATTCTTTATGGCCAGCTCCAATGGCACCTCCTCCAGGAAGTCTTCTGGGCTTCCTGTCCCTGGTTCACAGTGTCCTCTCTTTGGCTCCCTCTGACCACTGCCTCAGGCTTCCCAATTATAATACTTACCATACTGTATTGTCAGTGTTTGTTTTCCCCCAACTAGCCAAGGAACTCCTCCAGGTCAGGGAAGAATTGATCTATGTACTGAATAGATGCCTAATGAATGAATGAGTGGATGGATGATGGATGAACAGATAGATGAGTGGGTGGGTGTGTGGAGGCAAAATGGGTAGGGAAGGGGGCACCTGCCTATGAGACCCAGAAGCCATATCTCTGAAAGAAGCCTTGTTAACTCTGAAAGCAGCCTTTTGAGAAGCTACTATTATTACAGCCATTTTATAGATAAGAAAAGGAAGACCTGGGAGGCAGAAGCAGGTATTGAATCCTGGACTCCACCTGCTAGAATGGCCCCGACATGGCCCGTTCTCAGCTTGGAGCTCCAAGGTTGTCACAATGTGATGGTGTTAATTTGTGCTGTGCAGGGGGTTAGGGCACTGTGGGGGTGACTTAGTCACTGAAGACTTCTTAAAGTTGGAAGTGGTAGAATCAACTTCTGTGACAGGAGGGCCCGTCTAGCCTAGAGAGGTGGAGGGATTTGACCAGAGTCACTGGACAAGTCGGCCACAAGGCTGGAACAAGAGTTCAGAACCCCCTTCCACTATGAGGATTAAGCATAGGTGAGAGCTTCACGGTGAGCATGGGCCGTTGGGGGCAGTTCAGCTGGTGGAGTCCTGGGTTCAAGGCCCGTCTCTGCCTCCAGAGCCTTCCTCTTCTTATTGACGAAGTGGCCTTCTAGCTCCCTCCAGGCTGTTAAGAGCGAGGAATGGAGCGGATGTGGAGGGGGAAGGGCAGAACGGGGTAGCAGAGGGCCGCTGAGGGAGTTCCCGGGGCGACCGGGCCAGGTCGTCCGCAGTGGCTTTCCGGAGCTATACGGCGGTTTTCTAGGCAGAAGGGATTTTTTTCATCTTTGTTAAGAGGTAGATATTCTTCCGGACCAAAGGCAGTGTGTTGGACCCGTCGTGGAGGACGAGGTCCTGGATATCTGGGGACCAGCTAGGGTATCCAAGTTCTCACTCTCAAACCCACCTTTTCTGAAGCTTAATTGATGGCCTTAGCTCGCCGTTGCCCTTTTTTGGGCCTCAGTTTCTCTTTCTGAACAATAGCTCGGCCGCCTAGATGGTCCCCGGCCGTCTTGGGGTCCTGGTCCCAACCGGTAACTGTTAGTTCCCCTCTCCGCCCGTTACTCCTGGGCTCGCGCCCGTACCTACCTGCACGCGCGCCGCCTCCTCCCGCGCCAGGTCGACCGGGTGGCCGCGGTGCGCGCCCAGCAGCGGGCAAAGCGCGCACACGCAGCGGCGGCAGCGGCGACAGAAGAGCTCGGCCGCGCGGTCGCCATGCTCCGGGCAGCGCCAGCCGCGCGCGTCCTTGGGCTCCTCGGGGCCCAGCCCTCCAGGTGTCCTGCTTAGCGCCGCCGTGCCCGCCATTTTCACCCCAGTTTCGGGCCGCCGCGCCGCAGCCAGAGGCCTGCAGGGAATCGAAACCTGGGCGGTGGGGCGGGGCGCTCTGGGTCGGCCCAGTTCCGGGAGGGAAGGACGAACTGCAGGGCGCCCCCGGCCGGGGGACAGTAGCAGCATCATCACCCTCGGGGCAGCAGGGTGCTCTCCGGCCCACCTGCCCCGGCAGGGAGGGCTCAGGCCAGGTCTAGCCGGCTCTGTGTCTGGCCTGGAGGCGGCCACAGCACATTGGGGGCTTGCTTCTAATGGGCTAACTGGAAGGAGGTGGGGTTCCCTGCTAAGTGACGCTCGTCAGGAACCAAAGTTGGCTGTGGCCTTCCCGGATGCTGTGCATTACTTACACTTTTCACTTTCCCTTAATTGTCTCTTGCCCTTTCCCCAAGAGAATTAGCTATTCCCTCAATTGTGGAAAATCACTCTGGAAACTCCAGTTGCCCCCATGCTAAAGTTTCAACATCCACGGAATGTGAATGGGTACAGCCATTATGTAAAACAGTAAGGAGGTTCCTCAAAAAATTAAAACTAGTACTACCATGTGATCCAACAATCAGGCTTCTGGGTGTATATCCAAAGAATATGAAGTCAATATCTCAAAGAGAGATCTGCACGCCCATGTTCACTGCAGCATTATTCACAATAGCCGAAATACGGAAATAACGTTTAAGTGTCCAAGAATGGATAAAAAAGATGTGGTATATGTATGTATATATAGTGAAATGTTATTTAGACTTAAAGGAAATCCTGCCATTTTCAAAGTGAATGAGCCTGAAAGACATTATGTTAAGTAAAATAAGCCAGAGAAAGACATATACTGAATGGTATCTAAATATGTGAATCTGAAAAAAAAAAAAAAAAAGTCAAACTCATAGAAACAGAGTGGAAGGGTAGTTGCTAGAGGCTAGTGGAAAAAGATGGAGTGAAGGAAAAGGGTACAAACCATCAGTTACAGAAGGCATAAGTTCTGGGGATCTAATGTACAGCATGGTGAATATAGTTAATAATACTAAATTGTATACTTGAAATTTGTTGAGAGTAGATCTCCAATGTTCTCACCATACATGAAAAATGGTAACAATATGAAGTGATGGATGTATTAATTAACTTGATTGTGGTAATCACTTTACAATGTATTTATATATTAAATCATCACATTGTACACCTTAAGAAATCACATACAACCTAAGTAGATACAATTTTTGTGAGTCATACCTCAGTAAAGCTAGGGAGACCTCTCAGCTCTCACCTACAAGGCCCTTGGCTCTTTGTACACTTAATACCCTTGATCTCTGCCCTGTCTGTGCTCCACCCTTTGCTCATTTCCAGACCAGGGAACAAGTAGTTCCAAAGAGTGCTCAGAACACTCTTTTCCCCATATGCCCATTGCCCCATTTATTCCTGTTCATCCTCCAAGTATCAGGAAGCCTTTCTTGCGTCTCCCAGAGCAGCCTGCACATCCCCTGCCCGGGCCCTGCCCTTCCTTCCAACTACGACTAAAAACTCATTGGAGGGCAGGAACCAAGTCTGTCTTGCCTGTTTCCCAGCCTGGTTTCTGGCCCAAACAAATAGGTACTTACAGGTATTTTCAAAAGTTCACTTTATGCCACCTTGCTTTTACGAAAGACCTATATTAGTACTTGTTTTCCCTAACAAAGAAATCTGAAGTGAAGTTTCCCTTGCATGCAAAAAGTGAAAAGAGCATTCAGTGTTTGTTTTGCAGGGAGCCATTATAGAGGCAGCGTGCACCCCCCCCCCCATGCACCCCAAGCAGTGAGAGTGGCACCGCCAAGCTCCTTCCCCAGGAACTACACTCAGCATGTCAACATTAAGCAGGCATAGCTTTGAACTGTATCTGTGAGCATTTGTGCTTTATCTTGATTTATTTTGTGTATCTGTTAGCAAGATGTGTTAATGTTACTGCTTCTTCACTTTAGCCATTTTGACTTATGAAAGATTTCACAAGAACCTCTACTTTTCAGATAGTGAGGGAAATTGGTATTTATGAAACAAATCAAGAAAAGGAAAGCTCTATGTATTAAAATGTCTAGGCAGATGTTTATTATTTTATCACATTCTTTCCATTGCACGATTCCACATCTATTTATATTTTCACTTTTATTTCTTTATATTATTTTATTTTATTTTTTTACAAAGGTACAAGGAATTTCAGAAACAACATTAAACCAATCAAACTGTTTCAGGCACGGTTTCATATGAAAAGCATAGATTAATTTCTCACTTCCTGCTTCCCTCTATGATACAATCTCAATGATTGCAGAGCTAAGGTGGATACACCCCAAAGCTCATCTCCCAGGGCTGTCTTCATTCTCAGAAAGTTCCTGAGTCAACAGTCAGGGGGCTCCCAGGGTATGGAGTAAGGAGATGAGTACACATTCTGCTTGCCCTGAGCCTGAGGGCCCTGCAAGTGCTGGGCAAGTCCCGTTTCATCAGGCAAGAACATAAATGTAATTTTAAAAAATGGCTTAAAAAAATATCTGATAAAAATTACCTATCCCTCTCCCTTGCTGTGAAATAATTTAAATAATTTACTGTAGATGTAAAAAAAAAAAAGAAAAAAGAAGTTTGTTCATGGATGCCTTCGTAAGCACGAGGTCTGGGTCCCTTAGGGGCGGGGAGAGCTTGAGAAGGGCGGGATGGCTCTGTGAAGAGGAGGCATGCAGGAAGCTTCCCAGACCAGCCCCACCTCCACGCCTGGCAGCCAGTGCCTTTGGGCTTGGGCTTGACGATTCTTCATTCTCTGAGGCTAGGTCTTCCCTTCTGAACTTGGGGATCATTAATGCCTAGCTGACCCGTATTAGAGTAGGATGTTTCAGTGAGTGGAGGTGGGAGGACTTCGTAAACTGGGAAATGCTGGCCACAAATGAGGTGGGAGAGGTAATCCCATCCAGCGGAGCTCTGATTCCCTGACAATGCCTGGGATTTGGCCTTTGGCAAGCTTGGCGGGCCCCAGCGGCTGAGTAAACATGACAAGGATCGTGGGCATCTAGCATGTGCGGGCACACAAGGTGACCGTAGCCTCAGCTAGCGGAGGGGTCAGTCAGGAGCACAGAGCCCTCATCGTGTTGCAGCTGGGGGTCCCAGAGACACCCTGGATAATGCTTCTTGATGTTTTTAGGAGCTTCCAGCCTGGGCTTAGAAGATGGAGTTGGAGTCTCAGAAGCTGTCTGGTACTCACTGTCCTCATCTTTACTGCAAATAGGTAAAGCTGACTAGCCCAGGGGGTCTCTATCCTCACTGTATTGCAGAATCACCTGGGAACTTATAAAAACATACACAAGGCCAGGCCCTACTCTGGAGATTGAACTTCAGTTGGTCCAGGATTGGGCTTGGGTATCTATTTCCTGAATGCTCCTAGGGGATTCTAATGTACAGCCTGGGTTGAAACCTACCAGGCTAGGTGACCTCCTGCCGTTCCCATCTTGGCTCCAGAATCATCCTGTGCAATGGACAAAACTCATCATCTGCACCTCCTTGGCAAGGAGGGGCACATTTAACTCCCAACATTCCCCATCTCTAGCTGGGCTGCTGTATTGACCACTGAAAAAGAGAGAACCTTAGAGAAAGGCTCAGAACACAGATTCATAAAGGAGGGACACAGAAAAATTCTCAGGCCAGAAGGGAAGGTCAGGGCCAAATGGTCCCACTTCCTTGCCTGGTGTAGTCATCCTACTCCAGAAGCCTTCATGGGTGGCCAGCCATGGGGTTCTGCTGGCACACTTCCAGTGCGGGGCTCACTACCTCCTGGAGACTTCTTTTACCCTGGCCTGAAATCTGCTTACATCATCCTGGAGGCAGGCTCTGTGACCTGAGGGCTTTGGTGGTGGCAGTCAGTGGTCATGGGCACCACTCTGCTGTCTGCATCCCCACATAAGGAATAGTGTGTATCCACATCCGACGGATTCTGGTTGAAGAGAGGGTGGCCTCCAGCCTGTGTTCTACTGCTGAACCTTGACTTATTTCCCTGAAGTTAAACTCTTGCTGCCTCTTTGTCAATGTCTTTTGAGTTCCTGCAGCAAACCCAGATCATCACCCTACATGTAGTTTTCCTCAGGTCAAGGCCAAGGTTTCTTATCTCAGGTGGCAGATCCTACAGAGGACAGCACATTCCAGGGGCCCCCTTGTTCAGACAGAGAAAGTGAGACCAGAGAGGGAATGACTTGCAAGAAGTCACTGAGCAAGTCAGGGACACAGCTGAGGCCAGAACCAACAGATTCCTGCCCCGTGGGCTGAGACCTGCACATCTGCTGCATCAAACAGCAGAGAGAGACCCAGGAGACCAGGCGCTCAGCCCAGCCCTGCCATGAACTCTCTGGGGACCTTTATTACTTGCCTCTCTCCAGGCCTCAGTTTCCCCACCTATCAAATAAGGAGGTTGGGCCACATTACTGGTTTTTAAACCAAAATTTTCTTTCAGTAGCAGAATTCTGTATTCCTTAGAAGCCAACATGTAAAACAGAAAGGAGGGGAGCTGTCTGGTTGCAACAGCAGGCAGAGGGCAGAGCCCTCCTGCTTAGCCTTCTCCCCTTGCTTATGGACCACAGTTTGAAATTCCAGGCAGGTTCACCTCTTTGGTCCTTCCAGCTCTAACTCTACAATGTTCTTCCCCTTGAGAAGTTATTGTGGACCCTTCAAAGCAATTAAACAGAAGGCAAGGTATCATCTAAAAAGAGTCAATTCAGACACTTGTTTTTCGAGAAGGCAAATAGAAAAACGGCACCAGGTCCCACTGGAATCCTTCAGCAACCAAGAGTTTCATTTCTGGTAAAAAATATAGAAACAGTGGCTGTTCTTGGGGGACCTGTGGTTTGGTTCTGGACCTCCCCGTGGAGCCAAGTGGTGTCCCTGAGGGCGAGGAGGGCAGAGACCTCTGCTCAGAACCTCTCTGAGCCCATCCGCAAGTTTTTGATCTCCAGTTCCAATTGTTTGGCCTGGACCTCGCGCTGGGTCACCAGCTCCCGGAGCCTTCGGATCTCATCCTGTTGCCGATAGAACATCTGTAGCAGCTGGGAAAGCATACAGCAGAGGGAAGGTCACCCGGATGTCCTGGGATGTAAGGTGGCATGACACCAGCAGAAAGCATAAAACATTGCTTCTCTTTGACTCAGAAAGGTGGGGTGATTAAGGTGGCTGAGGCTGAGGGGGCATCCATGGCATAGAAGTTTTACAAAAACCTTTTCATCACCCAGTAAATGAAATTCAAAAAGATTTGACGTTTCAGACGTTTTCTGCCTCCTTAGATTCCCCCATGAGTGGAGCAAAGGATACTTGGCCCTGAAGTCTTGGAGACCAGAGTTTTTACCACCACTAAACTGTGTGACCTCAGGCAAGTTACTTACCCTCTCTGAGCTTCAATTTCCTCCTCTGGAAACTAGGGATCAGAAAACTAACCCCAGCATTATGACAATTGCTGCTGCTATATAGAATGGCACTAGATGTTAGGTGTTCCCCCTAAGGAGCTTCGTTATTCCACTAGGTGCTGACAAGACCCTTATGAGGATGGTTGTATTAGCATCCTTACTTTACCACCATGGAAACTGAAGCTAAGAGATTCAGCCCCCAGCTCTAACATCCTAGAGGCTCCGTAAGGCCAGGATCAGAATCCCTCTGTGAGGCACCAGTCCTTGTGTTTTCAGCCACCACATCCTGACTCCCAGGGCTGTTGAGAAAATTCAATCAGATCGAAGTGCCTACCTACCCAGGACCTGGCACACAGTATGCATTTAACAAATGTTGACTCTGAGAGCACAGAAAATCCTAGTTTCAGAACTGGGAGGGAATTTAATACCCACCAAGTCAAACTCTCTTCATTCTACAGATGGTTTGCCACTATCTCTAAGTAAACCCACCATCTTGGCATACAGAAGGTGCTCATTACTTCTTTGTTGAATGGCTCAGCAAAGTGAGTTAAGTGGCCAGGTCACGCAGCTGATTATTTTTCTCAGCCCTCATTTTCTCCCTCCCCACCCCAGCTGCTCACAGCTGCCCCTTCCCCACACAGGACCACCCCACCCCTGTTCGCACCTCATTCTCCGTCTTTGGTGGGGGGCACTCAAAGATGTCAAACCCATTTGTGAGCCAAGTTTTCTTCTCCTCCAGCCTGTGTTCTGCCGCCCACCTTGGTGCCTTCTCCTCCAGCAGGGAGAAGGGCCTCCGGCCATCTTCTGCACCCAGCTTTTCCCTCTGGTTGAAGAGCAGAGGCGAGGTGGGGGCCATGGGGTTGGAGAGGGGTCTCTCTGGGGGCAGAGGACGAGTGCTCAGCAGCTCGGAGCCAGGCCTAAGGGACACCAGGACTGGCCCTGGGAGGGAAAAAAGAGCTTTGTGAGGACTGAGTGGCCCCGGAGCAGATGGGTGTGGGGGGCACTGACACACGCAGGCACACAGACATGCACAGAGCCACACACAAACACAGTGATGCACGTGACAGGTGTGGGAGACATGGCCACGTGCACAGGCACAAACCCACAGACTGCAGCAATAGGAGCGCAAATACACACTCGTTATGATTATCTAAGGGAGGCCTGGTTTGTAGGAGCTGCCCCCCAACACCGCAAGCTGCTCAGGCAAAGCCTTGACCTTGCTTTGTGAGGAGAGTCCCACCCACGTTGCACTCTGCCATCTACCAGTTCATGAATTCTCCCAACACCCTCAGAAGCCGGGGAGGCAGGCATCACGGATATAATGAGGAAACTGAGCCCAGACAGGAGCAAGACTAAGGGTTACACATAAAAGGGAGGGGGTACAAGGCAGCTGAGGAGCGGGAACCAGGGAGGGAGCACACACTGCCTTCCCCTGCACAGGCCCTTATGTTGACAGGCCAGGGAGGGAGAGTCAGGGAGGGCAGAGTGGGCAGAAGGGTCCGGGCGGGGGCTGCTGCCTAGAGTCTCTGGAGTTAGAGTGTAATTGCAGAGGTGGCAGGAGGACGGGCAGGGAGCAGCCAGCTGAGATTATCCAGTCACTCTGCACAGCCCAGAGTATAAAGACGCTTTTCATGGAGCAAAATCCTTTGATTCCGAGGGAGTTTCCTGAGCCACTTGGGACAAGCCCCTCCCTTCCTGGACCCATATGTGACCATCCTAACCACTGGGGACTGACTGTCAAGGACCAGTCCTCCAGGGTTATGGGGTAACAGGAGAACACAAACACCAGGCAAACCCCTCTCAGCCACCCGGGCACTGGACATGCCATTGTCTCCCCACATTCGCCTGAGGCCTTTTCTCTGCCTTTCTCACCTTTATTCATCCCACTGAGCCACTCCTGGGCTGTCAGAGAGGGCTGGGCACCTGCCGTGGGTGGGTAGATGTCCTCTTGGTAGGATTCTGACTGCAGGAGAAGTCAGGACAGTGAGAGTGGGGATAGTGCGGGAGGGCCCTTAGAGAGCTGGGGGTTCAGGCTTTCCCAACCCTCGTGAGTTCAGGAAACAGAGGCCCAGAGAGCAAAGGGATGTGCCCAAGGTCACAGAGCCACTCAAGAGCAGAGGTGGAGTGACGCTCAGGAAGCCTAGCTCCCAGTGACAGTGTGCTGACCACCAGAAAGGCCTTCCCCTTGACAAGGGGCCATCAGTCCCCCTGTTGCTGCCCCAAGGGCAAGGGCTCCAGGCCCCAGGGTCCTTCAGGAGGGGTTCCCCACCTCCCTCGCAGACTGCCCCCACACCCTTACCCGCCGGGGTACGATCATGGATACAGGTTCGATGAGGCTTTTGGTTGTAATTAGCTTGTAGAAGCGGAAGATCTCGCAGGAGGACACGTCGAGACCTCTCTTTGGCATAACACCTGCAGGCAGACGGCCAAGGAGGGTCAAGAGGTCCTCAGGATGGGCTGGGGCCCGAGAGACCCAGAGTGAGTAGCAAAGCCAGGTTGCACACCTGGATGTGAATGGGGGACCAGCCTCCTCCCACCATCCTCCCCTCAACAAACAGTCCCACACTGGACCAGGGCCTGAGCTAGCGAAATGGGGTTGAAATCATCAAACCTTATCCCTACTTTCAAGGATTTAAGTGATTTTGGCTAAACTTTTACAGGAAGGGTGCTCTGCTCAAGGCCCTCCATCGCCATCCCCATGGCTCCCGACTCAGATGCTCTTTATAGAGCAGCTCCAGCTTTCCTCTGATTCTGTTAGAATGCTATCTTTCTCCATCCCTTTACTTTTAATCTAACTGTGTCTTCATTTGTAAGTGGGTTTCCTGTAGACAGCATATAGTTACATCTTTTTTGTTTTTTATCCCTAAATGCACTTAAAAAGTAGGGCCTCTCTTGGTCAACATCTCCCATCTCCTTGCTACTGTTGTAACTGCTTAACTTTGGGCCAGAACACCTTCATCCCCTGCCCATGCTGTGCTCTGCTTCTCTTTTGGCTCATCAAATGTTGCCTCCTCCAGGAAGCCCTCCACGACTTCCTTCTGTGTGCTCCCAGCACACCTCGACTAGAGCTCCCATCCACTCAAGAGTGTTGACCCACCATCTCTCCTCCCCAGTGTGGGCAGGACCTGCATGTGACATCCCTGATCCCCAGGCCCCAAGTGGCCTCGTTGTCCCACACTCACCGATCCCCTTCTGCGGGTTATAGGAGCGGTATTCAGTCAGGTAGTTCAGGTGAGGTTTGTCAGCGCTTACCTCATAGTAGCGGATGTTCCCATCTCCCTGAGGAGGGGAGGGTATGATTCAGAGCTAGGTCCCATCAGCCACCCAGCTGGCCCCCACTGCCCTGCAGCAGAAACTTGGCATTCACTGTGAGTGAAGAGTTGGCAGAGCCACCTCACACAAGGGCACAGTAAGGAACTATCACCAAGGCAACAGGGAGGTCCTCATTTTAACACTCAGTCCCCCCAACCATGACCCGAAGCCCACCCATGTGCCTCCAGAGCAGGGGCTTTGGGAGCACAGGCCTGAATCCCACTCCTATCTGAGAGCTGCACACGAAGGTCAGAAGTGGGGTGTCCTGAGACCATCCAGCAGGTCTTATCTCTGAGGGCATTTCTGGTAGTCACTGTCACAATGACTGGGCGGGGTGGGGTGGGGTGGGCAGGCGCTGCTCCTGGCATTGGTGGGTAGGAGGGGCGAGGGATGCCAAATACAGAACAGTCCTATCCAGTGAGGACCCCTCTGCCCCAAAGTCGAAGGTACCCCTGCTGAGAAACACCAACTGGTTCCTCCTCATCTGGACCCAGAATTGGGGATGGGCTAGCTCAGGGTGTCTGGCCAAAGCCCTGACCCCAGGTGTTCCTGTGGAGCCAGGAAGGTGGGAGAGGGGTGTGAGCTCACCACAGGCGGAGAGTATCCAGCCACTCTTGCCTGTCCCTTCCCCTGCCCTGCCCCCCAAGGGTCCCAGGCTGCTGTCTGACCACAAGCCGGACTAGACTCAGGGTAGTTCTGCCTCCTGCCTCAGGGGTCCAGGCAGCCAACTCCCTCTGGTGCCAGACTGACCTTCCCCACCACGTAGAGCATGCTGGTGTCCGCATCATAGAAGGGAAACAGCACACCTGAGGAGCCATCCAGGTCCTCCTCTGTGAGAGGCACAGAAAGGTCGTCCTGCAAAGGAACGGAGACCAGGAAGGCCTGTGGGTCATTCATGGACGCCCTCGGCGGTGCTTGGAGATAAGAATCCCCGCCATGGGGCTCTGGGGTGGGTGTGTATACATGTGTGCGTGTGCGTGTGCCTGAGCCATGCGGGAGAGCGTACCACCTTTTATCCCTCCAGTATTTTCCCTTTAATAAATTACTTCTCACACACATGATGTCACTCCAGCCCTCCCCCTCCTGTTTTCTATCTATGATGATAGATGAAGAAGGAAATTCAGAGAGGAAATGACTCTGAGTGCTCCTTCAAATCAATACTGCTTGGTCTGGCTGGCCCTCACTCCCACCCCCACCACCTTGAACAGGCAGCTCCTCCCACCCACACGCCTCCCTATTTCATTCCAAGTCCTTGCTCCAGCTGTTCCCTCCACCCAGAAGGCCCTCTCTTTCTCCCTCCCCCAGCCCTGGTCTCAGACTCAGCCACCTTCCCTCCCCTACACCAGGGCCTCTCCTGGGTCCTGACCCCTCCCCTCTCTTGAACGACAAGATGCACAAGGTCTAGGTGAGTGCCACTGGGCTGTTGGCACCTCCCTGGTTTTCATCAATCAGTTCGATCAGTGAGTGAATGCGTGAATGAATGAAGGAAGCCAGCACTCAACTGAGGAGCGCTGGTGAGAGGCCTTGTGGGGTCGTGCGGGAGACTCACCTGGTCCCACAGGGCCACCTGCCGGTTGTTCCATCGGGATGTGCCCGTGGACAGCAGCTTCTTCAGGTTCCCCAGAAACAGCACTTTGTTGGCCCTGTGCCCCTTGTAGCTGGCTTCCTAGAGGGACATGTGTGGTCAGGGACTCCCTGCCTTTGCTTATGTTGCTGCTCCACCTGCTTATGCTACTTTCTTATGCCAGCTCTGCCTGGAGAATCCTTCCAGGGGCACCACCTCCAGGAAGCCTTCCTGGGTCTCTCCCATTCATCCAGAATCCCTCCCACTATTTTTGTTGAGAGTTCATTTTCTCAGCTAGAATAGAGGCAGATTTTGGCCCAGCTCCATGCTCTTGCTAAAAGATTACTGAGCATACACGAGATGCAAGGTATGGGGCAGGTTGGGCACTGTCACCTGGGTTATCTCATTTAATCCTCCCAAAGGAAAGACTAATGACCCATTGTTGCAGATGAGAAAACAGAGGCTCAGAGAGTAGAAAGTGCTTGTCTGAGGTCACACAGTAGATAAACAGTGGTGCCCTGAGGTCTCCAGACTCCATGTCATGCCTCCTGACAGAGCTGAGGCACACTGACAAGCTTTGGAGTAAGACCAGGTTCAAGTCCCAGCTTTCAGTGTGGGCAAGTCGTGTAGCCTCTCTTTGGCCTCAGTTTTCTCATCTAAAAAATGGGGATGACATATTCTGCACCTCCCAGCAGATGGGGATAACACGTGTGAAGGCTTGGCCAGAACACTGACAGTATTACTGCCCTGTTCTCAGAAGCCTTCCCCATCCTCTTTCCACTCCTTGCCCCTCCGACCCCAAGCCACCCCACCCCAGCACTGACCTGGAGGACTGCCCCTGCTCGGGGGTCAAGAACTCGTATCTTGCGGTCTCGACAGGCAGTGGCCAGCAGGCTGCCGTTGGTGTTGAAGGACATGGAGAGGATCACGTCTTGGTGACAGTTAATTGTCTTCACGGGGCTCATGATTACAGACTCCTTTGTATCCAGGTTCCAGACCATCACCTGCATGGCAGAGAGCCAACTCTGAGCACAGTGGCTGCCACCTCCCTCCCTGGCCCCTACAGTCACACACCAGCCAGGCTGCAGTGAAACACGGTATCCCCGGGAGGGAAGACGTAGATGGCAGTCTGGCCAAGAGGCTTCGGGTGGGAGGATGGATCCGCTGCCACGTGGCAGGAGGGGGAAGCCAGGAGTCAGGCTGTCTGGCAGTGAAAAGAAAACACCATCTGCTTGGAGCAACGAAACATCCATGCTGGGAGGACCCCAGGGGACTAGCCAGTCCAGGGGGTTTCAAACCGTCATTAGCAACAGTTTCCACCACACAGATAAAAAGGGCTGTCATGTTCAGCTGCTTAGGCTGTACACTGCACAGCTCCAGGGCAACCCATTTCCATAGTCTATAATGTGAATAGCGCCCCCCCAGAGTTGTGTACAGAATAACCTGCACAGTCATAAACCATAGCACACCCTACATAAGAGGATAATAGAGCACTTCTGACCAGAACGGGGTAAAAGGCCCTCCCAACAGCTCCCATCACACCCTTTTATCCACCACAGAGGCCCCTGAAGTGCCCTACAGAGTTGTGAAGGGAAGAGTTTAAAAGTCACGGCTATGGTCACATTAACCCCAGACTGAGAAACTGAGTCCCAGGGAAGACAAAGGACTTTCCAGGTCACATTGCAAGTCAGAGACTGAGTGGGAATAGAATCTAGGCCTCTTATACTGTGAGTCTTCCCAATCCACAGGGCCCACAGCTTGCTAGCTCGGCAGCCAACGGAGCAGGGGGAGGTTTCTCTGGGCAGGATCCAGCCCATCCCCTCCAGGAAGACTAACAGTGTCCCCCCAAAGCTCATGTCTACCTGAAACCTCAGAATGTGACCTTATTTAGAAACAGGGTCTTTGTAGATGTCATGAGTTACAGTGGGGTCATACTGGATTTGGGTGGGCCCTCAATCCAATGACTGGTGTTCTTATAAGAAGAGGAGAGGACACACATACACAGAGAAGAAGGCAAGAGACGGAGGCAGATGGGAGTGATGCAGCTACAAACCCAGGTGTGCTTGGAGCCGCCAGAAGCTGTAAGAAGCACAGAAGAATTCTTCCCTAGAGCCTTTGGAGAAAGCATGGCCCTCCTAGCACCTTGATTTTGGATTTCTGGTCTCCGGAAATGTGTGAGAACACATTTCTCTTGTCTTAACTCACCCAGTTTGATCATATGTCAGAGCAGCCCCAGGAAACTAACATACAGACCCACCTTGTAGTCGTAGCCGGAGCTGAAGAGGATGTTGGCGGCCGTAGGGTGCCACTCCACCAGGCCCACTCTGCGGGAGTGGGCCACCAGCTCCTTCCTGCAGGCCGTGAGGTTCCTTGCCAGCAGCTGCTTGGGGATGTCCCAGATTTTAATCTGTCAGGGGAGAGGTGGCCCAAGGGAAGTGTTACCCAGGATCATCTTGGCACCCTCACAATCCTGAGCCACAGAACTGGCAGTGCTCAGCAGAAAGGCCAGGGGAGCTCTCTCTGCATCCACCTCTCATTCAGTGGAGAGGCAGCTGGGGCCCCTCAGCCTAGACTATCCCTCAAAGCACAATGGTCTACCTTGTCCTGGTCCCAAAGGCTCAGAGTAGAGCTTTGAATGCCGGGAGGAAGGGTTTATGCTACATCCTCAGGGCACTAGGGAGCCAGTGCAGTCTCTGGAGCAAGACAGGGGAGGGACAACTCCTTCCTTTATAGGGTGGAAGAAGAAAGACTAAAGGCCAGAAGGCTGGTTTGGATCGGGGCACAGGCCTGCATTCCACAGTAAGGGCCTGCGGGGAGGAGCTGGGGCTTTCTTCCACAGTAGTACTGTTGAGGATAGAAGGGGCTTACATGGTAGAAAGTAAGCTCCCCATCACGGAAGCATACAAATGGAGGTTCTGAGGGATGCTGCAGAGGGTGACGGAGCCTAGGCTGGTGTTGACTAAATGTTCCTTATTGTCCTGCAGGGCTCTCGGGCCCCTACATGATTGTCCTCTTTCCTTCACAGATAAACTGCTTTTCAGGTAGACTTTGCTTTCAATGCAGCAAATATTTATTTCCTGGTTGTCTTGAATTTAAAACCAGAAAGCCAACACACACCCCCGCCCCCCGCTCCCGCCGCCAAATAGTGCCAGGCTCCAGAGAGATGGAGTCCGGTGAGTGCTGTTACTGCATAGATAGACTTGGCTGGAGGACAGACGCTGGGCAGGTCTGTTTGGAAGGTACAGACACCATCCCCAACATTCCCCAGAGCTAGAGGGTCATCTCTGCCACCCCTAATAATTGTATTCACTCCTCCTGCCCCTGGGGCATCTGGGAAGGGACAGGAGATGAGACTAGCTAGGAATTTAATAAAGATCTTGAGGGAGCCTTCAAAGCAGGCCTGCAAGGGCATATACTCCAGGAGTGGACACAGAGTCAGATATTTGATATCCTATCGGAAGTCCTACTCTCGTGTGAGATAAGACCAGTTCTCACCAAGCCCAACTGCCCCTTTGGGGAAATCACATGCTGGCAGACACTGTCCTTTATGTTTCTCAGCATCTTTTATGTGGAAAGGACACAAGTCCTCTTAGAATTTTCTACCTGCTTCTCTTGAACTGGTCTGTTTCCTTTGATTAGACAGTGAGGGTTCTGCAATGCATTCTATTTCCTTTTTTGCCTTGGCTGCCAGGCAGCTCTAAACTAAACATGGAACTCAACAGTTACCACCCTCCATAGTCAACGTTTCTAGTATTATTTCCTCACTTCCTCCATCTGTGGCTGCTGCTCTTTAGGGAAATGGCATAGCTCAGTGGAAACATATTGGGCTCTGAAATCAAGCCTTAGTCTGAAGCCTGGCTCTGCCTCCACAAACTGTGTGACCTTGGGCAAACTGCCACACCTCTCAGATCCTCAATTTCTCCATCAGAAAAACATCCTACCTTGTGGGGTTGCTGGGAAGACTGAGTGAAATGATATTTGTAAAGAGAGTCAGGAACCCCATGGGTAACTATTACCTAAATGGTAACTATGACTTTTATCTTTATTTTAATCATCTGTTCATATCTGTGTCTTTTGTTTTAAGCTATACCCACTGAGTTTTAGAAGTGGGCATAGAATACATTATAAATAACACCAAACATTGTGGGGGCATGGACTATGACCCTGGCACAGAACAGGGGCTCAGAAAGTTGGTGAGACTGGAGCTTTGGGGACTGTTTTGGTATCCATATTCATTTAGTGCTCCCACTTTTATCCTTTACAATCTCCCCTCCCCACTGTCTATGAGATTAAGTGGCACAATATTTTCTGGCCACAATAAAAATGCTCCTTACAGCATTTTATAGTTGTCTTGAAAGATGGGCTTTCTCACTGGAAAATGAATTTCATTGGATCTTCATTAGATGGTTGGGGGCCATTATGCCCATTATTTTACATAGGGGACTGAGGTGCATAGAGAGGAAGTGTGGTGCCTAAGTCTCATAGGACCCAGAACTTCTCCTCCTCAACCTAACTTACCCCCTCGGCTCACAGTGACCTCACCTAATGAAGGATAAAGAATCAGGAGTGTCCGAGCTGAGTCCAGACACCATTCTGTGTCCCTCTGCCCCAGTCCTGCTCCTCTCAGGAAAGGGAACCACCTCATGCGCTGACACTCACCGTGGCATCTTCGGAACAGGAGGCGATCTCAAAGTCATCAAAAGGGTTCCACTTGATGTCTAAGACGTTCCCTCTGTGCCCGCAGACCTTCGGGTAGTGTGGGTCCAACTTTCCCGTCTGTAAAACAGTACCCAGGAAAGTTGAGGAGGGGAGGGGATTAACTCCACCTTAGCATCTAGAGGGTCACTCGGGCAGCCAGCAATCACTGAGTAGACAGGAGAATGTATGGGGCAGGACTGGGTGTGAATCTAGAATTTACCACTAATCCCTGTGTGATCCTGGGGGAGTCACTTCTCTGAGCCTCAGTGTCCTCTTCAGTAAAATGGAGGCAATAATAGGTATTTCAGAGGGTTCATGTGAGACTCATAGGACATGAGGTACGGGAAGGGTCTGGCACAGTGCCTAGCACACAGTAGGTGTTCAATAAAAGAACATTTCCCTTCATACACTGCTGGTGGGAATGCAAAAATGGTGCAGCCACTGTGGAAAACAGTCTGGCAGCTCCTTAAAAGGTTAAACAGAGTTACTATACGACCTGGTAATTCCACTGCTAGGTATATCTCCAAAA
Source organism: Camelus bactrianus (assembly GCF_048773025.1). Taxonomy (NCBI): domain Eukaryota; kingdom Metazoa; phylum Chordata; class Mammalia; order Artiodactyla; family Camelidae; genus Camelus; species Camelus bactrianus. The sequence goes on from NC_133542.1 coordinate 48,508,807, forward strand.
GAAATAAAAATATAGGTCAACAAAAAAGTGTACATCAATGTTCACAGCATCATTATTCATAATAACCAAAAGGTGGAAGCAACCCAAATGTCCATCAGTGGATGAATGAATATATAAAGTGTAGTCTATTCATACAGAGGAATACTGTTCGGCCAACAAAGGGAGTGAAGTACTGATACACGCTACAACATGGGTGAACCTTGAAAACATCTCGCTAAGGAAACAAGATAGACATAAAAAGCCACATACTGCATGATTCCACTTAGATGATGTACCAGATGCAGTTTCATTGCTCGAGCAAATTAATACATCCCCTGGTACCTAGTATGGAGAACCCTGACTAGTGCATATGAAGAACCCAGAATAGGTAAATTCTTAGAGACTGAAAGCAGACGAGTGGTGGCTTAGGGCTGGGGGAAGAGGGCAATAGGAAGTGACTGCTCGTGGATTTGGAGTTTCTGCTGGGGGTCATGAAATTATTTTCAAATTAGTGGTGATGGTTAAACCACCATGTGAATATTTAAAACCCACTGAATTATACACTTAAATGGTGAATTTTATGGTATGCGAGTTATATTTCAATTAAAAAGAAAGGGCATTTCTTTTCCCTCCTCCTTTTCCTGCTGAGAATTCTGTATAGGTGCTGGGAGGACACACAGGTCTCACAGCCCAGGCTACCCAGCCCTGAAGCTGAGATTCCCCAGGTCATGGGACAGCTACACCAGCTCAGTCACAGAAACCCAGAGCTGGCAGGGACCAACACACTCATTTTACACATCACACTGCATGGCCCTGGCAGTACAGGGACCCTCTGCCTGCCCACGCAGGCACTGCCCACATGCACTGTCCAGCCTCAGGGTCTAAAGTCCACCTACCAGAAGACTCCACCTTTATATCCAAGTGAAGGAGACAGCGGAGAAGGAAACTGGCCAACATCTATCCATACAGCAAATCTTTCGGGAACCTGGGAACAGGCCCTGTGCGAGGTGCTGGGTGAACATAAGACATAGTACTCTACCTCGCAGAATTAACAGTCTCAGGATTTTTAAAAACAAACTTTCAATAAAAATTGTAAAGCAGCATAGAATTAACAACAACAAAAAATAAAACAAGTAAAAATTTAAAAAGAAATAATAAAAAATAAATAAATGAAATTTAAAACAAAAATGAACTTTCAGGAACACAGTGAACCCAGGGAACACCCACAGTATGTCCTCGCCTCACCTCCCCAGCTCTGCAGAGACCATTGTGCTCTTGTGGGACATCCTAGACCATGCGCAATGGAGACTAAGCAAAGACAAGTGAAGGTCTCTGACATTGCTTACTAAGGCTGCGACGCAGGCAGCTGCCATGAGAACAGACATAGGACATCCCTGTTACCTCTGGCAAGCTAGGAGACAGATGATTGAGCCTCTGGTTCATGGGGGTCTAACGCATGCAACTTAGTGGCTCTGCAAACAGGCCATGGTACTGGGCTTCCCTTCGGAAATACTCCGCCCAATTCAGCTCCTGCCCCTTGGGAAAGGGTCTTAGATACCTCATCCTAGACTGGATCCCTTCCTGGAGGGGGAACTCTATCAAGCATGTTGTCTGACAAATTGGAATGTGAATGGTAGATTAAAGTGTTGTTGCAATGTTAAATGTAGTGAATTCGACGATGTACTGTAGTTACATAAGAGAATATTCTTATCTGTAGGAAATATATAAGGCTTAGGGATAGAGGGAAAGATATATGTAAGTTACCCTCAAAGGGTTCAGGAAAAAAATTATACTCTCACATACACATTCAGAGAGAGAGAGAAAATAGAGGAAAGAATCTGAACTTGTGTCATTTGACAGTGATGTGTGAGGATGAGCAAAAGTTCCATTTCTTTCAGATGGTTCTGCCTTCTCCGTGGCTGAAAAAAAATGGCCCCTGGGCAGAGAAGAGAGCAGTGGGGCACCAGGACCCGGGAAGAACACTGCACCCACGGGCCCAGCCTAGATATCCTGGGACCATTGCTCCAGCCACCAGGCCATTCTGCAGCTTCTTAACATGTGAATAATAATCTCTTCCTCTCAGGATTGTTGTGAGGGTTAAATGACGTATTGTGCATGAAAAACCAAACAGTGATGTCCTATAGTAAGTGCTCATATAAGAGCTTTTATCGTATGTGTGTGTGTGTGTGTGCACGCATGCACATACATGTGTACGTTAAAGCTGAGAAAAAAAGACTGGAAGGAAATGCACCAAATGGTTCTCTCTAGATGGTGGGATAAATGGGTGGTTTTTTATCATCTGTGCATTTAAAAATTTTTTTCTAAACTATCTGCAAAAACTGTGTAAGTTTTGCAATAAAAAGTATTTAAGGGGCAACAAATAAATGAGGAGTTTGGGATTAACATATACACACTACCATATGTAAAACAGATGAACAACAAGGACCTACTGTACAGCACAGGGAACGATATTCAATATCTTGTAAAAACCTGTGATGGAAAAGAATCTGAAAAAGAATACATATATGTTTATGTATAACTGAATCACCTGAAACTAACACAACATTGTAAATCAGCTATACTTCAATAAAAATGGAAATAGAAATAATTTTTTAAGAAAGGGTATTTAAGACAAAACTTCAGACTTCCTGAAAAGACAGGGTCTTTGCAGGATTAGCCAAAAATTTCTTATAAAACTGCAGAGCCTGAAGGGCTCTGAGATCAGGAACAGTAAAAACAGCAAAGTTCTTGAATCTTGCACCTGTGGCAAGCATTACTAATGGATCACAGCATTGTCTCAGTGACCCCAGACTGGAGGATAGACTTGCCCAGGGTCACAGGGAATGTCAGGGACAGAGCTGGCTCCCAAGTGTGAGTCTGTGGTGCACTTACTGTGCTCTGAGGGAGCACCAGCCCTCTGTGAGTCAGTATCCTGCCCTCTTCCTGCACACAGCCCTTCCCTTCTCTTGGATTACTTCCTGGGTGAAAGGGCATGATCAGTGCTGCGTCTTTTGCTGCGGCACACCCAAGTGCTCTCAGAGCCTTGATCTCTGCACTCTGGCCCAGGGCCATGCCCCACTTTCTGCCCTGAGGGTTCCTGGGAAGAGCTGATTGTCAGCTAGCTGGCCTTGGCCTTGGCCGACCGGAGGCAATCTGTCTGGGAGGCCATTCAGACTCCTGCCTCCCAGCCTGGGCTGCTGAGCCACAGACTCGAATGAACCCAAGAGCCAGGCCTGGCTCTGATGGACGCTCCTCCCAGGCCTCTAAGAGCAGAAGCCCCAGCCCCAGACAGCTTCTCCTCCTCCTCAGTGAATACAGGAGGCTGATGCTCCCTGGAGGCCGGCAGGCTCTGTGCCTAAAAGGGTCTGAGCAGAGGACTGATGTTAACAGACATAAGCCAGTCTGAAGGGCTATTGACCCAGCTGCTAAAAGGCCTGTGAGAGCAGGGACATCTATAGTCAGGAGGCCACTTCTGCCTTTTGGCCTATTAGGCCAGCCAGTAGCCAGGGATAGGCCTCTGATGGATAGGGGCGCAAACTCTAAATCAGAGGAGATACACCTGCCTCCTCCTAGACCCCAGGGAACTGTGGCTTGGATGCAGGGAGCTGGCTGATCAGCCTGGAGAGACGCCACCTCCGAGTCTCTGGGGGGATGCCCTGGGGCAGATGGAGTGGACGGGGCTGTAGGACCCAGAGGACAGGGCCAGGTGGGTGGGGGACCTCAGCTGCCGGGATAGGAGAGGCTATGGGGCCATTGTCACGATCTCTAGTGCTCACAGGGAGCTGGCTGTCCCCACAACAGTGTCACAGTTGTGGCCTCAAGCAACCCTCCCCACAGCCCAGGGTGGACATGGGGGGCAGGGGTGGTAGAGGCGGGCAGAAGTGGGCTGCCCAAGAGGTGAGGCAGGCAGGCTGACTCTGGTTTCCTGAGTTTGAATCCCTGCTACAGCACTTACTGCTGTGTGACCTTGGGCAAGTGACCTCAACTCTCTGTGCCTCAGTTTTCTCATCAACAAAATGGCAACAGTAGTAGGACCTCACAGAATGGTACGAGGATTAAATGAGTTCATATACATAAAGTGCTTAAGAAACTCCCTGGTACATGGTAAGCTCTCAGTGAACTCACCAATTTAAGTTCATAAGTGCTAACCACAATTACCCAGTTTTATCGTTGCTCAGTGTTTCAGGGGCCCAGGGATGTACTTAGTGTACAAACTTCCACAGAGGGGCTCCTGTCACTTCCTACAACTGATGGGCAATTGCTCCAGGGGTGCCCTCAGTGAAGAAACTGATGCCTTGATCATATCCTGACTGATGAACTCAAGCAGGAGCTCATATTTATAAGAAACAGGTTTGTAAGTACTTTTCTTTAGGAACGATAATTTATGGAGTCATTTATGTGCCAGGAGCTTTGCTCATGTTATTTGATTTCCCTCCCAACCACCCCAGGAAGTGGTACAAGAATCCCCATGTATAATGCAGAAGGTGGGGACTGGAAGGGTTGATAATCAGAGCCATGAGAACTGGGAATGCCTCCTCTCACTGCCTGGTCTCCCTCTTGCTATCATCACGCAGGCCTTGTACTGAGGACCTATTATGTGCCAGGTCCTACGCTTTGTGCACGTGGTGGCAGGAGATGAAGTACTTATGGTCCCTGCCTTCCAGGAGCCCCCAGTCTGTGGAGGAGGCAGGATGTGGTATATTCAAGGCTTGGAGAGAGAGGCAGAGGCAGAAAAGGGGCCCTGGGGGATCAATCAAAGAAGGTTTCATGGAGGGGGAGGCTTTTGAATTGGGCCTTAGAGAAAGGGAGACTTTGACCAAGGTCAAAGGGAGGCATTTCAAGTCAGAAAGGCTGGGCCATAAGTAGGCTTTAAGGAAGACAGCAGGGAAGGTAGACTGGCGGATGGGACAGCAGAGGGGAGGCCAAACAAGAGGGTGAGGCTGTGGGAGTGGAGATAGTTACCCTGCACAGGCTAGAGCCCATGGAGAGATGGACATGTGGACAGATGAGTCATGTCCTAACTAGAAGGGGCTGGAGGGCTGCCCGGAGGAGAGGGCTGAGCAGAGAGAAAGATGACAAGAGTGTTCTCTAATCGTGCTGCTAAAATGCCAATCACATTCCCAAGAGGATCTAGGGCAGAGCGTCATTCATCAGCTCTCCTCTCATATACACAGATGAGCATGAAGAGGGTTTACTGTAGAACCCCACACCCAGGGCTGGAGGTGGTAAACCGCAGAGGCTACCTGGTAACCCTGCTTGGTCACCTCCAGAGATGGGGAGCTCACTTTCTCCCCAGTGGTTTATTCCACTTTCAGACCTTGCTGACTGTGAGAAAATGCTTCTTACTCAGAGCCTGGTGTAGCCTCCCTGTGGCTTTTCCCGCTCCCCTCACTCTCTGCTTGTGGTTCTAGCTCTGTCCCTTGGGACCCCATAGACACCACCCCCAACTCGACCCCTAGTCCCAGGCCAGCTCCTTGGATATTTGAAGGCAGAAGACTCTTTCCTTGAATATGTCCTTTTCCAGGCTGAACAGACTCTTAGAACTGGAAGAGACTCTCCCCTAAAATAGAAAAATAAAACAGACTAGTCTACACCCTGCATTCCTAGAAGGGGGACCTGAATGCGGAAAGAACAGGTATGTGCTATGGAAGGCTCTGAGGTTCAGCCGTCGGCTGGGATGGGGCCTGAAGGGCTTTGATGAAAAAGGCAGGACTGTGTGTGCAGGTGATGGGGGTCTTGGTAGGCGTTTACACAAGGGAGTGACATGGTCTGACACAGGCTTAAGGAGGGTCTGGCTGGCCTCTAAGAGCACAGCAGTGAAGTGCTCCCCTCCCCTTGCTCCCAGGTACCTGTAGGCCCTGTGTCCATTCAGCCCCTCAAGCCCATGCATCCCTCTGGCCCCGTCCACTGCCAGCGATGCTGCAGGGCCCATCCCCAGGGCTCTGCCTGCTCTTGCTGGCATGCCTCCCGACCTCCACACCTCACAGCAAAGTCCGCCTCCTACCCTGAGGGGCTGGGTCCGCTGTAGGCTGGGCCCCAAGGTCAGGAGCCCAACCAGGCATGTCCCCGGGCTCAGGGCGGGCCTGTCCTCAGGCCTTCCCACTGTGCCTTTGGTCCCTAAACATAGCCCTTGGTTGCCTGGGCGGCAAGCGCCACCCTGCAACAGGCCCACCCTGGGTCACAGCAGGCAAGAGGAAGGGACTGTGAAGTCATTCCCTTTGGCACACTTGACACCACCTGGGCAGCCTGAGCCTTCTGAGAAAACTTCCAGGACATATGGTAAGGCCAGGCACCTTTCAATCCTGTGTTCCAATAAAGAATTAGCTATAGTAAACAATCCTATGGTTACTGGGGGAAGAGGGTGGAAAGGGATAAATTTGGGAGTTTGAGATTTGCAAATGTTAGCCACTATATATAAAAACAGATTTAAAAAAACAAATTTCTTCTGTATAGCACAGGGAACTATATTCAGTATCTTGCAATAACCTTTAATGAAAAAGAATATGAAAACAAATATATATATGTATATGCATGACTGGGACATTGTGCTGTACCAGAAATTGACACATTGCAACTGACTGTACTTCAATTAAAAAATAAAATAAAATTCTGTGTCAATCACGGAATCACTATAAAGAAAAAAAAAAGTTGGTTGAATATTAAAAAAAAAAAAAAAAGAGAAGCTCCTTCTTTCAAAAAAATAAGAGACATGTTATAGGTTGAATTGTGTCCCCCTAAATTCATATGTTGAAGTCCTAACCCCCGGTACCTCAGAATGTGATTTTCCATGTAAATAGGGTCATTGCAGATATAATTAGTTAAGATGAAGTCTTACTGGAGTAGAGTGGGCCCCTAATCCAATATGACTGGTGTCCTTATAAAAAGGAGAATTTTGGACAAGATACATGCACTCAAGGGGAACACCATGTGAAGATGAAGGCTGAGGTGGGAGTGACCTTCTACAAGACCAGGAATATCAAAGATTACAGGCAAACCACAAGATATTAGGCGAGAGGCAGGGACCAGTTTTCTGTTGCAGCCCTCAGGAGGAATCAACCTCGCCGACACCTCAGTCTCAGACTTTTAGCTTCCAGAACTGTGAGACAATAAATTTCTGTTTGCTTAAGTCACTCAGTTTATGGTATTTTGTCATGGCAGCCCTAGTAAACTAACACAGCCCATTACACCCGATTGTTCTACCCTAGAGTGTCAGAGGTAATGCAGAGAAGAGACTGAAAGTAATTAAGAAGAGAATGAAAGTTCTTCAGAACTTATTTCACTAATACAGAGATTCAGTTGGGTTAACATTATTTTCTTAAAATACAAAAATTTCTTTTCAAGGTTATGATCATCAGTAATTTCTACCTTCTGGCATATTATATTTTGCAAAGAGAGCCACCATATCCCCTAGTCCACATTGCTTTTCAAGAACCTTTCCTTTTCTCCATTAAGGAGTAAGGCTAATTCCTCCTGGAATCCAGGTGGGCTTGTGATTGACTTGTAAGCAACAGAAGTGATGGTAGAAGTGATGCTACTTGACTTCTGAGGCCATGTTGTAAAAGCTGATGCAGCTGCTGCCTTGGGAGCAAAAATACTTGCACTGAAGCACTGAACCAGCCCCGAGGCTGCCATGTTGTGAGGAAGCACAAACCAGCTCTTTTGGAGAGACCACATGGAGAGGCCCAAGACTGCATGAAGAGAGAGCCAACACCCAGCAAGACTGCAGCTTCTCCAGTCACTCTGCTCTTCTAGCTCCAGCCACCAACTGATTGCAACCACATAAGGGACCCAAGGACAGAATCTCCCACTGACCTTACCTGAATTCCTGAGCATAGAAACTGGGAGAGGTAATAAAATGATAATAAAATGGCTCATTTAAGTGAAAAAAAAAATTAGCTAGCTTGTCCCTTCCTTTCTTTACTGACACCTCTTTCTGGTAACTGAGAAGAAGCCAACGTAAACCAGAGCCAAACCTCAGAAGCGCCAGTCAGCTGAGGGAGGGGGTGGGGGAAGCCAAGGCCATGCCCAGGTCTAGGTCCTCACCCTTACTGCTCAGGGTCCTTCAGGAAGTCATCTCTCTGAGCCTCAACATCCTCATCTGTACAATGGGGCAAGACCTCCTACAGAATGGGCTAATAAAGGTACAACATAAGGCCTGTCCCTATGGCTACCTGGAGAAGGGCCTGCAGACCTGTCTGCTCAGGTAAGTGCTGCCCAATGGGACCAGCACTTGTGTCCTTTCCCTGTCTCAGCCTCTCCTTCCTGCTAATCACACTGAATCTGGTTACTTAAGAAAATGTCAGCCAAATGCAGTGCATGGAAATTTCTGGATCCTGATTCAAACAAACCAGATACAAAGAGGCATTTCTGAGGAAATCAAGGGCATTTTCACATATAGGGACCAGGTGGCACAGGAGATATTGTTGATGCTGTGATCCTGGCGTTGTGCTTATGTCAGAAAGTGTTACTATATTTTAGAATTGCAGACTGAACTTTGTGGGGGTAAAATAACAAGCTGTCCAGGATTTGCTTTAAAATACCTCAGGGGTAAAAGGGGATGGATGAAGCAAGAGCGGCAAAGTCTTCAAAATTCTAAACTCTGGGTAAGAAGAGTTCATTGTAGTTTTTATCTGCCTTTGCGTTGGAAATTTTTTTGTAATGATAAAAAAGAACTAGAAGTGAGCCCCGCTGCTGAAAATGTAGTTTGTAAACAAGTAGCATTGGCATCACCTGGGTGTAGAAATGCCAGATTAAGCAAATGAAAATAAAGGCTTGTCTAGTAGAATTTGAATCTCAGATAAACAGCAAAGACTTTTTTAGAAGCATGTTCCACATAATATTTTACTTATGCTATAAAGCTATTTGTGAAAATAGCTTGGCAGGTTCTTATAAAACTGCACACGTAACTACTTTATGATCCAGCGATGGCACTCCTTGTCAGTTATCCCAGAAAAATGGAATTTACTTATGTTCACACAGACATCTGTACACAAATGTTTACAGCAGCTTCGTTCCTAAGCCCCAAACTGGAAACAGCCCAGATGGCCTTCAACGGCAAATGGTTCAACAAACTGTGTGCACCCACACCACAGAATATGACTCAGCAATAAAAAAGAATTAGCAACTAACTGGTACACCCAACAATCTAAATGGATCTCCAGAGAATTGTACTGAGTGAAAAAAGTTAAGCCCAAAAGGCTACATTCTGTACAGTTCCATTTGTATGACATTCTTAAAATGGCAGAAGTATAGAGATGGAGAGCAGATTAGCGGTAGTCAGGGGTGAAGGAGAAGGTAGGGGTGGAGGGAAGTGGCTGCGGCTATAAAAGGTCAACATGGGAGATCTTTGTGATGATAGCAACATTCAGGTCACCAAATCAGAATCTGTGTTGGACACTCAGGTGTGAACTCTGATTAGTGGCTTCCGGCTCTGACTGCCTGGATTCCTAGGTAGCAATGAACATGTGTCCTCCAGCTATTTATGCTGTTTCAAAAAGTCCAAAGAGAATCACAGAGTACCCAGGATCAGGTTGAGCAGGACAGACAGCTGAGTTTCAACCTTCCAGGGGTTTCCCAGTGGACTCAGAGTAGAGCCAGACTCCCGCCCTGGCCTACAAAGCCATCACAGTCCCGGCCCTGCTCCTCTCTCTGACCTCACCTCCGACCATGCTTGCCTATGTGACAATGCACCCGCTTGTTTCTCAAACACACAAAACCCATTCCATGAGGTGGGCCTTTGTATTTGCTATCCAGTCTGCCTGAACACTCTGCCTCTAGAACTTTGAGTGGCTCTCTGTGCAAACGTTGCCTCCCCAGAAAGGCCTTCTCTAATCAATCTATCTAAACTAGGTCCCCTCTTTGCACCCAGGTCACACCCCATCACATCAAACCAATTTATTTTCTTACTATCAGTCATTAGTACCTGTTTATACTGAGTAGTTCATGCTAGCTAGAAATGGAGAGTTCTGAGAGTCTAAGTAATAAAGAGCAGGAAAACACATTAATTAATTCATTAAAAATATAGTTTGCTTGGTGGACAGAATCTTTTAAAAGCACCCAGAGCTCAGGAGAAGCAAGTAGCTGAACAGGCCATCTCTAGGGGTCTTTCCAGCTCTGACCTTCAAGTCTTTCCTTACATCCCATTTTACACTTGTCCCTCCTCAGCTTGAAAAATGTCACCTCTTTCTAGAGTACAGTTTACACTTCTCACCCTGGCGTTCAAGGCCCTTCTCACCTGGCCCCAGTCCACTTCCCAGGATATTTCCCTTCCTGCCCTTCACAGACTGTTCATTTGTTCTGGCCAGACTGCTCTCTGCACTGTTCCGTGAACATTCCACGCACAGTCCCAACTCCACATCTTGGCTTGTGCCCTTCCCTTTAACAAGCATGCCTCTCTATTTATTTGGATGAACAATCACTGGGTAATTTGTTCAATCAGTGAAAATGTATGAGCACCATCTTTGTGGCCACAAGGTGGTATATGGGTAAACAAAGTACTGGTTCTTTTTCTCACTATTCCAAGTACATGAGGAGGTGCTACCAAAAGAACACAAATGACTCTAATTCAAAGAACTCAAGGCACAGTATCCCAAGACAGGAATGGTCTGTGGCATATGTCATAAAAAGGAGAATGCTGTGGACATCTGGGGAACGGATGAAAAGTGGCTATTCATGAACATGGTACATATTTCCTTTTACTAGGTCACCTTCAACATTAGCCTTTCAATGATGCGCTGTAATTTTCTTCTTTTCAGTTTCACTTATTTATTCCTAGGTATTCACTTTTCTTTTATTTTACTGCAAATGCTTACATTTTCCAAGCATTCTTGGTAGGTAAAATTGTGATTCATTTTTGTATTCTGATTTTTTTTATCCAGCCACCTTCCAAACATTCTTATTATTTTTCTAATAATTTGACTATATGTTCTTTTGGGTTTCTATGTAGACAATCACATCTGCAAATAATGTAGTTTTACTTCTTCCTTTTCAATCCTTATACCTTTAACTTATTTTCTTAGTCGTACAGTGCAGGCCAGGAACTTTTATCTTATCGCTGATCTTAAAGGGTTGTTTCTAACATTCCCTCTTTATAAATGATGTTTGCATCATATTAACAAATAGATCAAATATCACCAACATCTCCAATTATGGGACAAGCTGACATCATGTGTCACATGATGTAATGAACTGAGGATACACATCACCTGTTTAATACTCTTGCCAAAAATGTATGACATGAATCTAATCATGAGGAAACAATTTGACAAATCCAAATTTAGGAATGTTTACAAAACAGCTGGACTTTACTGCTTTAAAATGTCAATATCATGAAATAAAGTGGACTAAGAGATATGATAACTAAATAAAATGCATGATCTTGAGTTGGATTCTGGACCAGAAGTGAAATTTCTGTATACTCACATATGGAGAAAAAGATATAAAAAGTAAATTTGGCAGAATGTTAACAACTGGTGAATCTAGGTGAAGGATAATCACTTTATTCAACTATTTTTGCAACTTTTCTGTAGGGTTGAGATTCTTTCAATAAAAAGTTTTAAAAACTTTGTCTCTTTGTCTCTTATATGTTATATTTATATGTTCCTATAACTTCCCCTTTCCTAGTTTGCAAAGAATTTTTATCAGTAGTGGGTACTGCACTCTATAAAATGCTTTTTATGCATTTATGGAGATGACCACATGGGTTTTCTCCCTTCATGTGCTAACATAGTGATCTATATTTATAGATTTACTAATATTAAATCACTCAGTTTCTGGAATAAATCCAATGTGGTCAGAATATATCTTTTTTCAATCCGCTACTAAATTTGATTTGCTAATAATTTTGCATTCATCTTCTTGAGTGATACTGGCCTGTAATTTTTCTTTCTTGATCTATTCCTATCTGGTTTTGTAATCAAGGTTATACTGGTCTCAGAACAAGCAGGGGAGCAGCCCCTCTTTTCCTAGTCTTTGGAGGTGTTGGTAAAAGATTAGAAGAATCAGTTCCTTGAAAGTTTCATAAAAATTGCCCATAAAACCACATGGACTCGGGGAGGGTATAGCTTAGTGGTAGAGTGTATACCTAGCATGCACAAGGTCCTGGGTTCAATCCCCAGCACCTTCATTAAAACAAACAAATAAACAAATAAATTACTTCCCCTCTAGGGAAAATAAAGAAAACCAACCAAACAAAAAACAAACCACATGGGCCAAGTGTCATCGTTTTGTGTGTTTGTGTGAAATATAATATACTAAAAAAATGCATAAAATGTAAATGTTCAGCTTAATGAATTGTTAAAAAATAAATTTAACCATATAACTACCATCTTCCCAGGTCAACATATGAACCATTACCAGTACAGAGGAGACTCCCCTCTATGGAACACTTTCCAATCATAACTCCCTCCCTCCCTCCCTCCCCCAGGGGGTAACTATTATCCTGGTTTTCTTGATAATCCCCTGCTTGCTTTTCTTTAAGATTTTTCTACTTATGCATCCCTTAAAATATAATGTAATTTAGTCTGTTTTTAACTTTAGGTAAATAGAACGAGACTGTGATTTATTTGGTTTCTTTCCTCGACATTGTCTTTATGATTCATCCATGTCATGGTATATGCCTATACTTTGACTTTTCATAACTGTGTATATTCAACATTATGGATATACCATAATTTATTTATTCAATTCTTGGACATTTAGGTTTTTGCAGTTTTGTGATAACATGAACAATGCTCCCATGCAGACTCTTGTGTTTGTGTTCTGACACATCTAAGCACACAGTTTTGCGTAGTAAATACATAAGAGTGGAATCTCTGAGTCACTGTCTGTGTATTTTCCTCTTTAATAGAAACTGTCACACTTCGTTCCAAAACACGTGTGCCAGTTTACCCTGCCACCAGAAGACTGAGAGTTTACAGTGCTCCATATCCTCATCATTACTTACTATTACTAGATTTTTACATTTTTGTCAAGCTGGTGAGTTGCAGTGGTATCTCATTGTGGTTTACTAACAAGGTTGAGCATTTTTTCAAATGTTTAGTAACCATTTGGATTTTCTCTGCTGTGAGAAAGCTGTTCAGTTTTGTCCCCCCTAGTTCATTTTATACATTCAGGAAATGAGCTCTTTGTCACGTTCACTGTGCAAATATCCTTTCTCACTTATGGCTTGCCTTTTCCTTCTGCTGTTTTCTTTAAGAGAAATTTTTATTACTCAATTTTGAAAACAGTTACAGGACTATTCAGGCTTTGTATTTCTACTTGAATTGGTATTGACAAATTATATATATATATATCAGGAATCTGTCCATATTGCCAACATTTTCAAATACATTGTCATAAAATTGCTCCTATTTTTTGAAGTTCTACTGATACTGCCTTTGTTGTTGTTGTTGTTCTTGGTGCTGTTTGTACCTTCTCTCTTTAATTTCTGACCATCTCTCCAGAGGCTTGTCTATGTCTTTTCTAAGAACCAACTTTAGGCTCTCTTGATCCTCTTTAATCGATCATTGATTCTCTTTCACTGATTTCTACTCTTTATTACCTCCTTCCTCAAACTTTCTTTGGGTTTACTCTGTTGTTCTTTTTCTAACTTCTTAGAGTGAATGTTGAGTCATTATTTCTCAGCCTAACATAAGCATCTATGCTATGAACTTCCCTTGAGGCACCACCTTCTCTGTATCCTGTAAGTTTTGTGATGTATTTCACTATCATTCATTTCCAAGTATTTTTAAATTTCTATTTTGATTTCTTCTTTAATCTAGAAGTTATTTAGAAAGGTGTTTCTAAATTTCAAAATGAATGGGCATTTAAAATTTATCTTTTGTTACTGATTTCTAGCTCAACTGCACTGGGATCAGAAAACCTGATCTATGAGAGTCCAATCTGTATTTACGATTTGAACTTCTAAAGCCCTTTGGGGCTCTAAGTCTGTTGTTTGTCTAAGTCTGACGCTTACTCATGGATGTTTACATGCTTGGTGTTCTCAGCTTACGAATTTCCCTGATCTTAATCTGTGGGAATCCTGTCCACATTGGGAATGCTTCTCTCTGGAGGAACTCTGTATCTGCTTCTGCGGCAAGCCAGAGGCACTCTCAAGTCCAGATCCCTCGAGCCCCTTCAGAGATTCTGCCTCAAGGCAGAGACTCAGGATCCTGAAAAGACCTGCTATCAAGTTAATCTATGTGAAACTGCCATTTGGGGTCAAAAACTGTTAAATATCAGCAACTGCATACGGCCCAACTTATTCTGTCCACCTTTGTCACAGGACAAGCCTGTTCTTCCTGTTCACTTGCTGCTAACCTTTTCTACTTAGATTTTGGCTCAGGTTTTTTCCCTTTCTTGGGAAGAGGAGGTAGTTTTTCGAGACTTCCTCAACGTCTAGTTAGCCCAGCAGTGCGTTAAGAATTAAATGTTATGCAGGAGTGAAATGCTTTGCAGTGGGGTGGAGGGGAGGTCCCAGGAGTCCTAGATGACTGCTAGAAGCCAAAATCCCGGGAGAGGTATACTTTACCAATGAGGAAACTAAGACTCAAGGGAGTGAAATGACTTATTTGTGGTCACTCGTGACACGGCTGGCAACAGGCAGGGCTAGGTCTTGAACCCACATATGGGACGGAAACCAAAGCTCTCTCTACCTTCCCTCTGTCCTGCGCTGCCTCCAGAGAGCTGTTTGGACCTGGGCTTAGCAGGCATCCTTACCTGGTGCAAAGGGATGACGAGGAAGGCCCCCCCACCAGCACACTCAGTCACGACCGCAATGAAGTGGGGGTTCACAGCGCAGAAGTGGTTGTCGTGGACGCTGCGGGTGATGGGCACTGAGTCGTAGCAGTTCTCCTTGCTGGCTGGTTTGCCAAAGACGTGGCGGAACTTGGAGCTCCGGTACTGGGGGTGCCATGACATCTGCCGGAGACAAATGGGACAGAGGAGGTGTGAGGCTCGTTGCAGGACACAGCAGGGCACGTGGAGTCTCACCTTGAGAATACATAAGAGGGTGTGACCAGGACAACGCTCATTTCTACAAGGATAGTAATGTGCTATAAAGGGCTCCCAGGTGAACAGGCTATAATTGTGGCTACTTCTATGGACCTGGTGAGATGATGGATAGTTACTGCTGAACTGTTTGCTTTTCATCCCTTCCAGTGTGAACATAAAAAGGCAGAAAAACCACAGAGGGAACTCACCCTATTCTCTCCCTATCCAGCACCTCACCCAACAGCCCAGCCACCCTGCCCCACTCAGCCTAGTTAAGTGGGTAACAATATGTCTTCTGGAACCAGTCTCCCTGGGCTCCAGTTCCAGCTCTGCCTCTTGCTAGCTGGATGGCCAAATGACTTAACTTCTGAAGCCTCAAGTTTCCTTATCTGTAAAATGGGGACAAAGAAAATATCTGTCTCATAGACTTGTTGTAAGGATTAAATTAGATGATACATTAAGATCTCTCACTCAACAGCAATAATTACAACCACTATTATCATCCAGGCATCTTGACCTTCCCTTGCTCTTCATCCAGCCTTGTATTTGTTCACTCAGTATTTACTAAGCACCACCATGTGACTAAGTCCTGTGCCAGGCACTGGGGGTTTGGAGAGAACAAGGCTAAGCCCAGCCTTACAGGGGCCAAGAGTCCTATGAGTGAGGCCACCAGTGAGTCTGGGCCACTGGGACCCAGTGTACCATAGGTAATAATGGAGGTTTGTACATGGCAGTCAGGGAGGGCTTCCCAGAGGAAGTGACATGTAAGCTGTGAGTTGAAGGATGAGTAGGAGCTGGCCATGGAAGCTGGACAAGGGTGAGCTGGAGGGAAGGTGTCTGGGCAGATGGAACAGCTTGAGCAAAGGCCCCGAGATAGAAGCCAACATGAAATGTTTGGGGAACTACATGTGGATTGGTAAGATTAGCAAGGAGATGCTAAAAAGAAAAAAAAAATTCACACATATAACATGTAGACTGGATGGTGTGAATGAAGAGAATACAAGCTGGAGGGGTGAGCAGGGCTAGATCATGAATGGCTTGTAAGAGGGTCTGGGACTCAATGCCAAACACATGACACCATGTGGCCTCCTCTCTCCCCACTGCTGCTCCGTTCAAACTCCTGCCCCTCAGTCTCACTGACCCACTGGGCCCTCCTATCCACGTTCCCTGTGCAGCCAGAGGGATTGTTCTGGACACTGAGCCTGACTGTATTCCTCCCACCAAGGCCCCCACCTTAGACCACCCTTTGATGCACCCCATTCACTGATGTCCTACAGGATCAAGGCCAGACTCAGTTTGGGTCCCACCCCATATTCCAAGATTTACTTTTTCTTGCTCATCTTCTAAATGGTAACTTCCAGATGAAGACCACCACCCAGCTTCCCTTGCAACTGCTCCTGCATTTACAGTCCTCTGGGCCTTCACCCTTGCCTTTCCCTCTGCTTAGCTTGCTCTTCCCAGCCCCCTATTGCCCATACCCATCTCTACAAGTCCAAATCCTCCCCTTCCCCAGCTCCCAGGCACCCTCCTCCAGCGCTGACCTGGAGTAGCGGAACTCTTGCTCTCCTCTGTCTCTCCTCCTTGACTTTTGGCCCTTGACACTGTCTGTCCTGATTTGCAGTTTGGTGTCAGGTCTCCTCTACCAGATTGCACATATGTCAGAGAAAGGCCTGGGGCTGCCCCAGGAATGCCTGGCACAGTGCTTTGCCTACGCCAGGCCTGAGGCTCTTCTTTGGGCTCAGTTCAAAGGCACAAGATTAGGCTGCTGCCCTTGGGAGATCATGGAGAGCAGGGGCCCGACCCTTGAGCCAAGCCCTTTATACCCTACCAGGTAGCCCATCAGCCTTGTTGGGGCGGGTCTATCCTGTGAAGCTCAGGTATTTCAACTTGCCTTTTAGGACCTTTGCCCAAAACGCTGGCTGTATTTGCCAGAGCTACAGGAGGCAGCACAGAACACAGGGACTGACTGCCTAATTAATGCCCATCTGATCCCAGAAAGGATGTAGGAAGCCTTACAGAAATAGACAGAACACACACACACACACACACACACACACACACAAGCCACGGTGAGGAAATGGGGACAGAGGGAAAATGCGAGAACCAAGAGTTCACCTGAAATGTGGGGGGAGTCAACTACAAATGTGTGCTGCCAGACCCTGCACACAGAGGAAGTGGACCTCAGGGGGCGAAATTTGAGTATGAGCTTCCTAGTGGTCAATTCGACAAAGGAAGCAGAATCAGAAAGGGATTTACTCAGTGTCTGTAAGATAAACGCCACCACTTGCTAAGGAGCAGCTCAGCTTTGCTCTGCTCTGCGTCCTGAGAGAAATGGGTCCTAAAGATCATCTTAGGAAGGAAGATCAAGGGATAATGATCCCCCCAGGGTCTTGGCAATTAGGTGGCAGCTGATGAGTTGCCTGGGGCCTGCGTGGGTGGTGGCAAAGTAGGGGGCAAGTCAGCAGGCTCAGCTCCTGGGACCCTACTCCTGCCTTGTCTTGAGCGGTGGGGGATGAACTGGGGCGGAGGTTGCCGATGGTGGTGGTGGGGGACCTGTGTGTGGCCTACTGTGATGCTCACCAGACATTCCACTGCTCCCCTCCTGTCCCAGCCTCCTTGCAGTTAGATAGCCACTATTAGGCCTAGCCAGTGAATCATGGGCAAAAGTGACCAGTGTCACTTCCAGGCTGAAGCATGTAAGACCTGCCTGTGACCCTCTGGAATTCTTGTCCTTGGCTGGAAGGATGAGGTCACATGTTCCAGATGGTGCAGCTTCCATCATCCTGGGTCCCCAAGGGACTATGTGAACAAAGCACCTCCCCACAACTGACTCATGTTGGACAAATAGTGTGACTGGGAAATAAACTTATAGAGTGAACCACTGAGAAGTAGCAGGGTTATTTGTCACAGAGAATAGTCTATCTGTCCTGACCAACACACTATCCCATGCAGGTCCAATTAATGGTAAACAGGTAATGGCTGCCTGTGCTTGGTGTGGGCAGGGCACAGGAGGCTGCAGGGAAGAGGTGGGCGAGCAGGCAGGACCCGGATCCTCTCAGGAGCCAATTGAAATGACCTGGACTCTGAGGGCAATGGGAGCTATAGCAGGGGTTACAGCATGGGAAGGTGAGGACCAGTGTTCACTATTAGGTGATTCCTCTGATGGTTAGAGAAAGAAAGGGTGGAACAGATGAGAGTGATGGTCACCTGGGCTGAAGGAGGGCAGAGGGGATGGAGAGGGAGGGACGGGTTCATGAAAAATCAGAGAGGGGGATAAACAGGCCGTGGTGCTGTGCCCACACTGGGCTGTGGGGCACTGGGGCCGGTCATCGCTGCTGAGATCAACATGACCCGCCCAGCATCAGCAGTCCTGACCCCCCCAGCCACTCCCAGCGCTCTCCCTTCACAGCCTGGGGACGGCTCTGGGTCCAGGTTCAGGGTCGGGGCTGTCAGAGGCCTGGGCAATGCCTCTCCTCGAGCTCACAGCTACATCCACAGCAATAGCAGCTCACAGTTTGGGGTGCTCGCTAGGCACCAGGCACGTTTCAAGTGCTTCCCCTGTATGAATTTAACAGTAGGTGCTACCTTGCTCCCCATTACGGATGTAGGAGTTGAGGCAGAGAAGCGAAGCAACCTTCCCAAGGTCACACAGCGAGGAGGCGGTGGAGCTGGGAGCTGAACCGAACTGTCTCCGGAGCCCTCAGCTCCAGACAACGAGCATGATGACGAGAGCTCCACTCATTACACCCCCGAATCCCACCTCAGCCCCCAAAAGGAGGTATCATGATCATCATCCACCCACTTCACAGAAAAGGAACCCAAGTGGACACCCTCTGGAAAGGGGGCTGTTGGCCTCCACCGATGAAGCCGGCCAGCCTGGGAGCAGCGTAAACATCACTTAGCCCTGAACTCTGTGCCAAACTCCTCTCTCCCACCCCACCCCACCTGGCCCCAGCACCTAATCCCCACTGCCAAGTTTCTTCTAGGACTGTTCTCATGAGGGAAACTTACAGAAGTGTGGGTGGCACCAGGCCAGGCAGGCCGTCTTTCCCTCAGGTATAGGCGTGTGCATGTACATATGCAGGGTCTGGGGGAGTTTGTGCAAATGCGTGTGCACTGTGTGTGCAAGTCTGTGCATGAGCACGGGACTGATCAGGGCGTCCACATGTGCTCATGTGCTCCTGTGAGTGTGCAGCACCCATGTATCAGGGTGTTTGTGTCTGTGCATATACTGCACACACAGCAGGTGCGCATCAGTGCACATGTGAGTTTAAGGGCTCAGCAATTCAGAGAGCAGTTTTACCTTCCCCACAAGCAGGCACTTGCCTGAAAATGCAGACCATAGTGGGCCCTCAGCACTGCGAGGCCCTCACCCACAGGCTGGGCCAGAACAGCAATCTGGGCCAGGTTTACCCCACGCCACTTGTCCTATCCTGCCCGGTCCCATCCAGCTGGGCCTACATCAAAGCCACAGCAGCCAGACTGCTGGGGTGCACAAAGCAGGGGGTGGCACTGATTCTACTGCCATCCCAAGGGTGCTTAGCAGGCCTGACACCATGGGATTAGGCTCTTTGTGCTATGAATTCCCCACCCCTCAAAAAGATTTAGTGATTGCTGGGTGTAACATCCCATTGAGCTTATTTCTTAATGCCCAACAGCGGAATGGCTCACTGCCTGTCCCATCCCTTACAACTCTCCTGGGGATTGTTGTCCCCATGTGGGGCAGAGGAAGTGACATGACCAAGATCGCATTAGTAGGAGAAGAGGAGGTGGGAAGCAGAAGCCAGGACGTGGTGCAGATGCCCCTCTTCCTGCCACATGCTCCTCTCTGATGTGTGAGAGAGATGGAGACAGAGACAGAGACTCAGAGACTTCCCTGCCTGGCCCCAAAGGCCTGTCTTCCCAGCCTAGCCCTGAATCATTACAGGACAAGGGTTAGCTGCAGGGTGGCTGAAACCGAATCCAAACTGGGTGTGGTAGAAAGCAGTATAATAGATTATTCATTAATTGTGCTGTACCTGGCCTCAGGGAGAGAATGAAATTATCTGATTTGGTCTTTGAACGTCAAGGATGGGGACGAGTCTGGTGCTGCTGGCCACCACTGGCCCCTTGGTAAGTGTGTGGTTCTGCATCTAATATTTGGAACCGTATTTTATTTTTTCCTAAAACCTGACCTTGTGGTCACTGAGCTGCCCCCAAGCACGCCTCATGGGACGGTCTGAACCACCACACCCATGTCAGTTAATAGAGGAATATCTGAATCACAAGTTACCCAGTTTTAAAAAATGAAAAAAGATTACCATAAAGAGTAAAGGACTCTGAAGGTGATCTACAAAGACCAAGAATTAACACAATATTCACCTAACTACAGGTGGGTCCAATAACCTGACGCCAATCCTGGGTTGACTATCATCTGTCAGAGAGTTTATCTTGATCCTGGCCCTGACCCCAAACTTGACCAGAAAGCTCCTTTCTAATTTACCCTAAATCCTTACCAGGGCCTCTGATCCACCCCAGGAGAGGGAGAGATATCTGGTTCAGGAAGCCAAGGCCCATTTGAGGTCAAGGACTCCCTGCTGTCGACGCAGGTCTCTGCCTGACCAGCGATTTCCCGTGGAACCTTCCTTTCTCACCAGACAGAAAGGAGAAACAGGTGTCAGCTACTTCTCCCAGTGAGAATTTTACCAGTCATTTCTGTTCATCTGAGGCCAGGTCCTGGTTTAGCCGTCACTTCTTGGCACAAGGTGTCTTTATTTTTGCCCACAACAGGCCAGCAATAGGGTCTGAAGTGACAGGGTAGGACCTAGGGAATCGGGGCCTCAGGGTCTCATCTCACAGGCTTAGTTTTCTTCCCTACTTCAGAACAAGAAGAGGCCGTGTAGCGCTCCAGAGAAGTAGGGTGACCAACTGTTCTGGTTTGCCCAGGACAGGGTGTGGGGGCAGATATTTCTGGGATGCAGGACTTTAAGTGTTAAAATCAGGAAGGTCTCAGGCAAACAGGAAAAAGCTGGTCACCCTTTCACTTACTATAGAGGCCTTCAGAAAACTTTTATCTGATTTACGTGCAAGGATTCTATAGTAAGTCAATTTGCCTGCAAGAGAGAAGGCTCTAGAACTGACTTCTTAAAGAGCCCAATATCCTGAACCAGAGAACAGAACACCTCGAAGCAAAAAAGTCAGGAAGGTGTATAAGGAGAGGTGAAAATGATTTAGCTCAATCACCAACCTTCATCCACTACTGGCTCAGTGCTGCTTCTGTATGAGGCCTTGTGTTGGGGTCAGGGGAAGGGGGCAATTCAGGGAAATGGCCAAAGGAGGAAAGGATGAGATGCCAGGACCCTGACGGGCTGCTAAAGTACAGGGCAGTGGTTTGCAGCTCAATGTACATTAGAATCACTTAGATCAGATCACAGGGTATGAGACCCAGGCACCAGCTCGGTCCAACACGGGAGTCTCTAGTCACACATGGCTTCTAAATTAATATTAAAATCAATTAAAATGTAAAATTCAGCTCCTCCGTTGCACTAATAGCATTTCAAATGCTCAACAGCCACATGGAGCTACCAGGTACTCAGCTAAACAGTGTAATAATAGAACATGTCTATCATGCCTGTAACTTTGGGCCAGTAACTTAGCATTTCTAATTCCTTACCACTGGGCATAATAACAAATAATAGCTAATACATTCCTCACTCTGTGTGAGGTATGTTCCAGGTACTAACTGAATCCTCACAACAATTCGTAAGTATTATCGCCTCAATTTTGGATAGAAAAACTGGAGCACAGAGAGGTTAAGTAACCTGCCCCAAATCACACAGTGAGTTGGTGGCCAAGCTGGAATCTGAAGCCACACTGATTAGTCCCGGGTCCACACTCCTCCACGGGGTTGACTTGACAACTAAATGAGATTAACCACATAACACACAGAGCGATGCTGGGGGCATATTTAGTCTTCAACAAATGTTCGCTGTGAAGACTGTTGTAGCCCCAATGTTTACAGGACACTGAGATTTGATTTAACACACGACAGGTACGTGCTGAGGGCCCAACATCTGAGTAAAAGTCCCAAACCAGAAGGTGCAAAGCAGCCCACCAGGTGCGCAGAGTTTTCCCCCCTGGTGCTCACCACGTTGATGGAGGGAAAAGACATGTGAAATGCTAACTAACAGTCTCTGCGGATCCAGAAGAACCCAGAGAGTGGAGTGTGTATTTGAGTGTCTCCTGCGGGGCTCTCCAGTGGAGATAAAGCGAAGCAGGACCCTGTGGGGTCCTCCTGGTACAAAAGCCTTTCCATGTTCTGAGTTTCTTGTTTGTAGAAAAAAGGATTCTGCTTCCTAGCCCTGAGTTCTAAAGGGCAGATTCAGTTACTCATCAGGGACGCCAGGGACTGCAGAAACAAAGGAAAAACAGGCAAACAATAGTGAAGCAGAGCCCCGGTTCATCCTCAAAGGATGTACATAACAATATATGTTCGAGTTCTTCTACAGGAACTAAAGCTCCCTACACAGGTGGAGGATGGTAACTTCCAGCTGAGCACAGGATTCCTGGAGCACCAGCAATCAGAAGAAAGTCACACACCCTGCAGCCCTCCGCCCAAATTTTGCCTATAAAATCCCCTTCCCTGAAAACCATGGGGGAGTTCAGTTCTTTTAAGCATGAGTTCTGCCCCCCTGGCCTATCTTCCTTGCTTGACCCTTGTAATTAAACCTTTCTCTGCTCCAAATTTTGACGTTTCCGTTTGTTTGGCTTTACTGTGCATCAGGCACACGAACTTGGGTTTGACGGCAGAGGCCAGCAGCCTAGCTCAGCCCAGTGCTGAGGGGCCTGGGGGTCTTGGTGGGGCAGGGCGGAGGCTGGAAGGGCAGAGGAAGCCCTTTGGTTCTCTGGGACATCAGTACAGCCCAGGCGGGAAAGCAGAATGCTGATGCCCGGGGAAACCCCTCCCCCAAACTGCCCCCGGCAGGCCTCAACGCCCAGGCCCTATCAACAGTGGAGGCAGAGGCACCACGCAGCCAGCAGGTAAAAACAGTCCTGTTTCCAGGTTCTCTGCCTCGAGTACCCTCCCGCCTCTGCCTTTATCACCCCTCCTCCAGCTCCCTGGTACTTCTGGTCCAGCACAGATGCCACCCGGCAGGCCCACAGGAAATACAGATTGAGTCAGAAAGCGAGCCAAGACAATGCCTCTTTCCTGCTGATGCGATTAAGTCTGTGGGAGTGCCTCTTCCCAACATCTGACACTGCCCAGAGCCAGGTAGGTCCCTGGGTCCCGAGGAGGAGTAGGGCATCTCCTGAGATGGTCCGAACTCCCCTGCCCCACGGAGCACCTGCTCTTGACCCCTCCCTCAAGCTGTGTGCGGCCTGGGCTGCCTTTTCTTGCAGTGACTCCATTTCTCCTCCACCACAGCCCAGGCCTCCTAACCTGCCCCCACCCTGACTCTGTTATTTCCCTGAAGACAGCCCTCTCCTGTCCCCTCTGTCTTCAGGATAAAGTCCTCTTCTAGACTTGAGTTTTGAGGCCCCTGTACATTCCCTGATGGACGGCCTTCCCCTCACATCCACAGACCTGCCTTTGGGCCATTCTGGTTTATCTACTCCCCCTTCAAAGCGTTGGCTTTCCCAGACACCCCATCTCTGCTCACACCCCTTGTCCCTGCCTAAAGGCAAGTCAGCCCAGATAAGTCTGAGGCTCCTCAGATGCCGCCTTCTCGCACTGCACCGTCCTGGGCCCAGCTCAAACAGAACCGCCTTTGGGGCCTCCCCAGATCACAGCCTGAGCAGTCTTTGTAGCCTGTGAGGTCCCCCATCCTGATACTCACGGAGGCAAAAGAGGGGCACCTGGTTCAAAGCCCGCATTTGTCTCTGGGCCCTGGCATCCTCATCTGTAAAAGAGTACCCGACATCTATCTCACGGGGCCTTGCCAAGGGCTAAATGAGGCAGCAGATGTGAACTGCCATGCGTGTGTCTGGTATCATGCAGGAGCTCGGCTGATGGATGCTCCCTTCCCTTCCTCCTGACCTGCTCCCTGTTTCTTCCTTCTTTCCTCCGTCTGTCCATCCATTCATCCATGGGGCTGTCGACCCCAAATGGCCCTCCGCCTTCTGCACTGCCCACCCACAGGCCAGACCCCACAGGCAGGCACCTAGGGGGAGTCTGACCTGGCTCCTGGACTGAGCTTTCACTCACTCCATCAGCCTCTCCTGAACACCCGCTCTGGGTACTAGGAACTGGGAACTGAGCATGTCACTTCATAGTAGGCTTGCTGGTCAGGTGGAAGAGTCCTAATTCTGATGCCAGTTTGCTCCGTGACCTTGGGCAAATCTTGTCCCATCTCAGGGTTTGTTTGTCCACCAATAAAACAGCAACGCCTCTGCCCTGCCCACCTGTTAGGACAACCTGCTGAGGGCTCTGCAGCCCACCTGTTCCAGACCCTGGGACCCGAGAGGACGCTGGGACTGCCCAGCTGGCGGCCGCCCCAGTCCTCAGAGGGCTGGTCCTTTCCTGCCTCGACCCTCGGGAGACACAGAACAGGGCTTCTTCCTGTTTATTCCTCAGAACCAGGCCCTGACCAAAATTCCACACAGATTTATTGCCCCACAATTTCCTTATATGGGAGTTTCGAGAGACAAGGGTCACTGGAGACTTTTTAAAGATGACTCCTGGAGGTGGAAAACCTGGGGGCTCCACTTCCTGGTTACCGTCTGTTCCCTGGCAGAGCTTCTGGATCTGTTTTTGGACAGAGAGGGACACTGAGGCCCAGAGAGGGAAGGTGCCTTGCTCAGGGCCCCACAGTGAAGCCCTGCGGCCCCATCCTGGGACAGACACCTGGCCAGGGGGCTGCATTCTGTCATCAGTGGACCCGACAAATCAGCTCTCACCCTGCCCAGCTGCAGGGGCCTTGGGCCCCGAATGAGTCCAGCCAGCATCACTGGGACCCTCTCTTAGCCTGGCCTGTGCTGGGTGCTGTGGGGGCAGGGGTGACCCTGACCCCCAGGAGCCCTGGCTGATGGTAAAAGCCAGCAAGCTCAATTCAGGGCAGCAGGGAGCCTGAAACTGGGGGAGTCAGTGAGGGCCACCAGGAGGCTATGTTTGAGCTAAACTTTGAGGCTGAGTGGACGAACCCAGCACCGAGGTGGAAGGCTCTGCACTGAGCCATGCCCGGAGCCCTGCGGCGCAGGCAGCGAGGGGCATGCGGCGTTGGGTGGGTAGGCGAAGGCACATCCAGGGAACCGAAGGGTCCAGACCAACTGGGGTCTGAGCTAATGCTGGGGAGCAGTCAGGGCTGCGGCTGTAAGGGTGGCCTGGCGAGGCTCTGAAGGCCTGCTGAGGAGCTGGTACTTGAGACCACGAAGGGAGGCGGCAAAGTCTGTAGCCCAGGTGTGAGCTGTCAGGGCTGAAGCGGCTGTAGCCCCTGTCATTAGCGAGGGGAAGTATTCTCTCTCCTCAGCTCGGGGCTGTTCTAGGGAAAAAATAAATGTGTTTCGTTTCATGCCCAGCTCCAGTCTGCGGGAGCGGCTGGAGCACGATGAGAGCGGCGAGGGGACTCTGAGGCCTGTCTGGACGAGGGAAGAGCTGGCATGCTGCTGACCAGAAGTCCGGGCCTGCCCTGTCTCCACCGGAGAGAAACACTGAGCTGGGAAGCCCATTCCTGGGCTGCTTCTCAGCAGCTGGGTTTTAAATCAGGAAGCAGCGTCCTTTTATCATTCAACCCATTTCCCTGTGGGAGGAGTTCCCAGGCATGACTTAGGGCTGCCTGCTCCTGCCTGGGACTGGGCAGCCGACACTGCACGTTCCAGCCCAGCTGCACATGCAGGAGGGTGATGGGAAGCCCCTACCTGCTTCTCCCCCACCTGCTCATCAACATGGAATTAAATGCCGCTGTACAGCCTTAATCAATTCCCTGGGTGGTGTCTGCAACAGACGCTGGGAGAGGATGGTGGGCCTTCTCTCCATTTCCAGCCTCCCTGGGCTCTGCCCACATCTGTTCAGGCTAGGCCTGTGGGCCAGGGAGGACAGGAGGCCCAAGGGAGGATGAAGAGTACAGTCAGCAGCCCAGGCTGAAGAGGCACTTCCGTCCCAAGACTGACTCTTTGCTCAGACCGGTGACAGTATCTCATTTACATTTTGCAAGAAGCTCTCCAACAGTGGGTCTCAAACGTGAGAGCACATCAGGGTCACCTGGAAGGCTGACTGACACCCAGATTGCTGGGCCCATCCTAGAGTTTCTGATTCAGCAGGTCTGGGTTGGATGCTGAGATCTCTACATTTCTAGCAAGTTCCCAGGTGATGCTGATGCAGCTGCTCCAGGAACCCCTCTTTGGGAACCACTGCTCTGCAGCCCTGCTCCATGATTTACAAAGTCCTTCCCACTCACTGTTGAATTCACGCCTCACAGCCACCTTGGGTGGGGACAATTATCCTCACTTCATGGATGCAGCAAACTGCACTCAGCTCAGAGTGATGGAGGCACATTCCTGAGGTTACACAACACGTAGGAACCTAACTCCAAAGGCTCCATGAGCACAGGGCACCTTCCTAACTTGGGCCACATGGAGCTGTGTTTCTGGGCTTCCTCTCTCCAATATTCTCCTAAATACATAAATGTGGGTTCAGGCCAGCACTCAAGAGCTGGGCAGGTGTTTCCACGACAGCTTCACAGTCTGAACAGCAGGCATCAAGGGCAGGTGGTCAAGACATAGGCTTCAGAGTCAGAGACCCTCCCTACATCTTGGTACCACACAGCACCCACCTCTCCCCGGGTTACTATGAGACGGGGCAAGAGGCTGGACAGAGCCTCTGAGCTAGCACAAAGCGAGTGCTCCACAAACCAGTGTGCCCATACAAGAGCCAGGGAGGGATGCGGGGAAAGGTACTAACCTTCTCTGTGCCTCAGTCTCCTCAGCCGTAAAAGAGGATCAATAACAGAATCTGCTTTATAGGGGAGTCATAAGGATTCCATACGTTTATCCCTTTAAATTGCCTTAGAGCAGCGCCTGGCATGCGGAAAGCTGTGTGTGAGCTTCCTATGCACGGTCACTTTGCTAAGCATGATATTTTAGCATTGACTGCACACTCTTCATCCATACATGTAAACAAACCATTAAACAATAGACTAGGCTACTGTGATGTCAAAATTTAAAAATCATGGTGGTGGTGATTGCACAACAGTGTGAATCTACTTCATGTCTCAGAACGGTATACTTAAAATGGTTAAAATGGTAAATTTTATGTTATACCACAATTTAAAAATAAAGGAATAAGGAACAGCAGCACGGAGCTAGATCAGCACCCAGCTCTCTGCACGCCTTCGCTGGGCTCTGCCTCTGCTTCCACGGTGGTTTCACCAGGGAGTTCCTGTTCCTTTAACCCTTCCTGACTCCTGGCCTTAGAGTCGACTTCAGGGGATGAGGGGCAGTTGGTTCCCCAACTGCTCACCCTTTCTTTCACTCCTGGCTCATCAGGGCTTCTCTGCCTAGGCTTCCAGTAGGAGGGGCCCCTCGGGGTGAGGATCCTTACCCCTCCCCCAGGCACCTTCAGGATGGCCTCGAAGACATTCTCCCGGGCAGAGGGAAGCTCTTCCCTTCAACTTCCTTCTAGCTCGCTGGCCCTCTGTGGAGCTGACTCCACTCATTTTGGTGAAGGAAGGGACCGCTTGAGGGAGCAGTGCCCTCAATAACCAGCACGTACTCCCACCAGGCTTCAGCTGGGAGCCCTGCTCTGTAGTGGGAAGGTGCACAGATATTCTGAGACCAGGGGCCCGGCTCCAGTCTGCTCTGCCCTCATTTGCTGTGTGACCCGGCTCAAGGGTCCCTCCCTGGGCCCCAGTGCCCCATCCATAAAATGGGAATGTGCATCCCTGCCTAAAACCCTCCTGGAGAATGGAGGCAAAGGCACTTTGTTTCTTTATTACATGGTATGACCACGTCAAGAGGCAGCATAGCAGTGGATAGACGTGGTTTGGAGCCCGCTTGCCCAGCTCAAACATCGGCCCCAACTCACACCAGCCGGAAGGCCTTGGACAGGTTAGTCAACCTCTCTAGGCCTCAGGTTTTCTCCTCTATAAAATGGGATGGTAATATTAAATGAGTTCACATCTGACAAGCACTTAGAACATTGCCTGGCACATGGCAAATGCAAAAGAAATTAAAAATTAGTAATAATGGCAACAATGTGGATGGACCGAGAGTATTAGGCTGAGTGAAATAAGTCAGACAGAGAAAGACAAATACTGTATGATATCAATTTTATGTGCAATCTAAAAAAATAAAATAAATGAGTGTATATAGCAAAACAGAAACAGACAGACATAGAGAAGAAACTAGTGGTTATCAGTGGGGAGAGGGAAGGGGTAAGATAGAGGTATGAGATTAAGAGGTACAAACTACTATGTATAAATAGATAAGTAACAGGGTATATTGTATAGCACAGGGAACTATAGCCATTATTTTGTAATAACTTTAAATGGAGTATAATCTATAAAAATACGGAATCACTATGTTGTGCACCTGAAACTAATAAAATATTGTAAAGCTATACTTCAATTGAAAAAAGAAATTAAAAAAACTAATAATGATAATTTCTATCGACTATTCACTATGAGGAGGCACAGTTTTAAACTACTTACCTGTATTAATGGATTGAAATGAACATTTAGCAGAAATGAATACGGACTTTGAACAAGGTTTACAGATTAAACCAGAAGCACAAAGTGCCCATGTTCCTTTTCTCTTCAACCAGCGACACCTAAAGATCTAGTTTCGAGGGTGGGAGGGATCATCTGCACAGGGAGGCACCAAAATCCCCTTCACTGGATGAAAACAGAGGAAGCCTTGTGCCCCTCCCCCACCCCTCAGTGCCGATTTAGAATCTGAAGCTCTAATTCTTGTCTAATCTAATTCTCAGCCAGACCCACTAACTCCCTCTCTCAAATGATCTTATTAAATCTGGGGGCAAGAAACAGACACGATATCCCAGGACTGCCTGGGGTCAAGGGCCCTCATGGGCATCCAGCCCAGCTCTCTGCTCTTCTGTCCACACCCTTCCATCTGCAAAGCCTGCAGGTCCCGGCTTGCACCATTCTACTAAAGGGAAGCTCACTCCTCCGCGGGCATAAGAGCGCAATCGTTAGACTTCCTCCTACTGAGTGGAAATCTACAACTTCCCCACTGCCCTGTCTCCATCTCTGGAGCCCCACCAACCACATCCGGTTCTCTGCCCCATGACAGCCCTTCAGAGATCTGAGGCCCCTGACCGCCTGCCGCTGGGATGGCTCCACTCCAGGTTGGGGGGCTTCTTGTGTGACTCAGTTTCCCATCTTCTCCCTATTTTGGTTGTGGCACAGTCATGCTCCAAGTTGTCCCCATTGCTCACTCAGTTTGGAGACCGGCTCATACCCAAACCTCCTAGATGGGGGCTGCGAACCACTCAGTAGAGAGGTCTCCAAAAAGATCCCAGACTTCACATCTCAGAAAAGCAGCAACGGCCAAGCCCCTAGAGATCAAGAGGTACAAAAGGAGAATCAGCATGCCCAGGGCCACCCACACAGGGCAGAACAAGGAGTGAGAGCCAGGTCTCCAGCCCCCAGCCCAGGAGAGTCCACTAAGACACGGAACAAAGTTTCCTTTGATCCTGTGCCTGGATACGGTGTCACATATTTTGTTCCTTATCTGTGCTGCTATTCTCGGAGGGACAAATTCCAAGGATGGCTGGGGAAGAAGGCCTTCTGATTGTGAGGCCGAGGGTCATTCACCCTAGCTGGGCTCTCCTGAGGCTCAGACCTTTGAAAGATACTGCATTTCTCTAGAATGTGGTTTAGGCTGGGAAAGATGGGGCCAAGAGAGAAGACAGACCCCAAGTCTTTGCTGCTAGAAAGGCCAGCAGAGCATAAAGGGTAAATTGAAGCACATCCACTCAATCCATATTTTCCAAGTTCCCAGTTGGAAACAGAACACCATTCTGGGCTCTTTGGGCCCAGAGGTAGCCACGGAGTCTCTGCCCTGGGAGCAGGTAGAGAAATGGAGAAATCGCACCCCACTCAAATGAAGTCTGATCATAAACGTGGTGGTGTGTCAGAAGTGGCAGCAGCATAGACAAGACCAGGAAGTTAGAGCAGGGGGACTCAAACTTTTTTGATTATTTACTCCTTCCAAAGGGAAAAGAATTGAGCTCACCCACTCCAATATATTATATTATATACAAGTGCCCATCACCAGTAGCCACAAGGCACAATACATACAAGAGGTGAGACTCACCATTAACTGGAGTGACTGTAAATTTATATTTCAAATAGTGTCCTCCCCGCCCCAAAAATTTTGGGTTGACTTCTTGACTCATGGTTTTTTCCCTTGTGGCTGATGAAGTGATCCTGCTGGAAAGCCAAGTGTTAATCCTTCCATTGTCTCGTCCTCATGTGCTAGCATTATTAGAATTACTAACTACCCAGCATTCTGGTAGGAATCTTTTAAAACCACTTGTCCATTTTGTGAGAGTTAGTTTTGTTAAAACCAGTTAATATAATCCATAAATTCAGTCTGGTTTAATTACCCTGGATTAACCTAGATTAACGACCAGGTTAATTAATAGGGATAACCTGCCCAAAATGAAGCAAAGAGTAGGGTGTCCTTGCCACCTCTTTCCCAGAGACTTCTAGAGACACAAGACATGAGGCTGCTTGACCCCCTGACTGACTGCAGACAGTATCAATGTGTCTACACCTGGCAAATGTGAGCAAACCTGAGTTATTCCCTTGTTTGGATAATATTTTTTCCTATACCCCAATAGTGTCTTGCAACCCTCACCTTGGAGGCCAGGGAGACCCTCAGAGAGGATTTTCAGGCTGCAAGGGATGGCAGGGATCATCTAATCTAAACCCTCACTTTGCAGGAGAGGAAACAAGGACCTGGGAAGGGATGTAGCTGGTCCTGATGTTAACACCTCCGTGTCCTGGCCACAGTTAGCCCCTTCCTGGCCCTCTCACTGGGCTATAGGTAGGTCCCTGATCTCTCACCCTCTGGGCTGCCTCCCCTGGGATGTGAGATCACCCGCTGGCTCTGAGGGTAGCTGTGGGCAGCAGGGAGACGTGCATCTCAGCAAAGGTTACAGGTGCTATCAGGATGGGGGACGAGGGGTCATCAGCAGGCCCTGGTTCTGAGAGTTGCTCTGAAGCCTCAGTTTCCTCATCTGTGAAGTGGGACTAAATCGACCCAGCTGTTGTCTGAGTGCCCATGAGGTCTCAGAGACATCTGTGGGCTGGGAAGTACCCCCTGAAGGGCATTACGGCTGTCCTCATAACTTTGGAAGGTTCTGTTTGGGAGGGTGAGATCTGGGATGTCCCTAGAGCCTGAGAATTCTGCTCTGACAGCCAGCTGGAGCCCTGGACACTGCAGGACTTGGAACCCCACAGCCCAGCGGTCTGCAGGGTGTGCCAGTTCTGGCCTGGTAAGGTGGTGGGTAGCTGTGGACATGGATCTTGGGCCTTGTGTGGCACAGGCTGAAATCCTGCTCCTGTCTCTGTGGCTCTCTTCCCTCTTCTGGGAAGGGGAAGTGGGGGGACAAAGGCAGTAGGGAGGTGAGCAGTCAGTCTGGGTGCAGACAATAAGGGCGCGCATTTTCTATAGAGCATTTCAAAACAATAGTAAAATCGACTAAAAGTCTGACTTTTTATTACCATGATGTTCCTGCAATTCTAAACAATGTCAGTGATAAAACTCTCCTCCCTGCCAGGGCAGACTGCTCCCTCCCTGCCCTTGGTATCAGGCCAGTATCTGATTCTTCTCTCTTTAGATTGAGCCAAACCAGACGATGTGTGCACCACATCCCAAACGGGCTCCGCGTGCTTCCCATCACCAGCCCTTGGCTTCTTTGTTCCTTTGCCAATATCTCCCTCCCCATCACTCTGTATGTTCAGCTGCCTGGCTCAGACTAGATGCTCCCTCTTCCAGGAAGTCTTCCGGCATGCAGTCCTGTCCATCCCCTAGCTGGCTGCAGCTCCTCTTCCAGGCTGCAAACTCAGCAGTGTCATGTTCTCAGCTCCAGAGCAAGAGTCAGGAAAGGAACTACCCTCTGAAATCTGGGACCCACGGGACAGACAACCACACCAGAGAGCTACTTCCTAGCTGTGTGACCTCAGACAAGTCCCATGGCCTCTCTGGCTTCCGTTTCCCCTCTGTACAAGGACCATCTCATCTCCAAATGGCCTCCTTTCCTTCACTTCAGCCATCCCTTCTCTTAGCCACACCCTGTACTTTGTCATCATATGAAACTGTTTCGCCTGCTTCCAAAGTCACATTAGTGTGACCCCCTCCTTGCCGACCACACCCTCAATGCCTCCAGCTTCCTGTCACCCTGGCCTCCTTCTCCTGGTACCCACTCATCCCACCTTCCCCCACCTCCAAACATCTCTTAAACCATCCACATAGGTCCATTCCCATGGCTACCACCTGTTCTCATCTGGTCACTTAGTCTCAACCACCAACCATCTTGTCCCTGATCTTTTCAAATGATAGAAATCTGAGTATGTCACTCCATGGTCATTGCTCCAGGGCCGGAAAGGTCTGGCCCACTCAACCTATCCAGCCTTACCTTGCCCAGGGATCAAAGCTGCAGATATACAGTGCTTTTAATTCCTCAAAAGCCCATTTTCTCCAGCCTCAGGGCCTTTGCACAGGCTGTTCCTCTGGTCTAGTGTGCTCTGCTCTCCACCCTCACATACTCCCTACTCATCTTCCAGATCTCAGCTCAAAAGCCCTCCCCTTCAAACAGCCTTCTGCAGTGATCCTAGACTAGGCACATTTCTCTGCTCTGCATGCTCCTTATGTCCCCTCTCCTCCAGGTTTTGTGGGACTCCCCGGTTACTGCCCATCTATCCTCCTGTCTGTGAGCTCAGCAGGGCTGCTCCTTTATTGGTTTTGCTCTGCCTTGTATCCTGAACACTGAGCTGTGTTTCACATGCAGAGAGTGCTCAACACATGAACAAAGATCCTGTTCAAAAAATCAAATTGAGAAATAACTTTTTAGGAATGAATGAGTGGGCCAATCTGGGTGAGGCTCTAGGATTGTATGTGTGGGACAGGCCTCTGCAGTTTCTCTCCAGGGTGGGCCACAGGCCAACTGACTCCTAGTAATGGTCATAACGAGGATGAGACTAATGATGCAGTCAGTAAGCTCTCAAAGCCCCATCCTGTCTATTAGCTCCCCAGCCCTCCTCCAGGCCCCGTTACTCAGAGCACCCAGCGTTTAACGGCCAGTGCACCGAGGCATTTCTGCACTGAGGTACGTTCACTCTGATGAACGTTCTCTTTTTCCCAAGGACCAGAGCTCAAGGGCCTTGTCTTTGTGGGGTTGGATGAGGAAAAAGTAGTAGAATCTAGTTAGAATAGGGTTCAAATCCTAGCTTTACCTCTTGCTGGCTGTGTGACCTTGCAAGTCACTTAACTTCTCTGGGTTCCTGTTTCCTCATCTGCAAAAAGAGAATATCTAGCCATGAGGTACTGTAAGGATTAAATGAGTGAATAAATGAAGAATCTAGGGTGGGGCCTGCCACATGTCTGATTCCAAGACACAGTTTTTGTTTTTCTATTTAGCATTTTAACATCTCTGAAACTATGATGCAACTTATAATTATATTTTAATTGCCTTTTAAAATAGAATTATATATTTTATAATTAAATATATAAAACACATAAAATATATTTTATAATTTTATATTTTATAGAAAAGTCCTTTTTTCTTTCTTAGTGGATTATAAAGTAACAGTGTATCTCACAACAGGCGGTGCCCTGCATTCAATGAAATAGGACAGCAGCTTAGTTTCTTTGCTTTCTTTGCAAAGAGGCAGGAGGGTCTATGAGAGTCCCAGGGACCAAAGACTGAAAAGGCACATGATTGAGCGCAAAGGGCCTTCCGGGGCTTGGCACACTGAGGTGGAAACCTGAAGCATCCTGGGATCTGAAGGCACAGGCTCCTCCCCAGCCTGGTGGCCTCTCGATCTGCCCCAGATGTCCCAGTCCCACCCAGGGGGCTGCCTGAGCTCCAGCAGGACCCTCACTTTCCTGGATCTGACTCTATGCTTCTGTTGATGTGGTCTGAGGTTCCTAGCTTTGGACAGTCAGGTCATAATGCTGACTGTGTCTGCAGCCACCTAAAACCCCTAGTCTTTGTCCCAAGAAGAGAGTCCTGGGACTCATTCCAGAGACCCCCAGAGACCTCTCCTCTTGTGTTATTCCCACATCAAGCCATCCCTGGACTCTGCTCTCAACTATTCTGGAAGGCCAGCATCCAGGATGTCCTCCAGGCCTTACCCAAAGTCCTCGTGCTGTGGGTACCTCCTTAACCCTCCAGGCTGGTAACAGCAGACTGGCCAGATTATTATACTAGCTATATTCTATTGTAACATGTATATTACACACAGCCACATTTTTATAACAATAAAATGTCTATCACATATAAAATTTCAAAATATAGAAAAGACAAAAGAAAACAAAATTCTGCCATCTAGTGATAATCAACCAGCTGGATGTGTGTCTGTCTGAGTATCTTTCTGTATTTACATGTGTGTGGATCTATTCTTTCCTCATATTCAAACCAAAACAGGCTCATTCCCCACCTTGCTCTTTTCCTTGCTTTTCCAGGTAATGCAAATTTGCAGACCTCTCTCTACACAGACTGGCTTCTTTCCAGTGACCTCTCGGTGCTCCTGTATCCTCCATCCCTTCACCTGGCAGGTCCCTCCAGCCGCCACCCCCCTCCCCAGGTCAGGTCCCTGAGGCCTGACTAGGGTGCCCAGCCTGTACGAGAATGCAGGGCTTTTGGCCTGGTGGATTTCTATGGACACTCACTCCTTCCTTGGACAGGGCTGTGATCGGGTCATAGCTGCCCTCGGAGCCTCCTCTAACCCCAGTTGCAACCCAGCACCAAAATACTCTTGAACTCTTAAATCAAGGGCTGTGAGGTGAACAGCGGCTGTCTGCCCCTGCCGGATTTGACTGCAGGTCTTTCTAAACAGGCTAGATGTTTCTCCAGACTCAGATGCTGCCCCGGGGGACTCTAGATAGCACAATAAACAACAATGAACAGGGGCCTGGCATTCTGCAGTTCACAAGCGCTTCCATGCTCTTTATCCAGTTTTGAGACTCACAACCACCCTATATATTAGGCAAACCAGGTATTTATGATCTCCATTTTACAGATGAAGAGACTGAGGCTCACAGAGGTGGAGCAATTTACCCAATGACCTTCCTCGCTTTTCTCTCCTTCAGAGTCTGGCTAACTCCAAATCCCACTAACAACCCGGCCCAGGTATCACCTCCTCCTGGGAGCCTCCCCAACTCCCATCCCCACCCCTGGCTGCAACAGATGCCCCTCTTTGAGGGCCCACGGCTCTGGGGTGTCCCTATTAGAACTGGAGCCCCACCAGGCTGTGTGCCTTTGAAGGCAGTGGTGGGTCTGGCTTATCTCCATCTATACTCCCCAGGTATAGTAAAACCTTAATAGATAGCTGCTGGTATGAAGACCATTATGATTATTAAGGCAGGAAACACTCTACTCACTTTCCAGGAGAGAAAAGGGGGCATAAAGAAGGCACAGGACTTGCCTACAGAGTCTGTCAGTGGCCAGGTCAAGTCTTCCTCCTCAGAGGCTCTTCTGTTCCACTGTCTCTCCTGTTGTCTGCAATCTTGGACTCCAAGCCACTGCCCGAGGTTCATTTCCATCTCCTCTTGCACTGGCAGGGCCCTACCGACCAAGCCGGGTGTGAAGGGGAGCACTGTGGACAGGGCTCTGGCTGGGTAGGCTCAATCCCTGGGCCAGCACCCTGGGGTGGCTCTAGGAGCAGCAGCAGTAGCCAGCTCTCTATTGAGCTCTTCTGTGTGCCACGCCCTGTGCCAGCACTTTCCATCTCCATCTCCCTTTATCTTGCAGCTGTCACCATTATGATGCCACTTTGCAAGTGGGGGGGGGGGACCCTGGCCCAAGGCTCACCCAGTGGCTGGGCTAGGATTGGAAGCCAGGGCTGCAACCCTGGCAGCAGGCAGTCCCAGGAGTTTGCTGGCATCAGTCAGAAATAAACGCACAGTCAGAGTACAGGAGACAACTCCCAGGGGGCCTGCAGGCTTGGCAAGGTCCCAAACTCTCCCTCCCCGTTCCCTGGCTGCTTCCCACCCAGGGTCTGCTGGAGGGCTGAGACTCTTGGGCTCTGGAAACACAGGCCTGCCCTCGCAGTGCCCAGCACTTCCTGTGGGCAGGGTCATGGCACTTGCCAGCCCCCTGCAAGCTCTGGTCTCAAGATCAGGCTGGAAGCAGCTGTCTCATCAACCAGCATAAGTTCTTAGATCCCTATGTCTTCTTAGAATGAGACATCACACTCTGCTCCCAAATGGCTGAGAGATGCTGAGCAAGGCCTTCCTTTCACTGGGCCTCACTTTCCCTATCAATGAAATCATGCTGGGGTGGGGGGAGATGGGTGGGTGGTGTCTCAATGGAACCCACCAACTGACATTCCAGAGTTTGCCTATAGGCAACATAGCCCAGTGATTAAGACCCTGGACAATGCAGCCAGAGGACATGGGTCCAAATGTATGACCCTGGGCAAGCTGCTCAACTGCTTTGGACCTCAGTGTCCTCATCTGTAAAATGGGAATAATAGTAAAAAAAGAAAAAGACAAGGTAAATACACCATAGTATTTATATAGATTATCTGGTATTAAAAGAGAAGATGTGAGTGATTTATTTTCTGTCTGTTTTCCTGTCTTTCTTCTAAATTCTCCATTATCATCAAGTATTTATAATAGAAAAAAATATATACTTTCTCTGTAAATTAACTTTATTGAGATATAATTTACATATAATACATCTATTAAAATTGGGAATAATAATAAGTAATAGTATCTATTCTATAGATTGCTTTGAGGATTGAATGGGTCAACGGGTGTAAAATCTTAGATGGTACCTGGAGCATAAGAAGTGCTATTATTTGTTAAATAAATAAGCCCAAGAGAAAACTCTTAATTTGAAAAGATGCATGCACCCTAATGTTCACAGCAGCACTGTTTACAATAGCCTAGACATCTAATCAAGCTAAATGTCCATCGGCAGATGACTGAATAAAGAAGATGCGGTGTGTATATATATATATATATATATACAATGTAATTCTACTTGGCCACAAAAAAATGAAATAATGCCATCTGTAGCAACATGGATGGACCTAGAGATTGTTATACTAAGTGAAGTCAGACAGAGACAGACAAATATCATATGATATCATTTATATGTGGAATCTAAAAAAATGATACAAATGAACTTATTTACAAAACAGAAAGAGACTCAGACCTAGAAAACAAACTTATGGTTACCAAAGGGGAAAGAGGGGGAGGGATAAATTAGGAATCTGGGATTAGCAGACATAAACTACTATATATAAAGTAGAAAAACAACAAGGTCCTACTGTATAGCACAGGGAACCACATTCAATAACTTATAATGATCAATAATGGAAAAGAATATGAAAAAGAATATATATACATATAACTGAATCACTATGCTGTACACCAGAAGCTAACACAACATTGTAAATCAACTATACTTCAATTAAAAAAAAAACCCCAAGACCAGCCTGGCTTCCTCCTCCTCTTCCTGCTCACCTGGCCTGGACCACTACCTCACCCCTAGCACCAAGCTCAGCAGATCCTCTGCCCCCACGTTCAATGGTTCACACACGGGTCCAACCTCATCACTTCCACAGCTTCTCTCTGCACCCAGAGGAATCACACTAACGCAAATGTGGCCGTGCCCTGGCTTTGTTCAAAAGCCTTCCATGGCTCCCTCTGCACTTGACCAAAAGCCCTACATCCTCTGTGAGATACTGTTTCGGCAAGTACTTAAACTCTCTGTACTTCTGTTCCTTTAACTGAAAAACAGACATACAAATAGTACCTCCCTCACAAACTTATAGGACTCATTTCATGTTGTATGAGACGGGGTGCACAGCCTGACCCATGGCCTCTCTAACCTGTCTCCTCTTCCCTCTCCATCACTCTGTCCCAGTGTGCTCTTCCTTGAACGTGCCAGACATGGCCCTACCTCAGGGCTTTTGCACCAGCTCTTCTCTCTACCTAGATGGCTCTTCCTCCAGAAATCAGCCCAGTTCATTCCCTTACCTCCTTCAAGCCCTTGCCCAAAAGTCACCTTCTCAATGATCCTCCCAACCATCCTATTTAAAACCACAACCACCTCTTTCCGTTCCCCTCACATGCCTGAAACATCCTATGTTTTATTTGCTCTATCTCACTTATCACCACCTATTTTACTTACTGTTAACTCTCTGTCTTTTTTCCTATTAAGAGTGGAAGCTCCTTTAAGACAGTTTTTTTTTGTCTATTTTGTTTACTGTCAAGCCCTCCCACCCCTACCTAGAAAAATGTGGCGCAAAGTTGGTGCTTAGTAAATGGAAGGCTGAATGACTACACGAATGACACAAAGCACAGGACAGAATCAGGCAGGTAGTAAGTACTCAACACTTGTTAGCTTATTATTGTTGTTGTTATTGGTTCTTCAAGGTGAGACTCCCAAGTCCTTCCACCTTGACTTCTCCAAGCTTATAATCACCTTTCCCAGTCCCCACCGCACCCTGCCAATCTCTCAATTATGGTAAGGAGCACACTGCATTTTAATTATATCTTTTTCCATTTAGGCTGAGCAAAATAAAATTGCCATTTCTTATAAGTCAAAAACAGCTAGATACTGACCATTTCACATAGTTTAATCTAATGTGTTTCCCATGGCACCCATAGGCCCTCGGGAGGCACCTCAAGGCCTAGAACACAGTAGGTGCCCAGTAAATGTTTGTTCACCTCCTCCTGGCCCTTCATAATAGCTGTGATTGCTAAACACCTCCAGTCTGTTCTGAAAGAGGCAAGGCACAGCCTACAGACTTAAAATAAGAAATGGAGGATCTTGCTGCATTATTTTCTGATCCTCCTGAAAAATCTCGGTCCCCTTATATTTGGTAAAGATAAAAACAAAAACACACTAGCTCCTAAAATAATCCATGTTCTGGCCATTTGAAGATAACAAAGGTCCAAGGCTGAGGGAAGTCCCTTTCCCAGAAGGGTAGCTAGCTAGCTGCTTGACTCTAAGGGGATTCATTTAATGATAGGGGAGGGAGGGAGGCTGGAAGGTTCTTTGGTTACCCTATGTTCATGGCTCCTAATAAAAGCTTCAGTTACAGGGATTTAAGTCTAGAAGGTGGGTTATCAGAGCTCAAAGAAATTTAGCAATCACTGAATATACCCCATTTCACAGACAGGGAAATGAGGTCCAGAAGGGCAGGGATGGACCTAAGGTCACACGGTGGGGTAGAGGAAGAGTCAGTCTGGGAATCTACAGCTGCTGACCTGAGCCTTGTGGCTTTTCCTCCGGACCACACTGCTCCAGTGCTGGCCAGTCTCTGGCAATGGAAGCTTTAGTGTCACTATTTTTAAAGCTGTACTTTTCAAATGAAATGTTGATTAAGCCTCAGGTAAAACACCAAAAGCTTCATCTCTATAAGATAACGTCTTGTAAATAATAGCACTACACTCATCTCTGTAATTACTTCCTTGGGGTAAAGTCCTCAAAGTAGAAGGCTAGGGGCAAAGGGAAGTTAGGATCATTTTCATGGACTTTTTAACCAGCTGCCAGATTGCCCTGTAAAATTAAATGCTACTGCAGAATCCCTACTGTTTTGCCAGTATAGAGGTTTATCCTCTTATATTTATTTTTGTTAATTTTATAGGAATAAACACAGGTTGCCTTCATTTACTGTATGGTATGGCTTTTCAAACACACACACACAACACACACACACACACACACGCACGCATACACACACACACACGCACGCATACACATTGGTCCTGGAGTCAGGATCCCTGGGCTTGGTTGTTTGTCTGCTGTGTGACCTCTGACAAGTCATATCCCCTCCAGGGATAGGGGATACCTATCTGTAAAATGAGGGAGTTGGACGAGATGATTTCTTAAGATCCCTTTCAGCTTGGACATTCCATAATTCCATGGTACATTTTAAAATTATTGGCATAGGATGACTTTTTAATAACTGGAATCTGCCCTACCCCTAAATCAAGGCCCAACTGGCTTGGACTAGCAGAGCAGGAAAATGGAGCTCAGATTATACGCAGGTAGAGATGATGGGAGGCACAGGTAGTGTGTGATGGAGCTACACTTGAGTGAAAGCACATATACTTAGTCTGCTTTTACAAGGGGATAAGAACACTCATCTGTGGTCTAGCTTCAAGTTCTGTGCAGCTCCATCATGGCCAGAACGCAAGGTCATGGCCACTCCACTTCGGCCCTAGTGTACCAGACTTGCAGTCAAAGGGAGCTCACCCCCAGCAAATGCTCATCCAAGCCTCTGTACACACACCTCTAATGACACAGAGCTCACCACCTGCCCAGGCATCCGCTCCTTTCCTTTGGCTTTGAGGAAGCTCCCGGGTGAGGGGCAGGTCATGAGGGGGAAAAGAGAGACCAGAAGGCCCAGACTTGATTCTCAGAAACTACTCCCAGTTAGGGCAGGCAACAGGAGAAGACAGGGAAGAGGACCCAGAGGCTGGAAGGCCTGGAGAGGGGTCCCCTGGCTCTTCTCTCACTCCAGACCTCTAAGACGGCTGCTAACCCATACAGGGGACACATTCCAGTCCTGATGAAGGTGGGTTCTGAGCAAGCCCCAGGCTAACTGCTGCCTGCTCTGGGGCAGCCACCTCAGCTTCCTTGTCTTGCTTTTTCTCCCTTTGGCTCTGACAGGAGAAACAGTGCCAGATCTGGGGCTGTTTAGCCCTGAAATGAGCTGATTTAAGGCACCAGATGATTGCCCTGGGGTGGGGGATGGAGCAGGACTAGCAGATTCTAGTTCTGCTTACAGCTAGTGAGATTCCCATCATAAGCAGTATGCAATAGGGCAGCAAGATCTTCCAAAGGGGATCTTACCAAGGGGCTGGGCCAGATGCCAGAGGTCTTTTTTAACTCAGAGAGCTTGGACCCACAGTCTCTCAGACACCTGCTCTGTCCCAGACCCAACCCTACCCAGACACAGCTCTCTTGGCACTGTGGCCCTTCTGGGGTGCCTGCATGGAGAAGTCATTCCTATCACACCAGGTGGGAGCACAGAGCTGGGCACCAGAACCTGGAGGGGAAGGGAAGAGGAAGGGCATGCTCCACACCATTCCCTAAATCAAGGTGTCTGCTGGGTCTGGTCCAGGCAAGTCTGTGGCCGAGGGCCCATCCACCTCCAAACCAGGGATCCTCCAGCCCCAGACCGCGAGAGAGACTTGGCGGGCAGACTCTGACTGCCCCACCCTGCATGCCTAGGCGGGCTCCAAAGGGACCCGGGGGTGTCTCCCCTCCTTGTTTCTCATACTGGGAAGGTAAGGCCCAGCAGGTTACTCAGCCAGGAGAGGGAAGAGCCCCGGCACAGGTCCCACGGGGCACTCAGGCCACTAGAGGGGACTGTCGGGACCGGCTCGCCACACCCAGCATGAGCAGCCCTCACTGCGGGTGGGCTGTGAAGACAGTGCCCATCCAGGCCCCGCCGCCGTCGGGAGCCGGGAGCTTGAGGCTGCCCTACCGAGCAGCCCGGCTAGGAAGGGGCCATCTTTACGGCCGCTATCCCGATGAGGAACTGAGGCCTGGGGAGGAGCAGTGCTTTGTGCAAGGTCACGCGGGGGGCTGTAAGCCAGGTCCCCCCAGCCCCGCCGGGTCCCTCGCGGTGCACCGAGCCCCAGCATTCCTCCCCGGGCGCTGCAGCCGGGGGAAGCAGCGCGCACACATAGCGCAGACCTGGAAGGCATGGCCGGTGGTCCCGGGCCGCCCTACCTTGATGACGGCCGCGCAGGTGGCGGTGGCGGCGGCGGCGTCCGGCTACGGCTCCGCGCTCCTCGCCGCCCGCCGAGTCCCCGCGCCCAGCGCGCTGCCTCCTCCCCGCCGAGGCCCGGCGGGCGGGGCCTATGGGCGGGGCAGGGGCCCAACACAAGCCCCGCCCGCGAGCCCAGCGAGTTTGCGGAGCCACCCCTCCTTCCTCACCTCCTCGGCCGCGCTCCTGGCCCCCAAGAGCTGGTCTTGGGGCGCGCACACGCACACAGAACGGGCGCGCACACCGGCGCGCACACGCCGTAGTGACTGGGGCAGGCTGCTTGGCGACCAAGCAGAAGCTGGGGACAGTCACACCCGCCTGCCTTCACGTCCCGCCACTCCCTGGCTGAGTGACATGGGACAAGGGACTTGGCCTCCCGGGAGCCTCCTTTTGTGAAATGTAAACAGTAACTGCGTCTGCCTCAGAGAGCTCTCTGAGAATTAGATGAGAGGATCTAATTTACGGCCCGGTAAAGTGCGCGCTTAGAGCCCGCCACAGGAGTCTCTTCGGTGAACCTGCGCCGGTAGTGTAATTCCCGAGGCTTCCCGGTCCTCCGGGGAGGAAGAGGGCAGGGAGAGCTGCTGAGTATGGGGAGGACGCCCTTCTTTCTCCCGGTAGCCAGGAGAGGGCGCTGCTGCCCAGCCTTGCCAGCTTTGGGGTCGAACACACTAGATAATCTCCATGAGGAGGCCCAGGCTTTTAGTAATACCACCTAACCCTTAAAGAGCCAGACACTGTTCTAGGCACCTTAAACAAATCACCGCACTTTACCGTCACACAAGCCTACGAGGTTACCTATGACACACCTATTTTACTCTGAGGCACAGAAAGGTTAAGTATCTCGCTTAAGATCACACAGGTAGGCAGTGTGGCTCCCAAGCCTAAGCTCATAGCTACTACATCACACCACCTCTTTTGAAAAAGCTCTTTGTTCAGTGGTGTATCTCCAGGGCCTAGAACAGTGCCTGGCTCAGTAAGTGGTAGTTCACCTGAATGTCTTAATTCACCTAGGACTTGGGCCAGTAACGCTGGTGCATCCCCCACTCCCTTGCACACACCTCTGTGCCCTTGTTCACATTGTCCTCTCTGTCAGGAATTCTCTCCCCACATCATCTCCTACTGTCTAACCAGACTCATACTTCCTTCCAGGCTCAGTACCAACGTCCTTCCCCAGGAAGCCTTCCCAGATCCCTTGTGGACATGCATTTTCCCACTCCATGTCACTATGGTAGGTGGCTGGGACTGTGTTTGAGGAAAGGCTGGTTTGACAGGGATTTCTCTGGGGACCATGGGCATATGGACCAGAGGGGAGGCCACTGGTCCTCTGCAATACATGACATGGGACCCTTCCTAGAGATGCTGTGTGTATTTCCTCATTCTCCTGACCCTTCCCTCCCTCTGACTCTGGTCCATTTGGTGAAGGCTACCCTCTAATCATGTGAATTGCACACATGGGAAACTGAGGCCAGAGAAGGGATGACAGGCACAGGGGTCCCTAGCTAGGAAATGACACA
This sequence comes from Camelus bactrianus, assembly GCF_048773025.1. Taxonomy (NCBI): domain Eukaryota; kingdom Metazoa; phylum Chordata; class Mammalia; order Artiodactyla; family Camelidae; genus Camelus; species Camelus bactrianus. The sequence continues at coordinate 48,552,170 of NC_133542.1, forward strand.
ATAGGTCTGGTCTCAAAGTTGAGCCCATCTACTAGCACTTTCTATTGGGCCTTATTGCTGATTGGGATGGGCCAGAAATCCAACATCTTCTTGTGTCCACATGGCCTGCTTTGATTAATCTGCCATGTGTGAGTCAGTGTCTAATGGGGGACCAGAATGTGTGTGTGGGGGTAGAGGGGCAAGTTCTCTCCTCTTCCTGCCCAGCATGGAGCATTCTGTACAATATGGCCCTGTGCAGATATAGCTGAGAAAGAATGAGGGTACAGCAGTGCCTGGGATGTGAGATTCTGAATATGGGGGGAGAGTACCTAAACACAGGCATTCTGTAGAAGTGAGTGTGCATCTCCCACTTTGCGGTGGGGAAGGGTCTTCCAAAGTGCCCTCCAGGCCCTCCCTCCTGTTTTAAGGAGTCTTACTCTGGGTGGATATTGCCCCAGGCAGGCTCCCCAGGTAACTCCTTTCTCCTCCCCTATGGAATGGAGCTTGGACGTGAGCTTGCCCGGGGCCTATGTCTGGGAGAGGAATGCTTTGAGCTAGAGGGCCCATCCCCTGGGGTAGGGAGGTGGGGCTGTGTTGGATCAGATCCTCTAGCCCTGGAAGGCAGCAGCCCCTGGGGATGAGGGGCGACAGCTGTGGTGCAGGGCCAGGAACCTGACACCAGGGGTGGGCCCCAGATGCCTTTCAGGAAGAGCAGTGGGGGGGGAGGTAGGCAGTCTCCCTAGGAGCAGCAGCAGCCTCAGACATTCTTGGGGTTTGGCCCTACCCCCACCAGTCCCTGCTACAGCTTCCCTGTCAGGTGGACGGTCCTTCCTCCCATTTTGCTCTCCCTGGAGCTATCCTCACGGGCCCTACACCACTCAGGAGGTTGTAGGCTAGCCTTGCCCTTTCCCCTGGGCTCTTGGGGGAGGTGTTTCAGGATCCAGAGAAGGCTCCTGAGCTTGGAGGATCCCTCCCTGGTTTTGCAGTTAGCACTTCTAAGGCTTGAGCATGTCTTAACTACTCAGTGGCTGTGTGACTTTCAGCAAGTAGTTTAACCTCTCTGAGCCTTGTCTCCTCATCTGTAAACTGAGCTTGGCCTGGAGTGAGTGGGTGCTCTAGGACAGGCAGTTCTCCTTGCTGGCTCTGGCTCCAGCTCCCTGGTAAGGGGTAGGAGCCCCACCAAGCACTCCCCATTACCTGTGGTCTCTGACCCTCTCAATGCCCATGCCCCCCAGTAGGCTCTGAGTGTGGGGGACCAGCACTTAGGTGATTCTATGGTGCAGCCAGGTAGGAACCAGAGGTGACCCAGTGCTGGACCAGCTGTAGAGCACCACCCCTCCCTCCAGTAGGGGAGGGGAAGTTGGGGTAGACACCCAGCTCTGGGCAGAGCTTCCCTGTCTGAGTGTGTGTGGGAAAGATGGAGGTGGGGGGAGAATAGTGGAGAGGAGAGGAGGGGAGAGATGAGAGGGAAGAGGAGGAGAGGGGCAGAGGAAGACGGGAGGAGGGGGTAGCAGGAGGGAAGGGAGAAGTGGGGGCCATTTTTCTGGCAGCCTCTGTCTGAACTGGGATTGTTTGCTGTATTTTCTGCTGAGGACGGAACTTGATTTTAAGGCTAGAGTCTGAGGGACCAGCTGGACCTATTCTTTCCTAGAGCCTTGGGCCTTTTCTAGGCCTCAGGGCCCTCCTGGTGACATTTTCTTCATGAAAAGGCCACTTATGGCCTGTGATTGTGCTTCAGTCTGTGCCAGCACCAGGCTCAGCACCAGTGTCATCGCCTTTAACCCCCCCAGAGTTCCTGGAGGCTGGACCCCTTGTCTCCCCGGTGATGACCCTCAGGGTTACAGCACGCAGCCTGTTGCTGATGCAGCCAGGACCTCCACCAGGTCACCCTCCGGTCACTATCATGCTTCACAGTTACTGTTTGATGGTGAAAGGACCTCAGCAGATGAAAAAAGTTCAGCAAAAATGAGAAAGGCCACCAAGCCCAGGTGTGAGGTGTTCACAGGAAACTGGGCCGGCCAGTAGCCCACGCGCATGTGGGAGGAAAGAAACTCTGAGGGTCCCTTCCCCAGGGTTGTTGGAGGGGGCATGGGGAAGGGGGAGGGGGGACCTGTGGGTCACAAAGGGGCCTGTCCCTGGTCCCCAGTAACGGGCATGGCTTCCTCCCCTGCCCTGACAAGAGCCTCAGATCAGAGAAACCCCACCCCAGTCCTTCATACCAAAGACTGCTGAGCCCTGCACAGTCACAGGCTTTGCTGAGAAATGAGCTGCCAAAGTCACTTGTGCAGCCTCGGCGCTCTGTCTTGAGGCAAATGGGGGAAGCCTGTCTGCTGAGGAAGGGCCTGGAAGAGCCCAGGAGAACTGGAGCTGAGTTCTGCACACGTGGGTGCTGTGATGAGCCAGCCCTGACTTGGCAACAGGCTGCAGCTCTGTCCCTCTCACCACCTTTTCCTCCCCCTCCCAACCAAACATTTTTCAAAGACATGACTTTCCTTGCCCCTGCCTGTGAAGTTGGTGATGGGAGATCAGCAGTTGGGCACTTGACCCAGGGCTCTCTACCCAGGCCCCCACACCAAGTTCCTCTTGGTGGTGGACAGGAAATGCCCCCCACCCCCACCCCTAGATGGGCTGTGAGCAGAAAGGAGAGAACAGGGGCAAGGCTCAGGAAACAGGCCTCGCTAGGTGGGAGCCAGGCCTGGAACAAAGGCCCCACCAGCATTGGAGAGGCGGTGTCACCCAGAAAGACAGAAGCCCTAAATGCACAGGGTCCCAGCTCTTCCAGGAACCAGGAGGGGGACTGGCACTGCAGAGGCGCCCACAGGAAGAGCAGCCAGGGACGTCCCAGGCTGGAAACACCCTGGAGCCTCCGGCCCACCCAGGAACAACTGGTTACTGAGAATCAGTTAAATTCCAAAGACTGTGAACTATTTCCAATATTTACACTGTTTTACAAAGAAAAAACCTGGGGAATGTTCAAGGTTACCCTATAAAGACAGCACTCTTGATTGTCTGTGTGCTAAAGTGCCCTATGGAGGAAGTGAGAAGGGGTGCATCCTGGAGACGTGTCATGAGCAGATAACCCAACCAATGGCTTCAGAAGCCAGTGTCCCAATGGGGTGACTGAGTCCCAGAGAATGGTAGGGACTTGCCTAGGGTCACATGGTGATGGGGCTTAGGTAGGGGGCCTGGATCACTGCTCCATGGCCGTCCTCCTATGGGCCTGCCAGCCAAGGGTGAGAAAGGGATTTGGGGAGGGCAGGTGACCAAGTCAGGCCTCCAAGTCCCCCTCATCCTCACTGGTGCAACTCTCGGGCACCGCGGGGCCCTGGCATGTCCGGGTCTCCAAGTACTCTGCCTTGAACTGCTCCAGCTCGTGCAGCTCAGCCTCCAGTCGCTCCCGGTGGGCCGTCCGCAGCTGCCACAGCTGTTTCATAGGAAAGGGGTTCATGTCGTTGAAGGCAATGTTCATCAGCTTCCTGTGGGGAGAGCACAGTCAGCCCAGAGCCAGTGCCCGCCCAGGGCCCACATTCTCCAACAGTCCCAGGTACCCCTGCGTTCATTCCGCTCATGCAGCCAAGGCCCCTTCCAGAGAGGAAACAGTGAATAAGAAGATAATTTCCACCCAAAGTGACAAATACTGAGGCAGGAGGAAGCTTAGGGCTATGGGAAGGAAAAGTTGGTCAGGGAAGACTTCTTGGAGGAGGGGACAAGTGAGTTGAGATTTGAAAAATCAGTAGAAGTAGTCCAGGCAAAGATGGTGGTGGTGGAAGAGGTAACGAGACAGTCCAAGGAGAAGAAGCTGCAAGGCCAGAAGCCTAGAGATGGAGGTTGTCTGGTAACTCAAATAATTCTGTTTGGCAAGATCATAGGGCATGGGTGTTGGGGGCAGGAAAAGGTGAGCAAGAAATCAAACTGCACGGAGGCCTCAAGTGTCGTGTTAAGGGGCAGAAAGATGCTGAGGAAAGTCCCTAGAGACAGTTCAAAGCTGTGACGGAGGATTAGCAGCACTAATGAACCCACACTTGGAAACACCAGCCTCCTCTCTGCTATGTGTCCTGGGTGGGCATGTGTGGGTGGTGGGTGTGGTGGAGGGGCAGGGTGGGGGCAGGAGCGGGTTCTCACTGGCTGTTGCAAATGGTCTTGGTGAAGAAGCGCAGGTACTGGTAGATCTCCAGACCATCCTGCAGCCTCAGGATCGCCTCCTCGTTGTACTTGAAAATGGCCAAGGCGTAGCGGAACACCACCTGGGGGGCGAAGTAGGGGCTCAGGTTGGGTGTGGGGAACCAGGGCAGGGAATCCCCAGAGGGAGTAGAGCCCACACCCCTAGGCGGCGTGGAAATCCCTAGGCAGGCTGCAGAGGTTGAAGGCTTGGAGGAAACTGTAGGGGAAGGCCAAGGGGAGGGGGAGATTGGAAACCCCATGAGGGAACACAGCTCAGAATCTGGGGATTAGGACTGACTAGTCCTGGGACCCTGGGCAAGGTCTTGCCCTTATTGGACCCAACTCGGGGTAACACTGTCTTTACATGGGGCATCAGCAGGAATTGAATGGAGAGGCAGATCTGAGGGTGCTGGATAAACCGTGAGGTGCAGTACATTATCAATCACCATGGATACAGGGCAGAGGCTAGGGGATGGCCTGTCCAGGATCTCCTAGCAAGGTAAGGGGTAGAGCTGGGACCAGACTCAAGTGCCAGCCTCTCAGTCTGGGGTTCAGTCCAAACAGGAGGAGGAGAAGGTGGGGCCTGGGTGCTGGAGGGGCAAGGGATGGAACAGCAACCTCCCTCCTGGTCATACTCGTGCCTCCTCTCCAGGGAAAGGAAATCCCCTCAACTTTAGGATGCATCTTCAGGGGCAGAAGCACTACTTTCCCTCACGGGTGCAAAGCACTTGAGCTTACAAAGCCATGCTCCCAGGAGAGGTCTTCCACAGACCTGACAGTGAGCACTGTCCTCTCATTGTCTAGGGGCAGAATCGAGACCCAGGGGATGCAGGGACCTGGCCAGGACCCTCCTGCGCACCCTCCCATCCCCTACAGTGCTCTACCTTGGTGCCCTCGTAGAGGAAGGCATCCCATACTTGGAAGAGGATGTTGCTGATGAGACTGTCTGCAAAGACCACAAGGAACCAGTTGAAGGTGATGAAGGACAGGTCCACACGGTGCTGCCCTAGGTGGGCCATCAGCCTGGGCAGCTTCTCTGAGAGGAGGTCCTGGAGAACCCGCTGGTCCACCTGCAAGTGACGAGAGGGCTGTCAGCTGCCGCCCCACAGAAGGTGCTGCCTCCCTCCTACCTGCCCCTTCACACCCAGCCAGTCCACACACACACAACCCTAGAGCTGCCCCCAGTGGGTCCTGCCCTGCCTGGGAGCACAGAGCGCCTGGAGGAGCTAGAGCCCAGCCTGGCCAGGAGACAGGTCACTCCACAGGCAAGCAGCTTTCCAGGCTAGAGCTTTGATGTGGAGGTCTCTGTGGATCATAAGTTCTCGGCCAGTGGAGTTCTGGCCCTTTGTCCCCCTGAACGTCAAGCCAAGTAGGAGCTCAGGCTTTATCGGCTAACACCACGGCTGCTCCTTGCTACCCATTTTGGGCCTGATGCACAAGATGCTCAGGGCAAGGTCCTGCGGGTGGGTGTCTGGGGAACCACACCTGACATCAAGGGGTGATGCTGCTGGGTGAGGTTTCTAGTGAACTCTCCACATGGTCACTGTCACACCTCCATCAATGTTGCACTTGACCTGGCTGATTACTCCCAGAACTGCCTCCTTCCCTGGCTCTGGCACATGGTTCTGTTGTGGCTGCCCCCTACCTCTGTGACAAGCCTACGTTAGGCTCCTCTTGCTCTTCCTTTCTTGGAACTGCTGGTTTCTCAGCCCTTTCCCTCCATTTAAGCCTTCTTCTGGACTTTAGCCAGCAGCTGTGGCGAATGCCCTCTCTCTCCCTTCCTCTCCCTGAACTCCAGGTCTGCTGCAGAGGCCGAGTGTCCAGCTCAAAACCTAGGGCAACTCACTGAATCGAAGATGCCACTGAACCTACTGAAGGATTTACAGATGAACAGATACAATGTCTGAGATATACTTCCAGGTCATCAAAGAAGGAGTGGGTGGGAGTGTAGGTGAAACAGCACTGGTCTTCCTGTGTTGATAATTATTGAAACTAGGTAATGGATACATGGAAGTTCACTACACTGTTTTCTCTATTTTTTGGTACATTTGAAATTTTCTGTACTAAAAATAAAGAAAACAAACAAAACACACACCATAACACATTGGTTTATACAATATACCTCAATTCCAGAGATGTTAAAATGTGATAGTGAAATAGTTGTAAAATAAAATATTTGTATATTTCCCAGCCTGCCTTGCAACTAGAGGTGCCATGCAACACAGTTCTGACCAATAAGAGGTAAGCGGAAGTTGCTGGGTGGGGAAGGCTATTGGAAGGGGAGCCAGCCAGTGCCTGCCTTTCACCCTCTGCTTCTTTCAGCCTGGACCATGGCCACAGTGCCAGAGGTGGTGCAGCCATCTTGTGACCACGAGGTGATGAGCAGGAGAATGAAAGTCACGTTGCAGAACAGAGAGCTGGAAGGAGCCTTCAGCTTTCTCATTATCTGGGAAAAATAACCCCCCATTTAAGCCACTGTTAGGTTGGGTCTCCCTGCCACACAGCCACACACAATCCTTACCTGATTCACCATCTATTTCCTGATGACTCCTAAGTTTTGATCTCCATCCCTAATCTCTCTCCTCACCTCCCCACCCAGGTCCGTGTCCCAGAAGGAGGAAGCAGTGTTTGGTGCTCGGTGCTCGCAGTAGGAAAGAACAGGATGGGTGGGCGGGTAATGGCTTAGTAGGCTTGGAAGGGGAGTGAGAAGGTTCCTTCTGGGTGGCCTGTCTCCATAAAGCACACGCGCTGATGGAGCAAGAATGGGACAAGGGGCGAGGAGCGAGAGGCTGGGGGGTAGAGGTGGCAGGTTTGAAATGGTTTCCCATTTATACCTCTCAGCAAGCCCAGGAAGTAACGTTACTCCCATTCAAAAGCTGGCAAGCCTGGATTTCAGAGAGATGATGCCGCTTGCTATGCACACGGCTGGTTACTGGAGGGTCACTTCTGAACTGAGCTCCGCCTGACTCCAGGGATGGCCTGTGCTCAGAGAGCAGCCGAGGGGCCATGAGATGACGGAGGCAGCTGTGCTGCTCAGGAGGCTGTGGTGAGCGTGCGTGAAGAATTTCCGTCACCTCCCATCTTCCCAGTCCCGACTTCCACCCTACCTGACCTCTGTTTTGAAATTCTTGACTGGCAAATACCAAGTGACATTAGATTATATTCTCCTCCCCTCTCCAGGAAATCAGCTGTTTCTAATGACCTCACATCACCACCGGAAAAACAACGGTCTATCTTGTGGGCAGGGCCCCCACAGTTCTCAAGGCCATCAGTTCACTGGAACTTCACAGCAGCCCACTGTACAGAGGGAGATTTAGAGGCTTGAGACATTACTGACTTTCCTGAGATTCACCGGCTTCTCGGAACAACACAGGGGCACTGACCTGCGTGGCTCCAGGTCCCATCCCTGCCCTGCTCACCTGGGATGCCAAGAGCGTCTTGCTGTAGTAATCAGCCGGCATGATGACCTCCACGATGGCTACCAGACACCAGAAGGCACTCTCCTCCTCATCTAGGACCAGCAGAGCGATGGCTGCCAGTCTGGAGTGGGAGGGAAGGAGACCTGGGTGACCCATGGAAGTTATAACCAGGCAGCCCTTGGCAGAGGTGGCTACCCAGGGGATGTCCTGCCCAACACCATTTCCTAATCAGGCTCGTGTTCCTGGTACCTAGGGTGAGACGGACATGCTTTTCAAGAGGACTACCATGGGGATTTCTAGAACAACGGGAATCACTTTAGAGCAGGGCCTCTGGAGTCCCACTGCCTGGGTGTGAATGCTGGTCCTGTTGCTTCTTTGCTGGGTGACTGAGAGTTAACCTCTCTGAACTTTACCCTCCTCATAATTATCACAGGATTGTTACAAGCGTTAACAGAGTAACTACACCTTAACTGCCCAGCACAGTGCCTGATACATAGTGAGACGCTTTATAAATGTTAGCTAACCTCATCTTAATATCCTCGGGCTTTGAGACCTTGGCAAGTGTGCTCATTTCTGAGCCTCACTTCCATCACCTGTCAAGTGGGGTTAACAGTATCCACCTCCCAGGACTGGGAGGCGTTTGACATACAGCGCCTTGCTCACTGTCTGGGCATATACCAGGTGCTCAATAAATGGAGTTCTTTTTCTCCTTTGCTTCCCCTCTCCAGAGTTATCACAAGTCTCTATGAGATCACGGGTAAGAAGAAAAGCCCACAGTGTTGAGCTGGGATGTCTGCCTGGAAGAAGCACTGCTTTCTCTCTTCTCCCACCTTCCCTGGCAGGTCTCGTCCAGGGCCAATCCAAGAATACATTTCCCAGAATGTACTGGTCTCTCAAGATGCTAGATGGACACATAGTCCCACATTCAAAGATGTGTGAGGAATGCTGCACACCCTAGTCCCCTTCTAGAGGCTCATGATATGCAGTATCTTACCAAAGCCTCTTAGAAATCCCACGGTAACAAAGCCCCATGTGACTGACACAAGGTTGTCCAATGGGGCTGTGTACAGTGCATCTGCTGAATCTCCTTGGGGAGAGGCTGCTTTCAGCACTGGGTAGCCTCATGCTCTCGATGGACTTAGAGAGCACATTTCATTGTCCAGATATTCCTGCTTCTCTGGGCTCTTACTAGATTGGATTTATTACCTCTTCTGAGGTTCATGCTTTTTTTAGAAACAGGGTTTCTCAAAAGAAGAAAGAAATTCCTTTTTGCCCCCTAGTAGATTGGGAAGGAATTTCTCTCCACTCCAGCTAAAATATTTGTACCAAGTCCTCCTGAGTCTAGCTGAGTGGATGGAGAGAACAGTTACAGGTCTCTTGGAAATAAGAGGCTTTGCCCTCTCAGAGATGGAGAAGTGGGAAGGCCTACAGAGGTTATTTAGCTCAGGGATAGCAAATGTGATACATCGGCCACCACTGTCTTTGTGTGTGCCTGGGGCAGACATAACTAATTGATCACAGCACTCTTTCCCACTGAGTCTGAAGGCTGCCTCAGAAACTCACAAGACAAGGAGGCTCCAGGCAGTTACTTCCTACTGGTTATCCCTGGTCATTGCAGAAACAGGAAAACTGAGGCCCAAAGAGCTAAACTGACTTGCTCAAGACTATACAGTCAGGTGGCAGCAGACTGGAAATAGAACCGAGGGCTCCCTAAGTCCAGCCTGTTCTCTCCATCCCTCCTCATTCCACTAGAGCCTCACTCAGGATGTGCTCAGTCAGGAGCTGGCTATCAGCATTAGCTCAGACTTCTGCTCACAGTAAAAGGTCAGTGATTTGATATGTGAGCTGTTGGTAATGTTCAGTGGTTTGTACTATTTTTAATATTTTGACTCAATCCTGAACCGGTAGGATAAAGCTTTTGTGTCAGAAGGGAGGTTTAGTCCTGCTAAGATGCCACTCATGGAAGGCCCTAAGCAAGGCGTGGGGCTTTGGGAACCAACACCACTGTTTTTGCAAGTCTCAGTAATGCCACTGGGGGCAAGGGTATGACATGATTTCTGAATCCAAGAATGCTCTCAACATGGTTGGTGGGGTAACTCAGGACCCCTCCTCCTGGTGGAGGAGGCCAAAGGACCTTGTTTTTACTTCCATGAGCTTTGTTTCCAAATCATATTGCTCTCAGCTTCCCAGAGACTGGTCCCCTTGAAGAGGCCCAGGTCACAGGTTCTCATTAATAGCCACAGGGAGGTTCGCTGGCCTGTGCCTGTCTTCTGGCTTAACTCCCAGGAAGCTGCCTCACCCTTGGCCGGCCTCTGCTTCCTGCCCCATCCCTGACTCCTCAGCAGGCCTCCCTGCCACTCTGTGGGCCTTACCTGTTGGTACTGGGAACTTTTTTGGGTTAGTGAAAATTTTAGATGTGTATTCCTTGTGACTTTTAAAACTTTTTCAGTTGTGTTTTAATGCTGCAGAATAGCCCAGACATAAGAATATCTGTGGCCGAATTCTCATAACAAAACAAAACAAAAAAGATTTTAAAAAGTTATGGTACATTTAGACAATGGAAATTGAGCCTCTGTTGAAAAAAATGCCCCCGACAGAAAGGAAAATATACATTCACACAAAGACTTGCCCAGGAATGTTCATGGCATTATTCATAATAGCCAAAATGTAGAAACAGTCCAAATGTCCATCAGCTGGTTAGTGGATAATCAAAATATGGCACATCCATGTGATGGAATGCTTCTCAGTAAAAAAAAATACATGCTATGACATGGTTGAACCTCAAGAACACTACGCTAAGCAAAAGAACTTGATGCAAATGACCACATACTGTATGACTGGTAAATGAAATGCCCACAACAAGCAGATTCATAGAAGCAAATGGGCCCAAGGTATCTTTTAGGGGTGATGGAAATGTTCTAAAACCGGACTGTGAGGATGGCTGTGCAACTCTGTGAATTTACTAGAGATCATTGAGTTGTACACTTAAAAGGGGTGAAAAAGGGGAAAAAAGGTCAGTAAAAAGCATTCTAGCAAATGCTCAGGGCTACAGCCAGACTCTAACTGAAGACACTCAAGCCCAAGTAAGTCTGTAAAGGAGGGTGATGCGAGAAAGGAAAAAACTACTTAAAAAGCACCGGTTATATTTTAGAGAGATGTGGATTTAACAATTTTTGCTCTGAATCAGCATTAAATCATTACTATGATATCTGTCTCCCTCAAACAAGGCTGGGTTTGTAGCATAAAAGCAGGTTCCATCCTCTTTTGAGACACCACACATGCAGTTCTACTGGCCGCCACTAGACAGTAGCACTCAGATGAGTGAAAGGGGCCGGCCAGCTGGGTTTAGGGGCCTTGAAAAGAATACAATGCACTCTCCACATTTAAACAGGCTCTATTCCAAAAACTTTCTATTTAAAGCAACAGTATGAATATCTTCCTAAATGACAATTATTGGCAAAAGCAGCATTTACAGAAAGAAGGAAAGAAATACCTCTGGGTGTCTCCCCCTCTTGGTCTCTGCTGTTCCTTCTGTGAGGCTGACCTCAAGAACCCCTCCTGCTATAGGATTTCCCCTCTGCCCCTGCAGCACAGATTAGACTCCAAAGCCCACATATGGCTAACTGCATTCCTGCTCTCAAAAAAGGTTATATCTGATCAGGAAAAAAGGTTTTATCTGATCAGGAAAAAAGGTTTCTGGGAGCTCTCAGCACACTCTCTGCCACAGTTCCCATTCTGGGTGAGGGCAGGTGGTAGGAAGGACGAGGTCTGGGAGCTGGAGACCACGGTGAGCAGCTGGCCCAGCCCCCTTGCACGGTGAGGCCCAGGCAGGTTCCTTAGCTTCTCAGACCCTCTCTTGTCTCACCTGGACAATGTGGGTACTGATGCCCACCTGGCAGGGTTTTTATGAGGCTTAGATGGTGTCTGGTATGTAAAGTACCTGGCATCCAAGAGGCCCTCTTTAAGTCTTAGTTCCTTCCTGACCTTTGCAAGAAATGTAAAAATTATTATTCATACTAATCCTATAGCTTCCAGCTCCCTTCAAATCCAAAGAGGATTCAAAGTTTTGTCCCTTCTGGATTTTAACATGTTCAAACAGATGAGACGTGCACAGGCTTCTGCTTGGCTGTTGAATACATGAATGAATGAATGAATTTCTACAGACATCCCCTATAGCAGACATTTAGAGCAGCATGAAATGTGAACATGTTTTCTAAGAGCCTTAGACTGAAAGGTATTAATGTTGGGGCTTAACCCTGAATTCCCAGTAATTGTACATGTATATGCTCAATTCCACCCAATTCAGGCTGAAAAAAAGTATCAAAAATATCTACCCTTGGGAATCATTCAAATTTGAGTAAGGACACTCTGAATATTTATTCTGTGTTAAATAAATGTCACACACTGCCTACTTTGAAAAAAAAAGAAAAATAGCAGAATGGCTTATGTAAATTTTGCTTGGTATTATGTGTGTTTAAATTGAGTTGACTCAAAACTTGCTTTGGGAAATATTTAAGATTATGCCACTTCTATCAAGATAACTGGGGGCAGCCATGAGAGTTCCCCATAGTACTGGTGGGAGCAGCCCTACCAAGTCACGCCACCCTACCTCTATCCCCCATCCCTTGTCTCCTGCTGTTGGACCTGAAATAGAAATTAATCCAGGCTGGACCAGATTCCTTTCTTTGGGAATTTAGGCCTGGGGCATGAAGGTATCAACAAGCCGGTTGCTGAGAAGCTCAACTCAGGGACTGAGGTTTCCATCCTGACAGCCCCGATGGGCCCTAAATGTCCAAAGACTGACAGACAGAGAGGTGGGTCTGCTGAGAGAGGAGGAAGCAGCCATGTATTGTGAGAGGCCAGAGACCACGTAGCCCACAGAGGGCTACACTATCTCAGGGGACAACACCCCCTTGGAAAATGGCATGAATGGCACCCTCTGGGGCTGTGCTGTACTGTGGCCCCACTAGAGAAAAGAGTTGCCTGGCTTCCAATACCATCTGGTCCCTAGCTCTATTTCCTTTTCCTGGCTTTTGGGAGCTTCCTCTGTAATATTTACGAATTCTCTTTTCCTTGGGCTCCTCTGAGTGGGTTTTGTTTAAAGCAACGATCCCTGACCCAGGCAGTGGTGCAATACGTGAGCTGGCTGTGCGTGACTTAACCCCAGGGGCCCGCTCGCATGCTCTCTAAGAGAGCAGTACCACCTGGAGCACAGACCGCAGGAGAGGGCACGGGACCGGGAGCCTGGGGCTCTGGGCCAATGCTCTTTTGAGCATGTCCTTTTCACCTGCTGGTCCCCATCTGTACATAAGCCCCATCCAGCTTCTTGAGAGGGTCCAAAGAGACTGAGAGGTGCCCTGGGAGGTAGGGCTGTGTGGCTCACCTGTTCAGGCCCTGGCAGTAGCCGATGGTGGGGTTCTGCCAGGAGAAGGCCAGCAGTACCCGGCGGAGCTTGTCAGGGAAGCTGGAGGTGGGACAGGTGAAATGCTTGTTGTTGGGGAAGGTCCGGTTCAGATCCAGCTCGATCTGCCGGGCGGCGGGGTGCTTGCAGGCCTGGCTCCGGCTCAGCAGCTCCTGGTAGCGGCCGGGGGCCTGCAGGTGCTGGACGCGGAAGCGGACCAGCCACCTCCAGATGTGCGGCCGGTGCTCGTGGGGCACACCCGCCCGCAGCAGCTGCTTGAGCTCAGCTGAGGGGGCCAGCTCCCCTAGGGCTGCCCAGCGCTCCCGCAGCGGCCGCTCCACCGCCTCATGGGCCAGCAGGTGGTGGGAGTGCACTTCCAGCGCCTGGATCTTGGCCAGCAGCTTCAGGTCTTCCACCTCGTAGTTGGGCACTGTCAGGAAGCCGTACTCGTCGTACTCGCTGCCAGCAAAATCCCGTGTCAGCGGCACCCTGCAAGGCCCTTCCCCAGATAAGGGGCAGCGGGGAGAGGGTGGACCCTAGGCAGGGATCCTGCCTGGCTTCACTGCAGGTTGGCCTTGTAACTCTGGGCAGGTCACTTCCTGCTCCGAACCTCAGTCTGCTCTGTACCATGGGTACAGGAACTCCTGCTCGGCCTCATGAAGACCCAGTGAGATCCTCTGACGTAAACTGCTAGGGGCTGGACACTGCCTGGCACATGGTAAATGCTGAAAAGATATTTACTCATTCATGCTGTGCAAATATATAGCACCCTCTTATTACTCCATGCAGCCTTAGGCGCAAGGTGTCCTGTACTGCCATTCCAGAAACCCACTTCCATGGCCAGGAGGCCCAAGGGCAGACGGGGAATAGAGAGAACCAATGACAAGCGGAAATAGAGCTGGGGACCCGACCCAGATGGCCTTTCATTTAGTCAATGTTTATTTGCCTCTAGCACGTGCTCTGCATGTGCTATCTCATTTAATGCTCATGATCCTGCAAAGCAGGGATCTGAGCCCCTGTCTAACAGACGCTGAATATGAGGCTCAAAGGTAAAGTGATTTGCCCAGGGTCCCAAAGTGGGAAAGCCAGATGTGGCTCCAAAGCCTGGGCTCTGGCCACTGGACCACCCAACCTTTAGGGGCCTTTAACCCCAGCCACAGCCCCTCCATTATATTTAACTGTCCAAGTCCACTGTCCTCAGCAAGCTTGGCTCTGACAAACACCTCTAGGGGGCAGCCTGGGGAAGTGGGAAAAACAGAACTCTAGAGGCAGGCGCATGTCAGATGCACTAATGTGCTGTGTGGCCTTGGGCAAGGGGCTGCCTCTGCTGAGCCTGCACCACCTCAGCTGTGAAACAGGGCTCATTCCAGCCACATGCTCATTTGTCTGAAGGCCCAAGGAGGTCAGGGATGTGACACAAGGTCAGCAGCAACTGGCAGCAGGGACCCCAGGTCCTGCAGACCCAGCCCTGCTCTGGGCTTACCTGACGGGGCTCAGCACGACGCTGTCGGCCGAGGAGTCACCAGCTTCCCACTGCAGCGCCTCCTGGATGAGCTGCCTCAGCAGCTCCGAGCACTCACTGGCCTCGCCCCCCATGGCCTCCTGCAGCCTCCGCAGCCCCGCCAGGTACTTGCTTTCCATCTGGCAGTTCTTGGCTTGGAGGTAGGCACACTGTGGGAGGGAGGGATGGGGCTGGTCAGGCCATCTAGTTGGGCTTGGGCCAGAGGCCCTAGACCTGAACAGCTTCAGGCAGTCCAGCCCATCTTCCAGCTGGACCCCCATCCATCCCCACCCCGGCCATTCATGTAAGGGAAAGGAGATGAGCCCCGAACCCAAGGGTTTACATCAAGGCAGAAAGGTTCCAGGCAGGAGAGGACCCGTCCCAAGGCTGAAGCTGGATTCAGAAAAAGCAGGGAGAGGTGGGCAGGAGCAGCACAGGCTCTTGCATGGCCTGCAGTCCCATTCTGGTTCAGCCACTCAGGCTGGGTAACCTATGGCAAGTTACTTAACCTCTCTGTGCCTTAATTTCTTCATCTGTACAATGGGGAAAATACAGAGTATGCCTTAGAACTCTTGTGAGACTCAGATGAGCCAATGTGTGTAAAGCTCTTCCAGGGAACTTGGCCCAGAGCAAGCTCTCTGTAGGTGGTATAACGGTATAAGCAGTGCCCAAGGGATGGACATGGAGCTCTGGACACTGCTCTCGTACCTTCTGCTGCCACCATGTGGGCTCTTTCCATTCCTCCAACACACCACCTCTCTCTACCTCGTGGGACACACACTGCACTCTCCCCATCTGCCTACCCCTTCCTCCTGCCTTGAACTTTTGTGTTTCTATTTACACAAGCTGGGTGGTGCTGGGGAAGTCAGGTAACCTCTCCGGGCCCTGTGTTCTGTCTTTGTAAGATAGGGACAGTAAAAATCTGTCTCATAGCATTACCATGACCTCGGGGCCAGCTGGCTCCTGTCTCATCCTGGTGTGGCAGAGTGGGAGTCTCTAGGCCAAGGCTGCCATCCTGTGGCACCCCTGCCCAGTCACCATCACTAACCCTGAGCCATTCTGTGAGCCTGTCTCCTACCTGTCCCACCTGGCTCCCACCCCTGCTTCCCTCTAAAGCCAGAGCCACTTCCTGAGTCCCCCACCAGTTCACTTCTATGGGATTTCTGCTGCAGACTCCCAAGTCTCCCTACTTCCAGGCCCACCTCCTCAAGTCCACCCTCCACCGAGCACCCACAGCAGTCTTCTCAAAACATTCATCTGAGGCCCTCCCACTCAAAATCCTTTAACAACTCTCAGTTTCCTCAGAGTACACTCCATACTCCTCACCCTTTTATTAAAATATAATGTCTTTGTCTCTTATCACTTTTTAAAAAATTTAAAGTCTTTTTTGTCTAATATTAGTATAGCTACCCTGCTTTCTTTTGGTTACCATTTGCATAGAATATCCTTGTCTTTCCTTACACATTCAATCTATTTCTGTCTTTGGATCTAAAATCAACCTCTGGTAGACAGTATATAGTTGGATTATGCATTTTTATCCATTTTTCCCAATCTCTGTTTTTTGACTGGTGACTTTAATCTATTTACATTTTCCCCCCTAACAGAGGCACTAGGGATTGAACCCAGGACCTCATGAATGCCAGAATGGGCCCTCCAACTGAGTTATACTCCCCACCCATAATCTATTTACATTTAAAGTAATTACTGACAAGGGGGAACTTATTTCTGTCATTTTGCTGTCATTGTTACAATAATACTAGCTTTTATAGTCACCTATGTGTTTCCCTTCATTGAGATCTGTTTCTTTATACAGCTTTGAGTTACTGTCCTTTCATTTCACCCCACAGGACTCCCCCTGAGCATTTCTTAAACAGCAGGTCTAGGGGCAACAAACCCCCTCAGATTTTATTTATCTGAAAATGCCTTAATTTCTCCCTCACTTCTGAAGAAAAGCTTTGCCAGGCATGGATTCTTGGTTGACAGGTTTTTTTCCTTTAGCGCTTTGACTCTCTCAGCCTACTGCCTTTTGGCCTTCAGACTTTTTGATGAGACATCTGCTTGTCATCTTGTTGAGGGTCCCTTTGTGTGTGATGAGTCACTTCTCTCTGCTTTCAAGGTATCTCTTTGTCTTTTGCCCTTCGAAAGTTTCGATATAATGTGTCTTGGTGTGGGTCTCTTTGAGTTTATCTTATTTGAAGTCTGTTGAGCTTCTTGGATGTTTATAGGGTCACCCCTTGGTATTTGCAAGGGATTGGTCCCAGGACTCCTCTTGGATAACAAAATCTGTGGGTGCCCAAGTCATGTATAAAATGGTGTGTTATTTGCATATAACCTACACACATCCCCTTGGATACTTTAAATCATCTCTAGATTACTTATAATACCAAATACAATGTAAATGCTATGTAAATATTTGCCAGCATGCAACAAATTCAGTTTTGCTTTTTGGAAATTTCTGGAATTTTTTTTGAGAATATTTTCCATCCACTGTCACAAACAGTGGATATGGAGGGCCAATTGTATTCACGTTTTTTCATAAAATTTGGAAAGTTTTCAACTATTATTTCTTCAAATATTCTCTCTGCCCCTTTCACTTTCTCTTCTCCTTCTGGGACTCCCATAATATGATAGGTATGTTGTTCTGCTTAATGGTGTCTCACAGGTCACCGGGCTCTGTTCACTTTTCTTCAGTATTTTCACTTTCTGACTCAGTAATTCCCACTGTCCTATCTTCACATTCATTGATTCTTTCTGCCTGCTCAAATCTGCCTGTAAATCTCTCTAAGTGAATTTTTCATTTCAGTTACTATACTTTTTAGCTCCAGAATCTCTTTTGGTTTCTTTCTAGGTTCTCTCTTTCTTGATATTTTTATTTTGTTCACACACTGCTTTCTTGACTCTCCACATCTTCCTTTAGTTCTCTGAGCACCTTTAAGACAATTGTTTTAAAGTCTTTGTCTGGTAGATCTGCCATCAGGTCTTTTGCTGGGACACTTTCTGTCGATTTATTTTTACTTCCAAATGGGCCATAACTTCCTGTTTCTTTGAATGCTTTCTGATATTTTGTTGAAAACTGGACATCCGAATCTAATAATTGGGGGTGGAATTGATTAAAGAAACCTCAGCTGAAAAAGGATTCAGGACAGGCCTGTATGGGGAGCAACGTGGGGAGGTGGAACAGTGGCTGCCTGCCTCTCCCTCTGCTTCTCCATGATCAGAAGCAGCAGTCAGCAGAGCGCAGATCCCTGGGATTTGGAAGGCCAATCATCAAAGGCACAGTCCAGAGGGAGAGGAGTAATAATGAGGAGAGTGAAAGAGTGGTGAGACGGTGAGAGGACAGGAAGGGTGGCTGGGAATAGAGCCAGGACAGGGCTCCCGCCCCTCACCTTCATCAGGAGGGCCCTCTCCTTCTCGGCCACCTTTCTCCAAATCTTTGTGACCTGGTGGATCTCGGAGTTGAGAAAGCGATTCTGGGTCCGGTATGCTTCCATGTCATCCTGGAAAAGAGAGCAAAGCGTTTATTGAGTTGGTCCTCACTCTCAAATGAGCTGCCAACACTTACTTCCTTTAGAAATTTCTAATAATGGTAATGGAAAAGGAAATCTGAGAGAGAAAAAAGTTACTGATAACCCCCTTCTCTAATCTTGATCCCATCATGATATGGTGGAGAGAACGTTAAGCATGGAGTTCAAATCCTGGCTCTGAATTCCTGACTGGGAAGCTTCACTGAACCACTATGACCCTCTGTTTCCTCATTTGTAAAAGGGGAAAAATACCAACTACTCTACTCTGCAGCTGGAGACTAAGTAAGGTAACGTGTACATTGAGTGCAAGGACCAAACACAACAAACATTCAATTAGTGTTTGTTTTTAAATAAATATATTTTGTCATATATTTGTGATCATAGAGAACAATACTGGGTGAAAATTTTTTTACTTAGTGTCACTTTATAAATACTTTTCTATGTTGCTACAGAAGCTTCCCAATGATCATTTTTAATGTCTGATGACTACTCTAGTAGGTGAACTTATCATAACTTAGATGTAATCTTTCTCCTGTTGTTTTTCATTTGAGCCCTGGCTTGTTCTTGGTTTGTCTCTATTATGAATAATGCTGGCAAGCTTATCTCTGAGCCTAGGGCTTTCCTTTCACAAGCTGTCCAGTGGAGGGAGTAAGATCACGTAGCTGGGACGTGCAGAGAAGCTGGACAAGCCCTGGGGAGGTTCAAGCAGGAGGCTGAGCCTCAGAAAAAAGCAGCCATAACCGTGGATCTCAATCTGCTTAGATGAACACTGCAGAAGCAACAGACAACGCATGCTCACAACAATACCTAGCAATTCCAGGGCATCTAGTAGCTGATACTCAACCCCTTTCTGTTCCACCCAAGAAAACGTACTGGGCGAGTATGAGGGACTCTCACAGGTATGACTTTGGATAGGCCCTGATTTATCGGAAGTTAAAAAAAGCACACCTAGCCTGTGGCACTTCATTATCAGGGATGGGTCACTTGTGCATGGCTCACAGGTCATTCTGATCCTCTTCATTCTGGCTAAGATCCCTTCCAGCCTGGAAGCTCCAATTCATGTCCAGGTCTGCTGCCTTCTGCCTAGATGGTTGACACAATGGGAAGACCACACGCTCCCAGGACTCGATAGCTGGAAAAAAATGCCCCAGGCTGACTTCATCACGTGGCCTCTCACCCCTCTGCTGGGGCTTCCATGGTGTCCCCCACCCTGGCTGCCTCTGCTTTCATCTCCCTCCCTGTGTCTCGGCTGCAAGGCTGTCCTCAGGCTGAGCTTGCTCTCTGCTCTCTCCTCCCAGCTGGGACCCAGGCTGTTCCAAATCCCCAGCCTGGACTTCATCCTACTCTCCAGCCATGTCCCTGCCCTGGATCAAACTCCAGGCTCCTTTTCTCAGAAATGCTGCTGGGGAATGCCAGCTGCTCTTCTGAAAAAGTGCCTGCCTGTTTCCCCTCCACAACCCTCATTTCTTATCCTTACGTGGAAGGGGCAGTGAGGATGCTGCAAATCCCCACGCTTGCAGCATGAGGACCCACCTCCTGTGAGCACCAGGATTTTCCAGGACCGCTCCCCACTCCCACGACAGTCTTACATTTTGGTGTCTGGAGATTCAGAAAACTTAAGAACAAAGAAGCTGTGTGGGCTCCCCGCACCATCACCCCCACCCTCCACCCCTATACGGAGCACATTATCTCATTAATCCTCCCAGCAGCCCAGAGAATAACACAGGTGAGATCTCAGAGGCCCTGAAAGGATAAGTAAGTTGCCCAAGGTCACAAAGCAGAGTGAGACTGAGCCCAGGTCTGTCTGATTCTAAAGCCAAGTCCTAACCACTGCACCCACTGCCCACTTTCCAACTCCCTCCCTACTGGAATCTACCTGGATGACAAAGTCTAGTCCCCTCTTCAAGGGTTGTCTTTGGTAGTGTTCTGGCTGAAGGCAAGCATGCTTGTCTGACCTCGCCTACCTGGCAGCATAGCAACATCGCACCACAGACACACCTGCCCGCTGCCTGGATGTAAAGCTGCCCTTCCCACTGAGCCCCGGCACAAGTCACTCACCCTTTCTGTGCCTTATCCCCTCACCTGGAGAACAGGGATGATAACAGTACCACCTCAGGGGTTGCTGGAAGGATTCCTAGTTAGCTCATCTGTGCACAAGGTGGAGAACCGTGGGTGGTGTGGGGCACACGCAGTGTGAATGTCACCTCCCTCCTGATTCTCAAATCTTGGATCCACTCTTCCCACTGTGCTCCTCCCTCACCTGCCCAGAGGTTTCCCACTGCTGCTACCGTGGGTTCTTCCAAATGCCTGGGAAATGCAACAAGCCTCCAGGTGAGGGAGGCAAAGCGCTACCAGCCGCCAGGCCCCTTCCCCCACACACATTGTTGTGTGTAATTTAACCTTTACCACAGTGCTGTGGGGGAAGTGCTAAAGTACCAGCACTCCCTCTTCACAGGTGAGGAAACAGGTTCAGAGAAGGTACATCTCCTCAGTCACGCAGCTGGTATGGGAGAGAGGCGGGATCCAAACCCAGGCGTGCTCAGTCCATGCTGGGACTTGAAAACGACCGTGGGCTGGTCTGAGACTGTTCTGCACCGCTCAGCTCTGCCTCCTGACAGCAGCCCTTTTCCTGTGCCCCAGGCCTAGAAGATGCACACTGGCTCTCCAAGGCTTTGGGCATGTTGTAGAGGGCACCCTGCTTCCAGCCCAGACAGGGAGGGCAGGTGCAAGCACCCTGGGGAGCAGCTGTGGGCCTGGCGGGGGTGGCATCTGGGTTCCCCTTCCCATTCGGCTCCTTGCCCTACCTTGAGTGTTCTTCTTGGCTCAGAACTGCAGGAAGGAAAAGGAGAGATCTCAGAGAAGAGAAAAGCCACTTGACTGTCACCAGTGAAGCCAAAGAGGAAAACACAACTGCAGAGAGGGGACAGGGAAGACGAAGAGTCTGCCTGCCTGCCTTCACAGGGCCCAGGGGCCCGGGAACCCTCTTCGGGAAATGCTGCACGGACTAGCCCTTGTGCTAGTGGGGAAGGCAGTGGATTGGATGTGGGGAGACCCGGGGTCTAGCTGCAATCCTGCTGCTTGTGCTGTGCGACCCTGGCCCAGTCCTTTCCCCTCTCCAAGGCTCGGCCGACGCTGCCAGCAGATGAGAGGCAGGCTAGATCTCTGAGTCTTTCTGGCTCTGATATTCAAGAGGTCAATGATTCTCACACTGACAGTTTCAACAATGAGGAGGCATTTCCCTAAAGTGAGGTGCCCTCAACCACAAGGGCAAACAGGCAATGTGAACACGCTCTGTTCCAAACATAAAGACAATGGAATTTTGATGAGTCTTCTATTTTTTTTTCTAGCTCAGACACCTAAAGGCTAAAAAATAAGGGACTCACTCTAGCACATGCGACTCTTTCTAGCACAAAACACCTGCGGTGTCAGCTGAAGGATTGATCGCTAACAACCTCCAAGGATCAGCTGTAAATGTTAAGCACGGTTGATGTGAACCATACCCAGAGTTTCTTCATATCTGGGCTCACTGATAAATTAAACTCCTGAAAATGCAAACTCAGGGGCTCACTCAGTGTCCTTGGTGCATCCGTGCTTCCAGTCAATTCTGAGGCAGTCTGAAGGCACCAGTGAGTCTATCTCTCTGACCCCCACGCTGTTCTACTGGGTCTTCAACAGTGGATTCCAGCAGGACCGATGCAGAAAGAAGACACTTAGCAGGGCAGAGTAGGGCAGGAGAGCAAGCTGATGGAAGCGACTTTCACAGCTATGTGAGGGACTGAGAGCTTTCTAACAGCCTAGCCGCATCTGCAGTTGAAAGTCTTTTTTTCATTTTGAACTCTAAAGAATCTTTGATTTTCGACTAAATAAGGGAGAAAGTTTGCAGACTGGTCACGTGGTTTTTCATGCTGAAAGAAAGGGAAGGAGTCTGGGTTTCATGTCACCTCCCCTTGTAACAGCTCTGTGAGTAGGACTGGTTAGGCCAGGCTATATAAAGGTAAGATAACTTGGTCAAGATCACAGAGCTAGGAGGAGGCAGAGCCAGGATTCAAACACAGGTTGCCGGACCTCAGAGCTTGCGGAGTGGCCACTGTACCACATGGCCCACTGTTCTCTCAAGAGCTCCTGGATTTCTTTTTCTTTCCCCCCTCACTCCTTCGACAGCAGTTCTTTGATTCAGCAGCACGGGAATTCCGTTGTAACACGATGTATACACGTGTGGCTCTGAGTGCCAGGGCTGGGGGCTGGGCTGACTCTGGCTATATGGCTGCCTGTGGAGACGGTGGGGGCTCTGCGCACCTATCCCCAGCCTCAGGCCTCCAGGGGTCTGGCAGTTCCTGTCACTACCCTCCAGAGAGGAGGCTGCAGCCTGTGGCCGGCATCACACCTAAAATAAAGTTCCTGCCTGCTTTGTTGCGACTGGTCCCTGCAGGATAGGGCGGCCTCTCCCAGGTGAGAACCGCAGCCTGGACGAGGGTGAGGCAGGGATGCCGGCGGTGGCTAGAAGGGCCAAAGAAGCTAGCAGGCAGCAGAGCAGACAGGCTAGTGAGAGATGTGAGCTACAGCCCAACTCCCGTCCCCTGACCTGCTCAGCACACCGCCCTGGGCAAGTTACTTCACCCATCTCAGACTCAGAGTTCTCCTCTGTCAAGTGGGGGGCACATGAGCAGCTGCCTCGCAGGGCTGGTGCGGGGGTTCAATGACGTGACGCAAGTAAAGCACTTAGGGTGGCGCCTGCCACACAGGAAACAACCTGTAAGCAGAAGTGGCGATGACTATCAGAAGCAAGTCACAGCCAGCCAAGGTCACGACTTGTGTGCAGGACTGCCGAGGAGGGCCGCCCGGCACCTTGGGCTCCCGAGAGTGTTGCTGGGGCACTAAAGGAGGCTGACCGGGCCAGGCCCCGGAGCACTTGGGAGTTCTGGCCCCACCTCAGGGTCTTTCATCTCTAATTTGATTACTTAGAGATTCTTTCACTTCCAGCCAAGGATATCATGAAGCGGTCAATTTGCCTTGGGCCTTCTGGTTAAGAAAGTGAGGAAGAGTCTAGCAACATCTCCATCAACATCTATTTCAACTATGAATTTTCTAGCATTAAGGGCTACCCCTGCTCTATCTAGAAAACCCTTAGGGTCGAGAGCAATGCCCTCCCCAAGGCCCAGGGCCTGGAGGGAGGGGTCCCTACCTTCAGGTGCTCCATCTTCTCCTGCTGGCTCAGAAAGTCCCTGTTGGCTGCATCTGGGGTTGCCAGGGGCCGCATGAAGTCCTGGGTGACCTTCTCAGAGAGCTTGCAGATGACCTGCTGCTTGGCCTGGTTCTTGTCCATGAGCAGCTGCACGTGCTGCTGCAGCTCCTGCACCTGCTGCTCCTGCAGGCTCGCCGTCTGCACCAGGCTCTCCCGCTCCTGCTCCAGGGCCTCCACCCTCCTGCCCAGCTCTGCGATCTGCCGCACTTTGTGCCGCACCAGCTCCAGCCGGTCCTTGTCCTCGGCAGCTGCCAGGTACATGCTGGACACCCTCTTCTCCTGCTGGGCAGCCTCCAGAGCCTTGTGCAGGATCTTCACCAGCTCCTGGGCGGGAAAAACGAAGCACCCTGTGAACTTGGGGAAGGGCTGTTAGGGGCCAGCAGCAGTGGGGCATAAGCTGTCATCAGTTCTCCTAGGAGCCCTGGGAGGTGGCTGGCGTCACCCCTTGGGGCATCTAATTCCAGCACGCATATTCTCTTTTTCTGTTCAGAAGAGTTTTAGTTGAATACATGGTTCCCCAGTGAAAGACTACATTTCCCAGACAAGCTCATAGCCAGATATGGCCAAGTGACAATTCTGCCTAAATGGGATCTGAGAAATGCTGTGGGCGGCTTCTGGATCATACCTTTAAAACTGCAGCACACATGCTCCCCTGGCCCAGTTCCCCTTCCTTCTGGCTGGGAAATGGCAAGACCTCGGTAGCCACGCTGGGCTCACGAGCAGAAGCTGCATGTTGAGGATGACACGGTCGCCGCACCAGCTCAGAACTGTGTACTTACCTCTGGATTCTTCAGTGTCAGAGAGAAATGAACTTCCAATTTGTTTTAGGCCATGGTACTTTAAGGCTTCTATGTTACAGTAGCTGGGCCTGTACCCTGACCAATACATGTCTGTTTCAGAGATGTACAGAGGCCCAGAAGAGTGGAATTTAATCCCAAGTCATCTGGACTCCTAGCAGCCTGGACTCAGTCAATAATGAAAGCAGGGTGGTCAGCGGCATGGCACATGGGCCTGGCTCTTCTCTGTCACTCCTGAGGCAGACATCACTAATTAATCTCAATACTCCTTCCTGCTAAGCCTGGTTGAGGCCTCAGAACCCCTCTGAACATGGCATCTGAGCAGTCACTACTAATTGAGCTGAGGCGGCATTAGAGAGGAAACACGTTGGCCATTCTCACGCCAAGCCACACATTCAGGGCCTCATTCAAGTCATCCATGCCCAGTCTTCGGCTCACCAAACGATGCCTGTAGGGTTGGTCCAAAGAAACGTGAGACAGTTCAGAAGAAACAGACCTTGATTGATTCCTTGGCAGGAGCCCCTGATTTGCGTGGAAATTCAAGGTTTGACTCCCCATGTCTTCGAGCTTCCACCCTCCCCAGCACCCAGGGACCTGTCCTGCCCCCAAGCAGAGATGTGTATTCAGTCAGGACCAGGAAGAACAGCAGAAGCCACGCAGCCTAGCAGCCAATCACACGTGAACCTCAGACCTGGAAGTTAGGGCTTTCAGGTCACACTGCTGTGCTTCATGCCAGTCTCATTTGAAAAACATGGTTTCCAGGAGGCATGTTAACTGTGTGCACGCCAAAGTATTTAAATCAGTGATCAGCTGGATAGGGATATTTGCTAAGAACAATTCCATTTTGGAGAATTGCCCTAAATCTATGGCTTTATTTGAGAAGCTAATGAGAAGACCAGATTAGCACACATCTCCTGAAACCTTGATACCAGTAACTGTCCCTTCTCCGGTTCTCTCTCTTCTATCTGTCCATCCAACCTTGATTAAGCATCACTCAGTGCCAGGCCCTGGGGCCCAGGGAAGGACCGGTCACAGTTCCCACCCTCAAAGAAAACAAAGGCTGCTGGAAGCAAAGGTGAATCACTGTCATGGAATGATTTACTGCAGAGCGAAGCAAGGGTGTTTGTGGGGGCACAGGGCAGCAAGCAGTGACTTCTGCCTGGGCTGGAGGCGGGGGAAGACCAGCATATCCTAGAGAAAGGCAGAGCAGTTTAAGCGGATCCTGAGGAATGAGGAGGGCCCGAGACGGTCCAGCAGCAGGTGGGAGCTGAGCGTTGGGAGGGCTCTCCAGTTGAGGCTGAGCCAACAGCGTGAGCAAAGGCTCAAAGGAATGAAAGAACTAGTGCGGAGCTGTGGGAGTTCTGGGGTGTGGCAGGGAGGTGGGGTGGGGTCAGTGGTTGCAAACCAAACCAGAATGTCTGGAATGAAGCAGTCAGCTTCCCAGGGCTGTGCTGAGAGAGATTAACATTCCTGTGGTTCCAGGATAATCGAGACGCCTAGACCGTTTTCTAGGTCAGCTGAAGTTTGGAGATTACCTTGGGTAACTGCCTGGTGAAATAACCAACACGTGCCACTGTTCAGACTTGCCCTAGCCTCAGAATCCAGTGGGTATCTTTCCCCCAACTTAGAGTCAATCCTGAGGCCCATTTCATGACATCAGAACGCTGTCTCTCCGCTTCCCACATCTAGCTTTCCAAATCCAAGACAAAGACACCAGCCTAGGAGTCTGTCCTCCCACCCCAGGATCCCTGCACCAAAATGAGGCAGGGGGAAAGGAACTCGGGAGAGTGATGGAGCTAGAGCAGGAAGTGTGAGGTGAGGAGTGGGAGTGGATCGTGGATTCAGAAAACCACCTGGAGGCTGAAAGGCCCTGGGAGACCACCTGGTCCAGTCACCTCACTGTCACACAGGGAGACTGAAGTTCAAGAAAGGAGACAGGAGGGGACCAAAGGGACTTGGTGATCCCCATGACAGGGAAAACTGCAGCAAGAACAGAGGGCTCTCAACTCCAATCCTAAGATCCTTCGCTTCTCCGGGATGTGTAGTTAATGGATTTTGCACCGAAATGCTTCTTTCAAGTTCTTTAGAAGTGGAAATAATCCATGTTCGTAGCAGCATTATTCACAAAACCCGAGAGCTGGAAACAACCCAAGGGTCTATTAATGGTGAGTGGATCAACAGAATGTGGCACAGAATGGAATGTTACTGTCTTAAAAAGGAAGGAAATCCTATCACATGTTACAACATGGATGAACCTTGAGGCCATTCTGTTAGGTAAAAATAAGCCAGTCACCAAAACGCACATACGCATCAATAGAAATAACAGAAACAAAAAGGAAGGCTTGAACGTCAGTTCTGAAGCTGGTTTTGTCCTTATGACATGACGGTGCCTCTCCAGGTTAGTCGGTATCGAGCAACACCTTTGTTTGCGACAATTCAAGAGCACGCCTCGTACGAAGGCACCACAGTTCCCTTCATCCCACCCACCCCAGCATGGACATCTGGGTTATTTCCAATTCCTGCAATTATAAGCAATGCCTTAGGACCAAGTCTTAGAAATAGAAGAGCCGATCAAGTGATACTTTTAATATTTCTTAATCAAATCATTGCCTGGCCCATCTCAGACTTTGATAACTGGTTATAAGTTGTCATTTTATTAAAGTTTTTAAAAGCCAATAAATCATTTTAAAAAATCAATCCTTTATCTTATTAAAGAGTTGATACCTTCATCACTCACTAAAATCAAGGCGGTACGGCGCCCAACAGTGTTTGTGACAAAAGCACTGGACTGGGAGCGCAGCACTTCAGCCACTGACCCCTAAGGGGACTGGGGTCAGCTGGGTGCAGGTGAAGAGGCACTGGCTTTCGAGTTACGGAGGCCTTGGTTCCCATTCCAGATCCATGAGGGTCTATCTAATGCAGGTGTTTAACAAAACTGAACCTCAGCTTTCTCGGATGTAAAATGGAGATAATGGTCCTTACTTTACTGAGAGTCACTGAAAGGATGAGCAGGTGTGGCAAGTGTCCCTCCCCCAGCTGAAGCAGGGGCCATCTCGACCCTCTTTTATGACCTCAGGCCCCAGGGCCTGTCTCTGAAGTCTCTGGCTTCTCAGAAGCTTCCCAAGTGAATGACGTGCTTTCACCAAGTAATCCTGAGCTAAATTGGCCCCAGGCAGCGCCTGGGAGGGGTTCACCATTCCCAGCAGCCAACAGATGGCCAACATCACCACTAACAACAGCCTTCCATCTGCCGGAGCAGACAGCCTCCAGGCTGGGTGCGATGCTGTCAGCTCTGAAAGCCTGAGTCAGAGGCCAGGCCGCCATCTGGCGCTCTCTCCTAGAGTCCAGATCTCCCGTGGGGCCCGTGCTGCAGGGGCCTGGGAGGGATAATGGCTTAATCGGCATCGGAATCACAGGGAGTGTGTTCACTTGTTCCGAGGAGCAGTTGCAGTGCTTGTGTCCGATACTATAAGACTAGGGAGGAGGCGGTCCTGGACCTGGAGAAGGAGACCAGGGCCCAAGTCCTGGCTCTTCCAGCTGTGTGACCCTGGAAGTCACCCACCTTCTCTGAGCCCCTTGAGCATGGTGCAGTGAAAAGGAAGAAGTTCTAGAGGCAGGCAGACCAGAGTGTGAACCCTGGCTTGGCGCCTGGGAGGCCCTGAGCATCAGAACCTCTTAGAACCTTAGTTTGTTCGTCAGGAGAAGGAGCTGATAACTGTGGTAAAGATTAGTGACAAAGCATGGAAGGTGCCAGCACAGTGCTGGGGCCACTTAATACCCAGCTACTTGTGCTCATATCTTCTCTTTCCCACTGGAGGGTGAGGTCCCCCAGGGCAGGGACGTGGCCCAACGTACCTCTGTGCCCTCCATAGAATCCAATAGACCCTGAGATACAAACTCTTTTTAAAAATCATTCAAACTATTGGCATGGTCTGTCTGGCTATCTGAGCCTGGAGAAGACCCCCAGTTCCCATGTCCTCTTGCAGCCTGAGGTAGAAAGGTGGCGTCTTCCCACTGAAGAGTCACAGGAGGGCATCCTGTAGACATGGGCCCAGGAGGTCCAGGGGACTGTTTCCCCAGCTGAGGAATTAGACTTGGAGGGTCTCAGATGGAGAGGTGCTCTCTGACCAGCATTTCTGAGTGCCTGGGGTCCCACTGGGTACCCCAAGATCGTGCCGGCTCCTCTGTCTTACCTGTGGGGCAAGAGTCAGTCCCTTTTCCTCCTGCCCCTCTTTGGTTTTGGTATTTGGGTTGAAGGTGAAACCTGAGTTGGTAGGGCTGGGTTCCCCTTCCTAATGTGGAATGAAGGTGGTGGGGCCTCAGCTCATGCTGCTGTGCCACACAAGCACACCTCCAGAAGCCCCTGGCGGAGGGGGGGTGCCTCACTCCTGGTAAGGCAGGCAGGAATCAGCGAGGAGGGCAGTGAAAGCCACGGTCATCGCCAACATAACCAAAGCCTGCATGTCTGGGGGACTTGCTGCGTGCCAGGCACTGGGCTTTATGAATCTGGACACAGGCCTCTCCAGTAAACATGATTACAGCTCCATCTAAGGAGGAGGGAACCGAGGCTCAGAGAGGTTAAGAGCCAGAATTGGGGCCTGCATATCTTATTTAAAGGCCTGTGCTCTGAATGGCCCACTAGACTAAAGTGCATTTGGGAGACGGGTCGGAGAGCATGCAAATCCACTCATGCTGTGAGTCAAAAGTTAAACCCCAAGACTTGCCCTCCTCCCGACTATCTGTCCCAGGACAGGGCTGAGGTCTGCTGGAAAGTGAACTAGTCAAAGTCTAGATTCTTTAGTGCTCGGACAACTTCCTCCTAACATTTCACTCTGCTGTAGGGGAGTTGTCAATGGCCTGGGCAGCCCTTGCTAATCTCCATGAGTTTGCCTCATTTATTGAAGAAAGGAGAGTCCTCCAGGGCTGCACAGCCATCGGGGACAAACCCGGATGAAATCTAGGTCTCCCGGGGATTATCCACGTCACTGACAACTCCCAAGTCCTTGGAAGGAAAGGCTGAGTCACGGGAGGCTGCCCACGTTTCCTGGAAAGAAGGGGAAGACGCACGGAAAGGAGAGGTGGTGTTTTCATTCTAGACGTTTTTTTCCAGTCCGGGTCGGGTTTGGGACTTGAGCTGTACTGGTCCAGGGATCAGGAAGCCGCTACAGCTCAGCTTAATGCCCTCAGCTCTCAGGAGCGGCCAGCAGCCTCTCGACAGGACTGGAGGTGACCGGAGGAAAGGATGACACTGGGTTGCTAGTGGCAGCAGAGTAGACCTACATGCTGTAAGGATATATCGGTGTTGGTTTGCTGAATGCCTGTCTCTGCCATGAAATGGAAGTCCTGCAAGGGCAGGACTTGTGTCTTTCTTCACTGTTTGTTTTCCAGCACCTAGAACCCAGCTTACACGTAACAGGTCCTCACTAAAGACTTGCTGAATGAACAAATGAATTGAGAACATATGAACGAATGAGCTTCCTCCTTGGAGAACTCTGATCACCAGCTGCTTCATTAACAGTCACCCTGACCTGCCAGGAATGAAGTGTCTGCTGGTTCCCGTATTAACTGTTTAGGGGCAAGAAAGGCAAAGAAGGAGCAAAACTAGATAGGGAGAACATTTTCTCCAAAAACAGAGCATAAAGGAAGAGAAGAAATGTACAAGGGGGAGAATTTTTAGCAGTAAATACAGGACACTCCCCACCTCCCCAAGAGCAAGAGCAAAAACAAAGCAGAAAGAGGCTCACAGCACCAAGGCTCAAGCAAGAAAGTTTGGTCCTTCCCCTCAGAGGGGGAGGAGCCTGGGTGCTCAGTGGGGCCCATCACTGGAGCCCTACTGGCACCACCCTCAGGATTTGGGTAACAACTGTGAAAGCTTAATGACTTTTATTATGCTAAACAGAGCCTATTCCCTCTGTTCAGACTTGATGGAGAAATCAAAAGCTTCACAGATAAACAAAAGTAAAAATTCAGCACCACAAAACCAGCTTTACAACAAATGTTACAGGAACTTCTCTAGTCATTAAATCGTAAGAAAAGAGAACAAAAAGAAGAAAGAGAGAAAAAAAATCTACAAAAGATTGCTTTGGTAGCTCGGGGTCTTTCATGGTTCCATATAAATTTTGGAATTGCTTGTTCTAGTTCTGTGGAGAATGTCGTGAGCATTTTGACAGGGACTGCACTGGATCTGTAGATTGCTTTGGGTAGTAAGGCCATTTTGATGATGTTGATTCTTCCAATCCAGAAGCACAAGGTATCTTTCCATTTCCTTGCATCACCTTCAATTTCCTTCATCAGTGTTCTATAGTTTTCTGAGTGTAGGTAACCTCCTTGGTTAAGTTTATTTCTAGGTATTTTCTTGTTCTTGATGTAATGGGAATGTTTATGCCAGTTATAAAATTCTGGTTTTTGAAGTGAAAAAAAAAAGTGAATGAAGGGCCATAAATGGCAAAATACCCTTCTTTCTTATGGGTGAGTTGTATTCCATTACTTATATATGCTGCATCTTTTTTATCCATTCATCTATTGATGTGCACTTAGGATACTTCCATATCTTGGCAATTATAAATAATGTTGCTGTTAATTGTAGGGTGTAAGTATCTTTTTGAATTAATTCTTATTTTGTGGTTGGCTTTATTCCTTTGATAACTATGTAAGTTAAAAAGCTACGTTCTTAGAAACAATGAACAGTATGTATATGTAAATGAAAAATATATGGGCAGTATATTGTGTATATGTGTTTACATACAATATATTGTATATGTGCAGTCAAATTGTAGCAATTCTACCTAACAAAACTGAAAAATGAAAACAAAAAAGAGCCTATTGTCCAGTGCCTCAACCCCACTGCCTCCCTGTCACATGACCCTTACTACTTCATGAGGTCACTCCTGGATGTGACCACAATTTACTCTCTGGGTTATAGGATTTCTGAATGATTCTAATCCCTGTGTATGTATATGATCTGTTTTCTACAATAATCATGTAGCTTGTTCTTTTCTTTTATTAATTTATTTTTATCATTATTATTTTTTAATGGCGGTACTGGGGATTGAACCCAGGACCTCATGCATGCTAAGCACTCATTCTACTACTGAGCTGTACCCAACCCCCCCAAGCTCGTTCTTTTCTTAACCAGTATAATTAACCTCTCTATTCTCTAGCTTAAATCTTCCTCCCTGTCACTGTCCCCTGTTGGGCCTTGCTCAGCCCCAGGGCCACACAGACCTGCCTGCTTTCTCTGTCCTGTGACAGACTGTCAGAGATCTGCACCCCATTACCAGCTGCCAGGTCAAAGATCCCCCAGTTCCTTTGGTGGCCCCTCCCAGGACCCTGTACCCAGATCAGACTTCTCCAAACACTGTCCCTCTTTGGGTAGGGGTTCAGACCATGCACAGTCCTTCAGGAGAGGATCAAGAGACCTTGCTCTTGGTGGCCTTCTGTCACCTAGCTTGAGTGACAGCACATCCCTGACTGATCAACAGCACAGCATTTCTAGCCACCTGCAGTTTGACTGTCAAGGACCACAGATTGGCCAAAGTATCATGTCTAACTTGTCCAAAGGCTCCAGGCCCAGAGGGGTCCATTGAAGCCTGGGGCTTCTCTGGGGCCAGAGCTTACCTTTTGAGCCTTTAGCTCCTTGGTGAGCATCAGAACCTGCTGCTCCAAGGCCAATACTTTCTCCTGGGCGGTTCGGTTCCGTATGAGCCCTTCGGTGAACAGTGGGAAGGTACTGCTCTGGAGTTTGGCTTTTTGAATGAGATTGGTGCTCAGAAAGGACTTGGGAGGCTTCAGAGAATCTGCTGAGTCCTTCCCTGCTCAAGAGGAAAAACACAGAGGTTATGATCGGCAGCCTCAGTAGTTCTCAAACTTGGGCTTGCTACAGAAGCACCTAGAAGGCTTAGTAAAATGCAGACTGGGGACTCTGCTCCCAGAGCTTTCCATGCCATAGGCCTAGGGCGGGGCTTGAGAATTCGCATTTTTAAACATTCCTAGGTGATGCTGATACAGCTTGTCCAGAGATCATACTTTGAGAACCACTGCACTGTGTAAACATGGTTTACCTTGTGCTGGCCAGATCATTCAGCCCATCCTCTAAACTTGGATCCCAACCTACATGGCCTATCTCGTAATACCCTGCTGGGGTCTGCCAGGTGGCCATCTCCTCGGGCACAGGCCCAGGCAGGGTGTCTTTTTTCTTATTTCAGGCTCCCACCTCTACCCTCTGGTGATTTTCAGAGCACATGGATCTGTCCTTCGATAGGAGCACAAAATACCTATACTCTGCATTATCGCCCCAGTGAGAAAACTCTCACTGATTCTTACTTCATGCTAAATTAGGAGACATATTTCCCACAGCTGAACATCTCAAGGCCGTATCCTTTTATTTCCCCCAGAGCCTGAGACAGCAAACAACAGCCCAGGCCAAATCTGCCGGTAGCCTGCTTTTGTAAATAAAGTTTTACTGGAACACAGTCATACCATTTGTTGTGCAATGTCTGTACTTCTTTCACTCCACAAGGGCAGAGTTGAGTACGTGCAACAGAGACCATATGGCCTACAATGCCTCTGTTTATCTGGCTCTTTACAGACAGTGTTTGCTGACCAGTGCTAAATTTTATCCTTAAATCAAAGCCAATATCCGAGAATCACTCACTCAGACTGCCTTGTCCTGCCCTGCCCCCAGCTTTAGGGCTCTGCCATCAGCCTGCATCCAGGGACATGTAATGGCCCGACTATATGGTCAAGGGACCTTGAGAATTTTGATCACACAGATCATACACATCATGTTCATTATGAGGCTCCAACAGGAGAAATTCTCCCCAGTCCTCAGTGCCAGAAAAATCTTTGCCTCTTCCAAGAAAATACATGTTTAATCTCATGGAGCTGGAAATAATCTAAACACATGCATTTCCCTCTTTGCCTTAGCTGCTGAGAAGCTCAGAGCCACATCTGCTGCCCACCTTTGGTACACTGTAGGATTTTTTTCTTGATCTTATCTAAATTTCCTAACCCAAAATACTCATTTATGTTCCCCCTGATATACATTTTAGTAAGTTATACCCAATCATTTGGGACTAAGATGTTAAGAATAAGGATGTGGTATGAGATTCTAGGGGAGGGGACAGGCAGGGCTTGCAGGATGAGCTGAATCACTTAGCAACTTTCTTCTGAGGACCAGGCCAAGGACCAACCAAATAGTCTTGAACAGATAAAGAACTACTCTCGTAGGTGACAAAAATCAGAAACTCCTTGGCCTTGTTGAGCACAAGATCAGGTCTTGTTCCAAACTTAAAAGAAATCCGGTTGAGCAGGTACAAAGCAGCCTGCAGAGCTCAGAGGAATGCGATGCTGCTTTCTCTTTCCTGCCATAGGGTCTAAGAGAGCTGGGAGGCTCCCTGAAGCCCTGCTGCCCTCTAATAACACTACCATCCACCAGCCCTGAGGGCAGGCAGCGTAAGATCACCCTGCTCAACTTGCAGTTGGGGAAAACGAGGCCTACGACAGTGGTTTCCAATCAGTGCCCCGGGATTTCGTGGGAGCACCTCAAGTGCTGACTGGGCAGGGAAGAGGGTGGGCCCGGAGGAGCTTAGGGGGAGCCCGACTCCCACTCCTGCCTCCACTCGGCTTTTATCTGCTTTGTGTTTCAGATTTTGTTTATGGGCACAAAGTTTCATGGCAATAAAGATGTAGTTTGAAAAGTCACTGACTTAGAAAACGAGGCTTCAGGTTAGCAGTATGGGACTGGACTGCTTGGCCTGAATTGTATTCTGTTACTCACTGTGCAGCTGTGAGCGAGTCACCCCACACGTCCGTCCCCAGTTCCCTCATTTATTAAATGACGAGAACAGCAGTATGTACTGCTCAGGTTGTAAGGATTAAACAGGTTAATGCTGGTAAAGCACTTAGTGGACAAAACTTGAAAAGGTTGTGCTGAGTGAGAGGCACCAATCACAAAGGACCACATACTGTAGATTCCATTTACATGAAATGTCCACAATAGGCAAATCTATAGAGGCAGCAGGTAGATTTAGTGGTTGCCTGTAGTTAGAAGGGGGTGGAGATTGGGATTGAGGGCTGAGGGGTACAGGGTTTCTTTTGCGGGTAATAAAAATGTTTGAAAATTGATTACAGGGATGGTTGTACAGAATATACTGAAAGCCGCTGAACTGTATGCTTCAAAGGAGTGAACTGCATGGTATGTGAATTACATCTTAAAGAAACTGTTACCAAAAAAAAAAAAAAAAAAAACAACTTAGAGTTGCTCTAGCAAAAAGTGCCACTATATACAAGTGCTAGTTGTATTATTTTTATTGATTTGATATAGTACTGACTTTCTCTTGCACTGTTGATTGTGATCTGTGGGGCCTCTCCAGGCACTGCTCCAAAGGGGTGCTTTTTCTAGAGTCACCTCTACCCAGCACCGGGGGCCTCTCTGCCCTAAGACCCCTCTGTACTACATTAGCCCGTTTTCTCCCAGCTGTTTCTAAGTTAAAATATGTTCTAAGGGCATCAATGCCAATTTCAGAGACGTCAAACCCCCTGATGTTGTGGGTCACCCACATTTCGTGAAAGAAATAATAAAGTGCCACATCATAACTGGGATGAACGCCATGAGGTTGTCTGTTCTGCCTCTTCAGTCAGATCTGATTTTAATTATCCCAGAAAAGCATTTTTATATCCTTTCCTTATAAATTAACAAAAAAAAAGTAAGAAAGTAAAAGTGAGAGAGATTTTCATTATTACTTCCAGAATCACTGCTTGGTGTTTCAGTTTGGGAGGATGAAAAGACTTCTGAAAATGGATGGTGGTGATGGTTGCACACAATTGTGGATGTACTTAATGCCACTGAACTACACACCTAATATTGGTTAAAGTGGTAAGTTTTAAGTTATGTATTGTTATCACCCCCCAAAAAAGAATCATTGCTACTAGACCCATGGAAGCCCAGGAGGAGAGGAGGAGTGACCTGGAGAGTTCCACCTTTGACACACAAAAGCATGAATGCTGGTTTTCGGGGAGGAGAGAGGGCACACACTCAGTCTCTGAAGGCAGCTCGGACCTGGGCAGAGGCTCACCTGGGGTTCCGGGGTCAGGGGATGAGGGCTGCTCCTCCCTCTGGGGTTCCTCGCTCAGTGGGGAATCTTCTCCTGGGGGAGCGTGGCCTGTTCCTTGGGTCTGCTTGTTGCTCCGGATGTTATGCATCGTGTTTCTGAAAGGAAAACGGAGGATCCTGAGGCTGACAGCCCTGCCATCCTGCTCAATGCCCTCCCCACTGGCGCTGCTGGTGCTTGGGCCGCATCCTCATCCCTAGTCACGGCCCGATCAGTCCGATGCATCCCACCTGAGCCACTCCTGTCACCCTCACCCTCTCCTTTTCATTTTCTCATTGTACATATCACCTTCCATACACAATATTCCTTGTAAACAATATAAGCTTGACTCCTCTGCCTCCAACCCCACTGCTGGAGCATAAGCTCCATGAGAGCGGGGATGTTTGTCTGTTTTGTTCACTGAAAACCTCTGAATGCCTAGAACAGTGCCTGAAGCATAGAGGGCACTTACTACATATGTGTTGAATGAATGTTGGATGGACTTGCCAAACTAACTTCCTGAAACCTTCATCCAGTCTTATAACTACCTGGCTCAAAAACCATCAGTGGCTCCCTATTTCTGCTGAGAAAAGTTCCAAACCTCTCCTGGCCTCCATCTCCCCTTGCTTTCTTTCCCTGCTCAAATCTGTTCTCTCTGTAGCCTCCACTGATCACCTCACAGGCCCCAAGGAGCTTACTGCACTTCAGGAATGGGCCACCCTTTGACCAAGTACTTGTCTAGGCTGAGTAATGGCATCTTCTCTTCAAGAGCTGGGCACCCACCTATCAGCATGCCTGCTGGTACGCAGTGCAGGCTCAACAGATGTTTGCTCTGCAGGAAGGAGCCAGGTAGCACCAAAGGCTGGCCTGGCACCGCAGACCATGGAGAGATTCATAATGAGACAGATGAAAAGGCAGTCTGACTGAGTTTATACACCCTTAGTAAAAGGATAAAAGTAGACATATTCTTAAATTAATAACAAGAAAGAAAAAAATGACAAAAGAGTCCAGGAAGTCAGAGTTTTTCAAACAGCAGGTTGTGACCCACTGGTAGACTGAAAAATCAGTTTCGCATCATGACTAGTTTTTAAAAATTGGAACAGAAGATACCAGAATGCACCCCACTCAGGAAGGGTTAAAATTTTGTGAATTATATATATGTGGACTGAGCCACAAAATAAAATGTTTTTCTTACTGTGGTCATGGTCAAAAGTTTGAAAACGACTGCACGAGGAGGTCACTTACTTAAAGGGCAGCAATAGCATGGTCAAACAACAAGAGGATACCAAGGTCTGCAGACTGTGATGGAGCCCTGGCTTTGCTCCATGGTCCCTACGGTCCATGCAAACATCTGGCAATATGGTGGGCAAACTACTCTAAAAAACCCTTGCTCCACAAACACCTAGATGATAGATAAATGCAAAACGTATTTTTAAAATATTTAGCTGAATTCCCAGAAAAAGGAAGGGATCAAACACAAAAAACGAGGTGAAATTCAAGTGGGAAGTAAAGAGGAAGATGAATGTGGAGACTAAATTACTGCTGGGCAAATATTCACGCCTTCCCCTCCACCTCCACAGGAGACTACTTCCCCCTCCTCCTCTTGACTTCAGGCATGGCCATGTGACTGGCTTTGGCTGAAGGGTTGTTGGTAGATATGATGTTAAACACAGGTTTAAAATGTGCTTGCATGTAGGGCTTGCCCTCTTGAAGAACATGCCTCAGCGGCTTGTCCATGGAAAGTGAGAAATATGTGTAGACCTAGATTTTCCCAATGGCTTGGAGCCAGGACCAGGGGAACCCAGCTTGTATCGGTTAAACCCGGATGTGCCGGAAATAAATGTGTATTATTATATGACGCTGAATTCTGAAGTGTTTGTTTGCAGAATTATCATTTTGAAAGTTGGCTAGGACGTGAGTTTGTCCAAGGATCAACTGGTTTTTTTTTTTTAATTGAAATGTAATTGATGTATAACGTGATATTAGTTTCCAGTGTACAACATACTGATTCAATGCATGAATGTATTGCAAAAGGGTCACCACAGTAAGTCTAGTTAACATCCCTCACCACACATAGTTACTTTTTCTTTTCCCTGTGATCAGAAATAAACTGTTGATACCAGAAACCTAGAGCCTTGGTTGCAAAGGAGGAAAGAAAACAAGGTTTTGGACCCATACAAAATATGGAGTTAAAACTGAAATTCTTACATAAAGCTGGGATTCCTGAAGGTCCATGTCCTTTGTGAAAAGGTGAATTAAAAAAAAAAGCCTGCTGGCAAAATTGATACAAGGAGTACAGGTGAAGGCTCTGGGTGTTCAAAACGTTCTCTTTATGTGGTTTTGGTTTCAGAACAATATTGGCCTAATTGAGTAAGTTGGGAAGTGTTCCCTGCTCTTTTTGCAGGGGGAGGGCTGGAGTTTGTAAAGAATTGGTATTAATTCTTCTGTAAATGTTTGGTAGAACTCACCAGTGAATTTATCTGGTCCTAGGTTTTTGTTTGTGTGTGTTCATGGTATTCCCTTATAAACCTTTTTATTTCTGTAAGGTTGGTAGTAATGTCCCTTCTTTTGTTCCTGACTTTGGTCATTTGAATCTGTTTTTTCTGGTCTTTCAAGGTAAAAGTTTGTCAATTTCGTTCACCTTTTCAAAGAACTATCATTCAATCTTAAACTTACTTTTAAAGCAAAATCCAGTTTTTTGGTATAGCTGGGTCCAGAATAGGAAAATAATGAAACTATACTTTAACGGAAAGTACAGCCGACTGATGGAAGGTAAAATTAATCAATTAAATTAAGAACACAGAAGAAAGTAGATGTCAGGACTCCCAACACCTGACCTTGAATAAAGAGCCCTGACTCCTTGGGCTAGTCATTTATTTTTCCTAGTTCTTACATTACCCATTTAAAAATAAAAGAGTGGTGGCCATATTAGTATGAATGATGACCATGAGGGGCACCATGCTGAGCCCATCACATGACCTTCACACACCATAAGCCACATGAGTTGGTGAGAACTCAGGGGCACGTCACTATAGCCAGAGGCACTGGCTGGGTGGGGTGAGCGTCACTGCTGCCCACACTTCCCCTTGTCCAGTGGGTGCAGGAGACAAGGGCAACCCTGGCCTTATGGGGGCTGTCAGCAGCCAGGGCACTTGCAACACTGCCTCGCATTTCTGTGGGTTATTACAAGTAACTGATCCTCAGGAACTTCCTTCCTTCTTGATCTCTGCATGTTCTCTGTTCCACTTCTGCTGTTTGTGGTGATCATTATGCAGAAACCTGGCTTAATCTTAGGGAGACCATCCTAGACACACACTGGCTGGGTGGCTGGACTTCTCAGGTCCCTTCTGCCACAGCAGGCTCCCCATGCACTGAGGTCCCTCCAGCTCTGCCTGAGGGAAGATCCCCTACAGGGCATCCACCTTGTCTGTTCACACTGGGGGCTCAACCACACCCCATACCCCCCAAGTCTCTCTCTCTCCAGCTCAGCTCTCTCTCCTGTGTTCCAGGCTGTTCCACCCACTGTGGGGTAGTTCCACCTCCAGCCAGTAGGCCCTAAAGGACACTCATCATATTTTCCCTGAAACCTGCTTCTCTCCTGGGAAGAGCATCACTACTCTGCTAGTTACCCAAGCAAATTCAAACGCTGAAGCCAACAGAGGGAAACGCTATGCCTGGTTCACACAGAGCCAGGGGTCTCTAATCCAAGTCCAGTTAACAATCTATTCTGCCTCTAAGGGGTCCCAGTTTGTCTGAAGTCTACACAGAAAGTGAGCACCCAAACAGGATCAGGATTGAGAATAGTCTGAATTCCAAAAGCTTCCATTCCTTCAATTAGAGCAACAATAATAGCAACAGACAATATTGCAGTGTTTACTGATCCCCAAGCAGCTATAAAGCAGTTTACATGCATTAACCCATTTACCACACACACACACACACACACATCTTGTAAGCCAAGCACTGTTGTGCTTACATTTATTGACAATTTAAGTGAAGCACAGAGAAATCAAACAACTTGCCAAGGGCAGCACTGCCCATAAATGGTGGGGCCAGGATACAAATCCAGGCACTGCTAACTTTTTATAAACTATTTAAAACAAAGCCTGCCAGTGGGAAATCGTATATATCATACAGTATTAAATGAAAAAGAAACTGAGATGTGATCAATATACAATAAATTACACATTAAAAGTGAATAATTTGATGTTTGACATATGTAGACATTTAGTGAAGTCATCATCCCATTATGTTGATATGATCTCAATTATGCATATATGAATATAGAAAATTCGGGGAAAGAGATATAGCACATGCTAAGAATGCCTGTCCGGGTGATAGGACTATGGTAACTGTAAATGCATACCTTTCTAGGTGTTCCTAATCTCCTACAAAGAACATGCAGTACTTCAAAAATCAGAACAACAAATGTAATATTTTAAAGTCATGATGTGATGAATTGAAAATAAAGCTCCTAACCCTCTACCCAGGCCCAACTCCCTGCAAGGGAATCACGCCTGATCACTGTAAGCGCCAAAGAAGGGGCTGCTTGCAGCTTGGCCAGCCCCTCAGCTCCACGGGCACTTACTGTATCTCAGTTCCCAGGTGCTTGAGGGAAATATTCTGAAGAGCCAAGGGCATGGTAGGGACTGGCTGGGAGGCAGCTGCTAGGCCCACAAGTCCAGGGGGCGTTTTCACAGGACACAGGAACTCCTCCAGCTCCGCCTCCTCTTGCTCTGGGGAACAAAGGAAAGGGAAGTCACCCACTGGGTCACTGCACTTGCAAAGACTAGACAGGTGGGTGCTACGGGCTCAGGTCTGCCTGGGAGCAGGCAGGAGTCTGTGAGCTGTACGGGCAAGCCTTCCTTCCAGGTTAACACCAAAGAGGCAGGCTTTTCTCCAAATGTGCTGCAACCAGTAAAATGATGCATTTTGCTGAGACAGCCTTCCTGGAAACCCCCTTAAAAGTTTGCAGAATTGCGGATATTTCTACATCTGAGAATCCATCCTAAAGAAGTTGCCCTAAATGCAGACAAAGCTTTAATGGGCCAAGAGGTTCATCCTGGTACTGTTTAGCCTCAAACTGGAACTAGCGTAAAGATCTAGGGAAAGGTTAAATATATCATGATGCTTTTCACACAATGGAATATTACTCAACCATTAAAACAATGCTAATGAAGAATGCTTAAGTATGGGGATGAGATATAATATGGAAAAAACCATATAACAAATTGGGATTGTAGTATGGTCTCAACTGTACAGAAAAAAAATCTCAAAGAAATACACTCTGCAATCTTAACAGTGGTCAAAACTACATGATGGGATTAGAAATAGGCAGGATATGCTCATTATAATTTATGGTTTTCCCCCTACATATTCTACAGTAAACATGAATTACTTTTAAAAACAGAAAAATAATATATCTTTACCAAAAGTAGCTGTTTATAAAAAGATTTTACAACAGGGAAAATTTCAGATCACTCTACTGAGTGCCAAAAAGCAAAGTAAGATGCTTTATATTATTATATGATCCGAAATATGTTTTAAGTAAAAGGCAGATAGGAGCTCATGACATAATGTTAACACTGGCTGTCTCTGGGTGATAGGATTATGACTACTTTTTCTTCCAGTTTTCTACATTTTCCAAGTGTTTAAACAATGATTCTCATACAGCAAGTGCTTCAAAACGTTTAATGTTAAGGGAGGTTTTGAAGCAAAGGACACACTATCAGAGGTATAAGAGAGGGAGGTGAAATATTTAGAAGTCAATTTTGAGTATTACAAAAAGTGGGAGAGAACTCAGGCCACTTATGGGATGGTACCATCTTGACCACGCGGCCCCTGAGGACAACAGGGCAGCAGACAACACCTCTCATTTGGAGCCCTCTTACTGAGAGGGTGAAAACATAGGGGTAGAGCGTATTTATTTTTGCACTACATCTGAAAAAAGGTGTGGGTGTAAAAACATAAAATACAGGCACACTTCAGAGATATTGTGGGTTCGGTTCCAGACAGATGCCACCGTAGGAAACAGAACTGATGACCCAAGGCTCTGGCCTAAGGCCTCTGGGCCCCTCTCCAGGCTAGAGAAACACTCTCAGTGAGGTGACCACAAGAAGAATTTTCAGCGGGATTAACCTGTAATTCTTTTGCCTGAGCTGTAGAGGTTGCCCTATCACCAGTAGGAAGAAATCATCACCCAACAAAAAGTGCCTGGACCAGTGGGCCACTGTTTCCCCAAAGGGCCCTGGACACATGACCAGTTGCCTCCAAAGCTGAAGGGGAGTGGGGTGGTGGTGGTGGAATGAGTCTGCAGACTAGGGTTCAAATTTCAGTGCTGCCATTTTCTTCCTGTGTGACCCTGGACAGGCCTCTTAACCTCTCTGAGCCTCTTCTGAAAAATGGGAATAACACTAACTACTTGAGATTGCTGTGAGGCTGAGAAAACAATGCATATAAACTGTGAGAACAGAGTCAGTAAGTGGTATGCATATTTTTATGACATACATTTAAAAAAGTCCTTTGTAAACTGTGTCCTACTTCGGCAACATGCTAACATTATTATAAATTTGTTGACTTCCCCTCCATCCTTTTCAGCTCTTGTGGAGACCAGTGTTTAGGTAAAGTATAAAATAAAGGTGTAAAAGCTATAGAGAACATGCCTATATTGCTCAAGGACTGTGGTAAGACACTTTTACAAGCTGATGTGTCTGTGACTCAAGGTCAGATGAGAGTCTGTTGGTTTTCGCTGCCCTGGGAGCAGGCCCCTGCTTCCTCCCAGGAAGGGTGGAGACTGGAGAGGTGGGGCAGCCTCCAGTCTAATCCTGGGTCTGCCAGTTTGCTCAAGACTCTAGAAATTTCTTTCTGGGTAGACTAGGGAAGGTTATACAGGAGCCCTGGGTCCAGGAGGGTGAAGGCAGGCTGTGGGACAAGAGAGGTTTCAGGAGAAGCCCACATCCCTGCTTCCTGCGTCTCCTCCCCAAGTGCCCCTGTCAGGAGGCTGGAGCCTGGTCATTATGGCAATCGCTCCCCTCCCCTGATGCTCACAGCACAGGCTGGCCCAGAAGAGGCTGACCGAGTGTGCTGAACTGAAGCCATTCTTCTGATTACCCAGTTCTACCGATTTCAATTCTGGATGCTCGGGAATTGTCAGGTGGAGGGCTTTTTGTTGCTTCTAGTCTGAAGCTGATCCGGCAACCATGTAAACTCAGTTTGCAGTTTCCCGCACAGCTGGGGTGCTGAGTCTCCGGCAGATGGGAGTGGAGGGTGAGCAGAGGTGCAGAAGCAAAAGCAAACAAACCCTTCCTCAAAGAAAGTCCTTACAAGCATAAAAGCCCCAGCAAGTTCTCTGAAACAATTATGGATGATTATTATAGACCCTAAAAAGAGGCACTTATCATGACAGTGACAGCGTGCAGGTATACACACAGTGACAATTTTACAGGCCAGCTCCCACGTACTGAGCTCTCACACTGTGCCTGCCATTACACTGAGGGCTTTTCTTTCCTTTCCTCATTTAACGATAAAATTCGATGTATTCACTCACACATTCACTCAGCAAATATCGACTGTGCCTGGCAGGGCAGCAGGTAGGGGAGACACAGGTGACAAAGACACAACCCTTGCCCTTCAGGGCCAGAGGGCAGAGACTGACAAGGATGCTCTAATTACAACAAAACGTGACAGGCCTTGTTGGAACCATCCGCAAAAAGTGTTGAGGGCTCATACAAGTCCAGGGGGCACAGTCCGGGAAGGCTTCCGAGAGGCGGTGGCAG
Organism: Camelus bactrianus; assembly: GCF_048773025.1. Lineage (NCBI taxonomy): Eukaryota > Metazoa > Chordata > Mammalia > Artiodactyla > Camelidae > Camelus > Camelus bactrianus. The sequence goes on from NC_133542.1 coordinate 48,595,059, forward strand.
AGGAGGAGGTGACAGTGGAGCTCGGCCACAGAGACTAAGCCAGAGCTCACCAGGCAGAGAGGAGCGAGCAGACATGCCTCTGGTGCTGCTGCAAGTGCGCGCCGGGGGAGCGGGCAGAGGGGAGACGAGGAAGGATGAGGCCTGAGTTTGGTGCTAAAAAGCTGGGACTGGGTCTGGGACATGGTGGGTGGCTATGGAAGCTGGGGTGGGGTGGGGAGCTCAGGTTTTCATTTGAGGAAGCACACTTGGCTGTAGTGAAGGGGATGGGTCTGAGGTGGTAGGCTGGGACACGGGGACATCAGAGAGGAGGCTGCTGTGGTTTCCAGCTAACAGTTGAGGCCTGACCCAAGGCAACAGAGGTGAGGAGGGCCTGGGTCTGAGGTGCAGGCCAGAGGGCAGACATCGCCAGCCCAGGGGACTGAATGGACTGACTATCAGAGATCTAGGAAGGAGCAAGAGGGCTCCCAGTTGCTGGGGCAACTGGGTAAATGAAGGCCATTTACTGAGGGAAGGAAAAGTGGGGAGGAGAAGGCTAAGGGCAGATGAGCTCAGTCTGCAAAGCATCCAGGTACTGGGGTCTAGGCAGCGCCCGGCCACAGGTCCTGATCTCGCCCACTGTTTCCCTGTCAACTGAGGCTGCGGTGTGTTAGAAACACTGCAGCTCTGTGCTGGGACCTCACTCTCCACACTGTCACAGGGGCAGCTCTCTGGGTTGTCTGTCCCAATTCTAAAACCTGCCAATCATAACCCTGGCTGCAGCGTGGGTGGGAGGGTATGAGCTCCTAGACTCCTCCATGCTGAGATGTTTTAGGATTTGGGATCAGGAAACTTCATTTGTGGGCCACATGGGGGTAAAGATTCTGCCTTATGGGGCCATTGATGATAAAATCATTGATTTACCCAACCCACAGCACAAAAGCATTTACCTAATAAGCGACAACAATAACTGTATTTTCTCATTAACCTTCCTTGTAGCAGCTCTGTGAGTTTCATTTCTTGAGCTCTTCCCACAGCTGTCATCATCACAATAGTAGCTGACATTTAAGCTCTGACAATAGGCCGGCATTGTTCCAACCATGTAAGGTGTATGGATTCATTTAATCCTCATAATAACCCTAAGAAGCAGGCATAGTTTACAGGAAAGGAAACTGAAGCTCAGAAGGGTTAAGCAACTTGCCCAAGGCCACACAGGATTTGGAATTGAATCTAGGCAGCTTGGCCTCAGAGCCCATATTCTTGCCCTCGATGCTGTACTGTTGCCCTAACTGATCCTGAGTCACATCCCTGGCTCTGCTTCTTTAGCAGATGGTTCCCCCCACTCACTCCCAACAGGAGAGTAAAGGCTTGGTCACCAAGAGCCCTGGGTGTGCAAGCAGGAGGCAAGCCCATTGGGTACCTAGCTCGAGGCGCAGGGCGGGCCCATTCCCAGCCAGGGCAGCGTCAGGGGTGGCGGGAGGTGCAGGTGGGCTGTTGTGGAACTCCCAGCGCTTCATCTGCAGCTGCTGCAGCCAGTACAGCATCGCTTGCTTGGTGGCGGCCTGAGAAGCACAAGGGTTAGTTGGCAAGGCCCTGTGCCTGCATGGTGGCACTGGGTGTGGGACGCAGGGAGGTCATGGGAGGCTTGGCAACTCTCTCCTTCCCAGGGGAAAAGAAACTGTCACTGCGGATGGGTGCCCACCTCTGAAACACCACCTGCTTCTTTGCCACAGAAGATACTCAGGCTCTGATCTCCCCACTCAGAGGTTCCTTAGCCTTTCTGGGCCTCAGTTTTGTCATCTGTACTATGGTGATGATAACCCTCATTTCCTAAGGTGGTTATGAGGGTGAAATGAGGTAAGGAAAGTAAAGTGTCCAGCACAGTTCCTGACACACAGCAGGTGCTCAAAATCTGCTCACTGGATAAAGGAACTTGGAGATGCTAAGAGAGAGGGAGAGGGCTTTGAAATTCTGACCCGGCTGGGGCTCTGGTAGCATCACTGTGTTCCCGTGTGGCATCTCAACGTCCTAGCTGACCTTGTGGAATGGGGAGAATCCCTCCTGTTAGAGGGAGGCACTGAAATCATGGATATGATTGGGACCTGAAAAGCCATCCACACACTACAACAACTACAGTGCACCCTCCAGGCAGCCCACATAGGGTATGGTTGACATCGCCCATTAGTCTCCCAGCACTAGATGGTCCAAATGCCGACTCTCACATCCATTACATTGCCGGGTCCTCCACTGGGGAGGCAGGGCAGGAGTGATCAGGCCCCTTCCACAGATGGAGAAACTAAGGCTCTGGAGTCTTCTACGCAGGTGGTGGTAGAGCTGGTCCCAAAACCTGGGTCTCCCACCTCTAGGCCAGAGATTTGTTAATTTACGGCCAGGAGATTGTGGCTCACACAGAGAAGGCCTGGGATCAGCTGGGCCATAGAGGCTGGGCAGCTCACTGCAGGTGGATTGGGAGCCTCACAGAGCTGCCCTCAATCAGAACAATGAGAACAGCAGAAGCTATGGGTGACCAGGGCAAGCCTCTCTCTCATGATGACCACAGGTGAGGTGTGCACGAGCTCATGAAAGAGGCCTTCAGCCTGTTGCGGAGGTATCGAGTCACATAAAACCATGCCCACCATTCTTCTCTTTCTATATACTTTTCGCAAGAGATCTCAGCCCTGCCCAGGGTTTCACCATGACCTTGTGTGACAAGCCCCAGTCCATACCCAAACACCCTATTTTATTGATTAATTGGACAGGTGTATATTGAGCATCTACTATACATGTCAGGGACTGTGGCAGGCATGGGAGACACCGTGGTAAGCCAACACACATGGCCCCTATCCTCTTGGAACTTAAGAGTCTACAGGGGGCAACAGATGCCTGCATGTCCTATGGACTCCTCATCCTGGGTTCCCTCATATCAGTGACTGGCCTGACCATGCAGTCAGCCAGTTGCACAAGGCAGCTCTGACTCCTCCCGCACATCCCGAGCCACCCCTATTTGTCTCCCTTCCCACTGCCACAGCTCTCGCTCAGCCATCATTCTCTCCTGACCACCTCCTGATGGACCACAGCTGGGCCACAGCCTTACCTTCTCCTAATTTGTTCTCTACCCAATAGCCAGACAACTTTCTCAACATTCTAATCTCGCAGTGCTTCCTTGCTTAAAGCTCTGACAATTTCCCACAGCCCGTAAGACAAAATCCAAGCTCTCTGGCCAACCTCATGAATGGCCTGCCCTCAGGCTTCTGCTCTCCCACTCTGACTTGTGGGCCCCTCTATATCCCAGGCTTCTGGGATTTGCCTGGACATTCCAGGCTGTTTTCCTGTTTTTGCTCATGGGGGTCTCTTGGCCTGGAATATCCTTCTTTCTCTTGTCTGCTTGTAGAAAACTGATTTCCTTTTTCAAGTCTCAACCTGTCATCGCCCGTTTCCTCCTCCTCCTTTCTGGATAGCCCCACCTACTCAGTGGAAGAGACCCCTCCTGTCACGATGTCTTTCTGGTACCAACTTATCATAGTGTCTCTATAAAACAGTTTACTCGCATGCCAGTCTCCCTGTTGGTCTCTCTCACCAGGACTTAAGCTGTTTGAACACCAGGGAGCTGGTCTGATTTGGCTCCACATCCCAGTGCCTAACAGTGCTAGACACACACAGGGGTCAATGGAATAGTAAACGGCATATGTTGGAGACCGTGTAGACAGCATTCAACGTGTGGGAGGAAAGACATGACCCATAAGCCACATTACCCCTAAAACGCCTGCCTTCCTGGCATGGAATTCCTGATTTGCATTATTTTTTGCAGATTCCCCCAGCCTGGTCACATACAGGGGAACTAAAGTTGTGGGCTCAACAGATGCCCAGTTGGCTGGAGGTGAGGGTGGAGATGTGGGAAGATGGGGTGGGGTGGTGCGAGGGTGGGTGGAGACTGGACCGGAAGACAGTCTCCTGGCACACCCGTCTCTGATGAATGTGAATCCTAGAACTCTTAGCCCACATCTGTCTTTCCAGTTAAGTTCTGGGGCCCTCCCTCTTGACATGACATGAACTTTCTGACCTTGCTTCCATTGCTATGTGTCTTCATTCAACAAATGTTTATTGAGCCACTATGTGACAGGCTGTATTCAAGGTGCTGAGATTAATTTAACAACTTGTAGGTGCCTGTGATGTGCTAGGTGCTTACACACCTTGTTTTAAATCTCACAAACTGTTTAGGTACAATGAGGTTAACTTGCTCAGAGTCACACAGCTAGTAAGTAGCTGATGTAGAATTTGATCACAAGCATGTCTGACTTCAAAAGCACATGGCCTTCACATTGTTTCAGGTTTTCTCAGGTAAATATGACGATAAAACAAAACCTACTGGTGAGAAAACAGGTTTCGGCATGCCTTGATGAACAATGTGGGTTCATCGGTGAAACCTAAGTGTTTATCTCCAAATCTCTGCCAGAGTTTTCTCAGCATTCTCTCCCCTTGGCCACAACATCAAGAAAAGTGATTCAGAATCCGGGCCTTGAGAGAAGATTGCAAACCTCACATCTCGACTGTAGTTTTAGCCCCAAGTAAGAAAGTTAAGAGTAACTGCATTGTTAGCCACGCCCAAAAGTAAAAGTTCTGATACGGTACTGAGAAGTAGAAAAACTATGGGATACACCATTTTTTAGTTGCATGACCTCGGACCAGTCACTTCACCTCTTTAGAAGTTTCTTGATCCGTAATATGGGTCCATCATCCCTGCCTTTGTTGTGGGAACTCAATTAGGAAATGGATGTGAATGCACTTTGGAAAATACAAAACTCTGAGCACCCAGGGTTCACTGGAGTGCTCAGGGTCGGTGATCGTTGTTCCAGTAAGTTTCCTGTGACCACCCACCTGCGCCTGGCCGTGCCTTGGGATCTCACCCCAGCTGAAAAGGAAAAAAGCTGTCCCATTTACCTTCAAAGTAATAATCCGGCTGGGAGTCTTGATTTCGAAAGTCCCTTCCTCAGCGTCTGCCTTGCAGTCAAAGACTGCACTGGAGACGTCGATGCTGTCCAAGGGATTGGCATCCTGTGCGGTCCGCGAATAATACAGGTGACATTTCCTCTCGTCGTAGAAGAACCAGCGGGATTTCCAGCCCCGGATGGGCCCTTTGCCGCCAAACTTACTTAGATATCCACAAAGTTTCTTAGGAGTTGTCTCCAGGGGCCGGGCGCAGCCCTCCGGCTCCTCGGGAGGCAACACCTCGCGGCCCTTGGCCGAGCCGGTAGGCTCTTCGGACCTGGGGGCGGAGGAGCTAGACTCCGCAGGGTTCTCCTCGGCGCCCTCCATCGCTGATAGGGACCACCGAGGGACTGGAGGTCAGCAGCCGAACTCCGGTCAAATCTCGGAGACCGAGGGGAAATCTTTTAAGAGGGCGCTTTCTGGATGGGGCGGGGCCAGTGGTGACCCGCCCCCAGGAGACGACGGAGGGACACGGCTGGCTGCTGTGAGTGCACCTAATTGATCAAAACCCCAGGAGGGGCGGCTGGTCACGCCCATCGGAACCCCTCTGCAGCCAGCCCACGCCCCGACACGCCCTCTACCGGCTCCTCCCACTCCGCCTACTTCCGGCTATCCTTCGCGTCTATCCGCCATGTTTACTGAGGGCAGTTGCGGCGTGAGGGGGTCTTCAGGTTGAAGGCGTCGTGTTCCTGAGCTAGGTTAACCTGCAGAAAAGAAGCTGGAAGTGACGCCCGGCCTCGACTACACTGCTCCGGTAACTCGCGCAATAACGTAGAAGGATAGCTCCTTCTCGCGCCTTACGGGCCTCCCGCCTTTTCTTCTCAGGTGCCGCGCAGGTCACGGTCGGACGGCGCACCGCGCTGCCATTGGCTAAAAGGGACGCCCGGCTCGGTGCCACCACTTCCGGCGACGCACACGGCGCGCGTGGCTCGTGGGGTCTGTTGCTTTAGCGCCCCAGTGAGTCGCAGGTGACTGTGGTGGTCTCCTCTCCCTCGGTCCCAGCTCCCACTTGACTCTTTCCCGGGCTGCTCGCCTTATATAGGGCCCAGTGCCTGGGGCGGGGTTGGGCTCAGTAAATTTTGTAAACCAACAAATACACCCAGGCTGACAGGTTCGCTCAGCTTCCTGCCCAATTCTACCTTTTGTCCTTAAGTTTCTCCTTCTTCCTTCTTAAGGCGCATTCTGTGGAGCCCATTTCTGGGCTCCACAGGGATTTTTAGGGGCTTCAGGCTTCTCTAGCCCTTCCTTAGCTCCTTTATCTTTCGCTTCTCCCCATCTGCCTTCCTTAAGAAAAATCTTCCTTGTTTTCTTCGGGGCAAGTTATGCTCATGAGACTGAGATTGCCTTAGCCAGTAATTTAACACAGGTTCACTGCTGGAATTATAATTATAAATGATGTTACCGACCAGGGTTCTTAGCCTTAATCAATATAAATTGATAACAGGCCAGAGGAGAAATTCAGGCAAGGTTTTAGTGGGACTCTTGCCGCAGCATGAGGAAGCAGTAACAAGTAACAGGTTCCCTTACTCGCTCCCTGAGGGGGTGGGGGAACTGGTCCCTTAAATAAGGCGAGGGTAGGGGCGGGTCCAGGGGTTGGGCTGCAGGGGTGGCTTAGGTGGTCTGCCCACCCCCTTGGTGGTGCTGTGTGCAGGGATTATATGCAGTTATCTTGCTTCTGCTCTGGGGACCCTACTATTGCTCCGGATAGTTCAGAAGAGGCAGTTGGGTTTTTGGTCTTTTAATATCTTATTGCTCATAACTTGCCCCAACTGTGCATGCATACGGTTATTTTTAGTCCTTTATAGTTTCTTTGTATCCTGTTTATCCTGGTACAAGCTTTGCAGCCCAGGGTCCCAGGCAAACCCTATTCCCGACCACCTCCATGCTTAGGGAATTAGGGAGGGGCACGGTGTACAGGCCCCAGCTGCAGTGGTGGGTGTCAGGAACCTGGCCACTGGAATTTTCATTGGCCCATTAAAACCTTTCTGGCTTTGGTTTCCTCATCTGTAGAATAGTGATTATAATTCCTACCCAGGACATCCCACTGAATACCAAGACCTAAAAAGGTAATGATGGAAAAATTTTTGTCTTGGTGCCCCTAATCTGCAGTAATATCAGTACGCTCAGGGTTGCTCCAGAGGGAAAAAAAAAGGTTTAAGTTTTAGGTTTAGGGGCAGTAGAGGGAAATTCCTGTTAATCTAGATGCACTAATTGCTAAATATCCTAATGGATGTACTTTTGGTTACATCAAAATATAGTCAACATCCCTCACAACCCTCCCCTCTTTACCTGCAGGCGCCTAGCGTTGGCTGCAAAGCAAGAGGTTGTCAGATAGCGACACCTTGTGGCCTTTGTGGTGTACTGCCGTTAGGTATATCGGGTCTTGTCAAAGGGAAACTGATTTTCTTTCAACAAAGTCATGAATTTCTCTGTGTTCCATATAAGGGTTTATTATATGCACTAGAAAATATTATGCCTTAAGTTATTTGAGCTACCTTCTATGTTGAATTTTTTCCTTTTCTTACTATGGGACAGTGTTATTTCTCTTACTGAGAAAGGAGTGCAATCTTATTGAGAAAACATTTTTAAAAATTTAGGTTTTCTGGTCAGCAAAACATCATCATATAATTTCTAACATCTATTTTTGAGTAATATCATTTTCAATTGAAAATAAGCCCAAAGAATTAATGTTTTTTGACAAATAAGATTTTTTAATTGAAGTGTAGTCAGTTTATAATGTGTCAATTTCTGGTGTACAGCATCATGTTTTAGTTATACATGTACATACACGTATTCTTTTTCATGTTCTTTTTCATTTTAGTTACTACAGTGTATTGAATATAGTTTGCTGTGTAGAAAGTTGTTGTTTATCTGTTTTGTATATAGTAGTTAGTATCTGCAAATCTCAGACTTCCAATTTATCCCTTCCCAACTCCTTCCCTGCCAGTAGCCATAAGTTTGTTTTCTATGTCTGTGAGTCTTTTTGTGTTTTGTGAGTAATTTCATTTGTGTTATTTTTTTTTTTAGATATCATATGGTTTTTTTTTTTTCTCTTTCTGGCTTACTTCACTTAGTATGACGATCTCCAGGTCCATCCATGTTGCTGCAAATGGCATTATTTTATTCTTTTTTATGGCTGAGTAGTATCCATTGTATAAATATACCATTGGGTTGTTTCTGCCCATTTTAAAACTGGGTTGTTTGGGGTTTTTTTTGATATTGAGTTGTATGAGTTCTTTGTATATTTGTTGTTATACAAATATTGTTATTATAAATTGTCTGCAAATAATACTTATTGTTATTATAAATTGTCTGCAAATATCTTCTCGCATTCAGTGGGCAGCCTTTTCGTTTTATGATAGTTTCCTTTACTGCAAAAGCTTTTTAGTTTGATGTGGTCCCATTTGTTTATATTTGCTTTTGTTTCCCTTGCCTAAGGAGGCATTCGCAAAAAATGTTACTAAGACCAATGTCAAAGAGTGTACTGCCTGTTTTCTTCTAGAAGTTTTATGGTTTCTGGTCTTATATTTAAGTCTTTAATCTATTTTGGCTTTATTTTTGTGGATGGTGTGAGAAAGTAGTCCAGTTTGATTCTTTTGCATGTAGCTGTCCACTTTTCCCAAGTACATAGTTTTAAGGGAGTGAGGTTCATTTAAACACACGAGTCATTTGCAAATAGGATTCTCATTGACAGCTTTCCTATAAAATGTTGGAAAGAGAGAAACAGTGTTTACTTTTGCATGTATACTTCATAATATCACATCATCTCAGAGGTCACAGTACACTGCCCCACTAGCTTGCAGGGTCACAAAACATATGTCAACTCTGACAGTAACATTTTGCATGGCTGAACATAAAGGAAATTCAGTTCCACATGTAAAGCACATGTTTCACAATGTTTAGTTATAGAATCTTGAAAGAAATGACCCGACATAGCAGACATTGAATAGTTTTATTTTATATTCCATTTTGAATTCTGAATGTGAACCAGATTCTGCAAAAGAGTTTTAGTTCCAGGGAAATTTTCTTTTTTAATTGTTGTGTATTTTAAAGACTCAAATAACAGGAGAATATTTGTAGTTTAACTTTCACATATTTGTAAGCCAGAAAGATGAAATTTTAGACTTCTGTGTTTTTTTGTTTTTGGTATGCTTAGCAAGAAATGTGGCCACATCATTTAATGGGTAGGGAGAAGAAATTCCCTTCAGAAATTGTCAGATCTTGGTGGCACCTTCATCATTTCTCCTCTAGTGTCTCTGGAGTTAGATTGTCTGGATTTAAATTCTGGCTCCATCATCACTAGATGTGTGATCTTGGACAAGTTACTTTAACTCTCTGTGCCTGAGTTTTTTCATCTGTATAACTGAGGTTAATCGTAATACCTGTCCCGTAGTGTTATTACATAATCATGTGAGATAAACCACTGAAGTGCTCACACAGTGTCTGGCCCATGGAAAGCATTTAATAAGTGTTGGCTGCTAATATTAGTATCAGTTCTCAGAATCCTAGGTTCTTTGAGCGAGTAGGGCCTCCTAACTTTCTTCTGATCCAGGTCATTGCCAAACTCTCTTGTTTTCACTCCAGGCTAGCAGACAAGACAGTTTCTCTGTTTATTGCTGATTTCATTAAATAACAGGAGGCTCTGAACTCTTCTAAAAGGGAGTCAACTAGATAGTAATGTTCCTTCAAAGAGGAATAATGTCCCTTTAAAAATGTAAAATGGCTGCTGTTCTGGAGGTGGTGTGGGTGGCTTCATGATCCACCAGTCCATGTGTACCCCAGGGGCTGCCTTTCTCCTTTCCATTGGATTATTGGGAGCCTCACTCCAGGGCCAGGTGCAGATGACCTTTTGGTGATTTCCTGTGCTGCTCACGTGCCCTGCAGATCTTCAGGGAGCACAGGGAGAGAGGGAGAATTGAGAAGAACACAGCTGTATGCCACTGTCCCAGATGAAGGTTGAGAGTTATAGAATACAGCGGAAGTCACCCACTCACGTGCCTGCAGAGAGAAAGCTGGTAATAATATACGTGTGTTAGGTGGGCTGGGTATAAGGGAAAACCCCACAGTACAAGCAGAATGATGAATGTCAGGGGACACTTGGCCTCGATGTTGGGTATAGCGGTGGGGTGGTGGCCATGGTGGGGTGATCTGCAGGACGTATGACCTACGGAGTGGGGCACCTCTGCTCAGCTCTGTTCTGGTTTTCAAGAGAAACCAGAAATACAGGCTTTATTTAAATAATAGTAATATTAATACTGCTACTACTAATAGGGCACTTTATAGGCAAACCTTGTACTCACAAGAGCAGGCACATCTGTTTACCCCATATGACATGCATGCTGTCAGTTTGCAACCTCCGAAACAATGGTCTTGGGCGTTAATCCATTCCAGCCTCTCTTCAGCCTCCCTGTTTGAACTCTTCCAGAGATAGGGTGGCTACTTCCTCATGAGGTGTTCTGTTCATTGTGTGAACTGTTAGGCTTGCTGAGCCAGAACTGTCTCCTTGAACCTGCTGCAGTTTGTCCTCCTTTGTCCCTTTGGAGAGATGAGGAGGAAGACACATCTTTTATATTAGGTGGCTTCCCTTGGGAGGTAGTAGTTGTCATGCTGTGCTTTCCCACTGCTCCCAAATCTTCCTTCAGCTGTGTCCCCATGACACGATTTCTAGGCTTGTCACTGTCTGGTTCCCCCTCCTCCAGAACTGCTCCTTCAGAAGCCTTATGACTAGAACAGGACTATGAGGGCAGGGTTGCACATGCAGATACCTTGTAACTTTCATCTCCAAGAGGCCAAGCAAATGACATCTGCCCTGCCAAGTCATGTCTTCCCCCTTGGAGATATACTTTGGGTAGATCAGAGAATGGGGAAAAGAAAGATCTCACTTTGCAAAGCCATGTGCAAAAGTAGGATTTTACCCCGGAAGGAGTTTCCTTGAAGGTGATGGGTGTGATTCTTGCAGATGATCCCTTTGTGTTTGTCCTGGGACCTCGGGATGCTCTGAGGATAGTAAATACAGACGCCTGCTCCGGAAGCTCAGCCTTCTTCTTCCTCCTCAGCCTGCCCCACAGGTGGACCACCCCTCAGCCTCTCTTAAGATGGCTAAACCCCACCCCCACCGCCCAACATTCCTGTGTCCACTCAACCCATGAGAAACCCATGTCTCCTGTCAAGTCACTCTGTGAGAGTACTGCTGGCCACCCCTGGCCCTTCTTGCCCTCAGCAGGGCCCCTTTCTTTGGCCCCTTTCTCCATATCCCTGCAGCACCAGCCCGGGGCTTTGGGCAGTCCAGTGTTTCTGAAGTTTTCAGATAAAAGGTGTTACCAGTCCCTTACTTGGCGAAGGGGAGAGGGTATGTGTGAATACTTCAGGTACCTCTGACCTTATAGGGGAGGAGAACTTGTCTGGTGCACCCCCTGCTACCCAGGGGATGGGAAAGAGATGGGTTTTGCTCCATGAACTCTACTCACTTGCCTTGTCTAATTTTGACCAACAATGCCCACCCTCACCACCCTCTAGGCTGTAAGTACAGGGTCAGGGGTGATTAGTGAGTGAAGGTGGATGTTGTAGGGTTCTTTTGCGGAAATCATGTGAAATCATAACTCCCTGCAGGCCTCCATTGAGATAACAGCCTCACATCTGCTGGCCGTTTGATCTCAGAATGGAGGCTCTAAAAGCAAATCCAGAAATGCTGGTAACATTCCACTGGGCTTTCCCACTACTGAGTTAGAATCTACTTCCAAGTAGCCTTCTGTGCAAACAGTGGGAAGAGGGTGGCCTGGATTTTCTCCCCTTCCCAAACAGTGCAAATGCTTGAACTTTCAGGAGTGTGCATGAGACACTTTCTCTAGCTTCCAGAAATGGTCTAGGTAGAACTGTCACACAGATTTCCCCCTGTTGGGTGGGCCATTGTAGCAAGGAACTGGGCAAGGGAAGGAGTTCAGTATGTGGGCTTCTGACACTGCCCTCATCCCAGAATTTCCCTCCCCCTCCCCCCTCCTTCTCTCCCAACCTTTTCTCCTTTTCTTCTCAGCCCATTGTCTCAACAGTTTATCTGTAATCTCTTGTCTCATAGAAACCAGGTCTTACTAGTTTTTCTTGAAACTGCAGAGCAGATAAGATTTGATATTTACTTGTTTCCTGAGGGAAATCTTTTCCCAAAGTACTTCAGTCTTGGCCTGTTGTTTATCTTTATGCTGCAGAATCTTCATAGCCTCACACGTTGATTTTTTTTTCCTGCCGAGGAGAAGGCGTATTGTATTGAGGTATAACCACATGTGATTATATCTATATGTGTGTGTGTGGTTTTGTACACATGTTCACACACATGTGTGATTATATATATGTGTGCATGTATGTGTATATATATGTGTGTGTGTATATATATATAATATCACATCGTAAGTGTACAGTTCAAAGAATTTTCACGAAGAGAAGACAGCGCTGTAACCAGTGCTCAGACCAAGAACCAGAACATTACAAGCACTCAAGAGCCCTTCTCTAACCATCTTCCCCACGACGCGTCCCCACCAAGGGTCACCACTACTCTGGTATCTAAGAGGTTAGTTTTGCTGGTTTTTGAACTTTGTATCAGTGGAATCTTAGAGTATGTCCTCTTTCATGTCTGGCTTCTTCCACTTCATATGTTTGTTAGGTTCACTTTTACTGTCACATGTAGGGTTGTTTCCTCTGGTTCTGCTGTATTCTACTCTGTGAATATACTGCATCACATTTTTTTCTGTTCTACTGAAGATAGCATTTGGGTAATTCCGGTTTTGGCCAGCCTGGTCATTTCTGAGCAGTGACTGTCATATCCAGGGCTGGCATTTCTCCACAGAAGGGTGAGCATCTTCTACCTTGCTTGCCCTGCCCTGGGATGCTGGCAGAGTCCTGCCAGATCTTGGAGGCCTGAGTGCTCAGGGGCGGGGTGGGCGGATCTGGGCAGTGGGCAGCTTGGGCAGAGTTTGTCTCTGTATAGCTTCTTCCATGTTGTTGGCTTACCTGCACCTCAGAGCAGTGAGGGTTTCCCCCTGCTCACACTGCCCAGGGCCAGAGATGCTCAGGCCAGGGGTTTAGAGCCTCAGGGGATGATGTGAATGAATCTGAGATAGGCAGACCTATAAAATTTTAAAAGATTGTGTTTTCATTTCAAAATCATCTAAAACAAATTAGGCATATTCTCAGTCATCTGAATCCAGCTACTTCTAATGAGGCAGTTTAAGGAAGTATACACAAAGGGGGTGTGTTCCGGCATCAGACTGCCTGTGTGCAAATTCCCACTCCCCATCCCAGCTGTGTGACCCAGGACAGCACTCACGCTCTGTGCCTGAGGGCCTTGAGCTATAAAAGGGTGGCAGTAATCTTACTGTGGGGTCCCTGTGAGATCCGAATGAGATTATGCCTGCAGAGAACCTTACCAAGGGCTTAGTGAGCATCAGCCCTTGGTCACCATTAGACTCGTGTTTATTATCTGGGTGGCCCCATGATTGTCAATGGCTCATGAGAGAACAACAGAGGTGGATTTAATAGCGAGGTGAGAAAAATGAAGCCCTCCCGGCTCAGTGGTGTGTGTGGGAAAAGGGGGAATATTCCTCTGATGTCTTCTTAAAGCTAGGGGAAGGGGAAGGGGCAGAATTCTCAAAAGTTTTGGACAACAAAGAGCCCTCATGTGGAATTCCCTGATTCCCACAGATTTCTTTTGGTTCTAAGTGACAGAAACCCTACTCTGTGAGCAGAAAAAGGGATATATTAGTTTAAAATGGAGAAGGTCAAGGGCAGATGTATCTTTAGGGGTTACTGAGCCTTGAGCCCAAATGATGTCAAGAGAGCTCATTGCCTCTCTTTTCATATCTCTCTGGATGGAGGGCATGATTTGATGCCTCCTGAAAAAAAATGGCTGAAACCCTGGAAGGGCTCTGATTGGCTGGGCTGAGGTAATGAGCATATCCTTGAGCCAATCCCTGTGTCCAGGGATGACAGCAAGGGCAGTTCCTCCAGATTCCCTCCCCTTAGGTCCCTCTCCTCCCCCAAGAAGCAGGGCCATACTGCCAGGGGAGGGGCAGGAATGGGCCGGGCATGCAGAGTAGCCAGTGACCCCTGGTCTGCTTTCCTTTAACCCAGTACCACCTCCTCTCTCTGTCACTGGCTTCTAAACCTCTAGAGGAAGCTCCTTGTGGAGAGGAAACGGCTGAGCATGGGGAACTGCCTGGAAGGTCAGGGCTCTGGCTGGTGCCCCAGATTCCCTGTTTTCTAGAAACTTCTTCCCACCTTCCCTCAGAGCAGATCCTAGGGTTGTCTCTACAATGTGGGCTGAGGAGACCCCCAAGCAGAGATTTCTCAAAGGGCTTCAACTCCAGAATGCTTTTCTTTGAGGGACATAGTCTATCTTATTTTTACCTTAGAAACGAGCCAATCATAACCAAAGGAGGACAAAGAGAGCCCTATATGAACGGGTGAATTTCCTGCTGCTCTTGGGGCCTTGTTCTTTAGACTTATTGTTTAAGCGCAAACGAGCTCCAAGGCCAAGCAAGGCGTGAAGAACCCTACTGAGGATGGTGATGACAGCTCTGTGGATGTTTCTCTCTTTCAACATGCTAAAAGAAAAGGCCACATTTTTCATCAGTTGATTCCATATTTAGTGGGGAAATAGGAAGATTTCTCAAGGATCTGAGGTGGTGGAGAAATGTCTCCGTGTCGTGGTGTCTCTGTGCTATGGTTGCTCTAACTGTGGTTCTGGGTCCAGTGTGAGAAAGGAGCTGGATCTCAAAGTCAGGAAATCTGGCTCCCATGCCGGCCCTCTCAGGACCTTCTGCTTGACCTTGGCTCCTGTCACCGGCCCTCACTCGCACCACCTGTAAAGTGAGGGGTTGGACAAGATGACACCTAAGATCTCTCTTAGCTCTGAATTTCTGTGATTCTAGGCCAGGTGGAGAAGGAAGACCAATCAGGATTCTGGTTCTGTTCTTGCCTGTGCCATGACTCACTAGGTAACCTTAGGTAAGTTCCTCCTCTTGCTCATTGGACCTGTTTGCCACCCTTGAACATCCTGCATCCCATGGGAGGGCTGTATAAAAGGTAGCCAGGGTTCATCACTGAGAATCCTATGCATTAGGAAACTCCAGCCTGGGTCCAGCCTCCTAGTGAAGTCTGTGGGTCCAGTTCCCCACTTCTGGGCTCGCACCCAGTCACATGGCCTCGGGCCACCCCAGCCTGCTTTGGCCACCTTGGCCTTCCCTCTGTCTTCCAGGCCTGGCAACCAGTATGAACACACCTCAATCAAAATGTTCAGTTCTACAAAAGCTTTGTTGAAGACTGTTCTGAGCCAGTGAGAGGGCCTGGTGCTGGGTGGGACATCGGAGAAGCAGATGTGACTCCCATCTTCAGGGAGCTCATGGTCTGGGGTGGAGAGGAGGGGCCAGCATGAGCGTGTACCTAGTGTGGTGAGAGAGGGACAGTGGCAGAGAGGATTTCAATTTGGGGGAATCTGAGGGTGCTTGGATGGGACCTTGAAGGATGGGGTAGATTTGAGATAGAGCTGCAGGCTGAGGACCCAGCATGGTGGAGAAAGTTCAGACAGTCTGTAGGGTCCAGGGGGAGAGGGCAGTGAGGCTGGGAAGAAGCATGGGGCCACGTGGCCTGGAGGGGGAGTCGGGGCTGGGGAGGCAGTGAGGCTTCTAGACTCATCAGGAACCTTTTGGTTGCAGTTGTTGGGAACTGAACTTGGAGTAACCTAGGAGAAAAGGGCGATTTATTGGGAGAACTGAGAATCTGAGGAAATTCTGAACATCCCAGCATGGGAAGGACCAGAGTGCTGCTGGCCTTCAAGAACAGGTAACCGGGTGCTTGGACACCATCAGGACCCACTTCTTGATCCTGTTTCTCTCCATGTTGGCTTCATTTTTCTCTCTCGTGGCTAAATTCTTCTACATGGGGAAGAGAATTAACTGGCCCAGCTCAGGTCAGGTTCCCATCCCTGGATCTATCACCTCTGGCTAGATGTTGGGTCACGTGGTAACGGGGCTGGTCTGTTACTGTCTGCAGAGGCAAGGGAAGGCAGCTTCTGAAGGAAGGGGCCGTGCTGAGCAGGTACCCCCAGGGCCACCCACTGAATTTCCAAGCAGAGGAATGTGGCCTGATGGGACCTGCATTTTGGGAAGAGTAGGCATTAAAAGATGACAGTTTTTTTCCTTTTATTCATAAAAACAAATTTGCAACAATTTATTAAAAATTGATACCATGCAATAGGGGTACGAGAAATTCCTCATTTACATTTGATTCTGGCAGTTCCAGTCTAATTTAAAGCGTTTGTGCACTAACATCATTGGAAAATGCCTTCAGGCTGAAGCCTCTCCAGAAAAGTACAGTGTGTTTGCTGCATATAAAAGAACAGAACCATTAAATAGCTAGAGTCACTTCTGTGGGTCTTGTTATTTGTGGGGAAATTAAAAACAGAACAAAACAAAACGGGTGAACCTACAGTATCATTAAGACAGAGAATGTGCCTTGTGGGTTAACCTAGAAGACTGTGCATGTTCAGGAGTCACAACGGGTCACGGACGCACACACTCACCTCCGACTGTCCAATACTTTTGTTTTTTATTTCCCTGCTATGCTGGATTAATATTTCTACAGGTATTAGTTTCTGTGTGTGTATACATTATGTACAATGAATTGTCTCTTTCCTTTTGAAAAATTAATGTGGTTCTTTAAATTAAATCTGGTTTTGGTGAAATCAAGAAAGCAAGTAAATACTGGTAATACACAGTGAGTGACAACACCGATTTTTAGTGCCTAAATAGACAACAACTTCAACTTGACCTGTGATGTGTTAACATTTTTTTTTCCCTAAAAGCTACAGAACCTCTGTAACCTCTCTTTGGGGGAGGGGAGGGGAGAGCTATGCTATGTGAAATAAGGTGTTTTGAAATGTTGGCGATGGTAAGATTCCTGCGGGCCCGTTTGTCAAACCCTGGTGGTGACAGCACTATATTCCTGACTTTAGTGGTCTGGGAAGAGATTATTGCCTGCCTGTTGAAGCTGCCATTAGGTTTCCTTAGGGAGTGAGCGACTGCTCAGTTGTGCAGACGTCCTGGACGTTGTCATTCAGGCCTTTTTTTAGCTAAGACTGAACCTGTCTAAAAATGTCACAAGGTCATTGAGAGCCTCTCTCCAGCCTGGCTGATCCTGGTAGAGGGCTGCACGGGCAGCTTCTCTGGCCCACCCCCCTGGCTGTCACGAGGGCTGAAGGCCGTGGTCATCCTGATACCTCACGGGTCAGGGCTGCTTCACTGTTTGCTCTGAAGCCTTCCTGGATGAGATCAAGGTTTGATCCTCAGAGCCACCCTGTGAGGTAGGCAGGATGGGTATTATTTCAACCCCAGTTTGTTAGAGAGGGGAAACAGGCTCAGAGAGACACAAGTGACTTGCCCAAGGACATGGAGGGAGTCAGCAGTGGAGCGAGGGCTTGAACCCAGGTCTGACTCTCAGACCGGTACTCTTTGGAGTCTGTTTAAAAGAGAAGAGTGATCTTACGAATGAGAACCAGTGTGCTGACCAGTCACCCTGGGGACCCCCAAGGGCCAAGCTCGCTGGCTTGTCCACATGAAGGTTGCCTTCCTGAAGTTAAGAGAAGCCCTCAGCTAGCAACTCTCTCCCCATGACTACAGGGATGTCTTCTAGCAGATGCTCCCGATTCACTTTGGTCAGACATAAAGTCAGTGGGAAAAAAAAAAACCAACCAACCCCAGCCAGCCCTTGGGCCCTGATGAGAGAGGTTAAAGTGCACAATCTTTCTTTATCATGTTTGCTGGGAACAGACATTCCATGATTAGCTCGGGTGATCCCCCTCATTACGGGAACACCTGATACGAACACGAGGGCATGGCCAACGTGGTGGGTGCATGACCAACTGTGGGTGAATGCTGCAGAGCATGTCTGCAGTGACGTGCCCTAAATCCCCATGGTCCCGGAACGGGTGTTATTGTGTTAATGTGTGGCATTTATCAGAGAGTAAGGTCCCACCGGGAGGCATGCGGGTCAGCCTGCTCCGGTACCCCAGCCCTCAGTACCCCAGCTCCTGGGCCGCCCGCTGCAGAGGTGTGCCGGCTGCCCTTCCTGCAGACTCCCTGTTCCCAGAAGGCTGGGGCTGGCTGGACTGGCAGCTGGGGGCCTGGCTGCCTGCCCACCTCCTTCCCCAGAGAGGAGAAGGGCTGGCTGGGGGGCCACAGCCGGCGGTGTGTGTGCAGCGGCAGAGGCGGTTTCTCCAGAAGCCCCTTGCCTCTTCTCAAGGCTGCTCAGGGCCACTCAGTGACTTCTAGCTGGAGTTCTAGTGACTTTCTCCTGGTCTAGGATTTTTTTTTTTTTTTTTTTTTGCAAAGTTTCAAATATCCTAGCTCCTCCTTTGCAGATGTTAAGGAAGAAGTCATTTCCATTCCTCTTCTTTGTGAAAGAATAAAAGCTTCACAAATAAGGCTCGAGGTCAGGTGCCAAGTGACCCCCATCCTGTGCACCGAGTGCCATCCGAGCAGTCCTGTGAGGCCAGCCGTGGCGCCAGCTTCTTCGCAGTCAGAGCTGACAGTGTTCCCCTAAGCAGATGCCTCTGCTCCGTGTGGTTCCGTCATGGGGGAGGCCCCGGCCCCAGGCCTCCCAACCTTACAGGCCCGAGACCATAACTCGGAAGGAGGGCGGCACATGTCTGTGGCGGGGGCTGGCGGTGGGGCTGACGCAGGGGCTGACACAGCTGGCATCCACGCCTCCAATGGATGGGAGGTAGGCGTGGTGGAGGATGGGGAGCTGGAGGGACAGCCGGCGCTGGATGCTGTGGAGAGAGGAGGGGAGGAGTGTCAGTGAAGGCTGTCTGGCTGTTCACCGGAAGGTTCCCTGGGCTCACTTTGGCTAAGAAGCTGGTGGGAGGAGTAGAGCTCTCTCTGAACTCAGGATCTGTCCGTCCTGTCATCTGACCACTCACCCATCCAGCAGAGGTTTAGTGCAGGCCTTCACGTGCCAACTGGGAGTAACCGGGGCGACAGCAGTCAAGGAGGAGGCAGGCTTCTGGAGCTTCTGGTGACCAAGAATCCCAAAGAAGAAAGGCTTTTTTGCCCTTCTAACAGGGCCTTGCTGCAAACATGGACAGTTATCATTTCCTACTCTTGCAAGTCTCCAAAGGGACTTGGCTTTGAGTTCCATCCCTGAAAGTCTTCCCAGCTGCTCTGTCCTTCCTCATTGGCTCCTCTGCCCCTGCCTCTTGCCCAGGACCTCAACTCTGCTTGCTGGGCCAATTCCAACAGGTTCCTTCCTGGTCTTTTGGCTTTTTTGGGGTGACTAGTGTTCTCTCTCCAACACTGGGATAGGGCATTCAGGGATCCCCAAGATCTGTCTCTTGCCAAATTCCCGAGGTAAATCTTCTGCCCCTTCTCCCCACAAACCCTACGCTCTGGCGGCTAGTCTCCCCTCCAGCTCTGCTATGGCAGTCTCCATGCCTCTGCACGTGCTATTTCCCCCACCTGCGAAGTTCTTCCTCCGCTTTCCCACATGGTGACCACTGCCCCTTTAAGATCCAGTTTAAACGTCCTCTTCTTTGGGCTAATCCCCCAGAGAGTGAGCCCCTTCCTCCTCTACACCTGCAGCAGCCTTGGTAAATTCCCAGAAATGCAGCCAGGAAAACCCAGAGGCAGGGCTGAGCCCAGGGCTGAGTATGCCGGACTGATGGAGAAGCAGAGTGAAAAGGGGGCCAGCTGTCCTTGCTCCCTGTCACTGCCACGCCCTTCCGCTTGCCTTCTCATCAGTTTTCACCACCAGCAGGTCAGTAGGTCAGTAGGTCAGTAAGTCACCTCAGCTGTTGTGAAGGCTGCTTTGGGGAATGTGCCCAGGCCACTGCTCCCTTGCACTGCTCAGCTGAGTTTTGTGCGGTTCACTGCACCTGGGAAGTTGCATTGCCTGAACTCTGAGGCCTCCTTGTGTCCCCCATGCCTGGTCACTCAGGTGGGGAAAAACCCAGACATTCACAGAACCCAGGAGGCAGAAGAGGCACTGCTATTCCCATTGTAAAGACAAGGGCAGGGTAAACAGAACTTGCTCACAGAACCAGAACCAGAACTGGGGAAGGAGGGATTCTTGCTGCTTCTGTGGAATCACAGTGCTTTGTGGGGTAGCAGATCAACTTGGGGGGCTGCCTCTTCCCACCAGTGTGTGCCCAGGAGTGTATGTAGGGCATTGGTGGGGTTCTGAGGTGGACGAGGACAGATGCAGTGCTGCCCCCACTCCCTAGGGACCTGCTGGCCAGAAGGGCTTCTCCTGAGAGACTTCACAAGTGCTCATGAGAGATTAGAGTGAGACCTCATTTTGAAATTAGAGTTGAACTTATGTAATGTCGTAGGTGTTGGCAAAGAGTCCAGGAAAAACGGGAGCTGAAGAATGGGCTTGACTTGGGCCAAGATGTCCTGTCTGAGCATCCCTGACAGGGCCATCTGCCCGGGCAGGGTGGGCCTCTGTCTGTGGCTGTCAGAGCCACACATTCTGCTGTCTGCTGGGATCCTGTTTGCCTTTTCACTAATTCATTGCTGAAGACCTACTCAGTGCTGGAACCTCTGTTCAGTCCAGGGGACGTATGAAGGGCTATGCCTTGCCCTCACGGTGCTTGCACTCTAGTGCAGGGAACTAATACGCAGACCACTGATGAATGCCATGTAACCATCAGTAATGGTACTGGACCATCAGCTGCGAGGCTCTGGAACTAACTGGGTTGAGATGCTATTGGCTCTAAGACCAAAGGGCCCCAAATGACACTGCAGTTGGTGCCTGGGCTCCCTTTGCTGGCTCCTTACCTCTTGTCACTTCCCAGGGAACAAGTTTCAGAGTCAACATTTTAAATTACTGCTTCCAATCTGCTGTAAACTGGGAAGAACTAAAAATTGCCACGGGGGACCAAGCTACTGGAGATGTCCAGGTCTTTGCTTTGATGTCACCTTCTCTGACCACCCTATGTAAAATGATACTTCTTAAGCCCTTCCCTGCTTTATTTTTCTCCAGAGCACCTATCACTTAACATACAAAGGTTTGCTTTCTTATTAAGTTATTGTCTTGCCAGACAGAATGTAAACTCTGTGGAGGGATTTTATCTGTTTTTGTCACGGCTGTGCCTGGCACATACTAGGTCTCAGTAAATCGGTGTTAGGTGACTGTGGTTGTTTTATATACATCACAAAGGCAGAGAACATGGGATTTGATGTTGGACAGACCCAGTTCAAATCCTGTCTCCTACATTTAGCAACTGGTGAGCTTTAGCAGGTCACCTCCCCTCTTTGAGTATTAGTCTTTTCAGCTGTAAGATGAGCATTGTAATTTGACCTGCCTCATGGGATTACTGTGGAGTCCAAGTGAAATAATGCACGTGAAAACATGGTGCCAGTTGTAAACTCTTGGGCGGGAGGAACGTTCTCTATGGCAATAATTCTCAAGGAGAAGGTACTTACTGTTCTGGGGAGTTTATATCTTCTATAGGATCTTTGCATGTTCGAGAGGGCTCTGTTGTGTTCCACTGTAGCTGCGGATTTTGATCGAGGTGATTTTTTAAAATGGCCTTTCCTCCATCTGAATGCAAAACAATATTGCAATAGATTCTGTTAACTTGATTTTGAAAAATCAACAATGCAATCATTTTTTAGGATAGTGGCCCAAGGAGACGGAATGCAAAAGAGCCCATCGTCCCTCTGCACCCTCTCTGCTGTGGTCTCTGCAGCAGCTCTCCGGAGCTCGCTTTTTAAGAGCTGTACCATGTGTCTTGTTTAGCTGCATCATAATTAATGAATCCACCTCGAGTGATGAACGTGTAAGTTAATTCCAGCTTTTCTTGCCTACAGGTAGTGTTATGATAAATACTGTGTGTCTACACCTTTGCCCACGTGGGAGTATTTCCAAGGGGCAGCCTCCTGCTAGGGGGATTGCTAGTCAAGGGGCTTAACACCTGACATTTGGAGAGTGCCAGACCGACTTCCAGAACGTTGCAGGAGGATGCCCAGTTCCACACACTCTTACTGACACTGGGAATCTTTTTAAAAGCTTTCTGAAATGCGGGCAAAAAATGGACTGTTATTTCCCAAGTGGTTGGTGGAGCTGAGCAACATATCATCTTACTGACCACTCCTTTCCTGTACGTGCATGAGTACCTTTCCTGTACAACTTCCTCGTCTGTAAAATGGAAGAGGGGAGGCTGGTGTCATACCCAGGGCCCCCCCGCCTCCTACCTGTGCTCTCGGTGAAGTTCCCCAGGTTGAGGATGTCGTTGAGCTCTTGGTAGTGGTTCTGTTTAATGTAAGTGGTCTTTTCTGGTGTGTCCTGCAGCTGCATGGTGACCTCTTCCAAGTCTTTATCCAGCTAGAAGACAAAGGCTCCGGCTGAGTCAGAGCCCCCGGCCCAGCCCCTGCCCTGGCCCTGGCTGCCAGGCCTCAGAGCCAGGAAGCGGTTCACAGGGTCACAGGGTCACAGGGTCACAGGGCTGGGCCTTGGCTGGCCTCAGGAGGGCACTGAGAGACACATGGGCTGCTGCGTGTTGGGGAGGAGACACAGAAGGCGCTTGCCCACACTTGTTCCAGGAGAAGCTATGCTGAGAGAGGCCTGGGCTGTGCAGTGATGTGTTCAGTGCAGGTGTGAGCCTTGACGGAGCAGCTAAGCAAGCCTGGGGAGGCAGGGGGAGGGGGAGGGGAGTGGGGAGGCAGGGCAAGAGAGCATCAGTGCACAGGCTCTGAGGTTGGACAGGCCTGGGGGCAAACTCAAGGCTGCCCCTTACTGGCTGTGTATTGGCTGGTGAGAACTGAGTCTCAACTCCTTCATCTGTAGAATGGGGTAATAGCAGTATCTATCTCATGGGGATTAAGTGAGATGATGCAGTCAAAGTTTATTCCAATGCCTGCCACATAAGAAGGGTAACCTGCTACTGTCACAATACTACTATAATTATTATTATTGATACTAGCGGGATCCTCGGTGGGGAGGACACATCTGTAGGGCTGGTCAGCTCTGAGCCTCACACTGTCACAGAGACTCAGGCCAGTAGGAGCTCCTGCAAAGGGGTTAATCAGGATGGATCCCAGTTGCTTCCAAGTTACATAAAAATCAGATGCAAGCTCTGGGACATTTCAGCCCCTGAGATGCCTGGGGAGTGGGTGTGGGTTGGGGAGAGTAGTGGGCATCCTGCTACAGGTAAGGGAGAGGAAGTCATAAACTGCTATTCCGATGGCAAGAGCACAGCCATTAAACTGTTTAATTAGTTTTCATGTGGAGGAGGAGAGAAAGAAGTTTTTTCTGTGTGATTCAGACAGCAGGGCTAGAATCAAAGAGTAGAGGCAACAGGAGGCCAGACTGTGATTCAATCCCAGGAAAACCCCAACTTTTTAGGGTTTTTGCCCATGGCCGGCATCTCAGGTTTCCTAAAGTGAGTGAACTTCTCATCGCTGGAGGGTGCAAGTGGAGTTCGAATGTCAAGGCCCAGGGACGTGCGGTATCACTAGTCCCTGAGAGGCCTGATATGACAGCAGAATCAGCAGTGGGCTTTGGGGGACAGAAACCTTTCCTGCTTTGATCCCGTGGCACATGGAGGGCTGTCCCATGCTACAGCTGTCCGCTTTAGAGGCACGGACAGCTGTGCTGCGGATCTTTGGGGCAGAGTATAGTGAGTCCCCCAAAACGTTGCCAGATTGAACAAATAAAAATTCAGAATGCCCAGTCACCTTTGAATTTCAGATAACAAGAATCAAAATTTCAGATAATAAGGAATAAAAAATTTTAAGTATAAATATATCCCAAATATTATATAGGACATATTTACACTAAAAATATGATTGGTTGCTTGTCAGAAAATCTAATTTAACTGGACATCCTGTACTTAATCTGGCAATCCCACATCTCATTTCTTTCTTGGGCCTGTCTGGCTAGAGACGACATTTCCCAGCCCTCCAGTGTGATCACATACGTTCTTGCCAGTGTAACTGGAGCAGAACCAAAATGTATGCAACTTGCGCATCACTTGCTTAAAAGGCGATCCCTTGCATGGACTTCCTTTCTCTTCCCTTCCAGGGACTGGGAACAGGACATGCTGTCCACGCAGCTTTAAGTGTTCTAGTGAGGAAGACACCTTGGGGACTGGCAGACAATTAAGAGTAAAAGAGCCTCAGTCAGCAGTGACCTTGGGCAGAACTGTCTGCCAACCTGGACCTCTCTCCCCAGGACTGTCAGGTGAGAGAAATAAACATGTATCTTCTTTGGGCCACTCTATTTTGGGGCCTCTATTATAACAACTTAGCCAGTACCCTAACAGCTCACTTTTCTTTGTTCCTTTCCTGTCCCACTCATCAATCAGAGTTCCTCCCTTAAAGACATAACCCAAGGATCATGGGCTTGGTCACACCTGAGACCTAAAGGGAGGGCTGGAGAAGGGGAAGGTGATTCGGTTTCTCCTCCCTAGTGTAGAAAGTCCAGATTTGAGGTTTGGCTTGGGCACCAAGGAATCCGATTATGGCCTCTCTAGACTATTCAAGGACCAGTTAAGGACTTTCAGGACAAAAGTGAGGTCTGTTGCAGCAAACTCTCCCTCCTGAGACGTTCCTCCTCACTTCCTCCTCTCTTGCTGTGCATCACACAGATGTGAGTGGTTACGGGTTGTGTTGGGAGAGTGAAAAATGGAGGCGGGGATATACTTAGGAAGCTGCTTATGAGACAGTAATACATACTGGCCTCTGCCCTGGGTTTCTGACACAGGGCTCCTGAAACCCTTGTAATTTCCTGGGTGTTGGGGTATCTTTTGTTCTAACTGGGCAACTGTGGGTGGGCTCCAGGATGAGGGCTGGTCACCAGAAAGAATGAGCCATGATTAGAAACCAGGAATTTTCAGCCTTGTCCCCCATCCTCTTGAGGAGGGAGAAAGGCTGAAAATAGAGTTAATGATCAATCATGCCTGGTAACAGAGCCTCCATAAAACCCCAACATGTGGGGTTTGGAGAGCTTCCGGGTTGGCGAACACATCCACACTGGGAGGGTGACGTACCCCAGCTCCACGAGACACAAGCTTCTGTGCTCAGGAGCCCCTGGCCTCTCCCACTGTATCCCCTCCTGGCTGTTCATCTGTATCCTTTATCATATCCTCTAATAAACTGGTAAATGTAAGTAAGTGTTCCCCTGAGTTCTGGGAGCTGCTCTAGCAAATTAATTGAACCTGAGGAAGGGGTCATGGAAACGTCTGGTTTGTGGCCAAGTTGGACAGGATTGTGGGTAACCAGGGGGCCCACTACTTGTGACTGGCATCTGAAGTAGGGTGGGGGTGGTCTGTGGGATAGGCTGAGGAGCCTTTAACCTCTGGGGTCTGACACTATGTCTAGGCAGATGGTGTTAGAATGAGTTAAATTCTAGTACACCCAGATGGTGTTGAAGAGAACTGCTTGGTTCGGGAACTCCCTCCCCCTCCCCCTTGACACACACACACATTTGGTGACCAGAAGTGTCAGAAGTGAAGAGTTCTGTGTGAGTGGTAAAGGAGACAGACAGGAGGTAGAAAACTAAGTTTTCCCAAATCAGTGCTATAATCTGGGGGCTCACAAATCTCTTAAGAACTTTCTTTCTGAAGATGCCTTGAATCGAGGCATTGCTGTAACCCAAGAGCCTTGGCCAGATGGACAATAAACTTCTATGAGATTCTGACAAACTGCCTCTGTCTAGTTTATGTTCCCGTGGTTCTTAACAGCATAATGACAGCAGATGGGACTGCACAGCCATGATGTGTGGGTGTCCTAGGGGAGCCGAGGTGGGGAGCGGCAGCTCGGAGTCCCTGCACGGGGCCGGGGGCTCCCGTGGAGGATGGGGCCCTGGTGACCAGCACTGTGGGAGGTACCTCTGTGATCTTCATTCGCAGGCGGTGGTTTTCTGACTGCAGGCCCTCTAGGCGGGATGTGCTTGCTTGGTTCACACTGGTGACTGAGGTGGAGGTTTTAGAATCTTCTTTCTTCTGATTCTGAGTGAACTGAAATCGTCTGTTCTGAGTTGCTGCGTCTGGGTTTGTTCTCAGAGTGATGAGCTGAAAGGACAAAAGTAGAGCTGAGAAGAGAACCCTGGGGTCTTTCCTCTCAGGCCCCATCCAGTCCCTCCCAGCAGGGCCTGCACTGGAGGCAACATGGGGCCCCAGGAAGGACACAGTCTGAGAGTCTGGAGCCCTGGGCTCAGGCTTGTCTCTGGCCCTTGCTTGTGTGTGACCTCGCGCAGGCCTCTTCCTGTCTCTGAGTCTCGGTTTTCTTCCTTGCCGGTAGAAGTCTGGTCTCCTGACCCTGATTCCACCCGCATCCTTGCCATCCCGCTTATGCCCTGCTCCAGCTGAGCCTCACTCTGCCTCAGGCCTTGCTCCACGTAGAAAATAAACCTGAAGGTGACAGCTGTGAAGACAGTGGGAGGAGAGTGAAGGCTTGTGCTTGTTAGAACCATGGCCGTGGCCCCTGTCCACTAGGACTTCTGGTTCAGAGGTGAGAGGCGGGGATGGAGGAAGGACTCAGATCATCACCAGGCCAGGCATTCAGGGCACAGTGCTCAGCACGGTGCTGTGGGCCTGAGCTAGGCTCTGGGGAGGGCCTGGAAGGATGGGAGGGTAAGGGAATTCCAGGGGGAAGAAATGGCACATGCAGATGCAGGGGGGCTCAGGGTACTTATAGAGAAAGGCAGCTGGATGATGGACAGGGTTCTCTGGGGAGCCTAGAGGGATCCAGTGATCCTGAAAGCCAGCCCAGTATCGGGCACTTGATCCTGGAGCCAGGAGGGCAGTGAAGAGCTGTCGAGGGTGACAAAGCAGAGTGTCCTGATCAGAGCTGGGCTTAGGGTCAACCTGGCATCTTCACAGGGTGGAGAGAACATGTGAGTGCACGCAGAGAAGTTGTGGGCTTGGCCTGGAGCCTGGGAAAGTGTCGACACCCAAAGGAAGGAGTACATGCCAGAGGTGTTCTGGGGCACAGCTGAGCCTGACTGGGGACTGACTGCGTGCCCAGGGGAGAGGAAAGATCACTGGGGTCCCGTGGCTCCTCCATCCAAAATAACCACTGACCTGAGAGATATTTTCCTGACATTATCCCACCCAGCAGTGGGCGGGTGAATTGGAGGCCTTGACCTCTTTAGTAGGCTGATCTGTGTAGAGAAAACCTAACCTCGGTGGGGCCCAAGAATAAAGGAAGACGCAGAAGACAGAGTTAAGAAGTTATTGACTCAAGCTGGGTAGGATAATATCTGGAAGCTATCACTCAGGTAAGCCCTGCAGATGAATGAAAATGTAAGTGGCTGTTAAAAATGGTTATTCCTTTTCACCCACTAGTGCTACTTCTGTGACTCTAGCTTAAGGGAATGACTGGAAACAAGAAAAGTGTATTATGTAGGAGAAATAAAAGTACACTTATAATATAAGAAATCTGGAAATACTGTAATGCTCACCCATAAGGGATCAAGAAGACAAGTAGGTTACAGAACTTCCCCTCAATGATGGTTATGAATGTGGGAAAATACAAGGGGCAAAAGCTAAGTGAAAAAGGCAACTACAAAGCATGCTATAATTACAGCTGTGTCTGACTCACAGACGTAGAATACAAACTTGTGGTTGCCAAGGGGGCGCGGGGTGGGAAGGGACAGACTGGGATTTTAAAAAGTAGAAAAGATAAACAAAATTATACTGTATAGCACAGGGAAATATATACAAGATCTTGTGGCAGCGAAAAAAAATGTGACAATGAATATATGTATGTTCATGTATAACTGAAAAATTGTGCTCTACACTGGAATTTGACACAACATTGTAAACTGACTATAACTCAATAAAAAAATGTCAAAAAAAATTACAGCTATATCTGAAAAAACATCACTGCCTAAGCACTAAAAAAAAGACTGGAAGGATACATCAAAAATATTAACAGTAAAAAAACCAAACCAAAACATTAACAGTGGTTATTTTTGGGTGGGGGGACTATGTGAGAGTTCTGAAAAATCTGATTTTTGCTTTTCTGCATCTTCTAAACTTTGTGATGTGAATTGTGTTCATCAGTTAAAGAAAAAAGTGCATAAGACTTTTAGAAAGTGGAGGAAACTCAGCAATCCCCTTGTGAGGCCGGACAGGATGGCAGAGTGGTGAGAGTGGGGGCAGAGGACTGCCTGTACCTTGGGCACAAACACCAGGCAAAGGGTGATGGTGCTGCAGAAGATGATGACCAGGGCCACGATGCAGAACTGCACGTTGGGCTGGTCGCGGGTCAGGAAGGAGACGGCGGCCCCAATGATGCACATGATCCCCACGTTGTAGACGCTCATCCCAATGTACTTGCTGTCGTTGAGGGCAGGGATGCTGACGTTGCGGGTCTCCCAAGCTAAGAAACAACCGAACAACTGCAGCGGTGACAAAAAGGGGAGAGAGGTGGTCATTACCAAGCAGCTCCTGCTCTGAGAAGCTGCTGAACTGAGGGTTACTCTGGAGGTGGGGGTTGGGGAGGGAGGCTGGGGGCTTGCTGCTGTCTGGGTCTTCTGGATATCACCATCTGTCCCCACTGTGGCCCCAGGTTGAGTCCTTCCGAGGAAATGCAGGCTGGGGTGTTCGCTGTCTGGTTCTCCTTCACCCCCACCACTGGTTCACGCACAGATGCACAGGAGGCGGCAGTGGGAAGGAACGTCAGACATGATCTCAACCACGTCGCCTTGCTCCACAGAGAACCCGAAGGCCCAGAGAGGAGGAAGGCGCTTGCCCAAGGCCACACAGCAATCTGGTGACAAAAGTGGACTGTGTCCCTAGAAGTTCAGTCCAGTCTTTTTTCTGTTGAACCAGACAGAGCCCCTGTGTCTGGGACTTCTATTACCCCCCAGTGCACACAGTCACACAGAATAGAGAGACTGCGTTTCCTAGCCGTCCTTGAAGCTAGGTGTGATGTGACTAGGTTCTGGACAATGCCATGTAGGTGAAAGTGGTGTGTACAAGTTCTAGCAAGTGTCTTTAGAGGAAAATGCTATTCTCCTTCCTCCACTCCAGCAGATGGAGTGGAATGTGATGGGTGGAGCTTGAGCAGCCATCTTAGACTATAAAGTCATCTTAGACCATGATGTGGAAGATGCGTGATGAAGATGAGGGAGGCAAGATGCAAGGGACTAAGAGTCTAAGAGCCTCCACACAAGCTCTTCTGCTTACCTGAGAGGGAAATTAACTACCTTTTTTTAAACTACTGTTTTTGTAGGTTTTCTGTCACTTGCAGCTCTACTCCTAACCAATTCATGTCCTAGCTGAAATGAGTAGAAGTCAAACGTGATCTGAATCAGGGTGTTTAGGGTTTAGCCTGCAAGGGTTGTCTAAAGGAAGGGCAGGTGCCAGAGAAAGTGCAGGCGGAATGTGGGGCAGAATGGTGGTGTGGGCGGGAGGGAGAGCTGATCAGGACTGCTGACTGGTGCAGGGGTTTTGGCTGTGGGCCAGCCCCTCCAGGAGGTCTTCCTACAAAGGCCCCCTTTCCCTCTGGCTTTATCACTGAAGTTTGGGGCATCCAACAGCTGCACAAGCCATTTAACTTCATCCAGGGCCTACACTCTGAGGTTTGATTTAATTGGCAGCACAATGCCATGTGGTAGAGTCCAGAGGGTCTGGAATCTGCTCTGCTATCCCCTGGCTGTGTGACTTTGGGTAAATCATATCACCTCTCAGAACCTCAGTTTCAATATCTGTGAAATGGGAATAACAGTAACACCTATCTCAGGGCTTCTATCTAGACGAAATGAGAAGATGGGTGTGAAAGCATTTTGTAAACTGATATGTCTGATAGAAAAATAAGTTAGTAACTATTTTATAATTGGTTATTTTGTTTTACAACCACAGTTGTAGTTTGCTCCTTTTAAGTGTTTTATCTTACAGATGGACATGTTATTTTTTAAAAATTCCAATTAAAGTGGGAACCAGAGCCCAGGAAGCAGATACTGAGTGAGAGAAGGAAACATGCACTGTTGAAAGCCTGCTTTGTGCTGGGTCCTTGGAGTGCGGCCCCTTCAGTCCCACAGCAGCCGTGCCAGCTGGGCGGGCCTGTCCCCGTCCTACAGGGGAGGAAACGGAGGCTGGGCAAGGCGAAATGACCTGCCTCCAGTCCCACAGCAACGTGTCAGGGCTGAGTGGGTGCCTGGGATGCCTGCTCCTTGCCACACTAATGATGGGCCACCAAACCATCACAAGAGTCCACTGGTCATAAAATGTGGGCAAGTCTGGGGACCTAGTAGTTGGCTGCAAATCTCTGACGAGTGTCAGGAAGAAACAGAGGGTAACCTGTTCTCAGGCCTTCAAGAAGTAGAATGAGTGTTCACAGTCACATGTTACACTGAGGCTGATTCAAGTTGAGGATAAGGAAGAACTTTCTAGAAAAGCAATCCATCTGTGGTAGGTTGAAATAGTGGCCCTTAAAGATATGTCCACATCCTAATCCCTGGAAGCTGTCAATGTGACCTTATTTGGAAAAAAGGTCTTTGCAGATAATTAAGGTTCTCAAGACAAGATCATCCTGGATGGCCCAGGTGGAGGTAGAGACTGGAGTCATGCAGCCACAACCCAAAGAATGCCTGGAGCCATCAGATGCTGGGAGAGGCAAGGGAGCGTTTCCCCCTGGAGCCTTTGGAGGGAACATGGCTGTGCCTAGATTTCAGACTTCTGGCCTCCAGAACTGTGAGAGAATACATTTCAGTAGTTTTAAGCCACCAGTTTGTATTTGCTACTGCAGCCACAGGAAACTGATACACCATCCATAGATGGCACAGGCTGAAGGGGGTGAGCTCCCCATCACTGGAGGTGTGGAAGCAGTGAGTGAATGAACACTTGTTAGGGATGCTCAGGGTGGGCTGGGGGGCTGACACATCTGAGAGCAGAACCGGCCTACAGGGCTGTGTATGTTCCTTCCACCCTGAGATTCTGTGGTTTCAGAACAGAAGGGGCCGGGAGGTGGGATTTTGGTCATGAGCCTTAAGGGCCAGGAGGGCTGTGGACGGTTCCTTGCACATGCTGGAAACAGTAAAGCATTTGTGCTGTCAAATAAAGAGCTTTTATGGACATGATCTGGGTGAAGGTATTAGTTTCTCTGGAAGAGATACAGTCACCTCCATTCACTTTTGGAAGTAGGTGGAGAAGATAATAGATGGCCAAAACATTACAGACAAATCCAGTTTAAAGAGTCAGTCTGATTCACCATTATCTAATTTCACAGAGTCTCAGGATCAAGGAACATGGAGGCTGGAGGGATCCTGGAGAGAGTCTAGCTTCATGCGCTTTACTCAGCAAGGGCCGAGAAACTCAAGTAATTGATGCTGCATGCCTTCCATGAAGGGAGCTCCTTCCCGCCCAGGGGCTCGATCACCTTTGTGGACACTGCTCTGTTAGACAGATCCTTCTTTATTAAACTCGAGGGCTGCCTTCTGACAACTCTGTGCATGATGGGTCTGCTTTGGGGTCTGTACTCCCTGTCTCTGACAGCCCTGGTGACCATGTCCTCAAGGTCCCGTTTCTACTTCATGCATGTCCTGTTACGTCATGGGGCCCAGACTGTACCCCAGTGGTCCTCAAAGGATCTCCATGGAAACCACAAGAAGGTCTCAACTAGTATGAAGTGGGGGGCACCCTTTGCCTGGGGCTCTGTAACACATGATCTTCTGGTGTGGCCCTGTGCAGGACCAGGATTAATAACAGTTCTCTGAAGCAGCAGCAGGTAAGGATGCATTTGAGCAGCACAAGAAATGGCCTTTGGAGAGGGCTTCATTCTCAGCCTTTAAGTGGTAGCCACACAGAGGCAGATGGTGGCTTAACTTTCCTATGGAAAGATCTGAGGTGCAGTGGCCAGCATCCTGACCCTGGAGGGATTTAAGTGGAGGCATGGCTTGCACAGGATGTGAAGAGAAGGTTCAAGGGTTAACCTGGGGTAAGGTAGGGTGAGACTCCCTTTTCAAGTCCTTCCTAACTTTGAAATTCTACAACCGTGAGAGGTGGGCTTGGTATGTGATCTTTGATTACACAGATGAATGGAGTGGGAGGAGTATTGGGTTTGGAGATTGGAGGTTACCAGGTGGCCTTCAGCAATTCATTTAACTTCTCTGAGCCTTACTTTCCCCATCTATAAAATGGGGATGATTCCACTCACCTCCCACAGGAGGTAGATTCAGTGAAATGCAGGGATGTGAACATGCGCTAGGTGTTATCAGACTGCTGTTCAGGGAGCAGGACAGGGGCAGCTGGGAAGCACGCTCACAGGCTTGGGGGTTACTCTCTAGCTAAGACCTTGACTCTGCCACTTACTAGCTGAGTGACCTCGGGCAAACCAAGCCTCAGCGTCCTCATCAGTGGGAAATGGGGACATGATTTGTACCTATCTCACATGGGGTTGTGCGACTGAAATGACATGTGCCAGACACTGAGCCTGGCGTGGAGTAAGTGCCTGGTCCTGGGGGCTCTGGTTATTTTTATGTTGACGGAGGCCCCAGGGAGAGAGCTCTGACAGAGAAGCATTTCCCCACGCTGCCTCCTGCTCTGCACCTACCATGAGAAGCCCCTTATAGGCATAGACGATGCCGAGCCAGATGGTCATGTGGGTGTTCTCACAGTGCTCCAGGAGAGGGCGGATGGAGATGTCCCGTCCTGCTGGGTCCGGCTGTGCAAAGAGAAGACAGAAACTGTTGGTGTCGCAACATCATATACACATACACACCGTATGCGGAGAGAGCTGATGGCTACTCTAAAGCTTTATTTAAGTTATACAGTCTTATATAGCAAAGAAGAATGACAAGGGAAATGGTTAACTGGTAGTGTCTGGCTCAAGGTCAGAAGACCCTTTATGTTTTGGTAAATCATGTTCGTGTTGGCACCAGCAAGCCTTACAGCTTATCAGGGCAGAATGTATGAGAAACAGCTGCTTCACAATATTCTTCTTGGACTCCGGCGGCTGTGCCTGTCTTAGGTTGCCCCCCTCTGGGGATCTTACCCGTCATTGGCTAACCAGCCTTCTCACCTCTGAGCCTGCAGCTTTTTATAACTTGTTTACCATTCCAGCCCAAGGCTCGTTCCTTTGTTCCCACAGTCGGGGGGCTACAGAAACCCAAGGATGGCACTGGCCATCTTCCCAGCAGCCAAGTCCCTGTTTGACAGTCCTTTCCTCTCCCATGAGCCACAGCCAGTGCCACCATCCAGGAGGCCTTTTGGACCCCACCTCTGTGTTCCATGGGGCTCACGCCTCAACCAGTATTGGTTACCTCTGTTTGTTGGTTGTGATTCAGCTCTGAACTTCAGTTATCTGAGTTCTTCATATCTTTCCAACTTGATTCAGAGCTCCTAAGAGTAGGGACTGGGTCACTTCTGTACCCCTAGTACCTAGCACAAGACCTGGCCCAGAGCAGGCATCTGTGACGTTTGTTAGAAGAGTGAGGGCGAGAATGAGGCACACAGTTAGGTCAGGAGGCCTTCAGGTGTCTCTGGAATTAACTCAGGCAGTTGGAGGTTCAGTATCTACTGGCTGGGCCAAGCACGGGGCCTGCCAAACCCTTTTAAGGAGACCCTCTTGCCCACCACCTCCACTGAGGGAGCAATGGTGGCAGCCATGTTATGTACCACATGACCCTTCCTGGGCTGGAGCTGATTGGACAAGGGGTGGGCACCAGACCCTAGGCAGCCAATCCAGGGGCTTATCAGAGACCTAGGAAGTTTCCTAGTGCAAACTGCTCTGCCCAAAGAGGGGTGGTGGAGAGGATTCAATCCAAGCACGTTCTCTCAGGAGTCTGAACTGGGAAACTGTGGAATCAGCCAGGTGGTGGCAAGAGGAGAAAAAGACACCCAGGGAGTGAAAAAATATCTACTGTACACATATATTTTTTCTGAGCCATTTGCGAGTAAGTTGCAGACATCCTGGCGCTTCTTTACCTCTAAACATGTAGCATGTATTTCCTAAGAACAAGGGATTCTCTCATATAACCATGTACACTTACCAAATTCAGAAAATTTGACATTGATACGGTATATTATCTAATACAGTACTCATTTTACAACTTTGCCGACTGGCCCATTAATGTCCTTTAAGGACCCAATCCAGAACCATGTCGCATTCACTTGTCATGTCTGCAGTCAGCCTTGGAATCAGCCCTTTCTCCTTCAATCTCAAACAAGACCACAGCCTCCTTTCATGTCATTGATGTATCTGAAGATTCCAGGTCAGTTATTTTGTATAATGTCCCTCAATTGGGTTTGTCTGAATGTGTTTCCATGATTAGATTCAGGTTATGTATTTTTGGCAGGAATCCTGTATAAGTGATGTTCTCACCTCTTCAATGTTTCACATCAGGGGCACTTGATGGCACTTGCCCCATTATTGGTGATGCTTGTGATCATTTGGTTGAGGTGATGTCTGCCAGATCTCTTTACTTCAGAGGTACCATTTCCCCCTTGTAATTAATAAATAATCTGTGGGAGATACTTTGAGACTATGTGAGTATATTGTTCCCCCACAAACTAACTCAGTGGTTTCAGCATCCATTGATGATTTCTATCTGATTACTTTGGTGGCTGCAAATGGTGATTTTCTACCTCTCTCTCTCATTACATTTAAATACTTGGCAATATACTGCTAACAGGCTCTTTCCTTTCCTCCCACTCCTTTATGTGTATCAGTATGGACTTACGGGATCCTTTTAGATTCAATGTCTTATAATCCATTACTATTATTATTTATTTTGCTCAAAATTTTCCAGATTTGGCCAGTAGAAAACTCCTTCATGCTGTCACCTGTGTTTTTTTCCACATGTCCCTATAATTTTTTAAGCACTTTCATATTTCTTGGCACAAGATATTCCAGGCTCTCCCTACACTTTCCTTCCCCCCCGCCCAGTCTTAGAATCAGCCTTTTCTCTGAAGAGTCCTGGTTCTTTTAGCAGAGAATAGTATTTAGAAACCAAGATCTGGGCACTTGATGTGCTCACTGTTCCTAGGGTATCATTACTTTGAGGCCCTTTTATCTCTCTGTCTATCCATCTATCCATCTACCTATCCATCTATCCATCATCATTCAGTCTCTATCATCTATCTATAGATATAGATCAAGATAAAATCCAACACCACAGAGTTCTTCCTTGCTTTCCCTCATTCCATATTTGCTTCTGTATTCTCCCATAGTGAATCCCTAGTTTCTAACAACATCAAAATACTCACTCATTTTTTTCAATTCTATAATAGACACAAAACAGTTTCAAAATTGCTATATCCATACACCAGCAACAACAAATAACTAAAGTTGAAGATTTCCTTGCAAATCTGTTTGTCTTTAGAACTGATCCCACTGAGGGTATCTCATCAAAGATATGTATGGGTGGGGAGGGATATGTGTGAACTCTCTGTCTTTTCTGCTCAATTCTGCTGTGAACCTGAAACTGCTCTAAAAAATAAAATCTATTAATAAAAAAAAGAACAAAAAAAATAACTGTGTTCTGGATGTTGTCCTCTTAAGGCCCAGGGTAAAGCCACATTCCTGAGGGTAAGGGGTAGGCATTCTCAGGGTCAGTCACTAGGAAGAAGGGGCACTTTGGTGGGATCCAGGGACGCAGAAGGCAGACTTCAGGCAGGTGCAGGATGGACACCCTATTTCTCTTGGCCCTGCTCACTAGGCTTGGCCTTTGAGGCAGGCAAGTGGCTGGGCTCCTATGAGTTGAGGAAGATAGTGTCCTGACATGGATGCAGGAGGAGCTGGGAGGGGTGGGGCCTGAGGGCTCAGGCCATTTGGTGACTAGATCACAGTTGCATGCTCTCTCAGGCTTGATTTCCCTTTTGTTGTCCCAAGCCACAGAAAGCTTTAGCTTAGCTTCTTTGGGTCCATGGTCGTTGAGTGCACACACCCGCGGCAGTGCTAGAGGGAGAGCAGGGTCCCCTGCGGCCTCCTCAGTGGTGGCAGTGGGTGCTAGTGAGAGAAACCTAGGGAAAGGTGATCCGCAGGAACCACAGCCAGAGTTGCCAGGGCTAGAGATTTCCCATCCACTGCTACTCCCCCAGGAAGTGGCTGGATTCTAAGGGTGGTGGGGGATTCCTGATACCCTAATTTAATTTAATTGAGGAGACTGAGGAAGAACTTGGACCCGAGGTCAACAGTGACTTAGTGGCATAACTTGGTTTTCTCCAATGTCTGACAGCGAAGCAGACTCAGAACGCAGTAGCACAAGCCCGCTGCGGGCATGCATGAACAGCAGGGCCATTAATGATGACAGTGTCTGTTCTACCATGAAAGGCAGTAATTTATGATGAACTCTTAGATCCTCCATGTAGAGAGGAGTGATTCTGTCATACCCATTTTTCAATGTAATGAAAACTCTATTCATGGGAAGCTGACAATGGTTGCCTGGCTTATTTGCCCCCAGTGACAGAGAGTGCCCTCCTTCCCACTCTTGGTGAGTTTTTTTTTTTTTTTTAAATTGGACCAGAACCTTCTCCTCCTATACTTCCACCTTCGGTCCTTGTCTTTCTCCCAGGGCTCCCCAGAAAGATACCAAACTCTTTTTCCACAGGAGGGGAAGATCTGCCAGGATGCATCACCTCCCTCAACAAGTAGACCTGGTCCTGCAAACCTAGATTTGAGCTCAACACTTCAGGTAGTGCTAAGCACCTTTCTCCAGCTCTCCCTGGCGCTCTAAATAACTACCTTCCACTGGTGATTCATAAATTCCTTGTGGTTGACTAGGACCCCACAGGTAGTTTTCACGGAACTGCTGGTAGCTCTGTCTTCCCCTTTCTGTGGTTGGCATTCCAGCCTGGTTACCTTTTACCTTGTTAGTGCCCCCTCCTCTCCCCTCCCCCCCAATCCTGGTCTGCTCTAACCTCTTCAAATCCTGATTTTTAATCTGGTCTTTCAGTCCCCGACCCATCTCATTAAACTTAAGCACAGCCTTTCCTGCGGAGGTGAGAGGGCAGCAAAAAACCACGGGCCTGCCCAGAGTTCAGAGAAGTCACTGGTCCCAAGGGTGGGCAGAGATGCTTCTACTTAATCTCCCCAGTACACAGGCACTGATCTGGAAATAAGCCAAAAAAAAAAAAATCCTGGTCGTCAGCATCACTCTCACACAGCCCCAGGTTTGTGCACGCTGGCCAGAGTGGCAGTGGTTGGGGGTGGTTTTAGGAATAGGGGATGGGGAATCTGAATAAAGTCAAATCAGCCCTGCATTGAATTTCAAAGAAAACTGTAAGAGCCATGCCTCTTCCTGTATGATCTGTCCTGATCATGCCTGGGACTGGAGTTCAGAGTGCTGGGAGCAGTCACACACATGAAGAGAGATGCTTGACCATGCAACAGGATGTGGTGGGGAACCTGGGCCACTACCTGAGTGCTTACTTGACCTCGTTGTCGTGCACCAAAGTGCCGCTAGAGGGCAGCAAAGAACCGTGTGGAGGGTTCCGCCCAACAGCCGTGGCTCACCCTCTGCTGGGGATGCAGAGCTGCTTGTGTAGCTCAGTGGGGCTGCAAGTGGCGAAGCCGTCAGCAGCAGCGTCCTCTTCTCTAGAAGGCACTCACTGGCCTTAAATTAGGCCAGACCTCCAGGCACCTTGGAAGACCTGCCTCATCCTGCTTTTTGGGCAGTGGGTGAATGGGGGCTACTGAGGAAGGAAGGACTGGCCATCACACTCCCTGTCCCCAGTGTGGGCCAGCCACGTCGCCCAGTGCCAGTGAGCACAGGGCACTGACTCCTGCAGATGCCACGCTAGGATTTGATGTCAGGGCCTGAGCCGGGATTTCAGGCCCACTTCTCTGTACAGTGTGGGCTACAGCATTTCCATTGGCCTAAGAATGTTTCCCTTGCCTTGGATGACTGGTCTGCAAGAACTTTCAGCTTGCTTTTTTCTCTTCTTTATTTTTCTTCCTTGTTGCTCACCTGGGCATTACCTAAGTCATCATTCATTCATTCATTCATACCGTAACTATCAGGCACTACCATTTGCCAGGTATTGTTCTGGGCATGGGGAATGTGACAGTAACCAGGACTGACAAGGGCCCTGTCCTCGTGGGTCTTCCATTCTAGTAAGATCAGGATGGTTCCATGAGAGGTGACCTCAGAGGGGGAGTGGGCTGGCCTCAGCCAATAAGAGCCACCCTAAAACACCAAGAGCTGCCTTGTCACGAGTGACAACAGTGTGCTAGTTGCTAAGCTGTGAGCTCTACACATGTTATCTTGTCGATGCTTTATAAGGATCCAACAAGGCGTTAACCTCACTTTACAGACGAGGAAACTGAGGCAGAGAGGTTAAGTAATGCCCTAATCTCCAACCAGTACGTGTCAGAGCTGAGATTCAGACCCAGGTCTGTCTGACTCTCAAACCAGCGTTCGTTCCTTCCTCACCATGTGTGTCCCCCAGCCTGCCCTGCCTTTCACATGCCAAGGAGACAGTGGGTATAAACCTGTTCTACAAACTGTGAGGTGCTGCTCGTGGGAGGAATGACTTAAGTGCTAAACGTTCGATAGAGGCCTCCCTGAAGCCCCGGAGCTCTGCGAAGGCTGTGCTTTGGTGCTGCATGAAATCAAGCTGATAAAATGCTCTTTCTGCCTGACAGGGCGCAGAGCCCAGCAGAGCAGCCACGCCTGTCTGTGATGGCCGGAGGCTGCAAGGGCTCACACCTGCCTCCTGGTCCAGCCGCCGCTCAGCGGGAGGCTTGCAGACGCTGCCCGGGAAAGCCTCCCCCATCTGTGCAGCAAAAGGAGAGCAGCTGGCCTGAGAGTCCCTCTGCATGATGCAATTATTCACAATGTAGGTCAGTGGCCCCTGCAAACATCCGGCTTTGTCAGGCTGCACAAAACAGACAGGCAAGGATACGGACCTGGCTTGAGGCGTTGACGCCTGAAAGGTCAAAGGCCTGGATCCTGCTCTAGACTTGCTGGGTGACCTTGGGCAAGTCCTCACACTTTTTTTGACCTCAGTTTCCCATTTCTCAGCAAATAAGCCCGTGGGTTAATTTACAGGATAACTAATGTGATTGTGAATAACTGAGGGATGACTATATTTGTCCTGTGTTCCCTCATCAGAATCGACTCAGTATCTCTCATGTGCCTGCTGTGTGCCCGGCTCGATGCTGGGGTCCAGTTCTGAGACCTCACAATGCTTGCCTTCTTGGAGCATGCATTTCAGTGGAAGGTACAGGAGGTTGACAGGAGCTCTGAGCAGAGGGGTGATAGGTGTTCCTAAAGAGAAGGACAAGGCGCTGTGAGGGCCTGCTTCAGGTCAGGTAGTCTGGGAAAAGCTCTTCTTAAGTGGTGACATGTAGTCTGAGACCTGAACTGAACAGCGGGAAGACCAACCATGTGAAAACCTAGTGGGGAGCATTCCTGGGAGTGGGAGCAGCGCACAGGCAGGACCTGAAATGGCAAGGACTTTGCCAGCACTTCTTTGAAGGAGTGGGTGCCTTCCACCTTCTGACCAGCTCCCAGAAGTGGGCTCTCGGAACTTTCTTCCCGAGCCATTTCTGCCTCTTTTTTAAATTTCAAACTTGATTTTTAAAATATGTGGTAAAATTGGTAGGTTTTCCTACTGGAGGTTATATACGTGTATATAAATGTGAGTATGAAAGTGTGTGGTGGTGGGAGGAGGGAGGATGTCTGACCTTTCTGGGCTGAGTTTCAGTCTTGAGATGCTTCTCTTTTCCTGGGAAGGCAGGTGCGTTGACACCGCCTCTTTTGGGGGAGATGCCAGAGGTTGTCCCATCAAGGAAGCCTGGGCAGGGAGGGAAAGGCCACTGGGGTCAGATTCCCAAGTCCATCACTTGCCAGCTGTGTGACTTTGAACTTATCTCTAAGCCTTTCTGAGCCATGATTTCCTCATCTGCAACCTCCCCGGGTTGGCAAGATGATCAAAAGAGGTAACCGGTGTGTTTAGCAGGCTTTTGAGACTGGAAAGCCCACTCCTTATGTGTAGACCATCATCATTATCTCCAACCGCAGAGTCACAGAGCGCTGGAGCCGGGAGGAGCTTTCCAGATCCCTCCGGGGCTGGGCCGCTTATCTCAACAGCAGCAGTCACACATCTCTGAGGCAACAAAGCTCGAAGCTGTCATTTCAAAGTAAGAATTTTTTTGAAATGTTTGATTATGAGTCTGGGTGAATTTTTTCAGAATCCCAGATTGAAGGGACCTGTGAGATCACCCACCAAGGTTTCTCCCCAGGGCCACTTCCGGCAATTATTCTCTTTGGAGGGGGTGTAAATCTTTGTTGTGAGGGGCTGTCCTGTCCAGTGCAGGGCACCCAGAACCCCTGGCTCCTGGATGCCATGAACACCCTCTAGTCACCATGTCAGCCAGTCTCCCTCCCCTGGCTCCCCATTTCTAAACACTAAGGGGGTCGTGCCCTAGTCCAATTCCTCTTTTTATAGATGGAGAAACTGAGGCCCAGAAAAGGACTCATAGCAAGCAGTGACTAAGTGGAGACCTGGGTGCAGGTGTTCTGACCTTGGCCCCATGCCCTGTGCACTGGACCATGCTGCAGGTTGGCACAGGGGGAACCAGCCTTGTGGGCTGCTCACCAGCCAACATTTATTGGGACTTACCATTCGCAGGTGCCAGGCAAGGCCAAGTCAGCCCCCTGGAGCTGGCCTGTAGGCCAACCCCTGGCTTTTGGACTGTGCACTCTTTCTTAGGTGTCCCTGGGGCAGTGTCTAGAGCAGCAGTCATGGGTCCAGAGCCACTTGCCCTAACCTCCCTGGCCACATCCTTATGGAGCCATGCTTTGCGGAGGGGAGAGGAAGTGGGGGAGGTGGTTGGGACCTGGCTGAGGAGGGCAAGGAGCCCTGGTTGAGCATTAGGATGCCAGTGGGCCAGTGGGACCCTCGCCTGGTCCTGTTCAGAGAGGCATCCTGAGTTTGACCTTGGAATCCAGAATGAAGTTCTGTGGCTATGTAAGGGTCATAGCTGGGGTGAGGATCATCTTGGGGAAGTTAAGGGCTGACAAGTGCAGTAATAGGTCCTAACACTTCTAGCCTTTTGCAGCTCACAGATGTATTCAT
Source organism: Camelus bactrianus (assembly GCF_048773025.1). Taxonomy (NCBI): domain Eukaryota; kingdom Metazoa; phylum Chordata; class Mammalia; order Artiodactyla; family Camelidae; genus Camelus; species Camelus bactrianus. The sequence continues at coordinate 48,636,034 of NC_133542.1, forward strand.
ACTAGGATTTCTCTTTGATTCTGACCCCAGGAGCCAGGAATTTTGCACACATGTTACAAGTAAGGAAACTGAGGCTCAGAGAGGATGAGAGACTTGCTTAAGGTGACAGAGTAAGTCCGAGGCAAAACCAAGCCAGACTTCTTTCCTGCAAAGCAGGTGAGGACATCTCAATGTCTGAGGCCTTGCTCTGTCCCCCTCCCTGTGAAAGCAGGCCTTCGGGGCACCCCTACTCTCCACGTGCCTGTGCCTGAGGCCTCTGGGGCAAGCCTGGAGCAGGAAGAGCTCACAGGCATTGCTGCTGAACCCGAAGCCAAGAGGTGCTTGTTCATGGGGGGCTTTCACGAGGCAGCCTGTGAACAGGTGATGATACTGCCGCGTCCCAGGCGTCAGCCTCATGGTTTGCAGCGACCTCCTGGCACCAGGGTGGCACGTCGTGCACTTTTCAGTGAGCCTGACCATGCTGGGTAATGAGAGACCAGTGCCAGAACATGCACTTCCCCAGACGGAATGATGACCCAGTGACTGGAGACAGGGAGGTGGCTCCACACGTCCTTGAGAGAGTCACCAGGGAGTGGCTGGGCACCAGGATGGGGAGTCTTCCTGCGGCTCTAGAGCAGAGAGAAACTCCTGCGCCTCAGGCGTTGTGCGGGCCACAGATGTGTTTTACTTCACCTAATGGTGCTTAAAATTTTTAGACTTCATAGTCAGTATTTAAACTGACTCAGTGATTTCACACGAACACCCAGATTTCTGGCTTCTTCTGAAATGAGACACCCGGCAGCACAGGGCCTGTCTGTGTGCACGTCACCGCTCACGAGCTGGGCTCCTGCCACCATCCTGCGTCTGGGCTGCCTGTCCACACGGCTCGTCCTGGTTCCAGAGTCAAGTGAATGCTTGGAAGGGCTTCTAACTCTAAGGACATTTTTGAAGTGAGTGTGGCTACTGTTCTCAAGTTAGTTAAAGAACTGGAGAGAGTGAAGTGGTGACTGAAAGCAGTTGATGTGGGTGAGGACAACTCTACCTCAGTGTTGGAGAAACTGCTGCTGTTTTAGCAACTGGATGAGAATTCCCTTCTCGGGAGCCACGACTTGGTGGAAAGTGAAGCTCTGGGAAGGCAGGTGCCACTGGCACCACGTGTACAGAGGAGGCCAAACCCACCCTGGGAGCCGGTGGGACACTGTCTGCTCCAGAGAGAGAGCAGAGAGCAGCAGGACGGAAGCTGGCTGGACCACACGCTCCTTCCCCACAGACTTCTGCACCTTCAGGAAGTTCTACAAAAATTCAGGACATGTTTGATGGGTGAGATGGGAAGAGGGATGACCCTGGCAAAAGGACTGGGACTTGTTCCGGGGTGATGTGGGGTGGAAGAGAGATGGTATCCGTGAACCAGGAGCTGCACTGTGCCCACCAGGAAGGCTGGGATCGGGAGGAAATTTCTAGCAGGCTCGGGATGTCCTCCCCACCTTGGGGGTTGAGGCAGTACTTCCCAGATCTCACGGCCCACAAGGGCCCAGCTGACACTGGGATATGTGGAAATATGGGTTAACTATTCATATGATCACCTGATTTTTGTAGAAGCAGGGTTATTGACTGGAAATGTCTGTGGGCCAACCCTGGGCAAGCAAGCTCCTTCCCCTCTCAGTGCTGACATCTGGTGAGCCCGGGGTGGCCACACCCGACGGGAAGCACAGGCCCCTGGTCGGCTGCCTGGAGTCTGGCTGCACCCACCCTCAGCAGGACCAGGGTGCCCACCACCCTGAGAGCAGAACCTGGCTTTCTTCCTGTGGTCCTGGGACCAACCTGGGTGTCTGGGCCTCTGCCTGTCAGGGTAGGGGTGGGGGTGGGGGGAGTGAGCAGAACAACGGAAGGAGAGCAGACAGGAGAGAACAGAAGAGAAGGGAGACTTGTGTCCCTCAGCACAGACACGGTACAGTGTTGTTGGAAATTAAGTCCTGAGAATAAACAAAAACAAGAGTTGAACGAGTCAACAGCCACTGGGTTTGAGCACTAACTGGAAAATGACTGAGGAAGAAACCCCTGACCCCGTCTCTGCTTGCTGACCCCGTCTCTGCTCGCTGACCCCGTCTCTGCTCGCTGACCCCGTCTCTGCTCCCTGACCCCTACTCTCCTGCCTAGTTACTCCGCCGCCCCCGCTGGGCCCCAGCCTGGTCGAAGGCTCCTTCCTGCTTCCTGTTTCTCAAGTGATTTGGCCCCTTTCTCTTGCCTGTCAGTGCAGCTTTCTGAAAAGGGTGCCTGTACCCCTACCTACATTCTTTACCTCCCAACACTCACCCCCAAGCCACTGCAGTGCTCCCCGTGGACTCCGCGACCTCCTAGTGGCCAAAGGCAGGGGACCCCGTTTAGTTCTCTGCTCCCGGAGGCCACCTGAAGGCATCTTGCTCTCACTTCCAGCCCTGCCCTCTCCCGGTTCTTTGATTCTTTGCCCTCTGACCCCTCCAACTTAACATTTCTCAGTCAGAACTCATTACTTTCTCCCTTAAACCTTCCATCCCTCCTGGGTTTGCTAACTCAGAGACCTGCCTCACATCCACCCAGGTCAGGCCGGAATCTGGGCTGCCTTCCAGGACCTCGCTACCTCTCATGCCCTTTGCTCTCACTCATCTCCTTCCCGCCCCAGCTCCTTCTCCATGCTGCTCCGGAGCAATCTTCTACATTAAGGCGATCCCACACTCAGAGACCCTCAACAGCTTCTCAAACCGTAGGAAAGTCACTCAGACCCACAAACCGGGCTTCATGACCCTCTGTGATCAGATTCCGCATATCTGACCAGCCCTGCATCCCATGACCCAACCTCACCCACGGCCCAGCCCCATAATCTCCCTCTGGGTCCTGTACTCAGCCTTTTCCTCGTCCTGGGATGCCCTTCCTTCAGGCCTTTCTCCATCTTTGCAATCTTTCTAGGTCCTCTCACCTGGAGTCCTCCCCTCTGAGGCCCCCTGTGCTTCCTGCCTCTCTCTTTGGGGAGGACTGTGGCCTCGTGCTGGAGACACCTGTGTGGGAATTTTTCCTCTCCTCTACCTCCCCCACCCCTTTACCACATGTGCTTCCTCTGTCGCCCTGCACATGCTGACTGCTCACTGTGTGCCACATTCTGAGCTAAGCGTGTTGGGTACCCTGTCCCATTTCCTCTAAACAATCACACAGGAGTGAGGTCTAGTATGACCCCCATTTTAGGGGATGCTGAATGAGGCTCGGATCAGCCGAGCCACAGGCTCAAGGTTACACAGGCATTCAGTGACAGCTGGGACTTGAACTTCCCAAAACTTTGCTTTAGACCATAAATCCAGAACTACCCAAAAAGGTGCCCTGGTCACTGGTGTGCCAGCAGCAGGTTACAAATGTCCCAGGATGGTGTGCTTTCCTCTGCCTGGGGCACAGGGCTGGGGCCAGGCACCTCCAGCCACAATCAGCTTCTGTGGTCACCCTCATGCTTGAGAACATTGCTTCCTGTGAGCGCCATGATGTGAAAAGGAGGCGAAGCCCTGCCCTAAGCTAGACTTGGTCACAGCCCTGAGCCGGGCCAGGGCAGCGCCTTCCTGGAACCTTCAGCCTGGCCTGGGAATACCTGCTGAAGCCCACTCCCCGCATCCTGCTCTAGGCCAGCACTCCCAGGCCAAAGGGCCTCCACGTGGGGGCAACTGTCCCTGGCCTGGGATGAGATCTGTCGCCCCATACATAAGAGGAGCTCTCGGGGGGCCCTGCCCAAGCTGCCCAGCTCAGTCCTTGGCCGGGGTGGCACGTCCCCTGCCCAGCCCTCAGCCCTCCCAGCCCAGACCTCGAGGCAGCTAAGCTGGTGCTGCTCAGCCCTGGCCTGGCCATGCCCACGTGGTATCTCTCATCACCCTCTCACCGCGGTCTGCTGCTAACTCAGGGCAAGACCTGGCTGGTGGTTCACAGAGACTCCCTGCTCTCAAGTCCAAGGCCACCTTGGTGTGAATAGGGAGGTGACAGAACTAGAGCGTGAAGATGCTCTAAATCAGGAAGCTGGAGCATTGGGATCCTGGACAGAACTACTATACTCCCCTGCTGCTGTGCTCGGCACTCAGTTTTACGGTTTTCAGTATCATTAGATCTGCCTAACGACGCGAGGAGTTTAGTAGGGCCATTAGCCTTGCTGCTATTTTGCGTAGAACAGGAATAGGCTAACCCAAGGCCACACAGCAAGAAATCCAAGGCCCTTGCACTTGAGTCCGGGGTCCTGACTCCTAGCCCAGGGCCCTCCATTGTTCGTGCTTCTCCATGAAACTCTGGCTAGTTCTGGGAGTCCCAGCTCACCAAAGAGAAAGGAAGGTGGCGCTTGGACGAGGCTAAAGTGCTCCCCCTGTTCTCCTCTGTATCTCAGATTTTACAGTTTGCCCATGGTGAAAAGGCAGCAGGGGACCCCACAGTGCCCTGGCGTAATGGACAGCCACCTGCCTGGCCTCTGGGCGAGGGTTCTGGCCCAGGGCTGTCACACGCTCAGTCTGAGCCCCAGGTTCTCCTCTGAGACATGCTGGAGTCACCTGCTTTGGGGGTTGTTCTGAGCATCGAGCAAGAGCATGGTAATAAAAAAGACTACAAAGCCGAGGTGCACGCGCCCCATGCTAATACATGTGAGAACAACGCATCCATTTCATTCGCCTGTTGCCTTTCAAGGAGGCGAGCGTACTGGGAGCCCCAAAAGTGCAGTGTTGCAAAGACTGTTCCAAAATAGGATGTTGTAACTGGTGCTGCTGCCATGGCTGGCTGTGCGCCGGAATCCCTGGGCAGCAACGGGCCGGGAGAGTGCACGCCCCTCCCTCACTCTGCAGGGGCTTGTTTTCTGGGCCAGTTTCTGCACTGCCAGTGCTTTCTCCTCTGCACCAGTGATGGAGTTGCCAAGGTGAACGTGACACTCCAATTCACGTAACTAAAAGCTGCTCTCAACTCATTGCACACACACCCATTAGCAACAAATACATATATAAATAAAAGTCTCCTGAGGTCACACCAAGTTTGTAGAATCACACAACTTTTGGGCTTAAGGAGACTCAAGCGTCTTCTTTCACTTCACTTCTTTAGTGTGCAGTCCACACCAAGCACTCATCCAACCTTTTCTGCACTGGGGATGGGACACTCCCTACCCTCTGAGGAAGCCTGTTCACTTTTAGATAAGCCAGGCTAAGACCTGAACGTCCTTCCCCATCCTATGCTGAGACCTGTATTCCCAGGACTGCTCCCGCTGGTCCTGGCTCTGCCGTCCAGGGCCCTGCCGGTCATGACTCCTCCCTTGGCTCCAGGAAAGCCCCTCTGAGCCTTCTCTTGGCTGGGTTGACACCAACCCTTCCTACATGACACAGTTTTTTATTCTTTGCTCATCCTGGCCACCCTGCATCTTGTCACCGTCTCCAGAGGGTCTGGGGTCTGGGGTCCAGATGAGAACACAAGTCTCCAGGGGGGTCTGAGTGGGTGAGACTTGTCTCCTCCCCACGCCTGGGGTCCTGCTCTCCCAGGGCGGCCCCGAGCCTTCAGCGGCTACTGTGAGCCACGCCACAGCATGGCGCTTGGCAGTCCACACCGTCAGTGTCCTCAGTGAGGGGACTACTGGTGCTTGAAACAGACAGACAGACAGACACACACACACACACACACACACACACACACACACACACACACGTCTGGTGTTCCTTGGGGATCTAAGGAACCCTAGGTCACGTGAAGCAGGCCCCTGAGGGTTTTCTCTGCTGTCTCTGCTGAGAAATGCACTGGCGGCCTCCCTGTCATCCCTCTTGGCACTTTAGGGTCTCCTTTTCCGTGCGGGATGTGCTGCCTAGTGTGCAATTCCAAAAATAGGCCAGCAAAGGTTACTGAGAAGTGGCCTTAATGGTCTCACTGAAAAATAACTTAAAAGACCCAAATGAGAGGAGGGAGTAGGCAATCCAGAGATGAAATGGGTTCAGGGGAATAAGAACAGGAACGTAGATTTAAGGAGGGTTGAAGTTGTACATTTTTCCTATGAACCAAAGAATGTGGTATGGCTTTGGCACAGCATGAAGTAAACATATAATCACTTCTAACTTTAACTTAGTGTTTTTCACATATATGATCACATCTGCCCCCTAACACTCCCATGAAAGATAGGACAGGAAGTACTAGCCCTGTTTTACAGATGAGGAAACTGAGGCTCAGAGAGGTGAAGTGGACTGACCAAAGGGAATGAAGGACTGGCAGAGGCTAGCACTCCCGGGACATCCCATCTGCTCACCCACAGTTCTGAGCCCCTGTACAGTTAGGTGGGAGTCGCATGGCTAATTCTGGCCAATGGGCAGTGGGCTGGAGTGACATTTGACCTCTGTGGCCTGAAGCATAGAAGAGCTGTTTGCAAGATCTGCGTGCTGCCTTGTGTTGGGGCCCAGATCACAGAGCTGCCTCATGGGAGACAGTTGCCTCGGAGACCACCTGGATTCACAGGTGGGCTTTATATGACTGAGAAATAGAGCTTAGCTGCCAAGATTTAGGGCTTCATTATTACCTCAGCCTCTTCCAGCCTATCCTGGCTAATGTGGAAGGGCAGTTATTAGTTTTTACATTATCACGTGTCAGGCCCTGTGCTCAGGACTTGCACATGTTTCTCCCCGCCCCCATGCAGTCCTTGAAGCTGTTGTGAGACAAGGATAATTCTTGCTCTTTACTATATGGGAAAACGGAGACACGGAGAAGCAAAGCCGCTTGCCCAGGATCACAGAGCCACTAAGGTGTGGACTTGGAAGCCGAATCTGGGTCTGATTGGAAAGCCTCGATGAACTCTGGTGATGTGCAGAAACAGATGGCTATTGTGTCCCAACACCCTGTTGGGCTAAATGCTTTCTTTGAAGATGGAAGATTGCACAGACTGCTTTTCTCATTCAGATTTGATGCCTGAGTAAAACCCTTGTGCTGTGATTTATTATAGCAACACTGATTTTCCAATTTTAAGACAACAATGCAGCATGAAATAAAACGAAAAGAAAACACTGAAACATTTGAAACCTTTGCTTTTGATCCTTATTGTGTCTTGCTTGAGCTGTTCAGGGCCTGCCTCCTCTTCCCCTCCTGCCTCCATTCATCCCCCGCCGTTCCCCAGTTCTGAGGCTCTGCCTGAGCCACCTTTCTAAAGCGGAGTCTGTCTATGCTCCCTCCAGCTCAAAAGCCACAAAAAGGCTCTTCATCCTCCAGCAGCACTTCCTAAATTACACTCCTCAGAATATGTAAATGTAAATATGCTATAGCCTACAAATAAAAAGAGTTCCATGGCCAAAGATGTTTTGGAAATGCTAATTTAAATGTTTTTATTATTAAAAATTAAAATGAAAAAATTTTAGTTAAAAGTTTTTGGGTAAACTTCAGGACTTTTCAGAGTCTTTAACATACTAAAGCCCATACATTGTACATTTCCAAGAGGCAGATACATCATTTCTGGGATTTCTTAAACTTTTGGACCATGAAATCTCCCCGTTCCCTTTTATTTGGGGACAGCTAATGGGATTAGTATTCCATGCTGTATACTGGGGGATGATGCTGGCTTTCAGGGTAAAGTCTGGACTTCTCAACTAATATTCAGGGCCTCCCAGGATCTGTTGCCTCCGTCTACCCCAGGGTTCAGCTCCTCTCGCTCCCCCCACCTGGGACATCTTACTGTTTATCACTGAGGGGTAGGTCGTGTGATCTCTGAGCTGTGACCTGGAGGGGAAACAAGAGTTGTGGAACAATGTCAGAAACTTAACACAACACAGCCTCTATTTGGGAGAATGTTAAAAACACTCGATTAGTGACGTGGTTGAGATGAAAATGGGAATGATGATTGTGCAACTAATTGAAAGCCATGTGTTTACCGAGGCTCAAAGAATCCCTTTTAGAAGTGGGAACTGGGCCCTCATGTGCCAATGAACAAGGCAAAATGGGTGCATGCTGGAAACAAAAAGCACCAAGATATGCTGGGCAGAACCAAAGATATTAACGTAATTAATAAAGTAATTAACATGCACAGGAACGAAAAAGCTGCCAGGAGGCTGATAAGAGAGGGTTATTAAAAAAGAATGAGCAGTGTAGTAGGGAAGTGAAATTAAGTTTTGCATTTCTTTTTCATCATGGACCCCCAAAATATTCTATGAGTAATAAATAGGCCTTGATTTACTGCAAAAATACCAATGAGGCTGGGGCCAGAATTTGCTGTTGACCCTCTCCCTTGCAAAATAAACAGACCACTCACTCACTCACTCAGTCAGCCAGTCACTGAGAATGGAGGGGGACCTACACCCAGTGGTGTAGCTGAGGGCAAGGTGGTTAAAGATGTCAGACCAGGGGCCAGACTGCCTGAGCTCTAGTCCCAAGTCTGCCACTTAGAAACGCTGGAACCCTGCAGGAGCTATTTAGCCTCATTGTTGCCATCTGTAAAATGGGTCTAAACACAGTACCTCCTCATAGGATTGAGGATTAAATATACTGATACGAGTAAAGCCCCTAGACCAGTGCCTGGTCCAAGTGAATGGCTCAGACAGGATCAGCTGTTACCATTATCACCACCAACGCCCCCCACCCCATGCCATGGCAGTTTACCCAAGCTCCCTGTTAACATATACATTCAGAAAATATTTCAAAGGATTCATTAAGAAAATCAGACCAAACTCATGTCCCTTCTTGTCATTTCTCCTCTGTCTGGTCCCCAGAGAGTTCAGAGGAAGGTGGAAACAGGCACACGAGGGTTGGTTTAACTGGGAGCTTATCCTCAGTCAATTCTCTGGCTCAGGGACTTTGGGCAAGACTATTTCCCCAACATGGAAACAAGGGTCTGTTTATGAGATTTCTTAGGTCATTCAAGCTCTGAAATGCTATGCATCAACATTAGTCATACAGGCAAGAATCTATTGCAGAGAGCAAAAACAACCCTCCTTAGAGGCACCTTCTCCTCCTCCTCCTTGGCTGTTTTTCAGCTCTATTCCTGGCACTGGGGTCCTCCTGGGCCCTCAGGCTGGGAGCTGCAGAGTCATCGAGCTACTGTGCCTCCCTTATCTACACGTCCACCCGCCCCGAGCCCTGGGTCTTGGACCTCTGCCAATCTCAGCAACAGGGAACCTCGGTCCCAGCCCTTGGGGCTCAGGCTCTTGGGTCCTCACTGCCCCACTTCCCCAGCCTGTCCCTCCGCCGGAGAGATCTGTCTCCCCTGAACCCAATTTTCTCCTTTTCTCAAATTGTACTGAAAACATTTTTTCCCCAAACACATTGAAAGACTAAATAGTACAGCGAACACCTGTGCACTCTCCTCCAGGAGTCAGAAATGGCTAACATTTTGCCACAATCTGCTCTCTCTCTACACACACACACACACACACACACACCCCTCCTCTCTAAACCATCTGAAAGTAAATTTCAGACTCACTCTAGTTCTGAATGAATGAGTACATAGTCCTAAATAACCACAATATTATCATACCTAAGAAAAGTAACAACCACCTCATAATATTATCGGAGAGCCAGGGTGAAATTTTATTAAGACCTCGTTGTGTTGTTCCGCTATTGAAATTCCTTTAATGGCTCCCTATTGCCTCCACATTATGGTACAAGCTCCCTCCAGCTCTGCTCTTACTTCCTACCCACAAGCAGCCAGATCCAACTGACTCTCGAACTTTCCCCTAAACATACCCTCCAGTTTCCTGCTCATGGGTTTTCATCCTGGAATGCCATTGCCTCCAATATCTTCTTGAGGTTTTGCCCATCATATAAAGCTTAAAATTCCATGCTGTCCAAGGAAACTTTAAAGGTTTTATTCTACTTGAAATGCATCTTCCTTTCCATATCTCTGTAACACGTGGGAAGCTAGTGTGATAACATATTTCATACAAGGAGGAAGGCAGAGATGAAAGTCTTACATAAAAATGGAATTGATCCCTGATCAAACTGTGCCTGAATTCCTAATTACCACTAGAACCTTCCAGGTTGTCAATATGTTCTCTCTACTGTGCACTCCAATTTGAGTTACTTGCAGTCAAAAACATCCGAATGAGTACTGTAGAGACTAGGGCTGATGATCCTTCAGCCTTCTAAAGCTGTGATGCAACAGTAGAAAAATACAACGCATTATGCCCAGTTGCATCAGACACTTGCTGTTCCCTAAGACCACTTCCCCCTCTTACTACCCTTGTTTTGGAAGGCTTGTCACCTGGAATGCTCTTGTATACCTTGTCCTGTCTTCAAAAAATGAGATAAAATTCATACAAAAACTCACTATTTTAGCCATTTTAAAGTGTACAAGCAGTGGGTTTTAGTATGTTTACAATGTTGTTCAACCATTACTACTATCCAATTCCAGATAGTTCTTACCACTTCAAAAAGAAATGCCATACCTGTTGGTAGTTACTCCCCATTCCCTGTCCCCAGCCACTAATCTGTCTCTATGGATTTGCCTATTCTGGATATTTCAATAGATTGAATCATACAGTATGTGGCTATTTATTTATTTATTTATTTATTTTTGGTGGGGGTAATTAGGTTGATTTATTTTAATGGAGGTACTGGGGATTGAACCCAGGACCTTGTGCATGCTAGGCATGCGCTCTACCACTGAGCTACACCCTCCCCCAATATTTGGCCTTTTAGTGTCTGGTTTCTTTCACTGAACATAACGTTTTCAAGGTTCATCCACATTGTAGTGTGCACTAGAACTGCATTTCTCTTTATGTCTGAATGATGTTCAATCGTCTGGACATATCACATTATGTTTATCCATTCATCAACTGATGGACATTTGGGTTGTTCCCACTTTTTTGGCTATTGTGAATAATGCTGCTATAAGTATTTACATACACACTTTCACTTCTCTTGAATGAATGGATACCTAGGGGTGGAACTGCTGGGTCATGGGGTAACTCTGTTTAATTTTTTGAGGAACTGCCAGACTGTTTTGCATAGCTCGAGTTTTCTTTAGCTCTGTAAGCCCTACTTGTCCTTTCAAGACTTTGGGGAAAAGCACATCTCCCCGCTTTTTAATGAAACATTTCTCAGGGCAGAATGACTAGCTACCTCCTCTGTGATCCCCTAGGGCTGGGGGCTAAGCTTTTCCAGCACTTACCACTGCACTGACAGGTCAATTTACCCATCTGTCCCCCCTGGACTAGGAGAGTCCTAAGAGCAGGTCTTGTGCCTTATCCATTGCTGGGCACAAAGTGAATGCCCAGCAAATGTGGGTCTGGTGAATGAGTGAACGGCACATGTCTCTAGTGGCCTCATGGTACAGCTCAGCTTCACAAGGGTTTCTTCACAACAGAGCTAGGCTGTGCTGAGATCCTCCTGGATGAGGGAGTGAGAGCGAGTGGGTGGAGCAGAGGATGTGGACGTGCGAGAAGGCACGTGGAGAGGGGTTGAGGGTGTGCATGCGGGGATGCAGTTCGACAACACATGCTTGAGTTCAGAGACTGCCTTGGAGCAAGCCGAATGAGACTGATCCAACTGGCTTATCCTAGAAGGGGGAAGTGAGGACAATAGACTTGGACAAAAAGGCAGTTAGGATGCCTGACCACAGGCAGGTGCTTGAGATAATAACAGTAACAGGCCTCAAGCTGGGGTAGAGCTCTGCTCCTTAGGAAGCAATTTCCCATCCATTATCTCATTTGAGAGTCAGCATGGGGCGTGGAAGGAGCATGGCTTTGGGGACCTGTGGCCTGGCTTAGAGCCTCTGAGACCCCCTTGTGGTCCAGAGTCCATCACTTGACTCCATGCATCTCCAGGTGCTCACCTGCAAAACGGGAAGAGAACTCTCTCCGCTCAAGGTGATCGTGAGGATTAAGTGAGTGGAGTCAGCGGAAATGCATTAGAAGGTGTAAATCCACTCCACTGGCAGCAACATTGCTCCTTGAGACCTCCCTGGGAGGTGGGCAGGGTAGTTATGTTAATTTCCCTGTGGAGTCAGGAAGGTCTGAGTCAGGGAGTGGGAACAGAAGTCACAATGATGGGACTCCTGTGTGTCAGACTTAGTGCTAGGCACTCGAACATGTGACCCCAGTCAGTGTTCATGGTAAATCTGTAAGGGAGAAATGGATTTTCCTTATGGGCACTTAGGCTCAGAGAGGGTGAATCACTCACCCAAAGCCACACAGCTAGGAGGTGGCAGAATATAGATTAAAACCTTGGATCATAGTGTTTATGGCTACTTCATTATTCCTCCAAAGCCCAGTGCAGGAGCCTGGGTTGGTGAATACATTCCATTTCCTTGGCATGTGAATGCACTTCCAGAAGGCTGCCATATATATTTAATAATTGATACGAACATGCAATCTCTCGTCAGCATGCTTCCCGTCTGCTGTAAGACACAGATAAGAAAGAAAAGCTGAGCAGACGCAGGAAAAATCCTCCACACCCGCTGGCAGAAATCACTCCGGCCCGGAGTTACCTTTCTCAACTTAATTCTCTGAGCCTTCTGTGTCTGACTCATGTAAGAAAATGACTTCTTGGGTGAAATATTAAAACGCCATGCGTGGATGTTCATAGTCTCGCTCTGGCAGCTCTGGCAATAATGGCTTGGAGGAACGGGCTCGGCAGCCTGCATCTGGGAGACAGATTTGATTCCTTTGAGATTCCGAAGCCAGGAGCACACTGGGCTGGGCTCAGGGGGCCCATGACAAGGAGTCAGACACAGGAAAATGGCAAGATGAGGGACCAGCTCTGAGAGGGCCCAGGGGCAGGGCCATCAAGGACCAGGTAATAAATAATGCTCCAAGTAATAGCTAACCTTCACTGGGCGCCCTCCACATGCGGGGTGAGTCCTTCATAGGCACGCTGTCCCTTCTAATCCTCGCCGAAGCTCTCTGAGGTGGGCGTTATTAGTATCTAGACCCATATTGTGGATGAAGAAACTGCGGCTCTCACAAGTTAAGTCACTTATTGTATTAGTTTCCGAGGGTTGCTAAACTAATATCCATAAACTGGGTGGTTTAAAACTAATAGAAATTTATCCTTAGACAGTTCTGGAAGCCAGAACCTGGAAATCAAGGCGCTGGTAAAGCTGCGCTCCCTCTGGGGGCTCCAGGGGAACTCCTGTGCCTCTGCTGCTTCTGGGAGCTCCGGGCGCTCCCTGGCTTGTGGCTTCATCACTCTGGTCCCTGCTTCCACTGTCATCTGACCTTCTCCTCTGGGTCTATGTCCTCTCCTCTTCTGCTTCTTTTAATGACACTTGCCATTGGATTTAGGGCCAATCTGGGTAATCCAGGAGATTTCATTTTAATATTTTTAATTTAATCACCCTTGCAAAGACCCTTTTTCTAAATAAGGTTGCACTCACAGGTTCTAGGGGAAAGACGTTGACATATCTTTTTGGGGGTCGCAGTTCAACCCACGACACATACCTAACTGTATACAGTAAGCGGCCGAGCTGGGATCAGAAGTTAAGCCTGACTCCACAGTCCAGTTCCTTGACCACAACGGGCTAAATGCTGTGTGACTGTGACCATGCTGCTTAACCCCTCTGTGCCTCAGCTTCCTCACCTGTAGACTAGGGGTAACAATGGTAACTACTGCATGGGTGGTATGGGTGGTTGTGAGGATTAAGAGAGCCAATAAAGGAAAGCACCTGGAACGATGTCCTAGCACACAGTATGTACTCAGCAAAAGCTGCCGCTGTTACTATTTTTGCTGTTAAACCAAGACCAAGCAGCTTCTTTGGAGTCCTGGATGAAGGCTGCACAAACCTGCTACTGAGGATGAGGCTGGACTGGGAGGCAGTGCTCTCAGATCTGAATTTGCTCGGTTTGAACATCTGCTCACAAGTGCTTCGCTCTTACGAAACATCAACCAGAGAATCACAGATGTGAGAGAGATTTGAACATCTATAAGAGAGCATTATGCACAGTGGATGCTAATAATCTTGAAAGCATCGATGAAGGAAATTTCTTTAAAACAAAACTAAGTAAAACACAGGATTGATGTGAAAAGATGCAGGAAGTATGAATAGACCAACAGAACGATCCAAGCAGAATCGATCCCTAGTCATCTAGCAGCACATGGCCTGGGCTGGGTGTTTCCAGTTGCAGGCAATCAGTTCACCTCTCCAGTCTCAGTTTCCTCATCTCTAAAACAGTGATGTCAAGGTGCTTGGTAAACTGTGCATGCAGTAGAAATGCAGGCACCCATTATTACAGTATGTATTTGCCAACTGTTGAGTGCCTGTACTCCAGTGGGATAGACCTGGGCTTAGAGCTCCGGTCCAGGGAAGGGTAGGGGAGTGGGTGGGCTGGGCACTAAGAATTGGGATGACGATGCTGCTGTCCCCTGAGCCCTCAGGAGGGGCCCACAGGTTGTGTCAGGGTCTTCTGAACTGAACTGAGCATCTTTGGGTCATGTTAAGCGCTCCATCCTATGTCAGGATCAAAATGACTCAGTATTTGAAGTTTAACCCACTGTCACCTTAGGGAGACACTTCAAGCCAAACAGTGGCAGAAAATAACGAGCATCCCACCAAGTGGCCGGCAGTTCTATTTCGGAGCCACTGTGGGTGGCGAGGTGCCCGGACACTGTGGTTCCCTTGCCCTCGTTGGTTTCTGTGGTCAGTGGCTCCCTGCAATGGCAGGGCAGGTGTTGTTTTAACCCACCTAAAGTTCTGGTCTGCAGCTTGCTCACCCTCTGCCTCTCAGCTCCAATGAAAAATGCAATAGAAGTAGAAATCTCATAGCTTTTCCTTGTTTCCTATTTCTTACTCTCTGTCTTCCACTGGGGAAAACAGTTGTTCAAATGCTGACGAGGGTTTTCAGCAAAACGCGAGACTGGAGGGACTCATTCAGCTCTGTGGGGTCTGCACATGCCAACCTTCCCGTGTAGCCCTCTCCCTGAGTCTGTATTTCCTTTGTCACCATTATGTCTTCCAGCTCAGGTTTAGGGTAGGGGTTGGTAGGGGACCATCTGAACTTCAGATCTCTTGGATTTAGGCTTTTCTTCTCTCATCTTTTAGCCTTAAACATATTCTCCTGAGTCTGTTTCTAACTCTGGTAACCAAAGTGCAGTCCTGGGGCCTTCCTAGACACTGGTGAGGGGTGAGCTCAGAAAGTTTCAACCCTGGCTGCACACCAGAACCCATAGCAATTTCTAAAAAACTCCAGTGTTCGGGCCTCTTTCTAAACCAATTAAATCAGAATTTCTGGGCAATGTGACCCAAGTACAAGTTTTTTTTAAAAGATCTCTTCTGGGGTGATGTGGCCAGGATCTACAATCACACATTTGGCCTATCTTTATGTAAAGAACTCTTATAACTCAACAACAAAAGGATAAATAATTCAACTAAAATGGGCAAAGGACTTAAATAGACATTTCTCCAAAGAAGATATACAAATGGTCAATAAGCACATAAAAAGATGTTAACATCATTGGTCATTTGACTGTCATTCTCATCAAAACTACAATGAGATTCCACTTCACATCCAATAGGATGGCTGTAATCAAAAAGGAAGATAAATGACAAGTGTTGGCAACAATGTGGAGAGATTGGAACCCTCATACATTGCTGGTGGGAATGTAAAATGTTAGACACATGGCACTGTCTAGCAGTTCCTAAAAATGTTAAACAGAATTACCACATAACACAGCAATTCTATATATATATATACACACACACACACACACACATACATATATATACACACACACACACATACATACACCCAAGACAACTGAAAACATATGTTCACATAAAAACTTGTAAATAAATGCTCATAGCAGCACTGCTTATAATAGTCAAAAAGTAGAAACAACCCAAATGTCCATCAACTGATGAATGGACAAATAAAATGTGGTATATCCACATAAGGGAATATTACTTAGCCATAAAAAGGCAGGAAATGCTGACACAGGCTACAACATGGAGGAACCTTAAAAACATTATGCTACGTCAAAGGAGCCAGACACAAAAATCAATGTATTGTATGATTCTGTTGATACGAAATATCCAGAGTAGGCAAATCCACAGAGCCATAAAGTAGATTTGTGGTTGCTAGGGGCTGGAGGGAAGGGGAGATAGGGGTGATGGGTAAAAGGAATAGGGTTTCTGTTTGGAGTGATGAGAACTTTCTGGAACTAGTGAGGATGACTGTACAATCTTAGGAATGTACTAAAAACCACTGTACTGTACATTTTAAAACTGTGAATTTTATGGTATGTAAATTATACCTAAAAAACCAAAAGGACACTTCCAACTGCCATGGAGAACGGCTTGGAGGGAGCTATGAGTGGGAGGAGGGAGCTTGCTTAGAAAGTTGTGGTAACAACAATAAACCACAGCTCAGTGGCCTCCACAGGAAAGGCAGCATCATCCCTCTTGTCCATGGTGCATCCACAGTAGCTCTGCTCATAGTGCCCTCTCTGTGATGCCAGATGAGAGATGACGGTGCCCCAGACCTCGGTAGGAGCAGTGGAGATGGACAGAAGCAATGGATTGAAGGCTGGCTTCCTTCAGTCATTTACCTGATCTTATTTATTGAGGGGCTGGGGATGCAGCAGTGAATAAAACACAATTCTGCCTCCTCCCTTGTTCTCATGGAGCTCACATTCTAGTTGGGGGGTGGTATCTGTGACAGTGGCAGGAAGATAGATGGAAGGCCCTCCCATAGTCATTATGGCTAAACCTCCAACCCTGGCTCTTTCTCTCCTAGGTTCATGGTAGGATGGCTCTTCCCTGTCCCACTGAACTCAGGCATGGAGAGTTGACCTGTTGGGGCCAATGAAACATGAGTGAAAGTGAGTGGAAGCTTTAAAAGTTAGTGCACACCTGCCATGCACTGTGCCACAAAAACTGTCTCCGGAGGTGCCCCACCAGCTGTGTCCTGGAGTGATGATGCTGTGGTGGCGGGAGGCTATAGCTGTTCTTCTGTGAACAAGTGCTATGACGAGTGAAGTCTCTGAGGCTTTAATCCACTGAGTTTTGTTGTTACCACAGCAAACCTAGCACACCCTGTTCTTTCTCACTTTTCACCCTCTGAGGGACATGACTTCAAACACCATCCTGGCTCATATTTTAGAAAAGTAAGCCTAGTATCTCTGTACAGTAAGTCAGACATAAAACCAAGAGTCTGGAGGCATATGTCATGGAGAAGGCGACAGCCCACTCTGTGTGTGTCCAGTCTTGCCCCTCAGACTGAGCAGTCCTCAGGGTAGTCTGAGCACACACACAATGGGCTCCCCAAAAAGCTGCAGGAGCGCCCAGATGACACACCATTTACGAAGAGGCAGGCTGGCTGGAATTCTCCCACAAGGAAGAGGGGACATCTCCATGAATGCCACAGCCTGTGCTGCTGCCAGTGTGGATGTGCGGGGAAAACCATCAAAATTTAAAGGCAGTCTTTGCTCAAGAACCGGACTGGCTTTACCAAGACACACAGTGTTCGAAAGAGGCCAGTATCGCAGATAAATTTTCCAGCCGTTCTGCCCTGTGGCACTTGAGGACGGCCAGTAGACAGGCCAACCTCTGCGGAGCACCAGACGGGTAGAGACCAGAGAATTCCCTGCCTCAGGGCTGTCCCCTGCTGTGGTGCCTCTGTGTCTTTTGCTTGGTGTCCTGAGGGGCCTCTGGAGCCTTAGGACCTCCCAAAGGCACAAGGGAAGCTAATAAGGAAACCGAAACAAACTGCGGTCTCCCCTAGATCTGAAATGCCTTCGGATGAAATGTTCCAGAAGCTTGGCTGTGGCCGGCAGAGCAGTCTGTCCACGCATGGGGCCCACCATGCTGACTGCAGCCGAGGCCAATCTGGGACCCCAGCCAGAGGAGAATGTTTGAGGACATCCTGAAAATGTCTCTCTGGCACATCATTTCAATTAAATCTCGCCTAGCATTCTTATTTTGATAACTTAATCTGGAACTTACACCTTGCCTCCTCTCCCAAAGGGCCTGAGGCAGCGCACAATAAAAGCCCAAACACAACAGGACAGTTAAAAATAAAGACGAACGATCAGAAGGCGAGATAATCCTCCAGGAACCCGAGAAAAGATGGTTATTGCGGCTGAGTGTTGAATTTGGCTCCAACTTTCTGGCAGCCAAGGTTAAAAAGAAAACAGAGTGGCTTATTCAGTTACGACTGCCTGACGGAAGGAAGGAAGTAGATACAGGTTCGCGAGGGGAGCACAGCCCATTTCCTGGCGCTAAATTCCGTGAGGATCTATCCAGTGGATCGCTGTCTCCAGGGACGAAGTCACAAACTGAACAACCGTCTTTTATAGAAGATGCTGAATCATCCTTCAATTGGCAGCTTTAGCCCTATAAGTGGGCCCTTGATAAAAGGTGAGGGTGTAATATTAAATTAAATTGCAACTCAGCAAAGACATTTCTTGGAGAAGCCGGCTTAATGGGCCCAGACAGATGGGTTGAATTCAGACATATGGAGGCTTGGGGAGAGAGTTCCAGGTGGAGGGAACAATTTATTCAATAAATATTTACTGAGCACTTACTGAGAGCCAGGCTCTGCCAGTGGGTGCTGGCGACACACAGATGGCCCTGGCCTCTCAGGAGGTCACAGACTAGGAGGGGCCAGGTGCACAGGCAGATAATTACCAGTGTTGTGATCAGATGAGGGGCAGACAAGGTGAGGTGGGGGCCTAGACAGAGGCATTCAAAGCAGCCTGCTGTTCCAGATGCTTCTGGAGAAGATGCATCTGAGCTGCCTCTTGAAGGTCAAGCAGGAATTTTTTACATGAAGATGGCGTATTGCAATGGGAGGGAGGGTGTTCTGGGCAGAAGAGGACAGCAGGTACAAAGGTGTGGAAGGAGACAGAGTGTGACATTTTGATGAAATGCCATGAGTAAGGGGAGCTGAGCTCAAGGAGTGAGGGAGGGGCTGAGAGAGGAGGCAGGGGAAATGAATGGGGCCAGATCGCCAGATCACTGAGGACCTCCCGAACCGCTCAGAGTGAGGGCTTCATCTCTAGCCAGCAGGGAGGATTGAACAGGAGAATGACATGGTCAGAACTTCAGATGGTTCAGCCCTCTCCCAGGAGGTGGTAGGCAGGCTAACTGGGGTGGCCTCAGCTAACAGGTCCACCTGAGGTCCTTGCTGAGTCCTACTGCCCTGCCTGGGACTTGGTCTGCATCCAGGTGGAGCCCGAGCAGGACCATCCAGAACCCCAAAGATGACTATGGATGACAAAGACCTGTCCTACTGTCCAGGGATGGCAGTGATGACTCACCACTTGGAATATGACCCTGGGCATCAAAGCCTTGGACCACCAGGCTGCCCATGTGCAGCTCACAGAGCAGAGTGGACCATGACCCTTAGCACGCCCCTCACCCTGGCCATTCTGATACCTCTTTATTTCAAAATGAATAGTGTGAGATGGAGCCTGGACAAGCTTTATGAAGATACCAGATGTTTCTGAAAGCTTCTGCTTTGGGATTGGAATTCTTTTCCAGAGCAACTGTAGAGGGAGGCAGAAGATAAGAGTTAAAATTATTTAAAACTCTATGTATTTGCTTCTTCCAATATCTGTTTCCATAGAAACATAACTGGAATAAGACACCAGTTTCAGAGCCAAGTGCAGTCTATGACTTCCAAGTCCCCCATTTGCTTCCACAAAGAAGCATGGTCAAAGCATGGAATATGGAGGGAAGTTTGAAATACTCCTCTGTCCCAAACTGCCCTTTACATGGTTACTGCCTGAATGGCCAGAAAGACACAGAACCCAGAGTGCAAGCAATTCTTGACGTAGAGCTGGTGGAGACAGCCTGCTGCCAATTCTTTCGTTCCTTTTTTTTTTTTTAATGGAGGCACTGGGGATTGAACCCAGGACCTTGTGCATGCTAGGCATGTACTCTTCCACTGCCACTGAGCTATACTCTCCCTCCTTCTCCTGCCATTTCTGTAAACGAATGTCACACATGTGGCTCCTATGGGTGACCAACTGTACATGATTCCACCTCTGTTGCCACCTGCCTGGGAAGCAGATAGTGGGTGGCCTCAGGGAGTGCAGGTGGCCTCAGGATGCTGCCTCGGTGGCTGCCCATGGCTCTCCTGGATGTTCAACATCCGGTGGCCTTTGGTGCTGTCCACATCTTCTCTCCATTTCAGAACCATTTCAGAATGGTCAAGAGGTGGGCTAGCAGAAAAGGAAGGCTTGGGACAAAAGCAAACAACCCTTCCACCCAGGCTGTCTTCACACCATCATTATGCACTGCTTTCACTTTGGAAGAAATTATCTCAAATTATTTTCCTTAAAAGAAAAAAAATCCCATATAGGTGTGTGTGTATGCACACACATACACAGTGTCAATTCTTGGTTTTCATCTTACTTGATCTAAAAGCAGCACTTGACACACTTCATCAAAACTTCCTCCTTGGAACACTTTCTTCATTTGGTTTCCTAGACACCAGACTCATCTATTTTCTTCCTATCCGTGGCTTCTCCTTGTAGGTCTCCTTTGCAGTTTCCCGCCTACCTCCCTTGTCTCCAAACACTGGTGTAACTGGGGGTCTGTCCTTGGTCCCCTTCTTTTCTCCATTGTTAGGCACCCCACTCCCCAACCCGTGCTCTCATCTAAGGCTCTCAGTGTCATCTATATGTTGACCGCATCCAAGTTCCCATCTCCAGCCCATACCCCTCCCTGAACCCCACGCCCATATGTCCAACACCTACTCACCATCGCCACTGGTAGAGTAGGTATTCAAAAAAAGGAGAGTTTTCCCCTCCTTTTTCTAAGAATAAAAATCGTATTTTAAAAACCTTTTTAACATACTTGGCAGATTTATCCACACCTGTTATATGTGAAATGCAGAAATAGCCAATCTTCCCATCAGACTTGGTAAAGCAGAGGAAGGAACGGTTGCAATGCAATGCTGGAGTACTGAGGACAGAGTCAAGTCATGGAGGAGTACCTGTCAGTCCTTACTTTGGTCTGGGAGACCTCTCCTTCCTTCTTCAAGTTCTCCCTATGCATGGACAGCTTTCCTCTTCCTTGCACCCATCCATGGGTGGCTCTCTCTCCTGGCTACCCCCTTCTTTACAGACCGCCATGTCAAAGTCCCTTTGCCTGGCTTCTCCTCCTGTTCCCATCACCACTTAGTGATTCCTTGGGCTCCAGTCAGGATGTCTTCACTCTGACTGTACCACTCTCACGCTGACCACATGCATCCCCACAGCTCCCATTGTGAATGTGTAAACTGCCCCTCCCCCAAATTTATCTACTGGACAAACTGCTCTCTTGTGCTCTAGGACCCTACATCCAATCTTCTGAGGTCCTCTACCCAGAAATGAACCTTTCACATTCCCTTCCAAATCCTCATTCTGCACCTGACCTCAGTGGTGAGGTCTGCCATCCACTACCTAGTCAGAAATCTGGGCAGTGCCCCAGCTGCCTCCCTGTCCTTACCCCTTCGAGTCAACCAATCACCAAGCATTGTCATGTCTGCTTCCTTAATAGCTCTCAAATCCACACACTTCTCTCTGTTCCCACTGCAACTGCCCTGCTTTAGGTCGTCATCAGCTCCTGCCTGGATTACTGCAAAAACCATCTCTGAGCCATTGCTGGGCCTCCAGCCTCGCCTCTCCATCTGTTCTCACCCTGCGGCCAGGGCAAATCTGATCATGTCATTCCCCCGATTAAATGTCTTTCATTCTGAAGTTTAAACTCCTCTGCTTAACACAAAAGTTCCCTAATGACTCAGGCTCCGCCTGTGTCATCACTGCCCTTCCTGTCACCTCTCCAAAGGCACCCTCAGTTTTGGACAGCAGAACCATCTTGTGTTTATTTTTTGATCATTTAAGAAAAAAATGATATATTAATATCATGTTTCATGTTGAGAAGCTAAATCCTTTCCCTTTAATATCAGAAACTAGGCAAGGTTGTCCCCTCTCACCACTGCTATTCAACATCACACTAAGAGTCCTAGCTAAAACAAAAATAAGCCAAGAAAAGAACTAAAACGCATACAGATTGAGAAGGAAAAAAATAAAATAGTTCATTTGTAGATGGCATGACTATCTATGTAGAGAGTCCCAAAGGATCAACAACAAAAACCCTTCTGGAACTAACAAGCAACTATAAGCAACATTGTAGAATTCAAGTTTAAGATACAAAATTCAACTGCTTTCCTATGTAATGAGCAACTGGAATTTGAAATTAAAAAACACAACACCACTTATGTTAGCATCGAAGACAAAATACTTAGGTATAAGTCTAACAAAATAAGATCTATGTGAGGAAATCTACAAAACGCAGATGAAAGAAATCAAAGTAGATCTAAATAAATGGAGAGTAATTCCATGTTCATGGATAGGAAGTCTCAATATTGTTAAGATGTCAGTTCTCTCCAACTTGAGCTATAGAACTGACACAATCCCAATCAAAATGCCAGCAAGTTACTTTGTGGATATCAACAAAGTGATTCTAAAGTTTATATGGAGACACAAAAGACCCAGAATAACCAACACAATATTGAACAAGAAAAGTCAGAGAACTGATATTATTTGACTTATTTGATTTCAAGACTTACTATAAAACTATGGTCATCAAATCAGTGTGGTATTAGTGAAAAAACAGACAAACAGATCAGTGAAACAGACTAGGGAGTCCAGAAATAGACCCACACCAATACAGTCAACCAATCTATGACAAAGACACAAAGGGAATCCAGTGGGGAAAGGATAGTATTTTTGACAAATGGTGCTGGAACTACTAGATATTTACGTGCATAAAAGTGAATCTAGACAGTGACCTCACACCTTTTACAAAAATTAACTCAAAATGGATCATAGACCTAAATGTAAAATGCAAAACTATAAAACTTCTAGAAGATAACAGGAGAAAATCTAGGTGACCATGGGTATGGCAATGAGTTTTTAGATACAACACCAAAAGCACGAGCCATGAAATGACAAATTAATAACTTGGACATCATTAAAATAAAAAATTTCTGTTCTGCCTAAGACAATGTGAAGAAAATGAAAAGACAAGATATAGACTCAGAGAAAATATATGCAAAACACATACATGATAAAGGACTTGTATCCAAAATGTGCAAAGAATTCTTAAAACTCAACAATAAGAAGATAAACAATCTAATTAAAAAGTGGGCAAAAGATCTGAACAGATACCTCACCAAAGAATAAATACAGGGGGGAGTGTATAGCTCAAGTGATAGAGTGCATGCTTAGCATATACAAGGTCCTGTGTTCAGTCTCCAGTACCTCCTCCAAAAATAAATAATTAAGTAAACCTAATTACCACCCCCCCAAAATTAAAAAGTTAAAAATTAAAAAAGAAGAAATACAGGTGGTAAATAAGCATATGAAAAGATGCTCTACATCATATGTCAATCTTGTAACCTGCTACCTTGCTGAATCCTTCGATTATTTCTAGTAGCTTTCATGTGGACCTTTTAGGGTTTTCTATATATAGTATTATGTTATCTGCATATAGTGACACTTTTACCTCTTCTTTTCCAATTTGGATCCCTTTTATTTCTCTCTCTTGCCTGATTGCTGTGGCTAGGACTTGAATGTTGAATAGGAGTGGTGATAGTGGGCAGCCTTGTCTTGTCCCAGACTTTAGTGGGAAGCTTTTGCGTTTTTCACTGTTGAGTATTATGCTGCTGTAGGTTTGTCATATATAGCTTTCATTATGTTGAGATATGTTCCCTTTATACCTACTTTGGTGAGAGTTTTTATCATTAATGGGTGTTGAATTTTATCAAATGCTTTTTCTGCATCTATTGAGACGATCATGCGGTTTTTGTCCTTTGTCTTGTGGATGTGATGTATTATATTGATTGATTTGCGTATGTTGAACCACCCTTGTGTCCCTGGGATGAACCCCACTTGATCATGATGTATAATCTTTTTTATGTGCTGTTGGATTCAATTTGCTAGTATTTTGGTAAGGATTTTTGCATCTATGTTCATCAGTGATATCGGTCTGTAATTCTGTTTTTTGTTGGTGTCTTTGCCTGGTTTTGGTATCAGGGTGATGGTGGCTTTAGAGAATGAGTTTGGGAGTATTGTCTCCTTTTCAATCTTCTGGAAGAGTCTGAGAAGGACTCTACATCATATGTCATTAGGGAATTGTACATTAAAACAACAATATGATACCACTATACAACTACTAGAATGGCTAAAATACAAAATACTGACAATACTAAATGCTGACAAGGATGGAGCAACAGGAACTCTTATTCACTGCTGATGGGAATGCAAAATGATACAGCCACTTTGCAAGACAGTTGGCAAAATTAAACATACTCTTAGCATATGATCTAATGATCCTGTTTCTAGGTACTTACCCAAATTACTTGAAAACTTATGTCCACACAAAAACCTACCTAAAAATGCTTATAGCAGCTTTGTTAATAATTGTCCACTCTTGGAAGCAACCAATATGTCCTTCAATGGGCAAATAGATAAACAAACTGTGGTACATCTGTACAATAGAATATTATTCAGTAGTAAAAAGAAATGATCTATCAAGTCATGAAAAGACATGGAGGAAACTTAAATGTACATTGTTAAGTAAAAGAAGCCAGTCTGAAAAAGCTACATAGTGTATGAGTCCAACTGTATGCCATTCTGGAAAAGGCAAAGCCATAGACAGTAGAAAGGTCAGTGGTTGCAAGGGGTTGGTGATGCATAGAGGATATTTCAGGCAGTGAGCCTGATCTGTACGACACTGTAATAGTGGATACATGACTATGCATTTGGCAACATCTATAGAATGTACAGCTCAAAGAGTGAACCCTAGAGTAAATTACGTACTTTAGTGAATAATAATGTATTAATACTGGTTCATCAGCTATAACAAGTACATCACACAATGCAAGATGTTAATAATAGGGAGAACTATGGGGTGTGGGGTGGGACATATATGGAAACTCTCTGTACTTTCTGTTAAAGTACTTTCTATTCCATTCTGGAATGGAGACGCTCTTCCACTGGTCCTTTCTGTTATTCCTGAACCCTTCATCTTGTTTATTTATTTCCAAGTGCTATCAGAATCCATGCGATCTAAAGGAATTGTGCTTATTTGCATGTTTACTCTCTGCCCCCCACTAGCCTGTGGTCACTTTGGGACCAAAGGTCACACTGCTGTGCTCACCTCTGTCTCCCCAGGGGAAGATGCATGTGGAGGTGCTGGGCTGGGTGATGGGGGAGACTGATCTGAGGGTTCCTGTCCTGGAGAAGCAAGCAGCCCAGCAGAGGTGGGATGGGGCAGAGATGCACTCAGCAGAGATGATCAGTGTGCTAAGTCTCCTGACGGGCAAGGCCAAGATGGGGACGGGAATGGGAAGAGGAGGTGCTTAAATCTGGTTGAGCTCAGGAACACAGCAGATGACACAGGAGCCTGCAACTGAAGTTCACTCACTTGTCAGAGAAGGTTCTGGAAGGGGGGCCAGCACAGGCAAAGGCTTGAAAGTGCAACACAGAGCAAGGTCTGTGACTGGAATCCTGAGGCATCAGTGTCCAGAGTGACCAAAGGCTTCTGGGATAGGTGTGGTCCAAGAGGAGGAGGGGACAGGCCAGGGAGATCTTTGATCACTTCTCCCCCAAGCGTAAACTTTCTCTCTCACTGGGGGTTGTGGAAAAAACAGCCCTTCGTAGAAAATTTAGGACCCCTCAGCCCCTGGGGACACCCAACCATCATGCTGCATCTGACAGAGGCGGGTGTGAGGGAAATCAACTGACAGCTTGGCGCTGTTTGGTGGAAAAATGACAATAAACCGACAGGGCTGTGGGTCAACAAATCAAAGGTTCTGCTACCATGGCAACAGAATGACAGGGCAACCCTAAAATTAGAGGATCAGGCCAGAAAAGGTTCAGAGAGAAATCTCAGCAGATACTTGGAGGGAAACACAGAGACAAGGTGTCTGGGCCTCAAGCCAGGGAGGTGGCTGTCCTCCAGCCCCCACCTTCAGATGCCCCCGGGCAGGACCTTCTCCCTACCCAGCCTCAGTTTCCTCATCTACACAGAGAAGCATTTCCATGGCACCCCATGGCTCTTCAGTTTGAGAACCATCTCCTAGAAGGTCTGGAATGGACCAGGGTTCTATGCACAGAGCTGTGGAGAGCGGCAGTACTTACTACAGAAAGTAAGGAAGAAAGGTAAGATGGGTGAGAGTGAAATGCCACTTACACTAATTGGCCTGCACAAGCTCCATCTCCTTTAAATGCTCCCAGGGCACAGCTTCCTGGATCTATGTCCGGAGTCAGCTGACTCAGGCCAACTCCAGCTCTGCAGCCTCTCCCCAACACAGCCAGATCCTAGGGACCCCAGTGCATGCCCGGCCCCCATCTTAACCTTGAGCAGAGACAGCAGCGCCCCACCTCCAGCAGCCCTTGGGCTCGGCATCAAGCCAGCTGGGTCTGGTCTCTGTCACGGGGTCTGCCCGACTCACTTTTCTCCTTCCCTGATATCCTTGGGCCCTCAGTCTGCCCAACACCTAATTTTAAGCTTCATCTGCAGAAAGTAAGAACACTTCCCTGCCCTACCCATTTCGTAGACCAGTGACCAAAGGTCTTCAAAAACACCTAAAAACTACAAAGTACTGTCGTGTATTGAAAGACAGGGGAGGGGAGTGAGTGAGACAAGAGTTGGTGGTATTGTCACTAACCTGCTAGGTAACCTTGGGTACCTTATATAATAATCTCTCTGGGTTACTGTTTCTGCATCATTAAAATGGAGTTCAGGATAGTACCTATTCTACAGAGTTACTGTGAGGATTCAGTGAATTAACACACAAATCTAGTCACCAGCAGCATCATTATTATTGTTGTCATTAGCATTACTTCTTTTGATCATCATCACCCCAGGCTCTCCCTAGCCTGGAGGTCCAGTTAGCCAATGGCAGCTCTTCCTCCTGCTGACTTCCGGTCTGGATTTCCAAATCCTATGGGTGGTGAACCCCTAGGATGGAGTCGGCGGCAGGTCTGCTCCTTTTCCAACTGTGCAGATGAGTGATGACCAGATGTCACCTCCCCTCTAGGAACAGCCTGTCTGCTCAAGTGACCTCAGCTGAGTTCCTGCCCCTTTGGCCCATGGGCAGAGCCAGTGTAGGGTCTGTCCTCTGCCAGATCTGGTTGAGCCTGTCTGGATTCCTGCTTCCCCCCAGGCTGGACACTTAAGGCAGTGAGATGGAGGCACACAGCCCTAAATTCCTCTCCTAAATCCACGCTGTCAGAAAACGCGTTCTCTGCCACTGCTCTGATTGCCTAACTTCTTACTGGGCCGAGCAAACCCTCTGCCTGTTTGCCAGACAAATGAGGCCAGGCATCTTATTTGCTAGAAAATCTTGTCCAGAAGGATAAAAACCTCTGTCCTCAATGCATAAAATGACTGTCTCCAGTTTAGTTTAAGAACTCACCTTAAATTCCACAGAAAGATTTCCTTAATAACGCAGTGAGAGAACTGGAGAAAATTCCAGTTTTCTCAATAGAATTTGCTACCCTGCAGGGAAATCATACAGTACAGCCACCACCATTCAGCCTGCTCTCTCCCCGACAAAGGTATGTTTAACTCTTCTAAGAGAAAGTCAGCATAACTACAACTTCCCTGATCTTGAATTTCCCTAACCTGGAGCATCCAAGGAAGACCAGTATGCGTTAAGGGCAAAGCCGAGCACAAGTCTACTAAAATATGTATTTAACAGTACTTTTATGTAAGGTTCTTCTTTTTGACAACACATCACTTTGAAGATCCTCTGGTAACTAGAAGGAGCTATCAGAGTGTTTATTCCCTAGTAACACTCCTTAGGGAATTGACTTTAAAGGCGAGATTAAAAATGCAACGTAATTTCTAGACTAACGGATCTTTTTATAAATTGGGCTTTTACATACTGGTTTAAACAGCTCAACATTTCCCCTTAATTCTGCATATATTAATACACCTAGACAAATTTTTGCCATTGTTTCCCCAGGAGTAAAGACGTTATATTTGGCCTTCCTGAAATAATGTGTCTCAAATGGAAGCAAATAGAGCTGATGAGACATTCCTGATAGGGAACGCAGGCCCATGTGGAGCTGTGATGACTTCCCCATAACTATCTCGACTTCTTAAGAAGCGCACCTTGGGCAGCTGGGGCGACTGTGCCTCGCTGTCCCGGTATCTGGGGGCAGTATCCCCGCAGGGCTCCCTCCTGATGGGCCGGGCGCTTACCTCCATGCTGTACCTCTCCACTGTCCTTCTCAGGGGGTCCACAGCCTGCCAGCAAATCAGGATGCACAGGTCAATCAGCAGCATGCCCCCGACGATCACGAGCAGTTTCTGGTCCTTGATGATCTGCAGAGAAGGCAGGGGCAGATGGGAACGGACATGAGAGAGCTTTCCAACAGCAGCCGAGGAACTGGGTCAGGTGAGTGACCGAATGGTGGCACCCCCAGTTTCAAACTTCCCCCAGATTCCCCATCGCCCATAGAATAAATCCAGCCAAGCTTCTTTGTCTGGCATTCAAGGCCTTTCATGAGCTTGGCTTGTCCACACCCCAAACACACACATATACTTAGTTAAGTCTGCTGACTCCCAGTCTCGGACTCTGCTGTGATTTTCACTCCAGGCCTTTGTGGGTGCTGGTTCTCTTGTCTAAAACACTCTATTCTTTCTGTTCAGCAAACTGCTAATAATCTTTAAAGACCCAGATGCATTGTCACCTCTCCATGAAGCCCCCTAACTCCCACAGCAGAACTAATTATTCCCATAGCACTTTGTTCACATAATTATACTCAATACGTTCAATACTTATTATTATGGAGAGTAATAGTAGTAACTACAAGAAGAAAAATAAATATAAATGTTAACATTTAATGAACACATACACTGCACCTGCCTCTAGGTTGATTTTTAAAAAAATTTTTTTTATAGGTTTATTGTTTTACATACATCTTCTCACATAAAGGCAGACACTATTATTCCCATTTTTTGGACTAAGAAACCGAGGCTGGTGCTGGGGGCTAAGTAACTTGCTCAGTGGAATATAGCTACTAAAAAGTGAAGCCCAGATTGGAACCAAGCTCCTCCTCTCTCCAGAATCCACACCCTCAAACATTTACAGCACCTACCAGATGTCTCAGCGACCAGATGCTTTATTAAGTTGTACACCCGCCTGCCCTCCTCAGTAAACTGGGGAACCCCTGACAGAAGGGAAGCCTGTTTTATTTATTTGTTTACCCTCAGTACCCAGCAGGACCTGGCATACAGTTGGTACTTAAGTTTGATGGATTGAATTGAGATGAAGGAATATATAAAGAAGAAATACAGCTTCTACCCGCCTTTGCAGCCTGGGATATCTTTATTATACCGTGAAATTCCCACCCTATTTTATGTCCATTTGATAGGGATTGGCCTGAGGACAAATGCTGTCAGCGGCAAAGCTAACCTGTATTTCACTCACTGCACGTTTATGTGTCCTTCCCTGCCCCCTGCCCCAACACCAAATAAAAGCTAATGTGATGAAGTAGTTCTGGAAAAGACTATATAGAAAAATAAACAAAACTGAAGCAAAAGCTTAACAAATACCACCAGGTCTGGCTTTTAACTATTAAAGCCATTTTTAAAGGCGAAATAGAAACACAAGAGGTTTCTCTGTGGCCAAATTGTGAAAAGAACAAGAAAGTATTGCTGAGTTACTACCAAAGAGATCAAATCCACCAAAACCACTTTACCTGGGGCGGGGCAGTGGCAAAGCCCCCTCTGAGATTTTTCAGAAGCATTCAGTGAACGGCTGATGGTTTGCAGAGGCCTGGCTTAACCCTAGTTCTCTGGGGAACCAGGCGGCTCCCTGAAAGCCTTGAGATATTGGACCAAAAGGAAGAAATGCTGAGGAGTTTAGGACTCAGAGGACGGCTAGAAGGGGCTCCCTGGTTGATGCTCACCCAGGGCTGTTGGAGGTCCAGGCATTTGCCCATGGAAGGTCTTTCCCCGGCTTTCTGCCGGTGCCCTCCTACCCTTATTTCAAGATTGAGCCTGAGCAGCTGCTCCTCTGTGAATTTGTAGCCCTGCACAGGGCGTGGGCTACAACTGTGCTCCTGTCAGAACAGAGTCAGGGACCAGCCAGTCTCTCCTCTGTGCCCTGGTGTCTTGTGCAGGGGCTGGCTCTCTGATCTTCCTGGGGAATTAATGAATGAGCTCCCAGAAAAAGGACAAGGGAAAGTGGTGCTGCTGAGCAAGTTCAAGGTCACTGCCTCCTGCCTAGGGCTCAGGTTCTGCTTCCCATAAGGCCCCACCTGCTGCAGGTTCCTATTTCTTCCCAGGCCTTTGTAGCTGCTGGTTCTTTTGTCTAAAACAACATTTCCTTTCTGTGAGAGGTTCTGTATGGCTGCACGAGTGTGGGGCGGGATGGGGGTGGCTGGAGACGGGGTGAGCTGGAGCAGGAGAGCCTGTGTGCATGTGATGGGGCCTCCCGTGGGGCTGCTGGAGGTTTAAGCATCTTTAAGCATCAGAGTGATGGGGAGCTCTCTGCAGCATTGAGGGGTGGACCTGAGGTGGGAGCCTGAAGTAGGAGGCCAGTTAGAAGCTGGGGCCGCTGTCCTGATGAGGAGGGAGGAGGCCCGATGCAGAGCAGTGACTACCAAATGGACAGGAGAATGCAGATGCCACGAATACCAGGTAGGCAGAGTTGCCAACCTCAGCCTCTGGGTCCTCTTCCCCTCCCCAAACTTCTCCCACCAGCAAGTGCCGGCACCTCCAGGTCCCTCCTTCTCTGCCAAGGCTTTCCCATGAGATGGAAGGGGTACTACTCTTCCCACAGTATAACTTCCAGGAGGCAGTGACCTTGAACTTGCTCAGCAGTGCCACTTCTCCCGGCTTCTTCCCAAGGGCCCATGCACATAGGAGTATGGACCACCTTACACTCCAGCACACAATACCTCGGGTCCTTTGGGACTGCACAGTCTCTCCTGGACGAGAAGTGGTACGCTGAGAGGGAGGGGCTGAGAAACATGAGGTGGGCACACTCAGTGAGTCATCTACAGGGGAGGTAGATGCAGCACCTTGACCCCTGCTGCCTGAATAGGGAAGGCACCCACGGCACAGCTGGCCTTTAAACTTCCCTCTGGTAAGTGTGATAAAGCCAAGTCCTCCCAGTTTTAAGGCTCAAGTCTGAAGCCTGAGGTAGCATGTGACTAGAAAGACAGGATCTGGGATTATGTGGACCTGGATTGGAGTCCTGTTTCCATCCCTTGTGACCTGTGTGTGACCCTGGGTAAATCACTTCCTCTCTCATTCTGCATTTCTGATTTGTACAATGGCAAGGAGTGGAAGGTAGTTGGGGGAGGCTCATGTAAGCTCTAAGCATGGTGCAAAAAAAGAACACAGTTTTGGGCTCCTTCTAATCCCAGTTCTTGTCAAATGTGATCCTGAGCACGCTATATAACTTTGCTGGACTTATCTCCTCCTCGAAAAGTGGAGCCAGGGAGCCCTAAGCTGCAGAGCTGGTATAAGAGTAAAATGAGATGATGTATGGAAGGCATTTAGTACAATATCCAGCACAGAGAAGATGCTCAACAAATGGTAGCTGTTTGGCTGTCATTACTTGGGTTTTCCCAATTTCTGATTCTTTGTTTATGTGCAGGACAGTGACATCTAGGGGCAAAGTGTGATATTGCACCTCAGCTCTACTAGATTCAGGGCTAAACATCATACAGACGGATCCAAGGTGGGAAGAGCCTGAGAAGAGAGGACACATCAAATTTCCAAAGCCTGACACTTGGCCAGTGTTTGTGACTAAACAAATTTAGGCTAAGTAGTTATGAATCACATTTG
Organism: Camelus bactrianus; assembly: GCF_048773025.1. NCBI lineage: Eukaryota > Metazoa > Chordata > Mammalia > Artiodactyla > Camelidae > Camelus > Camelus bactrianus. The sequence goes on from NC_133542.1 coordinate 48,667,748, forward strand.
ACTTATTAATCACAGGAACAATTTATTGAGTGCCTCCTCTGAATTAAGTTCTGTTCTAGGCACTAGGGATGCAACAGTGGGCAAAACATAAACACCCTGCCATGGAGCATGCATAAAAGGGGGAAGACTAATAATGAATAATTAAACAAATATTGCATGCATATACACAGTGCAGTGTCAAGGAGAGGTGACTTGAAGTAATCTTTTAAAAAAGATCTAAAATTTTAAATTTAAAAAACAGCACTGATCTGATCATACAAAGTCTGAGCACCAGAGAATCCCCAAATTAGGCAAGGTCATCTCTCTAGTCTCACCTCAGCTTCCCTGAGTTCCCTCCTTATCTTTCAGCTTTCTCTTCAAGAGCTGCATGAACTTTTCTCCATTGTGTCAGTGCACAACAAAGCCATGAAACTCAGTTCTCTCTCTGGGGCTAGGAAGTTACTAGTGCTCCATTCTCACTGAATGAGAGATGGGAGTGAAGACATCAGGAATGATTAAGCACCAGCTTCTGGAATCAGATCTGAGTTTGACTCCTACTGACTTAGCTGTGTGACCTTAGGTAAGGTTCCTAATCCCTCTGAGCCAGTTTCCTCATCTCCAAACTGGGGAAGATGACCACACAAATCACATTAGATTACCAGAGCCTGGCTTATGATTACTGTTCAACAAATGTCAGCTATTATTACTAAATGTCACTTCCCATGGTTGTTTAGAGCAGGGATCAGCAAACTACAGATATGACCTACTTTTGACTTTGTAAATAAAGCTTTATTGGAACACAGTCAAAGCCATTCGTTTATGTATTTGTCTCTGCTTTCGTTCCACAACAGCAGTTACGTGGTTGTGACAGAGGCTGTATGGCCTGTAACGCTGAGCATATTTACTATCTGACTCTTTATAGGAAAAATTGGCTGACATCTTGTTTTGAGAAAAGAGCATTTCTTTATCTCTTCAAAAAGCTTCAGATATTTTGACTGATCCAGACTGCCCTCCTACTAGGACCAGCTAACTGCCTACTTTCAGGGACGCCATTCCAGAGGGAATACAGTGTGAATGGTGCCCCCTAGAGTTGTTCGTTCAGCACAGCGGCCCTGCCTTCCTGCCATCAGTCAGATGATGGTGCTCTCTCAGCATTTTCCTGAAGCTGAGTCTGGATGAAAGTCCGAGGGGACAGTCCCATGTTACTGTCTGCAACAGTATCAAGTCATACTTGTAGTGAGCTTTCTTTGTCCTCAAAAAAACACCTGTCCCCAGAAGGGAAGACCTCATCTCCGAGTTACTGCTCTCTCTCAAACTTTCAATTTGGTTCTAGTAAATATAAGAGGCAGAATAAATACTATAGTAGTGGGGCTTCTCAATTCAAGATTTTATAATTGGTCTTTAGGAAAAAATGGTAACATACTATAAAAACATTGAATTTGGAAGCATTAAGTCACCACATGTCAATACTTCCTTTAATGGGCTTCTTTTCTTTTAATGTCTTTTAAAATGTAGCCATATGGGGTGAAGTTTGTGTATGTGTGTCTGGGAAGGGTGTGACATCGTAGGTGGAGGGAAAACGAGGCGGAAGCCAGGGAAGGAAGAAAAAGATAAAAAGACTATGAAAAAAAGTGTGTGATCGCATTTACAAATTTAGGTAAATCTTGTATGTGTCAGAAAAAAAAATTAAGGGGCCCATTTAAAAAAAAGTCTAAATTTAAAAAATAATAAAACAAAGTAATGACAGTAAAAACCAATCCTGGCTATATAAAAGGTTGGAGTCATGGAGAATTCAATCCTAGTTTTGTCCCACAACTGCCACAACTCTTTCAAAACCATCTGGTTCCTGGACTTGAATTTTTGATCTGTGTAAGGTATAAATCTCTCTTCTACACTCTTAACCTCCTCTAATTTGGTTGATAAACGATACTCCGCTGTAGGGCCACAAGGCTGTTCCTGGAATAACTGGAAAGCCTAGAGCAAAAAGTGTCTCACACCGGAATGTGTGTTCATCTGGCTTAAATCATCTTCACCACAGACTGAACTGGTGACCAAATCTTGCACTCAAAGCCTTTCTGTTGTACTCAAAGCAGTTTCTCAGACAGGCCCCCTCCCTGGACGCCTGGGCCCACGACCTCCCTGGGCTCTCACTTTGCCCAGACACCCCGGGGGTGGAGTCCCCTCAGCTCAGGCAATGCAGCGGCTGTGGCCACATCACAGCTCCAACTCCCATGGGGCTTTCAGACAACTGAACTCCTAAAGTCTTCCCCAGCACGCTTTGTCAATTGTTACCGAAGAATCCAAGTGTTCTGGCTTAGTGATCACGTAAGTAATGGAACATAAAGGCCGGTCCTTCATTACTGAAAATGATATGCATGAACCACATACTGACACAGAAGAAACAACACTGATTCTTCAAACCCAGGACGGAGTTGTCATAAATAGCCGAGCATCTCTAACCAGAGCCGCAGACTGGGAGGGGCCCCAGAAGTGAGCTGGTGCCTGTCAAACTTTGGCTAGCATCAGCTTCACAGAGAGGGCTGGTGAAAACACATGTTTCGGGGCTCCACCCCAGGATCTGATTCTTAGGGCTGGGGTGGGTCCTAAAAATTTGCATTTCTAACAAGCTTCCAGGTGATGCCCATGATCCTGCTGGTCCAGCCTGCACTCTGAGTAGCTCTGATCTAGACCACAGGTCTTCCACCCTGGCTGCATATTAGAGTTCCCTGGGGAAGTCTAATAACTCCTGATGCTCAGCTCTAGCCAGGGAGATGTGGTTTCAGCTGGCCTGAGCTGGGTTACTTGCAGTTTTTAAAAGCTCCCATTTGATTATAAAGTGCAGTCAGGTCTGAGAAGGACTAGGTGGCCAGGCTCCTCATCTTACAGACAGGAAGGAGTTGTCACAAATGCTGCTGAGGCCCAGCGAGGGGAGGGCCTTCCAGGTGAGCACAGGCAGTGGGGTGGCAGAGCTGGGCTCTTTCCTCCCTCTAAATGGAGCCCCGGGTGGAGCAGAAGAGGCAAAGCTGCTCCAGTGGGACCAACCACAGTCCCTGAGTTTATAGGAGAGAAGGATGTCGGAGTGTTTCCTGAGCACCGGATGTGGGCCCAGCTGAGGGAGAGCTGTGTCCAAGACAAGCTGGGGGGACCAGGGAGCCCAGGAGTTGGGGAACTGCCATGTGCCTGGGAAAGGAGCCACAAATGGCCAACTGGGGAAGTATTTCACCCATTTTGAATATTACGATGGACTCCACATATATTAGTTGTTGACCAAAGGACCTCAAAGCCATTAGACTTGCCTGAATTTTTAACCAGGAGCAAGGGAAAAAGAGCACCAGCCACCAGAAGGGTTAAAATGACAGTTTGGAGAAAGTTTCGCTATGACTACATCCTAAGAGTCAAGCTTAATCAACACGATGGTTAGAGCCAACCACACGGGTGGCAAATGCTTTCCTCCCCCACGAAGGCAGAGGGCTCCTGTCCTCTAGGGCCTCTTCGAAAGTGGAAGCATTAAATCAGGCCTCTGCCCTGTTTCTACTCTCCTCTTTCAAGGGCTCTTCATTGCCCATAAGTTAAAGTTGAGATTCCGTACCTCCTGCCTTTCCCTGAAGCCCCCTCTTGTACTCTGTCTCCACAAACCCTGTGCCCCGTGAACACCCCCATCCCCTCCCCTAAGCCTCCGTGCACACGGTTCCCTCTACGGGGCTTGAAAACTCCCCAGCCTCTGCCTCTCAGTCACCCTCCAGGTCTTAGCATAGCCATCACTTCCTACAGGAAGCCTTCCCTGAGTGCTGTACCCCAGTTTCCCCCATATACACCCAACCAGCCCCTATCATCTTGCATTGTAAATGCTTTGTTAGCTGTCTGATTTCCCCAGGAGCCTGAAGGTGTTGGGGGTGGGAGTCGGGAGGTGGGGAAGGTTGTGTGTAGCTTGAATCCAAAGCAAATAGCCCAGTGCCTGGCACATAGTAGGTGCCTAACAAATCTTCATTAAATAAATACGAATTGAACATTATAAACACCCTGCAATAGAAGGCAGGATTACCTTCTTCTTCATTTTCACATTTTTGAAGATGGCGTGGACCCTCCATGTCTTTGCAAACATTGCCCCAAAGGCGGTTGTGTAGCCAACGGTGAGAATCCAGGTCCTGACCTAGAGGCCGTGAGAAAACAGAGGCATTAACATCTCCCAGGTGGCTCCAACAAGGGGACTCTAAATGGTGTTGCTCTGCTTTACATACTGTAGAGTTTTACCAGCACCAATGGTCCTTCAATCACGTTTCAATCTGACAGACGTTTGGTTCTACTGGCCACTTGCCAGACCCAGGCCCCTGGGCGCAGAGGCACATGAGAGTCAAATCCTGCCTTTGATGGGCCCACAGCCCAGAGGGAACCAGTCACAGAGAGAGGCACAGAGGGCCCCCAGGACCACTGAGGGGTCACAAAGGTGTTTCAGGGCAGCTCTCTGGTCTTCCCTCACCTTCCTTGACAGCCTTCTAATGTGGGGAGACATGCCTGCAGAGGTGAACATAATCACTCATTTCTGTCTCCTCACCCGAGTCTCTAGGAGACCAGGTGGCTCCAGGAACCTCCCAGCTCCTGGGTTGTGGGCAGCGGGTAGGGAAGGGCACTGGGCCACAGGGGCTGAGACTGGGCAGGACAACAAGCCTGCATGGCTCTTCTCCAGTGCTAGCAACCCCACCACTCTGGTAGAGCAGTGCAGGACTTGGCCAGAGCTGGCCTTGGGGACACCTGACTGGCAGCTGCACCAGCCCAGCTCATGGCCATCATGAGGGACTCAGTTAGGAGGAAGGCCAGGGGGAAGGGCTGTGACCTTCCCACTCCCAGCAGGGGCCTGTTTCCTTGGGTCTTTGGAGAAAGACAGGAATGATGTTGCCTGGGTCCTACTGCTCAGCCCCCAGTCCCAGCCCCCCATGGCCTATCATTCTGCGTGACCTCAGGAGTTTGGTTACTCAGCACCAGGCCAGCCTGGCCACTGAACCCACATTCAGACCTTGGCTTCCTGCTCACGACTAACGTCCTATCTGGCTCTTACCTGTTCCCCAGGACTAAAGTGTGCCTTGATCTCTAGCCCTGGGCCGGTGGCTGCTGGGAACTATCAGCCCTGATAGGAGCCTACAGCCTGATTCATGCAGGCTGGGATGGCCAGCCGCCATATGTTAGGTCTTGGAGGCCTTCCAGGTGCCTACTCCCCACCTGCACTACCACCTTGGCCAGACCCTTGGCCAGACCCCAGCCTCTCCCAGTTCCAACGTCACTGGCTGGTCTGGACACTCTCCAAGACCCTGGAGATTCCTCAGCTCCAGGCTGGACCCCGTATCATGGCCCAGCCCTCAGCTGTGCACCACTGAGTTCTGGGGCCTCCCACTCCCTGGGACAAAAAGGCTGCGTGCTCTGTGAGCTCCAGTTCTCAGCTGTGGTCTTTCTTCTGCTCTCCTCAGCTCTGCTGAGCTAAATTCTCTCTGAAAGGCCCCTGAGCCTCCTCCACTGAACACAGCAGGAAGAGGGATATGGTAGGGAGAGAGAGACAGCCAGGCTGGAGCAGACAGCCAGGGTCTCCGTGTCCAGAGGAGTCAGTCCAGCAGGTTTGCCCGGCCTCAACCGGCCCCGTCCAGCCCCAGGCTGCGGGTGGTTAGGTAGGAGGTTCCCAGACACACTCCCTTCATGGAGTCCCTTCGCCCTGCCTTTCTATTCCAGTGACTTGGCTCTCCAGCTTTCCAGAGACAGAACATTTTCCCTTTCCATTTGATTTGTAAAAATAGGAACTGGCTGGGTAGAGGCAAGGACAACCCGTAAGAAAGACCAGCAGCGTTACAGCAGTTGCTCAGAAACACAGACATCTGAGGTGTGAATGCTGACAATGGCACAGGCGGGGACCTAACCTTCTTCTTTTTTTAAATTTCAAAAATTTCTGACAGGCAAGAATGAATCACAGTACTTTAAAGAAGGTCTTGGAGGGCCACATCATCACTCGTATTAAAATACAGGGATGCAAGAAAAGTAAACAGAACAGGGACTGGGAAGGAGACAATTACTGGGAATTTAGACCTTATTCAATGACTGGATCACACTTTCCTAGTCTGTCAGAGTTGCAAAGGACCTTACAGATCATCTAATTCATTCATTCATTCATTTATTCGTTCATCTGTTCATCCAGTAAGTATTACTAGGCCAGAAACTTAGTATATAATGATAGAAACACACAAATAAAACCACAGCAACAACCAACACCAAGGTGATTTTTTGAATCCATCAGTTGAGTGAGAAAACCCCTTTGTAGATGAAGAAACTGAGACTCAGGGTGTTTAAGGTATTTCTCTCAACCACGCCACTCAGTGCAGCCCTCTCTCCCTCACATCATGCCAGCTCCTCCTCAGCCTCCTTGACCCCAATCAGGTTCTTCCCTGCCCTGGAGGCAGAGGTCAGAGGGACAGGACACACCTGTGGGCGGGGCTGGCCAGCCTGAGAACACTCTCCTCGCTGATCTCAGCACACTTTCAGAGCTAATGGTTGCCACGGTTGTTCTGGCCAATGCCCTCCAAGCGTTTTGACCATATTCTCTTATCAGAAAAACAATTTTAAACATGAACATATACAGAAGGTGGACATTTAAAAACGGATGGTAAGAAATGAAATAGCATCATTACTTTTACCTCATAATGTGGCAGACAATGTTCTCCTATAAAGTATCACCCCAATGTGCTTCACGTTACTGTATTTGCTTTGACTTATGTCTTCTTTGGAGTAATCATTTCCAGGCCACTGATCTATTTTGTAGGGCCAAATTCCTTAGGACTCAATCATATCAATGAGATAAAGTTAGTTAAAACACAATAATACAAATTTAACCTGGCATCTGGACATGGCAGTATGTTGCCATAAACTGAAAGCAAAGAACGGGTGAGGACGCCTGGGCAGAAAGGAGTTACCCTGGCAGAAAAGGTGAGCTTTCAAAGCCCTGCTGGCAAAGTCGGCCCGCTAGCTGGTGTCTGAGAATTTGGATTTGGGGAGAGTTTTCCCCATTCCCTCAATAACAAGAGTGGCTCTGTGCCTGAACAAAAACGATTTGTGCCAACGGTGTGGTTTATGCTGCACACCTGCCTTCCTTCTGGGAGCCCGGTATCGTGCTGTGTGCTCAGCATAAGGTACCTTGGTGACCGGCCCCCAGTAAATACCCTGGGTGCTGAGTGTCTAGTGAGCATCCCTGGTACATATTTCATGTGTTGTCACAATTCGTTGCTGGGGAATTGAGTGCGTCCTGTGTGACTCCACTGGGAAAGGCTCCTGGACGCTTGCACCTGATTCCCCCTGACTTCGCCCCATGTGCCTTTTCTGCTTTGCTGATTTTGCTTTATGTTCTTTCTCTGTGATTAATCATTACCGTGAGGACTATTATACGCCGAGCCCTAGTGAATCACTGAACTGGGGGCTGTCTTGCGGACCCTGGACACAATGCCCCGTGGCTGGCTGGTGTCACGGATTGACCCACCACTCTGTTCTCAGGAGAGCTCCTGCATGAGACCACTAGACACACCCACTGAGCCCCAGTGTCAGCCCAAGTATTAAATCTTAGTACCGTTTAATTTCTTCCATTTTTTCTACATAAAAAGTAAATAAAAGCTGTAATATATTCTTCTACAAGATGATCCCAGTGGTTCACATCCCATTTGGAGAAAGCTCTTCAGACAACGATGAAACAACACTAGAAGAAATATTCTGAAAGCAGGACAGTGGAACCCCCACCAGCAGAGCCGCCCATGTCAGGCTGCCTCGCTCAGGGTCATCCCTGGCCTAGGCCGCTGCAAAAGGAGGTCTTATTTCTCTCTCCACTCCTCCACCATCTTTTTAGGATGGAAATGGACCCTGGGGTTCAGTACTGGACCCTCTTTGTCCTAAAAGGGCTCTCCCTGGGTTATCACTCCCACCCTTAGGCTTCAATCCTTTTCTTTGTGCTGATAATTCCCTTAGCTCTTCCCCAGCTCCTACCTCACTTCTGAGCTCCAGACCTGGATATGCCACTGTCACTGGAAACCTAAGTGACACTTAGGTGTCCCACAAAACCTTCACACTCCAGAGCCCAAGCTGAGCCCATGAGCCCTTCTGTTGAGCAGCTCCATTTCCTCCTGACTCAGGGATGGTACCACTATCTGCCTGTCACCTAAGTTAGGGACCTGAAAGCCCTCCTGGGAACCTCCTCTCACCCTCAGTCTCCTATTCAGCCCCCAAGCCCATTTCCCTCTGCTGCACCACCCCCAGAGCAGTTCTCTGCCCTTCCCATGCTCTGACAGGTGGAGCCCCTTGCCTGTGCCTCTCGGGCTCCATGACCTCCTGGCTTCCAGCTGGATCTGGAAGGCACGATCAGGAGACTGGCAGGTGCTAGGAGAGAGAAGATGGGTATGTGCTCCCTGTGGCCACTGCTTCTGTGCTGTGTCTCTGGGCCCCTCACACGGTCCTGGCCCTGTCTGGGCTCAGGGAGACACTCCTCTCTCTACTTTTGCAGGCCTAGGAGTGGCAAGGGCTTCCTGTGTGGTGGCCTCAACACCTGTGTTTGCTTCCTTAACCCCACCTACACCTCTGCAGGTAGTCCCTGCACTGGAGTCTCTCCCTGTGAAGCACGGGGGTGGGCTCTGTTTGTGGCCAGGGCTGTGCCTCACGGCCATCTCATCTCCTGTCTCTCGTGAGTACTCCCTTCCTCTGTGTTCCCGGGGTGCCATCCAGATTTGTCATTTGAGCAGGGCCTCTGGAGGCAGACTGACATGGGTTCAGGTCCTGGCTTTGTCATTCACTATCTACGTGAACCTGGGGCAGGTCACACGACCTCTTTGAGCCTTGATCCCCTCATCTGTGAAATGGGATAATAATAATGCCTCTGACTTCATGGAGTGGTTGTGCTGATGAGATGAAAGAAGGTGGTGTAAAGGGCTGAGTTCTTGATCAATATCTGCTTTTTGTCCATGGCTTCCTTGTCACTGTTCACTGGACAGCTGGGGGATCCTCCAGCTGGTCTCCCCGCCTCTCCTTCGCTTCCTGCTCATCCGACACCCAGAGAGACTGTTCTTCAGTGCAAATCTAAGCAAGTCTCCCTGGATTTAAACCCTTCACTGCCCCACCGAGCCTGCAGGCTGAACTCCAGATTCTTAGCAGGGTGTGCCCCACCCCACAGTACCCCTCCTGTCATTCCTCACATAGCATTTCACTTCCAAGAAATTCTATGCTGTTTAAATGTCCCCACATATCACACTGGCTCACACTGTGGGCCTGGCACCGGCTATTTCCTCCATTCAAAATGCCATCTTCTCTCTAAACTCCTTTACAAATTCTCGTTTGTCCTCTGAAAACCAGACTCATGGACCACCTTCTCTGAGAAGCCCTCCCAGACCTTACAAGGAGGTCATGGCTGCCTCCTCCTCGAGACCTTGCCCTCATGCATGTTTCTGTTGTGCTGGTCACACTGAGATGTCTACCTGATAACCTGCCTGCCTCTCCCATGAAATGGTACTACTGGGAGGTGGGTCCTACACAGCCCACCTTTAAATCTCTGGTTTGAGGGGTGATTGGGCTGGGTGGGCTTGCTTAGGAGGTAATGAACCATTTGTCACCTAAAATGTACAAGTCGAGCCCGAACAAGCACAGGAAAGGAAGAGCACACAGAGAACTGGAGTGCTGGACGGCAAAAGAGGCTGAGTTTATGGATGGTCCCTTCCTCCCAATGCAATATTCTGTCTGTGAGGTAGTGAGCTCCCCATCGCCACATGGATTTAAGCAGAGCCTGGAGGACTCCCTGTCATGGTACTATAGGGGCATTTCCAGCACCGAGCGACGTTTCATTTGATGATCTTCCTTCCGCGTAGCTCTTATGATGCCAAATCAACTAGAAGGTTCTGTGGGCTCTAATGATTCTGTTTCCAAAATGTCAACTCTAATACAAGCCTCCACTGATTTATCATCACAAGACAAACAGCTACTTCGCTTCCTCTCCCAAAGTCTTGAACATATTTACTCTTCTAACGTTAATGTCTTTCCTTTTCTCTCTTCAGCCATAAAGTTCTTGGCCCCTCTCACACAGCCCTGACATGCATCCATGGGGGAGGGGAACTTTAGCCAGGCAATGCCCATCTCAGTCTCGACTATAAAAAAGGGAAAAACAATTAGAGCACATCTCTAGATGGAAGGAAAAATCTATGCCCGGAATAGTTCTGCTCAGCCACTTGTTCAATCGATTTTGGGAAGGCCTGCCTGGCAGAGTGAAGGGCTTTCATGGCTCTTTTGGGGACTAGCAGGAAAGGGACACACAGCCTCTCCTGCAGGTCTGTTCTGACGGACGACTGGGGCTGCCAGGCTCCAGGTCTCTGGCATGTGGGCCCCAGGCCAGGAAGTCAGAGGGCGGAGGAAGCCCTGGCAGCTGGCTGGATGCTGCGGGGTGAGCTGCTTTCCCGCTGTCCAGAAGGGTTCCTAAAAGGGCCTTTTGTTTCATTCTGACTGTTCACCCCAGATAATCAATAGTGAGAAGATGGGTAAGGAAGACCCCGACTATCCAAAAACAAGCCCCAGAGCTCCATTACTACGAGGCGGAGGGAAAGGCGTTGTTGTCTGGAGCTAAAAGGCCAGTACAAAGTACTTTACCATGGCCAGCCACCAAAGCATGGGATGACATGCTGAAACAACCTCCAAACTATATTATTACATCAGGTTATCTCTCAACTGTCTCAGAAAGAAATCCCTGAGCAAAAAAAAAAAAAAAAACAAAAAAACAAAAAAAACCAAAACACAGATATTTATGGTCATTTAAATGAAAATATCACTAATTCCTAATTCCTACTAGGCTTGAATTTACTGGGAGGCCAGTGAGTGTTCCTAGGTAGCCTTTGACTTTTGAGACAGAGTTATAAAATCCTAGCATCTCTGGGAGGGCTGGAAGAAGATGTCATGCTTCCCAATCAGTGTCTGGGCCACCACGACTCCATCCTTTCCAGCAGCTGCCCATCCAGAGCTCATTCATACATCTCTTGTGAGCAGATGGTGGAGAATGCGCTTCAGGCCCTAGAATCCAGCCCTGCCTCCTATGATGGGACAGCCCTGCTTCCTGGGATTCCAGGGTGGAGGCCCAAGATCCCTCTTCCTACTCCAGCCGATCCTCATGGAACAAGGGTTCTGGTGCTTCCATTTCTCTTACATCATCAGTCTCCGAGAGACAAACTCAAAAATAAAGCATGAGTCCTAATCCTGACCTCGCTACTTTGTGGTCTGTGGATGCAGTATCCACATCACCTGGCAGCTTGTTAGAGCTGCAGCATCTCCAATTCATCCCACACCTGCTGAGCTGGAATCTGCTTCTTCGCCTGGAGGCAGCTTTGAGACCCCAGACCCACTCCGGGGTAAGCACCCCCTAGAGGGCAAGGTGGATTCCCCTGGGGCCCTAGCAGGAATCTGAGCCAAGGGCTCCAAGTGATTCACGTGCCCTCTAAGCAGCACTGTCTGTGCCAGGTGGAAGTCAGGATGGTGGTTACTCTTGGGGGGGGGTGCTGATAGGAAGGGGACAGGAAGGGCTTCGGGGATGCTGGTTATGGCCTGTTTTCTTCATCTGGATTCACAGCTGAGTCCAATCTGTGACAATTCATTGAGCTATACACTTATGAAATGTGTATGTGTATATCTACATTTACTTTAATAAAAAGTTAAAAAAAAGAGAAATAAATAAAAGAGTCAGGATTCTCAGCAAGCAGAGGCAGATGAGAAATAAAGCTGAGCCCGGGGCTGAACTGGCTTCTCCTAATTCTCACGACAGATTCCAATGACTGGGGACTCATGTCCACGCGCCCTCAGAGGTCCCACCCACGTCATTCTTACCTCCCTCGCAGCCCGCCCCGAGGCCCCTTCCAACACTCAAGGTGGCAGAGGTGTCGCAGCTTGGCTTTGACTTGGGCAGGCCCTGAATCCGTTCCTGACCCAGTTCTAGAAGAGCAAGGGTATGTAAGGCCAGGAGCTGCCACGGACGTACCCACGCCCAATCAACAAGGGCCAACCCCAATTCTCCAGGCTCCTCTTCATGCCAAGTTTACCTTGCTCTATCAGCACCTCTCTTAGCAGTGTTCACAAGTGAACACAATTATCCAGATGTAGGCCCATCATTCACTCATTCCATTCATTCATTCATAATGATTATGGCTAACATTTATTGAACCTTCCTATGTGGCAGGCGCCAAGTGCTTTAATGTACCATCTCATTTAATCTTCACAACCCTATGATTATGGCCATTTTACAGAAGAGTAAACTAAACTAAAGAGGAGATGGTAAGTAACTTCAAGTCACATAGCTGGGAAGTAGTGTCATTGGGATTTGAAAGTGAGCAGTCAAACTGAAATTGTCTTATATGCCAGGCACTCTGATATACTTTGGGGACATATCAAAAATGAATGAATAGATATACTAAGACAACTGAATTATATATACACCTTAATAGGGTAAATGTTATGGTATATGAATTACAGTCAAGTCTCCCTACCTGTGGGTTCCACATCTGCGAATTCAACCAACAGGGAGCAAATTGAAAATATTTTTTCAAAAAATTCCAGAAAGTCCCCAAAAGCAAAACTTGGATTTGGAGCACCAGCAACTATTTACATAGCATTTACATTGGATTTACAACTATTTACATAGCACTTACATTGTATTAGGTATTGTAAGTAATCTAGAGATGATTTAAAGCATACACGAGGACTGCGTAGGTTATATGCAAATATCACACCATTTTATATAAGAGACTTGAACATCCTTGGATTTTGGTAGCTGCGGGGGTTCTTGGAACCAATTCCCTATGAATACTGTAAAGGAATGACTATATAACCCAATTTTAAAAAGTATGAATGGACAAATATTTTGGTTGGGATAAATGTTGACCACATCCCTAAGAATTTAGTTGACCTGTTTTTCCTGGTATAAACCAGCTAACAACAACAAAAAATATTTCCTAAAAAAATGAATGAAATGTCTCAGACATCTTTGTAGTTCAACATGGCTAGTTCCAAACCTCAGTCCTGACAGCTCGCACGTGTGACAGAGTTTCGGTTTTCTCTCCTGTGAAGTGGGGACAGTGAATCTGACCTTTGTCAGGCAGTTTTGGGGACTGACGGGAAGGCAGCATGTGGCGGCTGGCTCTTCACAGGTCAGAGCAGAGAGTGCTGAGTTTTATGAGGGCACAGGATTGGGGAGTTAACAGGGCACTGCTGAACATCTCCACCCCCAGGATTGCTCTGAGCACCCCAGAAGCTGCTGAGACCTGTGCTGGGACCAAAGGCCCACCTTCGATCAAAGGTCTTCTCGTCCTCACTGCAGCGTCCCTTCTTCCATGCTCGTGTGTGGCTTTCTGCCTAGGATTCCACAAGGAAGGCAAGTACCTTTTCCCTTCCTCACCCACCAGCTCCCTCTCTGGGCTGCCAGGGACTGGGATTCCTGAGTCTCCTAAGCTGGAAGCAGACAGGCCCTCCCATCCCCCTGGCACTGGGGCTCTGGCCCACGCCCAGCGTGGTCCTCCTAGGCAGCTCTGTGCCCACAGGGGCCAAGTTGCTATGGTGATTCCACTACCCACACAGTGTCCAGGGAGACAGCACGGTGTAGCTGGAGCTGTTTGCAAGACTTGCTGAAACTAGGCTGGGAAGATGCCTGAAAGGGTCAGAGGGAGCGGGGGATGGGAACCAAGTGTAACTGCTTCCCTAGCTCTGTGTGCGTACGTGCGTGTGTGTGCATGCTCACACGGGCGCCCACCCCGCTGTCTTCTGAGCAGACCATTTAGTGATTGTCACAGGTTTCTTCCTAAGGGAACGTTCACGGTTTATCGTTGTGTTTAGTTTCTATATTGAAAACCAAAAGGGGAAAAAAAGTCGCATTCATGTGGCAGCAGAACAGACTGAACTGTGACTTCAATTGCTCCACATATGAAGCTGGCTTCATGTTCCACTTTATAACCTTGTCCATTAAGATTTCCTGGGATGCCAGGAGATTACACTGTGAAGGGGAGAAAGATGCCTTCCCCCTTGACCCTACACTTGCCTTATGCTCCAGGCAGCTCCTCTGAATAGTTGTTCAAACCACTCCACGATCCTGCATGGGGATTCATCGTGCTCATTTTATACATTACAAAACTGAAGCTCAGAGAGGTAAGTCACCCACCACTGCCAAGAGGTAGGAAGTGTAGGACGTGGGAGTCAAACCCCGGCTGTTGAAGATCTGTGCTCGCTGGGCTAGGCGGCTCTGCTTCCATCTCCGTCTCCCCACCCTGGGAGTTTACTGGGAGAATCTTCCAGGCCCAGAGAGGAGAATCCAAGGCACCATGTGAAATAAAGGAGCCGAGCCCCTTGGAATAGCAGGTGGAGGACAATCCAAATTGCACCCATTGGGGGCTGGCACTTAGACTCCAAATTCGTGAGATTTCAGTTCCTCTTCTGAGCTATATTGGGAACTATTAAATAAGTGATCCCGGTCCTAACGCATGTACACATTCGTGCTGACCCAATTCAATCCAGAGTAGTTAATCTATGCCTCCCCTCCCCATCACAGTCAGGAATGTGAGCTCCCCTTTGCAGAGCCTCTGCAACAGCCCTTACTGCAAATAAATGAATCCTCGGGGCGGGGAGAAGCAGGCCGGAGCATCTTCAGAGCCTTCGTGTTCCAGCTAATGCTGATTTGTAAAGTGCTTTATGATTTATTCATATCGCCTTGCCAGGCTTCCCAGGACAGCCTTCCTCTCACACAAATGAGCGCGACTCCCAGAGCAGAATGTCAGGCTTCATTAAAAGAAAACACCGGGTGTGGGGGATGTCCCCGTTCTGGCTCCCTAGCCTGCGTCACCCAGCGTTTGGAGGATTCGGGGCAAACTCCAGGAAGCACCTGTGCTCTGACAGCATTTGGCTTATGAGCAGGGTGAGGTGTCAGGAGCTCTTTTCTGAGAGGCAGAGACCCTCCAAGGGCTGGGCCTCACGTCTCTGCACCAAAGACTAGACCTTGGGCCAGCTGATGTGTTCCCAGGTGGCAGGCACAAGTGACAAGGACCTGGAGAGAGGGACCCCGGGAGGGACTTGGGTGGAGCTCTGCCCCCTGATTCTCCTCGGTTGGGAGACCAAGGTGGGCGTCTCAGCTCTCGGGGATGCCACTGAGAGCCCAGAGCACCGTGTAAATGAGAAGTTACCAAACTGGCCCCCATTTGGTATTTTCATTATTACCATTACCATCAAGTACCATTTTCATTATTACCATCATCATGGTCTCCTTAAACTTGGAGAGGGCACCTGGGCACGAAAGGGAGAAGGAAACCCAACTTTCTTCACTTAGCTTCTTCAGGGTGCCTTGAGAGCTGCCCCTCCCTCAGCCTCACCACTATCCAGGAAAGCTGGACACACATGGCACCCATGAGATCACAAGGCCCACAGGGCACAGAAGTCATGCTGAAGCAGCAATGAAGGGGACTTCAGGGGCTTCACACCCTCCCTAGTGAGCAGGACACAAGCCACGGACACCATCCTCATGCCAGGGGGTCACACTTTTGAGGGAACAAACTGCTAAACCACACTCACAAGGACTTTTGAGCAGCTCAGCTTCTTTGGAAGCTGACTCCAGGCACCCTGATGCTAGGCACATGGGGGACTTGTGACTCTTGAGTTCACCTCCTTAACCCCCAGAAGGGCAGAATAAAGAAGGGGGGCAGGAGTGGGCTTGGATAAAAATCTCTCTAGTAGGAAGATCGAACTGGGTGAGTCCTGGAGCACGTGGGGTCTGACTGCCCTCCAGACCCACCCCAGAGAGGAGAGATGGCTGAGCACCCCAGAGACCCCCTGGGGTACTGGGGGCTTGACCACGCACTTCTCAAATGGAATCTTTCAGACCAAGTACACGTTCTGCGCACGTCAGTTGCTGGACAACTCACGTTGAGGTTACTGGTAACGTTAACAAGTCAGTCCAATGTGATCACCCGCAGGACTCAGGGGAGCATCATCACGTGCTCCGGGGCTTCCCTCCTGCCCACATGCTGTCCCAGAGTCTAGGGACCCCAGGCAGCCCTGAAAGTCCAAGGTGTGGGCGGTGACCTGCAGCACTTTTAAGAGGTCCCTCCCCTTGTTTATCTCTGGCTGCCAACTTTCTCTCCATAATCGTCCAGCAGTGGCAACACAGATTTTAAAAGAGACTACATGGGCCTACATTGCTCTTAACACTTAAAAAGAAAACAGCAATAGGAGAGGCTGTGGAGAAAAGGGGGCCCTCCTGCTCTGCTGGTGGGAATGCAGTTCGGTGCAGCCACTGTGGAAAACAGTGTGGAGATTCCTCAAAAGACTAGGAATAGACTTACCATATGACCCAGGCATCCCGCTCCTGGGCATATATCCAGAAGGAACCCTACTTCAAAAGGACACCTGCACCCCAGTGTTCATAGCAGCACTATTTACAATAGACAAGACATGGAAAAAGCCTAAATGTCCATCAACAGATGACTGGATAAAGAAGATGTGGTATATTTATACAATGGAATACTATTCAGCCAACCAACAACATAACGCCATTTGCAGCAAACTGGATGTTCCTGGAGAATGTCATTCTAAGTGAAGTAAGCCAGAAAGAGAAAGAAAAATACTATGTGAGATTGCTCATATGCGGAATCTAAAAAAACAAAACAAAACCATAAATACAAAACAGAAACAGACTCATAGACATAGAATACAAACTTGTGGTTGCTAGGGGTACAGGGGGTGGGAAGGAACTGGGATTTCAAAATGCAGAATAGATAAACAAGATTGTACTGTGTAGCACAGGGAAATATATACAGGATCTTGTGGTGGCTCACAGTGAAAAACAATGTGACAATGAATGTATGTATGTTCATATATAACTGAAAAATTGTGCTCTACACTGGAATTTGACACAACATTGTAAAATGACTATAACTCAATAAAAAAAATGTTTAAAAAAAAAGAAAAAAGAAAGAAAAAAAAAACAGCAACAACAAAAGAGTTGCTTTTGGATTAATCTGGTCAACACTGATCCTTTAATCATCCCTTCAAGCTCTGGTCCTCTAGGCAGGGAATTGGATACATTATTGCATTTGGGACAATGGAGAGACCTAAATGTCTAACCCAGTTTTGAGAGATCATAGTAAAGTCCAGAAATAAATCCCAACTGTTCATCCTCATCTTAAAAAGTAAACCAATACTACTTTCAACTGATAGTTCTACATAACTGCTAATTGTTAATGTACAAACTCCTTAAAAAAATTAACAACAACAACTAGGCATCAAAAATTTTAAACACGTTAATTAATTTTCAAAATAATATTTCTAAAATATAGTAAACAAATTACACTGTTTTGGGCTTTCTTAAATATATTCATTCTTAGTGGGTGGTGATATAATTCCCAAGGTGGGGGCAAACTTTTTTTTTTTAAATTTAAATTTTTTGGGGGGAGGGGGAGGTAAGTAGGCTTACTTACTTATTTATTTTTAATGGAGGTACTGGGGGTTGAACCCAGGACCTCCTGCATGCTAGGCATGCACTCTACCACTGAGCTATCCCCTCCCGCCAAACATTGGTTCTTGAATGTGAAAAAATGTTAGCCTTTTATGTAGTAACTATAGCTATACGTATAGTATATGAACAGACATACATACAATATATCTTTGATATTGAAATTTCAAGAGGGGATGATCAGAAAGGAAAGTCTAGAAAGTCTCCTTAGGAAAGTAACTGAGAACAAAGGGTCGAGAAACACTGCAATTAAATAGAGAATAAGGATAGTTATTTTTTCTTGTACAACTCAAAGTCACCCTTACAGAGACATCTCTTCTTATACTCTGTAGTGATTATTGAGGTCGACGGGGAGACTACTTCTTTCTTACACAGCCCTGACCCTGCCCCCAGGCACGATGCGTTTCCGGGTGGTTGTTTTTCGCCCTTGCTTTTCTAGGTTATCCGGTCATTCTCAGTAGCCTGTCTCCCAGCAATGGTCTGTTAAATACATGATCCTAATTTTACCGGCAATACATAAGTCTATTCTGGTCTAAAAGCTACACCACGCCGCCCTGTTGAATTGCCTACATGGCTGAACGGGCTGTCTGCTGCCTGTTCATGTAGTCTCATGCATTTCTGTGTTTTTGGTGATTGTGGTCACCAAGAAAACCTTATATCACAAACCACTGGAACATGCAGAAAGAATGACTTACGGTGCAAAGGGTTTCAAAGGTCTTTTCAGAGACAAAGGACCCATCAAGGCCAAAGAGAAAGATGGATGCATAGGAAAGCATTCCTCCGAGGATGATGAGGTTGTTCATGTATGGACTCGACATCTTTATCAGCCTGACAAGAGAAAGATACTGCAGTTAACAGGACTGTGAATGGAGCTATTCCTTCAGCACATATTTTCTGAATGTGTATCTTGTCACCAAAGCTGGAGGGAGAGAGAAAAATGAAAGCCCTGGTTTCCTCCACTGCCCACCCTGCCAAGACTGTGCCACCTCCAAGGGGCTGCTTCCCTCTGACTAAAGGACCCCGGATGCTATCATTTCTGGTTGTTGATTTCCCTTTCTCCTCAGTCAAGTTCACCTACCACCTCTCTGGAGACAGCTTCTAGCTTCTTCAACCATTAATTTTTAGTTTACACAAAGACGTTCAGTCAACAGGGTTTTTTGTTTTTTTGGGTTTTTTTGTTTGTTTGTTTTGGGTTTTTTTGGCTGCAACTGGGAAGACAGCCAAAACTAGAGAATTCTAATTTAAGTTCAGCTACCTTCCACAGTGAGGGAGGAGATGGCCACACCACAATCTCCCATGCTGAGTGGACCAGATCTAGGAGGTGTACAGGTGAGAATTCAGGGCTGCTCAGGAATTGTGGTCACCAGGTGGTAAGCGAGTATCCACTTTGGCTATCTGAAGCTCACACTGTCCTGGGCACAAAGGGGGCCACACGCGTGAGTAGGAGCACCTCTCCCTGTCACCAGGTGATGGAGGTGGACAATGGATTCCCCACCCCAACTTCTCCTCCTGTCTTCACCAGACTGCTGTTGGGGGGCACTCTTTATACTCCCAAACTCTACAAACTCTACATTCTTCTCTCTCACTTTCTTGAGGAATCCTGCTGTGGCTCCCAGAAGCACAGCAAGCCAGGGCTAGGTTAAACCATCAGTTGGCTGGAATTTACCCGCAGCAGTGCCTGGCTCCCCTAGCACAATCCGTTCAGAATGTCTTGGGTTTTTAGGCACCCCGTGGTCCAGATGCTCTTTTGCAGATTGTAATTATGGTCAGTTGTTCCCCCAACATTTTCTTTTGCATTCTGCACTTATATTCATCCTTCCACATTTAAAAAATGTAGTGTCAAAGTAGTAGAGAAATAAAAAGTGTGCTATAAACTGTGACCCACTCACAGGCTTTTGAGTTGGGAGCCCTGGGTCCAGCACTTGGCCCCTGCCACCCCACAAGGTGCACCTTTAGCAAGTCAATTAGCTGGCTGAGTTTCCTCAACTATAAAAGCACAGGTCCCACTGCCTAGGGCATTTGTGAGGCTGAGAGGAGACTGGGTCCCTGGAGGTCCTTTTGCAAACTAAAAATTGCTAAAGCCCCTTCATTCTTAATACCATAGAAAGCTGGGGAGGAGGGAGGCCAGGAGTTGGGGCAGGCTTCCTCCTAGAGGAGGTGGACCTTAAAGGATGAGAAGCATTTAGAAAGATAGAAGTGAGGGAGATTTGAAATCAGTGACATTTATTTCCTATCTCTTTGCAGAATTTTTTAATCTGCAAAGCCAGTCAAAAAATTCACATGAAAAACAGCCTACTGGAAAGAGTAATGGTAATTCTCCTTAGGAGGCAAAGAGGGGGTAGTTAAAGAATTAAAGGACAGGGACAACTTGCTGTTATGATGAGAACTCTTGCAGCTTGTAGGAAGGGAATCTAACATTAAGAGCTGACTATGTGCCCAGGTCTTGTGCCAAGTGCTAATAGGCATGGTCATCATTTAAGGTTTGTATGGAGTAGATGAGATTTGCTTCAATTTTTTTGGTGGCAATATATGTGATATTGGTGATAAATAAAACAACAGGTGAATTAAACTCCTTTTGTTCTTTAGGAAATAAGTTTGACTAAGTAGCTGCTACCAAAAAACAAACAAACAAACAAACAAACAAAAAAACAAAACCAAAAACCACAACAGAAAATCTGGAGCCTCCAAGTTTCTCCTTTGCAAGCAGGGAGAGAGAAAAACCTGTTCTTCTTGGAACTGCGCTTGTTCCTGGCAGCCCGGGAGGTCATGCAGCATGGCTCCTGGGCACAATGGCAGAGCTGTACCGCCCACGGGTGGGCACCAAGGCTGTGCCCCTGACGGCTGAACTCTGAGCCCCTGCTCAGCCGCTCCCACAACAAGGCAGGGAGCGGGGTTCAAGGATTTGCTATGGAAACCAAAGAAGTCGGTTGTGCTCAGTAAACACCCCACTGTCTGGGGTAGTGGCCAGTTCTACCCACAACTGACCAGAATAACAGAAAGTGAGCTGCTCTCCTCCAGAGAGGGAAGGCCAGGCATGGGGGAAGAGGAATCAAGACCAGAAACCAAGGGGATGGGTTCTGCCACATGCAGCCATGCAGCCTTGGACAGCAGCCCTCCAACAATTAGCTGGTGCTCTCCTCTGTACTCAGGGTTGTTATCCAAGGGTCAACTGAGATGATGATGGAGGCTATTCCTGGATTGTGATGTGCTGTACGGATGGGAAGTGCTCTTATTGACCTCAGTGATCCCCTCGGGCAGTGCTTCTGGAAGATGCTGGGGTGGGGGGTGGGGCAAAGATGTTTGGGGAATTCTGTTTCCTGTATTTCTCCTCCTGGACTATCACGAAGTGCATGAGCATAGTGAAAGTTCCAAGAAGGCCTGTGGACTTGGAGCCTTCAATTTTGTTTAACCCAGCCTTCCTGTGCAAGCAGCAACCCTGCCTGTGCGTGTGAATGTGTGTCCGCACTGGCATGGGCACACTCACAGGAAACATCTAATGACATTCCAGCAACTAAGGGGCATGTTTTGGAAAACTACCCTGTGCCCCTGGAGAACCTGTCACATGATGCCTACACTTTGTCTGTGAGGCTTGTCAACCCAGAAAGCACTATCTGAGAGGAGGGCATGAGTGGCTTACTTCTGATTCCGATTCTTGATGTTGAAGAAGAGAAAAGCGCTCGCCATGATCATTCCCAGGATGGTGAGGGCAGAGAGGATGCTGTAGAGAGGTAGGGAGATCTTACGAAGCTGCTCCAGGATGATGGTCTTGTCTTTAGGCGGTTCGGATCCTAGAAGGCCAAGAAAACGACATTAGCTGAGCCCAGCGCATAGTCAGTCCCTGAGAACACGCTTGCCTGCATGTCCTTGACATCTGCCCCCTGTGCACAACTGCTGTGCAGGACATGCCACTGGGTAAGCAGGCTTCGGAGACTGGCCAGTCTGCCCAGCAGGGAGCCTTAGCCAGGACTTATTTCTTTCTCTAAATAGAATCAATAAGGGATTTGTGATGCATTTAATAGCCATTAGAAGACTAGAATTTGATTTGGTCTAATTACCCTGTTGAAAAACCATCACCATTTATCCCCAAAGGTACCAGTGGCTTGAAAGGCCCAGGGCTGGGTGCTGGGAATGGGTACCACTGGGTGTCTCTGGGGGCGAGGAACTTGGCTTGGGCTCTTAAGGACTCTGCTCTGAGACATGATAATGACCACTCCTCAACAGGGTGGAAACCTTGCCTGTCAATTCCATGGAGATGTATATGTGCTCTGGCTACGGATTTTCTGCCTCAAGGTCATTATGTTATAAAATCTCTTTCTTTTTATTTCATAAGACTTGCTGACTGTGGGAGGCAGAGGCTACCAGCATGCCTTCCCCTCCCTGCTGTGCCAAGCCTGGACTGAAACCGTGGAATGCCACCCCTCTGTGCGACTGTATGGATGTCCCTGCTCATTCTTCAAGGGCGCCAGGAACCTGAGGCAGCCCTGAGGGCCTTGGAGCAAACTCATCTTTATGGATGGTGGCAAAACCGTCCTGTTTTAGTTTTACCAGGTAAGGCTGGTTTGGGAGGAAGGATGCAGGAACACCTCCTCCATACCTGCCTACCTCTCATTTCTGGCAAATCTCCTTTCTCAGCTGCTATTTCAGATCAGGTTTCTGCTGTGAAACTGTGAACATCTGGGTCTTTTCCTTCCAGTGGGAATGTGTGGAATCAGCCAGATGTTCAAGAGGGGCCAAGCCTGGGAGACCCACCAGGGGTCACGATGACCACAGCATGGCTGTGCCACAGGTGTCAGCCTTGGTTATGCTTCTGTTCCCAGGAGGATGGGCAGATGTGGCAGCAGGGATTAAGAACTCCCCCGAACATCAGTGTGTAAAAAACTCTGCCAACAAGTTCAAATGTGTTTGGAAACATTCAGTGGGTAAAAAGAGTTTGAACCATCTAAGTAGTCTAGGGAAGCTGCCAGGTTCAAAAACCGCTGGGAACCTGCTGGCTTGGTTAATGTAAAGCAATACTCACTTCTATGCAAAGTAACACTTATAAGAGGTAGCCTCTAGAGCCAAAAGTCAGGGCAAAAGCAGACTCAAGGGGACAGAGGTAACATCCTCTCTTGCCTCCAGAAGTAAAAGCTCAACACTTGGAAATTTCTACTCTCATTCCCCATCCTCATCCCCTCTCCCACACATAGCCTGGGCTGCATTAGGCTGACTCAGGTGCCTTCTGGATCCTGAACAAAAGAGCTGTGGGTGCGCATCAGTTCCTGGTGGAAACAAGCCCATCTCCGGGCACTAAGAAAGAGGGCGAGGTTTGGGTCAAAGGTTACGTGACAACCACGACCATTAGGTTGTGTAGAAACACCTTCAGAAAACTGACAATACCTTCTTCTTATTCTACCATCCTTTCCCCCAAATGGCGCCCACCCCCCCACCATGCATCTTAGTTAAGTCTTTACGGAAACCAAATGGTAAGAGCTTATCAGAGGTGTTAGTAACAGCAGCAGCCCCGTTTCTTGCTCCCCACCCAATCCATTCATTCTTTCTTCATCCATTCATCACCATCCTTCATCCACCACCCTTCCTTCCTTCATCATCATTAATCATTCATCATCATCATCTTTCCAACTGGCCTGGTGTGGGGCACCAGTGATTCAAAGATAAGCAAGACACAGTTCCTGTCCTCAGGGAACTTACATACTAGCCATGTTAAAAAAGAAAAAAGGCAATAACAAGCAATCACATTTATTGAATGCTTACCACAGGCTGAGTACTTTATAGAGCTTTTCTCACTTGGTCATCTAACAGTCTCATGAGTAGAGAAGATTATTCCCATTTTACGGGACGTGGGAACAGGTTCCTAGGTATTAAGTGGCTTCTATAGGTAGTAAGTAGCAAAGTTGGCAGGATCTGTACCCAGATCTGCATAACCCTGAAGCCTATGCGCATTGCCTCTAGTGATGGGTCCAGGTGATCTAATAACATTAGGCACAGAGAGGCCTGAGTAGGAAGCAGGGAGCAGAGTGCAGTTCTGCCTTGATGGGGCCAGGAAAGGCAAAGAAAGCAGATGAAGTGGGAGCTGAGTCTTGAGAGGAAGATAAGTAGTTGGCTGTTCACCAGGAAGATGAGGACAGGGCATTCTGGGCAGAGGCCCAGCACAGGCAGAGGCACGGCGGTGTCTTGGCACATTTGCGGAACTGTAAGTGGCTTGGATGGGGAGATCTGAAAGAGGAGGCAGAGAAGTGGGGCGGGGTCCTTCATGGAGGCCTTGGCACCATCCCAGGGAGTGAGGCCTCTCACTATGAGCAAGGGGGATTATGCAGGCATCTGAGCAAAGGTGGGGTGTCTTTACTGCAGCATGGACAGGACGGACTTGCGCGGGGTAGACTGGCGGTGGGTAAGACCCATTGCGGGCTGGGGTAGGGGTCTGGGTGTGAGAGGCTGAGAGTTGAACCCAAGCCGGGTGAGGACAGACGAGCTGGCCTCTGCCCTGTGTCCAGGGGCATCTTAACTGGCTCTGGGTTCAGACACTGGTTATCCATCCTCTGGAAAGTGCAGGGAAGGCCTGAAAAGCAGAGGTGGGGGGAGCCTGGAAGAGCTGTGGCCTCAGGGTTATCCTGGCCTGGCGCTTCCTCACTATTACTTAGCCCTTGGGTTCCTGGCTGGGGTTTTTTTTTTTTTAATTTATGTCTTTCCTCTCAGTTATGTTTTATGACTTTTATTTACTTTCTGTTTGAGTTTTTCTTTTAAACTGTAAACCCAGAATCCCTTCTTTAGCAAACCCAGATCCCCCGAGTCGAGGAGCCAACAGCCCTACTTTGAGGATCAGACTCTCGTGGTCAGCACCGGCTTTGCCTCTCGCAGGCTGTGCAAATTTGGCATTTTCTGAGCCCTTTTCTCATCTGTACAACAGGACTTGCCCACTCACCTTTCAGAATGTTTCTGTGGCTCCATGAGGTAATATGTGACTACGGGCTTGGTGACAGCTCCCTCAGGTAGGAATGAGAAGAACACGCCTCCTCTTTGAGGCCACCTGGAGTTCTGCTAAACCCCATAGATCCAGTGGATATGTAGGCACATGACAAAATAACCAAAGGGTCCATGGGACAGCCTTCTCTGGTGGCCTTGGTTTTAAGAAGGAACTCCAGGCACAGAAAGTCAGCTGTCCATTCTTTGCAGTCACAGGGGAATCAAAGTAAGAGCATCTGGGTGCTATGGGTATGGTGGCTTCCCCCATTGCCACCCAATGACTAGGCTGTCCATCTACCAACTCACACATCCATCTATCCACCCACGCACCCACCCATCCTTCCACTCATCCACCCATCCACATACACATACATCCATCCACCCACTTGCTCACTGACTCATAGGCTCACCCATTCATTCATTTATTCACCCACCCACTCAACCATTTTCTTGATCCATCGTGTATTCATTTTTTCATCACATATCACTGAGCCCCCAACATGTGCCAGACCCTGGCTGGTGGCAGGAATTTAAAGTCAAATAGGATCCAGTCAGGGAGCTCATGGTCCAATAAACTACTAATTTCAATGCAAAGTGATATGGGAGAGGTAGAGACAAAGACTGTGGAAGCAAAGAGAAGGGAGCCATTAGCTAGATTGGAGGTCATGAGACAAGGCTGAACAGAGGAGGGGTCATTTGATCTGGTTCTAGAGGCTAAGGAGGCATTCTCCAGCAGAAGAAGAGAGAGAATGGTTTTCCAGGGAGAGCAGCAGGTGAAAAAGCCTTATCACCAGCCTATCCACGTATTTTCCCAGAGGAGGGGACAGAGTGAAATTTACCTGGGCCACATTTAAAAAGAATTATTCCTGGCCATTCAAAGGTTTAAACACAGATGCCTTGGTGAGAGCCAGCACTACATGCAAATTCCAGTGACCCAACCAAGGAGCTGGAACCCAGCTCCCACTTGAGTGATGGGGCCCTGCCCTTAGTGAGTGAGTGCATGGACTGAGAGGAGAGGATGTTCCCTCTTCTGCATGAAGCCAAAGATTCTGAGCTTGTCCCCAACTCTCAGACAATATCAAGGCCTGGGAGCACCGAGCAGGCCCTCTCCTCCAAGAAGCCCACCTGCCTTACCTTGGAACCTAATGGTGTCGTTGATGATCTCCAGCGTGTCAGCCACAGCGTTGTATTCTCCCACCTTCACCTCCCTTCTGTCTGTGGGGAACAAGAGACAGTGGCTGGTGAGATCTGAGTCCTGTGTTTGTGTCTGGGTGTCCTGTCCCAGCTCTTGCTTCTCCACAGGCCCTGGATACATTCTTGCAGCCTTTTCCTTTCCCAGTGCCTCTTCTAGGTAGAATCACAAAACCTCCAACCTGATGTAAGTTGGAACAAACACTCTCTCACATTGTCTCATCAACCGGTCATCTGTTCTTTGCTGTACATCTATGGATGGGAAGCCTACTCCCCCATCTGCCTGTTTCCAAGTCTCTCCTGGGTCATTGAGCTGAATCATCTCTCTGTAACTTTCCCTGGTCATCTGGCTCTGCCCTCTAGGACCACACAGACCATCTCCCTCTGCCTCAGGAGAGCCCTAGAGACTTGAACACAAGAACAGATCATCCCTCTGGCACTAACCCCCAACTCCACCTTACTGAACATCTTTTCTATTTTCCAGCTGATCCGGGCCCCAATTTGGGCCACACCCCACAGTGTCACTGTCTGACAGAGCGTAGACCAATGACTGACCAACGCACTTTAGGCATGACCTGTTCAGCAGCAAGCAGAAGGGATCATCTCCTCTTTCGGTCTGCACATTATATTCCTATTAACGTATCCTAAGGTGAAATTCCCATCTTTCAGAGGCCCCATTGCTTTGCTGTGTCCCACCAAACACAAAGCCTCCTTCATATGCTCCTGTTCCTTGGTTCCTCCATATGCATTTATTCAGGTGTATTCTCAAACCCAAGTGATACATTTGAATTTATCTTCATCCTTGATACTATTCTGTTGGTGGGTTTAGGTCACTGTTTCAGTCACTGCCAGGGACAAAGATGATGAGGACTGGCTCAGGGTAGTGGCAGGAGGAATGGCACAGTGGGAATTAGATTTGACGAAAGTTTCTTTTTTCCAGTTTCAGGTAAAATCTGAACGACTGGGTGATCAGTTGGTGAGGGAAATGAGGGACAGGGGAGTGAAGCAAGTGACTTGGGGGCTCAGGTGTCATTCCCTGAGTGGGAAACCTAGGAAGAAGGTGGGAAGATGACAAGTTCTGGATGTGCTGAGTCTGAGGTGCCTGTGGATCACCAGGATGGAGACATCCTTGGGTCTGGAGCAGGGGGAGTGGTCTGGGCTGGGGAGAAAGGGTTGGGGCCATCAGCACGTAAGCTGGGAGTTGGAGCAGGGGTCAGGGAGGAGATCCCCAGGGACAGTGCCAAGCGAGAAGAGGAGAGGACCAAGGGGAGTACCCTGGGGAGCGCCAACCTTGGGGCGAGCAGAGCAAGGATGCTGCAAAGAGACTGGGAAGGAGTGGCCAGAACTCTGGGAGCAGGATGCCAAGAGAGAGCCGGCATCATGGGAGACAAGGAAAGGGATGCTTTCACAGTGGACCTGGCCAGCAATGCCACACGAGGACAAGAGACGGGGACAAGACGCCTCTTGAACACGGGGTCTATTCAAGGCTTGTGGGGGAATACTGGTGACCACAGATGAAGCTGATTCAGGGAAAGGTGGGGTTAAGGGCAGAGAGCCAAAGGCAAGGAGTAGAGGGTGGAGCCCCTGTGGCAGAGCAGGCTTGGACAGGGTTGGTGAGTGTGTGGGGAGGGCCAAGGGGATCCACCTTCAGGTGTCTTTTCTTGTTTAGGTCTCACAATTGTGTGGAGTAGCTGGTTTCAGTCCCACTTTACAGATGAGGAAACTGAGGCTCAGGCAGATTGTAGCTTTGCCCAGGGCCCCACCAATACTAAGAGCAGAGCCCAGGTTCAAACCCAGGACTTCCCACAGTCCATGCTCTTCCCTGACAGGGTTGCCTTGATGGGACCTGTGAGAGGTGACAGCTCTGTGCTGAACTCCTCCCTCCATAGGCCACCTGAGTGCAATCACTAGAGAGAGAGAGATGCCCACCTGTCTACCTGTGGGGCAGGCAGGTCTCCAGAGCTGCAGACACTGGTCCTCAAAATGCCCAGTGGTTATAAAGCGACACAGCAGCAGGAGTTCCAGGCATGTGCCCAGAAAAGCTGCCTGCTAGGGTTCTGGCTTTAAGTGAATTTCTTTGCAGAGATGCAGGTGAACTGCTGGTTTCTTATAAACATTCAGGAAACGGAACAGGGAATCCCATAGGCCACACTTCTGCCTATGTTCCTTTGAGTGTGGGGTAGAAAATAGGGCTGTAAAAGTCACTTCCTTCTCCTAGAAAAGGTCTCCCCACCATTTGGGAGGCGTCACACTGTGCAGGCGGCTGTCGCTTGCCGGGGTCACCCAGATCCTAAATGTCACATTAGCAGACTCTGCTGGGAGCTCCAGCATCCCTGCTCTGCCTTTTGAAGTCTCAGCCCCAGTCAGCTCCTACTGTTCAGAGGAGGAGGCCCTGATTTATTTATTTGGTGTGGGGAGGCAGCACATGAAATATGCAGGCTGATTGGAATAAATCATCATCAGGAGCTGGGAAGTGGTGTGGCTGGCACCTCACCGCACCCCCAGCCACACAGCCCTCCCCTCTGACTCACACGCCCCACTCTACCATCTATTGCATGCCACCAAAATAATCCTCAGCTTCCCACGAGGACCATAATCACCATAATCTCTCCTTGGGGGCAGCGCTTGGAGGCTCATAGAGGGGCTTCACACAGTCCTGCATTTAAGACTCACAGCAAACCATGAATCTACTCAGCATAACTTGCCGCAGTCTGTAGGTGAGGGAGGAACCTCACTTCCGTTAAGTGAATGCTCAGAGCCACACGGTGGGCAGCAAACAAGTGGGCACCTGAACTTGGGTGCCCTAGTTCTGAATTCAGAGCACTTTTCCTGCCCATACTGAGCAGGGCTGCCAGCCATTCAGTCCACATTTACTGAGTGCCTACTGCATGCCAGGCCCAGCTCAATAAAGAACCCCTCGAAAGCAGCAGCACAGGTGGTAGAAGGTTAGCTTACATCCTCATCCTTGACTGAGTGACGTTGGACATCTGGATGCTGAAGGATGTTTATGCTAAATCCCTTAGTTTAAGGGTAATCACTTAATTTATTCGTTCATTCAAGAAACATTGATTGGGTGCCTGTTATGTGCCAGGCTCTGCGCTGAAGAAATAAGATGAAAAAATAAGTCATAATCTCTGACCTTGTAGTTGAGTGACTGGAGCCTCACCCAGCACTAGCAGGTGGGTAAAATTATTCCCATTTATAGATATTTCCTTTCCAGCCTGTGCCCCATGAGTGAGTGGCTGTAACTGTAAAATGGGGAATTTCAGAGCCCCTGTGAGGACTAAAGAGGAGACTATAGGAAGTTTCTGGCTTGAGACCCAACTCATAGTAAGCGTTCGATAAATTGTAGTTAATTATTTGAGTCATGATAAAAGTAACTGTGAGGTCTCCAAACACTCCCTGTATTTTCTTACTGCCATCATTCCCCACAATGGTCCCTCTGCTTGGAAGGTAGCTTTTCCTTCTCTCTACCAAACCAACGTGCCCAAATTGTATCCACCTTTTCCAGGAATCCTTCCCTGAGTACTGTTCTTCTCCTCCGAGCACTTGAGTTGCTGTGGGTCCAGGACACTGGGTGACAGTTTCCCTGGTTGGAGCCATGCTCTAGGTGTGCCCAGGCCTTCCTTATGATTCTTGTCACCTGGTCAGTTCTTGAGAAGAACCTGAAGTCTGACTTCTGAGGTCCCGGGCAGCATAGGGTCCTATCCCCTGCATTCTGCCCAAGGCCCTCCTGGGTCTGCAGGGGAAGGATGGTGTCCCCTCTGCTCTTCCATTCACTCACTACCCAGCCAGGTGGTGACCATGATAGGGGATTGGCACTTAAAACTTTTAACACTTGGGTTCCTCGGTAACTAACTCTGTTGTGCAAACATCAACCACTTATTTGGATACAGCCTGGGCCTTGCGGATTGTGGACCAAGGGACTTGTGGCTGGACTAGACGGAGGATGCCTGAGGATGGGGAGGGGAACAGAGCAGAAGGAAGGGGGCTACGGCACTGGGTCTGTCACTGGCTGGCCTCCCTGCCCCACAAGCCCTGCTGTAGGATGCTACTGACTCACTGTGTGACCCTGGGCCAACCATTCCTTTTCTCTGGGCCTCATTTTCTCCATCTGCAAATTGTACGGCAGGGGCTCCAATGGTTCTCAGCCCTGGCCAGACACTAGAGTCACCTGGGGAACTTCTAGAAAATTCAGATGCCTGGGTCCCAACATGGACCCATTATATAAAACCCCTTGGAGGTAGAGGAGTGGATCCTGGGTGGCAGTATTTTTAAAAGTTCCTGAAGCTGATGCTAATGCACAGCTAGGGTTGAGAACCGCATCATTAGGACTCCCCAGTGCTGACACTTTCTGTTCTCGGAGGCTCAAAATACTGTCAAATAATAAAGAGTCTGGGAACTGCTTCAGTCACAGAGTGATCCTGCCTCCCCCTTGCCCCGCACACACCCAGGCAGGAGAACTAGTTGTAGGGTCAACAACCTCCTGTTTTAGCTGGGTCCCCACATCCTGCTTCCTGGGCTCCCCACCCCCAAATATTCATTCTTCCTCAGCTGGCTCTAGACCTGGACTGAGGGAAGTATATGTGTGCTTTAAAGTTGAATTGTTCTTGCAAACATAGACTCAACGTATAACTCTGAGGTATAAAACAAAAGACAATCTTGGCTCGATGAAAAATCAAAGATTCTTTAAAATCATGCCATTCTAGGACTCCCTATCAAAATCCCAGTCTCAGGGATAGGAAAGAGCTCTGGCTGGAGGACAGGACCCTTGCAGTGAGTTTTGGCTTTGCCATTTCCTCAGTAAGGAGCCCCAGGGAAGTGACATCCCCTGCCCAGGTCTTGATACAGTGAGTGGGCCAGATGGGGAAATCTCTGTGCCCTCCGGCTCTGGTTCCATGATTCTGCAACTGCTTTGAAGGGTCTCCCTCAGTCCAAGCAGAAGCCTGCTCCCTGAGACTTCCCTCACGGTCCTGGCTCTGCCTGGGGCCACACACCACAGTGACTCCTGCTCCTCGCTGTTCTTCAGAGGTGGGAACTCAGCGATTTCGGGCCTTGATTCTGCTTTTCTCTGAGCTGGCCAGCCATTCCTCAGGAAATGATTTTTCACTCCCATCCACACACACCTTCAGTCTGGTCACTTGGAGCCTCCTCTACACTTGTCTCTATTTCCACAAACAGCATCCACTGCCACATTTTCAATAAGTTAACTTCATTGCCCCTTGTTTTGAGATTTTTAACAGGCCAGGTGGACTCTGGCCAAATGCCCCCAGTGTATAATAATCCTGCCAAAGGTAAGAGTTGTTTACTGATTTATGCAAACTGGCCCAAGGCAAAAGCTAAGTACCTGAGGGGATACAGGATCCAGATAAATACAATAGGTTATTTGCACAGAAAACAGCTTTGTTCTCTTCCTCTTGGCTAACTCCCACTCATCCTTCAGAATTCATCTCAGATGCCACCTCTCCCAGGTAGCCTTCCTAGAATCTGCCAGGTGGAGCCAAGTGCCCCTCCTCTGAATGCCCTTATGACATATCACACTTAGCTGGGGCCCTATATCTGCTCCCCACTGAACTAGGGGCTCCCTGAGGGCAGGGGCTGTGTCTTACCCATCTCTATACCCCCTGTGCCCAGCCAGGACCTGGCATGTGGGTGCCAGGATATGACTGTTGAGAAACTTCAAAAGCCCAAACCATGGGACCAAAAAACAAAACAATACATCAAAATTAAGAACTGTTCACCAAGGTCTTTAAGTTGAGACAAGGGACCAAGGGACCAAATCGGAGAAGATATTTGCAAAGCCTAAAGCCAACAAGGATTGAAATCGAGATTATGTAAGGAACTCTTGCAAATCAAGGAAAAAAGAAAAATCTTCAAAATAAAAGTGGTCAGAGGATCAGAACAGACAATTAACAAATGGCTAACAAGCACAGGAAGAAATGTCCAAACTCATCAGCAATCAGAAAAATGATATTTAAAACTACAATATAATATTAATTTATACTTTAAGACTGACAGAAAATGAGATCCGGAAACCATCCAGGGTGGGTGGGAGGTAGGGACACAGGACTCCTCATGCTGGTGGGAGTGGAGGTGGGTATGGGCATCCCCAGGAGACATTCGGCAGATTTTAGGCCTGTTCAGTGTTGACATACCCTCTGACCCAACAATTCAGCTCATGGGCATTTGTCCTCAAGAAATGTCCAGTTGGGTTCATAAAGGAAGATGTACAAGGACACTCATATTCATGGAGGCAGGGAGGTGAAGGTGACCTGGGTGGCTGTCCCTGGAGAGTGGAGGGATGTGCCCTGTGGAGTGAGCAGTGAAAGCCACGGCCTAGATGTACACACAGGATAATGGAGGCACCTCAAAAATGAAGGGCTGAATGGGGACAAAGAAACAGGAAAAGGTATATAATCCAGTTGCGTCGACGTAAATTCAAAAATAGGCACACAAAACAGCAACACACACTTTGCAAGGACACATACAAAGACAACATCAGCATTAAACACTTAGAGTGTTTGCCTTTCATGGGGGGAGGTAGGAGTGGAGAATGAGAATAAATGAGGGAAATAAAGGGATAAACAAACAAGAGGGGCTTTCATGGACCAATGATAACAACATCCCATGAAATGAGGAGTGTGAAATGTGTCCTGAGGAAGCAAGATGGCACTTTGTTCAAGAAATTCTGGAGGGGGTAAGTCTGGGATCATTGTGAAGAGTTCCAGAGAGGAGAAGGAAGCCCACAGTTGTCACGGCTCTTCTCTGTGCCAGTCACCAAGCCTGGGTCATTCATAGCCTCATGTCATTGGATTCTCACCATCACTCTCAAAAGGAAAAGGATCACCTTTTAT
Source organism: Camelus bactrianus (assembly GCF_048773025.1). Taxonomy (NCBI): domain Eukaryota; kingdom Metazoa; phylum Chordata; class Mammalia; order Artiodactyla; family Camelidae; genus Camelus; species Camelus bactrianus. Next base: position 48,700,256 of record NC_133542.1, read on the forward strand.
TTCACTATTTTAAAATAAGTGCTGAAATGATGGCTCAGAGAGATTAAGCCACAGTGCCTGGCTAGCAATGATTAGGCATGTCTGCTTTAAAGCTCATGTACTTCTCACATGAGAAGAGGTGAGCTCTCCATCACTGGAGGCATTCAAGTAGAGGCAATGCTGTAAAGGGGAGTCATGTAAAGGAAAGTCCTTCAACATAGAGAGTCTATTGCTCAATGAAAGACAAGGTCTGCTCAATAATTCTGTCTCCAGGCCACCTTTCTTGGGCTCCCTGAAAGGTAAGCCTTGGATCATGAGGGCTAGGAGGTATCAAGGTCAGAGTCCAACTCCCAGCCTGAAAGAGCCCGTATTCACATGTGTCCTTCCATTCCTGCTGACCCACACCCCTGCCCGTGTGTCCTGCAGGGTAGTGGGCTTACTCCTAACTACATCAAGTTGAGTGGCAGTACGACAAACTGGCCTTTCCAGACCCATGGCTTAGTGAAGAGAGCTATAATATATGCCTTCATAGAAGGAAAAGGGTATTAAAAATCAGCCTGAAGAGTCTCAAACTAGAGTCAAACTAGCTCCAAAAGTTTTCTAGTAGGTTCTGGGAAATTATCTTCCTGCTTTTATAGGCCCTGGCACTTGGCCAGAGAGATTATGAAGCCCTTGCCGGGGGTGAGGGGAGGCAGGGACTGTATCTTATTCAACTTGGCTTCCCTGGAGGACTTGGTAAAGCGCCTGGCAGATGCTCAGGAAATGCGCACTGAATAGAACCGTATCTTTTACCCTGAAGACCAAAAGGTAATTAATGTCTGCAAATGGTGGGGGTGGGGGGCAAGCGTACATTTCACTAGGTATCTTCTGAATGACAGTTACACTGTTAGAGCAGTGGAAGACCCCACCCCTTCAAATGCCGATGGATAAAACTCCAAAGTCTGAGTCCTTTATGTTGCACAGAAGCAGTGTGAAATTCAAGCAGATTATCATTCACTGAGATGCTCACAAACAGTCCTAATGAAGGCAGGGACAGGGAGTTAGAGTGGCAGATGCTGAGATTTCACCAAGAACAGCACAAACAAGGCTCTAATCATGGTTTCACTCAACTTCCTTCCCTGCTGCAAATTCTGAGCCATGTTTAGACTTCGTTAGTAACATGAATTTTTTTTTTCTCTTAAGGGGAAAAAAAAGCCAATTCCTTGGTATTCATCCCCATCTACACGTGGTTTGGTGGAAGTTAGCGATGGCGTGGGGGAGCGGTACTGAACTTGGGAGTTGAAAGTGGGTTAGGCCCACTGTACCCTAAGTGTGTGGCTGGGGGATGCTAGTACCTGCCTTACCTACTGCCATGGGTGGGTCCCTCAGGTATGGCGCCTGGACAAGAGTAAGAATGCATGTAATTTATTTAGAGGTGATCCTTGAACACACTGATAGGGGCCTGGGGAGGTAAGACAGGGAAGGGAAGGGAGCCAGGGCAAGGTGCGTTAATGAGCAGATTTCTCAGCGGCCAACTGAGGCTCAATCCCAGGGGACCTCTGGAAACAGAGGAGAACACTCCTTGGAGTTCTTGGGAGTTTCTACCCAAGGGGAAAGGACGCTGGGGGATTTATCCTCCACTTCTCATCCATCTCTGGCTGAGGGCTGACAGGGAAGCATTAACTCCCTGAATACCTGTCTTGCTCTTCGTACAGGGTGAGAGGTGAAGGTACTCTTAATAAGATGCTTGTTTGGAACCACGGATGCTCAGGGACTATGGGTGAGAGACTGATGGCATCCGCTGCATCGACCCTCTAGGATTGTCCTGTTGGGAGGTAAGCGCGCTGGGAAGCCTTGAAAATGGAGGGAAGCTGGGAGTGAGGAAGGTCATGCTTAGGGCTCTGGAGCCCTCTCTGGATTCAAAATGCCTCAAGAGGGACCATGGGGCCAGCCCTGGCACGTTATTTTAGAGTGGTTCTGTCTATCCAGCACTCCTAAGTTTGCAAAAAAGGCTATTTCTCCATGAACAACAACGGCCACCATCGTGAAGTAGCTTCAGTTCACATGCCTGTTGTCAAGACCAACTGCTGTTTGCCAGACATCCTGACTTGATTCAAGCCACTGGAAACCACAAGTAAATGAACATGCTCTCAGATTTCTAAGAGCCATATCACTAATCAATTCAGTAAACATTCACCAAGAGCCAGCCAGGAGCCAGGCAGCATGCTAGTGACGTGACTAGCTTCCCAGCACTCGAGGGTTTATGGAGCAAAATCTCATTTGGCCCCCACACCAGCCCCAGGGGACAGGCAGGGCTGGCATTAGTGTCATCCCACTTTCCAGAGGAGGAAATTGAGGATTAGGGAGATAAAGCAACTTTCCCAGGGTCACACTGCTGGTAAGCTTCAGAGCAAGGGCTTAAATTCAGGGCTTAAATCTCCAAATTAATTCAATAAATTTGTACCTGGGGCTTACTGAGTGCCAGGCCCTTGCAATACCAATCCCATCACTCTGGAGTCAAAAAGAGCAGGACCGTGGATTCCTGGCTCCCCTTTTAGTCTTCTCCCCCAAACTCCCTCCCATGTCCAATTAATCTGGTTTTAGTTTTACAAAGGACTTAACAGAGCCTCCTATAAAATGCTTCCTCTACTACAGGAAAAGGGTTTTGAAAGCACCGGGAACTTCGCAAATGAGAAGCCAAAAAAGCATCTTTCAAGGTCTTCAGAAGGAGGGTGAGATGGGCCAACTTCCAAGATCCTGCCAGTGAGCCCTGAGACAGTCTGGGTGGGAGCTCAGGAGCAGACCCTGCATAGGGAGCCCCACTGCTGGGCTGGCTGTTTGTGAGTCAGCTCTGCTGTTCCACTGTCCCTTCTTAAAAGAGGGCAGGAGGCCAGGGAGAGAGGAACAGATAAGGAGAGAGGGGGCTTGAAGGGCACAGCAAAAAAACAGCATGGTGACTCTGATTAGAAGCCTTTTGCGAGGTAATTTAGGATCTAGTAAACCCAAGATAGGGGGCAGGCCCACCCTCTGGCTAAATTCCTGGAAGGTCCTAGAAGACAGAGTCTGGACCAGCCCCTCTTGGAGGGGAACCAGGAGCCCAGAAAAGAAAAGGGATGAACTCACTGTCCTACAGCAAGTCCCTTCTCGTATCTGAACCTCAGTTTCCCCTCTGTGAAATAAGATGACAACCAGGAGCCCTCCCAGCCTGGACAGGCTACCCAATAATTCAATGCCCCTCCATCCTGGCAGCAAGGTACTTCTGAGACTCTATGAATTTGGAAAACTGTTGTGCTGATGTGAACATGCCCCTAGCGCAGCATCCCTCTGCCAACAGGACTCAATGTCTGCTTTAAAAACACGTAAATGGGAGTATCTCCAAGACTCAGCTCTGACATCCAATAAAAGCTGGACACAAACGTGGTGATGAGAGAACACTTGGGCATAGGTATGCATGTGAACACGTGGAGGCCAGCACTTGAGGAAAGTCGAGGTCCAGTCCCCACTCTGCCACCAGCCAGCTGGATGTCCCTGGGGAGATCACTTCCCTTCCCTGGGCCTCAGTTTCCCCATTTACACCATGAAGTCATGGGACGAGGTCATCTCTTTGGCCCTGCCCCATGTGACACCCCACACGTCATTAAGTGTTGGGAGCAGCCGTAAGGGGTAGGCAGACAAAAAGGCACGCAGAGGGTTTCTTTCAACACACCAAGAAAATGTGGATTTTCTCCAGAAAAATGTCATAATTTAGACTAAATGCTAATAATAACTACTACTACTTACTGAGCAAGAAATATAAGCACATGTTTCTCTGTGTTATCTCACCTAGCTCTTCCCATGTCCCAAGAAGGTAGGTAGGGTCATATCCTTATTTTACAGATGAGGACATTGAGATTCAGAGACATTAAGTCACTTGCCTGATGTTCTACAGCGATTTGAGCTCAGATGGTTTCAAACCCACCTCTGAACTACTGTTTGCTACACTATTTTCCTTATAAATACCTAAAACCAGTCACTGGAGTTGGTGTCTCATCCTAACATTCAGGGGGGAAAAAAGGCAATAAAATTGGCATGCAATTGTAGCTGTGACTGGCCAATCAATATTTTACAAAATATTCTCCTAGAACGATATAATTTGAGAACTGGAAATGTGACAAGAGAATTTAGTTGCAATCACTCAAAAAAAAAAAAAAGTAAGTATCTTTGCCAAGATGCTTACTTTGTTCAACCAATGAAGAAGAAGAAGTAAGACTTAACAAATGGGAAAATAATTCCGTTTGCCTAAAATTACATCTTTTGTGCACACCAGAGAGCTGACACGCGTTTCAATTACCTGTCACGGGAAGACAAATGGGTGAACCTACAAGACTGCATTATAGGGTGATGGTGCCGAAGAACACCTGCCCTGATTGATCTGAATCCGGCTGGGATTCGTCTGAATGAATCTGAAAAACCCGATTTCATTTCTTGCTTTCCCCTCAATGACTCTGGGATCTGCTCAAAGTGAGTGGACACAGAAGGCCCTGCCCTCGTTTCTGGATTTTCTAGAAACAGTCAGAGGCTGAAAAACACTGCATTAATGATGCATTAACCATGATGTCTCATGGTTCTGGCTAACAACCCTGCTAATGACCATACTGGGCTGACCTGAGGTTCCTCCAGGGACAACACCCATCCCTGCTCTTCACCGATGCCCTGTGGGCTCTGACAAGACACTGCCCCTCTCTGGGCCTCTGTTTCCTCCTCATCACATGAGGACCTGGGTCTGGATGGTTGCTGAGGTCCCCTCCAACTCTGACAGCAGAAGAGTCTGACAAATGATCTGGTTTCTTAAAAAAACCAAATGGTCTGTAAACAGTGTGTGTGGGAGGAGTATAGATTAAAAGAGACTAAAAAGGCACATCAACCAGATGCAATGAGTGGACCTTGTGTGGACTCCCCAACAAACCAACTAGGGAGTCATTTCTGAGACAAGGAGAGGATCAACATAGACTGGGAATAAAGCATATTAACACTTGTTAAATGCTTAGGGTGCAATAATAGAATTGTGGTTATGTTTTTAAAAGCCCTTATCTAGTAGAAATGCATACTTCAGTATTTATAGATTGAAATGAGATAATGTCTGGGAGCTTCTTTGAAATATTACAGCAAAAAGCGGGGGGGGGGGGCAGGGGAATGGGGTGAGTCAAGATAAAACACAGTTGGCAAAGCGTTGAAAACAGTTGAAGCCGGGTGATGGGTACATGGTGTTCACTATGCTGTTCTCTCAGGTTTAGGGTCTGTTTGAAAATTTCTGTAATCAAAAACTAAAACAATGCAAGATCCCTCAGAATATTGGCACTGACTTAACCGCCACTCCCCATATTTTCGTGAGCCTGGGTCACGTGGAAAGACTTGACTAGGCCTGAGAAATAATGCAGTTGAGAAAAAATACTCCGAATAAGTTGAAACTAATGTTTTCACAGAGAAGTGTTTCCTATTGATTCTGCTTTCTCTTACCTGGAACATCGTACTTTCATTTCTTTTTATGTATTTTATTGCATAAACACAACATCCCTGAATATAGAATTCATCAACTAGAAAGAATAAGCATCAAAAAGCCTACCTTGAAATTGAGTAAACTTAATGGTCCCCATTCTCTCCCCGTTCCGGAACACAACTTGACCCTAAAAACAAAACAAGACAAACAAGAACAAAGAAGAAATGCTACATTAGCCCAAACACTACTGATCTCAACTGAAATTCGTTAATTGTACAATGCGATTATTATTACTGGATAAAGAATAGACTCCTGTTGGATCACAGATGCAAAATTAAATGAATTGTTTTTAAACTGGTTGTGATATTTATCTCGTAAGTTTGAGGAGCACAAAATCAATAATGGAAACAACACATGTAAATTAAAGCTGAGATACACATCATCATTATCACCATGACTATCAAATGCCCATGTGCCCTGTGTTGTTCCAGGACAAGGTCTTCCAGGGTGCTGGAAAGATGGAGGCAGAGATGAAGCCCATGGAACCTGGCCCTGGCTCTGTTTCCAAGCCTCACCCATAAAGATGGAGGGCTTTGCTGAGGTTGTTTGGCTGGAGGACCAGAGGGGGCTAGAGTTTGGTTAGTATTTCTTACTCAGGACAGAGAATGTTTTTTTAAGTTCTTCCTGAGCAGTGACATCAGCCCCAATTATAACTGGGATATGGGGCAGCACAAAATTAAGCTTCCTGAGCCAATGAGACCTGACTAGTGTCACAGGCAGCTAAGCACCCCTCATTAGTGACCCTGGGGGCGAAAGACAGCATTATCTGCTGCATCTGCCTTGCTGGCTGGTATCTGGCTTCCACACGCTGGGCTAAATAAATCAGGAACATAAATAAAGAGGGGGCGTGGTCTCTCCTTGCCTATTTATGGTGCACCTAAAATTCTGCAACCCTGCAAGGAAATCGACACGTTATATCAATGAATCTTTATGACAAGCTTGAGTGGAAGGAGGATAATCCTGATTTTACAGATCAAGAAACTGAGATTGAGGGATGTTATGCCAAGGTCACTGCAAGTGAGGCTGGTGGATTCCAATCCGAGTTTGATTTTAATGCCCATGCAACCTCACTATAGCATATTGTTTCTGATTCAGAAATAAATTTCTTCCTTTTTTTCCATTAATGTGAAATTAAGAGAAGAAAGTGTCTTAAAGGTACACTGCTTTACGCACGCAGTCACGCTCTTGTGTCCCCAATCAGGCAGTGGCACCGACAGTACCACGGAGCCCACTCAATTCTCAGGAGAAATCACCAGAAAGTACCTAGCTTCCCTGGGTGGAAATCCAAAGTCTGAGGCCCTGAGGCTTTCGGAACAAAGAGAATCACTCAACGTGTTCTCAGAACAAGAAACACCTTCTAAGGCCACTTTGACACCATTTTGAAATCCTGCAGACAGCTGCGAGTAGTATCAGTTTGAAACTAACGCCCACCAAATTCTATATTCAGGTGATGGTAAGCAATTCCCTGGAGTGTGAAAACACTTCAATGTAAGGTGAGACAGGAGCTGTGATTTTATTTCCAGGGATGATTGAAAAACAGAGAACATCTTCCAAAAGGATCACTTTTATGCAAATGGACCACTTTGCATGGGTGGAAAAGATGCAGGTTCTGTCCACAGGACATTTCTCTGTTTGACAAAGGTAGAGATCTAACTAATTCACCCATCTCCTGCCAAGCTTTGAAGAATCCCAGAGACTTCTAGATATAAAACGTGGACAAATTCTGCAGAATCTTTATTAGTTAACTTAAAAAGAATATGCAATTATATTCAAAGCTTGGATGGAATAACATAGGAGTGGAATATAGGATGGGGATGAGGAAGACTCTCCCTTTACTATCTTGGTTCCCCCCGACCTCCTTTACTTTTTAAACAAAGCTAATTAGTCCATCTTTGAAGGAAGACCTGTCATATTTTATTTCTCTCACAGTAGCTATTTTTACCCATAGCAGCTCCTCCTAACTCCTTGATTTTTCAGGTAGTGCAGTGGAAGGCGGCCAGCATCTGAGTATCACAAAGCTGGGTTCAGGGCTCCCTTGGGCAGGCTCCTGAACACCTGAGTTACAGACCTAGCACAGCTCCTGGTCTTCAACAGGCACTCAGTAAATGGTATCAGTGATTTTTATTTAAACACATTTAATAGAGAGCTGAAATAAAAAAGATTTCAAGCACCAGGAAGCTTTCCAATCTTTAGGAAGAGATACTCAACGTCACATGATTTCAGCTGGAAAAGAGGTAAACCGTTGGGCCCTAATCCAAGGTGGCGACACTGCTCAGAAACATCGGTCCCCAAGTAATTGAGTTTCCTAACCACGTGGGCTGCTGTGTGTTCTACCAAAGAAAGAAAGCTGAGAGTTCTTTGACCACGGTAACGGGGAGTCATGGTGGACACGCAGATGGGTAACTGGCTATACTGAGGGTCGGCACCAGAGGAGAGCCGTGAAGCTCTGTGTGGCCCCTTCTGAGGAAGATGCATCACGTGATTCTTTCCCTGCAGTTGCGACCACAGCATCTGTTAGGTCAAACCGACTGATGAAGCCAACTCTGCAACCTTGACCATGGATGACTGGATGGGGACCACCATCCTAGCCATCAAGCTCGGTAAGACTGGACGTGAGGAAGGCCGCATGCCAATGAGGTGCTTTTCAAGAAATTCTGCCACATGGATGTCCTCCGTGTTAGTGGATGCTCAACTCACATGACATTCCACAAATATCTGTCTGCCCTGGCTGGGTCCTCTTCTAGGAGCTGTTTCCCTGCTCTCAGAGAACTTCATATTTGATTAGGAGATAAATGAGTAAGATCATTTTAGTTAGTGAAGTGAGCTGTGAAGAAAACAAAAGGGAGTGCCTGGGTGAGGGGAGTGAATCTACTGCATGCTTAGGAAAGAACTCCCAGCAGAGCCGACATAAGGCTGAGGCCTGTGCAGCAAGAAGAGATACCCCGAGCAGAGGCAAAGGCCAGGACAAGCCCTCAGGTGGGAAAGGAACAGAAGGGGCAGGCAGGGGAAGCCCAGTGAGGGAGCGGGCAGGTAGGGGTGAACTGGGGGCCATGACAGAGCTTGGAGGGGATGCCAAGTGCAGCGAAGAGCCATGGCGATGGGGAGGTTATGCAAAGCAGTAACATGATCTGACTTAAGATCTCAGAAGATTGCTCTGGCTGATGGAGAGAGAATGGATGGTAGTGAGGCAAACATGGAAGCAGAGACACGGGGTCTTAGGTGGCAGTGGCTTAGGCTAGGGAGGTGGCTGGACTCTCTCTCTGTCTCTCCAGCTCAGGGTGCATTGCCAAGGTGGCTAAGCGCTGTGGCCTGAGCAGCAGTGGCTTCCCTTCTACTCCTGCCATCCTGGATGGAGGGTGCCATGGTGTGCAGCTGGATGCCCCCTTCAGGATGAAGGAGCTTATTTCCCCAGAATTTCGGCCGCTGTTGGGTTGCCCTGCACCCACAGAGAGCTGTGTCAGTGAAGATTATGTCCCTCCCTGGGGGCAGCCTACATCCACTGGTCAGTGTAAAAAGACACAGTTGTTCGAGCCCCCCTGCCTCAACTCAGGAGAGCTGGGAAGGCCCATGGCTCCAGAGGTCCCCGGGGGTGGCTGAGGCTGTGAAGGCAGCTGCATTCCACTTCACCTTGTCCCTCGGCCTCATCCTGCTCAGCTTCTTCTCTTTCGAGTTTTCTTCCTGAGAGCCTCCTGACAAACTTCGTGCATGTCAATCTTTGCCTCAGTCTGTTTCCTGGGTAACCCCGGCCTAAGACACCTGCCATCAAAGGTCACTGGAACGCTCTCTTTTTTGCAAGCCAAAGGAGGCTGAGTGGTAAGGCGGTGGGAACAGAGGCAACGATTCTGAGTGAGGCCCACACAACAACTAGAGTCCGGTTTCGCTGTGACCTGCATCTCAGCCAGGGAAGCCGGGCAGGCTTTGGTTTCTAAGACCCCAGCTTGAGCAGGGATTATTTTGCTCTTCTCCTCACACAGACATTCTTTATGTCTATATAAATGCCGCGACTCTCCTGAAGCTTTTGCCGAGTGCGATCCCAGGGCTGTAATGGAGGATCATCACATCCACTTGAGACCAATCCAAGTGAGGCCTTAAATTCCAAAGCAGTGGAGTTTGATAACTCTGGCTGGAGCGGTGGTTGTGACCTGTCTGTTGGCTCACAGTCCACGCTCACTTTCCTATGTCCTCTGTGTCGCAGGGCCCACAGCCTGGAAACCACACTTCCCAGAATCCCCTGCCAGCTGGTTTCCATTTAGGTTCTGCTAATGAGAAGTATTCATGGGGGATTAAAAAGTGTGCATAAGGGAAAAGCTTTTTTTTTTCTGCTTTGGTTGCAGTAGCAGGAGCTGAGTGACTGCAGGTGTCTGTGGGGCCCCAGCAGCTCTGCATTGTCAGTGTGTGTAGTGGAGGGTCCAGGCTGACCGCTTGGTGGCCAGTGATGGGTCCCCAAAGCAGCAGAAACAGCAGTGGCAGGAGCCTCGGAGGCCAGTGTGTTTGGGTCCCCAGTATTTTATTTGCATTCCAAATCTGCTCTGCAGTCACTTATAAGCTCCTCGCAAGTTAGAATCCATTACCAATCAGCATGCAGTCAAGAAAACAGAAAGCGCTTCAGGCATGTCAGAGGCAACACCATTCCCTTTTTGTTCGTCCAGCTCAAAGGGCTTGGTCGTTTTCTTTGGTCTCATCTTTGGTGACAGCACCTACCTGATCTGCTCCTCCATTCCTTCCAACAAAGTTGTCACCAGTTCCCTTTATTAACTCTCCCTCTGACATGCCTGAAGTGCTTTCTGTTCTCTTGGCTGCATGCTGATTGATAATGGATTCTAACTTCCGAGGAGTTTATAAGAATGACCACAGAGCTGATTTGGAATGCAAATAAAATAATGGAGGTAAAACCCCAAGTGGATACTTTATAAGGATGTTTCTTTTTCCTGAAAGAGATGTTGCTAATGTCAAAGAGAGCAGTCTGTTTCATAAAAGCTGATCCAAACCAACAGTTCAGGTTGAATTGAGAGTGATAAAGCTGCATGTTCTTTTTCAGAGGAATCTTCAGAACACATAGGATGAATGACATATGGAAAAAAGACTTAAGTTTCTGCATTCACCAGACAGGAGTAAATTTGCCATTGGTATGACCTTGGACAGTCATTCAGTGTTTTTGAGCATCAATTCTATCTGAAAAGCAGGAAGAACAACACCTGCTTCTCAGGATGGTTTGTGAGAATTAAAGAAGGCAATTATGAAAACGGCATAACCCAGGGTTGCCACACACAAAAGGTAACTCATATAATCCTCCAGGTAATCTGCATTAGCAAAATTCTACCTGATGTCAGTTCAGAATCCCCAGAAAAATCAGTGCAGCGTAAATGTACAGTAAGGATTCCAGCAGTCAGTAGGCATCAGTGGCCTCCTCTTGGAAAAATTAATTCAGTTCCCACTGTTCATCTTTAATGTTTCACTACTAAGCATGAGTGAAATTTATTCCAACAACACTTTATGAATTGTACAGGTCAAGCCCTACATTGGAAAAAAAATTTTTTGTCTCTTTCAATTTCATAGCAAAGGGCAGGGATGCTCTGCCCTGGAAAATCATCTGATGTCGAGCTGGAGGCTAGGCAGAGGGAAGACTCGCTCGGCTCAGCCAGGTCTCCTGGAGCCCCTGGCCCACTGAGGGACCTGGTCTCTGCCGATCACGGTGCTTTTGGGGAAGGCGTTCTGTCCTTAATACAGCTCTAACTGTACTCATCTCTGGGTGAGCGTTTTGTCTTTGGGAGCAAGCATGCTCATCTGGGTGTCTGATTTGTGCTGTGGGGAAATAAGATCCACCCTGACAGGTCACACAGGCTGCTAATTTTTAAGGAGACGGAAGCTGAAGGGTGATGGGGGCCCTGGTCGGCACAGCGCTATCTGAGTGGATGATCCAAGCCCACTTTGGACTGTTCTGCTCTAGCCCTTCACACAGGACCACACTGGTCTCAAATGAATAATGAAGATTTTGAGAAAATATTGGGGTTACACTGCTGGTTAGATTTTCCATAAAGAATAGAGATCCTCATCACATAGGCTTGAAGAAGGTACCTTCTGTTTCCCAGGGGATGACAGGACATAAAAGAGAAATACCAAACAACTGGGTACATCCACCCACATGTTCTGCAAAAACGAAAAATACTTTTTTCCTACATGTCCCTTGGGCTATAGGACAAGTCATATTTTGCATACTATTTAGAATATTTTCTTACATAAAAATGCTTTTGATAGGCCTAAGCCTTGAGGAAGGTTTGATGTATCTATTGAGTCTTGAGCAGCTGGTTTGCAGGGAGTTAAGGGGAGGGGCAGGATGGGATGCGTGGCCTGCCCACTGCCATCTTCTGCTGGTGAGCAGTAAATAGAGGGCCAACCTTCTAATGGCCCATAGGGTTCAAGTGGCAACCAGCCACAAAGGAAGTGGTGGTCTACGGCAGGTTGGGTACAGTGGACAGGAGTGAGGACTAAGAGGAGATGGCGGCTGGCCGGCCCAAGAGAAGTGAGACCAATTCCCTTTATTTCCCTCCAGTTATGATACAAGAGTCAAGCTTGTTTAGAATAGAAAAACATCAGAAATAAATGAAATGTTCAAGAAATAGGGCAATGGCAAAGTAAACCATGATAGTAAAGTAAACATGATGAAATTTTATGACACATGCAATCAGTCAATCAGCACTGTCGAGCCCCTAACATGTGTCAGGTATGTGCCAGGTAGGCACCGGATAAAGAGTGAGCAAAGTCCACATGGTCCTTGAGTGTATGGATCTTGCAGTCAGGTGGGAGGTATAGACATCAAACAATAAATACACCGATACATACATATTTACAAACCACCGTAAGTGATATAAAGGAAAGGAACAGGGTGATGCAAGAGAGAACTACAAGGCTGCAATGAGACTGGGGATCAAGGAGGGCTTTTCTGGGGAGATGGCATTTGCGTTGAGACCTGAAGGCGTCAGCTAAGAGTGAGGGGAGAGCTTCCTGGGAAGACAAATTGCAAGTACAAAGGTCCTGAGGCAGGAAAGAGATTGGGAAGTTGGAGGAGCTGAAACAATGCCAGTTGAGCTGAAAGTGGTGATTGAGGGGGAGATGAAGCATGGACTGGAACTGGCAGGGTGGACAGGGGCAATGTCACGCAGAACCTTATAGGCTTATCAAGGATGCCAGGCTTAATTTTAAATTTAAGGGGAGCCACTGAAGGGTTTTAATCAGGAGGTGACTTGACCCAGGTTATGCAGACTTGAATATTATGTCATAAAAGTTATAAAAGATTGGAAAAAGTGTTATCCTGATTGTGCCAGTCACTGGCTAGTTGTTTCTCAAATCCATTTCCTCTTCCTCCCAGGCACATAGTTAGACTTCATTTTCCAACCTCCCTTATACATAGATGTGGCCATGTGACAGTTCTAGCCAGCGCAATGTGGGCAGAAGTGGCATGTGGCATTCCAGGTCCGGCCCATGAAAATCTCCCACAAGACCCTTCCTGCTCCCTCACTTCCCCCATCTGCCAACCATAGTCACGGGATCTATCAATGAACTCCAAGTTCTAAGGAACAGTGGGGACATGAGACAAAGGAGCCTGGGTCCATGAATAATCATGCAGCAACGCTATCTTCCAGCCAGAAACATCCACTTCGGATTTTTCAAAAGAGAGAAACACATTATTCCTGTGTGAATCCATTGAGGTTCCGAGATATCTTTGTTACACCAGCTAGTGTTATTCACCCTAATACAATATGTAAGTTAAAAAGACAGGATAAAAATTATATACACAGAATGTTCACAATTATGTAAAAATTACCCCAGCCAAGTAAAAAATTATTCCCAACACTGATTGGTCCCAGGTTGTGGGATTACGGTTTTTTGTCTTTTTACTTTTCAATACATTTCAATATCCTCTAATAGCATGCATTATTTTAATAACAGGAAAACTTTATTAAAAACTTTCTTCTGAAAGGCTGTTATAAGGAGGCACATTTTTTACAGGCAAAAATAGCAACATCATCACCAACAAAATAATACTCCCTCTTGGAATAGATTAATTCTTACTGACAGCTTAGAGTTTTCCTGAATAAGAGCCAAAGGATCTGTGCACGCATAAGCACATTTCCCCCTCAACTTAGGAGAAGGGGAAGAGCACTGAACAAGGGTTCTGGAGGGGCAGACTCGGGCTGTGATCTGCTATTTTCGAGGAAGGAAGCCTGGGGCAAGACCCTCCTCACTTCTGTTCTCAGGTTTCTCTCTGCAGAGCATAAGTTACTTTTAGCTCTGCTGGAACATTTGTGTATGTTAACTAAGATTTTTTCTGGGGTTCTTCTTTATTAATAAATTCTCAACAACAACCTCATTGTGATGAACTATGTGTTATTATCATCTTCATTTTACAGATGAGAAAACTGAGGGGCTGAGAAGTTAAGAAAATTGCCTAGGGTCACGTAGCCAGTAGGCAGTAGGACTGGGACTCATCCTAGCTGTGCCTGGCTTTAAGCTCATGTTTCTAACACACACTTACTATCCGGCCTTCCTTTGCAAAACCCAGTCACTGATCAGAAAACGAGCTCTTTGCAGGGGATGAGAGCCTGGGCGAGGGGAGCAGGTAGGTAGGAGTAGAACAGGAAGTAGGTGGAGGAGAAAGGGAGTCAAGGATGTGTTGGTAAGTATTTAAATGGCTCTCTGGGGGAAAAAAGGGTCCTGATTTGTAGTGTTTGCCAATTTCCACGGTGTAAATATTCCCACCAAGGCAGATTTCCAGCTATCAATCATTTAACAACTGGCTTTAGGCAGCCTGCAGGAGCCGGTTCAGAACGCTGGTGGCCGAGCCAGTCCTCTCAGAAATGTGAAACGTGAAGAAGAATGCAAAATGCCTACTTTACTTGCACAAGAGGTGGGTGAGAACCTCTTCTTAGAAGGGAGGGAGGGGCTTCGAGTCAGGGTGGGAACACTGGAGGAGGGGCTTGTGCCGGGGACTACTTGATGTCTCTCAGCCTCCAGCTGCCCTTCTCCACTCTGTTCTGTGATGCTTGACCTGGGAAGCTGCATCTCCCAGACGCCCCATCAGCTCTGCCGATAGCCGACCCTGAGGGAGAGTGGGAAGCAGGCGAAGAGAAGGGACTTGGGAATTCCCATTTCCCTGCTTCTGTCAGGGTCCCGCTGCCAGCGCCAGTCCAGCTACACCCCCTGAGAGGTGCCAGCAGCACTGGGCAGTGCCCCTCCTCAGATGTCTGAACACCAGCTCTGCCGGCCTCCTCCTCTGAGCTCCCAGCTTCTGGGGGTCTCACCTCTTCCCTTCCTTCTTCTAGCCTACGGGTGATGACTGTTTCTCTCAGCAGCCGGTGTCTCCGGACTGCCTCAGGATTCCTTTTACACTTCTTTCTCCTTCCAACACCTATTAAGCGACTCCCTGTATTAAATCCCCTCTGTTAGAAGTCCCTAGTTTGCTTTCTGCTTTTCTCCTGGGCCCTCTGTCTACCACATGGTCCCTAGGAGGACTCAGTCCTCCAGCACCAGCCCTGTATGTCAAGACTGGATGAAAATGGCCTCCCCACTTGTGTTCTCCATGGTGCACTGGTGACACTGCCTGCCCTGCCTCTACCTCAGGGGGTGCCCGCAGCTCCTTCCTCCACCCCCTGACCTGCCTACTGTACTTGTCTCCTGCTGAGATGGAGCTCCCCCCACCCCACCTCAGCACAGAAAAGTGCTCTTTCCTCCTCAGGTCCTGGGAAGGAGAGGAATGCGGGGCTGTTTGTGTTGGGCTAAGTGGGATGATCCAGTTTAGGGGACACAAAGCAAAGTCCCTCAGGAACGGCTATGGAGGAAAAGGAGAGGAGAGAGAAAGGACACTGGGAGACCAAGACACCCCTGTGGGCTAATGGTATTGGAGGTCAGGGCTGAATGATGTTTGTTGAGACCAGTTCTTTACAATTAAACCCAAAAGGGCTCTGGACTTAGAGTGGGAGATTCAGAGCTCAGTTTTGACACCAACTCCCAGTGTGCCCATCATTATGTTCCTTCCTCTATCTGGGTCTTGGTTTCCACAGATAAAATGAGGAAAATGTAGCCACACACAGTGTTTGGGGCATGGCATGCTGATGCTAGACCCAGGAAAGGTATACTAAGTCAAAGTCCTTTTTTCCCTGGAAGTTCCCAGTCTAATGGAGGTAACAGATTAAAAAAAGACAGTTACAGGTCAGTGTGATAAATGCTAGGACAGGGTGGGTACAGAGGGGGATGGGAGCACAGAAGAAGGGCACCTCTCTTGTGAGGAGGTGGTTTGGGAGGACAGGGAAGAATGAGTGTGAGTTAGCCAAGTAGAAAAGATGAAAGGATGAGACAGGGAATGTTCTGCGCAGAGGGAACCGCATATGCTAAGGCCTGGAGGCAAGAGAGAGCTTAACTCTCCGGAGACCAGAAGGAAGAGGGCATGGTGGCCGGTGGGTGGTGTGCAAGGGGTAGGGGGGTTGGTGGAGTCAGGAAGGCAGGAGCCACATCAGGCAGGACTCTGGATCTCATGATCCAAATGAGGGCCACAGGAAGCTTGTAAACCAGGAAATAGTAATTCCCACATGCTCTTTAAAAACAAGGAAATCCTGCCATTTGTGACAACATGATGGACCTGGAAGACATTATGCTAAATGAAAGAGGCCTGTGTGTCTGCACAGAGTCACTGTCATGTCGAATCTGTATTAGTCAAACTCATAGAAGAAGACACTAGAATGGTGGTTGCCAGGGATTGAGGGCAGGGAAATGGGGAACCTCCCAGTTATGTAGATGAGTAAGTTCTGGAGGTCTAACGCACAGCCTAGTGACTGCAGCTAACAATATTCTACTGTACACTTGACACCTGCTAAAGGGGGTAGCTCTTCAGTGTTCTCATCATAAAAAAAGAAAAGAAAAAGTGAGAAAAAAGAAAAGAAAAAGAAAATGGTAACTATGAGTTGTGATGGGTATGTTAATTACCTTGATTGTAGTGCTCATTTCACAATGTATGTGTATATCAAATCATCAAATTATACCCCTTAAATATATATAACTCCTACTTGCCAATTACATCTTCATAAAGAAAAAGAAAAGGGCTACTTTGGCTGCTGTGTGGAAAACGGATGGGTATGTGGGCAAGACCAGAGGCCAGGAAGCTACTGTGAACTTCAAGTGAGAGATGAGGGTGACACAGGTGGAGCAGAGCCCATGATTCAAGAGATGGGAAGGAGATGGAATTGAAGGACCTGAGAGGTGGCCAGCATGTACAGGGTGGGGAAAGCGGAGAAATTAAGAATGGCTTTTTGATTTCGTGCTGCCCTTTCTCACCTGCATAGTCAGCAGAGGGGATCTGGCAGGGTCTGTGAGGGGGTCTCTGCCCAGGTTCCTGGGTGGGTGGTTGAGCCAAGGGAGCTTTGCAGCTCTAAAGCCACACATCACGAGGCCTCCTCTAAGCTTTCTGCCTCCACCTGCAACTTCCCTTCTTTCCTGGTCGTTTGCAGATGCAAGCAGCCTCACGATTAGAAATATTTAATTTTGCTTTACTGTATGTTCTATTTTTGTTAAATAGATTAGTCTCCACAAGGAAAACCAAATTGCTGACCAGTTGACCTGAAAGCCTGAGACATGCAATTTGCAATCTGTTGGAATCTTCACTGTAAGCTGGGTGGGCTGCAGATTGTCCTGAGGGGGCTGGGGGAGGGTTCAAATGAGGCAGCTGGTGCCGCAGCAGTCCAGGCGCGAGGCCAGGGGGCTCAGGCTGCAGGAAGTGGCCAGGCAGAAAGAAGGGCATAGACTAGAGAATAATAGAGACAAAATGGGCAGGACTTGGTGACTCACAGACAGGTGATTCAGAAGGGGCGCTGTGCTGGGAGGCAGGCCGCTGGGTTTCCGGCCTGGGATCCCCCACTCGCTTTGGTTGTGGTCTTTCCTACTGTGTAAGGAGATAAAGTTTATATCATCGGAAAGCTGGGCCAAAAATTCCCCTTAAAGAGAGAACAAGCTTGATGGAGGAAGGAATCTTGATTAGAAGGAAATGTAGGAGAATATCTTCAAAACCTAAGGGCAAGGAAAACTTCCTCAAACAAAGCTTCAAATGGACAAACCACAAGGCAAAAAAAAAATGGATCAATTTGATTATATCAAAATAGAGCATTTCTGTCAGACAAAGGACTCTCGGACAAAGTCAACAGACAGATGACAGAATGGAAGAAGACTACATTATTAGTCTATTAATATCCAGATTAGACATGACACTCCTGAAATTCAGCAATTTACAGAGAGCAAATCCATCAGAAGAATGGAGCAATTTACAAAAGAGGAACTCAGAGCAAACAGGCACATGAAAGGATGCTCAATATCATTAGGAATCAGAGAAAATTAAAATGATGTCACTTTATATGGATTAAATGGCAAAAATCAGAAATCAGATAATGCAGGTGTTGGTGAGGACTTGGAGACACAGTGGCCTCGTGCATCACTGGTGGGATGTCATAGGAGCAGCTATTCTGGGCAGCATCTGGCACTACTTAGTCCAATTAAGTGTCTACATACCCTCTGACCCAGAACTCCACTCCTGGGATACAGCCTCAAGAAATTCTTATAAGGGGACATTTAGAAGGGTGCTCATTACACACATTATGGTGTGTGTGTGTGTGTGTCTATGTGTGAGAGAGATGGAGGTGACCTGGGGAGAATCATAAGCAGCAGATTTGATACACAGAGAGCAAAATGAATGGATGCATATGACTTAATGAAAAAAGAAAAAAGGATGACATATAACAATACCATTTACATAAATTAAAAATCCAACAATACACTTTGTAAAACTACATACAAAAAAAGGTACAATTAGACTCATTAGAACGCCTCCTGTGGAGAAAGGGGGATGAAAGTGGGGAATGCAGATAAAAAGGAACGAATAAGAAAATGAATGGATGAAGCAGAGCTGAGCCTTGATGACAAATATGAACTCAGTTCTCTGCACCTGAGAGAGGTTAAACAAAATAAAACAGAACCCAGACTTTCTCCTAAGGGCAGTGGAAGCCAGCTGGAGTCAAGAGGGTCTGTGCTCTGTTCATTTGTATGTTGTTCATTCAATCAGTCATTAACACATTCATTCATTCATCATATTTTGGAGATCCTTCTCCTTTGGGCCAGGCACTGAGCTGGGCTCTAGGGATAACATGGTAGACAAATATTCCTGGGCTTTGGTCCTACTGCAAGGCCAAGTACCTAATAGGCTGCTCTGGTGTTAAATGGATCCTAGCTTGGGCAAACCAGGTGGTCCACAGGTTTTACTACCTTTCCATTTCTTGGTTTAGGAAAATGAAGCTCAGATAGGTAAGTCACATGCCCTAGGTCACAGCTGTGAGAGGCAGAGCTGGGATCTGAGCTCAGGTCTGTGGAACTCTGAAGCCTCCTGCTTTCCCTCACACCCCAGCAGAGGAGGAGGAAGAATCATAGCAGTTTTACCCTAGGTAGGCTGCGGTCCTGATCTCAGCTGCGTCAGCTTACTTACTCAAAGAAGGGCTGGGAAGGCTTCAAGCAGTAGGCATGAAAGACCCAAGCCAGAACCTTCCAGCTAAGTCACTCTTGAATTCCTGACTCACAAGAAACTATGTGAGCTAATAAAAGTTTATTGTTGCTTTAGGCTATCACACTTTGGGATAATTTGTTATGAAGTAATAGAAAATGAATACAAGGTCACAGGAGGAAACAATTCACCCTGGATGGTTCAAAAGAAGAGACTTTATTAAGGACTTCTCACAGAGCAGGGGCAGACTAAGGGAGCAGACCAGGGAAGGTTATATGCCCATAGACTACCAATGGCAGGAACTGTTATTTGGGGGCAAAGGAAGATAGAGTGTCTCTGGAGCTTCATAAGAGTGGGACACACAGAGGAGAAGACATAGCCATGGAGGGAGGGGCACAGCTATTTCCAGAGATGCAGCACCAAAGTTCAGGGGGCAGGTTGCACCCAGACCCCTCTCTCTCCTCCTAGCCTCCAATCTCCAGCCAATGTTCTCCAGTGGCCCAAACCCAACCAGCCCAAGAACAAGAGATCCTGGGCAATGTCACCTATGGGCTCTGCCTCTCAGGGCACAGAGAATGGCAGAAAATAGGTCTGTGGGAGGAGAGAAAAAGAGAGAAAAAAAACAACGGAGGGATATTCCTGGCCCCACTCTCAGCCTTGAAGTTCTGTGAAGGTGACTCTATACAGGGCTGGATCACATGAGTTAGACTAAGCCAATCAGTGCAGCCTATCCTCTAGCTATAGTGATTGGTTCAGGGATGGGCACATGACCCCAGTTAGCCAATCAGGGCTAAGAGGACTCACCTCTTTGATGATGCTTTTGGGAAAATGGGCTTTTTTTGGTTTTTCTTTCTTTCTTTCTTTCTTTCGCTGGATTTGGTGCTGTGATTATGGGAACAAAGAAGCAACTGTGCAGAGACTGAGGATGGAGCTGGCACAGCAGAAAGCAGAGCCAGAGATGGAGAGATGGAGAAGCCTCATCTTGGACCTCATTGTTATCTCTGATTAAGTATGGTTTTCAATTACTTGCACCAGAAGAGTCCTGAATGAAACATTCTCACCCACAGCTTTGATGATTCTTGTGGCAGCTCTCTGGGGTAGGCTGGGCAGAGATCATTAATTCCATTTTATAGATGAAGAAAATGAGGTTCAGTTCTCTTTATTACTTGGAAACCAGTTCATTTAAATTCATAATTAAGTTCACTACACTAGCCTAGGTCTTTGGTGTATATTCTGTCCTCACGTTGTATGGTTTTAGATTTCTGACTTCTATTTCAGTGGCCTTGATTGAAAGCTTATTGAAAGCTGCTTCGAACGCTCTTTAGAAGTAGGTGGCACTCAATTATTAATTTTAACCAAATGAACAAACAAATTGTGTAGATCTCCACCACTCTCCCATCTTTGTGCGCCTCTCTCCTCTCTGCCACTCTGCCTGCAAATTGCAGCCTCTTTTGGCTCTCTAAATTCAAATTTTCAACTCTGTCTCGTCTCCTCAACTTGGCGAGACTGCTAGGCTCTTTTTGGCCACCCCTTCCTGTGCATGGCCTGGAAACTCTCCAGGCAGTAGGGTGGGCAATCATAAGCTCACATCCTTGGTGTCCCTTCTCTCAGGGGTCACTCTCCTCTGTGGTCTATAGCTCAATGTCAGAATGTCATTATGTGTTGCGTCACATAATTTGGCCGGTTTTTTTTGGTCACTTAAGGCAGGAGGGTACATCAAGTGCCTGGATATTACTCCTCCACCTTGGCCAGAAGTAGAAGCTCCCCCCACTCAAGTGCTCCAGACACTCTCACCCTAGGCTTTCCCACTGGCTGCTCATCCACCCGGATCCCTCTTTCCCCAGTCATCTCAGGGCTTGCTCTCTCCTTCAAGTCTTTTCTCATGTGTTACCTTCCCAATCAGTCCTCCTCTGGCTGTCCTGTTTAAATGCCCACTCCCTGTCCAATGGTGGCATTTTCAATTCTGCTTCCTCTTGCACATTTTTTTTCCTTTTTGAATAGCAACCACTGCCTTCTAACATACTGTATAATTTACCTATGTAATATGTGGATTAGACTGCCTCCTTGCACTAGACTGTAAACTCTGAAGGATTTCTGTTTTGTTTGGTTCATTGCTGTATTCCCAGCTCCCAATACAGTACTTGGCTATAGTAAGTTCTCAAAAATTATTCATTAAGGGAGTAAATGATTGAAAAGATGGTAGGGAAAAAACCCTCAATGGGCACAGTTATGAAGCTTGGAAATTATGATGTGTGGGACAGTAGCTGGTATCCCTTCTGTGTGAACAGCAGCGTGAGAAGAAATAGCTGGAAACTCAGGTTATAGCCTGAGGGGTGGTTTGGAGCTCCTAAAATGCCAGGCTATATCCTGCAGGCAGTGGGGAGCCGTGGAAGGCTTTTAATAAGGAATAACATGTGGGGAGCCGTGGAAGGCTTTTAATAAGGAATAACATGTGGGGAGCCGTGGAAGGCTTTTAATAAGGAATAACATGGTCAAGGATTATTTAGGAAGAATAATCTGTTGAGTGTAAAAGTGACAGCCACAATAAATGAGTGGCAGAGAGGGGAGAGAAGAGAAGGGGCACTTGGGGTTTCACAGTTAGCAGGCTTGGCAAGTGGAGGTGGGAGACAAGATGATAACCTGCATATATTTCTCTGTAGAAACACAGCTGGTATAACAGGGCAAGCTTAGGTTCCAAAGGATTCCACTGAGTGAGGTGGGCAGGGGTGTGAAAAGAACCTGGGCATTAGAGGTGGCTGACATCAGGCCTAAAACCTGGACCCTGCACTTCCCACCTTGTGAACCCGGCCCAGGTCACACTTGCCACTTGGTGAACTTGGGCCCAATTCACACTTCTCACTGTCTTGAGACCCTTTTCTCCTTCACTACTTCAGAGTCACAAGGGGCCTGAGAGATCCGAGAGCCCCTTCTCTGACCACGCCAGGCAACAGCCCCTCCAAATCCCACAGATGAACTGAGGCACAGAACGCACCCCTAGCTGAGGTCCACTGACTGTCCAACGGAGGAGGCGTCTGATTAACATCCCACTCCCTGTTATGGATGCTGCTACTCATAAAATTTGGGGTGCAAAGCATGAGCCCAAGTTGTAGACGCCAAGCTGGACATCTGCTCCAAATCCCATTGTTGCGGGGGTGAGTGGAGAAAATAGGACATGTTTTCATTACACTGGAGTTTAGAACCTCAGGATACTCTGTTCACAAGAGACTTTAATTCCCAAGACAGCTGTCTAGGGACTAAGGCCATTAAACATGGATTACGGAGGCAGCTCTTCATAAGCTAGTTGATAGAATTACTAGATTTGAGGACGAACAGGGAATTTTTTTGTACATTTCAGAAAGCACTGCAGAGCCTGCACACACTGCAGGGCCTGCACACACTGCAGGGACCCTGCCAAATCACTGATGGGGAATTGACAGTGGTTATGTGGATTAGCTACCAGTACATATGGCTCACTAAGGATCCTGTGTGCTGGAGAGAGAATCTAGGTCACTGTTTTACCACATACTGTGGGCCTATAAAAATATATACGTATGTGTATCTGCACATATATGATACATATATACACATATACAAAATTCTGAACTCTTCATCCATTTACACTAAGCATCTATCAGAGCTGATCAAACACAACAGCAGTTAAGTGTATACACCCTCAGCCCTCCAAACCTCAAGTCTTTTTCAAGCTGGTCTACACCCTATGTTAGACAACATCTTATGTAATTTTTATTCTATATATTCAAGATTAAAGTGCATAACATGCCCTTAATTAATGGGACTCCAACCAGTGGGACTCCAACTCAGCAGAGTTTGGCACTGAGGAGAAAAATGGTGGAGTCAGTTCCTCCAGGCCCAGAAAACTGATGGCCGCATGAGGACAGGACACGCTGAAGGTCTCTCCGATATCCACTTCCACCTCTTCTCCCCTCCCTGCCCCTTTCTTTTTGAAATGAGAACCAGGGTCCACCTAAGACAGAATGGGGCAGAAAGGGGAAGAACATTAATAATGACTGAGAGACCACATGTGCCAGGAACACCAAACAGAGATGTGTCATTTAAACTTCATGACAGCCCCATGAAGCAGGTATTAATAGAGCCTGTTGTACAGATGGGAAAACTGAGGCTGAGGGCTTAATAGTGAAAGTTCCTTGGCTAGTAAGGTCAAGACTGGATGAAAACCCAGGTCTTTTGAAGTTAATAATTTTTAAGTCTTCCTTTTTTTTTTTTTAAGTCTTTCCTTTTGTTTTTAAAGTCTTCCTTTTTTTTTAAAACTGAGACCTAAAGTAATGCATAGTCACTGCAGAAAATTTGAAAAGAATAAACAAAGAGAAAGAATTCCATCCAGAGACAACCACTGTTAACATTTTGTAGAACATTCTTCTAGTCTTTATGTATTTACAGTTTTTTTAAATCAAAAGTGGGGATTTACCACACAAACTTTTATAACCTGTCATTTTCCTCACCAAGTAATGTATTATAAACCATCTTCTATGCCATTAGAGACTATTCCATAACGACTATTTTTAGTGGCTGCCAATAATTCCACTGTGAAAATGAATCCAAATTTATTTAGTGAAGTCCAAGCCCTGGGCATTTAGGTTGCTTCTAGTTTTTCCCCTGCCCCCATCATGACAAAACATGTTGCCCTGAACACGCTAATTGGCCCTGTCTTTGCCCATGCCACGACTGCTTCCTGGGGAAAGCTTTCTAGAAATACAGTTTTTTAGATTTAAGGGGATATAATACTCCTCACACAGGGCATGGGAAAGTCTGAGTGCTTATTTCTAGACAACATTCTCCTGTCTGCTCCCGTTATCTCTGATTTTCCAAACTCCACCTGCCCTTTGAGGTCAGCCCAGCTGTCTAGACTGGAACTCTATGCCACTGACCCAGGGGCTCCTTCAAAGTTTAAACCACAGTGACCAATAAAATGTGAGCCAAATATATCTTTTAAATAATCCAATAACCATATCAGAAAGTTGAAAGAATCAGGTGAAATTAATATTAATGACCAGTTTTATTTAACCTAATATATTCAGGACAGCATCATTTCAGTTGTACTCAATATAAAATTATTAATGAGATATTTGACACTTTTTGGTACTAAGTCTCTGAAATCCAGTGTGTATTTTACACATATGGACCAGCCCCACTTTCAGTGCTCTTGAATGGGGCTATGGGGGACCACACTGAGAAGTGCAGGTGTAGAATGTGTCTTACTCCCTCCCGTATTCTGATGAAGAACCCAGGGCCTGATGTGAGTGAGTCAGTCACTGAAAGAATAATCACTCCTCCTTCTGATGGTCCTGTCTGCAGCAAGAAGTGAGTCTCCCTGCTGTCACCCCCTAGTGCCCTGAAATGTTCCTTCTTGATGTCCCCATGGATGGACCCTGTCCTGTCCAACACACAGCTTTGTAATGCCAGGGGCCTGGCTGACCTAAACCAGGACTCACAGTCCACCCCTGCCTGATGACTGTTGGGGCCACAGTCCCCAGACAAGGAGATGTTTAGTGTGCTGGTGCCTTTGTGTCTATTTTGGGGTGGGGGCTGGCAGGTCTGTGTGCCCAGGCACTGGGTCTGACCCCTGTGGAGAGAGGGGCTGAGTGGAAGCTAAAGGGACTGTGTCCACAGGGAACCTGTGGGACTCGGGGCACAGCTGAGCTCTGGGCCCAGTCAGTGGTGTGCTGGGAAATGTTTAGCAAGAGCTCTCTGAGGGGGACAAATCGGGAGGAAGTCCTGATTTGTAGTGCTTGCTGATTACTGTGGCATGAATACTCCCATCATGGCCAATTTCAAACTACTAAGGTGGTGACATCGCCGAACAGGGAGGGGGGAAGAGACGTGGCCAGTTGGCTCTAATGAACAGATACAAGTCAGTCCCAACACAGCACTGTGCCCAGCTGAGCAAGTGCGACAAGCAAGGGGCAGAGTGGCCTTCTTTCCCAGTAACAACTGAGGCTGGAGCAACCCTGCAGGGGCCCCATTTTGGGGGGCACTGGGGGATGAAGATCTGGTGATAAAGTGCTGGCTTATGGGCACTGGATGTCACCAAGAGGCCATGGCACTGGGCCAAATGAGGACCATGTATGAGGACACTGAGATCCAGGGACACAGAGACCACTGGAGGCATTTTGGAAGGTGGGGTGGGACTTGCAGTCATGCTATTCTGCAGGTAGGGGCACCATACAAGGAGGTTTCCTTAACGTTGGTATAACCTCCTTTGTAGACAGGCTGGAGTGGGTTTTACATCATATCTGCCTCCCCATGGACATGTACATCTAAAGGCTAAGATCAGATCTGTCCTGCACACCTGTATGCTCTGTTTTAAATGAGTGTTTGCCAAACATCTTTTTGGACCTGATCCTTGCCTCCCATGGATGGAGTGTTATTCTCCAGGACTAGGAAGGGTGACTGCATGAACAATTTTTCCCTGGGCTACCATGCAAATTTCCAGAATACCCAGATGTTAAACTGTACAGAATACCGTAGAGCCTACAGATACATCCCTCTAATTTACTGTAGTAATATTCAGTGTATGTAATTTGAGGACCATTCAGTTGAAAATAGGAAGAAACTGCATTAGAAGTACATCCTTGATCATCCCCTCTTTTCTACCATAACTGGTCAATAACCAAGCCCTGTGGTTTTTCTCCTGCCATGTGCCTTGAATCCACCTGCCCCTCTGCCCACTCACTGCCACAGTTGGTACATCATCCCTGCAGTCGCTCTCGCTTGCTTCTAATCTGTTCTCTCCCACTGCAGCCATGGGAAGCTTCTGAAGAACAGGAGTCAGTGTGCTCCCTGGCTAGACGTCTTTCCGTGGGGTCCCAAGGCACTGGATAACAGGTGCAAAATGAGCTTCCTCCAACCCTTCTCCCCCACGCTCATCCCACTCTTAGCTCACAGTCCTATTCATTCTCCAGTCTCAATTCACAGTCACCTCCCCAGGCAAGTCTTTTCTGATCCCCAGCCTAAGTCAGGCCTCCACATCATACACTCTCCACACACTCCATAACTTTCCACAATTTATATTAAGTTATTCAGGTGATTATGGTTTCCTGCTGGGTACAAGGACTGCTTTTGTCCTGCTCGATGCCATAACCATAGCACGCCCCTCACCATGCCTCTCATACTGTAGGTGCTAGTAAATACCTGAAGAAGAAATGGAAGAGGACAACAACCATTTCTCTGCAACTGTGGCAGGTTTTCTACCTTATGGTCAACATCACTCATAATAAAAATTCCATGGCCCCAAAAAGGTGTTTTATTGGTTCTTAGACGTATAGTTAATATTTTTTACTGAAATAGCTGATTTCTCCTGTTGTTTAAGTCCCCCGAAAAGAAAGAAGGAATGTGATATATATGAGGTATGGCTTTCTTCCCTCTATATGACTGAGGCATCCTCCACTGTAAGAGCACTTTACAGTTTGTAATGTACCTTCTTTATTTCATCTCTAGAGCAACCCAACAAGGGGGCCATTGGTCGTTGGTCTCACTTTGCAGAAGAGAATGCAAAGATTAGAGACCTCCCCCAGGTCACCACTGCTAGGAAGGAGGGGACAGCGTGCAAATCTAGGTCTGTGGACTCCACGTCCAGTGCTCCTTCCGCCACACCAAGCTTCCTCTCCCAGCAAGCTAAACAAGCACCCAAATGAAACAGTGTCACTTCAGTTTTGCCTGGCATTTTTCTCAAATGCTTTCAGAATCATTTTTGCAACTGAAACATCTCTCAAAGGAAGAAAACTAGTTCATCACAGTAATCAAGTCTGTCATAGAAGATGTGTGATGATGTTTGAAAATATAATCCTATGAACATCAGAACTGACAACTCTGAAACATCTCTAGGCTAAATCTGCTAATAACAGTCTTTAGCATTCAGGCTGGCACTCTCATGGGTTTGGTGTGATACATTTCACAGCAGAAATACCCTAACAAGGAACTTCCTCAAAGAGTAACCAGGTAGAGGACAGATTTTAATGAGGCCCAATCCCTGAAAGGGTGAAGTGTGAGTGAAGAATAAAGGCATGAGATGAAACATGTATTTTTGTGAGTCATATGACAAGATGGGGCCTCACATTAGAACATGGCGAACACTTTCTAGGGGTCAGGACTCTTACAGAAAAAAAGTCAAGACATCAGGGCCATCACCTCTGAAGATTCTCCCAGAAAAAAATGTGCTTTGATTAGAATGAAGCAGACACATATAAATTGCAATTACCTCTTCTAAGCCTGCTGTTCACTCACTCACTCCTTCTCACCCACCTACCCACCCACCAACTTAACCACTCATTCATCTTTGTCTATCCACCCACCTGCCCATCTGCCTACCTATCTTATCAATCCATCTATCCACTTACCCACACATCTACCCATCCATTTCTACATACTCACCCATTAATTCATCTACTCATCTCTCTCTTTCTCCATCATCCATTCACCTACCCCCATATCCATCTATCCATTCATCCACTTGACCATCCAACTGTCTACTCATCTGCCTACCTCTCCACTCGTCCTCTCACCCATCCAACCAGCTACCCAGGCTTTCCTGTGTATCTACCATGCATAAAGCCCTGAAGAGATGTTGAAGAGGCTGGAGACAGGGGTGGTCATAAAAGTATCTCTGATGTATTTGTTCCTTTACCATCAGTCGGGAGACTCAAATACAGGTCAGAATGTGAGCTGGGACCTGAGAACAGAGGGTGAATCTCAGACAGACCCTGCCCTCAAGGAGTGGGTAGTAGAAACCTCTGATGTAAAGCTGGCCACCTACTTGGGAATCAAAATGACTGCAGAATGGAGACTAATGCAAGGATCTCCACATAATGCTGCTTGGGATTGAGGGCCACCACAAGCAGCTTCACCCAAAGCAGCTCTTTTCTTGTCTGTTTCATGGACACCCACCCCCTGGCCAAACATATTATATTACTAAAAACACACAAATGTGGTGAAAGGGCATTAAACAAGAAGGCTATTAACCCTACCACCAAAAACTCAGGTGTAAAAGTACAGTACTGTTTGCTGCTTTGGTAACCACACAAGCTGGCCAAGGAAAACAAAGTTCTGGTGTTGGTCAGTCTCTCACTCTTTCTCATTCTCTTTCCCACTCTTTTATGATTCATTTCTTAACCTTTTAAGATGATGACCATAGTGCCTTTCAATAAAAGTGAAGATAAAGCAACAAGGAGGACTCTGTTTCTGAAACCTCCTTCATACATGTGCCACCTTCACAATTTTTGTAGCCATCTGTGCTTTTCTTTATTAAATATCTGCTTCTTAAAAAAAAAAAACTAAAAAAGAAAACTTATCTTGCTACCTTAAATGCTAGCTATACTTTTATAGTACACATTAAAATCAAACACAGCTATTAAAATAATGTGTGTAGGTCCTCAAAAAACTAAAAATAGAACTACCATATGATCTAGCAATTTCACTCCTGGGTATATATCTGAAAAAAATGAAAACACTAATCTGAAGAGATACATGCACCCCAATGTTCCTAGCAGCATTATTTACAATAGCCAAGATATGGAAGCAATCTAAGTGTCCATCAATAGATGAATGGATAAAGATGATGTACACACATACACAATGGAATATTATTATTCAGCCATATTAAAATTCTGCCATTTGCAGTAACATGGAGGGACCTAGAGGGTATTACACTTAGTGAAATAAGTCAAACAGAGAAAGATAAATACTGTATGTTATCACCTGTATGTGGAATCTAAAAAATAAAACAAATTAATGAATATAACAAAACAGAAACAGACTCACAGATATAGAGAACAAACTAAGTGGTTACCAGTGGGGAGAGGGGCGGAGGGTGGGGTAAGATAGGGGTAGAGGATTAAGAGGTACAAACTACTATGTATATAAAATAAATAAGCAACAAGGATATATTACACAACACAGAGAATGTAGTCAATATTTTATAATAACGTTAAATGGAGTATAATCTATACAAATGATAAATCACTATGTTGTACATCTGAAACTAACATAATATTGTAAATCAACTATACTTTAATTAAGAAAAAAGAGAGCGCAGGTCTGGGTACCACCCTAGATCATCTCTTCTCCTGCCTCTGAGGCACTGTCAGGGACCTGCCACCACCGCTGCTCTCCGTGGGCCTCTCTCAGGGGCCTGACCTGGGTGAGCTGAACTGAGGGTTTGGGTCAGGTTCCCCCTTAAGCCTTTGCTTCATCTTTGTTCCTGCAGAAATGTACTTGCTGATTTTTAAATAAAAAGGGAGGGTTAACGAAGTCTTTCAAGGAGCAAATTTGGGGGGAAAAAGGTAAAGTTAGATGTAATTTTAATGTTGATGCGAGTGTAAATGTTAAATGAGGGACGATGATATTGGGCTTATATGTAACAGCTCTTTTGAAAAACAAATTTGAAAACCAATGGAATAGATTGATAAATCGCTGTATGTGCGAATGAACAAGGATGACCATAAATCACACATTTAGGAGTGTGTGTAAGTATACGTGAGTGCGTGAGTGTGTTTGCTGCTGTGCCTGTGAATGTGAGAATGTGAATTACCAAAGATGGCAAGAACTGAAAGGATGCAACTGAAGCAGTGACATGGGGTCCCATCAACCCCAGTATCTCCTGGAAAATTAACTGTAAGTGTTTGAGGATCTAGAGGACTGTGTGCAGCTGGTATCCAAATGCATCTTTCTTCATCATCCTCTCACTTACTATGTCCCAAGCACTCTGCATGTATAAATCTCTTTAATCCTCACAACCCTTTGAAGAAGGGCTATTGTTATCTGTAGGGGATACTGGAGGGCTCTGCTCATATCCCCTCTTTATGGCTGAGGCACCATCCCCCAACTCCTGGGAGTACTGGATACTGAGGGTCTCAGCAAGGCTCCTTGCTTGGAGCCTTACCATGCCTCCACCATAGGGAATAGTCTTGCCCAAGGAAACACCCCTCCCAGGGCCCAGCCATGACCAGTGACTGGCTGATGAGAAGATCTAAAGGCCCAGGCCCATGCCTCACTTTGAACAACGCTGAGGGCCATCCCAGCTCTAGAACTCCTCTAAGGTCAGCTGCGGCCTCAATTGCAAACTTTGGATCAACTTCTTGCTCTGCCCAATCTGCCAGCCTCACTTCCTTACAGTGTATTTCCTAAGCTTATTCTCTTACAAACCTTCTGCATGCAACTCTCTATCCCTGAGTCTGTTAACAGGGAACCCAGCCTAAGGCATTATCCCATTTTACAGATGTGAACCTGGGAAGAGTGTCTCCAGAGTCCATGTTCCTAAGCATTTGATACTATTGCCTCTTATGAAGACAAAGGTAGGCACCCCCCTCGAGTATTTTCCCCACCTTATCCCCACTTCCACTGCCCCTTCCACAATTTACACTGCTCTGTCTAGACCCTAGGTCTCCACTTGCTGTGAAGATTAATAAATTTTCATTAAAATGTTGTCAGGAGGCCAGAAGGGGGAGCTCTCATGCATAAATCACTCACTCAATATAGATCCCAAGAAGAGATATATTCTGCATCTTGGGTAGGAAGTGACCCTACTTTACTACCACTAGCAGAAGGAAGAAAGATTTCTCCTAGCCTGACAACAGCTCAGCCAATGAAAAGCCACTATACTTCAAATTCTCAATTTCCTCCAACGCATCTCTATTTATAACAGCCCCTCCCAACTTCCCCTTTTCTTCTATAAAAAAGTTTCCTCTCTTTTGCTTAACTGGACTTGCATATGGTTTGCCACTGCTGCATGTCCTGAACTTCAATTCTTTGCTGCTCCTGAACAAACCCATTTTGCTGGTAAAATAATCGGCTACTTTATTGTTTTAGGTTAACATTATCAAATACTGGCTTAAGCTAGAATTCTAAGCTTGAATTCCACTGAGAAAGAAGAAAGAGGGTGGGAGAGTGTTGCAATTCCATTAGAAAATGGATCTTTCCACCTTCTTTCACCTCCTCATGCTGGGCTGGCCATCAGTCAGGCAGGCACAGAGGGTCACATCCAAGTGTGTGTGAATAACCTCTGTATGAGGCATCCATCAGTGTTCAAAGCTGTGGGACTTGTCAACTGAAATTTATGTCAGCTGTCCTCCCCTGATTGGAGAACACTTCCCTCCTGCTTAGCAAGCTCACGGGCTAACATACCTTGGCACACACTGAGAGGGTATTCTGGCCGCACACAGAGAGAAAGGCATGGGATGCACTAGGACCTCTTCAGACTGTTCTCCAAACAGGATCTGGGTGTATCTTTACAGATTTTCCTCAACAGTAGGGAAATCACTAATGCTTAACTATATTATTTACTTTAAAATGTTAGCTCACTATATTCTCAACATTTTTCTTAATGTACATTCTTAGGTTTCTACATGAAAAGACAACCAAACTGTTGCTGGGCTAATCACTATTTGGTTAGAGTAAGCTTGCAAATACCATAATTTCCCTCTAAAATTAGTAAGCAAATGACTTATGATATCTTTACAAATGCTTTTGAAAATAAATAATAAACGAATAGTATCAGCTTTCCCATAATAAATAATAGCTTTAAGATGACTGCACCTAATGGGGAGTTATTGTTTAATGGGGACAGAATTTCAGTTTGGGAAGATGAAAAAGTTCTGCAGATGGATGGTGGTGATGGTTGCACAACAGTGTGAATGTACTTAATGCCACTAAACTGAATACTTACAAATGGTTAATGGTAAATTTTATGGTATGTATATTTTATCAAAATTTAAAAAAAAAAGCAAAGGTGGGGTTAAAAGATTGAGAACTGTTGCCATAGAAAAAGCTTTATAATGTGAGGGAATCAAAACAAATGGTTGGAAAGGATTTTTTTTTTTTAAAAGATCACATCTGAGTGTGAAGTGTAAGTGCTTACAGTGTCCCATAGTTACCTCAATGATGAAGTTACAGGTGCCTCTGATTTTCTCTTTGGTGCTTGTCTTATATTTTTCTACTTTTTCTATAATGAACATGTATTATTTTAGTAATCACAAAAAGAAATATATGTTATTTTAAAATACATGAATAAGAAGAATATGTAACATGGGGTATATAATACCTCCCTCCCCCCAGTCAGGAAAGAAGTGAATAAAATGTAAGTTCTCTCAGTTCTGGAGGCTACAGGTCCAAGATCAAGGTGACGGCAGGGCTGGCTCTTTCTAGGGGGCTGTGAGGAAGAACCAGTTCCACGCCTCTCCCCCAGCTTTTGGTAGCTTGCTGGCCATCATCTGCATTCCTTGGCTTACAGAAGCATCACTCCATCTCTGCCTTCATCTTCTCGTGGGGTTCTCCCTGGATGCATGTCTGTCTGCAAATCTCCCTGTTCTAAGAGGACGCTAGTTACACTGGGTTATCCTACTCCAGTATGACCTCATCTTAATTACATCTGTAATGACTCTATTTCCAAGTCAGGTCACATTCTGAGGTGCTTTGGGTCAGGAGTTCAACATATGGATTTTGAGAGGACGCAATTCAACTCATAACAGGGCTTATTATGAGAACTAAATGGGGTAATACATTTAAGGGCCTAATGTAGCACCTGGCATATAGTGAGCACTGAAAACTATTAGCCATTCCTATTATCACGACATCTGTCATTATAGTAATGTTACTACAACCACCATGTCACCGAATTCTTCCTTTGACTGTTTCTCTCAGGGACCCGGACAGAGTCTGTACACAGGGCTTCTGTAGACGCTTCCATGGGATGATACACTCCCCTACACTGCTTTTCGTAAGGAAACAGCTATTTTTTCCCCTTGACTTGAGGAAGTCAAACTTGCAAGCTTTGGAAGGCTAGGCATCAATTCAAACAAATTGCTAAACCACATTATTTTGATCTTTCAAATTTATCTGACAGCAGAAGGAGTAGGATTCTTCCCTGTGCTGTACATTATCTGCAGTCATTTGTGATTGTGTTTAAATAAACGGGGGAGAGCAGCCAAGCAGAACCCAAAAACACAACATTTGGAGACACTTGCATTTAGATTCAGAAGACCTAGGATGCAGATCTGATAGGCTCACCAGCAATACACAGCGGGACCCAAGCATAGCTACTCTGCCTCGCTGAGCTACAATTTCCTAATGCATTCAATCAACAAACGTGTTTCAAGGACTAAGAGCCAGTATTATGCAAGGCATCAGAGGGACAGAGAAAATCACATGTCCCAGTCCCAGTCAAGAAGCTCACAGGCTCACTGTCCAGTGGAAAGGGGCAGACGGACACACAAATAACCTGGTCAGAGAGGGGACCACAATATCCTCCACTATTAACATGGGAGAGTCGTTTCTGCTCTCCCTCTCATGAAGCTCATGTGGTTGTTTGAATAGCAAGTTCCTTGCGGGGCAAACCTTATGTCTTACCCCTCCTGCCTGACCCAAGTCTGGCTTAGAAGGGATGCTGGAAATGCTAGCTGAAGGAACAGAATATCTCAATGGTTAAGAACATGGGCTTTTGAGTTCACAGCCAGATTGGGCAGCTTTGAATAAACTCTGTCACTTGCTACCTGTACGATATTGGGTAAATCATTTATCTTTGCTCAGCCTATTTGTTTTGTTTTGTTTTTTTAAATCAATGATATGGTTGCTAATTATCTAAACCATTCAAACATTTAACAACTATTTACCAGGCACCTACTAGGTCCCAGGTACCTGGTTCTAAGCCGAAGCAATACAGCAAAAAACAAAGCGCAGTGAATAAGTAAAATAGGGTGCACGTCAAGTGGGGTAACTATTATGAAGAAGAACGAACCGGGTGGAGCTGCAATTTTAAATAGGGTGCCAGGAAGGCCTCACTGAGTAGCTGACACGTGGACAAAGATGTGACATCCGTGAGAAAATCAGACGCAGCTCACTGGGAGGAGTGTTCCAGGCACTTGGAATTACACATCCCCTGCTGGGTGGCTGTTTCGAGCATCACATTCAATAGCATGTGCAGTGCTCAGGACGCTGCCTGGGATGCAGGGGCTCATTAATTGATAGCTATTATTAGAATTAAGTTAATAAATGTAAGTGCATTGAGAAACGAAGGAGGGGGAGACTGTAAATGTACTCTGTGCACAGGGCTAGTCACATCGATGACTATTATCGTTTTTTATTACTCGCAGTTACCTTTAGGAAATGCTCCTTACGGTCTGAAGTCACAGAGGGCCCATGAGCAAATCCCTCTCCCCCTCAGGCCCAGGGAATTGAGCCCCAGAGAGATGCTAATGGGAGAGAATAGGGAGGGGTTAGGGTGCCGCAGGAAGGAGGAGCAAGAGCCTCAATCCCCATCCTAACACACACACATATCGGGGAGATTCCCACAACCTGTGTGAAACAGTGATGCCAGCTATTACAGCAATAATCTGGAAATTGAGATCAGCAGATTCAAGAACTATGGACCCTGTTAATACTTCTGTTGTCAGTTCTGATTATGGGGTAGAAAAAGTCTTTTCAGTTTATAGAAGTCTGGAAGGAGGCAGAGTAGGAGAGAGGGACTGAATTTCTTGATCATGTGTGGATTCAATCCCACAAAGTTAACTCAAGGTTCCACCTTCTGAGTTTCTACCAGGTGTAACGTGCCAGGTGAACTACTCTGGGGACCAGAGGGATGAAGACCTGTGGTCCCCGCAAATCTGGGAGCTACTGACTCACTGGAGGAGACAAATATGGCTCTCGCACAGGCTGAATGCAAGAGGCAGGGGTAGGAGCAGAGGGCAGCAGAGTATAAGGGAGATGAGTCTGAAACCCTCTACCTGGTGTCGGGAAGGTGATGGATGTGATTAGGTTGGTGCTAAACCTAATGTAGAGATAACAGTTAGCTTACAGTGAAAGTCTCTCTTGAAAATGTTTAAATTTTCCATAATGACACGCAGATGTCCCCCAGAAGCAGAGCCTAGGACAGGAAATCGTGTGCAGGTGATTTATTACAGACACGTTCTCAAGAGAAACCTGTAAGGGACAGACGAAGAGGGAAGAGGCCAAACTCAGATGTGTCTTCAGAGCAAGCCTTAGCCTAATCCCGCGGGGAGCTCCAGAGGTGAATCCCACAGGTGTTTGACTACCACTCCAGCCAGTCATCATTGCTGCAGTTCGCTGGGTGGGATGTGAGTCCCAGGCACCTCCCCGTTGGGAGGCTCCAATTGCCCAAGGGGTGGGCTGTTAGCAGGAGAACCTGCACAGCTGGATGTGCTCAGAGGATGGGCAAACCTCACCAAACCCCTAAAAGGGATCCCAGGAGATCTGGCTGGGGCACCAACAGAATCTGCTGTGGTTAGTTTCTGTGTATGATGCTGAGTGGTAATTCTTAGGGCCATGGGATTTTGAGTGGCATGGAGCCAGACTAAAGGGAGGAACACTGGGAGGTCTGTGGGCAGATGCTTTCCACCTTTAAGGTAACTATCAAATCCCCAGAGTGAATGGTAGCAGGGAGAGAACTCGAAAGTGTTCCTGTATCTTTAATACAAGTTAATAGATTTGTTTATTGTTGAGAAAATTAAATGAGATAATATATGTGAAACAGACTGGCACTTAGGTATAGAATGATTGTTGGATGTAAGTCTGAATATTGATTAGATCCACATAAATTGTTTTTTGAAAAGATCACCACCATAATAGCAGTGGTAATAATAACAACAATAATAATTGTAATAGTAATGATGGTGCAGTTATTGGGTGCTAAACACCACTGTTATTTCTCACATAACCCCTATGAAGTAGGTTATATTTCCCTTCATAGATGAGGAAAGTGAGGCACAGAGAGGTAAATAATTTCCCTGAGGTCACACAGCTCTAAGTAGTGAACTAGGCTGTGGCCTCCTTTTGTCTGACTTTTCAAATTTGCATTTCCTGTTACAGTTCCTCACTGCCATGCCCCAGGCAATGGTGTGTTTTGTCGGAGTTTGTGGGTGGGCTCCTTAGCTAGGGAATAAAGGGAGAGAGACTAAGTTCTCAAATCAGCTCCTATGTTAAGTTTTTGTATGATACAATTCCACTGCAACTCCCTGGGTCTGGGATGGAGACAAGCAGGGTGCAGAGGAAGTTCTAGAAGGGTTTGCTGTTGATTATGGCCAATGGCTAAGAAAGACTCATGAAAGGGGGACCTTAGGACAGGAAACCCTGAGTGGTGTCCAGAGCTAGCAGTTGGTCAATGGGATATGCCTTGTTTTCTAGGACATGCAGTAGGCACATCACACTCAGATTGTGGCAGATCTTCTGACAAGTTCTCTAGTGATCGTCTCAAGGATAAAATCGAGAAACAGGCAGAATCCTGAGAGTCCAGGGGATGGAGTCATGACTGATAAAATGACCAGCCCCAAAATGGTTCAAATCCTAAATTGGTAGAATTTTCTCTACTTCTAGATGGAGTTCCTAGTGCTCCATTTCTTGTCTCACTCAAATTCAACCTAAAAAAAAAAATCTACAGGCTAAATGATGACATAAGGCACAAATGGGTGGCTGGTGAGAAGCTTCTGTATTAAAGAATAAAACCAGGACCCCAAAGATCAGACAGGCAGGAGAGATGGGCCAACTTGAACAAGATGCTGTTTAACTCATTCGTGTGTGTGTGTGTGTGTGTGTGTGGTGTAAGTCTCCTCTTTGGATAAAAAAGTCAACTGCATAACTTCAGGGTCACAGTAGGGCCAGGAAACAGTGGGTGTGAAATAAGCGGGGCTTCAGCCAACAGTGCGGTTTCCCTGGACGAGGAGCTGGTTGACTTCCTCTAACCACCTGATTCCAAGTGCCTGGAGTGACTGGAATCCCACCAAACTAGCTTACTCTATGATGTCCTCTTTTCAGATAACATGCTGGCAGGGGGAGGAAGGAGGTAGTATTTGAATCTTGGAGAGAGATTTTTAAAAAATTTTTGCATAAAAACTTGAAGTTTAAGGGACACGCTGGTGAAGGCTGGATTCTTGTTCTCCAGCAACAAATACAAATAAATCAATAAACTCTGCAAATCACCACCTGCTGTCTTCGTCACCTTCTTAGTGAGATCAGTTAGCGACAACGGCCATCAGAGGTGATGTGCCTGGACCTGAGGCTGCCAGCCTCTCCAGACAGATGTTAAATTGAGATGTCCAGACCCGAAGCTGGCTGGAGAGGTTGGGCAGAGGATGAAGAACAGCTCTGTTATTTGGAGGAACTCACGGGTCACCCTCTTTGCAGCTGTGATCGCTTCTACACGAGGTCTGCCAACAGGGAGTGAGGACGTATTCACAGGAAACACTTTAACAAGGACAGGCCCTCTTCTCACAATCAAAGATATTCCCAGAAGCTTCTTTCAGTTTCTCTATGGACAAGAGCTCTTGGAAGCCTCATGCCCCGACCCAGACCTGGGGTACATATCCTGGTAACTTTCTGGAGCAATTATTACACACATTACATTTTCATGACAGGACGTAACAAGATTCTCCTTTTCAGCCTCTGTTACAGGCACCACAAAGTTAACGTGAAACATTTACTAACGGGGGAATACTGCTGGTCAGAGCCATCAGATCTTAGTCTGGCATATCCAAAGGATATATCCACTTTGAGGGCTGGTAAGTCATCCTTGTTTTAAGAAACTGATCACTCTCAGGAAAATTTAAGCTTTGATTTCCATCTGGATACTTAGCACATGTCCGTAAGCAGGCTTGGAAGGGTTATAGGTATAAGCTTGTCAATGAATTAACAACAATTCTGCCTCTTTGGTAGAAAGGCCTCCTTGGAGGAGTCTGTTAAGCCACAGTATACAGCCCTGAGTGCTGGGGAGGGGGCAGCTGGCATTGTACCCTTGCTCCACGGGCATGGCCCAGGGAGAACCCGCAGACGGGCACCTTGAAGTTACCCACATATAGAGTTCTGCTGAGGAACTGAGGGAAAATCAAGGACAGCTCCCTCGTCTTTACTCCCATAAGTAGAATGGAGCCCTCCCTCCAAGGGCCTTGAGCTGACCCTGGACAGTGCCCAGCAACTGTTCATCTAGTGTCTCCCTACTGGGCAGGGAGCTCTTGAGGGTCAGACCCCGTTATTCCTCTCTACGCTCCCAGCTCCCAGCACAGGGTCTGCTAAGGAGTGAATGGATGGAGCAACAAACACATCTCTGCCAGATTTAAATTCAAAAAGAGTGTGTGTGTGTGTGTATGTGTGTCTGCATGTGTGTGCACATGTGCACATCTGACAGAGCTCCACTGGGACTCTTGTTAATAGTGGGAATTTTTTAGCCCTGCTGCAAAGCCACCAAATCAGGAGTTCTGGGGTGGGGCCGGGAAATCTGAATTTTTAATGAACCTCCCTGGGAGATTCTCATACATATAGAAGTTTAGGAATTCTTGCCCGAGATGAACCCTGCTGAGCTGGGATTCTCAGAATGCCCTGGGCTTTGGGGACCTAAACAGACAATTCTAACCTGAGTTTCTGGTGACATGTTTGGCAGAAGAAGGGTTTCCAGGTGAGAAAGCACTCTGAGATTTGCAGACCAGAGAGAAGTAATGACAGGGCCCCACATCAGAACCGTGCACTCAGGGAATCAGAGGTGGCAGGACCCTCAGGCCATTGGTGTGCAGGGAAAATACAGATCCTGTTTCCCAGTGTTCTCTGAGGAGGGTTGCCGGCAGGAGAGGTCCTGAGAAAAGGAAACAGAGCTGGTCTCCAAGCTAAGCCAGATATCTAATCTGGGATGCCTGGAAGAAACCTCTTCTTCACACACCAACGGGTGGCCACAGGTCAAGCTCCCAGGCAAGAGTACATACTGAATCAATTGAAATTGAGTCACAGATATAATTAATTTAATGTGTTCAAACGATTTCCCATATAGTAAACACATTGAATGAGGGTGACCCAGAATAAACTGTCTGCTTGAGAGTGGAAAAATGGATACGGGGTGTGCTGTATAATGAAAACCCTTCAGCAAATAGAAAATGCTTCAATTTATTTCTACCTCCTGTTCCTTTCCTTTCTAACTCTTTATTTATGGCTGAACTTGGCCTTCTGTGGTCTCCTTGGACCACAGGGACACTTTTTATTTTGTCAGAAGATGGTCTTTTCCCCCTGATCAGAACACAATTTTAATGAAACCTGCTTACAGCCTGGTGACAAGCACATGTTAACATGTGAAGAAGGGGATAAGGAGGAAGGGGTAAAAAGTGAAGAACTGTTTCACTATTGCAATTTCTTTCTCAACTAATGGAGGACTTGCCCAAAGAGGAGGGAGACAGCACGTAGTGTGGTGGGGGCAAGGCAATCTGAGCAACTGTTCTGGCTAAATCGAACCTTCTTTGCATGTGATTTTGAAACTCCCCACCCATATCTCGGATACTCAACACGAGGCAGCTGAATTTGAGGATCTCTAAGACTGCTTTCAGTTCTGACATTCGCTGAATTATGAGACACAAACCAGAGCAGGCATAAATATGTGTCAAGGAATTTCCCATTAAAAAGAAACTCATCTCCAAGCTGTATGAAGCATTTCAGGCAGCCTCATCTAATTGCTCATCAAGTAGGGATTATGTATTATTTGGCTTTGGTGAGAGGGAGCCCTTAGGAGTAGTTATAAATGCTCTCCAACTAAGATACATCAGGCATCTAGACAAAATGCCAAGTTCTAGGATTAGGAGAGGCTTCCTAGATTCTGTAGCTCTCTATCCAGCCGTTTCAATTTGGGATACTAGGAATTCACTCTATTCAGTAAGAAAAAAAGCATGAAAAGAGGACCCGAAAAAGTGTACCCACATGTTGAGACAGCTTTGCTGCAATGCTACAGGTGGGACCCCAAGCAAATCCCAAGCCCCTCTAAGGCTCAGCCTATGAGTTTGCACCACAAACAGAAAGCACTTCCGAAGTATTTGGTGCCCTTGGAGCCCTTCTGAGGTGGGGGGGTCTCGGGGATGCGGGCAGACTGGGGAGGGGGCCGATCGCAGGGCTTTGGGCTCCTCCTCTATTCACCTGAGAGACCCCTCTTTAATCTGTATTATGTACCAGGCACCACGTAAAATTTTATAACAAAAGGTTCTGAGGATAAGAAGATAATTTTGAAACCACCGGGCTGAGAAAAACCGTTAGATTTCCAGTCTGGGTCTCAGCTGTGCTATGAACACGGCCTTTCCTGGTAACCATATAGAGCCTTTACTTCTGAGCTGTGGGAGCAGATGCCCAGGCCTCAGGTCAAAAGTGGCTCTACTCAAGAATTTGGAAACCTCCTTCTTTTTAGCAAATCTCCATACTGCCCACTGCCCAGAGCAGTGGTTCTCAAACTCTAGCCTCCATTAGAATCACCTGGAGGGTCTGTTAAACCACAGATAGCTGGGCCCCAACCCTGGAGATTCTGATCCAGTGGGCCTGGGGACAGGCTGCATAATTTGCATTTCTAACTGGATCCCAGGGGATGTGGCTGCTGCTGGCTGAGGTGCACTTGGAGAATCTTGGCCTGTGAGATGAAGGCCAGCATCCTTAGCTTGCGTCTACAGAACTGGGCTCCAATTTACCTGATCAGCCTCATCATCCTCCCCTTCAATATTCCAGACAAAGTAATTGTCCCTGCTGCATCCCTCCCCTGCTCACCATGCTCCTGGCTGGACCTCCAGCTCACTCTGCATGTCTAAGGCACAGCTCAAATGCTGCCGCTTCGAAAAAGCTTTCCCTGACTTTTTCATCAAAGGTCACAGAAACCCCTCTGGGCTCACACAGTCTCCCCCATGGTGCTGAGCACTTTTAACCTCTTATTGTCATTTGAGTCCAGGTTTCACCCTTGCACCTGGACCATGGGCTCCAGGATGGGGAGCCCATCTTACTCACTTTGGCATTCACATCATGGTCTACAGTCAGCACCTACCTGCACAAGCCCTGGCCTATGAAAGCAGCAATTCAAGCCTGAGAGCGCACACAAAGGAACATGAACGTTTAACGAATATACCAGTCAGCTCATCTTATCTACTCCTAAGACAGACTGATTCTCTAAATGACTCTTTAAATTAGAACAAAGGACAGCACTTCAGCCACTTCAACCTATTTAGGCAAATTGTCCTTATTTTCTGGGAGCAGAGTTAATGACAAATAAATCATCATGAGACGTAAGTAACTATCACTGATGTCCACTACCAGAGGCAGTATGATGCAGCAATTAAAAAGCTAGACCCAGATTTGAATCCCAGCTCTGCCTCTGATTAGCCCTGGTATTTAAATGCTCTGAGCTCCAGACTCCTCACCTTTAACAAGGATAACAGCACCTACTTCCCATGTGTGGCATACGGATGCAGTGAGACCATTACCACAATAACAACCACTAGCATCTACTGAGTGCCTAGCACTGGGCATACACCATTGAACCTAATCTACATTAAGTGCCCAGCACATGTCTAGCACATAATAAGCATCCAGGAAATAGTAGTGATTCTCATTATTGCTAATTTTCCCAATTTCCATGCAAGACGTTATCCCCATTTCCCAGCTGAGAATCTTGAAGCTCAGAGCCAGTAGCTTGCTCAACAGAT
Organism: Camelus bactrianus; assembly: GCF_048773025.1. Classification (NCBI taxonomy): domain Eukaryota; kingdom Metazoa; phylum Chordata; class Mammalia; order Artiodactyla; family Camelidae; genus Camelus; species Camelus bactrianus. Next base: position 48,741,744 of record NC_133542.1, read on the forward strand.
ACTAGCAGTTTCACTTTGTAACAGCGGATCTTTATAACCACTGTGAGAGGGAGGTATTCCCATTTGAGGAATGAAAACTCTAGCTTGAAGATGGTAACTTGAATATGAAGGCCCAGGATTTGAACTTGATTTTGGGTGTAGAGCTGGCCCACCTTACCCCACCCCACTCCATCACCTGGTGGATTCTACCTGCTTTGTGTGCAGTCAACTCACTATGGCCTTTCTAACCCTAACCTAATTTAATCTAATAGATTGTAATATAATAGAATCTATGAGGGAAGTTACAGAGAAGCAGTTTCCCAGCGTGTCGGGGAGCACCACCGTACCCGCCCGGTTCAGCAGTCCCGCAGCCGTACAGCCCACAGGACGTTATCTCAATGATAGAGAAAATGCACCGTATACCAGACAGCCTCCTTGCCTTGTACATCTCGCAGGGGCACTAAGAAAAGCAAAGCCCGAGGGCCTGGGACTGACCGTGACCCCAAAGAAGTTGGTCTCATTCATGGCGTTGAGGATGATCCTGCCCAGCGTGTGGTCCGTGTAGTTGAAGTCCTGGATCCGCTGGTGCCGATTGCTGGCGTGCAGCGTCTCCATGGCCCTCTGCAGCGTCTTGGCGATGACCCAGATGCCGTCGTAGGCATACCCGTGGAACTTGCTGGGCCCCACACCTGACCGCTTGCTGTTGTACTCCCTCTCATACTGCTGTGGCGTCTGGAAAACAAGGAGGCCACATGAGACTTGTGACACCAAGTTACAAACCCCGCTGGGTTACCAGGCAGCTGACACTCTCCTGTGCTCACTGTGAGCCAGGCACCGTGCTTGGCTCTGAATGTGCATGATCTCATCTAATCACAACAACCTTGTGTGGTGGTACTGTTATTGTCCCGGTTTACAGATGAGAGAACTGACTCAGGAAAGTCAACTTGCTTCGGGCCAAGTGAGTGGCAGGGCTGATATCCTAATCCTGGCCGTCTGCATGGCTGGGGTGAAGGAATAATGCACCCTAATCAGGCCTCCTCCTGACATTTGGGGGTCTGGAGCTAGAGGCCCATGTACCACATGTCTAAATATTAAGTTACAGGGAAGCAAACAAACTGTTCAACAAAATATTTTCTATCTTTCCACCATAACGGGTTAAAGGAAGGTAAATATACCTTCCCAATGATCTGGAAGGCCAAGTTTGCATTCAGAAGTCTGGGGGTCCTCAGAGTTTCAATCTGGACACAGCAGCACCGGGGTAGCTGGCCTTGCTGGGTGGCCCACCCACCCCTTCCCTTCCCACCCCACTCCATCCCACAGATCAGCCAAGCTCAGTCCATACCTCCTCCCCCTTCCAGCATCAGCAGCCATTTGACCATCCCAAAGGCTCAGTCCTCCCTAAAGAGGCTCCTCAGGAAGTGGCTCCAGCCATGTGGGCTGGGAATTCAGCGCCTAGGAGGTGGAGGGAATGGGGGGTCCAGGTGGTCATGGCCCTGTGGCTTTATGGATTCTGAACCCCTTGGGGCCTGAGTGAGGTCCTCTTAGAGCATGGGGCCCAGGGCAGGGCCCAGTTGCCCAGGTGTAAAGGCCATTCTGACCTCTACATTGTGCCCTTCCCTTTTATCTTCCATAATATTATAGCATAACTCAGCATTGGAAAAAAATTTTTTTTTCTTCTATTGAGCTGAATTTCATAAAAGAATTTCATTGGTAATATTAACATTCTGATTGAGGCCACAAAGTAATGAAACTGCTTTTTTACTCCAGTCCCTGAGGCTTATACATCCAAATGAATGCCACTCCAGGGGAACCCATTACCCTCAGCCCTTCTGTGGGCCTTTTCTCAAATCACTTCTGAACTCCTCTGCTAGAAATGTCATCAGAGCCCACGGCTAAGTCTTTGGAAAAACCCTCCTTGGGGACAAAGCACACATAGAAACTATCAACTCATTGCCAGTTTATACCAGGAAAGGCCCTTAGAGACCGCCACATATGCCCCCTCAACCTGCAGCTGGAGACACAGAGAGATCTAGAGACTTGCCCAAGGTCACACAGCTTGTGTGTGCATGTATATAGCTAGGCTGGTCCCATTCCATCTTTGCTGCTTCTCTCTCATTTGACCTTTGAGGGCATAATTGCCTTTTGAAACCCACCCCAAGTTGTTAGGGGCCATGCTGAGTGCCCAAGGAGGGTGGTGAAGCCGAGCTGTTGAAGGCTGGGTCATCCTGTGACTGGAGCTCGAGTCTCTTGCCCTTGACTCAGGTTGTTAGCAGAGCCAAGGTACAGCCGAGTCCCTCGAACTGTGGACCCCAGGGATTCTGCCTGACCAAATGTGAATGGTGTCCTAGCAACGAATCCACCACCTCCTTTATCATTTCGGCTCCTATTGGATGTGTTAGGTTTTATCCATCTATGATTTCCTTCAGAAATTCATCATGTCCAGCCATCACTATTCTGTTCATCACTCAAATTACACAGCAGAAGCTCTTCAATTCCAAGGGTTCTTCAAGGAGACAGCACTGTCTGTAGCCCAGCCCCACTCCCCAAGCCCCTTCTCACAAGTAATTGCCACCCACCCGCCGGCTCTCCCAATCATCCTTTGCAGTCTCACTCCTCCTGGGGAGCATGAAATGGTCCATTATGAGGCTTCTCTTCCTTAAACCTTTTGGGTCCTTTGATCACGTCGTTTGTCTGCACCTCAGGGCTGTGGCATTAGATACTTACTCTGCCAGAAAGCTTCTTCCCCAGCTCTTTGTGTGATGTTCTTGGCACCCAAATATCAACACTTGTCATTTCTCAGGGCGGGCTTCCCTGAGCCGCCCTTTCCAAAGCCCCCTCCCCCCAGGCATTCTCTATCTGCTGGTTTTACCTTCTTTATTGCTCTTTTCACTTCCTGCAATTTACCTAACCGAAGAATTAAGCTCCATGAGGTTAGGTATGTTATCTGTCTTGATCACAGAACCCAGAACAATACCTACAGAGATACTTTCTAAGCCTCAATTTCTCCCTCTGACAAGCGAGGAGGTTGGACCAGGTGATAGAGAAGTTTCCTCTTGGTGACTGAGGCAGGGGCCTGGCACAGTGGTAAGAATGCAGGGTTTGGAAGCAAGATGACATGCCCTGGATCCAGCCCCAGCTCCATGGTTTGCTAACTGTGACCTGGGGCAGGGTCCTATCTCCTTCAGGTCCCCGCATCCTCCCTTGCTTGGTGGCCGTGAGGGTTCAGTGAGATGAAGTATGTGCAGCGCCAGTCCCACGTCCAGGACATGGTAGGTCCCCCACAAATGCTAGCCATGGCTATTAATAGTACAGGTGGTTGGTTACCTGGCCACCTGGCACGGCTGCTCACCCAGGATGTCCTGAAGACCCCAGACTGCACCGAGACTGGTACTGACAACAGTCAACAGCCCTCCCATGAACATCCTACCTTTACTTCCTCAGCTAATTTCCAATTATTGGACATTTAGGCTGTTTCTAATTTTTCCCAATTACAGGCCTCCAAAAAAGCACCCCTGTATCTAAATTTTCTGAACACACACTGATAAGTATGTTTTCAGAAGAAATTCCCAGATGTGTAATTGCTGAGGAATTGCTGAAGGTATAAGAAACTTAAATGTTATTCACACATATATAGGGCCAAATTATTCTCCCCAAATATGAAAAGCTAAAATCCCATTGTGAAAAAAATAAATAAACAAAATAAAATCCCATTGTGTATGAAAGTATCCATTTCCCTGCATCCTGGAGCACAATAGGTATCTCAATTTTTAAGATCATTGTCAGTTTCTTAGGTTAAGAAAAAAAAGTGTATCTCCTCTCATTTTAATTTGCATTTCTCTGATTAATGATTAAGAAGGAGCTCCTTTCAAATACTGATGGGCAACTTTCACTTCTGAGGTGTGTTTCCTCTTTATATCAGATTGCTATGGTAAGAGTCACAATTTTCAGTGTTTTATTTCAAAGTATCCATGTTATTTTTCCATCTTTCACTATTTGGCTATATTTTTCTTGATTTTAAAATGCAACTGGGGGCAATTTCATCTTATTAATTCAGCTATTGGCTATATTTCTCTAATTAATTGCTTAAGCATAAAAGGAAGGAGGCCCCTTTGACCTCTTTCCTGGATCTTGCTGCCGTGAGGCTTTCTCTGATGCACGCAAAGGCATCTGAGGGCTGGTGGTATCTCTTTGAGTCCTGCTTGTTCAACCTAATGTTTACATTCAGATGACGTCTCCAGACCTCTTTCCCATCCGGGACAAGCCACTGGGGGCATCCTTCAAGGATTCTGTGACCCTCTTAAAGTGGGGTGGGGGGTTCAGACCTGAGCAAACAGACACAGTATGGTCTCACCAGGAGATCAATGAGTGTGATTTTTAAACTTCTTTGATATAGTTTATTGGCAATATTTTTTCGTGTGGACAGTAGTGGGATCAAGATCAGGCTGTTTATTCGGTTTGACATTGGAGCCAACACAAGCCCCTATATATTTTTTCATATGTACCACCTTAAATCCCTATCTTTTCTATTTCACAGAACTGTTCTTCATCCAAGGGAAAGGAGAGTGGAGAACACTGGCAATGTGGCTGTTTATTTCACTTCTATGGGTAGAGTCCTTGGAGTGGGACACCGGTGTAGCTTAGCTCTGAAAGGTGACCTCATGCTCACTGTCTTTGCAAGCATGGAGTCGAAGTCATTGCTAACACACTACAGCCCAGACCATTCATCACTGTTCCCAGGTGAAGCTGGCTCCAGTCTCCCTCAGGCAAAACAATGACAGCAGGAAGAAACACTCTCACAATCGTCTGAGAAAAAGTAATAGTTGTTCTTAAAGCAGGTCTCCAATTATGCAGGGCAGAAGAATTTCTTCCATTGTAAAGCTGACACTGAAAGCTGATTGATTACTCATTCTCTGAGGTCAGGTTTATCATGAGATGCTAAAAGTTTCTGAGAACATAACTTTATATAGAGAGTCCCAATTACTGACAGGTTGTGCTCCACATATTTCTGAAAGACAGTTAGTTGTTGGAACCTAGAACATATTTTCCCACAGAAACTATGTTATAAATAGTGGTGCCGTTCCCAGGCTAGCCCACACAAGCTTGCTACCGCACAGTGTGACTAAACTTTATGGGTCTGTCATTCCCACAGTACTGAGCTGAGTCCTGCTTTCTGGGAGATGGGAGTCTCATGGACAGAAGAGAGGAGGAGGAGGAGACAATCCCTTCCACATCTTCAACTGACATCCCCCAGGGGCAGCAAAACTGGCAGAGTTTCTCTCTAGCATCCCTTGTGGGATGCTAGAAACACAGCCTCATTTGGAAGGTACACTAGGGGATAATCTGATTCCTATACTCCAGTTTGTAGGTCACCTGGGGAGCTTGTTAAAAATGCCAGGTCCCTACGTTTTGTTCAGTATGTCTGTGAGATAACATCTGCATTTTTCAAAAATACACAGATTGGTTACCATTGATTAAGTCCCTCTTACAATCTGATTATAGGACCTCCTTTCTCATTAGCAACTTACAGGTGTTTGTTGAGCCCTTTCTGAGATTCCTCCAGTGTTGGCAGAAGGCAGAACTTTCCACTTAAGGAATGCCTGGTGTCTATGAGACTAGTCTTCCAGATACAGAGTTTACATCTCTCTCCCTGTAACGTGCTACGTCTTCCTGTGGAGTCGCAAAAAACATGTCTGCTCCCTGTAATTCACAGTGGTGCCTCAAAGGGCTGAAGTTAGTGACATGCTTACCCTGTCCCCAACTTGCCACTCTTCACCTTTTAAGCAAAACAGTCTCAATTCAGACTTCTACTCTGACTATGACAAAATAGGTTACATCAGACTAAAGCTCTCATAAAGAACATTCAGGAAAGCAGAATAAAATTTTAAAACAGCATCAGAAAGCTGGATATCTAGAAACCAGGGTATCTAGGACTTGAGGAACCAACATCCTGGAGAGAAAAGAAATGTTCTGAGAAGAGTCCAGCATTCTTAGCTGCTTCCTCATGAGGCATTTGCTGATTTGTAAGTAGGAATGCTAGCTAAAGGAACAGAAAACACTGGATAAGAGTTTTCAGCAGACTCTCAGAGACTGGAATTAAAAACGCTGTAGTTCAGGGTTATCAGGGTGGCAAGGCTTGTAGGGCCAAGGTCTCAGAGGAAAAGGAACCACAGAATACCAGAATGCAGACTGACATTCACATTTGAAATATTTGGTGATAACTAAGCTACATAAAGCAAGAGACTGAGAAGCCCCCCCCCCCCAAATGGTGGCTAAGGGACTAAGATAACAAGCAGATGTGTTAAGAGTCTCATGATATCAGGAAGACAAAAACTGGAATCCAGGGCCAGTAAATACCCCTGGGTTTCAGTTTAGAACACTGAACCACAAACAGGATTAAGGGCAAACCAAACGAGATCAGGCCTTATGAAAACTAAAACCAGGCCTGGAATCATCTCAATTCTTGATTGTATAAGGTGCTCTGCTCCTATGCTAACTGCTTGCTTAAAGAGAAATAAATCTTCTCTGGAGAAAGACAACATCATCTGTAGCCCCTTTAATTTTTCATATCCATTCAATTAGTAAAATTTTCTAGATATACCACATGATAGGACAAAATTTTTTTAAAAAGAAAGAAAAGTAAAGAAAGAAAGAAGTAGGGACGGAGGGGAGGCAGGGAGGAAGGAAGCAAGGAAGACAGGCAATAGAAGCAGACCCACAGATGATCCAAATCTTGTTGTTATTAGACATGGACTTTAACGTAGCAGGTTTGTATGTCCAAGAAAACAGATAAAAGATACAGAATGGCACCAGAGAACTGGAAACTATGAAAGAAAAAAAAGAGTAAAATGAAAATTCTAAACATAAGAAAGACAACAAATGAAATGAAGAACTCAATAGATGGATGAGGCAGCATATTAGACACAGAAGAAAGGTTAGTGAACTGGAAGAAAGGCTAGTAATATTCAGACTGAGGCATAGGGAGGAAAAAAGAATAGAAAATAAGAAATGAACATAAGAGATATATGGAATGTGTTGAAAATGCACATGTATAATTGGTGCCCTGAAATGTGAGGAAAGAGAGAACAGATAGAAGCAATATTTGAGGGATATCATCCTAGAATTTCCTCAAATACACATCAACCCACTGATTCATGAAGTTCTGTAAAGCTCTGTAAACTCCAATCAAGATAAACCCAAAGAAAATCTCACTTTCGCACAGCAGAGTAAAACTGCTGAACACTCAAGCAAAGACAAACATCTTCAAAGCAGCTAGAGAAAAGAAAAGGGTGCATTGCCTTCAAAAGACCGACAATAAGGCTGACTTAATAGAAACAATGGATGCCAGAAGACAATGAAATGACATCTTAAAGTGCTAAAATAACAGACCATCTAGCATTCTACACTTAGTTAATATACCTCTCAGTATTAAAGGTGAAAGAAAGTAAATTTCACACAATCAGAAATTGCGAGAATTTGTCTCCAGCAAACCCATTATAAAAGAAAGATCAATGGGGGTTCCTCAGGCAGAAAGAAAATAATCACAAACAGAACAGAAATGAAGGAATGAAGAGTAATGGAAAGTGTAAATATGTGAGTAGATCTAAATGAAACATGACATCAGGGCCAAGGACACCCAAGGAAGTCTTACAGAAGAAGAACAAAGATATGGGTTAACACTACTAGGCATCAGAACTTATTCTAAAACTTCAATTATTAAGACACTGTGGTATTGGTTAAAGGATAGGCAAATAGACCAATGGAAGAGAACAGAAAGTTAAGAAACAGATCTACACACTATATAAACTCATTTAATTTACAGCAGGAAGATAGAGAGGATTCTCAGTAAGTGATTCTGAATCATTGTTTATCCATATGAAAATATTAATCTTGATCTTACCTCAGACCTCATATAAAATCAATTTCACATGAATTCTATACCTAAATGTGAAAGGTAAAACAAGTTTCTAAAAGACAAGCTAGAAAAATATCTTTATGAGCATGGGTGGGCAAAGATGCTTAAGCAGGACATAAAAAACATAAGTAATACATGTAACTGTCTAAGAATACATATCCAGAATACAAAAAGAACTTCCACAAATCAATAAGAAACAGGCAGAGAATTCAAGTGGAAAAATGGGCAAAAGACTTGAATAGGCAATTTATAAAAGAGGGTATCAAAATGGGTAATAACGGTATGAAAGATTCACAACTTTATTAGGCATCAAGGAAATGTAAATTAAAACAAAAATGGGACACCACTACACACCCACTAGAATGGCTAAAATTAAAAAGCTAACAATGCCAAATGTCGGTGAGCATGTGAACCAACTGGAACTCTCAATCACTGCTGGTGGGTGTGTAAATTGGTACAACCACTTTAGAAATCTGTTTGGCAGTGTCTACCAAAGCTGAACATATGCATTCCCTATGACTCAGAAATTCCACCCCTAAGTATGCACCCAAGAGTAATGTGCACATATAGTCGCCAAAATACATTAAATATCTAGAAATAAATCAAATAGAATATGTGCAAGAATTCCACATGGAAAATTACAAAACATTTCTGAGAGAAACTGAATAGACTGGAAGACTCTATATTATTATCAGTTTTTCCTAAATCAATCTATAGATTCAGTAAAGTCCCAACAACAAAGGAGAGCAGATTTGTGTGTAAAAACTGACTCACTACTCCTTTCTCCCACCTCTGAGGCTGCTGTATTGATGAAGGAAGAAAATGACAATTTGTCAAGCGCCTATTGTGTGCTTGGCAGTACTTGGCAAGATATTTTCCTCTATATTACCTCATCTAATGCTTCTAAATCTGTAAAAGAGATATAATCTTCCTAGTATAATGAGAAACAATCTCAAAAAGGTCAACTGACTTGCCCTATGTCTTTGTATCACTATTGATTAGGTTCAGCCACATAACTAAGAGACAAATTATCAGTAACTTAAATGAGATAGTTTCTATCTCATGTTAAAGAGTCTATATGTAGGCAATGCAGGGTTGCTATGGTAGCTCCACAGTGTAACCAGGGACTCAGGCTCCTATCTTTATGCTCTGCCTCCCTAGAACGAAATTTCCTTCTCAAGGTCACATGTTGATCCCAAGATGGCTGCTGTAATTCCAGCCATCCCATCCATATTCTAGTCAAACAAAGGAGAAGGAAAAAGAAGGGCAAGTTCTCCCCTTAAGGAACATTTTATAAGTCTTATATAATACTTCTACTTACATCTCTTGGCTGGATTTAGAATCCTGGCAGTATCTAGCTACACGGGAGGCTGGGAAATGTACATTTTTCAGCTGGGTGGCAACACACCCAGATAAAAGCCAGAGTTATGTTACTGAGGAGGAAGGAGGTTTATGGATGTCGGTATGGACAACTATCTTCTAGAGTCACTCAGCTGGAAAATGGTGGGGCCAAGATTCAAATCTAGCAAGTGTCAATAGGCCACCACACACTTTCTCCTGAGCCCATATTCTCTTGCCATATCACCTGTCTCCCAGGGATGTGAATACTTAGGGAAGCTGAAGGGAACAGGATCTTTGTGGGGAAGGTGGAGGCAGAGGCAGCAGCATTGTAAAGCTTGACTCCCCAGGGAGCTCCTTTACTTTTCCAAGGCACCTTCCCTTCCTCCTCTCCAGAGCCCAGAGCTGCCCTAAAAGCCCCAAGTTCTTTGCCATGGAGCTTCCAAGGCAGTGACAATGAGATGGGTGCAGCTTTTTCTGGGTCATTGCTCTAAGTTGAGGACTCCCTAGATTTGTGTTTCTTCTCATTCTGCTGTGTTTAATAAACAGTCATGGGTGGTCTCAGAAGCTTCTTGCTGGAAAACATTACAAAACTCTTCCAAAGAATGAGCCTGCGCCTTTGATGGAGGGTTGGGGCCACCTCTGAGGTTCCCACTGATTCCAGAGTTCTGTGAACATCTCCATCTGGTGCCTTGGCCCAGCGTTGTGTCTCAGCAGGGGAATGGTAACAGGGAAGAATGTCCTTATTGGAGAGGCTGAGCCATCACTGGAATTTTACACCAGAACTCTAAATGTTCACAGTGGAAACAAACCCAAAGGGACAAAGAAAAGTGAAAGCCAATACTTGAAATCACCAATGTTAACAGAGTCACTGTGGGGGAGTAGAGTGGTGATGGGGAACCGTAATGGGAAGAAAGAACTGTTAGGGCCAAAGCAAGTACCCAGAGGCGGTTTTCGTGAGGCTCCAGAAAACTGAGCTCTGAGTGTGCTCGAGGAAGCCCGAGGGTCTGTATTTATCCCGTCATTGAAAATTCCAACTGGAAGGGACTGATGAACATGCTTGGGAGGGACAATGACCTTGTTATTCCTCCTACCAGAAATCTCCTGGGTGCCAATGAGCAAGTTGGGGACAGCTTGATATTGAAGATAGGCATATCGAAGAGGGAACTGTGGAGAATGCATTTCAAGGGGGGCCACTGTTCCACCCAATTCTGCAACTTTATCAGGAGTCACTTTTATCCTGGGGGTTCCAGGGTTTAACATTGTAACCACATTACACAGCCTGCTGTAATAATTCAATAGATGTTTACAGAGTTAGAGAATTCCACTGTGAAAGGATGCCAGGAGCTATGTAGTCCAAATCTCTCATTTTCAGCTGAGGAAACTGAGGCCCAGGGAGGGTGAGTGTCTAGCTGAGGTGGCCATGCCAGGATTTGCACTAGATCTCCTGATTACCAGGCCCATGCTGTCCTGTTCTGTCACTTACTAACAGGCCTGCTGAGACATCACAGAAAGGGCTGATTTGGATGTGTTCTGTTTCTAAGCATGTCACAAATCTAGAGGAAGAGCATAGTAGAGGGAAAGGGGCAGTGGGTGGGGACCTAGCAGTCCTGGATCTGTCCCCAACCTGCTGGGTGACTGTATCAGTTTCTAGAGGCTGCCATAACAAACTTCCACAAACTGGGTGGTTTAAAATCTACAGAAATTCATTTGCTCATAGTTGTGGAAACCAGAAATCCAAGACAAAGGTGTTGGCAGGGTTGGTTCCCTTTGGAAACTCCAAGAAAGAATCCATTCCATGCCTTTCTTCTGGCTTCTGGTGGCTGCCAGCAATCCTTGATGTTCCTTGTCTTGTGGACACATTACTCCAATCTCTGCCTCCATCTTCACATGACCTCCTCTGTGTGGCAAGCCTCTCTCTGCCTTCTCTAATAAGGACACTTGTCATTGGATTTAGGATTTACACAGGTAGTCCAAGATAATCTCATCTCAAGATCCTTAAATTAATTATATCTGCTTTTCCAAGTAAGGTCACATTCATGAGTTCTAAGGGTTAGGACATGGACATATCTTTTTAGGGGCCACTATTCAACCCACTACAAGGATCCTGGGTATGTCCCTTCCCCTTTCTGCTTCTTAGCTTTCCAAACAGAAACAGTGAAAGTGGCAAGCATCCATTGACTTGATTCCACAAATGTTTGCTTGTTTTCATGGACACTGATGGACCCCAAAATACACACCATCAACCCAGCAGCCCGTGCCATGCTGACCACGGTCCCCAGCAGTCGTGTATACCGCAAAATCAAAAGCAAGAACTATTTCATGACTTTCTAGAACTTCCTTTGGCGATAGATTCTTGCAGGTTGGTTGGGGAAGTTGGCTTGTGGTCAGACCACAAATAGGAATGCCTTATCAACTCTGGACCCCACACTCTGGGGAGAGAGCGCTCAACAAGAGCAAGTGCAGAGGATGGGCTGAGCGTGGGAAGGGGCTTGACAAACACAACCTGTGCAGGGCTGGGACCAGGGGGAGGTGAGTGAGGCCCTCCCTTCAGGGGCAAAATTGAGGAGGGAGCCAAAAACCTCAGTAATCAAGATAAAAAAAAAAAAAAAAAAGACCAAAAAACGAATGCAAAAAAATGCATGATGAACAAAATATCAAAATTTTAAAGACAAGATGTGGTTGTGAGACTCAAATCAGTTAGCTCACTCTAACCTTGGCCTTGTGGAGCCTCTCTTTATGTAAAATTTTGGTATTTTGTTCATCATGGATTTTTTGCATTGAGGTCTTTGGCATCCCCTTAAATTTTCCTTTAGTCTCAGCCCTGGAACTGTGAATTACGACCATAGGGATGGGCCCTTTAGTGACAGGGATCACTCTGGGGATGTGGTGACCACCAACAGGACCTGGAGGGGGTGGTGCCCAGAGGGACCAGTGGGGAAAATTAAGGAAGAAGTAGTGAGTCCTGTGCTACTGGGAGGATCTGAGAGTCTGATGGGAGGCCGGTCCATGTGATCTCTAGGAAAGCCCTAAGACCCTCTGATTCCAAGAGGAAAAGAGGCTGAAGATTTCCCCATGTAACTTCAATCATCTTTCAACCTTGAGATAATGTAAAAGCTGCCTCTTGCCTCACAGACTCTTGGACAGGAACTAGGTGCCTGGAATTTTAGAAGCCACCCAAGCTGGGAGCCTGCCTGGCTCTGCTCTGATGGCATTGCTCCATCCTGGAAGACCCAGGAGTTGGTAGCCCACGCTGTGGGGTGAAGTGAACAGCCCCAGGAATAGCCCCAAGGTGTCCCATTCATGGGCACAGTGATAAGGGGGTGAGGTCAGTCTCCTCACCAGCTCCAAATTTAAAAATTTAAAATTAAAAACGAAAGTCAGTGACTTGGGAGATGTTACAAAGTCAAAACACTTACTACAGAAAAAAAAAAAAAAAAAAGAAACTGCGAAAAACTGATATTCCCAAAATGCACTCCTGTGTACTCCTACACATCTGGGTGTGGCTCGCCCACTCTGGGTAACATTCAAGCTCCTTGGAACGACATTGAAGCCCTTGGGGAGTCGCATGGCCCTCACCCCAACTCAGCTTCACAGATCTCATGTGTAATCATTTACATCTTTGGTCTTCCTTAAGTCTCTCATTTTAATTATTATACTGTCTACCTGTATGGAATTTTTTTCTTAGTTTTGTACTTCCTTCAAATTTTATACTATTTTTAGATTAAAGTATAGGGTATCCCTGGACCCAAGAATCTTCTAATAAACTGCAAACTTTAACACCTTTAAAAATAACACTTACTGAAATAAAAATGAGCTGTTTCTACTCATTATTCAGCATCTCCAAAAACTTCATATACTCATTGATTTTGGTATGAAAATATTTCTCCAAACACTTTCTAACCAGAGTGTTTTTCCAGGATCTCTCAGGTGCCAGCTTGATCTAGAGCCGCTTATAAAATGTGTCCTAATGATTTGCCATTTTTGGACAAATCAATAAATCATTCTTAGAGCACTGGCTCTAACTGAGATTAAATAATGGACAATAATAACATACTTACTTTTTTACTTTACTATGAAGTTTATTCTTTAAATGAAACTGATGGTGGGTGAGCATCTAAAAATCTGAGATCAGAGGAGACAGGAAAGGATGATGTGCACCGTGGTGCTGAATTTTGGCTGGTGGTTAGAACTGAGAGATGGATGTTGCCATCTTCACCGAGGCTGTCGTCATCTGATTCTTGATAATGGTATCTTACACTGATGGAGAACAGTGTGCTTTGGAAACACTTTTACATATACCACGTTACCCGTTCTCTCACAGCCCAAAGAGATAAGCAGGCCAGGGGTTAGTCATCCCAAGTGGAAACTTGTGGAGGCCTGAGGACTTAAGCACCCTGTCAAGGTCCTCCTCCCAGTTATGACAGCACAAGGTGCCAGGCGCCATGCCAGCCACGTTGCACAATCTGCCAACCAGTCCTCCCTTTGACTCCAGAGGAGGATATTTTCACCACCACTATACAGGTGAAGAAACAGCAGCTCAGAGAACTCAAGCTCAAGATCATGCAGCTGGTAAGTGGCAAAGCTAGGGTTTCGACCAATCTTTCTGGTCCTCAGTACATGTCTCCTCAAGTCTACTTGAGGAGTCTGTCCTCTCCTCCAGGCTGACAGGAGCATCAATGAGACTGAGAAAAGACTGTAGGTCGGCGAGGCATGGGAGAAATGCCAGCCTAATCTGAAAGGCAATGTCTGCAGTTGGTGTTATAACAGTCACGACTCCATCCCTTACACATACACTATGTTATGTGCTTACAAAGCACACTTACCTCATTTGACTCCCACAGTTCCCCAGAGGGCCATGTAGTAGTGGGCTGGCTATTCTCATTTAACAGATAAGCAAGGCTCAGAGAGGTTAAGTGATTTGCTCAAAGTCACACAGCAAAGGCGAGAACAAGATCTAGGTGCTTTTTGCCAACATCACTGGACAACATGATCAAAGGAGATGGGTTTGGGGCAGACCAAGCAGACCAAGGCACTGACCTTTCCTGAGATGGTCTTGATCTGCTTGGAGCTCAGGGGCTCGAAGTCCACGCCAATGTAACCCTCCATGGCAGCAAGGAGATTCTTCCGGAGACAACGGGATGAGTTGGCTTCTGTGTGCACCTGCTCCCACCAGGAAGGCTCATACCAGCCAGGGATGATCCACTGGTACTTGCTACCATACATATTCTCCTCATATGCCTGCAACAGAGGGGTTGACCATGAAGACACCAAAAGACAAACATCTGTTCAAAGCTTTGTGCCCTTGAGAGAGATGGAGATGACTCAGGCTTCCTCTTACCAGAGGATTCACTAATTCCTCTATTACTTGCTTGGTCTCCTCCTCTTTTATCTCTCAAGGGAGCCAAGGTAGTTTATAGGAAACATGTATAATAAAATAATAAACATCAAGTAAAAATTAAAACATAAGGGCCTGGGAAAGTTAAATTATAATATGTTTACTAGAGGTAAAGGGAACAGAACATAGACAAGTCAACCAAAGGTTCCAACACAGTACATACTAAGCTGTATATTTCACCATAAATTCCTGGCAGCCTAAGAGAAAAGGGCAACAATATTAATTGCTTAACTCTCGCGTTCAATAGGGAGAACACATACCAGTTCTTCAGGGACATGAAGTGTTTTCCAGGCTTTAATCCCTAAAAAATGCCTCATATGGAGGCCACTGTCAAATTAGCTAGCATGGTATTAGCAGCATCCCTACAACAAACAGATTTCATAAGGCTATTTTTGTATAGATCTTTACTAAAAGCCGAGATTATAACCTTTAAATACAACCCAGGGGGAGCAATTTTGCAAGGGTCCAAGAAAATTTAATGTGAGCATGTAACTTACATAAGATGCCACTTGGCAAACTGAACATTCTTTCTAAATCTTTACTCAAAGTATAAATTGAGATCCTAAAAAAAAGGTCCCTTACATTTGTATGCTCTACCCACGTCTTACTTAATTGTCATTCGTATTCATCCTTTGAGATGGTCTGGGCAGACTTTATTATCCTCATTTTAGAAACAAGGAAACTGAAAATCAGAGAGGGAAAGTCACTTTTCCAAGGTCACACAGCCAGGGAGAAAAATCAGCCTGGAACCTAGATCTGCCAACTCTTAACACTGCAAAGCCACACTGCCTGCCTTCCATTTAAACAGAAAGTTGTCAGACTTTAAATGCAGCCTTATTTGGCTTTAATTCATACTATGATGATTTTATATCAGGAAAGGTATGCTTTTCGGATA
Organism: Camelus bactrianus; assembly: GCF_048773025.1. NCBI lineage: Eukaryota > Metazoa > Chordata > Mammalia > Artiodactyla > Camelidae > Camelus > Camelus bactrianus. Next base: position 48,757,266 of record NC_133542.1, read on the forward strand.
GCACAAATGCACCCAGAAAATCCCACTTTGTAGGAATGTCATGTTCCATCAAAGCTGGGTCCAGAATGGAGTTTCTAAGTAGAGTGCACATTCTTATCAGTAATTAAAATGCCCAGAAGTAACAACAGAGAGCAGTAGTGTGCACTCTGTGTGCTGTGATGAACTGTATACATTTAAAAATGTGAACCTTAAACAATCCATCTGTTTGTTCCTGGGGAACCACCTATGATAGAAGGACATTTTGGGAAACAATTCAGGTCACACCTCTTTATGTTCCTTGGCTTAGAACAGAGATAGCACAGACACCAGCAGGATGCAAAGAGAAGCCTGCGGATTGCCCTGGATGCCGGAGAGGTTCTGGCTGCCCTCCAGTTAGACTCTAGGACGCTAAGCCAGGGTCTACCCAGAAAGGTGGGCCAGAGCCCCTAATACGTCTGCACACTGGAGCATAGTTACTGTCAAGTCTAAGAGTTGGAAGAGTGTTTCCTTCATTCCTTTTCCAGAAAGGGGGGCAACACTTCGAAACTCTCTCAACAACTGAAAAAGCCCAGCCTGCATGGTAGAGCATCTCATTGCGGTAAATGTGAATTAGAATATCTGTTCCTTAACTTAAGGTCAAATTCCAACTCCGAGGCCTCTGTTCATTGATTCAGTGAAGCCTCCACAGATTAAACTGAAATTGTTTAATAAAAGAGCCCTTCAACTATCTCAAGGCAGTGATCACATTGCCTCTTCTCTAGACTCCTCCAATGATACGGGACTTTCACCTCCCACATTCTAGACACTGTACTTCTCATAATGCAGCCTCAGAGCATAGTCATTTTTTCCAGCAACTATATTATAATGTTATGTATAATGTCCCAATCAAAACTGTTGTAGAAAACACGGAGAGCCTTCATATTACCATGACATAATAAAATCACAGTTCAACAAAAGAAGGCAGTCTTCTGGGCTTCCCTCTAATAAACGGGGCTTATTCCACAGACACTTTTTTTTTTTTTTTTTTTTATGAAAGATCATCCCAAATCCTCTCTTGGGGCTAGACCTTTGAACAAAACGGTTGTCCTGAGGATCCCAGGTTATTTAACCAATGGCAGAACCTGTGAGACTTCACAACTGTCATCTTTCACTGACAGGGAGGAACTGACATGTTAAGCCCTTATTATGTACTTGGCCATTTATATACATTACCTTATTTTATTCTCACAACAACTCTATGAGGTGTGTGCTATCATCTCCATTTTATGAGGTGTGTGCTAGTATCTCTATTTTACAGATGAAGAAATTGTGGCTCAGAGATCGAGGAATTTGCCCAAATACATTCAACTAAGTCAAGGGGACAAAATTCAAAGTCCATTTTTTTTTTAAAGTTTCCTTCTTTTCTTAGCAAAACACAACTTTTTGGAAGCTCTCTTAATCTTAAAAGGTTGAGACAAGATAGTGCCACTTATTGAGAACGTATGGTGAGTAAGAGTCAATAGACTTAGAGCAAGGACAGGAGGAGGTCTTCCGATCAGATGCAAAGGCAGCTCGGCATTACTCTCTGAGACCAAAGACCATGTGGTAATTCAGAGGCAGCACAGAGCAGGAAGTCAGGAGCCTCTCAGGAATCTGCTGTGATACCTGACTGACCTGCCATTGTCCTATTAGGAGCTGTTCCTTGTGAGTGAATTTTCTAGAAAACAGAAGCTCAGTCCATTGGAATGACAATACATTTTGTTTAGAATCTCAGCAAATTTGGTTAAGATAAAAATTTTTCTACTGATCCTCTGGGGAAAAAAAATGATAGTCAAGCAGCACTAGATTCTCTGCCACACACCAGCTGGGTAGCCCTGGCACACAACGCCTTGGGCCTCTCTTTTCTCATTCATGGCCCATGGAAAGCAAATCCCATCTCACCGGGTTGGTGCAGGAATCAAATGAGGAAATATGTGCACCATGCCTGGACAACACCACGTTCAGGAACATTTTAGCTGCTCCTGCTCGTTCCCTTCTCCCTTTGGTACCTCATGGTCTCATCCTGAACATCAGCCACTGTTACGGGCCATGCAGAGTGGCGCTCTTGGACATGAAGAAGACTGACCCATATGCCAAATGGCTCCAGACTGTTCTTGGAGTTTTTGATGCACTTTTTATGGCTTTGTCTCCTTTCAAGCTGTCAGGTCTAGGCTGTCACTTTCACTCTGAATTTGCTGCTTTTGAACTGCTATAGAAAGCAGGGAGCCTGGATTGTTAAGTATATGTGTAGAGCAAAAGTACATAGGCTTTGAGAGAAGGTCTAAAAGGCGCTCCTGCAAGAGAGGTAGACTGGTCTTAAATATAGCATCTACTGTCCAAAGCAACTGCAGAGAAGCCTCTGGGCCTCCACTCTGTTTTCCCACATTTAGAAGAGCTGAGATTGTTGGACATGTGAGCTTTAAGAATCTTTGCCTGGTATCCCAGTCTGTCTCCTTTGCCAGATAGGGAGTTCCTGGAGGGTTGGTGTCTGCTCTTCCCAGGATCCTCAGTGCTCAGCACAGTGCCTGGTGTGCAGTGGGCACCCAATAAATGGTTGCAGAGTGACTGAATGAATGCATTTCCAGTTTACTTGGTCACCTTGGTTTTCATTTTCTCTGCCTCTAGTAGGAATGTGGTCTCAGGAAATGGCCACCAAATGGGTCCTGCCAGGTGATAACGGGCAGTCCTGAGCTCACATTCTTTAGTCCCATGAACCACGCTGGTTCTTATTAGCTGCAGGCAGGTAACCATGATGTGATTAAAAAATCCAATTTCCTCTTTTTATTAAGTTTCCTTTTGCCTCCTCACCTCCGCATCCAAGAAGAACATTTGCTTTTTATAGACATTTCACAACCATAATAGTAATAAATCCTCACATCGGTAAAGCAGTTAACAATTGGGATGATGGTCACCCTCCGATGGCCATATTTAAGCTTCTCAACAACCCCACGAAGCAGATAAGGCAGGGATCATTGCTTCTGTTTCAGAGGTGAGGCAGCCGGGGACTGCAGTTGTAAAGTGGCCTGAGGAGTTCTGAGTGGCCAGAACCCAGGTCAGAGTGCTTGAGAACTGAGAATAGACCACCAAGGAGACAGAAGAAGACAAAAGTGATAGGCTATGCTCATCCTTTGCTGGAGCCAAAATGAACATTTTGCCACAGGGCTATAAATAGGCCTTGCGTTTGCTGGAGTCTGCTTTCCCACTGGGTGGCAGGTCCAATCTCAAGAACGCAGCAACATGCTGCATAGTTTGCACTGCAGCATTTGGATGGCAAAGACGTGGTTGTGTCCACCTGGTTGTGTCTGACCCCGAGATGGGCAGAAAGGCTCTCTCCCTGGGTCTCTGTTCTGAGCAGCCCATCCTTCCATCACACGCCAGAGTCTTGATCCAGCGTGAAGACATTCAGCAGACTCTCCTCAAGACCTTCCAGATCTGGCAGAAGAACTCCTTCCTAGCCAGATAAGAATGAAAGTCCTGGAGTGCAGATCCATCTGAGGGCCTGACACATGGAATAAATCTCCAACCAAAAACTTCTGAGAAACTCCTCAACAAATAAAGCAGTCAGCAAGACTCTAAGAGAAAGCCCATCTCAAAATACCCAAAGTCTAAGAGGAAAGAAGAAAGTGGGATGATGAGGCGGGATGGTGTCCTGTGCTGAGTGGAAGGCAAGCAGCCTGGGACTGGGTCAAGAGGCAGATAGCCATGCACTCTGTTCTGATATGGAAACCACGCTGGAAGTGCCACTCGGAAAATAATCCCAGTGCATGGCACAGAGGGAAATCACAGCCATGCCTTGGCTTGGATTTGGCTCAAGTCAGAACAGGAGGTCTCTCTGCATTTTGTGCAAATGAGAGACGGCCAGGGCCCAGTGTGGCGTCTTCATGGATGATTTTTATTTATTTTTTTCTCATTTGGTCAACAATCACACACCATGGGCCAGCTGTTTGCAAGGCCTTGGGGATATGTGGGGGTAAAACCCAGCTTCTTCTCTAAAAAATTACATCCTCTAATTTGGAGCATTATTTTCCTTTTTTAAATGGGCCATTTCTGGACCATAAATGGTAACATGTAAGGCATTATGAGTTTTGAAGTAAAACATGTTAAATCAATTTGCTCCTTTTTTTTCAGTTTTTCCTCATGCTCCTCCTTAGATTTTTGTGTGGAACTCCTTGTTACCCTTAACTAAAACATAGGATGCTTAATAGAATCTTGTGCAGTCCATTAGTTGGTAAACTTACTAGCCCAATGGCAGTCCATTCCATCCTCTGAGCCCTTATGTAAACAAATAAAAAAAGATTGCTGACATTTACTGAGGACTCACTGCACATCAGGCACTATGCAAAATGTTTTTGCCCATTTAATCTTCACAGCAATCCTGTTAGACAGGTGTTATTATTATCCCCACTTTACAGATGAGAAAACTGAGGCTCAGAAAGTGTTAAGAAGTCCAAATTCAGTTACTAAGCTGCACACCAGGAGTTCAGGCCCAAGCAGACTGATTTCTGAGTGCTAAGCTTCATCTAGGGTCTCCTGAAATGTCAGCCTGTAACTTCTCCCTCCTCCCTGCTATTCTGAGAGATAATCAGGCAGTTCCTGCTTTGCTCCTTAGCTTTCCCGATGAAATATCCCTGTGGAACTGTGGCTTCCAGCCACTGCTCTCTCCTTCTCCCGGTCTCTTTTCAGTTCCTGCATCTCTCCTAAAATGTGGCTCCAGGAGCTGAGCAGGACACCCCAGGTGGGGTCTCTCAGCAGAGGGCAAAGGGACCACCCGTTCTGGGTGTGAATGTGGAGACTGAGGTCACCTTGGCTCCCCGGCAGCTCTGCTCACACTGGTTACTCACAGTAACCTTGAGGCAACTGAGACTCCAAAGTTTCTCTTGTTCTAAACACACACAGTTCTCCTCAGCTATGCCTCTACCATCTTGGACACAGGCCGCCCAATTTGTTCTAATATAACCTTATATTAAGACCATTAGATTTAATCTTCTTGGATTTAATCAAACATTCCAGCTTATTAAGGTTCTTTGCACCCTGGCTCTGTCATCCAACATATTTCACAGCTTCTAAAATTCCTATAAGCCTGCTTTTTATAATCTCATCTAAGTTACTGACAAAGGGTCAAGAAGAACAGAGGGCTGTGGCCTATCACCAGAGTGTACACCTAGAATAACCACAGTCCAAGAGGAGGAGCTTATTGGGTAGACGATGACTCACATAACTAGCCTCTCATTCTGATGAATTCTCTCCTGACCCTGGGGTGGAGGAGGGGCCAGGGCATCAAAATCGGAAGACACACTTCCTGTGTTAGAGCTCTTATGTATGCTCGGGTCAGAACATGATGTGGAGAAAAGAGGATCTGACTGGGACTCAGGTGAATGAGGATGGAGCCTTGGCTCTGCCATGAACTGTCCCTTGGACAAGGTCCTTCACGTCTCTGGGCCTCTATTTCCTCATCTATAAAGCAGGGTAATGAGAGTAGCTTCACATGGTTATGGAAAAAATTAAGTGGAATAAGTTTTAAAAATCTCCTTTGTCACCTATCACACACCAGATAATTAGAAGGACTCAGGGGTAGATACTGAACAGTTGACAGTTTGTTCAAAACCCGAGCCTCTGAGCCCTGCTTGCAGGGCAGGGAGGGGTCTGAGGCAGCCTCATCTCCCCTGGAATCTGGCGCCTTCCTCTGTGGGGCGCACATGGCACTGCTCCACTAAGCAAGGCTGGGTCGAGGGGACTTAGAACTAGCAGGCAGCACTAAGGCAATGGTCAGACAGTGGGTTTGGTAAATCAAGGTTTCTGGTTCCCCCTATGACTGCACTGTACTGAGCCCTGGCGTTTTAGCGCCCTGAAAAGAAGACAGAGCAGTGAGAATAACACTTCTACCTCCAACTCCCCGGACTCCGGCCCTGTGGTGCCCCTCTTGGAACAGGCAGGGAGAATGATCTGAGAAAAAGCTTTGTGAACCTTCTCAAAAACACAAATGACACGACCAAAATGTTACTTACACAACAGAACACTTTTGCTGCCATATTCTGGTCAAACTGGCCAAGGATGATCCGCACGTCGTTGCCCTGTGGACAGAAGGACAGGGTGTGAAGGTGAGCATGTGATCGGCACAGCCCAGAAGGCTCGGGGCCATGGGCAGGGAATATTCACGTGCTCCAGGCTCCCCAGTGAGAGCTCTTCCAGAGCAGGGCGGGCAGGGCAGAACCACACCCCTTATCCCAGCCCGGCCTGGATCACCAGCCTTCTCTGGGCCCAGCTTTCCCTCAGCACCTGCTGTTGGCCCTCCCTGGTCTCATGGGAAAACCCTGGGGCAAGTCTGCACAGGCTGGAAGCTGAAGCTGATGGCTCTGTGGGGCCTTGGCACGCTCCCTGCTCTCCTCCAATGGCAAACCCTGCGGGGCGCTGAGACAGGGTTGACTCTCCGTCCTCACTCTACACATAGGGAAGCTGAGGCCACAGGAGAGAAGGGAACTTCCAAGGTCCCCGGGGGGGCTGGCAACAGAAACAAGTTCCCAGCCAACTCCTCCCCCAGTATTCTAGACTTTTCTGCCTTCCTGGAGCCCACAGAGCTTCCCAATTAAGAAGTTGCAGAGTCTTCTCAAGTTCTGAACTTTGTTCAAATCTCAGCTCCACTCCAGTGGCCTCAAGCGGCTCCTTTTCCCATCTTAGCCTCAATTTCCTCATCTGCAAAATGCGGATAATGGCAGTCCTTTCTTAGAGGGCTGCTGAGACAACTAAATGAGATAATCCTCATAAAGTGCTTAGCAGAGCTCCTGGCACAGAGTAAACACCAGCTAGAATTAGTATTTTATAACCTTCTCCCAACCCATCCATCTCCCTTTATTTCAAAGGAAGATCTATATTCAACAGCTCTATAAATGGTTATTTATTATCTTATTATCTCAATGCAGTTAACACGTATACATTGTATCATAGCTCCTATGATTCATTTATTCACTCCACAAACATTAACTGAATGCCTGATGCTCCCTCCTGGGTCAGGGTGAGGGGTTCTTGGTTGCTTTCTAGGGGACGGGATCCAGGCTGGGCCCCGCCCCCATAGAGAACAGGAAGTACAGGCAGCCTCCAGGCGGCCAGCCTGGCTCCTGCCCACGTGCCTGCTCCCCATCTCAGGCCTGCCCTCTGTACTGAGGCTCAACCTTGCAGGTGGTGCCACCTTCCTGCCATTTATCCCGTCCTTTCCAGCAGGCCTCAAGGCCCTTTGATGCATAAAGAAGAGAAACATGCCTTTAAAGATCAGTTTTTAGCATCTTTCAAAATTGGAAAGTGCTGACTGGGAGGCCATTTTACTCATCATGTACTTTAGCAAAATAAAAAAGGCTTGGATTCTAAAATCATCTTTCGTTTGCAAGCAAGAATGGAAAGAAGAAAAAAAACTTGCTCTGAAAGGACTTTAAAAGATCGTTACCAGAGCAGTTGAAGGAAGGCAAGCCTTTGTCATCACCATGTCTGCAATGCTATAAAAAGTTCTAAGCTGCTTCCTTCCGTTCTGTGGCCATGTTCCTGGGCACACTCCAGGGTCTTTCTGCTTGTTTGTTGAAAAAAATTTTTTTTTGTTTTTAGCATTTCTTGCTACTAACGGTATTCACCTATCCATAACCATCCATCCAGCAAACACTCATGGAGCGTCTACTTTGTGCCAAGCCTGTGTTGCTAAACATGGTATAGAAGAAACAGCTTATTGGATTTTGGAATCAGACCTTGGTTCACATTCCAGCTCCAGCACTGACCAGCTGCATGACCCTGGGTCTTAAATCTCCCAGAGCCTTGATTTCCTCATTTCTGAAACAGGGATAATACTCCCTACTCTGCCTGGTGGTTGTAGGATTCATGACAATGAAACCCACCCACTGGCTTCTATGATGCTCTCTCCTGGCTCCCTCCTTCCTCCTGGTCATTCCTGCTCAGACTCTAAGTCAGTTTCTCATCTTTCTGCTCATCCCTAAATGCTGCTGTTCCATACAGTTCTGCCCTCATCACTCTCCCTGGGCAATCTCATTCATGACCCCAGCCACAACTCCCCACTGTGTGCTATGGGCTCCCAAACCTCTCTTCCCAGCCCAGACTTTTCTCCAGCTGTCCCCTGGACACCTCCACTTGGATTCCCCAGGCACCTTAAGCTCAACATGTTCCAAACTGAACTCATCTTCATTCCCAACGTGCCCCTTCCCCTTCCTATACTGTCCATTTCTAGAATGCTGTTTTGCCAATCTCCCACTCCCCCAGATCAGAAACCTGAGAGTCATCTTAGACTCCTCCTTTCCTCATCCTAGCCATAACCAGGGCCTGTTGGTCCTGTCTGCTCACCAGTGCCTGAATCACCCCCATCTCTCCAGGCCCACTCCCCTGGGCATAGCCATTATTCCCTACTCCGTGAACCACTATGGCCTCCTAGCTGGACCCCTGCCTTTAGTCTTGCCCCGTCCACCCCAGTCTCCACAGAGCAGACGAAGGGATCATTCCAAGATTCAAATCTGATGGTGTAAAATCTTTCCATGGCTCCTTGAGCTTTACCTCTAAGATCAACTTCTAAGCTCCTCAGAGCACTGCAGATTCTTTACCAGCTGACTCCTGCTCATGTCTCAAGTCACATTTCTCACTACTCCACAGCAGAGAGAAGGAACTACCTGGGGTTCTCTAAAATGGTCTGCCATCCATTCACTCACTCATTCACTTATTCATTCATTCATTTTCTCACCCTGTCCCCTTTCTACAAGCTCATCCATCCAGAATGCCATTCCCTCCCACCCACTGGCTCTGCCTGGAGAGCTGCTGGTACTCCTGCTTCACGCCTTAGCTCAGGCAGCCCTGCTCTGAGACGCCGTCTCTGTCCCATCAGGCTTGGTGGCCCAGAGCACTCTGTACTTCCCTCTACCATGGCCCAGGTCCACCAGTCTGTCTTCACCATTGCACTGAGGTAACCTGATTCATCTCTGGTCTCCAGCTCCCAGAACAGGGCACAACACATATTTATCAATAAATAAGTATGGAATGCATGATTAAGTGAGTGAATGCTGTGTGAAGCCCCAAGCACACCGCCTGGCCCACAGTGGTTATTTAGTAGCTGGTGGTTATTATCATCAACTGCACTAATATCTTGCTAGCCTAGGGCCCAGGGTCTGGTTGGGTTCACGATGTCCATTTCTTGAATGAACAGAAGGACCCACAACTTCATGGCTGACTGCCTGACCACCTGCTGACAGACAAATAACCCACTCTGCCACTTGTGGACCATTTAGTGTCTCTGTTGTCATGACAACCAAGGTGCATGGACTGCTTGGTTGTGTGCTCCCAAACTGTTAGGATTGGATAGGGCCCAAGGGATCATTGATCTAGTTAACCCCTTCCCAGAGAGGCAAAAGGTTTTCCCCAAACCAGCACAGCACCCCAAAACTGGTGCTCTCACCTTGGTGCCCTGTGACCATCAGAGGACACTGAAGAAAGAGCCTATCCAGAGCTGAAATGTGCCTGATGCAGAGAGCTATTTGCACCCACTCCGATTCTAGATGGTGAGTAAGTGGGACAGGCTGCTGCAAAGTCTGGGAGGAAAGAGGACGAGCCAGCACCCAGTGTAGCCGGAGCCTGGATCCCAGGGTGGGGAGAAGACAAAGGCAGATGGGACTGGGCTGGGATCCTTAGGGGAACCTTGAGAGCAGCATATAGAGTTTAAGGTGCTCCTTAAATTGGGATATATGTACTCCCAGGGCATAAGTAGTAGTCCTGAGAGTAAGAAAAGCACAGATATACCTGGTCCTTCTTTCTAGAGTAGTAATTTAGTAGAAGATTTGGGGGTGAGGGGAAAGGCTTTGGATTGGAAGAAACTTAAAAAGTTTTTAACACATTCATACTTTCACAAAACTTCCAGAATCCCACTTTGCAATGTTGCGTAACTTTTATATTTTCCTGAAAATACAGAGAGAGGAAGTAGAAATTTTGTGTTGGCAATGGACCCTGCTTCTGGCCAAGCCTCCCCACCTCCCTGCCAGGGGTATAAGCATACACTCTTCTGCAGCTGAAATGGCTTGGGGGAAGTGGAAGGTGTGCCAGGGGGTTGGGAAGAAGAGCTATGACCGTCTCTGAGGATGAGCGGGCAGAACAGTGCTGTGATGTCAGAAACATGGTAGAGGGCAGGTTCTCAAAAATCCCCACCATGGACTCTTGGCTCTGCAGGCGGCTGTCTGGAGTGAAAGTAGGTTTCCTAAGGTCAGACAAAAGACAACTTCTTCTGAGAGGCTAGATCTAAGGTCGTGGACCATAGTGGAGACCCATGTTCACACCCTCAATAGGCCACACCCACAAGGGAGGGGCAAACAAGGGAAGGGAACAGCCGTGGGGTGCTTAGCCCAGGGAGGGGTGCTCAGGCCAAACCGTGGGTGGATTTCCTTTCCCCTTTCTGAGCCCCTCTCACGTTATCTAGAACCCCTTTGTCTGTGGGACCCTTAAAGGGAGCTAAAAGCACACACACATAAAAATGACACTTAAGAAGGATGACTCATTTCAAAGCACTGGTGTGTAACCCCCATTTTGCAGGGGATCCTAGCAAAATCAAAATAAATGACAGTTCCCGAGATCTTCCCAGCCATGGTCCTAGGAGGTAGGTGCTATTACTATGCCCACTCTGGATAGTTTCACGAGCAAACTGAGGCCCAAAGACTTTAGCAACTTTCGTAGGCCCAGCAGACACTGTGGGTCCTGCGTATCCCCTCCTCAGGGCTGGTGCACCCTTCCCAGCTGCAGTGGGGGTGGGCTACTTACAGCTCACCCCCTTCTCTGGAGTACTTCCCTAAGCCAAGGGGAGTTTCCTGGCCCAAGGAGGTCATGCTGTGTCCCACACCCCACAGCAGCCAGTGACTGATTCACACAGGTAGAAAACTCCAGCCCCCTTGCTGAAAGGTGGGACCAGCTTACAGTGCAGGCCATGCTCCAGAGGCCTGGTGGGGCCAGGTCAAACCAGTCTCCAGCCAAGAGGTGTTCTAGCCTAGCTCCCCTCCGCCTTATCCTGCTTCTCTCCCCTTCTCGTGCGCACTTGCTGTAAATCACTTTTACAAGAATCCCAGGCTCTGTTTCTAGGCAGTTCAACCTAAGACACCAGGTCACAAGGATAAGAAGTGGCACTGGCCTCAACCTAAGGTGGGTCTGGCCCCAGAGCCTAAGCACTTGACCACTCACCCCCATATATCACCTCCTAGGCTAAGAAGGCCAGCCCCACGGGGCCTGAGCTGCTGGGGCTCAGCGCTCAGTCTGCAGCAACAACTCATGGAGAAAAGTCTTACAGATTCTGAAGTGGAAGGACAAGAGCAGCAAGTGTAGTCCTGAGACATTAAAATAGCTAGCGTGCATTTAAAAGAGCAGAAAAGCAGAAAGCTACCCATCCTGCCTTCCCTGTGACAGGAGTGTGGAGTCCTGCGAGAAGGTCAAGGTTGACCCTGACATTGACCTCTAGGTTATCCGGCATCTCCTGCCACCTGTGCATCTGTCTCGGCCCGCGTTTCATAGCTTCCTGGTTTCCCACAGACTCACTACCCCACTACCCCACTGGGCTGCTGAAAAATCAAATGAGACCATGTTTGATGTTGTAGAAAGGGGTGAGATGCTACGAGTCCTAAGGTGGCCGAGCTATTAGAGGCCAGCCATGATGCAGGCTGGGAGGTGGCCTGACCGGGGGCAGGGGGCACTGGTGAAGAGGTCAACAGCCCAGGCCTGTTCCTGCTCCCCAACTCTGGTTGTGAGATCTGGGGTAAGCCTGAGACAGTTAACCTATATGTTCTTCCAAAGTCCATTTTGGCTCGGACAGACTGATTCCACACCCAAAATAAGTATTCTCTTTTATTTAGCTAAAATTAGTCTTTCTTAGACTCCCCCTCCCCCCCGCAGAAGTGTCCCTAAAGGCAGAGAAGGAGGAGACATACACTCTTAAGGACAGGAGTGAAAGAGGGAATAGCCCATAGCAGCCCACTGGCAAAGCATGGCATTTCTTTAAAGTTTATTATTTTATCCCGAAAATTCACATATACTGAGCATGCCAATAACATATCTATGTTTATCTTAAGATAAAAATAATGCTTTTTCTTCCCACATCTTTGCACAAAACTAGCCTGCTGAGATGAGGCACCACATTTACTCTATAGCTTTGTGTCCCTTCAGGGTGCTTGTATATATGAACCTCAGGTTCAGGCAGGGCTTGTGGCCAGTGGGGTGAGGGGAAACTCCCACTAGGATTCTGCCATGGAGCAAAGTGGGAACAGTCCCCCTCAAGGCCTATCCTTCTGGTCTTCCTGTGATAGACGGAATCATGGCCCACCAAAGATGTCCATGTCCTAATCCCCAGAACCTGTGAATAAGCCACGTGACACGGCGAGGGGGAACTAACATTGCAGGTAGAATTAAGGTTTAAATATAATCAGTCAACTGTTTTATAAAACGGGGAGAGTCTGAATCCTGAATGATGGGTTGGAGGCTCCAGGGAAGGCCGATAAAGAAACTGAAGTGAACAGAGGGGCATGTCTGGAGCCTGGCGCCCTCCCCCGCAGAGCCCAGCTCCTCAGTACGGGCACCAAAGGAACACCCAGGGCAGTCTCTGGCCAGTGCAGGGGGTGGCCTCCTAGCCCAGCCTGGCGACAGTTAACTTTCAAGGCGCCTGTTTGAAACAGCCTGGAATGAGCTTAAAGGCCTGGGGTCTTCGTGACACAGACATGGTTTTATTTCCCAACTTTCTTTTAGATGAACTTTGATACATATCTGCTAAATCAGCCTGATTAATTCCATTATTCAGTTCCTCTATGTTCTTGCTTATTTTTGCCTGGCTGATCCGTCCAAGACTGAGAGAGATGTTGTGGCTCCCAATACTATTGTGTTTCTGTCAATTCTCCTTTGTATTCTAACAGGCTTTTCTTTATATATTTCAGTGAGATGTAATTTAGAACAATAATGGCCCATGAGTGTGCTACTCTCAGGGTGAATCGTACTCTTATCTATAGAAAACGACTCTCCTTAATCCTGTTTAACGCCTGTACCTTGAATTCTCTTTGCTCCAGTGTGAACACTGGATTCTTGCTTCAGTTTGGTTTGCCTGATACACCTTTGCCCAGCCGTGGACCTTTCTGTGTCACTTGGTCTGTTGTAAATAGAACTATAGTTAGTTGTTCAAAACACAATTTGAAAGTCTTTGCCCCTTAATAGGGAGTTTGACCTATTTGAATTTATGATCAGAATGAACATATTTGGTCTGCAGTTACAGTTTATGCCTTCTGGTTTTCACGTTGGCTTTCTGCTTTTCGGGTATGTGGACTAGATTTTCTTTGCTTTTACCTTTCGTGTTTCAGGAGCTTCAGGCTCTGCATTACAGTATATTTACCATTAAGTTATTCAAAGCCTTCTTAAACTTATATTTTTCTAATTATGAAACTCATCAGCAAAACAGTCTCTTTTGAGTCTCTCTTCTACTTAAGAACCAGGAGTTAAGCATCCAATATCTTTTTACTCACTTCTTTGGCTCTGTTAATGGAATTTGGGTTTTTATATCTCAATTACTGTTATTACAGTATCTATTTGTATTATGTATATATGCATGTTTGCTTTCCAAATGAATTTCTGCATCTGCATATTCTTTTATAACAACTTTTCATAACAACTACTTAGCTCTCTTTCCACTTGTTTCGGTGGTCCCTGCTCAGCCGTTTCTGTCACGACCTCAGCTATAGTTTGTTGTCATTCCCGGAGGGCTGACGTAGGACTTCAAGGATTAACTTCAAGAAGGACAGCTGGCTAGTACATCATGTGAGCCTCACACATTGGAGAAAGTCTCCCAGTTGCTCCATTGCTTCTAGGCTCGAATGTTGCAGGGAGTTCAGGTAGCCTGATTTTACACCTTTGTGGGAAATCTGTTTTTCCTCGTCTAGGTACTTGTAGAATCCCCCCTTATGTTTGTATTGCAAGACCTTTGCAAAAACGTGTCTGGGGATGATTCTCTTTTCACCCATTCTGCTACAGGGAGGAAAGGCCAGCTCGTCTGCACATAGAGTTGGCACAATTTCCTTATGAAACTGTTGATTTTGTAGTTCCAAAATGGTTGCATACTGGCAATTTTGTATGGTCCAATCTAGTAGATCTCTCTTGAGCCCACTTAAGTTTGTCTCCTATTTAAAAAAAATAAACTTCTTATTTGAGAAGTGTTAGATTTATGGTAAAATCACAAAGAGAGTATAGAGAGTTGCCATGTGTCCCCCACCCAGTTTCCCCTATTATTAACATTTTATGTTACTATGGTACATTTGTTACAATTAATGAATCAATATCAATTCATTATTAACTAAAGCTCATACTTTATTCAGATTTTCTCAGTTTTTCTCTAGTGTCTTTTTTGTATTCCCAGATCCCTTCCAGGATACCACATTCTATTTCATCGTCAGGTCTCTGTAGGCTCCTTTTGGCTTAGACGTTCTTTAGTTTTGAAGACCCAGGCAGTTTTGAGGAGTATTGGTTGGGTATTTTGCAGGATGTCCTCCAACTAGAATTCACCTGATGTTCTTCTCCTGGTTAGACTGGGGTTATGGGTTTTGGGGAGAAAGATCACCAACCACATCACATCAAGGGGACATACTATCAACATGACTTATCACTGTTAATGCTGACCTTGGCCACCGGGCTGCGGTAGTGTTTGTCCAATTCTTCCAATATAAAGATGCTCTTTTTTCCTCCTTTTCATCCTCAAGTCGTTTAACAAGTGGGTCATTCTGCTCTACCTCTTTGGGTCTGAAATACCTACGTAAATTATTTGGAATTCTTTGGCACAGAGGATTTGTCTATTCTCTCCCATTTACTTTTTCAATCAGTATCAACTCGTGAATATTTATTTTATACTTTGGATTATAATCCAATACTACTTTCATTTCATTGCTCAAATGTCCCAGCCTTGGCTATTGGGAGCTCTTTCAGTTGGCTGCTGTATTCTTCTGACACACCCCCATCACTGTGCGTCGTTGTTTTGAGCACATCCTTAACTTTCTGGCATGACAAGATGCTCCAGGGTCATCTTGTATATTCCTGTCCTAGTCCGAGAATCAGTCATCCCTCGGAGGAGCCCTGGTTCCTGTTCGTGGAGGTATTAGAAACCAAGATCTGGGTAGTAGGTGTGCTTGCCGATACTGGGGTGCCTATTTTGTTTTATATTTTGGTTCTGTTTCATTTGTCCTGGTTCTCCCATGGGATCTCCCTTCTCCACTATCCATAACTTATCTTTCCTCTCATCAGATTGATCTCTTTGACCACTTCCTCAGAATTCTGGAAAAGTATTTCCAGTTTGTCCTCCATATGACTGATTTTTATTTTCCTTGGCATTAACTCTGCTTTCTACTACCTCCAATGCAGATTTAAATTATGCTATTTGCTAATTAGTTTTCTTCCTTGTTCTCTGTACCTCCTTCTCTATCTTATCCCATGGGAAACCAGAGATTTGCTTTTTCTTTGAGCTTTGCAGAAGTTACTTTTCTTTGTTCCTGAGTATTTTATCCTTGTGTCCTCTCTTGGTTTTGCCTGTCCAGACTTGGTATTTTATTTGCACACACTCAGCAAATTTGTTGAGCAAATTAGTTTTGGTTCCAGGTGATGGGGGATAAAACAGTGACCAAGACAGACAGAAACTGTTGCCTCCTAGAGCTTACTTCCTAGTGGGAGGAGACAGATAACAATACCACCAGATAAAATGAATAGGACGCCAGACATTGTTGTGGGTTGAACTGTGTCTCCCAAAGATATATTGAAATCCTAACCCCCAATACCTCAGAATGTGACCTCATTTGAAAACAGGGTTGTTGCAGATGGAATTAGTTAAGATGATGTCATACTGGAGTAGGGTAGGCTCCTAATCCCACGTGACTAGTGTCCTAATAGGAAGACAACGTGAAGAGAAAGGGAGGAGATGCCAGGTGAGGCAGAGACTGGAGTTACACAGCTGCAAGTCAAGGAATGCCAAGGACACCCAGTGACACCGGAAGCTAAGAGCAAGGTAGAAGAGCCCCCAAACCTTCTAGAGAGCATGGCCTTGCTGACACCCTGACCTTGGACTTCTAGCCTCCAGAATGTAAGAGAATAAACTTCTGTTGTTTTAATCCACCTAGTTTGTGGTATTTTGTTATGGCAGCCCCTGGAAACTGACACAGATGCCCATCGGTGAAAAGGAGAAAATCAGCAGAAAGGGGGAGTGGGAGCATGAGGGGTAGGGATTTTAATTTTAAATAAAGCACTCAGGGAAGGCCTCTGGGAAAAGGGGACAACTGAGAAATGACTAGAAGAAGGTGCAAGAAGGGGCTATGCGGGTTCTGGAGGAAGAACACTCCATGCAGAGGGGATCCTTTGCCAACAGACTGAGCGTGCTGTCCTTGGCTCTGCTCTCCCGAACTTATGTGATGCTGGAATCCTTTCTCAGAACCGCAGCTGTGCAGGGTGGTGGAGAAGCTGGACCACGGTGTTGCCCAGATCCAGGTTTGAATTCCAATCTACTGCTTTCTAGCTGGGTGACTTGGGTTGAGTTCCTTAACCTCTTCGAGCCTCAAGTTCTCTATGCATGAAATAGGAATACAAAGATTCCCTCTGCCCCAGGGTTTGGAGAGGACAGAATGCGCAAGTGCAGGTCAAGGGCTGTGCATGGGGCCTGGCCCTTGCTCAGTGCACTGGAAAGGCCAGCTGCTGTTTTTAGCATCGTTACTATCACTCCTGCTTCTGTTGGAGTCGGATGGTTGATGGGAATTCCATTCCCAATTTCTTGTAGACTTTCAACTAATGCTTCTGCTCCATACAAAAGGCTCTTTAAATTTTAAAGCCCACAGAACTCCGCTGGACCTCTGAGATGCAGGAAGCTATTTCAAGTGCCCACCCTGGGGAGACACTGCGGGTGGCAGGAGAATGTCAGCGCAGCATCAGGCCCCCACCCCCACCCCCACCCACGGCTCCCAGGGCTGAAATGTCACATGCAGATGTGGTGTCTGCTCCTGAGAAGGTGACAAACACCTGGTGCCCTGGTCCCTTACTCCCCATTTTTGGGCCTTAGTCTCCCCATTTGTGAACTGAGGGCTTTGTAAGCTCTAAACTTTCACCTGCTCTGACTGACTGGTATACCCCGGGGCCAGCCCAAGAGAGAAGGGCCATGTCAGCAGTTGGCATCTAGGGTCTCAGACAACTTTCAATGTAGACGTGAGGAGTGGAAGAGTAAGGTGACGACTCTGTCTGTACCTGCTTACCGCTTCCCAGAAGCTCCTCGCTGCCCTCAGGATAAAAGACCCAACTTTTTATCTCGGCATTCAAGGCTTGTGGAAACTGGCTCCAAACTCTGTTTCCAGCCTCAGCATCTTTCCCGTAGCTCCACCCCTGAGACTCCCACCTCCTGGAATTCCTGCTGGTCCCAAGTGCACAGTAAGCATGGCTGCCCTGCCTTCTGATCTTCACCCTTCCCTCCCTGCTGGGCTCCTGCAGGTCCCCATCTGGTCATCCTCCATGGCTGTCCCTTCTCTGGAGCCTCGTCTGAACCCTCTCCCTGGGGAGGACGAGTCACTTCTCCCTTTGTTCCCCAGTCCCTCTGTTCCTGATTCCCCTGAGACGTATCTGCCTTCCTCACCAGCTCTGAGCGACCTGACAACACAGGCAAGTCTGATGGTGTCTGTGAGCCCAGGAAAGGGTCCAGCACAAACACAGTGATTGAGAGGGTTTGTGGAATGAACAGATGACAGGGACTAGTTACACCTGGGCAAACTTCTGGTTGACCTTTCTGTTCCTGGAGTGTCACTAGAGGGGGTCAGGAGACTGAGCTTTCAGTCCCAACAACAGTTCTTCCTTGCTGTGGCTTTGGGAAAGACAGTTCCTCTCTCCGAGCCTCTTCCCAACAGACTTGGTAATAATCATGCCCTGCTTGCCCCTCCAGCTGGGTAAAGAGACACAGGATCACTGAGCAAGGTCCACGTGGCTGTGCACCTGGCAATCAGACCTCTGGCCAGTGAGGGACAGCAAGCAAGGGGACAGGAAGGGAAGCCAGCTCCTGAGATCTTCTCCCCATGTCTCAGATGCCAGGGATGAAATGAAATGGCCTGAACTTGAGGCTCCTTCAAAGTCAGGGGATCTGGGGAACCCCAGGAGCATGCTGCCCATCTGTCTCCCAGGCTATGGCGGCACCTACCTTAAGCTTCTTGACACTGGTGCAAGGATCATTGGAGAAGCTCTCGGTGTCTGAAATTTCAATGTCCTCACCGTACAAAACCCCGGTCAGGTCGTTCCTCACCTGTCAGCAAAGAGAAAGCAGAGGGTGGGTGTGCTGGCAGCCACAGGAAGGGCCAGTTCAGACGGCTCACTCCTCCTGGGAAATGGCTCAAATGGGCGAAGCAATTTTCTCCAGCAATGTGCAAAAGGGGTAGGTTTTATCTTCATTATAAACTAAAGCACCCTCTGGGGCCTTGGAGATCCCCCAGCACCAACCCACAGTTGACACATAGGCATAAAGAGGCCAGACAGGGAAGGGGCTTAACTAAAATTGCCCAGGAATTTCCTGGAAGAATTATGATGAACATCCAAGTCTTTGGATTTTCATGCTGGTGTTTCATACTGTCTCCAAATCAGATTAGTCAAATACATCTCTGTTTATATTTTGCATTATTTACTTGCAATACTACTTCATTTCTAGGGTGAAGAAATAGCTGAGATATTCAGAATAGAGGAAAGAGTAAGGGGGTACAGAAGCAGCCTGTGATGTTAGACACAACTACGTGTCTGCTGGCATGCAGAATCACTAACATCTATGTGCTTGGAAAACAGAGCTGCAAACTTCCATGCTCACAGGGACTCGCCAGTGTGTGAAGCAGCCTGTGGCCTGTGTAGAAAGACACTAGGGGGTGATGGGGGCTGTGGCAAACTGGTGGTCATGCGCCTCACCTAAAGATGGCACTTGCTGCTCGGCTCCAAACATACTATGCCAGAATGTTGGTCTAGAGTTACCAGGCTTTCTGATTTGAGAGGAGAAATCAGAAATCTAGATTTTTAAAATATAAGATCCCCTACATTTTAAAATGTTAATATGATTTTCAATTAAAAACACACACAACACACAAAGTAAGGACCAAACCAAATAAATCTGAAGTCTGTATCTGGCCTGTGTCCATGGTTGTGTACCCTGTGACATAAACCAATGGAAACTGGACTCTGTGTTTTAGTAGAAAAAACCAGGTGGGAATTTTGGGACCCAGGTTTCAGGTCCTGCTGTTTCTGACTTGCTTGTGACCTCGGCCTCTCTGTGTGACCCTTTTCTTCCTAGGGCTTCAGTTTCTTCCTCTTTAAGAGCAGATGATCTTACTTCTTGTTCATACCCATTAAGAAATGGCTATTATCAACTCCCCCCCAAAACAGTAAGTGTTAATAAGGATGTGAAGAAATTGGAACCTTTGTGCACTGTTAAAATTAACTGTAGAATTATCATATGATCCAGCAATTCCATTTCTGGGTATATATCCAAAACAATTGAAAGCAGGGACTTGAAGAAATACTTGTACACTCATGTTCATAGCAGCATTATTCACAATAGCCAAAAGCACCCCAAATATTCATCAACAGATGAATGGATGAACAAATTGTGCTTTATACATATGATGGAGTAATATTCAGACTTAAAAAGGAATAAAACTTTGACACATGCTACAAGACAGATGAACCTTGAACACATTATGCTAAGTGAAATAAGCCAGATACAAAAGGATAAATATTGTAGGATTCCACTTAGACGAGGACCTACAGTAGTCAAATTCATAGAGACAGAAAGGAGAACAGGGCTTCTAGGGGCTGGGAGGAGGGAGTGAGGAGTTATTGTTTATTGGATACGGAGTTCTGTTGGGATGATGGAAAGTTCTGGAGATGGCTGGTGGTGCTGGCTGCACAACAATATGAAAGTACTTAATGCCTCTGCCCTGCAAATTTAAAAGTGGTAAAAATGGTAAATTTGATGTTTTGTATATTTTACCACAATAAAAGAAACACTTCTTGTTTCAACAATCGGTAGATCCTTCCAATGTACATATCAAAATGTTTTGAATAATTAGGCCCTAATGTTGCAGGATGGTCACTGGGAAGCCACCACCGTGGAAGCGGAACAAACTGGATTTCAAGGGGAACTGCTGTATTCCATTCCTTTAAAAGAAATATGATGCAAATAGAGCAAAATGTGAACACATTAATTCTGGGTAGCAAGTCCATGGGTGCTTGGTATTCTGTGGTTTCCTGATCGCTCGAAGTACTTTGTAATAAATGTTTTGTAAAAAGAATGAAACTGCCACAGTCAGGGTGAAACTTGTCCATCCTTAGTTCCTACATCTATTTTGACGGAAGACTGGGAACTAGCTGATGGAAAAAAAAGTTGACTTTGCCATTACAGTTTATTTCTGCTGCCTCAAATCCTTTCTGGATGCAGGTGGGGTTCCATTATTAGTTCTGTGTGTCACAGTGGTGCCGTGGAGAAACAACAATTATTAAACACAGAAAATGTGCAAACTCGCCCCTGCTGGAAGGCAAGGCAGCCAGCGCACACATGACCAGCCATGCCCAGTCAAGCCTCGGCTCTTCACTTGCACACCACCCAAACATAGGGAAACTACCTGAGCTCTTTTGAGTCTCAGTCTTTTCACCTGCAAAATGGGGGCAATAAGTGTAAGCATGTAACTTACAGAGTTGTTACAGGGCCCAGCAAGGACACTGAGGATGTGGAATGGCTTCGTAAACTCTAAAGTTATTTGAGCTGGTTAAAAGCTGGAATGATCATTTCCATGCATAAGACATGGCATCAAGGTGATCAGTGGCTAGGCTCTATCTGAGTAAGTGTGTGTGAGAGAGCTATATATAATTACGGCAGGAAAAAATATTTTATAGGTGGTCAGGACTCAAAACAAACAAAACTGAAATACCCTAGAGGTCATCTCATTCTGCCCCTAATTTCACAAATGAGGAAACTGGGGTGTGACTCCCAGTCCAGTGCTTTCCGCATTCTCCCAGGCTCTTCTGGACTCTGCCAGATGTGGACGGTTCCTGAAGCTTATGAGCCAGAACAGGTCAGAACAGATGGTTGGTGCAATCAGCCACTCACTGCCCATAATTTCAGCACCAAGAAGTCTGTCCGCTCGAGTATTTATTCTAATGGATTTTTTTTTCTGGGAAGTGGGGAAGCAAATAGAAGAAACTAGTAATAAATGGTATTTTAAAATAACCAAAACAAGGAAAAGAAGTAATGATCTATCTCACAAGGAAAAAAAATCCATACTCTTACATGTGGATAGAAGGATCATTCAGTGCACTGATTAAAGATTACTAAATAAATTAGAAAAAAGACCTATTTTTTTTTCCTTCTGAAGCAGCAGGTATCTCTTGTTTAATGGGGCCAATGTCTTTTAGCAGCTTGCTATAAACTGCATTTCTGCAAAGTGAATCCTATTTTTTTTTATTCACCTCCATTATAAAAGCAGAAATATCTTCTTCCTGGAAAGGAGTAATCCTTAATTCCCCAGATAATAAAATACATTCACACATACACACACACTCAAGGATAGCCAGGGTCCCACTGGGGGGCCTAATCTACATATTGGGCCCAGGGAGGCAGCCATCAGGAGTCTGATCTGCTGAAAGGCCCTGGCCATCCTGGAAGGGAGGGGGAAAGATGGTTTCTGATGGGCAGGGAGGGAACAGAGAAGAAGGCTGCCCATCACCTGGAAGGGAGGGCCAGGGCTGCCAGTGGAGTGAGGAAGGCCACAAGTGGGGTTCCTAGTGTTGTTAGAAGGGGGATTAGGAAGGGCTGAGTCCTTAAAGGCCTGGATCTCCAGGCCAGCCCACAGGGCTGAGATAGCCTAAGGGAAGAACTCTCCTTGCTTCTGGAGCAGTGAATCCGGGCCCTGGCCACAAGAGCAAATCTGAAAGAAGCCCAAGTCACTCGGTACCAGAGAGAGCAGGTTGGGTCAGAGCTCCAGGAATAAATAATGAGGGATAGGCTTGGAGGCAATAGCTGTTGACTTTCTCCTCCAAGAACTGGAATGGGCTGTGGATGTGAAGTCATACAAGAAGGCATGTCCCTAAAGCAGTGGCAGTGGTTCTCATGGTGTGGCCCCTGGATCAGTAACACCAGCATCATTTGAGGGAACGTGTTAGAAATGCAGATTCTCAGGCGCACCTCAGACCTACTGGGTCAGACACTTAGGGGTGGGTCCAGCAATCTGTGTTTTAACCAGCCCTCCAGGTGATTCTGATGCATGCTCAAGTTTGAGAACCACCGCCCTGAAGGAGGCAGGACAAGTTTTAAGCAAACCGTTGATAGTGGTATGAAAAAATGCCTCCCATGGCTTGGATATTTTCCCCTTGAGCAAGAGCCCAGAATGTGCTGATGTGAGTAAGGCAATTGCCAAAAGTGTGAGTAGGACTGGGAACCGCATTTTAAAAGATATCACATCTAGAACGATGGAGAGGACAATCGCCCTCTGGCCTGTCCACCCCAGGCCACACCTGGAGTGCTGGACTCAGTTCTGGTTGCATTTATCAGGGATTGTGACAAAGTGGCTCAGACTCAGAGGAGAGAGGTGTGGCTATGACAGGGACCAAGAGCCCTTTGGGTGACCATGGATATGGAGGTAGGGGGTGGAAGGGTGGGGGTGTAAAAGCCATAAGAGGCGACACCAATGACTCCTCAGGGCTCCCGTGTAGCCTTGGGAATCAAACATCCAAATCTAAGAATTTTAACATACAAATCCAGACTTCAAGCTCTAGGGAAGTTCAACATCTTGAAAGACGTCAAGAGCCAGGCAGAATCAGCGGCTTTGGGGGAAAGCCCAGAGATGGAGGACGATCCTGCTCAGGCTGAGCGGGAGAAAGTGCCGTCAGGTCAGATCAGCTGTCTGAACTGCGGGCCCAGTGGGTCTGCACACAACCTCCCTCCCAGCTGTTTCACAGGACCATGAGTGAAGGGGTGAAGGGGTGACAGGGACTTGTCACTCCAGTGAAGCCATCACAATGGCCTCGCTCCTCTAACTGAGCACACAGCCTCCATCCACATGCTTGGCATCAGGAACTCACAGCTGGTCTTCATCTGTCCTGCAAAATGTAGAGGGAGAAGTGGACAGGCGTGGGGAGGAAAGGGGGATCAGAGGAAGACATGTGAAGCTAGTGGTATTAGGAAAGGAGTGCAGGTGAACAGACCGGGAGAATTTTCTGGCTTAGCATAACTGACTCCACAGGACCCATTTTAAGCATAACGTGGGTCCGCTCTGTTCTATCAGGGAGGCTTGTCACCACCTTTGAGCAGTCTCCAGTGCAATTCCACCTGCAGGCCTCTCCCTGTTCTGAAGCCTGCACCTCTTCACTAACATGTATCAGCTGCCCAGATGATGCTCCTTGTCTCTAGAAATCACCCAGTGATTGGCCATATGAGATAAGTGTATTATGTGCCCCTACCCTGAGTAACTGCCATGTGGGTTAGGCTGTTCTCTCTACCCACACTAACCTTGCTTCAGGGTCCCAGGACCATATCTGTAGGCCCTGTCAGTTTCCTATCCCCCTGCAAGTTTCCGCTGCCCACAGGCCGGGCCAATTAACTCCCTGTTCTAACAGATCCTCCACCTCAGCCCTGGACACCCTTCATCCTCCAGCAAGGCAATGTAAGGAGCCTGAGGTCAGGAGGCCAGGGGTTCAGCCCCCTGCCAACTTGGCATGCAGTTTTCTTAGACCTCAGGCTCTCAATCAGGGCTCTGACTTCATTCCTGGGGTTGGAATTCCATCTCTTGCCCAGTCACTCCCTTGCCTCTGGGCTTGAGTCCCTCTCTGGACAGCTACCGAGTGCCTGGTCATTCCAGAATGGGGCCCTGTTTGTTCTTGCCAGTCTCTCTCACTCTCATTCATTCATTCAATCATGATATTGACATCTCTTCTGTTCCAGGTACCATGCAAAGTAGTACTAGGGCTCTGATGCTGAGCAAAACCATTCATTGTCTTGGATCTCTGTCTAGGGGATAGAGAGACATTAATCAGATAGTTACCCTGGTACCTACCAACACAAGGGCACTCATATTCAGGGGTGTGCTTCTGGGAGAGGCTATCATGGAGAAGTCAGACCCAGGCCAGAAGGAAGGGCAGAGAGAAGGATTTCAGGCTGAAGAGCAGCACATGAAAAGGTTCTATGGTGGGGGGGGGGGGGGCTGGGAGGAAAACCAGAAGAGCGGGGCTGAGCTAAAGCAGAGCATGGGCAGGGGGCTAGGGGAGGCAGAAGATTGCTGGTATGAAATGAGAATGAGAGAGAAGAGGTGGGTGGGGGAAGACCACGAGGGCCTCATAATTGACACAAAAGATTCTGGTCTTGAGCCTAGAACAGTGGGAGCCTAAGGACAGTGTTGAGGGAGGGTGTGCCATGATTAGAACTGTGTTTTAAAACCAAGACTTAGGCTGCTGTGGGACCCATGGAGTCACAGGCATGAAGGAACAGAAAAGCCATTGAGGCAGCTACAGAATCATCCAGCTGGATGAGGAGATGGTGGTACAGGTGACAAGAAGTGATCCATTTGAGGATATATTGGGGCAACTAATAATCTGTTAGTCATCTGTTGCTGTGTAACAAATTATCCCAAAACTTACTAGCTTAAAACAAGAAACATTTATTATCTCACACAGTTTCCATGAGTCAGGGCTATGGAGGTGACTTAGCTGGGTGCTCTGGCCCAGGGTCTTCCAAGAGATTGTTTCAGGATGTTGGCTGGGGCTGCAGTTACCTGGAGCCTTCTGGGCTGCATATTAGAATCACCTAGGAGTCTTTAAAAACTACTGATGCCCTGGCTGCATCCTAAACCAACAAGAACCTCTAGGATAGAGCTCTCCAGGTGATTCCAACATGTAACTAAAATCAAGAACCACAAATGAAGGGGCAAAAGCCACAGAACTGCCAGGCTCACAGCTGGGCTGCCAGCCTGCCTAAAAAGCCCTCCAAGTCACCTACTCCAACCTTCTCCAGGTTCTGGGCACCATCTTCCTACACAGCTGGGACTCCTCTCCTGCCCCATGCAATAGTTATGTCTCTTCTTTATCATCTTTAACCCCAAGATCCTTCTACTCCTGGCTCCCAGCACCACGAGCAGATCCTGACCACATCAGAAGGGACAATGGAGGGAAGGCAAGCAGGGAGAAGGGAATGAGAGGGAGAGAGAAAGTAAGAAAGGGAGAAACAACAGAATATTAGTTAGCTATAAGTTTAAGCTATAAGTTATCATATTCCAACTGCATGTCCCGGGCGGGGAAGGCTCTGATGGAGCGTGTGAAGTGTACCATGGAGGCTGTGGGGAGTATGAGAGACTCCAGGACACTAGGCTTCCGTTGCCAGTAGTTCCCTAGACACCTTCCCTAAGGAGGCCACTGCACCAGCTGAGGAATCATCCAGATCCAGGTAAAGATGGGGAGAACCAGGTCTGCACACACGCACTTTACAACTCTGTGAAAATTCTAACTAGGTTACGAAATGAACTTGAGAGCAAAGCGAGTTCCCAGCTCCCCTATGGAAGCCAAGGTAACCTACTTTGTCATTCAAATACACTCACTATATATAGCCCTAGATTGTGCCAAAATGTCACTTCTCTTACCTGACTAAAGCGTATAATTATAGATTTACTTCTATTCATTCATGAAATGTGTCTTCACTTGATTAAACAGTTCATTCAAGTAAAATCCATTAAAATATGGAACATGTTAAAATGTGGCTCGTTAGAGGCAGAGGGCACTACTGTAGTTAAGATGCTAATTAGGATAAACAGGCATTTAAAACACTCAAATCTTTGAATAATTCAGGTCACTTTTACCGGGGCTGGAGCTCCCCAGGAACCACCATTAATTTAAACCAATTAAAAAATTAGCCTGGAGAAGAGTAGACTAAGGCAGGAAGTCATGGTCGATCTCAAAACCTGAAGGGCTGCGGTATGGAAGGGAGGGCACCTGTTTCTGGGCACCTCTGTGTTCAAGGAGGGACCAACAGGTAGGTGGCTCAAGAAAGCAGATTTTGGCTTACAGCCAAAAAGAACTTTCTAATGATGGAGAAGGTGGCTTTGGTAGGTAACGAGCTCCCTATCATCAGAGGTGTGCAAGTAGAATCTGGCCAGAATGCTGGAGAGTGTTTTTTTTTCTTTCATCGCCAATGTTTGTGGTTCCAGGAAAGTAAGTTTTAAAATCCCACCTGTGCCCATTCCTTGTCTTTTTGAATGTTAACATTACTGAAGCAGCCCTCTGCAGCTCTGAAGTTTTTCAAAGATTTTAGGCATGCACTTAAGAGTCCCATAAAAACTTTTCCATGAGGTTTTATTTCTACCTTTCTGAGGAGTCTCATGAAACAAAGAGCCTGAGGAGCACTCATGACACAAAGAGACCTGGCAGCTACTGGTTCAATTCACATTCCCTTGGTTAAGCCCCAGCTTCCTGTCCCATTCACACACTCACATCACAGGCTGAGGTTTCCTGAAGGGAACACTGGTTTCCCTCTACCGAGTAGCTACTTGCCTGTCCTAAAGAAATATCATTTTCCTCACTTTCCCAGAGTTACCAAGAGCAGGAAACCAAGGTGGGGACCATGAGTAGCTGTGTCATGGGACACAGGGGTCCAGGTGGGGGGCCACCAGCCACATGAGCCTTAGTGGAGGGCTCAGGAGTCCAGCACGGATGACTCAAGGGAACTAGGGCTCTCCGGCTCTCAAACCCCTGTTCTCATCAGCCAGCCTTCCACAGTTTTAGAAATTCCAAAGAATCTTAAGTGTGATGAACAGAATAATTACCAATCCCCCTCCACCACCCGCCGAAGATGTCCCCATCCTCATCCCTGGAATACGTTACCTTACATGGCAAAGGGGACTTTGCACATGGGGTGTAAGTGAAGGATCTTGAGATAAGGAAACCATCTTGGATTATCTAGGAGAGCCCAAGGTGATCACAGGGGTCTTTATAAGGGAAAGAGAAAGGTAGGAAAGTCAGAATCTGAGGAGACATGATGACAGAAACAGGGATTCTTGGGGTGAGGGGGGAGATTCATCTGAAGAAGCCACACTGCTGGCTTTGAAGATGCAGGATGGGGCCAAGCCAAGACAGGCAGGCAGCTTCCAGAAGCTGGAAGAGGCAAGGAAACAGACTCTCCCTTAGAGCCTCCAGAAGGAACCAGTCCTGCTAAACACCTTGATTTTGGCTCAGTGAGACTGATTTTCAACTTCTGAGCTCAGTACCATAAGATAATAAATTTGTGCTATTTTAAGCCACCAAGTTTGTGATGATCTGTTACAACAGAATAGGAAACTCATATAATAAGCTGTGTCCTTGAGATCCCACATATTCTCAAAAACCCTCTCGTACAGGAGGCCTTCCCCCATCCCCAAGCTAGTGGTGACCCCTCCTCTGAACTCCACAGTCCTGTGCTCACAGCCACTCTTTCTGGCTCAACAGAGACTGTCCTGAGAGCCCACACACCCTCCATCTGGGACCCCCAGAGCCCAGCACAGGGCTGCCTAGGGAAGCAGGGCTGGACCCAAGCCCCCTTCTTGAATAATGTGCAAGTCCTTGCTTTGGACCTCCCAGCCAATAGTCTTCTCTTTGCCAGAAGTTCCAAGGAGCTTGCCACTCTGCTCGGTCAGTGAAGTCAGGCCACACCAAGTCATTGGGGAATGAAATTAGCCTTCGGAACCTCATTGCTTTCCTGTGACAGAAGTACCTATGGCTTTAATTGCAGCAGACCTGTGGGACCAAACCAGTATTTACAGAAATACTTGGATATTAATAAAACAGGTATATTTTCCAGTTAAGATGATGAACACAAACCTTTAGGAAATCAATGAGATGCAAATTGTGCCTCTGACACCAAAATAGCAGAGGGATATTAGAGAACTCACACCTGAGAACACTCAAGAATGCAGAACGCAGAGTCCTCCTCTGGTTTTCTGAGCCCCATCCCTGTCACTGGAGGAGTGGCTGAGGGGACAGGAGGGGGCCACGTGGACAGGAAGTCCAGGCCTGTGAGACACCCCACCTGCATATCCCGAGGAGCTGTCATTGAGACTAGCGGAACAGCGTGGCGCCTGGGCGTCAGGGGAAGGGGAAGGGCCAGGACCAGTGAGGGAAGCCACCAGGAAGTAGATTTCAGCTCCCTCAGAGGCAGAACTTTCTAACAGGGGAGCAAGCCAAGGATGGAAGGGCCTCCCCAATCTGGGAATGAGCTCTCTGCCACTGTAGATGTGCAAGCAGAGGTGGGGTTGCTATAGAAGGGATTCAGGCATCAGATGGAGGGGCAGAAGAGACTGATGGATCCCAAGGAAGGTCTTAGATTCTTAAGCCAGTGCCCCAGCTAAGAGGGACAGATGCTGAGGGCAGCCTAGGTAGCACATGTTCACCCTGCAGGAACAGGACAGCTTCAGGAAGCTCCAAAAGCTGGATAAGTAGCTGGATCCAAGTGTTCATCCCTAACTTCATGGCAGAGCTTTAAAGGGCTCCTCTCAGAGACCCTGGGGCATGATGCCCTTTTCATGGGCAGCTTTTTCTCCAGTTCTATATTCCAAAGTGAATTCTCTGTCTTCCACTCTAGTGTTCTGCCTGGATGCCCTACAGCCTAGCATTTGAAGCCCTTCTTTGTCTACCCAGACTCTCTTCTTCATCCAGGACTGCAAATTTGGGGTATAGGCGGGGGGGTGGGAGAAAGTGAAGGCATAGATGCAAATGGCTCCCCAGAGCCTGCCTCCCTTCCTCCCACTCCTCACCTGACGCCCTCAGGGAGCAAGCAGGCTGTAGGTCGCACAGCGCAATCACTATGGAGTGAATTTCATCTTAGGAAGTAGATATCATCATTGTGTCCATTTTATAGAGGAGGGACCTGAAAAGTTAAGTGACTTACCCAAGGCCTTTCAATTAGTAAGCCGGAGGGTGTAGATTTAAACTCATATTTCTCTGCCTCCAGAATCCAGGGGGGTTGGGTGGAGGGAGAAGAGAGGAGGGGGTTCAGAGGCAGCATTGACCTGATCCCCAGGGTGGGTTGCCACAGTGACAGGAAGAAGGGCTCAGTTACTTGAGTGTCTCCCCCAAGACTGGGAGGCCTGGAGGGTTGAGACTGTGTTGGGGCCTCTTCATGTGCCCATGTAGGACACAAACCAAGCAACCAGAACATTTAGGAGAGAGAAGAGGGCAGAACTAAGTACATCCAAGGGACGGGGGATCAAGATCAGAAGGTGATAATGACAAGGAAGTGGGCAGAGGCCTAAGATGTACTTCAGCTCCAGGCCCCAATATCACTGCAAAGGGAGCCTTCTGTCCAGTGGGCAGAGTTGGCACTACCACCCTCAGGCCCACTCCCCACACCTCTAAGAAAGGGGCTGTGCTCAGAACGGGCTGGCTGCTACACCAACACACCAGCCCATGTTGGACGGTGGGGGAAAGTGAGGTCCTGAGATGGGTAGAGACTTGCCCCAAATCACACAGCTGTCTAGGCACAAACCTAGTTTCCTGCTTTCCAGGCCAATGTTGCCCAACGTCATGTCTTTACTAGCAGCAACAGAAGAGCAGCCCTGCAAAAAGCCACCAGCTGCAGCCCTTCGAGGGCCCTTTCTCCAAGCCCTACAAGACAGGAGCTGCCCAGCCCAGTTCCTTGGTGTCCAGTGCCCAGTACAGGGCCTGGCACAGAGCAGCAGCTCAGCAGACACTGCATAGAACTGGCAATCTCCCCGATGTCAACCACCCTTGGGTTCAGAGTTTTTGAGTAGTGGCTCCCAAGCCTGCTGTACACCACATCTCCCTGCGAATTTTGCAGAAACACAGATTCCTGGGCCCCACCCAAGAAAGCTGACTCTGGTATGAGCAGAAGGGGAGGGAGGCCAGGGATCTGTATTTCAGTAGAGCACCTTGGGTCTTGGTTACACAGCCAGACTGGGGACCACTAGCTGAGTGATGCCTTTTTGGCTGCCCTGGTCTGCCTGGCCCTTTAGCCTAAACTCCCTTATTCCCCAAAGCCCTGTGATGGATAATATGGTGTAGATGGGAAACTTCCATTCTCCCAGCTGCCAGGAGTGTTGGCTACTGACAATTCACGCTGTGTGTCCTCCCAGGATTTGCCCTTCACTTAAGGGGGCAGCCTCGTCCAAGGTCACATCCCCTTCCCAGGGCAGCCCAAGTCCAGTTGCTGGCCCAGCCTCTGGACTCAATGTGGGACATCTCTGAAGGGCCACCCCAGCTCCAGAGCTCTCCACAGGCTCGGCTGAGGCCTGTTACAACTTCATTTTGCGTCAACCTCTTCCTCCACCTCACTCCCTCCTGTGGGTATTACTCAATAAACCTCCCACAAGTCTCAGGATCCCTTTCCTGGGGAACCTGACCTAGGCCAGGCCCACCCATGTGTGTGTTGATCAGCCCAAACCAGTGGCTTGCCCCTCGGTCCCTTGACGATGACACCTCCTGTCCTGAGAGCTCACGGACAGCTGCATGCTTCGGGGTTCTTCTCTGTAGGACTTTGTACCAGTTGCATTCTTTTGACTCAAAGACTTTAAACTTATCTAAGTAATTTATAAACTTCACTGAAAGTCTGAAAAAAGGAGAAAAGTGATAGAATTACCCATATTCCTGATACACTACCCAGACTAGTATAATTTCTCAGGCTGATTGCCTTTCCAGCCTGCCCTCTGCTATTCTGTTTCTAGAACTTGACTTTTATGTATGGCATCACTTGAGCTCCCTCATCCTGTGACTTCCAGGTAGGCTAGGCCAATGAGAGGCCCCAGCAGGGATCAGAGGGTGGGAAGAGAAAGAGTTCAGGGTATTTCTCCCTGCCTGCTCCCTGGCTTAGCTACAGCCCTTGCCAAGCAGCCCCTCCTCCCAGCTCCAGTGATGCTGCTCCCTCTGCTTGTCCTCCAGGGCACATGGGTGGTCCTGACTCCCATCGTTGCTAGTCCCTGGTGCTGCATTTGCCCTGGTTGGCTCCCCTGGTCCTGCATTTGCCCTGGTTGGCTCCCCTGGTCCTGTCCAAAGTACTTCCTCACTATTTAAGCCCCATGAAGTCCTTCTGGATTTTCCAACGAGCTGTGCTCACCCCTCTGAATGTCTGCATTCTCTGCTCCTCCCTCCCAGGTCCACACTTCCTTTACCCTGTTCTGGAGGAACTGGGAACTGCCTCAGGTCATCCACACCCCCATACCAGCACACAGCATGTCCTTGGCCCTAGTGAGGTGGCCAAGGGAGAATGCCAAGTCCTCATGGACCAATGGAGAGGAGCTAAGCTGTCAACAGCTCCTCCAAGGTCAGGAAATACAGTCTGCCCGTGCCCTGGCCCAGAGCCCGAGGAGCCAGCCCCAGCCTGGAGAGGTGCTGAGTATGTGCCTGGGAGGGAACCAGCGGGTCAGGTGAGCCGACCACGTCCTGGGGTGGACACTGCATTAAAGTGCTGAGCAGGCCGACAGCCTGGGAGTGGGGCTTGAAGCTGTGCTAAGCTAAGCAGTTTTTATAATGTATCTTCCTAGGAGCAGTACCCAGACTCCAGGGAACAGGCATCCACTCTGTAGAGTGCAAGGTGAATTTTCCAAAGGGGACCAGAATCTGGAGACACAGTGGTTATGGTGACTGTCATGGCTATTAACCTGTCCATCTGCCCCAGGCTAGGGGCTCCTACTATGCCCAAGGCCCTGTCTGAGTCCCTGTCAGACTCAAGCATAATGGTCTGGCTCAATCACCACTGGCTGAATGAACGAATGAGACCAACAGGACACGCCATTCAGCTGCCTGGGGTCAGCATCATTTATGCCTGCTGCTCAGTGTTCTGAGAAGGCTCAGGAAGCATCTGTGCTTCATTTGTGCTGTAGGGTATCAGAGAAGATGAAGGATTCTTAGGAAGAAATGTCAGAATGCTCCAGAAAGGAAGCCAAAGAGCAAAAGTGGAGAAGGCTGCACATCCGTGACAGGTGAGAAAGGTAACAATGACAACTCACGTTTCTGAGTGCCCACCTGTATACACAGTCCCTCACACATGTCATCTCCCGCCTCTTGACCACTGGTGAAACCCAAAGGTACAATCATGACCAGCTTATGAGTAAGTAAAATGAGATTCAGAGATGTTGAGTCAGATGCCTTAGGTCACACAGCTGGGAAGTAATGAGCCTTGGATTCAACTTCAGGTCTGTCTCTTTCCACAGCCCTGCCTGTAAACCATGGTCAGCAAATGTTCTCTAGAAAGGGCCAGATAATACACATTTTAGGCTCTGAGGGCCATACAGTCTCTGTCACCACTACTCAAATCTGCCTTTACATTGCAAACGCAACCACAGACAACATGCAAATGAATGGTCATGGCTGTGTTCCAATAAAACTTTACTGACAAAGCATGGGGCTTGCTTGGGCCCCCTGGCCTACCATGGCAGACCCCGGCTCTGAACCCACAACGGAGAGCCTGTGGCTAGGCAGGCAGTGGCAGAGAGGACAGAGTACCAATTGGAGTCAGGTGGCTGCAGACTGGAATGCTGGCTATGCCCTACTGGCTGGGCTCCTCGGCGAGCAAGGGAACTCTCTGAGCTCTTTTCTCCCCTGTAAAAGGGGCATAACCATAGCTTCTCTTAAGGTTGTCACAAAGGTTAAAATAAGCTGATACATGGCTGAGGTTCAGTCAATGGCAGTGTTTAGTGTTAGAGGTGAAACAGGTTGGGAGAAGGGAAGGAAGAGCCAGTAGTGCCACTGGAACTAAACCCCGATGGGTGAATCTTCTCACAAAGGCTGGTTACTTTGGACTTTCTGCAGAAGAATGTTATTCCACACCCCATGAAACCCCAAAGGGAATTCACAGGCACCCACAGTGGGAGGAATCTTTGCACCGTCCCCGGAAGGAGCAGATGTGTGGCGCTTGGTGACTCCCTGACAAGGGTAGGCAGGCAGCTGTTCCCAGACTTGATATGGCAAATTGTGTGATGTGCTGTCTTCCTGGGGCAGCCAGCCAAGCAGCGATGGGGGCCTCTGGCACCCCCTCCCCCACCACCTTCTGCCCACGTCTGCTGATTCATGCGGGAGGGTCTGGGTGTGCCAGAAGGAAGCCGAAATTGCTCTCGAGTGCAACAACACAAGGCTTCAGAAGGAGAATGGGGACTTGGAGGCAAGAGGACGGATCCTTCTCTGTTTCCACTGGAAGGTCATAACTTTGGCACAGAAAGGAGGATGTGGAGAAACTCCATCAATATTGCTAGAGGCCAGGATATGGCTTATGATGCCAGATGATAAGCCCCTGCAAAGGGACGGCACTCACCACCCCAAGACTGGCAACACCATG
The DNA here is from genome assembly GCF_048773025.1 of Camelus bactrianus. Taxonomy (NCBI): domain Eukaryota; kingdom Metazoa; phylum Chordata; class Mammalia; order Artiodactyla; family Camelidae; genus Camelus; species Camelus bactrianus. Next base: position 48,790,585 of record NC_133542.1, read on the forward strand.
TTTGCTGGGAGAATTTATCCATCTGATCAAGAGGATGCTAAACTGAAATTTGAGAGGGAGAGAAAAAGTTTCCAGGAAAAATATAAAACCAGATATGATGAGGGCCAGTATATATAAGGAATTTTAAAAAGGGGGCCACTAAAAAGGAAATGCTCAGGAATTGTCATCTATCTGTAGACCGAAGTACAAAGTATGGGCAAGTTTTAACTATAAAACTTTTGGGAAAGATGGTAAAGCTGAGCACAGATGTCCAACTCCCACCTAAGCTACCTCCTTCTGAAAGTGACAGAAAGGACCAAAAGAGTATAAAAATAGGGGGGATCTGCTTCAGCATTGGAAAATAGGAAAGAGTGCCATCAATATGCCACCAACTTTGAGGAATTTCTACCGGGTGCAGTGCCAGTGGAACCAGATTGAAGGCTGACTCACAGCTCTCCTTCCTGAGAAAGCAGCATGGTGCTGCAAGGAGGGCGGGCGTGCCCACAGGGCCCATCTCACAGCCTTTGATGGCGAATGAGTGAGTGCTGGAGTAGAGGCTGGGCCACAGGAGGGGTGCAGAGCCCACCATGGGGAGTCCACCTCTCACAGTGCAGCCCAACAGCCTTCAGGAGTGCCTGAGCCATTAGATCCAAGGACAAGCAAAGCAGACCCAAGCCTGGTTTTCCGATGATTGGTTTGGATGTCCCCCAGACACAGAAGGTGGGAGAACAAGGAAGAGGCCAGAAGGGACAGGACACATCGGGAGCAGCTGTGCCAACAAAGCAGAGAAGAGACACCCACAGCACAAATGACCCCCAACCCCTTGGGATGGCTGGTAATGTGAACTGTCATCATCCAGTCTTCCAGATTAATATCTGATGTGAAGAATCTCACAGCATCCAGATAAAACAATGAGGGGACTCCAGGAGAAGTGAGCGAATACCAGGTCAGGGAAGACCTAAAATGCACACGGAACCTCTGAAAATCTTCTGAAACATAAAGGAGACAAATGAGGAATACAGAGGAAAAACATCACCTCAAAAAGATTCACTATAGGAACCAGAAGTAAATTGTAGTGTCTGTTTTGTACTTCAAAGAGGCCAAAGAATCCTGGCGCTAAGATGTAAGAAATGGAATTTGCAATAGAAGACACTGAAACAAAAAGAAAGCTGGCAGAGCTAAGAAGATAATGACAGATAAAGAATGGTGTTATAAGAATTTTAAGAAGCATTAGAAGCAGGAAAGAACAGAAATTAATTGTAGAAAACCGATGGATCCTGTCGAGGACAATGGTGAGATGTTTTCTCAGAACATACAGAACAAGGACTAGGGTAAAAATTGCCAGAGAGAAAATAATACTATGGAGAATAAATGACAGAGGCTCACTCACGAATTGCTGGTATTTCTAAAAAAAGATACCAGAACAAAAGAGTCATAATTAAAGATATAACAGAAGACAACTTCTGCAATATGAATACTGGTTCTTCAGATAAAAATGGTAATCATATTTTAGACAAAATAGACAAGCATCTGACATGTGCCATATTTTTTTAAATTCCAAAGATTAAGAAAGAATCCCTCAAGCATCCAGCACAGAGCGGGGAAAAAAGAGACTCATCCACAAAAAAATCAAATCAGATCGCATCAGACTTCACTACAACATTGATGTAATGTCTAGAGAGGTTTCAGGAAGAATATTATGATAACAGAAATCTATACTTCATACGAGAAGCAACAGAAAGAAACTGTGGTCTGTGTAACAGCATGGTAGATAGAAAACCCATATACCCTTCCTGAAAAATATTACTCAAAGATGTATTCATGCCACAGAGAGACAAATCAAGACACAACTCCTGAAAGATATGTCAATACAAATTGAAGCCATATGAATCTGAATCTTAAAATCATAGTTATTGTAATATAAGCTTCAAAATAAAATCAGTATTTCAAATGACAACAGAAAAAGAATATCCACAATGTAAAGAAAAAAGTCAAATAAAAACTGAAATTATAACAATTCAAAATCAGAGGTGATAAGGGATGGGCAGTAAATAAAAGTGCTAATTTCCATAGCTAACAATAGATATTACATTTTAATACTGGTACTTAGAGAAGTAGGAGCCTAACATTTTAAACTGAAAATGCAATTACAGAATAATCTTATTAAAATGCTGTATTACGTAGCTGAAAAATATAGGATTTGGCTAAAGCTGAAATCAAAGACCAATTTATGGGCTTAAATACATTTGATAGCAAATAAAAAAGAGTAAAATAAGTATGCAAATCAAGAAGTTAGAAAAAGAATTGCAAAACAAACACAAAAGAAGGATGGTATTAATAAAAATAAAAGCAGAAGGAAATAAATTAGAATTAGAAATAAATTAGGTAGATAGAAGCAAAGCTAATAAAAATCCAAGTGCTGGTTCTTTGGGTTAAAATAAACAACAGGATGTTTCACTGAAAATTTAATTTGTGTTTTTGCTATATGTTCTTTGGCAAAGGAAATGTCTGGAAAAGTTGTTTATCTCTGGGAAGGGGTGGTAATCTTTAAAGGGGAAGCAAATGGACCCCTAGAGGCTACCAAGGTGTCTGCTTTAAAGAAGATGAACAGTGGTTATGGCAAATAGTACTGCTTGCCCACCCTCCACCTTTTCCCTTGCAGTACTGTCCTGTTTCTGTTTAGAGGGCACTGTGCCAAGTAGTGTTCCCCTTAGTCAGAGATTGGTGTAGAGGTGGGCATGTGACCTATGTTCTTTCCACAGAGACATAAGGAGTAGTCTGTTGGATCTTTCTTTGGGGAAATTTTTTTCCTAATAAAAGAGCAGATGAAAGAAAGAGACAGAGAGAGAGAGAGAGGAAAGAAAGAGAAGGAAAGAGAAAGAAAGAAAGAAAGAAAGAAAGAAAGAAAGAAAGAAAGAAAGAAAGAAAGAAAGAAAGAAAGAAAGAAAGAAAGAAAGAAAGAAAGAAAGAAAGAAAGAAAGAAAGAAAGAAAGAAAGAAAGAAAGAAAGAAAGAAAGAAAGAAAGAAAGAAAGAAAGAAAGAAAGAAAGGAAGGAAGGAAGGAAGAAAGGAAGAAAGGAAGAAAGAAAGAAAAGGAAGAAAGAGAGAAAAGAAAGGAAAGAAAGGAAAGAAAAAGGAAGGAAGGAAGGAAGGGAGGGAGGGAGGAAGAAAGGGAGGGAGGAAGGAAAGAAAGAGAGAGAGAGAAAGGAAAGAGAGAGAGAGAGAAAGGAAAGAGAGAGAGAGAGGAAAGAAAGAGAGAGAGAGGAAGGAAGGAAGGAAGGGAGAAAGAAAGGAAAGGAAAGGAAAGAAAGGAGATAAATAGCAAAATGGATAGGACCACTTAGGGGTAGGGTTCTAAAAGAAACCTCTTCTGATTCTTAGGGGTACGGATATCAGAGAAGAAAAAGCCAACAAAGGTTTTGGATCCATGGGAGGAAAATGACCAAGTGTCTCCTGACAATGTGTTTCTGCATCCTGGGAGTGGCTCCAAATGGGAGTGAAAAGACTGTTCATAGAAAGTTGCAACCTGGGAACCCAGTGAGGAGTTCGAGGATGCTGGGAAGTGTTCCTAGGGACCTCCATCAGTGGAGGTAACCAGTCAGACCAGAGTCAACAGCACCACCAAGAAGCAACAGGCAGCAAGGGCTGCAGAACACAGGCTCTCCCAGCTGGGTGAGAGAGACTATTTTGGAAGAGGGTGACACTTCAAGAGGAAGATGCTGACCCTAGTAAATCTGGCAGGTAGAGTGCTTGCTCCAGGTTTGATTTAACTTGGAAAAGTAAGAAATTTGACCATTTTTTACATGTTGAATTTAAGATGTTAATATTGGTTACATCAGTAAAGAAGTAAACTGGATAATTTAGTCAAGGAGAAAAGTGGGGAAATATATCTGTAATGAGAAAGAGCATATAACAAAAGACACAGAAATTTTTTAAAAACCATAGTTAAACATATGCTGATAAATTTGAAAATCTAAAGCAAACGTACCATTCTCTGGTAAACATAAGTTCTAAAATCCACACAAGAAGTAGAAATCTAAAGTGATCAAAAAGCATGGAAGAAACCAAAAAGATAACTTGTAAAGAGGGTGGGATGGGGGACACAAAATCCTGGATGGTTTCACAGACTCATCATTTGATTTTCAAAGAGCAGCTAATCTGTATATTCTATAAACTGTTTCAGAGTACCTAAAAAGATGAAAAGTTTTCTGACTCATGTTGTAAAATTAGAATAACTCTGACAACTAAACCTGATTGAAGATGGCATAATCAGAGTAAAATATAAACTATTATTACATGTATTTACCAAAAACCCCCCTAAATTATTAAATTGATTAAAAGAATAATGCAGCATGACAAAGAAAGGTTTACTTTAGGAATGCTACTATGGTTTAATGTAAATGTGAATTCCAGATCCATTTATCCAACTGTCTAGTCCACCTCTCCATCTGGATATCCTAAACTAAGGAATAAGTTAAGCATACCTAAACTAACTGTTGATTATCTTCTCTAAAACTTGCTCCTCTGCATCCTTCCTTAAGTTAATAAGTAGTAATTTATTCCTTCTAGTTGCTCAGATCAAAAACTTTGGCTCCATCCTTGATGACGCATTCTTTTTCACACTACACATACAATCCATCAATAGATCTACTTTGTCAGCTCTGTTGTAAAAGAAGTATCCAGAATCCGAGTAGTTTTCATTGTCTAGTCTCCAAGTCAACACCTTCCACTCAGCAGCCAGGGTGATCCTTTTAAAATGTAAGTCAGAGCATATCCTTCTTCTTTAAAAAAAAAAACAACAACAACAACAACAAAAAAACTCTCCAGTAGTCCAGAAATAAATCCACATTACTATGATCAACTGATTTTCAACAAGGATGCCAAGACCATTTAATGGAGAAATAATAGTCTTTTCAATAAATGGTCCTAGGTCAACTGGATAGTTTCATACAAAAGACCCTTACCTTACATCATATACAAAAATCAACTGAAAAAGCAGAAAGTCCTAAATGTAAAAGCTAAAACTATAAAATTCTTAAAAGGAAATACAGTTTTAAGTCTTCATGACCTTGGATTAGACAATGGTTTCTTAACTATGACACCAAAAGCACAAGCAACAAAAAGAACAAAACCCAAACAGATAAATTGGATTCACTAAATTAAAAGCTTGGACACCATTAGGAAAGTACAAAGACAACCCACAGGATGAGAGAAAATATTTGCAAATCATATATCTGTCAAGCGTCTAGTATCCGGAATATATAAAGAACACTTAAAATTCAGTAGCAAAAAGATAAACAACCCAGTTAAAAATTGGACAAAGGATTTGAATAGGTATTTCTCCAAAGAAGATATACAAATAAGCCAGACACAAAATGCCACATATTTTGTGGTCTCTTTTCCCTTAGTTTTATTGGGATATAATTGTCATATAACATAATATAAATTTAAGGTATACAATATAATAATTTGATATATGTATATATTGCAAGATGATTAATTGCGATAATAAGTTTAGTTAATATCCATCATGTCACATAGTTAACAATTTTTTTCTTATTGATGAGAACTTTTAAGAGCTGCTCTCTTCAGCAACTTTCAAATATACAACACAGTATTGTTAACTACAGCCACCATGCTGTATGTTACAACCCCAGAACTAATTTATCTTATAACTGAAGTTTATATCTTTGACCACTTTCCCCCATTTCCCCTACCTCACACCCCTATGGTTCCACTTATATGAAAAGTCCATTATAGCCAAAGATACAGAAAGTAGATTTCTGGTTGGCAGGGGCTGGGGGCAGGGGGAAATGAGAGTTCTTTCTGGAGTGAAAATGCCCTGAAATTAGATAGTAGTTATGGCTGCACATCTTGGCGTACATACCAAACCATTTAATTGTACACTATAAAGTGGTTAAAGCAGTAGGTCTTATGTTATGCGAAGTTCTTCTCAATAAAAACAAAACCCAAAATATTCTCTGGTAGCTTCTCAACTGACTCAAAGTATAAGCCAAAGTCCTCACAAATGTCTTGTGAGGGCACTTTCCTCAAAAATGCTCCACTTTCCCCTCACCCACTCTGTTCCAGCCATACTGGCCTCGCTGATGTGCTTCCAGCACCACCAGATTTACTCCTATATCAGGACCTTTGCACACGCTGTTCTCTCTGTCTGGAACCCTGTTCTCCCAGATATCTTATGACTTGCCCCTCACTGCCTGCACATGTCCGCTAAACGTCACCTTATCTTTGAAGCTGTCCTTGACCACACCCCACCCTCCATGGCATATCCTACTCCCCTGACCCTACTTCATTTTTCTCCCTAGCACTTACCATTATCTGACATATTATACATTTATTCGCTTAATTGTTTTTTCATCCTGTGTCTCCCCTACTAGAATGCGAACTCTTTGAGAGCAGGAACTTTGTTTCATTCACTGATCTGTCCAGAATGCCTAAGACAGTGCCCAACACATGCTAGGTACTCAGTGAAGAGGTGTTAAATGAATGAATGCATTACAGAAAGAACACGAGGAAACTGATGACTGTAATTGGTCACACTAACAGAGCAAAGAAAAAACGTGATTATTGATATATATCCTAAAAAGACATTTGATTTTTCAGTGTGCGTATCTGGTTCAAACACCAAATAAATAAAAATAGAATATCTCTTCTATTAGAATAGAACATGATGATGAGGAATATCTGTCCTTCTAGCAGACATCATATCTTACAAACAGCAGTCCCATTAAAGCCAAGAAAAAGACAAAAATATCCACTATTATCACTATTTTAAAATATGACTCTAGGATGTTTAGTGAATGAGGCAATAATAATAACAGCAATAATAGCCAATTTATATTGGGTGCTCCTGTGGGCATTGTTCTAAGCCTTAAGTGCCTTATATGTGACTTATGTAATAAATGTAGATTACTTGAGAATAAACCTAAAATAAAATGGAAAGGATCCAGAGGAAGAAAATGACAAAGCTTTACTGAGGACCCAAGATATTTTTAATGGAGAGAAGTTCTATGCTCATGAATGGATAGGCTCAGTATTATAAAGACGTCAAATGTCCCCTAAATTAATTCTGGAGTTATTGAAATTCAAATAAAAACATCAATGGCATTCTGGGAACCTTACAAAAATTAATGAGTGAAAATAGAGACAATTGTGGAAAAGAAGGTAAGACTGCACATGAAATTATATTTTAAAGAAATAATATTCAAAACACTGGGATGCCAATTCCAGAACAGCCAGATCAATGGAACAAAATTTATAAACTTAGAAACAGTCTAAAGCCACACTGTCTAATATGGTAGCCACTGGCCACATGTGGTTCCTCTACATTTGAAATGGCTAGTGCCACATGTTGAAATGATGTTTTAGGGTATGTTGCATTAAATAAAATGTTTTATTAAAATTAATTTTTCGTTTTAAAATATGACTAGTAGAAAATTTAAAATTACATATGTGGCTTATATCATATTTCTATTACATAGAACTGCAAAGTATATATAAAAAAGCAGTATGTTATTTTCTAAAGAAAATTTAGCATAGGCATTTTAAATGGGTTGGAAAAGATGCATTCATTAGATGTTGGAAGAATTACTGAATGACTATGGGAGCAGAAGAAAGAAAGGTTTGCTATCTCAGGCCATATGCTGAAATTCTGGGCAAACTGAAAAAGGAAGTAATAAAAGTACTAGGAGAAAATGTAGGTACATATTTGCAAAAATTCTTAGGATGGGAAAAGCATGCCAAGCTAAACTTAAAAGTGAAAAACATGGTCTTGTTAAATTTAACTACATTAAATATTAAAATTTTCAATATTATCAAATAACATAAAAAACAAAACTGAATATCACATGAAACACAGGGAGATTTCTACAACAAATGTGACAAAGAGCTGATATCCTTACTTTATACAGAGCTCTTATAAATCAGTAAGAAAAACTGGAACAGGTGCCAATAACATGAACAGCCAATTTACAAAAGGAGAAACAGAAATGAGAATGATTCCTAGTAAAAAAGAAATTTAATCTTACTAGTAATCAAAGAAATGCAAATTAAAATAGCAATTGCCAAGGATCAAGAAAGAATAGTATACAATGTTGGCATTGAGTGCTCTCATATCCTGCTATGAAACGCTAAATTGGTATGATCTTTCTGGAGGACAATTTGGCAACATGCACAAAAGGTTCCAAAATGCACACATACTATTTCTAAGAATTTATCCTCAAATAATAATCAGATGTTCACACAAAACTACAAGTATGAATTTACTGCATTGCTGTTTGTAATCAGGAAAAATTGTCAACTATCTCCATGTTCAGTCATTACTGTACTGAAGCTTCGTTGAGCAATTATAGTACATCCATAGGGTAGAATTTTTTCAAGGGCTATTGGAAAAAAATAGGGTACAACAGAATAACTCCTGTCCCATCCCAAATCCCTCAAAATGGCAAAGATTAAAAAAAAAATCTAACAGTTCTGGAAAACGATTAAGACGACCACTAATGGACAGAACATTTGCAGAACTACTGGAAGACAGGGAAGAAGAGAACAGATTGTAGGATAAAGAAGACTGGAGAAAAACAGACCCAAACACATCAGGCTGTGGCAAAGGTGGGGACAGTCCACGGGGTCAGCAGGCCCAGAGTTGCCAGGATATTATGAGTCATAGTGGTAGAGAATATCTGCTGGCCAGGGAAATATTCCACCTGGGTTGCTAAGTTAAAGACACCATGTCTACAGTAAGAGTGTGTATTTGTTTATACAAGTTCACTCATATGTATCAAAAAACAAAACAAAACTGTAAAGGCATATGCCTATAGATGTTAACAGTGACCTTTTAGTGGGTAGTTATGGACAATTTTTAATTTCCTTTTTGTTCTTCTGTGTTTTCTAAGTTTTCTGCATTGAGTACATAACACTATTATGGCTACAAAACAATGATCAGTATTTTAAAACAAAGAGGCAAAAAATAAAAACAAAGAGAACTTGAAGTTTTTACGTAAGAAAGTAACTACAATCTTACTACTTTTCCTTTGAATTCTTGCAATAACCTTCTGGCTGGTTTCCCAGACTCCTGCCTGCTGGTCTCAATCTGCCCTCAAGATCTCTACCATCTCTCATCCCCAATTTAAAAACCTTCCGTGGCTCCCTACTGCTGATAGGTAAAGTCCTGGGGCCTTCACCACTCCTCCCCCAGCCATTCTCCCCTCCACTCCGAGCTGTCCTGCCCCAACTACCTGCCATTTCCTGAAGGTTCCACACACCTTTCAACTCCAGACCTTTGCCCAGGGAGTCCTGGCACCATCCGAGCTTGGCAGAGGGGCCTTGGAGGGAACCGCAGCCAGAATGACCAGAACAGCTCTGGAGACCCACACACGACAGGGCGCACTGCCTTCTCAGCCAAGTTCAGACAAGACTGAAAAACGTCTCCTGGAACACCTTGGTAGGAGCAGGGGTGGAGGGACACCCCTGAGTCTGAGATTTGAGATCTGGGAAAATCATAAGAATTAAATGCAGAATCCCAAGGCAAAAACTCCAGGAGACTGTGAGGAGCTCTGCTTAAGACACAGGTTGCTTGGTCCAGATACCCACCTCCTTACTGTTGGTAGGGGTGGGGTGGGTGGGGGATTCTGGCTGAGGCCTGTGGCCTCCTTCTCTCCACAAGGGGAGGCACAAACCTGGGTTCACACCTATACCTGCCACCTCTTGGTGGAACCTTGGCAAAGTGACATAACCCTTCCTTCCTGAGTCTGTTCCTGGAGACGGACCATGCTGGGTGAGAATGTCATCACCTGCACACAGCAGGTACCCCTAAATGGCAGTGGATGATGTCATAATTACATTTTCCTACCCAGCGGTCCTGGTGCACGGGCTGGTTCATGGGGCTGGAGTTGTGCTCTGGGTAACTGGCCCAGGGGCTGTGCAGGAGGCCCCAGGAAGTGTCCCCGGTGAGGGCTTTGAGGTGGATGGCTAGGACCCCCGAGACCTCCAGGATCTCCTTCTGGGCCCTCACTCACCCCTGTGTTCTGGGATCCACACAGCCTGGGTGGAGATGTAGCTGTCTAATATCACAGCAGCGAGTGTAGCACTCACCAATGCCCTCCAAGAGCCCTGGGGCTGGCACAAAGACCCCAGCCAAGCACCTCGTCCTCTCAGAGCAGGGTCCGGGCAACTCTTTTCTTTAAGAGTTGGGGTATGTGAGGCGGGAGGGTACTTGGCTCCAACGACCTGTTGTGGAGTGTTAGGGAGGAAGCATTCCCCAGGCCCTGCAGTTTCCTGTCCCTACATCTCCCGCAGCTCTGGAATGGGCCGTCTCTCCAAGGGCAGAGCTCTGAGCTGGACTAAGGCATTCAGCTTGGAGGCTGACCTTTTCTTCAGAAGGCTTAGCCACTGCAGCCACCCCAGGACAAGAAACACTGGATGTGCCCCAGATGTGTGCACACTGCCAACAGGATGGCAGGGGCACTAGAAACTGCAGATCCTGACAGGGTGAGGGGTGGTTCTCACCTAGGTGGGGTCTTCCCGCTCTGCAGGGATGGGTGAGCAGAGCACTGGCTAGTGGGCTGCCCTTCCACCTGGGGGCACTCACATGAAGGTACAAGTGCTGCCTGAACCTCAGAGTCTGCCCCATGACAGAAGGCTGAAGGCCTGCAGGCCAATTCTTGACTTTGACCTCAAGGTTCTCCCATTGACCACCTGCAATGGACCAGGGCTTCGAGGGACAGCCTACTGCCAGCACTACCTTCCACCCTTCACCCACCCTCACCTGCTGAGTGAACAGGCAGCCAGATGACTTCATCCATCCCAGTGGTCTCCAAACTTCAGTCCCTCTTGTACCCACTTAGAGGCAATTTCACTGCATAAATGCACCACCTATGTGCTTGGTAGCTTAGTATTTTCCTTTAAACAGTCTCACTTTCTAAATGAAGGTTCTAAATAATAACATCAATTAAGTGCAGTTTTGATGGGCTAGTAATCTTTTTTCCCCTGGTATATAATAACAGAAATGCACAACTATTAAAACTGTACAGAAATCTTACATACAACCCTGGGAAATAATGGAGCCCTCTCCCCAGTGCCAAAGAGGCTGCCACAAATAGCGAGGCTGGGTGTGGGCAGGATGGATACGGAGCTGTCCCTGGCGGGTCTCTCCCGGAGCAGGAGGCAAGAGCACTTAGATGGAGAGGACGTTTCTCGCCTGGGGCGGAGAGCCAATCACCTAAAAGCATCAGCAAGTTTTCAAATAGAAGTTGAAGCACAGGATGGGGCACTGGGACCATTAGGATTAGAATCTGATTTGTCAGGAGTTTCCTCCTGTCTCCTAATGATGGAATATTTGCAGGTATGTGGGCGGCCAAGGTGATCCTGCAGCCTGGAGGGAAGCCAAGGACAGAGACCAGAGGTGGCTTGGTGCCCCCAGCATGCCTGGCCCTTTGCTCAGATAAAGTGGGCCTAGGAGCACAGTGGCTTCAGTTGAAAACTGCCCATTTTTTCCATTACAGGGGTTCTCAAACTTGGGTGTGCTGGGCCCCACCCCAGAGGGCCTGATTCAGGGGTCTAGGATGGAGCCCTCAGATTTGCTGGGAACATGCTGACTCTGCTCATCCAGAACCAACTGTGAGAACCGCTCCAGAGGCTGGGATTACCTCATCCTGGTAAGGGAGGATGACAGCTCAGAATGAACATCCCAGGAAGCCAGCAACTCAGATACAAACCACAAGTGTGCATTCCCAATGCCCAACACTGACGCCACCGAGAAGCAACCACGTGGCAGGCCCCTGGTCACCGCTGGTTCCAGCGGCTGGCCCAGAACTTTCCATTGAGATCTCTAGAAGAATCCTCACCAACCATGTCATGTCCAAATTTGAAGACTCAGTTAAGAAACGACAGAATGGCCTGTGCTGAGTTCTGCAGGAGTTTCACTTCCTGATTTTGCTAGCTCCTCCCTTCTTTCTGATGCCCCAGTGATTCATGATAGGGACTGGGACATCCATGCCCCCCTCTAACCTGCTCTTACCATCCCAGCTGCAAGCAGACTACAGGCACAGAAGGGAAATCACTGCATTTATCCCTAAGAATCTGGCCTAATGGATAGAGACTGATTTACCAAAACCCTTACTGAACACACACATGCCAGACAGCATGCAGGGTGAGGGGACAGAGGGCCGGATGGCTCTTGTCACAGGACCCTCCAGCCCAGTCGCAGTGGGTGACCAGTGAAGAAGCAGGTCGGGTATTTCCCTGCACTGTGCAAGGAGCTGGTACAGGGAGAAGCCCGAGGGGAGAGGAATATAATGGTGGCTGCCCTGACCCAGCCAGGGGAGGAAGGGTGAGCCTGGGAGTGTTGGGGAGGATGTTCTACAGAGAGAAACCAGTGTGGAGGTGTGGCTGGACCAAAGTGAGAAGTGCCTGGAGGAGAGACAGAGAAGCAGGCCTCCAGTGGCATGAAGGGTCTCTGGAGTGATGCCAAGGAGCTCGTTCCTGCTCAGAGCAACAGGGAAAAAGCTGATGATTCTACAAGGTTGGCTCCTGGATTAGAAGCAAGCACAAGGTCCTCCACCCTCCACTGGGGGTGTGTCTCCCAGGCTATATGAGTGGTAACTTTGGAGGAGGCCCAGAGACCCCTCTGGTGGGGCAGATGGTGACTCAGCAGGGCCGAAGGGCTGGTGTTTGAAGAGGAAACTCTGCAGATGGTGCCCTTTCAGTCGTGGACAGATCAAAGGCCTCAGCTGGTCCCAGCACTTGAAGGAGTCCTCTGGTGTGGAAAGGTCAGCCCCAGAAGCACCGAGATCACTGAGGACCACCAACCGGGCAGGGAGTCCCCGAGCCTGCTTGGAGGGAGGAGAGGAAAGGGAGCGAAAGGCACCAAACCCCGCCATGGCTGGCTCCTGAATGGGGTCAGTCATGCGCTAAGGAACCAGATTCGAGATGACAATAAAAATAACAGCCACCCCTTCCTGGTGCGGATTATGACTCAGGCACTTCTCTTAGCACTTTAAGTTTCTGAACACATGTAATCCTCATAACCACCCTAAGAGTTAGTTACCATTATTACCCTCATTTTTAAGAGAAAGAATCTGAGGCACAAAGAGGCCCAGTAATTCTCATGACGACAGCCCTGGGAGTGGTGGGATCAAGGTCAATGACCAGATCTCCCTAAACCTAAATTCCTTGAGCTAGGAAAGATCCTAGAGGTCAACTGACCCAACTCCCTTATCTTATACAAGGGGAAACCGAAGCCTAGAGAGACTAAGTGATTTGTCCAATGATACGTAGCTGGTTAGTTGCATCATGGACTCAAGAACCCAAAGAATAACTTAGTGAACACTGTTTAGAGACCACACGCCTGCATCTGGGAGAAGGGGCCCAAATACCCCTGTTGGTGTCTGCTGGACCTCCCAGGCTCCCCTGCTCACTGCCTTCATCCCACCTCATTCCTGCCTCCATCCTGAGTGGATGTCACTCAGAGCACTCTGGCCTCTCACTTACTTACCCCAGTTCCAGTGACCTCTACCTGCACTTGGCTTTAGCTATTCACACACAGCCAGGGCCTGGCCCCTCAGTTCGTACATCCCTCGCCCAGCTCTGCCACAGCTTTTATCCTTCCAGCTCCCTCACTCCCACTGACTTAAGCTTCTCAGAGACTTCCAGGGCTCCACTTCCTCCAAGCCCACAGGCCACCTGCCTGCCCACTGCTCACCATTCCTGCCCCCACAGACCACCTTCTCAGCAGTGACCTCAATCTTCATCACCACCTCCACCTTTGTCTTCTACCTGGTGAAGCCCCTGGCACCATGCTCTCCACCTTCTCCATCCTGCTCCACAGTCACCTGGCCTGCTAAGAGCGGTCGTGCCACCATGTAGACCAGGCCACTCTGAGCACAAAGGGCTCCTACCACAAGAGGGGATCACTTCCACCCTGAATTTCTGAGCCAGTTGTGAGGAATGTCAGCATTGCCTGCACACTGAAGTCACCTGGAGAACTGGGAAAGGTTCCAACGCCTGGGTCATCTAATGCAGCTGTTCTGGGGGTGGCCTGGGCATCAGGATTTATAAAGCTTCCCAGGTGATTCTAAAATGTGCCCTGTCCACACAGGGGAATACTACTCAGCTGTATAAAGAGACAAACTACCAATGCATGTTACGTGGATGAACCTCAAAAAAAAAAGTGCAAAGTGAAAGAAAGCAGACACCAAAAAGCAAATGTTATATGATTCTATTTACATGAAATTTCCAGAAGAGGCAGAATTATAGTGCAAGCAAATGAAACTAGGGCTGGGTGTGGGACTGCCTACAACGGGCACCAGGAACTTTTGGGGTGATGGGAGTGTTCTAAGGCTGGACTGTGGTGATGGCTGCACAATTGTATAAATTTAGTAAAAATAACTGGACTGTACACTAACAATGGATGAACTGTAAGGTATATAAAGTATATACCAATAAAGGTATTAAAAGTGGGGGGAAAAAGGAAAAAGAAAAAATCCAACTTAAGGAACTTAAATTTTATTTTGCTCAAAAAAAATTCCCCCAGTGATTCTGATGAGTAGCCAGAGTTGAGAACCCAAGGAAGGAGGCCTGACACTCACCGACCCCGAGGCCACGTCCACTCCTCTCCGGCTCTCCACAGCACAGGGTCTGCACCCTCATAGACTGTGGCACACAGTAGGCCTCATGAGTATTTTCTGAGTAAATGGATATGCATTTCTAGGGTCTGTCCTATGTTCTAGCAGAGTCGAGAATGTCCATTTAATGAATACTAACTATGCAGAAGTCTTTCATTTATGTTTTCTCATCTAACTCTCCCATCTCCCAGTGCCTGTGAGGTAGGGATAAATATCCCGATTTTACACAAGGAAAACAGGATCTCACTGAGGTGAAGTGAATTGCCTGGGGTCACACAAACACTGCTTGGCAAAGCTGGGCTTAGAGATCAGCCCATATATGGTACCAAGTCCTTCCTTCTTCTCTCCTCTAAGTCTTTGACCCAGAGAGGGCAGGCCTGAAGCAAGCGCCACCTTTTCTGCCACTGGGATTCCCCACGGACCCTCATTTGTTCTGGCAGAAGCTCTAGGTTTGATCCATCTGCGCCAACAAGGTGAAGTGAATTGACAAAGCGGGACCTAGAGATCAGCACACCTGATCTAAGTCCCCAGCAGCCTCTGGGTCACCACGCACTAGCCTTGAATCTCAGTGGCTGAAAAGGTGGAGCAGCTGGTCACGAGGTGGGATGGCCCTCAGCTGTCAGCCCTCCAACCCTTTCAGTCCCAATGTAATAAATTGCACAGGGTTAAGGTTCATCCCCCAGCACCCTCCTCCAAATTCAGGATTGCTTTCATTTGACATTCCTTCCAGTGTACCAGTCGGGAACAGAAGTGCTTGACGCTGCTGATCGACCACTTTCATAAAAGGAATCCAGTTTCCTTTGCACTCAGAAAAAGCTGTTAGCCCCTGGCGAGTTTCCAGGGCCTGCACTCCAACAATGCAGCCCAGACATCGGGAGAGGGATGCCAAAGCCCTTGGGCACAGAGAGGAGTCAGCTGGGCTGACAGATTTAAATCGAGAGGGGTTCTTGCCAGCAATACCACCAAGCAACATCCTGTCCTCAGAAAAGAGGTTTCCCGCTGAGCTGCCCTGAAACCCAGCTGAAGGCCCTAACACAGCTGTGCAGGGATGGAGCTATGGTACCAAACTGCCAATAGCTGACCCCAGTGAGGACAATGTAATGGAGAAGACACTGAACAACAGTCCAGAGTGTCAGCTGGGTTCTTTACCAGTATGTGCCCCAGCGCAAGAAAGCACCCACCCTCTGTGAACCTCAGTTTTCTCATCTGTAAAATGGGAACCATAACCTCTCCCTCCAGGGCAACTGGCTGTGAGAGTGTTTGGAAATCCATAAAGCACTCAACCAAGTTGGGGCTGATTATTTATCCTCTTTAGACCAAGGATTTGGGGTTTTTCAAAACTTGGAGTCTACACACAGGTAGTTTCCATGTGACTACAGGAAGTTATAGATAGAAAGAACAACTGGGAGTGCAGACCCCAGGATTCAATCCCAGCTTTTCTGTGACCAATCATTTCATGACTTCAGAGGTGCTTTGAAATCCTGGACTGTGTCCCTTTTCCACTCTGGGCCTCAGTCTCCCCTTCTGTACAAAAAGGAGGTTGCGAGAGGTGTCTCTAAGGGCCCCTGAGGCTCTGTCAGCCAAAGACTATACTGGAGAAAGTCAGGTCCCCCCAAATAGCAGCAGAGCCTGTGTTAATGGGGCCATGGGACTGGCCCTCCCCACCCTCACCATTAACCTGTTTCACATTCATTTCAGAACATTTGTGGCTGCTCTATAAAGGGCAGGCTTCCAGCAAAAGCCTCTTCAGTGTTTGGCAGTGAGTCATGCCCACTGGAGGTCAAATTCCCTTTGTGCCTCTCCCTAGGGACTGCGAAACAGAGGTGGGAAGATGAGAACCAGTCTTGTTGGGGGGAAAAACTGGCCTTGTTTGGATGACCAGAGATAGTGGGGCCAAACACTTCTGCTTTTCAAACACCTATGAGAACATCCCTCTCTGTGCATAAACTTCACAAAGATCTTTGAAATTCATGTCTCATCTGATTTTGGCAAGAGTCCTGCAGGATAGGCATGGGAAGTGCTGTTGTCCTCATTTTACAGGGTACGAAACCACAACTCAGAGAAGTGAGGTGACTTCTCCAAGGCTGCACAGCCAAGGCATGCAGTGGCCTCTCTTTCCCTGGGGAGAGACAGGGCAGAGTCTCAGAAAGGGAAGCGCAGAGCTGGAGTGGAAACTAGGTCTGGTGATTCCCAGCCCTGCTCTGCCCCATCTCCCCCACCCCACACCCAGCATCCCCTACTGGTAGAAGGGCTGTGTCCTCTCTGATTCATATCACTGAGGTCTGCCTGGATACCTGCCTCACACACTTTCCCACAAGACTGCTCAGTTTTTTGTTTGTTTGTTTGTTTTTGTTTTTTCTATTGGGCTGCTAAGCAAACCTGGAATGTTGTATCTCTTTGGGAGGCTCTGAGTACCAAGAGCATACAGGGGAGAAGAAAGGAAAGTAGGAACTCTAAGGAGAATGGGAAGAAAAACAGAAACCATTCTGCAACTCAGCTGAGTGGGGAAAACTTTTTAGATTTGCTAATATCCTGTTAGTAAAGATGTGTGGAAATGGGAATTTTCAAATGCCACCGGAGGGACTAAAAATTGGAGGTCAATTTGTCTCAACATTTTAAATGATCCAGTAATTCCACTTCTAGAAATCTATTATGAAGATGCACACCTCCACGGGAAGGTATTGTCTGTGATATCAGAAAGCTGTAAACATTCAATAAATTACCATCTATCTGACAGAACACCACAGCCCACTAATAAGAATAAAGTCAATCAAGATCTCTAAGATCTGTTGTAAAGTGAAAAAAGCAATGTATCTAGTATGAAGACATTTGGGTTTAAACAAATACTGAAAAAGGCCTGACAGATGAATACTACGCAGAAAGTAGGACTAGATTTGGAAGAGAACGTGGATTTAGGGGGATTGGGTAAAGCAAACCTGTTCTTTTTTTACTGTATATATTCTGGCTTTTTTTTTTTTTGGTAAAACAACAACAACAAGAAAATCTCAGAACACCAAGTACTGATGTATATTGGTAAGTTATTAAAACAAACAAAACCCCCCAAAACCACCCAATCCACAGTGACTTTGGAATCTTCATTCCAAGTCAGCTCCTCCCAAAATTCCTCACAGAAGAAATGCTCTAGGCGGCACCTCATGGGTTTAGATGGTCACTATAGGTCAGCAGCAAGGACAACACACCTGCAGGGGGTGGGGTGGGGCAGGGAGGGGATAAATTCGGCTGAAAGACAAAATGAAAGAGGAGGTTCCACTCGTGAGCTGTACAGGTTGGAGGTCATCCCTGTCTCATGCACAAATTCCTCAACAGCTTAAAGGCCCCGGGACATGACAGTGCCCATCCTTGATTGAGCCGTCTTGCCCCTTGCCCGGAGGTGACAGCGCTAACAGGTGGGTGAGGGCATGCCTCTTGGTGGGGCGTACCTCGGAGAAGCGCTGCACGTCCTGAGTCAGCGTGCCCACTCGCTTCCACTGGTAGTGCTTCAGCAACTTCAGGATGGCTGGATTCACCGCGTTATCTGATGGGACTGTCCGAAAGAAATAAGGGTATTTCTTCTTATCAGCTAGAACAGGCGTGGTTGCAGCAAAGGAGAGCTGAAAAACACAAAAGAGGCAGCACTTTCACTGGGGGAACCTCACAGCTGTGAGCCCAGGATCTTTCCTAAGGGAACAGAGGTCTTTAGTTCTCACTTGGGGTACGAACACACAGGTAAAATATTTTTTAAGCCTTCTTATTGCAAAAGCAACACATTATAATTTAAGAGGTTTTAAAAATGCAAAATAAAGAGAAAGGAGGAAAAAACGGACCAATAATTTATCCTTCCCCCAAAACAGTCATTAATATTGTCATCTGTTTCCTTCTGATCCTTTCTCCTGCATGGCGATGTTTTAAAAAAAAGATTCTTGGGATCATTCTACATACACAATTTAACTATTTATTCCTTCACTTATTATCCTACAAGCATTTAACCATCCTGTTAAAACTTCCTGTAAATATTTTAACATGTAAATTTTTTATTAGCTGCATAATATTCCAGCATATGAACATACCATAATTTATTGAATTATGTCTAATTTGGGTGCATTTAGGCTGTTTCTAATTTGTCATTATTGTTGTATTATTCTATAAGCATCTTTGTGTATAGTATTTTTTCCCTGTATTTCAGGCTATTTCTGTAGGCTAGAGTCTAGGATGTGAAATGTCCCAGTTAAAGGATATGAGCATTTAAAGACTTTATACTTATTTCCCCGACAAATCATGTCAATTTACACACCCGCTAGTCAGGAATAATTAGAGGGCCAACATTCTTGTCAACAGAAGGAAAATAGAACATCTCTCTAATTTATTTATGATTTATCACCAAAAAACTGGAATCACGTTGCATTTGTTGGTTATACATGTTGAACCTTTTCCCATGTGGATGTTAACCAGTCATATGTCCTATTTTAGGAATTGCTTTTGTATGTCTCTTGTTTATTTTTTGAGTGGTATTCTAATGCTTTTCTCACAGAGTTTAACGAAGACTTTTATACATTTAGCATTTAAACTCAGGCTATTACAGTTGCTGCAAATATCCCAGTTTGTTTGCTTTTACATTTTGTGTGTGTATATTTTAATTTACACTCAGTAGTCAAATCTGTCCATCTTTCCCTTTATTATTTCTTCTTTTTCTTTTAAGTGCCAATAAGTTGCTAAATTGGATTTTAATTATCTGTCCTACAGAGCCCAGCTTAAATGTCATTCCTTCTATAACATTTCCTCTGATCTCTGCTCTTCTCTTCCGCTCAGCCTCATCCACGGAAGGCTGTTATCAAATTTTTTGATCTTTGCAGTATGATGGTGGAAAAATGGCATCTTGTAGTTCTGATTTGCATTTGAGGTTGAGTGAGGTTGAGTGTCTCTTCTTATGCTAAAGAGCAATTTGCAATTTCTTTCTGGAAACTCGTCACATCCTTTGCCTGTTTTCCAATTGGACTCTGAGTCTTTTTCTTGTTGGTTGGTAGAAGTGATCTTTTATAGTAAGATTAGCCCTTTGTGATATAAGTTGCTAATTTCCCCCCAGTTTGCACTTTTTCTTTTGATGTTTCTTATGGTGTCATTTGCCGTATAGAAGTGTTTTTTTTTTTTTTTTTTTTTTTTTTACTGTGGCTGAAATTATCATTTGTTTCTTTTCTGTCTTCAGGTTTTATGTCATATTTAGAAAGGCCTTTCCCACTCTGACATTATAAAAGAATTCCTCCATGGTTCCTTCTAGTCTGTCTGTCATCTCCCCTCCCCTCCTTTCCCACTTCCCTCCACCCTTCTCTGCTTTCTTTCTTTTCTTCCTTCTTTTGTTTCATTTAAGTCTTCGATCCAGAGAGGGCAAGGCTGAAGCAAGATCCCTCTCTGCTGCCACAGGCTGTCTCCCCAACCCCTGCTGTCCCAGCAGCTCTAGATCCAATATATCCCAGAGTCTAACTCCAGCATCCAGGGAAATAACATCCTGGAACCCGTAGGCCCCAGCTGAAGTTTATTGCTCCTCCTGTCACCCAGTGACGCACTACCCCCCACCCGCAAGACTTCAACAGAGCAGGGCAATGGAGATTTGCCCCTTTTCTTGAGCTGGCTCTGATGGTAGACAGCCACTACCTAGAATCCCTGGATCACCTGCATCCACTCAGCAGCCTCTATAGGTCCTGTTGTTAGAGCTGAACACACAACAAACCATCAGCTGTCACCCGGAGCTAGACAGCACTTATAGGAACCAATTTCTAAGATCTCCACAAAGACAGGGTATCATTCCAAGACTGGATAGATCGACTATTAAAAAAAAAATTCTGGGTAGAATAAAGGTCAATGGGAAGAACCTACAGAAAGGAAAATCCAGCTGGACACACTGAGGACACACACTCACATCCTAAACTGTCCAGCAAGGGGAGGCCTGCTGTTGGAAGTAGTGAGATCCCTGTTTCTGGAGGTGTGCAAACAGAGGCTGGATCATGATGATGCAGTAAGAGCACAGAGGGGCTGCAAGGTATCTGAGAACTCCCTGAAAACTGTATGAAAAAGCTTGGTGAGCATGTATGTGCATACAGACATGCACATTTTTCTGAAAAGAGTATCCATGGTTTCCATCAGATTCACAAAGAGAATCAACCAAATAAGGTCAGCACCCCTGCCTGAAGGTGGTACTTAGGTCCCATAGTGAGTGCAAGAAATGGAAGCTCTCTACAGTCTGCTCAAACTTAGTGTCTGTGGTCCTTCTCTCGAGATTAAAACAATATTTCCACCTTCCTACGGTCACCAGTGTAAGAAGGAGCTTTTTGAAAAATCAAAGAGCAACTATTTCAGGACCAGGAACGGTATATGTACCATCGCATCCCCAAAAATGCTTATCTAATACAATTTGGAAAATATTGGTTTTCTGATGTGATTTCTGAATCACACTCTGGTTGATACTTTGCTGTTATTGTCCCATTAGTTCCAGGTCCACAATTAATTGTTGCTTGAACAACCTCATATGTTTGCCCTGTAGGTAATTACAGTGGTTACTGTTCAGCGCATAAATGGCCCATTGTGTTTACAATGGGCTTGGAGTACAATATATGCCCCGGGTCTAAATCATGTTGGGTGCAAAATATTAACTGGTGCTGACATTTTCTGCACCATTTGAGATAATGCACACTTTGATTAGATTGCTTTGCATCACTGTTCCTCTGGCTTTAGCCTCCTAAAACTTTCTTCCATCGGCAAAGACCGCAGGTGCCCAGCAGCACTGCTGAACTGGAGGAACCCGAGAAATCATCTAGTTCTGGGGTTCTCTACTCTGGCTGCACATTAGAATCACATGCGGACAGTTTTAAAAATATTCATGATTTGGTCCCATGCTAAAACAAGCGAATCAGACTCTGTGGGCATACAGCCGAGGCATCAGTATTATTTAGAAGCTTCCCAAGCTGAGGGTTGAGAACCGCTGTTGAACTGAGGGTTCAGCACCCCTAGTCTCGAATATAACAGACTGAGGCCAAGAAATAGGGAGAAATTGAGATACCCATCACAGTCAGTAAGAGGCAGAAGCAGAATTCAAAGCCAGGTCTAAAGGACTCTAACACCAGTGCTCTTTCTCCCTCCGATGGCTGTCCCCTGCCTCCTGTGTGTTTGCCAGGGCTTCCTCCCCGAGCAGTCACCCAGCACCTGCAACACTAGGCCTGCTACCATTAGAGTCCTAACTCCAAGACCTAGTCTTTCTGGGCTCTCCTGCCTTATTTCACACAACCAAGTTCATTTCTAAACAGACTATGATTGAGGCTTCGAATTAATCCCTAACCAAGGATTTATTTCAGAGAGTACTTTTTAATTTATTTTATAGTTTTATCATTTCTAGGTTTATTGGATTGTTTTGAGAATTTGGAGTGTACAGTTTCTGCTCTTGGAATTTATTGAGAATTTTTTTTTTGGCAGCCTATTATACAATCAATTTTTGTAAAAGTTTCATGGTGGCTGGAAAAACAGATGCAGTCTCTGGTTGTAAGCTATAAAATTATCAGACTTCTTATGTATAAGAGATACAATCTAACTAATTAATCATATTATTAACACATGTTTTGTATTTTTGTTTACTTCACCTATCAAAAACTGAGAGGTTTGTTAAATTTTTCCCTGTTGTCATGACATTTCCATATTCTTCAGCAGTTTTTGCTTTACATGCTTTGATTTTATGTTGTTTTGAGGATAAATGTTCATTACGTCTTTATTTTTCAGCAATGTATACCCTTTTCAAATGCAAATAGCAGGTAATTAGTAGATAATAATTGAGTGGGCTGAGGATTAAAGTATTTATCAAGGCAAAATAACCCTCTTCATCATTTTATTGCTGTTTGTTTCATATATCTTGCTCGATATTAATATTGAGTATCTTACTTAATATTAATATTGAAACCCTTTATTTTTTTATCACACTTGCCTGCCATGGCTGAGATCCATCTTTTATTTGTATTCTATTAAGATTATATTTAAGTATATTTCCTGAAACAAGTACATGGAGTGGATTTCAAAATACACACTTACTGCTGCAATAAATACTTGGTCTTGCATTTATCATTCTGTTGGAAGTCTTATTCTTTCTTTTAATGCTTCCTTTTTGTTTCCTTTTGTTCCCTTTGGTATTCAAACTACATATCCACTCTTCTCCATTCTGGATGTATTAATCTTGCTTCTTGTCTTAACCTGCTGGAATATCTTTTCATACTCTGAAGGAGGGTAAAGGGTTGAAAACTTGCTGAGAGTGAACCTCTGCTGCCTTGACTCATGTAGAATTTATCTGGGTATAAAATTCTTGGGCTACCATTTTTCCCCTTTGAAATTACAAAGTGATGCAGAAGAGAAATCTGGGGATAGTTTGATTGTTGTTCATTAGTAGGTATCTGATTTTCTCTGCTTGGATGTCTGAAGGATTTTTTTTTTCTTTATTCTTAGAATTCAAAAAATTTGCCAAGATCATTCTGGGTGTGGCAATCTTGATTTTATCTGGGACACAGGGAGTCCTTCAATCTACACACTCATCTTTCAACCAAAAAATATATGTATGTATAAATGTATTATTTATCATATAAATATAGTATACACAATACTATATTTATTATATTTATGCTATGTTAATATTCATATATATCCTTGCCTCTCCACTGAAATATCTGATTATCTACACGTTGTCTTTCATTTCCCAAATCCATAACTGTCCTATTTTTTCCATGATTTCATCTCTTGGTCCTTGTCCTCTGAGTTCTGGAAGACCATCTTATTGTGTTCTGTCTCTTTTACTACAGGGTATGTGCATATCCAGTTTCATTAACTTCTGATAAAATGGCTGCATCAGCCACAATCCCAGCAGTGGTGCACAAGGGTTCTTATTTCTTCACATACTGACCAACGTTTGGTATTATCTGACTTTCTACTTTTTGCTCAGCTTTTGGGGATAAGTTAGCACTTCAATATTAATAGACTCTGCAGCCCTTTGACCATAATATGATTGAGTAGCTGTACAGAAACATGTTAGCCATTCAAGTTCCTTGTTCAGGTTTGTTGATTTGCATTTCAACAGTCTCAGTTTGAGCTTTACTGTCCCAGACATATTTTTTATTGTTTTTGACTTCTTCCATTTCCTAGTAATTTTTTACGATCATATCCCTTTTCGCCACATCCTCTTATCTCATATTTCATGGAGACCATGTATTTTTCTGCATATGACGGAGGATGCCAAAAGTCTTTCTAAAATTTTCTTCTGTATCCTACAATAGCTCATCTTCAGAGGTGAGCTCTTCCTCTGCTTCTTCTGGATATTGTGCATCTTTGATTATTTTTGCAGTATTTCTTCAAAGGCTGAATGTTAGATGATTTCAATGTACTCATCCTCAAAAGCAAGGCAGGTATTTTCTGAGGCAGCCCATCAAAAGACAATATATGGGTTGCATTTGGCCCTATCTGCTGTCTGTTTACATTATAATTTAGTATTTTTTCTCAGAAAACTGGAGAACAAGTATTTGAGCACAGATTTTTGGTGTCTAGTAGGCTCCCATCTTATGCTGTCTGTGTTAATGAGTGCATGATTTTCTGATACTCTGGTTAACACAGTACATTAAATTCCTGTCATGCATTGCTGCCAGAGATTTTCTTTTTTGCCCATGAAACTTACTTTAGAGGTTTCTGTTTCACTCCTTGTGCCCTCCTGTCCACTTTATATAGCTTTTTCTAGGAATTTATAGCTCTGTTTGAATTTAGAAAGATAAACGAGAATGAAGAGAAAAAGCATCTTGGTTGCCTCAAAGATCAACAACCATGAGGAGAGAGGCGCAGCTGCCCAATTTTCTGTAGAAGCCCTGGGTCCTGAACAGATTGTGGAGGAAAGAGGGGGTAATCTGTATTATTTTTCAGGACAATTGTCATTTTATGAGGCAAGGGCCCAAGTGCCAGGGGGCAAATTTGGGTAGGATTTTCTCAATCCTGTTCCATCCACTTTATAATCGATGAAGCTTCCAAACATCTAGAATGTCAGTGAGTCTCAGAGTCCCTTAGTTCTTCGAGGTAAAATTTACCATCCATTTTACAGCTGAAGAAACTGTGGCCCAGAAAGGTGATACAAGCTGTGCAAGTACTGGAAATATGGAATTGGTCTTTTGACTTCACATCCAGTTCTGTTTCTTCAACCAGCTCTGACCCATCAGTCCCAGATGAGACAGGGTAATGATCCAGGGCTTGTTTATTCTTCAGACCCACTAGCCCAGGGAAGAGACAGCTTATTTCAAGGCTACTCAAACATAGCAAGTGTCCATGGTGGGCATGGTTGATCCTGGGAGATTCCGGGAAGACACACCCTTTAACCAGCAGCATGGGATGGGAAGAGAGCCATCAGCATCTCCCTCTGGGTGGGAAGCTCCGGCTGGCCATGAAATATCCTGTGAAAGTTTGGGTTCTGCATGTTGAACTGTGAGTCTCTTTCACATCAAGCGCCCACAGACAGCGAGAGCAGGAGAATGAAGACAACTACAAGGGTACTCTAGGGAGCTGGAAAACCAGGCTTAATCCCGTCTCTGTGACTTCAAGAACAAGGCAAAGCATTTCTCATCTGTGGGTGTCTGTTTTTCTCATCTCTAAAAATGATGGATTGAACCAAAGATTTCAAAGATTCCTTGCAACCACACAACTCTATACTTCTCTCTCCAACAATGGAGGAAAATGATTAAGGAGTTTGTTACTTTTGTGTGGGTGTGTGTTTCATTTGATCTGATTTATTCTGATAATTGCCATTGTGTCTCACTTCTCTTTGCAGATATAAGCCTAGATGAAAAATAGAAATACACCTCCCCATTTCAGGATCTTTATTAAATTCTCAGCCATTGATGAATTCTTCTCTAAATGCAATTCCTTCTTTACCTAATTTGGGGCCTCTGAATTTCACCTTTCTGCAGAAATAAACCATTTTTCAGATGGAAAGTATAACCAAGAGTGGCCCTAGTTGCTAAATCCTAGGTGAGAAATGCTGACCAGATCCAAGGGGGGAGAAGATGATTGAGGCTTTGCTCTTTTCTCCGCTTGGTTTAATCTTCTTCCATGGGTTTGCTGACTGTTTCTGTAATTAAATGAGGGAGGTATTTGTCATCTAGGGTTTCTTTCAGCCAAGATGAATGGAGCACAACTTTCTCAGGAAGCTTCTGACAAAACCCTGTTTGTGGCCAGTGCCAGGATGTATACAAAGGCACCAGGCTGTGTGCGTTGGGAACTGGGGTCCACTTGAGATCTATGCCAGGTCACTGCTGCGCCCAAGCCTTGGAGAAAAACTGTTTGGACACAAAGTGCCTCAACATAGACACCCGTGAGATTAATGTGACGTGGGGTGGCCACAAAGCATTTACCGAGTTAAGAACAGAGAATGAAAGTCTGGCATTCGGGCAAGTTCTTGGGGCCCTACTCCCACCAAGGCCGGCCAGGCAGTATGTGTAGTCTTGCTCTGAGGCTCAAAACCTCTTCTGGAACCACCTGGAGTTAACTGTCTCTCCTTTCTGTTGATGAATTTTAGTTTTAATCACTCAGAGGTGCACAGGAGTTCAGCTTTTCCCACTCATGTCCATAGCTGTGTCCTTACTGTGGACTCGCAACAATTCGTGAGGGAGACGGGGAAGGCATGGTTGTCTGTGTTCCTGATGGAAAAACTGAGGCTGAGGAAGGCACAGTGACATGCCCAAGTCTCCACGGCCAGCAAGGGGCACAGATGGAATTTGAACTCAGATATTTTGACTCCTTGAAGGTATTGCCTACTCAGCACCTGCAGTGGGACAAGTCTTGTGTGTATGGGTAGGCTTGAAGGGCTCACTTTGTCGCTGAATGTGCAAAACCACCTTATGAGGTAGATAATATTTTGAGCTGTATTTTTCAGATGAGAAGACTGAGGCTCAGAGAGGTTAAGTCAATTGCACCTGGTCACACAGACAGCAACTGGCAGAGCAGGAAGACTAACGTCACAGGCTTCACTCAACCCACAGATTGCTATGCTTCTTCTCTGTGATGAATAATTTCCAAAACTCATTTCCTGCTTTCATCTAACTTTGATCTTCACAAAACCCCATGATACAGGTAGACTTTATTACTCTCATTTTATAGCCGAGGAAGCTGAAGCTCAGAGAGTTAAGTGACGAGCTCAGAGTCACATGTTAGCAAGTGGCAAGGGCTAGTGCTCGAACTTGAAACTTTTGTTCTTGAAATGTAGTTTTCTATCCAATAACAAGACTGCTTCTTAGGGAGGCAGCCAGGTACAAGATGACAAAAAACTGCAGCCATTTAAAAGAAGGGAGAAGAAAAAAATAAGATTTGCTTAAAAGAAAAACAGTACTGAATCCGTGGCTTATTACGCTTTTGACTGCCTAAGATGGTCCAATTCAATTATATGAAACAAAACTCATGTATATTTGATTTTTTACTGAAGAGAAAATTCTTCACATTTTTCTTTTTAAACATTTATTAAGCAATATAAACTATGTATATAAGTGTATGAAATATATATGTTCAGTTCAAGGAGTCATAACAAAATCAATATCCAACTGTCTATCACCCAGTTTAAGAGAAGGAGCTTTTATTTATTTGTAAATATTAAATTGTAAAGTAACTTAATTTTTTGCTCTTTCAGATACAATTTTTTTCATGTGGCATTCTGTGATTTTTATTTCATTCTTAGCTCCCTTCCATAGCATTTCTATCATTGTTTTATGCAAAGAAGGTTGCAAAACAAATATGACTTCCTCAAATCGTTTTTTTCTCCCTTTTTAAGTTAAAAATGGGAGTAAAATAGAGCAAAACTAAGCCAGTGCTGAGAAAGCGGTGTGGTCCATAAGGGTAAGAATTTCAGGTTTCGGCTTGGACAGGCTGGGTCTAAATGCCAGCTACACCACTCACCATGCAACTTCAGGAACATTACTTCACCTCTGGGGATCTATTTCCTCTGTAAACTGGGGTGACAAGCACCCCCTGCCATCTCAGGGCTACTCTGAGGATCGGAATAATGCAGGCACCCAATTAATGATTACTAATGTTAGATCACAACTTCTCAACTTAGACATTATGAGAATTGGATGGTACAATTATGTACAAAAATCTATGTGTGACAATTATGAAAAGCCTTTTAACTTACAAAGCTGTTTCCCTCAATACCTCAACCCCAAACAAGGCAGAGTGGAGGAGAGTTTACCCATTTTACAGATGAGAAGCCTCAGTGAATGGAAGGGTTTACTCACAGTGACGTGGCTGCTACCAGGTAGAGACATAATTCTAAATCAGGCTTTCTAAATCCTAACCTAGTGATTTAAAAATGGATTGTTAATTAAAAAATAATAATAATGATTATATTACTTGTCTAATCACATACAATGAGAACATATGTCTTTAATTTTCTCTTAAACTTCTGGTGAGATGTACCATTTCCCCCTTAGAGCTGTGTAGGTGACAAATGTAGGAAATTAACAAATTACATTAGAAGCCTCTTTGGTTTCCTCAGCTCCTTTTCACTTTGCTTTCAGCTGATGTCTTCAGGGGTAAGAAGTACTCTCAGGTGATCACAGCTGTGAAGCCAACTGCCTTTTAATTACTACACTGCAAAAATCATGTCTCTTCATGTCAATTTAGCACCTCTAATTAGTCGATAGGTTGACATCACATCTACAGGGGGAAAGGTGTGCTGGGCCCAGCTCAATGCTTGCAGTGGGAGGGGATGCAGCATTTCCATCTGATGGATCCTCTTATCTCTTAAGGGCCAGCTCCTACACATTTGTCCAGGCCTGCTCACAGCCACCTCCTCTAGGAAGCCTTCCCTGCTATCCCTCGGTTCTTCCAGCACTGTTTCTTCCCCTTGCTGTGGGGTCCTGAGAAGTGATTGGTAGTTAGGCCCATTTCACTGACTGGTCTGTGAGCATTTCAAGGACTGTCTCCAAGTCCTTTTTGCAGCCATGGGAGAAGAGGGAGAAGAAGGGCAAGGGGAGGCAGTGGGTTCACAAAATGCTTCCATGCTTTGCCTTCCAGACAAGAACTCACCATGGTTTTCACATAGAATGGGACTGAGGAGGAAGGCAAGCACTGGTTTCTGTAGCTACGAAAGATGGTGTTAGCCAGGCCTGCCACCTGGGCATCTAAAGAGAATCAAGAAAAGCTCTGGGCAGCAGTACTGGTACCAAGGAATTGCTCAACCAGGACAGGCCAAGATTCATGTGGGGGCCTATGAGCCACCTGCCTGCTGACACACGACCGAGAGACTATGGAAGGGTCAGGAGGGTGGAGGTCACCGGGTACCTAACAGTCTGGATCCCAGAGACATCAGGGCTCCAAGAGAAGGGGTCATCATAAGTCCCTTTCACCCTTGTGGGCCAACACCACCCATAACCAAGGAAGGGAGAGCAGAACTCTGGACTCTAGACCTCTGAGATTTGCTTCATGGTCAGTCCTGGGAAAACTGAGTAAGTTAAATCAAGATAACAGATTCAAAGGGCAGAGAAGGTCATCCTGGACCAGCTGGGCTGGGGCTCAGGGAACAAGGAAAGGAGCATGGGTGTGTGGCTATAGAACGGCGAAACCCAGCTCCTCCACATGTCAGCTGCACATCTGCCGGCGGTTCATTAAGCTTCAGTCTCTTTACTTATGAAATGGAGAGAGTGAGTTCCATCCTGACTACCTCTCCAG
Source organism: Camelus bactrianus (assembly GCF_048773025.1). Lineage (NCBI taxonomy): Eukaryota > Metazoa > Chordata > Mammalia > Artiodactyla > Camelidae > Camelus > Camelus bactrianus. The sequence goes on from NC_133542.1 coordinate 48,819,914, forward strand.
GGCTCTTTTCTTTTCTCTTTCTTTCTTTTTTTTTTTTTTTTTAAATTAGAACCTGGCTATGAAAATGTTCTATAGGAAGTAAGTTCTTATGCTAATGGAGGGTTACAATACCCACCTGATCTGCTCACTCCTCACCTTTTCTGCGGCTCCAGCTTCCTTTCTCATCCTCTCACTCAGCCTTTTACTTCCAAGAGCATACCAGCCTCTCTCTCATTTCCCCACGAAGAAGCCTTCCTAAACACCTCCCCACACCTCCAGCCTAGGCCAAATGCGCCTCCCCTGCCCCATCCCCATCAGACCTGTCACACTGTATTGTAATTGCATCCTTACTTCCCTCAATAAGACTGTAAGATAACAAGTACTCAAGCTGTCACATTAAGAAGCACTCAAATATCTGTCAAGTAGGAAAACTAGGATCAGTATGTGACAGATATGGCTGATATGATAAGGTTGATATGGATTCAGTAAAAGAAAAAATATTTAATAATAAGGTATTTAAGAATGAATCAAAACCTTGCATAGTACTGAGTTCCCTATCCCTGAAGGTATTCAAGGAGATACTCAAAGATCATTCACCAGGGTCATGGAGGGGATTCCTAAACCGGCAAGGAGTTTGCATTCGTCAGTGTTATGTTTTCTGTGCACTGCTGGTGGCACACCCAACAATTTTAGGTGAGCCCCAGACTAATATTTTATATCTTAATAGGTATGTTTTCTCTTTATTTGCTTTTACACTTCTTCTTAGTAAATTATACTGATTTTCCATTGATAGTATTTAAATGAAAGGATAGTTGATTTAAAATACTAAGTAAATTAATAATACAAGTGGTATACAGATTTGGCAAATTCAAGAAAGTGATATGCAGATGATGTCTGGGGAACATGGGATTGCAGGTTTGCTCAGGAGTCTTACAAGAATATATGGCCCTCAAATAGATTAAAAAAAAATTTCTTCTGTATAGCAGAAGGAACTATATTCCATAATAACCTTTAATGAAAGAAAATATAAAAACAAGTGTATGTATACATGTGCATGACTGGGACATCATGCTATACACCAGAATTTGACACATTGTAGCTGACTTCAATTTAAAAAATGATGAAGGGTTGGAAACAAACAAACAAAAAGAATATATGACCCTCAGAAATAAAAATCTACTCAAATCTCCATCACTTTCCATAAATTAAACTATAATATAAGTTTAAACCATATAGAATAAGCTAGACTCTTAGCTGGGCCCTAGAGAATGGGCACTGTCAGAAGTACCAAAAAGAGAGTAGATCTCTAAAATGAAAGAAATTAATTATATAGAAGAAAGAGAAATAACTGCAGAAGTAGAAACAACCTAAGGGAGAGGGTTGCTGTATTTAGCAATATTGGGGACATACTTGCAATTAAAAAATTATTCTTTATTTACCTGAAATTCAAATTTAACTGGGCGCCCTGTACTCTAGCTGGTAACCCCTAAGTAATCACCCAAGCCAGAAACGGTAAATAGGCTTGAGCCAATGTGACATCATAAACAGTCTGACAGTGGCTGCCCAGGGTAGTAGATTAAGTCAGTGAAGAGGGTGTGGTGATCAATTAGTTACATCTGCAATTAACACTGGAGGAGGGAAGTAATGGCACCAACGTTGCTCATTTATCAGCCACCCTGGGCTTGTCCAACTCCTCATTTTACACAGTGAGGACCAGGGAAGACAAAGGACTTGCCCAGCCAGGCTCACAGCACAAGTCCACAGCTGGGCTGGACTAAACTCATTTGCAGCTCCATGCCGCCTGCTTGGAATCAAAACAGAATGTGACCAACGCCATGATTATGTAATTTCAGACTACCCTCAGCAAGCATCACCACCCACATCATCAGCCAGAATGCACAACGCCAGTCAGTCCCTCCACCTGATCCAGTTTATCATCATGACCACATTTGGATGCCCTAGAATATCACAAAAGATGTGAAACAAAATCCTTTTACAGTGAGAGTTCCGTTCAAGGAGATGTTGTTGTGACAGAAAGCACTCAGGGGTCTGACCCACCATGCTCTTCATGTACCACTCACGGGCTCTCAGTAGTACAGTTTCACATTTGACTCCTTGCTTTATTACTAAGCAGATATTTCACCTATTGTTTATGGAATTGGATAGGATTGAACTAAATTTGTGTTTTCTACTTCATCATTCTTTTGGTCCCTCCTCCTCCTGGGCCGGAGGTTCCTTATTGCTAAAAGAAGACTGTACCAGGTGGATTTTTATTTCAGCTCTAAAATTTCATTATTTTGTAATTCTATGTTTAATTTACAAACCAAGGTGAAATTCTCTCCTTATGGGAGAAAATGAAAATTGCTGGCCTAGAGACAACATCACCAGAAGGGTTTTAAACTAGCCTCTCTCACAAAGAGAATTATTTAGTCTAATTGTTTTATGTCTCCATTTAGATATTAGTCTTTTACTTTCCACTCTTCTTAATCAAGTTTATTCATTAGCTTTCTCATTCATTCTCTAAAGATGTATTTTCTAGAAAAATTGTAGATGCATTTTCCCTTTGAACCAGAAATCCCACTTCTAGGAATCCATCCCCAATTTACACTGGCACAAATATGACTTGTGGCCAAGGTTATTCCAACAGATTGGAAACAACCCAAATGTCCATCAATAGGGGACTGGCTGTACAAATTATAGTATATCCACACAAAGAAGTGCTATGCAGCTGTAAAAAGAATAAGGAGTGTACACAGTGATAAAACAGTGAGCTCCAGGAAAATTAAGTAAAAAAAGCAATGTGCAAACAGCGTATATAGTATGCTCCCTTTTGCATAAGAAGGAGAAAGATGAATAAACACACAGAAGTTTGTGCATATTTGTAATAAGAAACACCAGAATAATAAACTAAAAAACTAATAAAAATGGTTATCTATAGGGGTGGCACAGAACAGAGGGAAGCTGGATCAGAGCCAAATATTCTCTACTTCTTATATAGTCTTGAGTATAGAGGAGTAGAGAGTCACATACAAATTGTACACATTTTACATGCTCTCCCAGAGATCATACAATCAGCTAAAAATATAACACCAAAAGTAAGACACTTAAACACAGATCTGCTTTGAAGCAATTCAATAAATTGTAATCGAATTCAACTGAAATTAATAAAATTGAACTCATCTGACTGGATATGTACAAAGATTGAGCATTAGCTGGAATTCTCCAAGAAGCCATTGCAGGGTAGGCTGAAATGGTATAATTTCTTGGAGGAAAGAGAGAAACAAACACTTAAAAATGCCTTAAACCATGTTTTGCAATCATTTAGCCTAGCAAGAGAGGCTCTGAGAAACAGCAGCTCTAGATAAGCTACTGTGGAATGCAGCTAGTGGGAAAATGTCAATCACAGGGAATCAACTTAAAAGGAAGACTGAAATTTCACAGCAAATCGTTTAAAAAAAGATTTTTTCTTAACTTCAATTTTAAAAGTTGTATATATTTTAAAAATAAAATTAATTGGCAAGAAGAAAAAAATCAAGCCCTGAAAACTGAAAACAAAGGCATTTAAGAGTATACCAAGTTGCTAATGTAATCACACACAGAAGTCTGTACAGGGACTTCTGGACACATCTTTATTGTCTTAACTAAGCAGGGATATGGTCCCTCCTCGACTCCCAACCTCACACTCATTCATAGCTTTTTATTGTGAAAACAGTCAAACCTACAAAAAAGTTGAAAGAACAGTACAATGCCCACCATATACCTTTCACCATTCACCATTTTCCACATCTGCTTTCCTCTCTCTATAAATCTATACACATATATATGTATATATACATACACACATATATACGTACACACACACACATACACAGATTTTTGGTTTTGACACATTTCAAATTAACTTGGAAACACTGTGACACTTTATTCCTAAACAGTTCAGAATGCATCTCCAAAGAATGACATTCTCCTATGTCATTACAGCATCATCACACTTATGAACATGAATTAGTAATTCAGTATCATCTAATGTATAGTCCACATTGATTTCAATTTCCCAAATATGTCCTTTACATTAAAAAATTCCAGATGTAATCAACACACAAGCACTGCATTTGACTGTTGTATTTTTTAGTCTCTTTTCGTCTAGAACAGTCAGTCCCCTGCCTTTCTGCTGTTGTTCTTGCTTTCTGCAACATTAAGTTTTTTGAAGAATCCAGGCCAGGTGACTTCAAGGATATACCACATTTGTGTGACTACCTCCTCATGGTGAGATTAAAATTTAAACATTTTTGTTTAAAACATTAAAATTTATATTTTCTAGCTCAGTTCACTGAAAAAATCTAGAAGCAGTGAACCCCAATAGCAATGAGCATGCAGACTTTGGTTTCTAAATATGATTACCCACTGGAAAGAATCAGGGATCCTTCGAGAAATGGCTGATTCCAAGTCAAAGGCAGGTAAAATATAAGCACCCAAACTGATGGCGTAGAGTGAGGAGGAGCGAGAAGGAAGAAGGAGGAGGGAAAATAAGGGTCAAAAAGAGAGTGCTCTTCTATAGAGAAGAGTGCTAGCTTAAATGTGGAAGGAAGACTAGAATTAGAAAATGCAACCCCAATGTAATTAACAGTGACTCAAGCAAGGACCATCAATGGATGCCAAAACCACTGGGAGAGAGACTGTAGAGGACAGGTATTCATATGGTCTCAAAGTCTCACCCCACAGATCACTTAATAATTACTGAGGGAAAAGGGTATCTTTACAATAAATCTAGCAGATGTGACCTTAACCAAGTGATCAAATTTAACAAATTTGATTTATCCCCTGGTTGAGGGGGATAAATTAGGAGTTTGGAATTAACAGACACATACTACTATATATATATATATAATACAGAAACAAGTACCTACTATATAGCACAGATAACTGTATGCAATATCTTGTAATAAACAATAATGGAAAAGAATCTGAAGAATATATATATGTATATAAAACTGAATAACTTTGCTATACACCTGAAACTAACACAACATTGTAAATTAACTATACTTCAGCTTTAAAAAAAAAATGGTTAAAAGAGTAGTGTTCTTATCCAAATTGTTTAACCTGAATCTAATAGTGAAGAAACAATCAAACAAATCCAGATTTGGGATTTGCGGGAAATTTTACAGAAAAACTAACTGATTTGGGCTTTTAAAAAAGGTCAATGTCCTGAAAGCTCCCCTGACCCCAAGAAAGAAGAAACGTTCTAAATTAACGGAGACTAAAAAGCACATGACGAAAATTACAATGCATGCTCCCCAGCTGGACCTTTGATCCCTTCCTACCCACCTCTACAAATAAATGGCAAAAGGGATATTCTGGGGACAACTGAGGAAATTTGATTATGAACCATATATTAGGTAATATTATTGTATTACTGTTAGTTTTTAAAAATGTTGACAAATATACTATTGCTATGTAAGAGAATATAGTTGTTCTTAGGAGGTTCATGCTGACATATTTAGAGGTGACGTGTCATTGTAACTGCAAAGTATTGTCAAGTGCTTTAATAAAAGTGTGTTTGTGTTTGTGCGTGTGTATGTGTGTGTGTGCGTGTGCGTGTTGGGAGGGGGTTGTGTAGGGGACAGAAATGGAGAGGAAAATCCACACACAGCAAAATGCAAAGAACTGGTGAATCTAGGCAGAGGGTATATGATGCTCATTGTAGTTTCTTTTAACTTTTTTGATGGGTTTGGAATTTTTCAAAATAAAAAGCTGGACAAAGGCAGAAACATAAGAGCAACAAAAACTACTGTCTACATTAAAAAATGGTATCTGCAACTGATTGGAATATAGTCCATTATTAAATACTTATTAAATACTTTCAAAGATCCATGAATTCATAACGTTACCAAAAAAGGAGAGACTGAGAAAGCAGGAATCTCAAAACAAAACAAAAACAAAGATTCCTGGAGGTTCTCCTAAATTCCAGGCCATATGCCTGGCTCAGGGGTTCCAGCTGCCAGTGAGAGGGATGTGGTCTCACCTCCTGGAGGGAGCTGACAACTCTCAGGCAAGCTCGACACTGAACTGGCAATTGACTCTGCGGTGACACTGCAGGACAGGGAGAAACAGGTACTATGTATGTGTCTATTGGAGACAATGATCTGGCTGGGAAGGCTTCCCAGAGAAGTTTTGTGCTGAAACTGAGAACTGAGCAAAGATCCCTTTTTGCTAGCATGGGTGCTGGGTTGGGCTTGAGCTGCTTTGCTGTGCTGAAGGTCCTCGTACCCATTACTCTAGCAAGGGACCTGGAGTTTCAGAAGACATCCAGGACAAGAAGGGAGCCATTCCCTGGCACACACAAAGCCAACCTGCTATCTTAGGAGAAACCAGGACAGTACTATGAAACCGCTTGTGTGGGAACTTGGGGAAGTTTGGGGAAATTATGCTCTTATTGGCATTTGGGCATAATGTCTAGCCATCTGACCTAGGATTCTTTTCCTCAAGTCGAGTGATTCCTACGGTATAAAGGCTCAATCTTGGCCTCATGGAAATAATCAATTATTTAATCTTCTTAGTAAACAGATTCAAAGCCAAAGCCTTCTGTATAATTCAAAATGAAAGGCTATGCTCTATTAAAAAATCAAGCCATTCATTACAGAACCACCTAGAGTAGAACTTGAAGTACCTACCATATGCTTGAAATACTTAGCATGTTACTGATTTTCACGACAATCAGTCCATCTATTTTCTGAGTTCGAAGGAACCATTTATTTTTTATATACAAGTCACTGGATGAGTAGTAAGTTTAAAAGTGGTGTGTGTGTGATGAATGATTTACAGGGAGAACACATGTCTGCACGGAGAGGCTCATGCCAGTCTGGGTCGTCATCTGCTGACAGGCAGGAAGCTCCCTGGAGAGGTAGGTTGCGGAGGGACCCCAGAAACACAGAGGAAGCCTCTGTGGCCTCCGGAGCCCCAACTCCTATACCCTGAGGTCTGCTCACAGCAAGAAGCAGGGCAAGCCTTGCTCTCTGCCTCTTATTTTCCTCATTCAGCAAACAGGCCCCACCAGGATGATACCTGCTCCTCCTTCCCCACAGTATTGCCCCAGGCACTGGAGGAGGGTGTGTGAGAGGCAGTGCACCTAGTCGATGCCAGCACGGCCTCCAGAGCCACTTGGTCCCGGGAATTCCTTGGTGAGACACTCAACCTCTCCATGCCTCCATTTCCTCATCTGTGAAATGGGCAGAGTGGTGTCCAGCTCAGAGGGTTGGTATTTGGAGTATATGAGTTCATGTATGCACAGTGGAACAGTGCCTGCCCCACGGTCAAGGTCATAGAATTGTAGGCCAGTAGTACTACAAATTGGTTTTGTAGTGGGCCACCCAGAGGTGTCCATTCATGATTTCTGAGCACCCACTCAGTGCCAGGTCCTGTGCGAGGCTCTTGGGGTGCAGCCAAGGCTCAGGCAGGCAAGGTCTGTCCTGAAGGAGTTTGCAGTGTGCTGGGTAACACTGAAACCTCATCAGAGAACTGTAATACACTCAAGAAGGGGAAGAGATGAAGTAAGTGAAGAAAAGGCAAAGGGAGAGGCCAGGTGCCTCCTCCAGCTGGGGAGCAGGGCTGCTGAAGATTTAGGGAGGCTTTCATGAGGAGGTGACACTTGAACTAAATATCATAAAATACAGAGGATTGTGCCAGGTGTGGAGGGGGAACAGAGAGGGCATCAAGCAGTGGGAACACATAGGCAAAGGCCCTTGATCTGCAGAGAGCAGGTTCTATCCTTTAGCACGAGGGGATCAGACTAGAGGGGGACCTAGCAAAATGCTGATGCCAAAACTCAACCACTACTCATGGTGTGACCCTATGCAGGCCGCGGGACCCCTCTGGGGTCATTTCCTTCACCTTAGAATGGAGGGTTCTCTGCCTGGAGAGGTATGATGGAGGCTGCATGCCTAAGTGATAAGTAGCTCAGGAATGGAAGGGGAACCAGGCCCCAGCCCAGGAGCCCCTAGGGGAGGGAATCACATGCAGGGCCCAAGAGGGAAGCTAACAGAGTGAAGACAGGTGCTGATGGCTTCGAGCCACACAGAGTAAGGACATGACACTATCAAGGCTATCTGCTGTCCCAACCCTCTCCCTTTACAATAGGAGGCCCAGAGAGAGCAAGGGATGCACAGAGGCCACACAGCCAGTGCCAGAGTGCTGATCCTAGATCCCATGGCCCTGCCTCTACCTGGGTTCCCTGGGCCTTGAAGAATTGTGAGCATGGTGTGAGGAACTCTGCCAGCATCATCTCAGGTCATCTCACAACCAGCCAGGGTCAGTAGGATGCCACCGCCATTTCCAGAGGAGGAGCTGAGAGTGGGAGAGGCTAAGTAACCTGCTCGAGGCTACCAGCTAAGAAGCCCCAGAGCCTGGATGGGAGCCCCAGCCCATCTGACCCTGAGTCTAAAAAACACATCCGGTATTATCAGTTTAAAGGGTGACTGAGCCCATTAGCCCCTTTGGGCCTCAGTTTCTTCATCTGAACAAATGGGCAGAGGACCACCTTATGAAACAGGGTGAGGACAGAGCAGTCAATGCCATGTTGTGACACAGCTCCCAAGCTTTTGTTCCAGAGCACTTGCCTAGCAGCACCCCTGGGCCCTGACTCACTGGAGCAAGTCCCCACTGTCCTGGGAGGAAAGCAGACAGTTACAGACAAGGATGCTCAGGCTTCAGGGACAGGAGGTGGTTTGTGTAAGGCCAGCCAGCTGGGAGATGGCAAGGCCAGGATGGGAAGCCAGATGTCCTCACGTTGACCCAGTGCCCTGTCCTTTATTCCTTATTTGGAGCCACAGGTCCCCTCTGTGCACTCCTGGCCACTACGATCACGGGCCTTGCTGGCTGAAAGAGACTCCCAGGTCAGCCCGTCACAGTGAGACTCAAGAACCATAGTTTGACAAGAGGCCCTGTGGCCCACAATGCTGACTGCAGGGACTGCCAGATGTGCTGAAAACACTGACCGCAACTGCATTTTCACTGTGACATTCCAAAGGTGAATCCTGGGGCTGAATCAGTAGCTCTCTCCCCAAGCCAACTTGAGTCTGAATACTTACCCTCAAAACCGTTCCTACTCAGCTGACACACCTCACCTCCCCTCAGAGACCCCAGGTACTCCTGGGTGAAAGGCACCTTAGATTGGCAAGAATCACATAGGAATTTGCTAAAATTCAGAGTCAGAGTGAGTAGGTCTGGGGTGGGGCCTGAGAGTCTGCATTCCTAACATACTCTTAGGTGCGGCTGCTGGTCGGTGGACCACATTGCTTTAGAGACTGTCTAGACAGGATTTCCCAAATTTCCCTGATGATGAGAACTATCCAAAGCACTTGTTAAAAATCAGTTTCCCAGGCTTCTGTTCTGGAGATGCTGATCGGGGGACCTGGGAATCTGATTTTTAATTGGTAAACCAATAGCTCGCTCCCACTCCGCCCCACCTGATAAGTCCTGCCATCAGATCATTTGGGAAACATCACCTAGTCCAACCCCCTCATCTGGTGCCTGAATCCCCTCTGAGCATCCCCAACCAGGAGCCATCCTGTCTCCATCCGAGGGTGGCTCATCCCTCTGCGGCAGATGCTCTCACCCACTGCTGTGCATCAGAGTCACCTGGAGCACTAATAAAGTGCTCAGAGACCAGGCTCCTAGAAGTAGGACAGGGCCTGGCCAAGGTGACCAACTTGTCCCCATTTGCCTGGGCCTTTCCTGTTCACGTTTCCTGCTCCACCTTTATCATTTCTACCCCGTGAGGTTGGTATTACACCCATTTTACACATTTGTCCTCCTGGAGGGAGTCTTCTGATTCCCTCCCCAGTTCTTTCCAGACTCAACTTGTAATTCCAGACCCGACTCAGTGTAACCTACGGCTGGGCTGTATCCTAGCAGCATCAGCCGTACCGTAAGTAGTACGAGTAATTTATTTATTTAGAATGAATTATTTACACCCAGCATATTTCCAGGCGGTGAAAGACGCATCAACAATGAGGCCATTGGAGTTACACGCTGGGAACTGATATCACTTTAGATACCATGGTCTTGAATTAAAAATGGGGGTCAGAACCTTGAATTGAATCTTTTACCAGATGGACAGGAAAGATATGTTGGGTCCTTGGCAGGAATAGATTGGGAACCACCACGCACTCGATAGCATCGTGCCCTTCTTTGCCTCTGCTTCCGTGAAAACTCAACCAGAAAAGAGTATGCGCACTGCTCACAGATGCCTTGGGCTTATATGGCCTCTCCTGCAGGTTCTCTGTTTTAATTTTACTGTTCTGAATCACCTTCATGGTCTGTGATAGCTAATTTCATCCACAAAACTTTGAATCTAGAGACAAATGGAGACATAATTCTTCAAGGAGCTCCCTGCCCAGGGCCAGGCTGGCATCTCAGGTGCCAGAAGCATCAGCGATGATAATATGAACCTTAATCTGTAGCAAGCTTACAGTCTGCAAAGGGCCTCCACCTGCCACACCTTCCCTGTCCTAGTTGATGCTCTCAATGGCCCCAGAAGAAGGGCAGATTTAGTTAGCCCATCTCACAGGTGAGTTCAGCGAGGCTCCCGGAGGTTGCCAATCTGCCCAAGCCTGCTGTCAGTGGAAGACAAAGGAGGGACAATTACCCAGAGCCGCTGGATTCCAGGCCTCTGTTCTGGTTACTACACCCACTGCCTCTCTGCCATGTCCACCTGTCCTGGGGGTGGCAGTGTTGGGCAGTAGAATTGGCACTGGTCTGGGAGAGTATACAGAAGGCACTGCACTTGAATAAGGGAATGAGTAAATAAATATGAGCATGATTCAATGAATGAATGAATGAATGAGAACACCTCCCTTTCTCCCCAGAAGATCAATGGGATCTGCTGGGATCCCTGCTGAGGGCTCAGCTCATACTTCCTACAACCCATGTGTATGCAAACCAATTGCTAGCACCCTTTTCCTGCCTCACATATGACACTCCACCTGCTCTCAGAACCTTTTTTATTGCACCAGGCATCCAATCTTATAACCAGGAAGGGCCATCCACTGTCTCCAATCCTCGGGGTCTCTCCTGCCCCCTCCATTTGGCCATAGTGAATGTCTTTAATATCTCTTCCCTTTCTCCTCCCCCATCTATTTTTTCTTTTTTAATGAATCCAGAAGGTGGAAGCATCTCATAGATTATTAATGTGCTAAATGGCCCCTCTGGAGATCAGCGCCAAGAAATGGCTCCAACCCGCCCTGGATTATTGGCCTCCGTTCTCTTTCTTAGAGAGCAGTGCAGCAGCAGCAGGAGCAGCAAAGTTTCCAGCTGTGCCTAATCACATCATAGCTCCTAAGTGGCTTTCGGTCAAGTCCACAGTCTCTGTCAGCCACTCCACGGCAAGGGCATGGCATCACCTGGGCTGGCAGTGGTGGAACTTTGGCCTGCTGGATTCTGATTCTTGGGGGCTGAGAAGCAGACCTTGTGTGCACTTTGAGTATCTTGCTGAAGAACCCCCATCCTGCCTCGGATGCCTTAGTTTCAGGGTCTGCAGTGCTGTTGATGCAGAACAGGGAGTGTGACCAGAGGTCTGCTCCTGGGGAGGAATCCTTGTCATTGTAATATTATCACATTACAACATTGTAACAGCACCTACTGTTTTGTAGTCTTTAAAAAGTGTTTTCACCTAAAAAAGGAAGAGCCTTATTGATTCTCACAACTGCACAAAACATGTAAGGCTAATTTGCTATTCCCATTTTACATAAGAAAAGTGGGGCTGAGAAAGATAAAATAAAACACAATATAATTACAAAACACTGGAGAGTGAGCCAGGGGACCCAGCTTTGCTGTTACTGTGAGAACATGGGTCCTACCCACTTTGGGCCTGTTTCCCAGTCTGTATGATGGGGGGACTGGACCCAGTGATTGCTAAGGCTCTTTGCCTTTCTTTGACTCTACCTCAAATTCCACAAACCACAGCTAACTAAGAAAACAATCTCTGGATTTCTCAGGCAACCCACAGCTTTAATAAGGTAGTCACTTGAGAAAGTCAAGTCAGATGACAAAATTTCTGTTCCTATAAAAGAAACAGCATCAACCGACAGTTTAAAGGTATGCTGGAATTCGGTAAATAGCAAAGGGCCTGATTTGAGGGTTTTCACTGATTTGGTTTTTTAAATGTCAAAACCAAGCATGATTTAGACTTTTCAGAAAACAAGTCCTAAATGTGCCAACACTTAGGCAGAGTCAAGGTTCTCCTGTTCACATGACCTCCTCACCTCTGCTCTCTCGTGTGAGCTCCAAGGAGACAGCCCCATCGCACAAACTGCAATGTTCCGGCCCAGCAAGGTCCACAAGGAGTGCCCCGGCAGGCCCGGAGGCAGGGTGGGCTGCCGAGGGGAAGCTTGGGACAGTGCCAGGAGAAATGCATCTACAATTTAATAATCTGCTGCGGATGCCTTTTAAAGGACAGGCTCTGCGGGAAACGGTTCTTGACGAAATAGTGTTTGCGTTTTCCTGTGAGCAGCCCTTTATCCCTTCAGGAATCTGACTTTATTTTCATCAGCGAGGCTATTTCTGTCTGCAAGCTGAGGCAGCTATCATCTCACTCCCAAGAAGGAAGGGGTTTTTGTCCTGGTCTCAGGTATGAACCCCCTCTGGCCATATCTCCTGTACCTTTGCTGCGCTCTGTCTCCATCTTCCCCACCCAGCTCCAAACCCTCCGGCTTTGCCCCAGGCCCCGTGCTTTCAGACAGACAGACCAGGCTGGTGGGAGGTCTGCAGAATTGGTCCCAAAAGTGCAGGGCAGGGTCAGAAGCAAGCCACCTTCAGGTCTCTGAGGAAAGGATTCTACGGAGGTCCGAAAACATTTTTCAAAGGAAACATATTAGTTGAAAAGCATCAAGGCCAGAGATGGGAGATGTGGGCTGAGGCCATTTCAGGTGTCCCTTCATGTCCTATCACCAGGGGGCTGCAGTTGGAGAGTCCTTGGGTCCCCCCAGGTCTTACAGGCTCTGATGATCTGCCCTTGTCATTAGGAATGAAACTGGGACCTCGAAGGCAGGCATCCGGCTCTCTGCAAACACGCCCAGGTACCGCTCAGCATCTGAGCCAGGCCTGCACCAGGCACAGGGTGCAGGGGCAAATGAGAGCAGGCACTGCCCTCAGGCAGCTTGACGCCGGGTGTGTGCCAGGGCAGCAATCACCGTGGGAGGGGTATGCAGGTAAGGGAGCAAAGAGGAAGGAACGGGAAACTTCACAGCGGAGGAGGCAGCCAAACTGCACTAGGAAGGATGAGCACAGTCCTGCAGGTGGAGAGGGAACAGCCTGTAAGTGATCGGTGGCATGAAGGAGCAGGTGGGTGGCAAAGAGAGGGGCGAAATGAAAGAGCACCTCTTGCCACGTCACAGGCTATGGACTTTGTCCTGGGGATATCTGCCCCAGCAGCATACCCTGCTGTCACCTCCATGTCCTCTTTCCAACAGGAGCTGTGTAAATTGAAGTTCTGTGGACCAGGGGCACTCATCAGAGTCTTGATGTCTGGGAGATGAATGGGACTTAGAGATCACCTAGCCTCGCAAGTCCCTAGGAACCAACCGTATCTACATCACTTGAGCCACTGGTATTGAAATGGCAGTGGGGGTGAGGAGTGGGGCCCACAGTCTTTGAGGGATTTGATGAATCCTTTAACCTAGACCTGCTCAGCGTGGAGCCCGATAATTTGCATTAACACAAGCAAATCCTTGGCCCCCGTAAGTGACTCACCGTATAGTTTGAGAGCCAGCAACCTAGAATATGCCTACTCCATGTATTAAATCTCCCCAACAGCAGGACTGGATGAGACTGGGGTGTTCAGAGCAACAGGGAACTCACTATATCACAGCCAGGCAGCCCACTCCATGCCAGATGCCTCCAGCAGCAAGGACTTACTTGCAGGGAGCAGAGAACCCTGCTCACCGCTAACAGCAGCCATTGATCCTGCATCTCCAAACCTACAGCTCAGAGAACCAGCAAAATCCCTCAAAAAGCCATGCAGCTTTTTGTAGGCTGACTCCTCCCTCCTTCCCAGGGCCCTGCAGGTTCTCCAGTCTGAAGACATTCAGCTCTCCAATAGCCAGACCCCGACCCTTCCCAGATGCCTCCCAGGCTATGCCCTGGTGAGTCTGTCCCAGTGTGAGGCCCAGATCTGAGCTTCTACCCTGGGCGGGTTCTGACCAGGAGGATAGGGACCAAGCCTGCCATGCACACCCTGGGCTCCATGCAGGTCCCTGCAACTAGTTGGAGGAGCTGATGCTCCCAGTGACTCACATCACGACTTACACAGTATTAGCCTCTCGACATAGCAACCATGAATCAAGAAGCCCGGCAAAAGGCAAAAGTTAAATTTAACTGATTTTAGCACCACCGTGGATTTTTACCCTTTTGTGGCGCAAATCCCTATTTTTGTAGCACGAGGAAACAGAACCAACTGATTATGCATTCCAGGCTGTCTCTGTCCAGCAAGCATTGTTCCCCCAAAGGGCAGTCAGAGCTCCTTTTCAATTACACAAATTACATGCATTTTCCCATTTGTGGAACTCTGTTTCGGAGCCCAATTTTGAGTAAGTTAAGGGACTCATCAAATCCCTTGGGCAACAGTAGACCCACTCATCCAGCCCTCCACCGTCTCTTCAGGCAAGCTCAGCCTCCAGGAGGTGGGGAGTGGGTGGAAGATCCTCAGAATCTGGTTTGTAACAAATGGGGCTGAGTTCCCCAAGAGTGCAGGATAGGTCAGAAATCCTCCAGGGCTATTCCCGATAGGGACTTAGATCTTTGTTCCTACAACCCCCTTACCCCTTTCCTGGGCTCATCCTATGATTCTGCCTTTCAGGTCCCCAGAGCTGTCCCACCTGCTGGGCAGTGTCGAGTTCTTAGCCCCTCAGTGTCCCTGATCCATACACAGCTGGAGACCTTGGTCTGGCCCAGTGTCTGGCAACAGATGTGCATGGCTGTGGTGGACAAGAATGGTGCACAAGAATCACCCCAGGAGCCTGTCCACAATGCAGAGGGATTCTTTTGAGGTGGAGGCTGAGAATCTGCATCTTTCCCAAGTCCTCTGCCTCCCCCGTGGTCAAGTTCACATCATGAGCAACCCTGCTATGGAGAGTTTCAGACTCCCCAGCTTATCCCCTGCACTTGGTTTGGTTCAGCACTCAGTGAGGACCTACTGTGTGCCAGGCCCTGTGCTAGGCACTGGAAACTAGGAGATGAAGGAAATGAGAGCTTGTGACTCCAAGAAGCTTATAATCTAGTAGGGAAGACCCAGATATAGAATAAACTATTTTCCACAGAATGTAACACATTTAATAACGAAACACCATATGCAGTATCGAAGTGATGCAGAACCACATACGCTCCTCAATCTTCTTTTCACTTTCACTTTCCTAAGACACCTTTAAGCATTTTTTCCTAATTTCACTTGACTCGTGAAGTTGTAAGACCACAGGTATACTATATATCTGTTTATGCATTGTATGTATACCTGTGTTTTATATATAAAAAGAGTGAGGTTTTTTTGCCCTTTTCCCACAAGAATGAATTTTCACCCCCTTGAGGGACATGACCCCCTACATTGAGAAGACATTGTTTAGAAGGGAACAATCAATTCAATTTTGGGGTTGGGGATGGGAGGCACAGAAGGAAAGGGATCAGGGAAGGCATCACAGAGGAAGCGGTACCTACCTAGGGCTTTGAAGGGTGAACATCAGCATCCAGTCTCACTTTCTGAGCAATGTGAGTTCCTGCTTTCACCCAAGAATCCCTCCCTCCTGTGGCAGCCAGCCTCTGAGATGGTCCCTAGTGGACCTCACCTCCTGCTATAGCTTGTAAAGTCCTCTCCCTCACTAAATAGGAGCTAATTTGTGATCAATAAAACATGGTGTGCAACTTCTGAAGCTAAGTTCTAAAAAACTTTGCCACCTCTGTCTCCTAGATGACTTGCTTTGGGGGAAGCGAGCTGCCATGCCGTGAGGCCCCTCTAGCAGCGCTATGGAGAGGATCCCATGGAGAAGCCCCATGTGAGGGAGCAAGCGTGGGAGCAGACATTCCAGCCCCAAGCAAGCCTTCAGATGATGCCAGCCCCCGTCTCCCAATCTTCCAGCTGGACCTCAAACATCATGGAGCAGATGCAAGCCATTCTGTGGGTCTGAATTCCTGACCCACAGAAATGATAGAGTAATAAATGATTATTGTTGTTTTAAGCCACTAGATTTTGAGGTCATTTGTTATGCAGCAAAATACAATACCACTCCCGTCTCAAAACCCAAGTTTCCTGTCTTGTCAGCTCCAGAGGCTGTCTTGTTCATGCTGAGGTCAGGTAGCTCTGTTTGGCAAGCCAGGAGTCTGCAACACTGTGCTTGCTCCTATAGCTCCTAGGGAATTCTGAGGGGCAGATAGTTCTAGGTGAGGCTGTGAGAAGGTCAGGAAGCTCCCTGGATTCTTCTCTGGCTGGGGAGTTTCCAGGAAGCTTGGTCTCTTGTGTCTGGACAAATTGTCCATCTACAGATCCTTCCATCCCTCCCTCCATCCCTCTGACCATTCAGCCGAAATCTGATAAGGTCTGTGAAGTATTAGGCACCAGGAAGAACAGGGGTAACTCAGGCCCAGTTTCTGTCCTCAAGATGCTCACAGCCCAACTAAATATGCCCCCACATCTGTAAAGCCCTAAGCAGGGAAAGGCAGAGGGGTCTAGGGGATGGGCTGTGTATATGTTCTGCTAGAAAGTAAATAGGAGAAAGCGAGAGAAAGAAAAAGAGGGACTACTTTGGCTAGTGCAGTAAGGAACCTAGAAGAGGCAGTATTTAAGCTGGGTCTCTGAGAATGGTAGGACTTGTCATACAGGTCATGGGGAGAATGGGATGTTTCAGGTGGTGGGAAATGTTTCAGGAAAGACAAGAAATGCTAAGTGTTGAGGTATTCAAGGGGGTATTCAACTCAGGGAGTAGCAGGATGCAGGGCAGGGGTGACAACAATAGTAAAACATGAGACACTTAATGATTGGGACATGCCAGGTGCAGTTCTAATCACTGCTTAGTCACTCAGCCACATGGCAGCCCAATGAAGTCAGTCCTCTTATTACCCTGCTTTTACAGATGGGAGGCTGAGGCCAGAGAGGCAGTGCCTGGCCCTGACCAGCAGGTGTCTAGCGTGCTCCTTGGTACTCAGGAGAGGAAGCTCAAGGGTGGAGAAGGTACGTGACTCCACCAAGGTCTCACGGCTGAGGGGGCCGCAGGGCTGGAAGCCAGGCTCCCCCAGCACACTGAGCTGTGCTGGCTTCCAGCTCCGTGGTTAGGTTTGCACCAAAGCACGCCGAGTTGCTCTTCTGGCCTCGTCCCGTTACGCTCGCCCACACTTAGTGTGGCCTGCTCCGGCCACAGCGAGTGACTCACTGCTCCCCAAGCCCACACGCTTTCCCACCTCCCGCTTTTGCACGCCCAGTTTCCTCTGCCAGCAAGCATGCTCCTCCATGTCTCCAGCTGTCCGACGCCCTCTCCTCCTTCGCAGCTGGCTCACCTCCCATGAGAAGCCTTCCTTAACTCCAGGCTGAGTGGGTGGCCCTCCCCTGGGACCTCACTCTTCCCTCATCACAGCTCTGCCATGGCTGCCTCCCACCTCCCCTCTGGCCATGATCTTGGGGCTCTACCCCCAGCACCCCACCTATGCTGGGCTGGACTCAGGTCTTCAGTCAATGGAAGCAGATCTCCTGGGGTCTGGCTCCTTCCTCCCTTCATTCTCCCTCTCCCCATTCATCACACTCCAGCCCCACTGCCCTCTTTTCTGTTCCCTGAACATGCCAGGTCCTTCCCGTAACAGGTTGTCTGCATGTGCCATTCCATCCTGACGTGGTGGACTATTCTTTACCCATCCAACTCCCTCTCATGCTTCAGGTCTCAGCTCAACTGTCACCTCCTCCAAGAGACTTTTCCTGACTGTTTTGAGCTAGTCACTATCCCATCACCCCATTTACCTGTATCCTAGCCCAATCTCCTTCCCACAATCTTATCTCAAGGGCCAGACTGCCCTCGAGCTTAAATCCTGGCTCTATTACCTATGAGCTGAGGGTCCTTGGGCAAGTTATTTAGTCTCTGTGTACCTCAGTCTCCCTATCTATAAAATGAGATGTTAAAAGTACCGACAGCATAGAGAAGTTATAAGGAGTAAATGAACTAATGAAAGTAAGTGCTCATAATAGTGTCTGATACCTCATAAGCCTGACATATATACTATGTACATGTTGTTCTTAGTATTATTAATTGTTTATTTGCTTCCTGCCTGCCTCCCTCCTAGAATGTAAGCTCTAACAGGGTAGGGACCGTGTCTGTCCTGTTCAGCACTGTATCGCCCATGTCTACCAAAATTCCAGATACACAGTAAGTTGCATTATATTTGTTAGATGGATGAATGGATGATGGATGGGTGGATGGATGAAGCAAAGAAGCAAAACATGTGCCTGGGCCACCATTCATCCTGGGTGGTCACATCTTTCTACACTCTCCTCTCCTGTATTCCAAACAATGGCTAGCACAGGTGAGTTTCATCTAAACAGACCATGCACTCGTAGAACATTTGACAGTGTAGAGTGAAAGAGTGAATAACAGCCAGAAGTCCAGGGAAAGGCTAAACTAAGGACAAAGGCAGTCTTAGTGGACAAAAGAATTTCAGTGTGGGGAGAGAGGTTTGGATCATCTGGTTAAGGAAACAGCGAGAGCAGGGCTCCGAGGCCTGTAGATCTAGGGTGCATTTGGGGAAGGTGGGGCTGAGGCATGAAGTGAGTGGCAGGGATAGATGAGACTGGACAGGAAGACTGGCTGGACATTGATGGCCATGAAAGTTGGGCCAGGGAGTCACTAAAAGACTTCAAACACCAATGGTGGCATCAGGCCTGCCCTTTAGAGACCCACCGTGAGAGCCATGTCAGGACAGGACAGAGGATCAGGCCAGGAGGTGAAGGCAGTGGGAAGTTGTGCCATCATCCAGGAAAGAGTAGGTGAGGCCTGAACTGGCAAGGAACCGTGTTGGGCAAGGAACCATTGCTGCGAAAGATTGGTGGCCAATCAAAGACAGTTCCCCAACCAAAGGTGGCCAGGATCTTACCTGTACCAGATTCCAGCCTTGGAGGGACTCTGCGATGATGGACGTAACAGATGGACAGACTCCTCCAAACACCATCAAGTGGTTCGGCCCGTATTTTATTGCATCGTAGAAGGCTTTCAACCCTTTTGCATTATCACACTGGGGAGCAACACACAGAAAGAGAAGAGCATATTAGAAACAGCTTTCCCCAGGGACAAGGGCCCAACAGTGGATTCACAAACAAATCTTCCTCATGGGAAACATGGGTTTCAGTTCTCCCATCGTGAGCCCTTTATTTAAGCCAGCCCTGAGTCAATGCTGTGGGTTCAGTGAGGCGTGGTCTTGGTACCCTCTTTGCTGGCTGTCCTCCACCTGAGTGCTCTCCAAATTTGAGACTCTGGCTCCTCAGTTATCTCTCTTCAGGGCACACTGAGGAAAGGGTGCCCAAATGCCTCACCCTGGGGCCCCACACCACGGTCATTTACATTTTAAAAGAAGACGAATCCATACCTATTAAGTAGGCTATTATTAAAAAAGCAGAAAATAACAAGTATTGGCAAGGATGTGGTAAAATCAGAATCCTTGTGCATTGCTGGTAAGGATACAAAATGGTGCAGCTTCAACAGAACACAGTACTGCAGTTTCTCAAAAAGTTAAAGTTACTACATGATCCAGCATTCCACTTCTGGGTAAATACCCCAAAAGAACTGAAAGCAGGGACTGGAAGAGATATTGTACACTCATGTACAGAGCAGCATTATTCACAATAGCCAAAAGGCATAAACAACCCAAACATCCATCAGGAGATGAATGGATGAACAAATTGTGATTTATACATACAACGGAATATTTTTCAGCCTTAGGAAACTCTGACACATGCTACAACATGGATGAAACTTGAAGACATTGTGCCAAATGAAATAAGCTAGACACAAAAGGACAAATACTGTGTGATTCCACTTAGATGAGATATTTAGAAGAGTCAAATTCATAAAGACAGAAAGTAGAATAGTGGTTTACCAGGGTCTGGGGGAGGGGAACGGGGAGTTACTGTTTAATGAGCACAGTTTCAGTTTGGGAAGATGGAAATGTTCCGGAAATGGATGGATGGTGGTAGCGGCTGCAGGTTAGTGTGAATGTACTTAATGTCACTGAACTGTACACCTAAAAATCATTAAAGTGGTACATTTTATGTTATATACATTTTTATCACAATAAAAAAGGAGGAGGAGGTGAATCTAAAGGGAAGAAATCATTCAGCAGATACCTGCCAAACATCACTCTGTGTTCAGCCCAGGGCTCGATGTTGAGGAAACAGAAAAGTTGGACACAGCTCCTGCCCAGGAGCTCACATGTGAGGGGGGAAACAGATCCCGGCGATCCACTGTGGGAATGAACAAAGACAAATGTCTGCGGATGTTGGGAGTCAGTCAAGGCTCACCTCCCCCTCTCTCATCAGGCTGGTGGCCAGCTCTCCCCTGGACAGAGGCACTGGCTGCTAACTGGGCATCTTGCTTCCCCTGGGGCCCAGTTAAGCCTGTTCATCACCAAGCAGTCTGAGGCTCCTTTGTAAAACATATATTAGTCCTTTATACTCTCCTGCTTTCTGTGCACTTAAAACCCAAACTCCTATCAGAATATAACTCTCAAAAGGTTAAAAACATAATTCTAGTGAAAATCAATAGAGGGTACATGTCAACCTTTTATTTAACTCATTAATAAAGGGGATCTGCAGGATGACAAAGTGGATTCGAAAGAAAGTTTTGAGAGATGAGGATTTTTACAGTGGGTGGAAAAATAAGAAATAAGATTGCTAAATTAGATATAAAACTGGCTAATGTCCAACAGGGCAATAAAACTATAATCTTTGGGGACAGAAAAGAATATCATTGAAAACCAGCACATCTTATCAGTTTTAGAGAATTATAAGATGTCTGGGACTTAAATTCCCCAGTCGGATGACCTTAGGCAGGGCTATCAGAAAGTGCCGTTAAGTGTTAGGCTGACAGGTTATATAATAACTATTTTGTATTTTTTTGCAAGTTTGGTATGATATTCTTAACCCTCCTTATAATGGATGCAAGAAGCCACAAGATCCAGCCCTGCCTTCCTCTCTGACCTGATTTTCCTCTACTCTTTCCCTTGCTCACCAAGTACAGCCTCACCAGCCTCCTTTTTGTTCCTTGAAATGGAAAGCAATTCCCTCCTGCCTCCGGGCCTTTGCACTTGCTGTTTTCTTTGCTGGGAATAATACTCCCGTGGTTCTCAGCACAACTCACTCCTCATCATTCAGGTCTCAGCTTAGCCGTTAACTCTTCAGGGGAGTCGTTACTGTCCCCCTACCCAAAATGGTCCCCACCCCTAATCACACGCTACCATGCCATCCTATTTAACACCCTAAAATAGTTCTTAAAATTGTCAGAAATCATCTTGTCTATTTTTGTTTGCCTGTTTGGTCCTCTAATTGAACTATAAGCGCCCTGAGGGCAAGGCTTTTTGTCATTGTTTCCATTTTTGTCTCCCCAGAGCTTACACAGGGGATCTCAGTAAGGATCCGCCGGATGCCTGACAGAGCCCTCTGACCTTTTCCCTGCCTGTTCTCCTCTCTTTGTACTTCCACATTTCTCTCCTTATTTCTGTCTTCCTCTCTCCCTCTGCTCCACCCTCCTCTCCCCTCAAATGAACATAATGTGGGACCAGAGTGGGCTAATATTCATTGTTCCCGCCTCATTTATTTGAGAGATTCTAGACTGAGATCCATGGTGGGTGCTGACAAGGATAGAAATATTGAATCTGATGCAGTTCCTGGCATCAGAGAGCTCACTGTCTGGTGAGACAGGAGCACAGGTGGCCACTGCACTGCACTGGGGTGGAGAGGACACAGTGCCAGAGCAGAGGCACCACAGGGGAGCACCAGGGAGGGGTCTGGGTGGAGGCAGGTGGGGGCACTTGAGACTGAGAATGAGGGGTAACTGGCCTGGGCTAAGGCTAAGGAGTGCTCTGAATGCCAGGCTAGTGAGTTTGGGTGGTACCCTGCAGAGATTCAGAAAATACTTCAATTTTCAAATTTTAATTTAATTTAAAAATTGGTCAAGAGAATTGTCTTACCAAGAAAGAGAGAAAGAGAAAAGGGGAGAAAGATGGGAGAAAAAGAAGAAAGAAGGAAGGAGGGAGGGAGGGAGAAAAGAAAGATTAAGTTCTTACTGTTTCTTGGGGCCTCTATTAATTGTCCCTGACCTTGACTGAAAGCAACACTTCCCATCTTCAGTGGAGCACAAGCAGATGTAATGGAGCAGTTGATGTTTTAATTGTTTCTACCATGATTTACTGAATCACTTCCAATTTTAATACATTTATGTAATGATTTTAGCTTGCTTTCTAATCTGTGCTAATGACAATGATAATACAGTACCACAAGATTTATATCAAAGTTGCATTAAAACAATATTGGCAACAATGAACTTATTAATACTTGTTTGCTCAGCAAACATTTCCCCAGAACCTAGTCCCTGCAAGACTCTATAGTAATAATGATGTCCTAGCTTCTCAAAATATACACCTTCTGAATATATCAACTAAAAAATCTGAGAATATTTGACCACCTGTATTTGAGCTGGAAGAATCTTCCAGTGTTTGCAAATGTTTATCTGACTCCGTGTTCACCAGGCTGGGTGTGGAAAGTAGAATTCTGGGTCCCGTGACCTCCTTGGTCTTACTCTCATGAATACGTTAGGTTACACGGCAAATGGGACTTTGCAGATGTAATTAAGGTTACTGATCAGCTGACCTTAAAGTGTTATCCATGTAGCCCCGTGTGATCTCACAAGCCCTGAAAAGTAGAGATGTTCTTGTCTGATAGCAGAGAGGAAATCAGAGATTCAAAGCATGAGATGAATTTGATGTGCCATTGTTGGCTTGAAGTTGAAGGGGGACCTCAGTCCTACATACCAACGAAATGGGAACCTCAGTCCTACAGTCCTAAGAAACTGAATCCTGCCAACAACCTGAATAGCTGGGTATCCAGGTAAGAACCCAGCCCAGCTGACACCTTGACCTTGGGAACTCCAAGCAGAGGGCTTGGCAGAGTCATGCAGGCCTGGACTTCTGGCCCATGGACTGAGACAATGAGTGGTTGTGGTTTAAGCCACTAAATTTGTGGTCATCCATTAACAGTAGCAATAGAAAACTAATGTGGTGAAGTAAAATGAGAAAAATAAGAAAAATATAATGAGATTTTCCTTAACACTAAGTTATATTCCATTAGAAGAAATGCCCTTAATTTTTAGACAAGATTCTTCATAGTTTGTATGGTGTTGAAATGTTTTTCTGTTACAAAATTATAGACAGTAGCACAATTTTGTTTTTAATGTCCTAACGTGGCAAAATAAGATGGTTTCCACCCTGTGTAGGTTTCTGTTCCGTGCCCCCTGGCACCCGTCCCTTTAGCCTTTACGGCTGTGTGAGTTCCAAACATGCAGGCACTGCTAACCCAGCCAGCCCTGCATCCTCATTTCAGGGCAGACCCTAAGTGAAGAAAGGTGACAGGACTTGTGCACTGTCCTTTCAGGATTAGGAGAGAGATTTTGGGGTCCCCAGTTTGGAGCTTTCTCAATGATCCAGAGAATTCAGCTGAAAGGGCGAAGGGAAGGTAGAAGCCAACAGTGTTCTAGAAAGGACCATGCCCCCAGGATAATGCTGTAAACCCAGGCCTCTTCCTGAACAGCACTCTTGACCTGAGGCCGGAGAAACAACCTAGGGGGCACCAAGTAAGAAAGAAATAAAGAAAAAGAGAGAGAGAGATAGGAAGGGAGGAAGAAGGAAGGAGGGCACTTCTGCGGCTCCCCTAGTGAACACGTTTGCAGTGACTAACAAAGTAAAGATCACATGGATGTACCTGTCCCATTTTAGATGCTACTGTCCCTCATCCTCACTTCTAATACTGTCTCTTCTTATCTGACATGGTTAGTGTCCCCAATTCATGGGCTCTCCAGCTGACCAAAGCTGAGTCTTTGTGGCTGAACAAGCCTGGAGGTTTTCAAACCCAGCAGAGATGCTTGGGGGCCAGTGAGAGAGGCTCTAGGTGCCTTACCTTCACTTCAAGCAGCAGATCTCCTTCATCTGTTCTATATACAGCATCAAGGTGCCACATAATACTTAATTTGAAAAGAGGACTTCATGGCTAGTGGCAAAAAAAAAAAAATGTTTGAAAACCATAAAGGAGAATGACCCCAGATGTCCTTGCCTGTGTATGAGTTTTGCCTCTGGCCTCGGGAGGTGCAGGCAGGTGTCTGGCAGGCGAGGCTGGGTGAGTCAGCCACTTGAGCACAGACACTATAGGCCACTTGCTGAAAGTTAATCCACTACACATGAGTTTGCCTGATGATCAATTCATCAAGCCATTGGGGAATTTCTCTAAGTTTGAGTTTCCCAAGGGATTCTTTGCAGATACTTCGCATGGCCATTTCACAAGGATTTGTCCTTGAGGCTCAAGTGAAAGTCAATTTCAACTGTATTTCAGTCCTTCCTAAATGCTGTGCTTGGAGATGCTGCCCTAATGCCTGTTTATTATTGTCTTCTTCTTACGGGCTCTGGACCTGCCCCTCCATGAGCCATGGAAATGCTGAAGCTTTTCTATCCACCATTTAAGGTGTCTGTCAGATGGATTTTAGTGAGCTGGTCACTGGGCAAAACCATTATTCTGAGAAATTATTTATGACATGTTGTCTTTGAGCGATTTGGCTTTTGACGAATTGCTCTCAGAGCCCCTACAAAGGGTTCTCGTGTCCTGGAAGAAAGCTACAGGTTTTATCCTGTTCTACTTCCCCAACGTCCTCCACCAGAAATTCCCCTCACTCCCCTCGAGAGGGTATTCTGACAGTTGGCTTGCCCACACCTGACTGGCAGACAGGAAGCTAATTCCATCATGGTTCACATTCTCATGCAATAAGTGAAAGCTGAATGACCAGCCACAGCCTCTGATCTGCAGTCCTGTCTCTTGGACAGGGGCTCTGGCACACAGTAGGCCCTCACTAACTCACTCTCCCTTCTTCTCTCCAGGATTTTTCCTCCTTGCCTTTCACAGATTCCACACCTCCAGTAGCTCATGGTCATTACCTCCAAACTCCCTTCCCATTTTATTTCCAAAGGCTTCTCCTTCCCTGCCAAGATGGACTTGTCACAGGGAAATCATAATGGACACATACAGGCTCTTAAAATTCAGCACCTATAAATGGGAATAGATCCAAAAGCCATGAAAATTAATTTTTTTTAATGAAAGAGTGGAACTCTGGGATAAAATCCATTTTCATTTAAATCTCATTTTTAAAGAATTAAAATTTTTTTGACTTAAAAATTTCAAAAAAAATGTTGCTCAGAGTTAAAATGTAAAAATGTCAAGAAAATGTCAGAGTTAATAATGACCAATTTGAAACCAGGAATTACTCTGCACAGAATTTCAGAACTGAAGGAGTATGTAAAAGCTAATGTGTCCAACATGTGCCCCTGACACAAAGGGCCCCTTTATGTATCCTGCTCCAGGAGCAGTCAGCAATCTGCTTACAGCCCTCCAGTGGCAGGGGTCTCACTCCTTCACTAGGAAACTACTTCATTATTGGCCAGATCTGTTTCTTAGAAAGTTCTTATGGTCTTGAAATCACCCTCCTTTTGCATTCCCTAGTCCAAGTTCTCACTCTAGAGCAAAGGTCAGCAAACTGTCCCCATAAAAGGCCAGGTAATCAACATTTTAGGCTCTGTGTGCCATATGGTCTCTGTCGCAACTTCTCAATCCTTTGTAGCACAAAAGCAGCCACAGACAAAACATAAAAGAATGAACGTGGTTGCAATCCCATAAAGTTTTATTTACAATACAGGCAGCAGCCAGATTTGGGCCATCGGTCATAGTTTGCCCACCCTTGCTCTAGAACCTCATAGAACATGTACAGTCCTCCATCCCCATGAGCGCCCTTTAGATACCTAAACTTGGCCAGCCTCCCTCCATGAGATGCTTTCAGGCCAAAGGATCCTTAGCTCTTCTCATCATCCCTCTACGATACAATTTCACATCCTTCTTGTCTGTGAGCATCCTATGGAAAGGCTTCAGAGAACATATTTCTAGGATGCACCCCAAATACCTCCATCTGCCCTGCACAGAAAAGCAAAGTAATGTGTTGCACACTTACTACGTGTCAAGCATGATAATAAGAACTTCACATAAACTATCCTATTCACTCCTCAAACATTATGTAAGGTAAGTACTATTATTATTTCCATCTCACAGAGAAGGAAACTAAAGTTCAGAATATTTTAAAACTTGCCCAAGGTCACATAAATGGTAAGGATTCAATCCCAAGCAGTACCACTTAAGAGCACTGTCTTATCTAAAACAAGAATTTATATGAAATATTTCATTCACAGAAAAGAATACATATATGTATACATATAACTTATATAAAGCATGGAAAATAGCAATGTGAACATACAGTATACCCAACACCCAGCTTATGCCAAAGGCCCTGTGTGCCCACATGGCACATATCCCTCCTTCACCCAGGAAGAACCCTTACTCTGAACTTTGTGTTTATCCTTCCTTGCTCTTCTTTGTTGTTTTATTATATATATACATGCCTGAAACACTGTTATCACTTAATTTAACTGATTTTTTAATGTATCTGTAAGTGGAATCATGCCTGAAACTTGCTTTTATGACTTCACATTATGTCTGTGAGATTTTTGTTGCTGAACAAAGCTGCAGTTCATTCATTTTCACAGCTATGTAGTATTCCACTGTGTGAACATGCCATGGTCTATTTGTTCATTCCCCCATTGATGGACACTTGGGTTGTTTGCAGTGTTTTGTTTTGATTGCTGATGTAAGCAAGACAGCTATATGTGTCTCCTGGCAGACATGTGTAGAGCTTCTCTAGGGTATAAACCTGGAAGTGGAATCGTTGACTCACAAGATTTCCCATGTTTTATCAAATTGGTTTTATCCATTTACACTCCCACCAGCAGCATTTGGACCATTACTCCTCATCCTCACCAACTTTAATTTTTGCCAATCTTAGGGATATTTGATGTCATTTCTATTTGTATGTTCCTGATTATTAAAGAGGATAACCCATCTTTTTGTATGTTTGTATAGTTTCTGTTTCCCCTTTTGGACTGGTGATTTTGTCCATCTTTCAGTTGGATTGTCTGTCTTTTCCTTACTGATTCGCTTAGAGCATACCTAGCCGCAATGCTAAACTGAATGAAACGATCACCTCCCGCATTCTGAGCACAGACTTCTATTAATATATTCTCAGACAGCAAGCCTTCTACTTGGTACCTGCTTCGCACAGAGCTTGCTGTCAGTAAAGACTACTAAATCAGCACAAGTAATCTTGGTAACAAAACACCTATGAACCTTTCTTGGAAAGAAAAAGAAAGAAAGAAAGAAAGAAACCACTCGATGATAAAATCTAGCCAACCACAAGATGAATCAAAATACAGACCTCAGGAAAGGAAGGCTTGTGATAAAAAGGAGTGATTGTGAGAGCTGGATCC
This sequence comes from Camelus bactrianus, assembly GCF_048773025.1. Taxonomy (NCBI): domain Eukaryota; kingdom Metazoa; phylum Chordata; class Mammalia; order Artiodactyla; family Camelidae; genus Camelus; species Camelus bactrianus. The sequence continues at coordinate 48,847,529 of NC_133542.1, forward strand.
ATTTAATGTGAAACAATCAGCAATGTAAAGCTAATATAATGTAGCAGAAAATTTAGAAGATGGAAAAGGAGTTATGAGATCGCTAATTTCCTTTTCTTCCATACAAGGATTTTAATCGATACCATCTAAAGTGGAAAACTGGAGTTTAAAAGCCAGGGCTCTAACCTCACTGCTCTTCATAATCTTCTACTACCCTTAGATATTTTAAAAACAAATATTTCCTGTAGCAAAGGTAAAACTGTTTAATATTGAGCAATTCCTTCTGCTTTACTCCTCTTTTTTCCTTCTGACATACAAATAAATAAAATTTGACATCAATTTTAATTAGCATGTAATAATGATCTTTTTATAAAATTATTTGTCCATTTCTCTAACTGAATGCATAGAGAGATGTCCGGAATGAGAGTTATTCACATTAAAAACAGTAAGATTTTGAGTGACTTTTAAAAAACTTTCTTCTTTGTACTTAACGTGTTTTGCCTGAAATTTTTTAAAGCACATATTATTTTTATAGAGACAGAAACTCATTTTTAAACTGGTAGGCATTTCACACTCAAGATACTTTCTCAACCATTTAAGTCTGTCTCTTTCTGTTCTTCTGTGATTGGCTTTCTAAGCCAAAGCACAGGACTTAACATTTATTATTGCTAAATCATGTTAAAAATGATCCAAGCACCATGGTCAACCGAATTCAACATACACTATATTTTTTCCATTGACATTGATTCATTCAAACATTTTCTGAGCATCCACTAAGTGCTATGAGAAATAATAAGTCCCTGTGACATATAAAGATTCCTCAAACAGAGTAGTCATTCAAGAAACATTTACGGACACATTAAATCTGGAAATAAGAATGGTGATAACAGCAGGGCAATCGCTGTATCACCTGCTATATTTGTGCCGGGCACTGTTTTAACTTTTAAATACATATTAACTCAGTCCTCACAACAACACTGTGAAACATGTCCTACTATCCACACTTCAACAGATGAAGAAACTGAGGGTCAGAGAGTCACGTGAGTGATATGTCCAGAGTTTTTACACAGTGAGTAACAGGCAGAGTTGGCATTCTGATCTCCCTGGGCACACAATGACACTCCATTCCCCGCCTTCTTTGCACTCAGGTGTGACTGCTGAGTTTTGGGCAATGGAATGTGAGCAAAGATGATGGGTGCTTTGCCCAGGACTGGCCTATAAAACCTTTTCATGGGTGCTCCTGCTCTCTTTCCATACATAGTGTGAGTGGGGAAGACTCCAAGGACCTGGAAGCTCCCCTAACCCCAAGTCCCTGTGGCCACCATGGAGGGGCACCACTGCTGCCAGAGGACCTGTCATGTGGAGGGCAGTCTTCCAAGCTGACAGATGCTGGGAGCACTGCCTTCAGAATATGCCTGGCTCTTTGTAGGCAACCCAAATCATTGACTGAGCATGGCGGCCAAACACAGGCTCACGATTTCTGGCCAGAACAAGACTTAGCTATGGGCAACCCTGAGCCCCTCTGGTCGGGTTGAGACTTTCTCAGAGCTGCACTGCTTCCTGAGTCTCTTCCTACCCACCTCTCCTTCCTTCCCCCTCTGCTTTCACAGGTGGCAGACCTGCCCACACTCTGAAGACTTGCCCTGCCTTTCTCTGCTCTCTCTCCTCTTTCTTTCATGGGCACTTCTCCCAATGCACCTTGAACTCTGGGCATCTGCTTCCCAGAGGACCCAACCAACACACCCTCTGACCTGCACTTGACTATGACATGAGCAAGAAACCACCTTAACGCATTGAACCACTTGAAACATAGGGGTGTTTGTTACTGAGATGAGACTGCATTGACCAGTAAACATTCTTAACTATCTACTATAAAAATGTTGAAACATAAGAAAATCAACACACCTGGGAAACTATTACAGAAAGCTGAGAAGAGTTTAAAGAGAGACAAAATAAGATTATAGGAAAAGGTAGGAAGAAATTATGCTGTATATTTACAAGTGTTCTCCTATCAATCAGGACACTGATGTCAAACTAGAGTTCAAGGGAGATGATCAGATATAACTCAGATTCGCTGCACTGGGTGGCCTTCGAACCCTCTGTTCCCTTGTGCCCTCAGAGGGCCTGGCTCCAAACAGGTATCTAGTACATATTGGCTAGACGAAATTATTGCTGCATGGTGGATACAATCGTTGCTGGTGGATACAGCCTGAAATAAGAGTAACCACAGCTTAGCTCGATTCCAAAGAGCTTATTAACTCTTGCCATCTTGATTTTTTTACACTCCTTCCCCAGGGTGATGGACAGACCATCTGCTTCTGAAAGTCTCCAGAGAGCCAGAATGTCCATCTTGGATACTGAGAAAAACTGGCATTTCTGTATTCTCCCTGAAGCTGTCACTCTGAATTGCTGGCCGGCTGCAGACTATGTTATTGGAGGATGATGGAGCCGTAGCACACATCTCCCCTCTGCACTGGGAAAGCCAATTACCTAGTTTACAAAATGTTTTTCAAAGACTGGTAGATACAAACTGTGTTTCCTAATTAGCTGTCAATAAGTACCCCCACATATGCAGGAGTGACATTTTAAAAACTCTGGGTCATGAACACAAAGTGTATGCAGTCTGCCTGTCAGGAAGGTGGGGGGGGGGGTGCTCCTCCTGCAGGTTTGCACAAATCTCACAAGTCGCAGTCCTTCCCCTGGGAATGGGGACCAGGTCACCTGCTGAGGAGGGACACACTCAGCTACATGCCACCAGGCCACTTTCACTCCTTTCTACTCCACATACGCCTCTGCAGTGTGCTCTTCTGAGGGGCACACAGGTTCCACACGTGCTGAGGACCTGGGCTAGATACAGGGGTATGAGATGGGTATAAGTCCCCTCAGGAGACTTAAAATCTAGAGGAGGTGCAGAAATAATTTAGTAAAATGTAGTACAAGGTGTAATGGAGGTCTGGAACCCTCATTCATTCCTTTAACACTCAGGGGCAACGGTGAAGAGTCAGATCCTGTGGCAGGTGCTGGGGACACAAGGAAGTTTACATCTGGTCCTGCTCATGAGGGAGCTCTCACTTCAGTGGGGGAAGAGAAGATTGAAACATAAGGCAGGATAAAAGTGTGAACTGTGGTAGAGACTCGAGTCATGCAAAAAGAAAGGAATGGTCAAACCACACTGAGATATTCTGCCAGGACTTCTTGGAGGAGGTGACATTCCAGCTGAGCCTTGGAAGATGAGGAAGAGAGTGCAGTGGTAGGAGGGCACTGCAGGCTGGGATTCCAGCATGAGCAATGTCTCGGAGAGGATAGTGCAGGGCACACAGGAGAAGTGTGGTACCTGCTTCTTGGGCAGGAGCAGAGTAGAGAAGAGAGGTGGAAGGAGACAGATATGTGGGGTCAGACTGGCTAGTCCCTGGGGAGCCCTGAACACCAGGCAGAGTATAGTTTCTTTTCTCTAGGCAGCAGGAGGTAGTGCAGAACTTTCATCAGGAGAGTGCCAGGATGGAGGCTGTGCTGTGTGCAGATGCCTCTGGCAGCTGGTGCAGAGGAGGAAGGCCTGATGGGAAAGAAGGCGGCCAGCAGGGTGTGGGAGCAACAGTCCAGGTGTGAGGCTTCATGAGCAACCTGGCCCAGCACCCCGGGAAGGATGTGTGTCCACAGAGGAGCTCACTTCTTAGAGGCCCATTAACTAAGAGGCCCTGAGGCTTGGGTTTGACCAGTATGTGACATCAATGGGACCCAGTCAGACGGGTCACTTCAATGGCCTCCTTAATGGGAGCTCAGTGATGGGGAAGACCGATGAAGAAAGATACCAAAGGGAGAATAGAGCCAGCGATGTCAAGCACAGATGTGGGCCTGGGTGAGAGCCTCAGGCCTGCCCTTGCCTTGCCCTGTGCCCTCCTCTTCACCTGGGCTTCACTTACAAAACAAGAAGATTGAGTTAACTGGTTTACAAGTCAGGAGAGGCTAGGCTCTGCTGTGGCAACAATCCCCCAAACGTCAGTGGAGCACACCATAAAAAGCTGATTTCTCTCTCAGCAAGAGGGAGCTTGGCACATCCTAGTTGCTCAGAGGCCCAAGCTGATGGAACAACTACCATCTTGAATGCTGCCTGTTGCAAACAGAGAAGGAAAGAGAAAACTCTGGAGAGGGTCAATCAGCAATTAAATGGAACTCACCGGCCAGACGTGGCCCCACTGAGTACCAGGGACCCAAAGCGCAACTTGGCCAGCAGGAGAGGGGAACTACAAATGGCTGCCACAGTTGGTCTCTCAGCTTCCTTCCTGACCTAGCAGTCTGTGTTTTGGTTCGTGTGGCAGATTTTGCTTCAATGAATATATATCAAGCTAACGCTTCTTTAGCACTGACCTATGTGCTGGGCACTATGCTAGATTCTTTATGTGCATTATCTTATTGGCTATTCATAATGTATCTTGTTTAATATTCACAATGACTCTATGAGATATCATTATAAATACACCCCATTTAATTGAGCTTTGTTTTATTGTGCTTCACAAATACTGCGTTGTTTTGTTTTTTAACAAACTGAAGATTTGTGGCAACTCTGTGTCGAGAGTCTATCAGTGCCATTTTTCCCAACAGCATTTGCACAGTTTGTTTCTGTGTCACATGTTGATAATTTCCACAATATTTCAAACCCTCTACCAGCAAAAATATTCGACTTACTGAAAGCTCAGATGATGGTTAGAATTTTTTAGCAATAAAGTATTTCTTAATTAAGGTATGTACATTTCTTTTTTAAACATAATGCTATTGCACACTTAATAGACGCCAGTGTAGTGTACAAATAACTTTATACACATTGGGAAACCAAAAAATTCATGTGACTGGCTTTATTGTGGTGGCCTGGACCCAAATCCATAATGTCACCTGTATTATCCCTCATTTAACAGAGGAGAAAACAGAGGTTCAGGGAGCTTAACTGACAAGTTCAAGGTCACACGACTAGTAAGTCATGAAGCACCAGGACTCAAATCCAGAGCATCATACTCCAAACATTAACTCTTATCTTTTACAATCTGAGCTCTTACAGTCCAGAGATAGGGTAAAACGTCTTGTAAAGCAGTGGGATGCCTGTGACTGTGGGCGTTCCAGCAGAAGCCTGCAGAAAGGATTCTTCACTGAGTAAAGGAGTAGACTCTAATCCTGAATTTCCATGAGAATAAGCAAAGAAACAGGAAAAGGCAAGGAAACAGTAAGTGGCATGCTGAGTTGGAGTACTCCAAGAATGAATGGAGAAATGAGAGGTGGGATTGGAAAGGGAGGCTGAGGCAGCTTCTGGGGGCCCCTGAGCACCAATGTAAGGGGCCATACCCAATTCTGGGAGCCCTGGGGAGTTTTTATTTTCGTTTGGTTGTTTTTTAACCATTTTAACCATTATCAAGTGTACAGTTCAGTGGCATTAAGTGCACTCACAGTGTTGTATAACCATCACCACTATTTCCAGAACTTTTTCAGCATCCCAGAGAAACTGTACTTATTAAACCCCTTATTAAAGGGTTTAAAACTGATACTGACATCATCAGAGCTGAATGGCGATGACCCCCTCAGGTTGAGATGGGCAACCCTGGCTGCCACTTGAAGGACATTATTAGAAGGAAGAGAGACTGGACACGGGGATGGGTAATCAGACCAGCACAGGGGTCCAGGTGGGAGATGGTAGAAGCCAAAGACAGGGCAACAAGAGGGACAGAGGGAAGTAGTGAGATTTGGCACAAGAGGAAGGGAAACTGCAGAGGAAGAAGGGAGCCCTAACTTCCTCCAGGGGCCCAGTGAGTCCTGAGCTACCAAAAACTGAGGTAGAGGAGCCAGGAGGGGACCTGGGGTCCTGGGGATGCCACCAGTCCAGCACTGCACCTGACACAGGTGAGGCGCTGGCCAGCTGCCTGCTCCACCAACTTTCCCTGGGGAAGCACATCCCCAAACTTGACAGTCCTTTCTGGGACACAGGCCAGAGCTGCAGCCTGACACAGACCCTATCTGCACTCAAACACTCACTGGGTGCCGGTCTGGAGATGAAGGGTGATCACAGGTGGAACAGAATCATCACCCCAACCTCTGCAGCCGCACCCATTACTTAAGGCGGGGCCAGCGTCAGCAGCAGCTCAGCTGGAGTTAATTATGTCCTCCAGCTGGGGACATGGCGGTCACTCCCCCACCTGATGGATGAGGGGTGGGTCTCTGTCACACATCACCACAACCAGGGGCCTCTACTCAAGGAAACTTCCAACTCCTCAGTCCTGTCACAAGTCCTTCCACCTCTCCGCTGCATGGGCTGCTGCAGCACCTGTCTTCAGAAGCCTTTTTGAGAAGGGGTTTTCTCATCACTCCAAAACTCGGCCTGCTTCCCCAGATCCCATCCCCATAGCCACTTGACCCCAGGCACAGGCTGACCCCACTTGACTTCTGGGGGCCTCGTTACACAGGCATCCATGGGCCTGGCTGGGTGCCCACCTCATCACCCTGTTCCCACACCCCAGCCCCTCCAAGTCTGAAGTCCAAACATGCCTTCCCAGGCCTCTGTCCTCAGGACACAATGCTTGCCTGCCTCCACCCTATGGCTGAGCTCCTGCAAAAGTGTCCCCAAGCTCATCATGGCACTGACCACCCAGATGGCACTGCTGAGTGCTGCTCTAGACCCTGAGGGATGGGAAGCACCCCCTGCCTGGAAAGGGGCTCTTGGGGCAGCTAGGAGCAGCACATTTAGGAGTACAATCCACTCTGAGGAGGCCCCTTCACAGGACCGCTTGCCAGGGGGCTGGCAAAACTCTAAGAGCGGGAGCATCTGGAAGGCCAGGCAGAGGTGAAGACCCTCGGAGGGCAGCCTGTCCCAGCTTGCACATCTCTGTACCTCCCTTCTTTGTAAAACAGGGAAGCAACTCTGGGAAGGCCTAACCCTAGGGCCCTTCCAGGGCTGAGTGGGGCAGATGCCCAAGAGCCCTTCGTTAGATGTTAACTCTGTGCTGATTCAGTTCGATGCACCAGGCATTTACTGAGCACCTCACATGGGCCATGCTCTGTGCCAGGCGCTGGGCAAACAAAGGAAACAAGTCAGAGCATATCCTCAATAAGCTCACTAGGTAATGGAGATGAGAGAGGCGCCAAGAAGCAATCACAGCACAGGCTGGGAAAGCACTCCATGAAATGGGCAGCAGACAGTGTAGGGCCCAGAAAAGGCCACTGAACCCAGTACCAGAAATCAGGGTAGGCTTCCTGAAGGAGGAGGTGCTTACGCTGAACCTCTTGACACGTAAGGAGGAATTAGCCAGATGGAGAGGGTAGAGGAGAGTGAGTAGAACTTTCATTCATTCATTCATCGTACAAGAATTATTTGAGCACTTATTATGTGTCAGTCACTGTGACAGGTGGCAGGGACACAGCAGGGAAAAAAGGCCCACCTCTGAGAGCTTCTATTTCTGTGGGGGAAGGAGAGAATAAATGAGTAGGGAAAGTAAAATGTTAGTAAATGTTAGAGAGCATAGTAATAAGTAAAACGTGCTACATGTAATAAGTGCTAAATGGAAAAAGGAAGTAGGGGACAGGCTGTGCAGGGTGGTGGTGGGAAGGGAGTGAACTAGGAGCTTTCAGCAATGACTGACTCCTGGCACAGAGCACAGGGCACACAGAAGGGAGAGGCTATGCAGGACAGTGGGAGGGACATCTGGGAGGGCAGTTGTGGGGGAGGAGGCAGTGGAGAGCAGGCCCCGGAGAGCATCACGGGGAATCAGTAATAGTCATCATAATTATTATTAAACCATGGCCACAGCTATTGTCCCTAACATACTACTGAAGGTCAAAGCAACTAAGGTCTGTAATGATTTGGAGAAAGCTCCTCTCCAAATTCCAGAAGCATCTAATCCTTGCCAATGAAAACAGCTACTCAGAATCTCAGAATCTGAGGGGCTGAGAACCCCCCAGATGGCCTCACCCCACACTGATGTGACACACCAGCTGCATAACAGCACAGAGGCAGTGGGGCTGCAGGTGGGCAAAGCGCTGAGCTAGAGGACCCCGTGTACCAAAGCAGTGCCTCTGCCTGGACTGGGAGCCATGGCCCAGCCCCCACCCTCTACTCCAGCTCCTCACTGGGGACCATTGGGCAGGTCTCAACTCTCCTGCACTTCACACAAAACAGGTCCAGTGAGCCTCCCTCCTTCACGTGGCAGAGGGTGGAATGAATCAAGCTGGATGGCATTTGTGGGCCCTGGGAGCAAGTGCACGTTGGAGGGCCTGTGTTGCTATTCATACCCAGACCTGAGGGCAGAGACACCCCGGACTCAAGATTGGGCTCCCATTGTTTGCCATTTGCTGGGTGACCTTGGGCTGGGGCCCTCTTGTCTCTGGGCTTCAAGATCTTCATCCCAGGACAGCCTCTGGGCTCTCCAAGCTCCAAGGTTCTGAGAGGTTTCCTACATGTGGTGGTTCGGTGCCTCTACAGTGACTCTTGCCAGAACCACCCCTTGAAACTGGGCCCATTTCTAACCATGATGGGACACCCACCCAGACACAGTGCAAAGTAAGGCTGCCTGTGGCCTCCATACCATCCCCTCCTCAGGACTCTGCTCCATACACCGCTGTCACACCCTACTGGGCCCTTCCCCAGGTGGAGGGCAAAAAAAAATTACCTTAATAAAGCAAACAGAACAGGAGGATTTTCAGGGTTTATTCATTTTCATGCAGAAAATATTACGATTATTTTTCCTAGAGTAGCAACCTCGTTGTAAAATTGTCACTTTGTTTTCTCCGTAGGTTTAACAGATCCTTCCTGAGTCTTGAAAAATTATTTGAATGCAGTTTTTCTCAAAATTTTGAAAAACAAGCAGAAAGACAAATAAGGCAGACAAGAAAAGGACAAATGTTGCATGATTCACTTAGATTCGATTAGATGAGGTACCTAGAGCAGTCAAATTCATAGAAAGAGAAAGTAGAACTGTGGCTTCCTGGGCTGGGGGTGGGTGGGGAATGGGAGTCATCATTAAATGAGCATGCAGTTTCAGTTTGGAAACACGGAAAAGTTCTACAGACAGATGGTGGTGATGGTTGCACAACAATGTGAACGTACTTTATGCCACTGAACCGGACACTTAAAAACAGCTAAACGGTAAATTTGATGTTATATATATTTCACCACAATTGAAAAAAAAAAACAAGTAGGAAAATACCTTCTCTAGAACAGGTCTCATGGCTTCCCTGGGCCTCAGTTTCCTAATCTGTACAATGGAAGAGAAATTCATTCCTCCCTACTCTCTCAGCCTCACGGGGAATTCATGCCTTTTTCAAATGATACTTTACAAAGAAACTAAAGCGAAATCAAAGTGGAACTAAATAATGAATACAGAGAAGCACCAAATGGCTCATGTCTGGGGGGCAGAACGTGTGTGCACTCAGGAGCCTGGAGGCCTCCATGCCCAGCTCCCCTCTGCCTTCTCGTCCTGAGGAAAGAGGAGTGAAGGGAAGAGAAGGAAGTTGCCCAGGGCACACAGCCAGTCGCTGAGCAAGCTGGACAGACCCTCCTGCCCAGAACCCATGCTCCCCTCACCCAGCAACAGGCCCACTACTCAGACTACATGTGGACTCTGTCACAACAGCCATGTCCACTCTCTGTGTCCAGCCAAGTCCAGCACATCTTGCTTCCTCCTGGAAGTCTTCACCGGGTGAGATGCCCTTTCTGTGCGCTAATTCAGCACCTCTGGGGTAGGATGGCCCAGGACAGCCCCTGGAGCACAGCTTTCTAAGGACAGAGCTATCTCCTGTACCTCTGTGGTCAAGGGTCCACCCCTGGAGCCACGTCCCTGGGCTCACATCTCCTATTTAATAGCCTATTGACCTTGGACCAATTCTTCAGTCTCTGTCAATGTTTCCTCCCCGATAAACGGGGATAATAATAGTGTCTATGCATATAGTTGTTGTGAGGGCACAACTGGTTAATTCAAAGCCCAGGAAGAGTGCCTGGCACCCAGGCAATGCCTGATAAATGCTAGCTATTCGGTGTACTTTCCTTAGGAGCCTGCTGGCCCCAGCATGCACGCGTACATAGGTGCTCCAGGAATGTGTGCTGACCCACTTCCCATCCCTCCTCGCCCCGGGCCAATGAATGGAATCACAGCAGCCTTGGGAGTGGGCACTGGCTTGTGAGTTTCCTTCTCAAGCTTCACATTAAACAGCAACAGAGACCCCAGGACAGTGCCTGCCCCATCTGGTCCCTCACAAGTCCCCCCACTTTTACAGCTCTACAAGCCTGGTCCAGCCCCAGCCCTGCCATGGAAGGAGCGGGTGCTGTGGTCACGACAGGCACCATATGGGGACCCGCCCCTCTCTATTTTTGGCCAATCTGTTGACATGACAACCAGGCTTCCCGACCCTGCCGCCCAGTCTCCATGCTTGTGTTCTGCCAGGCACATCTCCACTGGCTGCCTTGCAGGTTGTAAGGACACTTTTCACAAATTCTGTCAAGACTCTTCTCCAAACAGCAGCAGATTTGGGACATCACGCCAGGCATCCCTGCTCGTGATGGGCACAGAACTGGTAGCTCTGTTTCCCAAAACCCAAAAGAGGGGCTTAAGGAAGCACAGAGGAAGGGGGTGGCCACCATCATGAAGCTTTCCAGAAAACCCCAGGACTGACTCACCTTCACCAACTAGGAGGTGATGAGGACCTACCCACATACTGTGCTCAGTCTCCACATACTAATATTCCAGGAAATGTCAGGTCAGGAATGGCACATAGAGGTTGTTTGAGCTGAGTGCTGCATTCTACTGTTGGGGAACCCAAGGGGTGCGGCTTATCTGAGACCACACAGACCCCCAACTCCTGCTGGTCCAGGATTCCCTGCACTCCACCAAGATTCTGTTCACGTTGCTCTAAAATAGATGAAAGAATGTGCTGGAGTCTCCTGCATAATAGTAGAGCACACAGAATTTTATTTTTAAATAAGGAACTTTGTGACCATAAACAACACACCAGGGACAAAACAACAAGATACTAATAGCTCGCAACTCCTGAGGCTCAGTATGTGCCAAGTAAAATCCTAAATTCTTCACAAACATCATCTCAAGTAACAACCTTCACAGCATGCCCATTTTACAGACTGGGAACAAAATCTCAGACTTTAAACAACCAACTCAAGGACACACAGCAGAAGAGGAGTCAGGCTTGGGGCCAGTCTGTATATGCACTTACCCATGATCTCATGAGGCCTGGAGAGAGGGGGGCCCCAAGGATGAAGTGGCAGCAAGTGTCTCTGAAGCAACTGGGGTGATGGCACAGACAAGGAAACTTGGAGCAAAGTGCTCAGAGAAGTGAGGAAGAATGAGCCATTCAAGGGGAGGAAGGGAAGGGCACACGACTGGGGGAGAGCAGCAAGGAGTATCCATTTATAAATAGTTCCAAGAGCCATGCACTAATCTAGGCACTTCTGATTATACCATCTGTCCACCTACCTATAGGGCTCCTTAGGTGGGGGTATGGGGGTCAGTGACCAGGACTAAAGAGACAGGAAAAGGCTTCTTGGAGGAGGAGGCTTTCAAACTGGAAGACAGGACTATCTGAATTTTCCACAGTTCAGGAAATGCATCATCTATTTCGCGGTACAAAGTACGCAATATTCCATCCTGACACCACACCCACACTAAACTCTCCACACCCTCTAGAAACAGAATGAACTTAAAATTCCACAGGGAGATGTATTGTTGACATAGTGCATAATAGAAAACAACAAAAGAATTTCACTAGGAGGCCGGCTGATGCAGTCAGCTGAAATAAATAAATTAAAATGTGGCATTGTTGTTTCTTTGTGTTATGTTAGTTTTAATTACTGTTTGCTGAAAAACTAAAACTTCACATGTGCAAGAAGGAGAAAGAAAATCCCCAAACCTGTGCATCCGGAGTCTCTGTGTAATGGATCTACCCTGAGGTAGGCGGGGTGGACTTTAATTTTCAGCTGTCATGGCAGGGTCTAGCCAGGGGCGTAGACACAGCCCATGTGCGTCAAGTGCCTTGAGTGTTTTTCCACGTGGCTGGAGGAGGCATGGACCTAAAAGCTCATCCAGTGCTCATGGATCCACACACACCTCCTCAGCCTCAGAGCTGCCTCTAGGCCATGTGGGATGGGCAGGATTTTCTGTTTGGTCACAGCACACCCACCATGTCTTCTTTGTGGGATTTACTCTGTCTTTTATTAAACAGCCTGTTGTTGCCATGGCTGGCTCCCCTGTCCACGGGAGAAGGTATACCCAAGGACAAGAACCATGCCTGGGCCATGTCTCTTGGGCCTGGCACAGAACTAGACCTCTGTGCCAGGCTGCCAAACTGAGCATAAGATAAGATGGGCATCCTCAGCTGTCAGGTCAGTGGAGAGAGATGTGGAGGGTCTCGCTCCTGGGTGAGGTCTTTGGGGGCCCTGCGGGTGAGGACTCCAACCTAGGGATTTCAAACTCAGTTCCTCAGGAGGCCTCTCGAAGCACTGACTTGGTATGACCCCATGGGATAGGCTCTGGATTCCCACTGCCATTGAACCAGGAGAGGTCCCTTCTGCCCTAAAAGAGATCCAGACCCTCTGGCCAAATGGACAATAGAAAAGATAAAACACAACAAAACCTCCCATGAAAGAAGTACCATCTTGGACTTTCAACACGGGTGAGGCGGCTGGGGTTTTCTCTTGACCTGATTGATGCTGAGTGACAAATGGCCTGTGTCATAGTTCATTTGAACCTGTGATAACAAATACCATTGACTGCTTGCTTAAACAATACATATTTATTTCTCACAGTTCTGGAGGCTGGGAAGTCCAAAGTCAGGGCAGTTTCAGAATCCAGGGAGAGCCAGCTTCCCGGTTCTCACTGTGTCCTCTGATGGCAGAAGAGGCAAGGGAGCTCTGGGTCACTTTTATAAGGGCACTATCCCATCATGAGGGCTCCATCCTCATAACGTAATCGCCCGCCAAAGGCCCAGTCCCAAATACCACCACACTGGGGATTAGGTTTCAACATATGAACCTTGGGTGGTGGGGACAAATAGTCAGTCCATAGCACCATGAATGCCAGGCTAACAGGCACTTCCTCCATCTTACGGAGCATGTGGCCCAGACCTCTAACTCACAGTATACAGTGGGTGCTGGTGGGCTCCATGCAGGTTACACAGACAAGCCGAGACAGGCCCAAGCAGGCTCAGATGTAAGCTCAGGACACAAACCTCGGCACCAGGAAGATTTTCCCAAGGGAGAAGGAAGGGAGACCTGAGGGTGTTCTGGATGATTAGAGGATGAGACAGGACAGCAAGGGAGAGGCGGGAGTGGGCACAAGACATGTTGACGATCCACCAGCCCAGTCTGGCTGAAGCAGACCATTGGAGAGATGCACAGAGATAAGGTCCAAAGCAGAGAATGCTTGGATGGGGGCATCTGAACGCTAGGAGGGTGAGGAGAAAGGAGCAGGGACATGCTAAGTAATTGCTGCAGCTGGAGGATGGCTTCCCAGAGGCTGTTTATCCCACTCTTTCTACTGTGATATATTTCTTAAATCATCCATAATAAAAAGCTCAAGAGAAAATAAAAGGAAAAGAAAGGGCCAAGCAGATCCTGAAATCTTCCCTTTCCTATTTCAATGATCTCAGGAGCTCCTGTGGGAAATACACAAACTCCAAATCACAGCTAGGAAGAGAGGCGTGGAGGGCTGGAAAGGCAGCATAGCGCCCACTCCCCTCAGCTGGGCAAAGCATGTCTTTCAGGCAGTATTTCTGGGCGGTTTTTCCCACCCTACTACATCAGCCACCTCCTGCAGATGTGACCCTAAATCCTGCCCTCAATTCCAAACTGATCTGGTCTCCACCTGGGTGACCCATAGCCCCAAACCTGCAGTCACCATCATCCTTCACATCCGGCCAGTGTCCCAGAAGGCTGAATGCAGATGTGTCGGGAAGGACACAGGGGGTATATTCAAACACTGAGAAAACTGCTTTCCGGAAGCCTTCTGCATAGGTATAGTGCTCAGCAGGTGCTCAGTCCACGGAAAAGCTCAGTTACTGTTACTGTTGTCGAAATTTGTGTCAGAATTAGCATTAACACTCCCTTGCAGCCTCCCCAACTTTGCAAGCCTCAAGTCCTGAAGGTCTACTGGCTGAGCACCTATGGAATCGGGCCAGCCTCTCTGTCCCCACTGCCATACACTCCTGTCTGGCCTCATCATCTCTCCCCTGAACCGCAGGCAGTCCTTCTGCTCTCAGGCCTGCTCCCTACCCTCTGCTGTTCACCTTCCCTCCAGAGTGATCTCCCTAAATGACAAGCTGCTCATTTCACTCTCTACTCAAAGGATTTCACAGACCCCCATGGCCAAAGGCACTTAGTTCAAGCTTCTTCACCTGCCACACATGGCCTCCCAGATCAGCCACCTACACGTCTGGCTGGACTCAGCTTTTCCCACCTGAACTCCTCCCTCAAGCTGGCAGGCAGTGTTCTCAGGAATACCTCAGGAAACACTGCCTGCCTTTCCTCACCAGCCTCTCCTCCTGGAATGCCCCTTCCCTGGTGAGCACTCTCTCCCCTCACCTTCCAAGGCACAGCTCAGACAGCCCTTTCTGCCCCCAATCCTCCCTGGTCCCAGCAATCAGGATGGCCACTTCCTCCCTGTGCCCCGCGGACCTCACACACTTCTGTACCGGCAGTGCCCAGACTCCTAGCTATCATAGAACACACAATTCCCCTGTTACCCAAATCAGAATACCAAGGCAGGTCGTTAAATTTTATTTTCTCAAGTGAGGATGAGGGCATTAAAGAACAAAACAAAATGAACAAACAAATGCTAACATCTTCTATCACCACCATTTGGTTTTTAAAGGACATGCTAACAAGGAAGGAGGAGGAGAGAAGGAAGCGCACCATCTCAAAGTAGAGGCCTTCAAAATAATAACAGGAGCCAGCCCCTCCTTATTTTTCCATGTCACAATGCTCTGCGAAAGCTCTGTCAAGGCCAGTATGGATCAAGGCTGGTCACTGTGAGCATTCCCTGGGTTGTCCACATCTCCATTGGGGACTTTTGAGCCCCCAAGGGTGAGGGTGAGCCAGGAGATGCTCGGCTTGTTCACGGATGGACAAACCTGCAGGTGTGGCTGCCCAGGGCAGTGGGTGTCAGGGCCTCCCCACTGCCCAGCTGCCTAGGAATGTGATTTCCAGTAACACACCATCACAAACCCATCCAGCGACAAGGAGTGCCCCTGGCAGGGCTGCCAGGTTGGTTTTAGAATGATTTTACTAGAAAAACTGCTCTTTCTAATATCTCTTAGGAAACATTCCTTAAAATAAGAATACAAACAAACCTGCCCAGGCACCTGGGAACAATTCTCCACCGTTAATTAATTCAGTGGGAGAGGGAAAAACATGGAGGAAAGGGAACTGAATCTCTAAGGAGATTCTCCCTCTCTCTCTTTCTTTCTCTCTTCCTCCCTCCCTCCCCCTCACTCTGTCCTTCTGTCCGTCCTTCCATCTGTCCTTCCTTCCTTCCTTCCTTCTTTCCTTCCTTCTCTCTTTCTTAGCAAACTACCTGTACCTGCCACAATTTCTTCCTTCCTTAAACACCCCCATACAGGATTCCACCAAGTGCAGGGGGTGGGGTGTGGGGCATAGTCTGTAGTGGAGAGTCCAGGGCTCCACAGTCAGAGCAGGCACGGTGCTGGGTGCAACCTGGCAGTCCCTCTGGGACTCAGCTTCCTCACCGATTAAGCGCAATGATGCTTTTTCTACCTGCCTCCTACAGCTATAGGGAGGGACAGCCAAGATGCTGGATAACACAGGCTCTGGAAACTCCAGGATTGAACAAACGCCTGGGATTGCTGCCAGAATTATTGTTACTGTTGTTGCTAATAAGACTGCTAACAAGTGTAGACCAAAAAAGAAATCGGTCGCATGTAAATAAACAGCCCGCTCTCTCTGGCCTGTCTCGGACAGCGCACCTCATTTCATTTGCTGAGACATTCCCTGTTTCAGGGAGATAAACAAGATCCCTGAAGACCATAAATAATTCTTACAGCAACTTTCTCCTTGCCTGCTGCAACCAAGACCCAAGTGGACCTTCTCAAGCAAAGAATCTGGTCCGGAACAACTTTTCCACTGTGTTTCCTCAATAGCCAACATTCATTCATGCAAGAGAGAGGAGGAATTTAATATTTCTAATTACTTTTCAGGGAGTAGTTTACTCCTGCAAATTTTGTTAATTGATTTTTCATCCGGTTTCCCTTTGGTTGGTATTATTCTCTCAAGACCCTTACTGCACCTTCCAACTACACTTCTTTTCCTCTTCATATTCCAGCTGTGTGTTTGCTTTTCTGGTCCTCCCTCAAGGGCAAAGATCATGTCTGCAACTTTTGGATCCCAGCCCTGTGCCTGGCAAACCAGTGGAGCTAAGCCAATGCACTGGGAACAAAGACTAGAAGAAGGAATTATTTCCTCTACCCATGCTTTCTCTAACTGCAGCTCAGAAATCCCAAACGGTTCGGGTTCAGAAACTGGCCCAAAGCTGATTAATTTTGCAAAACAGACCTTCCAGGATAGCACACAAGATCTTCAGAAACAACATTCTGGTTTTTACTTCCCACTGAGAGCTTCAGGGACCATAATTAGAGCCGCAAGGAGCAACAGACTCAACTTGAGTTCACTAAACCTCAAGAACCTTCCCACCAACACATACAAAAATAACTTTCTGTTCTGTTTGAAAATATCACCTTGCATTCAGATTTGTGCTTTCCCATTGTGTTCCATGCATTTTTAAGGAGTTCTGTTTGGCTGGGTTTTGACAACTGGAGGCTGGGGCATGGAGCCCAGCTCCAGACACAGGGCGGTGGACAAATGCATCAGAACAACCTGGTGGCTTGTTAAAATGCCACTTCCCAAGTGCTATTGTAGACCGCACAGATAGAAACCTCCAGGGCTGGCCTCTTTTAAATTAGCATCCCTGATGATTTGGATGTGCACTAAAGTCTGAGGTGCCAACTCATTTTTCTGCCCACACTCCTTTGCCCCACAAGGTCCCCCACACTCCACGTACATTTATTCCTTGGATTTTACTGAGCAACTATTTCTGCAGGATAGGATATCTGGGAGCTCCATGGGATCCAAAGACTGCAGACTCTCCAAAGTTCTCAGGGTCTTCGTTTGCAGCCCAACATTGCCCTTACACTTGCTGCAATGGCCCCCAGGCCTCTTTAGGCTCCTAGTGTTTTTCCTTTTGTTTCAGAAGACTGTGCTCTCCAAGCTTCGTTCTTACCTCCGCAACGTGCAGAAGGCTGAGCATGGGACAGGTCCTGAGAAATTGCCTGCTGATTGCCCACCACTTGGCAACAACTTCATGGATTGGAGCCACTCACTGGAAGGTCATTCCTTGAATGTGCATTTATTGAATTCTAACTGGATATTAGTACCGACAACAACAACAATAGTAATAAAGATGCTAGTTATAAGATTCCTGATACAAAGCCCATTCTAGCTTACAAGGATGTGTCACAGTTTCCCTTTGACTCTCACAGTCACCTGCAACACTGCCAGAACAAACATGATCATGCCTACTTTACAAACAGGAAACTGAAGCTCAGACAGGTTATGTGACTTTCCTGAGGATCTACAGCTCGTTGGTTACAGAGATGGTGCTCAACCCAGAATTCCTGACTCCCAGGAATTAACCATTCTCTCCCTGATCCAATAAATAATATTAAGCACCCACTGCATATCATTCATTGTAGTGGTGCTGGAGGTGGAAGAGTCAAGACTGCATGGTCCCTGCCCTCCCGGTCTCAAGCCTCATTGCCTTGAATGACATAGAAGCATGGTCAACAAGGAGACAAGACATGTATACAGGGAAGTGACGAGGAGTAACAGAACAGGGCAAAATGCACCAATAAGACAAAACCAGGGCAGCGAGGTCTTAGCAGGGATGTGTGGTGCCATGGAGCAACCTGACCACAGTCCCCGGGTCGGCATCTAACCACACCACCCTGCCAGTCTCAGACAGTGTGAGCCCCGAATGGGGAGGCCAGGAGAAGCACAGCTCTTGGTGTGAACAGGGGCACTGTCCAGAAACGGGGAGCAAAGGGGCTTGGTGCAAGCTGCACTTCTTCAGGGCCTTGCACAGATATGCAGTGGCCTGGTCGCCACACTGGGCCTTCTCTCTTTAGGGCTCTGGGCCCCTGCCTCACTTGCCAGGGTTAAGGTTACCTGCCTCACAGAGCTGTTGGGATGCCTACATGAACGCGATCAGGAAACTCACAAGAAGCCCAGCCTGAATGTCAGCAATTGCTACGATTCCTCAGGGGGCCAAAAGTCTTCAGCTCTTCCTGACTGATCTTCTAGGGCCTAGAGACTGCTGCTGCCATCTAGGACTAGGGTGAGGGGCATCTCTAGGATATCTGCCACTTTCAAATCTTCCTTTAACTTGGGCTTCAAGCCCCGTGACAACTGACTAGGCCTGAGCCCTGGGCACCTCACTTAACATCACAGCGCCCATTTCTTCACCTGTAAATGGTATCGGATAAAGGGACTTACCCTCCCAGAGTTGGTGTGAGAAACAAATGAGAAAATACTTATAAACCACTTGGAATAATACCTGGCACATCCTAAGCACTGTGCCTGCTACCCTTATTTTTCTTTTATTATCACTTTCCATCAAAAAAAAAAAAGTGCAAAGAACATGCATCTCTATGACTGAAACAGAATCATTTCTTACAAAACAACTGCTCTGTCCCTTCACACTAGCATCCTGGACACCCTGGAATTTGGCCTCTTCCAGCCCCTCTGCCATCCCCTTCAGGTGCCCTACATCACAGTCATCTTGCAACTATCCTTTCCCAAAGTTAACCCATCTGTTCCCACCTCTGCATCTTTGCTCCCCACATTCCCTCCAACTTCCTGCACCTGGAATGCCCTTTCCCTCCCATTCATGCCGTCTGAAGCCTGCACATGTTGCAAGTGAAAGTGGAGTGTGAGTTCTCCTGATTTTTAACAGGGTGATTTCCCCACGCAGCAGAGCACATGCCTCTTCCCAGCCATAACACAACCAGATGGGCTGAGCCCTAACTCCTAAGCAAGGAGGAGGCAAGACTGAGGTTGAAGGACAGGGTTCCAAGGTGGGTGTTTGGCAGTGAGGAGAGTGTAGTCTCTGTATGAGCACCAAGGCCCTGGAGCCAGTCCTCTGGGCCAGGAGGCTGGACAGTGGAACTGGTGGTTCTGAAGAAGGCTGGCCATCCCAGGAGGAGACAGGGGTGTAGACATCAGGGGCTGTGGCTCCTCATGTTCCAAACCAAACTCCTGTCCGCCCCTCCACCACTGAGCCTCTCCCCAGTGCCTCATCTCAGGGGGCAGCCCCATGGTTCCATATATCCAGCACAGGATGGCAGTGCAGCCGGCTAGTTAGGAGCAAGGACTCTCAAACCAGACTGCCTGGGTTCCAATCCCAGCTCCAAGGCTTCATGGTGCCATGACAGAGGGCAAGTCTGACCTCTCTGAGCCTCAGCTTCCTCATCCACAAAGCAGGGATGACAATAGTACCTATATAAGGTTGCTAAGTGGTCTATATGAGCCGATACATCTGAAGCAATCAGGCCACAGTGCCTGGTCTTCAGTCAGCACTAGGTAAGTGCTAACTTACATAGTCTGTCTTTGAGCACCACAGGGGGTGTATCATGGCCTGCAAAAACATACGTCCTAAGTCCCGGAGCTGGTGAATGTTACTATATGTGGTAAAGGAGTGAATATTACCTTATATGGCAAGAGATGTAATTAAGTTAAAGATTTTGAGAGGAGACGCTTATCCTGGAATATCCAGGTTGGCCCTAAATCTCATGAATGAGGCAGAGGGAGAAGAGACAGACAGAAGAGGAGGAGACACTGACCACAGAGGCAGAGATTGGAATGATGTAGATGTGGATCAAGGAATGCCAACAGTCTCCAGGAACTGGAAAAGCCAAGGAAGGATCGACTCTCCCCTAGAGCTTTCAGAGAGCACGACCCCACTGACACCTTGATTTTGGACTTCTGGCCTTCTAAACTGTGAGAGACTAGATTCTGTTGTCTTAAGCCACCCATTTGTACAGCAGCCCCAGGAAACTAATGCAGGTGCATTCTTGACATAACCCTCTCTCACCCCTTCCCCTCCTTTCTCAACTTTCTCTCTAATCCAGACATTCCTCTCCATCTCCTCTAATATCAACATGGTCCAACTCCCTCCCTAAGAGTCTATTTCCATCCCCATCTACTTTCTGCCTAGCAGCCACACAGATCTTTCTCATGCCCGTCCTATACCAATCCATGTTAAAGATAGCAATAAAGATTCAAATCCTGCCCATGGCCTATAAGGCCAGGCCCATGGTCTGGCCGCTGCCACCACTTCTGCTACCTAGCCCCATGCTTGCCCTCATGCCCAAGGCTCCAGCCACAGTCCCTCTTATGTGCCATGTTCCCTCCAGCCACAGGGCTGCCACATCTACTGTCACACCCACCCCATCCTTAACCTACATAATTCCCATCTGAGCTGCCACAGCAGTGAAGACTGTCATGGATTCCTTCATTGCATCCTGAGCACACCCAAGGAATGGATGAATGGATGGACAGATAGATGAATGAATGAATGAATGAATGATATTCAAAGATCCTGAACGTACCAAGCATAGTTAATTGGATAAGGTATGTAGTCCCAACCCATAAGCTAGCCACTGACCTATAATCTTGTAGGTCATGTAGCAATGAGCTGCCAAGACAGAGATCTCCTCTCTTGAGGATCTGGATTTGGAAACGTTAAGAAAATAGAGACATCACTTCCTTATGGAAAACCTCCCCAAACCTGGTTAGGTTCTCTGTTACAATTTCTCACATCACCATGTACTTAACTCTTGTGGCTGTGATCAAACTACATCTGTCTCCCACACCAGACTCCAAGTTTCATGGCAGTCTTGTTCACCACGGCATCCCTGGTACACCCAAGGAATGAATAAATGAATGAATGAGTGAAAGATGGTTGACCGAGGAGCCACGGGAGTCCATCCCATGAGGTGGCTCACAGATGCACATATAGGAGGAAAGGTCCCAGATCAAGGAGGTAGGGGAACAGACTTGCTTGGCTGTTGTGGTTATTGATGGATCAATCTAAACCCACCTTTGAGGCTCTGTGCAGGCTCTGACTATAAGAGGGAGGAGGAAATGTGCAGAATGTCCATGAAGGCAGCCATGTGGTGAGAGGACAGGCCATCATAGCCCACAAGTTCAGGCTACAGAACCTGGAGCTGTCCAGCCAGGAGAAGGAGGGCTCAGTTGGAGCCCAGTCATGGCCTCTATGCTCTGATGGGTTCTCAAAAACAGAGCACACAGATGTGGTCTATTTGATTCCAGAGGGGAAAAGTAGAACTAGAGTTGGGAAGTGGGGCCTAGGGCAGAGAAGCTATAAGGAGGCAGATATTAGCTGAAAAAGAACAACTTTTTAAAAACCAGGGCTATTCAGAGATAGGATGAAGAAGTGGCAGACCAGCCATCCCTGAAGGTGTCCAGGCACTAGACGTCCACTTGTGGCATATGCATTAGAGGGATTAAAGCACTGGAAGGCTCCTTCTAACCTTGAGAGTCTGAGCTTTTGTTCTATCACAATTATGTACATTCTAAAGTGGCTGTCACACTCTCATCTGTTTCCTGGAGAAAGTGACAGGCACAGTTTTAGGAAGTAAACACAGGAATCCCAGCCAAGGTGGTATTGCAAATTAAATTCATACTTTAAGGTCCCCTCCTCCCCACCATACCAAATACAGAGCAACAGTAGCTGAAATACAAAAATAGTAAAGTTAAAGATGCAACATTACAAAAATATTAGATAAAATTCTCAATTAGGAAAAAGAGAAGAAGAAAAAAAAGACCACAACATGTTATGTGGAGATGTAAGCTTAATGGGCTCCGAATGTGAAGCAGCCAAAGATACCTGGCAGTGCGAATTCTCCAGGACAACAGAGACTCATAGCATCCCAGAAAAGCAGGGGCAGAGCCAGATTCAATGCAAAGGGGGACCAGAGTCAAGCTCACTATTTGAAGCAAAGCAGGTAAGGAACAGCCTCCTCTACTCATCAGAAAAGCTGAAACTAAGTTCTGCTGCTGCCTGGCAATGCAGGCCACATGAAGTTAGATGCTCAGGGTGGCAAGACAAAGAAGCAGAAGCAAGCGATAAATTGAAACCAAAAATGACTGTAATTATTCAGTCAATCCTGCACCCAAGGCCATTGTAAAATGACTTTCCCACTCCTCCCATCAAAAGATGGAATTTACTTTCCCACTTCTTGAATCTGGGCTGGCCTTGTGACTTGATTTGGCCAACAGAATACAACAAAAGGGATAGTAAGCTGGTTCCAGGCATAGGCCTCAAAAGCTACCAGGAAAAGGCTGTTTATAAAGAATCAATAACCAGATGGACAGCAGACTTCTCATTGACAACAACAGATCCAAAAGACAAAGTTCTAAAGATAAATAACCGTTTGCCTAGAATTCTATACCCTGCTAAACTATTATTCAAAAGTGAGAGGAAAATAGAGACATTTTATGACATTCAAATATTGCGAGTTGACCACCTTCGAACCCTATTATATGTACTGACTACAACTTAAGAATGAACTGAGCAAGAGAAGTGAACCCAGAAGAAGGAATGGGACACAAAACAAAAACAAAAACAAGGGTGAGCAATAACATTGGTAAAACGTGTAGGAAAATTAAATTATTAACTAAAAAATATAAATAATGACTAAAAAAGTTTTTAATTAGTGAAACCAAAGTTCTAGGAAACAATAAGAAATACAGAGTTCTAGGAAACAATTAGTGGGTGTGTTAGACATTGCTACAATTCTTGTCAGATTCAGTAGAGGAGAAATATACTGAGTTCCTTTGGATTTTAGGAGAAAAAAATATAATTCAGATTGTACGCTAAAATGTTAAGGGTATAACCACGTCAGTAGATGGAAAAAATGGGGTGGGAGAAGGAACACCCAAAATAAGATGGTAGAAATATGGCAGCAATCACAATAAATATAAACCAATTAAAACTACCTATTAAAAGACAAACTGAGTATAACAAAATGGGATAAAAAATGTTATTTACAGTACGATGTTTGTATCAAGATTTAAAAATACTATATGTTGTTTATGGACATGTACATCTCTAGTAAAATATAAAAATAGAGATGGGAAAAATACAACCAACTTCCAGACAGTTGTTATTTCTGTGGAAGGAAGAAAGGAGGGAAGTGGGAATGGGAAGGGTAAAGAGGTGACTCTGGCTGTGTTTGTAATGCTTTGGTTTTTTTGAAAATGAGGTCTGGAAGGAAAAGATTCACACTTTCAAATCTGAGTTGTAGGGATAAGCTACATTGTAGCTATAAATATTTATTTTTTTCTGTATGTTTGAAATATTTTGTGATATGTTTTTAAAGTTGGAAGGAAGGAGGAAAGAATTAAGGAAGGAAAGAAGGGAAAGGGGAAAGGAAGGAAGATTAACTACCTCTTTTATGTTCTGCACTCTGATGCTTTGACATCTGGGGCCCTGCTGGCCCTAAAGGGACTGCCCCTCCCAGAGTGTGTCAATTCCTCAGAGATAGTCAACCAGCCTGTGAGCCTTTTGCCTGTAAACCAGTCCAGAGCCCATACCCCCAACCACTTTCCTGGGCTCTGGGCACTATCCCCTGCCCTCATCAGCCCAGGGACAGGTACCAGACAACTAGGGACAGCCCTGAGCCCCAGAACCAACTGATGTTATTCAAACTCACCAATCCTAAGCTGCTGACCCTGCCTCGTCTATTTCTTCCCATGGAAACCACAATAAAGGCTCTTGCCCATGTGTCCCCATCACTCCCTCTGCCTCCTGACCAACCAGGGTGCTTCCCTTTGTGGGAAGTGCTGTGCCTGCTGTTTCTAGGGGACTGTGAGTGTAAACACCTTCCTTCACAACAGTCTATGTCAGCATGTCTCACCAGCCTGCTTAAAACAAAGCCCCAGCACCCTGAAAACAGGAAGGAAGGAGGAAACAGAGGAAGGAAGGGGAGGAAGGAAAGAATCCATGAGTATCAGTCCTAGAACCTGACCAGAATCTGAGACTGTAAACTTAATTCATCCAGGGGCTGGCTCTTTTTAATACAGCTCTCCATTATTTTGTTGCCCAGAAATAGACTTTCAGGGTAAATAAACCTGCTTCTCTGCTTCTGTTGTTCTCTCAGCCCAGAACAGCATCTCGGTCCTACAGTCTTTTCTATGAAAATCTTATCCCTTCTAGGCTTAAATGATGGGCTTCTAGCCCATCATTTGATGGGCTCCTGAGGCTGAGGTGCTGTCCCATTCACCCCTGGGTCGCCAGCCCCTAGCAGGCACAGTCACAGCGGAGTGCGCCGCTCCTGTCTGTGCAGATGACGGGATGACAGTGACAGCCCTCAGAGGCACGGATTGCTGCTCTGGGTGTGAGAATTCTGAGAGGCAAGGAACAACTACAAGCCCACGGCGCAGCAACAGGCAACGTCCACAGTGGGACCACGAGACAGCGTTGATGCTTGCACGGGAGTGAATTTCTAGATAATTCGAGTGTGTATCTTTAAAAGCCCAAACATTCAAGTATTTTTTGATGGATTCATTTTTAAAGTGTATACACATTTAGACACACTGGAAGATTTTAAACATGTTCTTATTGCTTACAACTCTTTCTCTTTCCCCCCATGAACGTGTTTTAAATTGCTAAGGTTACTCATGCTTGTAGAAAATCCAATAATACTGTAACGCATCAAGTAGGAAATGCAAGCTCCTGCTTGCTCCCCTTCCTTCTAGCCTCGCCCTCCAGAAATAATCACTGTTGACCCTCTGCTCTCCTAAACAAGGGGTGTGGTACACAGCCCCAGCCCCTTCATTCAGACCACCTGGCATGTGCCGAAACTGCTAGGCTTCTTCGTACCGGTTTAATCTAACCCACGAAACAGCTCTTTGAGGGAAGCATGATTATTGCTCCAGAATAACAGCCAGTTATGTGAGATCGGAGGAGCCTGGCTGCCTGGCCTAGAATCCGGTTTTGCCATTTATGAGCCCTGTGGGTTTGGGCAGCTTTGCTTCTGGTCTGTGCTTCCGTTTCATAGTGATAATAAATAGCACACACTTCATAATCAGCAGGAGAATTAAATAAACTGGCACAGGTAAAGAGTGAAGAACAGTGCCTAACACATAGGAACCCAATAAATTACTATTTCCATTTTACAGATAAGGAAATCGAGGCTCAGAGACGTATTGACTTACAAATTCAACAGATGATCATGAAATCAAGCATGAACCAGCCAGGATCACGTGCAGCTCCCCTGGAAGGCACAGGGTGTGGGGTGTTACTCTGCCCTACAACTTCATTCCTCCAATGCTTTTTTAGTCCCTAGGTCCTTCTCTGACATTTTTCCCTCTCTCACCCTCTGAGTCAGGTGGTAAGCTGTCAACTTCTTGCTGCTGGCTCTCTGCCTACATCAACCTGACATCTACTCCCAATTGGTAAACTTGCTGTAGACTGGAAACCAAATATAACTTTCTGGTGAGAACAGTACACAAAACAAGTACAAGTAGGCATGGAGTGAAGCCCTAAGCAGACCTCCCATTTTTAAACTGAGTGAGTCTGATAAGTCTTCTTTTCCAGCTGTTCACAGACCTGCAGATCCCAGGCAGGGATCTAGATAGCTGAGGTGCTGGATTCCATGCCCTCTGGCTAAAGGAGGTGCTGATCTATGAATGTGTTTCCATATTTGTAAACTAAAGATTCTGATTTAGACACTGTTAAATTTCCCTGCTCTCACAAGGCAGAGACGTGCATCACAGTCCCCCTGCCAGGGTGCTTCACTTCATACACCGGCATTTCAGGCTCCCCCAGGTACCACCGAGACTTAGAATCATCAGGAGATGCCGCATTACATTTAAACAACTCCCCAGCTCACCTCCATAAGTGCTCTGTATGAAGGTTGGTTGCAAGTTTCTGTCATGTGTGTGTGTCTGAATACTAAATTATGCCAAAAACCAAGCACGTGCGGGGCCACAGAGGTAAGTGAGACCCAAGTCACACACTGGAGGAGGTGGGAGTCTGGAGGGTGAGGTGAAACAGGGCATCGGGAAGCAAAAGGCAGCACAAGAAGTTCTGTGAGAAAGTCCAGAAGGAACTAAGGACGTCTGGAGGAGGGGTTGCAAATACACCCTGGGGGGAGACAGGGTCCCGGCTGGCTTTGTGGGCCCAAAGACCTCTAAGATCTCTGATTTTGTAGTTACATTCTTTATACTTGTTGAATTCATGATGAAGACATATGCATTAGACACTCTACTGTGGTTCATACAAAAATACCAAGATTCAGCAAGAGGAGTGATGAGGGAGATGGGATTTTCTGGCTTATTTGCACAATCAGATAACCCAAGTTCCTAAATGGATTTCTTTGGCCTCCAATCTCTGATGAGATCATTTAGAAATCCTTACCTCTCCTCTGGTGAATATGGGAGACCCAGATCGTCTGTTACCCAAAAAAGTTTCAGGAAACTGAGTGCCAGTGTCACAGTGGGGATGGCTCGGCGGGGGAGCAGTCATTCACAGGCGTCCCTGAGCTGCTGGGTGAGGGGATGGTAAGGAGCCCAGGCTGAGGGACCAGCCTCACACTCAGCAAATCATGAGCCCACAGGCCAAGTGCAGGGATGGAAGGGGGTGAGGCTGACAGGTGCTGGGACCATCTCCCTGAAGCCTTGATCTCCCTGTGAGACTTGGACTTACAGCCTGAGAGTCCTGTGTCCAGTTTGGCTCCACTACCTACAGGTGATATGACCTTGAGTGCTTTGAGCCTTAGTTTCCTCACCTATAAAATGGGGTGATATCTATCCCAGCTGGTTGTCTGTGAGGGCTAAAAGGGGAAAAGGTACATAAAAAGTGTAATTAGCCTAGGCCTAGTCCATAGAAAGTGCTCCCCCGAGTAGGTGTCATTCTTATTCTTGCCGTCATCCAGAAATGTCTTTTACTCATGTTAGAGACCCGAGTCCCCACTGCAGTCAGACCTTGGGGTGAACTGACCTGGTGAACCTAGGTCTCTGGTTGCAGACCTCATGAAGGGCCTCCACCTTTCCTACACAAGATCCTTCTAAACGGCTTAATAATAGTGGCCCTCAGAAGGGGAGCCAGACTCAGCATAATTACTACTCTTGTGCCCTCTTTGTAATCTTGACATTGTAGGGATTATTTGATCACAATAGTTGGGGGTTTGTGTGCAGTATTTAATTAGGCAGATGAAAGCATGTTGGGATGAAACAATAGTATCTCTAATTTAATGGCCTGTTCTGCATCTTATCCTAAAACCATGATAAAAGATGCTTCCATTCAAAGAAAAAGAATCTCTCTCTCTCTCTTTCTCCCTTCCTGTCTCTTTTTTCCCCAGTTGAAATCCAATTAACATAGTTCCCACCTCACCACCATGTTCTGGTGAATATGCCATTGCTAACCACTCTTCGCTCCTTTACAAGCCACCTGACTGATGGAATCCAGAAGAGAAAGGAATGGAGGAAGTGTGGTGCAGTGGTGCGTGCCTGGCCTTCAATCCCAGCTCCAGTCCCAGCTCTGACCTCAAGCCAGTCACTCCCAGGCCAGTTTCCTCCTCTATTAAGTGACATATTTAGTTTAAGCCTACCCTGGCTCTTCTTTTGGAAAATAAAATATTTATTAGAACTTGTGCCCTGGGACCAAGATTTGAGGGAGGTTTATACAATTAAACACAGTTTAAGATGGGGTAATTAAACATAATAAAAACATTATCCAGCTAAGCAGAGTCCAGAAAGAGATATTAGCAGGTAACAGGATGATCTCAGAGCTCTTGTCTAAAATTCTATTATTTTAATTCTGGGCTATAAAATGCCAACATTTACCCAAGTCAATAAACATCAAGAGACTGATATTTCATTGGAATCCAAGTCTGATTTTTCAATATTGATTTTTGTGAAGTCAATTTTGGTTTAAAGTGCCTTTTTAAATTGGTGCTCCAGTGGTGTCAAATGTCAACATTTATTTTTCCAGGACTCTCTTTTCTGTGGGGACTCTGGTCAATGAATGAAGTTTTTGATACTTGGGAGTTTTTATTTTCTTACTTCTGACTGAGGGCCCTGATTCATAGTACAGGGTGTTTTTTACTCAGCCTTTAAGGTTCCTGTTGGGATATGAAAAGTAATTTCTGTGTGCATGCCCATCACCAAAAAGCTAGAAGAGGAAGAGTCAAAGAGTAGGGAGAGGTGAAGGGTTCATTAGGGGTCTAGCTGATCGCTTTGAAGGCTTCATGCAGACCTGCAACTCACCATTCACCTGCTGTGTGACCATGGGCATGTGACTTACCTTCTCTGAGCTTTGTTGGGTCATTTGCAAACTAGGGATAACAACACCTACCTAACAGAGGAGCTGTGAGAAAATGAGACAGCTCATGCCAGTGCCCGGCTCACAAAGTGCGTTCAGCAAATGGCGATCCTTCCTCAGCTCTCAACTGAATTAAATTATTGAATTATTTTCCTTCCACTGATACTTTTTATTTAAAAATTTTCAAATCTACAGAAAAGTTGAAAGAATAGTACACTTAACACCTATACTTCTAATCTATTCACCAACTGATAATATTTTCCCACATTTGCTTCTCTCTCTCCTTTATTTTTTCCCCTGAATTGTTTGACTGTAGGTTGCAAACATAAGACCACTTTACCCCTAATACTTTGGGATGTAGCTCTGAAAAATGAGGACACTCTCCCACCTACTATACACCTAAAAAAAGTAATACTCAGAAAATAATATTACTTAAAATTAAATTTGTATTTCAAACTCCCAGCTGTCTCTAAAATGTCTTTTATAATTTTCTTTAATTCCACATTTTTAAAAATCACACATAACATTTGGTTGTCAATTTCTCTTTGCCAATCTACCCCTTGATTTTTAGATGGTATAAGAAAAGAGATATTCTCCAGAGCAAGTAGGGGCAAAAGAGCAGATGATAATTTGGTTAACAGAAGAGGCAAGAAGGAACCTTTGGAATTGGGTTCAGATCCTGTCTGAGACACCGGCTCTGGGTGACCTTGGACCTGATGCTTCCTTCTTACAGAAGCTTTCATCATCTGTAACCAAGGGCTTGCCTAGTCCATCTCCAGACCCATTATCCCTCTAAAGGAGGGAGCTGACGTTCACAAGCTATTGAACATGAAGAGCCCAGTTTAAATTCTACTCTATTAGGAGTGTGACCCTCAAATTATGAGGCCCTCAAATTATGTCTCTGAGCCTCAGTTTCCTCATCTGCAAAACAGGTGTGCTAACAATAGTACCCACCTCATAGAACATAATTAGAATTAAATACCATAATTCATGTGAAGCACTAGGCACAGTGGCGGGCACAGAGTAATGGCTCAGTAAGAGAATAAAAAGAAGCTATTATAGTTATTAATGTTCCAGAAATTATGGACTCTACAATCAAAACTTTTATCTGCACAGCAATTACCTTTGGCTTATGAAGAGCCCTTCACAATTTATGAAGCACTTTCTCTATTATCTCCTGGTATGCAGTCCTGGGAGGTGGCAGCGTAGGGACAATTTTTCTCACTTCAGAGAGGAGACCCAGAGGCTCAGAGAGGTTGAGCAGGTTGGCTGAGGTTGCTCAGCTGGTTACAGAGGGAACCAGGCCTTGGAGGGGCCCCACCCCTTTCCTGCCCTCTGAGCTCTTGTTCTGTCACTATGGCATCAGCATTATGTGGTTCTCCATCCATTTCTGCCTTGAGAACACTCATCTTGTTTTATTTCAGTCCACTGAATGTCCAGTCAAATCTGGACACACTTTACATCCTACTATGTGACCACAGGAAAAAGACTCTGCTTCTCTGAGCTTCTGAACTTCTGTCCCTGCATCTGTGGGATGGATGTGAACCTGTTGCCCCAGTGGGCTGCTCCTGGTCTGAAGTTCAAACCAGAGAATCACGCTGTGAACTGCAGGGTATTTTAGAGAATGACAGCAACCACTGTTGTCATCAGACTCTGGACCTACTAAAGGCTCCTTCCTTTACATGTGGAGCCAAATAATTAGCATAGAAAATTAGGGTCCTCTCTCCTGGGCCTCATATTTGAATCATAAACTACAAGAATCAGAGTCACTTTGAAAAATGGCTTTTCATTTGTCATGATTTTTTTCACTTCCTCAAAGAGAAGGCATACTGTACTACGCAAAAAATCAATGCTTCCCTGTAATAACGTGCCTATAAGAGATCCAGTGCAGAAGCCCTCATGGAGAAGCAAGGGAGGCTTATCTATGGGATACCTCAGCCACAATAAGAATCTGAAAATCAATACTATATGGGTTTGCATTGAAAGTGCACAATTTTTAATCAAAATACAAAACAACTGACTATAAGGTTTTAAGGCAAAAACTATGTCTTGCAATTTAAAAAAAAAAAATGCCTGCAAACATCCCAAGGAAAAACTATATCCTTTTATCAACCTAAATATTATAATTATCAGAGCATCCTTCATGTTCCTAGAGCCTAGTCACTCTTCTTTCATCCCACCTATAGCACATATATTTTATAACCACCAAACCAGATCCACCGACTGTGATAGGAAGGAAGGAATAAATGCTGGGTGCCAGCTACATGCCACAGACTGCGCAAGGTGCTAGAGAAACAAGCACACTCAGGGTCGGATTCTACTTAAGACCACACACGGCTTGGCCCAAAGTCTTCCTGTGGCATCCCCATCTCACTCGGAGCCAAAATCCCTGCAGTGCCCCCTACCTCATGTGATCTGCTTCTGGCTAGGTCCTCCCCAGTGTCACCTCCTTTTCTCTTCAGCCATGCTGGCCTCTTCACTGCTCCTAAATGTGCTTTCTAGGGCTGCTGTAATAAATTACCACCATCGAGGGGCTTAAAATAAGAGAACTTTATTCTTTCACAGTTCTAGAAGATAAAAGTCCAGAATCAAGCTATCATCAGGGCCATGTTCCTTCAAAAGGCTTTAGGGAGAATCTGTTCCATGCCATTCTGTTAGCTTCTGGTGACAGCTGGCAGTCCTTGGCATTCCTTGGCCTGTAGACGCATCACTTCAATTTCTGCCTCTGTCATCACATGGTGTCCCATCTCCCTCCATATGTCTCTGTCTGTCTCCTTTCCTCTTCTTGTAAGGACAGCAGTCATATTGGATTAAGGGCACAACCTATTCCAGTGCAATGCCATCTTAACTAATTACATCTACAACAACCCTACTTCTAAATAAGGTCACTTTAACAGACACTGGGGATGAAGACTTTAACATATCTGTTTGGGGGACATAATTCAACCCACAACATACACCAAGCCCCAGGGCCTTTGCATTTGCTATTCTCTTTGTTGAAGGCTTTTCCTCCAGGTGGCCACATGTTTCACTCCTCATCTCCTCTAAGTCTTTGCTCAACTACAACCTTCTCAGTGAGGCCTTTCTGATTACACTACGCAAAACTACAACACCCCCGCCACCCCAACACTCTCCATCCCATTTACCCACTTTATTTTCTTCTATGTTACCTATCTTCTATCTGACTGTATAATTTACTGATTTGTTTGTCTGTCTCTCCTCACTAGAGTGGAGTGTAAACTCCAGGAGGGCAGGGATTTTTGTGTTTTGTGAAATGTATCCCTCATACTGAGAACAGTGTCTGGCATATAATAAGCACTTACTAAACACTTGCTGAATGAATGAATGGTCCAGTGTAGGGAAAGATGGACACAAGAACTTAAAATTACAACACAGTGTGATGTGGGTTCCAGGGCACAGCACAGGCGACTGCAGGGATATGGAGAAGGTAGTGGTCTGGCTCCAACATGCAGAGGGAAGGGTCAGGAGTGGCTTTCTGGAGGAGGTGATATCTGAGCAGTGTCAGGAAGGGCAAACAGAATAGTCAAGTACTGAGGCTGGGTGGGAGAGGGAGAGCAGAGGGGGCTATTTCAGGTGGGACAGCAGCATTCTAAAAGAGATGTGACAATGACTGCAATAATAACAACTACTGATGTTTCCTGGTCACTCCTAAGCATGCGTCTTAACTCAGTGAATCTTCACGGTGTAAGAGGTAAGGTGGTGTATCAGTTTCCTATGGCTGCTATAACAAATTACCACAAGCTTGGCAGCTTAAAACAACACAATGATGATCTTACAGTTCTGGAGGCCAAAGTCCAAAATGGGTCTCACCGGGCTAAAATCAAGCAGAAAATCAGGGCTGCTTTCCTTCTGGAGGCTCTCTAAGGGGAGAATCTATTCCCTTGCCTTTTCCAGCTCCTACAGGCTGCCTGCATTCCTTGGCTCATGGTCCCTTCCTCCATCTTCAAAGCTAGCAGTGCAGCATCTTCAAATCTCTCTCTGACCCTGACTCCCACTTTTGTTGTCACATCTTCTTCTCTACTTGAACTCTCTTGCCTCCCTTGTAAGGACCCTTGTGATAATATTGGACCCACCTATATAATCCAGGACAATTTCCCCATCTCCAGATCCTTAATTTACTTACATCTGTCAAATCCCTTTTGCTATGTAAGGTAACATACTCCCAGGTCTGGGATTAGGATGTGGACACCTAATAGGTCCATGATTCTGCCTACTACAGTCCTCTTCTTATGCAGTTTTCAGATGGGAACCCTGAGGCCCTGAGTGGTTCTGTATCTTCCCAGGCCTCAGGGGGAAGGGGGCTGAGGCAGGATTCAAAGGCACAGTCTGACTGCAGAGGCCACACCTTTCCTCTGCTCTGTGAGATAGCAGGGCTGGTGCATAGATCTGCAAGTAACTATGTGTCCTGAGAGTCAAGGAAGATGGGGAATGGCAAGAGCTGAAGCAGGCGCAGAGGGCAGTGAGATGGCTGAAGCCCTGTGAGCTGTGAAGGAGCTGGACCTTCTCCCAAGGGCAGTGGGGAGCCCCATAGGGTGTGGCCTCGCCTCCAAACAGCATGGATGTGCGTGAAGGACAGACGGGCTGGCAGCAGGAAGGTGGGTGCCTACAGGTTTCAGGAGAAATGTGCTCACCGCAAGGAGCAAGAGAAGTAAAAGAAACCTTGACCTTGACTGTCTCAGCCTGTAGTAGTCCAGAGGGAACCTGAACCTGACCCCACTGGGATGCTGGGGTGTCCCACCCCAATTCCATGAAAGGTTGATATGTTTTGGCCAGAACTGTGGGAGAGAAAAACTTCAATTATCCTAATTGTTCAAATACTGTCTTCTAGGAGAAAAGAAATGAGAAGTTAAACAAAAGGTGGGTGGGTGGTTGCAACTAAGACAGAGTCAGGGTGGGAGGCAGAGTGGGGAGTGAGAGTGTCGCTGGGCTGGGGGCAGGGAAAGGCAGCAGTGAGGAGCTGCTGGGCAGCCGCAGAAGCACGAAAGTAGACAGCAAGAATGCCCAAGCCGGGACAGGAGGGCCATGGCAAACGCACAGAGAGTGAATAGCCAGCGCAAGCCAAGGGCAGACAGGAAAGCAGCTTACTCTGATTTATGATGGGAACTCGACAAGGACCATTCTCCCCCTGAACCTCAGTTCTCCCATGAGCATTGGGAGGATGAGAGAGAAGGAATCAGCATGATGTTCTGCAGGGTTTTCTGCAACATGCAACCCCTCCCTCCTTGCCTGGCTAGTGCACGCCTCAGAAGCCCTCTCCCTAGCCTCTTGACGCCTTGCTGTCTGCCTCTGGCCAGGAAGCACTGTCCTTCCTGGAACCAGGACATGTTGGGGACCTACACCTGGGCCAGCACACGCTGCTGGGCTACATATAAAGGTCACAGCTGAGGTCTCTGCAGAGGAGGCTGAATTCTAGCCTGCACCCCCGTTGCCACGTTGCATACCCACCTCTCCCTGCACCCACCCCACATTCATCCCCACTCACCTCCTCAAGCAAGGAAACCCCAGACCGTCAACATCAGTGCTCTAGATTGTCAGGAGACACTTCCCCCAGTGCCCATACCACCTCCTGTGGTTCCCTCTCCTCCTGCCAATGGATCATTGTCCTCAGATCCCACACGGCCCAAAACCCGGAGGAGCCCTGCTGGGAGATCATGAGGCAGAGAGAACACAGGCTTGGCAAGGAACTGTCCCTGCCACTTCCTCTGGGGGGTCTTGGGGAATATCCTGGGTCTTTCTCTGAGGGTGGACATGATGCCCCCCTCACCAGTTTGCTGAGAATCAAATGAGATAACAGGGTGACCGCCCCACATACTGGAATGATCTACACGATGACTCATACACAGTTACCAGCTCAGAGGTTTCTCTGAATTTCTAAGACAGGCCCAAGACCAACTGGATCCATATTCTGCTGGCCCCATGGCCGGTCACAGTCTGGTGAAATGCATGTATGCAACTATCTCCTTTAATCCTCACAGCAACCTCAAAAAGCAGAGACTAATTTACGCCCATTTCACAGATGAAGAAACTATGGCTCAGAGGGTTTCAGTGGCTTGCCAAAGAGCACAAAGTATGTAGAGCAATGGAGTCACACCAAATCCACCTTCCTCCCACACCTGAGCAGGGAGGTGCCATCACTAGGGAAGCCAGAGCTCAGAGAGGGCAGTGGAGGGAGCATCCTGCCAATCATCTTGCCAGGGCAGGGCCACCACAGGTAGTGGGAGCAGCCTGGCCAAGCTCTGGAAATGAACCTGGAAAATGCAATGCTAAGTGCAAGAACCAGGTCTAACAGACCATGTACTGTGTAATTCCATCTGTAGAGAATGCCCAGAATAGGCAATCCATACAGATGGAAAGCAGATGACAGGGACAGGGACGGGGGAATTGGGGGTAAACGGGAAGTGATTGCTAATGGCTACAGGGCTTCTTTTTAGGGTGATGAAAATGTTCTTAGATCAATGATGGTAACGGTTATACAACCCTGTGAATATGCCAATAATCATTGAATTACATACTTTAAAGGGGTGAATTGTATGGTATGTGAATTATATCTGCAATAAAAAGCTGTTATCTTTTTTTAAACAAGGATATGGAAGTGACTTCTGGTTTAGCTTAAGGTGAAATCTCCATGAAGTAGTTAAGAGCCTGGGTTCAAATCCTGTTCTACTTGCTACCTGAGTTATCTTGGACAAGTTACTTAACCGCTCTGTGTCTCCATTTCGCTAGCTGTACAATAGGGGCAATAGTACTTACCTCTTAGGATTATGAGGTTTGAGTTAAATGTAAATACCTGTACTTAAAAAGGTCTCAGTCATTGTAAGTTCTAGACAATTACTTGTTATTTTTATCTGAAGAAACACTAAGCATGAGGACCTTTAGTCCAGTTTGCATGTTGCTTGTATAAAGTTGCCTACTCTGTTCCACCCATTGTGAAGTGACCTAAAATGCTTTCTCTTTGGGGGAAGAGAAACAAGCATTCAGTCAGTCAATAGTCATGCATTTTTGCCTCTGACTGGAACTTTTCTGGATTCTTCTGGAGAACTGAGCTAGCAGAGAAGTTACAAGGAAACGAATTTTAAGATACCACTGAGATCATCTTGCCTTGGGAATAAGGAGAACCTGGAACATGAACACACCTCGGTTTGAAATCCCCTTTCTTGAACAAGATGTGACAGCTGAGTTGAAAGGATGTGGGATCTGGCTTCCTGAGGTAGGTTAGCCTCAGCCCCTGAAAGGCCAGTCTGGCACAGTGGCCCCGATTTCAGCTTTTCCCATGATGCTCTGAGACCACGTTGGTTCCTGGGCTTCCTCCTTGAATATAAGCTACTGAGATTGGAGGCCAAGCAGCCAACAAGCTGTGATGGGCCACGTCATCTCCCTCGGGCGCCTCTCCCCTCCTCTGGAAGGATGCCCGGACCACCCAAAGCCTGCCTCTGGGACCTCAAGGGGCAAACTGGGAAGAGCAGTCAAAATGCACCCAAGAAACAGGCTGCCAGGTCAAGGGTTTAGGTGCTGTGAGTGAGACAGTGCTGGGATAAGTTATTCCCCAATCTCTTGTCCATTGTTCTGGCTATTGCAGGAATCATCTGGAACAATCAGGTAGAATACTGCATTCCAGAAGCCTTTGTAAACTGTGCCCACCTGTGGGTCTGTTACTCTCATTACGAATACCTGACTAACAACTAGAGCAGCTGAACTGGGGAAAGCTGTTTCGTGAAGCAGTGCCCTCCCTGTCACATGGAAGCGTCCACACAGGGCAGGTGACAGGTGAGCACCATCCAGGGCATTTTAAAGGGGATGCGTGCACTGGCTGATGCTCTGTGAATTCCCATGGCCATTCTCCTCAGTTTCTGAGGCTCTCAGCAGCACCCCAACCTGAGGTTCAGTAAACCACGAAATCACAAACCAAACGAGCCGGAAGGGACCTCCAAGACCATTTGGCTCAGCCCCTCTATTTTACCAAGGGAAAAACTGATTTTACAGATGAGAAGTTAACTTGCCCAAGGTCACACAGCTCTTCAGTCAGAGCCTGGAGAATTAAATTGGCCTGTTCAATTGGGCCTGAAGTTGGGCATCGGCAGATGGACCTTCTGCTGGAAAACTGTTTTAAAACTTTTTGTATTCGTGGGTTATAGCCAAATGGCTTTTAATCAGATAAGGATGATTCTCAAACACAGAGAATTTTAGAAAAATGTAGCTTTCCTTTAGCACCATTAACAAACAGCAATCAGAACAGACGCTTTGAAAAGTTACAAGATGTGAGATACAAGAATAATGACTTACATGTGTTTCAAATGATCCCACTTGGACCCAAGAATAACCTTTTAATTTTAGCCCGATTTTACAGATGAGGAGGTTGAAGACCAGGAAAGCTTGAAAGAAGAAAGAACTAGAAGCCTGGGCTGACTTCAAAGTAGGACTTTTGCTACTACCCGGGTGTCCTAAAGCCACATGTTATAAAGAGATACACAAATAAATTTTCAAAGGAAGGGGAGCTAATTACCTGGGCTGCCTGCTGGCCATAACTCCCCCTGAATTGCACTTGCTAAGGCCAGTGCCTTCTCTGGGCATTTGTTGGGGTTTGACCAGCTCCGGGGCACCTCTTGGCTGAGAAACACTTGAGCTTTCTGTGAAATTGCCCACTTTAGGTGGTAACACCTTTTCTTTCTCTCCCCTTTATATAAAAAGTACATGTAATGCTATTTCAAAGCTTTTCTATTAGCTACGCCACCGTACTTGACTTTTTATCCCAGCAATCACACCTCGCTCTCTGCTCTGTGTGATCCAAACCGCCCTGAAAATGGAACTTGCCTTCACACACGACCCTGCCTCCAACACCTCCTGCCAACTACTACTCAAGATACTTTTCCCTAAGAGGAAAGGGCAAGGGTTTGCTGCATGACAGAGTGTGGGTTCCCCACCAGCCAACTTCTCTTACCTGCAGCTCCCCCAGCCTCCTCCGTGCTGCACAGGAGAACACACACAGATGTAAGGGCAGGGCTGGGCCCTTCTCCCCTCCCAGCACTGTAAATTGACTGCCAGATTTAAAGCTGAGTCAAAACTAAGAGTTAATCACCAATTCTGGGTAAGGAAAGGGATCTTTCCTATACACACCTGGTACTAAACATTAGCGTTCATCTAAGCACAGACTGAGCTAAGGTTTAATGAGTGAGGCAATTCATTTGTGCTTGATATTTACACTTTTTCAAATATGCTTCAAAATTATATGTGCCCTTATTTATAAAGAGAAAACAGGATATTCAGGTTTATGCTATTGTTTTACTAAAGAATCATAAAATTTTCACAGAAAAGACTGGAAATGTTCAGATGACGAGCCTAGAATTTCTTCCTGCTCTTAATCAAACCCAAGCTGATTCTAATCATTAAGCTGAAGAAGCACACTTATCACGAGGAGCTCCTTAAATCACAGGCCATCTTCTCCTCCTTGGGACTAGATCATATAAACCAAACCTGAAAGCAGGGGCCATCGTTTTCCTCATACCTCTAACATCTTGATATCCTCTGCTCACCGACTTCTTTAAGTGGACATAGTGGATACTGGGAGTTTCCTAAGTAGCCTTCACCTTTCTCTCCCCGACAGACCTTGATTTTCTTCTGGGCTCAGCCCTCCCCATCGTGTAGCAGCCACGCTCTCTGTGGGGTCCTGGCCCGTGAGTCTAAGCCCCTTTTCCTTGATCTTGATTGCTGCAGCTGTTAGAATACACGGCTCCCTGAAGGAATGTTCTTGGAAAATTTTGGCCTGTGAACGATGAGAAAAGTTCCCTGGAGTTTTTTTTCCTAGGACAAAACCCCACTATGACTTGAGAGGGCCTAGGTATTTTTGCCTTCCTAGGCCCCTTCCTCAATAAACAAACAAATAAATATGAATGTTTGTACTAAAAATTACATTTTATGACTGCACTGGTATAAAGATGAATTATTAAAATCATGTATCAACACATTTTCTCCAACTTCAAAGTTCTTGTCTTCTTATTTTAAAAATATTAAAGCATTTTTGTGGGCATTAAAGTTACCATGGATTGTGCCTACTGTACCTTATAGATAAGTTGGCTCTGTTACAGGATTGAGTTGACCCCGAATACCCACCTACTCTGGACCTCTCATTGTGAGCCTACGGGCTTCCTTATAGTTTATGTCACTCTGAGTGGCTTTTTTATTACTGGCAGCCAAGAGCATCCAGACACCCTGGAAATCGGGCAACAGGTAATGAGCACTGGGGATTGCAGGAGTGTGATTAGAGGCCCAGTGACCAACCAGGGTAGGACAGACTTGGTTTCCACTTCCTTTCATGTTTCATTTCTTTAACTCAGCAGCAACAGGATCAGAGAAATGATCAAAACACAGACAGCAGAAGGAGAAAAGAGAAGCAAAAGGAATTTGTTGGGGAAGCTGGGAGACTACTGGGAATTCGTGAAACTAGATTTTCCAGCCAGCTAGGACCACATGATAAAGGGAAAGAGCCAGTGAAGGAAGCAGGACGTTGGGGTCCTAGCCCATGTCTACGCTGAAATCACAGCAAGCCCCTGGGAAGCCTTTTTCCCTCGTGGGCCTCAAGTCTCTCTTTGTGGGGGGAAAAAAAGGAAGTTCTCACTTCTTTTTCAAATAGTCACTAGCCATATGTGGTTAGTGGCTACCACATTAAATACTGCAGATATACAACAGTTCCATCATCAGAGAAAGCTCTATTGTTCAGCACTGCTATAGGGTATGTAAACCATTATTAAATACTATGTTAATATAAAAACCATCAATGATAGTCATCAAAATCAAATTGAGTGGATATGCAATTCACAAACACCTCTTGAAAACTTCTGTGGTGTGTTTACACACTTAGGAAAAAAGAACTACAGGGTAAGGGTAAGGAGTCCAAAAATTTGGATCCAGGCCTTGACTCACTTCCTGCCTGTGTGACCCTAGAAAAGACAATTTACCTTTCTAAGACTCAGCCTCCTCATTAGTAAAATGAAATGAAATGTAATGATAATGAAAGTTTCTATTCTATAAGGATATGGCTGTGATCAATTAGCTAATTCAACAAATATTTATTAAGTGTCCACTCTGTGCCAGTAACTACTTATCCTGTACACTGGGGATAGACAGATATCCCTGACCCCATGGAGCTAACACTCTAAAAGATTTTAGCAAATGTGAGTTATCAATCCTGATAATAAAAGTTATGGCAATACTCTGATTCATATTTGTCATCAATGGAGACACACTCAATCAGTAAGAATGTAATTTTAATTTTACAAATATTGGGCCCTCTAACTTATCTCCCTCCCCAATATAGAGCTCAACTAAAAATTCTTTAAACTTGTGTGCTGCTTTGGGTTACATCATAAAACCAAAGACATCCCTGTGACATTTGAATCTAATTCAAGAAAAAAGATCTGATTTCAGCAGCTTTTAGTCCAGACTTTAGAAAAAATTAATTATACATGCATTCAACTAGCAATGAGCAAACTTGATAATTTAGGCAGTTTAGCAATTGGATTGAAATTTTACAGCTAATTTGAAGTACTCCACACTACTGACTTCAGTCTTGAGGTTCTGAAGCTGAATTAGCCTGGACAAGAGCAATTACTCAGCACTTCCTGCACACGTGGTCTTGACTGACTTTTAGGCACAGTGAAGCACTGCTCATACCCAACCATAGTTGGCTGGATGCTAAAATGCCATGGGGATGAATGTATGCCAGACTGAGTTTGTTTTGTGCTCTCTAAGCAAGGTTGGGTCTTATGTACCCTTGTCTCCCCAAGCCTAACAAAATTCACATTGTACTCCACAAATGAACTTAAGTTAAGTCCTAGTAGAAGGGTCATAATGATTTATGGCTGTGTGACCTTACACAAGCTCCTTAACCTCTCTAAGCCTATTTCTTTATCTGCAAAATGGAAATTATAACATTATAGTTGTGAAGAAATAGAGATGATGTACATAAAGCATCTGGCACATAGCAGGTGCTCAATAAATGTACCTCCTTGTCTTAGTCAGTGTGGCCATTTAAAAATGTGTCACAAAAGCTCTTAAGATACATCTCCCCTTAGGGGAAGGGTCTATGCCCCACCGTCTTGGATCTGAGAGACTTGTGACTCCTCTAATCAATAAAGTATAGTGACAGTGATACTATGTTACCTCTAAGACTGGGTCATAAAGGCCATGCAACCATTACCTGGCTCTCCTGAAACATGCAGTCCAAGAACTTCTTTTTGGCAGTCACAGTATGCTCTGTCTTAAAACCCAGCCACTTTCTGTGAGAAGCCAAAACCAGGTGGAGAGGCTGTGTGTAGGGTCTCTGGTCTACAGTCTCAGCTAAGTTTAGGCATCAAGTCTTCCCAGTCATAGGATAGGACAAGCCATTCCTGCTGTGGCCTGATTTCCTGACCCACAGGACCCTTGAGCATAATAAAATAGTGGAATAGTGGCTGCTTCACCACCAAGTTTGGGATGGTTTGCACAGAGTGGTAAGCACCTGGAATACTCAGTAGGTATCACTCATTCACTCAACACCCACTGGGGCCTCTATGTGCCAAGGGATGCAGTGCACTCAGGACAGCCTCAGAAAGTGCACAGGCTGCTGGAGAAGCATAACTGTAAGCCGTCAGTAGTGTGCTGGTCAGTGTTTAATAAACACCAGGGGGAAGGGGAAGGTCTGGTTTGTAGTGGTGGCCAATTTCCATGGTATGAAGACTCCCATCATCGCCAATTTCAAGCTACTAACGTGAAGTCAGTCAGCTTCAAAAACTCCTGAGAAGTTAACATCAGCTCTCGTGAGCCAGTACAAGCTGGCTCCACGACACCACTGTCACGAGACCTCAGAAAGGCAGCAAAAACATCAGGGGCACAGGAGAGTTCCGGGAGTGGGGGCTGAGGTAATGGTGGCCATTTAAGTGCAAAACTCCTGATATTGCCTCCAAGTAACAGTAAGGAAAAGAATAAATAAAAAGCACATCTACCATAAAACAGAAGATGCAGACCCCTCAAGCCTCAATTTACCTGAAAGTAGAAAAATAAATTCAAAATCTTAGTGAGAGCAAGTGCTGAGCAGGGCAGTTTGGGGAAAACTGTTAGAGGAGAGAGGAGCTGATGGCAGGTGGAAAGCTGATCTAAAATCACCCTAGAAAAAGAAAGCCCACAAAAGTAAGAAAACCCTGGAAATAAATACCAATGGTTTCGAACACCTACTGCAGGGAATGGATTTGTTTAGGGGAACAGCAGGGGAGGGGGTCTTCCCAAGGTGATGCCTGGGGACGGGGGAGAAGCAGGTCATGGAAAAGAGAGGCACGTTGGAAGCCACACAATGAAGGGGAATAGAAGCAAGAGGGGCATCTAGAATCATGCAAGACAAAGAAAATAGGAAAATCGAGGACAAGCAACCCTTCCCCTCACTGAGGGGCGACTGAGTCTCCCCTGGGCCAATACCGTCCCATCTGTAACAGAAGGCTGTGCTCAGGCCTAACCTGTATGATTCTGTATTTGAAACAGAGAATAACTTGTGAGAAATCTAGGGTTACTCCTAATATGTAGCATCTTGCATTTGTGTGGGTTTCCCCGAGAGCAGAGCTTGCTGGAGGGCAGAGAGGTCATCCAGCAAGGAAGCAGGGAGGTGGGATAAGAAAGAAGAAACAGTGGGAAAGGGCGAGCTGTTGGTCTGGTCACTGCCGTGGGCAACTGCAGAACCAGCAAGAATGCTTCTCCAACATCCATCCCATGTCAGTCCAGTTCCTCCGAGAAGCAGAGGCTAGGACAGGGTTTGATGTACAAGAGATTAACAGGGGAAACGCCTGTGAGAGAAAATGGGCCAGGAGCCAAAGGGGACGGGAGAGGATCAGACCACAACTTGGATCTGACAGAGGGCAGCGGGGAGGGGTGGTCGGTGGAAAAGCCTTGGACTGCAGTGCAGTTCTAGGGGTGCTCGGCAAGGGTCAATGGGTAGTCCTTGAACCCAGTGTCATCAGAGGAGTCTCACGTCTCCCACACCTGGGCCTGTTCTGTTGTGTTCTAATGTCCTAGTGTCTCCACTCAGCTCATCACTGGCTGGGAGCAGTCCATGGGAAGCCTGGCCTCAGCACAAAAGCAGTGATGGGTTTCAGATGGCAGCACCTGGAGTGTGGTCAGTTACACTTGCCACTGGTGGGGATGGCAGAGGTGCATTTTCATAGCTGCCATATGAGGCCGTGGGGGCTCTAGGGGGAAACCTGTCATCGTGCACAAGTCTGCAGAAGATCTCAGGGCTGCTCAGGGGATGGGCAAAGGCCTCAGCTCACCTCCCAGCTAGCTTCCTTGATTTGGGCCCTGGATAGAATATCATTCCCACTACTTCAGTCCATACTCTAAGAGGCCTACAACAATATGGAACTTCCTAGGGCAGAGCCTTAGATGGTGAGCACGCTGCCCTGGTGAGATGTTTTATACTTATTTTTAGTGGGTTGAGTAGTGTTCCCCTCCAAATTCATGTCTACCTGGAAATTCAGAATGTGACCTTATTGGAAATCGGGTCTTTGCCAATGTAATTAATTAAGGATCTTGAGATGAAATCATCCTGGGTTTAGGGCAGGCTCCAAATCCACTGGCTGGTGTCCCTATTAGAAGAGAAGATGAAGAGAGACACAGAAGGAAGAAGGCCATGTGAAGACGGAGGCAGGGATTGGAGTGATGCCGCCACAGGCCAAAGACACCAGGAACCATAAGACGACGCAAGGAAGGAACTTCCCCTAGAGACTTCAGGGAGAGTGTGGCCCTGCTGACAACTTAATTTTGGGCTTCTAGCCTCTGGAACTGTGAAACAACAAATTTCTGTTGTTTAAAACCACCCAGTTTGTGATTATTTATTATAGCACCTTAGAAAACTAATAAACTATTATTAGTTAAAATAAAGAATAAACAACTATTAATTCAATGCCCATCAAAAGTGTAGACATCAGAGAGTTGGAAGAAAGAACACACAACCAGAGAATCAGTGACCCTTGGCGTTGTAGTGCATGGGAGCCACGCCTCTTATCAGCTATCAAACCTTTTAGGCAATAGCTCATTCAGCTTCTCCTTGAACAACCCCAGTGACAGGGAACTTATCACCTCAAGAGGAAGCCTGACAGTCAAACCCCTTCATTTCTGGCAGCTCTGACAGTCAAAGCCCTACCTATTACCAACCTAAGACATCTGCCTCCCTGTGATCCCCCAGCTTTCAGTCTAATTTTGTTCTCTGGGACCCAGCCTGCTCCTGACAGCACATCTCCTGCTACATCTTCCTGCAGGCTATTCGGCCCCAGTTCCTTTAAGGAATAATGTAACTTACTCGAAATACAACAATGAACTAGAATATGCAAATTACCTTATCAGCTGTACTCTATAAAGACAATCTTTCCCTGATTAGCATACTGCTCTGTCTATTTTCATCAGGGATTCACAGAACTGGCACGTTCAGAGCTTCTAGCAACCACAGGGCATTTTGGGACAGCCACTGAAGCTGGGAGGGCACACCAGGCAAAGTTTAGGAGGGGACAACTGGCATAGTGGTCCCTTCATTCCACACACATCTAAAGAGTGACCCCTACGTGTCAGAGGCTGGGATTGGGAGAGGTAAGGAGGCCAAGGTGAGAGTAAGTGCCATCCAGTTAACATCCAGAACAACAGTGTGGGAGACAGAGCCAGAAATACTACCTGGAACTCTCAATACAACTCATTTAACTATCACGCTCTAGCTCAAACAAAGGGAAAGGCACACACAAAGGCAAGAGGTGTGACTGCCTCCTGAGGTGAAATCAGAGCAGGCTTCCAGAAGGAGGCATCTGTAGGTTGAGCCTCTAAGTCAGATGTGACAATCAAAATAAAAGGGACAGATCAGGCAGAAGGAACTGCCTAAGCAAAGGCAAGGCGATGTGAA
Source organism: Camelus bactrianus (assembly GCF_048773025.1). NCBI lineage: Eukaryota > Metazoa > Chordata > Mammalia > Artiodactyla > Camelidae > Camelus > Camelus bactrianus. Next base: position 48,891,824 of record NC_133542.1, read on the forward strand.
CCTTCAGGCCATATTCGGGAAATGAAGACAAATTTAGTGTGGCTGGAATACGGGGGGTACAAGTGTATTTGCAAGAGGAAGAGATGAGAGTAGAAGATGAAGTAAAAGATGGCCTTATAGACTGGGTAAAGGTGTCCTCTCTTTAGCTGTTTTTTCCCCATGAAACTGAGCATTTATGGTGCTTCTCAGAGTTTAGAAATCACCTGTGCAGTGTGCTTAATGTGCAGACCTCAGCCTCCCCTCACTGTGCCCCTAGCATCCCAACTCCCTTGCACACCCCGCCATACCCCCTATTCTGATTCCATGAGTTGGAGTGGAGCCTGGGTTTCTGCATCATAAATATGCTCCAGCAATAATTCCAAGGCAGAAGACGGCAAACCTCACCAAGGAAGCAGTCTTGTGCTCCTCACCTTTCTTCGTTATGAAAAACGATGTGGGTGGCATGACAACATATTAGGTTATGCCAGAAATACCGGCAATTTAAGTTCATATGAAAATTCACTGGGGAAATTCTCCATCAAGGTACTTGGTGAAAATAAAAGGCCAAGAATTTATCAGAAATTACCTCTGTGGGCAAAGGAATGAATTGTGGGGCTGCCCAACTCTCTCCCCAACCCTCAGAGTCACCTGTTACTTGTAAAGGGAGGTCCTCAGATCGTGTCAGGGTGAGCACAAGGTTCAGCCTCAAGATCTCTCAGGAAACCGAAGCATGCCCTTGGAGGGAAGTCAGTCCCTCACAAAGGAGTGACAGGGATTTAAACAGATATTTCATTTCGTTTTTGTAAAGCAAAAAAGAATTTTGGAAACAAAAAAAAATTTCTGGAGCAAAGCATCTCAGAGGTAGGAAGAACCTTTGAGCCATTGTCTCCTTCAAGTACCTAGCTCCAAGTTGCTCAAAAATACAGAGTCCCAGGCCCTCCACTGGAGACTCTGGTCCAATGGGTCAGGGATGAGGTCCGGAATCTGGTGGTGAGAGATGTTTGGAAACACTGATCTAGCTCACCTGGTCTCTGCTTACACACCTCCAAGGACAAGGAGCTCCTTTCCTTCAAGGGTGACCCATCCCAATTTTGAAGAGCTCTGACCATTTAACAACTTCCATCAGACACTGCTGAACTAAAATTTTCCTCCAGTGCCAAGTCCTCTAAGCTCCAGGCCTCTGCACTGACTCAGTAAGTCTAACCTTCCGCCACAGGCAGCCTGGTAAAAAGGCAAAACCCCCACCCAGGAATGAGGTCCTGGCTCTGCACACTGCATGTGGAAAGCGAAGTGCATCTGGCTTCTTTGAGAACCTTTCCCTCCACTTTTCTGGTGACCCCTCACTTCTGCTTCCCCAGAGAAAGGCGAGAGTAATAACATTCATGAACAGGGCTATTTATTGAAGGCTTACTGTGGTCAGCAGAAATAATGGCCCCCAAAGTATGTCCACATTCTAATCTCCAGACTCTGAATATGCAGGTTACATGGCAAAGGAGAATCAGGCCACAGATGAAATTCAATTGCTAATTAGCTGGCCTTAAAATAGGGAGATTATCCTGGATTATCTGGGTGGAATTTAAGGATCCTTAAAGTGGGAGCAAGAGGCAGAAAAGTGAATGTCAGAGGGAGGCAGTGTGAGAAGACTCGAGTGGCCATCAAGGCCTTAGGAAGCCATAGGGGACCACAAGCCAAGGAGAGCAGGCAGGCTCCACGAGGCAAGAAAACAGATTCTCCTCTTTAGCCTCCTGAACGCAGTCCTGCTGACATCTTGATTTTATCCCATGGAGACCCACGTTGGACTTCTGACATCCAGAACTGTGAGATAATAAATCTGTGCTGTTATAAGCCACTCAATTTGTGGTAATTTGCGTCGGCTGTAATAGAAATTTGGCACATAGATATATATGCCAGAGAACACTTGCTCATATACCTGAGTGTGTCATTTAATAACATAACAACCAGAGAATAGATATTATTCCTGTCTGACATGTGAGTAAACTCAGGCTTAGATAAGCTATTAATAATTTGCCTGGAATCACACAAACAGAAGTGGTACAGCCTGGATTCAAACCCAAGTCTGTCTGTCTCCCAAATCTTTTAAGAAGAAGGGTGGTGAGGAAAAAGAGGAGCTAAAAATAGGAGTACAAAATGGGAACAAAGAGATGAAAAGACCTGGAAAGAGACCCAGAACAAAGCACATAATAACTCTACAGAGTTACCCAAAGGGTGTTCTAGATTAATGAGAAATGCTTAGAGTCCAATTCTAATCACAGACTCAAAATATCTGAGCTGGAAGCATACTTGCAGATAATCTAGTTCAAACCCACCAGGTTCAAGTTGGAGAAGGAGACCTAGAGAGGGGAAGTGACTTGTCCAGGGCAACAGAGAGGCTGGTGGGGATGGGGCTGGAACCACGGCCCCATTCCCCATCCAGGGCTAGTTCTTCCTCTCCTTTTGCCCTGTACTTCCTTTCTTCCTTCCAGAAGAGTCTGTGATGGCTCATGGGCAGCTGAGTAGGGGGTTCTGCCCAGGGCACAGCAATGGAGACTGCCAGAAGCTTTATGCCTAAGATGCCTCAAGACAGTGTCCTCCCCAGCAGGACCTCTCACTCCCAGACATCCAGCAATCATGATAGAAACAGGTCGTATTCACCCAAAGTATCCATTGTGTGTTCTGATACCTGCTGCTGCGTTGCACATCTAGTGTGACCCAGACCACCATACCATGAAGATGGCAGCTGCCAGGAGACTGGCATTGCCTGGGGGTGGACAGGACAGCGCCACCCCACCCCCTACCCTTGGAAGAGGAGAAACAGCATACCTTGCAGTGACACAATTTTCCTACAAATACAACTTAATTAACCTAGTATAAATTTCAGCCTCATATCTAGTCATCAACCATCCCTCTCACACATGCATATGCAAAGAAAAAAATTTCAGATATAAGACCCATTTATGATGCGTCTAGAAAATCCTGGTTTTCCACACTCTATTTCTGAAAGAACCTCATAATTGCCCTCTCCCCCGACCCAGGAGCCCGTGCTGGAGATCCAGCTGGCCACATATGGTGCCAGCATCTCCAATGGCAGCTGCTCCCTCTAAAGGTTCCAGTGGTTCCTTTATAAACTACCTTTCCTTTTGGAAGTGCCCTGCTGACCCGGGACCTCCCCTGCCCGGCCTAGGGGAAAACCAGGTGCTTCTGGCCATGCAGATCCTCTCTCCTAACCAGAAAGAGTGGCACTGTGGTGGCCTCAGGACAGGCCTCTTCTATAACCTGGAACTGGCTCTGAGGCTCCCTCAATTTTTACCTCTTTTCCTTGTGATCACTTCACTTGAATTTAAAAGGGAGTCTTGGCTAAATTCCACCAGTCTCAACATTTAAGATTTCTATTTTACTTGAATAATTTTTAAGTTTTGAACCTTTAAAAAAAAACAACCAAAGATATATAAAACATTTCAACAACTTGATAGTAATTTCCTCTAAACAGCTGCTGAAGTCAGAACCAGGCCCTACTTCACCTTTGGATCTGCTGTAGCTCCAGCATCCACTGGGCACCCAAGTAATGGGTGCTGAACTGAATTTAATCACCTAACCTCATCCAAGCCTAGGGATGGAATCACAGACACTATTAGTCACGGACACTCTGCAGCTTGCCCTGCTGTCTACACTTAGCTGCCAACTACTCAACACTCAGTAAACCTGCTCACAGCATGAAGGGGCAGACTGCCCTTGTTTTCCCCTTATTCTACAAGGCTCAGCTCAAATACTTCCCCTACCTCCATGAAATCAACCTGATGCTCCCTTTGCTGCGAGTCAGAATCTGTCTCTCCCTGAGTGATGCTGAGGGACCACAGACAGAACAGTCCTACCATGTTCCAGATATGGTCCTGATACAGGGAATGTGAGAGATGCTTTAATGGGGCAGGGGCCACAGACAAGGATTGGTCTAGACTTGGGGCAAATTGTGCTTTGGGAGTCCAGAGCAGGGAGAAGTCTAATCCACTGGAGAAGAAGGACAGCAGGCAGGCATCCTGGAAGACTTCCTGAAAGAGAGCCCACCTGTGCAGAGTGGGTGATACGCAGGCTATGCAAGGTGGGAGGCTTACAGGTTCTGAAACGGGGCAGGGTGCCTGAGGGAACCACTAGCAGATCAGTAAGTCTCACACACGGGATTTGGGGTAAGATATTAACAGGCTGAGCTTGGCTGAGTTCCTAAAACTTTTGGAGCCTCAGTTTCCCCATCTGTAAAGTGGGGAAAAATAAGGAATCTCCACAGAGATTTGCATACCTTAGTACACCTAAGAATAGCCTGGAGACCTTATTAAAATACAGATTTCTTGGGTTTCCCTCCTCTACCCTCCACCTCCACACAAACACTTAGAGAATCTGAATCAGTAGGTCTAAGATGGAACCCAAGGACCTGTGTTGTAACATTCATACACACATATCATACATACATACCATATATACCACATATAACACACATACACACACACACATACATCATGCACATACATACCACCCCGCCATACCACACACTGTGCACACACACCACACTTCTACACACACAGGTAATTTTCATTGGAGGGGTATCCACAGATCCATAAAACACAGAGTTACTGTAAGACGAAGTATCTAACGTAAGTAAAGCAACTAGCATGCACTTGCCACATTATTGGTGCTCAAAATGTTAGTTTCCCTTCCTTCCTGTTTGTTCCTGAAAATCTTTGCAACAGTTGTAATAGAGCAGGCACTCCATTCTGCCTTCATTCAGTTGGAGCCACTTTCACCATGATCCTATGTGTGTTTCTGTGTTTGCTTCCCCCAACAAGACCATGCGCCCCTTAAGGGGAGAGACCAAATTAACATCCTCAGTGTCCAGTGGGCCCCTGGCCAGGTAAATATTCTGTGAATGAAAGGCAAGAACACAGCTCCCCTAGCTTGGCTCCATATGAATCGTGCAGTAAGTAGGTCGATGGGCGGTGGGGCTGGGGGGGACCCTGAGGGCCTCACCCAAGGGGAGAAGAGGGGCGCTGTGAAGAGCTGCAAGAATGAAATCCATCAAGAAGCAAGGCTCCTCCAGCACGGCTACTTCCCACTTACGACAGCTCTGGGAACAGTTCTGCTTTCTGGACACATTAAGTACAAGCTGCTTGACCAGTCAACAAGTTCCTTATGACATTTCCAGACTCACAGACCGGAATAACATTAATGAAAGTTTCATGCCCTGATAAATAGTTCATCAGTAACCAAGGAAGGTGATGGCCCCACCCTCCTTCCCATGAGCCTGCCTGGAGACCCCAAGGCCTCTTTCTCGCCTTCCTCAGTCTTCCTGTCCAATTAGCCACTGAGGCTGGGTGCCTCCACCATCTGCTCCCGCCTCTCCATCCCCCTGCCCTAGTCCTAAGGCAGACCCCGAAGCAAAGCGTCTCAGCTGGACCACAAGGCAGGCTCCTCACGGGTCTCCTTGCTTCTTCAGCCCATCCCCTGCACTGCCATAATAAGCTTCCTGAAGCTCAGCTGGGAACTGAACTCAGAAGCCCGCAGTGACTCCCCATGACTCCAGAATCAAGTGCAGGTATTTCAGCCTGACATTCAGGCTCCTCTGAGGTCTGGTCTAACCTAACTTTCTCCCTCATCACCCGCTACTCTGATCCCTACCCCCTTCCCTCTAGCCCCGTGTTTTTTAAACTGAATATCACATTCTATGAAGGAGATATCAAATTAATCTAGCGGGTCCTGACCAGAATTTTTTCATAGAACAGAACAGAATATGATATACCAAAGTGCATCGCACATAGGAATTTTTCATTTCATGGAAACTCCATTTTAGATACGTGTGCGTGACTCTGAGTGTGTGTGTGTGTGCAGATGTGAGTGTACTGTATCCCGCTGTAAAATGCACATCTTACCATGGATCACAGTCAAAAAGATTTGAAAAGTGCTGTTTGGGCCAAACTGAATTCACTGTCTCTCTTCTATGTTCTGTGCTCTCTGTTTCATCTCCATACGTTTTTCACGTAATTCCTTCCTCCTACCTTGTTTCTACCTCTCCTCCATCCTAATGGCTTCCATCCATCCAAATCTTACTCATTCTTCCAGGCTGTCTTAGCTGGTTTCTTCCAGAAGCAGACTCTGGGATGAGGATTTTTATTTGTGAGGTGACTCCAAAAAAGCACCAGTAAGGAAATGCAGAAGTAGAATAGAAAAAGAGCTGGAACAATCAGGGTGCTCTGTTGAGCAGGTTCCTGCTGTGGGTAACTGGACTCAATCCATTGGGGTCTCTGGAGGGCAAGGAGCTGGGATATTCACCAACCTACTCCTGCCAGTCACTGCTGCAGGCTGCTGGCAGGTGGGGGTGGTCAGGGCATTACTGCAGGGGGGCATGGTGAGTGCCCAAAGGCTACGGTGGGGCAGCGCCAGTGATGATAGAGAAAGGTAATTTCCTACATGGAATCCGCCCTTATGCTCTGCCCATCCTACACAGACACACACACACACACACATATACACACAGAGGCATCACCGTTCCACTTGTGTAGTGGACTTTCCTTCCTCTATCTTTGTTTCTGAAATTCACTGATACAAAGATTTTAATAGAGCAGGGACTTCATCTTGCCTTTGTTTAAGTTGGAGCCCCTCTTTATGTTTCTATGTCTGTTTCTGTGTCTGCTTCCCCCAACAAGACTGTGAGCTCAATATCCATGCTCTCTTCTTCCTGGTAATAGAGCCCATATCTTCCTTGGGGGAGCGCTCTTCTTCCACTCTCATCATGTGAGCCAACTGTATCCCTGTGGCCACAGTGACAGGGGCAGAGATAGGCACTGACCCCAACAGGTCCACCGAGGCTCAGTCTGGGGACTTCCGTTTGCTTTGTTAGCAAAAAGAATCGCTTTTTTGTTGGTGTTGCTGAGAGCTGCTGACTGCCATCTTCCCACCAGGAGGAGAAAAGCCACAAGAGAATGTAGCCAGCACAGAATCAAAAAGAGAGGGGAGAGAGGAACCAAGTCCTGGAATGATTCCATTCCCACCCAATCCATTCCTTCTTTCCCCTGAAGTCATCTTGAACTGAGTTTCTGTCCCAAATCCCATCCGATGTAGCCTGCCTTATGTCCCTTGCTGTGGTGTCACCTGGAGGACAGAGTGCATGACCTGTCTGGACCTCTACACTTGGCAGTCAGTCGGGACAAGCAGGGATCTAGAGAGCAAGCAGGGGTGGGGATGCCACCCAAACACATTTCCTTTTGCACTGCAGTTTCTGGCTGCTGGCAGACATAGACACATGGCCACTGACCCAGTCGTAACCATGACCTCCAAAACAAATGTAGTGGACAGTTACAGACATAGATGTGGGCAGCAAAGAGCAGAAAAGACAAGACTGTGAATAAGGAAAAGGAGGCTGGGAACTGAAGCGTGTCTGAGTTGCCTGGGTCAGTCTAAAAGGAGCCCTGGGTTCTAACACGGAGACCTTGGAACTTGCAGGCATATTAACCCAGATTCAGCCCCAGGGAGGCCCCGAGAAGCACAATTTGTCAGAGCTGGGGGACTGAGGAACATCTTGTTCAGCCCCAAGGTGGCAGGGGCTGGCCCGAGGTCACTGAGCAAGCTGGTGGCATCTCTGGAACTAGAAGCTGGGCTAGGGCTCTTCCTACTTCACAGGGAAGAAGCTGGAACACGGGGGTCTGGTTCATCCCATCACTGTTGTCAGACTGCTAGAGGGTGACCCTGTGCCTTCAGCCTTTCCCTCTGCCATCAATCTCCTTCCCAAAGACGTTCTCCAGCGTGAACTCCCTGGTGCTCAGGAGACCAGCAGTAATTGAGTTCCCCACCCGCCAAGGCTCTAAACCCCCTCGGTATGCAAAAGCACTGATCACCAGCTCTGCCTCAGACCAGGCACGGTGTGGGAAGGACACTTCTACTTAACACTGCGTATGGTCCTTGGGAAGCTTCTTTTCTGCAACCAGGCATGTATATTTAGCACCACAGAACCTTAAACTGCAACCACAATAGTAATTATAATAGCAGCTAAGCTATTATAATAACAGCTTAGCTGTTAGCACTTTCTGTATGCCAGGCACTGTTGAAGTGCTTTACACAGACTAACTTGTCTAATCCTCAACCAACCCTGTGAGGCAAGTACTATCATCCTCATTTTACAGATGAGGAAACAGAGGTGTAGAAAGGTTTAAACTTGTCCAAGATTACCTACACAGCAGATGGCAGGCCAGGATGGGAACCCAGGCAGCCTGGCTTCAGGGTGCCCAGCGAGGACCGCCTTTAAATACTATGTCTGTGCGGAAAAGGGTTAGAGGAGCAAGCTGGCGACTGTGTCCTTAGAAAGACCTGCTGGCAAGGGTGGCCCTTGGCTGGCACCTAAGAAGTTGGATTTGGGGAGGGTTCCCGCCATCCCCTGGTAAGAGTGCCTCACTGAGCCTAAATTGTGCAGATATGGCTTATGCCAAACACCTACTTTTCTTCAGAGAGTCTAGAAGTTTTGGTTTGTGCCAAGGTGATCGGCTCCCATTAAAAACCCTGGGCACTGAGTGCCCAGTGAGCTTCCTGGGTAGATGGTATGTCACACGTGTTGTCAAAACTTAATGCTGCGGAATTAAGTGCATCCCATGTGATTCCACTGGGGGAGGCTCTGGAAAGCTTGCCTGTGGTTCTTCTGGTCTTTGCCCCCATGAGCCTTTTCCCTTTGCTGATTTTGCTTTATATTCATTGATTGTAATAAAGCATAGCTGTGAGTATGGCTTTCTCTGAGTTCTGTGAGACCTCCTAGCAAATCACTGAACCTAGAGGTGGTCTTGGAGAACTGATACATCCTCAAAATCCCTAAAGGTAATCATCTGTAAGAACATCATCTTGGCTCATCTGCTCTTGGGTAACATTTTTCTCAGGTGTCCTTGTATATGTTACATAAGACTCACTCTGGTGTTACAAATGTGCCTCAAAGTGGGCTGTCCAGCACTGGGCCGGCACAGGGTCCCAAAGCTGGCAGGGCTCTCAGAGGACTGTCTCCAAGAAGGACCCCCTACACCCATTCTGGCCTCAAGGGGCATCAGAGATAAGCCCTCGGCCATTGGTAATATCAGCCGTGCTGTTTAACCTACAGGGAAACTGAGGCTCACAATGGGTGTGTGATGTTCTTAGGGACCAGAACCTCTGTCTCTTGACTTTCCATCTAGGGAACACCCATGATCTATCCTAGGCACAATGATTAGAGGGGGCAGGAGAAGATTTTGTTGCAATATAAGGAATAATATTCCTCCTGTAGTAGGGGATGCTCCCAAATGCACTGAACAAACATAGGTAATGTGCTGGGCATGCTAGAATCAGACACGGTCCCTGTCTTATGGAGCTTACACCTAGAGAGGGCTTGATTTAAGGGACTGGGCAGGTTGGGAATCCCTGCCTTCTAGTTCCTGACACTGGGATTCAGCGAATTTTATGTTACATGTCTGATAATGCCAGACAAGCATCTCTCAGGCCCGCTATACTCTTTCTCCAACCTTTCCTCTCTACTCCACCATTCTTCTCCAGACAAAGCCCAGCCCAGGAAATGTGCAGGCTGCCAGAACAGAAGACATAGTGGGCTTTGGAAACAGAGAGGCCCCCAAGTTTGATCTCAGCTCTACCCCACACTAGCTCTGGATTCTGGCAAGTGCCATTAAGCCCTCTGATTCTTCTCTTCCTCAACTGTGGCTAAAAGGGACTCAGGAGATTGCATGAAATCCGTACCTGGCCCGGTGCCTGTTACCCAGCAGGAGTGTAAGAAAATTGTGCCCTACCCCCCTTGACGCCCAGAGTGCTGGATGTGCCAGTTTTATGAATAGGCCACCTACTTTCCCTTCTTCACTCCACCAACAGGAGGAAGAATTAGGTTAATTACATTGAGAAGAAATACAAGAGGGTAATAAGATCTCTAATCCCATCTTTTGTTCACAAGTTAAATAAATGTAAAAGTTCTTACCCAAATGATGTTAAAATATTTGACCTCATTACCCTGAGTGCCGGCCATGGTATGGGGGCTAGTCAATGGGAAAGAAGATCCTAGTTATTCAAGTACAGCTTCCCTTATGTAAGAATGAACATCATTCTTATATTGTCAATAGAAATATTACTTATTCTTTAAATGTTTGTTTAAATGTTTGGTTTCTTCCTCCAAGCAAGTTCACAACAACAGGAAAGAAAGTAGCCAAGAGTCATGGCACCCAAATGGAGGACTATTCCTCTAAGCCCCATTCCCCATTCTATCTTTATTTACATGGTTATAATCATGCAGGGTATATATCTACCATTTAAGAGCATTTTTGAAAAGCACCTCCATGTTTTGATATCACCTTCATACTTGCTACTTCAGGGGGGTATAAAATGGTAAATATTTGAGAGCACCTCTCCAGTCCCAGTACTGCCACCATGTAACTCCTTCCTGTTCCCTCTCTGTGTCCCCATTTCCTTCTCAGTAAAAGGATGGGTTTGGACTAGATCAGGAGTTACCAAACACAGCTTGGTTAGCATCATAATCAGTGGAGGAGCTTTTAAATATCCAGGTTCCCAGGTCTCACCTGGATCCACAGAATGAACCTCTTGAGAGTGGGGCCTCAGAATCTGAATTTTCAGCAATATGTCCTCTCCCCGCTCACCATCCCACCACCACCACCACCACCACCACCACCACCACCACCACCTCCACCTCCTAGGGCTCTCAGATGCAGCTACTTTGGCACCCAGTCACAGACCAGCTGGACTAGACTATATTTATGTTCCTACCAAGGTTGATATTTTACTTTTTGGATGATCTCACAGAACTAACATCTGGTAATAATCTTAATCATTCCCCAACTTCTAGGTGTCTGAGTTATTTTCCATTTTCCTAAATATGACTCTTTTTAAATGGGTCGTGGTGGCTATCATTTTTCCTCATTTACAGGCATCCACAGAAAACACGGAGCCCAAAGGAACGTCCACATTCTAAAGGTCCATTAAAAAGTGATGGATGTCTTGGAATTCAGGTCAGTTTCAAAGGTAGATTTCTCCTGATTCATCTCTCAGTGACGACAGGGCAAGGCTGGGTGGATTTGATTTAAATCTAACTGATTTAACTCTCCAGACAGGAGGACTCAATTTGACCAATTTTTCTTCTACAAAAGATGTGTTCTTTTTTTTCAGAAATATAACCTTAAAGTCTCCTTTACAGCTCAGAGACAAATGTAGCTTTCTTTTTCGTTAAAAAAAATCATGATTTTCTTAGTATCCAAGCATCCTTAAATGTCAAAGCTGGAAAGACCTAGCAGTCGCCCAGTTTAACCCAGTAAGGCTCCAAAGAAGTAGTGACCTTCTGAGGTCCCACTGGGAGTCTGTGGCAGGGAGGGAGAAGGACAGCACTGTGGACCCTTGGGCAGTGCCTTTTCCACCACAGCCCCCTGCCTCTAACTTGCTTCATGGTCCTTACCAGGAATCCCACAACTACAAAAGAACCTTCAATGATGCCTGGGTTTTCCTTTTACCCAAAGCTAACTGGAGCAGTGGGATACAAACAGTAGCCAAAGAAGGAAAATGCTTTCCTCTCAATTCACAAGCCCAGAGACTAAGGTTTCAGACACTTAGAAATGACTCTCAGTTCTAAAGCTGATGTATATATGTATATGTACACATGTATAATGGATGTATTTATGGCTACCAGAAAAAAGAGACTAAAAAAAAATAGACCTGATGAAATGGTGGAGTTAAAGATTTTCTTCTCCATTCTCCAAAAAGGTGTTGCGTTGTTTCAAAAATAAGTATAAACTTTAAAAAAAATATGAGGCTCTTGGAAAGGGGGCATCCAGGGGCTATCAGAAAGGCAGGTAGCCATTTACCTTGCTTTATTTCTGCTGAATACCATGACCATCTATCTTGGATATGCTATTCAACAATAAGCATTCACAGCAATGTAACAAAATACCCTAAGGTGGTTCATATGTCTGGATTTACACTGACTTCTGAGAGCTATGAAGAGGTTTCTCCAACATTACTCACCCCTGACATTCACAGTACACCTTACTCATCTGGAAGACAATTAGGTGTGATCTGGTAACATTCCCTCTGTTAACCTAAATTTCCATCTCTATTTTTCCATGTGTTTAGGTCCAATCTCCCCAGGAATCAAAATCATGATCTCTTTTTAACTAATCCCTTGTCTTGAATAGCAGTACAGCATAATCCAACTAGACGGCCTGCGGCAGAATCCTGTTCTGCACATGCTAACTAGGTGATCGAGGGTGAGTCATTTAACCTCTACTTAACCTATTTCCCTAATCTTTATTTTTATTTTTATTTTTGTATATATATTTTGTATTTAAGTACAATCAGTTTACAACATTGTGTCAATTTCTGGTATATAGGTTAATGCTTCACTCATACATGAACATACATATATTCGTTTTCATATTCTTTTTCACTATAATTTACTACAAGATATTGAATATATTTCCCTGTGCTATACAGTATGAACTTACAGTTTATCTATTATATATATATATACATATATATATAAGTTAGTATCTGCAAATCTCGAACTCCCAATTTATCCCTTCCCACCCCCCTTCCCTCCTGGTAACCATAAGTTTGTTATCTATGTCTGTGAGTCTGTTTCTGTTTTGTAAATAAGTTCGTTTGTCTTTTTTTTTTAGATTCTACGTATAAGTGATATCATATGGTATTTTTCTTTGTCTTTCTGGCTTACGTCTCTTAGAATGACAATCTCCAAGTCCATCCATGTTGTTGCAAGTAGCATTATTTTATTTTTTCTATGGCTGAGTAGTGTATTATTGTTTATTATTCCATTGTATAAGTATACTACAACTTCTTTATCCAGTCATCTGTCAACATTTAGGTAGTTTCCATGTCTTGGCTATTGTAAACAGTGCTGCTATGAACACTGGGGTGCATGGATCTTTTTGAATTAAGGTTCTCTCTGGACATATGCCCAGGAGTGGGATTGCTGGATCATGTGGTGTCTTTTGAAGAATCTCCATACTGTTTTCCATAACAGCTGCACCAAACTACATTCCCACCAACAGTGTAGGAAGGTTCCCTTTTCTTCACGCCCTCTCCAGCATTTATCATTTGTGGACTTTTGAATGATGGCCATTCTGACTGGTGTGAGGTGATACTTCACTGTAGTTTTGATTTGCATTTCTCTGAAAATTAGCAATATTGAGCATTTTTTCCATGTGCCTATTGGCCATTTTATGTCTGTTTCCCTAGCTTTAAAATGGAGTTTCAACGAATAGTACTTACCTCATAGGGTTAACTCAGTTTATATATTTTTAAAACTTAAAATTGTGCCCAGCAAAGAATAAGTACAATATAAATGACAAAATGTAAGCTACCGTGGCCAGCCCAAAAGTTAATGAGGTCATCAGCAAAAGCCCAGATAGTGGGGAACACTACAGGACAAATGACCCAGTTTCATTAACAAATAAATTGCAAGAAGAAAAGAGAGAAAGGAAGGAGGGAGATGAAGGTGGAATCTATAGATTAAAAGATGCTTAAATGCTCAAGAGTTATTTATATACCTATGTTCATAGCAGCATTATTCACAACGGCCAAAATAGCAAAAGGTATAGGCAACCCAACTGTCCATCAATGTATGAATGAATAAACAAGATGTGATATCTACATACAATGGACTATTATTCATCCATAAAAAGAAATTAAATTCTGACACATGTTACAACATAGATGAACCTTAAAGACATTATGCTAAGTGAAATAAGCCAGTCACAGAAAGACAAATACTGCATGATTCCACTTACATGAGGTACCTAGAGTAGTCACATTAATAAAGACAGAAAGTAGAATGGTGGTTCCCAGAGGTTGGAGGGAGGGAGGAATGGGGAGTTACTGTTTAATGTGTATAAAGCTTCAGTCGGGGATGATGAAAAAGTTCTAGAGATGAATGGTGGTGATGGTTGCACGGCAATGTGAATGTACTTAATATCTCTGAACTGTATACTTTAAAATGGCTAAAATGATAAATGTAACATTATGCATATTTTATCACATTTTTTTAAAAAAATGCTTAAGAAATATATCAGCCAATCGCAGTATGTGGACCTGATTCAAGATAAACTTAAAAATGTCTGATATTTATGAGACAATTGGAAATTTGAATCCTGACTGGATATTTTATGATATGAAACAATTAATATTGATTTTTAAAGGTGTAATCATGATTTTTAAGAGTCTCTATCATTTAGAGGCACAAATGAAAATATTTACAAATGCAATGATTTAATATGTGAGATTAGCTTCAAAATAACAAGGGAAGGGAAGAAGTGAATGGGGATAATCATAAAACAAGATTGGCCACAAGGCGATAACTGTTGAAGCTGGGTGATGAGCACATGGGGCTCCTGATACTATTCCTTCTACTGTAGGTTTGTGAATTTCTATCATCAAATAAGGTCAAATAGTTTATTATCAGTGGCAAAAGAGCTGTTACGATATGTGTATTATCTCTGCTCTCAACAGTCTAGAATGATTCCTGGCACACCACAGCTGATCTGTCACTACTGTTTAGTTTTGTCTGGTTAATTTCAGTTCATTCAGGTCCCAAGACCTAAGGAATACGGAAAGCCATGATCTTCCCTCTGACCTCGCCCCTGCACCCTCAGCTCCAACATGGACTCTTCCCACTGCTCCTCCAGCTAAGATATTAAAGGAGTGGATAACCTCACAGGTGTAGAGCTCTTTTCAGCTGAATAAACTTCATCTGAGAGATGAGGACCCGAGGGCCTGAGAGTTTGGCGACTCTCTCTTGCCAACAAGTTGCAGAATCAGGACTTAAACCTGGATCCCTGGTCACAGAGCTGTCTCTCCTCCCCTCTCCCAGCAGCCTCCTTTCTACTACCTTTTCACACACTCACCTCTTCCCCTCTCTCCTTCAGAGAGAGCCTGGAACCCAGGTCCTATCAGTATTCCTCAGTCAAGCTAAAGCCTAGGCCCAGTGTTTTCCAGGTAAGTGCGAATTCTCATTCTCCTTTGCCAGGTGTACATTTTGAGGTTGTTGGTTGGTCCTCTCCCAGGCACTGCAGGTTAAAAGAGCTGCCACCAGGTGGCCTTACCAGGTGGCCACCAGGTGGCTCTGAGGTCTGAACAGCCAGGCTTTCCAGTCCTGGTTTCCAGGAGCAGTGGCTCTCTACACTGGTTGCACATTTAAATCACCAGGGGAGATCTGAAAAACACCAATGCCAGGGCCCCACTTCCAGAGACACTGACCTAATTGGTGTGAGTGGCCTCAGGCATCGTGTTTTTTTAAAAACTCCTCAGCTGTTCCAAAGTGCAGCCAGGGTTTCTGATACGGCCTCAGAGACAAAAGGATCCTTTTCTCTAGCCAGTTAGTTTTCTTTACCTACAAAGTGGGACTCTTTAAAAAAAAATGACTGAAAGAAAACTAATATTGGGATAAACATGACACATAAATGAACAGTAAATACTGGTTGAAAAGGTCATAAATTAAATTAGAGTAAGATTTGAAGAAATGCAAACCCTGAGGTTCCTAGGAAGAATTAGGTATCTTCAAGTGTCTCCCCTTTTTTACATCCCAGCTCTAAAAGGAGAGACGTCTAACTTCTCCTTCTGGATATGAATTCAAAAGACACCAGGATATGATAACATCCTTCTGTCCCTGGTGGCTGTTAGCACAGCCTCTCCCTTCTATGCCTGAAGGGCCTCCCGAGAGGTTTTCAGTATAGAGGCATGTGTACGTACACACACACACACACACACACACCCTCAAATATCCACTTGTCTCAATAGCTGGGCTGAGATCATGGAAAATACTGGTCTTTGGCATCATAAACAGCTAAAACAATCTTTTTTCTAATCAGAGGGGTGGGAGGTCCATACACAGTGGATCCTTCAGCTCATGGAGAAACTCCATAGTTTTAACACTATGGAATGCACATGGAGTGCCAGGTACTGTCTGAGCACTCTACGTGTGCCCCATGGTCCCACTTCACCCAGCAGGCTCGGAGAGATTAAGCGACTGGCTCAAGGTCAGAAAACTCATCAGTGACTATCCTGGGACCTGTATTCTGATTTTGAGATTCTAAATTCAATGGTCTTCCCATATTACAGCCACAACCATCCCTGTCACCTGCCCACACAAAGTGTGCACAGACACAGAACTACAGTCACCCATAGAGCCCTGGTGGGGGTGCTCATGACTATCACAGTCAATCTCTGGTGCCCACTCTTCACTGGGCACCATGGAAACAGAGTGGAGCCTTGCTCTGGGTCCCTCTGCAGCTGGTGCACAGCTCCATCACAGCCCATCTCACCCCCAGCATAGTTGTCTAAATATCTGTCTCACATGTAGGCTCTTTTAAGAGCTCATGATGGGGAAGAAGACCATTCACCACCATTCATTCACTCAACAAATACCTGAGTGCTTTCTATGTGCCAGACAGTGGGGACTCAACAGGGTGCTAACTTGGGGCTCACATACTAGTGGTGACCATGGATATTAGTCTAAGAGTTACAGGAATATGCATATAATCACATGCTGACGAGTGCTACAGGAAAACACAGGATGTTAGAGAACACTGAGCAAAAAGAGGAGAACCCGATCTGAGGGCTCAAGGTAGACTCACTGAGGAAGTGGAGTCAGAGCTGAGTTCTGAAGGATATATTGGGGGTTCAGCAGACAAAAGGCAGTGGGGAATGGGGAGTGGTCTATGAAGAAAGAACTATACAGCATGATGAAGACATGAAATGGGCGAAGAGCCAGAGAGCAAGGGGACCAAAGTAAGAGATAACAGTGGTGTACAGGTGGGGGGGTCGGTCTGTGCAGGACCTTAAAAGTGATGTTAAGGATTTTGCTCTTTATCCAAAGGACAATGTGAACCACTGGTGGGTACCAAGTAAGGGAGTGATACAGTTCTGAAAATCTTATCTGGGTGTAGCACTGGGAATGAACTTATATGGGGTGACAGTGAATACAGGCAGACAGTTAGAAGCCAGTATAATTGCCAAAGAGCTGGATGATGGTGGCCTGGAGCAGAGTAGCAGCAGAGATGAAGAGAAATAAATGGATCCAGAAGATATTTGGGATGGATATGGTGGAGAGGAAGAAGGGGTATGGAAGATGACCCCTAGCCTCCGGCTTGCAGAAATGGAAGGATGGTGGGGCCATACGCTAGGAGGAGGGGTTATGAAGGAAATGCAGGTCCAAGATGTTTCATTCATATCCGACAGAGTCCATCACTGGGCTAAACCCAGCCCCACGTTGCTGTCTTATTACGAAGAAGAGAAAAAAAAACAGTCGAGCTGATATTTTGAGTAATAAGTGGGCAAGTACTTCAACATTTAATTTATATGTCACTAGTTTCAAAACTCATTTTAAAACCTTCCTATAATCTTACCAGGTTTACGTACACTGACATTATAACACCCAAATTATTTCTGATCTAAAAATAATTACCCCGTATGTTGCTTTGCCTGAAAAAGTGTCGAGAGAAGTTATTGGCAAGGAATATTTTTCCATTGCCAGAGAACAGTGAGCCAATTACCAGTTATGCCTTAATTCATTTCATCTATTCTTAAGAAAACCTATCAAGGGAGACACATTCCCTGAACATATTTGGGAATGAGGGTATCCTGGCAAGAGGGCAGAGCACTGTGAAATGATTATGGAATTGTGGAAATATGAAATATGGGGAGATCAAGACAAGAATCAGTCAACTGGGATGTCTGTTAACAGGTAGATGAGTAGGTGGTACTGGCAAAAGCAAGCAGGTCTTTGATCCCAGATCAGAGGTTAAAAACTGGTAGTTCTTGGGCCATAGTCAACCTTAAAATATGTTTTGTTTGCCCCACATAGTGCTATTTTTAAAAACTGAGCCAACATTTTAAGAAGTCTAAATTTCTCGATTCTCCTGAGAAATCAGTAGATTTGTCCAATCTGGGCCACATTCCCACGTGGTAATGATCAGCTGAAACTGAGTAGCCATTATCCTCTCAGATGGGCAGGGCTCTCCCATCCACACATCCCCAAGATGCCCCATCTCTACCCAACAGTAAGTGTCAGCTAACATTTATCACTGTACTTGCAGTGTTGTTTTTCTTATGGTGGACAAATATTTTTCTGTACCCATGTCTAGATTAAAAGTGGGAAAACAAAACATAAACCATAAAGACGGCATGTTTCCAAGAAAAATGGAGAAAGTATATTTCTTAACGGAATTAAAAACTATTCAGACAGACGTAATACACGAAATGTGTCTGTGTCATTTGTCTTACCCACTGGCTCTCTTCACTCATTTTTATATTACCCGCCTGGCCCCTGTTGATCCCTGTATGCTCTTGATTTTGCAAGCTCTCAAGACACTGAGGCCCCAGGCTAGGGATTCAGATACAAGGAAGGGTCTCAGTTTAAGGGGAAAGGGATATGAAAAAGACATGGCCACAGGAAAGACTAAAATTCAGTTATGAGAAACAGGCTCCAGGGTAAAGGCCAGTAAGCCAACTCAATGATAATGATAATTCTGACCATGACAGTCACAACAGCCTTTACTAAGCCTATTTTGTGTGCTAAGCATGTTAGAAATATACTTTACGTGTATTCCTTTTAACCCATTTCATAGACAAGTAATTTGAGGCTCTGAGAGGTTAAGTCATTCACTCACAGTCATGTGACTGATAAGCAAGGAAATCAGGATTCGAACTCCAAACCCAAGGTCCACCACCAGTGGTTTTTCCACTGGAGATACATGTCAGAATCATGAAGGGAGATACGTAGAAATACACATGCCTGGGGCCCCACCTCCAGAAGGTTCTGACTCAGAAAGTCTGGGTGGAGTCTAGGCACTGCTATTCACAAAGCTCCCCAGGTGCTCTGTATACACAGCCCCAGTGGAGAACCGCTGCCTCACACCTCATCATTGACTGAATGAATGCTGGAGTGAACTGGCTAACACAAGTAAAATGGGCTAACTTTCCCATTAGATGGTGTCACCAGGACCTGCCTTACAGCTGCCCCTCCATGAACAGACAAGTGCTTGCTCCAATCCATCATTCTGTTCTGCCTCCAAAAGCAGAACCAGCATATGTTGCAGAAAGAGTTATTCTTCCTTCAAGGTGGCATCCTAAAAAGTGCCTCTTTCAAAGAACCAGTGACAGTATCCCACATGGCTGTGTGTGCAGAGCACTTTGTTCAAGTAACACAGAAGGGAGAAAGCCTTGGCTCAGGGATGCGGACAGGTACATGTGACCTCATGAATGCCACGGAGTAATACTGTGGCTGATAATGATCACAAGCCACATATATACAAGTTGTGGGACCCCAACTCACTCACTCAGAAGACCCCTATCTGAAACCAACAAGAAACATAAAGAGAGGAGATGAGTTTGGGGCAACATAAAGGATGTCATTCCCTGAAATTGAAGACTTTCTTCATGAGAATTTGTTCTTCCACGAATCCAAAGCCAATTTATTCTCCCTCTGGGCAAAATACTCTCAATCTGATCACACCAAAAATTCACATTATATAGCTTCAGCGGTGTACAGAAGTGTATTATCTCAGCCAAGAAAAACTATTAATCTTTTCTTGAGCAGCTGTGGTGTGTTAGATATTATGTATATATTCTTGCTTTGGCCACCAGGTAGCACAGAGCCAAATTTCTGATTCACTTTTAGTAACTGTGCAACATTTTTGCACACATTTCTCTGTACTCAGTTTATTCCTCTTTTCATTTTATGACACCCCCTTTAGTATCTTTTTTAATTCCCCAATTGATCCATCTACTTTAAGTCACTACACTCTGGAAATTTTAATAAATCTTTTTTGTTTGTTTTACATTTTTAACACTGTTTTACTTACTAAAGAGAATTAGAAGCTATAGATCAGGGGTCAGCCAACTTTCTGTAAAGGTCCAGATAGTAAATACTTCAGTATTTGCAGACCATATGGTCTCTGTCATCTATTCCTTTTTTTTTTCTTTAACAACTCTTAAAAAATGTAAAAACCAATCTTAGCTTGCAGGCTTAAAAAAAAAAAAAGGTGCTATAGTTTGCTGATTTCTGATATAGATTAAAAACTATATTAAACTTACCAGAAATAACTGCTATTTAAATTATGGTACATATCCTTTAAGACATTTTTATATGCATGTTTTAATAAAATCTGGATTACATTATACATGCTATTTTGTGATCTGTCTTTTTCATTTAACAATAATTCATTAATATTTACTATGTCAAAACTGGATACAGAAAGTATTGTATAGATATATCAATATTTATTCAATCAATTCTTTTTCTGAATATTTAGGGGTTTCCCATTTTTCACTATCATAGATTATACTCCAACCATTACCTTTGGATAAAGTCCTAGAAATGGAATTTCTAGATCAGGGAAGATACATATTTTAAAGTCATTTGATAAATATTCTCAGAAAACCCTACAGAAAAGTTATACCAATTTACACAACACTCCTACCTACCGGCAGTAAGAGAATAGATATTTCCTTAATCCTCACCAACAATGGGAATTACCATTTTTTATTTTTACCAATATGATGGGTAAAAGTGGTATCTTATTGCTTTAATTTGAATTTGAATGTCTTTGGCAACAAATATGTGTATATTTGTAACTAGGGTATATATTTTTAATTGCATTTGTATTGTGTATGTTCTTTTGTAAATTTCCTGTTCAGGTCTGAATTCGTTTCTTATTGCTGCCATAACAAATCACAAACTCAGTGGTTTAAAACAACACAAATTTGTTCTCTATAGTTCTGGAGACAGAAGTGCAAAATCTTACGGGGCTAAGTAAAGTTAAGATGTCAGTAGGGCTGGTTCCTTCAGAGGCTCTGAGGAGAGAATCTGTTTCCTTGCCTTTTTCAGCTTCTAGAGGCTGCCTGCATCCCTTGGTTCATGGCCCTTTCCTTGCAGCACTCAAAGTTCTTAATTCCATCATCACATCTCCTACTACTCACTCTGGTCTCTCGCCTTTTTCTTATAAGGACTTTTGTGATTATGTCAGGACCACCTGGATGATCCAGGATAATATCCCCATCTCAAGATTCTTAACTAATTACATCTTCAAAGTTCCTTTTCCCATATATGGTAACATTCACAGGTCCCACGGATTAGAATGTAGACATCTTTTGGGGCCATAATTAGGCCTGCACAGTGGGTCTTTTACCCGCTGTTTCCGGCAGTGTTCATCTCTCTCCTATTCTTCCTTTTGTACATTAAGATATTTTGACTATCATAGTGGAGCTGTGGTGCATTGCCCAGATCTCCCCTTCAGGACCAAGACATTCATTCACCCAGCTGTTTGGAGGGCTGGCTGTTGGTGACTGACAGATGTCTCTTCCAGAAATTGCCCTGAGCTGAAAGTTACCATTCTGCCTGGCCTGTGCCTTGATTCAGGACAGCTCCGGAGCACCCTAGAGAACTGATTAAGGCTTCTCTGCAATGGCCTTGCAGCTCAACTTCCCCCTCCGCCCAGTCTTGCTTCCCTCACTCTCTTACAGGCGACGTTCCTGAGAGTACTTGCCAAAACAGATTCCTGGATTCAAATCTCAAATTAGTTTCCCAGGGAACCCAGCCTAAGAAGCTGGCTTCAGAAGTCGTTCTAGGAAGCAGAAGCTAATAAGAGATTTTGGAACTGGCACTGAGAACCCCATCCTTGGTGGCAGGTGGAGCACTCATAGTCCACTGCATGCTGAAGCAGTGAAACTGTTAAACTTTCACCATGGTGAACTGGAATGGGGTGTTGGTAGGGACGAGGGAAGTAGTAATTATAAGGAACTTGAAAGTAGAGATGGCTGTTGCTGAATAAAATTGATATGCTAGAGGAAGAGAGGCTGAGAATGATTAATCACCAATTTAAGTGAAGTGTGAAAATCAGAGACCCTCCTTGGTATCACACTGAGACTTGCATCTCCTACAGGTGAAGCACAGAAAAAAGCTGAGCAGCAGACCCAGGACTCTGAGTGGGGAATGGTACTGCCAGACTTGGAAGGGAGACAGCTGGTCAATGTACTCTAAAACTAGAATCCTCAGGTCCTCCTGAGCCCTCTGGGCCTGCAGTTATGACCCACTGCTCCCTATGATGGGCTACTGCTGTCCCCTTGCTTGAAGATGATGCAGAAACAACATGACATATGCTCCCCACTCAAGATTTATCCCGAATCTCCTTTCCTGACCACCAGACCAAAAACTAGAATGAAATCACAACATAGCCCAGACATGGAAGTCCTGGGCCTGCTAAGACGGGAGGGGTAACATTCACCAAAGGAACCACAGGACCAGCAAACATGTGCCACAGGAATAAGAAGGTTATGTATGAGCCTGGATTCTGAGGGTGGTGGGCCAAGGGGGATGGAACATAAAGTTGGTTAAAGGGGAGTTTATCAATATGGGAGGAACTTCCCAAGATACAGGATATAAGACCCTGGTAATATCCTAAGAGGCACAATGGCTCTTAGAAGCCTGGTCTATACTAAGTGAAAAATAAATGCTATAATTCTCACCAAGTTTGTAGAAGAAGGGATCAAAAAGCTTAGAGAGGGTATATACTAGAGTGGATATACTTACTACCAAGGCCAGGGAACCCACCAGGAGACTATGTTATGCTGAGGGGGATGGACACAGGTGGAGAGGACCACATGACTGAGATGCTCAGTAGTGGCTCTCCTCTGTAGGCCAGAGCTGATGGCAGAAAATGCTGCTATAGACTGAACTGCCCAACAGCAATGGGGACAACAGGGTCCCAAATAGTAAGAGGTCAGAGAGCAGCGCTTAACTGTTAGAAGCAAGGTGGGTGCAATTATCATAATGAGCGGCAAGGTCAGAGTGGCGGTCAGAGGGGCCTGCTCCCCAGAGATCTAGGAAGATGGTTAACAAAACACAGTGTTCCTAGGGGGAAAGATAGATGGGCAGCCAACAGGAGTACTGCTTAATTTATAAAACCAAAAAATAAAAAATCAAGAATGGATGATCAGGAGGCAGAGAAGGCAGTTATCCCACTAAATAAATCATAATTCCTTGCCCAGTTTATGAACCTGAGATTTTTCAGACATGAAAGCCTCTGTCTGAAGGAGAGGCTAGGGATTCCCATGAGGAAGGACCTCATAACATCACAGCAAGGATACATAATGATTCCCCCAGTCTTTCCCCAGAGTGACATATAGAATTTATTCCTGGTAATCATAAACTTGGAAAAGAGAAAGACCCAGGCACTTTGAAGATCATTAAACACAGGATCTGAGTTGATACTGATATCTGGAGACCCAAAGGACCATCATGGCACCCCTGTTGGAATGGGATTATATGGGGGGAGCCAATAAAAGGAAATCTGGCCCAGGTCCAGGTCATAATGAGTCCACTAGATCCACAGACCCACTCAGGGGTTATGTCCCCAGGTGATTCACTGAGATCTCTCTCAGTGGTCCTCTGCCCAATTTTGACAGTAAATGTACAGTACCTGGGACTATAGCACTCATGGCCTGAGAATAAGATGTGGCCAGGAGCCCAGAGCCCTCAGGGTCATCCCACCTAGCAAGCGAATGAAATCAGCAGAGATGCTGGAGTATCCAGAATAGCCAGAAAAGGAGAGAGGTGGAGTATCAGATGTTCCCCCAAGACCAGCTGTAGTGGTAGGGGCTGTAGTTTGTCCCACTAACTTCCTCTTAGAAGTCTCCAAGGAAAAGAGATCACAGAATTTTCGAGAAGACACTCCAGACAGTTGAACTTACATTCAAAGAAAGTGAATGCAGGGGCAGAAGCACTGGATGGGGCAGGTGCTGTGGTGCACTGCCCAGACCCTTCCCTTTAGGGCCTAGACACCTGTTCCCCCAGCTGCGGGGAATGTTGGCTGGCGACTTCACAACTGAGCCCTCTCCAGGACAGCCCTTGGCCAAAGTGAGCTGCCTTACCCAAGTTTATGTCCCCTCTGCTGGGACAGCCCATATCCAGAAATTGTTTCTTCCAGGGTAGAAAGGCTCGGCACCCTTGCCTTGTTTCAGGACATATCTAAGGGATGTCCTAGCTTCAGAGGTCCCTGTAGGAACAAGCTGAGGCCTTGCCAGCAACTGTCTGGAAGTTCAACTTCTCCACCAGTCCCACCCTGCCTCTCTCTCCCTTACAGGTGCTGTTCCAGAGAATACCCCTGGGGTGTAAACCTCCTGCATGCAGATCTCTGCTCAGTTTCCCAGGGAATCTGACCTAAGAATATTTACTGGGCCTGTTGCTTATGGCTATAGTGGATCCTGTGAGGCTCCACCCATGTCCCCTTTGCTGGGCCCAGAGCCCATCCCCACTGCTGCTGAGAATATTTACTGCTGATGGCTCATAACTGAGTCCCTTACTGGAACCTGCCCTCAGCCTCAGGGAACCACCTCATCCCAAGGGGCAACCCACGGCCAGTGACTGGCTGATGCAGGGAAACAAACCACTGCCTCAATTTGGGACATCCCTGAAGGGCCACCACAGCTCCAGGACTCCTCATGGGATCAGCTAAGGGGACCCCTGAACCACAATGCTGGTAGGCTTCTTCCTCGGCCCCTCCTGCCATCCTCCCCCTTAATTCTTGACTGGCCCAAGCACACTCCTCAGTAAAGCTTTTGCACACACATCTCAGAGACTCTTTCCTGGGAGCTCAACTTAACACAACAGTGGTTTTGATTTTCAAATGTTTTTAAATTTTGCATTCAAATTTATCAGTCTTTTCCTTTGTGGTTACCCATTTTTGAATTTTTTTTAACATTTTAATTTTTAAATGTGATTAACCAGTCATCCTCAACATCCTCTGTTGAATAACTCAGCTTTTCTCAAATACTTACAGAGCATTATTGCTAGGACTTGGGGATACAGAACATACAGAGCAGACCAGGGGCAGGGGGCCGGCACACACAATTAATTAGGCACATGTGAAGGGAACAGTAAGTGGAAGTCTGGAAGCATAATACTTGAAATTGAGTTATTATCGTGACAAGGTCTTAGTGCAGCAATATCTACAGAGCTTTCTGCAATGATGGAGGTGTTCTACATCTGTACAGTCCAATACGGCAGCCACCAGCCACAACTTGCTACTGGATACCTGAAATGTGGCTAGTGCTACTGAGTACTAAAATTTTTTACTTTATTTAATTAAATTCAAATTAAATAACCACCTATGGCTAGCAGCTGCTGTATTCATCATTTCTTTTTACAGCCAAATAATTTCTATTTTATGAATATACCATATTTTATTTATCCATTTGTCAGTTGATGGACATTTGGGTTGTTTCTACCTTATTGGCTATTATGAACAATGCTGTTATGAACATTCATATACAAGTTTTTGTACAGACATATGTTTTCATTTCTCTTGGGTATATATCTAGGAGTGGAATTGCTAGGGCATAATGATAACTCTACATTTAATAATTTAAGGAACCGATAGACCATTTTCCAAAGCATCTGCACCATTTTACATTCCCATTAGCAGTATATGAGGATTCCAATTTCTCCACATCCTCACTAACATTTGTTATTGTCTGACCTTGTGATTCTACCCATCTAGTGGGTGTGAAGTGGCATCTCACTGTGGTTTTCATTTGCATTTCCCTAATCACTGAAGGCTTTTAGCAGAGGGCCTCATACACCCAGACTTCTGAACAGTTCACTCTGCAGAAACAATTTGAGGATTTGAGGACAGAAGGCCATGAGAGGATGGTGAAGAGGCCATTACAGCACTCTGGGGAAGATGATGGTAGTTGAGTTGTGATGGGAGAGATGGTAAACAGGAGACAGTTGGAGAAATGGGAGATAAAATCTAGTAGGTCTAGAGGTCATTGGATGGGGCACAAGGAGGGAGGGGTCAAAGGTTTTTGATTTATAGAACTGGGTATATGGTAGTACTCCCACCAAGAGAACACAGAAATAGTTTTAAAATTGTGATAAAAAACATGTAAAATAAAATTCACTACCTTAACCACTTTTAATCATATAGTTCAGTAATTTAAGTATATTCATAATGTTGTGCAATCAAGCTCCAGGACTTTTTCATCTTGCAAAACTGAAACTCTCTACCCATTAAACAATAACTTTCCACTCCCTGGCAACCACCATTCTACCTTCTGTCTCTGTGAATTTGACTACTCCAGATACCTCATACATATGGAATCATGCAGTATTTGTCTTTTTATAACTGGCTTATTTCACTTAAAACAATGTTCTCAGGATTCATCCATGTTGTAGTATGTGTCAGGTTACCTTGCTTTTTAAGTGAAACCATAGAAATATTTTTTTACTGACCAAAAAAAGGCACAGGTTTATTCTTTCTTCAATACACTAAGTTTTACTAAGTTTTAATATAAGCCTTCTTCAAATTCAGATTCTCAAGGTTATTCTAAGTCAGTGCTTGCCTTGGCCAAACTTGCACAGCATTGTGCTGACACCATGCTGTTCATGACCCAGTCTTCATGATCTGATATTCCTATTTGATTATTTGCACTTTCATTTTTCTTTAATTAAGTCATCTATTAACAGAAACTAGATAGTTTCTCTTGAAAATCAGTCCCAAGCTTTTAATAATTTGGGGCACTTGATATTCCTCCATTACACAAATTTGGTCACATTTACCTCCCTTAACTGCAAAAATCCTATGATCTATTCTGAGAGATCTGGCAATTTCTGCTGCCTTTAATCATCTTGCCTGGCACGTGACAGGCAATCTTCTGGATTCACAATGATTTCATTTCTTCATTACAGTGTAATCTTTTAGAAAACATAATGAGCAGCCAGTTAGGAATTCAAACGCAAGTAAAAATTCAAGTGAGTGTAAGGTCTTCAACCAAATAAGTGACCAAAGCAGCTGAGGTGGAAACAGATGAAACCCCATCTATGCACAGACGATGAGAATCTTCATCAGAACTTACTGCTTTGCCTGCTGGCAAGACATATCCCAGTTTTAGCAACATAAAAATGTTAAGGGAAGATGGGCATCTTGGAGTCAAGAAGGTGTGGTGCATGCAAAGAGGCAAAGGAATACAAGGAGGGTTTACATACAGCAGCAGAAAGTGCCAGCAGGCACCAAGAGAATGAGAACACAATAAAATAGATAACAACCCCACACAGCACTCTTTATACTCAAGAATCACAGTGGTGGGGCAAGAAAAAAAATCCTACATCCCTCCTGTAACTCCCCAGAGTAAAAGTAGAAGACAGCTGATGAGGACTGAGATGAAGATATGGAGTCATCAATAAAAGATTAAATTAAAAGTACATCTTAGAAGGTGGGATGTTAATAGTGCTTACCTCTGAGAGGAGCAAATTAAAGGGAAGTTGTTATTGCTTATAAGTATTTTCTTGGTTTTTGCTACAGTGAACATTCACATGAAAATTTTTATAAGTTAAAAAAATAAGGAATAAGATATTTTAGAACAATATTATAAATCAACTATACTTCAATAAAAAACCAAAAAATTTTTAATTAAAAAAATATTTTAGAAAGAACTACAAAATGCAGGAAACAGTTTCTCGTGTTTAAATATGGAAATCTTAGTTCCCTGAAAATAAGCACCTCAGTACAATTCATGTCCTGAAGATCCTGAATAAATGAGGCATAACTGAACATGGGAACCTTGCATAATCGCCAACATCACTTTGGTTTTGCTATAAAGCACTGTTCGATGAACAGGCCCCTGTCTGACCTACAGTCAGTGCTAATTCTTCAGCTGCTACCTCTGAAGGTCATATAAGAGCCCTGCTGAGAAGGAGATAAATGGTAATGGTTTCTGTAACAAGGAAGCCTCATTTGGGGCTCACCAGTCACTGCAAATGCCATCCATACACCCTGTATCTATTCTCTTGGGAAGGAGCAAAGGTTTACAAACTTTGCTTAATAGTCAGACCCTCCATCCTCCAGGCACCACGGGCCCTCCCTGCAGCCTTGTGTGGCTCATGATGGTTGGTCATTTTGGTCTCCAGCATCCTCTAGGGAGGGAACAGAGAAGTTTCTTATACTCTGCTCAGCAGTTCCCTCCAGTGCCCAGGACGGTGCCTGGAACACAAAAGGAGCCTAACAATTTGCTCCTGAATGGAATGTAGAGGCCATCCTTCCCCAGAATCCTAGGTCCAGATTCAGTGATCCTGCCTGTTCTGACAAGTTGGTTAAACCCATCAACACAGCCTGGAAATCATGGGGATTTCCTCAATAATCTTACAGGAGAGAGCATCCACCCATGAAAGCCAGAGAAGTCATATTAACGTCTTGGGGGAAGTCACAGGATCCTTCACCCCCCTATTCGCTCCTGATTCAGGGGCCCTGAGGGCTGGCGCCTGGGCCAGTGGGATGAGATGGGATGGGGTAGGGGGCCTAGCAGGAAGCAGAAATGAGCAAGGGAAGATCATGCATCCCGGAGCCCAGAGCAGTGGGGAAATAGCCCCTGGCAGGTCACTCGCCCTGGGTACTCGCTAATTGCTCAGGACGGATGGAAGGGATGAGACACCTCCCCTGGAGAGCGCCATAACAGATGAGACAAGAAGAGAGGTGATAAGCAGTGATGCAGCCCAGAAGAGCCAGACTGGGGAGCCCTAAGCTGGGTCTCAGAGACTCAGAGCCGGCAGCCCAGCCTGCCTTCAGGAGCACACAGAGGGTCTGGGGAGGTTCTGAGCCAGAGGGTCCACTGGCCAGGGAGGCAACTAGATGCCACCATAGGAGTGCTGTGCAGAGAGCAGAGGTGAAGCCAGCCTTGATTCCCTCCAGACCCTCTTGTCTTTCTGCCTCCCTAGCCTTCAGCAGGAGTCCTGGTCACCAGGAAAGGAATCACCACATCTTAGAAGGATAGCTCATCTGGCCAGGCTCTCCCAACTTGTGAAGAAGGAAACTGAGGTTTAGAGGAGAGGTGTGTCTTGTCTTGGCCTCCCAGTGGGTCCATGGCTGAGACCCTGAGCTAGGGACTCTGACTCCAGGGCCCTTTTCCCGTTCCCATCTTGGTCAAACACATGAGGACTGAGAACAGATGAGTTTTCACCTGATAGGAACTAGGATCCTGGTGGAGATTTCTGAGCACAGTGGAAAGGCAGTGGTTCTTGGTCAGTGAAACCAAAGCAGAAGCTGCCGTGGACAGGAGAGGCCTGAAGGAGGAGGGACTTCATGGGACAAGGGCCCATGAAAAGTGTGGCAAGGGTGCAATGGCAGGGATGAGGGCTGGACCAGTTCCATGAATAGCCTAGCAAAGAGAGGCTGGGAGTGAACATCAGGAGATCTGAAACTATGCAGCCTGATGGGCAGGGCAGTCAAGCAAAGGGAACAAAAAGTCAGAGAGGAAGCCAAGCCACTCAGCCTATGTGACCAAGAAGAGGACAGTACAGGGAAACCAGGAGAAGGAGTTGTACTGGTAGCCCTGGGTAGTGGGCTCAGTTTTAGCTCTGTAGAGCTATGTGTCTTTGAAAGGAGGCATCTGGCCCAAATGTCCATCACTCTGAAGGTGGGGGCAGGTGATGGCGTCCACCAAGGGTGCAGAACTTATCAGTAACAGGTGTGAGCTTCTGATCTACCCAATGGGCTTCCTCTTTAACTTCTTTTGTCTGAACTTAGCATATATACACCTTCAAGGAACAGCATGCGACACCTGACACCCTTTGCTTTTCTATAAACCGGTGAATTTCAGCACAGTGCAAAGGAGCAGCACTCAATATCCCACCGCACATTCCTTTATTCAGCATTAACTGAGCATCCACCATGTGCCAGGCAGTAAGACCCTGTCCCCTGATTTCCTTTCTCCCTTTCCTTCTTTTAGTAGTCAAACCACTTCCCACCTATGGTAGACAGAATAATGCCATCCTCCAACAAAGATATACAGGTTCTAATCCCAGACATTTGTGACTATGTTGCCTTCCTTACATGGTAGAAGGGACTATGCAGATGTGATTAAGTAAGAATTTTGACACGGAAAAAGAAAACAAGTTTCTCCTGTATATAACAGGGAACTATATTCAATATCCTATAATAACCTGTAATGAAAAAGAATATGAAAACAAATATATGTATGTATATGCATGACTGGGACATTGTGCTGCACACCAGAAACTGACACACTGTAACTGACTGTACTTCAATGCAAAAAATTTTTTTAAAAATAATTTCGAGATGGGGACATTATACTGGATCATCCTACTATAACCACAAAAGTCCTTAAAGACAGACAGGAGACCAGAATGAGTAACAGGAGATGTGACAATAGAACCAAGAAGTCTGATGTGCTGCAAGTAAGGGAAGGGCCATTAGCCAAGGAAGGCAGGCAGCCTCTAGATGCTGAAAAAGGCAAGGAAACAGAGTCTCCTCTCACAGTCTTCAAAGGAACAAGCCTTGACAATACTCTGATGTCAGCAAGACTCACTTTGTATTCCTAACCTCCAGAACTGTAAGAGAATAAATTTTTGTTGTTTCAAGCCACTGAATTTGTGGTAATTTGTTATAGCAGCCATAGGAGACTAATATACCACATCATTACATTTAAGCTGGGCCCATGCCATCAAGCTAGAGATCAAATGTAACCATCCTCCCTTGTAGCTGAGCGTGATTATGTGACTAATTTCTAACAGACTGAACAGAAGAAGTAATACGCACAACTTCTGGACCATCTTAAGCTTTAAGATAGGCTACTTGCTCTGGTTGTCTGCACTTTCTCTTCCCCCTGCCCCCACTGGAATGCAGATGTGGCAGTGACCGTTCCAGTCACACCAATGAGGACAAATCCTGTAGGCATTGTGGGACAGCAAGAGGAGTTAAGGAACTTGGATCCCTGAGTGACATGGTAGAGCAGAGACAACCTACCAGACTGGGGAAATAAATTTTTAACTTATTCAAGGTGCTATATTTTAGGGTCTTTTTGTTATAGCAGCTTACCTATCACCCAAACACACTGCCTAAAGAAGGTGGATAACAAACACAGAAACAGATCTTTACACTATTACAAGATGATGCTATGGTACAGAGGTGAGAAAGGAGCCCAGGAGCACAAGAGGCCCCTATAGTGGATCCAGGACCTCAGATTCACTCAACGTAAGCCGTCAGTCCAATCTCTCTTGCCTTACAGGCCTGTAAAACAATAAGGGTAGCGCTAAAGACGAAATAATTGTTTCACACAGCAAAGAGGGCTCTTTAAAGCCCAATTGTACTATCGCGGCCCAAGTCCTGCCCTCTGTAGTGGGTATTTTCAGCTCATGAAGATGAGTCTGAGCCACTTGTGTATCTCCAGACTCAAGCTCCTGACCAAGGGGAGGGGTCTGGCAAACTCCAAGCTGGTCAGCCCCAAACAGATGAAGGCCTGATCCACACAACAATCTGGTCAAACATGAAGAAGAGTCCTACTCATTGTGTTTTCCCATATTAATAGCCTGAGGGCATCTGAGACAGGTTTACAACATCATATAGGTATTTAAGCACTGTTGCCAATTTTTCAGAATATTTTTCTAGTTTTTGTGGTGGTAGTTGGCTACTGTTTCTTTATCTCTTTCATTTTCAGCCAATTATGCCTGCTCTGCCAAAAAATCTTTCAGAAATGAACCCAAATATGACTAAAGACAGAGTCTGGAAAATAGCCCTAAAAGACAAGTCAAATCACATCATTTCTCTGTGCATAATCCTTGAATGTCCCATGGCCATCAAGCACTGTGGGATATGGCCCTTCCCCCTCACCAGCTGGATCCTACAGCACTTCCTCACTCTGCTCCAGCCCCAGGGGCCTCTTTGCTGGTCTTGAATTCCCCAAGGAAGATGCCTCAGCGCCCCCGCAGCTGCCCTTCCACTGGCCTGCACATCACACAACACCACAGGTTCTCTGGCACCCTCTATTCCATCTCCACTCAAATGCTGCCTCATAGAGGCTCTCTCTGAACACTGATTTAAAATAGAACTCACCCAGCCCCTAAATCATTATCAGTCATCCCTTTACTGTGTTTATCTGTCTTTTCTAGCACTATCACCACCTGACATGGTTTATGGCTTGCTGGCTAAGATATATGTCAACTTAAGTATCGTTTGTCCATCTCCCTTACCAGCATGCAAGTTCTCTATGGACAGGGTCTTTCTTATGTCCTGCTGTACCCACAATGTTGACAATAGTACCTGCCACATAGTAGATGGTTAATGTTTGCTGAATAAATAAGTAGTGCACCAAAACTACCTATATGTGAAAAATCCAGTAAAAAGGGACAATTCATTTTTTGCCAACTTATCAGTTTGGACCTAATTTTCATCTTAATTATATCATTTTCAACCAAATTGTCTTAGAACAACCTGTTTTCAGCCAAATCAACTGGCACCATCCTGGGGGCACTTCCAAGCCCTGTTCAGCTCGTCACCTGGCACCTGAATCCCTTATTTATTTAGAAAGCATGTCGAATCCCCCAGACAAAATTCACCCCATCACAGCCGCACCTTTACTGCAAGGTGCTTTGCTGAGAAGGCTGACTGCCATCTCGGCAGCTGGCATAATCATGAGGTTGGTAATACCAGAGCTCAGGAAGGCTACAATTAGTACTTGACAAGCACTTTATGGCCCACAATTTAAACGTCTATGGTATTGTAATTCAGTTCCTCGGTGAGGCAAACATGTTACTAACCTCATCTGGAAAGCTGGATGAAATGCCTCCTTGCGTTGATGGCCTCCTAATTAGAGCACAAGGGAAGGTGAGGCTCCCCAGCCTTCTCACCTCTGAATTTTGAGACTGCTTTTTAACGTCCTTCTAGAATTCATGCCAGTGACAGAACATGCATCCCGCTGGCTCTGACATGCGCTGACTGAGTACCTTCCAGGGCTGGGGGCACTAGGATGGCTTCAGCTCCTGTTTCTCCATAGGGTCTCAATACAGCTGGGGATGAACGACTGTAGATGATCTTGAGGACAGATCCCACCCACCAGGTGTTTACAGTCTAGTTGCCAACATGCAGTCATCCACTGGGCCTGCTAAAACAACTCTTTGAAATGCAAACAGTTCATATGGGAGATGCAGAAAAAGAACTTAATAAAATTCACTCATTTCTGATTTAAAACAAGAAAATCAAACCCTCTCAGTACATGAGAAAGAAGGTACCTTCAGGACACACCAAAATCTGTCACAAACAGCAGCCAGTGTGCCCAGCAACAGTGAAACAGAAGTCATTCCATCAAACCAGAATGCCTGTGGTCGTGACGTCTACCTGATTCTGTGCTCACAGTTGATGACCATTCAATCCATGGACAAAGAAGCCAGGTAAAAATACTGAAAAGGAAGAGGCATAAGTATTGTCCCTTGTTAAGAAAGATGACTATCCACCTGGAAAACCCATGGGAAGCTAGTAGGACCAACGAGAATGCTCAGTTAGGTGGCTGGTTATGAAATATCCACAAATCAAAGCTTTCTACACACCAGCAACAATTAGTTAGAAAATACAGCAATGAAGGGGAGCCACTATAAAATAAAAGGACATCACTCACAATAGTAACAAAGCTATAAAATACTGAGTAATTAACTTAGTGAAATGAGTAAGATTTATATGAATAAGAAAAGATGTATATGTATATGTATGGCTGAAACATTATGCTTTACACCAGAAGTTGACACACTGTAACTGACTATGCTTTAATAAAAAATAATTCAGTAATTAATTTAAAAAAATTAATGAGATGATACATATAAAAGCACCTGACTTTGGCCCATAGTAAGCTTTCCAGAAATGGCAGAGATACCTAAGCTTAAAAATATTTAAATTTTGCATACTCTTTGGCTCAGACAATGTCAGAGTCTGAGAAACTAATCATGGAAAACCATACACATTTTGTTTCAAGACTGTATGCTGCAGCGCTGTTTAGAATAAAAAAAACCCCACATGTTCAACAAGAAAAAATTATCCAAATAAACTATGGCTTAATGTAATACTGTCAAGACAATTAAAATATGGAGTAGAGGTTCTGAAATGGCCTGGAAAGCTCTTCGTGATATAGAGTTAAAGAGAAAAAGAGCAGGTAACAAGCAGCAGATAATTTGAATTTTGTTTAAAAACAGTGTGACACTACATGCTATGTTATCAACAGTGATTATGTTTAGATAGTGGGACTATGACTGATTTTAGTTTTCTTTTAATTTGCATTTTCCAAATTGTCTTCAATAAACATAAATTACTTTTATAATAAGATAAAAACACCAAAAGTTATCTTTTTTTCTTAATGCAAACTCTTTCAAATACGAAAGTTGGTCGTTAGGATGGCTTTTCAAAAGATGCAAATGATCCTATAAGTATGCCTTTCCCTTCCCAGCTGGAAAAGGCCCAATAGTGGAGATGAACACCACTGGCAAGATACTGACTAAAGTCCCCAAACAGAAATTGCTCATTGTACTCAATGGTATCTATTCATTCCTTGGTACATTTGTCCTCATTCTGGAAAAGGGGGCCTGTGATTCCAAGATAATGTACTTATCCCAAAAGATCAAAACCAAATACATTTTGTGATACTCTACAATAACATTTTCAAAAACACAGGTAAAAACAATGTCTGTGGTAGAGATAAACCTCACCCCAGCCCAAAGCTGTCCTTAGAGATCTGTATTTTGTCTGTGTGGTGGACTCTGCCTGAATTCCCTGCCCTAAGGATGTAATTCTCTACTTTCCTCAAGGCCAGCTGCTGCCTCACCCCTCTCCCCAACTGCCCAGCCCAAGGCAGAATGAACTATTCCATGGAATAGAAGGCCATCCCACCCCTGGCTCCCTGCTTTAGTCTCACCTGTGTGTTCCCCCACTCCTGACTGCACAGCTGCCTATATCAGAATGCCTGGATTATCCCCATGGCCAGTCCGATGGCCCCATTTACACACATGTTGCAGAAAGACTTGCTTGTAAACTCCATGAGGACAGGGACCCTGGTTGGTACTGACCACCAGTGCCCACCACAATGCCTGGCACACCGGGGTCTTACTTAACAAGCATCTGCAGAAGGGAGGCAGAGAAGAGAGGTGGGAGGGTAACCTGAGATGAAGCCAAGGTCGAAGCCAAGGTCACCAATAGGAGCTTTTCTCTAGTGTACAGACAGATATCTTTGATGGTCTTGCTGACATCACCTTTCCCAGCACATGCCCTGAAAGAGGCCCCATTCTCAGCAGACTCAGGGACTCCAGACTACCAGGTGGCCTGAATTTACGTCAGCACATGCACTGAGCAGCAGACCCCAGTTGCTCCTTCCTTCCAAGGAGCATAATGAGTCTCAGTCAACTGGGGCCTCGGTCTCTTTCCATACCTACTCCCTTTAAGCCTCATCAACTTTGTCCTGTCCTTAAGCAGCTGTTTCAGAACCTAAGTGCCAGTTGACGCAATGAATCCTGAAAAAGAAGTCTTGAAATCCTGGAGCAATGGAGTGAATATAACAAGAGGAAGTTTGCTTTTTGGCTCTGTCATCTGAAATATTTGAGAATCCTCCTAGCTTGACATCATCAGCAAAATCTGACCAGTATGACATCTATGACTTTATTCAAATCACTGATTTAAAAAGAATATATATCTTCTTTTAAAAATAGAAAGACAGAGAGATAGGTCAATTGATCTTCCTCAACTTAAAATGCGGTGAAGTCCCACAGTAAGTTGAAAATATAATTAATACATGTAACCCACTGAACGTGAGAGCTTAGCCTAGTCTACTCAAGCGTGCTCAGAACCCTTATGTTAGCTTACAGTTGGGCAAAATCATCTAATACAAAGCCTACTTCATAATAAAGTGTTGAATATCTCACGTAACTCATTGAATACTGTACTGAAAGTGAAAAACAGAATGGTTATCTGGGTACAGGAAGGTTTTAAATGTATCAGTTTCTCTCTTGTGACCGTGAGTGGGAGCTGGCGCTCACGCCGCTGCCCAGCACTAGAAAGTACTGTACCGCGCCAGCCCAGGAAAAGATCAAAATTCAAAACCTGAGGTACACTTTCTGCTGAATGCATATGGCTTTTGTACATTACAAAGTCAAATAATTGTAAGTCAAACTACCAGAAGTTGGAAACTATAATTTAAAAATCCAGGCAAAGAACAGAGTCCTGTGGACAACCCCCCCAGACTACAAAGATTAACATCTTCTGGGTTTGAGATTCAAACAATTAACAGATGCCTCTAAATGGACCATTTTCTCCATCTAGTTGAAAAGGTATAGGAGATTTTGTCAAGTACCTTCATGGAGTGCACATTTGCTAGGTTCCCAGCTCCCCTGATCTCATCAGTTTTCCTCAACAAAGTAAGTGAGTTCGGTCCAGCAGGTCATTTTTCTTGGAAAACTCAGAGTGACCCCCTCTTCCTTTTCTAATTGTTCAGACCACCTTCTGAACATGCTCTGAGCATCCACATTGGAATCACAGCTGGTGAAGGTTCCTGCCAACCTACCTGCAACCCTCATGCAGCCTTTGTGGATAGCAGGGTGGGGCACACTGGGGAAGAGGCCTGTCAGCCAGAGTGAGCCTGACAACAAGATGGGGGCCAGCTGGTTCAAGAAGAGGAAAGTAGAAAGCATGCCAGGGATGAGAAGGAAGAGTCCAGTCTGGGCCAGATGTTGACATGGCTCTCACTCTCTCAGAAAGAGGAACACAAAAGGCAGGGCAGAAACTTCCAGAGGAGGTCACTCCTGTAATGAAGAGCCAGGTTCTAGTTCTAGCTAGCCTGCAGTCCCATTGTGGACTTTAGCAAGGCAGGCCCCTTGCCTTGGCACCTTCGTCCGTTCAAGCTGCTAGAACAGATATCATGGACTAGGTGGCTTATAAACAACAGAAACTTATTTCTCATAGTTCTGGAGGTTGGGAAGTCTAAGGCTAAGGCACCAGCAGACTTGATGTCTGGTGAGAGTCCACTTCCCTGTTCACAGAAGATGATCATCTTTGCTATAACCTCACATGGTAAAAAGAGGCAAGTGAGCTCTCTGGGATCTCTTTTATAAGAACACTAACCCTAATCACCTAATTACCTCCCAAAGGCTCCACTTCTAAATACCATCACACTGGGAGTCAGGATTTAACATATGAATGGGGTGGGGGGCAGGTGGGTGGTTGGATGGGGAAACAAAGATTCAGTCTATAGCACTGGACCTCAGCTTTCTCATCTGTAAAATGGGGATGATGATAAGATTATCTGTGGGAAGGCAGGTGACTGAGCCACTTGATCTTTTGAGGTCCCTTTGAAAGCCAGACACAAAAACAGAGATGTATAGTGTTTATGGATGTGGGCCCGAGAATCAAAGTGCCTGAGTTTGAATTAGTCAGTTACCTGCCACGTAACTTTAGGCAAGTTATTAAACTTCTCTGGGCTTCACTTTTCTCATCTGAAACATAGGAGCAATAAAAATGCTTATCTTCTAGGATCTTGATGAAAAGTAGATGATTTACTACATAAAGAACAGAGGCTAAGCCCATAGAATGTGTTTGCTCTGTGTTTGAAGGCTGGTGGTGCTAGTGGTGAAACACACTGTGGTTTCACTTAGGCAAGTTCACACCTGCTCCCAGGGCACCTAGACAATAACCAGAATTCCCACATGCCTGGTTTCTAGAAGACCTTGTATAGCTCCACACAAGAAGAGTGGGACTAGAGAAAGCAAACAGCTGCAGCTAGCAGAGGGGCCAGTATCATCCTCCAAAATATTCTCCATTCCAGATGTCTCCCAGCCTGGCTTTTCTCCAAAGGAGTCAGAATGGTAGGGGTTTATGGCACTGTCATGTTCTTCCTAACGCTATTAGATCAGTCATTATTTATACCTTACAAAGATCTGAAAGCTTTTAAACCAGCTTCTTATACACATTCAAGCCACTTAAGAAAGCCTTTTTGGGATATATTTATTTGTTTGTCCTAGTGGGCTGGACAGCTCCTCTGACATTCTGACTTCTAACTCATACAGGATGAAAGAATCCAATTGCCCATTTTCTGTCCTGAAAAGTAAACTCTGACTTAAAAACCAGAATAGATAGCTGAATCTTTACATCCACTGCCCTATTTCTTCCTAAAACCTAATGAGACCTACTTTAGTTCCCATTATTTTCACAACACTGCTTTTTCTGTAGCTTTCATGATTTTCTTCTTTACACATCCGGACAACTGCCACTGTAGGGGTCTCTCACAGAAATACTTAACAATCCCAGATAGTCCTACTTTGACTTTTCTCAAGGGCTTTCCAGTGCCATTATTCGACTTAAGCATAAAATCACCCTGAGAGAATAGTTGGAGCAGGTACCCTCCCCATTTTATAGAAAAAGAGACCAAGGCTCAGAGAGCCCAGCTCCCATGGAAAGACCCCAAGGTTGAGTCTTCCAAAATCCACATCTGTATTCTGAACACATCCCTTACCAACAGTTCCCCCTAAGGCATTACAACTTCTTTCCCTAAACAGAATGGAGTCATTTTGGTAAAAATCCAATTGAGTCTTTTTACATCAACTTCTTTATCAGTGGTTGTGAGAAAACCACTCTATTGCTCTGTTCAGAATCTCTCCCATCCAAATGGGTTTTAGAAATGGCCCATCGCTGCACAGAGAAGTGATCTGCAGAAGGTGGGAAAAGGGCTGGACCCCGGCAGGTCTCAAAAGGAAAGCCATTCCACATCCCAGCTGGGTACCAAGAACTTCATCCTCCCAAGACAGTCTGCTCAATCACTAGATTCCAAAATGATAGCCACTCCTGGAAGCCTTTCTGTCTCAAACCCAGAGCCTGTCCTGGTGGGGGACGGAGGAGGCACCTAATCCTTGCCAGATATCCAGCCACACTCAAAACAGAGACAGGCCCCCCAGGGCCAGTGCAGTCTGTGGCTCAACCCATGTCAAAAAGGGAAACCTCTGCAGCCAGACTGGCTACCCATCAGCCTGACAGATAGGCCTGGGGATGTGAGCACCAGCCTTCTACCCTCAGACTGCACGGCTGGGCCTGCCAACCTGGCTTCTGGCTGCGAGGTTCCCCAACAGTTATTCCAGCATGATCCCTGCTACTCTCAGCTTCCCTTCATCAAGAAAGCCATTAAGAGAAATGTAAAGCTGATTGCATCTATTACGTCCACCTACAGACCCAACTTAGAGTAAGCTCTGAAATCACTCCAGGGCCCTCTTCAGACCCTGAGTCATTTTTTGATTGTTAAAATTAGAATGGTCTCATGGCAGACTCGCTCCTGAATCTAATCGGTGTCAAACTAGGCTGGGTCCTACTCCCATTCAATGTTCTTAGTCTGGGGAGTTTGGGGATACTTCCTCTCATCCTTGCCTTCTGGCCACCCCATCAAGGCTGGTACCCACAACCCAACTGTACAGGTAGAAAAACAGGCTCAGTGGGGTTGGCGCTTGCCCAAAGCCATACCTCAGGAAGTGGCAAAGCCAAGATTTAACTAAATCTGCCTGATCTACCTTCCTTACCTTGCACTCTAGTCTTTGTGAGGTCCCTGGAGATAACCTTGTCCAGCTCCCAGGGTGTGTCCTCCAGCTTTAGCCAACAGGAAGCCTTTGTGCTGAGAGCAAGTTCCAGCAGCCAGGACCTTGCAAGAGGCCCTTGATGAGCACCAATTGATTAAAAAATATGCGTTCGGACACTGCAGGCCCAAAGATGGTTCTTTTTCAGATCTTTGTTCTCTCACAATGTCTTCTGCAGTCAGTCACAATGTGCTTGCCACACCTGAATGGCTCAGCATTTTCCCCTCAAACTCCCACCTGCCAACATTTGCTAGCACAATTCCCTTCTCCCACAGGGTTCTTCCCACATCTCCACCTTTGTCTGTCAAGCCCAGCTCAAAGGTCACCTATTAGGAGAAGCCCACCCAGGTTGCACCCAGGGAGAATTCATCACCCCTTCCTTCATAGTCCTGTAGCCTTTACTTGTGCTTCACCTAAGAGTATATTCATATTGGCCTTTTATCATTTATTTTATTTGACAAACTCTTTTATGGCACTTACTATGTATTACCCAGAGGTTGAAGTCCTCAGCACACTTTAACTGACTTAATTTTTATGACTATCCTATGAAATAGGTACTATTATCATTTCTCCATTGTACTGATGAGAACACTGGGGCACAGGAGATGAAGTGGCTGTACCAAAAGTAACACAGCTGGTAAGACGTGGTGAGGCAGTCCTGCTCCAGAGTCAGGTACTCCACCAGGGTCACTTGCTCGCATGTGAGTTGCCCACACTGTCCTGTCATATCCGAGCCATGTTCAGATGCCCACAGCCTGGCATGAGACATGTGCACCATGCTCGCTCCTGGAGCTCAATGTCTAGCACCAGGTCACCTCTCCCATGCGGTCTGCTGACAGTGGCCTATGTACAGATGCTGGTCCAAACTTCCAGCTGCTCTAAGTTTGCCTCCCTGCTGCGGACACCACCTCTGGCAGTCCTTCCTGAGGTGCTTAGGAGGATGAAGTAGGAAGAACTTTATCATCCATGAAGCCAATAGTGTCTGTACATTCCAGGCTTGACTGGAGGACCTTCAGGGATGGCCATGATGGATGACTCCCCTGCTTCTGGCTGGATCCCCGTGAACCCAGATCAGAGTGCAGAACCACAGAGCCCACCTGGCTAGACTGGAGTGTGCCCAGCAGCTCTGGACAGTGCAAAGGGAACTGGGCTTAGAGTCTGGCAGACTCTGTTTACTGCCTCAACCTGGGATCATCACTCTGAGCCTGTTTCCTTATCTATAAATGGGGCTAATAGAAGAATTCCTCTCTTATCAGGTTGTTAACGGATGATGCATTTGAAAGAAATAATCAACTCTAGCACTACACACAATCTGTAATTCTTGTTTAGTTGTTGAAATAATATCTACTAAATAATGTTATTATCAGAACTAAATAAGAAACCAACTGCACTTCACACTTTACCAGACTGGGGTACAAGGGAGGTCACATTTCTTTGAATGGTCAGAGACGAGAGGGACAGGGCAGTTCAGGTGTTATCCTGGCAGCACATGGCCCAGTGCGCCTCGGCCCTCTAGGTGGCCTGTGCTGACAGGTTGGTGAGTCTGCCTCACCTGCACCCCTCAAGGTGCTCCTGGGTCCAACCTCTGAGCCAGGCCCAGCTGCCAGCCTTTGTCTCCTTCAGCTGCCATGCTGGCCAGAGGCTTGAGGTCTGCTCTGAAACCAGGGCAGGTCCTTGCATCCTGAGGAGGTCGGCCCAGGGACAGGAGAGTGTCAGAGCCCAGATGGAAACTGAGGGTTACAGCTGTCAACACTGAGCACCTTCAGTTTACATTATACACACAGCCACCATCCCCAGGGTCTCCCCAGGGCATCAGCGGGGAGGAGGAGCACTCCAGCATCGACTCCCATCTCCAAACCAGCCTGCCCTTGATCCCCCATGCCCTGGGCCCCCACTCCAAGCAAAGCTCTCCTGGGAGCTCTTTTTGCCCTTTCCTCCAGCAGGCCCCACTCAAAGCTAGGTCACCCCTCAGACATGTCCTAACAATTTCAATCAGCAGAGGGAGGGACCAGGGCCTCGGTCCTTTCCCTCCTAGAAGACCCCATGTTCTTTAGACAGTGGGGCCACTGACCCCAGCAACCTCAAAGCTTCCTAACAGTAATGGAGGGGTTTCTAGAATCATCTGAATACAGAGCCAGACCAGAGCAGGGCCTTCTTCCAGTTATACCCACTTCCCCGCCTCCCTGAGCCAAGCTCTTTTCGTTACACCTTGCCTTCTCAGGCGCGCATGAGAGAGCGCCCAGCACAATGCCCAGCTCATAGTAGGGGCTCAGTAAGGACCTGTCACTTTGTTTTGTCCACGGTGGAACCACCAGGCTAGAACTAGAGCCACAGCCTGCAGAGGATCTAGAGCAGCCAAACCAAAGCCAGTCAGATGGTCTGAAGACCCAGCATCCACAGGAGACCAGTGGGTGCTCTTCTGAGGATATCCAATGGCAGGGGGTGGATCTGGGGCCCCTAAACCTCTCAAAACAAACTCTTAATCTCCACAGTGTCTGGTCCAAAATTCTGAGGTCTCAGCCAAGTACTTGTACATCCGTTGGCCAGAACCAAAGCTCTTACTGGAGAAAACAAATGCTACTAGCTCAGCACATGGGCATCCCAGTCACCCACTCCGGGGCTGCCGTGGACTGGCCCAGTCTGCGCATTTCATATTTCAATCAGATGTGCCAGGCTTTGCCCCAGTCCCCAAACCCAGCAACCTCCAACAATTTGCTGGCCTGGATCCCAAATCACTGCTTACAGCAGATAGCCCTAACTCCCACACCACCAAATTTCTGCCCTGGCTCTCTTGTTCAATAGTTCGGCTGTGGACGGTCTTGGATCTGACACCTGCCAAAGACGAATAGCTGGCTTCTGAAGACATCTGACAGATCAGAGGAAGACATGTTAATCACTTCTTGTTCTAGATGCTTCTGTAAGACTGCCTGCTGGGGTCAGAAAACCTCAGCCCCCTGCCTAACTGCTTCCACAGTGTTGCTATCTAATACTGTGCCCTCCTTCTTTAATAGAAAGTTGAATGAATCACCTGTGTGAACAACATCTCTGTGTCTTTGATAAAGATGTTATTGGAAATATCCAAAGGCCCTGAGAGAACAACCCAGAATTAATTACTCCTCGTGCTTAGTTTCAGGCACATCTAATATCTGCAACTCTTCATGACTTTTTAAAAGACTCTACACTAATCTCTCTCTCCCCGCCCCTTCTCTCTCTCTCTCTCTCCCCTTTCAATGATTTCCACAATAACTCCATGGACAAGCAGGACAGGCATTGTTATTATTCCCATTTTATAGATGATAAAACTAAGGTGTACAGAAGTTAAACAACTACTTCAAGGTCATTCACCAGTGAGTATTAGAGACAGGTCACCCATGGCAAATGTAGAGCCCTTTCCACTGAACCACCCAGCCCTCTAAGCTAAAAGATTTTTCTCTGGAGCCCAAAGGGAAACGTGGTCTCCTCACAGGGGAACTCCAGAACACTTCTCTCTCCCCTTCAAATCTGGTCTGCAGTTGAAGCAACCCATTCCTCACAGATGCCAGATTGTATCTTCTCCCTCTGCTCCATTTAGAGGCTCAGTTGTGATTTGATCCAAAATTGTCATGCTGTACATCACGTTTAGCACCACTCATGCAAAAAGCATTTGCTAAGCACTTATAATGTGCCAGGGGTCATGCTAGGTGCTCGGACACAGAGGCACTCATCAGATATTGCTGAGTGCCTGCAGGCTCTGTCCTGGGTGCAAGGACATGGCAGGTGCAAACCAGATGATGTGCCTGTCTTTGTGGGCTGGCCCAGCTCACAGCCAGGGGACACAGTGGACAACAGCCAGCAGTGACAACACAGAGCTGCAAGGACTCCACTGGGACAACAGCCCAGGCCCAGGCCCAGGGGAGGTCCACCACTGAGCTCTCAGAGCACCTCAGATCCTCCTGGAAATGCACAGGGATTTAGAAACAACCACTTCACTTAGACTCCCATTCAATGAAGCTCAGACAAATCTCACACACTTCTTTCACTGGCCTCAAACCCA
This sequence comes from Camelus bactrianus, assembly GCF_048773025.1. Taxonomy (NCBI): domain Eukaryota; kingdom Metazoa; phylum Chordata; class Mammalia; order Artiodactyla; family Camelidae; genus Camelus; species Camelus bactrianus. The sequence continues at coordinate 48,935,275 of NC_133542.1, forward strand.
CAGGCCCCTACTGAAATAAAAACCAGTTTTTATGTGACTAGACAGCATTTTACATTTTCATACACATTATAATGAAATGACAACAAAATTTAGTGGGTGCCTACTCAACATGGCCCTCTGTGGTCAATGCTTGGCATGAATGTTCCATGTCAGCCTTCAAAATAACCCTCTGAGAAAGGATCATCCCCATTTCACAGATGAAGGACACTGAGGCTCAAGGACTGAGCAGCATCAGCACACACACAGGTCTCTGATTCCACGTGTGATGGTCTTTGCACAGTGCCCAGCTGTTTTCCCTAACTCGTATGGGAATTAGAAAACACACAGAAGCCATCATTAACAACCAGATGAGCCTCACAGATCCTTCAGCACTCATCCATGCATTCTGCAAATATTTACTGAGCACCTGCTATGTGTTAGAAACTGCTGGGCGCTATGGTGAGCCAACATTTAGACCATAGCTCTTTGGCAGAACGGGGAAGGACCAACATTGATCAAATAATCCAGCAAATTAAAATTGCACTTGTGATAAGCACCAGAAAAGAAAGAGTCATGGTTTTTAGAAAAAAATGAAATGAGATTTTTTCCAATGAGGAAGGACAGAGGAAACATACTTGAGCTGGTATCTAAAAGATGAAGAGACATGACAAAAGCATTCCAGACAGTGAGAACAGCTTGTGAGAAGGTCCTGTGCACACTCTCTGAGCACATTCACCAAAGAAACTTGAGAAGACCACGTGCCTGGGCCCAGAGGGAGAGGGAAGAGTGCTCTGTAATGAAGCTGGGTGTGAGCAGGGCAGATTGCAGGGCTTCCAAGGGCACAGGGCGAAGTTCTGTTCCTATTCCCAGAATGGGAGTCCCTGAAGGGTGTCAAGCAGGGAGGGCACTTGGCCAGAGTGCTGGGTCAGTGGTCCTAACAGTCCTCTGCATCTGGGAGATGGCCCCTGCACCTGCCCCAGGCTGCACCATCACTTTTCCCATGACACACAGTAATGATCCCTGGCGGCCTCCCTTTGAGAGCGCTGCTGTGTCAGGATCACCTCCACATGCCCCATAACCAACGCTGGGCCTGGCACCAAGCAGATGCTTAGGAAGTACAAGTTACATGCACACAGGAAGCATCACAGCTGCCCTCGACATGATCCCAGCTAACATGAGAGACACACACACACAAACACTGACACCCTGAGTAAACACTACAAGAGGTAACGAGTTCTGCAGGAGCAAGAGGAGCAGAGAGCAGATCCGTGTAAGTCAGGTGTGTCGACAGATACACTTGAAGTGAGTACAGAGTACAGAGCTGGCTGTGTGTGACTGAGTGGGCAGACGGGGAAATGGGTGAGGGTGGGGCTGAATTAGAGGGAGAGGCAAGCAGCTGGGTGAAATTCACCAAAAAAAGAGAAGCAGCAGCTACTGACAAAACGTGCCACTTGCTTTTATGGAAGGAAGACAACTCCCATATGAAGATGCTGTTTCACTTTAGTGCTCAAGCAGCAGAGATCAAAGCCATACCATTCAGATTGAAATCCCAGCTCACCATTCGGTTGGCTGGGATGTTAAATAAGTCACTTAACCTCTCTAAGCCTCATCTGTAAAATGCAGACAATAACAGCAACTACCACATCAAATTGGGATGAGAATTAAATAAGTGCTTGACATAGGACTGACATGCGCTAAGCACAGGATAAAGGTGAGTTACTGCTGTTGCCGTGGTCTCTTTTCCTTTACCTACACAGTTGCAAATAAAGTTACCATTTCCTTTTCCCTTTTTTCAATAAGGTTAGAAGCTCTCCAAAGTCTTCCTAATGTTTCTAGAATTCAGAGTTCAGCAAGGAGGTCAAAAGGGTCGGTTGGGGCCCTGAGGGGATACTCCATGGAGTGACAGGCGAGCCAAGGTGCTCTGAGACGGGCTGGGTGGGAGCATTAGTATGGGCTCTGCTCATATGCCCTGCAGTGGGCTTCCAGGTCCCAGTCTGCCAGTTAAATCCCTGAAACAATTCTGGGCATTCTCAGTAAAGCTTCAGTGAATGGGGAGTTCTAGAAACAAAGCGATTTGGATAATATAGTGATTATTATAAGGATGGCTGCTGCTTTCAAAATCAGTTCCCTCTGAACAAAGTCAAGTGGATCATGAGTAGAGTTTGAAAATATCATTTTCTCTCTGCCACCTCCTGACCCTGCGCCATGAGAACAGCCATAATGCATCACTCCAAAGTCCTTCTTTGGCTACATTTTCTCTGAACGGTGACTGATGATGTTCTTGCCAAATGGCAGGAGAAGGGGTCTGCTTTAGCCAGCAGCTGTGGAATGTGGGCACTGATGAAGATAGATGAATCCATCTACTCAGTACTTTGGAGCTACCACTAATTTTCTAGATGACAATGACACTTCATCCTTCCAGCAATGTAGACTGTTCCAAAAAGACTGAAAAAGTAGAAAATAGGCAAAAGAATGCCCAAATCAGTCACCCAAAGGTGTCACAATGTTCACGCCTTTCTTCAAGCAAGAATTCTTAGACCTTCAAAGACCAGCTCATGACCAATTTACTCTTATTTTGCACATGATTCTAATAAACTTGGCTATCTGATTTGGGGTCCAGACCAAAACTAGGTCAGGGATATGGTCACCTCCAGGCTGAGCTTACCCAGATCCTAAGTCAGTCCTAACCACGGAAGGATAAAGAGCAGAAGTTTTCAGCCCAGGAGCAGGGAGCCTAGCATGAGTCTTATTGTTCAGGGGATCCCAGGGCGCCTCTTTATTCACTGTACTCAAACCTGAGACTAGATCACCTGGCTCAGCAAGGCTGACGACTTGGCCTCTTTCCCACAATTTCTACTAGGACCAGAGCCCAGTTCAGTCTCTGTGGTTCTCACACTCCCTGGAGGTGGGAGTAGGGTATCAGAACCTGATTCCTGCAACCACCAACAGCTGGTTAGAGAATTTTTGCAATAAACTAATCTCCTAAAGCCATAGTACTTCTCAGACACTGGAAAGTACTTCTTTCCTAGGTTTTGATGTACCTTGGAGGATGCTGTGTATGTTTGTCAGGGGAGAAGAGACTGATGTGAGCTTTTCACAAAATCTTCTATTGGAACATTCAAGAAGTACCCTTTCCCCTTTGCATGCCACAACTTCAGCCCCTCCCTCCCCCAAAGCACCAAGGAATGAATAAAGAACAAGCAGGAAGCTCACCTTACAAGGCTTGGCATACAAAGCACTTCCTCAATTTGTTAAAACTATACCCATTAATCCTCTAAGAAGCAGAGAGCTCAATTCCAGGCTTTTAGATCTATTTGTTTGTTCAATAAATATTTATTGAGCTTTTGCTCTGTGCCTGGCCCTGAGATAGTCCCTGGGAGATCGGGGAGGGGGGTGGGGTGCGGCACAAGGGAGTCAGACACACCCAGCGCATGCCCTTGGGGTGCTCACAATGGAGCAGAGATCCTCAATCTGTGCTGCAATTCACAGAGAGAAACAAACACTTAGCAACTAACCTAGCACCAGCACCCTGATCGCTGAGGTCTTAGCAACTAATCTAACACCAGAACCCAGATCATTGACCCCATATGAGGCTCACACTCCTATGATTTCAGCCTGGCACAACTACTCATTCCTAGAAAGGTACAGAGAGGAAGGCATCTCACCAGTCTCACTGCACATTGTTACATAAGCAAAAGGATAAAGAGTAAAATAAAGGAGCAGATGAACACAGATGCTCATTGGGCAAACTATGCCATTTAATTTTCTCACCTTCCTAGAACCAAAATAAATAACAACAACAAAAAAGTAAGCAATAGGAAGCCACTTACATTTCATTCCCAAACAACATGGAGGAGGACCAAACAGGTGCCCCCAGAAGAGGGATAACTTCCTCAGCATCCTCTGCCTGACCATGGTCAGGTCACACTATGTGCGATGGTTTCTGTCTTGACCACCTGTTATCCAGTGAGATTCTCACAGGCGAGGTCTGTGTCACATCCTAGAAAAGGGCCTGGCAGAAATTCCTCTCCATCAGAATGTGTAGCATTAGGGTGCTGGAGCAGAAACAGGTGGTGCTGTGGCAGCCATCTAGGTGGGTGACTCAGATCTCCTTTGAAGAGAGAACCTACAGGACAAGTGCTGTCAGCTAAGCCTTCAGCTGTAGCTTCAAGATCTATCCGCAGTGTTTAATTAAGCAAAGGACACAAACTTCCCAGGCAGCCTTCAGCCAGTGACTGAGTTGGGCAGGGATTCTAGAGCCTGGCTCTTTTGGTGTCCAATACGGGACCCCTCTAATAGGCAATCTTTGCTCTGCAGCACCTCAGTGGGCTGGCCAAGACTTTCTGAGAGCCACGCACCAATCTAAGACTCTTCCTCCCAACTCTCCTTCCTTCCCCTCTCCTTTCACAGGTGTCAGAATAGCATTGTGGTCTGAGGGTTTCCCTACCTCCTCTTTTATCTTTCACAGGTACTACCCCCAAGACCTTTGGCACTTGTAAATCCATCTTGGCATTTACTTCCTGAAGGACTCCAAATGATAAGTGTCCATGACATTCACGCGCTCCTCTACACATCCCAGCCTCCTTTCAAGTTAGGTTGGCCAATGAAATATGAATAGAAGTAATATGTGTCACTTCCAAGTAAAGATAGTCAAAAATCTGGTGTGCCTTCCCTGTGGATTCCTCCCTACCCTCTTCTTCTTGAAGCCACAAGATGGGAGAGTGACAACACAAGAGCAGCCTGGAGCCCTATGTTCTCGCTTGGAGGACAGCCTCCCAAGAGGTTCGACCCACACTGGATTTGGGTGAGTAGTATATAAATTTGACTGTGTTAAGCAATCAGAGATTTCAGAATTTGTCTGTTAATGCAGCATAGCCTAGTCCACCCTGACTAACAAAAGCCATATCTCCTCTACATGTATTTATTTAGCACCTCTATTTGCACCCCTCTCTTACACTTTCAGCTTGTTCATTTCTCTGCTGAAATCTCACATCTCTGCGTGAAGAAGTTGATGTTACTCTGTCCAAAGGAGGGTAGGCCAAACACATGAAGAAGAGCCCTTTAAAGATCACGTTAGCAAGCTAAAACTCTCAGCCAATACCAAGTTCTAAACAGGCTCTAGTGTGTTATTCCACCCACCACCATGAGGGGTGCCTGGCTAGGTCTGAGGAATTGGTCAGGGGCAGGCATGGCTAAGGGCATTTCCCTCATACTAGGGAAGCTCAGGGGTCGGTGCTGGTGGAATCATGCAGAAGGCAGCTACAGCTTAATCCTGATATATGGGAGCCCCTGTGTCCTATGGTGGTGGGGGGTGGGGGCCATGGAGCAAAGACCCTGGGGAAGTGATCCAGAGAAACCATTCATTCTAAGGGATGCAAATTCAGAAGGTAGATTCTAATTTATTCACTTATAGTTCAGCTCAGCAAACATTCACTCATGCCCACTGCAGGTAAAACAACGGGGAATCGGATTAAGCCCTGCCCTCACGGAGCTACACTCCAGCAGAGGAGAAAGAGATAAATATGGCTATGACACATGACAGAATGGAAGATGCACTGGGAGATACACATGAATAAAGACCTTGTGCTTGCATCCTTTCTCAACACCTGTCTCAGCATCCCATTCATTGTTGGAATGCAAGATTACAGGCAACACGGCTTTACGTTTACATCATGTTTTGAGGTTCCACATCCATTATATTTATTCCTAGTACAGCCCTGTGAGGTCAGCATAATCACCCCCACATGGTACAGGAATAATGAGAATGGTGACAAAATAGCAGTGAATGTTTACTGAGCACTTACGGTGTACCAAGCATTGAATTACTTTATCGGGATGGTCTCCACACTCTATCAGGCAGTTAGTATGTTACTCCCATTTTACAGATGAAGAAAAGGGGCAAACTGGCTTGCCCAAGGTCACCAGGCAGGTATGTGGTAGCCAGTGGGGATACAAACCCAGGTCCCTGACATGTTGAGAAGCTCATCCAACAGGTGCTCTGGAGCTAGGGGAACTGATCTGGTTTTGTGCCCAGCCTCATCCTGCAGGGATTCTCTCTCCTTGTTCCCTTGCAGTGCAACTGACTCCAGTTACTGTCTTGCCCACCAGATACCCCCATCACCATGACTCCCTCTCTGCTGACCCTCCCACCCAGTTACTGCCTTGCCTCAGAGCTCCCCCATCCTTTCACACTGCCTCTCCATCTCTGTTCAGGCCTCAACTGCCCCTTCAACTGCTACAACAGCTTCCTGGCTTCTCTGTCTCCACCCTTACCTGTCTAACATCCAGCCTCTACACTCCTACCAGCCCTAATCACATCCGTGTTTGAAAACATGGCATTCAGGGCCTTCCACACCCACCACCAGGCTGCCTTTCCTTCTACAAGCCCTGCACTCCAGTGGAAACATAAGTCTGTGCTCCCCAGACACACCTCACATGTTGTGGCCTCCATCCTTTGATCTTGGGGATCTTTCCTGGGATCCAACCTCCATCTCCCAGAGCCTGCGCCTCCCTGTGTCAACATTATGTTCACCCTTCCAGACTCATCCTGACATCCTCTCCTCCAGGAGGCCCCTCTTGACCTAGATATGGTCTTCCCTTTCTCTCTCTTTCGTTTGTTTTTTTTGGTGGAGGGAGGTGATTAGGTTTATCTATTTGTTACTTTTGGTAAAGCTACTGGGGATCGAACCTGGGACCTTGTTCATGCTAGGCATGCACTCTACCATTAAGCTATACCCTACCTCCTTCCCTTTCTCTTAATACCCCTGGCATTTATTGTTTCTTTCTTGAATATAGCACTTCCCAAGTGGATATCTGTGATCAGACCCACCTGGCATCCACCCCCCTTTAATAGCCTCTGATGTACTTCGAGGAATCACCTCTTCACTCTGTATTCATGTGTTGGATGGGGCTGACCTCTATCCTCCTCCATGAAAGGCTGGAAGATGTCCCAGGCCCATCAGTATCATGTTATTGGTCCAGGGATGGACATATGAGCCAACTCAAGCCAATGAGAGCTAAGCTTGGGATTTTTGCCAAAACAGTCAAGAAAGAAACACTCTTCTTACTGGAGTTTCTAAACTTGGGAGTGTATAAACTTGCAGCTGCTAGGGGCCATCTGTACAGCCAAATTAGGAGACCCTGCCTGAGGGTAAAGCCAAACACAGAGGAAATCAGAGCCAAGAGACAGAGAGGATGACATTTTTCAAGTGTCATTTGAGTCTCTGGATTCAGCCTTGCCTGAATACAGCCCACTCCATCAACCAAACCTGGGTTTCAGTTACTTTCAACAAGGTTCCTAAGCGATACACCTACTAAGGGTCAGGTACCATGCCAGGTAGTGGGATATAATCACAAAGAAGATGTGAGCTTGATCCTAAAAGAGCTCATTTTCTACCTCTTTATTTCTGAGAACAGCTGTATTCAGATATAATTCACATACCATAACATGCATTCTTTTAAAGTCTACAGTTCAATGGTTTTTAGTATAGTTACAGAATTGTACAACCATCAAGATAGATCACTTTCTATCTTGCACTGAAAAATGACAAACATGTGCTTGCTCTGTTCTCCCCTTTGCACCAGCTCCTCTCCTGGACCCAAGGCTAGGTTTTCTTCTTTCTGCAGCAACAGCAATTACAGTAGGTGCTCAATTAATGCCTGCGAGGTTGTACTCAGACCTCCTTGAAAAACCTGGCTTCCATCCAACAGTTGTTTGGGTCTGCTCTAAAGCACAACGAATGAGAGAACAGATATTTAGGAAAACCACTCAAGGACTATTAGGATTACAGGCAATGTTTTTGTACTTCTCCATAATTTTCAGTTTTTCTAAAATGAACATTACCTTAATCAAATCAGAAGAGCCAACATTATTTTCTAATCCATTCCTTGGTTATTGTTTAATTTTATGAATGTGGCTACCAAAGAATGAGAAACAGCCACGTAAAGAACACTTCCGTACCTGAAAACTTTCTTTAAAAAAGACACTGTCCCTCAGAGTCTTTCAATCAAACATGTAAGTAATGTAATCCACCATGTTTACCTTTTAACCTTAACTGCCAGGAAGCTCAGAGCTAAAATTTAATACACAAAAATGCAATAATCATCTTAGCCCAGGTTCTGGGTTCAGTAACTTCAATACTTCTATGCAGTTTCTGATGCTTCCTTTTATCTCTATTTTCAGTTGTCTTGTTTATGTTTTTATATACTCAAACCTTCCCTGGACTACATAAAGAAGTATTAGCTTAAGTGATTTGAGGTACATCAGAGAAGAGAGGTCTTGCTTAGCAGATGCTCTGATGGAATGTTTAATTTTTACAAACACATGGGACTGAGTGGGGCTTTGAATGTTCTGTCCCTATTGTAATTACAGAAGAAAGGCAACCTGGATAAGTGTGTTCGGGAGGCACCTAGATAGAGACAGGTTGGTCCCAATGATCAGATTAACCCATAAATCTCCACCTCTTTGAAGGCTGTGTGGACACAGGTCCATCTTGGCTGCCCACAGTCTCTGGCCATTGACTGACAGCAAATGTTAGCAAAGGCAGCCAAAATGCGTTCACCATGTGCATCCTGTGTTCAGGTCTACAGACAAGTGATGCAGCCAGCAAGTGACTAGGGAGGACACACAATTCATAAAGACATCCTACCTGAATAAAACAGCACAGACACTCTAACACAGGCCCCAAACATGCTTCAGATCACTGTGGATTTTGCTGCAATTACCCAGACTGATCCTTCCTTTACTTTGGCTTGGAGAGAAAGGACCTCTACTCTAAAGATGAGTCACTTGAAAAAATTATTATATCACCCAGGTATTCTCCCAACCATGACACCTCATGGCAGAAGATAACATGTTTATTTGATTGAATATCAGGATTCTTTTTTTCTGGTGATAACTTCACTGACTCTTCATGAGATTTCAAAAGTGAGAAAAACAAGTAAGCAGGATTATTATTTTAGTTGTGACCATTTTATCATATCTAAAGTCACAATGTCTTACTTGTGAATCCACGCCAGAGGAGAATGAAGGGAGGAAGGCAGGAAACATTTATTTAGTGCTTACAGCATGCCAGACAGAGCACTGGCTGCTGCACCTAACAGCTCAAGGCAGTTTCCACTCCGGCCTGTTATCTCCCTTAAGCGTCACAATACCGTCCTGCAGCATATCATGGTCCTATTTCTTCAGAAGTGGAAATCTAGGCTTAGTGAGATTAAATACCTTGCTCAAGGTCACCCAGGGGGGAGACAACAGGTTTCTGACTAGAACTCAGGTCAGACTCACCCCAAAGCCCATGCTCTGTGACCCTTCAAATGGCTAGATATGCTTCCCTGTTTTCATGAGGCTGAGATTACCCTCTGCCCTCCTTCCTCATGAGCTGAAGTGCCTTCTGACTGCCTCCTCCTCTTGACTTTGGGCCCCCTCTCACTCAGAAAGTCATCAAGATACACTTGAAAAATAAAATAAAGCAGCATCAACCCACACGCTGAAATTGAGCACCGTTCCCTTTGATGCCACAAACAAGCTAATGTGAAATCTCTCTCAGGAAAGCTTTCTGAAGGGAATAAGCTGACAGTGAAAACCTTATGCATCTGACAATATTTGGTGATGATGCAAGCAGGGCTACCCTGTCCATAAATGGTTTTGTATCCAAAGAACTGGCTCTCCCATGTCCTTTCCAAAAATATATATGTGGAGCAACAGAAACAGTACGAGAAGACGTGGCTCAGTATAACTGCATTGCCCTCTCCGTTTATGCGTGCCGACAAGTACCCCGGAGAACTTGAAATGTTCTGGGAAAGATAGGAATGTCATTCAGAAATGATTCCGCATGGGTTGACTCTGCATAGCTCCCCAGCTCACATCCTCCTGGGGCAGAGGAAGCCTCTCCGCTTGCAGCAGCCTGCGCGCACCGCCACCAACTGCCACCCGTTCCTTCACCTTTTATTTACAGCGCAGAGCAGGCTGGTTCATCAGTGAAAGGGGGAGGCGGGGAATAAAATGCAATCCAGATTTCTGCGCTTTCTCCCGGGACCAAAAAGAGAAAAAAAGGGGGGGGGTCAAACAGAGAAGGAAGCCGATCCTAGGCTGCAGGATTAGCGCGGCAGAGCGACCGTCCTCTCCGAAAGGGGTTTGCACCGGGGCTCAAGCAGAAGCGCCCGGGGAGCCCCTGGAAGCCGGGTCAAGCGCAGCGCCTTGTCGGGGCTTGGCGCGGTGGAAGAGGCGCCAATCAAGCGTACTGCACAGGAAATCACTGCCCCCTTCAGGCCGCATCTTAAACGCTGCGGCCGGAGCGTAGGGGCTCCCTGAGTCCAGAAAAACTCGCAAACCCGACCTTGCGCGGCGGCCGATCGCTCCTCCAAGGCCCCACGGCGCACCCCAGCCCTCAGGCGGACGGTGACGATCTGCGCTAGGGCTTCAGCCGGAACCCAAGTTGAGGGTGTGAGGAGGGAGTTTGGGATGGAAAGCTCTTGGCTCTTCTGCTCCCCTCAGAGAAGGAGGCAGGGAGGGCAAGCCGGCTTCTGCGCTCTAAGTCCGTGCTTCAAGTCTGCGCCCGGGGAAACTGCGCCCGCAACTGCCTGGCCACCAGCAGCGGCGCGGCCGGGCACCCCGGCATGTACGGGGAGACACCTCTCTGAGCAACTAACCCTCAGAAAACCGCTCGGGCCACAGGAACCGCCGGGCACACGCAGGCAGCAGCGCTACAGAGTCGGCGGCCCCACACCGGCCCGCGCCGTGCGGGCTCCGAGCTGCTAGCGCGCATCAGGCGCCCATCCCTGCTGCGCGCTCTGGCCCCTGTGCTCCCCGAGCCCTCCGGACCTCAAAGCACAGCTAGGCTTTTCTGGGGCCCGCAAGCAGGCCTGTGGCCTCTCTATCCTCGGGTGGCCCCGTTTATAATCAGTGCGCCTGTTCCTCCCACTCTACAGCCCCACCAGCGGGACCTGGCAGGGGTGACCGCTGAAGGCCTTTTGAGGGGGTCCAGTCCCCACCATCTCCACTCTTTCTCTGGTTAAAAGGGACCTTAGCCTTCTATTCCACATCCCACAAGCATACACACAAACAAAATCCCAGAGGAGGAAGATGCTCAGCAAATCTTGGTACCAGCTGTGTCAGCCAAACCCGGCGGGACCCAGGGGGTGAGCACTGAGCCCCAGCCCGCGGTGCCCTCGGTAGGCATGGGCGGGTCAATCAGGGCTCTGCCCAAGGACTGAAGCTTGCCTCTCTCCAACACGCCCTCCCCCATCGCCCCCACAGCCCCGACGGCGCGGGCGGCCGGACACTCACCTCGGTGTCGTAGAGCCGCAGGTCGAGGAAGTAGGGGCGCAGAAGCGACTCATTACGGATCTGCTCGATGGCCAGTTCCACGGCGGGGAGCACGCCGCGCCCGATGCTGCCCTTGGCCACCTCCTTGGTTAGCGGCATGAGGCCCATGATGGAGAGCGGCGGGCTACTGGGCGGCGGCCGGGGGACGCCCCGCGCCCAGCCCCAGGCCCCGGGCGCGAGCGGCAGCAGTAGCGGCAGCAGCAGCAGAAGCAAAAGGCGCGCGGGTGGCGGTGGCGGCGGTGGCGGCGGCCCGGGCTGCCCAGAGCTCGGCGGGGAAGCCATGCCGCGCCGCGGGCTGCGGGCGCCGGCTCACTCGGCCCGCATGGCCTGGCCCGGCCCGCCGCCCCGCGCCAAGCTCTCCCCGCGGCGCCCGCGCAATGGCGCCGTCCCCGTCCCCGGCGCCGGCTCGGGCTCCGGCTCGGCTCAGAACGGCCGCGGCGGCGGCAGCGGCGGCTGCGCCCGTGACGGATCAATCACGCCGGGAAGGGGTGGGAGCGAGCGGGGTGCGGGAGGCGGGGAGCCAGCGAGCAAATGCGGAGAGGGGGGCCGGCGTCTCCGCGCGCGCCTCTCTCCGGCGCGGCCGCCCCGAACCGGGCCGCCTCCGCCCGCCCCCGTGCGCGCTGAGCCGCTCTCCCGCCGAGAACCGCTCGGCGGCAGCCCCTGGAGCCCGGCTGGGGGAGGGCGGGCGGCAGGAAACGCGGGAGGCGAAGGCGAGTCTGCTCGGCGGCGGCTTGGGCCGCCTCCGGGGACAGGGACGGGCCGTGCGCGCCGGGGGAGGGGAGGCGCTGGCGCTGCGGCGGCCGCGGGGAGGGCTGCCTTCCCAGCACACGCACACATGCGCCCCCGGCGCTCCGCAGCGCCGGCTGCCCGCTGCCCGCGACCTCCGGGGACCAGAGCGCCCTGGGACAGGAGCTGGGGAAATGAGGGCGGTGTGCTGGCACAGGTAGTGGCCGCCGCCGCTTCGCCGAGCTCCTCCTGTAGCACCTGCACTGTGATTTGGGACTGCTTCTCAGAGGTCTGGCTGGGAAGGTCTGGACTGTGAGCGCGCCACCGAGGCGTCCTAGAGGCACCTGCAGCCCACGCTTTCCTGGCCTGCGCGGGTGCCGGGGTGACGGGGGTGCGCTGTGAGCCCGAAGGGGCGGCCGAAGATGCCGCCGGCGCTTGAACGCCCCTTGGTGCTAAGGTGTCCGGCCCTTAGAGTCTTTCCTGTTAAGTCCCCCTCCCTTCCCACCAGACTGAGCCGCCCTTTGCCAACCCCAAGAGATTAGGGTCTTCACCTTGCGTGTGCTACCGCCCCCTCCAGGCATTTGGCCGCCCCTTGGCCCCATTCCCAAAGAGGGCTCCGCCCTAGAATTCTTCCCCGGGCTCCCCCTTCTCTGGGTCGGAGCACTGTCCATAGGCCAGAGCAGATCCATGCTCCTCTTGACTTGGCCTTCTCTCTGCCGGGTTGCACTGGCTCTCTGGCTGCACTGGCTAACCTTAATTAAGCAAAGCAGTCCTGTAATCTGACCTAGAGCCTGGGGCCCCATGTACCTCTCCAAGCTTGAAGAATAGGAATCGTGGTCGTTAAAATATAAAATCCTAAGAGGTGATTAATGAGGAGGACACTATAGGACATCAAATCTGAAAACCTCCTTGAGCCTGAAACAACCATTGTGGGCAATATGGACGACCTTGTAACAAGGTTGAGAGTTTAACCTTCACTGAACACTTGCTTACATGCCTTATTGTGGAATCCTCACAACAGCCCTAGGAACTAAATACTGTGTTTACCTTTCTCACTTTACAGATGAATACTCTGAGGCTCAGAGAGGGTCTATAACTTGTCAAAGTACATAGAACTATTAAGGGAGGACTGGAACCCAGAGCCATTAAGAGCTCTATACACAGTGCAGTGGAAGTCAGGATGGAGAACAGGTTCTCCTATGGGAGGGGGACTGCCCTGACTTCGGATTGTTCTGAACCTTGGTTCCCTTGGGCATGTGGTGAAGGAGTTGGACCACATGTCACCCACAGACTTGCTCTTCTGGGGTGACTCAGAGGCAGCCCTGAATCATAGGCCAGGTTGGTTATTATCAGGAAGCACGAAGATGGAGAGGAGAGGCTGGTACCAACTCCTGGAGAGCACCTTGGACAGCTCTGGGGAAACCAGGCCAAATTCTCTCTGTCCAACTCTTTCTAGGCTTCTGCAGACACCATCTCTCAGGCTCCACTTAGCATTTGCTCCTGTCTAAGCTGGAGGGTTTGTATGGGCAGAGCTCACTTGAGCATGTCCACCAAAAAAAAAAAAAGATCCAGAGGACAGTTTAATCCCCAGATGCTCTCTTAACTGGTATCTTGACATCACAGATATCCCCTAGTCATAGGTTTCCAGCATCTGCCATTCCTCAACTTCTCAGCTCAGGTTTCTGAATGAAAATTTTCACTCTTTTTTCCCCTTTTTTCCCTTAGTCATTTGTGTTTTCCTTGTATGCCGTGCCAATATGGAGTATCCACTGACACTTACATCTGGGAATAAGTTGAAAGCTGGTATAACTTTGCTTGATATTTACTAAGTGGTTGAAGGCCCTGCCTGGCAACTACTTGTAAGCCTCTCTGTCTTCACTTATGGAGTGACCTGGCCCATAGACACGTGGCCTGGGACTAGTCCTGACCTGAGGAGCACCAATCTCACTCTCCATCAGCCTGGCTCCAGGCCAAGCTGTGATCTCATGCCCCATTTCTAGTGTCTGAGCATTCCTCTGGTTCCCAGATTCTAACTTGGCCTGAATTCCAGTTTGGGTGACTGGATCCCCAGCGTGCTTCCTCAGGTCTGAGTTCCTGCCTCGGTCACCAGCCTTGGGTCCATGTTCTTCTAAAGCTGGAATTTAGCCTCTTACTTGATAATAATTCACTCCTTCAATCAATGTTTTGCATTGTCTACTGTGTGCTGAGCAGCATCCTAGGAGCTGAGGATACAGAAATGAACAAGTCAAACTAAAATCCCTGCCCTCATAAAACTGACATTCTAATGGAGAAAGAGAGACAATAAACAGAAAGAGGAAGATATTTTAGTATGTCAGTTCATGAAAAGTGCTATGGATAACAATACAGCAGGAAAGAGGATTGAGACTGATAGGGCACGGCTACAATTTGAAATTGGGAGGTCACAGAAGGACACACTGAGATGACTTTTCAGTAAAGAGCTAAAGGAGGTAAGTAAGCAAGAGACGCAAATAGTGTTCCAGGTGGAGGAACTGCAAGGGCAGAGGCTCCGAGACAGAAGTGTGCCTGGCATGTTCAAGGAACCATCAGGAAGTCAGTGTGGCTGGAATCGAATGAACAGGGGAAAGCAGTAGTACCCAAGGTCAAAGGCAGGCAGGACCAGGTAGAACCTGGGCACTGACAGGACTCTGGCTTGCACATGACAGAGTGGGGAATAACTACAGGGTATTGAGTGCAGCAGTGACATGATCTGATCTATTTTAACAGGATCTCTCTGGCTGCCAAGTGAAAAGTCGTTGGTAGGAGGAAGGGAGGAAGCAGAGAGACTGGTTAGACAATCAGCCACTTATGGTAGCAGGAACCAGGCTACAAGCAGAGGAAGTGGTGAGAAGTGGCTGGGTTAATACTCATTCTTTTTATTATTAATGGGAATAAAATGCACTGGCAGATGCCAAATCTCAGGACTATGGTAAACAACTTGCAAGAAATGTAGTAGAGACTTTAGAAAGCAATGTGCTCAGGGTCACACCCCTAGAAAGTGATAAAACATGAATGTCAGTCCAGGTCTGTATGGCTTAAATCCTCACCTTCCTTCCCAAACTCTGCCTCCTTAGCAGTCCTTTCTCCCTACACACAAGAACCAGAAGCTAGTGTCCAAACCCTAGTTTAGAGTTTGGGCTGTGTTGAAAGATGATACCTGTTCCCCTTCTGGGGACTCTGGGGGACCATGCACGGTCCATTGGTTGCCCGTCAGCAGGACACTCCATCCCTTTAAGCAGGATCATGACAATGGGAGGCTAATCAGGCCTCACCCTGCTGCCTGTTCTCCTTCCACATTGGGCTGGACACCCTTTGCCACTCTGGTGCCAGCTGCTCAGATCTGCCCTCCCCCAGCTGCCTCCTCCTAGGAACTGAGTCCAGTTTCCAAGACCCTGTTCCCAGTCTGACCTGTCATCCACACCTATCTCTATTCTAACTCTCAACAACAGGGTGGTCTTCTTTTATGTTTTTCTTTTAAAAAAATTATAAGCCATCTTTACAAACATCTCCCGTATATTTCTTATTCATGTGTGCACTGAAATGTTTCTTTCAACCAAGTAGCTGTTTTTTTAAGTACATTGTTTGTTTTCATTTCCATTTTTTAATGGATAAGTTATGAATGATGGCTCCAAAAAAGATTAGCTGCATGAATCTAAGTTGCTTTTCTTTTTTCACAAGGCATGTTTTTTAAACCGTAAAATTGGGTTTCAAGAATCAAATGTGGTCTGGTGACACAGCTGGAGTAATAATAATAGCTACCATTTATTAAACACCTACCTACTCTGTGCCAGACACCTTGGTATGCATCATCTTAATCTTCATGACTGCCTGAAAAATAGGTGTTAGGATCCCAGTTTTGCAAATTATGAGACTGAGGTCCAGATGGATTAAATCGCATGTCTAATGATACCCAGCAGAGGCAGCAATGGGGCCCAAACTCAATCTGTCTGACCCCAAACTCCTGCCATCACCTCTACTCCACATGCCTCTCCTTGAAGATGCCCTTATTTGACTGAGGAGGAAATAGTCTTAAAGAAGTAAAGAATGCTGCTGAGGGTCAAAACAAGAAAGAGGTAAGATGACTTGGCCAAGGTCCCCCACCAAAGTAGAGATGAAGCTGGCTCTCCTTTGGGGTTACCAGGGGACAGCATCTGGCCAGGAGACAGTCTGTGACTAAATCCTTCAGGAGTCGTGCCAAGTCTGGGGTGCACCAGCAGAACCTGGAGCCTCTCATTCCACCCATGCTTCTCGTTTGGTTTGAGAACAGCAGAAGGATAGGGGAGTCATCTTGCTCCATGTCGGCTGGACAGGTCTTAAGCGTGCATAGGCAGGAAATTTAGCTCATAACTGAGTGGTCTCCAGAAGGATACCACCTCCCATTTAGAGGTTTCAAAAACAGTAAGATCCTTTACAAAGGGGATTATAGACAGACAAGAGGCACAGTTTAGGAACAGAGCCTTAGAAGAGAAAGTGTCCTATCAAGTGTCTGGTCCAAACACTCACCAAACCTTAAGGACAATGGTGAGTTTTGGAGTCAGGTGGTCCTGGGTTCAAATTCTGGCTTATCAATTATTAGTGGTACCATTTTAGGAAAGTCACTTACCCTCCTGAGTTTCAGTTTCCTCATCTGTAAAGTGGCAATAAATAATTGCTCTTTCACAACAACAAGATTATTGTGAGGATTAAATAATAACAAAAGCTAGTATGTATTGAGCACTCACATGTGCCAGGGACTCTTCAAAGAATTTCACATATAATGAACTCTCTTATTAAGTAAGATGATGCACAGTACTAGGCACTTATTAGGAAAGCAACTAATAATAATAATGAAAATCATACTGCTGGAGATGGCAAGATCAGTGCCTCCTGAGGTTCCCACTCCATTATTTGATTAATGGGGTATTTGCATGCTGTTTCTTAGGCTCCACCTAAGCCTTTTGACAGCATCCACTGTGGAACTCAGTTTGTTGCTGGAGTCTATGGTGCTCCCCCTCACCTATGGTGGCCCCTGACAAACGACAGCTCACGGGTACCTCATTACTCCAATCCAAATCAAGCCTTCTCTTCCTCAGGAGATGTGTACCCAGATTCTGCAATGTTCCCTGGCCACCAGTCTAGAGTCTATCCACAGCTCTCTTCAAAGGTGATACCCAGAACTGACAACCAACCCTCCTCATGGGCTGAGAAGGATATAGAATAGCAGGGCCATCTCTTTGTGCTCAACACTCTAGACTGCTGTCCCTGGTGTCCTCACAGTCCAGAGTTACCTGAACTTTGCTAACAGCCACATCACTCCTTTGGATCATAGGAAGCTTGTGGTTCTCCAAGAGCCCTAGGTTTGATTTCTATAGACTTGCCGTGCTGTTTCAAATGAACAGCAAGCCAGATCTCTCTGATCTGTTTATTAGCAGTTTAATTCAGGGACCTACGTACAGGCTTAAAACATTCCGTTCATAATTATGTCCCAATGTTCCAGCCTATTGAGGGCATCCTGCATCTTGGAACTGTTCCTCTTCATATTCACCACCTCTCTCAGTTAATGCCATTTTTATTGGACAATCTGATTTTCTTCCTTAACCTGAAGCATGGGTCGAAACATTAAATAGGAGAATAACGAAGACAGAGCTTTGTGACTGCCCACACTGGGGATCATCTTCCCTGTCTGGCCCTGTGACCAAACCCACTGAAAATCCCCCAGCTTCCAAATTCTGCAGTCCATGTTTCTCCATCGCACACTTCAAAATGTCGTGAGAACACTGCTAAAGTTTTTTCTGAAACCCTGATGCATACTGTCTTCTTATTTCTCTGGCCTGTTAGATTAGTAACTCTACAAATACAGGTGATTATGGCTGGGCTGGTTTTTGGTGAACCCACATCCATTCTTAGAGATCACTTCCTCTTCTCTATGTGATCACAGATTATTTGCATAATCAGTCCTTCTCAAATTCTGCCAAGGGTCAACGCTCAAAACCCCTTATGATGAGGTCACCTTTTTAGTCTCTCAGAATATCGAAACTCTGCTGCATCCCCCACCATGTAAGCCTTCCTTTCTTTCATCCCCCAGAGATCCTTAGATGCTCTCTCTGTATCCCACCCACTGTTTCATCTGGACCTGGAGACGTGGGCTTATTGAAAGAACCTAGGTGCCCTCTCTGATTCACCTCATCCATCATTTTCCTCTTACCTATGCTCGCTCTGCTATTTCTGTTTGCTGCTCATTCTCCACCAAAAGTCTATTGTCTCTCTGTCACAAGCCTGGAGGTGAGAAAGTTTTGCGTTCTCTTTATCCTCCACCCATGCTTGCTCCAAGTTCACCCTACAAAGCTCCTAGGGTGGTCTGCGACATTATTCCAAAGCCTCAGCTCATTCTGGGATTGAGTGCCTGCATGCTCCAGCAGGTTCCTCCATTCTGGACCCCTACTTCCATGTTTTTCTCTATGGCCCCAATTTATGGTGGGGGGGGGTTAACTGTATTGAACCATAACATACATACAGAAAAATGCATGAATCTTAAGTGCACAGCTCAATTAATTTTCATAAAGTGAACACACCCATAAAGACAGCACCAAGAGCCAGTATCTTACTAGCACCCAGAAAATCCCATCATGTCTCCTGCCAGTCACTAACCTCCCTCGGAATAACCACCATCCTGACCGCTAACAATATTGATTGGTTTTTGCCTTTTCTTGGTCTTGATATAAATGGAATCACCACCTGTCCTCCTTTGTCTCTGGCTTCTTTCACTCGGAGTTATGTTTGTGAGATTCACCCACACTGCTGGGTGTGGTTGTAGACCTTTTATTCTCATGGCCGTACGGTTGCCTCAGCCTTTTATAATCTGACTTCCTCTCATGTATCTGTGTGCAGCCCCTTAGTTTTCTCTCTACCCACCCCTTACCTGGCTGGTTGCAATTTTCTAACTTGTGTCCCTGCCCCTAGTCTTACCCTTCTCCAACCTAACCTTCATCTGCCCTGTCAGACTAACCTTTCCAGAGCTTGGCTCTAATCATGTCTCTCTCAGCTCAAAACATTCTATGGCTCTCTGTGGGTACAAACCCTCAAGACTGGGATTATAGGCTATTTACAGTCTGGTTTCAATGTTTCCTCCTTCAGTAACCAGCTCTCCTTCTCCACACCTTCTATCTTCTAACACTTAAAATATATTAGTTGGTCCATAAACATGCCTGCTCTTTTCTGTTTCTATATCTTTGCTCATCCTATTCCTCCAACCTGGAATATTCTTCCCACTGTCTCCTATTCGCAACATCCTTCAAGACCCAGATCAAATGTCACCTCCCTATGATATCTCCTCCAGTCACTCCAGCAGAAATAACTGCTACCTTCTCTCAGCTTCCATAGCAAGGCTTGGCTCATGCTGAGAGATATCACTTATCACTTCTTTAAAAGTTAATTACCACATTCACCCATTCTAAGACACACATTTTTACTCATCTCTGGAATCAGGATGCACCTTGCCACTGATGGCATTTTATAATTGGCAATATTTTTTTTCTTTCTTGGTGATACACAAAATAATGGTGTCATAGATTTGATGAAATACAATATTTCATTTTTTAATCTCAGCATATTCTAGAAAGACTCTTTGGCATCACACTGCATTCTATAGTTAGTGGTCTATATCCTTGGGTCCTTCTCCATATGTGAGACCATAAGCATGCACAAAGCACACGTGTATGTTTGTTGAATGAATAAATGTGCATTATTCACTATTACCGGGACACCTTCTGCATGTGTTTCTATAGTGGGGAGAGGAGATGGCATGGAGAAGCCCTCTCATCATGGTTCTTCATGAGGCTTCTTGCAAGAAGGGGAGGAGGGCTGGAGGTCTGGGAGGAGGGCTGGAGGTCTTGCTTCCCTGTGGCTGGTATAGCTTGGGGTTGGAAAAGTCACACAGGGTTCATTTAGGGCTGAATTCTTGATTAGCAAAGCAACTTCAATGACAACATCCTCCCTATTGGGTAAAATATGATTTGCTTTTCACGGATCTGGTTTATGGCCTGGTTTTCAGGAACACACTATGATCAGAAGCAATACATCCTATCCTGCCAATCTTGTTTCAAGCCTCTTTGAATAACAACAGTGAGTCTTTTTGTTTGTTTGTTTGTTTGTTTTTTGCTAATGAAATCTGTTATTCCCTTTGCCCCACCAACCCGGCTCTATATTATATTAAAAAAATAAAGGACAGGATAAAGAAGTTGTGGTATATTTATACAAAGGAATACTACTCAGCCATAAAAAATAAAATAATGTCATTTGCAGCAACATGGATGGACCTGGAGATTGTCATTCTAAATAAGGAAACCAGAATGAGAAATAAAAATACCATATGATATCACTTACATGTGGAATCTAAAAAAAGACAAACAAACTTATTTACAAAACAGAAACAGGCTAACAGACATACAAAACAAACATATGGTTATGGGGTGGGGCAAAGGGTGGGAAGGGATAAATTGGGAGTTTGAGATTTGCAGATACTAACTAGCATAAATAAAATAGATAAATAACAAGTTCATACTGTATTGCACATGGAATTATATTCAATATCTTGTAGTAACTTATGGTGAAAAAGAATATGAAAATGAATGTATTTGTTCATGTATGACTGAAGCATTATGCTGTACACCAGAACAGCACAACATTGTAAACTGACTATACTTCAATAAAAAATATATATATATATACCAAAAAAAAACCCCAAAGGACAAAGAAAAAGTGGCATCCAACTGAAGTGATATTTTAGTTACTCTTTGCCCACTTCTTAATATTCCAGCCACTCAATCTTCATAGGTGATTTTAATAAAATCCAGCATGTTCAATTGTTCTATTTTCAAGTGCTTCTAAAATTTGAAAATACACAGTATGTTGTCAAATGCTTTGAGATGATCCACTTTATATGACTAATGATACTGCCTTTTTCTGATATTACATGACCCTGCACAAGTGTGTGACCCTAAGAGCCCCTGACTTCAGATAGATCCATGTCTACCTTTAAAGGATGGGTCTGGAAGGAAGTTTGCTTCCATGTCCATTAGGAATCCTGTGCCAGGGAACAATTTTATAGGATTTTTTCCAGTTTTAGGTTGGTTTGGTAAAGAAGTCACTTTATGTATCAGATGTTGCTTTCTGTTGAGTGGTTTTCCTGGGTATTTCAAGGACATGGAGACTGCCAGGCCGATAAGCATGATAAAGTTCAATTGCATGGCCATCTGGACTTCCTTTGGGGAGTTTGATTGATATCTTTATTTTGTCAGGATCTTGGAAAGCAGTTAATTCTTTTATACAAAGTTCATGCTCTTTTAGCAAATTGGATGCCTCTGGGAATTTTCTAAATTTCTTCTTCTCCTTCAAAAGATGGATACTTCACTTGCAATGTGAAAACAACAAATAAAAAGTTTCTTACTGTCAAGAGTGGCAACCTCTGGCTAATAGGACCAGGGATGAGAGGTAATGCAGAGGTGAAAGGGACCTATTTCTCACCTTAATCCTTCTGTACTGTTTGAATTTTTTTTTTTTTACCATGAACATGTATTCCTTTTATTAAAGAAAAAAAAAGTTTTTTGTATCACTTTGCTCTCTGTTTTGTTATTGCTTTGGGTTCTATTTTTCTCCCTCTCATATTTTCATTTTGAGAAGTTCAGCCAGAAGATGACTCAGTTCATTAAAAAAAAAATCCAACAACAACAAAACAACAAAATGATTTTTTAAAAATACTACATTTGGTTTCTATTGTTTACTATTGCTTTCCTTTTCAATTTTCTTTTTATTTATGGTCTGATTTTTTTTAAATATTAGATTTAATCTTATAACAGAAACAAAATAAAACCCTTATGTCTCTAAAAAATAAACTTATTTGGGGGGAGTTAGGCAACTTTTAGGAAATCTAGGGGAGCTACAGATCCCCTCTGCAGGGGAAGGCACAGGCACACAGCTCCAACAGCGTACTGCCCTGAATATCTATTCAGTATAATTGAGAGTGCAATGCCCTTTGCATAAATTACTTCATTTAATTATCTCATAATTCTGAGGCATTGTTATGCCCATTTTATGGAAGAGAAAACCAGAGTCTTAGCGAGGTTGAATGGTTTGTCCAAGGTAGCACAGGGAAAGTGACAAAGTTTGGGTTATCATTCTGATTTAAGGGGCCAACTGGACTTTTCCACTACATCACAGCTTTTAGGTTAAGTGGACTGTTGATTTTCCAGCATCTCCCATTGTTTTCATTTCCTTTGTTAAAAGTGGGTACCTAATGCCTCATGTTGTCTTCTTTGCCATCTCTCTTGGCAAGCTTCCCTGTGGCTTGCATGTTCTTCTCTGGACATTGTCCCATACTGGTTGTGAGTCTCCAAGGGGGTCATTTTGACTTCGTGTCACTTTGGATGTCCTCAAGGAACAACCCAGAAGGAAAGTCATAGGGGCTAAAATTCAATCCTTCTCACTTCAGCACCCCTAACATGTAGCACCACAACGCCTAAGGCAGGGAAGGGAGGTGGGGGACACAAAGGAGAGATGTAGACTAGGAAACTGCATTCTGCTCCCAACATGTCAGCACTTGGAAAGCTCCTTGCCTTCAGCTTCCTCTTTTTAAAATGGGGGAATGATGGTCGTGAGCAATTTTTAACAAGAAACATATCAGGCATTTACCATGTGCCTGACCCTGTGCTTAGCACTTTATAATTAGACATGGGCAAAGCTGGGATTCTAATCTGGGTCTGAGAGCCTCTAGGGCCTTCTACATGATGCCCTACCACCTCCTACTATGACACTCCAACAGGATCGCACTCCCTAAACGACGGGCAGAAGGTCAAAGGGACATGAGAAAACATGATCTTAGCAGCCATATTCCCAACGTCCCTAAAACCTACCAGACTGCTCTCCAGACAGTGGTGCCAGTTTAACATGGTGCACAAGTTTGCCAACACTGAGCATTACCCAACTTTCTAACATTTTTAATTGATGGCTATAAAATGGAATCTTGCTGTTGTAATTTGCATTTGTCTCAATCACTGGTGAGGCAGAGCATCTCGTCATACACTTGTCAACCATTCAAGAGTCTCCCTCTCTGAAACTGATTCTTCTTGGGTTACAAATATTTCTTGTATAAGCCAAATACTAATCCTTTGTCAGGTTTAGATATTACAAATATCTTCTCCTTTCTGTTAATTTTGTGACCTTCACTTTTAAAGAAATCTTTATGTAGCCAAATCTACTATTATTATTTTTGATGTCCCTTTTTAAAACTGAGGGATAGGTGATGTACAATATTATATAGGTTTCAGGTGTATAACATGGTGATTCACAATTTTAAAGGTTATATTCCATGTACAGTTATTATAAAATATTGGCTATATTCCCTGTGTTGTGTATCCTTGTAGCTTACCTATTTTATACAAAGTAGTTTGTACCTCTTAATCTTCTACTCCTACCCTGCCCCTCCCTCCTTCCCTCTCCCCTAATTTGTTCTCTACATCTACAAGTCTCTTTCTTTTTTGTTATATTCAGTAGTTTGTTTTACTTTTTAGTGTTCACATACAAGTGATATAATACAGTATTTGTCTCTCTCTGTCTGACATTACACTTGGTATAGTACCCTCCTTTTTCCTTGGATAAAGATGGGAGATACACACACACACACACACACACACACGTACACTGGAATAGTACTCAGCCATGTTGCTGCAAATGGCAAGAGTTCATTCTTTTTTACGGCTGAGTACTATTCCATTGTGTGTGTGTGTGTGTGTGTGTGTGTGTGTGTGTGTGTGTGTGTGTGTGTGTGTGTGTATCTCCCATCTTTATCCATTTTTCTATTGATAGATACTTAGGCTGCTTCCATATCTTGGCTATTATAAATAATCCTGCTATGAACACTGGGGTGCATGTATCTTTTCAAATTAAGGCTCTGTGCTTTTTCTATCTTATTAAGGAGTGTGTCCCCACTTTCCAGCTCTTTGACCTGGGGCAGGTCACATCCCCTTGGTCTCCTGTACTGTAATTCTATAAGCCTGCAGAGAGCAAGAGTGAAAGAGTGAGAGAGCAAAAGAGAGAGAGAAACCTGGTCTTTCCTGCACATTTTCTACATGGCCCAGTTTTGAGCTCTTGACTCAGGGAGAGTCTCTTCTCTGTTCCCCAGGCTGAGTGTTCACCACTAAAGAAGGCTTTGTTTTCTGGGGTGTTAACTTTCCAGAGAACATACTAGACACTGTCTTCATAAACAACACCACAGTTAGAAAACAGCAAAGCAGAATATGAAGGAAAGACGCATGTAACAAACCTGGTTTCCAAACCAGGTCCCTCTCAGGAAATAGCAAGAAAAGGAAGTAAATAAAAAGTTGAAAGTCAGCATTTCTCCCTTCTCACTTTCCTCGGGTGTCATGTCTCAAGGAAATAGATATGTGCCAAGTTCATTTTCATTCCCATAATTTCTTTAAAGGGTTCAGAAAGCGATATATTTCATAGTTGTGAGGAGACAAAAAGAGCTTTGGATTTAGATGTTTGACAGACCCCAGTCTAACATGCAGTTGATTTGTGATTTTTCACAAGTCACCACACTTCTTTGAGCTGCAGTTTCACCTGGAGAATGAGATTTATTATGTATCCCTTTCCTAAAAAGCGCCAGCCAATTAGAGAATGGAAATGGAAGTGCTTTGCAACTTTTATAGATGTTTTAAGCACCTACTTCATGCTAGGTACTAGGGTTATTTTTCTTATTTAATTCTCACAATCACCACAGGAAATTTATTATTTCCGTTTTACAGCTGGGAACACTGAGATATTCAGAGAGATTAAGCCCATTCCTAAGGCTCAAACAGCTAGAACTGCTCTGCCCCTGCCCTTAGGTGGATTGGAAACATGGAGCTATTTGGTGTGGGGTCTTTAGCTCTTCCCTTAGATATTTCTCTAGTTCTTTCAGAGTGAAACATTTAACTCCTGGGAAATGTGACAGAGCCACAGTCCCCACTTTTCTGCCCTAGGAACCAGGTTGGAATCAAACTGCAGATGGTGCTGTCCAGGTCTTTCCTCTCACCAGCTTAGGCACTCTGGCAGCCCCAGGGATCCCCAAACCCAGCTGCTGAGGCTTGGGGGCTCCCTTGAGATAGCAATGAAGTGGTTCCTTTGGCTCCGATTAAGTGGAAAAGAAATGGGAGGGCTTGCTTACCCACCAGGAGCAGAAGGCAAGTGAGAGCCCCAGGAAATGCAGCTTCCCAAAAATATAACAGGACTCAGAAATGGCCAGGGGCATGCTGCAGGAGTGAGGCTTCCCCTACACCAATCCCAGGAGATGAAGCTGCCCACAACCCTGTGCAGGGACACAAGATCAAGGAAGCCTGAGTGTCTGAGGGTGTGGTGGGGTAAGCTGGGTGTAAACAACCATGGGCATGTGCTCTGGCTTTGCCACACTTGGATGTCATCTGCCAGCTTAGGCTAAGGGTCCTAGAGCCTTCACTAGGGGCAGCAGTCTCAGATGCCCTCTTCCCTTGAGACTGGGTAGTGTTTCCCTCTAAACCTAATTCACAGGAAATTCCGGGACCCAGCCAACAGGCACTGAAGGGTCAATGCTGATGCCTCTCAACTCAGTACCTGTCAGCTGGTGAATAGGTGTCACAGTGACAGAGCTCTAGGAGCAATGGATCTCCTTTCCTTTCTTAGAAAATGGTTATAAAGTCACAGAATGTCAGAGCTGGAAGGTCACATCAAACCTGTCTTGGGGAGAGTATAGCTCAAGTGGTAGAGCGCATACTTAGCATACACAAGGTCCTGGGTTCAATCCCCAGTACATCCTCTAAAAATAAATAAATAAATAAACCTAATTACCTCCCCGCCTCCTCAAAAAACAAAACAAAACACCCCCCCCCCCGCGCTGTACAGTGCACAGGGAGAACCAGGCTCAGAGAGGGCAAGCCTGCTGACAACAGCCACCCCAGGCCTGTGTTCCCAGTAGTGTTCTCTGCTCAGGTGATTCCTAGAAGTCCCCACGCTGAAAGTCCTCATCCCCAGGAGACTGCTACTGGATTTGGGGGATGCAGTGAAACTGGGATATTCCTCCAGATTTTGAAAACTCAAAGGTATAGCCCTCTTGTTTTTAAAATTTCATCTCGATTCATTTGGACTTGTGTGGTTTACAGGAATCTTGTCTCTCCAAGAAAACAACAAAGAAAGGATGGCTTCCTGTGTCAAATCCCTGGGAGGTGTAGGATGCAAGAAACATTCTGCTCCTTGTCTCACAGAGCCCATGGGGAACCAGAGAAATCCCAAGCCTAATGTTTCCAGGGAGCAGCACTACAACGCTGGAACAAATATCAAAGGAAGATGTGATTGGCGAAGTGGAAAAACAGTGACTTTAGAGTTGAGGGATTCAGGTGCAAGTTTCAGTTTTGTCATTGATTTGCTATGTGACCTCCGGCAGGCACCATCCCATTCTGGCCCTGTTTCACCACCTATAATTCGGAGGAAAGAAGACAAGATGCTCTCTAAACACTCTTCCAGCATCAGCTCTGACTGGGGTCCTAGGTCCCCCCATGTTGTCCCTGGACAACACCTCAAGCCTTGCCTCTGTGCTAGCAAAGCCTGGGAGGGAGTGAGAGGGTGTCTTTCAGCCATGTTTTCTTGCCACTTAAACTCAGCTTTACTAAGTGACTTGTCCACACTTCTCTGGAAGTGACAGCTAATGGATAAGGAGTTCCTGAGGTACCTTGTCCAGATCTGACCAGGGAAATCAGGGGGAAGGACAATCTCCAGATTGCTCTGGGCTGACGTTGCTGCTACAGGATGATGTTAATTCTGCTGTTTACAGAAATAAGTCCAGTGTGAGGCTTTTTGGTGTTTAAACCAGATGGTACTTCCTGCCTTGATCAGCCTCAGAGCTTTGGTTCCCATGACAACCCCAAAGTTCCATCTACTGCAACTTCCCTATTCTCCAAGTTTCATCCTTTTTCACCATTGTGCCAGGGTCCCTGGAGAATAAAGCCACTAACCAGCATATGTATGGCACTTTACAGTTTACAACACATCCCAGCATTTATTACCTCATTTACTCCTCACCACAGCCTTGCCATATAGCTTTTGCTATTCCCTCCATTTCACAGATGGGAAAACCAAAGCCTCAGAGGTGAGGTGATTTGCCCTCTCAGCCTTCAGTGGTGTCAGCAGGACTCAAACCCAGGTTTTGTGACTTTGGACCCCACATGGGGTCCACTGTGCCACTGTGCCCTGCCCTGCAGGCCACCCACTCACTTAGGATTCCTAAGTGGTAAGTTTCATACACATATGGGTCTAGATCAAGGTGTGACATCCTTAGACAAATTAATTTAATTTCTTGTGCTTTACTTTCCTCATCTGTATAATGAGTGGTAATAGTGGTTACCTCCAGATGGATGGGAGGATTGAATTAGCATGTATGTAAAACCACAGTAAGCGCTTGCTGAGAAGCCTGGGTGAGTCTCGATTCTACTTTAACCATCCTGGGATCCTGGGTGGGTCATTTTGCTTGTTGGTGCCTGCTTCCCCCTCTGTATAAGAGGTGACAGCATTATTGTGCTCATATGGATGTCATGTGTGATGAGATTAATGCAAGGAAGGTGCCTTGGAGGGGACTCTCACACTGCAGTGTGCAACCTTGTGAAGGTGCAGATCCTGGCTCAGGAAGGCATTTCTTTACTTTTTAAAAAAATTTTATGTAATTAATTTTTAAAAATAGAGGTTCTGGGGATTGAACATAGGACCTTGTGCATGGGAAGCACTCTAACACTCAGTTATACCCTCCCCCTAGAAAGGCATTTCTTACAAGTGTCCAGGGAATGCCAAAGCTCCTGGTCCGTGGACCACTCTTTTGAGAACCAAGGCTGTGGTTAGGAAACCAACATTCAAGTGTTATTAAGGATCAATAACGCAGAGTGCCATGTCCATAGGCCTCCAGTTACACGCTTAGCTGAAAGTTCAAGAAACTTGGAAAGCCCACTGGGAATGTCAGCAGAAGCCCATTTGGAGGGTTTTTCTGGGTGAGATATTTCTGTCAGAAGGTCTCCTTAGACCCCCAGCCCCAGGCTCCATGCATCCTGGAACTCCCACGGGGCTCTGGTGAAAGCTATACCTGATTTTGGGGCTCAACAACAGAGGATTAAAAATGCCAATGTGTTACATCTTCTACATCAAAATATACTCATTGATAATGACTTGTGCAGTTCTTTAAAAAATAAAAATAAACCTTTTAAGTGAAAAAAAAAGTGTGATCCAGGAATGCTAAGTGATCTATGTTCAAGTGCATGACAGAAAGTGGATCAAAGTACAGCTGTTCCATGGGTCTAAAGAACACAGTTTGCTTTTTCCTCCAATTCTTTCTTTGCTCTGTATTCTTTCTTATGTGATTGTGGGTTGTAAACTGAGTTACGTTTGTTAAGTTCATTGCTATGCAATAAACAAATATTTTCCGTTCATTCTGGCAATTAAGTTGGCCGGTGTGTCCCTGGCCCTAATGAGGGTCGGTAACCCAGCTCCTCTGACTGCTATCAGCTCAAGGTTCATGAATGCGGCTGCCCTGAGTTGTGGCCCCAGCAGAGTACACCATTTCTGGAACCCTGGCCAATAAGGAAGAGCTCACGTGGCTCTGACTTCTAAGGAACCTGGAGAGGAAATGAGCCATTAGAAACATCTGTTGCCCCAGGACACTTAACCTGTGCCAGGCACAGTGCTGGGCACTTGATTTGCATTATCTCAGTTAACCTTCCCCTACCTTGTGAGCCAGGATTGTTATCGCCCCAGTTGAGCATAAGCTCTGCGAAAACAGGGACTTTGCTTTGCCCCCTGGCGTATCCTCAGTGCCTACCTCAGTGCTCCGTCAGCGTCTGTCTGCGGAATGAGTGTGTCAACCCTCATTGCGACAAAGACGCAGAGTTAGCTTACCTGAGGAAGACTGTCACCTCGCAAGCGAGTCTGCACTCCAGGTGGCCCGAAGGACATTCCCTGGGAGAATTTCGTTTGACTCAGGCTCTCGGCCACCGTCCTTCATGAGAAGCTAGTAAAATCAGTTTGCCCTGAGGCCACCTCACCGAGGAAGCCACCTCACAGAAGCTGCAAGAACACTGGTGTGCAGTCTTCAGTTCTAGGTCCTTCTCTGTGGCTGAAGTTCCTCTCCACACACTCACAGCCTCACTATTTATAAAGCCCGGGCTGGCAGGCTGGGTTCCCGGGAGAAGACGGTGAGTGGAGACTGGCCTGCAGCATGGCGTTCAGGGACATGTCTTGGGACGGACACCTGTGGCGGGCAGAGAAGGGGTACCCGGCGAGGGAGGCCGGCGCTTCGCCGGAAGTGCGGGGGCTGGTGGCGGAAGTGGGCGCGAGTGGGAGGGGGCGGGGGCCCCTCCGTGGAGCGAGCTTCCTGGCCGACCGGGAAGCGCTTCGGCAAACTCTCATCTGTGACTTTAAGGGAGTGTTTCTGATTGTGGTGAAAGTGGAGACAATTATCCTGTTGAAAGAGCTGCGAGCAAGTGAAGCGGAGAGGCCCTGAGGCGCGTGGAGATAGGGAATGAGAGAGGAGTGGCGGGAGGGCAGGAAGCCCGGGAGGCTTCCCGCGGCCTCGGACTACGACGGCATCCCCACCTTCCAGCCCGGCTTGCGTCTCCCAGAGCTGGGACAAGGGCGGCCTCACCACATTCCTGAGCCTTTTTTGTGCGGCTCTCTGAATTGAGACCCGCAGTCCATCTAGACCCCTCTGATGAGGGGCACAAAGCTGTGTGTACATATGGGTATGGGAGGGAGAGGAGAAGGAGACCCTACCGTGGAGAGTATCCTTCACCCTGAAGGACAAGGTCGAGAGGGGAACACTGACAGAAGAAGGGCTCCCCTGGCTCCAGCCAGGTCAAGAGCTCCCCTCTTTTCTTCCTTCTTTTAAATTATGATAAAATTATATAACATAAAACTTATCATTTTAAGCATTTTGAAGTGTACAATTCAGTGGCATTAAGTACATCACATTATTGTACAACCATCACCATTATCCAGTTCCAGAACTTTTTCATAACCCCAAAAGAAATCGCCTATCCATTAAGCCGTGGCTCCTCACTTCCTCAGTCCCCAACCCCCAGCTTATTCTGTACATTCATATAAATCAAATCACATAATACGTGGTCTTTTGTGTCAGACTTCTACTCAGCACAATGTTTTCAAGGTTCATCCATGTTGTAGCGTGGATCAGTACTTCCATGACCGAATAACATTCCACTGTGTGGTAATACCAGATTTTGTTTATCCATTCATCTGTTGATGGCCATCTGGATTATTTCCATCTTGTGGCTATTGTGAATAGTGCTGCTACGAATATCTGCATTAAGTTTTTGTTTGACTACCTATTTTCAGTTCTTTTGGGTATATTACCTAGGAGTAGAATTGCTGGATCAGATGGTAATTTGATGTTTAACTCATTGGGGAACCACTCCCCCCTTCTTTTTATAAATTTTCACAGACTCATGTGGCTGGGACCTCAAAAGTGACCCAGAGCAGTGTTTCTCTGACTTTTGGATTGCACATATCTGTAGGACTAAAACTACCATTACCTACCCCCGCCCTGCCAAAGTAACAGGGACTTGTGTCAGGATCAAGGCCAGCCCCGTAAAAGGAATATATTTAGTGTCAGGTAAACTTGTTTTTGTTTTGTTTTTTGGATCCCCTCCACCATTGGGTCATTTGGGAACCATCTGCCTGGTCCAGTCTTCATCCAAAGTCTGAGTTCCCCTCTCTAGATGCCCCAGGCTTGACCAGCCTCTGTAGGCCCACCTGGGGGACACCCTATCTTCCAGGTAGCCCTGGTCCCTGAAATGTTTTTCCTCATGGAGAGCTGACCCTACTCCTACAGTCTCCCCAGTATCTTTGCTCCGAACTGTGGGGCCCCACAGACCTTGGCCCCATTCCACCTGCTTCAGGACTGGAACCCACACTACCTTCTGCTTCTTGAATGCCCTGTAGGGCTGATCATAGCCAATGTGAGATACTGAGAGCAGAAGAGGTGGAGATAAGGCAGTTCCCTGACTTGTAAGGATTCTTAGAAGAAACAAAGAGAACTCTTCAAGATTTCTTCAAAATATAGTGTATATATTACAATATTTCATAAGTGCCTCCCCCACAAAAAATTGTGAACAAGCCATACAGACTAACAAGGTTTTATTTGTTCTGCTGTTGGCTGGGCTTATCCCAATTCAACATTTCTCTCTGTGCTGAAAGGCCAGCAAGACAGCATAGAGAGAATGTGGACTCTTGATTAGAGTGAGAGGTGAGGCTGGCATTCAAACTGACCATCCCCTGTTACAGAGTGACCTCGGTGATGTTAATATCTGTGTGCGACACTCACCAAGTTGATAGAAAGGGGGTTTTAAGGCTGCCTCACAGGAGGAGCCAGGCAACAGAAGCTCCCAGCACACCATAGGCACTTGCCACCTGTAATAGTTCTCACTGGAAGAAATCTGAGCAGCATTTTATACCTCAATGAGCAAAATCAAAGTCAGAAGACAAATTCACCATTATTTAATACACATTTGGCAAACAAAAGTCCTTCAAAGAATCAAGTCCCTGTACTGAAATAACAATAAAATAATAATAGAACTGTTGGATGGTGAGGAAAAGGGAAACACTGTAGGGCTGAAACAAAGAGGCAACCTGGTCTCTTAACAAAGGGTACAGTGGCCCCACTGAGGCCTTAGGGTGAGGCCAAACCCTACCCCAGCCACCTGGAGGTGGGAACTAGGTCTCTTGGAAGAGGATGGCTACGCCCTGTGTCTATGAGCCTTAGGGATGCAGCTCAGAAGGGAACTGGGAGAGACTTTACACTGATGGGAGCTGGCTCACTCCTCTGGGCAGGGAGGTCCCTGAGGAGGGGGTTAGGAAGGAAGCTAAAGAGGGGACTCACCACCCATCTACCCCAGGGAGGAGATCTGATCCCTGGCCAGTCCTGCAGAATTTGGTAACGACTTTGTCAGGGAGAGCGTCAGGTCTCCTTGCATGTTGAACAGGACCTGCTGGTTAATGGGACTTGATTATCTTGCCTGAAATGGATAATGAAGCACAGATGGTGCTTCACACACGTTCAGTCTGGGCTGCAGAATCTTCCCAGGAAGGGTCCTGGGCCCTCACGAGGTTCTTTCTTGGTAGCACAGGTCAGCATAGATGTCCACGGCTGCCTAGCCCAGGTCTGGCCCACACGGCAGTGTCCTTAGGCAGCTCTGAGGCAAGAGCAAACTGGAGGGATTTCCCACTTCCTCTCTGCCCCCTGGATCAGCCCCTGCAATCAGGAGCAGGAATGTCTTCCGGTTTCTTCCTGTCCACCTTGCTGGGAACCCCAATGACACAAACACCCAGAGTCAGGCACAGCTGGAGGGTAGGGATCCACCACCAACCCTCACTTCCTTGGGGCTCTGATGCCAGCAGAGCCATCTAAGCTGCTGCCACCTCTGGCTGGAGGCTGCTGCTTTTGGCCTCGCCCACCCAGACATGGCTACATCAGGGGGAGTCGGAGGTAGTGGGTAGGCGAGACAGAAACAGAGAAAGGATTTCAAGCAGGCAACCGTGGAGATTTCTCACATCTGCACAGCACCACGTGGTGCGACAAGGGCTTTCACCTTCATTTGATCCTCAGAACCTTGGGAAGTGTGAGCCCCTTGTAACCAAAAGGGAAACTGAGGCCCAAGGAGTGGAAGAAACACATTACTCATTAAGAAGTGGCTGAGCCAGAACCAGTGCTGGATTGACTCTAGATTCAATACTCTTTCCAGGTAACAGATTGCTTCTATGCGTTTCAAAGAAAAGAATCAAACATTAGAATAACAGGTATCTAACTTACCCACGACAACATTTAAGCCACAAAAATTACATGCCACCTGCCTTCGCACACACTGTCCCCCAATCTGAGGAGCCCTTTCTCTCCCCCACCTGCGTGCCAGCTACCTTCTCAGACCCAGTCTCTCCAACCGGGCCCATCCAGGCCAAACCTGAGCCATGGACCCAGCACATACCTTTATCAAAAAACTTCTCACGGGCACTACAACATCTGACTTAGTGCTTGTCTCCTCTAAGACATTGTGGATTCCCTGAGGGCAGAGACAAGTGTTTTTCATCTTGGGATCCAAAGCACAAGCACCATGTGGGCACAGAGTAGATGCTCAGTAAATGTTCAGTAAATGAAAAGGAATTGTCTTCCTTGCAAAACTTGCAGCCTCCATGTAATGGTCTGGCACTGAAGCAGGGAGGCGGGAGCCTTCCCCTGGCCTGGGGGACAGGACCTAAACACTCAGCACTCGCCAGGCAGGACACTGCACCAACGCTGGGAAACGATGTCTTCGACCCTGCAGGAGACTCCCTGGCACTCTCAAAGTCAGGGGACTCCCTTAACCCAATGTCCCACTGCCAAGCAGAGAGCTCCTGGGAAGAAAAGAGAGGTGTTACCAAAGACGCCTGACCCAGCTGAAGGCCTCAAGTGCCCTCCCAAGAGCCTCACAACTGCTACTGTCCCAGTCAAAGCAGGGTTTCCCTGACAGCATCCAAGGAACCCATCCTGTTAAGAGTGCCATGAAGCATCATTCTGCGATCAAACGTGTGGGAAAAGCTACAAGCTACTAGAGACCCCACCACCACAAACCCCCCCGAAGGTCCTGAGGTATCCTACAACAAACACCATGGGCTGGGCTTTAACCCAGTGTCTGCCAAATCTATCTGATCACAAAGTGTCACCCCACTGTCACATATGTACTCCCTCCCTTTATTTTTCTTTATGAAAAACCTATTAACATCCTGTGGAACTAGTGTTCCAAGGAACACACTTTGGGAAATGCTGGTTGTCGTCAAGCAAGGGAAACACTATGGACAAGAATAACCACCTGGAGGGTCACCAGGAAAGGGGGAGTGCCAGGGATCTCTCACCAACCAGCACACAAGCTGGCCTAGAACCACTGAGTCCAGTGAAAAAGACAAAAGAAGCATCTGTCCTGAGCCTCAGTTGTCCCATCTGCAAAATGGGAATAGTATGCCCTGCTGTCGGGGGTCATCAGATGAGATCGTGGAAGTGCGCATTTGTAGAAAGCTGACCCACAGCACGGCTCCTGTGTCAATCATGGGTATTCAATCAGACTTACCCGACTGCAAGCTGCACAAATGTAGGAGTGATGAAAGAACAGGATGACAGGGAAAAGCTGGCATAAAACCTCACAGCACCTAACTCAGAGGCCCAGGTGTATTTCAGGGGCAAGCAACCCTAGGCCTATTGGTAACTTCTGAAGATAAGAATGCATTAAAATAGCAAGAATCCCTGGTGCTTCTAGCTCCAGGAGTCAGTGGGAAAAGCACCACATCCTGTTCTCAGCCAGCTCTGCTCCTTCCGGGCTGTGTAGCTGGCACGCAGCTCCACTCCTCTGTGTCTGTTTCCTCAGCATGCAGGATGAGTTTATACTATGCCAGCCTCCAGGCTGATGGTGATGACAGATGACACTAGGGTCAAGCTGCCGCACACAGTAGGTGTTCAATGACCTTGTCTCCTTAAAGGAGGTTGGGATGGGAGAAACGTTTATAAAGATGTCTGTCAGTGATGGCTAAAACAAAACCTCTTCTCTCCAGTCATGTGGAAAGTTGGCTTCTACAGGTGGGAGGATGAAAGGATGAAGGAGGAACAGCACCCACTGGATGGAGGGGCGGAGGGAGAACATGATGAGGCTCCGGGCAATGCAGTAACGACTGCCTCTAGCAGCCAGTGGAGGGAGAGGTGAGAAGCCACACCTCCCAAGGAGAACAGCGCACAGTAAAGATAAGAACTCTGCAAAGGCTGCCATCGATTCATCGTGCATGTCCTGCAGACCAAGTGCTTGACACAGGCTGGCTCTAAGTGCCAACTGAGAGGCCAAGTTACCTGACCCCCGCCACTCAGCTGGCCAGCCGCAGGGCTGGACCAGAACCCTGGGCCTGAACCCAGAGTGCACGCTCTCTCCACTCCTCTGGGCTGCCCCTTGAGGCTGGGACTATCCATTCACGGCTTCTCTTGCTGTCGAGGTCCTTAAGGGTGGGGACTGGCTCTGGCTCATCTCTGAACCACCAGCATGTGGCAGAAATGCAGCAAGTGTTGGCTGAATCATGTGCTTGAGAACATTTCAGAAAGCTCCTGTACTTAAAAGTCAAAGCCCCTCTCATAGAATATGACACAGTAGAAAACTACACAGGCCGATTCCCTTTTGAGGAACATGGTATTAACAGGGTATATAAGAAATTCCAAATTCTCCACTTCTTGGCCTAGAATACACAAGCACCAAAGTCCTTCCACAATGTAGTATATTAGTGTCTTCTGCTCCGACCTGAAGTGCAAAAGCCCTGCAGTGACTTGAGGTGAGCAATGTGGAATGCCAGAGCATCATCTTGCCTCACCACAGACAAGGAAACTGGAGGCTAGAAAGGGGAGGGGATGCCCCCTCAAGATCACATAGTGGGTCTCCCCTTTTTTCCTATAAAAAGGCTGCCTTTGCAATAAAGAAAAATGCATTCAACATACGCATCCTGAACAGCGGTCGTATGCTGTGTCCGGCGGGTGTGGTAAAGTGCTAGAGCAGTTATCACACAAAGCAGCAAGTGCCCCAGTGGCTGGAAGAGTTAGTTTGGGGTAAGGGAGTCAAGAAAGGCTTCATTTGATAAGTGAAGTGGTGTGAGGGAGAAGTCAGAAGTTCTACGGGAAGATGGGGCAGAGTCCCTAACCTTCCACCAAAATATCTGCTCTTCCACCAAAGAACCGAGTTGTTGCGGTGAAGCCACTGCCTGAAGATGACACTTTCTTATCTTCTCTGCATCCAGTTGGAGCCACGTGACTACTGGTGGCTGATGGAATGTGAGCAGGAGGGGGAACCAATGGAATGTGAGCAGTTAAGAGCAAGGCAGTTAAGAAAAGGCTGTGCCTTCTCCACCATCCTTTTCCCCTCTGCCAGCCAGAAGCAAAGACTCTGAGGCCCCCGGGAAGGACAGAGCCTCAGATGAAAGGTGAAGGGTCCCTGCATCACTGTGTGCTTCTGCCAAGCAAAAGCAGCCATACTGGACTTTATGGGAGAACAAACACGTGCTGGAGTTGGTTACAGCAACAAGCATCACCAACTACTACAGCAGAGAAGGGAAGATGGATGCTCCAGGCAGAGGGAACAATGTGACCAAGGCACGGCAGTGTGACAAAGCATGGTGTGTTTCAGGGAGTGGAGAAGAGCTGATGGTGGCTGCGGCGCTGGCCTTGTGAAGGGCGTACTGTGATTCAGAAAGCTCATGCTTGTGACCACAAGGAGGAGGGTCACGTACAGGGATTGTTTCCAGGGGCCCTGGTGTTGCTGGCACTGCTCTCAAAAGAAGAATGGAAGTTGTGAATGGTTTCCTGTAAAATTTGTCTCTCGCGTCCCTGTGGAGGAAATTGAAAACAGACACAGAAAGTCTTGTTAAATCTTTTAACCATTCATTCAATTGACACAATGTTGTTAATGTTTGACTCATACTTGAAAAACCCATGGGTGTCTTAGGGAAAATAAATTACCTAATTGAAAGAGTACTGAATTTAATAAAAAAAATTCTGAGTCAAGAATCTCCCCCAGCACCCATAACTGCATTATGCCGGTGCTGGAGAGGCTCCCAAGATGCAGGGGTCCCATCCCGCGGATGAGAACAAGGAGCAGAGCCCAAGGAGCAGGAATGACTTGCCCTGGGTCACCTGGCCTGGAAGGGAGGTCTCCTATCCTGCCCTGCTCCAAGCATCTTTCCAGCTCTCATATTTCCAGGGAACTCAGTGGGAGCCAAACTTTCTGATACTAAGTGAGAGTCTGAACTGCTTTACTGCCTCTTGCCCAAAAGATGACAGATTTGTCCTCACAGTGGTTCACTTCTCATCCCATCCCTGCAGCATCCTCCTCCAAGTCCCCACCCACTACATACACAGTTTGAGATGGGAAAAGAGGGGGGGATGTGGATGTTGCTTTAAGCCCAGAGAAGATCTTCACTGAATACCTGGCTGAGAGGCAGTGATACACAGAGGTTAAGAACAGAGATTGGAATCAAACAGCCTGGGTTCAAATCCCATCCCTCCCATGGACTAGCTGGGTGACCGTGAGCAAGATACTTCATCTCTGTGGGCCCTGATTTCCTCATTTATAAAAGGAGGATGATAATAGTACCCAAAGGGTTGCCGCTGACACTGGGCTGTAGGTGGGCAGCAGGAGGCTGGCACATCCTGCCCTCAGGGGACAGCAGTGTAGATTAAACATATATATTTTAAACCAAATTAATGTGGCCCAATGTAAAGTCAATTAAAAATGAATAATCTCTGGTAGCTTGTTCTCTGCCAAGAGTGAAAACAAAAAACAAAAAACAATAAACTTCACCGAATGAGCCTAGACTGCAAACTTTCTCTTCTTTCATTTCATGGACTCCCCACATCCCTGAGGGGCCCCTTTCCAGACCCTCAAGCAGAGACCTTCCTTCTGGACACCTGAGAGGGCAGGTGCAATCCTTCCAAGTCATCCTTCCTGGAATGGATGCTGCAATAGTGGAATAGTGCTACAGGGATTCCATCAACACAAACCTAAAGGCTGCAGGGCAGAGGACAGCACATGGGAGGTGCTGGGGTCAGAGGACCCCAAATTCCTACTCTACCATTCACTCCATCGCAGGCAGGACCCGATGCTGCTGAGCTTCCATGCCTGTAAGATGGGGATGATATCACATGCTGGGGCTGTGATGAGACTCAACCTGACATAATGAATGGGGTGACACTGTGCAAACTGCAGAGGGCTAAAAAATAAATAGAAGGGGTGGATGACAGCCGTCTCAGTATTAAACACCACCTTAGCCTTAATTGCCTGAGAAATGAGGTCAGGGAAAGACAGGAGTCCAGCACGCTATGCTTCCTAACCTCAGGAGGGAGCTGTAAAAGATGAAAATCATAATCACTCCCTGCATCCACAACTGATTGAAGATGATAATGATAATTGCCCTTTAAAAACCCCGAGTTTCAAAGGACATTCCTGGTAATTCTTAAAAGGAAAAAAAGCAAATGGCCATTAAAAGTAGAAAAATATGTTCAGTCTATCTAGGAGTTAAAGAAATGCAAATTAGCCCAAGGCATATTTCTTGTCCTATCAAATTAATAAAAATTAAAAAGCAAATTGATAGTATCCCATACCAGCAAAGGTGACACTGGAACTCATACCTACAGCTGGTGAGGACGTTCACTGGCTCTTTCGGGAAGATAATTCAGGATGAAGTACCATATTCCTTGATTTAAACTCTGACTCCACAATTTTCACTTTTTTTTTGACATCTATTCTTAGGAGATAATTAGAAAGCCTTATACACGAAGTTGCTCATTGCAGCACTATTTATAGAAAGTTTGGATATCTACATATCCAACAAGTAGGGATTTAAATAAATAATTTTAGTACATCGATGCAAATTTATTTTATTATATTAAAAAGAGTTCTTAATGACATGAGTAACTGCATATATTTAATGTTAAATGAAGAAAGTAGAATGTAAAATTATAGATCCAGATTTATCTCAACCACATAAAGAAAAACATTCGGCACAAAACACTGCAGAGCGATCTTCCCAAATGTGAAGAGCCCTGGCCTCTGGGTGGTCGGATCGTGATTCCTTTAAAAATTCTTTTCACCTTTTTGGTACTGTGCAAATTTAGTAAGACAAATATGTACTGCTTTGATAATCACAAAAAGTGAAAATGGAAAGAAGCAACGGCTTAGGACCAACTAAAGGTGATACTCAGGCTATCATTTCTGGCTAACCGTCTCCATTATACAATTTGTTTGAAATTAACAGACGAATAAGCAGACCTGAGTATATATCACAATTTGAATACTGAGGTGGGCTCACCTGGAAGTCACAGGGCTTGCAGGCTGAGGGTCCACGTTGCTTTACTGATATTTTTATGGCTGAGCCAGGTTTGGGGTTAATATTCATTTTTAAAAATTTAGACTAAAATGTTCAAACTTTTTTGATTGTGTAAGAAAAACATTTTCTACCACAACCCTCTTACATGTAAATCCATACAACTAAAACAAGCTTTACCATTCTTACCTGCAAAGAATGTTGGTATTTTCTACTCTATTCTATGTTGCTTGTTAAAATGCTGCTCATGAACTACTAAATTGATTCTACGACCCTCCAGCACACTGTGGGTCACAGCTAGAAAGACATGGGGGCAAGGAAAGCTGGGCTTCCCCTCTCTCACATGTCCTCATCTGAGTTCTCAAATGTGCACAGAGCATTTGAACCACAATGAGTACTTTCATGGCCAAAGTTGAGTTTCGAAAGAAAAACGATGAACGTTAAAAGGGAAGCCTGTGCCCTGCAGCGATCAAGGAGACAGGAGTCAGGGTCAGGTGGGTCCAGCCCAGAAGAGCCCAGGCCCAGGGCATCCAAAGGGCTCTGGGATGCCACACTCAGTCTGAGAAGTTTTTCGCTCTTTCTAAGAACCAGGACAGAGTTCCAACGGTAACCCAGAGTAGTGAAGATAAACTTGCTTTTGTGATAGTTAGCATCTCCCAATTGTGCCTTCACTCTAAGATACACTTGACACACAATCCTTGTTTCTACAGGACTGTCTGGCACCACTCAGGCTCAAATAATAGAACTGTTCTCAGCGATTAGTTCAGATCGGCCCTTCCCCCTGCACCTATCTCCATGTGGGATCCTCTGCCTTTGCAGCGTGGATGCTGCCTGTGGGGAGGATGTGGGTGGCCTGGCACATTAGAAGCACCTGGGTCTTCCAGTTGGGAGCTGGTCAGCTGCTGCCCTCAGAGAAGACCACTGTTATGGACTGAATGTTTGTGTTCTCCCACCAAATCCCTATGCTGAAACCCTACGCCTGATGTGATGGTGTCAGGAGGTGGGGCATCTGGAAGGTGATTAGGACTAGGTGAGGTCATGAGGGTGTGGCTCCAATGATGACATCAGTGTCCCTGTAGGAAGAGATAAGAAGAGATTTTGCTTCTCTCTGTCCTGGGCCAGACACATGAGAAGGAGGCAGTGTGCAACTTGGCAGAGGACTCCCCAGAACTCAACCTTGCTGGCACCCTGACCTCAGACTTCCAGCCTCCATACTATGGGAATTACATTTCTATTTATAAGTCACTCAGTCTAAGGGACTTTGTTATGTGGCCCAAACTGACTATGACAACCATCATAGCTGTCTCTTCTGCTTCTCTTGATGGGGCCCTGTTTAGTATGGTATGCAAACTGTTACACAAGCAGGGAGAAGACGGCCTATGAATTTGAGAGAAAACTGAAAAAAGTTCTAGATTGTACAGACTTTAAGAAAAATGTCCTCCTTTGGAGTGGGCTCGAGATGTCACATCATCCACTCTGATGATGACAGTTAAGTTCCTAAGATTTCTAAATGAACCCATCTGTCTTCTTTTTGTGATTCTGGACTAAGGTGGCCAAGGCAGAGGGGAAGTTCTGGAAGCATTAGTGGTTGCTGTCTACCAAGCCCGAGGCCAGGCTCTAATGGTACCAGGCACCTGTCTTCCCCAGCCCTCCACAGTCCTCACTGACCCTACTATATCCAGACCCTTTTCTGTCCTTCCTCCTCAACTGACTAAGCTTGGCTTTCCTCACCTCCATCCTCTCCTTGGCTCACACATCTGGCCCTTGGATGTCTTGAGGAGGAAGGGCCCTAACTCCTAAGCCATAGTCCCCTATTATCACTCACCTAGTCCTCTCCCCCAAAGCCCTTGCCCACTTGACTGGGTCACCCTTGACCCTCCTGGGACCCTCAGTCTGTCCCCTCTGGTCTTTCCAGATACCACACATCTTGTTCTCTGTGCTCCAGCCAGTCCTTTCATCCTTTAAATGTACCATACATCTTCTCACCACAGGGCCTTTGCACATGTGTTTCCCTCTGTCTGGTCTGCATTCTCTTCTACCCTCCTGCCATACAGTTACTATCTTCTTCAGATCGCAGCCCTCCTACCATTTCCTCAGGGATGTCTTCAAGGTCCTTGCCTTACCAGACACCTTTCTAAGCTAGGAGCTCTCATAACAAGATATGTCGCTCCTTCATGCACTGGTGGGTTACACCCAGGCAGGATAACACAGTGGTCAGGACACAAACTGGGTGCTAATCCTGGTTCTGCCACTTACTGACTCTGTGATCTTAGGCAAGTCTTCTCTGGTCTCTGTGTGCCTTAGTTCCCTCATCTGTAAACTGGAACTGACCTCAGTGGCTTTTGTGAAGGTTACATGAAGACTAGATGTGACATGGCAGTCAGATTAGTGCCGGGCACAGACTGATTCTCAGTGCTCAACACCCACACGATGCTTGATACATGGCAGATAGTCAAAGAGCAAATTTTCATGAATAAATCAACACTCCAAAGACTTTAGTGCTGACTTCAGGTGACCCACTTGCAGTGAGCCACCTTGGGGCTTCCATTCCCTGGGTGAACCCTTCCTAACAGCAGAGACCTGCCCATTTCCCAGCCCTCTCATCTTATGGCAGAGCAAAAATGGTGCTGGTCTGGGAGTCAGGGCTCACCGCCCCTCCTGGAGGCTTTGCTTCCCTATCTGTAAAGTGAAGCAGCCCAGGTTCCGGGACAGGTGAGCAGCGTTTAGGAACAGGCCACTTACAGAGGAGACAGAACACACAGCAAAGACTTGCAGGAAAATGCTCAGCTTTGCAGGCACCTGAAGCAATGCTGACTACATCACTCTGAAGGACCACCTCACAGACTATAGGCAGGCATATTAATGATGACAACGCTGGCAACAAAATCACCGCCCCAAGCACAGCGCGGTGCTGCAGAACAAATGAGGAAGACCCAGCTCAGGCTCTGCCTCGGCTGTCCGCCCACCACCACCTGGGCCTGGCTGTTGACCCTGCTCCTTGGCTGGATCTGTGAAGGTGAGGATATCGGCAAACCAGATTAAATGAGGAAATGTATGCAAAGTGATTTGTGAATGATAAAGTGCTACAGGATATTTATTTGCTGTCTGTTTAATATTTCTGTGCCTACTGGAAATAAATAGAAAGAATCATAAGATGGTCATGATCTCTGACATAACCTCATATTGTGGAACAGAGCCCGAAACAACAGAAGAAAGAAAAGGCAGAGGCGTCCATTACAGCAATATTTATAATGGCAAAATCCCAGACATAGCACTACTGTCCAACAAATGGGGAGCTGTTAGACAAAGTGTGACAAAGTGACAGGTAAGCAAGTATTATACGTTGCTGCTAGAATGAGAGACAAAAAGATCCAGCCCACATTGGGGAGAAAGGCAGAAGGCAAAGGGGTGTGAACAGCCTGAGAGTGACTGTACAAAGGCCTGCAGAGTGAGTGGTGACT
Organism: Camelus bactrianus; assembly: GCF_048773025.1. Classification (NCBI taxonomy): domain Eukaryota; kingdom Metazoa; phylum Chordata; class Mammalia; order Artiodactyla; family Camelidae; genus Camelus; species Camelus bactrianus. The sequence goes on from NC_133542.1 coordinate 48,977,692, forward strand.
TGCTTTTCTTGTGTTTTGTTTGCTTGTTTGTTTTTCGCATATGCCCCTTTGGGTGGGTGGGGACATCCCCCATCTTTAGCTTTAAAGCTGGTGAAACACAAATTGAACATCAGACAAAAATGCACGATGCTAACAGTAACAACAGTGACTGACGGATCACTGTATGCCAGGTGTTTTGCTGAGTATCTCAGTCCTGGCAACAAGCCCATTACCCTCAACTACAGACAGGAAAGCCAGGCTCAGAGAGCGGTGTGACTTGCCCGGGGTCATGGTGAGTAAGTGGAGGAGCTGGGATTCGAACCCAGGTCAGCCTGATTCCAGGCCCTGTCTTAATCAACTTCTATTGTGCTAAGGAGGGCAAAACCCAGCCCTGTGGGTTGAAATGACTGGAGGGAATATTTGAGCTAAATCTAAGGAAAAACAACCTTGTGGAAAGAGAGATCTGGAAAAGGAACAGGCACACTAGAAGGCAGTGACCCTTCGGCCATGAGAACTGTGCGAGCGGGGCAGCCTCCGCCAGGGATGTCAGTGCGGATGGGGGACAAAATCAGACCTTGAAGATCCTTGCGCACACAGGGCTGAGGATCCTAATGAAACTCTTGGTTGAAAAAGGAAACAGCACAAAAAAAAAAAAAAAAAAAAAGAGAGACAGAGAGAGAGAGAGAACAATTACCTTGCCTGCATTCAGTTCAGAAATCGCTGCCAAGATCTGCTGCCTGGATCCATCTGTCTTAATACCCAGCTCCTTCAAGTCGCCATCAGTGAGCGTGAGGAATGCTTCCATGTCCACCTGGGAAGAGAGAAGGGGGATTTGCTACCATCTGCTTGGTGCCACACCTCTTTTTTCCCAACCGCAACAGAAATATCATGATTATGAGCTATTAGTGCTGATTAGTAGTAAATTAATTATGATTTACTACTTCCAATTCCTGGCTTTATGCTGAAAGTTCATTTGAAAATATCATTAAAAATGAACTCTCCTTAGCTCTAGCCCTGGGATTTTCAGGAGAGTGCATTCTGGAAAATGCCTACAAGCCAAACAAATAAGGAAAGTCTCCGAGACACTAATCTGGGTGACTTGAGTGATAAAAATCCAAGCCCTGCTATTAGAAAGTTACTTCCAACATTGCTACCCTTTTAACAATATTGGATACTGTGCAGAAAACAGGAGTATATGGCAGTACTCACCGTGTTTCCCCCCACAAGGACAAGAGAGATACAGACTGTGGAAAGAGAGTGAGAAAATAAACCAGCAGAAGCAATAAAGGAAAGAAGGGCTGTGGAGAATCATGGCTGCCCCCTGACCCTGGGGGAAATTCCTGGCCCCGCCAGACACTCCTTCCCAGGACCATCCCAGACCTGTGGCAGAGACCCCACACGCAGCCTGTATGTAGGTCCCCATGGCTAGCTCCTCAGAAGGCATAGAACATATAAAATAAAAGCAGGCAGCCATTAACAAACAGAAAAGATTTTTCTGACAACAAGAAAAATCACCACTGAAGTTTAAGATGCCAAGGAGGCAGGAAGGACAGCATGGATAGAGCAGAAAAGCAAACCGAGGAAGAAAGCCACAGCACCCCTGTTTCTTGAATCAAAATACAAACTCCTCAGTTTCATCTCAAGCTTGTTGGGGACGATGAGTAATTCTTGCGATTGCTACTATAAGTATGACAGTTGTCATGTAGTAAACTGGGCAGCAGAATGTTCTAAGCCTGTGATTACACCGTGGTGGCTAGTGGGGCTCAGAGAGGAGTTTTATTTGGCCAACAGTAAAAACAGTAATGGCTTATTGAGATATAATTCACCTACCATACAACTCACCCATTGAAACTTCACAATTCAATGATTTTTCGTACAGAGTTGTGTAACCATCACCACACTTAATTTTAGAACATTCTCATCACCCCAGAAAGAAAACCCATACCCGTTAGCAATCACTCCCCATTCTCTCCTCCCTACATTCCCTGGCAACCACTAGTCTACTTTCTGTCTCTACAGATTTGCCTGTTCTGGACATTGCATATAAATGGAATCAGACCATATGTGGCCTTTTATGACTAGCTTCCTTCACTTAGCACTGTGTTTCCAAGGCTCATCCATGTTGTAGTGTGTATCAGTATTTCCCCCAATTTTACAGCCAAGCTACATTCTATGGTATAGAGATAACACATTTTATTTATTCATTCATCAGTTGATGGGCATTTGGGTTGTTTCCGCTTTTTGGCCACTATGATGAATAGTGCAGCTATGAATACACAAGTTTTTATGCCAACGTATGTTTTCAGCTTTCTTGGGTATGTACCAAAGAGTGGGATTGCTGGGTCATAAGGTAACTCTGCTTAACATTTTGAGAAACTTCCAAACTGTAGAACAGTAGTTTTTTGGGTTTTTTTCAAAATGTGATTGTGAGTGCTTTTAAGCCAATAGAAACTCTCTCGGACTAACACAGACTCTTTACATTCAGACACTTAACAAATAGATTCATTAGGATTTGCTTTTGACCTGCTTTAAACCTAAAAGCCTGCTAGTCAATCCCCTTCAAAGGGGAGCAGGACAGACACAAACTTTACTAGAGAGAGCAGTGCTCAAAATTACAAAATCCTATTATAACAAAACAAGCCATAATGTCCCCAGGATTTCATTGTTAGGAAGTGAACCAAATATGCTGAACATGAATTCTTTTTTTTTTTTTGAGGGGGAGGTAATTAGGCTTATTTATTATTTTAGTGGTGGTACTAGGGATTGAACCCAGGACCTTGTGCATGCTAGGCATACACTCTACCACTGAGCTATACCCTCCCTACCTGAACTTGAATTCTATTTCCTTAGCTGCCTCAGTGAAAAAGATCAATCCAGGCTTACAGAATGGAAACCTACATATTTAGACAACTGTTTTCTGGTAAGATTTAAATTGACACTCGAAAAGAACATCCTTACCTCTTGCTCCTCAAAAATGGGCTGATATTTCTCAAGTGATAATTTCTTTAGGATTCCAGTCAGTTCATCTTCAAGAGGGAGAGAATGTAAGATAAGATATTTTAGAATTTGGTAAAATACATCAAAATAGTGGTTTTCAATCTTTCATAAAGTAGTGGTAATCTTATCTCAAATGAAGTTCGACAAGAATCTCCCACCCAGAAAGCAGATCTAAGCTGTGTTCCTGGGGATGAAGCCGGAGGTGTGTCCCGAGCCACCTGTTGGCCACACTCTTCCCTTGGGGCAGGCTCTCAGCATTTCCCAAAAGCCCAGATTGGGCTGTGAAGACAGATGATGGGAAGGTTCACAGCCAGGCTGACTCTCCAATGGCTGCAACCACCAAGTTCTTGGAGTTCTAGCTGCTGGGACTACAACTCCACCTTCTGTCCAAGAACAATTTTTAACTATGATTTCTTGACTGCTGGTAGCTGCACTTGCAGCAAACACTAATGCCAGCAGCTCTCAGCTAGCCAGAGAAAGACCTAGAAAGAACAGGCAGGTGGGCTTCAGACCAGAGTCAAGGTTTGGCTCAAGCATTTGGAGGTTGTAGGCTTCCTCAAGGAAGGATATGTCTGAATGGAACCACAAAGCCAGATGGGCACGGACCAGGGGAAAATAGAAGATCTGGGGTATCAAGATATTAGAGCAGGGAGGGTAAAGAAAGGAGACAATACCAGCATCTGGATGGCTTGAAGAAACATTCATTGGCGCAGTCAATAGGGATTTACCAGACTAGGCACTGGACCAACAATGACCATAAACAGGCTGACAGGCCCAAGGCAGTGAAGAAAAACAGATCAGGGTCAGGTAGGTTGACAGGGGATGAGAATGTTGTTTCATACAAGGTGGTCAGGGAAGGCCTCTTGGTAACATTTAAGCAGTAAATGAAGGAGTATGCAGTGCAGATACCAAAGCAAAGAGCACCAGGCAGCATCCAGGTAGAGAGAGTGGCAAGTGCAAAGGTCCTGGGGCAGTGGGTATGGCTCACAGAAAAGTGGGCTTGAGGTTAGGAGGACTAAGTTCCTTCTTTTACTCACTCATTCATCATTCAACAGTGACAACTAATGTGCCCACTACATGCTGGGAATGCAAGGATGGAAAGGTCCCTGCTATGACGGAGCTCAGTGTGGCTGGGAAGACATAAATGATGAGGGTGACAGCTGATGCCGTGCTCACCATCAGGCACCCTGTAATGGATAACCCCATGAGGTAGACCCTATTACTGTCCCCATTTACAGATAAGGAAGGCACAGGAAGCTGGATACCATATCTCAAGTGAGGTCACTCCACTAGTCCATGGAAGAGCAGGGATTCAAACCCAGTGGTTTAGCTACCAGGTCTCTGCTACACACCCCGCTCTGCCACTTCTCCCATTAGTGAGGAGTATATGGTGAAGGGCATGAACAAGGGGCTCTGGGGACAGAGAGAACTGCTGACCAACCCAAAGGACTGGAGAGGCTTCACAAAAGAGCTGCTATTGAGCCAGGATGTATGAGAGGAAATGAGTCCCAATCCACAGATAATCCATTATAGGTTCATGATGCATATAATGCTTTGGTCCTGCTGTTTCCCAAAAGTCTCTACACATTTGTGTGCTGGTAAATATTTAACAACTGGCTTTATGGGTGGGGAGAATATATGCATGTATATAGGTCCATAATTTTATTGCAGATTTTACTGATTTAAGGATGTGTGCACATAATTTACGTATAATAATAAATTACACGATACTCTGTATTATAAATTCCCTATAGCCAATGCCTTCATTGCATTTCGGGCATCTCACTGAATGCTTTCATTGATTTTTGCCTTACTCTTGCAGATATGGCCAATGAATATACTTCCACCATGAAGGTTGGTTCATGCTTCCATTTACACGAGCATGCGAGATGAAATGAAACAACAAAGACGAATGCTGGAACTTCATGCAAGCAACTTTGCTGAATCAGATAACGGTTTTCAAATCCTGGAAGAATACTTTCTCAGTTTTGGGTGCTGCTCTCAATATAACAGCTACAGACATGAAACTTTAAAGGTTAACCTGCATAATTCACACTGTCTCCATCACTGTCTAGATGACATTTATATATGAGCTATAAAACAATAAATCAAACCCTGATGGATGATGTTCGCTAATTTCCATGGTGTAAATACTCCACCATGGCATATTTCAACCTACTAATGTCATGTTCCTGAAAGTAGAATTGAGAAAGATGCAGGAGTAACACATCATCACACAGCCTTCCCACCATATAGATTAGAGATGTAAAAAACCCCAAGAGCACAGATATTAGGAAATTCACTAAAAAATTAGTAAATAAAACATTTTGTTTTAAATGCCATATACCTGTGTATGTAACATAATCAACTTAATTCATGTAATTTGACTTTTTTTCTATTTTTAACATATATTTTTGTTGTTGTTATAATCTGACTTTTAATAGCTGTGTTTAATTGCCAGATTGTACATTTCGTATAAATTTAGCCCTCTGGCCCACCACCGCCCTCTCTCTTCTCAGCCCTTGTGGCCCAGCACAAGTGCCTCCTCTTCAGTGAAGCCTGCCATGGTGCTCCATGGTGCTCCATGCCTTGCTGATAACACAGGTTTGATCCCACTTTGTGTTACAATCATTTAATGTTATTATGTGAAAAGTATCTGAATCCCCAGCCTAACTGTGAGTTATCCTAACACCCAGCACTGGTTATAGAACCCAGTGCCTGTCCCGGAAGCCTTCATGGAACAAATGTGAGGCAGAGAAGGTGACATTGTCATGGCCTCACCACTTGCGATGCGCAGAGTGTAGAGAGAGGGACATGGGTAGAAAGGTGAGCAGGGCAAAGGCTTGCATGCGGTCCTTGACTGGAGCTATAGATTTCCCATAAAAATTTCATAAAGAATGGCTGTTTGGGGATGAACTGGAGGCTCTGGTCTGTGATAATCTAATGCCTTCAGGACAACAGTCTTGCTGTCCCAGGTCCCAGGAACCTCAGGAGGGAAAATGAGGCTTTCTAAGCCCAAGAAATTAACCTAAAAAGAACTTGCTTCAGTCCTCCTCTGTTTTTATCCCAACTAGGCTTTGCAAACCTTATTTTAATAAAGAATGAGATGGAAAAAGAGTGGGCATGGACAGTGCATTCAAATATCCACTGTCTCAACTCTGTTTTGGAAAAAGGTTGGGTACAAATCCTAAACTGAACCTCTAAGAGCTTAGATTCCTGAAAGCCTCCAAGGTGGGAGAGTTCACAGGTGGAAAACTTAAGATTCCACAGAGAAAACACGATTAGGGAGGAATGGGGTTGCTAGTGAATCTCTGAAGCTTTTATAAATGATTGCACTAGATATCACACAGAACAATAAAAGGAGCCCCAAATAAAGAGGATGCCGATGGCAGTGTGCGTTTATCAACTCAGTACAGACCAGAGCCTGTGCAGTTGATTTCAACTTGCTGGGCAGAACCTGCTCAGCCATCCCTCCTGGCAGCTGCAGGGATATGCCTGCAAATGTGCTGTGTGAGGACCACACACACAAAGAGAGTTTCCTCCCCTCTCTGATTTATACTCCTTGATTTGTTCCTGCCTGGGCCCCATTTCTCATCAAAGCTCCACTCGCTCCTCCCCCAGCCCCCGCTCTCAGGAGCCACCAGAGGGCAGTTTTAAAGGGTCAGCTTCCTCTCTTCTCTCCTTTCTTTTATGTCTTCACATCTTTATCTGGGGCCTCACTGCACAACCTCCACTCCTGCCCTGCCGTCAGCTCCATCTGCCTTTCCTCATCATCCCCACTCATGCAGGTTCCAACGTTCTCCTGGTTGCAGTGGATACCTCTTGCTTTTGCTTGCCCAGCATCCACTGTCTCCTCCTTCCAGAAACAGCACTTCCGTTTTCCTCTGAGGAGCTACTTCTCTCTCACTCTCAGTCCACACAGACCTGACCCCGACCCTGGCTCTAAAGGCAACACACTGCACCCTTGGGAACACAGTAATCATCAAGGATGAGCAAAAACCCAAGTAGTCATAAATATAGCCAAGGCAGGACAATGACCTTTCTTTACCCCTGGGATTTTGCTGGACCTACTAAGAAAGCAGCACTCTTTCTGCTGGGTTACGAATTCAGCAGGAAGAAGAAGTAAGCCTGAAGCTGCTGAGGGCATCCTTGCCACCACTTTTGAAACATGGAGAGTAACACTCCCAAAGGACCTGGATCCAGACATGCCTGAAGCACACCCTAGACACTTACACTTTATGAGCCAACAAATGAAAAGTTTTTTGGTTGTGTTTTTGCTTAAATCAATCCGAGTGGGGATTCCATTCCTTGCAACTGACAGAATTCTGATCTATACAAGGTTCAGGGAAAAGTACAAAACTGATGTTGGAGAAGCATTTCTACACATGTACATTTGTATATATAATCAAAACTCACCTACAGTCAAAAACTATTATATACTGTTTAGATATGTAAGCTCAACAAAGGCAAAAATACACGGCAGAATCGGGGAGGGGAGGGACAGGTGTTTTTGTTTGATTAAAACAAATAAAAACAAAAGAGCCAACCTAGGATGGCAATAGCAATTAAGGACACCTACCAGGTCACCATGGTGAAGAGGAAAGGGTGGGGTCTGGGGACCTCGGGGGACTCACCCTCGTCAGTGATGGTGCCGCTGCTGGAGCCCCCGCTGCTCTTGGATTGCCGGTGGGAGGAGGAGGAGGACACGGAGGACTCGGCAGCGTGCCCTTTGGGAGACGGCGAAGGTGTGAGGGTGGGGGAGGTACTTTTGGAGGTAGTGGAAGTTCCAGACGGAGGCCTTTTGCTTGTCTCCAGTTTCTGCTGAAAAGAGTAAGAAAAATACATAAGCCATCACCTGGAGGGTAGACATGATTCAAACAGACACCCACAACAGGAAACAAGGGTGATATCTAACTCAACAAGATATCTAACCAGGACTATGAAATCTACTTAAGAAAACATGCAAAGCAGAAACAGCATTATCAGAAGAGCTTCAGGAAAATCCTTCCCTGGAGCAGAGAGGCAGGGAATAGAATGGGGAAAGCGGCACACGAGGAGCCAGAAAACCCAGGGCCTCGTCCTGCCCCTTCAGCTGCTGGCATTGTGTCCTTGGCCAAGTCCCCTTACCTCTCAGTTAACCAGCTCTAAAATGGAAGCGTGGCTCATCATACACAAAGTCCCATTCTGCTGTTCCTTCATCTAAACCAGCCACTTCCAACCTTCCACCAAAGAACTCTTAGTGTTCCTTTTTATGTGTGTGTCGCACACAAAAAGGCCTTTTTATTTTGAAATACTTTTATTTATTTATATTGAAATATAGTTGATTTACAATGTTGTGTTAGTTTTAGGTGTATAGCACAGTGACTGTTTTTTTTTTCAGATTATATTCCATTGCAGGTTACTACAAGGTGTTGGGTTTATAATCCCCTGTGGTAGATGGTAAATCTTCATTGCTTGATCTGTTAATCCCATACTCCTAATTTATCCCTCCCCTCCTCCCGCTCCCCTTTGATAACCATAAGTTTGTTTTCTATGTCCGTGAGTACTTTTAGATGTACAGGAGAGCTGAAAAGAGAGAACAGAGTTCCCGTGTATCCCTCAGCGAGTTTCCCCTAATGTCAACATCTTATAAAACTCTAGTATAATCATTGAAGATAGGGAATTAACATGGGGACAACACCAGTAGTAAACTACAGACTGTACTCAAGTATCACTGGTTGTTCCACTGATGTTCTTATTCTGGCCCAGGATCCTTGCTGCATTGACTTTTCATGTCTCCTCAGTCTCCTCTAGTCTGCGACAACCCCTCGGTCTTGCCTTATCTTTCATGACTTTGCCATTTAAAACCTGGGCTCATTATTTATAAAATATTTACTTATTTGTTCAACCCTAGTATAATATATATGTGTGCAAAAAGTATACATATGTAAAGAGGCTTCAGATCTGCTAGCCTATACCCCTGCAAGAAAAAAAATTGTCAACTAGAGTGCAGTGCTTGTGTACCGTTCTTTTTGTCTTTGCTTTAGCCTTACAGTATCTACTTGATATACATTTTCCCCCACCTCCTACAGCGTGGTTATGTCATTCACTTGTAATACAGCTAGATTTGTTGTCAGAGTCTGCATACCATCCTTAGTTCCCAGTTGATTTTTAAAGTTTGCATACAGTAAAAATAACTGTTGTGTACAGTTCTACAGGTTTTGATAAATAAGCAGAGTTGTGTATCAACCAACAGAATACCACACAGAACAGCTTCATCATCCCCCCAGTTCCTAGTGCTGTTCCTTCTCATCAATCCCTCCCCCGATCCCAACCCATGGAAATAACAGATCTGCTTTTCATTCCTACAGTTCTGCCTTTTGCAGAAGGCCATCTAAATGAAATCAAATATGTACACATTTTTTTTTTGGCCTGGCTCAGCATAATGCCTCTAAGATCCATTTAAGTTATTGCATGTATCAATAGTGTGTCCTTTTCCAGCCTGCTGAGTAGTATTTCACTGCATGGATGTTACCACAGTTAGTTTACAAATTTACCTGTTATGAGCTGTTTCCAGTTTGGGGTATTAAGGAAAAACTGCTATAGACATTCACAAACTGATTTTTGCATAAACCTAAGTTTTTAAAAATTCATTTGGGTAAATATCTAGGAGGGAGATAGCCAGGTCATATGCTAAGTGTATATGTAGTTTTATAAGAAACTGCCAAACTTTTTCAAGGTGGCTGCATCATTTTCACATTCCCACCAGCAAGGAATGAAAATTCCAGTAGCTCCACATTCTCATAGCACTTGTAACTTAATCTTTTTTTTACTTTCAGGCAGTCTAATAATAGGTGTATTAGTGCTGTCTCATTGTGGTTTTAAGTAGCATGTCCCTAATCATTAATGATGTTGAACATGTTTTAATATGTTTATTTGCCATCTGTATATCTTCTTTGATGAAGCATCTATACAGATATTTTGCCCATTTTTAAATTTGTTGGTTGTTTTCTTATTATTGAGTTTTGAGAGTTCTTTTTACTGGATACAAGACTTCTATAAGATACATGATTTGCAAGTATTTTGTCTGGTCTGTGGCTTGACTTTTTATTCTTTTAATGCTATCTCTTGCAGGGCAAAAGATCTGAATTTTGATAAAACCCAATTTAACTTTTTTTTTCTTTTCATGGATCATGCCTTTGGTACTGTATCTTAAACTTCCTTGCCAAATCTGAAGTCACACAGATTTTCCCCTAGAAGTTTTACAGTTTTTCATTTTTTATTTCAGTCTGTAATCCATTTTGAATTAATCTTTGTATTAGCTGTGATATATATGCGGAGGTTCATTTTTCTGCATATTCAATTGTTCCAGCACTATTTGTTGAAAAGACTATCCTTTCTTTGTTGAATTGCTTTCATGCCTTTGTAAGAAAAAAAAAAGTTGACTATTCTTGTGTGGGTCTATTTTTGGCCTCTCTATTCTGTTCCATTGACCTATGTGTCTGTCCTTCCCGAATACCATACTGTAGTTTTACAGGAAGTCTTGAAACTAGGTAGTGATTCTCTTTTTCATAATTCTTTTGCCTATTACGGTTTTTTGCATCTTATTATACATTTCAGAATCATTCTCTAGATCTCTACAAAAAAGAGCTAGCTGGGATTTTAATTGGGACTACACTGAATCTATAGATCAGACTGCAGAAAATGGATATCTTAACAATGTTGAGCCTTCCATCTTTCCACTTATTTAAGCTTCTTTGATTTATCAATGTCTTGTGGTTTTCAACCTATGGATTCTGCACATACTTCATTAGATTCATACCTAATCTTTCATTCTCATAATACATTTTCATATAATACATTTCAAATGTATTATAAATGATACATTTTAAATTTCAAATGTAAAAAGTCTAATTGTTCATTGCTAGTATATAGAAATACAATTGACTTTTGTATATTGACTTTGTATCCTCAGATCCTGCTGAATTCACTTACTAGTCCTAGGAATAGTAGTGTAGATTTTGGGGTTTTTTTTTTTGAGTTTTCTAAGCAGACCATCATGTCATCTAAAAATAGAGATAGCTTTATCTCTTCCTTTCTAACCTGTGTACCTTTTGTTTCTTTCAGACCTTATTACACTAGCTATAGTTTTTGGTACAAAGTGAAAGACTTGGATGTAAGAGACAACATCCTTGCTCCTGATCTTAGGGGAAAAGCACTCAGTCTTTCACCATCAAGTATGATAGGTATTTTATATGAGGTCCAGGAAGTTCTCTTCAATTCTTAGTTTGCCAAGAGTTCTGGTCACCAATGGAGCTTTAATTTTGCCAAGTGCTTTTTCTGCATTTTATTCTTTAATCTGTTAATATGGTGAATTAAATTGATTGATTTTCTAATGTTGAACTAGATTTGCATTCCTGGGATAAACTCCACTTGGTCAGAATGTATTATCCTTTTACTTTATCACTGGATTAGATCTGCTAATGTTTTGTGGAGGATTTTTACACTTCTGTTCATGAGGGCTATTGGTCTGGCATTTTCTTTTCCTGTAATCTCTTGAAAACATATCCTTGTTTCCTATCTCAAGGGGAAAGAGGGACTCTGCATAATGCTATAGAGGTCAATTCTCCAAGAAGACATAGCAATCCTCAATGTGTATAGAGCTTTAAAATACATGAGGCAAAAACTGATAAAACTGAAAGGAGAAATGGAACAATCCACAGCTATAGACAGAGACCAATATTCCTCTCTTAGTAACTGACAGAACAAGTAGACAGAAAATCAGTACATGTGTAAAGACTTGAACAACCTATAAACCAAACAGACCTAACTGACATTAATAGAACTTGCCCACTTCCACCACCAAAACAAAATACACTTTCTTTTCAAGTGCATATGGGAGATTCACCAAGCTAGCACGCATTCTAGAGCATAAAACAGACCTCAACACATTTAAAGGAACAGAAATAAACTAGCATTAAACTAGATATCAGTAACAAAGATTTCTGGAAAAACAAGAAATGATTGCAAAATAAACAATAAGCAAAATAATCTAAATAATCTTTGGGCCAAAGAGGAAGTCTCAAAAGAAATGAAAAAAATATTTTAAAGTGAATTAAAATTAAAATATATCAAAATTTGCAGGATGCAGGCAAAGCAGTATGTAGAGTTAAAATTACAGCATTAACGTGCTCACGTAGAACAGATCTCTAAACAGTAATCTAAGCTTCCACCGTAAGAAACTAGAGGACAAGTAAAACTCCAAGCAAGTAGAGGAAAGGAAATTACAGATAAGGCCACAGATCAATGAAACTGAAAATATAAAAATAGAGAAAAGTCAATAAAACCAAAGTTGTTTCTTTGAAAACATCAATATGATTAATAAAATTCTACCTAGACTGACCAAGAGAAAAAAGAGAGAAGTCACAAATGACCAATATCAGGAATGAAAAAGTAGACATTCCTACTGGCTCCAGACATTAAAATTATTAATAAAGGAACACTAACAATTCTATGTCCATAAATTCAACAACTAAGATGAAAAAGAATAATTTTTTGAAGATACAAAATGCAAAACTCACTCAAGAAGAAATAGGTAACCTGAATAATCTTATACTTATTAAAAATTTTATTTTGTAATTTAAAATTTTCAAGAAAAGAACATGTCAGGCCCCGACAGTTTCACTGGCAAATCTTAAAATTTTATCTAACAGTTAGGGAAAAAGTATTACCAATTCTACAAAATCTCTTCCAGAAAAATAGAATAATACTTCCCAACTCATTTTATGAGACAAGATGACTGTTTTTTCCTTTTAGCACTTTAAAGACATCACTCTGCTGTCTTTGATTTACATAATTTCTTACAAGAAGTCTGCTGCAATTCTTTTTTTGTTGTTGTTGTTCCTCTGTATGTAATTTCTTTTTTCTCTGACTGCTCTCAAGATTTTCTCTTTGTCTTATTTTTAGTAGTTCAGTATGTACAACTAAGGTGTGTTCTTTTGGGTATTTACCCTATTCAGTGTTCTCTAAATTTCCTGGATCTGCGGTTTGGCATCTGTCATTAATTTGGGGAAATTCTTGGCTGTTAAAAATATACATATTTTGCATTTATATATACTCCTTCTGCCCCACCATTCTGTCTCTCTTTCTCTCTTTCTTTAGAGATTCCAATTACCTGTGTGTGAGAGCATCTAATAGTCTCTCAGCATTTTGGGGTACGCTGGTTTTGTTTTTGCTTTAACTTCTTTTTTACTTTTTGTTTCAGTTTGGGTAATTTCCATTGCCCTATCTTCAGATTCACTGATTCTTTCCTTGGCTGTGTTCAGTTTACTGAGGAGCCCATCAAAGGCATTCCTGATCTTTGTTACATAGTCTTTTTAATTTGAGCATTTCCATTTGATTCTTTCTTATAATTTCCATTTCTCTGCTGAAATAGTTACTCATATGATGTTGCATGTTGTTCAAATTTTCCATTAGAGCCTATAACATATTAACTGTAGTTCTCTTAAATTACCTGTCACATAATTCCAACGCCTATTTCACATCTACATCAGATTCTGATGATTGCCTTGTTTCTTGGGAGTGTGATGTTTCTTGCCTTTTTGCAAGTCTTGTAATTTATGCTAAAACTTGGACATTTCATATAGGAGAGACCAAGATAAGTAGTTTTTATGCATGGAAGTGGGTACACATTTCCTTCTGCTAAGCCTTTAATGCTCCTTTTAGCTAACTACATCCTAGAGTGGAAAAAGAAGTCCTTTTCTTAGGTTTTGAAGGACTTTGTCAATAAGCTGCCTACATTATTTAAGAATTCTTCCTCCTGCTTTTTCTATAAAGAAAGACATTCCATAATTAAGCTTCTGATTAAGCAGGAGATAATTAGTATATCTTTACAAAACAGATCTATTGCAGCCAAGAGTAAAGAAACATAATACTCTGAACCTTGTGGGCAGCATTATTGGGAAGGGAGCAGGTTAAATATAAGATTAGGATGCTCTGAAATATTTGAACTATTCCCCATGTCCCCAGTGTGGCAGACTGATCATATAATGGCATCATCTCCACCCGTCCCTGGATCCATATCCTTTGGTATGTAATTCTGTGTGATCTCCTGCAGTGGGTGTGATGACTTACTTAAACAACTTGATTGGATTTCAATTTATGCCTTCGGCTGTTGCCATGAGAACATGTCCCAGCTTGATGTGGACACACATGGCCCAGTTTGACCCCAGCTGACAGTCAAACATTTATGAGATCCCCCTAGACCAGAAGAATTGTCTAGCTAAGTCCAGACTAAACTGCCCAGCCATAGATTTACAAGCAAAAGAAATACTTTTTGTTTTAAACCACTGTGCTTTAGGGTGGGACTAGAAAGCTGAAATACCCAGTGGGCCTTTGGGCTTCCCAGGATGTGGGAAATGTTGATGCCCACTCTGACCACCCCCCCCCCAATTCTGTGTCTCCTAAGGCACAGTTCATGTCAGAAGCCATGCCTTATGAATATTCCACCATTGCAGTGGTGTTTGTTTTAAGCAAAGTACAAAAACCATATTCAGAATGCTCATATTTTGAAGACTAATTTCTAATTTTTCCTAAGGGAGTCTCTGAAAAGCACTTCATGTCTCCATTTTGCTGTTGGAGCCTTTGACAGAAAGCCCACTGCTGTAGCTTTTGATTTAGGGTGATGGTTTCTAAGAACCTGGGCTGGGCTGGCTGCAACACTCTTCAGGGGGAAAAACAGATTCCCCAGACCCTACCTTGAGAGTCTCATTCAGTTATGCTGCATGGAACCCAGAAACCTGATTTTTTAAGCAGCTCCCCAAGGTTACAGCATATTATTATGTTAACAGTATCAAGTGATCATTGAACCAGGCCCCACTCTAAATGCTAAAGTGTGAGGCTGAGATTTGAACCTAGGCAGTACCTCCTGAACCCTTTTGCTATAAATCAATGGAAAAAACCATGTGCAATGTGAGGCTGGATGACCAGCGCAGGGCTGCAGGAGCCTGGTGCTCACCCCGCACCTCGGTGCCCCTCCCACCTCAGGTGCCCTGGAGATCAGACAGGAGGTAAACACACATGTGCAGGAGACTGAGGGCACAGAGTGTGAAATCCACAATGGCCCTTCTTAGAAAGCCCACGACTGGCTGGCTGGAAGGGGTCAGTTTAGTTCAGTCCCAGGACAGTGGCACCCCCCATACCCCCCAGCACACGGGCTGTGTTAGGACAGAATCTGTGCATCACAGGAGGAGACAGAAACAGAACAAGCACCTTGCCACCAGGAACACCGCTGCCTGCAGGGGAGACCGGGAGCTCAGACGGGCTAGAGCCGGGCGCTGGCCCAACAGGACTTGACCGGTGGCTGGGCTTCTGCTCGGATAACCCAGCTGCTTTCTTCCTCTGGGCGGCGATCTGGGACAGGACACTGTCTATGCTGCCACCTGAGGAAACAGGAATAGGAATGACTGCCCTGGGTCCAGAGCACGGCAGCACGGGTGGTGGACATCGGGTGTCAACCTGGCTGAGCCGGAACCACATTTTCCAGACCCCTCCCCATGTGGCTGTGCATCAGGGCTGACCACAGAAGGACTGTGCATCAGAACTGGCAGGTGGATGGCCATCAGGCTCCAAAGGCGTCATTGTAAGAGGTGGTGAGATGCTATGCAGGCAAGATCTGTTTGTCCTCACTTTCCCCCAGGGCACAGCCAGCTCAGTCAGCCCCCAGCAGGCACAGACGCCACTCCCTGCCCTGCATTCCCACAGCAGCCCCTCTGTAACACCTTCCAGCAGCTGCACATGCGGCCATGCCAGGGCTCCTCCGTCATCATCCAGCCTCCTGGATCTCTACATCCCCAGCTACTCCCACAGCCATATCAATAACCTCCTCACTCCGTAATGCTCAGGGGGTCAGCTTCCCTGATTGAATCCTGATTGCCAGGTCCCCCTCCCTGTTTCCCCAAACCTACTAGCAACCTTGAATTATAATGAAGGAAAAAGGGAAAGTGATAATATCTAGGGTGAGGGAGCATGCTAGAGGAAGAACACTGATAACTAACATTTATAGAGCACTTACTAGGGGCCAGGCACTGCTGTGAGTATTTTACATGTATAAACAGAGCCGCTCCAGAGGGCAAAATGTAAAGCCTCAAAAACAGGCAAACCCATTGACCCCACCACCCTGAGTCAAGGGAACTTACATTAAGCAAATCATTAAACAAGCATGCAACACAGAGGTATGAAGCCATTACTTAGAGTGGGACCTATAAGGGCGAAAATCGAGAACAGCCTCAGAGCTCAACAAGAGGGAGCTGGTTAATTAAAACTGTGATACCTCATATGAGTGGAAGGCTGTTTGGTTATTTAAAAGACACTATAGACATATGTGTATTGATTGACACAGAAAAGGTGTTTACAACATAGTAACGGGTGGAAAGAGGAAAAAGGTTACAGGTCAGACTCCACTCAGAAGTCGGCCTGCCTGCGTTCAGGTCCTGGCTCTGCTACTTCACAGCAATGTGACCCTGGGCGAGTTATTTAACTTCTCTGAGTGCAGTTCCCGACTCTGTAAAGTGGAGAGGATACCCTCACAGGTTGTTGGAGGACTGAATGAGACAATCCACTTAAAGGGAACAAGCTCAGTGCTCAATAAATTATTATTCTGCTTTCATAAATATGCATAAAGCACCTTGCAAAGACATACACCAAAATGTTAATGATGATCCCAGTAGGTGAGATTCTTCTTCTTCTTCCTCTCCCTCTCTCTCTCCTTTTGTTCTTTTGCTTTATCTAGTCTTCAAGTTTTCCAATTGAAGCATGCATTCCTTATGAAATGGCATAAAGCAGGTTTCCTTCCTGCAAAACTGGCTTTAGTTAATCCTGGTGGCCTTTGGGGAGGACTAGAAAGTGTCCTGTAACCAGCCTCATTACCTATTCCCATATTCTGTTTCATTTTTTTAAACAGTATTTACTATTGTTAGATTTTTTTTTAAAAACTATCTGTTAACATCAGAATAAAACTTCCTAGAGAACTGATTTTGAATTTTTTACTGCTAAGTACTCTATTGCCTAGGCGTTGCCTCACATATAATAAGTGGTCAACAAATGTTTGCTGAAAGAATATGGTAAATAAATGTAATGATGTGAAAAAAATTAAAATTTAAAAAAGAGAAAGTATGCCAAAAGCCCAAAATATCTGTAGCGCAATCAACTTTGAGTCTTAATTGCCCCCTACTTGCTATGTGTCCCTGGGCTAATCTGTCACCCACTCTGAGCTTGTTATCTCATCTGTTCAATGAAGGATAAGGATGAAAAGATATCTAAGGTTTAACCTTCAAGGATTTTAAATACCAAAAAAAACCCCATGCATTTCTCTTAGTTTCTTGTAAAATTTTCCAAGGAAATAAAGCATTATAGACTATTTCTCGCCTTCCCACTCCCCTCTCTCCCACCCTAAGAAAATGCATAAAAGAAACTCTGAATTGTGGATTCACTGAAGATTGCCTTAGGCACATGGAGGAGAAAGACAGAGTTGTGCGGGCCTTTCTAGGGCTGTCCCCAGAGCAAGCACAGGGGGCGGTTCACACTCTCAACCCCAAGGAATCTTCCCACTTCCCCAGAGTGGCCTGCCTGGTCCCCAGGTCCCCACCTGAGCGGTTGTGCAGCTCCCCGCCGTGCCTGCTCATGCCCCCTACCCCACTGGAGCCACTGGAGGAATGAGGCGAGTGATTGAAGTTTCCAGAATTGGCAGGAGAGGCTGGGCTTCTGGAGAGAGATGGGAACTTAACCGGCCTGATGGGAGTCTGCAAGAATAAGGCGGATATCGCAGTTAGGGTCTGCTGCTCACTCCTTTGGATGCACAGATCACAGTGGGGAGGGACCTGGAGTTCGGCTGGCCCATCCTGGCTGATGCTTGCATCCACCAGCACATCCCTGCCGACTGGTGCTCTGCCTGCTAGGGCTCCGGTGGGCTGGAAGTTCACGTCTATCCACTGACAACCCGACCAGCCATTAGCTCAAGCTGAGCCTCTGTGACACCGTTTCCCATCGGTCACCCACCTCCTTCCACATGGGGAACTAACATAATCCCACTCTGTCCATTTTGAACACCTCCAGGCGCCAGGCCCCTGGTCTCCCACTAGTGACTTAGTATTACGACGTCCAGGGAAGCAGCAGCAAGCTCCGGAAATCAACCCATCTCACAGACAGAGACGGGGGCCTGAATTTCTCCAGTTGTTCAACACATAGCGGCAGGGCAGGTCCTAAATCCCTGTCCACACCTACTGTATCCACAGTGACGACAGTCTACATATATAGAGATCAGCTCCCACCTGGAGAGGGACTACCTCAGTTCATTACAGAGACACACTGAGGGCCACCAGGTCAGAAACCACTGTGACCAAAAGGACAGAAGTCATACTCTTTCTGTGTGCAAGAGAACACCAGAAGCACACTCAGCTGCTCCCAGTGTTTGCACTTTGTCCCAGACCTATGTACTAATGTAGTAAGTATGGAACTTGATTAGAGGCCAAGAACCTGGTATCTGGTCCCAGCATCCTAGCCCCCATGCAGCTGGGTGACCTTCAGCAAGTGACTTCCCTTCTCTGGGTCCCAGTTTCCTCATCTACTAAAGGGAAGGGTGGGTTAGATCAGGTCTTCAAACTGTGTTCCTTGGAGCTCCAGGGTTCCAGAGAGCGGGGCTCCCATTTCACTCCACTCACTCCAACATTTTAATCTGCTTACATATTAAGTTCCTTTGTAGGGTTTCATTAGACAAAAGGATTTCACTCATTTAAAAGAAAATAAAAAGCTTCAACCCCTCTGGATTAGTGGGTCTGAGGTCCCTTCCGCCTGCAACACATCACAACGTCAGTGAGCAGTAAGTGACGTGTCAAAGGGTGTCAGCAGACGACTTACTGCGTCTGTGCTCCCGCTGCCCACGGGGTGACCCCTGCTGGCTCTCTGGGGCAGCACAGTCTTCATGGGGTCTGCCCTCCCGTTGTGACATGTTCGGGACCGTTCCGAGCTCCACAGCTCAAAGCTGGAAGGGGGTAAGAAAGGGGGGATGACTGCCTTCAGCTTGTCGCTTGGTAGTCTGGTGAAGGGGGCTCCATTCCGAAGCTGAAAAAGACAGGCTGTGGGTTAGGCAAGCCAGGTGGGCTCCTGGCTCTGAGAGGAAGACTCTGGGTTTCCCCTGCTTCTCAGAGAACAGCACCGCCACCTACCCCCGCCCCTCTCACAACCCACGTGGTGTCCTCAGCTCTCCTCCCAGCAACCTAGCAATACCCACGTCTGCTCTGTTCCAAGTCCCAGCCTCTCTTGGATCTGTCCACAGGGACAAGACTAGAACAGAGGCAGGGGCAGGGTGTGGAGCCACAGAGAAGCTCAGAGATGTTGGGTGTCCTGTGATGGGGGAGCAGAGGGGAGGGGCACCTGAGCTGAGCCCAAAGGCCAATGCAAGCCGGCCCGGAGAGGATGGGGGAAAGGGCACTGCAGACAAGGGAACAGAACGTGGAAAGGCCTGGAGACAAGAAGAGCAGGACCAGTGTGCAGAATAACAAGGAGACCTGTGAGACCAGAGTCGGGGGTTTCAGGAGGAAGGGCAGGGGACAAAGGCACCAGAAGGCCTGGGCTGGCTCCCTCTGAGCCCAGAAAACCCTCCCTCCCCCTTCCCACCACATCCTTCCTATTCCAGTCACACCTCCCACTGCTGACATTTTTAACTGCAATTTAATTTTAAGTTTTGAAAATGTGATTTGGGGTCAGTATAAAATCTACACAATGATGACTGGTGGATCGTCAAGGAAAAGCTTTCACACAGTCCATGCTAACTTTAATTAAGAAAAGACACTGAACTTGGTGCCAGATGGTGCCTTGCAGGGAAGGGCATCCCACAGCTAACCCTGCCTCAGGAGCCGGGCAGGCGGGCATCTCCACAAGGATGGCTGCAAACGCCCACTCAGCAGAGCACCCTGGCCCTCCTCCATCTGCCAGGGTGCAGGCGGGCACGCTGGTGCCCTCTACTGGGCACGAGGAGGCGGGACAGGAGAGCTCCAAGCCTGGAGGAATTCCATCCTGAGTTTCCCACCTGGCTCTGTCCTGCTTTTCTGAGTTCGTGAATAAGTGCCATCCCCTTCTGGACCTCAACAGGCTCATCTACATAAGGATTTTCATCAGAGCTGTTAAAATAATGAAAAACTAGGAAACCCAAAGTCCAGCAAGTCAGTCTTGGATGAAGAGATAAGGCCCCATGATGGAATGTTTGTTGCACCAGCCGTTATATGTGATGTGGCCAAAGAGTGTTTCTGATACAGAAAAGATGGTCATGACAAAATTTTAACACTCTAGGTTCAGCACAACATGAGGATGATAACAGTACCTGACCTGGCATGGTTGTCAGGGATATTAAATGAGTGAATACAGGTAAAGTGCTGCAAATACTAAGTATTTGGCTGGTACATACTTAGTGCTGTGTTAAGTATTCATTTATTAAATATAACACGATATCGTATTCATAGATGCGAAAACTGGTTAGGAAAAATACTCAAAAGATACATGTCACAAAATGTCAATTATGATTACATCTGGGTGTGTGATCATGGGTGATTTTCTTTTTCTTTATACTTTATTGCATCTTCCAAAATTTCAATAACAGTATTTCTGTCTTTATATTGAGAGTAATTATTGCTATTTAATAACAGTATCAAGTGTCAGGCAGTACAAGTCCCACAGACAGTGCACAGACACCAATTCACACCTACTGCACTGCGGGATCCGCAGGTCCTAGGGCAGCTCAGTCCTTCCCCGGGTGCACCTCTGCTCTCTCCTCCTCTCCAATACTGCCCTCTCTTGGCCAGCCTCCAGATTAGGGCCTCAGAGCTAAAGGGACCTGAGTCCAACTCCAGCCAGGAGACTCATTTCAGAGAGAGGAATGAAGCCCAGAGAGGTGAGGTGACACGTCCAAGGTCATACGGCAGATAAGTGAGAGCTCATTCTGGGCGAGGCACTATGTTAAGAATTTCCTGGGGACAATCTCATTTAAAAACTATTACCATGAGGGATAGCATCCCCTAAGTCAGAGAAGGCTGGCTATCACCCAATATCCATCTTCCACATCTTTGTCAGCAGACACATCTGATATTTAGATGGGCACGTGACCGCCCAGAATAAAGACTTCATTTCTCAGCCTCCTGTGCAGTATGAATGCACCATGTGACTAAATTCTGGCCCATTATTACATTACATTACTATTACATTAGTAGGCAAAAGTGATGTGTGAGTTTCCAGGAAACTTCTTTAAAGATACCTGGCATGTGCCCATTGTCACCTCTTTTCCCATCATCTTTCCTACTGGCTGAAATGAGGCAGTAATGGACAGAGCTCTGGCAGCCCTCTTGGACTAAGAGATGACCTCAGTAGTAGAAGACACCTGGGAGACCAACAAGTAAAAGGAATCTAGGTCCCTAACTCTGTGGGGGCCAGTTCTGAACTTCACTCACTTGAGAGAAATATGACGCTATCATACGTATGCCAGGTATTTGGGGATTTTCTGTTACTCGTAGCTGAACCTCATCCTGATACATCTCTAATTTATAGATGTGGAAACTGAGGCTTCTCTCAGGGTAGAAACACACTGTTCTCTTTGACTCTTCTCTCCTTGGCTCTCTGTAACCAATTCCTACCCCTACAAGGCCCCTGTCCTCAGTGCTGCTTCCCTGAGAACGTGATCAGGGCTTCCTTCTGGTTGCTAAGTACCAGTACAGCCTTACCCACAATTTGGGGCTGGCACCTGCTCTGATTCCTTGGTGCCAGAGATGTACCCCTTGTTACACGCTTCAATACTGACCCCATCCGTGACCACCACAAAGAAAGACAAACGCCCACATCTCTCCTTATAAATCAATCCACTAACAATTGGCAGAGACCTCAAATGCTTTTAGAAAAGCCCCACACTCACCATGGTTGTCAATAATACATCTTCTTTTTCTCCTCTTGTGCTCCCAGGACCTGAGAAACAAATGGAAGTTTCCTGAAATGAGTTCACGGCACGAGGATGAGTGACCAGCTCGGCCTTCATCCTGGAAAACCAACTCTCCTGAGTGATTAAATATTTAATAATAATTGGTATTCAATATTTGAATAGAAGGAAAGCATTTAAAAGGTATCTCAGAGACTGTTTTCAGCTTTTCCATAAACCACTGTCATGCTGGGTCAGACAGTGGTACACCCAGCTCAATAGTCTGTCTCAAACAGTGGTGCCAAAGAATCTCATCTGGGTGTGGGAGTCTGACTGTTAGAAGGGATCTGATCTAATCGATCTCCCAATCAGTGTGGGAATCTCCTTCAGTGCCCTGGCAAAGTCATCCAATCTGTTGAATACCTCCAGTGGTGGGGAGCTCACTTCCTTCACTCCAACCCCAGTAACTCACTCTATTTTAAAACACTGTCAGTGCCATACCAATAACATTTGGCAGGTAGGAAAATCACCTATTGAAGGCAAGAGAGAGGTAGTGACTGACCAATGGTCTCTCAACAGGGCATGTGGGACAGGGACCTGGGACTCTTGCTACCAGCTTCTGCATTCTACCACATCGACAGCAGTTACATCCCTAAGTCTCTTCTTCACCAGACCAGTCACTTCACCCTAGAGTCACATTCCAACATCATCTCACCTCTGACATCAGCCCAGGAAGTAGGACAAAGGGCAGAGGATGAGGGCAAAGAGGTCCAGGGTTTGACCATCCCGGAAATGCTGCCACACACGCAACTTTTCTTACCATTGTCTTTGGTCGTGGGAGTCACATCGGGGAGCCCAGAGCGGCTGGTCTTGTCTAGGGGGGCCGCCCTCATTGTGGAGTCCAGCGCTGGCTCTGTTTCATCACAGAAAGGCAACGGCTGGTTGCTGGACAGCCCACGGGGCAGGGTCTGCATCAGTTTGAGCTTCCGAAACCGATTGGACATTCGGTTCCACCAGGACTGCCAAGGGAGTGCAGAGCAGAGGTCACGCCCTAAGTGCCCTTAGCTCAGGGATAATGACCACACTTCACACTTGCTTCCCGTCCTGTCTCCTTGGCCCATGGCAGGCATTACCAACTGACCACAGAACCCTTTCTCCAAAGCCATGGTTCTCTCTAGATTCTTCCTGACAAGCCCTTAGGGGACCTTTCCAATAGGCTGGAGGTGGCAGTGAACCCAACTGGCTAACCTTCTTCTAATCAATCTCCTCATTGCACAGACTGAATAATGGAGACCCAGGGGTGGTGACTTGCTCAAAGTCTTATGGTGAAACAGGGACAGACAGCTGGACACAGAGGCAACACCAAACACCTTAAAACATCTATGACTGCATAACCTCCTTCCCTCATTCCAGCAACAACGCGAGAGGTGTCAGGGTGTCCATACCAAGGCCTGACCATGTGATCCCATAGCTGATGCCTCCCCACCTAGAGAGAGGACAGGCGCCACCCCAGGGTGCCTTTATAACCCCACACAGTGAGGAGATCACCGGCACAGTGCCAACGGGAGGCTGTGAGGCCTTCAGAGATGGCAGTGATGGCGGGGATGAAGGGACCTATGCAAACAACACTGCGAGGAAGAATCCAAGGGCTTGCGTGAGTGATCAATATGAGCAGAATGTCAAGTCTGCAGATCTGAGAATGAGCTGGAACCCCAGCCAGGACGGGGAGAAAAATAAGTTTGATTTCAAACAAGTAGAGCAGGACTGGGAGGGTAAGAAATTCAAAGAGAAATATTCAGCTCGCAGTTTAGAAATAAGCAACCGGAGTTTGGTTTTAAAGTTTCCAGGGAGAAGCTGACAGGGGCCTGTGGCCCACAGAGAGAGCCTAGAATGGTGCAGCCAGCAGATACTTTCCACACTAAAGCACAGGCCGCTGACAGATGGCCTGGAAAGAGAGGTGCTCAAGTTTAGCCAGCTCAGTACTACATCATGCAAAAAAAATTTTTTTAATTCCCTACATTTATAAACTGAGTCTCCACATCAAAATCTGGATTTCTAGTTTCTCCTAAAAAAATGAGAAGATGTGGCAACAAGGACCCACATACTCTTAAAGTGGCCACTGCTGCCACTAAGTGTTTACAATCACCCCAGTTTTCCCTGGTCCCCACCATTCCTTATTGCTCACCTCCAGCTTACTTCCTGTCCCTGCTGGGTCCCCCACCCCGGCCTAAACCAGCCCTGGGCAACAAGGAAGAGGTAAGCATCGCCCCCCTGCCCCCATACTGGCCTGGCTCTCTGAAGCCCTTTAAGACAGGAAAAGGCAAACCTTAAGTCCACCTTTGTCATCAGGCAGCACGGGGACACTCCAGGGCTGTCGGACCTTTGAGTAGGGTGGGGGTGGCGGGTGGCTGGGCCGGCCTTTGTCTTTATTCACCTGCATGCAGACAGATGCCAGCAGTCGAACAAGTTCCGTGTCTATGGACACAAAAGGCAGCGTTTTACCTGCAAATATGTCTGTCGGGCTGTGGGGGGGGGCCCAAGGTGACACCCCTCAGCCTGAGAACTCAGCCCCGCGGCTCCGGAGCACGTGTTACTCCCCTGCCTCTCCACTGGCTCTTCAAAAGGGGGCAGACAGGCCAGCAGGGCTTAACCCACTTAACCAGGAATAAACACCAGAAGCCCTGCCCTACCAGGAAGGCAGAGGGGCGGTGTGTCTAAGCAAGCATGGCCGAGGCGCGAATTCCGCCTCTGCTTCTCCCAGCCGTGTAACTGCAGGGAAGTTAAGGGGTGACCTCAGCACCCACCACATAAAGGTACCTGGGGGATCTGAGGGAACTCCTGACATACAGGAAGTGCTTAAGAAAGGTTAAGTAGCAGTAGTTATTAAAACTTAACTAGGCTATTAAAAAAAGTAACAAGATTGAGAAGAAAATACTACAAACTGTCAACATGCTTTTTCCTTGATGATTGTTTTTTTTCTCTCCAAGTGTTCAATAATAAGCACGAGCTTCTTTGACAATTTCAGGCAAAAACTTCATTTGAAAACCTACTAGGCAAAAAAGTCTATTGGGATAGATTGTTTTATTGGGAAAGGGAATAGGGGGGTGGGGTTGAAGGAGAAGAGACACAGGGAAAGAGACGAGCTTATCAGAGGAAAACGTGTGTGTGATGCAGCCCAGGGAGACTAATTCTGAGTGACATGAACTCTAGGCACGGGAGGAGCAAGACGACTGGACTTGGGTGGAGGGCCCACCTCTCTAGCCAGGTCCCAGGCACCTCCTCCCACAAGGGGGCGTGAAGCTCTGCTTCCCTCACTCGCTCTGCAAAGATGAAATGGAAGCGGCGTGTATCTGTGCCGCGTGGGGTCTGCGAGTATAGGGAGGGCGGGAAAGCTGGCGGTGAGGAAGGGCACTTGGTCTGCCACCCCTGTAGCCAAGAGAGGCAGCAGGAGTCCCCCACTTGGGACTGTACAGGTCAATGTCCTCTCCCCACGGCCAGCAGGCTGGGATCTGGCTCAGGGTTCAAAGCCTGTGGGTTGGGAAGGCCTCCCAGCTTCTCCTTCTCTCGAATGAAACTCCAGGGTCACAAGAGAGATGACAGAGACGCTCTGCCCCTTGAGCTGGCTAACTGGAAGCCTCAGGTCCCAGAGGAGGGCCTGTCACAGTGGGGAAGGGTCTGAGGGGAGCAGCAGGCATCAGCTGGGGGCCAGGAATGGCCATACTCCCAGCAAAGGACCCTTGACCTGGAGCCTCCACCCACACAATTAAGCCAAGGGGGTCACTGCTTTGTCTGATTCGGCTTGTCAGAGGCGCCTGTTTCCCCTCTGAGTCACTTGATTTCTGGCTGGGAAGCAGGGATACCATTCTAGGACCTGTGTGGACAACGTTGCTGGCTTTCCCTCCAGGAGACTCCCAGAAGGCCGGAGCTGGGAGAGAGGCCTCAGGGACTACCTGGTCCCAGCTCCACCCTCCTTGGGAGGCAGGACAACTTGCCTGAGGCTGTGAGGTGAGCTCTCTGGGGCTGGAGAGTAGCTTCCCCCTTGAAGATGCAAGGGCTTAAAACACAGGTGATTATCTCAATTCCCAGCCAGAGAACTTGGCAGGTTTAAAACTCTTTTCCTGAAACAACCCACCAGGATCACTCAGCAGCATCACTAGGTCAAAGGCCGTGTACCCGTTTTTTGCACGAAGAGCGACATCAGCCCCTTGGTTTAGCAGATATTTGACAATTTCCTTATTCCTGTGGAGGAAAGAAAAAGCCAGAGTGAGACCCACTGAAAGGGGAAGTGTGGCTTTGCTCATGGGGAACAAGAGCGGCGGCTTTAACTGCAGCACCTTCTCCGCACGTAAGAGGCTGGGAAAGCTGTCTTATAGCCCTTGTTCCCTACCCCTTGGGCTGCTGTGATGGAAATCAAAGCCCAAGTGCTCCTTTCACGAACAAGATGAAACCCAAGGGCTCTGCCCAAAAACCACTGGCCCCAAGGACCTCCCACCCCATCAGGACCCCTGCAGCTCGAACACGAAGCCTCCCGCAAGCCAAGGAGTTTGATGTGGAAGTCTGAGGCTCATCACATGAGGAAACAAAACACTTCAAGAGGATGCAGGAAAGTGCTCTGATCACCCGAATTCCTCATTTGGAATCAGATCACTTAGCAGGGTTAAGACTGTGTGCAGATTCCTGCCTCTTGGTCAGCCCACCCCAAAGAGGAGGCATCAAGGAGGGCAGTTGGGTGACTAGATGAGAAGGGATTCAAGGCACCAGTCAACACTGACACTTAATCAAAATGAGGGTTAGGACAAGTCTCACTATTGGACAACGTCTCTGAGAAGCCAGTGGTATGAATGGCTGATGGTCATTTCCAGTGGGGAAAATTTAAGGGGGCCTCTGCACAACAATGTGAAACTCCAAAAGAACCAATCTCTCTGCTCGACCAAAATCAACCAACAGAAACATTTTTCAGTATAAAATCTTCCTGCTGCCTGGTTTCTCACGGCCACTGGTGAAATTCTGTGCTGAGGTATCAGGAGATCTGAACACGGAGAGGGGGGGAACGCAGGACAGAATGAGCCTGTGCTGTTTTTAGTCTTTTTCGCATGTCTCAACATCTTCACAACCGTGGGGCTTATCTGGGGCACCTCAGGACCAGAAACCCATCAGGAATGCTATCTTAGCCGTGAGGGAGTGGAGCTGGCACTGACCCATGGTAGGTGGCCTGCATGAGGGCCGTCCAGCCGTGCACGCTGTCCTGCCTGTCAACGTCGGCATGCCTCTCCACCAGTAGCTGCACCAGAGGCAGCTGCCCCATGACAGCTGCCAGCATCAGTGGGGTCGCCCCATCCCCATTGACCAGGTTCACGTGGTTGGGGTCTTCGTCGGCAATCTCTTTGACCAACTGGAAGTTCCCTGCAAACAGAAGTAGGAGTCTTAAATAAACCACAGGTTTATTTACCCAGCAGTTTCATGTAACCAACGTGCTGAGCCTGCCTCTGCACTGGGCTGCCAGGCATCAAAGGGGCTACAAAGATGAGTCAGACGTAGCCCCCACTCAAACCCTTCAGTCTACAAGGGGTGGAGGCAAGCACACAAACAGCTTTACTTAAAGAGTGTCATTGACATCTTAAGAGAACAGTGATGATGAAGGGCAATGCACATGCAGAAGGAGAGCTCAGGGCTCCCTGGGAGGTGAGGATCAGGGAGGACTTCCTGGAGATGGAGTCTATTTCAGGAGAGGAAACTTTAGGCTAAATAGTTCTCCATTACAAAGAGAACGGAGTGGGTAGGTGAGCAGCCATGCATTCTAGAGGTGGATAAAAGCCACGACATAGCCAAAGGGTTTAGCTGGAGAGGTGGAGGGGGGTCTGAGAGAATAGTCTGGAACCTGTGTGTAAAGCACCATAGTAACTACTAGCCTCCAGGATCTGACCCTCCCTGGGTAAAACTACAGAGTCAGGAAACAACAAAATGCCTGTTTCTTTCTCAAATACTCTGGGCGGCCTTGAAAAGGACTATAAATGTTAGGTTGGGAGACTACGGCGCTGTATTCTTAAATATCCAAAAAGATTTTCTAAAGTGCTTACCCATTTTCAATGCATGGAAAATATCAGGTCGCCTTTTCTCCTCATCTGGGTAAACAAAGATTTTAAAAGTTAACCACAGAAGGATTTAATAGAACAGAAAAGTCACAAGGTTGTAACCACTGAGCTTAGCTTTAAAAATGATCTACTTCTCACAAGCAATCTCATCAGAGATCTACGTGACAGATGATTCCAGCAGCCCTTCTGGAAGGTTTACTGTCAGAGTGTCTGAAAATGTTTCGCAGACTGTGGGAGGTCATTTGGCCGAGGAAACATGAATGAGCAGACAATTTCCTGATCCCACAACTCATTAAGCAGTCATTTTTAGGTATTGCAAACACTGGGATGTCCTTTCTCAGATATAATGGAAAAGTATACTCTTGGAAAAATCTGGATTCCTATAAAAAATTTTAATGTGACAATGAATATATGTATGTTCACGTATAACTGAAAAATTGTGCTCTACAGTGGAATTTGACACATAGTAAAATGACTGTTACTCAATAAAAAAATGTTTAAAAAAATTTTTTAAAGGAACAATGATTCTTTTCTTCTAAAAAATAAACGTACAACAATGAAGTAATTCCAGAGCAGAGGACCCCGGAGACACTGAGCAGCTAAGCCCAGGGGAGGTCACGCTCGTGGCCACCAGAAGAGCCAATGTTAACATCTGCTTTCCTTCCCAAATAAGCAGCCATGTGAATGATTCTGATGCAGCTCCCTGCAGGCGGCTGCCCACCAGGTGTCTCCTGGGCCTTGCTGGCCCCTCCCTCATCGGCTCTTCCAGTCACTTTCCTTGAAGCTTGAGCTAGTGGGGACCCTGCTCCCTCCCATCAGAAAGCAGACATCCTTGAGACCAGTTTCCTCCCTGATGCCTGAATATTGGACTTCCTTTGACTGAATCTGGGGGATGGAGCAAGAGGAAACCTGGGACCCCAGGGCCAAATTCCTGGTCCAGATCAGCCCCCTCAGGCAGCTGGGAGGAAGCTGCAGGTATGGCACAAGGAGCACTGAGTCTGGAGTCAGGGCGTCCAAATTTGAGTGCATGTTTCCAGAGTGATCTGTCTCCTCATTGCTGACATGGGGACACCACGCTAACGTGGGGACCACGTGGTAGTTGCAGGGGTGGGTAATATAGGTGGAAAAATGCTTCAGAAAGTCTTAGGCTCTATTCGGAAGAGCAATTTTTGTTATCTTCCTAGAGACTAGCACCCACCCCAGAAAGGGTGGTTAACGCCCGGGCTCTTCCAGGGAAGTGTCGACAGGGCCATGGCACCAAGTGCCTAATTTTGCCTGTGAAGTACTATCAAGAAGTGATTCTGCATCTTGGTTTTAAAAAACAGGTCTTGTTCCCTTACGTGTTGAAGAAACTGGTTTGCTGTGGGCCAGGGTCTTCTCATGCTGAGACCCTTTGACAGAAAAGAGCGTGTCACCTGACCCTGGTGTTGGCTGCTAAGCAACCATCTGGTACAAATGGATCACTGGCAGCCCAGCGTGGCCCCAGGAAGCTGGGGCAGCTGAGCCTGACGTCGAGTGACCCCTTCTCACTCCGCACTCCAGTTTTTGCATCTGTATCTGAGCAGCTCTGGGACCCGCCACGGCCCAAAAAACAACTGCAGTGGGGGTGGGGAGGGTGTCACAATGACAGGTACAGCCTCAAGGGTGCCAGGTCCTGCAGCTAATGCCAGGGAGGGCGCTGGGGTCTCTGAGGCCAGATACCCTGGCATCTGACAAAAAGAGCTAGGGGTGATGTTATTTAACAGTCTGTCATTAACAGTAACTCAGCCTTTGCCCTGGCTGCTGTCCCATCTCAGTTCCTGTAAGTCAGCTGAACTCTCACCTCCCCAAGGGGGACCCCCAGCCGCCCTGGTTCACATGGTGGCCTGCATCACCCCAGCCCACTGCTCCCAGACCCTCACCTCGCCCCTGTTGGTTTTCTTTCCCCCTCACAGTACTTACCACCTACCAAACTACGTAATTTATTGTATTTAATATGCTTATTTCCTGTTTCTGGCCTGTCTCCTCTATAGAGGCCAAGGTCCTCACGGGCAGGGACGGGGTCTGATTTGTTCACTGCTGCCTAGAACAGTGCCTGGTACATAGTAGGGACCCAACAAATACTTGCAGAATAACGGAATGGACGCATGGTCAATAAAAATACATCTAGTAGCTTCCATTCACTGAGCACTGTCTATGTACCAGGCACTGGGGCACACATTTCACAGGCATTATTTTATTATTGTTCACAGAACCTCACAAGATAAGTGCATTTATTCCGGCTGTTTTATGAAAGAGGACACTGGAGCCCCGGAGGGACAATGAACACACCCAAGGCCACTCAGCCTCCAAGTTGGGGAGCTGAGCCTCACACCCAGGTCTGCTCAGTGGAGAAATCTGCTGGGAACTGAGACCGATCCCGTCAAATATGACAACAGGAAAAGGGTGACGGCAGCTGCCAGCATCTCTCCCACGCTCCCTCTGGGCTGGGATGAGGCGGGGGTATCCCCGTCCCCAACTTAGGGACGATGAAATGGGAGGCTGGCGAGGGCAGGCAGCTGGCCCCAAGCCCCTCGGCCGCACAGGCAAAGCAGGGTTGATCCAGGTAGAGGGTGACCCTGGGCATACCCACCACCATGTCTGAGATGAGGAAATCACCTTCCCAGGGTGCCAGGCCAACCCCTAAGAGGCACGTGGGGAGCTAAGACCCCAGCATCCAGGTGGGGCACAAGTCGTGAACTGTACACTTCCAGGCGGAGGCCTTGAGCAAGTCGCTCAGCGCTGACTTCCCTCACCCGCAACATGGGTGAGCACCGGGAAGTGAGGTAAGGGTCTGCATGCCGTGCGTGTGGGCTTTGCAGGCACATGAGAAGCCAGTTCTCTTCTCCATCCCAGCTACAAACACAAATGCTCAAACGCGTTTAAAGGAGGGCAACAGCCCTGGGTCAAGGAATAGACCCTGGATGAGACCTGAGCCCTAATTTCTAACTGCAACTCTTCCCCAGGACCTAACAAGGATCAGCTACGTTCTGCGCCGAGGGCCTCACAAGCCAGAAGCCAACATATCTTCTGCTCAGGGCCACCTGGTAGTTGTCATTAACCCCATTTTACATGCGAAGCAAACAAAAGTTCACAAGAGTTACAAGCGTGCCCAGCTCCCAGAGGCCCTACAAGTGCTGGAAATGGGCAGACTCACATGCCAGTGCTCTTCCTCACCTTCTGTCACTCAGCTTCTAACAGGTGTGTGACCTTTGACTAGCCTCTCTTCCTCTCTGGACTTCAGTTTCCCAATCTGCACAAAGAGGTCTCCCAGCTTCAGAGAGGTTTTCCTAAACTTTACTTCTTTTTCCTTTCTGTTTCAGTGTCCTGGTCATTTTTGCCATCTCTGTCATTACATGGTTTTTCAACATGTTTATTTTAGAGTTGTTCTGACCAGACAGTGTATTTCTAAAAAGCATTTCCCAAATGTGCAGCATCTTTTGATTGATGGGATTTTTTAATTGGCCATTTGAATTTTTTTTGAATTGATTTACAGGACTATTGCATGTTCTTTGGATGGTATGAAACTTTTCAACACTTTCAAGTTTTTTTGGCCAATTTGTCTGAAGACCTACACTTTCTTTCAGTTTTTACCTTTCAGCCCCAGATGCTCATATGCTGCAGCCCAACCTTACAGCCTGGGCTGTCTCAGTCCCTCCACTGAAATCAGACCCATCGCAGACAGAGCCCCGAGGCTGTGCGTGACTCTGCATTTCATGGCTCTACTGCACATGATGAACTAGAGGTTTAGAAACATGGTATGTCCTGTGGCAGATCTGGATTGTTTGACATCCCTTAAATGCCAGAAAGATGGCAAAAAGGAAAAAGAAACAGGATGCACTAATAGATGTTGAAAAAACACAACTCGAAAGTGGGCTAAATTTTATATTAATTAGTCTCTGAGGACTGGTCATTGGCAGCTGAGGTCAGGCACACTGTTCTAGAGCAGGGGCTGGCAAACCACAGTCCTGGGCCAATCTGCCCCTACGCCTGTTTTGAGAATTACAGTTTTCCCGGAACACAGCCCCACCCGCTCATTGACATATTACGTAGGCTGCTTTCACTTTAGCAGAACTGAGTGGTTTCCATAGAGACTGCACGGCCCACAAAGCCTAAAATATTTGTTATCTGGCCCTTTACAGAAAAAGTTTGCTGATCCCTATCCTAGAGGGATCCCAGAACCTCCCGCATCAGAACCATCTGATTAGGAAGGAGGGGACTTGCTAGATGGGCTTCCAGGCTCTCCTGAGAACTACCAAATCACTCTCTGGAGGGCAGGCCGGGAATAGCAGGGCGCAGCACTCCCACCTGATTCTTTCACACGGCACATCTTAAGTCCCACCACCCTGCAGGCTGGGCTCGGACTGCCACATGCCCTTCTACTTGGGCAACCCTTGGCTTTCGCCTTTTAAACATAATTTGTGAAGCCGTGGCGGGGGTGGGGTAGGTTAGTGGTGGCACAGCCTGACCTGTCTTGGGCCTGACGGTGGTGAGCGGGTCGAGGTAGTCCGCAAGGTCCCTGTGCTTGCAGTCAAGGGCAACCTCGAAGGCAGTCTTCTCCAGCACGCTGAGGTGGTCAGGGTTGGCCCCCTTCTCCACCAGCTGCTGGGCCACACCAAGCCTCCCAATGAGTGCTGACAGCATCAGCGGGCTCCAGCCCACGGTCCGGGCCGTGTGGTTGGGGTCTGCACCCCACTCCATCAGCAGACGCACCACAGCCTCATGACCATGGTGGATGGCAGCCATCAGGGCCGTGATGTCCAGTAGCTCATCCCTGCTGTCCCCTGCCTGCTCGCCTGAGGGTTTGTGGTGGTCCACGAAGGCACCAGCTTCCAGAAGCAGCTTCACCACACCCAGGTGGCCACCCCGGGAGGCCACAGTCAGCACACTGGCTCCCAGCCGGTTCTGGGCATTGACGTCAGCCCCGTGATCCAAGAGGAGGTGTGCCACACTCACATGCCCAAATCTGCCAGGAAGATGGAGAATCAGTAAGAAGACAGTTCGGTAATTACAATTATAATTATTAATCATTAAGTTATTAATTATTGAATCGTTCATTATTAAAATTGTAATAGCTGCTTATAATGAAAGGTCTTCTTCTGGAGCCAGGCACTGTGCTGGCCCCGCATATGCGCCATCACAGAGGTGAGCCACTGCCCTGTCTAGTTCCCAACACACCAGCCGCATGACCTGGAGAAAGAACTTTGGCGTCTTGGTGCCTTCATTTCCTCATCTCTAAAATGGGGATGTAATTATATCTATTTCAAAGGCCACTAAGGATTAAATGAGTTAACATGTATAAACATATAATACATATAAAGCACCTAGGACAGTGCTTGGCCAAAGGAAGCGCCACATAAACGTTAGCTATGATTGTTGTAATCATTAAACACTTTATATTACACAGTGTGCCAAGGTCAGTGACAGGGTCAGAACCCAGGTCTGTCCGAATCCTGCCTGCCCTCCCACTTTCCCCCACACCATGCTGCTTTCCTACATCTCAGGGAGATAAACTGATTCTGCTTCAGTGCCCGGTAAGGTAAGCTGCCTTTCTGCCTGTGCTCTGATCCCCCACGGGCAGGACCCATGTCTGACTCATGTCCCTCCCCAGCCCCAAACCACATGCACAGAAGGTCCTCTGAGATGAGACAGCTGACCCCCTGCCAAGAGGAGTGGCGTAGCTGTGGTCAGCAGAGAGGGGCTGGGACACCTCTGGCCAGAGGCCTTCTGCCGCCTGCTGGCTGGAATGTCCCCTGCTGGTGACTGAGAATCTGGCCTGGGCTAGACTCTCCCTGTGTAGCCTGAGCTGGGACACTGGGGAGACAGACAGCACCCACCAACTCTAATACCAGGAAGAGGAAAACAGATGCCTCTTCCCAGCAAAATCTCTTCCTTCTTTTGCCGCCAGAGGGCAGAAGAGTTCTGTTTTGCAGTGTTTTCCTGTTGGTGCACTCTTTCTGGGCTCAGAAATGTAAGGAGCCTTAGACTAAAAGGAAAAAAAAACAAGAAGAGAGGGGCTGGCGGTGCCAGCTTTTACAGGACCATAACGCCTGCATGACGCCTGAACCTGCAATCAATCTCTTGTTGCGCTCCCCTCCTCTCTGGAAGCGGGCTTTGTCCCTCATCTAAAATCCCAGGGCCTCCCTCCTTTCTGTGGAACCAGAGCCAAGGCTGAACTCTGGTCTGAACTTACAAATACCTTCTGGGACATGAACCTTAACAGTACCGGGTCAGTTGGTCTGCGGAGCACGGGGTGAGAGCTTCGTAAATTGGCTCCCCCAGCTGCAGGAGGACTGGCCTGTCCAGCCTCTTCTCCAAGAGCAGACAGAATGCAAGTCAGATGGAAATAAACTCAAATGCAGATAGCTGCAACCCCAACCTGTCTCCCTACCTTGTTCCTTCCTGCCCCTCCTCCACGCTAATATTCCCCAAACCTAAATCTGATGGTCAATGTTCCCACTGTTCAGCAGGAAGGCCTGCCAACTTTGTCAACCTCGTTTCCTCCCAACTCCCACACTGTACCTGGCCATGCTCACCAGCACTCACCAATTACACTCCTCCCACGCCACTGCCATCCTGCCTTTCCCACCACAGTACCCTCCTGTCCTTGTCTATGAAGCACACCCTTTATCCTGCTGCAGGATTCAGCTTAGATCTCGCCTCCTCTGAGCAGCTTCCAGACCAGCCCCCACACCAGCTGAGGTGCCCCTCGCTTGAGCACCCGCAATTCCTGTCCTCACCCCTACTGATGGACCAGAGTCCTCCTTCTACAACTGTGTCTCCCTGTTAGACTGTGCCCTCTCCAAAGTGGCTGACTTTGGCTGACCCACAGTGGAGCTCAGTAAATTCTATCAAATGAATGAGTGAATAAACAATTGGCATAACCAAGTAGAGGATGGTACAGAGACAGGCAATGGAAGCAGCTGAAGAACTGGTATATCCTCCACTGGAGCAGACAACTTGAAAAGACTACACTTTTAGCCATCAAGCATGAGGTTAAAATCTAGCATAATCCCTAACAGCAGATAACAGGGGTACTGTCATGTTTTTATCTCACTGGATCTTTTTTTTTAATTTTAATTTTTTCATTGAAGTACACTTGATTTACAATGTTTCAGGTATACAGCAAAGTGATTCGGTTACATATCAATATATAGAGATATAGATATATATTCTTTTTCAGATTCTTTTCCATTTTAAGTGATTACAAGATATTGAATATAGTTCCCTGTGCTATACAGTAGGCCCTTGTTGTTTATTTTATATATATTAGTGTGTTTCTGTTAATCCGAAATTCCAAATTTATCCCTTCCCCCTTACCCCTTTGGTAACCATAAGTTTGCTTTCTATATCTGTGAGTCTATTTCTGTTTTAAAAGTCTACAAATAATAAATGCTGGAGAGGGTGTGGAGAAAAGGGAACCCTCCTACACCGTTGGTGGGAATGTAAATGGAGAACAGTATAGAGAGGTGCCTTAAGAAACTAAAAATAGACTTACCATATGATCTAGCAATCCCACTCCTGGGCATATATCCAGAGAAAACTCTAACTCAGAAAGATACATGCACTGCAATGTTCATAGAAGCACTATTTACAATAGCCAAAACTTGGAAAAAACCTAAATGTCTACAGACAGATGAATGGATAAAGATGTGGTATACACATACAATGGAATATTACTCAGCCATAAAAAGAATGAAATAATGCTATTTGCAGCAACATGGGTGGATTCAGAGATTATCATAAGTGAAGTCAGACAAAGATAAATATCGTATATCACTTATATGTGGAATCTAATAAAAATGATACAAACGAACTCATTGGATCTTAATACACCCTAAGATAAAATGATAATGCCTGTTCCACAGAGGAGGAAACTGAAGAGTAGAATAGAAAGCAATAATCCAGAGCCTCTCAGTTTGGAAGTGATACAGCCGAAAACTTGAACCAAGACCCTAAAATCCCAAACCCCAGTTCTTCTGGCATAACAAAGTCACAGAGGAGAAAAACGGCTGAATGTGAGCAGAAATGCTGACATTTGGGATGCTTTCTGAATTCATGAGCAGCCCAAGAGGTCACTTAATTAGGCTGAAAATATAAAAGGATTCAATGAAGGCTGAGATAATTTCATGGATGCTAAGTTTCTAATAGGTAATTACTGAAGATGGGGAAGCTCAGGGCTCTCTGGGCAGCTGCTCCAATTACCAATTAATTTCAGCAAATAACACCTGTGTTGAAAGACCTGGCACACACACCCACTCTCAAAGCACTGGGCTGAGAGGCCAGCTCTGCCACGCTGGCAGGCGGAAAACTGAAGGGCAGAAGAAGGAAAGTAAGGAAGCCAAGGGTGAAGTTAGAGCCAAAGCAAACACCATGCAACCTGTCCCTCTAGTGGCTGGTAAATTTGGAGACTGGTTTCCTTGTGGCCAACACCAAAAGGAGAATGGTCAGTTACAGGTTTCAGGCTGGGAGCACAGGCTGGGACCACAGGCTCTGGAGCCACCTGCCTAGGTGTGAATCTGACTCTGCCACTTACTAGCTGCGCAGCCTTGGACAAATGACCTAATTTCTCTGAGCCTCAATTCTTGATCTGTAAAGTGGGGAATAGTACCTACTTCCTAAGGTTTTGTGTGGCTTGAGTGAGTTAATTCATTTGAAACACTTAGCACAGTGCTCAACACCAAGTAAGTGCTCAATAAAGGTTATCGCTTGAATAGGAGAAAACATGAATGTAACCATCTCTGATACTAAAACACCCACAAGAGACCAAACTGCAGTCCAGGCACAGGGCCTCTCATGGCCTGGCCCAATCCAATGATGCTTTGGAATACAGAGAGCTGGGATGATAAACAGATGCTCACTGCACCGAAAGTGGCAGCTGCCAGGAGCACCACCTTGAGGTACTTACTCTGAGGCATATCTTAGATTCAGGGAAGAAAAGCACAAGACTGGAACGTGTCAGCACACAGCCATGTGTTTGGCCGTCCTGATCCAAGGGATAGACAGACAGTGTATCCTTTAGGAAGTCTCCCTACATGTTATTCCTCAACACTGAGCTTTTGATATGGATTCAGCAACAGAAAGCTTTAGCACAACCCAGCACAAAGGTGACATCTGAGCACAGGTGGTCAGTATCACAAACAGAAGGACAATACATTTTAAAGTACCAGGCCCTGCCAGGGCTCAGCTAAAGGCTGAGAGTTAATTCTCATCCTCTCACCAGACTGTCAGATTCTACCATAGTCTCATAGGAGTGAATTAAAGAGTATGTCAAAGCTAACGCTCCCAAAAGAGCACTTGTAAGATAAACGGAGGAATAAAGAGGAACATAATTAGTCCAGAGCTTCTTGATTTGCAAGTGACAAAGTCAGGACACTTGGATCACAAATTCTAGCTCTTTTTACAATACCAAATTGTAGAGAACAAGGAAAATCCTCTTAAAATTTAAATTATTGGTTAACAGAGTTTAGGTTCATTCTTCTGAGTCTCCTACACCATCAAGATTAACAGAAATTAATTAGGTGAAATTAACCAGATAACTTTGACCATCCTGCAGAAGTTGGTTAACAGCAAAAATTGGTGATCAGCATCATTCAGATACCCTGAAGCATATCAGGTGCTGCAGACATAAATCTCGCTCAGCCAGGCCCTCAGGGGCTCACTAAGGGCTCCCTCTATCAGTGGCTCCCAAACCTACCTTGTGGGAGAATCGCTGGGGAGCCTCTGCTCAGAGTTCCTGTTCCTCTCAGGTGTTCTGAATCACAATTCCAGAAAGGGAACACAGGATCTGATTTGGAAAAGCATCTCAGTGATTCTCATGTGCGGCCAGGTTTGGGTGCTACTGACAAAGGCAACCAGCTCTAACATGGAGTGGTGGGCATGCCGGCAGAGGCCTGCCCAGGGCTGAGAGACCAGAGAATGGAGGGATATCATGGCAGGCTTTCCAGAAGAAGCTAAGCTGGGAGGAAGAAGGGGGCTTCACTGAGAGAAGGGAAGGAAGGGGCTTCCTGTATGTGGTTATGGTCAGGGCTCTGCAAGCAGACTCTCCAAATCTGCTGACTAGCTGTATTCTCAGGAGCAAATTTTGTAATCTCAAATTCTCATCCGTAAAGTGGAGATAATAGTCTTGGCACATAGTAACTGCTCAATAAGTGTTAAGTCTAAATAAAATAAACATGCAGGGAAACACAAAGAAGGCCTGGATGAAATCATCTTGGCCTGACTTTAGGAAATCCGGGGGAAAGGAGAAGAGAGAAACTGGGGAGAGGTCCAAATGTGAGAGCCTCAAATGCCACACTAAGAGCTCTGACTAGGGAAGCCATTGCAGGAGGGGCACAGACAAACATTCATTTGAGAAAGATATGGAAGCTCTGCGGAGGATGGATTACAGAAGGCACACCTGGAGGAAGGGAGTGCAGTGGGAGGCCACTACAAACGCGTGGCCGGGACTAAGGCAGAGGGGAAGGAGGAGGGTATGGATTCAAGAGAGGTTATGGCACAGACAGGTTCTAGGCTGAAGAGTTACCTGGAGTTTTAAAGCCTGGAAGAGTGGATGGGGCCACTAAGAGAGATAGGGAACCTCAGAAGAAAGGTCCATAGCCCAAAAAGCTTTATGGTCATTCCATACTGCTCCAGGCAAGAAATCAGGTGTCTTAAGACAAAGGGTCCCAACACAATGATCGGTTTATAAAACACTGCATTAATCCATGTGAATGAGCAGCATGAATGTTACAACTGGGATGTGTTCCCAAAGTGTGCTTATAGATTGAAATAAATGCCCAAGGGCTAAAGAACAGTTAGGCAAACCACAGTACCATCCCATGGATGGAATATCACACAGCAGCTGAAAATGACATATTTGAAAATGATGCAGAATAAAAATTTGCCAGCAATACAAATTAGAACAACTCTGTAACACTTAGAAAATAACTCAGAAAGAAAATATTATTGTGTCACAATGGGAAGATTCTGGGTAAGACTGTTGTGATTTCAATGCCTTTCAGAAAAACAAATGGCTCATACATATGGAAAGATGTTTTACTTCACTCAGTTTAACAAATGCAAATCACAGCCACTCGAAGATATTTTTCATTCATCAGACACAAAAATCCAAAAGTCTGATAATATACTCTGCTGGAAAGGCTGCAGAAAACCAGGCCCTTATATATACTGCTGCTGGGAGGGTAAACTGGCACTCCTATTGTGTGCAGCAGAATAATGGGCTCCCCAAAGATGTCCACATCCCAATCCTCAGAACCTGTAAATATGTTAGGTCTCATGGCAAATGGGAAATTAAGTTTGCAGGTAGAATTAAGGTTGCTAATCAGCTACCCTTAAGATGGGGTGATTATCCAGGTAGGCTCAGTGGAATCACAAGGGTCCTTTAAATGTGGAAGAGGGAGGCAGAAGAGTCAGAAGATGTGATGACAGAGCAGAGGTCAGGGTGATGTGATCGCTGCTGGCTTTGTAGTACATTGTTACAGCAGCCATAGGAAACTAATATACCTGTATGGAGAGCAGTTTGGCAACAGCCATCAAAATTACAAGTGACTTCTGTTCCCTCCTTTGGGAATTTCTCCAAGAAACTGGGTGGGACCCAAATAGATGGCAGACAGGACTGAGAGACTTCACTGTATACCAGTTTCTTTATACCAGATTTTCAAGTCCTGTTCATCCTACTTCCTGAGTACAGCTCAAACTCATCAATTTGCCCTCCCACCACTGTCTCTGCTCTGGTCCAGGCCACCATCACTTCTTCCTGTATTGTGGTAATCCCCTGCTAACCAGCCTTTCTGACTCTAGCCCTTCCCTCCAATCCATTCTCACACTGCAGCAATAGTGATCTTTCCAAACATAAATCTGATTCTGTCACTAGCCCTGCCTAGAACTTCCCATTACTCCCCAGTGCCCTTAGGATAGCTCACCTTTCTCAGCTTGCCACCAGGCATCTTCCTCTTTCCAGAGAGGGCTCATCTCCCAATACTCCCAACCCCTCCCAGCCATAACATTGTTCTAGCAATCCTACCACTGCCTGTTTCACTTTGGCTGCCAACCTTTGCATGGGCCTCCTATCACCCCCTTCCCACCTTCCCCTTCTTCTGTCCTGGTCAACTCTCAGGCATCCTCGGGTCTCCACTTGAATATATACATCATCCTTACCAGAAACCTTCCACCACCTCCCGAAACTGGGTCTGCTACTCCCAGAGCTCCCCGAACTTTCCCAGTCAAGCCTGTTCCTTTGCCTGGCCTGCTCAGTGGCATATGAGCTGCTCCAGTGGGTCTCGAAGCATTCTGGACGTGAAGCTAGGGTGGGCAGATAGGTTCTTTGGAAACCTTTATCGCAAGAAGGAATGAATGAACATCTTCAAGGTTCTGAGTCTCTACAATTCTATCTGCAGTCCCCAGATTCTGTTTTGAAAGTCCAATGTTTCTAAGATTCTAATTTTACGTTATTAAAAAGCGCGTCCACGTCTCGTCATATGCCAAGCTGCTCAAAGTTTACCATTCCAACTCTCTCTTAACCAGTCCTTCACTCTTTACCTCCTGAAGCGTTTGCGGGAGCCATCGGACAGGTCCGGCCACCTGAGCCTTCCCGCGCCCCGGAGGCCGCTGGCCACCACCCTGGGTCCCCCCGACCCCCCGCGCCTCCGACCCCTCACCTGGCCGCCTGCATGAGCGCGCTCCAGCCGTAGTGGTTGCGGCTGTTGACCGAAGCGCCGCGGCGCAGCAGGAAGCGCACCAGGGGCTCGTGGCCCCCGGCCGCGGCGAACTGCAGCGCCGTGTTGCCCGCCTCGTCCGAGCAGTCCACGGGCACTGGAGCTCCGGCCGCCGTCGCCGCCGCCCCGGGCCCGGCCGCCTCGGCCCCCGCCGGCTCCGCGCCGGCCTCGGGCTCCGCGCCGCGCTCCGCCGGTTCCGCCGCCCCCGGCTCCAGCAGCCGCCGCGCCGTCTCCGTGTCGCCCTGATCGCAGGCGCGCAGCAGCAGCTGGAAGGCCGGGGGCAGCCCGCCCTCGCCCATCGCGGCCCGCGGCCCGCGCCTGTCTGCCCAGCCAGCCGCGCCGACTCCGCC
Source organism: Camelus bactrianus (assembly GCF_048773025.1). Lineage (NCBI taxonomy): Eukaryota > Metazoa > Chordata > Mammalia > Artiodactyla > Camelidae > Camelus > Camelus bactrianus. Next base: position 49,018,775 of record NC_133542.1, read on the forward strand.
CCCGGATACCGCGCGCCGGCGCCCCCTTCCGCCCGTCCGCGCGCCTACTGTGTGCCGGGCGCGCGCCGAGGGCAAGGCCGCGTGCCTACTGTGTGCTGGGCGCGCGCTCGGGAGCAGGGCGCGCCTCCATCGCCTGCGTCGGGGGGAGCGAGGGCCGGACAGCGGGTTCCGGGAAGCTCCGAGCAGCGTCCGCAGTCGAGCTCGCGGGTTCGCCTTTGCCTTTTCGGCCCCCGGTTGCAGCCCTCCCGGCGGCTCCGGAGACTTCCTGTCCCGTGCGGAGGTTGGAGCGGCCGCCTCAGCCCTCCTCACGCTGCGAGCTCCCGACCACTGGGCCGGGGTCTGAGTCCACCGCCTCAGGGGCCTGGCCTGTGACTTGCGCCGCTGATAACCCTAGCGCCCGGTACTTACTCGGCGCTTCCTAAATAGTCCTTGACTGAATTAAGGAATGAATGGGTCTACTCTGTCCACCCAGAAATGTCCTGCGGGGCCGTCAGTGCCGTCCTTACCTGGGATGTGCGTTAGGGCTACAAGCAACTTCTGTACTTTCATCTCTCTTCACCAGTGGTTCTTGAAGCAGCACCATCTGGGACATTTTACAAATGCAAATTTTCTCATCCCACCGCAGACCTGAATCTCCGAAACCGAGTGTGGAGACTAGCCATCCGTATTTTAACAAGCCCTTTAGGTGATTCTGAGGCGTGCTAAAGTTTGGGACCCACTCTGATCTTTTACAGCAGTACTGTCAGCTTTGGGAAAGCTGATCATCCCCATACGATCACTCCCCAAACGATCACCCCCAATTTACAGAGAAGGCAACTGAAGCTTGCTGAAGGCCACATGACTAAACATGAGGAGAGCTTTGACTAGGAACTGGGTATTCTGACATCTAGTCCAGTTCTCTTTCTATTCTGAACAGATATCTACTGAGTGCCTACTGTGTGCCAGGCATTACTCTAGGTGCTGGAGAAGCTTCAGGGAACAAAATAAAATCCCTGCCTTCCTGGGCCTGACAGTGGGGAAGAGACAGGCTGTAAACACGCAAACAAGTAAGTAACTTGTATGTCAGATGGTGATGAGTGTTATTAAGATAATAAATAGAACATAGCATAAATCCAAGTAAATGGGACAGGGGATGGTGTGTTATTTTATAATAGGTTGGGTGGAGAAGGTGTCACTGAGAGTGTAACATTTGCACAGAGACCTGAAGGAATTGAGCAATCGAGTCATGCTGACATTTGGAGAGAGTGCAATCTAGGCAGAGGGAAAGAGAAAGATTCTAACCAGAGCAGCCCTGCCAGCAAATAGCTTACGCCACATGCTCATCATGATAATAGATATTAACATTCTGATCTAGAGTATTTGGTTTCCATAGACTGTCAGCTGTGGCCCCAAAGCCTAGCAAGAAGCTAGACGTAACGGTAGGTGTTCTGTACATGACTATTAAATGACTAAGTCTCATGTGCAGGATTATAATACAGAACAGAATTTGATGAGTGGGTGAGGAAGGAATAAGGGTCATGACTTTGACAGACCCAAGATGATGGTAATGCCCTTGGGATCTGGGCCAGCAGGGCTGGAAGAAAAGGTCTTCTAGGCGAAATGTAAAGATGAGGAAAAGTCTCTAAAGTACACAGGGCTCAGACTGCAAAATGATTCAGTGCCAGGGATTTATTCTGTTTATTCTGTGAGTAATGGAGAGTCATGGAAAGCATTTGAGCAGGTGAGTTACAGGGATAGAGTAATCCCTTAGGCCATGTTGGAACTGGAACAGGCATACCTTGGAGATATTTCAGGTTCAGTTCCATACCACCACAATAAAGTAAGTCACATAGGTATTTTTTGGGTTTCCCAGTGCATGTAAGTGTTATGTTTACACTATACTATAATCTATTAAGTGTGCAATAGTGCATGTCTAAAAAATACATACATACATTAATTTAAAAATACTTTATTGCTGAAAATGCTAGCCATCATCTAAGCCGTCAGCAAGTCATAATCTTTCTGCAATAGTAACATCAAAGGTCACTGATCACAGATCACCATAACAGATATAATAATAATGAAAAAGTTTGAAATGTTGCAAGAGTTACCAAAATGGGATTCAGAGACACAAAGTGGGCAAATGCTGTTGGAAAATGGTGCTGATAGACTTCTTCGAACAGGATTGCCAAAAACCTTTAGTCTATAAAAGACAACATATCTGGGAAGCACAATAAAGGAAAACACAATAAAACCACATGTACCTGACACTGTCCCTCATTTCCAGATTTGGCCCCATTCACCACAGTAGAGGTGAGAATGACTTGGTTTTGAATGTCTAATGAAGAACTGTTCCCTTGAAAATCCTGCGCAATTGCTTCCTTGTCTTATTCTATTTATTCAGGTATCTTACATTTTACTAACTTGTTATTTCATTGTAAAAGTAATGTACACGGTAAAAACAAAACAAATTCCAACAGTATAAAAGGGCATAAAGTGAAAGCAAAAGTTCTTTTCCCTCCTTCCCCACTTTCCTAGTTCTCCTTCCTGTAGGTAACTGAGATTCGCATTTATTTTATCCTTCCAAAAACATTTCATACGTATTCAAACATGCACACCTACACATAGGTATTAATCAAGCTTCTGGATTGTAAGCAACAGAAATGAACCCTCTGCATTATTTAAGCAGAAAGATTTAATACAAGTTTGTTTGTTTGTTTGTTTGTTTGTTTGTTTTTTATAGCTCACAGACCTCACAAGGGCAAGAGAACCAGCCCTGGAGGCCCCACAACCAGGAACAATGTCCCAAATCATGCCAGGCTGCACACTATACCAGGATGGAGCCCTTTTAGGTGTCACCAGCTTCAGAGTCAGAGCCTGAGGTGGGAACATCTGAATGGCCTGGCCAGGTCAAAAGTTTGGCCTGGCAGAAAGGGAGCCTGGGAAAATGTATTTCTGGCATTTTCAGCATGTAACGTGGGAAGTAGGCTCCAGTGTAGGTGCCCCGGATGGAGAAGACTCTCCAGGAGAGGAAGGGAGTTCTGATGTTGGGCAGCCAAAAAGGATAACAGATGTCTACTACAAATAGTCCCTCTAGAGTGGATCTCTATTGCTTACACTGGCCCTGCCTCTCCTACTCGGGAAAGAGACACCTCTTTCTTCTGGGGAGCCTCCCCCCCAACTTTCAGCTCTTGTGTTCAGTGATTAGCGCCTGTCCAAGCCCATTCCAACTGCTTCAGCCCAGGATTTTTTGCTAAAACAAATGGGAAGGAGGCCTTCTTTGCTGAAGTTGTTGGCTGTTAGGATGTCATAAGCCAGGCTGGGGCTCACTCTGTTCCCATTAGAAGACAGCCTGCCTGAGAGTGAAACCACCACACAGAAAAGCAGAGACATGTGATAGAAAGAGATGGGATGAGAATCCTCTCCCATTATTTTTGGTTAGATTTGTTTTGAGCAGGATTGTCACTTGCAATCCAAACCTTAACAATGCATATTTTACTTTTTAAATGAATGGTTTCCTGCTATGCATGCTATTCTGAATATCCACGCCCCCACCCCCTTCATTTAACAAATGACTTGGGTATCTTTCCATGGAGGTGAATATAGATCCACTGCATCCTTTTTAATGGTTGCATGTAACACCATTAATCAGATGTACCATAATTTATTTAATCATTTTAAAATGATGCACAATTAGCTTGTTTCCAGTTTTGTGCTATTATAAAAAATCCTGCTTGTAGCAGTCAGGGTCCCAGCAGGAAACAGATGGCACACTTGGCTGAGGAAAGGAGGAATGTTTATTAAAGGACTAAATACAGACATGTGGGCAGGATATACTAAGAGCTACAAGGGATGATGCAGTACTCAGAGGCTAGTAACAGTAGGGAGCCATTACCACCCCAGGCCTGAATGAGAAAGGGAGAGAGCAGTTACTGGAATTTAGCAAGAGAGAAAACTGGAACGATCTACCTGAGAAGAGTTAATGGAGCTTGATAGAGGGACACAGCCAACCCCAGGCAACCCAGTAGGGAGTAATCCCCAGAGGAATAAAAACCTCTGACCTCGTCCTCCTCTGGCCCTCTGATCTCCTGCCACTGCTCCTCCTTGGCCAAACCCAACTGTTAGCCAGAGTTCAGAGCCTGCTGATGTGATCATCCTCACGGTCAGCCTCCCAGGGTTTGGAGCAGGGAGGAGAGAGACTCAGCGGGGCAAATAAAGATTCCAGCACCTTGCTGCTCAAACCGTGGTCCTTGGTCAGCAGCATCAGTACCTTCTGGGAGCTTCTTAGAAATATAGCAACTTGGGTCCATCCCAGACCTATTGAACCAGAATCTGCATTTCAACACCATCCCCAGGTGATTTGTGTGCACAGAGGTTTTGAGAAATGGACCTAGCACATCTTGGTATGTAAATCCCTTCTGCAAGAGAATCTACAGTCTTATTTATGAACTCTTTTCCAGTGTTTTTTCATTGATCCCTGTGTTGGTTTGGGTCCTCTGAGAATCAAATGCCACAATGGTTTTTTCTGGGAGAAATGCTTGTATAGGATAAGGGAGGAAGGAGGAGGAAAGGGGAAGGTGAGCCTTCAGACCCACACGGAGGTCTGACAACTGGGAAAATAGAGTAGGAAGGGAGGAGGCTTGAGTAGGAAGAGCTTCAGACTGCCTTGTCGTTATGGGAATGTCTTGGCCCGGCCTACGGGGAGTCCTCAGGCAAAGGGATTCTGCTAAATTTTCCTGCATCAGGCAGAAGTGGGTGGATTTTGGTCCCTGACTGGGAGAAACCAGAGGAAGGAAATATAGTCTCAACAAGAATAGTACAGAGGATCCAAAGATGTAGCAGCTAGGCTCCCGGTCAACTGTTCTCCCCACAGGAGGTTATCTTGAAAGGTGATCTGAGCAGTGCACTTCCATCACCAACACAATCCCTGTTCAACCAACGTTAATTGAGTGCCTTCTGTATGCCAGGCATTATGTGTGTTGGATGATAGGGACACAGCCCCTGACCCCCAGGGAATCCCACATGATTGCAGAGCAGGGTGGTCTGTGAGCTTTTGTCATCGATTCAGAAGAAGATGTCAGAGTTTGGGGGTGTCATTGACAGCTTCATGGGCCACAAGTGTGGCCACAAGTTGGGCAGAAACACTGGGTGTGATCTGGGTGGTTGCAGGAGAAGAGAAGAGACAGACTGGAAGAGAGAACAGGGAGGGAGGGGACCAGAGACTAGTGCAGTGAATTGGAAAGGAGGTAAGGAGGGTGTGGAAATAAAATAATCTCTGAAGAGTATGTGTTTACCTTAAAGTGTCTAACTTCTTTTTCCTAGTAAGATAATAATGTTTGTTGTAAGGAGTTCCAATGTTGTAGAAATATGGAATGCAAGCTCCTTGAGATCAATGGCTCTGAGTATTTACCATCATATCCCTAGAATCTAGTACACTGACTTTCAAGCGGTAGGTGATCAATAAATATTTGTTGAAAAAAGGACCAAATTTAATGAAAATGGAAGGGCCAAGGAGTTTCACTCATCAGAAATAAATGAAATACAGTTAATGGTTTGGTGACTATTTCTTTAGAGTTTTTTCTTTTGCATATATTAACATATTTTACCAAAAGAGGATCATACTATCCATACAGATCTACAAGGTGCTTTTCCTGACTTAAAGATACATCTTAAGCACATTTGTTTGTGAAGCATCTAGAATTAATGTCATCCTTGTTTTTTTTTAAAACACTTTTAAATTGAGTTATAGTCATTTTACAATGTTGTGTCAAATTCCAGTGTAGAGCACAATTTTTCAGTTAAATATGAACATACATATATTCATTGTCATACTTTTCTTCACTGTGAGCTACCACAAGATCTTGTATGTATTTCCCTGTGCTATACAGTATAATCTTGTTTATTCTAATATGCTTGTCAGTATCTACAAAATTTGAAATCCCAGTCTGTCCCTTCCCACCCCCTACCCCCTTGGCAACCACAAGTTTGTATTCTATGTCTATGAGTCTGTTTCTGTTTTGTATTTATGTTTTCTCTTTTTTTTTTAATTCCACATATGAGCAATCTCATATGGTATTTTTCTTTCTTTCTGGCTTACTTCACTTAGAATGACATTCTCCAGGAACATCCAGTTTGCTGCAAATGGCATTATGTTGTCAGTTTTTATGGCTGAATAGTATTCCATTGTACAAATATACCACCTCTTCTTTACCCAGTCATCTGTTGACAGACATTTAGGTTGTTTCCATGTCTTTGCTATTGTAAATAGTGCTGCTATGAACACTGGGGCACAGGTGTCTTTTTGAAGTAGGGTTCCTTCTGGATATATGCCCAGGAGTGGGATTACTGGGTCTTATGGTAAGTCTATTCCTAGTCTTTTGAGGAATCTCCATACTGTTTTCCACAGTGGCTGCACCAAACTGCATTCCCACCAGCAGTGCAAGAGGATTCCCTTTTCTCCACAGCCTCCCCAGCATTTGACATTTGTGGACTTTTGAATGATGGCCATTCTGACTGGTGTGAGGTGATACCTCATCGTAGTTTTGATTTGCGTTTCTCTGATAATTAGTGATATTGAGCATTTTTTCATGTGCCTATTGATCATTTGTATTTCTTCCTTGGAGAATTGCTTGTTTAGGTCTTCTGCCCATTTTTGGATTGGGATGTTTGTTTCTTTCTTATTAAGTCGTATGAGCTGCTTGTATATTCTGGAGATCAAGCCTTTGTCGGTTTCATCGTTTGCAAAAATTTTCTCCCATTCTGTAGGTTGTCATTTTGTTTTACTTATGGTTGCCTTTGCTGTGCAGAAGCTTATAAGTTTAATTAGGTCCCATTTGTTTATTCTTGCTTTTATTTCTATTGCTTGGGTAGACTGCCCTAGGAGAACATTTTTGAGATGTATGTATGTGAGATAACGTTTTGCCTTTATTTTCTTCTAGGAGGTTTATTGTATCTTGTCTTATGTTTAAGTCTTTGATCCACTTTGAGTTTATTTTTGTGTATGGTGTAAGGGAGTGTTCTAGCTTCATTGATTTACATGCTGCTGTCCAGTTTTCCCAGCACCACTTGCTGAAGAGACTGTCTTTATTCCATTGTATATTCTTGCCTCCTTTGTCAAAGATTAGTTGACCAAAAGTTTGTGGGTTCATTTCTGGGCTCTCTATTCTGTTCCATTGGTCTGTATGTCTGTTTTTGTACCAATACCATGCTCTATAGTATTGTCTGAAGTCTGGGAGAGTTATTCCTCCAGCCTCTTTCTTTTTCTTCAATAATGCTTTGGCAATTCTAGGTCTTTTGTGGTTCCATATAAATTTTATTATGATTTGTTCTAGTTCTGTGACATTATGTCCTGGGTAATTTGATAGGGATTGCATTAAATCTGTAGATTGCCTTGGGCAGTGTGACCATTTTAACAATATTGATTCTTCCAATCCAGGAGCATGGGATATCTTTCCATTTTTTAAAGTCTTCTTTAATTTCCTTCATCAATGGTTTATAGTTTTCTGTGTATAAGTCTTTCACCTCCTTGGTTAGGTTTATTCCTAGGTATTTTATTACTTTGGGTGCTATTTTAAAGGGAATTGTTTCTTTACTTTCTTTTTCTGTTGATTCATCGTTAGTGTAAAGAATTGCAACTGATTTTTGAATGTTAATCTTGTAACCTGCTACCTTGCTGAATTCTTCGATCAGCTCTAGTAGTTTTTGTGTGGACCTTTTAGGGTTTTCTATATATAGTAACATGTCATCAGCATACAGTGTCACTTTTACCTCTTCTCTTCCAGTTTGGATCCCTTTTATTTCTCTCTCTTGCCTGATTGCTGTGGCTAATGTCATCCTTGTTAGCGACCCTGTGGTATAGTAGTATATGAATGTGCAGTACTTACTTTATAATCTCCTATTAATGGATATTTGAGTTGTTCCCAACTTTTTGCTTTTGTATACAATACTATGATAAGCTTCCTGTAAGCTTATCTCTTGAGCACTTATGAATCTATTTCTGTTAGATAAATTCTTAGATGTGAAATTACAGAGTCAAAAGGATATGAACATTAATATTTCAAATAAATGTTACCTGGTTGCTTTCCAAGAGGTCATATCAGTTTGCATTCCTACCAACTAGGTAAGAGTGCCTGTTTATTCACATCCTAGACAACACTGTAATTAATAACCTTTTTAATCTTTGCCAATCTGATAGGTGAAGAAATATTTTGGAGTAAGTTTAGTTTGCATGCATTTTAAGTAGATAAGTTGAGCATGTTTTGCTACATTTATAGACCATTTATATCTCTTTTTGGGGGGAGCTATCCAAATAGTTTGGCTATTTTTATTTCTGTTTATTCCCTGTTGATTCATATATTGGGAAAATGTCATCTGCAAATATGTCTTTCTGACTTGTCTTTTGAGTTTATATTATTTTTGGCCTTACAGAATTTAAAAGTTTTTATGTCAAATTGATAAATCTTTTCTGTAAAAGTTTCTGGGTTTTTTTCACCTAATACTTTCATCGTTGGATTTTATTTTATTTTTTTACTTCGACATTTTAAGATCATTTGGAATTTATTTTGGTGTAAGTTATGAGGTTGGGATTTAACTTTGTTTTTCCAAATGTTTATCAAGTTGCCCCAACATTGATTGAATCAGCCATGTTTCCCCCTCTAATATCTGAAATGCCACATCTACTGTATATCATATTATGTTCTAAAAGGGATGTAGTGACCCCCTATGAAGGGAACTAATATGAAAAATCAAAAGTGCCTTCTACAGAATCAGTTTGTTGGTTGAGGAGCAGATGAGATAAGATGAGATATGGTTTGGTCAAAGAACAAATAAGCCCCCAAACTAACAAGAAGCCCAAGGAAAGGAGAAGCAACTCAATTTGGAAAGAGGTATGAAAAGAATTAAGTTCTCAGCTGGATTTGCCTTCTATGGATGCCAACTTGTCATCATTAATGACATTTATATAATGCTTAATCTGGGTAACTCTTGTTACTTTACCTCTATTAACAAACTATTTTATTTCTAATAGCTCCCAGGTGGTACCAGTGCTGCTGTTGTAAGGACCACACTTTAAGCAGCAAGGCACTGGGCATCTTCCACTTGCCCCTGCAGAAGCTCTCTCCATCCTGCTTTGTGCCCATGGAGGCTGTCTGTGTGGACTACATTACTCAATCCTTCCAAAACCCCTATTCAGGTACCATTATTATCATCATCATTTTATAGATGAGCACATTGAATTGAGAAAGGTTCAGTAACTTGCCTGAGGCCACACAGCAATCTGTGAGGGGGCTGGGCTTGAGCTCAGGCACATTGCTCAAAGGTTGAGCTCCTACCCATGAAGCTAAGCTGCCTTTTGGTCTCCACAGCAGACTGCAGTGAGTTATGCGGTGGGAAATATGTTGAATTAGGAGGCAGGAGACCAGGACTCAGATCCTTGTTCTGCCACTTGCACGTTGTGTGACCTTGGATAAACCACCTCACCTGTCCGAGCCCAGGTTTCCTCATCTGTCTGACTTCCAAGGTTGTCAGCGGGTAAAATGAGATGGTGCATGAAAAATAAAGCATAGCAGTTTATGGCACATATAGGTGGTCAGTAAGTGACAGCTCGTCCATCACCTGGGATTGAAACTGAGGTCTTATAAGGCCTAATTCCATCACGCTTTTCTCTGCAGCTGAGCCTCCTTTGGGACGCATTCCAGTGGGTGAGCTGGTCCAAGTTGTAATCCGTGTCTGTTTTCTAATTTGACCACAGATCTTAAATGTGTTGGGTGTCTGGACAGAGGCCAAAAGACACAACTCCAAGCCTTTCCTATCACACCTGCCTTTCAGCACCAACCAGCAGACTCTGTTCTGTGGGTAAAGTCACCTCCCACTAGTCTGGTATCAGCAGCAGTTTGTTCTGGATAGGAGCTGCTTTGCATGGTTCACCCCAAACCTTGTCCCGCTCCTGGAGCCCCAGGGGAGATGCTCATGGAAGGCCCATTTCCTCCAGGGAGGCTAGAAACCAGAAGCTATGAATCCAAACAGATGGCAAATGAGATCCTAACTCTCTCTGCCTGAGCCACCAACTTGTTAGAGACCTTCTCTCTACTCCGTCTCAGGCTCCCCATCTGTAAAATGAGAGAATGAGATTAGACTTAGGCTTATTAACTTTTTGTCTGTAGTCCACTCGAGAATAGAGAATATTTGATAAAAAGCTTTGGACTAGCTTCCCAGTTTACACACTCTATCTTTCTATAGGAGATACAAAACTTCATTTCCCTGAGCTGGATACCAGCAGAGGGAGTTCCAGATTAACCTAAAATATGATCTCTGATATCACTTTAACATTCAGGTATCCATGTAAACATTACTTCCTCAGAGAAGCCTTCCTAAACCCCTAAACTAGACCAGGTTCTACTAGGATAAGCCCCTTTAGTTCCCTGCAATTCTTCTTGAAAATACTTATCACAACTCTAATAAGTTATCTTTTTATTATCTGTCCATTCCACTACACTCTTAGCACCATGATGTCAAAAATATCTGTCTTATGACAAAGATTCTCTCCTTGGCCAAGCTCTAGACAGGTTCCTCTGAACCCTCCTCTTGACTAGGGCCCAACCTTGACCTATAAAAACACAAATGATCTCATCCACCAACCTCCCCTCATATTAAAAGACTTAAACACTAACATATTTTCTAAGACTATGACCCTAGGCCCCCCTTGAGTGCCTGCCTGAGAAAGCTCAGGCTACCCAAAGAATTTACTGTTTGTTCTGTCCAATACCTAACCAGAGGCCCCTGACCACCCTTCTTAGAACATTTATTACAAAGGGCTTACAATTCTGAATCCTTCCTCTGTCCCTTTGAGATGTATATGTATCTCCTATAGTTCAGGAGTGTCTTTCTCAAGGACCTGAAAGCCATTCCTTTAAAATGTAGTCATCAGGAAGGATAGGGCCTCTGTCTCCCAGTCTCAGTCAGAGGATGGAATCCTAACTTCGATGGTTGCCAGCCAACAGGGGTGGCTGGGCTCGTCAGCACTTATGCTCACCAATCCTTTGTAATTTTTCACTTCCTCGACTCTGCTTAGAATTCCAGTCACCTCTGTGCAAATCAAAGTTGAATCATTTCATGCTGGACCCTCTTCCCTATTGCAATAGTATGTTACTGATTCAAACCAATCCTTACCACTTAAACTTAGTACCCACGTTTGTTTATCATTGACACATGCTCATTGTGTGTGCCTAATCCCTAGCATGGTGCCCAGCACATAGCAGATGCTCAGTAAATATTTCCTGTTGAAATATGTTGATTAAAATCATCCATTTGTTCCAGTTATCTATTGCTGTGTTACAAACCATCCCAAAGCTTCACAGTGTAAAACAACAGCCATCTTATTATGTTGATGGATCCTGTGGGTTGGGGATTTGAAGAGGGCACCTCTCCTCTCTGTTCCGTAATGCCTAGGGCCACAGCTGAGATGAGAATGGCTTGAGGAGCCACTTCCAAGATGACTTCACTCACCTGTCTGATGCCTGGGCTGTCTGGGCTGGCTGAAGGTTGGGCACAGCTGGCACTGTTGACTGTCTACCTGTGGCCTCTCCAGCTTGATGGCATCAGGATAGTTGGATTTCTTCCCTGGAAGCTCAAGGCTCCAAGAGCAGTGATCCCATGAACAAGGTAAAAGCTTCATGGCCTTTTACATCCAGCCTGAGAAGTCATAGAGCTTCACTTCTACCATATTCTGTTGGCTGAAGCAGTTTAAGTCTACCTCGATTCAAGGGGAGGGAGTATCAAAGAATTTGCAGCCTGGTTTTAAAATCACCATGCTTTCAGAGTCAGATTGGGGAGCATTCTCTTACAATTAATCCTCTATGTCACTGAGGATTAATTAGACTTGACTGCATAGGACAGAAAACCCATAGGAACAGTGGCTTAAACAAGACAGAAGTTTATTTCTCTCTCGCATAAACAAAGCCTAGAAGGAGGCCATCAGGACTGGTTCAGTGTCCCCAGGGTAGGGAATTGGGCTCCTTCTGCCATGTTATTTCACCATCCTCAGTGCATGACCTGAGGTGGTTGCTTGAGTTCCAGACTTCATAGCCACAGTCCAGCCAGCAAGAAGAAGAAAAGGTAAGGAAGTTTCCTTTAAAGACATTACTCCAAAGCCCCACGTGACACTGCCACTTATAGCCCATCAGTGGCACACTTAGTCACGTGGCCATGCCTAGCTGCAAGGGATGCTGGGAAATCTAGTCTTTATTTAGGAAGACCATGGGCCCAGAGAAACAAACACATTGAAAAAAAGAGTCTCTCTTGTTAGGGGAAAAGAGGAGATTGGATATTAGCTGACCTCCAGCAGTTTCTGCCACACCTTTTTATTCTGTTCTATTTCCTGTTCTGCTACTGACCAACTGTGGGCCTGGACAACACACCTCCTTGGGCCTTGTTTCCAGTTAGGGAGGAGGGTGCTGCAATGTAATAAGGAAACTCAAAGTATTAAGCAAATAAAAGTGTCAGTACTCTGGTCCAGGGAGAAGAACTGGAGCCTCACCAAGTCAGCTTCCTTTTTTACTTTTCCGGGTGGTCCCCTGGGGTTCCTGGGAGCAGATTTTGAAAACTCCCAGACTGAGTGAGTTGCTGAGGCCCTTCCAGCAAGAAGATCTGATGAATTCATGTTTGTTACATTTTGGGAATAACTTCTCTCTATACTTAACCAGGCTGTGCCCTCCGTCAGATACCTCCCCAGTGAGTTCAAACAGGTGCCTTTGAAAGCGAGTGTGAGACATAGAGCAAGCTATGAACTGAGCACTTACCGTGTGTCTGACACTGAACCAACTTCTGGGATCATAAAGTGACTACAGCTCATACTCTTAGTCCTTTACAGTCTCTTTGTTACAAGGCCAGTGCGTGAATGAAACACAATCCAATGTAGCAAGGGCTGGAACAAAGTATGATGGTGCTGTGGATTGAATTGTGTCCCGCACCCCCACCAAAGATAGGAAGTCTAATCCTTGATACCTATGAATGTGACCTTATTTGGGAATAGAGTCTTTGCAGATGTAATCAAGTTGAGGTCATTAGAGTGGGCCCAAATCCAATGACCAGTGCCCTTAGAAAAAGAGTCGAAAGCACACAGAGACAAACAGACCAGAAGAATGTCCTGTGACCATGGAGGCAGAGATTGGTGGGATGCATCTACAAGCCAAGATGTGCCGGGGATTGTTGGCAACACCAGAAACTAAGAGAAAGATGTGGAACAGATTCTCCCCTTGGAGCCTTCAGGGAGCTCATGTCCCTGCTAATGAGACTAATTCTGGGCTTTTAGCCTCCAGAACTGTAAGGGAATACATTTCTGTTGTTTTTAGCCACCTTAGTTTGTGGTACTTTGTTATGGCAGTCCTCGGAAACTAATAGACATGGTCGGTTTGATACTCAACTTGGCTAGGCTTTAATCCTCAGTTACTCAATTAAACACTGATCTAGATGTTGCCATGAAGGTATTTTGTAGATATGATTAACATTTGCAATTAATTGACTTTAAGAAAGGAGATTATTTAGGTGGACCTGATTCAATCAGTTAAAGTCCTCAAGAGCTGAACTGATACTGCCCTAGAAAATAAGATATTCTGCCTGTGGACTGCAGCTTCAGCTTATGCCAGAGTTTTAGCATGTCTTACTCTGATGGTCTGCCCTATAGATTTTGGACTTGCTTAACCAGTCCCCACAACTGCATAAGCCAATTTCTTACAATAATGTCTTAATATATCTCCGACCAGTTTTGTTTCTCTGGTGGAATCTTAACATACAAAAGGATGATATAATCTTGCAATACATTTGCTTAAAAGACTGTGGAATTGCTGAAGGCTTCATAGAGGTGGTGGCTTTTGGCAGGGCCTTGAAGGATGGGTAAGAGTTTGCTAGGTGGGGAAGGGCATTTCAAGCATAGAGAACAGCATGTACAAAAGCCTTGAGTGAAACTCAAGCTTATACTTTATTTGCATATGATGTTGCAAAGTGTAAAACTGACAGCCTATAAAGGCCTGTGTAAACCTACAGACAGGGTCCAGAGCTTGGAATGTTAACTCCTCTGGGCCCGCTGGCATAATAAACCTGTGTTCTCCAACTCTCCGAGTGCTGCTTGGTCTCTCTCGCCGGATCCAGGTTGCTGTCACAACTGAGCTGTAACACATTTGTCCGCAACATTTCCTCTCTTACCAGACTGTAAGGGTTAGATGAGATAACAGCAGTGAAATTCGTAGCACCCTTCTCAGCGCACTTGGCTAACATTTACGGAGCGCTTAAGAAGTGCCAGGCACTGAGCTGAGGGTTATACTGCCGCTACCTTTTTAATAAGCATAGAGCCCCGCAAGGAAGGTGCACGTCTTAGCGAGCCCGCGTGGGGACCCTGTAAAAGTTAGCTCCCTGGGCGGGCGGGCAGGCGCGGAGGGAAGGGGGCGGTGCGCAGGTTGGAGGGGGGCGGGGCAGCGCGGCGGTTCCGGGATCCGGGTCGTGGGCTGCAACGCCGCCTCGGGGCGCGCCGGTCGCTGGCCGCAGCGGGCGGGCGCATGTGGGGTCGCGCGGCGTGGAGGCGCTGCCCGCGAGGGCTGCGGCGCGGACGAGGGGCGCTGCTGGCGCTGCTGGCCCTGCTGGCGCTGGCCGGGCTGGGCTCGGTGCTGCGTACGCGGCGCAGGGCCGGGGCGGCCGAAACGGGACTCCGACGCACTCCGCGTTCCGGGCGGCGCGACCCGGTCCTGCCGCGGCCGCCGGTGTCGGAGGACGCTCTGGGCGCGCACGGCGAGGCGGTGAGGCTGGAGCTCCAGGGAGAAGAGCTGCGCCTGCAGGAGGAGAGCGTGCGGCTGCACCAGATCAACATCTACCTCAGCGACCGCATCTCATTGCACCGCCGCCTGCCCGAGCGCTGGAACCCGCTGTGAGTCCGCAGGTGGCGGGAGGGCACTGCCCGCGGAGTCCCCGGGCCTGTTTCTGCGGCTGTGAAGTGACGGGGTGGAACCAGGGTCTCGAAATACTTGGGGATCCCGCTTCTTACTGAGTCTTACTCAGAAGTGGGCAAAGGGTTCATGGCTGGGGACAGGGGGCGCAAGAAAGTTTTAAAAAATGAAAACAGAGAAATCTCAGAATTGACAAATCTGTTACTAGGTGGTCGCTTGGCTGCCTCTCCCTTGAGAAAATCTGTCATTCGGCCCTGAAAAGTGTGGGGCTCCGGGCTGAGGAGACAGATTTAAGATGAGACCCTCTGGATGCCCGTCCTGGATCCCCAGGCACCCCCAGTCCAGCTCTGCCCTTTTAACGTCCTGCCTTGGCAAAGCAAAGAACCTGTGTGGTTTGAGACAGGCTTCATTCGCTTATCTTTGTGCACCTGTGTTCTCCAGGGCCCATGAATGAACCAGGAGGGGAGGGTGCGCCAGGCAGGTGAGGTGAAAGGTGCCTAGAAGGGCAAGTCAGAGGTAGCAGGCCTCCTTCCCTCTCTCTGGAAGTTGGAGTCCTTTCTGAGCTTTAAGTGGAGGAAGGCAGGAGGGAGCAGGTGGTGAGAAGGGCTCCTTCTGGCTGTGGTCCAGCCCACCTACTCTGGGTGACAGTCCCGGAACCCTGTGTGATCAGAGGCCTAATTCCTGTTAGAGCTGCTGGCTGGAAGGGTTGTGCCCACAGCTTAGGTGAGAAGGGAACAAGCTAGCAGAAGGAAGATGGCCTTCCTGACCTTCTATTTCCTTTCCTCTTTTGGTGGGGACCTTCTGGGTCCCCTACTGGAGCCTCCTTAAAGACTTTGAGGGAAAGAGGGCTCAGAGAGGGAGTTCTGGAAGGAGCCAATGGGACAGCCTCCTGTGTGCACCAGGCACCTGCCACTCCTCCTTGCTCCTTGTCATTCCTGCTTTGCAGGTGTGGAAATAGGCTCAGAGAGGTCAGGTGACCCACCCAAGGCCTTGCAGCTGAAAAGTGGCAGAACAGGCCTTGGGAGACTGATCTCCTGGCCCCCTTGGCACTGTGCTGATTGCAGGATTTTGGGGACCTGCTCTGTGACTCCTTGGCCAGAGAGAGCATGAATCCCTGCAGGAGGCCCCGCCTCTGCCACCACTGGCAAAGTTTGGATGGATTTGCACCTCACTGTCTCCTCTATTTTGGAGGATCTGCTCATGCCTAGCCAATGCTTTTACCTTAGGCATTTTCACTGTTGATGTTTTTGCGTAGAGCTTTGTTTGTTGGGGTTGGTAGCAGTTCCCCCACTTCAGCCAAATGGCTGAATATATGTTTATCTCCTTGAAACTCCAAGGGTGCTCATGGAGGCAAGATCTAGGGGAAGCTTTCAGGTCCAACTCACGGTCCAGACCCAGCTCATGTGAGATAAAATCCTGACTCTTTTGCTCATCAGCTCTGTGATGTTGGGCAAGTTATCTAGCCTCTCTGAGCCTCAATTTCCCTATCTGCAAAATAGAGGATGAGTAGAAATAACATAATGTAGGAATTAATAAAACACCTAACACCTGGGAGCATACTGTGTCCTCAATTCTTAATAGTTTTTCCTGTCTTCCCACTTGCCAACAATACACTCAGGAGGTTGCTTTTAAGAGTCATTCAAGGATTGGTCATAAAGTTTTTTTCTGGCTTCCAACTTCCTTTATTGTCCCAGGTTGTGAAACACTGTGGACGACCCATGGGGCTTATGGTATCCCGTCTCCATGGTGACACAGCTGCCCTATGTCATATCAGGATTTGCTTGTAAGTCCTGCTGTTGCATTGACCCTGGGAAGTTAATCCAAACCCAGCATGATAAGGAGTGTGAATGCCTCCTGCCTTAAATTCCTGTAGCAAGGCCTGTTGAGTCATACTTGCCTAGCTGGAGAGAAAAGTGAGCTCCCTCTGTGTAGGTCTCAGCCTGCCCAGGCCTTGAGGAGGGTCAGGGCCTTTCATGAAGACTCACTTTTATTATAGTTCACACAGGGGTGAGGACCTAATAAGATCTTGAAATTTACCCGGGAGAAACCAGAATGGCAGATTAGGAGTTCGCAGTCAGGGTCATGGGGGTGGGGGTGGGGGTGGAACTCTAATTGCTAAGCATGGTTAAGATCCTTGACTGTCATAGGAGAGGAGGCCCTGAGGGGGCATGCAGTCTAACCCAAGAGAAAAAGCCATGCCCCTAAGGTAACGCACAGATCTGGGGCAAAGCTGATCTAGAACCTAGGTTTTTTTCTTCCCTCCTCCCTGTTAAGGTTGAGGCAATTATTTATCTATTTTAATTATAAAAGCAATACATGTTCCCTGTAGAAAAATTAGCATGTACAGAGAAGCAAAAAAGGACAAAAAATAAAAGTCACCCATAAACCTACCACCCTGGTAAGAACCACTGTTAACATTTTGCCGTGTATCCTTCTAGACTTTTCCAGATATAGAAATAGACTTAGAAAAAGATACTTAAGGGTATGTAGGTGAGAACACATTCAAACATGAGTATGTTCAAAGGCCCACACACATTTTAAACTCCAGTGGATAAACCTGTTATCATAGGCAAGGAGCTTGGACTATTTGGCTTGGTTGTTCCTGGCGTCCACAAGCCTTGGTACCGTGTCTGCTCTCCTGGACAGGGCCAGACCAATAGAGACACTTCTGAGTGTTGACTCTAATTCCTTGAGAATCCATGTAGACCCCGGCCCTTCTGTGAGGCTAGTAATTCACATGCCAGTGGATTAGTGCCCAGCTTTTTTCCTATTAGTTACAGCACTGAATTGAGGAGGAGAAAGAGGATGAGGATGACAAGGAATCCTTGCTTGGTAGTATAGTAAGTATAGGGTTTGCACAACTCTGACTGTCTCATTTGAGCCAAGCCAGGAGAGGGAATTTTCACTCTGAGATGGCAGCAGCCAAAGTGGGAAGCCAGATAGCTGGGTTTGTGGCCTTGGGGGACTTTTAAAAATTATATACAGGACCTTACCCAGAACAATTCAGTAGAATTTTGGTGGATAGGGCCTAAGCTGAGGCTGATGTACAACTAGGGATGGAAGCTACTGGCTTAGAGCCTGTGGGTTGCTCACTTGGAAGATTAAGGGTGGGTGCTTTTGAGGGATTAATAACAGATCAAGTGCAGTTGAAACTAGTGGTGACATCACAGTCGGTTGTAAGGTGTGTCACAAGTAGGTGGTTGCTGATAACTTACTAACACTGGCAGAAAGTTTTAGTTTCCATGAATCAGGGAAGCCTTGAGATAATACTGTACTGTAATTCTCATTTGCATTCTGATCTGTTCAGCAGGAAAGGTGGTGTGACAGCATCCGTGTATGGGGGCGCCACCTGTGTGGACGTTGTCAGCTGTACTCTGCCGTTGCTGAGGAGTTGTGAACCACTGGTTAAAAAAGTGTGTAAATATTACATGCAGGTGTTTTCATTTCTTGGACGCTTACTGTGGTTTTGGCCTTATTACTGCTATAGTTACAGATGTGTACCTGACTTTTAGGACTAGGACTTGGGTACTAGGATGGTAAAGAGTCTCCAAACAGTTCTGAATAGGTAATTCAGCAAAAGAAAGGATTAGTGTCTTGCTGCAGTTGGCAGGAAGGCCTTGGTTAGGAGTTCTCTTTTTGCAGAGAGATAGCCTACTTGTCTGTTTTCTTAACACTACCGTTGGAAAAACATCACACGTGATGTGGAGATTAGGCCAAATGTTTCTTTTGCTTCCCCAACAAGGTTGTAAACTGAGGCTATTTTATTAGTTTTTATTAGACCCATCTTGTGGTTGCCAGAGTGTTCGTTCTTTGAATTAGTACTTTAGGTCTACAGAACATGTTAAGTTTTCGTTAATATTTTCCTGATACCTTTTTCTGTCCTTTTACTATCACTCCATCTGTGTCCTTAGGTTTTAGGTGTGTCTCTAATTAGCGTGTAGCTGGATTTTGTGTTGTCATTAAAACGAAATCCAGACTGATAATCTTTGATGTTAACTGGATAGTTATGTCCATTTATACTTTTTATGCTTACTGATAACTTTAGTGTTTGAGTATGCCATCTTATTTTATGCTATTTGTTATGTTTTTTCTTCATGTTTTTAAAATTGAAGTATAGTTGATTTACAATGTTGTGTTAATTTCTGGTGTACAGCATAGTGATTCAGTTGTACATATATATTCTTTTTCATTATAGACTGTTAGAAGGTATTGTACTGTACTGTGCTGTGCAGTAGGACCTTGTTGTTTATCTGTTTTCATCAAGATTTTCCTTGTAGTTCCACTTGTATAAGATCTTCTGTCAGGGTTCAGTAGGTATTCTGTGAGAACTGTTCCACATGTAGATGTATTTTTGATGCATTTGTGCGAGAAGGTGAGCTCCGCATCCTATTTCACCATCTTGAAGCTCCTCCTGTGTGTGTATAGTTTTCTTTTTTTTTTTTAATACTGGTTTTGAGGTGGTAGATCCTCCCCCAACTTCTCATTCCATTTTTCTCTATCTACTAATTTGGCAGTTATATTATCTATTTCTTATCTTTAGTGGTATATTTGAAAGTACATATTTAACTCAAAAAGGTCTGAAGTTAATCAGTGCCTTAGAATGTTTTAAGACTGATCACCTTCCTTCCCAATTTGTATGCCATTTTACTCCAGTATTTTAATTCTGTGTTGCTTTTTAAACCAACACATTACACATTTTAAAAATGCAGTATTTGTTTACATTTATCCACAGGTTTACCATTTTCTCTGCCCATCATTCTTTTCTGAAGGGTGGTCTTTGGGTCTCAGAGATCTTTCCGGAGTTCTTTTCCTTATTCCTGAAATATATCATGTATTAATTGCTGTAGACAAGGTTGTTGTTGTAAACTCTCAGTTTCATTTATCTGAAGATGTTTTTGTTTTGTTCTTGTTCTTGAAAGATAGTTTGGTTGGGTATATAATTCCAGGTTGATAGTTTGACATTTAGAGATAATATTCCATCATTCCCTGGCTGGCACCATTGCTGTGAGATGTCTATACTGAGTTAACTATGCCTGTCATTCTTGTTTCTTTATCATTCATTTTAGGTCCTCTTTTATTTATTTAAGCATAGTAAGCATACTTATTTTATACTCTGTGTCTGATAGACACAAAGTTCATAGATTTTCTTGTTGTTCCTGGACCCTAAGGACTTCTTTTATTTTCCTATAAGCTGAACCATGCATTTAAAAGATTTTCTAAAGTATTTTATCAGTAATTTTTTGCATGTCCTGTACCTGGAGGGTTTCCCCAGACATTTCAATCTTTCATATTGCTGGGAGTAAAAGTCCTATATTCACTTAAAAAAAAGATTTATTTTCTCTATTAGTTAGGGTTATTTTGGTTGAAAGTGACTGAAAACTCAATGCAAACTGACTTAAATATAAAAGGACATATATTGACTTCTGTCACAGAAAAGCCTGGGATTGGAACTAGGTTCTGATTATTCTGGGGAATCAGGGACTCAACTGATATCATTAGGAAAATGTTGATTGGTTAGGCTTGGGACATGTGACCTTCCTAGAGGGGTATGTTTATGTGTATATGTATACGTGTGTGTGTGTATACATATTGTGTGTACTCATGTGTGTGTGTGTCCAGTCCTGAACAAACCACACAGAATGAGAGTCCAGGAGGCATGGTTCCTGAAAAAGAAACCAAAGTGCAGTTAGGTGAAGAAAGGGGAAAGTATTCTGGGCAGGTAAAATTCACCTGTGTACATTATGACTTCCTTGGTCTGCTCTACAAAGAATACGAATTTTTTTTAAACATATTTATGTGGTGACCTGAATATGAACATAAAATGAAGTTAGGAGGTATTTACCACACCCATTCATTCATGTCCATAAAATACATTAGACATATATATTGTACTAGCAGAGATTATGGTAATCCCCACCCAGTAGAGTTGTTGTGAAGGTTAAATGGAATGATGCATGTGAAGTGCTTAGCACACTGCCTGTCGTGTAGTAGGCACTCAGTAACTGTCACTATTATTACCACGTGTGGTACAAAGCATGCTGAAAACACAGAGAAAAACACAAAGCATGCTGAAAACACAGAGAAAAGCACAAAGCATGCTGAAAACAAAGAGAAAAGCACAAAGCATGCTGAAAACACAGAGAAAAACAAACACGATTCAGCCTCTGCCCTTACGAGCGCTTGGATTATATCAGAAAGTTAAGAAAGGGTGGTTTACCATGATTTAGCAGTGAATTTGGTTCTGATCTTTACTGTTGTTGTTGTTTTCTATGTGAAAGTGGAACCCTCGCTGCCCTTATCTAACTGAAGGATGCCTGGCTTTTTATCACTCAGGATAAAGGGAAAGTATTTTTCCTGGCAGCAAACTTAGAGGTGTTCAGAAAGGATATATTGAACTTCATGAAGGTGAATGCCTTTAAGGGATTTTTTAAAGAAGGAGAAACCGTACCAGGCCAACCAAAAAAAAGAAGAGGACAGAATATCAAATGATTGCTCAATGAAGACATTTGCTATGGGGAGCAGAAGAAATGTGGTCCAGCTTTTTAAAAATCTTTTTTGTGATTATAAAAATGATGCATGTTCGTTGTAGAACAATTTTAGAATGCTGAAGAAAATAAAGGACTGAAAGAGAATCAGTGGTCGTTCCACTGCTCAGAGATCACCATTGCTAACATTTTTGGCATGTTTCTTTCTATTGTTTATTGTTTATGTGTGCACACACACGCACACACACTGTTGTTTGTAGAACTGGCATGATGCTGTTTATAGATTTGTATAAGCTTATCTGCTCTTTCAATTTAACCTTAGAGTATGGCCATTCTTTTTTTACTGCTAAATAGTCTCTGAAAACATGACTTTGGATGGCCATGTAGTGTTTCTTCATGCAGTTGAGATATACTTTAGCTACTTCTTCTTGAAACTATTTACAGCTTTTTGCTCTTATAAATAATGTTACAAAGAAAAATTTTAACAACAAGCCTCCTTCAGGGTATCTCTGATTATTCACTTAGGTGAGACATGCTTAGATGTATTGATATGAGATGGAAGAGAAGAGGAACATTTTAAAGCTCTGAGTGTGTGTTGCTAAAGTGGTACCCAACATGCTTTGTGACCTAAGGGGACACAAATAGCCCACCTGGACATTTGAGAACAGTTGTCTTGAACTTTTGATTTTTGCAGAGCAGTGAAAACACATAAACAAAAGCACTGAGGAGGGGCCGATGGATGGCCCCAACTCGATTTGGTCAAGCAGAGCTTTTCCCACTCTCCTATTTACACTCATCATGAGATGAAATGCATTTTAATCCAAAACAGTAAGGATGTGATTTCAGACTAAAAGACAGTTCTTTAAATTGAAGAATTTTCATTTTTGAAAACCTCATTGTCCTTATTTCCACTCATTTCTCTTTGGACCTGTGCATAGATGAAACTAAATTTTAGCTTTACCTTTTTTTCTAAAGATAAAAAGATCTTTGTTTTTAGGTTTCACAAAAAAACAAGTTTTTTTTTTTCATGTAGTACAAGCAGTTAATTCTTTCTGATGCTTTTAGTGGGCTGTGGTAGCTTTACTATGGCCCCTGTCTAGGACTCAGAGGCTTATTAAATCCGGATGCTATTATTAATGTTTTTATATATACATATATATGTGTGTTCCATTTGCTATGACATATTTGGAGGAGGACGGCGGTGGGAATGAATGAGGGAGGACCTTAGTCAGGGCCACTAAGATTGAGATACATATAGGTCAGAATTGGCTGGAGTTTGCGTATACCCTTTGCAACATTAAACCTTTTTCTTCCTGCTTTTTGTATTAAACTTTTAATTTTGAAAAATTCAGATGTGGAGAAAATTTGCAAGAATAGCCGGTCTCCTCTATATCTTTCCCCTAGACCTGCTCACTATTATTTTGCCCCATTTGCTTAATTTTTCTCTTTCTATCTGTATCCTATAATATTATACACATTTGAGAATGTTACAGAGATGATAATTCTTTATCCTTGGTTACTTCAGTGTGTGTTTTCTAAAAACAAGGACGTTCTCTCATTATGCAATGATGTGATTATCAAATTCAGGAAGTTATATCATATTGGATGTTTCCAACTGCCCCACCTTTTAGAGTGACTTTTTCTTCCTGACCTGGAATCTGATTGAGAATCCAGTAGGACATTTAGTTGTCCTGTCTCTTTAGTCTCCTGTAGTCTGAAATGGTTCCTCAGACTTTCGTTGTCTTTAGGACATTCACATTTTTTAAAAGAATACTGGCCTGTTGGTTTATAAAATGTTTCTCAGTTTGGGGCTGTCTGATAGTTTCCTTGTGATTTATTTCAGCCTGCCTATGATCACAAAACTTAGTGACTTAAAATAGCAATAAACGTTGATTATTTCGTAGAATGTCTGCAGGTCAGGGGCTGGGGAGTGGCTTAGCCAGGTGGTTCTGGCTTGGGGGTCTCTATGAGACTGTAGTCAAAATGCTGCCTGCCGGTTTTTGTCATCTCAGGGCCTGATGGGGGTTGGAGGATCTGCTTTTGGGATGGCGCGTCACATGCTGAAAGTTTGTACTGACTGTCCTGTCTGTTGGTGCTCAGGAGGAACAAGGAGGAAACTTCAGTGTTATGTGGCTTGGAGGCCACATATAGTCACTCCTGCTGCATTCTGTTCACATGTGGTGGTTTTAAAACATACCCACAAGTTCTTTGACAGTTTCCCTTCAAAAAAAGGAGCCTAATTCTCCCCCTTGATTGTGGGCTGGCCTCCCCTCCATGGAGCAAAGTGCTAAGTAACCACTTCCATGAATCGAAAGCCCAGGGTGTCCAAGGATTCAGGTCCCGCTGGTTCTGGCTGGTGGTGATGCCCTGTCGCTTTAGGACACAAGAGAGATCATGCCTCCCACCTCAGGTGACTTTGCCTCAGGTGCCCAGAGCTGGGCCTCCTGATGCAGCAGGATGAGAAAGTAAAGGGGGCTGGAAGGAAGAGCCAGCCCTCCTCTGAGAGCCTCATAGTAGAAGCCTGTTCATGTGGAAAGCACTCCAGTGATGGCAGAGCCTCAGCCACTGCCTGGGAGCCTCAGAGCCCTCTGCAGAGGCTGTCCTGGCATTTGGAAAGAGGGACCTGAAGCTCCTTGGAAGACCCTGAGAGAGGAGAGGAGAAATTGCCTGTGTCTTGGCAGGAGGGAGAGCTAGTTGGGAAGATGGGATGCCAACATCTTTATTTAGATGCCAGTGGCCCACCTGAGCCTCCTGCAGGGTCAAAGGCACGAGCCAGAACCCTGTGATGAGATCTCTGGACACAAGGAGCTCAGCCAAGTACATATACACCCTGTGAGCTGCCCACGTTACCCCACCTCTCCGAGCCTTATCTTTAAAATAGGAACAGTAAGTACTAACATAGGAAGAGGTTTTGAGAGTTAAAGTACAACATTTCATTGATTCTAAGGCCCTTTAAAAAAATGTTTTAAAGTTTCTGAAATTTGAATGTCTCTTCAAATCAGTGCATCCTACAGTTACAGTTGATAGCAATTGTCTTTCTTATTGGTTCCCAGTAACTTTGATGAAAACTTGTAGACTGGAGATAAGATAGCACTAAGGAACTGCTTGTTTTTTTAAGTGTTATAATGATATTGTGTTCATTATGAAAAAGAACCTTTATCTCTTAGAGATATATATATTGGAATATTTATGGATGCTGCAATATGCTGGATTTTGCTTAAAAATAGTCTGGTATGGGGCATGGATGAGGACATGGGCAAATCAAGCCATCATGTGTTAAGGATTATTGAAGTTAGGTGAACACAGGAGTTTCTTATACTGTCCTCTCTACTTTTTTTCATGTCTGAAATTTTTCATAATAAAAGGAAAAGCACACAAAGAAATGAGCTGTGTACACGAAGGGCTTTTCTTCTGCTTTCTGTGGGACTAAGTCCCTCATTAGTCAGGTCTGATCCTAAATGTCACCTCCTGGAGAGGCCCTCCCTGATTGCCTGTTCTGTGGTTGCCCGTTTACCCTTCCCCCCTCCCCTCTGTAGCTGGTCTCTGTTTCAGCACTCTCCTTTTCTTCCTGGCACCATAGCTTTCTGAAATTATTGATAGTTTGCTTGCTTGCTTATTTTCCCCCGGATTGTAAGCTCTGTGGGTGCAGGGGCTTTGCCTTTCTGGCACATGGTAGGCAATCAGAACGTGTTTGTAGACTAACTGACACAGGCCCACTGTGCCTGGCACGTGGTAGACAGTCAACAGACATTAGCCTCACCCTGCTTGGCTCTCCATCTCTTTGATCAGCCATCCTGCTTATCTCTAAGAACTTTCCTTTCTGCCCTAGGAGCCTGTCTGGTCTTTAGCATTTATCTTCTTCTCGAATTTCTAGTCCATCCCTTGGTCTAGCCTTTGACCAGCCCAGCATTCAAACCCTGGTCCTTCTGATATCCCTTGTGGGTTTCTGTTCCTCCCCTGCCTTGCTGTCAGCTATGTCCTCATTTCCAGGAACTGCCCAGTCCCTGGTACGACACTGGAGGACTGTCACTCAGAGGAGAGAATTCTGTGTCAACAGTGAACCTTCTGTGCAAAATAACAGAAAACCCTACTAAAGAAAGAAGAAGCTAATTGGTTCGTGTCACTGCCAGTCAAACCCTAATCCCAGAGAGATGGGTGGGCTCAGCCCTCCCCTCACCACGATGAGGCTGCCACAGAATGGAACGGGGTGGTGTGGGGGCTGGGGGGCAGTCAGTGTCCTCTACAGAGCCCTTCCTGGAATGTTCATGCATCCTACCCACAGTTCCAGTTTATGCATTCTGTGCACTGACTGGAAACAAAGGCACTGCTGGGATGCAGGGTAGGGAAGATGCTGGGAGAAGGTGGGGGAGACCCAGGGGATGGTGAGCTCTGGAGCACTGAGAGTGATGCCTGGGCAAGGTGCTGGAGGGGCAAGGAGGATCGAGCACTGCCTCGATGGTGGTCCCAGGCTTTCCCAGAGGAGGTGGGGTCAAGAGGACAGAGTGTGCAACCAGGGAAGGGAGGAAAGGGCACTCCCAGCAGAGGATGCAGTCTGAGCAAATGCCTGGCAGTGGGATTGGAAAGGAGTGGATGGGTGGGAGAGCTGCTGGGCGGGGAGAAGCGACAGTCTCCCTCCCTTCTGATTCTCCTTAGTTGTATGTTGTGCAAATCGGAAAATCATTTTAAAGCTTAAAACCAGTATCCTGCAGTTCAAGCTTGCTGGGTGTCATTTTAGAACCCTTTTTATAATCTACCGGGGTCCTGGTGGAACACGGTGCTGGGGGGCCTCTGGAAGATCCCAGCAGATTATTTGCCATTCCCCAGGGGGAGGTCCCGAGACTGTGACCTATGTCCCCTTCATCGCTTCATCCCTAGCACCAGCCTGGGCCTGGCACACAGGCAACGGTGGGGTCTTGATTCCTGAAGTTGTATTGTATTTGCAGGTGCAAAGAGAAGAAATATGATTATGATCATTTGCCCACGACATCTGTTGTCATAGCATTTTATAATGAAGCCTGGTCAACTCTCCTTCGGACAGTTTACAGTGTTCTCGAGACGTCCCCAGACACCCTGCTAGAAGAAGTTATCCTTGTAGATGACTACAGTGATCGAGGTAAGCCCCTGTCGTGGGCCCCTGGAGGAGCCTGTCCTTCTGTGGCAGTGCCTAGGAGGTGAGAGTATGGCATGGGGCATCAGAACAGGCCTGGAAGGACAGGCTTCCTATGTCCCCTTGTGCCCAGTCCCTGCCCTCCGGGAACTCAGAGCCAGGTTGGGGAATGCAGACGTGATGGCAGAAGGCTCAACCACACAGTGGAGAAGAGGGACTCACCCTGCCTGGGTGCTCAGGAGGGGGAGTTGACCTTAGTCTTGAAGGTTGGGTGGTTTGCAGGTAGGGAGGAATGTGGAGGGAGAGCACTTCTGGTGGAGGGAGAGCATTTCTGGTGGAGGGTGCAGAATATGGAAAGGCTGCCAGTGCTGCTTGAATTGTGTAGTCTGCAAGTAGTTCAGGAAGGATGGAGGGCCAGCTGCTTCGGGGAGCAGCAGGAGAGGAGAGGGAGGGGAGGTGGAGAGGCTGCAGGCCTTAAACCCAAGGCTGAGTGCTTGGGACTCTGCCCCGAGGGCAGGGAGAACCAAGGCAGGATTTCAAGCAGGAGACCATTTTTGCCCTTTGGGGGATCCCTCTGGGCTGGAGTGTGGAGAACAGGGTACTGGCAAGCTCTGCAGGGAAGCCTGGGGATTGTGGAGGTGGCCCAGGTGAGAGATAGAGGCTTGGAGTCAGGTGGGAGGGGAGAGGAAGGGGGAGGAGGGAATTCTGGGAGGTGGCCTCCACAGGCCCAGAGGCTGGCCGAAGTGCGGAGGACCCTCGGGTCTTCGGGTGAATGGTGGTGCTGTCCCAGAGCTGGAAAAGCCACACGGGGCGGGAGGGACAGGCCTGGGAGGGGAAGAGGGTATTTGGCCTTGAACATGTTGAATTTGAGATGAGATCAAAAATCTGGGCAGCCCAGATGGAAGAACTGAATCCAGGGAGAGGCATTTCATTGAGAGGCTGGTCGGTGTCCCTGCAGACCTGACCAGTGACCTGAGATCTAGGAATTCATATGCAGTCCAAGGCTGGCCCTTTATTATTCAGTAAATGTTTTTTGGGTGTGTGCTGGGCATGGGGGAGTCTGTGGGAAACAGGACAAGTCCCTGCTCTCATACAACTCACATTCTAGTGGGGTGGGTGGAGGTGGTCAAAAAACATACAAAGAATATAATACATATAGCACCTAATACCACACAGCATAATGTAACATAACATATACATCACCTAATACAACACAACACAATATTATACAGTATGTACGTCACACAGTACAACACAACACAACAGCACACCGTGATGTCACATGGTGCTATCCTACAGCACAAGTAGACAGTGCTCCGAAAGACAGGTGGGAGCAGGAGAGCGAGTGGAGCCCGGGGACTGAGCCTGCTCTAGCTGGTGGGGGTCTGAGAGGCCTCTCTGGGGAAACACAGAACTGAAAGCTGGATGTGGAGAAGGGGGCAGCCCGACGATCTGGGGGAGGGGGCTGGGCCGGGCGCAGCAGGTGCAGAAGCTAGGCCAGTGGCTGTTCTCCGGGACAGACCACCGGCCAGTGGGAGTGACCCGGGGGGATGGTTGCAGGGCCAGCAGGGCCAGATCAGGGGGGCCCTTGGAGGCCAACATAAGGGGTTTAGGCTTAAATAGGAGCCTGGTGGGAGCCGCCTGAGGGCTGTTGAGGGAGCAGGAAGGTTGCTCAGTCATGGGGCTTTTCTGTGCTGCCCTGTGGAGCGAGGCTCATGTTGAGGGGGCGGGAGAGGATGGAAGCAGGGAGGGGTGGGGGCCTCCTGCGGTTTGGCTGGCTGGGTTGGCGGTGTGATGGAGCAGGAGTGAGCCAGTAAATCTTGGGTGACTAGCCGATGCGAGGGCAGCTAACTTAACTGAGAGGGTGTCAAGGCCCTAGCAACAGGGAGAGCCATGGGCTTGGTTGCCAGAGCCTGTCTCATAGCAAATCACCACCCCTGGGCCACCCATCAGGGTAGCAACCAGTGCTTATTGGGTGTTTGCTGTTTCAGGCTCTGAGGCTGGTCTGTCTGACTCTCCTAATTGGGGAGTGTGCTGGGCTGTTCTCACAGAGACCCAAAATAACAGTAATTTCCATGAAATCAAAATTGATTTCTCTCTCACAGCACAAAGCTGGGGTAATAGTCAGGGGCAGGAGTGGCGGCTCCACGACGTTAGGACCTGGCTCCTTCTGCCCTGAGTCTCCACCTTCTCTAGACGATGTGCTGCCTCGGTCTGCGTGGTCCAGGTTGAACTTCACCTCCTGCTCACTCCTGTCAGCAGAAGGGTATCCAGGGGGTGGAAAACGGCACCTGGAAGCTGCCCTCACATCCCCTTGAGCAGAACTGTAAAGTGCCAAAAACATTTCAGAAGCATGTACTCATTCAGAAGCAAAAATCAAATGATTTTCTCTTGATGGGATTAAACAGCTCCTCCGCAGGCAGGAATACCATATGAGCTCCTTCCAGCACAGTTCGGTTCTCTCGTAAATGTGAGCCTCTGTGGGGCCAAGGTTCCCCTCCCCATCGCAGTAGTTTGTAAAGCCTGCAGGTTGCCTTCCTCAGCCTGCCCCTTCTTCCTACCCTTCCTACAGTGTCAGTCTGAGTTGATGAGGGGGTGCTGCCCCCTTCTAGGATAGGGGAAGTCAGTTCAAGCAGACAGAAAATTGATGCACACCCAACCCATAATGAGTGCTGGGAGGCTGCACCAGCATTTTCCCGTGTTTTCACTGGGCACTGATGCTAATTAGCTTTGCTGGGGAAGTCACCTCCCTATTCCTGCCATCAGCTTATATGCAGTTATAATTAGGGTTAAAAAGAAATCAACCAATGAACGTTTTCTGTTTGAGTATCAAGACTCTTTAGGGAAACATTTCACAAACAACGAAGCAATATAGAACATTTTACAAAGTTTTCCCCTTCACTGATTGAGGAGGACTTTGAGACAAAGTTCATATTTATGTGGGGAGATGCTCTCATGTTTATTTGCCTGTGTGGTTCCCACCTGCCCCCACCTGACCCATCAAGGGATACGAATCGGGACCTGCAGTCCTGGAGTTGGGAGGTCTAGGGCCAGCCCTAGCTGTGGGCATGTCCTTTCAACTCTTAAGGGCTCATCTCCTCTTCTGCAAATTGGGATAAGCATGTCCTTCTGACAAATTTTGGATTTATTTAACAAGGATGAGAAGCTGTAGGAGAAAGCACTGGAGGCAAGGTTAAGTCCGTGGACTCAAGCCAGACTCCCTGGATTTGAATCATGACTCCTCAGCTCACTCATGTTGGGACCTTGGCATATTATTTAGCCTTTCTGGCCTCAGTGTTCTCATCTATAAAATGGGGACATTAGTAGTGTGGACATAAGTCCACATAAATTAAAATTTTATGGTGTATTACATAGTTAACATAAATTAACAAAATTTATATGGACATAATTTTTCAGAAAAATTGTGGTTGGATGGTCTGATGCTTTTTATTTAAACGTTCACAAGTCAAGCTATTTTTGGGGGGTAATAGCTTAATTGAGATATATTCACATGCCACATTCACCCATTTCAGGAGTACAATTCAGTATGCCTCTATTTTGAGGGGGAGCGTTTGATGGTTCTGGAATCTTCCACCCCAGCCTCCCCTATCTCCTGAAGCTTCCAAGCTGGGTGCAGTGAGTCCCAGGTGCAGAGCAAAGGAGGCTTGTGTCTATTTAGTCTTCTTTTTGGGACAGGGAGGCCCTGGAAGGACACGGCTGGGAATGTGTGGCGGTGACCCTCGTTGTCCCGCTTGCCTCCCCAGAGCACCTGAAGGAGCGCCTGGCCACTGAGCTGGCCGGGCTGCCCAAGGTCCGCCTGATCCGCGCCAGCAAGAGGGAGGGCCTGGTGCGAGCGCGGCTGCTGGGGGCTTCGGCGGCCAAGGGCGACGTGCTGACCTTCCTGGACTGTCACTGTGAGTGCCACGAGGGGTGGCTGGAGCCACTGCTGCAGAGGTGCGTGAGCTGTTCACGGTGGGGGGGGGGGGCGGGGAGGGGTGCTGAAGCAGAAAACAAACTGATCACCATGGCATGAAAGGTAGGCTTGCTGGGCTCAGATGCCCCTTGGGCAAAGCCTCTGTCCCTGGACGTGCTAACAGTCCCTACCTCGTGGGGCTGTGGAGGCCATTAAATGATTTAATATATGGACACCAGTGCTTAAAACACGCCAGCATACAGGAGACCTCGGATGAGCACTTGCGTTTATATTACTTATTATATAGGTTTATTGTAGAAAAGTTAGATAGTATGATCACCCAAGAAAAAAAATATTGTCAATCATATAGAATCACACTCCTAGAGAATCTACATTTTGATGTATTTCCTTCAAGCAGGGCTGACTTATCCATTACACCCAGTACCTACAATGCTTAGGGCTCAGGGATCTTTAAGAAACCAGAAAAAATGTTTTTATGTTCATTTCTTTTAAAATCACAAGGGAAAAAATTACTATCATAATAGTGAATATATAATAATTAATCAAGCCTGGATTATGTTTGTCTTTATACCGATATAGTCATAAAATATTGTTTTTATATATATATATATATTTTATGGAGTCATGAAAGTCATAATGTTGCTGTATCTTTAAGGTCATTTCCCCTGCTTCCCACAGCCTCTTACGCTAACCCTCCCCCCTGCCCTCTCCAGAACCACTGTCACTGGCTGACTTTTGTCCTCTTTTTCTCCCTTGCTCCCTCCCCATTCTCCTGATTCTGCATCAGGAGCTGGGCTGGCAAGCCCAGAGCTCTTCCTGGATGGGGAGGAAGGTCTGGGGGGGTCTGTGGTACCCCCATGTGGAGCGGGTGAAGGGCTGGAGGATCAAGGTCTGTGCAAACTTCTTTCCCTTGGCTTCCACCACTTGGTTGCCTGGGTCTGTCTGGAAGAGCTGGGACCCCCTCGCCTCCCTTCCTTCACGAGACCAAGTTCTGTTCTGCCACTTCCTGCTGTCCTGGTTCTTCACTGCATCTTTCTCTCCCCTCTGCTCTGATGAGCTTCACCAGCAGCAAGGACTCAGGGTTTCTCAGGCCAGTGGTAGAGTCTGAGATGATTTAGAACATAGTGACAGCTGGGTGCTCCCTCTGGAACTTGGACTAGTGGGTTTGCCCTGCCCCTCGCCCCACTGTGCATGCAGAGGGCTGCCTCTAGGTCTCTCTGAAGTCATGGTGAGGGCACTTTTCCCCTTCAGCTGATTCATTAATGCCTCCTAGAATTCACCTCCACTCCAGCCCAACGCACCCTTTGAAGAGAGCAAGGCAACACTCCTCATAATCATATCCTTTCTCCATACCTGGAGACAAAAGGATTCTCTCCTGGTTGCTCATTAGAGACAAAAGGGGAACTTTCAAAACCCGTGGTCCCACAGCAGATTATTTGGATCTGAATCTCTGGGGTGGGGCCTGGGTTTTTGGAGTTTCAGAAGCTCCCCAGGGACTTGGGTGTGCATCAGAGTTGAGCCACACTGGGATGGTAGACTGTCCCTCATATAGTCCTAACCAGGCAGAGTAACCCCTTACCTCCAGGGGCTTTGGATATGGAAGATGTTGGTTGTCACATCAGCTAGGTAGCACTCCTGGTATTTTATGAGCCACTACTGATATTTGGGGCAGAACCATTCTTTGCTGTGTAGGGCTGCACTGCACACTGTAGGATGTTTGGCATCCTGGTCCCTGGCTCATGAGTTGCCAGAAGCTCTACCCAGTAACAGCTGATGCTGGGCCAGCACATTCTCTAACCATGATTTAGCATCCTGAGGCTAGTGCTAGCTACCCTACCCCCAACTCTGTTTTCCTTTTCTTGTAAAAATTAGGCTACCCATGGTTCCAACCAGCATGACTGTTAAGTTCCAAGTTTATAATTTATAGGTCTCAAATTCTAGAGAACTGCCCCCAAGATGTAGCCCAGAGAAATCTAGTGTTCACACATGATCTAGTCTCAGTTCATGTTTCCTGGTGTGCCGTCAAATGCAAAGAAACACAGTCTGGAAACATGCTGAAGGATGGTTGGGCTTGTAAGAGTAATTGTGGAGAGAATCGCTGAAGCATACCCACAGGCTGATGCCTGCAGCAGGAAATCATCTCATTTTCCACTATGTATAACATTCATAATAATAAAGATTAAAAGAAAAGAATAGCAGTAGTTCCAGGTTCTCCAGCAGCCTCTTGCAAACATTCCCTCTGGGAGTCCACATTAACCTCGTGAGTAGGTATTACTGTTTCAGTGTTGCCCACCATGCAACTGGCTCTGAGAGGTTCGGTAGCCCGACTAACGTCACACAGTGAGTAAGGGACAGGAGTAGAATTTATCTTCTAACTCCAAAGTATCTTCTAATCCAAACTCTTTGGTCTGGGTGCATCTTTGTTCCTAGGGAGATAATTATTTCTTGACTTTACGATGTTTCATTGTGATTACATGAAGAAATCTCTTCCAATCTTGAAAACTGAAAAATCTGCTTTCTGTTTTAAAAGTTACCTTTGATTTTTACATGTGTTGACTTTGATAGAGGAATTCAAGTTTAGCCAGAATATCCCTAGATGGCCTCAGAATATTAAAGCTGTGGAATTTTCCATATCAAGGCCAGAATCCTTGCTGCCTGCCTCCCCCTCCCTGCCCTGGCATCCTCCCTGACACCCACCTGCCAGGGCTCAGACTTTGCTGTGGACATCTGGAATAAGAGAATCAGGCCCTTCTCACACAGGTGCTCCTCTTTCCTAGTGGAAGGCTGAGGAGCATTCACTCCCAAGTTTCCTAATTGTCCTCCTGCTGCCTGTACACAGTGGAGTAACAGGGGCTTCTGGATGTTTCCAGGATCCATGAAAAGGAGTCGGCAGTGGTGTGCCCTGTGATTGATGTTATCGACTGGAACACCTTTGAGTACCTGGGGAATCCTGGGGAGCCGCAGATCGGTGGTTTTGACTGGAGGCTGGTGTTCACGTGGCACGTGGTTCCCAAGAGGGAGAGGATTCACATGCGGTCCCCCGTTGATGTCATCAGGTCAGGGGTCTACTTCTCTGAGCGTGCTTCATTGCACCCAGCCAACTTATTGATGAAGGCCCTTGGGAGGGATGGTTAGCTGTTTTATGTAACATAAAATTTACCATTTTAACTATTTTTTAAATGCACAAGTCACTGGCATCAAGCACATTCACAATATTGTACAACCACCACCTTTACATATTTCCAGAACTGTTTCACCAACCTATGCAGAGACTCTATATAACCATTAAGCAATCACTCCCTTTCCTGCCCTCCTCCAACCCCTGGAAAACTCTCTTCTAGTTTCTGTCTCTATGGGTTTCCCTATTCTAGATACCTCATATAAGCTTAATCACATGGTATTTGTCCTTTTGTGTCTGGCTTCTTTTCCTTAACACAGTATTTTCAAGGTTCTTCCAGAACTCCATTCCTTTTTATGGCTGAATAGTATTCCATTGTGTATATGTCCACACTTTATTTATCCATTCATCTGTTGATAGACGCTTGTGTTATTTCCACTTTTTGATTATTGTAAATGATGCTACTGTTGTCTTTTTAAGTCTCTGTTTTCAGTTCTCTGGAATATATATCTAGGAGTGGAATTGCTATGGAAATTCCATGTTTAATACTCTGAGGACACACTGTCAGGTCCTTTTTGAACTGGGGGTGAGTGGACCTGGGGGTTCAGGGGCCAGCTTTGGCCAGTAGGTGAGCCTGGGTCTGAGTAGAATGGCCTCAAGGAGGGCTCAGTTGCCCTCATTCTTGAAGTGTTGAAGTAACAGTCTGGCTGCTTCTTTCTCATCCAAGTTCGGGACCAAATAGGAGGCAGATGTAGGAGTCAGGAAGGTGGAGGATGGACTTCAGCTTTTTTTGCTGGGGTATTGACCCGAAGATGGTGTCATAGATCTGCACCCACACTTGGCAGTTGGGCTTCTGAATTCTTCACCTGAATCCAGACCTTGAGATGGCCCACTGCTGGCTGGAGAGTATTGAGTATGGAGACAGTGTTGAGAGATGGGGCTGGAGAGATGAACAGGGCTAAGTCATATCCAGCCTTGAAGGCCAAGGAAGGGGGTTTGGACTTTACCCTGAGTGGTTAGAAGCCACTGAAAGGATTTGAGCTGGAAGTGACCTTAGCTTGTTGCATTATTTGAAGGTTGTGCTGGATGCACATGGTGGGGGCCTGCAGCCCTGCCACTGGGAGTGCTGCAGTGTTTTAGGTCCGAAATGATGGTGCAGGAGATGGAGGGACATGGTGGACTCCAGAGATGTTAAGGTGGAGAATTGGGAGGAATTAAACGGGAATGGGGGAAGGAGGACTCAAGGATGATCCATAGGCTTCTGGAGGAGCCCTGAGGTGGGGGAGGGAGCATCCTGCCCAACCCCCCACTGAACAGGTTGGAAACTGAGGCACCAAGTAGGAAAGATCATATCCAGGGTCACATATGCAGCCTGTGATGTTGACGTGAACTGTCCCCGCCTGCACACACACACACACACACACACACACACACACACACACACACACTCAGGGACATTATGGCCAACTATCCTTCCCCTCCTGTAATATCCCTGGTCTTCAGTTTTCTCACCTGTGAAATAGGTATGAACATATTCACCCTCCCTATTTCCTAGATTTTTAGGATGAACACATGTGAAAGTGCTTTGTAGTCTAGAACCTTTCCTTCCACAGTCTTTGTTTCCTGTTCTCATTGGCCCAGAGCTTGGATGCAGGGAAAGCCGATACTCTGTCAAGGCCCAGAAAGACTGCTGGAGGGCCTTAAAATTTTTTATTTAATTATTTTTTGTGTGTGATTTTTGTTTGTGTTGGGGGCAGGTAATTAGGTTTATTTATTCATGCATCTATTTTTAATGGAGGTACTGGGGATTGAACCCAGGACCTTATGCATGCTAAGCACACACTCAACCGCTGAGCTACACCCTCCCCACCAAAATTTTTTAAACTGTTAGGCTTTCCATGTTATATATTTCCCCATTTCTGAATTGATTCCTTTGTGTCTGCATCTCTGGTATGTTGATGCTACAGCTTTCTGCTGGGGTAGGATGGAAGCCTGCGGTCATTTTTGAAACCAGTGTTCATTTCTAGATGAACCAGGTAGGGAGAAAATGGGGCTGACAGAGGCCAGAACTGGCCTTGTGGGTCCTGGAGGGGAGACCACTTGAGCAGGAGAGGCTCAGAGCCTTGGGGAGCTTTAAGATGCCAGGGTTGCTTCTCCTGGACTCTGGAGCACCTGTGAGTGCTGTACAGTGACTGCGTGACCAAGGCCGCCACGGCCTGTGCCTGCCGTTCTCTCTGGGAACATGGTCTCTCTCTGCTCCTCTCTCCTTACTGTCTGTGCTTCTGGGAGTACAAGGGTTTCCCTCACCCTTAGGCCTTTGCTCTTGCTCCTGTCTTCTTGAAGGAACATTCCATTCCTTTTCTGGGCTAACTCCCCTTTGTTCTGCACACCATGCCTTCTCCAAGAAACTTAGCCCTGCCACTGCCCTGTGGCCTCCTGTGTTCCCACAGGGCCTGGGTGGACCATAGTAATCCCGCAGAGTTCTGTGCTTGCCTGCTGACACGTCTGTGAGATTCCCCAGGGCAGAGGCCGAGAGGCACATCCAGCCCAGCTTAGCACCAGGCACAGGGTGTGAGCTCAGGGTGTCCTTATCTGGGTGAATGGGCTCAAGGCTTGTGCTGGGAAGGAATTCAAGTGACAAGATGGTTTCCTGCCGATTACATTGAAATATGGATATCACATGCTTCTAGGTCTCCAACCATGGCTGGTGGGCTGTTCGCTGTGAGTAAGAGATATTTTGAATACCTGGGGTCTTACGATACAGGAATGGAAGTTTGGGGCGGAGAAAACCTCGAATTCTCCTTTAGGGTAAGCATTCCCGTCTTGTACTTGGACTCATTCTTTAGCTGCTGTCTCTCTGGGAATGGTGGATTTGCTCTGAGAGCCTGGTGGACCTCTCTTCCATGTTGTCAGTTAATCCAGTGGTATTGAAAGATGACAGTAGTACACACATCCTCTAAACACGCTTACCTTCTTACGTGAACTTTTAAAAAATATATACTTTTAATAGACTTGGGGTTGGAAAGGGTCTTGCAAGTCACCTAATTCTTTCCTCTGACTACACAGAGGGGAGGGACAGAGGCCGTACAGAGGAGGTGACCTGCTCAAGGGCGCTCAAAGAGTACGTAGCAGAGACTGGACTAAAACACAAGGCCCTGCCTCTTGAGCTGGTATTTTGGAGCCTTGATTTGCTCGATAGCTTAATAAAGTAGCCTCTTTATTTGGCATAGTGACTTTCAAAGTTTAACACATATAAGAATTTTTAGGAAAACTTGTTTAAAAAGAAGATTGATAGTCATGGTCTCTGGAAAGGCAGATTTGACAGATTTACAGCAGGGACCGGGAATCTGTATTTTATAAGAAGCCCATCTATTGATTCTGTTGTATGTGATCCACAGATGTCCCTTTGAGAAACTCCTAGCATTTTGATTGGTTTTCTAGTTAACTGAATCTTGCATTTTAATTGTCAAAACCGCGTGTTGATGTTTGTGCTTTTAAATAGACAATTCAAGAATATTTTATATGGTTTCCCGCTTAAAAAGAGTTAATAAACAAGAATTTGGCTCTCCACTGAGGACTCCCCCCTCCCCCATTATAAGCACTGGATGCTGTCCTTGGTCGTACATCCAGGGGACAGTGGGGTGTTCACAGCCGTTTGCCCAGCACGGAAAGGCTCCAGACGACTCCACCTGTTGAGTTTGAGGATGTACTCTTAATGGTCTTTCTGCCTCTTCCCTAGGTGTCAGGCTGCTCTGCCTGCCTCTAGAAGCTCTTCCTTTCCCCCTTCCAAACCTCTCTTCTTACTTGCTGCTTTCCTATCTTCTGTGGCTAGGAGACCAGGTAATCAGCCTGTGTTTTATGTAGTGAGTCAATGCGTTCCCAGTGAGGTCCACTGTGGGTGCTCCTAGGAGTCAAGTGCATGAGCCGTAGTGCATGGACTTTGGGGTCTGGGTTCTGATGGCTTATTTGTCTTTGGGGCTGCTTTCTTGCTCTTTGACTGCATCCTGTGTCCCGAGTATGCTGGAAAGTGGCTGCCTGCCCCAGGTAGGGTGAGGTCTTGGCAGTGTTCACCACGACCTCTGTGTGCCCAGTCTCCGGGTGCAGGCACTCGGGACCAGCAGCTCACTTCCCGCTCACCACCTCCCACCCCGGCCTCCTCCTGGCTCTGTATGCAGATCTGGCAGTGCGGAGGCACCCTGGAGACGCACCCGTGTTCGCATGTAGGCCACGTTTTCCCGAGGCAAGCTCCCTACTCCCGCAGCAAGGCTCTGGCCAACAGTGTCCGCGCAGCTGAAGTGTGGATGGATGAATTCAAAGAGCTCTACTACCATCGCAACCCCCACGCCCGCTTGGTGAGTCCCCCGCCCACCTACACTCCATCTGGCTGCATCCAAACAAAAGCAGCTATTTCTGGCCTCCCTCCCAGGGTAGATAGACCCGGTTCGAGAAATAGAGAGGAAATCGGGTGCTCGTGATACAAGCATGGTAAAACTTTATCCCTTCCTGTATCATCATTACAACAGACGGTTGACTCTCATTATTCACAGTAGTTATGCTCTCTACAGTCACCACAGACACAGAGCTCAGGACTGACTACTGAGCCGTTGCTCTTGGTGGAAATACATGGTTGGATTCCTGCAAACTTCTCACAGGGGGACGTGTTTTGTCAACCAGTCAATACATGACTTGGTTTTATGTGTGTTTCTCTTTAAATAGCTTATCTAATATGTATTGTTGATTGATTGCATAGAATGCACGGTCAACAACACTGTATAACTCGTGCCCAAAGCTCATCTAATGAACCTGTTTCTCCATGAGGCACAGCACAGCCTTCTTGCACTAGGAATACTGGACAGCACCTCAGCACTATGCTTGCGGGCCATTTTAAACTGTGAAATCACTGACAAAGAGTAGAACAATCTGAAAAATGTGGAACTAAATAGACCATGAACAGGGCACTTGTTCTCAGGACTAGAGCTGAGACATGACCAAAGCTGGGAATGTGCATGGAGAGTGACTCAAGTTTTTTGTCTCTGTGTGCTGCTTGTCCGTGGATCACTGTGAAAGCCTGAAGACACCACAAGTATTGATTTTTGGGTTACAAATAAGTTTTAGCAAACAGGTGCGCTGACTGTGTACATCAGCTCCACACGCCCCAGGACAAGGCTCCCACTTACCCTATGTTCACATAACTAAGGCGCTGCTTGGCAAGACAAGAAGGTCTGCTCCAAGACCTCCTTCCCAGCCACTTGATGGAAATCTCTTCTTGCAAATCTTTACAGCAACCCATCAAGGTAGCTCTGAAATTTTCATTTTATAGATAAGAAAACTGGAGCTCAGAGAGAGGGTGCTTTAAGGAGCTTGCTCAAGGCTGCATGGCTGATGCAGATGGAACTGGGTCCAGTCCAGTGCATCTCTCTCTGCTCTGTAGAGCCCTGTGGACCATTACCCTGACCTCCCCCTGGGCGTCTCTCTGCCTCTGGGATCTAGAGTCACTGCTTGCTCTGTCTTGCCCACCCTGTAGGGTAGGAACATCTGCTCTTCCCTGTTATGCAGTCTGGAACCCACGGTTCCCTCTTCCTGAGGGTTCCCAAAGAATAATGCCATTAGAGGGGCACTGCCTGCACCTTTTGTCCCAACCCAAGGGCCAAGTGTCGAGATGGATATTTGGTTGAAGATGAGGGCACATGACCCTCATCAAAGAATGAACTTCTGGGAAATAAGCAGAAATCTGAAATTTTATTCAAACATTTTTCCTTATCATTTCCATTTTGTCAAATATTTAACTTGTCAAATGTTAATAGTTTAACATCCTTGTGCAGGGACAGTCATATCTCTGCACTCAGCACTTCTCTTGTGGCTGCATGTTTGCTGTGCTAAATAGAAACTTGCTTTATTTGGGTATTCGAACGATCTTAATCATTGGTTTGTCCATAAAACTAAACTTCCACAAGTATTTATTATCGCTGCATTTTGCTCTTACCATCAGA
Organism: Camelus bactrianus; assembly: GCF_048773025.1. NCBI lineage: Eukaryota > Metazoa > Chordata > Mammalia > Artiodactyla > Camelidae > Camelus > Camelus bactrianus. The sequence goes on from NC_133542.1 coordinate 49,058,318, forward strand.
AGTATGTATTTAGACTGCAATAGACCAAGCACATGAGAAGGTTTGCATCCATGATTTCCTCTAGAATACCAACCTGTGTTTGACAGTGCGTGTTCAGGTGTCCGTGGTAAATCAGAACGTCATGGCATACGTGTGCTACTGATGTGCTAATGATCTGTGATCGCATGCTCATTGGTGATGCCCGGGACGAGGGATGCTAGTGCAGCCCCAGGACTTGGCTCCCTGATTCCATTGGTAGGTGCTTTGTGTCCCTCCCTCGTGCACCTGGCTGCTCCTCCCTGTACCGGAGCACCTGGGAGTGTCGTTTGTGCAACAGTCTCTCCTGCTAGGGTGCAACAGCCTCTCCTGCTAGGGTGCAACAGCTATGTCTGAGGCTGTTTCTTGTTCTCTGTGCCCTGTGCAAGGTCCTGCATGCAACAGGTGCTCCATAAAAGCTTATAGAGTGAGTGAGCATCAGTGGAGAGAAAGGATTTGATAGGAAGCACTGTGACCTGCTGAAGCTCACTGTTTTGTCGTTTTCTTAGGAACCCTTTGGGGACGTGACAGAGAGGAAGCAGCTCCGTGCAAAGCTCCAGTGTAAGGACTTCAAATGGTTCTTGGAGACCGTGTATCCAGAACTGCATGTGCCTGAGGACAGGCCTGGCTTCTTTGGGATGGTGAGCGAGGCGGGCCCCTGCTCTTGGCTTCCCCGTCTGATTGACGAACCCTGGCCAAGAAAGGCGCCCTTCATGGGGACTGCTGGCCTCTCCTACATGCTTTCCCCCCTCTTTATCCACTGTCCTTCCTTCTCCCCTTGAGTATCTTGGCCTTAGATCCAGAATCTCAGCACTGAAAGCACCTCAAAATTGGCAAGTGCAGCCTCCTGAAATATTTTACAGATGGAAACTGAGGCTCACTTGATGTTTCCATGTCCTATTTTTCACTTGTTCCTTATCCAATTACTTCAAGCATCAATGGCTGGACCAGTTACCAGTTGCCAAGTCAGGGGTCCACAAGAGCCATAGTGGGGAGGGAGAGTCATTTCTGTTATTTCAAAAAACCTAAAAGAAATGTTTCTGGGATGAGGTCAATGAAAATGTCCAATGCCTTTGGCTTTTGCTTGGAACTCCACCAACCTAGGGAGGCCTCCTCTGCTGTGTTGTATTCATCAGAAGAGCTGGTGTTCCATTCTGGAAGTCTTGATAAATACAAAGCACAGTATTAACATGCTAATTTCAGTTTTCTTTACAAAAACAAAACAGAGAAACGCAGAGAGAGTGGTGTAGTGAACTCCGTCCCCAAGATTCTAGAATTAGCAGGATTTTGCCTCTCTTGATTTCCCTCTCCTCTGCCCCACCCTCCCACAGTTTCTTTTTTCCAGCAAACCCCAAGCATCACGTCATTTCACTCCTCTTCACCCAGCGTGCATCTCTGCATGGACATTCTTACAAAACCACAGGCCATTATCACACCTAATCAAATGAACAGTAATTTCTTGGTGTCATTTAATATCCAGCCAATTGGATTCCCCCAATTTCTCAAATTTCTCTTGTATTTGGCTAGTTCCAATTGGAATCCAAACAAGGTCTACACGTTATATTTGGTTATCATGTCTTTTCTCCTAAGTCTCTCTCTCTCTCTCTCTTTTTTTTTTTTTTTGAAATATAGTCTCTTGATTCAAGGCAATCTTCTTCCCTGCCCCCACCCCCTTTGTTAATGCCTTTAACTTGTTGAAAAACAGCATCAGTTGCACTGTAGAGTGGCTCACCCTTGGAACTGTCTAATTGTTTCCTTGTGGCATCTTTTAAATCATGCCTCTTTCCCCTATATTTCTTTAAAATAAAAATGAGGTCTAAAGTTTTGATTGGAGTTGGAATTAAGCTTTTTGGCAAGAACACTTCACAAGTGTGATTTGTACTCACATTGCGTGGTTGCGGGAGTATATAACCTCTGGTCATCCTGCCTCGAGTGATGAGATTGATCAGTGGGTGCGTGGGGCATCACCTGGACCACCTATTAGCAGGTGCCACTTCAGTCTTCCAGCTAATGTTTTAAGTAGCCATTATAATCATTATCTAGATCCGTTATTTCAAGTGGCGTTGCCAAACAGTGGTTTTTCTAGTTCTTTCTTTTCTTCTGCATTTATTAGCTGGGATTCTTCTACAAAGGAGAACATTCCCTTGTTAACTAGAACAGTTTGGTATCCATGAAATTTAGAGTTCATTCAGAAGCGACATAACAGATTCTTAAGTCTTTCTCTTTATTTGACTATTTGCCGAGCAGGAGTTGGTACTTTAGTTTCCTCCAGTTTTATGCAATGGGTTGTATTTGTGTCTGTTGGCTCATTTGCTTTTTGGCTTTTTCTTTTGAGTATCATTGTAGATCACTGGGTTTTTACACGGCCAATTTAGTCTTTCAATTTGTCCTGTCTTTGACAAGTAGGAATCTATTTAGGCTTCTGTGATCTTGACGCCATGGTAACAGCTTTTTGATTGCTTCCTTGACTCTGGCCACACTTATCTTGCACATTTGCTGCCGTTCCTCTCAGAAGCCTTGATCGTTTTAGTGAGGGTTAGTATTCAGAGTTCTCACTCTGGATGCTAGTGCTGGTCTTTGTCTCAGAAACTATAATGCCAGCTACATGTGTAATTTAAAAATTTTAGTAGCCATATTGAAAAAAGAAACAGGTGAAGCTGATATTATATTTTATTTAGCCTAACATATCCCAAATATGATCACTCCAACATGCAAGTTGATATAAAAATTAATTTACTGAGATTTTATACATTCTTTTCTTCATACTAAGTCTTGAAATCTCAGTTTGGACTGGTCACATTTCAGGTGCCCAGTAGCCACATGTGGCCAGTGAGTACCATGTGGGCTGGCACAGCTCTACACTTTCTCAGTGGGCAGAGAAGGGAATACATATTATTGAGAAGTAAATCATGAGCTCTTATTGATACTTCAAATTCAAATGTAATTTTATAGGATTTTTTTCTTCTTTGATATTATATTTTTTCTTGTGCTGAAAATCTTGGTTTCTAAAAATACTAACCTAATTACTTTATTTTAAAACATATTTTAAATAGTTTCCAAATAATAATACAGTATTACCACTGACAGTCTGATACTGAATGAATTTTGACTTCTTGCAGCTCTATTTATTTATAGACTGTGTTTCACTAGGGACGTGTACTCAAATATACTCTGCTCTAAAGTCATTCAAAATTATTCTTTTCTCTATGTTTATCATCAACTTAATATAGTTATCTTGATTAATCTCAGTTTTAATCTTTAGGGAGTTCTCCCTTTTTTCTTTTTTTTCTTTTTTTTTTTTAATATTTTTGCATTTTCTTTGGTAGACAAAATCTTTTGAAAATAGGGAGCTCATTTGAGGTCAAGGTCCTTTGGTGATCAAGAGTGGGTACCACTTGGCTTAATGACATTTGAGTCCTTCTAAATCTAAGATGCTCTAATTATTCACATCTCCTGTTCCCAGGTTCATTCTCAAAGCAAAGGGACCTCAAGAACACAGAGGTCTGCGTTTTATGAGCTAGTGGATTGTGGATCCCTTCTTTCTATATGGCTGAGTCTTATCCTCAGAACCAGGCTAGTCAAAGGTAGACAAGGGCCAGGGCAGGAGTAGGGTTCTGGAGAAGCTATCGAGGGTTCTTTAACCTCTTCAGAAAGGGATTTGGAAGATGCTCTAGTCTTTTTTCTGGAGGCTCCTGGAAGGGAGGAAGAAGCATGGAACCTCCCATGGTTTTTTGCTCTTAGACTGATTAAGGGGATTTAGATCCAAAAGTATCTTAGAGATGACATTAGGTTAGGCAATGTTGAGTGATGGAGAGAGCACTGGACTTGGATTCTGAGGTCCTGGATTCAAGACTCAAGTATCTCCACTCATCTGTGTGCAGATCATTGGCTCTGTATTACACTGTTCCTGTAATTTACAATGGTGGCCTTCTGATTTGAGATATGCCTAGTCCTGCAACTGGGGTGTCCTTTGCAGGTGCATAATAGCAGGAGCTCCTTGATACGTGTGCAACGTGACAACCCAGCTATGTTTGGACTAGTGCAGCAATATGGCTGCACTAATTAGACATGAAGCAGTGTGAGGTCTCAGGCCATGAAGAGTTAATCTCTCTGCTCTTCAGGTTTCTCATCTTAAAATGAGGGTTGTGATTCCTGCCTAAGGTATAGAATGGGAAAACACTTTAAAAATCAGAAATAGAAGGGGCTCTTAGCACCGAGTCCAGCTCTTTACGCAGGCACTCCTCTCACTCCGTTTACCCGCCTCACCGCCTTGGGTGGAATCTGTTGTGTATAAACGTGGACCAAAATGCCACCTTTGTGTTTTGTTTAGCTCCAGAACAAAGGACTGAAAGATTACTGCTTTGATTATAACCCTCCCAATGAACACCAGATCACAGGACACCAGGTCATTCTGTACCACTGTCATGGGATGGGTCAGAACCAGGTGGGTGCTGCTGCTTTAACAACTTGTTCTCAGGCTGCGGGAACATGGACAGCGGGAGGCTCTGTGCTCAAGGAATCAGTGATGTGGGCCTCTAAAGAGGGAGATGAGGAGAAAAATCTATGCGTTTTAAAAATATTTAATATGTGATTTTTTATTATAGAGGTAATATATACTCATCACAAAACATTTGGGAAATATAAAAAGTGGAACAAGTAGTGAGTGACAGGACCCAGAGCAACCACCATTATAATTAAGACATATTTACTTCTCGCAGGGTAATGGTCCTAGAATAAAGATTAAAGAGGACAATCAAATGCAGAACATCAGTGAATCCTGGTCTGGGGAATCTACACATGCACAACTCTAAAGCACGTTTGGGGGCAATTTGGAAATTTGGACATGGACTGTATATTAGATAATATTGTTATTTTGCTGTTAAATTTCTTGAATGTCATTATACTCTTGTGGTTACATAAGAGAATGTGGTCTTAAATGCTGCACGGTACAGTATTTAGAGATGCTGTGCTTCCTGCAACTTTCTATAATTGTTCCTAGGGGGGAAAATTATATATGTACACACACATACATATGTAATAAAAGATAAAACAGTGACATATATACACATACACCTGCTTTATCTCTCACTCAGTGTGTGTATGTATGTAATTATATGAACATACGTATACATATATATACACAGAGAGAATGGGGAGAGAGAGGTGCATATATGTTTATATACTCTTTTATTTACATATACACGCATTTATCTACTTACACAGAATGAGAGAAAGAAAATATGGCAAATGTCAAAAAAAAAGATATATTTACTTCCCATCTTTTTTGTGCCTGACCTGGGGATTATGTATTTTAAATAGTTGTTATAATATCTATATGTTTTATATTCCATTATTTCCATCACTTATACTTTTCTAGTGTTGTTAGACATCCTCTGAGAATATCATTCCTAATGGCCTCTTGATATTCCTTTGTGTGGCTGTATTAATTACTGCAGAGTAACTGACTCTCTGCCTCCCTGTTTTTGTGATTATAAATAACCCTGTCACTAACATCTTGGCTCAGAAAAAAAAAAAAGAAGAAGCATCAGATGTGCATTTCAGCTGACTTAATTAATACTTCAGTGGAATTACAGGATTTGATGTGTCATGCCACACTGCAAAGTGGTTTTTAGGGCAGTTGCCTCAATTGGGCCCCAGGGCGGTCTGTCTGGGTTAAGTGTTGAACTTCAGGCTGGGCAGGGGAGTAAGACCTGGAAGATCTGAGGACCAGAATAGGACCCCTGTCCAGGGAAGCAGGGGCCAGTGGAGGATGCAGGAGAGAGCAAAGCATTAGTTCTGGACCTTCAAAGCCTTACCGTCCTAAGAGGTGTCAGACACTGGAGACGAGGGTTGGGGATTCAAGTTTTCCTCCAAACTGGAGTCACCCCAGTTCCATCTGAATATTACACCCCATTATGGTCAACAGTAAACTTTCATAATTCGGACCCCTACAATGTTAAAATTTTCGGGTTCTTCAGCCCCTTTTAGAACAGTGCTCCTGAGAGGTGCCCCCACTGGTACTATCAGCATCACCTGAGAGCTTAGAAGTCCAGGTTCTCAGACCCACCCGATCCCTTGTGAACCCATCTCTTGTCTTGACCCACTTTCAGGGAGATCGTTTGAGAAGCACTGCTCCATGTGCCTTCAGAACAGCCACCTGTGCCAGAATCTCAGGAAGCAAGGGGGTAGGGTAGGGTGGATGGTGGCTGCATGTCTTGTTAGAAGTGTAAAAGTGCGGCTTCCTGGGCGCCATCTCAGACAAAAGGAATCCTCCTCCTCTCTCTGGGAGCGGGGCCCAGAATCAGCATTTTCCTAGACACACTATGGTGGGGAAAACATTGCTCTGAAAAACAAGCCCCCCCATTAGCAGTCCTGTTGCTTGCTGTGCACAGCACCTTACAGTCTCCCAGGCATGGTTGCATCTATGATATTTGGAGAGGAGGAAGAGGAAGGGACTGAAGAAAGGGAGAGGAAGTAGCTGGCCAAGGTCACAGAGAGCCTTCAAGTGCTGGTGCTGGGACCAGTCCATCTTCTTTCCCACCCTTCTGCCCCAGCCCAGGGTTAGGCACAGAGGGTGCGGGGTGACCCAGGCACCAGCCCCGCCCTCACCATCTAGCAAACGAGGAGGGCATGAGAAAGGGCGCCTCCATTCGCACTTGCTAAGCACCCCGCCAGAGGTGCACTGGGTGCTGCAGGGACACACGTGGTGTTGGTGGGTGAGGGGAGAGGGCTGGACTCCAGCACCCAGGCCCTGCTGACCCAGATTCTTACCCCTCTTTCTAAAGATTTCCCTCTTTGCACATCAGAGGGTAACTGGTGTATATTGGCTGCTCCATTTCTAGTTTTTCGAGTACACGTCCCAGAATGAAATACGCTATAACACCCACCAGCCAGAGGGCTGTGTGAGTGTGGAAGCAGGATCGGATGTCCTCATCATGCATCTCTGTGAGGAGGCCACCCCAGAGGATCAGAAGTTCATCCTGCAGGAGGTAATCAGGCGACCTCACGCCTTTCTTGCTGTTGGTCCTGGTCCCTCAGGCTGCAGAGGGGAGTGTGGAAGTAAAGCGAGTCCCTAGCAAGTCTCAGGGATGCAGCCTCTAGCAGAGACCAGGAACTTCACAGTGAACCCGAGGGGTGGCAGTCCTATTGAGGTCCTGTGGCATCCAGCACCAATTTCTGTCTTTCCTCACTGTCCACTCCCTTTCAGCCTCCCTGTCCCCCTCACACTTTGAGCTGCAGCTGGCTGGAATGGGAAGAGGAGCTGTCCCCAAAGCATTTGGAGATCACATGGGGTTCAAACAAGGGAAACAGATAGCCACGTGTAAGGACATGAGGTTAGATCCAAGTATGAGCCACTCCCGTTGCCTCATCCTCATTTTTCCCTAGCTCTGAAGTGGGAACAATAATCTCAACCTTGTCTACCTCTAGTGAGGAGTACAACTATGGCCAGAAATAGTCTTTGGAAGGTGTAAAGCTCTACAGAGATTAGTTTTTACTGGTGGTACAGCAACCAGGAAAATACCTCTCTGATGGAGTTGGCGCTCCGTCGGAAGAGTCACTGTTGATTTGGAACTGGGTGTTATTTCAGGCCCAAAAGGCACTAACCCCACCACATTTGCCATCAGCCCATGATGCAACTCATACATCAGTCATAGCCTGTGACTCACTAAAAAGCGCTTGAGGGAATAAATCCAAAGAAAATAACTCAAAAGAAAGAATTAGTTCACTTTTAGCGCCATGGGAGGCTTTCATTCCCAGTCTGGCCCCAGGGATGGAAAGATTCATCATACTACTTAGAAATGGATTCTTTCTAAGTATGATTAGAAGTTGGAATATGTTTTCTTGTAGAAAATGTTATGATTAGCAATGAAATTTGCAGGTTACCTGGAAAAGTCAGACATCATAGTACTGCCTATTTGATATAAAAAATAGTAGGGAAAAATGCTTCTGTGAACCCCAAAAGTTTGTGATCCTTTGTAACGCCCTTCTCTACCCTTCTTTCTTCCAACTTGAAGCTGTTGTAAGCCATCAGGGAATAGTAATACAAGACAGGAGTCATGAAATTGGTTTGAAACGTCATTAAAATCTTATCTTAAAAATCTTAAATTTCAGTGACCATTTAAGGAAGTTTCTTTAGAAGCGTGGGAGGTGGGGTGCTTTATTTATTTACTTTCACATTATTCTACAGGCAATTTGTGAGCACTTTTAAAGGCTTTCCAGGTTAATGTTACTGAGATTCTTCTGCATCTGATTTTATTTCCAAGAGCTCTTTCCCTGGAACAGGGATGCCACTTGCTTTGCCTTTTTGCTGCTCAGCCATGGTGAAGTGCCCTGAGGGCGTACAGCTTACAACAGAGAGAGGTGGAGGGAAAGAATAAACTCCAGAACTTGGGGAGAGACATGCTGAATTAACTCAGCAGCAGTTGGTGAAAAGAAGAGACAGGGGAGGTGTTAGAGATGGTCATTGTCCTTTGGGGTTTGGGGATTGGCACGGTCTGCAGAACTTGCTTCCTCTCTGGTTACCTTGTCCTCACCCAGCTGGTCTGTGGCTTAACTGGGACTAAAGCCAAATTTGCTGATTCTCCATTTAAATACATGGGAGAAAGAGACCCTCAGGAAGGAATTAGTCGACCTAAGGGAAGTGGAAGAGATTAATACAGGATCTTTGGTCCTGATTTTCCTCAAGGAAAGGATGTCAGTTGAGGGTGAGATATAAGATCTGACAGATCCCAAGAACAGCCAGCAGGTGGCACCATCGGTCCTGACGGTGGAGTCGAGGACCCCAGTGAAGAGCTCCCGCAGAGGCAGGCGTGGCAAGTCTGTGCATGCCTGGCCCTCTCTCTGCACAGACAGTCCTGGGTTGCTTTTGTCCCTGAAGGCGCTGACTGCTCAATAAATATTTCTGAAAGGATAAAAATCACCCTGAGCACTTAAGGAAAACATCCTTTCTGAGGAATTGCTTGTAATTCTCTTGAATGTTGAGTGTCTATTATCTTTTGTAGGATGGTTCATTATTTCACGTACAGTCGAAGAAATGTGTTCAGGCCGAGAGGAAGGAGTTGAGCGACAATTTTGTACCACTCTTACGAGACTGCACCAACTCGGAACATCAGAAATGGTTCTTCAAAGAACGCATGGTATGAAGTGTCACTGTACCACGGAGCCTGTCAGAGGAGATGGGGGCCCCCAGGACTCTGTGTTTAACAGAGACTTAGTACAGTGGCAGACCCACTAAAAACTTGGCTGCTCTTTCTTTGATCAGAAAATGATTCTGTGATTTGTGAAGATGATGTTAGATTTAGTAAAAATGTGAATAAGCTTTGTAGTGATTTTGAAAACTTTAAAATTGTTGCCAAATGCCCTGTTTTCAGAGGGTAGTCATAAAATGTTAACTCTTGGTATTCAGAGAATTAAAACCTTTAACTATTTTTCTATCAAGATATATAGTCTACTGTCATTTCTTTTTTGTTCCCCCTAGCAACAAGGTAAATATTTTATTTTGGTATTTGCAGGGATTCCTGTTTGCCTGGGTGGAAATTAGACTCATGTAATGTACTTTGCATAAACTGGTAATACCTCAAGTATTGGGTTAGAGTTTTCTCAGTGTAGACAGGTGGACACTGGGAACATTATATTGATTTCTTTAGACTATTGAGATAGCCTAGGTTTATTAAATAAAGAATGCTATTTAGTTTTGTGTTGCTGCCATGGTCAAAATTACAGTTAAAGTTTATGTTAACTGAAGAGAACTAACCAAAGCTGAAATTTCAAGAGAACAATTTGATGTACTGGGCTATTACAAAGTTCCACTACACAGGGTAGACTTCTGACAGTGCCTAGCTGTGGTCTGGCTGGCTACTTTTAGTAATTACCACAGTGACTTTAAAACATGTTTATATCACTTTAAATTTTGATCACATGTTAGTGTCAGGAAGAAATTTAATTTTTTCTGTGAAATTCAGTTTTCAAATGTGTTCATTAATAATATTTGCTCATTTAAATTCATGTTAGATTTTGTGCTGCAGCAGCTGCTACAGTTTCTCTCAGTAACTCTGATGTGAGAACTAGCTCAGATCTGCTTCTGAGATCTGGTCAACCTGATAAAGTCACTATGAGTGATTAAAAAAACCCAGCAAGAACATTGCAGATCTTTGTGTTTGCAAATTAGTCAGATGTGAGAGATGAAGACACACATGCATTTGATTAAAAAGCATCAACTTTTGTCTCAGGCTTTTTTACACATTCTCCTCTGAGGGATCTAGTTGAACAATCACCCAGGAACAAATCCAGATGACCTGGCTTGGATCAATCTGATGCATCTTAACCACTCTGAACTTCAGTTTCTTAATCTGTGAAATGAGAACAATGAAACCAGGCTCTTGAGGTAGTTGTGAGGATTATATAACATAGAGCAGGTGAGGGCTTAGCTTAGTCCTTGGCATACAGTAATGGGGTCCATTAAGTTTCTGTTTTCATACATGCACTTTATAAAATGTGAAGCACAATAAATTTCAGTAGGTGTTTACTCAAGAATAAATATTAAATAATTTAGTCATTTTATCTTTGCAGGATTAAATAGCTCCTCAGCAGGCAGGAACACGGTATGAACTCCTTCCAGTACAGCTCAGTCCTCTCGTAAATGTCATGTGCTGTGGGGCCAAAGCATCCCTCCTCCACTGTGGTAACTTTTAAAGCAGGTGAGGTGCCCCTCTCGGCCTGTGATGGAGGTAAGCAGTCTGCTCTGCCCCCTCCCCCATGCCCTTCCAGTCCGAGCTCCATTGAAGGGGTGTCAGCCCTTCCCAGGGTGTAGGAAGACAGTTTGGGCAGACAGAAAATTAGTGCTAATCAGCTTCATAATGAGCGCTGGAAAGCTACACAGGCTTTTTTGTGTGTGTTCACTGGGCACCACTGGTAATTAGCTTTGCTTGAAAAGTCATCCCTCTTACTCCTGCCAGCAGTTTATATGTGGTCGTTTTTAGGGTGGAAGAACTAATAAAAATATTCAGGGTGTCAAGGGAAATATTTGCACAGACTGGGAGGCAATTTATAACATTTTGAGGAACCTTTCCCCTTCACTTTCTCCTTCTCTGATGGATGAGGAGTCTCAGCCCTGCCCCACTGGAAGGTAGAGATTGGCCTCCAGCCCTTGAGTGTGGAGTCAGGAGTCCTGGGGACCAGCCCCAGTTGTGGTGGGCTGTGTCCCCTGCTAGGACTCATTTCCTCATCTGAATAATGGGGATAAAAGTATCCTTTGTTGATTTCTTAGATTTTTTTTTAGTTACTTTGTTAGTGGTTGCCCTAGGGATTACGTTATGCTTCCTGAATTTATTGCAGTCACTTTCATTCTTAGTATTGAGTTAAATCCAGTAAAATTTAGCAGATTTGTATCAGTATAGCTTCTGTCTCCTCCTCTGTGCTATTATGGACATATATCTAGATGTTATTTAAACCATTGTTAAATTGAGTTTATATTACTTTACATAATAAGAGAAGAAAAGTAAAAAAAAAATATATATATATACAATATACACACAGTCTCTTATATTTACCCACATATGTGCCATTTCCTATGCTTTTCATTACTTCCTGTGAATCTGAGAGACCCTCTGGTGTCATTTTCTTTCACTGTAAGGCCTTTCTTTGGGATTTCATCTAGGATAGGACTGTTAGCAATAAATTCTCTCAGTTTTTGTTCATTAGGGAATGACTTTATTCTGCTTTCAATTTTTAAAGAGATAGTTTAGCTGGATATAGAATTCTAGTTGACAGTGATTTTTCCTTCCAGCACTCTGAATTTGGGATTACACTACCATAGTGCCACCATTGTTTTCAATGAAAGGTCATCCGTAATCATTTTGTTGCCTGTATGTGATGAGTCATCATTCTCTTGCTGCTTTTAAGATTTTCTCTTTGTTTTTCAGCAGTTTAAGGTATGTCTAAATGTGGTCTGTGTTTATTGTACTTGGGGTTCATTGAGCTTGGAATGTAATTTAATGTTTTTAAAATCTACTTGGGAAGGTTTTAGCCATTGTTTCTTCAAATATTTTTTCTGCTCCTTTCTCTGTTCTGGATAATTTCTGATGATCTATCTTTAAATTCACTGATTTCTTCTGCCATCTCAAACTTGCTGTTGAGCCTGTGTAGTCATTTTATTTCAGTTACTTTTCAACTCTGAATATCCATTTGGTTCTTTTTTGTAGTGTCTTTCTCTGTTGAGATTTCCTATACATTGACTTACTGTTAGCATATTTTCCTCTAGCTCTTTGAATATAGTTTTCTTTAATTATTTGAATATATTTGTAATACCTGCTTTGAAGCCTTTGTAACTTAGCAGCTGGAAACATTAAACATACTATCTCATAGTTTCTGTAGGTCAAAAGTTCAGGCATGGCTTGATTGGATTCTCTGCTCAGGGTCTCCCAAGGATGTCGTCAAGGTGTCGACCATGGCTGTGATCTCATCTGGGACTCAGGGTTCTCTTCCAAACACAATAGTTGTTGGCTGAATTCAATTCCTTGAGGCTATAGAACTGAGGACCTCAGCTGTAAAAGGCCACTTACCATTCCCTGCCATGTGGCCTTCTCTATAACATGACAATTTTCTTCTTCGAGGCCAGTAGGAGAGTATCTGCTGATTCATGTCTCTTTTAAGTTGATTAGTTGATAACTTGATTAGGTCAGATTGACCCAGAATAATCTCCCTTCTGTTAACTCAAAAGTCAACTGATTAAGGACCTTAATTACATCTAAAAAATTCCTTCACTGGAGTAATAGCTCATCATATTCACAAGTCCTGCACACATTCAAGGGCAGGGGATTAAACAGGGCATATGTACCAGGAGGCAGGAATCTTGGGGATCATCTTAGAATTCTACCTACCACCATCTACCGTAAGCCCCCAATAATTCACATCCCTTCCACATGAAAAATATATTTACTCCTTTTCAAGGTTCCTCAGAGTCTCATCTCATCACAGCATGTGTTCCAAATCCAAAATTTAATCATCTAAATCTACATCTTATCACCTAAAAGTTCAAGATCTAAATCAAGTCCAGGTACAGATGCGGCTCCTGGGTGTCATTCAGTAGGTGCAGCTGCTGGGACAAAGTTGCTCTCCATCCATAGACCTGTTACACTGAAGAGGCTGTTTATTCTCCCCAAACACTGGCAACATAGAGTAGTGAGAAGGCATAGGATAATGTTTGTAGATGTTCTGGCTCAAAAAAGGGGAAAAGGTCAGAAGGAGTCACAGGTCCATAATGGTTTTGAAATCAGGTAGATGTTTGCCTTTCTCGATTTAATTTCAAGACCTGTGAATAATCCTCAGGGGCTCTTGGCTCTTTCTTCTGGGCATGGGGTTCCACCTTCTTTTCATCCTTCATATTTTATGAAAGATAACACATTTGCAGCTGAGTAGTTTTATGAACCCTGCTTCCTGCAAGTAGAATTTGGGGAGTCCAGCCACCTCTTCATTTTGTTCTCTCTCTGACCCTTTTCAGCCAAGCTGGCAGGATTTCTGCTGAGATAGTCCTCAGGAACTATGTGGGTCTTGCATGGATTCACTGCCTTTCACTCCGCTAGACAGAAGCCACATCCACAGATCTTTTCAAACAAATCTCTTTTCTCTCTTGGCCTCTTGTTTAGATGGCTGAGTGATAATGACCTTAAGCTTCCTAGATGCTCCTGGTTTAGTCAAGGAGATCTGTGACATGCACACACTCTTAATCTCTTAAAAGCGGCCTTTGTGTGACTGAATGTTCTGACCTTTTGATCTTTCTGAGGTTTCAACGAAAGGTTGTACAGTCTCACACTCAGCCTTTTCTCTATGCCACACTTTGAGCAGCTGTTCTGATTTTTAGCATCTTTTGCCATCTGGAGAGGCTGAAAATTTTCTAAATAATTCAGTCGTTATTTTTTGGTGTAACGGTTTTCCCTCTATTTATCTCTCTGCTCTTGCATTTTACCAGGAGCAGCAAAAAAGAAACCAGGCAGCACCTTCAGCACTCCTTGAAAATCTCCTTAGCTATATAACCAGGTTCATCCCTTCTAAATTCTGTGTAACTGCAGCAGACAATGTTGCTAAGCTTTCTGCCACTGTATAATAAGGATCTCCTTTTTTCTACTTTCTAATGACATGCTCCTCACTTCCTTCTAAACCTTCATCAGCAGCGTTGTCAACATTTGTATTTCTACTAACAATCTCTTCGAGGAAATTTAGGCTTTTTCTATCATGTTTTGCAGAATTCCTTCAGCTTCCTCCTGCTGCTCAATTCTGATGCTGCTCCCACATTTTAGGTATTTGTTACAGTGGCATCTCACTTCCAGGTACCAAAATCTGTATTAGTTTTCTATTGCTGTATAGTACATTGCCACAAACATAGTGGCTTAAAACAGCATCACTTATTGTCTCCCAACTCCTGTAGGTCATAAGTCTGGGCATCGCTTAGCTGGGTTCTCATCTCTGGGTCTCACTGGCTGAAATCAAAGTGTTAGTTGGGTCTGCTGTCTCAACTCGGACTTAGGCTCTTCTTCCACGCCCACAATTCATTGGCAGAATTTAGGTCCTTGTGGTTGTTGCACTGAGAACCTCAGCCCCTAGAGGTCACCTGCTGAGAGAGTCTCCTGCTGGCGTTGAAGACATCAGCTGCCATGTTGTGATGGGCCACATGGCTAGAGCCTGAGGTGGCCTCTGGGAGCTCAGGGTGGCTGAGTTCATGTTGAATTTGTGGAAACAAAGACTCATCAGTGTGATTATGACATTAAAAACCATAAGACAATGCAGGTACATTTGAAACTCTGGTTCAGGGGTGCCCATCTCATCAAATGCCTACTTACTCTTCCAGAAGGTTCCTTTATTGAAACTTGTAAAAATTCCCAAGAACCTGAACCTTCATTGCATAACAGGCTCCTTACATGTCAGTGGGAAGAATTTGTCTTATTTGTGTGAATCCATTCTGGATTTCTTTATGGGCTGAGTATGTGTTAAAGTTAAATTTTCCGTGCTGACTAGCTTCCCTTTTCTCCTTCCACGAAAGCAAGTGCTTTTCACAATTTAACGTGCACGGGGGTCACCTGGCATCTTTTTAAAAGGTAGATTCAGGTTTGGTAGGTCTGGGATGGGTTTTGAGATTCTGCATTTATCACAAGCACCCAAATGATGCCAGTGCTGCTGGTCTTTGGACCAAATTTTGAGTAGCAGATAATTCAAGTGAGAATCAGAAGAAGGCTCCTAGTTGGCTGGTGACTGGTGTCTGCTCTCGCACACACACTAGATGGTGTTGTCAGCTCAGGAATTGCCACAGTGCTTTAGTTGCGTCCAAGTCTGTTGATCTAAAAACACCTTCCAAGTCTTAGTTCCATGGGGTGCAGGCTTGGAAGGCACCCGGAGATCATCCTGTGCCCAATGTAGCTGACCGGGGGTCAGTGGGGAGTAGGGCGGATGAGGTCCCTAAGGGAAGGTGTTTGAGAACACACAGCAAGTTAGGAACAGCATTTTCTTTGTCAATACTTGTCATTCTGTGTAGTTATCAGTGTTCTAAACTTGGCCTGGGTGTGTTTTTCTTAAAGTGTTAAATTGGCACTCTTTTTAAAAAATTTATCTTAAAATATTGGCTTTGCTGTATTACATTAAATTATAATGTAAAATTAGTTTCCTATTTTGATAAAAAGTTCTAAAGACTTTGCCATGTGGTTTGTTGTATCATAGCCACAATGTTTATTTGGCAGGTGAAGTTGGAAATGCTGGCCTGTTACAATCTCCTACTGTTTGTGAGGTTTAATGTACTGCACACCAAATTTCTCACAATGATACACAGCTTTAGAATTTTCTTTTCAAGGGTATTATTTTGTTTGATCCCATAAGGTCCGCTGGATGAGGATTACTGTCTTCTGTTTGTAGCTGCTGCAGCTGCTGCAGCTGCTACTGCTGCTAATAATCATAATCATAACAACAACAATAATACCATGAGTTGGGCACTGTTCTAAGTACTTCATATAAATGAGCTAATTCAATTCTGAAAACCCTCAGTGAAGAAAGTGTTGGTCCTCCCCCTCCTCCTTTCACCTCCCTCCCTCCAATTTAAATGTGAGGACACTGAGCTCAGAGAGGGTAGGGAACTTGCTTAAGGTCACACAGCTAATCAGTGGCAGTGCTGGGATTTGAACCTAGACAGTCTTACTCCAGACTCAGTTGTAACTGCCGTGTCCTGGTAACTCCTGGAGGAGAGGGGAGGCAACTTGCCCACATCACATAGCTCATACACCCCGACCACAGCCCCTCCCCTCACTCTTAACTCCAGTTACACCATATTGCCAGTTATGGCCCGAGAATTAATAAGAGTGTCCTGCTTGGAGAGTACAGCGGTCACAGCAGTTTCACATCCCTGGGCAATCACATTCCCTTAGAAAGTGCCAGCTCAGGGAGCAGAACAGGGGACGGTGCTCCAGGCGCAGAGCTGCTGGGGGTGCAGACCTGCGCCTCTGGGTGCCATGGTCTGGGTAGAACTCCATCTTGCCCATACCACACTCCATCCTCTTTCTGTTTACAATGAGGCAAGAGTGGGAAAGCAGGATTCAAGAGCGGTGCTTCAGTTTCCCCTTTGAGATTCTTGTTGCAGAGCCAGGCCGGCCCACAGTCCGTGGCCAGATCAGCTGTGGTTGCCCCATCCAGCACTTCTCTGTCTTCAGAAGGCTGAAAGCCCATGGGACTGAGAGTTCTGTCCTGTCTGCTGTGTCATGATTGCTCTGTGAATCATCTTGAACCTTCTTTTACAAGGCAAGGGTCAGTGGAACTGATTGCTCATCAGATTATAAAGATTTTTATTTCAGTGTCCTAAAAAGAAGTTGCCAGATGGGTGTGTCTATTGGGCAGCTCTGGTTATTAACTCAAGAGTGATTGCAGAACACCACTAGATTCTGATTGCCAACGATTACAAAAGGAAGCGGTTACTGGGTTATAGAATTTGTTGGGACTTTACAAGTTATGCATTCAGCTCCTCTTAAGCAGGAATCCCTCCTCGTCCCCATTAGTGGTCAGTCTACCCTAGCTTGTCCACTGCCAGCGGGGGGTGCTTCCCACTTCTCAGGCCATCCATTCTGTTCTTGGATAGCTTCTTACAAAGCTGAGATCTGTCTCCTTGTAGCTTCCTTATTGCTCTGGGCCTCTCTGGGAGGCCACCCAGCATGTTTATTCTTTGCCCCTTGGAAATTCAAGGAGAGAGGATGTGTCTGAATTTTCTCTGCTCCAAGCTAGCCAGCCCTCCCTTCTTCAAACCATCCTTATGATAGAATGTGGTTTTCACTGGAGTTCTGGGAGGAAGTAAAGATAGACATCTGCATTAAATCGGTTGCATGTAACCAGAGGTCAAACTCCATTCCCAATCCCTGCAGAGAGGTCTAGTCTAGCTCAGGCTTCCCCAGATTCTCTGAGGGTAATAAAATGACATAAGTAGGCTGTGGAGTGGGGAGGGAGGGGCAGTGTGTGTGTCTGACAGCAAGAGTGAGAGACATGGTAAAAGAGGAACTTCAATTTCCATAATAGTCAGTAATTATGGTCTAAAACGCAAAAATCTTAAGAAAGCAAGGCTAACATGTTACTTGAAATAACAGAGACAAATACTGGAAGAAATCGCTGGAAATGTTGAGAGGAGGGTCTCTCCTGAAAGCCAGGTCTGGGTGGGGTTAGAGAGGGGTAGGACAGGGGACTGCTGATTTTATTATAAACCTTGAGTACTGTTAGGCTTTTTAAGCTAAGTCCATGTACTTAAGCTAAGTATATCTGTTGAAAATTATCTTTAGAAATTCTCCCAAGTGGAGTCTGAGCCCAAACTCTTGTTAGTAGGGAAGCAGTCAGGGACCTAGGTTTGCTTTACCTGGCAAGCTAGATTTAAAAGAGGTCCAAATATGTAGAAGGACAGACCTTCTGCAAATTCTGTTTGGTGAACCTGCCAGCTTTGCGATTTTGGGCAAGTTACTTAACTTCGCTGAGCTGTAGTTCCTCATTTGTAAAATAGAGGTAATGCTAGGACCTAACTCGAGGGAGTCGTGAGGATTAAGTGAGATGAGGTGGGTTCAGAGCACCCCGCAGAATAGGGTCTCAGGGTCCATTCAGTGACCAAAGATTCCTTGTTGCTCCATCCCAGAGGTATCCTGAGGACCCAAGCAGCTGTCAGAGACAGCACGTATCTCCACTCCCGCCTGCAGAATGTTTGTGCTTCATGAAAGTCCTGGATTCTGTGCTGTTCAGTACCTTGGGGCAGAACAAGTGAGCAAAAGTCCTTGGCGGTTCCCAGTCCTCCTTCCCTCTCCATCTGCTGGGAAATTAGCTTTTCAGCCCTTCTCCTCTCATAACTAGTTCATCTCCAGGAAAACTTTGAACCCAAGAGCTGCATGGAGTTTCGGAGATCCCTTTAGTCCAACTTTTTGCCGTAGAGTGGGCGCACTGTTCCCCGAATGGGGTCAGGAAGGGGGCCCCCAGGCCGGTTCTTCCTCTGTGCCCATAGGTAGGGGACTGGAACGTGAGTGTCAGGCACTCTTCAGAACTCTAGTGGGCCACAGGATTTGGAAGACTCGGGGAGCTTGTCCCGAAGTGGACCAGGCTCAGCTCACTCCTTTTGGAACCAGAAAGTAAAGGGAAATAAAACTTCCTTTTCTGGGTAGAATTCTGGACAGTTCTGGGAACTTGTCTGCAGAGCAAATTGATTTATGGTGATCCAGCTGTGAGGAACTGTACAAAACAGGGATCAGAGGAGATACACTCCAGATGTGGCTCCATTAAAGGCAGGGGTGGAACAGTGGGGTTGAGAGACTTCTGAGGCCCATTGGGCCATGGAGACCGAGAAAGTATGTCCAAGGGCCTGTGGCTTCCAGCTGCTGATTCTGAGCTAGAAAACAGCTTAGAACTCATTCTGTCCAACCTCTTGAAACTAAAGGTGGCCCAAAGAGGGAAGGGGTTTACCCAGCATCACACAGTGAGGGGAGACAAGGCTGGCACCAGAAGCCACATCTGCTGCTGCCAGTCCCAGGGTCTGTCTCATCACCTGCCCTGCCTCTCACTCCTGCCTTTTAGAATCCATCTCAAGGCTGTCTTCTTAATTAAAAGTAGAGGGAACGCTTAACTGTGCTACTCTGATGGTGAGTTGCCCAGAGAGGAGACCGGGCTGACCCTAATGCTGAGGGTGGGGAAACTCCCTCCCTGCCTCGTGGGCTTCCGAGGCCCCACGTTGTGGGCTTCTGTTGGAGCATTTGGTCCCTGCGCTCCTGGAGCTGGACTCAGGGGGACTTTGCAGGTGCCTGTTCTCTGTCCTCTGAGAGTGAGGGCAGGATGCCCTCCTGCTGCTGCCTCCCCTGGAAATAGATTTCAGTTTTTGAAGCTTGGAAATGAGATTCCCGTTCGGCAGAATCTCAGATCAAGCCTGGTCTGCGACTCCTACTACAGGACTCCTGACGTGCATTGTCTTTTTTTTTTTTTTTTTTTTTTTGGTAACACTGTTTTTTCCAGATTATTAAAAAATGCATGCTCAGCTTAAAATTTGGACACTTTGCAAAAACATCGAGAAATTGCTTTAGTTCTCACTATCCAAAGACAGCACCATGTGGAAGTATTTCCTTCCAGCCTTTTTTCATTATTACAGTTCCTTTTATTTGGCTGAAATTGGCTCAGTGAAGATGGTTCTGTCCTTTGAGGAAATGTAGAATTAGTTTCCTTCCTCTGCCCATAACAGGGGTTCAGATGTGTGAAGATGATATGCGTCTCCAGATTCTTCCCAACTCTGGGAGAAAACTCAACTCCATTTTAAATACTGAGATTTTTAACAGTTATGATCATTGCCATTTATTAAGGGTGCACTACTTAAAAGGCACTAATTGATTTTCATACATTACCTTGTTTAATCTTCACAACAACATAACAAAGGAGGTATTTTCTAGCTCCAGTTTAGAGGGGAAGAAACTGAGGCTCAGAAAGGATGAGTCCCATTTGGGCTGATGGGAATTGAGTTTCATGAGATTGTCACCTCCCTTAATCTGGCCTTTTTATCTTTATTAATACAGCCTTACGAAAACTACCTCTTGAATGCCATACTTGCAAAGCAAGCCTTTACATTTGTTCCTGAAAAATTCATCTCCTTCATTCTGGCTCACAAAGATCTTTCTTTTTTCTCTCTTGTTATGATATCTCTCTGATGTAACGTGACTCATGGACAATTCCTGGCAATAATTTTTTTAAAAATCTCCTAGCACTGTCCCTGGCACATAGTACTCACCCAGTACCTAGTTGCTATTATTACATAAGGTGGGTGACACTGTTTGTTTGGTTCCCTGGTTTCCCTCTGTTCCCCACAAAACACAGAACAATGTGCTAAAAGTAGCATCGTGCTAAGGAGGGGCCCATCCACTGTGGTTGGTCTCTAAGGTATTTTCCAGAAGCATCCTTCCTTTCCAGTTGTAGGCAGAAACAAGAAGCCAAGAAGATGCTTCCTCGAATTTGGGCCCCCCTGCCGCATGCCTGGCCCCACCCTTCCCCTGGGGTCGCATCATTCCAACCCACTGGCTGGTGTGACGGGTCTGTCTGTCTGTGGGGAGAAGACACCCCCCCCCCATGACATGGTGGCCCGCCTTGCTGCTGCTTCTGCTGCTGACCCCTCAGAAGAGACGTTCCTTCCAGCGGGGTGGAGCTGTCAAGATGGATTTTAAAATATGGGTTGTATTTTATTTTAATTTTTGGTTGTTTTCTAAATTTGGTCACAATCATGTCGTCTGGTTCTAAAAAGAGGCAAAGGAAGTAGCTGCCCTCTGGGAAGGTCCCAGAGAGGAGAAGGGAAGAAGCCCGCATGCCTCCCTGCTGACTGTTCTGCTTCCTTCCTGAGCTCTTGACAGCCGGCTCCGTGGGAGTGAAGGGACAGATACGGGCCTGAAGGTGCCCACATGGTCTCTCTGACCTGGGAACTTCGTGGAGGGCAGACTGTCACTTGCCCCTGACAATTTGCCGAGGCTACTACCCCCCTACAAGTGCCAGACAACGCAGACCCTGTCCCCACCCCAGGGAGCGAAAGCCACTTGGGCCCACCCAGTGATTCAGGGTGGACATGGAGAGATGGGAGGAGCCTGGAGAAAGGGCTGATCCTGTCTTCCTCATAGAGGGTGACAGCCGTGCAGGCTTGAAAGGTTGAGCAGGCCGTGAATAGGTAGGGGAAGGGCAGTCCAAGGGGAGGGCAGCCTGATGAGGAATGATGGGCAGTGGTGTTACTGGAATGTAAGGAAGAGAGGCTAGGGGGTGAGGCCAGGTCCTGGCTAGGTCCACAGCTTGAGGGGCTTGAATGCTGAGCTGAGGAGTTAGCCATCCTCCTGGAGGCAAGGAGGAGAAATGGTCTTTGCAGGCGGGACAAGACTGCAGCTGTCCGAGGAGATGCTTCCTTCCATTGCATCATCCTTCCTTGAGTGTCCATCCCCCACCAGGGAGCTGCAGAGGGCTGGGATTTGGCTTCTGTCTGCAACCCTGCCCTGAACCTCTCCTGCCAAGGTCAAGGACCTCTCGTTTGCTAAATCGGTTGATAAGTTTTCTTCCTTGTGTTCCTGCTTCTCACCGCTGCATTTTGCCTGGTCTATCCCTGCCTCCTAGCATCCTCTCCTCTTGTGGCTTCTGGCACCACATCTTAGTTCTCCACCCACCCCAGACTCTTCTCAGTCACTTCTGTGGGCTTCCTTTCGCAAAGCTTTGAACCACATTCCTGGGATCCCAGGGGACTGTCTTGTGACCCTTCATGTTGTCCCTGGGAAATCTCAAGCACAGATGTGGCTTCAATGCCACTGGTTACCTGTGTCTGTCAGGAACTGTATTCAGCTGCAAATAACAGAAACCTGAGAAACAGTGGATTAATCAAATTCGAGGCTTTATTTTTCTTACACAAGAGGACATCCAGAGTTAGGCATTTCAGGGCTGATGTGGTGACTTCATGGTGCTGTTACAGATGGAGGCTTATTCTGTCCTTTTGTAGAGCCATGCTTAGCATGTTCCTATCACCTTGTGGTTGAAAGATGGCTGACCCTCACCTCCTTGTCTTTATTCAAGGAGAAGGAGAAGGGGAAAGAGCAAAAGACTTGCCAGCTGAGTCTGTCCCACGTAAAAGAGCTTTCCCAGAAGACTGTCCCCATTTCTGTATTAGTTATTGCCACAGTAGTGCTCTGTAACAACCACCCCTAGACTCAGTGTAACAAGCTGATTCAGACTCAGACCAACTGGTTTTGGCTCTCGGTCAGCTCCAAGTGCAATAGTTCTGGAACCCAGGCTGAACCAGCAGAGATGATCTGGGGTGGATTCTTCTCATGGGAATTATCAGATCAAGAAGCAAGCCAAACCACACAAGCACATTTAAGGTTCTGCTTATTCCTTCTGCTAACGTTCCAAAGTAAGTCATGTGGCTAAGTCCAGCATCCCTGGGTGAGCACTCACACTCCGTCCACAGTGGGAGAGGAGGAGAAGGCATGTTTGTGGAATAATATCTACATTGACACAGTCTCTGTCCACTCCTGTATCATGTCGTCCCTTTGCTGAGTAGGTAACTGACAAGGATGGTTTTTCAGCTGGCACTTTGACATCCGAAACAAACTCCAGTTTTGATGGCGAGGAAGGAGGGGAAAGTGGAAATCTGAGAGGCACACTTTGCTAGGACTTTTTTCAATAGTTGTGACGCAGGAGCTACTAGTAAAAAGCAATGAGATTAGAGACCATGTTTGCTTGCAGTGATACTGGAGACATTTATTATCCTTGGGAAGCCACCAGGACATGGAGACAGGCCATGCCACAAGATTTATGTGTCTACCGAGGCCCCGTCTCCCATTGCAACATTGCACAAACCTCCCCCGTTCGGTGCTCTCCCGTGCTGTCATAGGTCCCACTGCCTGAGGGCGTGGGAGAACATTACCAGGGGAGGTGGGAGGTGTCATCAATGTCATCCCCATTTGGAACTGCTTGTCCTGTCTCCTAGTGAAGTGCTGGCCTGTGTCATTCCCAGCACCTGCTTGTCAGCCCTGAAGGGCTCTGGCTCTGTCACATCATAGCCTGGCCCCAAGGCCTGGCATGGATCTCTTGCCTTTGCTGCATCCATGGCTTGGTGTCATGTCAAATATATTTGACTCACTATCAAATATATCCAGGTCTGGGCAATCTAAGACAAGAAGAAAGAGCTAGAGCTGTAGGATGGAGGCTGGGGCGTTGCCCGCTTCAGGGTGGCAGGGCTGCCCACTGCCAAATCCCCAGGAGGAAAGGGAGGAGGAGACTTCCACTGGACTGGATGTGTTGTTCCTGAGGCAAGGAGGCCAGAATGGCTCCTAGTGTCCATGGCATTACTTGCCCTTTTAAGCTTCCCTCTCACCACCTACACACCGGCAACCTGCAGGTCTCCCCTGAGCCTGGGTTTTGCCCCTCCCAGCTGCCTGCTGAGCCCTTCCCCTGGTTGTCCCATCCAGCCTGCACACACAGCACATTCCGACTTGGACTTGTCGTCTTTTCTTCCCCCAATATGCTATTCTTCCTGCGATGTCCACAAAGCTGGAAAGATGTGGTTTGTCTCCCTGGCCTCTACTTCCCTTTACTCTGGCAAGAGCCCCCGTGTTTCTTTGGGATCCACCTCTTCCCCTCTTAACCTCTGTGGCCTGTTTGGCTCCAGCAAAGCTCATGCATGGATCAGCTCTAAGTCAATTAACACGACCATAGTGATTGGCTCAGGAGTGAGCATGTGATCTAAGCTGGTCCAGTCAGAGTGACCCTCAGAACTTTCATATAAATGTGGGACACAAGCTCTTGTTTCTGTTGGATTTAAACCTGGAAGGATCTAGCTCAGAGAGGTGCTGGAAGCCACCTTGTGACCGTGAGGCTGGTGGTCATCTTGTGACAATGCAAAAGAGCCATCAAGAACAGAGTCAGCACGGAGCACCTGCGATACAAGAGATGGAGACAGAATAAGCTGATGATGTGGCCTGAGCCCCTGGGTCCAGGTGGGTCTGAACTGAGTGAGATCTACCCTCACAAGTATTCCGTCATATGAACCTGTACACTTCCCTTTTCCTTTTTTTAAAGATCAGTTTGATGAGGTTTTCAGCCAGTTGTAACCAAAAGGGTTCTGCTACACCTGTTTCACTGAATGGAGGCAACAGCACTTAACCAACTAAGCCAGAAGCCGGGGCTCACGCTTAGACTCACTCTCCACATCCAAGAAGGCTCAGGCCCGGGCCGTCTCTTTAGTCTCCTCCCCACATCCCGTTGCTTTGCCTCAGGTTAAACTCATGTCCTTTCTTGCCTGAACCATGGAATAATAAGTAACCCAGAAAGTGGCCTCATTTTCAGACTTGCCATCTCAATTTCTCCTCCTCCCACTTGGCACAGTGGTCTTCCTAAAAGTTAATCTGATCATGGCACAGTGTTCAACCACTCCCCAGGCTCTGCTGGTTCATGTGAAGAATGACCTGGCCCCCAGCTGCTGCCAAGAGCCTGGGCAGAATGGGCGTGAGATCAGGCGGTTGCCAGACCCTGTCTTTGGGGCCTTCTTCCCTCTTGGTGCTGTCCCACCCCGGCCCCATCAGCTGAGCAGGGTGCAGGTCTGCTCCAGTGGACTGGGCCCACGGAACCAGAGGAACTTGCAGGTCTGGGAAAGCAGCCAGGACTTCAGGACTCCCTTGTTCAGCATCACAGAACCAGAGACCTCGAGGTGGAAGGAGCAGCGAGGTCCTCCCCTCTCTTCCCTCCCCTCGCTCCCTACTGCCTGACCTTAGCCAGATCTCCAGAGCCAGCCAAGCTCAGAAGGCAAGAGTGAGGCCACAAGGCCTGGTATCGAGAGGACTGGGCAGGTCATTCAGGGCGTTGGTGCCAGAGATGGGGCCAGGACTCAAGTGTCTGTTCTCCAGGCTCACTCCTCCCCCTTCATCTCCCTGCGCTGCTCCTCAGGACACCCTCTTTACAAGTCCCTTTACCCCGGCATCATATAAAGGCTGTGAGGGTCTCTCACTGTGGAAGACAAAACGCAGCGACACAAAAAGAAATCTGCTGGCACCCATCCCAGGTGCTGGGTCTGGTGTGTGACAAGTGTGGGATCCCTGGACCCTTTGCAGGTGGGGTGCTGGGACACTCCAGCCTCAGGAAGGAGAGGAGTGTCTGCTCTGAGCTTGCCAAGTGGGAGGTTTGTGTAGCTGGAGTTTGTGCAATACCCTGGGTAGGGGGCACTCACAGTGCTTTCTTTGGCCCCGAGAGCCCCTGTTCCTCCTGCCACTGAATTCACCTTCCGTATCCCTTGTCAACAGTGATGTTTGTGCACCTACATGAGGGCCATGGGCAGGGGCCCCAGAGGTGCCCAAGGACTAGCCCACCTTGCTTGGGTCACAGACTCCTTTGTGACTCTCAAGGAAGCTATGGCCCTGACCCTCGGGGAGCACATGTGTGTCCGTGCGTGTGGCTGTCCTGCACACAATCACACGTGACTGCACACGCCCACAGGAGCCTCCGGGCAAAAACTTCCACCTTAGAAGAATTTTTTATGTAGCATCTCCAGGCTTTTTCCACCTTCTACACCTGCCATACCTGCCACGTCTGCCACGCCTGTGTCCCAGTCTCCTTACCATCTTTTGTTGGTGCTGATTCTGCCCCCAGGGACTTCTTCCCACTGATCCTTGTCCCGATCCTCAGAATCACCCGAAGAGGTCACTTAGTCCTCACTGTGATAGAGATGAGAAGATGAGGACTTGCATCCCCCAGACTGCCCTTCTCCACAATGTTCAACTGTGGTTCTTTCCTCATAGGATGGGACATCCAGACCCTTTCCAGCCCATCTTGGCCCCAGACATCCTTCTGTTTCTCAGTGTTCCCATTAAAGGCTAGTCCCCAGAACACAGCATTCCAGGTGCAGCCTGACTGGCCTGAGGAAGGCTGACCACTCACCCATTCGTTCTAAACGTTAGCTCTGGGGACAGATGTACAACAGCAGATACACTGAGCTAGGGTTCAACTCAGACCCCCGGATCTTCTCCCATAAATCGCTCCCTGGTCATAGATTCCTTTCCCTCCCTTCTAGTATTTGGGAGGTCCTGAACGGACATCCCAGGTTAGACCACAAATTCAGGTCTTTGTCCCATTCCTTCACTGCCCACAGTACACTTGTCCAAAGGCATTTCCACCCCTGAGCCTCAGTTTCCTCACAGGTTTGTTGGGATGGTCACATATATAATGAAAATGCTGGAGCTTTGATATATGTGAAAATTGTTTCTGTTACTTGTCATTTTGGAAAAGATTTCTGGTTGTTTCCAAAATCCATTTTCCCCTCTCTTTCATAGGAATGGAACCTTAGCACACAGATGTTTAGCTCAAGACCATTAAAAAAAAAAGCCTGCCTTGTGTTAAGTATGGTTCTGGGAGGTGAGGGGAGCGATACCCTCAAGATGCAGCGGTGTCCTTCAAGGGAAAATGTGCCTTCCCCTGCCCCTGCCACTCCCGAGGCTGCAGGCAGGCGGTGTGCCATCTTGGACCACAAGTATGAGCACAACAGCCCTGGAATAACAGAGCAACAAGGTGGAAGGGGTCTGGGCCTGTGGTGACTTCAAAGAGCAGCCTCCCCACACTCAGGACGACTTCTATGTGAGTGAGAAATGAACTCTTAATCTCTAAGCCACTATCATTGAGGTGCTCAGCTCTGCCTTCCTCCAGAACAATGGATGAATTTTCTTGAGGGATGTTCATTATAAGAGGCAGGGATTGGCTTAAATCAATAGGGAACAGTTAGGAACTTGCAAATACCCTGAAGAAACTTGTATTTCCCCCTTTTCTTTCTATGTCTTTTCTTCCTTTCTTCAGTTTCTCTGTACCCTATCCAGTTCTCCAACATTTGCTGGGCTCTTCTTCTGTACCAGGCCCTCTGTTGTGCTGTGGATGTGAGATGATTAAGGTACAGCGTCTGCTGAAGGCTAGCAGGGAAGACAGTTGTAACGACTAGTTGTCCTCCAAGTCCAAGTAACGAGATCACTGTGGCGGTGTTTACAGGGTGATGGGTGAACCCAGAGGGGCGGCCACCACTTTGGCTTAGGAAGGAGAGAGACAGGGGGCCTGAGCTGGTCCACGAGGGCTGAGTCATGGTTCTTTAGAAAAAGAAGGACTTGCTTTGCTGTTTCTGCCCTGCTGGAGGTTAACTTCCTTCTGACGAGCCCTGAACGAGGAAGAGACAACAGCTTTGCAAACAAACACCTCACTTATTTATTTGCTTCATTTTCCTCGCATATCTCATCCCCTCCCCTGAATGAGAGGCCTCTCGTTTTCACTTAATTTCCACAGGAAACTAGAAAGAGAAACATCTGTCTAAATTCCCCCTAACATACTCCAGATTTCTCGGGTCAGAATGTGGACCCGGGGAGGCATGGTCTCCCTGGGGCCAGAGGTGACAGCCCAGGACGGGTGGACTCCCGCCGAGCCCCAGTGGCAGCTGGGCCGTCCCGGCACCAGATCCCTGCACCGTACAGATGTTCTGCTCGGCGAGACTTTCGCTGGGAGCATCGTCAGTGGCCGAGGCGGCCCCTGGAGAAGGGAGCTCAGGCCTCGTTCCCACGGGCTCCTGCCCAACGTGGTTCCTGAGCGTTCTGTTCCTAGGAGAGGGGGTGGCCAGCAAGTGCTCCAACTCCCACACCAGCTGCTCCGGGAAGCAACTCCCTCACATGGCCTGGGGCTGCTCCCATCCATGGGGACATTGTTTTGTTCATAGCCCAGTGGTAATGGCATTTATTTAGGGGACACTTTCCCTTCTGCCACTCACAGGGAAGGAACTTGGTGCAGGGGAAGGAGCAGAGAGGGGCCTCTGGGGGTCAGGTTCCAGCCCTGGGACAGCTGCCTTCTCTCTCCGGTCTCAGTCTCCTCACCTGTAAAACAAAGCAGGTTGGTTCAGGTGGCATCCAAGGGCGATACCTGGTCGCGATGTGAACTTTGGAGACCAGCAGATGAGGCCTGAGTCCCACCTGCGCTGCTTGCTGCCTGCGTGGTCCTGCCTGGCCCTGCGCCTCGCCAGCCTGGTTTCCTCATCTGTATATTGGGGAGGCGGGACAGGTCACCTCCAGGTCCCTGAGGGCTTCATTATGATATGATTGCCTGCCTTCCATAAGGAAGCTAAGGAAAAGGATTTTATTTCTTCCTTGTAGCGAAATATTTCTAATTCTACGCCTATTGAAAATAAGCAGGGTCAGCACAAAAAAAAACTGGCCTCCACAAGTTACCCTTCATCCCCTGCCCCCACCCCGCCCGCTAAGTCTCCGCAGATCAGAAGATGATTCTTCTAAAGCATGAACTGGATGACTCCTTGGGGCATCCTCCCAGGCCTTTTAGGATCCAGGCCTCACACCCCTGACGTTGCTCTGCCCTCTCACTCACTCTGGCCCCTTTCAGTCCCTTAAATGGTCCAGCGATGACCTCCTTTGGACCTGGCCCCAGCGGCAGTGCCAAGGGGTGTCAGGTTAGGGGTAGGAGTAGGGGGTTAGCTCCTCCAGAGTCTTCTTCTGCCTCCCCAGAGCCACTCCAAAATTCTCCATCTAGTAAAAGCAGGGAGCTGTTGGTACCAGACAATGCCAAGTTCCCTGGGTCCCCCTTTCAAGATGCCACCCCTACTGCAGGCCCTCCCAGCAGCGTTTCCTCTGCCTGGTGTGCTCCTCCCCCTCTTTCGGATCTTAGCGTCACGGTCACTCACTCCCTCCAAGTGGCATTTACGCATATCCTGTCAGTCCCCCTCGCTCTCCTCTCTCACGGCACCTGGTCCTTTTCTTTAGAGAACCCTCACGTTTGTAATTACACATGTATCTTGTACTTAACTGTTTAATGCCTCACTCTTCCATTGAGTTATAAATTCCAGGAGGGCAGGGGTCCTGCCGGTCTTGCTAGACAGTTAGCCCTTGAACATGAGGTGGGGGGAAGTTAGGGGGCGCCCATTCCCTGCAGAGCTGAACATCCACGTGTAAGTTTACAGTCAGCCCTCCAAATCCACGGTTCTGCATCCGCAGATTCAACCTACTGCAGATTGTGTAGTTGTGTGGTATTTATTGAAAAAAACCCCACATATAAGTGGATCTGCCAAGTTCAAACCCACTTTGTGCAAGGATCAGCTGTATTCCCATTGCCTGATACAGCGCTGGTAAATAGTTGACTCTCGACAAATAATTGATGAATGAGTGAATGAATGAATTTCCCAGAGAATCTAGAATTTGGTGGTAAAATGAGGACAAGGGGAAGGTGAATCTTTGCAAATCACACTGTGGCAACTGCAGCACTGAAGCCTGAGCTTTGGGTCCTACACTGTGGGTACAGAGCTTGGCCTTGACATGCGGGGCTCTGGGAGGGCAGGGTCATTTTCCCTCTTGGCTCCAGGGAGGTGAATATCTTGAGAAAGAGCGTGGTCCCCTATGTTGAAATGTTTCTTAGAGGTCGAGGGAGGAGGCAAAGTTCTGAGACGTGACTGTTGATTCAGCGACAGGAGGTCCTGGTGACCTTGACAAGAGCAGTTTCAAAGAATTGGGGGGTCAGAAACTAGACTTCGGGGAGTCAGCGGAAGCTGAGGAAGTGGAGACTGAGTGTTAATGACTGTTTCTAGACACTAGAACAGGAATGGGAAGAGAGGTGACATTAGCTATTTCTTACCACACAGGAGCACATCAAAATTAATTTGGAAAAGTTTCTGAATAATAAAAATGATTCATCTCCTGGATGGCTGGCCAAGTAAGATGCCTCAACTCCCTGTCTTATTTCTCTCAGACAAGCAGGATGTCAGAGTTGAAGGGAACTCAAAGCTCAGAGGTTCCAACACAACACTCTCATTTCGTTAATGAGGTGCCTAAGGCCCAGAGAGGGGCAAGGACTTGCCCAAGGTCACACAGCAGATGAGGGGCAGAGCCAGGTTTTAAACCCAGACTTCTGTAGGCCCAGCCTGGGGTTCTTTTTCTTATTTCATGTCCTTTTTTCCCCTGTCCTTTCCAAACAGTCTTTATTGGCTCCAGGAAATGGGAGGATAGTTATTTTTGGTTTATTCAAAATGAATAAAATGGGTAATGTTTTTTTTTCCCATATATCAGATCCAAAGCATGTTTTATGTAAGAGCTAAATGGAACGAGAAATGGTTCCACAGCAAGAACAAAGATTCCTTTGAATATAAAAGCTCCAGAGTGAACCCCAAATGGGCCCAAATGACTCAGATCAGCTCTCCTAGCCTAGCTGGCTGCAGAAGACTGGGCGAGGCTGTGCGTGCGTGCACACGTGTGTGTGGTAGCAGGCTCTGTCTCTGGGGCTTGAATGCCTGAGCAGCAGGACAAGCACCACGAAGCTCCTCAGTACCTCTTTATTATGACGGTTTATTTTAGAAACATTTTATTTTTGGAGCAGTTTTGGACTCACAGCATAATTGAGTAGAAGGTACAGAGATGTTTCCCATTTGCCCCCTGCCCCTACACCTGCACAGCCTCCCTTGCTGTCAGCACCCAGCACCAGAGTTGTGCAGTTGACCCTTGAACAACACAGGTTTGAACTGCATGGGCCCACTTATATGCAGTTTGTTTTCTATAGTAAATACGACGGTACTATAGGATCTGTGGATGTGGAACCACAGATACAGAGGAACTGTGGCTATAGAGGAACTGTGGTCCTGGAGGGCTGGCTATAAGTTATACTTGGATTTTCAACGGCACAGAGGGTCAACACCCCTAACCCCCGTGTTGTTCAAGGGTCAGCTGTATGTTTGTTGCAATGGAAGAACCTAATGTGACACATCATTATCACCCAGAGTCCATAGTTTACATTAAGAGCTCACTCTTGGTGTTGTACGTTCTATGGGTTTTGACAAATATATAATGATGTGACCTCCAACCTCCTCAATACCTCTTTATTATTATGGTAAAATACACATACAATTTATCATCCTAACCATTTTTAAGTGTACATTTCAATGACATTAAGTACATTCACATCGTTGTGCAAACATCACCACCATCCAGCTCCCAAAACTCTTCTCATCTTGCGAAGCTGAAACTCTCTGTACCCATTCAACACTAACTTTCCATTATCCCCATCCCCAGCAGAATTATCCCCATTCTGCTTTCTGTCTCCAGGACTTTGATGATGCCAGCTCTGTCACAAAAGTGGAATCATACAGTATTTGTCCCTTTGTGACCAGCTGATTTCACTTTCAGTCCCTCTTTGTGCGTATTCCCTATGCCCCAATTCCCCCGTCAGAAATCCCCACCTCCGTCAGGGGATTTGATTCTCTGCTGAGGAGGGGATGCACCCCGGGAAGAAAACACTTCAGGCTTTCTTGGCACTTTCTCTTTAATGTCAATCAGCGGATGATTTCTTTTTTTTTTTTTAACATTTTTTATTGATTTATAATCATTTTACAATGTTGTGTCAAATTCCAGTGTTCAGCACAATTTTTCAGTCATTCATGGACATATACACACTCATTGTCACATTTTATTCTCTGTGAGTTATCATAACTCACATTTATACACACGTGTGTATATTTCCCTGTGCTATACAGTGTAATCTTGTTTATCTATTCTTACAATTTTGAAATCCCAGTCTATCCCTTCCCACCCTCCACCCCCCTGGCAACCACAAGTCTGTATTCTCTGTCTATGAGTCTATTTCTGTCCTGTATTTACTCTTTGTTTTTGTTTGTTTGTTTGTTTGTTTGTTTTTGTTTTTTAGATTCCACATATGAGCGATCTCATATGGTATTTTTCTTTCTCTTTCTGGCTTACTTCACTTAGACTGACATTCTCCAGGAGCATCCATGTTGCTGCAAATGGCATTATGTTGTCGGTTTTTATTGCTGAGTAGTATTCGTGACAGTAGGTTTTGATGGTTGAAAGCGCTGGGTGTGTAAGAATGAGAGACATTAATGACAGAGAAAAAAATTTCCTGCCTGAAGAAAAATGTTGTGGGGATGATTGTAAGTGAATCTGTGTAGTTGGTTTTATAACAGAGCCACCCCCTAAATGTATGTCTCTGGGTCTGTTGACCTCACGTCTTGTGCTGACTTAATTCCTTGGGGCGTTGTGGCTGAGGCGCCCTCTAGTGGTAATCACCGTAATGCCTCTGTGTTTGGGTTGCATTCTACAATTTAGGACACATTTTTATTTCTACCGTTTTATTTGATCAAAATGACAATGGTGTGAAGTAGTTAGAATAGGACCTATTATCTCTATTTTTCAGGTGGGGAAACTGAGGCTTAGTCGGGTGAAGGGACCTTCTCAGGGGCATAGAATTACTTCTTGTTAGAACTGGATCAGGAACCCAAGTCTTTGGTCAGGGCTCTTCCCGTGGCTCCACATTTTGCTGGCATTTATTAACTTACAATGTCCAAGGACAACATTTATTTGCAAATGCATGTTCCTCCCCCAACCCTCCACTCTCAACCTTCCACTTGATCTCAGACCCAGTCCTTCTCCAAGAATGATGTGTCATCACCCGGATGCTCAAATTAGAAACCCAGGAGTTGTCCTTGACATTTCCCTTTCTCTTGTTCCATATCCAGGCTTCAATTAAGTCCTGTGGTTTTTAACTCAGCACACCTGCTGCTCTGTGTTTCTGGACCACTGTAGTCCAGGCCTCTATCTTTCACCTGGACTTGACCCTTTATACTGTTATGCTGTCCTTTCCGTTTACCTGTTCCTCTGTGATTTCTTGGGAGATGTGGATTTGAGCAATGTTAAACAAGTTTCTATATTACAGGATTCCTCAGAGCCTTTGCTAAGCACAGTCACAGGGACTCTTCAAGGTAGGGGATCATGTCTTTTGCATGCCCCCACAGCTGCCTCTTCTGGGGAGCCACCTACCAGGGAGGCCACGTTCCCCCACCCTCCAGGAGCATCTCATAAGCACGGTCTGACTTGGGGGGGTGGGTTCACAAAAGGCCACCCACCCTCGCCTCAAGGAGAGAAGCCCTGCTGTGCTGTTTTATGTTCCTGATACAGCTGCGGATCAGGAGCGAGTTAGAAGTTACCCGTTAAAGCCCCTCCTTTCTCTTGTTTGGCTTCCCTCACTCCTTGTGGGTTTTTCCTGAAGACCACTCTCTGGATACCTCCCCAGGGCAGCCTCTGTCCCCCAGGAGCTCTCTCTAAGGTACTTGCCATGCCCTCAGCCACCAGAGGGGTCCTCACACACTGTCCCTCACTCCCTTGCCTCATTCTCTCATAAAGCAGGTCTGTCTCCCCTGCGGGGCTGCCAGTTCCACCAGGGAACATGTTTGTTTCTGTCCATGGCTCCATCCCCTATGCCTGGAAAGGGCTCAAGATTTGCCAAATGAAAAGTTAGAAATTGCCATAGAAATCCAGAGTGCAAATGAAAAATATCTCTAAAATACAGCAGGCAGCAAATTCATGTCTAGAGCATATTAAAAGCTTTGCCAATAAGAAGAGGCAAACACCTTAATACCAAAAAAAAGAGCATGATCAAACAGTTCACAGACACAAATGGAGATGATTGCTACATCTACACTTGTCTTTATCAGAAAATAGCAAATTAAAGCAATAGTTGAAAGAACATTTTTTGACTATTAGGTTACCTAAGGTTGATTCTTTTTGTTTTCTCCATGGTTGATTATTGAAAGAGCATCATGCTAATGAGGGATTGAGAAGCAAGGCATTCTCATCCATGGCTGGTGGGAAGATAAGTTGATACCACGTTAGAATATAGCTCCTCAGGACAGAAAGCTTGTCTCTTATTCTCTGTGGTATCTCCAGCGCCCAGAACCGCGCTTGGCATTGGAGCATCAAATTAATATCTGTTGAACAAATGGATGGCAATTTGACAGTATCTATCAGGAACCTTAAGTTTTTCATACCCCTTGGCTTAGTCATTTTACCTCAAAAAGAAACCCTTAGCAAGTAAGGCAAAGATATTTGTATCAGGATGTTTTGCATTTTCATCTATAAAATCAGAAGACTGGAAATAGACTGAGTGTACAGTCAAATTAATTATGGTACATCCACACTGATCAATCTGATATAAATGATAAAAATGATATTTGAAGAATATTGGGCATATAGGATTAAGCTACAGATAAATGCTAAATGAAAAAAGAATAAGAGATTCTATAAACAATATGACCTTGGTTTTTGTAAAAAAAAAAAAAGTCAATGGTGGGTTACAGTGATTTTTATTTCTTTGTTTTTTTCTTTATTTTCCAAAATTTCAACAGTGAATATGTATTACTTTTATAGTCAGGGGAAAAGAGCTTTGAGAAAGAAAGCAGAGTTAATAACAAAATTGTGGGTAGCCAGGAAACGTAGGAATAACTGGTAATCTTATTTTTCCCACTAATACTTCATAACATCATTTTGTGGTGAGTTAAAGAACACAGGCCCCTTGATTGAATTGGTCTGGTTTTATTTAGAAAACAGTGAGAAGTAAATTTTGTGCTTTTGGAGACACTTGATATTGTTTTCATGTTCTTAGTGTCTATTTTTCCATGACCTGGAGAATCTTAAAATATTGGCTCCACTTTTTAAAAAAAATTTCACGACTCGTTTGACTGGAAATGATTTCTCCTGTGGCTCCTGGGGTCTGTAAAAGGCATCAGGATGTGACATGCCGTTGACCTTTATTCTTTGCGTTGGCCAGAGAATTTCCCTATGGCTGGCTCAAGGTTTTCGAGAGGAAGGCAATTAAATGACCTAGCACAATTGCCTGGATTCTCGGCCCTGGCCTTATCTTGATTAGGAGGAAGTGGATAGCTAGTTGTTCCAAATTTAGAGCACAGAAAAGAGCCAGATGTTTGAGACTATCACGTGGAGGAAGCCTTAACCCTTTCGGGCTCTTGTCCCACTCACCACTTCTCAGATATCTGGCTGTGCCCATATGACACAGAGCAAAGGAGTTTTGACTTTTCCTCTTCCCGGGAAATCTGTCCTGGTTTCTGAGTCCACAGTGAGGCTCAAGCTAAGTATTGAAAAGACCCAGGGCACATCTGTTGGCTTATGTTAAACCTTCCATCATCTCTAAGATCAAGTCCAGAATCCCAAGTCTGGTAGTCAAGGCTCTATACCTCCTGGCCCCTGCCTCTCTCTCCCACCATTCAAGCCCCACTGCAGTGAGAGAGCAGACTCCAGGAACTAGATGCAGATTTGGCCCCTGGGTAGTGAGGAGACAGACGTGAAACAGGAGAGCACATTCATCTGGCAGAGATCTGGGTTTAGAGACCAGGTTGGCCTCTTACTGGCTGTGTGATCCTGGACAAGTTATTTCATGCGTCGTGCCATAGTCATTTCTTCTGTTAAAGGGGGATGGTAATAATAATATTAACAATAATACTAATAATACCAAATTCATAAGGTGTATGTGAGCTTTACATTGTTTCATGTATATAAAGCACTCAGTACAATGCCTCCCATATAGTTAGTGCCTAATACATGTTAATTCTTTTCTCTTATTCATTCACTTGGAAAAAATTTGTTGAGTTCTGAGTAGGTGCTAGAAATTCAGAAGGGGATAATCCATAGTCCCTGGCTTGACCTCAAGAAACCCATATTTTAGTGATGGAGATTCAGTGGAAACAGGGCAACATAATACAGCTCCAGTGACTGCATTCCGGAAACCCGGCCTCCTCCCCATTACCAAATACCCCATGCACCTCCAGGCTTTGTGCCTTTGCTCACCTGTTCCTTGTGTCAGAAAAGCTCCCCACTCCTGCTCTTCTGCCATTTGAAGACTTTCAAGATGCAGCTTAAATTGCATCAACATTGTGAAGCCTTCCTGACCCCCAAACCAGAATCATGATCTCACCTTTGTCTCCATGGTGATCTGCACAAACTCTCTGACTCTAGCCTTCCCCATCCTTCAGGGCTGGTCATATAGGAGTATCTCCCAATAGACTGGGAGCCCCTTCAAGGCAGGTGAATTGCTTGACCCGTTTCCATGTCTCAATGTCATCAAAGGGCCAGGCCAGTTGTAGATGTTTAAGAACTGTTGGGAGAATGAGTGAATGAATGAATGAAAGGGCACCTGACATCAGAGGAGAAACTGCTGCACTGATGGGGGAGACAAGGAAAAAGGATGCTTCATGTCTGCTACAGTATTTTACAAGACTGTAAAATCACTCTGCAGGTAGTTGGATCTCTCCTACTAATTCCACCTATGGACAAGGATAAGTTTACTTCATCATAGGAAATTTGGAGAAGGTGTATGTTCTCAGCAGTTTCTGCCTGAGGAGCATCCTTAAAGGGTTAAGACCCTTGTCCAGGAGGGAGGGTATAACTCAGTGGTAGAGCATGTGCTTAGCATGCACAAGGTCCTAGGTTCAATTGCTAGTACCTCCATATGAATAAACAAACAAACAAATAAATAAACAGACAGACAGACACAGACTTAATTACCCTCCCACCCAAAACAAAGACTCGTGACCTGATGCTGGTCTTACGACATTTCATTCTCTTTTCAGTGTGTGGGAGACAATTTAAATGAAAGTGGAGTTGCTACAGCCAATGTTGCAACAGAAATAATTGGATGTACAACCACATGTACTTTGGGGACTGGGACACAGAAACTTCATTTAATTCTGGTTTCCTCACTCATCTGTTGGGTGATCTAGGGATGTCTCCTTTTCCTTTCTGGACCTCATCCTACAATACAGTTCTGTTGTAGGGAGTGGGCATTAGGGGGGCTGAGACTGATTACTCCAGCTCTGATAAACCCTGTCTGTAGCTTACATGCTATCAGGTTGACCAAAAGCCCACTGACGCGAAGTTGCTGGAAAGTGATGTGGATGGAGTGTTGGGAGAGGATCCCAGTCCTTGTGAGTTTAAGGCCATGGTTTAGGAACCAAAAGCTCAGAAATGCTCTGAAAGCACAGATGGCCAAATCCACCCACTGGAAGTGCATACTTGCTCAAATTTGTAAACTAAAAGCAGAGGTTTTTGAGTTGTTTGGAGGATGCGTGGCTAGCCCTAACCTGCTAGTGGGTGTCTGGGTTGGTTCATCCAAATGAATAGGCCCTCTCCGGGGCCAGCATCATAAAGTGGCCCTGGCCGCCCCACCCTGGCCCTCAGGGTGTAGAGATCCCTCTACTGAGTCTTATTCAGGCCCCAGGTCTAAACGATGCCCTCAGGAAGTTCTTTTAACTTGTTATGTTACAGAGACTTCAACAGGGTCAGTTGGGGAGAACCGAACCCACTCTTGGTAGTAATTGCAGTGTGAAAGTTGAGATATAATTCACAGACCATAAAGTTTACCTCTTTAAAGTGTACAATTCAGTGGTTTTTAGTATATTCACAAAGTTATGCAACCGTCACCACTAATTCCAGAGCATTTCATCACTCCCAGAAGAAATCCCATATACATTAGTGGTCATCCTTCATTCCCCTCCCACCTTAGTCCCCAGCAACCGCTAATCTGCTTTCTGTCTCTATGGATTTGCTTATTCTGGGCTTTTCGTGAAAAAGGAATCTTAACGAGATGTGGCCTCTCTGGTCTGACTTCTTTCACTTTAGCATAATGTTTTTGAGGTTCATCCATGTTGACGATATCCTTTTGAACAAGTAAAATTTATATATGCATATCAACTTTCAGCTAGCACACAGGCAAAACTATAGTGTGAGTTTGGTGGGATCTACCAACCCATCTTCGTAGACCTGACTAGCCAGGTCCTCCTTACTTCGTTATTCCAGTTCAGTTTTGGCTTTTTAAAAGAATTATAAGAATTTAAAATTCTTTATATAAAGAATTTATATCTTTAAAATTAAGAGTCAAACTGATTGATATTTTCATCTTTCTGTTTCATCTTTGCTGGCAGGTTTAAGTTTTTTCCCAACCCAAGATTATTTAACTATGTACATATATTTTCTTGCCATATTTTCATGGTTTTATTTTTACATTTATAACTTTAATTCATCTGGACTTTGTGAATGATGTGAAGTAGTACGCAATTTTATTTTGTTCTGTATGGTTAGCAAGGTGCACCACCAAATATCTTTTTCTCGTTGATTTGGATACAATAGTGTTAGCATCTATAATTTTTATATATAATTGAGACTATTTCTGAGCTTTCTTTTCTGCACTGATCTGTCTTTTCTTCAACTGCCAGCATACTGTTAAATTTCCTGCTCTTTTATGATACAATTTAATATTTGTTAGAATGAGTTTATATTATCACTCATTTTAAAACATGCCTAGTTATTACCATACGTTTATTTTTCTAGTTTAGCTTTGTTTGTTCAGATGACACATTCATTTTGTGTACTGTATATTGCTGTGTTGTTCAAGGTTTTAAATTCTGCCTTAGAGAACAGTAGAAGCAAGCAGCTGTGTGGCATATTATAGATAAAGTTCGTAGAGCAAATATGGGCTGAACATGAATGGGAAGGATGGATGGACCAGGGAAGCACTGAATATTCATGAGGTCTGAGACATCAAATATATGTGACAGCTAGTGCAGAGCTGCAGTGAGAGCCACCTCGACTATGACTGAGCAGAGAGCCAGAGGTCTGGGTCTCTGAAGTCTTGGAATTGCTGCTCCCTCCAACTTAGGCGAGAGTGAAGACACTTCTATTTTGTTTAAGCCATGACTACATGAAACTGAACATAATCCTCACTAATATCACCTCTAATTTCATTTTTCTATTTGGTTGTCTGGATTAGGATTTGCAGAACAGTGTTAATAACATTGATGAGAGTGGATATCTTTCTGGTTGCTGATGTGAACGGAATGACTTGAGCATCCTGCTGGCTGTGATTTCACATAGAGTGTGTCTGTCACTTTAAGAAAATATTCTCTTTCTTGAGGGTGATGATGATGATGATGATGATGATGATGATGATGATGGAATGCTGAATTTTTCTCGAATGGTTTTTGTCACTTACCAAAGTAATTCTGTGGTATTTCTGCTTTGCTATACTGATAATGATGAATTAGATTAATATGTTTTTCTAAAGTTGAAACACATGCAAATTCAATTCTTTGTATGCTATCTCCTCTGTTTTCTTATGTATGTGGAAGCTCTGTTGCAGCTCTTGGCTCTCTTTTCAACTTTTCTTTCACTGTTTTTATCTCTTTAACCATTTCCTTTGAGTTCTGGGAGAATTGCTCATATTTGTCTTCTGATTTCTTGCTCCTCGAAGTGTGGTCCTGGGACCGGCAGGATCAACATCACCTGAGAATCTGTTAGAAATGCAAATTCTTGAGCCCCATCCCAGATCTATTCAATCAAAATCTGCATTTTAGCAAGATTCCTAGGTGATTCATGTGCACATTAAAATTTGAAGAGTGCTATAAAATTCTAACCAAAGAGGGAGTTCTTTCCAAGTTTCCAGTGGCAATGCAGACTTTCCCCATTATTACAGAAGTTTGCTTATTTTAGTGTAAATTTGGAAGGAGAAGAATTTCAATGCAAGGCTTTGGGTCGCTATCTGGGACCAGAACCCACAGGCTCTCTGTGGCAGGATATGAGGAAGGGCAGTCGGCTACTGTGTGTGATGGCATAAAATGGAAATGACATCCCAAAGGTCATCAAAATCACCACTAGACATCATTAGACCAACAAGAAAGGACCCTTCTGTTGCATTTCTGAAAGGCAGTGCATATCCCCTAGAAGGCTTTGCCCACACAGTTCTTTGACAAATTTATAAATGCCAACTGGTATCCACATGAAAGACTCTTGTCCTGAGCTTATAGAAGGGGAAAGAAGGAGTTCTGGGAGACTGGCTTGGCATCAGGCACGAATCTCTCTCTTTTCTTGGTTTGTCAAATTTCTGCAGCCACTGATGTTCTTCAGGGCCCCAGTGTTGCGCCTGAGGGCTGCCTGGGAGAAGGCAGGGTATTCACAGACCTGAATTATATCCATGAGTATTAGCAAGTGGAAAGATAAATTCTTTTAAGGAAAAAAAAATCAACTGATTAATACCCAATTATCAGTTACTGTGTTACTGAAGCAAACTTGGATCTGCTTGCCCGCACACAGTAAAGCTAATCTACTGACATGGGGTTGTGGTGAAGGAAAATGCAGCGTTTATTGTAGGGCACCAAGCAAGGAGTCCGGGGCAGCTAGTGCGCAAAGGCCTGAACTCCCTGGTGTGTTTTAGGAAAGCATTTTTAAAGGCCAGGTGAGGGGGGTGGGGGGTCACAGGGTACCTGATCAGCTCATGCACAATTCTCTGGTTGATGGTGAGGTCACAGGGCGGTGTCACAGGGGTTAACCTGATCAATCCTTAGGCTCCAGTAGGGCTGGGGCTACTCATGGTCCTCAAGTAGTTAATGTCTTCCACTTGGTGGGGGTTTTAGCATCTGTAAAGCAACTCAGGAAATGTGCACCAGATATTGTTATCTGGGTCCTTCAGAGAGGAGTGAAAGCAGAGGATATGGGGGACGGGGTCTGTCCCAGAAAAGCCCCAGGAGGTTCTCTGCTCAGTTACAATGGCAGAATTGGCAGGAAAAATCTTGGTGAGGCACAAAAAGCTATTGAAAAGATTCCAAAGAGAACAAGACTCTTGAAGACAAATTGGCTTATTCTTTACTGCTCTCAAACCCTTTATTCCCCAGAGACTGTTGAAACAATACCAGTGCCTAATTCTCATTGTGGAAGTAACAAACATCCTACTTTTCTTA
Organism: Camelus bactrianus; assembly: GCF_048773025.1. Lineage (NCBI taxonomy): Eukaryota > Metazoa > Chordata > Mammalia > Artiodactyla > Camelidae > Camelus > Camelus bactrianus. The sequence continues at coordinate 49,098,927 of NC_133542.1, forward strand.
AATCATTCCGTGAACTTGTCTCAACAGGAAATTCTGGTCATTGTCACACATTCTTCTTGTTTATTAGTAATAATAACTCTTTGCATCATAACCAGGCTCTAACCTTACAAGGCTTTTCCACCCAAAGTAGGTCGTTTGGTCTTTCCTGAGAATCCAGTGAGACAGCAGGGTGAGTGGGCATTAATGTGCCCATTTCGTAGAGGAGGGAACTGAGGATTAGAGGAATGAAAGGACATTCTCAAGGGTATGTTGTGCAGTCAGTGGCAGCCTCAGGACTCAGACTCATTTTCTAGCTGCAGGGGAGATCTCTAAAACACAGATGGCCCAGTGTCTTTGATCCTTAAGCTTCCCAGCCCACTCAGTGCTTTTTGCTTTTCTTCGGTGCCTGTACATACGGAAAACAATGAGAACGGTCGCCGTCCACAGTTTTATGCTGAAATGCAATGTGTAACTTTAATGAGGTTACATTCTTCGGGTTAGATTTACATGGACAGTCATCCCTGGTTCCCTGTACACTTATGATAGACCTTTGTTAAACTTCTAAGAATCTACTCCAGCTCCACATCAGGTGAGATTCATTACAAATCAGCAGGAACTGTTTAAAAGTTATTTTTTGTAGGTATTGTGCATCCCCCACCCCCAGCTTTACTGAGGTATAAGTGACAACTAAAAGTGTTTAAAGTGTGCAACGTGATGATTTGATACGCGTATACATTGTGAAATGATGACCACGGTCCAGCTAATTAACACATCCATCACCTCGCTTTGTTACCTTCTTGGTTTTTTTTGTTGCAAGAACAAAAAGATTGCCAGTATGCAATAACTATAGTCATGCTGCACATTTGCTTTTATTCATCTGTTTATAAGTTATTTTTTATTTCCTAAATTTGATTCATCTCAACTGATGCGGAGATTGAAGGCATGTTATTTCTGCTCTTCTATAAACTATGCTTCTAGTCCTCATCTTTCCATAATGAACTTACCAGATTTCCTGAATGTTCCATTTATTCTCCCTTCATATGTTCTCTTTGCCCAGAATACCCTTCCCTTCTTCACTTCACCTCCTTCACAGTTCTTATCCATGATGGGACCCAGCTCAAAAGCGATTCCTCTGCGAAGCCTTTCAAACCCAAAGTTAGACATCCCTGTGCTCTAAAAGCACTTTGAATGTATCTCTGCTGTATTATGGACTTATCACAGTCTGAAGTACATTTAATTTAGCTCCATATGTACTGGGATTCCCACTAAATCTGGAGCTATGTTGTGGGCAGGGGCAGCATTTAATTCCTCTTATGTCCTCTGAGTTTGGAATCTGACAACTGACAGGAATTCACTAAGGGTTAAACCACTTTCCTCTACCTGATGGCTTTAGTGCACTGGGAATTGTTTTTGACCACATAGCACTTTAGTTTTTACAGTCTAGGTGATTGGAAACTCTTAAAGGAGGACTACTCAAACAGAACAAGAATGAGCTATCATAGCTGATCCTTTCAGAGGACAGGAGGTATGCTAAACTTGTCTCATTGATTTATCTTGATTCTGTTCCTTTATGTTTCTAGATTAGAGCCATTTTAGTGTAGAGCTCTTTTATCAACATCCTTCATGACTTTGTCCAGGACCAGTCCACCCTGAGGGGTTCTGCATTTTCTTTGGTACCCAGGCATTTTTTCCCAGTTCCTTCACAATTAGGTGATTAATACTTAATAGTTCTAAACCTTGGCTGTACATTGGAATCACTTAGGGAACTTTAAAAAGTACTGATGTGAAATTTTCATGGAATTCCCTTAAGTCTTGTGCTGAGTATTAAGCTGAACATATACAGAGGGAGACTCTGAGAGTGTGGCAGGAAACAGCTACTGGAGGGCTACAAGCTCAACAGAGATTCTGGTAGTCTCACAGTGCAGACAGATACTCGATTTCTGACTAGCCATATTAGAGAGATTTCACTGAATACTCTGGACATTCAGTTGAGACCCCAGAAAGCCTGTGCCTTTGTATCTTTAAAATAAAGCTAACTGCCTGCCTAAAAAAATGAGACTCTTTAAAAGGAGATACCAGTCTAGACTCTCAACATTGTATCCACAAATAAGCAAAAATTGCTGGAAATTGGAAGAAACTGGGAAATGTACACCTAACTGGAAGAAAGAACAATTAGTAAAAACAGGTTCAGAGACGAGAAGATGATGGAATTAATAGATGAGAACTTCAAAATCACTCTTATCAATATGTTCAGTAAAGGAAGAGATGGGTGTAACAAATGAACAGATGGGGGAATCTCAACAGAGAATTGGAAGCAACAAAAAGAGCAGAATAGAAATTATAGAGCTAAAAAATGTAATATCTGAAATTTTAGAAATTTACTAGATTGGATAATAGCGAATTGGACACTGCAGAAGGAATAAAGAACAATGGAAAGGGAAAATAAACATGTGGACACACTGAAAGCCTTTTTTCTCAGTACTTCATCCAGGTGACTGAGGTCATCACCAGCTGTCAGAAGTCACATTCATAGTATGTACCCTTGATATGAAGTGATGAGAATGACACTTTATCTTTGTGGCCTTCCTCCTCAGAATTTATAAACTGAGTCTAATTTTGAGGAAAAAAATATCATGTAAATCCCAACTGAGGACATCCTATAAAATACCCAGTATTCCTCAAAGCTGAGGAAGATTTCATGACCTTGAGGTATTTGTTGATGACGTTGAGGTCATCAAAAACAAGGAAAGTCTGAGAAGCAGTCACTGCCAAGAGGAGCCTAAGAAGACATGATGACTAGATGTAATGTGGTACTGTGGGTAGAATTCTGGAACGGAAAAAAGGACATTTGATAAAAACTAAAGAAACCTGAATAAAGAATAGACTTTAGTTAATAATAATGTCCCCAAAATGGCTTCTTAATTGTAGCAAATGTACCATACTAATGTAAGTGTTAATAATAGCAGAAACTGGGTGCAGGATGTGAAAGGATGCTCTTTACTGCCTTTGCAATTTTTCTGTAAATCTAAAGCTGTTGTAAAATTAAAAGTTTATTCAAAAGACTAAATGGACCATAACAAGTGCTGACAAGGATGTGGGGCAACTGGAATTCTCGAAGGAATGTAAAAATGGTATAGTTTGGAAATTTCTTATAACGTTAAGCTTTTACTTATAATATAATCCAGCACTGCCACTCCAGGGAATTTAACTGAGAGAAATGAAAACATACGTCCTCATAAAGACTTATATGTGGATGTTTATAGAGGGTTTATTCGGAACTGTCACAAGATGTCTATCGGCTGGTGAATGGAGAAGTAAACTGTACACATCCATGCAATGGAGTACAACTAACTAATGAAGAAGGGATGGGATATTGATACACATAAAACATGGATGAAGCTCAAAAGCACTATGCCAAGTAAAAGAAGCCAGACACAAAAGAGTTCATATGGTATCATTCAATTAACATGCAATTCCAGAACAAGCAAAGCTAATATAAGGTAGAAAAAATCAGAACAATGTTTACATCTGGAGCTCTGGGGATTGAGTAATAAAGGGCAGGTGGGAACTTTCCGAGGTGATGGATCTATTCCTTATCTTGATAGGGATGTAGGTCACATGGGTGCATACATTTGTCAGAACACATAAAGATGTGTAGTTAAGATCTATAAATTTTAGAGGTATGTATAGTATAGCTCACTAAAAAAAAAAAGGATGGTAAAAGTGCTGATGTCTGTGTCCCACTCCCAGAGATTCTGGGTTTTTAAAGACTCCCACAACCAAGGTTAAAAGCCACTGTTACGGGTACTTGTCTAACAATAGGACCTTTGTCATTCCTGTTTGCCATGGAGATACTTCTCTGACTTTGATGTGTAGATCCTGGAAGCTGGATATATGGATTTACATGCCTACGAGATGGCTGGGTCCACCTGGAGATGGCTAATTGGCAATCACCAAGAGGCCAAAAGGGCCAGCAAGAAGATAGGACCAGGATAGAGTCCCCCCAAAGCTCATCCAACTCTTCTCTTTCTGCTTGTCTGAGAATGGCCCTGCTTTTTCGGGGAGTGGATTGTTATGCTGAAGGAAGAGAGAAATTAGAAGGGACCAGTGGAGGTATCATTATGGGGCAGGGGGAATTCTTACTCCATAATAATTTTGGAAAATTGTATATCTTCAGTTAGCTGGTATCACACAGACAACAAGTCCCCACTGGATTCTGTAAGCCAGTCTGGTCTTCATCTTGATCTTGTCCCCTTGGTAACTTCGGGCAGACTGTAAAGAGGGATGGGTCCATGTGTTGAGCACATGCCCTGCGCTCTGCTGGAATTTCGTGTCTTCTTTCCACTTCGGGGTTAATACATAACTTTCCTGTTAGCAATTTTTCTTCTTTTGAAGCTGACAGGCAACCCATTAACATTTTTAGGGCAAAAAAAAAAGCTTTTCTTAAACCTTTATCCAACATTAATAAAACTGTATAGTAAAAATTGAAATGATAAATCATAACAGTTATTCCATGGATGCTCTTTGATATTTATTTCAGAACACATGGCCAAAGTTTCTGAGAGGGCTCAATAACTAGAACTTTGATTAACAATTTCTTCTAGGGTACACCAATAAATACAATTTAGACTCTCCCAGTTGAAAGGAATTTTTCATGTCATCTAATCCAACCCTCTCATATTGTTAAGTTGCTAAGCGGTACCCAGTCTGTGCTTGCACAGTTCCCCAAAGAGCGAGACGTATACCTAGGAGCTGTTCCAACAGAAAGTTTTTCCTGGTATGAAGCCACACCTGCTTCTCTGTAACTTTTAGCCATAGAAAATGTTGGATCCTTTTTCCTGTTGGCTGTTCATGAGCCTTTACTGCAACAAGTGAAACATCTCCAATTGCTTAAAACATCTCTCCTGTAATTTGCATTTGTCTGCACTCACCAGTTCACCTTCTCTTTCCCTGATGAGTCCTGGTCCATTTCCATTCAAATCCAACACAGTTCATCTGACCCCATGCCACCTGAGCGCCTTCTCAGTGGCAGGCACTAGGCTCAGTGCTGTGGGGAAGACAGGAGCAAGCTAGCCTTGGCCTTGTAAGACAGAGAGGGCTTGGACACAAAGGCCCTACAGGGTGGGCTGTGATACAGGGCAGGAGAGAGGGACAGTGTCCTATTTTCCTCCCAAATTCCTAGGCTCTCATCTTGCAGTGCAGCAGGTTGGCTAAAATATAAGACTGTACAAGCTCAGGGCATGCTTAGAGTAGGCTGATCATCAAGTGTTTATCAAGTGATTAGGTCTCTGTGTTCCAGATTCCTGGGAGAGACAGTGTGATTGGCCCAGCTTGAGTCAGAGGTCCACCTGGCTCTATCATTGGTCTGCAGAAGGGACCTCGTCCACTGGTATGAAAGGCCATACTTTCTGGGCTAGGAACAAGGAAAGTTCTGTGAAATATGAGGGAGATTGGGGAGGAAATTACAGGCATCTTATAGATACATTATGGATATAATATCCATAATATATAATACCCATAGATATATAAGCAATATATAATATCCATAAGCATTAAACCTAAAAGATGCGCATTTTCTCCATTTTATAGCTGGGGAAGCAGATTCAGAGAGGTGAAGTGACTTTGCTAAGGTTACTACTTGTTAATGGCAAAGTTGTGGTTTGAATTCAGGGCTGCCACATGGATGCCCTGCATTTCCTCAATGATTCTTTCTGGAACTCACTTAGTTATCCACTTATTTATTCATATATTCATTCAACTAGAATTTCTCCAGCACCAGCCATGGGTCTGGCATTATGTGAGGACCTAGGATACAGCAATTAGCCACACAAACATGCCTGGAGGGACACCCATCAAGAGTGTAAGAGAGTTCCTGCCCTGCTCAAACACATGGTTTTACAGGAGAAATGAGACACATGGACACCACAAGCTCATGCATTGTTGCATTAAATGACTGATATTACAAGGGCTAGAAGATGTCAAAGTAGAGAGACCTCTGAGGACTGGAGTGGTTGGAGAAGCCTTCTGGAGGCAAAACTCTGATTAGAGAGAGAAGGAAGGAAGGATCCCAGCAGGCAGAGAGTTGCACTGATTCTGTCTTCTGAGTATCCACTTTTATATCCACTTTTCTGCATCCCACTGGGCCCTCCCCTGGTCCAGGTAGCTCCCCTCACCTGGACACAGCAAAAACCTCCCCAGCAGATCCGCCTCCTCCTTGCCTCATGGTCCACAAATCCATTTTAAAATTTAATTTCGAAAACCTTGAAACATAGCAAAAAGTATAGCAAATAATGCAAGAGCCACAAGATAACCACCATTTTGGCTCAATACATATTGACATTTCATTGTATTTGATTCACTTTCTCTGTCTTTTACAGAAATATAAGATTATAATGTCAGCCAAATTCCTACCCTATCCCTTAAGCCTCCCTCCAAAGAGTAATATTATCCTAATTTGATGTGATATATTCCCATATGTGTTTTTCTGTCTTTTCCACTGATGATCCACAAACCATATTAAGTTCACATCCGCTTGCAAGTTGCCTTTTCTATTTTCAGATTTGTCCTTGATGCATGGAGATCTGGTTCATTAAGTAGAATTCCAATGTATGAGCAAATTGAAGTTTACAGTTATTCCTCTATAGATGCCTGGATAGGTTAGTTCTACTTTTTTACTATTACAAGGGGTATTTAGTGAATATCATCACACATGTCTCTTTGGGTAGGAACCAAGGTATGGAGTTGCTGGATTAAGAATACATAGGTCTTCAACTTTACTAGGTGTTGCCAAATGGTTCTTTAAAACAGCAGTGCAGATTACATGTATACTTCCCATTGCATCTGAGTATGGAGTTCCAGTGGCTCCACATCCTCACAGATCTTGGTATTGTAAATCTTTTTTTTTAAAAATCAGATCCCATCTTCCCAAGGCAGATAGAGAGAACTGTCTAATATCATGCCTGACTATGTCCCTTCCCTGTTTAAAATCCTCCAGTCCTCCCCTACTGCTCTCCATTGTACCACCCAGAGTCTTGCTCTGCATAAACTAATCCATGTCCACTTCTCCAGACTCACCTCTCTATCCCCTCCTATTCCAACACTCATGAGTACACACACAAACGTACACACGCATGCATGCACACACACACACGCATGTGCACATGCTATAGTCCAATCAAGCCAAACCATGTTTGTTCATGTCCCCTAACCTACTTGCCTTCCCTTGTCTTTGGGGATATTCTTTTCTTCTTCAGAGGGCTGGTTCTTACCAGCCCTCAGCTCTCAGCTTGAGATCTCCTCCCTTGGGAAGCTTCTGCAGGCATCCCAGGCCTGAGTTGGATGCCCTTCCTCGCAGCACCCTTGACTTCTGGCATTGCAGTTCTCAGCACATTGGCTTGCAGTTGCCTGTTAATCACCTCCCCGCCCCACTAGACTGTGGACACCTTGATAGCAGGGCCCATGTGGAGTTTCTCGTGGGAGTGTGCTCTGTGCCCAACCTACCTACTGAATGAATTTGGTAAATAATCCACGGGCAGGAGACAGGTCCACAGTGAGCAGAGGTGGCCAGATGGGGAGCAGCTGGGAATCAGACTGGAAAGGAGGTGCTGCCCCACCATCTTCGTAACCCCAATTTTCAGGAAAGGAGACAAGGGCTCAGCCAGGGGGCTGACCTGTCTAGAATCATGCAGCTTTGATTCCCAGTCTCCTGACTCTGTGTCTGGGCCCTCTCTGCTGCCCCTCAGCTGCAGTCAATGGGAAGGAGGCAGTAGAGAGGGAGAGACAGGGCTGCCAGGAAGAGAAGGCTGAGCAGAAGAGGGAGCCCTTGGGATCTAGGATGCAGGTGGAGAGCTTGGCCCAGCAGATATGACCCTGGATCCTCTGAGCCAGTGAGGAAGGAAGAACATTGGGCCAGATTTCTAGATTAGGCCCTTGTTCAGGCTGTCCTGGGAGACTTAGATGGGCCAGGCCCTTCTCTGGGGAGGAGCAGTCTTGGGGCAAGCAACCGAGCATGTCCCTCAGCTCCCAGCCCACCCGAGTGGCCTCTTCCTGCTGCATCAGGAGAATGATTTCTCAAGACCCCCTGTGATAAGAGGGAGACTGGAGCCAAGGGCAGCTGGGAAGAAATAGGAGCCTAATACAAACAGGCAGGAGCTGGCCTGGGGCCCAGGGCCTGAATGGAGAGTACTCAGCTCAGGCCCACAGACTCCACCCAGGTCACCGGGCGTCTAGAGGAACTCACATGTGCCAGGGCAAGTGGACGTCAGCAAAATGGGGACAACAATACCCATACCTCATGCAATTATGGTGAGGATGAGGTAAGATAAAATGTGTAAAGGGGCTAGAATAATGCTCAGCACATTATATCACTCAGTCAGCTCTAGTTATTATCATCTTCTTAAAGGGCTGTCAGGAGGAGTGAACAGGATGATGTGGTGGATGAACGTGTAAAGCTGTGTAAATGTTGGTAAACAGTCTTTCGTCAGGAACTCCATAAATGAGTGTGGATGACGTGGAAGCCAGTGGACAGAGGGAAGTGGTGTGGACTTGAGTGACCAATCGCCCTCCTCTGTTCCTTTGGTTTCTTCTTCTGACACCTGCATTAGAGACTACACCAGTTGGTTCTGGAAGGATGCTGAGAGATGGCCCAGGACAATCCTCCAGCTTCACACAAGGAGAAACCAAGGCCCACAGGCTGGAAGTGACCTGTCTAGGGCTGCCCACAAGGTATTGCCAAGGACAGATTTCCCCAACTCAGACCCAGCACTCCTCCCTCTGTCCCCTCAGTTCAGCCCAAGCTCAGGACATGGCTCTTTCAGCCAGTTCAGTGGTTGGCTTGTCTTCCACAGTTGTCCACCCCCACCTCCAAGTCAGCAGGGCTCCCACCCGTCAGCTCTGAGCACCTCAGTCTCCAAGAGCCCCTGCCTTGAACGCCCTCTTTCTGTTTTCTCATGAAGGTCAATTGAAAGTAATTGAAAGCCACTTCCAGCTCTGGTTTCCCCGCAGAGCTCCTCTTCCCTGGGCTTCTCTTGGAGAGGTTGGGAGCAGGTTAGCGGTGTGTAGACACCTACTACCTTCCCCAAGGCTCCTTCAGCATTGGGCAAGTGCGAGCATTTCCCTTCCCCTCGAACAGAGCCCCTTTCTTCCATCCCTCCTTCCTTCCTTTTTTAATTTTTTAAATTTTTAAAATTTTTTCTTGAAGTATAGTCAGTTTACAATGTTGTGTTAACTTCTGGTACACAGCATAGTGATTCATATATATATATATATATATATATATATATATATATACACCCATTTTCATATTCTTTTTCATTATAGGCTATTACAAGGTATTGAATATACTTCCCTGTGCTATACAGTAGGAACTTGCTGTTTATCTATTTTGTTTATAGTAGTGTGTATCTGCAAATCCCGAACTCCCAATTTATTCCTCCACCCCTCCTTCCCCACTGGTAACCATAAGTTTATTTTCCATGTCTGTGAGTCTGCTTCTGTTTTGTAAGATCATTTGTGTCATTTTTTTAGATTCCACATGTAAGTGATATAATATGATATTTTTCTTTCTTTTTCTGGCTTACTTCACTTAGAATGATGATCTCCAGGTCTAACCATATTGCTGCAAATGGTATTATTTTATTCTTTTTTATGGCTGAGTAATATTCCATTGTGTGTGTGTTTGTGTACATACACACAACATAACTTCTTTATCCAGTAGTCTGTCCATGGACATTTAGGTTGTTTCTATGTCTTGACTATTGTAAATAGTGCTGCTGTGAACATTGAGGTGCATGTATCTTTTCGAATTAGAGCTTCCTCTAGATATATGCCCAAGAGTGAGATTGCCAGATCATATGGTAAGTCTATTTTTAGTTTTCTAAGAAATCTCCATACCATTTTTCATAGTGACTGCACCAAACTACATTCCCACCAACATTGTAGGAGGGTTCCCTTTTCTCCACACGCTCTCCAGTGTTTACTGTTTGTGGACTTTTTTAATGATGGCCATTCTGACCGGTGTGAGGTGGTACCTCACTGTAATTTTGATTTGCATTTTTCTGATAATTAGTGATGTTGAGCATGTTTTCATGTGCCTATTCCTCCTTCCTTTTTCTAATGACACCACACACCTTACTGTTGAACTTGCCCCTCGGGCACATACAGAAGCTCTTTCTGAGGGACCTTGAGTGTGTGTCCGTGTTGCACAGGTCAGGCTTCTCTACTGAAAAACAGTTGCAGGAGAAAGTAGATATGAAATGCCTGGCCTGGTTGGAGCTCATTTGACCCCAAGGACAGGCTGACGTCCAGAAGGTGTATTGAGCAACTGAGCTCATGTCTTACCAAACCATTTGGATTTTACTTTCTGGGTAAAAAGTTATCAGTCTTTGGCCACTACAGTTTGAAAACATGGGCCCCTCTTATCACCTCTGGAAGGCAAGTCCCCAGTCCCTGCATCCTGTTCCCCACAGCCAGGAGCAGGAGGCCTCCCCCATCCTTCCAGCCAGGAGGGCTGAGACCAGCATGTCACATGCTTGAATAAATGGAAGGAGGAAACTGTGAGAACGTGCTATGTACAGACGCGGTCTGTATACTAGCATACCTAGAAGGTGTCTGGGGTTTAGTTCCAGACCACCAAGATAAAGCGAATATTGAAATAAAGCATGTCACACACATTATTGGCTTCCAAGTGTACATAAAAGTTATGTTTACACTACCCTGTAATCTAGTAAGTGTGAAATAGCATTATATCTAAAAACAATATACACACCACACTTAAAAATTCTTTATTGCTAAAAAATGCTAACCATCATCTGAGCCTTCAGTGAGTTGTGGTAATAACATCAAAGATCACTGATCTCAGATCATTATAATAAATATAATAATAACGAAAAGGTTTGAAATATTGTGAGAATTACTAAAAATGTGACACAGTAACGCAAAGTGAGTAAATGCTGAAAAATGGTGCCGAGAGACTTGCTCAACGTGGGGTTGTCACAAACCTTCAATTTGTAAAAAACATGATACCCAAAAAATGCCATAAAATGAGGTGTGCCTGTAATATTATATGTATATGTATTTGCATAACAACAGCTCAGGGACATAAAGCTTTACTGCCCCCAATCCTCAGAGGAAGGAAAGGAGGCTCAGTTGCCTTAGAGCAAGAGTTGTGAAGTTTGGGCCTGAACTCCCAACTCAGTCCTTTCTGAGATCTCTACATCCTGCCTTTCTGCACAGTGAAGACACCCAGAAAAAGTTGGTGCTGTCTTTTCAGATCTGGGAGGACAATACCAGAGTCCCCAGGAGCTGGTCTGGCCTCCAGGGGCTTTCTGATCTCCCAAATGCCCCTCTCACTCCAGTCTGTCCAGTTGACGTCAGCGGAGCATCTGGAGTGCTTGGCCTTGGCATGCAAAGGTGAAGAACCTATCCTGGGCCGGGGGCCACTTGTTGGTAAGAGAAGAGCTGTGCTGTGGGCTCCCTGGGCGGGAGCTGTGAACCCGGATGAGAGGACACGCTGGCTGCATGGGTTTGCCTGCTACTGCAGCCAGTGCAGTTGGTCATAGGGAATTTGATGAAAATAATCAGCTGCAAACTCCTAAAAAACAAACAGACGATGATCCAGAGGTTTGAATAACAGCCCCCTCAGCCAGATGGCCACAGGAGCCTTGCCAGGGAGAAAAAACGATCTCCCACCCTGAATTTCCTCTTTGTTCTGGACCCTGCTCTCTTTGGACATCCTCAGTCTCCCGTTCCTTTCGTGCGCCAGCCACCCGGAGTCTTGTGTTCAGCTTGCTAAAGGAAGCTTTCCCCAGATTAGGATTTGAAGACAGGGAATCCGGGCAAAGAAGGGGCTTTCTTGTCCCAGCATGAGTCACCCGAGGCTGGAGGAAGCACGCAGCTGTCTGCATCTGGGCCTGGAATGCTGCTTCCTCCTCAGGGGACACTCACAAGAATCCCGGGACCCTTGCTGGTGCAGAGCAGGAAGTCGACTATAAGCAGGGCCGCCCTGTGTGGGGCAAGCCCTCTGGACACCTCAGTCCTCGCCAAGAGACCACATCCAAGCTATTGGGAAACTGAATGCTAGCCTGTTTCCACATTAAATTGCTACCACGCCTGGAGCACATGGTGGCCAATGTGTCCTGCCAAACTCAGCCTCCCTATGGTTCCAATAAGAGCATCCATGTAAGAGTGAGGCCAGTATGGCTTTGAATCCTTGGTCTGTCACTGTGAAACTTTGGGCAACTTCTTTGACCTCTCTGAGCCTCCGTTTCTACATCATTGCGTTTTAGTGAGACTAGTAAAGAAATTACATTTTCAGTGCATGTAGCACAGTATCTGGCACGTAGCAGGCATTCTATAAATGTTGTTTCCTCCCTCCCATCCCTCTTGTCCAGACCCTTTGGTACTAATTTCTCCTATTACCCATTTGTAAATACTCTCACTGATCCATGATTTAATGTTTCATTCTTGGCTTTGGGCAAAGCTTCCAGGTACAATCCTCTCCCATTTTTCCCTGAATGGATTGCCATCTCTCCTCCACAGTTAGATTAGCTACTCTGTTTGCCAGTATGTAGTTTGACTTCCTAAGGTACTGTGAATTCTGTTTGGAAGGAGACTAGGCAGGATATGATTATGTGACATCTCATCAGGCTCACTTAACTTATGAGTCTACTTAGAACTTTCCTTCCCTTATAAGCAGTAATGCCATTAAAAAAAACTTATCAACAAAAACATCTATGAATACATATTAAGATTATAAAGTGTATTAGTCAGGATTGGCTGGGTTTTGCTGCAGTAACACACACCTCCCAAATATGAATAGCTTAAAACAGCAAAGGTTTATTTCTCCCTTATATTACAAGTCCATTGTAGATCAGTGGTGTCCCTGCCCCACACTGACCTCTCTTGGACACTCAGGATTCACCATCTGGAATATTGTTGGCCACTGCAACCAAGGGAGGAGAAGATGAAGAGTTTCTTAGCATTTAGCAGAACTTGAACACCTCTGCCCAGTAGTAACACACATCACTTCACATTTCATTGACTAAAGCAAGTCACATGATCTTGCCTAACCTCAAGGGAATAAACACAATCTATTGCATTCAAGGCAGGAGACAACTAGAAACATTGATGAACAACACTAATGTTGGCCACATAGAAGCTCAATGTTTTGAGAAGAACAGAGGAAACCATGCAGGCAAGTAGAAATGCTGAAATTCCACCCCTGCCAGCCACCACTAGGGATTTGCTAGTCATTTGGAAAGCAGAATATGCCTGGATGTTTGCACAAAGAATTTCCTTCATTCTATTTCTGTGGTCCTAAGTTTCCAATGTGTATAGGAATTATTTGATGTTGCACAGCATTGTACATACAATCCTAAAGGGTTTTCAAAGTGTTTTAAAAATACACAATTTTCCCTGTCTGCTAAATTTAGAACCTGACCTATTTAGGATATGATTCTACACTATTTAATTGATACTAGTGCCTGACTTTATTATTTTAAACCACTTTATTAAAGTATGATTGGCATACAAAGAGTGGTACAATTTAATTATATAACATGATGAGTTTGGAAATAAGTATATATCCACAGAACCATTATCACAATCCATGCCACAAACATACCCATCACTTCTAGAAGTTTCCTCCAATCCTCTTTCGTTGCCTGAGTTTAACTGTCTCAACATTTCATTGCTTTCTCCTCTTCTGTGCTTTACTTACAACCTAAGGGGCCACTCCATCTCTGAATCCAATTGCAGTTGATATTTCTTTGATTTTGTGTATGTACTTTATAATACTTCATACCAAAACTCAAAGAAAGTCTTCCATATATAATGTCATTTAGTAATTCTTACCATAACTCTAAGGAGTTGGTTTATTAACGGATCATTTGCATAATACTGATGAACTAATGGATGCTCAGAGAGGGTAAATGACTTGCCCAAAGACATGCAGTACAGATGTGTTGAAGTCAGGTTTTTAACCTAATTCTGTCTGCCTTCAAATTCTGGGACTTTCTCATTATCCCAGGCTGCCTTTGGACCTGAACAAGGAGATCCTGTTTGGGAGAGGAACTGAACTCTGCTCTGGAAATCTCACAAGAGGGAGTGAGAGATTCAGGTCCGTAGACCCCCTCTCCCCACGGCCATCCCTGTGAGTCAGGGCACTGCAATCAATGGAACCCCAGTTTCCGCAGGAATGCTCTGGGCACACAACATTCCCGAACCTGGACGTCTGGGAATTCCTGTCAATTAGGCATTTATTCCTGGAATAAACATTTCCCTGAAGAGCCCTCCACAGCTTGCTGATGTCATGGTCCTGCCACAGCTGGTCTAGGTGATAAAAGGAATTGGACTGTTGGTGTGTAATGTGTGTGAGTGTGTAAGCTGGGTTCTGTGTGGGGTGGTGTTGTGTAAGCCTTTCTTGATGTGCAGTCATCAGATAAAATCCACGATGCGCAGTTAAATTTTAATTTCAGATGAACAACAAAGTAACTTTTAGTATGGTAAGTCTGTCCTGTGCAATATTTGGAACATACTTATTATACTAAAAGATAATTTGTCGTTCATCTGAAATTCAAATTTAACTGGGCACTTTATGCTTTTATTTGCTGAATGTGACAACTGTATCTATGTGCATGTGTGTTGGTATAAATGGGCTTCCTTGTTTGTGTCTCAGGTTCACCTGAGGGTGTGTGTGTGTCCATGTACATATGGGGGTCTGTGTGCATGTGTCTCCCAGCTGGGGAAGAGTCAGGTTGCTGGGGTTCGGTGAGATACCCACGGCCTGGGAGCTCCAGGAGGGCCAGCCAAGGGTGATAAGCAGAACATTTAACAGGCACTGACCAGTCAGGTCTGGCTGGGCCACCAACCAGTGCCAGGTCTTCTGGGCTCCCAGCTGTGCTGGAGTCAACTCTTGGGTGGCTGGATCCTGGGGAAGGTTGCGGGGAGGATGGGAAGAGGGCCTGGGGCAGCTGGGGAAGGTGGCAGGCACTTGGGAGCTTGGGGAAGCTGCTCTGTAAACAGAAACATATGAATATTTTAACAAATGGGCAGTTCTATAGGGACATCCTGGTGCATGTCGGCCCTGGGGACTGATAGTATCATACATTTCATTCCCGGCTGTGGCCTCGCATTAGGACAGCACCCAGCAGTGAGTAAACGAGAGTTCACATCAGGCCCGAGCCCCGTGCCTGGTCTATAATAGGCTCTCAATAGGTGTGCTTTCTGTTCTTCTTTTCAGGGACTAAAGACGCTTCCATAGTTTCAAGGAATTTCCTCCTCTGAGCATAATTTTTCTATTTTAGAAAATCAAATTTTCCTTTCACTTGGGAAGAGCTATACTTTCTGCCGTTGAATTCCTGGGAATTTCAAAGGCTGCAAACTTCCTGTGGCTCAGGGGACAGTCGGAGCACAAGTGAACAATGGCCCATCTTGAGGGACAGCTCCCGTGAGGGTCGCCCCTCTGGTAGCCTCCCCTTCCTTCCGAACCAGCCCTGTCATCTGTCAGGAATGGGGCAGTGTCTGTACTGTGTAAGTGTTTGCTGTGATTATTTTTGTTATTACTGTCCCTGGGCCTGGTGTTTCCTCAAATTGAATCATTTCTGTGACTCTAAAGCTTAGTTTATTTTATTTTATCCAAGCCTCAGATTAATACCTCGATGGCTTTGGATTCCTGAACGGGGTCACGCTGCAACAACTAATTCTAACACAGTTTCTTTCCGGTGATTTTTAAACACTCACACCACAGAGGAAGGTAGGCTTCCTTCAAGAGCTCACTTAATTTAGATAAATATTTGGCCTTGTGAATATACAAACAGTCCTAAAATGTGCCTTCTCCTAGGTGTAGGATCTCAAAAGGGTTTTCAGGATTCACCGCATATTCATTCAGTTACTGATTTGTCTACTTAGTTGTTCCCACCAGGTCAATGAGGGTAGTAGGGCTCTTTGTTTTGTAAACCCTGAGGCAGAACAGGGCCTGCCAAATGTCAGTGCTCAGGGCATATTTGTTGAACGAATGAATGAGTGAACAAGCATCTTCTCGGTGCCAGGGTGCCTGGCATTAGAAAGTCAGAATAGGACACAATTCCTGCTGTCCATGGGCTTCTGGTCTTGGAGAAGAACTCCCCACTCCCCCCACCATTTACGTGAAATTCAAAGCAAACCAATGCACCCCCCCCCCCCCATGAGATATGTAAACACCCTGTATGGTCACAGGAGCTGGGCGGGAGGAATGACAGTGCTATTGGGAATACTAGGGAAGGTGTCCCAGGAGAGGTGGCATTTGAGTTGGGGTTGATTTCAGCATGAGGAGTTGGCAGAAGGGAAACAGAAGGAGCCAAGATCCAGGGTGAGAAAGCTTGGTGTAGTCCAGGAAGTTGCAGGAAGGCCACCTGGGTTGCGCAGGTCACTGGAGTGAGTATCAGCTCCAGGAGGTCAGGGGCTGTGTCTGCCTTGTCAGTTGCCATGTGACACCGCATCTGGCACAGAGCAGGCTCTCAGTAAATTGTAGCTTAAGAATGAATGAGGCAGGAAAGAGGAGATGGGACCTGGCAATCTTTTTTGGAGGTTTGTTTGGCAACCACAGTGGGTTTCATTGTCCCCTTCCATCCTCTGTAGATGCTTGTGTCTTTCCTTAAGTTCAACCCCAGTCACCTCTGTGACACCTCACAGAGGGATCTTGTACTTTCGGTTGGGATGCCCCTCAGTAATGGGGTGCTCACTCCCACGCACACAGCTGGTCCCTTTTTGTATAGATCTGATTGTTTGAATAGCCAGCCTTACACTCACCACACAGAATCAGACAGGCAGCAGGGACAGAGCATTAAACTTGGTTTGGCTCCTGGCCCTGCCCCTGACTCCTGTGATCCCTTGGGCAGGGCGGGTGTAACCAGTGATTACAAGTGTCGGCTTCGGCGTCTGACAGTTACTGACATCTCTGTGCCTTCACTTTCTTATCTGTAAAACCAAGATGGTAATAATAGTACTTTCCTCACCAGATCCAGGTGGGAATCCTATGAGTTCTCAGTATCTTATTGGCAAGTTAGTAAGTGTTCAGTACAAGTCAACCATGATTTATAGTGTTAGCACTTCCTTTCTGGCTCTTGGTTTCTCCCTCTATATAACAGGAACAAGAACCCCTGATTGGATGTCTCAGGCGGCTGGTGCAAGAAGCCAGAGAGAATGGGTGAGAGGCACCCACGGGGTCGGGGTGAGTAGAGGTGTGTGCTGTTCCCATCAGCCGTGGCATTTGCCATGGGAGACCTCACTGGCACAGCTGACTCCCAGACCACTCCCATACCACCCAGCTCCTGAGTTTTCTCTCTACCTTTGGTGGCTAGTTACTGCTTCTTGCCATCTCATATCTTGACCTCTAGGATATATATTTAGAACAGGCCTGCAAGGAGCAGAAGGAGGAAACGAAGGCAAGGAAACAGGCAAAGTTCTCTCTCTCAGCAAGTCCTTGGGGAACTCAAGACGCAGGCCCCTTTGCAAAGGGGGCTCGCCCAGCCTTTGAAATAACCACTTCCTTCTCTCTTGGTCTGTTTAGATCACAGAGGTGGGAGAGGGTGTGGAGGTTCAGTTCCCAGACACTCTGAACAGGAGGCTTCAAACTTACCTCTGATGTGCCCCACTTGTCCAGGGCCCCCGCTCCTGGGAGGCAGGACTCTGGGCTGTGGCTGCCCCTCCTGGGGTCTGCCTTGGACTCACCACAGGTCCAGCTGCCACTGAGGACGTGGATTTCTTTTAAGAGGTTTGGCTGATCTTCAGTAGAGCTGAGGTGTTGTCAGAGATGGAAGAAACATTATGACTCCGGGGCAGTGGTTCCCAGGCTGGAGGCCCCTGGCTGCTGGGGGTCCTCAGACTATTTCCAGTTCTTTCAAAAGCCTATAAGAAACAGTCTGTAGCCCCTGTGCGAGGGCTTACAGGCTCCTGACCATTCAGGGGTCTCAGCGTTTCCCTGAAGTCAGCTCAGTGTGGTCCCTCTGTACCCTGGTGTTGCTGGAGAAGATAATGACAGCTTCTCACAGAGTGTCTCCTCTGCCAGGAGCAGGGCGAAGCCTTTGACCCGCATCATCCCACTAACCTTCAACCTGGTAAGATGGGGAGGCTTATCATCCCCATTTTGCAGGTGGAGAAACTGAGGCTCAAAGGGGCTAAGCAAGCTGCCTAAGGCCACACAGCCAGCCAGGATCCAATCCAGACAGGCTGGTTCCCCAGCTCCACCCTCCACTGCTAGGAGTAGTCTCCTGGATTCTCAGTTTGTGTCTCTGAATACTGCAAAAATGGCAAACACATTTGTCGTCACTTAGGAAAAGGTACTGGCAGGGAAGATTTCTGGATGCAAGCACTCGATGTAGGAGGGAAAATAATAGAGGTAGTGGGCTAGTTGAGAACCAGTCCCCTTGTGTTGGCTTGTATTGTAGAATTAAGGCCCCAGGAAGTGAGGGTCTGAGCCACAGTCTTCTTGTGAACTGGCAGCTGGGACAGGATCTTGTTTCGCTTCAAGTGATTCCTTGGGCCTGACTCCAGAGCGCCCGTGGTTAACCAGGAAGCAGGCCAGCGGTGGGTATTTCTGAGCTGATGGCTTATACCTGTGATGGCACAGGCCTGTGGCTCTGCCTGGCAGGGTCTCTGAGCTCCCCCTGCCGTGGCAGGCTGCTCCCTGACATGGGTCAGACCACACATCCTGACTAATTCTCCACCCATCCCCACCTACCTCCCACCAGCTGCACAGTACTGTGGCCTTGCCAGACCACAGGACTGCTGAGAGCCAGCGGGGGGCTGGTTGCGGGTGGGGTGGCGGTATTTGTCTTCAGCAAACTGCCCTCACCACCTCTGTGACTTCCAATTCCATGCTTGTGCATACACTTTACAGTTTGCAAAGTGCTTCCACAACTATTATCTCATTTGAGACCCAAGGCTGTTCTGGGAGCTGGGCAGGGCATGGATAATACCCCATCTTTCAGAAGAGGAAAAAGAAGTTCTAAGAGGCAAGCGCCTTGTTCAAGGTCACACACTCAGCTAAGAAATGTTGGAGCCAGAAGTTGGAGCTGAGTTGGCCTCTCCCACCCCACCAAACAGCCTCTCCCCTTTCAAAAATGAGGACTCTCAGGGAGCAGGGGTGAGTAAGGTACTAAGCTGGGTCCTGCAAAGCACTTTATATATAACTAACAGCATCACCATTAACCTCATCTTTCTTCTTGGAGTAGACAAATACAGGTACCTCAATTAAAACAGTTAATCTTGTGTCAACTAAGATTGCAGTCCTGCACTCTGAGAACTCATGATGTGACAAAAATACACAGATGTTCAAGTCAGAAGGGATTTATGTCTCACTGTCACCCTGGAAGGATGGTACATTGGGCTTTGGTTTCTACAAGTGGGCAATGGAGATGATGATAATACTTACATTGCTTCTTATCAAAATAAATAGGTCCATCATATATAAATTTCTTTGAGAAATAGTTATATGACTATTACACATGACGATGAATTTTCATAAGCAGAGAAGGCAAGTGATATTCATATTTATAAGCTTATGACTATTAAGTGCCTCCTAAGTAATTTAGATGGATCATTGCATTAATTTGCACACGAGCCCTTAGGAGGCTGGTACCTTTATCAACTCCATTGTATAGATGAGGAGACTGATACCCAGAGATTTTAAGTAACAGTTAGCAAATGGCAGAAGCAGGACATTAAAGCTTGATAATTTAGTGCCAAAAGACAAGCGCCTTAACTGCCCAGGTGCATCCGAGTCACCTGAAGGGCTGGATAAAACCCAAATTGCTGGGCCCCGTCCCAGAGGTTCTGATTCAATCAGTCTGAGAGTTTGATGTCTAGCAAGTTCCTGGGTGATGCTGATACTGCTGGACCAGGGGCCACACTGGGAGAATTCTGGGCCGCACGGAGCTCTGCTGGTACTTCCTGCCCTGCCAGTGGCCAAATCAGGGCCTCTGAGGCCTGTTTGCACAGCTTAGCTGGACATCTGTGTGCACTAGATACTTGATTTATGTCATAAAGGCATGTTATGCTAATGGACAAAGTAGCTAGGGATGTGAGGAGGCCCTGACTCCTGCAGAAACCAAGTGAGAGAGGTTGCCCAATGCCGGATAGCCCTGCAGGTGCCCAAATCCTTGTAGCTCTGGCTACTCAGGCCCTTCCCTAGAGCTGGCCAGTGGGAGGGAAGGCCATTGTCTGGGAGAAGCACAGAGAACAGATTCATGGGCTGCCTCCTTGACTCCCATCAATTTTCCCCTTTAAGCTGCTGACATTCCCAGATTTCAGAAATAGTCTATGAACAGAGAGGTAAGGCATAGCCTGTGAAAAGAGAAAGCACAGAACAGGAAGATTTAAATTTAATCACACTTGATTAAATTTATGTTTTTGAAAAGGAATAAGAAAAAGGCCTCTAGAAAAATGTAAGCATTTCATAAAATAGGAGTTGAGCCAAAAGCAGAGGTCATGGGGAGAAGAGTAAAAAATCAAGAGATATGGATATCCAATTGTTCCAGAACTCTGTTTGTTGAAAAGACTATGCTTTCTCCACTACTCTGCCTTTACAGCTTTGTCAAAAATTAGCTGTCCAAATTGAGTCACCAAAACAATCTTGAAAAAGAAGAATAAAGCTGAAGGACTCAAACTTCATAATTCCAAAATTTACTACAAATCTACAGCAATCAAGACTGTGTGGTACTTGAATAAAGACAGACATATACACAACAGGACAGAATTTGAGAATCTGGGAAGAAACCCTCACATTTATCATTACTAGATTTTTCTGCCATGGTCCAAGGCCACTCAATGGGGGTAAAAAACAGGGTCTTCACCAAATGGTATTAGGACAACTGGATATCCTCATGCAAAAGAGTAAAATTGGTCTCCTGCCTCACACCTTATACAAAAACTAACTCAAAATGAATCAAAACTATCAGACTCTGGTAAGAAGATACAGGGGTAAATTTTTTGTGCCCCTGGATTAGGTAATAGGATGTTGCTCCATTTATTTGGATCTTTTTTAAAAATTGTATGATCAGTTACAATGTGTCCATTTCTGGTGTACAGCACAATGTCCCAGTCACGCATATGCATACATATATTCATCTTCTTATTTTCTTTCATTAAAGGTTATGACAAGATATTGAACGTAGTTCCCTGTGCTATACAGCAGAAACTTTTAAAAAAATCTATTTTCATAGATAGTGGCTAACATTTGCGTGTCTCAAACTGCCAAATTTATCCCTTCCCTGGTAACCATAAGATTGTTTACTATGTCTGCGAGTCTGTTTCTGTTTTGTAGATGAGTTCATAGTGTCCTTTTAATATTTCACTTACTTATTACTGTATCATTTAGTTTTGGCAGGGGGGAGGTAATTAGGCTTATTTATTTTTGGAGGAGGTACTAGGGATTGAACCCCAGGACCACCTGCTTGCTAAGCATGTGCTCTACCACCTGAGCTATACCTTCCCCCCTTATTGAATTTTACTCAGCAATGTTTTATAGTTTTCAGCACAGGTCGTTCACATCTTTTGCAAATTTATATCTAAGTATTTCACATTTGTATGCTATCATAAAAGACATTATTTTTAAATTTCTAATTCCAATTTTTATTGCTAGTGTTTAGAAATAAAATTGACTTTTGGACATTGATTTGGTATCCTGCGACCTCACTAAAATCACTTCGTTTTAATAGGTTTACTGTAGATCCCATCAGAGTTTCTCTATAGACAGTCATGTCATCTATGCATAAAGGCAATTTTACTTCTTTTCCAATGTGGATGCCTTTTGTTTCTTTTTCTTGCCTTAATGAGCTAACTGCAACCTCTGGTACATCATAGCAGTGAGAGTGGACATCCTTCTCTTGTTCCTGATCCTAGGTAGAAAGGGGCTTCTCACATTAAGTAAGATGTTAGCAGCGGGGTTTGTGGGTGCCCTTTGACAGAAAGAGGAAGTCCTCCTCCACTCCCCTTCAATTCTTAGTTTGCTGAGAGTTTTAATCAGGAATGGATGTTGGATTTTGTTAAATGCTTTGGTATCTACTGACAGAGAAAATACAGTGATCACAGATGGGAGAGAGTCCAAACTCTACTTCCCCCAGAAAGAAGGAAACAGGAAAGAAGCAGCCCTGCCCAGCCAAAGGAGCCTGTCTCGGGGCGCTGGGCTCGCCCCGCCTCCGCTCTGCACCGCTGTGCTTGGCTGGCGCTCCTAGAGTTCGGATCCTGGCCTGGAAATTCCAGAGCCAGAGCTCTTTCATCCACACCAAACTGTCTAAAGACTTTGGTTCCGGAACTTTGCCTGGTCAAGTCCCCAGAGATGAAGGATCCCTCAATAACATGAAAGAGCCACACAGCCCTTTACTGAGCACTTTTGGAAAATCGAGAACCAGGGCTGGGATCAGAGTGAGGTGAGTGAACCCTCTCTGGATGCAGAATTTAAGGAGGTACCCACAAGACCGTTGTGCCTCATTTGCCTCACCCGCATCCCAGCCCTGCAAAGACAGTGCTAAACACACTACTCGCATTCCTTCCCTTAACCCTCCAACAATCCTGCAGAGATAGGTGCTATTATCATTCTAATTTTACAGATGAGGACACAGAGGATCAGAGAGGTGGAGCGACTTACCCAAGGAGCTGGCATTTGAAGCAAAGTCTGTTCATGTTCCGTCTGTGCTCTTTGTCCATCATTCTCTCAACTCCAGTGGATCAGAATCTCTTGGAAGGTTGGTGAAAACACTGATGGCTGGGCCCCACCCCAGAATTTGTGATTCGGTATGTCTGCTGTGTGGGCAGGAGAATTTGCACCTCTAACAAGTTCCTAGGGACACTGATGCTATTGATCCAGGGACCACACTTTGAGAACCACTGCACTGTGTCTTCCTTCCTCCTCTATAACCCTTGCTCATTAGATCTCAGGGGACACAAGGATTCTAAGAGTAAAAGACCAAGGTCTGAGAGAACACTGCCAGATCCCTCTGGTTTGTGAAAGGAGAGAAAGCATCAATTTCCCAGGACTGGACCAAGGGTTTCCATGTCATTCCTGCGTGTGCTGGAGCCCCAACACCATTCCAGAATGCCTTACACAGAATCAATGAGCAGTTATGAGTCGAACTGAGGGATGAACTGACCAGTCTTGATGGGACCTCTGTAGGGACTTATTCACCCAAAAAGAATGCCTGACATTTATTCTGAAAGGCGTCTTTCTGTAGACCCTCAATCCTTGTAGTACCAAGTGGCATTTTTCCCCCAATCTATTTCAAATATTTTCTAATTCATTCTCAGATGGGTATATCAGAGGGATATGGTACATCAAATTTTTCAAGGCTTTGAATAAGGGTCATTGCAAAAATAACAGCGAGGGGGGAAAACCAACACACAGCTATTTATCATGTTGTAAAAAAAGCAAACTTAAACCAGGCTTGGCAAAATCTCCAAGCTTTAAACACGTGACAGCATTCCAGAGTTGACCCTAGTGTCTGAGAAGTTAAATTTTTCTTTAATTTCCCAAATATTTGGACCCCAAGACCCCCATTCAGCTGCACTTGGCCCTAAAGTGCAATAAGAAAAAAGCTGATTTTATTCATTCACTTGATCTTTATCGGGAGTATTACAAGCCCCCGTGACAGGAATTCTCAGCCCTGGCTGCCCACTGGAGTCCCTTGGGGAAGCTTCTAAAAATCTGTTTGCTCCTGGCCACATCCCAGATCAAGCACATCATAATCTCTGGGGGTGGAATCAGACATAAGTGGTTTTGAAAGTCCCCAGGTGACGCCAGTGGTGGCCAGGACTGAGAAACCCCTGCTTGGTGAACTCCCACTGCCTTTCTCCTAATAATGATGGTTCTGAATCTAAAATATCTCCATGAAGTGAGACCCTTGCTTAGAATCCAGAGACAGCTACTGCCTGGAGCTCTGATCAG
Organism: Camelus bactrianus; assembly: GCF_048773025.1. Lineage (NCBI taxonomy): Eukaryota > Metazoa > Chordata > Mammalia > Artiodactyla > Camelidae > Camelus > Camelus bactrianus. The sequence continues at coordinate 49,122,820 of NC_133542.1, forward strand.
AGGAGTGATGAGTGGGGATAGAACTCCTATTTGTTAAAGGTCTTCTGCTGCCGACCTAGTTCCAGCCACTTAATAGCCCTGTGAGACAGGGATTACTGTCTCCACCTTGTAGAGGACACCCTTCTGGTCAAGGAGGTGGAGTGACTTGCCCAAGGTGGTACAGCTGGCATTTAAAGCAAGGCTTGTCCCCTTCTTCCTTGGGAAAGCGGAGGAAGGAGACAAGCCTGTGTCCTCCCTGTGACAACCACTGCTTGCTCCCTCCTGCTCAAGGCAGCTCCTCCCTGCCCCTCCCACCTGGACCCCTGTGCCGGGCTTGGAAACAGTTCATGACCTTGTCCACTTCTGAGGCCTCTGTAGCTAAAGGCCAAGGACAGGACTGCTCTCCTCTCCCTGCTCCCAGGACTTGCTGTCAGGTGGTAGATGACAAGGGTCTCTGGTTTCTGGCTTCTCCTCCCTTTCTGTGCCCTCACCAGCAATCAGCAGCAGCTGAGGTCACCACGTGTCCTCTCACAGACCAGGACAGGCCAGAGCCCTGGGTGACCCGGCCAAGCGTGGGCGGAGCTTCTGCCTTATGCTGCTCCCAATGTATACACACTACCCAACAACCTTTCTGCCCAGAACAGGCTACGATGTTTATAATATATATGTATTTGGTCTTCATCTCCATTTCTGGCACAGAGCTCCTAAAACCTTCAGAATTCCTGTGCTGAGAGGGATAAAGGTGTCTTGTGTCATGTTAATGAGGTGACTTTTAGACCAGCACCTAAGAATGGGGACTGGTTGCCAGTGAAAGCAACCAGGTGATCAGAGGGTTGGAATTTTCGGTCCTGCCTCCAGACCTCTTGAGAGGGGAGAGGGGCTGGAGGTCCAGTTCAGTTGCCCACAGATGATGATTTAATCAACGGTGTCTATATTTGATGTCTCCATAAAAACCCAAAAGAATGGGCTTCAGAGAGCTTCAGAGTTGGTGAACATGTGGAGATGTGGGGAGAATGGTGCTCTCCAGAGGACACGGCAGCTCTGAGCTTGGCGTCCTCTCCCCTTAACCCTGCCCTATGCTTCCCTTCCACTTGCCTGTTCCTGAGTTATAGCCTCTTATAATAACCTGGTAAGTAAAATCATGAGTTCTGTCAGCTGCTCTATCAAATTAACTGAACCCAAGGAGAAAGGTTTGTTGGCCCTTTGATCTATAGCCAGTCGGTCAGAGGCGCAAGTAACCGCATGGAGTTGCAACTGGGGTCTGAAGTGGGTGGAGGGGCAGTCTTGTAGGACTAAACTCTTAACTGTGTGCTCTGATGCTCTCTCTGGGTAGCGTCAGAATTGGGTTGAATTGTAGGACACCCAGCCAGGGTCAGAGAATTGCTTGGTGCTATGGGGAACCCACCCCTCCCAACACACATGCACACTTTGGAAGATGGTACCAGAATCTTTAAGGTGTCAAACAAGCTTCACTGGTGGGTCTCAGTGGAGCTTCAAAATACTGTGAAAGGGAAGATCTTTGCCCTTGGTTAATGGTTGAGGAAGCTGAGAGTTTGAGACGGCACAGGGCTCAAAGAAGCAGCCTGCCTGGGACCAGGGTCAGGTCCCCCATCTGCCAGAACCTGTTTAGGTTTCTAAGACCCCCGCTGCTCCCCTGGTTCAGGCTTTCCTTGTCCCCAGGGTCCTCGTACATCCTTTCCACACCATCATCCCATTCATCCCTCCAAGTCACGGCCTAGCTGCCCCTTCATTCAGCAACCTTAAAGGACATTGAACACAAACACCTTTTTATTATGGAAACTTTTGAAAAAATACAGAAGAGAACAATATAATACCTCCCCTACTCCCAACTACCAACTAACTCCTTATCTCCTTTTATCTTCACCCAGCCACTGTTTCCAGTCCTCCATATTTTTGGAGAGCAAATCCCAGACATCATATCATTTAATCTGTAAACATTTTTATATTTATCTCTAAAAGATAAGGACTTTTAAAAGTATCCACAATACCATTACCATCTTTAACAAGATAAACAATAATTCCTTAAGATGAGCAAAAGCCTTGAGTTCAAATTTCCCCTAATGTCTCTCTGTTTTTTTCTTTATTGTAGTATAGTTGATTTACAATGTTGTGTTAGTTTCTGGTGTATCGTATAGTGATTCAGATACATACATATATATATGTTCTTTCTGAGATTCTTTTCCATTATAGGTTATTACAAGATACTGAATATAGTTTCCTGTGCTATATAATAGGACCTTTTTGTTTATCTATTTTTATATATAGTAGTGTATATCTATTAATCCCAAACTCCTAATGTATCCTTTTATCCTTTTGTTAACCATAAGTTTGTTTTCTATGTCTGTGAGTCTATTTCTGTTTTGTAAATACATTCATGTGTATCATTTTTTCAAATTCCACATATAGGTGACAGCATATGATATTTGTCTTTCGCTGTCTGACCTCACTTAGTATGACCATCACCAGGTCCATGTTGCTGCAGATGGCATTATTTCATTCTTTTTTGCCACTGAGGAATATTCCACTGGGTATATATATATAGCACATCTTCTTTATCCAGTCATCTGTTGATGGATATTTAGGTTGCTTCTATGTCTTGGCTATTGTAAACAGTGCTGCTATGAACATTGGGGTGCATGAGTCTTTTTGAATTAGAGTGTTCATCTTTCTCCTAATGTCTCTCAAATATTGTCATTACAGTTCATTTATTTGGATTAGGACTGAAATGGTGCCCAATTATTCCAGAGGGTTGACAACTCTCAAGTCTCTTTAAACTTCTAGGTTACCCTTCCTCTTGTTTTTTCCCTTGTAATTTATTTATTGAAGACGACTAGTCATTCATCCTGTAGAGTTAGTGTCTCACACTGATTGGAGTTTGCTGCTTGCATTCCCCATGGTGTTTTCAACATGTTTCTCTGTTCCTTGTATTTTAAAGAAAAAAACTAACAAGAAGACTCATCCTAAAGTCATTACCCTAATAAATAATAATAATCATGATAAATAAATAATAAGTAATAAACTATTTTTATTCCTATCTGTTCCCCTTTGATCCCTGTTTACATGCATATAACGTTTGGTGTTTTTTTCCTGTTTAACACCACTCTGTAAATGTTTTCTAAGTTTCTGTACAAAACTTTCATAATTAACATTCTTAATAGCTACTTACTATTGGAGAGTGATGTTAAGCCTACTGTTGAACCCTTAGGTTTTGTGTATTTTTGTCACTCTGATAGATAATAAATCTTTCATATCTCTGGTAAAATTATTTCTTTAAGGTAGATAGATGCCCAGGAGTGAGATAGGGATCCAAAGTGGATGAATGGTTTTTTGTATTCTGTGCATGTTGACAAGGTGTCTTCTCAAAGTGTTAAATCAATTTTTATCATCACCACCACACAAACTCCATCTCCACGTCTTTGCACTGCCTCCTCCCTGCAATTTCCCTCCTATTTAATGTGTGTAAAATGATGCTTTGATGGTAGGCTAGAGCTGATGACAATTCTTCGCTGTCTCTCCCATTGTAAGGCAGAGACTAATTCCACCCCCACAACCTTGAGCCTGGGATAGCCTTAGTGATTATTCAACCAATAATACATGGCTGAGGTGATGTTCTGGAATTTCCAGCTAGTTTGCAAGAAGCCTTGTAGCTTTGGTCTAGGTCTCTCTGAATGCTTGCTCTGGGCGATGCCAGCTACCACATAAGAGCTCCAACATGCCGAGAAGATGGCCGTGCTGGAGAGGCCGGGTGTGGGATCTGCAGTTGACAGATCCAGCCCAGCCCAGCCCAGCCCGCCAGCCTCCCCAGGCATCAGGTGTGTGCAGGAATCATTGAACTCTCTAGACTCATTTGCTGGCTGAGTACCACTGTGTGCCCTCAGATGCCATGAAGAGCAAAAGCATATCCCAGCTGAGCTTTGCCTGAATTCCTGACCCATAAAGTCGTGAAATACAATTAAATGGTTTTTGTTTTAAGCTGCTAAATTTTAGGGTAGTTTGTTTGGCAACGATAGATACTGGAGCAGGTGCCTCTATGCCCTCCCCTTTATTTTTATTATGTTGAGAACCATGTTCCTTTGATTTTTTCCATTTCTGGTTTGCATTTTCCCAGGGATGTGATTTGGATTTGTGATTCTTTTTTCACTTTCGTAAATTGGCCTTGTTTTGCCCCTAAGTGGAACTTTGACTCTGGGTTCACAATGACATAACATGTCTGGGATTCTGACCCCAACCACCCCCACCTCACGGAGACATGTACTCCTGCCAAGGAGATTTCTACCTAAATGCTCTGGAGTTTCCTCCCAGTTCTCCCATGACTCTAAGTGTCTTGGGTGGTGGAGGGAGAAAATGAGATTTGTTTTCTAAACCCAACACCCATATCCAATCGATCATGGCATAATGAGGCAGCAGATGAAATAAAAACTGTAGAGAGATACTAAGTTTCGTTCCAGGGCCCTTGACAAGAAGACCCTTATAAGTGGATCCACAGCAACTTGAAAACACAGAAGGAAGAGAAACTTTAAACCCTGAATATTTTCTGCAATAATATAATTTGGATTTTTGGGTGCCTTAAATGAAGCTACATTTTTATATATGCTTTTTGCCTACATTTTACATTTATTTCATACAACATGAAACCATTCTAAAGACACTTAGTAATTTGGGCAGGAAGATGAGCAGTTTCTCAACTTACCCCCCAACATCTACTAATGATGTTTCTTCCCACTTAAAGCATTTGTAGCATCTATTGCTTTTTTTAAAGGCTGAACTTTTTTTTTAAGTAGATGTATAATACTATTAGACAAATTTAAAAACAAGGTAGAAATCCATAAGCCCACCACATTGACATAGCGACAACTATTATTTTTATGTTCCCTTCCTGTTTTTATAAATCATGTATGTGCAAATATTTTTCCAGGCTTTTTGACCCTAATACTTTATCATAAATATTTTCTCTGATCCTTCATAAACTTCATACCATCATTTTTAATGGTTATAGAATATTTCTTCAAGGATTATACCGTGATTTACTTTATCATCCTCCCCCCGCTTTTTGAATATTTGGGCTGCTTCCAGCTTTTTGCTAAGCAGCTCTTTGATGAGTATTTTTATGCATATGGCTTTTCCCATATTTCAGGGTATTTTCTTAGGCTAGCTTCCCAGAAGGGGATTATGGAGTCAGAGTGTATGAACATTTTTATGGCTTCAAAATATCTTTTGAAGAAGGTAGGTGTTCCATTTCATGAGGTTCACAAACATAAAAGAGGAAATTTGGCTTCAAAAAAATCCCTTGTAACACATGTATGTAAAAATTTGGGCAAAGAGCTGTTCTAATAGTTTTCTAAGTTATTAAAGCTTGCCCTTTTTAATTAAAAGAAGTTAATTTTTATTCTATTTGTTTTTGATGAGAGTCTTTTGTAACATGTTTTACACTTTTGGAATTTTCTAAAAAGAAGCCACAAAGCACAATTTAACTTTTTCTTGATTATTCCTGTGATCAGTATAACCATCAGCTGCTTCCCTGGGCTTAATACTTGAGTACTTTCAGGAATTTCTGAAGTGAAGAGGCTACGTGCTCCTTCACAAAACAGCCACAGCCCTGGAGCTCTTACGGAGATCTACCCAGGTCTCTCGTTCCATGGCTCTGCATCTGCATTGCTGGCTACTTGTCATGTGCTGCTTCCTTCTCAGACATGGTCTTATCTTGCCAAAGACTCCAATGCCATCCCTCATCTTTCCTCTTCATTCACAAGCCACAGCCATCTATCGGAACTGGGGGTCTGAAGGGCCAACTCCCACCAAACAGCAAGGCACCCACAACAGCAATTGTTCCTCTTGGCAAATATTACCTGTGAAGCATAAATGTCGAGGTGGTGAAGACTGCGTGTTGGGATTTCCCCAGACTCACTTCTAGAATCTTGCATCTCCTGCTGAAGTCCCACTAGACTCCTGCAGAGTCTCCCCGGAAGGTGAGACACTCCCAGTTGTCTTTCCGTGTATCCCCTGGATAACAAGGTAGGTGAATGGAATTCTGAAAAAAGCCTGTGTGCCTAACTGAGGTGGTGGAGGACAGTGGGATGTGAACAGAATATGAATGGGAGGCCAGAAGACCCAGGTTCAAGTTCCAGCTCTACCCTTCAGTAACCTACTGGCCTTGAAAAAGTCAGCTGCTTAATCCTTCTGAGCTTCAGTTTTCTCATCCCTGAAAGGGATAATAAGATGTGCCCTACCACCTCCAGGGTTGTCGTGATGATGACATAAGTGGTGAGGAAGCTAAGAAGGTTCCTACATTTGCAGGTCATCTTAATCTTGTTTAAATTATAAGAGCACAGACCCGTTTGGACCAGAGCAAGCCACTGTATTATTTTGTCAGCTTTCTGATGGGAAAATATATGAAATCTCATGAGTCATTAAGAATGGGATCCCTGGCCAGAGCGGTGTGGGGAGGGTTGGGAAGTGGTGTCTGAATCCTTGATGTCAATGGGGTCCTGCAGAGAGAGTGTGGTGCTGTTCTCAAGGGCTCTACATGTGAGAACACTGAGTCACAAAATCCAGGAAGTAGGAAAAATGTAAACCAAGATAAAGAGGGACTGTCCATGGAGAGGCCCGGGGAGGGCCATATTTTCTGAAAGTGGTGTCTTTTTAACCATTTAAAGTAATATGTTGATATGACGGTTGTTAAGCATGTGGTAAAAATATTAAAGGACGTAGTTGGAAGAAGGGACTAGGTCATTTAGTTTGTGACTGACTTTAGTGGTCAGGAGGTGTCAAAGGCTGGTTGTCCCCCCAGCCAGTGTCACAGCCCTACCCCTTGAGCCTGGCCCTGCTGTCCGCCTCCCAGGTGCCATCTAGTCCTGCACTTCTTCCGCCATATTAGAACCTGGCCTGCCTCCACATGGTGACCGGGAAGTTGGGGATGGATTTGGAGAACTAGGCAGCCCTCCTACATAGGTGCCAAGGCTGCGGTTCAGAGAAGGTGAAAAATACTCTTTTAAGGCCTTCCAGCCAAATTCAGGGTCCTCAGCCCCGCCCCACCCCTCTCCCACGGTGGTGGCTAGTAGCATTGTCCACTGTGTTGCAAGAGCTTTTGAATATTCGGGTCTACCCATTCTCATGGTGGGGAAATGCAAAACTCACGGGGCCGCCTGGCTCAGAGCAGCGCCCAGTGAAAACTGCGGGCCTCAGTGATGCACAATTGCTTGTCTCTCTTCGGGCATCTCTTTGGGAGACAGAGCAAGATGAGTTTAGCTCATCAGAAGTCACTGGGGCTTTCACTTTAGCCCTGCGATTTACTAAGTCAAGCTGTGTGGGTGAGAGCAAATGATCCTTACAGTGAGATTCACTCCGTGTTCCCACCACTGGTGCTGACCAAGAGTTTTGAAACAATCACACTCTAATATGGGTTGTGGCCCATATGTAGGTCATGAAACCTATTTAGTGGGTTTTTTAATTTCATCCTCTAGCCAAATGGCATGCAGGGACTCCTCTGGTTGTCTTATTTCTTTAAATTTGCACAGCAGAGACTGATTGGGTTGGGTTTGGGATTAGGCACAAGGTCGCTTCCAGTTCTGGGCTGCTTTGTTTCTAAAATCTTGGATTCTAACAGAAGGCCTTACCTCAATGGAATGCATGATCTCTTGCTCTTTCAAGGGTGTGGCGAATGCGAAAATCAATCCAAGAGGGGTCGTGACAGTCTGTCTAAGCTGGAAACTGCAAATGCATCATAGTGGGGGTTATCTTTGAACAGGAAAGCTCAATTCTAGCTAAAGGGGACACAGCACCACATGCTGACCATGGGTTCCATGTTCTGGAGGAGAGTGCCACACCCCTGCGCTGTACTGTCTCTAAATTGATGCCTTAGCTGAGCCTTTAACAGGCCCTTCCACCACTGTATTAAGCTAGCTGCTTCTGGGTGATGTGGTAATGCTAAAACCAGTGGGTTCCTTGGTCATTCACCTATTTTCACACCTCTTTTGCCATAAATGGTTCCCTTCATCTGAGATGATATTGTATGAGACACTACATTGATAAAATCAAGCATCCTACTCTTTGAATGGTGGTGCTGGCAAAGACACTTGGTCAGGGAAGGCAAGCCCATATTCAGATAGGTACAGATGCTGGCTGGTGAGGAAGGGGTCTGAAGAAATCAACTTGTCATCCACTGGTTGGGTGGTCTCTTTGAGGAATGGTGCCATATTGAGGGCTCAGTGTCAGTCTGCAGGTGGCAGGTTGGACATTCCCCAGTGTCAGGAGGTAGATCTGCTTTAGAAGGATGGAGCCCATTTTGTTGGGTCTTTGTCTGTCATTTACCCTGGCTATCGTTGTCACTCTTTTTAAGGCTCCACCGTGTCAGCCCTGGGGTAGCCAAGGAGAGAGAGGCTAGCTGGCATCCACAGGATGAGTCATTCTGTCCACCTGGTTGTTGCATGTCTCCTCTGTGATGGATGCTCTCTAGTGAGCATTGTGAGACACAAAGACCAACACATTTTGTGCCCATTCCTAAGGTAATCACATAATACTTCCTTAGATCTCATTGTCCCTGATAATCCAATCCTATCTTCAGGCCCCTGGCCAACATCCCAGACATTTGTCCGCTGCTCGGGCATCTGAGTATATACTTGTCACTCTGTGTCCATGGAGGATTGGTTGCAGGAGCCCCCGCAGATACCAAAATCTGTGGATACTCAAGTCTCATCTATAAAAAGGCATAGCATAATGAATATAGCCAGCCTTCCGTACCTGCAGATGCAAAACACATGGATACGGACGACTGTATTTGTAACCCAAACCACTTCTGCCTCCATCAAAGGGGTTGACCAAGTGTACCACTCATAGCTCTACCCACTGGAAGGAATTCTCTTCTCACTGTCCTTTGGGGCCATCCCTGAAAGGACTATAGCACAGCAACATCCATTTTTAACTAGCCCCAACATATCACACTAACTCATCTGTGAAGAAGCCTGAGTTCTTTCCTTCTCTGTTTATTGGTTGTAGGAAACCAACACTAGAGCTAGAAGTGTGAGCTGAAGCAGGGGTGTTGGTGCAAAGTGGTAGGTGTCATGGGAGTCTGGTAGATGACATGTGACCTGTACATATAATTTACTTGTGCTTTCTAGACTTGTTTAGACCTTTGCTCAAATGTATAATTGGGGCAAATATACTTAGCTTCGGCAAAACCCTTATATCAGCTACTTGGCTTATAGAAAGGTCAAGTGAAAGTCCTTGAAACTATCTCCCTTTTTCCATCTCTGAGAGTAGATCAGAAGCAAAACCACGTCCCAGAAGTATTGCAGATTTTAGAGCCACCATTAACACGTAAATAGTGAAGGGTTGGTTGGTTCCATTATATTTCCACTAATTCACTTGTATGGCCCTTGCAAAAGCCAAATGGATTGTGGTGGGTAATAGTGGATTGCCATGAACTTGGCCTCAACTGCAGCTGCCGTGCCAGATGTGATATCTGGAATATACCATCACGACCTTTGACACTTGTGATGCACCATGATCTGGCAAACGCAGTCACAGTCTCTATCAGGGGAAAAACTGCAACCACTTTGCTTTCATATGGCAAGTGGAATAGGCCATTTTCACTTTTTGATCCCAGAGCTATGTTAACTCTCCTGTTCCCTGTTATAATATAGTCCATAAGAACTTTGTCATCTTAATGTGCCACAGATCATGCTGGTCCCCTACGTTGGTAACATCATGCTAATTGGACCTGGTGAATTAGAAGCGACAATTATTCTGGAAACCCTGTTAAGGTCACGAGTGAGGGAGAGAAACTCCACCACCTATCTTATCCTGGGCCACTCAAGTGTTAGTCTTAGGTGCCTCTTTGGTATTAGGGAGTAAAATTCTAGGGAGCAGAAGTAGAGAAAAGGGGAGTGAGGCAGGGAAAGAGGAATAACCAATGAAAGGCATTAGATGATTGATTACTCAGTCTTGTGAGAGCATCTCTCAGATGCCTTATAAGTGACTTTCTCAGGACAGTGCATCTGGGAGAAGAAGGAGGAAAAATGTATTTGTTGGCTTCCATTGGCTAAAAATTGGCTTCATGAGGTGTTATTTCTATTGCCCTTCCGGGCTGCTGGGGCTGAGTGAATTACGCCCTGTGTCAGACATCAGCAGCATCCCTGGGGCAGGAAGGGAGAGGTGCTCAGTGTGGGTAAGGGGCAAGGGACTGACTCTGGGTGTCTAGAAGTTCCCACCCATTGGAAAAGGGAACTGAGATTTTTATCCATCAGCTCCAGTCAGCCGTTGGCTGAGAGCAGCTGGGTGTCAGAGTTAATTCCCCAGCACTTCCAGTCTGCTATGCTGCAGGCAGAGCAGGGTCCGGCAGGCAGACAAAGTGCTCAGGTGAAGGGAAGCAGTTGCTAGCAGCTGGATGACCTTGCCTATAGTGCATGTGAAGGATACAGGCAGAGGGGATGGCAGTAGCCCCTAAGAGGTGCCTGACACCCTCCCCCCCGACCTTTTTTTTTTTTGTCCTCTCAGATTTTTGTCTTCATATCTCTTATGCAGAACAACTTGGCTTTTCTCAGCCCCGGTCCCTTTTTGCATATCCAAATACATCAAGGTGCTCATCGGAACAAAAGCGTCCTGGGTAGAAGGCAGTTGTGGGATTGAACTGTCATTGTTTTCTCTTGATTACCCAAAAGGCAGCCCTTTTCTCTGGATATGCCAGTAAATTCTTTTCCAGTCAGCTAGTTGGGTCTATTCTGCTTTTTCTACTCCTGAAACCAGATGAGGATACAAGTGTCTCCTGTGAACTTTCTCACCACAGCTGCACAAGGGAGGTGTTATCCCCACGTCCTGAAGAAATAGGTTCAGAAAGACCTGCACTATGTGCTTGGTAACTTCATCCCAAACCAGAACCTGGGAGGTTTCTCACTGATTTTTGTACCCCTTCCAGCTGCTTGAGACAGTCTGGAGAATGCTTTTGGAGACTGAGTTTCCTGGGACACTTGGGTGGTTTATAGGAAAATGGAACAGACCATTAATTTAATTGAGTTCTAGAAAATCTGGGACATAGGTCCTCATGTCTCCACACCTCCCGATGTCGCAGATTGTCCTAAAGCTGTGGTAAACAATTTAGACCAGCTCCAGTATGACACAAAGCTTCCTCTTGGCTATTTCTACAATATCATATTGAATAGAAGGAAATCGCTTAAACCCTCAAAACACAGTCTGGCAGGAGGCAAAATGCCTGGCTTGGCATCCTGCCCCCATCCCTCCCACACAGGCAGCTGGGACCATTTGGTCCCCCTTCAGCTCCCAGGCCGGACACCCGCCCTGTTCTCCATCAGTCTGAGTTCACAGTTCCCACCTCCTGGCCCAACTTTAAAATGAGAGCCCTGATTACCTAGGAGCCTGGTCTGGCTTCCCAGATGAAATAGGTACAAAATTAACAATATCAACGTGCATCTAATTCTAGTCATTTCAGAGAAGAAATGTGCTTTGGGGACTTTTACCTTTATATTCCAGTGAACTGGATATTAGCAGATACTTACATAGAACCAGCAAAATATGAAACGTGCACAGAGGGCTTCCCTGCCAGAGTAGTAAAGGAAACTACTGCCTTATGTATTTGGATCTTGGACTGATAAATTGGACCACAATCAAGCCCACCAATCAAAATGTAGCTATTCCTTCATCCATCAGGTAACATGCACAGCTGAGGGGGACCAGGTTTGTTTCATCATTTTACTTTTCACTTTTTCCCAATGTAGATATACTTAATTTGTATATGAAACATGTAGAAATATGTTCTTCCACATCTTTCTTGAAACATGCCCCCCCATTTATATATCTTTCCCCCCATTTTTAACAGAGACATGAGCAATCTATTCCATTTTTTTCTTATGAGAAAAGGCAGAAGTGTATATGTGATGATAAATGGCAAGTGATTCTTAGCCTTGGTGTTGGGGAGCAATCGGGATGGTGGGGACCACAATAGACTGGAGAACATGGCCTTGACTGAAGGCAGCATCCCCTTTCTCGATACAAATCAATCACCAGCACAAGGAATGCAGGCCCCATGCTGCCAGGTTTTCCAAAAATTTAAAAAGACACCAGAAATCCAGATTTTAATGTAAAATTAACTAATTATCAAACGTATTGCTAAGTAATTTAATTTGGAGGTTGACACCAGGCAGTCTGAACCAAACGTATCTGTGGGCCAAATTGAGCCCATGGCCACCAGTTCACAACCTCTGGTTTTAAATGTCAAACAGAACAATAGAGCTGTTATATAATTGTAGTTGATGTGACTCTTTCGAAGCAATACAGAATTATAGTTCTAAGAAAGTCAATTATATTCCCAGCTGATGTGGTACTTTATAAGCATTAAAAAATATAGAACTAAGAAAGCAAATGCCTTATGGTTAGTAATTCATAATAAAATAAAGTATGTCCAGCAGAGCATGGCTGCAAGTGGGAGAGAATTCATATCCACAGAAATTAGGAACAGAATAAGAAAGAAACCTGAAGGGGACCATTTTGTTAGAAAGTACTCTGCCCTGTGTGTTAGTTCCATGTGGGGCCATCTGAGCTCTAGAGCTGTTTTGGCTGCTTCTCTCCTCCAACCTATTTGCCCCCCAAACCCTCTGCAGACCCCAGAGCCTGGGTTAACTTCACTACCATATTGAAGCCTCTCCTTTCTTCCTCAGGCCACGCTGATTGTTTGTTTGCTTGTTTCTTTTCTGAAGACTGTCTGCACTGATGGCAGACCTGACACGTCTATATAGCAGTTTACAGTGGACAGAGAACTGTGCACTCTGTACACTGACTCTGTAGCTAGGGCGTGAAGAGCCTGAGTGCATGACAGATGCCAACACTCAGGCTCTTCACCACTCAGTCATACTACTTGTCATTTAACAAGAGGATTAGACCCACTCCCTACCCCTGAGAGCAAAATTGCATTGGAGATAAGGAGCACTCAGGCATGAAAGGGTTAATGCCAGCAGAGGCAGTGAGGGTTCCAAAGGAAGCTCTGGCCAGGAGATCAGGAGCCTGGATTCCAGTCCAGTTCTGGCCCTAGCTACAGAGTGAAGCTGGGCAAATCCTGTCCTTGCCTGCCTTTTTATTTCTTCATCTAAAAAAGGGAAGTAATGATCCTAATGTGGAACGGTGGCTTTGAGAGTCCATATATTCCACCTGTACAGAGTCACCACCTGCCAAGTGAAAAGGTAATTTGAGTTAGCCCTGCAGAGATGGGTTGGGGATGGACATAGTAGCTAACATTTATTGACTTTTGATTGTGTCTGAGGCCCTGTGCTAAATGCTTTACCATAACGATCAATCCCCATAACAGCCCTGGAAAAGTGGTACTGCAATAGGGCACATTTTAAACCTCAGCTTCCTCATGTATGAAATGAGGGTCATTGCAGGAGGTGACTCGCCCTCTAGAAATGAAAACCAGAAACTGACCACAGAGCCATGGCCCACTGTGACTACTTGGTGTATCAGGAAGAGAGGCCCCTGGGCCTCCCAGGTCTGTCCAGAACCATCCAGATCTCAGTGGTGCCTCCTCTCCCACATATATCTTACACTACTGGGCCTGGTGGTAATTGTAATAATAAAAAGCCACCATTTGTGGATTTAGCCAGTGACAGGTCCTGTGCTAAGCTCTGTACAGGTGAAACTGATGGCCCCCTGTTCCCTCTCCCCCCAGGTACACCACCCATGACTGTTGGAGGCTGAGACTGGTTCATCTCTCTTGGGTCATCACAGTGCCTGGAGCGATGTCTCACCTAAGAAGTGTGTTTCTTCATTCATCCAATGTTTATTGACTTCTCCTACTATCAGGCACTATTTTAGACAGAGCAAAACAAATATAAATTCTTGTCCTCTTGGAGCTTATATTCTGGTGGTGGTGCAGACAAGGTATAAAGAGGAAAACCTTGGAATATTAGATATGTTTAAAGTTTTTATTAGGATTCCCTTGGCTGCATTTATTTATACATATATCACTTATAACCCCCAAACGGGACCACTCCTGGGCATTCAAGGGAGCTGTGTGTCAGGCGTGCAGGGCGGAACACAGCAGTCAGGATACCAGTCCAGCTGTGTGACCTTGGGACATTCGCTCTATGTGTCTGAGCCTCAGTTTCTTCGTCATCATTTAGGGAAATCACCGCGATTCCAGCCCCCCTGGGCTGGTCGGAGGATTCCATTGGTCCTTGAAAAAGTTCGTTGTCGGCGGCGGGGCAGCCTGGACAGGGCCAGACGTGAGGGCTGGAGGGAGCAATGTCCCGCTGACCCTGACAAGCCCGGACGCGGGGCTTCTCTCGGTTACACAAGGCCGCCGGGGTGGAAGCGGCGGGCGCGCGTCCATTGAGGGGAAAGGGGCGTGGGCAGGCTGTCGGCGCGGCCGGGAGCCCCGGGGCGTGAGTGCGCCGCTGCGGCGCTGCCCGAGGTGGGGCGCGGCGCGGCGCGGCGCGCGGAGTGGCGCAGGGCGCGGCGGAGTCGAGTTTCAGGGCGCGGGCCGGGCCGGGATCCTGCCCGCCGCCGCCGCCGCCGCTGCCCCTGCCCAGCGCTGTCTTTGTTCCCGTCAGGAAGGGTGAGCGGCCCTCGCGCAGCGCCAGGTCGCCGTCCGCGGAGCTGGGCGGCCCGGTGCCCTCAGGGGGCTCGCAGACCTGCGAAATGGCGCCAAGGTAGGACTCGCTTCCCCCACGCCCCGGCGCCCCCCGGCCCCTCCGCCCGCCTCACCTTCTCTCCTTCGGCCACTCCTCGCAGGAGGGACGCGCCGTGCCGGTGCCTATTGCTGCTGCTTTCGGTCACCGCGCTTCTCCATGCTGTCACCTGGACCCGCTCCACGACAGGTAAGCGGCCCAGCCTGAGGGTGGCACCGGCTGCCTTCGTGCCGCAGGGAAGTTGGTTTGGGCGGCGGGCGCGGCTGCGGTGCGCGCCTCATTCCTGGACATAAAAGGGAGTCCTCGCCGCTTGGTACGCACTAGCGGTCCTGCCGCGGCTTCCCCGGGCGGTGCAGGGGGTTCGAGGGGTGAACGCGAGTCTCTGGGCGGCTGGAGCGGGTGGAGCACTGCCCGGGCACCCGAGGTGTCTGAGCTAGGCGCGGCAGAGACGGACTTTAGAAACACAGGGACAGCGCCAGCGGCTCTGAGGGGACAGTTAGCTCCCGCTCACCTAGCGCCCGCGCTCAGGTCCTGCGTGCTGGCTGGCGGATTGTAAGTGCAGGTCTGGTGCCCACTCCGTACACAGGTGCGGAAGCATGAGCGCTAGCGGAGACACCTGGCGCTGGACTGAATTCTCTGGTGCCTAACTTAGCCCTGAGTTATGTGGAGAGTCCCATCCATCACGGGCAGTGGCTGCCTGGGTGATGGAGAGAGCTTTGGACTGGGAACCAGGGGTTGTAGTGTCTTCTGTTGCCAGGCATTACTCCCTGACCCCTCACGACCCAGAGGCGGTTGTGTGACTACTGGGGTCTGAGGTAAAATAGATTTAAGATGTGGCTGGGTTAGGTGCTGTTGGGCAATGAATTTCACCACTCTGTACCTCAGTTTCCCCATCCGAAAAAGGGGAATACTTAGATCACCCTTCCTCCTAGAGATGCTATGAAGACTAAAAGCGATATCAGAAATAACATACTTTCCCCACCGTGGCACATTTTGGGCACAAAATAAAATGATGGAAACTGCAGGTTGATCCTCCCAATAGCTGTGTTGGAGAGCAGGCATTTTTACAGAAGAGGACACTCAGGGTGAGAGAGGCTTAAGAACTGTCCTGTGCAAAAGGCAGGACTTGGGCCCAGATCTCTAGGTTCCCATCCCACCCTGCTCAGCTCTTTCCCAAGCAGCTTTGCAGGAGAACTATGCTCTCCAAGTAGCCTCTGACCTCTTTCGGATTTAAGAGGTTAGTACACAGTCTCAATGTAAAAAGTGTGTGGGGAGAAGCGGGGAACAACCACTCTGAAGGAAACTGAGGATTTCCTGGGTGGTCGTGGTTAACTCTTCGTGTGAGGGAGGAAGTCTGGGACAGCCCAGACTATTGTCTCCTTGAGCGCAAGACCCAAACGAGATGACAGCTTTTCCTGCCAGAGCATCCAGCCTGGCATTTCTTGCAGATGAAAGGGCAGCTGGAGTGCAGTTTTGGCTTCTCAGCACCATGGCCCATGTTGGAACGCTGCAATTTTGCATGTGATATAGGGTATTGCCAACTCAGCGGCAGAGGGCAGCTTCAGGTTCTGTGGTCTTTTGTGGACTTTGTTGCAGACTTTTACCCCCAAAAGGAAGGAGGTTCTAGGGAAAGAAATTTTTGGTGTTTCTTTTTCCTTCTGCGTTTGTAGGCTGGATCCCTTGATGACAGGTCAGGGCTGTTCTTCTAACACAGAGGAAGTCCTGTTCGCATCCATAATGTAAAAAGGGAGTGCCAGGAAACCCTCAGGAGCTGGAAAGGGCCTGGAGGGAGCCATTTGCAACCGATAGGTAACAGATGAATATTCAGTGTCTCTCTGGGACTCAGAAGAGAATCTTTCTAGACTGGTGAAATATCCTCCTGCAAACCAAATCTTGCATGCAAATTAATAAGGTTAACACTTGTAAACCACTTCATACGTTGGGGGCAGAGATGTGATACATTCTTACTTCATTCATCCAAACCTCACAATCACTCCAGAAACTGCTTCTGATGAGGCCCAGAGTCTCAAGGCTTCTCAGCTCCCGAGGGTTTCCTGGCCCACCCTGTTTAAAGAGACTTTTGTCAATGGGACCCTGTCCCCCACATCGATCCTTGTGCCCCTAATGAGTGATGGCTGACCTATTAAAGTTACAGTGTCACTGGAATGCCTGCTATTTTAGAAGATAAAGAGGTTGTGGGGACAGGCGCAGTGATGTCATAAGTAATTTGTTTCTGATAACAAAATACTGGTATGTGCAAATTATTTCCTTTTCTTGAAATTGTCTTATTGTAAAATATAACATCCATTCAGAAAAATGTACACAAAAGTACAGCCCAATGATTTCCTACAGAGCAAACATTCACATAACCAGGTCAAGAAAAGGGGTAGCCCCTGGACGCTCTCCTGTGCCCCTTGGCTGTGATTATCCCCTCCCTCTGCTCAGAGATAACCATTACCTTGAGTCTTATGGTGATTGCTTCCTTACTTTTAAAAAATAACTTTAGTACCTAAGCATGTATCCCCAAATTCTAAAGTTTCTTGATTTTGAACATTATACATGCAGAATGTCTTCTTTGGTATCTGGCTTCTTTCACTGAATATTAGTTTTGAGATTCATTTATGCTATTGCATGTGACTGTAGTTAATTCATCTTCATTGCTGCATAATATTCCACTGTATTAGTTTACTGTATATTATTTGTCCATTTTTTTCAAAATTTGGGTGGTTTCCATTTGGGGCTAATATTTGTAGCATGTCTCTGAACCTTCTTGTACATGTTTCTTGGTGCACATAGGCACACATTTCTGTTGGTTCTACATCTAGGAGGGGAGTGCTGGGTGACAGGGTGTGCAAATCCTCCAGATGAACAAGCCAGCATGCCTTCAACTATGGTTGTACCAAGGTTCACAGCCACCAACCTGGTATGAAAGTCTATTTCTTCACATCCTCACCAGCACTTGGTCTCGTTACTGGGCTTAATTTCAGCCTTTCTAATGGGTACATATTAGAATCTTACTGTAGTCTTAATTTATATTTTCCTGATTATTAAATTGATATCCTTTTCTTATATTTATTGGACATTTAGATATCCTGATTTTTTTTATTGAGAAGAAATTCATATAAGACTAGCCATTTATGTGTGTACAATTCAGTGGCATTTAGTACATTTACATTGTTGTACAGCCATCATCTCTAGTTCCAAACATTTTCATCACTCCAAAGGTGTTGGTGGTATAGTAGTGAGCACAGCTGCCTTCCAAAACATTTTCATCACTCCAAAGAAAACCTTATTTCCATTAAGCAGTCACTCTCCATTACCACATCCCCACTCCACTGGCCCATGGCAACCACTGAACTGGTTTCTGTCTCTATGGGTTTGCCTATTCTGGATAATTCATATAAATGGAATCATACAATATATGACCTTTTGTGTCTGTCTTCTCTCACTTAGTTTAATGTTTCTGAAGTTCATCCATGGTGTAGTATGTATCAGTACTTCATTCCTTTTATGGCCAAATAATATTCCACTATATGGATATATCACAATTTGTTTATCCATTTTTCTATTGATAGAGACATTTGGGTAGTTTCCTCCTTTTGGCTATTATGAATAGTGCTTTTATGAACATTTGTGTACAAGGATTTGAGTATTTGTTTTGAATTATTTCGGGTGTATATCTAGCAGTGGAATTTAGAGCCTTAACTCCACACTTAAGTTTCGGGGAACTCCCAAGCTGTTTTCCACAGTGGCTGAACCACTTTACACTCCTACCGGCAGTGTACAAGTGTTCCAGTTTTTCCATGGCCATGCCAACGCTTATTTTCCACTTTTTAGCTTACAGCCGTCTTAGTGGCATCCCTGAGTGGTATCTCACTATGGTTTTGGTTTGCATTTCAATAATGACTAATGATATTGAGCATCCTTTCTTGTGCTTCTTGGCCATTTGTAGATCTTCTCTGGGGGAAATTCTGAATACTAATCAGAGCAGGTTCAGATTTTCCCTCTAATCATCTCACTGTTGCTCGTGGCCAGTTGATGTGCTTTCCTAAGTGAGGGAGAAGCAGGTGAATCACACCTAAGATTTCACATCACTGGCCTCCCACCTTACCTATGCCCCAACCTGTAGTGCACTACTGTTGTTCACATACCATTAGAAGCTGTGATGAGTATAAATGATTGTAATGTTTTAATTACTGGCTAAATTTTTGGTTTTCTCTAAAGTTGGGATTGCCTGTGGTGGCATAATGTTCTGCTTATGTGTTTTATAGCAGAGTGAAGGCTGAACACCCCGACACATTGAATCACTCATAGCTCCCCTTGTGTAGTTGAGATTTTGCAGTCTCCTGGACTTTGCACAAGGTGTAAACTAATCTCCCCGTCTAGAGTATACTTTCTCATCCTCTGTTTCTCTTTGAGGCCTAATCCTACCTCCCAGCTTAAATAGCACCTCTTCCAGACTGCCTTCACTAGATCCCCAGCTGAGCTTTCTCATCACTAAACCCTCACTGCCTTTCATCTGTCTCCCAGGCACCAGCCACTCTCCCCCTGTACTGTCAGTATGTTTATTTCTTTCTCATTCCTAGGAGAGACCTTGAGGGTGTGGGTCATGCCTCATGTGTCCAGAGTTGGCCACTTGGACTTTGGCCATCTTGTCATTATGATAAATGGTGTTGCTGGGAACATCTCCAGACAAACGACCTTTGTTTTCTTTTTGGATTATTTCCTTTGACTAGGTTCCCCCAAGCAGATTTGCCCATCAAAGAACAGAACTGTTTGGGTCATTCTTATTATATAGTTAGGTGATTCGTTCTAAGATACAATCGAATCATGCTGGTTCCTAGTTGAATTGATCTTGCTGGGTTCTCGGGGTACCTAGGGTGGAGTCATACCCCTTGCCTCCAAGTCCCCTTTGTGGTCTGGTCTCCACCTACCTCTGAGTCTGCATTTACACAAAATCCCTCTTGACTTGGGCTCACACCAACCACTGGCATGTTTTTGGGTAAGATATTCGATGTCTCACCTCTGTGTCTTTGTGTGGGCCAGTCCCTTTTGGAGAATGCCTTTCCCCTTGTTCACCTGGCACCCGCCTCATTCATCCTTTAAGAGTCCTCTCTAGGAAGCCCTCCTGCTCTGCCAGGCATGTTGGATGTCTCTGCTCTGGGCTCACACTGTGTATCACTATCTCTCAGTGTGGAGGCTTCTCAGACTGGGCTATGAGCACCATCTGCCTCCGTGCGACTCGGAGTTCCGCAAGGCAAGGACTCTGCCTCGTCCAAGTCTGAATCCCAGAACCTAGCACAGGACCTGGGGCAGAGCTGGCACTCCCCAGACTCTTCCAGTGAATCCAAGAGGGAATGGGTGGGCAGATCCAGCCTGTAGTCTAGAGAGAGTGTGCCAGTTTACCATGTCCTCTGCAGTGTCTAAGTCATCCCAGTTCTATGGCTCTGCCAACTGTAGAGTGGCCATGGCTAAGTAATCAGGGTACATTATGGGGCTTTTAGTTTACTTTTCTTTAATAACTTTAATAACTAGTTAGGCTAGAATTTATACTGATGTTACTCTGCTCTTGATCTTTTTTTTTTTCATTTCATCTAATTGTATAAACAATTTATTTTCTAGCTTATGCCCACTCATCTTATTCCTGAAAACCTTCATTTTGTCAGAAGTTGTACATTTATCTTTTCTGTGTTAACTAAATATATGAGCTTATTTTCGAGTTTTCTTTGAATGTCTACAGTGTGATCCATTTAAAATGGACCACAGATTAGGTCAGTTACATAGATTATGAGAGTGTATTCTCAAATCAGTTCTTTTCCAAAGTGGTACCCAGGATGTCCTGAAATACTAATTAAAATGTGAAATATTGCTCCATTATTGTGTTGCTTCTGCCTATCATATAAAATTTTTCTTTTAATGATATAAATTTTTTTCCTGGAATCTCTATTCTGTTTGTCACTTTCTTATGCATATGTGTTGTTTTAAAAAATTCCATATGGTCTTGATAATTGTTGCTTTTTAATATGTTTTAAAATCTGGTAAGGCTTGGAAGTTACCCCTGCCTCTTTCATTAAGCCATAAATTCTTTAGCATAGATTGATTTACACATAATGATAATCACATGAGATTTAATCAAATCTCATGGTATGACTGGATACTGGGAGTGTTGTAGTGGTCGGTGGGTAGGTGAGGGTTACAAAAAGGGAGGCCATCTTACAGTAAAGATTCATTTAAGACATTAATATGCAGTAAGGAAAACAGATGAGCAACTAAGGCTTCAAAGCCAGAGCAGCAGATTGTGGGACCTGAGCCATTGCCGTCGACACAGAGACTTGTGAAGTAGAGACGGGTCAGAGGTGTTGGGAGGGGCCAGGTTTGCTGACTGACTGACCAGCTTCCTCTGCTTCTCCCAACTCAAGAGAAAAAAGTCTTGGGTTAGAGCAGAACCTGGGGAAGGCCCAGACCTCTTCCTGGGCAAGATCTAATGAGGCAACACGTGAGGCCTAGGTTCCCTAATAAGTGCAGCCTACCCCTTATCCCCTACCAGAATCAAGTCAACTCAACTGAGCCCAACTGAATGTAACCCAACCCAGCCTAATCCAATCCAATCCAATTTAACCCAGCTTTATCCAGTCCATTTCACACTTGTTCCCTGCCGTGGATGACTTAAAGGACTGGGCAGGGTAGAAAACTGTTCTGAGGGCCGTGATATCTCTCTTGCGTGAGCAGGACCCCTGACTTCAGGTGTTGCGGGAGCTCCTTTTTTGGGTTTGGGGAGCTTGGCTGTAGTCTGGCTTGCAGGGAGCAGCCCTCCGATCACTGAGGAGTTCAAATGGGGCCCAGCTTAAAAGCCCCCTCCACCACCAGGGGGGCTTTGCACCTGGCCTCCTCCCAAGGGAAACGTCTGCTGAGGTCCTTAAATCTGCCTGCCCTGTTCTGTGTTCTGGCTACAATTACAGATTTCTGTCTTCCTCCCCTGTTTCCTGGCAGCTTGCTCTCTCTGAGGCCCTCTGGGGTGGGTGGTGGGGTGACTAAAGAGCCACATGGGACCCAGTGCCCATCCTGGAGGGACTCACAATCCAGTAGTAGAGACCAGTGTGCAGCAGCTGGCTTGAATGCTATGGAGCTTGTCCTGAGTGTCCTAATGCAGGTACAAGCAAGCCTCTACATCACTGAAGTAGGGATGTCCACTTCCACCAGAAGCTGGGGGAGGCAGAGGGAGGTAAGCAAGCTCTGAAAGAGGAGGTTAATTTTTTTCAATTACATTAAAAGATTTTGATAATAAAAATAATAGTCATTGTAAAAATTTAGGTCAGAAAAAAAAGACATTTAAAAACGTCACACATTATCTCATGACTCAGAGATAAACCCTGCGAACATTTGGTGGACCATCTTTCAAATTTATTTTCCATGCCTAAATGTGCACACATGTTATAATGTGAATAGATCATTCTGTACACTGTATTTTATTGCTTGGTGTTTTTTTTCCCTTAATGATCATCTAGACACTTCCTCTAGAATGTTAAATGTTCTTCCCTAAATCCTTTGTAATTGAAATAGTATTTCATTCTGTGGATGTCCCATAATTAAACTCGGCCTCTTTTAGGCCTTTAGGCTGTTTCCAGTTGTTCACTAGCATAAACACTATTGTGATGACCCTATTCTGTGTTTGACCATTTCTGTGATTATCTCCAAGCACAAATTCCTAAAAAAAAAAAAAATCTATTGGATCTAGTGCCTCCACATTTTTTTTTAAGACTTTCATTGCATTCTTTGGAAAGGCATAGTCTCTGAGAATATCTAGGTCACCCCACCTTTGCCTAACCAAAAGGAAAAAATGACAGCAGCTAAACGGACAGTGCCAGCATTACTGCTCCAAATTGTCCTTAGCTGAATGGAGTCAGGGATTCCTTTCTCCTCCCAAGTATTCATTCATCCATTTGACACATGCCTTGTGATTGGGCTAGGGGAGAAGAGGGTTTTGCAGGAAGTTATGATGCCAGAGCTCAGGTCACAAGGAACTTGTTGGTTCTCAATCCTGGCTGCACCTTAGAATCACTGTGGGGATTCAAAAGGAACCTGATGACCAGTCCTCCCCACATCTAGGATTCTTAATTTATCTGGGGTCCAGTCTTTGGCAGATTTTGAAAGCTCCCTGTGCAAATCTTAAGTCCAGCCAGGGTTGAGAACAAGCCATACGGTCCAGCGGCTTCCTCTCAGAGGTGGCGATCCTGAGTCCCAGAAAGGACAGGTCCTGTCCGTGGTTGTGGCACAGGTTAGTGGCAGAGCTGCCACCGGACCCCAGAGGGAGCTCTGGGATCCCATGTCCTGGGTTCAGACCTCAATTCTGCTACTTCCTGTTGAGTGACCTGGGGCCAGGGACCTCTCTTATCCTAATTTTCCTTATATGTAGATCGGGACAATAATTCCTACTGTGAAGAGTAACGAAAGAAGCATGGGACCCGTAATTGGTGAAACCCAGTTCAGTATCTCTTTCCTTTCTGCTCCTGCATCTCTGTGAGTCCCTTGAGGGCAGGAACCCTATGTTATTTATCCATGTTTTCTCAGCGTCTGTCGTGGCAACGAACAGACACAATGAACATTTGAATACGTTAATGAATGAATCATTCAAAGCCTGGGACTGTGGCAATCTTAGTGAAAACCCGGCAGTAGGAACCCTGGACCATAGCAGAGTCTATGTGAGTCTCCAGCTCTGCTGGGAGACCCCCCGCAGCCATCCACTGTGATGATGGTGGTGATGGTGGTGTTGGTGGTGGTGATGGTGGTGGTGACGATGATGGTGGTGGTGATGGTGGTGGTGGTGGTGGTGCTGGTGGTGATGGTGGTGGTGGTGACGATGATGGTGGTGGTGATGGTGGTGGTGGTGCTGGTGCTGGTGATGGTGATGATGGTGGTAATGGTGATGATGGTGGTGGTGGAAGAGTCAAAGTGGGGTAGGAGCAGGGGCTGGGTATAACAGATACGTCAGGGATGGAATACATTTCATGAAAGAAAAGTGAAGGTGTGCTTTTCTATTGCCAGAAAGTTCTAACCATTGCATCCTGTAGAACAGAGAGTCTAAAAGCTGATGACAAACTGAACCTAAATCCAGGCAGTTTCAACAGAGTCACATACAAAACTACCTGAAGTTGGGTCAGCCAGCTGCTTCTCCCCTTCTGGCTGTACAGTCTCAGTGCCTGGCTTATTCTGTCTTTATTTTCAGCATGCAGCACGTGGCCTCTGTTCTCTCCACCCACCCACCCACCCCGTATTGCAGCCACAGGAGTCTTCTCCAGTGTGGACCACCAACCAGCAATGCCAGCATCACCTGGGAACTTAGCAGAGCAGCACAATTTCCAGTCCCACTCACAGATGCAATTTTTCTGAATCTACTTTCTAACAAGATCTCTGGTGATTCACACACACATTAAAGTTTGAGCTGCACTGTGAAACCAGCTCTGATATGCTACTCCCTGCCTTAAAACCCTCTGCATCTTCCCATGCCAACCACCTGTGGTGGGCAGAGTACTGGCCCTCCAATTGTGTCCACACCCTAATCCCCAGAACCTGTGAATACATTAGGTTATGGGACAAAGGGGAATTAGGGTTGCAGAAGGAACTGATTTTAATAGTCATCTAACCGTAAAAGGAGAGGAGCCTGGATTACCCAGATGGGCCCAGTGTAGTCACAAGGGCCCTTAAAAGTGGAAGAGGGAGGCAGGAGAGGAGGTCAGAGGGAGGCAACATGAGGAGGACTTGACCAGTTGTCTTTGCTGCTGTGGATGATGGAGAAGGGGCCCAAAGCCAGGGAATACAAGCAGCCTCTAGAACCTGGAGAAAGCAAGAAAATGGATTTGTCCTTGAAGCTTCCAGAAAAAGGAGCACGATATGCTTAATTTTTATCCAGGTAAGATCTGTGCTGGACTTCTGACCTACAGAACAGTGAGGCAGTACATTTGTGTTGATTTAAGTTACTTCATTGGTGGTAATTGGTTATGGCAGCCATAGAAAATAATTTTAACACTCCTTAGCATGGCATTTGAGACTCTCTGAAGTCCTACCAGTGTGCCTTATCTCCCAAAATACCCGTTCTCACAGCCCGATCTCAAACCACACAGCCCCCAGAGTGGTTGGGATGTTGTGGGGACACCCTGAGAGTCCAGACCGAGTTTTTTCTCCCCCAGTACCTAGCACCATGCTTGGCTCTGGCAGGAACTCAGGTAATGCCTGTTGAACGAATAACCCAGTGGAAGCCTGCTTCATCCAGGTCACCACCAGCCACAGAGGGGCCCCAGTACACTAGAGACAAGTGTGGCAATAGGAAGGCACAGGGGAAACCTGGACGGGGGCTCAGCTTTCATGTTCCCCTGCCCTTTTTTTGCCTTGGACAAATCGCTGTCTGTCTTTGGGCCTCAGTTTCCTTATCCAAGAAATGAATGAGTTGGGCAAAGTGAACCCTAAAAAGCATGATTAGCATGAACATTCTAGGATATCTGAGTTCACTTTGCCCAAACTTGGTGGCAGTTGGGGGAGGTGATTCAACCCAGCAGCACTCAGCCCCATTCCCATCCCTCACTGACATCCCGGTCCACAGGTCAGGATACAGGACTGTGCCCTACAACTGTGTGTGTTTGTACAAAATGGAGCCCACAGCTGCTCTCTTTCCCTGTCTAGTTAAAATGCCAAATTACTCACTCTCCCACAGAAAGAAAATGGGAGGGAAAAAAGAAACCATTTCTGACTGCAGAGTTTTTCCATGTGACACATTTTCTAATTTTGTTTCAGGTTTAACTGTCTAGGGTAGATGGCTCCATTTCAGGGTCTCCCCCAATCCCTTTTTCAAATATGAACTTCCAGTTTAAGAAATAGGTTGGTTTTGCTTGTTTAATATTTGCAGGCTTGGGCTGATATTAAGTTACAGCTGAATGTCTTCATTTTCTCTGCTGGAGGAAGCGCTCTAAGGTGCATGGCACTGACCTAGTGGTAGGATTCCTGGGGCCTGGGCCCTCCATGGGAAGCTTGACCAAGTGACTTCCACTGTTGGACTCAGATATTTAATCTACAAAGAGAGGAAAAGGCTGGGTCACTACGGAGACTCTGGCCAGTTGGAAGAACTGATTGGTGGGTCCCATTTCTAAGTGTGGTTTTATCTGAGACTTTGTTGGAACTGAGTGCACCTAAGTTTATATTTGCCTGCAGATTTGTAATCTCTGCTCTGTCGCTGTAGTGCGTGGGATGGCTGAGAAATTTTTAGCACCTGGAAAGAGTGCTGTAGCTTTGTTTCAAAGAAACTGA
Organism: Camelus bactrianus; assembly: GCF_048773025.1. Taxonomy (NCBI): domain Eukaryota; kingdom Metazoa; phylum Chordata; class Mammalia; order Artiodactyla; family Camelidae; genus Camelus; species Camelus bactrianus. The sequence continues at coordinate 49,148,745 of NC_133542.1, forward strand.
TTCTGCCCCTGCAGTCTCTTCCTTCCATCCCTGTGCTCCACTGGGTTCAGGCCTGTCACACTCACTAATGGACCATCACAGCGGCTCCCAGACCTCTCGTCTCTCCATCCTCTAGCGCATCTTCACTGCAGTCATCCTTCTTAGAACACTTCCCTGCTTTCTGTAACACCTTAAATTCCACTGTCCTCAGGCTGGAGCTCCAGGCGTATTCTCCCTTCCCATCCTTCCTGGTGCCCTGGCTCCAGCTACCCTGAACTGGTCTCTGAATTTACTGAGTATGTTCCCTTCTCCCACCTTTGCTAGTGCTGCCCCACATTCCAGAATACTCTCCCCACCCTGTTGAAATCCCCTCTCTCCTTTTCTCTTTTCTAGAGTTAGTGATCAAAGTCTGGTCCCTGTGTCAGCAGCCTCGGCACCACCAGAGAGCTTGTTAGAAAGGCAGGGTCCCAGGTCCGGCTCAGACCTGCTGCATCAGAATCTGCAGCTCACCCAGGCCCCTGGGCAACATGGGGCTTGTAGCCTGGTGGTCAAGTGCTGGGGTTATGGGGTTAGGTGGATTGGTTTGACTCTAAGCTTTGCATGCACTAGCTGGTGACCTTGGACAATTTACTAGTCCTCTTCCAGCCTCAGTCTTCTCATCTGTAGGGTAAAAATAATACTACCTGTCTCAGAGTTCTTGCAGTGAGTACATGAAGTCATGTCCCCAAAGCTCTTGGCACGGTACCTGGCACACCATGAGCCCTCAGTGAAGGGGAATAGTCGTGGTGATGAGGTTCAAACTCAGTGCTAACTGACGTGGTCCCCAAACCCTCTCGTGGCCTCTCTCAGCATTGCTTGACCCTGGTTTGTTCCATCAGAATTCACGTGCAAGTCCATCTCTCCAAGGACGGGGAGTGCTGGGTCAATGCCATTCATCTTTAGAGTTCAGAATCATTGACCTTCCACTGGAAGGAGGTAAACAGCCAAAATCCGATAATTCCTATTATCCGGGAAATGTGAAATAGAGCTAAGCAAGGACTTTGCAGGCATGGGTGTGTGGGTTGGATAGAATTAATGCCAAAGTTTCTTGGTAGAAATGTCCATCCTGCCTGTCATAGCCTGCTAGGATTTCCATTCATTCATTTGTTCATTTACTTTTATTCAATAAATATTTATTAACTGCTTACTGTTTGCAAGGCAGTGTGGTACATTCTGGGCATGATTCCCACCCTCATGGAGCCTAGACTCTGCAGAGGGACAAAGACACTAGTAAAAGTTTGTACCAAAAACTCTATAAATATCTATGAACCATAAAAAGTGTTATGAAGAAGTACAGGGAGCTATGAAACAAACATCTGGCCACTCTAATCTGTACTGCGGTGTCGGGAAAGTCTCCTCAAGGAGTGACATTTCAGATGAGATCTGAGGGGTGACTAGATTTAGCCAGGAAAGTGGGTGAGGCTGGTGGGTTAAAGGAGAAGTGGAATGTTCCAGAGAGAAGCAACAGGATGAGGAGAGGATGGAAGCAGCTGCCCGTGTGTGTCCCAAGCCGTTAACGCTGCTCTGAGCATGGTGAGGGAGGGGAGGCTGAGGGAGAGGCTGGACTGGAGGGTGGGGGTCTCCAAGCATGAAAACAGAACCTCTGTAGCTGCTCTCCCGAGTCTGGTCCTGGGTGAGCGCCTTGGCTTCCAGTGTCCCTTGGGTCTTGCCCAGTGCTCATTGTCCAGGGTCCATGGGCTGAGGGCCTCTGGGTGCTCCTTTCTGCTCTGCTCTTGCCTCTACTTACCTGAGAGTTAATGGCTTCAGGCAGGGGCACAGGGTCTCTACCTTAGTGTTGCCCAAGAAAAGTGTAGGTAAGAGACTTGCCATAAAATGGTAGGGAAGAAAGGCTGCAGTCAGAGCCCTGAGCCGACGCAGAGTCTCTGGTCCTACCTCGGCCACCCAGAGCCTCCCAGGCCATCCTAGCTGTCTGGCTGAGAGGTCAGGGAGGTCACATGGGGAAAGGATTCCAAGAATTACCCTTGCCATTAGACTCGAGTTAGTCTTGCCTTTGAAAAGCTTCTTCCTGTCTCTGAAATGAAGGAGTTGGACCCGCTCTGAGGCTTATTCAGATCTGGTATTATCTCTTCTGATTTTTGTCTCTCTCTGGATCTCTGTATTCAGAACTTGCACCCACAAGCACAATGCAGAATTTTCTTGCCAGGGGACAGAGAGGTCTTAGGGGGAGTAACCCGGGTGGTAAGTTTTTAGATGTTTTTACACGGGGAGCAATTCCTTTAGAGATGGTGGAAGATGGGTGATACATTATCCTCTCCCATTCTGGCCATTCATTTAGAGACCTGCTTCTCCAGCTGGGTGTTCTCGGGGTCCTTGGCTGTGTGACAGCGGCATGCAAAGCCACATTATTTAGTTCCTTCATCCATTTTACTCAGCGTTTGGTAACTAGGGGAGTCTAGTAACAACTGGGAAATTAGAATATTTTTATATTAAACAGCTCACAACTAGTATAGAGTAGACTGCGAAACTTAAGTGCTTTTAAAGATAAAGCAGGAGGCTTTAATTAAATTTCCACATTTGGCTAGACTCAGGCCCTCAAGTATAGGGTCCCCTCTCTCTGAGGGTAGGATGGTTTAGTAGAGATGATGTTATGTACAGATTTGAGGTCCCCAACTGTTGACGGGAGACTTGGAATTATTGTAGCAGGTGCCAGAATCCATTCTTGTGTAAACATTTCCTCCATCAATAGTTACCTGACACATTTGTGTGCAGAAGAGGCTATTGATGTGTTTTTGCAATTGACAAGTTGGAGGTCACTGCTCTCCTCAGCCCTTTTGCTAGAACTGTCAACTCCATGAGGGAAGGAAGGAACTTGTCTCTCTGTCACTGCTGGATCCCTGGTGCCTGGAATAGTGCTGCCATACAGCAGGTGCTCAATAAATGCTAGCTGAATGAATAGATCTGTGTGTGTGTGTGTGTGTGTGTGTGTGTGTGTGCGCTCGTGGCTGTAAGAAGTGTCCCTCTCTCGATTTGCATTTACCTTTCCAGGAATAAATGTGTAGGGTGCATGATGGGAAGGTTGGGTGGAATGTGAAAAATGCTGTTCATACATAACCAGGTGGGAGACTGGCCAGTCCCACTCAAGTTCAAGGTTTCTTCTAAAAATCGCCCTTTGGAGGCAGCCTCCTACCAGTGTGGTCTGTGCTGCATAGTGGCTCCTTGTGGGAGAAGGCACAGTTGACCATTCATGCCTCTTGGCTAGCTGGGGCTCCTAAGCTCCCTTCTGACTGGGCTCTCAGGTTTCCCAAACACCTTGCTCCCATCAAAACCCATTGGGAACCTCGAGGACCCTGAAAATGTTGGACTTTGGGGATCATCTATTCTGAATCTCCTAAATTACAGATGGGAAGATGGAGGCTGAGATAGAACAAGGGACATGATGAGAGTCATGCAGCTAAAACAGAGGAGAACCGCGTCTGGAACTGGGCCTTCTGTTGTCCAGATGGGTGGTATCACACTGCCCTCAAATTCCCAAGTGCTGCTGTGTGTAGACATGTTGACCTACTTCCTGGGCTGTGTGAGGCGCTCAGCGTAGAGCCTGAGACGGCCAGCCCTTGGTGGAAAAGAGCTCTCCCCAAAACAGTGAACCTCACCCTGAGTACAACAGCATCTCTGGGGAGCCTTTAAAACATACTGAGGCTTGGGCCTCGTCCCCAGAGATCCTGACTAGGGTGGAGCCAGGCATCAGTCTTCTAAAGCCCTCCAGCGATTCTTCTGCCCAGCCAGGAGCTCAGTGCTGGAGCCTACACGCCGGGAGGGCAGGGAACACATCTGTCCTGTTCACCCATGAATCTCACACACTAGCAGTGCCAGGCATGTGGTGGCTGGTGCTTGAGATTATTTGTGAATGAATGAATGAGCAGATGAACAAGATGTGCTCAACACCTGATGTTACCCTGTGCCACCACGCTGAGAGCTGGGTATTGTCATCTCTGTGTCAGAGAAAGAAACGTAAACTGAGCAGTTAAGGAACCAAGGTCACTGGCTAGTAAGTGATGGATGAGGTCCGGTGTGCAGGTCTCCCTGGCACAGAATTCCGTGTCCTTCCCCTGCATCAGCTGGGCAGGGCTCCAAGCTCATCCTCCTTGGGTCCCCTGGAGGTCACCATCAGTTTCGGGTCTCCAGTTAGGGTCATCTCCTGGGTACCCGTCTTGGAAGGCCTGATTCTCGCTCTCATTACTCTGGAGGTGCACAGGCTCTTCCTCCAGCAAACATTTGGAGGCCATCAAGCTGTACTTTCATCTAGATTAAACAAGAGTCAGCCTGTTTCAAAATATGACTTCAGGGTCACCATCTGTTCTGGCTGTTCCCTTAAACTCACATCCCATTTCAGAGCCAAATGGGGCTCCAACATCCTGCAGAGAGCAGGTCTCTGCACAGCTGAGCAGGAAGATCTGTAGAAAGAAGCAGTGTGTTTGGTAACAGCTATAGGGTAAGTTTTGTGTGTTGTTTCCCCTACTAGATGGAAACTAGACTCCCATAGAGTCGTCATATGTGTGGGCCAGAGGCCCCTACTACAGACGTGAATACATTCATTCCCATAGTAGGTACCTACTGTGTACCAAGCACCTTCCCATCCTCACCTTCTTTATGGTGATGGGGGAGAGTGGCCTGGATAGTTGACATCATCAGTCTGGGCCTCAGTTTTCTCATCTTGGGGACGCTGGATGGAGGTCCTTCCCAGCTCTGAAGGTGACCCCAACTCTCTAGGCCTCCAGCAGCCCTGTCAGTGGAGGCGAGATTTCACAGTGCCTGCTGAAGCCATGAGCTCATTCTGCCGGCTGCTTCTCTGCCCCACTGAGTTCACACAAGTGCATCTGTTAGGACGCCCCGGGCCGTCCCCAGGGCAGCTTGATTTTGCCCAGGGCATAACATGCCAAGCGCTGAGAGGCTGCAGGAAAGTATGTCTCCTGCTGTTGCCAAACTCCCGCCTTCGCTCCACATTCCAAATCGCCCAATTCCACCCTCTCCTTGGCAAGAGAAAGGAAGGGGCCTGACTGCCGGGGCAGTAGCTCGAGGTGAAGCAGTGATGCCTCCTAAAATGGTCAGTGGCAGACTTCCTCAGAAACCTTTCAAGGCACCCATTGCCTGTTGCATAAATTTTAGTCTCCTTGGCTTGACATTCAAGGCCCTCCCTAATCTGGCTCCCGTCTCCCAAATGAAAAAGTGACTAAGAGTGGAAAGAGCTGGAAAGGACCTCAGATGACTCATGTGTGAGTCTCAATGACCCCAGTTACCAGCTCTGTGGCCTTGATTGCATTCAACCTCAGTCTTTTCATCTGCAAAATGGGAGGGCAGTAGTCCCCACCTTATCAAATTGTCCTGAGATTACATGAGCTGATGCTGGCTTCACCCGTCTACATCTGTATTTATCTGGATTCATAATTTCTCCTTTCTGCTCTAATATTAGGGGTTACCTAAGAGTCTCATTGCTCTCATCCCCCAGGACCACTCACATACCCCTCATTTTCCTAACTCCATGGGTTTGCTTATGCTGGGCTCATTCCACCACGTTCGGCTGTGCAAAGAAGCCTTCCAGGCCCACCTCTATCACCCCATTCTTCAGTCCAGGCATCTGTACCAGGGCTCTTTGTATTGGTGTCTTGCCCCCTCTACTAGGCTGAGAGCTACTCAGGGACCAGAATCTGAGTCCTTTTGATCTTCCAGAGTCTAGCCCAGGCCCAATGCTGGTCGTGAACAATGCCAGAACCCTCGACTGGGACCAGGATAGAGTGAAAGACAGGGAGGTCCGCTCCTGCCTCCTCTTCCGGGACCCATCCTCCCCTGTGGCCTCATTCTCTCGGGGCTGGTACAATGTAAATTATGACTGAATCAATGCATGTGGTTAGCAATTCTTTAAGACACTTAATGGCTCATGTGGTGTCAACTATGACAAAGAATTCAAAAAATACCCAAGGACATACCTCATTTAGAGACTTAGAAAGCTCCAGGATTACTTCCAAGCTTCTCCCACCATTGATGCCCCTCCCACCACAATGCTTTACTTCGTGGGGCTGGAGGTGGGGGTGGGGGATGCAGTGAGGAGCAGGAATCTTACCCTTCTGCTCCCAGGATCTCCAGGGCTGGCCTGTCCCATCCCTTCTTGCCCAGTGGCCCCAGCTCGTGCCCTAATTCCCAGATAGACTGAGCATCCTCCCCAAGGCCAAACCTCAAGAACCTAACAGAGTGTAAGAAGCATCTGTTGTTCACAGTCCCCACCCAGACCCTTCTTTTGGAGAGGAGGTGGGTGGAGCAGCTGGAATCCAGTCTGAAGTCTAAGAGGCCAGTATGTCTTAGAGCCGGACTCTCATCTCGGTGGGTGAGAGCTAAGGGCAGGCACTTCTCAGAAGACTGGTCATTCAGAGTCCTCCTGCTTAAGGGTCAGCCAAAAGGATGGAACATGGCAGCCTTCAGAGAACTTACCATCAGGCCTCTGTGTGGCTATTAATACTATATTATACTTCAACAGTGGGATCAGATGCGAGCGAGACTACTGAGCGAGCACTGAGCTCAGTGGTGCTGGTGGGATGGCCGTGACAACAGCTGGCACTCATTGGCGTTCTTTGTGATTGATGACAGAGACTGTACCGACTGTATGTACTGATGACAATAAAGATGATGGGCCAGACAGGCATACGGTCACGTTCTCCAGGATCCATTAAGCTCATTCATTCATTCCTCCTTCAATGCTCAATTTTTGCCTAACCCAGGCAAGCCCTGTGCTAGAGGAGTGGGGATGAAGTTGGGAGATATAAACAAGAAACAGATGATGCCTGCCCCATAAAGGGCTCACAGGCCTGGGGGAGACACTGGCAAATAAACAGATAATAACAGAGTAGTGAGGAATTGGAGCTTCCTGGGAAACTTACCCTGGAGGGGTTTCTTGGCAGGATGGAGTGACTCATTGGGAGGCATTTAGAAGTCAGTCCTGAGGCCCAGCTTTCCAGTGTGACTGGAGTGGACTCCTCTGGAGCCTTCAGGCCCCTTGAGCACAGGGCAGGGCAAGGGGGAGCTGGGGAGGCAAGGAAAGTAGCTGTCACCACCCCTCTGGGTGTGGGTTCTTCCTGCTTGGGACAGACTTTCTCTGGGAGCAGCTCCCTTGGAGGCCACAAGCTTCCTCATGGCTGCAGGTCCCTCACCGACATGCCCAGGTCCCCTGGGCTGGACCTCCCAAGACTCTCTGCATCCCGCAGATTGCTGGCCTCCGTCCCGCAGCTGGGGCCACTTGGCTGCCCCCTACCCCAAGCTCTAGGGCCCTCCTGTTGTCAATCAGGGGAATCTAGTCACTAAGGGGACTCAGCCTCCCATCGGCCTGTCTGGGAATTAGCTCGTTTGCCCTGACTATGCTGTGATCAGAGGGAAGCTCCATCTCAGCTGGGGTCCTGCTGGGGTCTGTGCCCGGGCCTCCATCCCTGCAGCAGACTTCTCTGCTGCTCGCTGCCTGCTCCGTCTCCTACTCCGTGATCCCCCACTGCTGTCCTCTGCTCAAGTCTTAGGCCGCCACCCTCACCTCAGCAGCACCTCATAGGGCAGTAGGTCTCAGACTCAAGAGTGCATCGTCACCTGGAGGGCTCATTAAAGCCCAGGGTACTGAATCCCATTGCATGGTTTCTGAGGCAGAATTTGTATGTGTAGCAGGTTGTATGTGTAGTGGGGCTGCTGCTGCTGCTGGTCCAGGAAGCATACTTCGAGAATCTTGGTGTTGTGGTTAAGCAGATGGGCTATGGAGCATGAGCCCCAGCTGTCTGTGTCCACGTCTGGTCCCTGCCACTTACTGGTTATGTGACGTCATCCGTCTGCTCCTCTGTCTCTTCATGTATAAAATAGAGGTAATAAGAACACCTTTCTCGCTGGATTATTGTATTAAATGACACAGTCCGAGTACTGCACTTAGAATAGGACTTGACGTACAGGAAGCAATGAATGTTTTAGCTTCCTTGCCTGCTATTATGAGTGACCACAAACTGGTAAACTTGCGGAGGATAGAAGTCCAAAATCAGGGTGTCGGCAGGGCTGCCCTCCCTGGGGAGGCTCTAAGGGAGAATCCTTCTTTGCCTTTTCCAGCTCCTGGGAGCTGTCAGCGTTCCTTGACTCATGGCTGCATCACTCCAGTCTCTGCCTCCACCATCACGTCGTCTCCCCCTCTGTCTGTCAGGTCTCCCCTGTGTCTTATAAGGACACTTGTCATTGGATTTAAGGCCCCCTTGAATCATCCAGGATGATCTCTTCCTCTCAAGATCCTTAATTACATCTGCAAAAGACCCTTCTTTCAAATACGGTCACACTCACAGGTTCCAGGGTTTAGAACATCGACCTGTCATTTCAGAGGTCACTACAGTGAGCATTGACCACTATTATCATTGTTTAGTTGATGTTTCTTCCTGCAGCTGTGGTTAGCCTGACCATAGCTTCTTGCCCTGGGGCCAGGAAGGGATGGAGTAGGGGTGCCAAACTCGTTTTCAAATTCCACCTTCTCTTTGTCAGCCCCATTTTCAAGCCATTCCCGGGCTGGGGCAGGAAATTCTGCTTAAGAAGTTAACGTTGGCCATATAGCATTTCAGCAAGTTGAAATTTCACTAATCTGGGGAAAACAGCACTCTCAGCCCCCAGACACCTGTTTGGAACCCTCTGTCCATGTCAGTTGTTCCTTATACCTGAGCAGGCTACACTTGGCAAAGCATTCCTACATTCAGACCTACATTTGACCCTCACTACAACTTAGTTGAAGGAGGTCATCATATCACCCCATTTTGCAGGTGAGAACACTGAGACCCAGAGGGAAAATTGCACACAACTACCTTTCTCGGCAATTATAGACAATTGTTCAGGGGAGATAAAGAAGGCTAATATCATTGACAGTAATCACAATATCAACCACCAATGTGCTTTATTGATGTTTGCTTGGCTAGGCTCTCTGCTTAGTATTTTATGTCCATTATATGAGGTTATTCTCAAAACTCTCCCCTGTAGTAGGTGGCATTGTTCCTATGTCACATATGTAGAAACTGAGGCTCAGAGAGGTGAAGTGTGTTGTCCAAAGTTGCACAGCTTTTAAATGCCGAGCTAGGATCTGAAGCCTGAGCTGGCAGAGTCTTCCTCTTCCACACTGTGCTGCTTGGAGACCCTTCTCCCAGTTTGGAAAGTATGTCAGGTCAGCCAAGATGAGAGCAGTGGCTGCCCAGTTCCCTCCCAGATCTGCTTGGAAGATAAAGCCCATGAGAGACTGTCCTTCGCTGGTGGCAGAGCCCCATTTCTGATAGGGAGGTGCTGAGTATTGATGCTAAGAGCAGCAGGGAGGAGCAGCACGGCAATAGGAATAGAGGGGCAGACGGGCCCCAGGTCACTGAGGGCTGGGACAGTCACGGTGTGCTCCCCGGAGTGGATCAGCCTTGTGTTGAGGGGACATTCCTGGAGAAGAGAGGAGCAGAGGGACACTCAACTCCTCACATCAGACAGATAACGGTCTAAAATTGCCACTTCTGTGACCTTATAGCTGTGTGCCCTTGGGCAAGTTATTTAACTTCTCTGTGCCTCTGTTCCCTCATCTGTGGACTGGGAACAGTAAGAGTGGGGTTGTTGTGAAGAACTTGGGGGCTGTGAGTCAGCATCCTTCGGGGACCTGGTGCCCAGGCCACTCCTGGACTAAGTGAATCAGCATCTCCGGGGGTGGGCCTAGGACATTAGTATTTTTAAAAAATCTCCCCAGTGATTCTGTGCAGCCAGGGTAAAAACCATTGCTCTGCAGGTAAAGTACTTGGTGCCCAGGACACAGCGAGGGCTCAACACACACGAGCTATCATTCCACATTCCTCGTACGTTCGTAAAACTAACGTTTATCGAGCACCTACCAGCGCCAGACTCTGTGCCAAGCGCCCGTCTCACCTGTGTGGTCGGCAGTGCATATTTATTGCTCAGCCATTTCTAGCATTGCTTCCAAGAGAATGAGTTAATGGGGTTAGATGCTGTGTGAAGACATGACCCTAATCTGATATTCTGAGAGGAGGGTTTTACTGCCAAGGCAGAAAATACAGAAAAGATGCCCACATCAGAGAAACGGAAAGCCTGTGTGTAGGAAGTGCAGTCAGAGGTCTCCAGGCCCTTAGAGAGGTAGAGAGGTAGCTGGAGAGGAAGTGTGGGCTGCAGACTGTCTGTTGGTCCCTGGCAAATATCTGCCCGGCAGCGCTCCCACGTCAATGTCTGTGACCTGGAAAGCTTTCTAATGGGTGGCTTAATGTTGGTGGGTTGGTTTTTAGATGCAGAATCCTTTTCAAATGAGGCTGTAATTGGAACCAATATATTAAACAAATTAAGTCTGAGTTGCTTTGGTGTGAGTGCATGGATCAGGGCAGGTGAGTGTGTGTGAGTGTGTGAGTGTCCATGAATGAATTGTGGGTGGATGTGTGTGTGAGTATGTGAAAGTGTCAGGTTGCATGAGTGGGTGAATGTGTGTTTGGATATATGTATCTGGGTGTGTGGGGATGTGTTGTGAATTGGTGAGAGTGTGTGTATGAGTTTGCTTTTACAAGTGTGAATCTGTGGATGAGTGTGTGTGTGTGTGTGTGTGTGTGTGTGTGTGTGTGTGTGTGTGTGTGATTGTATCCGTGTGTGTATTAGGGGGCTGAGGTGCAGGCTTCCTCCTTAGCGTTTCCCCATGGCCTCCACCCGCTCTCTGCCCTCCTTCCATCCCTGGCCCCGGGGAACAGTTAGGAACTGGCTGGTCCAGACGTCTACCCTGAGCCTGCCTCCCTGCTCCTGTGCTGAGCCTGGCAGTTTTCAGGAGCCGCGTTTGCAGGGTGCGCACTTCCAGCAGGTGGCCACCTACTCCTCCCCGGGCCCCTCACATGCCCCAGGTAGGCCATGCCCCTTCTCCTCCAGGCCTGTTTTCCAGGAGTTTTGCTGCAGAGCCCCGGGCTGAGTCCTCCAGAGCTGCTGCCGCAGGGATGACTCACCACGGTTGATATCATCCTCGGGAGTCCAGGCCTCCATCGCACTCAAAGAGCCTTTGTTCCCCAGATGGAAAAGGAAGGGCCATAGCCCGAGAGGAGTTACTGCAGGACTCTTCCCAGATGCCCACGGCTCACACGCCTGCCTACACCTGCCAGCCTTTACTGGGCCACCTGGTGCCTGTGGTCCCTGTGTTGGTTCCTGGAACAGGGGTTTGGGGGAGCGGGTGAATGAAGGGGTCTGAAGGCCTTCCCAGCAGCAGGACCTGAGGTTACATGTGGCCCTTGCCCTGAAGCCGATGCTGCCGAGCCCAAGGGGTTAGTTGTGTGTGTGTGTGTGTGTGCGCGTGTGTGCTCGCACGCGCGCGCGTGCATATGCGCAGAGGGTGGCGCAGACCCCAGTCACAGAATGAGGGAGTCACACCACTCTCCAGGCTCAGCTCCTCAGTTCCCGGGCTCTGGGCCTTCTTAACCAACTCTGTTATTGGTTCTGAAATGGCTAATGGTTGGAGAGTGGCTATGAGGGGAACAGCAGAGACTGTGAGGGTATCCAGCCCAGGTTGGCCCCAGTCTTGTTAGCCAGAAATCATGCTGGGTCCCAAGTTCTCCCGACGTGCTGGGCCCTGTGCTGACATGGCCCTGATTGTGTCATCCAGGCTCTTGGTGACCCTGTGAGCCAGCTTCTATGCTGTCCCACTGGACAGATTTGTCTACAGTTCACAGAAGTGAATCGGCTTGTCCAGGATCACACCCCAGGTAGTGGCAGATGCAGGACTCAAGCCCAGGTCTGTCTGATACCAAAGCCCAGGAGGTTAACCCAGGTGAGGGCATCATACTCACCCAGGCCAGGCTCTGGAGGATTCTGATTCCATAGGGCCCGGCAGGAGGGCTGGACCTGTGTCTTTTTAGAAGCTCCTCGGGTGACTGAAGTGTGGCTGGGGCTGGAACCTTCAAACCATGCTCTTCTACCTCGTCAGATTTGAATCCTGACTCCAGTTGCTTCTTATCTTCATGGCCTTGGAGCATTAATTAACTTTTCCAAGCTTCAGGTTTCTAACCTGGAAAATGGAGATAATATAATCTACCTCGGAGAATCAATGGCGAAGATGAAATGATTCGTGGAAAGCTCTTTGAGTAGTGCTGGTCACGCAGCAAGCCCACAGAAAATCTTAGCCGCAGACAGTACTGTTTCTTGGCATCCATTCACAGGATGTCATCCATTCACCCTCACCAGGCTCTGTGCTGGTAGCGGGGACTGAGAGACGGGTCTGCATGGTCCATGCCCAGGAGCCCAGGTCTAGTCATCTCAGGGAGGGACAGGAGCTAGCCACCAGAAGGCAGAGATGAGGGTGTAGGAGTGGAGGGAAGGGCGGGGACTGCAGGGACACAGAGGTGAGCATCTGCACCTGGGAGAGTCAGGGGAAGCCTGGGAGGCAGTGGGCTGTAATAGGCTGGCTCTTGCACTGTGGTTTCAGGTTAGTTACTTCCCCTCTCTGGGGTTTGAGTCCCTCCTCTGCAAAATGAGAGCATGATCCCTGCCTCCCTTCCCCCTGATGGAGGGAACAGGTGAGAGGATGCTTCGGAAACTGGAGAGGGTGCTGGGTGGGCACAGACTTCCCTGCTGAGCTCCCGGTTGGGTCCAGCTCCTGTCAGCTGCTGGGCAGGGCAGCCAGGCTGCAGTGCCCACTCCTTGCTAGGATTTTGACCACCTCCAGGCCCCTTCAAAACCATCCTTTTCTCAGCTGAGGCCAGAGGCCTGAGAGAGCAAGAGTGAGAGAGAGAGAGAGAGGAGAGCTCACACAGTAACTTCATTGAGCAGGAAAATTCCTATGCTATATATGAAAACCGGAAAAGGGAAGGAGGCGTTCTAAGTTTACATGTAGAAAAATGCTCTTCTGTAATTCAGAAAAATGAGGTCTTTGATTGTTAGCAAGCCCAGGTCTCCTTTCTAAGTTGATCCAGGATTTTTTTCCCTGGCAGGGAAACAGTTCTTTTTCTAAGAAATGCAACGGGTGGTAGGTTTTTCTAAGAACCTCTTTCATCTTTGCTGGGTGCAGACGGAGACCCTGCAGTGGGAGTTCTGTTGCGTTCGTTTTCCTCGGGAAGGGAGTTAGGTAGAGCCGGGCACCTCTGGGGACTCCAGCCTGGGTGGGGCAATGTTTCCTCACAGGCAGAGCTATGACATTTTCCTGGGCACAGTGCTCCATACCTCTGGCCAGTCTGCGCTTTCCAAAGATGAGGATGTCTGTGGGGGTGGGGGGGAAGGCTGGATTTGTCCTGGTCCCTGTTGGAGTCATTTCTTCCAGGCCTGAAGGCTGTGGGCTGAAGGAACCGGCAGCTAAGGGTGTTTAGAGAAACTGGAAAACAGATGGGAGACAAGGAGCCTTCAGAACTGAAGACATTCAGACCTGGCAAGGACTGTTGGAAACTATCTAATGCAAACCTCTCGTTTCACAGACGAGGAAACTGAGGCTCAGAGAGAAGGGACTGCCTGAGGTCACAGGCTGCACTGGTGGCAGAGTCTGCTTTCCTGGGCCAGGTCCCGTCTACTAGCTCATGCAGCATCTGAGAGGCCATGGTGTGGAAGTCCAGGACGACTCATGTGTGGTCCCAGAGGGCAGAGTTAGGCTCGGCCAGGTGGGTGGGAGCTACAGGGAGACATGCCTCAGCTCACCAGGAGGAAGAAGACTTGAGAGTTGCCCCACAGAGGTCACGGTAGCCCGGAGGAAAGAGCTCCTGGACAGGGGAGGTGCACAAGCAGATGGGCTTTCAGGAGGGGGTGCGATGGAGGAAACTCCTCCAGATGGTGAGCTGCACTCATTCTGCATAGAGTCTGTGGCTTGGTGAACTCCCAGCTTCCTGTCTGGGGAAGCGTGAGGAAGGGAGGCCATGGGCTGGGAAGTCTGATTTCAATACACCCAGAGTCCTCAAGGCCACCTCCCTGTACGGTGTCCACAGGGAAGGGAAAGAACAGTTCTCAGAAGATACAAGAATGTCCCTCTCCCAGGCAAGATGGCCTGAGAAGGAGTCAGGTATTGGGGACCTCCTCTCTCCCCAGGGGGCGAGTGCAGGGAAACCCAGGACAGAGCAGCCCTGCTGGGGACCCCAGGGCAGCCACCCCCACTTCACCTATACACCCTCAGCCTGCTGGCTCCGCTCCAGCCCCAGGCCATGGCGACAGGGAATCATCTGGAGCCCTGAGCCCTGCCCCCGGTGGAAGAACATGAACCAACTTTAAGGAGTCAGTGAGTCCCCGTTTAAGCTGACTGAAGTGTTCTTTAGTCTTCACAGCTGCGGGTGGAAATGGGAGAGGGAGGGGACCCCTTTTGCTTTCCCAGGCAGCCGGTTGTAGGAAAGGGGCAGAGGATGGGAGGGAGGCACTTGGGTTCTCCTCCTGGCTTGTCCACAGCCCCCCACGTGACCTCAGACCTGCTCCCTTGGGTCCCTGCCAGACCTGACTCTGAGTCCCAGTTGTTGGGATCCCAGTTCTCCCAGTTTCCCCAGGCACAGGCAGTGTCCCTCACAGCTGCCGCCCAGGAAGTCTTCCTTGGGTTTCGTGGAGGTGCAGTTCTCCATGTCGCCACCAGGGGCCGCCGCTGCACATGTTCGGGGGTGTCCTCAGCCTCCCTGTCTGGCTTCTCTGCAGCCCTCTTTGACCTAGAGCCAGAGGAATGCTCCTTAGCCTCTTTGGGCTTTAAATGCTAACAAGCACGAGCACTGGGCCCAGGTCCCAGATATTCATCTGTGAGATGGAGCTTTGCAAAGCCAGATACAGTTCCCAAAGGAGGCAAGCCTCCATAGCCCAAGGTAGCCCCAGGCACTGCCTCAAGACCCCACAGATGGAAGGGCTGAACTAGCCCATTACACAGAAGGAGAAACTGAGACCTGGATGAAGAGGAGAAAGGCCAGCTGTGCTGGAGTCTGTGGCTGAGAGGAGGAGAAGGAAGAATTCTGAGTTTTCACCTCTTCTGGCCAGGTGGCTGTCATCTCTGTGGAAGGAAAACCTGGACCCTGCCCTGTTTGTTTCTTCATTGCTAGGATTCTGCCTTGGTTTCCATGGAAACTGGCTTTGGACCCCTGGGAGGAAAGTCACACCATATGGTAACTGTTCAGATTTTCCTCTGCCCAGTCCATCTCTAAAGCCATCTGAGTCCTCCTTCCTGTGCTCTCAGGAGGAGCTGCCCCAAAGTTGTGCTCAGGAGCCTGAACCAAAGACTTGAGGAGCGTGAACCCCAGTTGCATATGTCTGTCCCCTTTCCTCAGGCCACAGCGGCAAGTGCCTGCTCCATGCCAAGCCTTGATGTGGATATTTAAAGGAGGGGGTGGTGCTGCAGCTCTATGTATAGGGTGGAGACTTGATCCTGAGGGCACTGGGGAGTCATTGAAGGCTTTGGAGCTTGTGAGTAGCATGAATGGATGACTAACTGAGACACCTCGATCATGAGCTTCTTGAGAGCCTGCATTCTGGGTTCAGCTTTATACCCCCAGGGGCACACAAGGCATGATGTGAGGGCTTCATAAGTGTTATCAAATTCACAAATTGGAAAAGTAGGTTGAAGAACGCCCATTGGAAATGAAGCTATGCCTATGCATTAATGAAGGGAGAGATTAAGACTGAGGTCAACTGTCCTAAAAGAACCTAAAAGAATTATCTTTGGAGAAGTGTAGCCCTCTCCCTCAAAGGGTCCCGAGGTTCCTGAGGCCAGAGAATTCAGTGATCGGACCCCCACTAGCACTGCCCCGTCCAATTTTGCCCCTCCAGGATGGTGGGATGTCTTCCCGCCAGCTGTGATCTCCACCCCCCTTCCCACCCAGCACAGAGCCATCCCAGGACAAGCCTATGGACCAAGTTGCTGAGCCTGTTTGTCTTGGCTCCATGGCTTCTCTTCTCTCCCTGGTGGCCGCCTGAGCAGGTGGCCCTCCTGCTTGAGGCCAAGGGGAAATGAGCCAGCGGGCCCAGGCGCAGCCCTGAGCATGGGTCACTCCAGGCCAGGGGTCGCTCCCTGCCACGCCATGCCACGCCGTGGGACAGTGAGGGTGGCGGTGGGGGCACGGGGGGAGCTGAGAGCACTGCTGGGCTGATTGGGCTTCTAGATTGTGGCTTGGCTCCCCCGCTATGGTTGACCCAGGGGAAGCAAGGCCTGGTGGCTGCACACTGGTCTTCCCTTGCAGCTGAGGCCCAGGCAGCAGCGGGCAGGATTAGGAAGGGATCTTTTGGCAGACTTTGGTTTTGGCTAAGCTTGTGCCTTTGAATCGAATGAAAGACGAATTGCTACCATTTGTTGAGCACTTGTATTTTCTACCCATCATCTCATTTGGTCCCCATCTGTGAGATGGGTGGGATGTTCCCACATCACCAGTAAATTATCCACCCATGAGCTGCTTGCTTGGTAAATGGCAAAGGCTGGATCTGAACCCAGCTCTGTTCAACGCCAAGGCAGTTCTCCTCCACAGGCTAACTCTTTTGCCTACTCTCCAGCTGGCCTGCCAACCACCTGTGCCTGGCGGGGCTGGGGCAGCCCGGGGGTCATGGGAGAGGCACAAGCTCTGGGTCACTTGTCGTTTCAAATCACCCCAAGGCAGAATCACACCTCCCCTCTATGCAGCCTTGCTTCACTGCTCCATCTGCAGCTTCCTGGCTGGGTCTCCTGGTCATGGAACTCTTTCCTTAACCATCCATTTCTCCCTGAACCCCTCCCTGTCCCTTGACACCACTTAGAAATAAGTCCCTGGAGGAGAGGCTCTGGCCATTTACTCCCTGTGGAACCACACATTCTGCAAACCTGGAGCATCCCACCAGGAAGGGGCTTCCCCTCCTGATCTCAGTAGGAGAGAGGGGGGAGCTGGAGGAAAGGCTTTCACTAGATGAGATGGAGAAGAAAGCAAAGCTATCAGCAGGGTACTCACAGTTTTGTTTTGTTTTTATCTTTAAACTCTGGAAGGGAGAAAAGAAATCTCAATGGGGTGGTTCCTTTTATTTCTATTTCTGTTCTTTTCACTTTTTTTCTTTCTTTTCTTATAAAGATGGACTATATTTGAGTAAGGAGAAAAATGAAGAAAAGGTTTTATACTTTCTAAAAGGGGATGGAAGGAGTTAATGTCTTTAAAAATATGTAAATGTCTGTATTTTTCACACCGTGTTCTTGGGGTAAAATTCAAAAAGTACAAAGGAGTATCTAGTGAAAAGAAAGTCTCCTGTTGTCCCCCAGCCACCAGCTCCCTTCCCTGGAGACCGTCTCTGGTCCCAATTTCTTGTCTCCTTCTACAGATACTCTAATAGATATATTAAAATACATTTTTTACATTTATGTAATATATGTAATATGTGTCTTTCCAGCTGATAGCAATTCTATTCTGCACCTTGTTTTTCCTGTTTGTTTTCTGATTAATACATTTGTGTCCTATTAGTGTCTAAGGAATCATATCTTACTAAAGGCTGCCTTATATTTCATTGTACAGATATAGCAAGAATTATTATTTATTTAACCGTTCCCCAGGATTTCCAGGATGGAATGGTTTAAATATATTTAGATACATTTTAAACAATGCTACCATGGGTATTCTTGTTGAGTGCTTTATATTTCACGTATGTACCTTTATCTGTTTTAAAAATTCATAGAAGTGTAACTGCTGGGTCAAAGGGCACAAGTGCACTTGTAATTTTGATAAATAATGTCAGAGGACCCCTCGCATAGATGTTATGCCAATTTACGGTCCCACCAGCAAGGCGTGCGATGACCTGTTTCCTCAAGCTCTTATCAAACAGTGTTATCCACCATTCTGATCTTTGCCAATCTGCGAGGGAAAATGGTATCTCTGTAGTCTTACCTGGTATTTCTCTTGTTATGAGTGAGGTTGAGTATCTTTTCATATGTTTAAGAGCCATTTTTTTTTTCTTTTACTGTGGAAAGAATTTTGTATTCTTTGCCCATTTTTCTATTGGGTTGTTGCCCTACTACTTATTGGTTTGCTTCATATATTAGGGTAACTCGTTTGTTGTCTGTGATATATGTAGCAAATATTTTTGTCCAGTTTGGGATTCTGTTTGACACTGTGGGGATTTATTTTTGCTGTGAAGAACTTAAAAAAATTTTGGTGTAGTTACATTTAACCAAAATTTCCAGTCTTTCTATTTTTGCCTTCTGGAGTTTGTCATACTTTAATTTCTGTCTTAATGCCAGTTGCAAACTGGACAGGAAAAGCTTTGGACTGGGAATCAGATCAGTTTATAGCTGGCAAATGCCTTCCCTTCTTTAACCTCAGTTTTGCTTTCTGTAAACTGAGGAGGTTGGACTTCTTTCATTTATTTGTTCACTTTTTATTTCATTCGTTCCTCAGCGCTGAGCTGGGCATTGGAAACACAGAGATGAGTGGTCTGGTCTATGTTCTCATGGTCCAAGGGGGAGAGAGACACGTGACCCAATGGGGACCTGCAGTGTGCCAAGGGTGAAGATGGAGGACCCCAGGATGTACTGAGGGGGTGTCTGATGCAGCCGTGGGAGGAGGATGTAGCTCAAGAGGTGAAATAAGGGACTTCAGGGGAGGCGAGGCTGGCCTGAGTCTTGAAGGATAAGAAGGGGTTATTCTGGCAAAATAACTGGTGGGGTGCGGTGAGGGGGGTGGCCAAGGGGAAAGTAACTGATGTAGATGGAGGAGGACCTGTGACAGCAAGGAGCACCGAGGGAGCGGTGTCCGGCATGTTGGAGAGTCAGGAGTGCGGTGGAGTCTAGACCGCAGAGGACTCTTGGGCTGCTGTGACCCTGAGGGCCACGAATGGCCACGACGCCTTCTCAGCGGGACCTCAACATGATCAGATTTGTTCCTTTGTTGAGGCTGGGATAATCATTTTCACTAAAGTATTGTGAAATATTTTCTATGATGCTTTTTGTAAAGAATGCTACTATGAACACTTCTTTTGAATGTCACCTAGTTTAAGAAATAAACATTATCACTATAGTTGACAGACCCCGTGGGCCATTCCCCAAATCCTATCTCTCTGCCTCCACTAAATGTTGACAAGAACACACTTCTGGTGAGCATGTAAAATGGCATGTTTGCATCTTCACCATAATTAAGATGATAATTGCATGAAAAAAGAAATGGTAATTATGTGATGTAAGTGTTAGCTAATGCTAGGGTGGTAATCATATTGCAATTATGTAAGTGTATCAAATCAACACTTTGTACACCTTAAACTTACACAGTGTTATATGTCAATTCTATCTCAGTTTTTTAAAAAAATGGCACAGTTGCTTAAGAGAACAATTTAGCCACGCTCAGTGAAGGCGCAGATGCACGCGCCTGTATCATCCAGTAATTCTACCCCTAGGTGGTGGAATTACCTACACAGCTAAGCACAAGGAGGTGTGTATAACAAAGTTTATAGCAGTAGTGATTGTAGTAGTGATGGAAACCTCACTTTCAGAACCATCAGCAGAAAAGGGAACTGATCCATAGTGGCTTATTTATACATACAATACTGCTATGAAAATGGGAGACTGGGAACCACATGTCTCAACAGGGGTGAATCTCAAAAATACAATGTTGAGTGGAAAAAAAAAAGTACCAGAATCCTTGCATCATGCCAACAATTATATGAAGTTAGAAGACAGGCACACAGTTCTGTGTTCTGTTAGAAACCCATGTAGTAAACTACTCATGTAGTAAACACACAAAGGTACGCATGGGGCTGAAAAACACCAGATCCCCCAGAGTGGCTGCCTCTGGGGCGTGGGCAGGGGGATAGGATTAGGGAGATTGTGAGGGCTTGAGCTGAACTGATATTATCTTTCTGAAGTGTAGTGGGAGGCACATGCCTGTTCCTCATGTTTTTCTTTCTTAGAAAATGTTAATCATATATTTTATTTAGCCCAGTATTTCCCCAGATTATCACTTCAACATTAATCAATAAAATATATTACACAAAATGAATATTTTACATTCCTTTTTTCAAATATTCCTTTTTCAAAGTCCAGTTTGTATCCACTGTCCCACCTGCCAGGCTTCTGTCTGCCTCTCTATGGGACCTGCCTTCCTGTCTCATCACCTCAGCTGCACGTGGGTGCATGTCCCTGCAAACCAGCCGGCAGCCTTCTCCCAGGGGAAGGGAGGACTCAGGCTCATGAGCCTGGGGTCCTTTCTGGGAAGCATAATGGTGCCCTATTATCTCTCCCCCAAAGGGTAATGGTTAGCAGCCCAGCCTCTGGAGTCAGATGCTCCGGCTTTGGACTCCAAATGGACTTCCTTTGGGCAAATCTTAACTTCTCTAAGTTTTCTCTGAAGCAGAATGGGGATAATAGGACCTACCCTCACAGAGTTGCTGTGAGGAGTGAATGAGCTAATGTATGTGCAGAGGAGCGAGCAGAGCCTGACGCAGAGTGAGAGCCCAGGGAACGCAGATGATGACGGTCCTGATGATAACCATAGTGACGAAGTGTGATGACGATGACGCAAACTTCAGTTGTCCTGATGTCTGGGAACTCTTTACTTTGTCCCTGCTTTTGTCCCACACCCTGAGGCACTTAAACAGTAGATCTCAATCAACCAGAACAAAATAAACCTATCCACTTTTAAAGAAAGAAATGGGGAAAAAATCCCCACATTGACGAGGGAGCATTGTAGGAATATTCTTTGGAGTTTTTTTGTTTTGTTTTGTTTGGGGGAGGAGGTAATTAGGTTTGCTTGTTTGTTTGTTTGTTTAACGGCGGTGCTGGGGATTGAACTCAGGACCTTGTGAATGCCAAGCATGCACTACCACTGAGCTATAACCTCCCTCCAGAATATTCTTAAATGTTTTCAAAACTGCACATCATGACTTGTTAGTGGGTAATGAAATCAATTTGGCAGGTTGTTTCCAGCATGTTTTTAGTGAAATAGAAGAGAAAAAGAATTATTAAACAGAAGGGGAAATATCAGAATGCCTGGTAAGTATTAAAAGTTAAATAATATTTTATGAAACATTTGTTTCGGTGTTACAGATGTGTATTTGTCTAAACGTGCACATTGGATTGCAATTTAAATACATTTTTCACTGTGGGTTGTTGTCAAAAAAGTTTGAAAAACAGTAATTATGAAACTCCAGTGGGTTCCCAAAGGATCCCATTTCGTTCGTGACATCTCTTCCTCAGTTCCAAGCAAAGTAGAATCTATGTGTGAAGCGTGGTCTCCTCTCTCTTCCTTCCTGCAGAATTGGCTTCCCAGGGCCACCTGGACCTCACGGAGCTCATCGGCGTCCCGCTCCCCTCATCCGTGTCCTTTGTCACCGGCTATGGCGGCTTCCCGGCCTACAGCTTCGGGCCTGGAGCCAACGTTGGCCGCCCAGCCAGGACCCTCATCCCGCGCACCTTCTTCAGGGACTTTGCCATCAGCGTGACGGTGAAGCCCAGCAGCGCCCAAGGAGGAGTGCTCTTTGCTATCACAGATGCCTTCCAGAAGGTCATCTACCTGGGCCTGCGGCTCTCGGGCGTGCAGGATGGCCATCAGCGGGTCATCCTCTACTACACAGAGCCTGGCTCCCAGGTGTCCCACGAGGCTGCCGCCTTCCCGGTGCCCGTGATGACCCACAGGTGGAACCGCTTTGCCGTGGTTGTCCAGGGTGAGGAAGTAACCCTCCTCGTGGACTGCGAGGAGCACAGCCACGTCCCTTTCCCGAGGTCCTCCCGGGCCTTGACCTTCGAGCCCAGTGCAGGAATCTTCGTGGGCAACGCAGGAGCCACGGGGCTGGAAAGATTCACCGTGAGTCCGAATCCTGTGGATCAGGGGGTTGCTGGACTCTGTACAACAAACACGAGCAGCCATTCTTTTTGTATTTTATGTTTTAAATTATTAATTAACTAATTTATAATGGAAGTACTGGGGACGGAACCCAGGCCCTGATGCATGCTAAGCATGTACTCTACCATTGAGCTATACCCTCCCCACCAGCAATTCTTGTTATTAGTTTATTCTTATGTCGTCAAAAAGGCATCTATGTATGGTGGGAAGAAAGCTAGGCCTGGAACAAAAAAACCTGGATTCCAGCCCTGAGTTTTCAGTTTAGCCTGAGGATTTTAGAAAGTACCTGGATTCTCTGATCCTCTCTGTGTTGTGGGTTTTTTTTTTTTTTTCTGTAAGTGGGGATGAGAAAACTTGGGCCATAGGGTTGTGGAATCACGTGAGCCAGCCTATGTGAAAGCATTTTGTATGTTTTAAGGTGTTATAAAAAGGGTAAGGCTTGTTATCTCCTTTAGTGACTTTTATCTTTGGAAAGGGGTGGTGGTTGCGTGTGAGTAGTTTCTGCAGAGGTGCACTAGCGGGAAGGCCAGAGTGTGAGGTGCTTTCTCTCTCTCCTTTTGGACAGTATGCCCTGAAAAAATACTGGAAAACTGATTTTACTATCAATGGGCTTTTATGAATTCTAAAGCAAATCCCTAGGTTACTGTAGTTACTCATGTAGTCAGCACGTATCCTTACTGATACCTGCCCAACTGATTCAAGACAGGTCATAGAGAACGGACTGTCAGGTGTGGTGAGGGGAGGCGGGAGTGGAGGCAGGGAGGCTGGTCGAGAGCTACGCTGGGGACAAGTCCTTCCAGCTGGGAAGCTTTGAGCCACGGGAAGGACACTTTTTGGTGGAGGAGGTGTGCATTTGAGGGCTTGCCACTGACAAGCTGGGGACCTGGGGACAAGTTAGGAGGCTGCTGTTAGCTTGTGCCTTGAACACCGTGCTCTCCAAGGACCTCTCTAGTTAGCAGCGCTCATGTTACAATGGCCTGGGGAGAGTCCCCCTAAAGGAGAGTGAGCCTGGAGGTGGCTTCGTTTCCTTGTCTCGGCTGCGGGCAGCTCTTCTCACGCCTGCCTTTTACTTGGCTTTTCTCCTTTACAAAAACAGTCGTGTCTCCCATGGGTGCTCACGCTGCAGATGTGGCTTCTGACCCCTCCCCTCTGCCTTTTCCCAGGGCGCCATACAGCAGCTCACCGTCCACCGCGACCCCAGGACTCCCGAGATGCTGTGTGAAGCTGAAGACTCCTTGGTGAGCCCCTCACCCCACCCCAACAGTGGGCCCTGCGGGCCCCAGCAGCCAGTCAGCCAGACAAGGCCCCCAGGCAATTCTTCACCCCCGACGTCATGGAGTCTCTGAAATCTCTCATCTTGGCAGGCGCTGCCTCAAGTCCTATTTTGGGCTTTTTGGCTTTATTATTATTTTTAAGAGCTTCAGCCATCTCTTTGGTGTGTGTTGGGGGGAGGCAGGTTGTGTTTCTTCTAAGGTGTTAGGTTCTTCCGTGGCTGTGCCAGTCAATGAAGTGGCCTGGTTTCCAGACTTCCTGCCAAGAAAGGGTGTCAGGATTCTAAAATCAAAGTTAAAACTCTTAAGACATTCTGGGTGTAAATCCTTATGAAAATAAATCTAAATTTAGCTTTTATGCTTGGCAAATGAACCATTTCCTCCACTGGGGGAGTGGTAGACAGGGTGGGTGGTTAAGATGGGTCCTTTCCCCGTCCCTCCCTCCCTTCCTCCCTCCGGGATTTACTGAGCATCTGCTAGGTGACAGACCTGGGGAGATACCGGCGATAAAGGGATAAACTGGGAACTGCCTTCATCCTCCAGATGCTGACTCACACTTACACACTCAAATGCAGTGACGGAGCTGAGGGTAACTGGTCCTAAGACCCAAACTCTACAGGTTGGGTGGGGGCAGGAAGGTGGAGGAGGAGGAACTGGGACCCAGTTGGAGAGGAGTTGATGCCTGACGAGTGACAAGCCAGCGTCAGCCAGGTGAAGAAGAAAAGGTGGTCCAGGCAGGAGCCATGGCATGGCACAGAAAAGCCAGAGGAAGGCGGAATGTGGCCGATTCCCAGAGTTTCTGCACCTCTTTGGGTGCTGTCAGCCCCAAAGCTAAACATAAGCTGATTTCATTCATTTAGTAAAAAATGCTGATTGCCTGTGGTCCTAGGACCGGGGATGAGATAAACAAGGTCTTACTGTGTAGCACAGGGAACTGTATTCAATAGCTGGTAATGGCCTATTATGATAAAGAATATGAAAAGGAATATATATATATATATATATATGAATCACTATGCTGTACACCAGAAATTAACACAACGTTGTAAATGGACTATACTTCAATTAAAAAAAAATGCTAACAGTGTAGTTGGAGAGCCCTCAGAGGTGGACCTTGGCTCTGTGAGAATATCTGCTCTCCTTGAGGCCATGCTCCTGGCCTGGCATTCACTCATATGACGCTGAGAGAAGGGGAGCCTTGTGTGCATGGATTCCTTCCTCTCTGCATGTTAGTATTGGACAAATAGAAATGACCCAAGGGTCCACGAGTCAGCTGCAGAACCATGGCATGCGGGTGTCCCGGCTGCCGTTAGAGGGCTAACTGTGCAGATGAGCTAGCAAAGGGAGGACGCACTTCAAACGTAACGGTTCCCAGCGTGAAATTCCAATGACAGCCATGCAAAGATTGGGAGGCCCTTTTGACAGAGATTCAGGGCACCTGGACAGAATGCAAGTAGGTATGTTGGACTGTCTGTTGATTATAGTTTTCTGTCTGTTTGAGCAATAAAATGATGAAGGAAACAAAAAGAATAGCCAAGATGCGTGCTCTGTCCTCCATCCCACTCTCTCTGCCTCTGTCCATCTCCGTCTCTCCCTCCTTCCCTTTCCCACACTCACTGTTCCTCCATGGGAGTGGTTCCTGTGACTTGCCCAGTTAGTTGTAACCTGCTCTGCCTGGCATGATTTGTCTTCATACAGGCATCGGGAGAGACCAGCGGGCTTCAGGAGACAGACGAAGTGGCTGAGATCTTAGAAGCTGTCACCTTCACTCAAGCCCCGGTGAGTACTGGGTGCTGTGCTGTGTCATCTTGATCGGCTTTTAGGAGGCTGGGGGTTATCGGAGAGCCCAGAGCGCTGGTCTCCATTCTCAGATCTGTGACTTCATTGGATGGCTCACCTGGGGAGGTCAAGAGAAGACTGGCCAATGGATGTTTTGCAAAATCCCCAGTACACAAGAATGCTGTTGGCTGGGTGCTACTTTGTGCTGTGGCCATGAGAGGGCTGTCCAAAGGCAAACGTTGCACTCTGTCGCCTCCCAGCTGTGTGAACTTGCGTGACTTACTCAGCCCCTCTGAGCCTCAGCCCCTTTTCCATAATGCAACAAACAGTGTGCTATCTCATAGGGTTGTTGTAAGGTTAGAGGAGGCAGTGCAGGGGAGGTCTCAGCCCAGTGCCTGGCACAAGGGCAGCAGCCCTGAATGGTGGCCATTGTCACATTTGCTCGGGGCTGTAGCTGTAAGAAGGAAGTCAGGAACCCCATTCCTGTGAGACGCAGAGTCCTCCTAGGAGCTCGCTTCTGGCCCCATGGGAAAGGCAGCCATGCTCCCAGTGGTGTGGGCCTCTTCCCTCCTGGGAATGTGCCCTGTGGCAGAGACAAGGAAGTGGTTTTAAAAGCACTGAATCAGACCGTGGAGACACTAAGGGGCCTGTTTTAATGAAAACAGCCAGTGGTGTCTGAGTCATTGAACACAGAAGCCCCAGCAATCTCCTTGATTGGCCTGTCTCAGTCCATAAACTCATCTCTGACAGAAGAAAGCAGAGAGATGGAAATAAGGCAGGGGCTATAAATTGTAGACCTCCAGTGGCAGAGGTGTGGGTAGGACAGAACAGGACCAGAGTCTGTTCGCATAGGAGGGACTGAGAGGTCACCTCTTTCTATACAGAGGTGTACAGAAAACTGCCCTTTGTACAGTTGGGCAAACTGAGGCCCAGAGTGAGAAAGAGACTTGCCCTAGAGCTGAGCTGTTCCCTTCATGCCCCATCCAGGGTTTAGGCCATGAACCTGTGCTGCTGGCCTGGGCAATGTTGGAGAGGTGCACCCCCAGGGCCACAGCCAATTTGGAGGCAGCTGGGATGGAGAATGTCAAGGGTCCAATGTGCCCACCTGGATGGTGACTGGGGCATGGCTTCTCTGGGCAATGTTACAGCCCTGTGTGCCCATCAGCCCTTGGCCACCACATTGGTGTGTCCAGGGCACAGGGCAGGAGGGCACAGGGCAGTGGTCCCTTGGGCTTTCTAGCCTGGTGCTGCCCCCCAGTGTACCAGTCACAGCCAGGAGTGAGGCTGACTCAGGCAGAGATGCTAATAACCCATGGTGGCCCTGAGGGAAGGACAGGAAAGGGTGGTGGGGTCTGAGAGCATGAGATGACCATGAGGTTTTAACCCCAGGGGAGGCACAGAGGCATCTGGGAGTGTAGAGATTTGCCCGAGGCTGCCCAGCCTACAGGCTGCAGAGCTAGGTCTGCAGCCGGGCCCAGGCCACTGTCAGTCACATCGCAGCCAGCCAGCGGGGCTTCCCCCTTTCACCAGCTCCTGGAAGGGCCCGTGGCTCCCCTCCCTGGCCGCCCCCTCCAGGGACGGGGAATTTCCCTCTTTGGCTCAGACGTTCCCCTCCCCTCTCTGTCTGGCTTCTCTCTTGGAATGAATCTCACTTCCCTGTCCTCACCCTTTCCAACCTGCCACTCTCCAAGACACAAGCCATGACCAGCAAACTGAATCACGGTCAGGGACTTAAAAGCCAGCCCCTCCTCGCCTCCTTCCCCATTTAGGGTAGGAGTCCCTGTTCCCTCATTCTTCCCCCTGCTAAGTCAGCATCTCCTGACACACCTTTCCATTTCTGGGAAGTTCTATCTTTGCTGAGTTAGAATTAATACCCTATGGTTCTCAGCCCTGGCTGTGCATCAAAGCTGGGGAGGGGCGGGGGCATGTGCAGAGAGGGAGGTGCTGGGGGAGAGTCTTTAAAAAAGCCTCTTGCCTGGGCTGCATACCCGGACATTCAGATTCAGTCGGTCTGGAGAGAGGTCTGAGAGTCTGTTCTTACACGAAGCTCTGTAGGTGATTCTGATCCACAGCGGACCTCTCTTCCAGCTACACCCAAATGCTCTCAGTTTCCTAGCACACCAAGCCCTTCACCCCTCGCCCATGCCTTGGCTCCTGCAAGTCTGTTTGCCCGGAGGGCCCCTGCCCACCCCTTCTCTGCTTGCCTATTACCCACTGGTCCTTCAGGATCCCGTCCACAGCCCCTCATTGGAGTCCATGGTCAAGCTTCCCTCCTCACGCTTGGCTCTCACTTCTGCACTCCCAAGTCACATTCAGTCACAGTAGTGGTGTCTCGGCCTGGGTCTGTGTCTTCTCCCTGAGAGTCCAACAGCTTGAGAAGAGATGCCCTTCTTATTCATTCATTTCTGCATCCCAGGGATCAGCCACACTGGTTCTCCATCCATACTAATCCCTGAAAACCAGCAGCCACCTGTTGGAGGCAGGACACCTGACTCTGACCACCGAGGGTCAGCTCACCGGCTCTGCCCTTGAACCCAGGGTTCATGGCTGCCTTGTTGAGAGTTTGCTAAAAGAGGCTTTTAGCTGATAGGCTGGAGTCTGTGATTTCCCAGCCTTTGCCACCTTGAGTTGCTGAGCTCAGCCACCCTGCCCTACCTGCCTTGTCTCAAATCCCAAGTTCCTGCTAAAGCAACTGGGCTTCCAGCCACCAGCAGCCTTGCTCCAGGCTAGACATGAGCTTTCTTGGCACCATCAGGGAGCCATGATGAAGTGTCTTCCCCCGGACCCTTGGCAGGGAGAGGAGAGGAGCTGCCTGGGGCGGGGGTCCTTACCGCCCTGCTAGGTCACCATGCAGCTGCGGGAAACGCAGAGGTCTTACTTGGTCTTCCCAGCGTCTCCTGTGGGGCTGCCTGCTCTCTGCTCCCACTGCTCTACCCTGGTTCCTGCCTTACTCGGCTTCTTTAGTACAACCTGCTGGTGGCCTGCCTAAACCTCAACTCCCCAAATCCATGCTCTCATTGGCACCAGGGTGAACTCCCTGAAGTACATACCTGCTCACATCTCCCCCAGCCTGATACCCAAGGGGCATGTCCGTTGCTCCCAGTTGAAGGCCAGACTTCTCACTGCAGAACCAGCCCCCTCCCTCTCTCTCCTTCCCAGCCTCCATCCCTCTGCTTCCCTCCGTGTTGCCTGCCGAGCACAGGTGGTCAGGCCCTGGCAGTGCTGTGACCTTTCTCACTTCATCGGCCCTTCCATCCGTTTTCTGAAACTCTGTTCATTCTTCAGGGCTCAGCTTCTTGAAGCCATCTATCCCTGCCTCCACCCTGGAGGTTTATAATACAAGAAACTATATCTTTTTTTAGGACACAAATATTCCATATTCACTATTGAAAAAACTATAAGTGTAGATAAACAAACAGGTAATCACCTTTAATAGCAACACCCAGAGAAGGTGACTGTCGAGGTGATGTTCTTTCTCAAAATTTAGAATGCTCTTGCTGTTGATGATAAGTACCATTTATACTGTGGGCCTAGTCCTATGCTGAGCACCTTGCATGTTATACCCTTTAAGTATTCATTATTAGCCCCACTTTACAGAGGAGGAAGCTGAGGCTCAGTGAGCTTATGTGACTTGCCCAACATAACATAGCTAATAACTGGAGAGCTGGGATTTGACCCCAGTTTGATTGGAAAAACTGAACCATTAAATCCTAAATTAGGGGTCCATATGAATCCTCCTTGTTCTGATGGACCAGAGATTCATCACTGGTACCCTGGATTCTGACATTAAGGAAATCACCTTCTGTTATTAGCCAGGATAGGTAAGTGATGGCTGTGGTAAGACACTTATCCTGAGATCTTAGTGTCTTAGTTGCTTCTTGTTCGTATCACAGGTACAGCACTGATCAGCAGAATCCTTCCATTCACGCCCAGCCCCTTGAGCTCAGAAAGTGATGAGACAGACGACTGACAAGCCCTGGGTCACAGGAGCTTCTACCTGATCCTGGGTCTGGGGTTGACTTTTGCTACTGTTTATCAGGATTTCCGCCTAGATCTCTGAACTGCTGTGTTTGCCGCTGTTGGGGTTTTTTTGTGTGTTTGTTTTTTCCTAGTTGGTAAAGGTGGTTAAGACATTGACTGGCTTTAGAAAAGCTACACAGAAGCTGATGTTTCCCAGAAAGGAAACCATACCCTAATCTTTTATTTTCATAGGAATATGTGACCAGTGTGTGCCCGGGATTGGATTTATGCAGCTTTTACTGAGTGCAGCTTCCCCCTTCCTTCCTCCCCCTCTCCCTCTCTGCCTCCTTTCCTCTACCAGATCTTTACTGAGCACCTCTCTGTGCTGGCCTGGGATCCAGGGATCACAGAAATGTGGTCTCTGTGCTCAGAGAGCTTCAGCTGAGAATAGCAGAGTCTTGCTATAAACTGAACAGCATTTCATTACCGTAACATGCATCTTTTTTAGGCCCTGAGAGGTTCACGGTTCTAGATTTCTTCTGGGTTTATTCAGCTCTTGTGGAGACGATATTTTCTCCAATGATACCAACCTCTTTTCTGCTTTCCTGCCAACTAAATCTTTTTGGGTGTCATTTTTCCTCTCTTCAGTCTAGAGAAACAGAAGTGGAACCCATAAACACACCTCCAACTCCATCCCCTCCCTCTGAGGATACGGAGCTTTCCGGCGAACCTGTACCCAAGGGGACCCAGGAAACCACCAACCTGAGTGTCATCCTGCACGGCAGCCCTGAGCAAGGCAAGTCCCTGAGGCACCTTCATAGGTGGTGGGTGTAACGCAGAGCATCTCACTTAACCTTCCTCAACCCCTTGAGGAAGGAACTATAATTATTCTCATTTTACAAATGAGATGGGGAATTTGAATCAGAGAGGTTATGCCATCCAGCTGAGGCTCCACGGCTCATAAATGGCAGAACCCTAGAACCTTTAACCCCTAGACTCCACCCCTCCAGAAGGGCCTAGGGCTTAACAGAAAAGCGTGTGATAATTGTGGCTGCTTATTAAATACTTACTGTGTACCAAGTGTTTATGTCCCCTGTCTCCAGTCCCGACAGCACGTCACCTAGTTGCTAGTATTAGCCAGTATTTTACAGATGGAAAAACCAATGCTTGGAAAGGTGGGTGACGTGCCCACGGTCACACAACTAGTGAATGGTGAGACTGAGCCAGCGCCCAGGCCTGACTCCACAGTCCCTACTCTTTCCGGCCTCAGCCACAGACTCGCCAACTCTCAGAGGATCAGGCCGTCTAAACTCCTGTTGGCACATGGGGGAAGCTAACTGATGGCCAGAGGAGGGCAAGCACACAGGAGGTCAGCGGCAGGCCCTGGGGGCGTGCTGGCCTCCTGGCTCCCCGTCCAGGGCTCTGACCCCTGCCCAGCCATACAGAGAAGCCTTGGCAGAAGTCCAGGATCCTCCAGGATCCCCCAGACAGCAGCTTGACGTGCCCACGGTCTGAGGTCAGCCTGCATTTTCTTCCCTTTATCAGAGGGGTAACCATTCAGATTGAAGTTACAGCCAAACCAGAGCACTGAGATTTAGGTACAAAGTGAAGAACAACCCAGACTGCCCACAGTAGGGATTGATTGGGCAAATTGTATTTCATTCATATGTACAGCCCTGGAATTGGTGACACAAGATTTAATGACCCAGGGACACACTCAGGATGTATTCCATGAAAAAAGCATATTTCAAAACTATATGTGTGCTGTGACCCTAAATTTGAATATATATTATTTAAATCTATATATAGCCATGTAGAGCACTGTGTGTGTGTATGTTAGAATAATGGACAACTAAATACTGTGAGTGGTTATCTCTGGGTGGCAGGATTGTAAGTTTTGATTGTCTTTTTTGTACTTGTGTATTTTACAAGTCTTCTAAAATCCCATGTATCATTCCTTTCACTTCTGCATCAGTAAATAAATGTTATTTTAACAACTAAACTTGGGAAATCAGTGGGTGAGAGAAGGTATATAGTACTGAATAGAAAAAAATTGCATAGTAATTTAATAAAGTCATAATACCAGGGCGTAGAAATCAGGGCGTAGCTGTGGAAAGACTGCTGGCCGAGAGCAGACCCTTTGGACGGAAGCCTTGCTCAGCCACCTATTTGCTGTCAGGCCTAGGCAAGCTGCTTGACATTTCTAAGCTTTGGATTCCTTCACTGTCCACTGGGAGTGTCCACAGCCCCTGCCTCCCGGGCAGAAGAGAGGGTTGAATGCAGCCGCAGTGGGTGTGGAAGTGGTCTGTGAACTGCGCAGGCGATTCTCTGGCCGGGGTGGGGTTTGGGGTGGGGGAGTGGGGGGTGTTATGATTAGGATCTCAGAGGGAGGGGTGGGGTGGGGCCGAGGCTGCAGGGTGAGGACCTCTCCTGGACTAAGGGGCAAGTGCAGAGGAGATGGGACACAGTCTTAGCACAGCTCGCCTGTTCCCTGGGATCCTCCAGAATGCTTCTGTGGCAGACACAAGGCCAAACGGAAACAGCAGACTGGCTGGGAGGTCCCCGTTCTTGTTGAGAGGACAGCTCAGACAGTGAGGAGGAAGGGGCTGAACCCCGAGCCCTGTCCCTGGCTAGGGAGAGCCTACCAGGAGTTTTACTCCAAGGGTCCTGACACCCTCTTGGCCCAGGGCACGCCACCCCAACCTCCATCCCCCGGGGTGGGGACTCAGAGGCCTGAGGTCCCTCCAGCTGCGAGCACAGCACCCCCTGGTGGTCAGAGCAGGGAGGATGTGAGAGTGATTGTGGGGGGCTGACCACTCCTGGGCATTCAGCCTTTTCAGTGCGTGTGGGCGCAGAGTCCCTTGAGTAGTTCAGCATCTTCCCCCGACACTGTCCTTCCCAGGGGACATGCATGAGCACAGTGTGTCTGGAAAGGACTGGCTTCAGGGCCCCTCCCAGCTCTTACTCTCTGTGGGAACTTGTTCCTCCTTTGCAAAATGGAGTTAATAATCATAAAGTGCAAATGTGCAAATCAGAGCAGGACACACACTCTGTGGGGAGACTGCAAACATGGGACTCCTGCCTTGGCTCTGCCCACTGGCTGCAAGGTGGCAGGGAGGTCCTTGTGGGTAGGACAGATGGGCCAGCAGGTGGATGACATGAGGGAGTGCACAGGGCATGGTTAGCCAGGGCCCAGCCCTAACAGGTGGGCATTCATCTTAGCAGAATGTCTTTTTCTTTGCTTGAGGACTCCGTTTGTTTTTTAAATTGCAAAAGAAATGTGTGCTTGTGGTAACAGTTCAATCAGTGCGGAGTTGTATGAACCAAAATAGTAGTTTCCTGTCCTGTCCTATGGAGGAAACCAATATTAAATACTGTGGTTTAGCCAAGTGTGTGTGGTTTATCTGCACACACTCAGATGTACATATCTATCTATTTTATATGTTATATATAATAATTATGTAAATTATAGTGATGATAATATATGCAACGATGATAAAACACGTATACTTTTACAAATACAGACCACACTGACAATGAACATTTATCAACTGCTAACTCTAGGTCAGGCGCTGTCCTCAGTGGTTTTCTTGCATTAACTTTGCAACATATAATCCTCAAAAATGACCCCATGAGATAGGAATTAGGATCCCCTATTTGTAGATGAGGAACCTGAGCCACAGGTTACATGACTTGCTGCAGGTCACATTCCTAGTAAGTGGCAAAGCAGGGTTCCAGTCCAGCAGTGGGTACCAGAGCCTGTGAAGGGAAACCACTGTGTAATTCTGCCTTTTGACGTCTGTTTTTCTGCAACTTTTTCTTCCTCTTAATCCTGTGTTATGGACATCTTTTCAAGTCCTAGGTGCAGAAATACATCATTATTTTTCAGTTGCCAAGTGCAGTTATTAATTAGAGAATGCCTGCTTCCTATAGGGTCTGGTGAGATCCTGAATGACACGCTGGAGAGAGTGCATACTGTGGATGGTGTCCTCGTTACAGACACTGGCTCGGGGGATAGGGGCTTCCCTGATGTCATTGAAGAGGTGAGTGAATGGTACATTTCATTTGATAAGTCTGTAGTACATTTGCTTATTTCAGACTTAACGGTGACTTGTCTCGGGCACCATGTAGAGAGCCACAAGGATTTTAGTTGAACATCATGGAGACTGCCTCCCTCCCGCTGGTACAGAGGAGCAGGAGTCCCAGGGCCCCAGAGGCTCTCCGGGGATGCACCAGGACAGGGAGGAGAGGCAGCGCAAGCTGGTCCTCACACCTGCCCAGAGATGAATGCTGGGTCCTCACCAGGGCACCCACCTCCTTCCTGTTATGAAGATGCACAGCCTCTTCCGCCCTTTGGCAGAATCGGATTAACTGCAGGCATGTCTGCTTTATTGTTTGGTAATTGGCTTTTCCACCTGCAAAGCCAGTTGTTTAAATGCTGGACACAGGAGGATGCCAAATTAAAGCCAGCGTATGATTCTCACTTCTGGCCTCTGCTAAAAACCCAGTGTCCGCTCATTCTCTTCCCTATCCTAGGATGAGAACTCAGACACTTCTGTACTCTCCCAGTCACTATCTGGTAACAGCCTGTTTTCACAGATATTTCCAAAGTCCAGTCCACTATAATATGAAGAATTCAATAGAAATACAACCAGGAGACTGCCAGGGAAGGAAGCATGGTTAGGGATTTCCTCATTTTTTTGCTTCTCTCTCTTCCCTCCCATCACTACCCCCCACCCCCATCTCCAGCAGCTGTTTTTAACATCTGCAGAGTCTGGCCCACCTGGAGGAAAGGGCACATGTGACTGGTCAAGAAGATATCTGATTGCTAGAACATTCTCTCATTCTTCTGTGACTCTCAGAGGTCCTCCTGCAGGAGACCGAGGATCCAAGCTTCCACCCTCTGCTGATCACCCTGATTCTCTACGGGCCCCTTTGGGTGGAGTCCACCCTGGGATGGCTTTAGCTGGCTCCCTTTGGAGGGGTCATATCATTCTATCACCAGGAAAACAGCTGCAGGACAGACACCTCTCTGTCTCCTTCACTCTGGGTCTAGATGGCTCCCTGCTCTTGCCTTTGGTATTTCTCTAGAGGGAATTAAACACCAGTCCCTTTGCCTCCCAAAGTCCACGGACTCCATATCCAGCTCACCAAATGGTTTGTAGTGAGGAGAGGGGAGGGGAAAAGCCACAGCACACTGAGAATTCTCTCCAAAGGAATTCTGACTCTAATCACTCAACCCCTTAACAAATTTGTTACCTGTTCTTATGTAGCCCAGGGGCTGGTGATGGGCTAATGCTGGTGGAGCTGATTCCATTGCACTGTCACTTAGCATGTCCTGCACGAGTGGTCTGCCTCCTCCTTTTAAAATATGCAGGGTACCTGAGGCCTGTGGAATTGTACTTGCCCTTTGCAACTTTAGCTGACATTGAGTCAGAAAAAAAATATCATTTTAAAATCCTGTGCCATCATCTTTTCTCTGTTTTTTGGGACAATATAGTTTGGCAAGGATTTAATATGTTATATGAAAAAAGGGTTCTGTGGTCAAGTAAGGTTGAGAAATGATCTGCTCTTGATTCTTCTTCATACAGGCTCTGAGAAGTCCTGCAACAAAGAAGTCTGTCTAACTTTGACCAGGCTAGTGTTTTTAGTATCCAAAGGAACTACTTTTTGCAACAAAACAAAACCCCACCCAAAAGTAAAAGGAAAAATAAAACAACTGAGTGAAACTGAGATAAAACATAGTTTGGTGACACCAGCAGCCAAAGCTGCTCTCTGTTGCCATGTCCTACATCTGCTGTGCAACCTTCATAGAGTCTGTCTGTGCATTTCCCAAGGAAATGGAGTCACAGGGAAAGAGAGGGGTGACTGGTCTGGAGAAGGCTGAGGATGAGGCTGATGCCTGGGCATCTCTGAAGCGCCGTCATGGATGAAGACATTCATCCTATCCTTATGGCTCCTGGACACATAGGGGAGGTCACAGGAACACAGATAGGTCTAGACAGAAGTGTCCAGCACTGGAGCAGGTGTCTCAGGAGGCAGTGATTTCCCAGTCATTGATGTGGCAAATAGATGCTTGGAATCAAACAGGAGACACAGGTGCTTTGCAGTCCCTCCTGCTACAGGGATTCTGGGACTGTGTGGAGCTGGAGTAACGTCATAGATAAGAAAGTGCTTTGAGGAAATGAAGCTACAGAAATGCAAGGTGCTGGAGGGGTACGGGCAGTCTGTTCGCTCCAGCCACAGGTGCGTGGATCAGGGCTATGGGCAAGTGATGAGGTCCTAAGTGATGCCTTTGTTCCCAGGGCTCACCTACTGAAGAAGGTTTAACAGCAACAGCAGCAGCCGAGGTGCCCATCAGCACTGCCAGGGAAGCAGAGGTCGACATTGTGCCCACCGGGGGACCGAAGCTCTCCACATCCACCAAGGACTCCGGGGAAGGGGTCACTCTGGTAAGCAGCTCAGAGTGCATGCTCTGCTTCACCTGTTTCTGGAGTCTGGGTGGGAGCAGTCGCTGGCCTTCCTCATCTGTCTGCAAAGTGCAGAGTGACAGCCAAGTCCAAGTGGACACTGATTTGGAGGCCGAGGCATCTTTTGACTCACTCAGCAGATGTTAGTGGAGTGCCGTGCTGCACTGGGCACCAGGTGAACAGGATGGACCCAGTTCCTGGGGACAGAGAGGCAGGCGGTGCAATAGGAGAGCACAGGGGAGCACCAGAAGGGGCCCAGAACCCAGACCTGGGGGACCAGGAAGACTTCCTAGGGAAAGGATGCCAAGGGAGAGACCAGGGGGATGCTTAGAAGTGGCCTGGCAGCCGGGAGGGAGACGGTGTCCCAGGAGGTGGGCCAGCTGGAGAAAGGCCTGGAGGCATCAGTGAGAAAATACAAAGTTCTAAAGACGTGCAGCGTGCCTGTGGGGCCTCCGAGACTGTGGGCGCAGGGAGAAGGAACCGAGTGTCCCGCAGGAATGCGGAGTCACTGGAAGGTATTAAAGAAGGGAGTGATGTAATCTGAGTAGGATTTTGGAAAGATCACTGAAATCCTGAGTAGGGTGAGGATGGGGGAAGGAAACTGGAGGCAGGGGGGTGGGTTCGGAGGCTGTGTCTCCATCTGGGCAGGGGGAGGTATTGACTCGCCCTGGGAGTGGCCAACGATTTCAGATCCTGCAAGAGTCCCGGTGAGTAAGGGCCTGGAAAGCTTCCTTTGGATCTGTCCCCGTGACAACTAGTGACCTCGGGGAGGGCAGTTTTAAGAATGTGGGAGGGGTGCAAGGCAGAGGGCATTAAGCTAGGAGAGAGAGGTTCAGGAGGTGGTCTCTGAGGCTAGCCAACCCCATCACCAAGGAAGCTCTGCATTCCAGGACCTGGGTTTTGTCCCAGCACCACGACCTGGGTGCTCAGTGGAAGCTGCACTCTCAGGAGTCATGGAAGGAGGATGGTGGGGACAGTGAGCGCCGAGTCACTAACGTTGGCAGGGGTGCGGGGTGAACCACACAGGTACATGCTGGCCTTGGGGCTCACACCTTGGGCTGTATGCAAGGTCCAGTCTTCCATGTGGGAACACACTCGGGGCAATGGTGTAAGGTGAGGCTGTGGGTGGGCAAGTGCTCTGAAGGCACAAGAGTGACAGGATGCCGGTGCAGGAGGCGCCCTGCAGTCCCCTCCCTCCAATCACAGCACAGTGGATCATGGACGGGGGCCCTTGTGATGTCTTCCTATTCAGGGTCCAGATGATGAAGAAGGTTCGGCAGCGACAGTGGCTGGGGAGGCCGAGGTGCCCGTCAGCAGTGCCGGGGAAGCAGAGGCCAGCAGTGAGCCTACCAGAGGACTGACCTTCTCCATGTCCATCCAGGACCCTGGGGAAGGGGTCACTCTGGTAAGGGGTGTAGAGTGCTGGAGGGTTGAGTTCAGGGCTGGGAGCAGGTCCTGCCCTTCTCAGTGGGCCCATCTCTATTCTGTTCAGCAAATCCAGAGGAACCAGAGTGGGGAGGGCACACCTCTGACCAAATACTCCCTCAGATGTGGAGTTTGCCAGTGCCTGGGTGAGCGTGCTGTGGCCCCTGGAGGCATGGGACTGCACAGGCTGATAGTGGCCCAGTAGGGAGATGAGTGAGTCAGTGAGGTAGGGGTGAGTCCAGGGCTGATACAGGGGTCAGGAGCCAGGGTGTGAGTGGAGGAGGTGTTGGAGGGCACAGCCTGGCCCATTTCTGGGCCCAAGCACAAGCGGTCAGAGGGCAATGGAGGGGCAGGGTGCAGCAGGCCTGGCATGGTCCCAGGGCATGGCCAGGCCTTCTCAGCCCTCTCCTTAGGCACCATGGGGACACTGTTTCCAACTCCTGAAGGCAGGACATGATTATTCCAGGACACTTTGTAAGTCTGTCCTATAATATTATTATACTGGATGTCCTGTAAGTTCTTCAGACTCCACAGATTCAAACCTAGACTCACCTCCACCCCTCCTGTGTTCATTCCTGTCTCAGATGATAGGACCATTGTCCCCCAGTGGCCTTATCCGGAACTCTCCACCCTCTTGCTTACTTCCCACATTCCATCACGTGTCAAGTCTTGCTGATTTTCCCACCTCAACACATCACAGATCTGCCTCTTTCTATCCTCCTCCTGTGCCAGCCGCCTGGACCAAGCCACTGTGTCCCCAGCCCAGGTGATGGCTAAGGCCCCTCCTGGCCTCCTCTGTCCTCTCCCCTGACTCCTCCTGGTGGGGGCAGCTCTCTGCGAGGGGCCTCCCATTGCCCATGCTGCAGACCCTGCTCCCCGACCTGGCCTCCAAAGCTTGCAGGGTCCAGCCTTGCCAGCCTCAGGGACCACATCTCAGGCCACTGTCCCTGCTCTGGATGCTCCAGCCTCACTGACCTCTTTTCAGTTTCTTGAACACGCCACTCTCCTTCCTGGCTTAGAATCTTCCCATTCTCTCTCCTCTCTCTGGAACCTCCCTCCCCTCCTTTAATTCCTGCTTATCCTTCAGAGTTCAGCTCAACCCCCACTTCATCTGGGAGGTGCCTCCCAGGCTGTGAAGTCTCCCCATCAGACACATTCATGGCACCCCGAATTTCTCCTTGGAAGAATGAACTTGTTCACTAAATAAAATAGTTCATTTCTGGCTCCCTACCAGGCTGCAGGCTCTGAGAGGCCAGGGATCGTGTTCATCTTGCTCAGTGGTCTGTCTTCATTCCTGCAGAGGTTGGGGCCTCAGCAGTTGTTTGCTGAGTGAGTGCGGGGTCGTCAGGCTATCCCGTATCAACACTGGCCTTTGAGTCATTCCGCACTTTCCTCCAGCCTTCACCCCGGGTCTGGCGTCCATGCAGGGAAACTTGACGCTGGGGAGCATGTGCCCTGGTCAGGTGACGAGCTCTGCAGGCCACTTGGCCGTTACGTGGATTATTTTAATTAACAAATCGTCATCACCACCACCTTCTCCTCCTTCCTCCTCTTCTCTTTCTTCTCCTTCTTCCCTCATCCCATCCTCCTCCCCTTTCCTTTTTCTTTAAGGGCAAGTCCCTTGTCACAGGTAAGAAAACTAGGGAGCAGTTCCCAGTTCTACTGAGTCCTTCCTTAGCAGAAACTAGAGCTTAACTAGCAGAGCTGTCTGGAAAGAGAAGGGCTCCCTGTGGAGGAGGGGAGCTCCCGTGACTGAGGGTGCGCGGGTTGGGAGAAGGCACTTGGCAGAGGTGTGCTGGGGACTCCTACTGGGGCAGGGAGGGGGTGACCTGGGAGGGGCCTTCTGACCTGGAGTTCTGGGGTTCTGTGGGCTAAGGCGAGGTCCTAGATGCACTGTGGCCATGTGTTTATCTGACAGCCTCGGCGGTGTCCTCCCTGCAGTCACACACCCGCCAACCAGGGGTATGGACGAAGTGGCATGATCCCTTATGCCAGTTTCGTTTCAGGGTCCAATCAGTGAAGAAGGTTTAACTACAGCAGCAGCGGCCTCAGAAGTGCCTCTCATCCCCTTTGAGGAAGAGGAGGCCAGCGGGGTCCCCACCGATGGCCTGGCTCCCCTCACACCCACAGCGGCCCCCGAGCAAGCGATCACTTCTGTGAGTGCCTCCTGGCATCCTCTCTGGCTCACAGCAGGGAGAGAGGTCAGGGTCCTGAGACAGGAGCAGTTTCCAGGCTTCCCAGAGCCAAATGCACATGCAGCTTCGTTAAAACGAATAACTGGGTCAGCACCAACCAGAGGGTGGCCGAGTGTAACTGAAGGAGCATGGCACAGGGGTCAGGGGAGCAGGCTGTGTCCCGACCCTGCCACCCCAGCTTTGTCCAGGGAGAACTTTCTCAGAATGTGGCCCAAAGTTAGATGGGTTGCTGGAGGGAGAGGCAGTGAGCGCCTCTTACTGGGAAGGGGGCTTAGAGGAGACACATGTTTCAGAAGAAGATTATGAGCCTGTGGTTCTCTGAATGTGTTGGCAGTAAAGGGTAATGACAGTCATAGGTAGGAAAGTGCTTTGAAATTGGCCTAGTACCAAGGAAGCACCTGCAAGGACAGTCAACAAAACTCCCTGGCAGCCGTGCGCACATTGCATCGTGGGTGAAGTGACGTGATTCCCCGTGTTGATTTGGCTTCTCAGGGTCCTGGTGATGAAGACTCAGTAGCAGTGGCAACCGAGGAGCCCTTTATGGCATCTGGGGCAGAAGAGCTGGGCAGCGCCCCCCCGGAGGGGCCCCTACTCCCCGTACCCACGGTGGCTCCTGAAAGGGGGGTCCCTCTGGTAAGCAAAGATTTCACTTCCTAAAGAGGAGTGAAGATTTGACTTGGCCAGTCTTACAGAGGGGGGAAAGAAAGGTCAGAGTCGTGGGAGGGGCCTGCCCCTGCCTCTCTCAGGGGTGGGTTTTCATTTTGGTTTGCAAAGTGTGGAATTTGGGCATTTGAGGGTCTTCCAATCTGGGAACACATAAGGAAGCTACAGATGGTAGAGGAAAAAGCAAGAGGTGAAAATCTAGGGCACCTGGCTTTGTGTCCCACATTGCCCACTTCTTCCATTGAAATGAGAACTTTCTAACAGGCAGAGCTGCCCAAAGATACAGAGGCCCCATCTCAAATGTCACGAGAGTCCCATCCTGGAGGTGGGAAGGCTTGTAAGACTTGGCAGGGACTGTGGAGGAAATAGAAGTATCAAAGGTGTGTGTGTATGTTGAGGGGGGCTGGGGTGAAGGTATTCGATTCCCTTCAAATGTGAGTTTCTGTGATTCTGGACTGTAACTGTAGGACCTCATGCAAATCCTTTTCTTTGGGCCTCAGTTTCCTTCCTCATCTGTAAAAGAGGGTGGTTGTGAGTTCAAGTCAGAATGCAGGTCAGGGAATGTTTGGAAAGCTCTGTACACATATGGGAGGTTGTCGCCACTTAAGGGCTGTAACTTTGTCCCTTAGAAATGGGAAACCCAGAGCTGGCCCTTAGCGTGGGCTCGTGTCAATTGGGGAATTAAATTGCCCTTCAAATGTCAATATTTTTAAGAGAAAGTATTCCATTGGTGACCAGCTTGGGCCAGCCAGTTCCCCGAGTAGCCCTTGGTCACACATGCTTTCAGAGCCTTGACTCACGCTACAGGCATGTGGTCCCTCTGCCACAGAGCTCAGGGCTGACCTGGGACAGGAGGGGCTGTGGGAGGGACGTCCGAGAGCCCACTGGGAGTCCTGAATGCCCACTGCTCCACTGGCCCCGTGGTCGCCAATCCCTGTGACTGCCCCTTTATTTAGAATTGCTCGTTCACTCACTGACGTGCTCACTGACTCAGTGCACAGCAACTCAGGGCCCTCGGTCCAGACACTCAGCATTGGGGTGAATTTGACCTCGTTCCTATCCCCAAGGAATTCACAGTCAAGGGGCAGGAAATAAGCCATTTGCACTGACGTTTATTAAGCACTCTGGGTTCCAAGTTGATCTGATTCTGTGCACCTCACCACCCTCGTACAAGGTGTGCCATCTCCATTTTCCAGGTGAGAGGAGTGAGACTCAGGGAAAGAAACATGCTGCTGTGGCAGGCCTCTAAGAGCAGGGCCGGGATTTGAACCCGGGTAAGCTGGCCTGCAGCGAGCTCATGTCCTGGGGCGGCCCCAGGCTGGGAGCCAGGAGGCTGAGGTTCTGACTCATGGTGAGTCTCCATGTTGCCATCTATAAAAGGAGGGGGTGAGCAAGAACTCTGGGTTTTAACCCTCTCTGCATCTTAGAGACACCTGGCAGCTTAGGCCACTGCAGGTGTCTGAGTGCACTGCCAGACCAAGTAAGGAGCCCCTAGTGTCCCAGGGCTCCTGCTCGGAGGAGCCTCTACTGGGCAACTTACGTGGCCCCCACCAGGCTGGCTGTGATGCCTGCGGCTCCCCCCCCACCCCCGGCTCCTGCACTGTGACTCCCTAAACAAAGTCCCCCTGCTCTTCTGCTCCTCACCCCAGGGGACACGCAAACACCAAGACCGCATCTCCCCGCGGTGATGCCGCGTCGGGTGCAGCAGAACCGGCTGGCCGCGTGCCTTCACACAGAGCCAGTTCTCGTTTTCCTTTTTCTTAAAAAAAAAAAAAATCTGTTTATTATAGAAACTCTAAAAATTCACAAAAGGACTTAGAATCCTATAATAACCCCCCACATACCCATCTCTCAGCGTGAGCAATTACCCACATTATGCCAGCTGCTCCACCTCCTATGGCCATTTTTTGGAGTGGAGGGAAGGGGAAGGCTGGAGTGTTTTAAGGCAAATCCCAGAGATATCATTTAACTCAGAAATACTTTAATGCGTATCGATAATAGGTTGATCTGGGACCTCTTTTTTCCTTAGCCACAGTGTCATCCATTAGTGGTAATAAGGGATGTCATTATCCACTTAACAAAATTAACAATGGCTCCTTCGTGTTTTCTAATACTCTAGCTGTTTAAAAATGCCTTTTGACAGTTTGAGTCTGAATCCAAACAAGGTCTGTGCTGGGCTTGGTTGATGTGTCTCTTAAGTCTCTTTTAGTCTGTGATTGTCTGCCACCTACTTTTTCCTTTTTGCCATTGATTTGTTGGGGAAACTGGACCAGTTGTCCTTAGATGCTTTATATTTTCTGCTTTGAGAAGTTGGCACTTGGTGAGGGCCCAGTGAGACCAGCTGGGCTGGTGGGAATTGAGAAATTCTTTGTCGACTCATAGTAACACCATAAAATTGCATAATGTTGACCCAGACACTTCTGTTCTAGGAATCGACCCTAAAGGAGACAGTCTGATATGTAAAAAGGCTTCATGTACATGGATGTTAATCTCAGTATTGTCCATAATGGAAAAAAACTGGACAGAGTTTAACTAGCCAATGGTACGGGGGTTAATTGAATTAAAGGATGTTCAAATAATGGAACTTTATGCAGCTGTTAAAATTATACTTATTAGGAGTAGTTAGTGATGGAGGAAAATGCCACATAATATTAAGTGAAAAAAGCTCGTTATGAGCGTGAGTATACTGTGTGGTCTTAACGGTTTAAAAATAGACACACGTAGACACCCTGGAAGGAATACCCTCCCTAAATGTCAGCAGTTGTGGCCTTCAAGTGGTAGAAAGGTGCAGGTTGATAGGTTCCTAACACACGGTAGTGTTTCCACCCAAGAGGGCTTCTGACTTTTCCAAAAAGATTTTTTAAAAGCTCTATGGAAAAAGGAAGGGAGGCGCGGAGAAAGGGAGAGACGTACACGCAGCACGTCCCTGATGGAGACAGGTCACCCTGTGTGCCTGGGTCAGGAATCTGACACAAATTGAAATGAATGCCCCGATTCCTGAGCAAATAGTTTTAAAAGCACAATAAGGAGAGTCAAGGGAGCGCTCGCTCTGGAATATCTTCAGGATCATTTTGAATCTCAGAGTCACCCAAGGCAGCGGGTGAGCAGGGCATCACGCCTGGCTCTGCCCCACCCCTCTCTGTTTATTCATGCATAAGATTGGGATCACAGAACCTTTTCTCCGGGTTGTGGTGAGGATTAAATGAGTTAATACAAGGAAAACTTTACCTTCCATATAGTATACGCTCAACAAATTAGTATATGGAACTCCTGCATAAGCCTTATCTTAGGGTGAGCACAGTTTCTGGAGAGAGAAGAGGGCACAGTGGGAAGGGGTGTCCAGTGCTCCACTGATACCTGGTTCTCTTTAGGGTGAAGCTGAGGAGGGGCTTCCTGGTTTCCCTGGATCTGCTGGGCCCGCTGGACCCACGGTGAGATTCGCCCTGGGCTCGTCACATGCAGTGTGCAGGGGCCAGGAGTGCAGCAAAAAGCCACAGGCAGACCCTTCCTTTCAGCCCCCACGTGCCTTCCAGTCAGACCTCAGGGCTCTCTCAGGGAGCCCAGGAGCAGAATCTATTTACACCCAGTTTATATCTTGTGCCCTAAAAGGCCCCAGGTCCCAAGATGGACTCGTCACCCTGCCCCCAGACCTGCTCTCCCCTCAGGGTTCCCTGCTCTGGGAATGAACCCCATCTTCTGGTCACCAAGAGAGAAACCAGGAAACGTCCCCGCAGGCCTCCCCTCCCCCTCTCCCATCCAGTCAGTCCACAAACACCCAGTCTAGCTGTGCAGCACCTCCTCAGCCCTCGGATGGTGGCATCAGCCTCCTAGCTGGTCTCCCCACCTCCATATCACCACCTCCCTCCTCCCACCCCACACACCCCACCGCCACCTTCCTAAACTCAGCTCTAACCCCTAACCCAGCTCCTCCTTGTTCAGTGATTGAATTAGGCCTCGCCTGGTTCCCGTCTTCAGGAATTAAGTACCACTAAAGGTGTTCTGTAAATTCCCTTTTGCTCCTGGGAGGAATTTGATGACTTTCAACAAGTACACACTGAGTGCCTTCTCGATGCCAGATCTCTTGCTGACACTGGGCACCCAGAGGTGTCTTGGGATTGGGCCAGCCCTGAAGGAGTCCTAGTCTAGAGGGACTGACAGACATACACGACTGAGATTCAAGTCAGGTGGTCCTACTGCCAAAACCAGACGTCCACAGAGGCTGGTGGGAACAGAGAAGGAGAGAGAAGTCTGTCTGAAAATGGGGTTGGGTGGGGGGCTTCATGGAGGAGGGGACCATGGAATGGGGCCTTGAAGGATGAGTAGGGATTTGAAAGGCAGGAAAAGAGGCTGCAGGGTTGTGAGAGTGTCCTGTGTGTGAGGACTGGCCTCACAGCTGGGAGGGGGAGAGGGAGGAGGGCAGCTGTAGAGGGGAGGGGGCGGAAAGGCCAGAAGGAAAGCTGGCAGCAGCAGTTACGGGACCACAGAATATGGGAAGACTTTCAGTGGCATGGCTGTCCTTGGAGAGTGGCAGGTGAAATCAGGTTGTGGGAACTTTTTCTCTCTGCAGGTGGGAGCGGAGGCTGAAGGCTCTGGCCTGGGCTGGGGCTTGGATGTTGGCTCTGGCTCTGGGGACCTGGTGCGCAGTGAGGAGCTGTTAAGAGTGAGTGTGAAGGGTGAAGTGGCCTGGCATCTGGGGCAGGCTTCCTGAGGACGCAGGAGGGAGGGAGTGGGACGGTAACAGATGAAACTCGATTGGCCATGTTGCTAATGCTAATGACGGTTGAGGCTAATGGTGAGCTCCTGGGATTCACTGGACTTTTCCCTCTATGTTTGTGCATGTTTGGCATTTTCCACTTTGATCGGTGTTATTTTAAGTGAGACTGAGCCTTGACTTATAGTCAGTACCCCCATATTGCCACCTGCCTCCTTCCCCTGGCAGCCGTCTCCAGCAGGCTGTTCCACAGCACATACGCCCATGACCTTCACCTCTACACTCTGGCTCTGTCCCCCCCCCCCCTTTACCCATTCCAGAGACCTGCTGGCCTCTCATCTAGATAGCATTTCACACTGTGGCTTCCGGATCCTCCTTGAAACCCTCCCTACCCTGAGGCAGCCTCCTTCCTCCCTCTCCAGACCACTCTTTCAGCCCCTTTCACACCTCTTGCTCTCCCAGCCTCTTGCCCAAGACTGGGCCCCCTTTGGTCCCCCTAAAGCTCCCCCTGGGGGCACTTCTCTCCTCCAGCTGTGGCTCGTACCTCTGTCCCCAGGGCCCCACCCTCATCTCCACCCCTTCCTCTGAGCCCTTGTGCTGAATCCCCACCTAGACACCTACTCAGCTGCCCTTCTGCCCCCTTGTGACAGGGCTGGAAGGGTTCAGGACTCACCGGATGAGTGGAGCGGGACCCCGTT
Source organism: Camelus bactrianus (assembly GCF_048773025.1). Lineage (NCBI taxonomy): Eukaryota > Metazoa > Chordata > Mammalia > Artiodactyla > Camelidae > Camelus > Camelus bactrianus. The sequence continues at coordinate 49,193,669 of NC_133542.1, forward strand.
GGGACTTCCAAGCTGGTGGGATCAGCCAGCCCAGCCAGAGGCAAAAGAGACTAGTACATTGCAGAGATATTTTAAACAAGGGTTAACAATAGGCAGTTTGGGACTGACCTCTAAGGTAATCAAAAACTAAATAAGAGCGTCTCTGAGAATTCCACCGAATTGGATTTTTATTGTATACATGCATCTAGGGAGAAAACATGACATAATGGGCTTAAAAAGACCTGGATTCAAATCCCAGATCTGCTAATTAGCTGTGCATGTGAGCCCTTGAGCAAGTCACATCATCTCACTGAGCCTCAGTTTCCCCATCTTCTAAGTGGGAACACGAGTCCCTACTTGCAAGTTGTTGTCAGGAATGGAAAGAATGAATGGAACATATATATTTATCCCCTCTCACACTGTTTTTTAACAGGGTGTCTGTCTTTTAGGGTCCCCCAGGCCCCCCGGGCCCACCTGGCTTACCTGGGCTTCCAGGAAAACCAGGAACCGATGTTTTCATTGGACCCCCTGGATCTCCTGGAGAGGATGGACCTGCTGGTGAACCCGGTCCCCCGGTGAGCTGCTGAAGTCATCTCCCCTTCCCTGTGCCCATGGGGCTTCCTTTAGCCAGAGAGGGCGTACAGACTGCAGACCCCAGAACTAAGCCTCTCAGCGGGGGATGAGCGGCTAGCTAGTATTTGTAAACAAAAGTCCTGCTCAGCTGAGACATTACTAAGGCTCCTAAGAAGCAAAGCTAAGAAAAACGTCACGTTACATGTTGTTTCGCTGCTTTATCTTAGTCAGTGTAGGAAATGCAGGCTCATGCAGAATCTTGGAATCACAGGACATCAGTGCTGGGCCTGGGGTAAGAAGCCCCCAGGGGCCATCTTGTCCAGCCCTGCCCCCTGAGTCCCTGCAGAAGAGAAAATGTGCCCCAGAGAGTAAAAGACACTCATCTACAGGTGCACAGCCAGCAGTGGCTGCGCAGGGGCTGGGCTGGGCGCTCTGCCAGGGGTCAAAAAGGCTCTGGACCCACCCACCTCACCCACTGGGTCATCCCAGCCCTCACCTGCTTTTCCAAAAAGGGTTCCTGTTTGATTCTTATCAGAGATGTTGTGGGCTGATTGTCCTTGATGTTCTTCAGGGCCCTGAAGGGAAGCCTGGACTTAATGGAGCCTCCGGCCATCCTGGAATGAAAGGGGAGAAGGTACCGGGAAGGGGGGAGGGTTCCAACACAAGGGAACCACCAGGCCTGCCCACCCCGTCTCTGACCTTTAAGCCTGACCTTGCCTCTGATCCTGTTCGGATCCTCTCTGCTGGAAGTCTCCATCCTGGGGCTCTTTACGCCCAAACCCGAACTCAGCATCTTCCCCAGCCCACACCTGCATGTCCCCAGCTTCAGAGAGTGGCACCACGATTCGCCTAGTTGTCTGGACTCAAAAGCAGGGTCTTCACTAACTCCTCCCTCCTCTCCCTTCCCTGCCACAATCTGTGCGTTGCCAAGACTGGCCAGTCTGATGTGCACGTCTCTCACCTCTCTCCCCGCCCCCACGTGACCTTCATCTCTCCTTGCCTGCAGTGTGGCATCAGGCTCCTTGCCGGTACCAATTTCTCCCCACCCACGATCCAGCCTCCACCCACCTGGCCAGTGAAATTTGCTAGAGCAGTCTCTCATCACTCACTCCCTCTCCACTGAGAGAAGATCTGAGCCGCCTGCCTGCTTGCAGGGCTGCACCCTCACTCTGTGCAGACCTTCGAGGCCCTTCCAGCCTACATTTTCAGCTCCACCTCCCGCTGCTTCTTCCCGTGGCCTCGGGCCAGCCAGCCAGTCCTACTGAAAGGCTCCAGGCACACTCTTCTTGCACAACCTCCTGGCCTCTGCACATGGTTTCCTCTCTGTCTAGGATGTCCTTTCTCTTTCCTCATCCTCCGAGGCCCAGCTCAGATATATCGTCTGGGAAGCGCTCCTGGACCCTTATGAGCAGAAAGCACCCCTCCCTCCTCCACTTCCCATTAGCACAGGATTGATTCTGCTGGGACCCCTCTTAGCCAGGGATGCTAAGGCTGTTAGCTCTGCTCCCCACCCCCACCCTGACAAGCGGAGCACTGGTACTGTCAGTGTGTCCTCAGGACCCATCACAGGCCTCTGTAAGTGTCTGATGAATGAATGAAACTTCCTTCAGGTGCCACTTTAATCCTCCACTCCTGGAGTATCGGAGGCCTTCAGTGTCTTCATTCTCTGTAAGCCCTCCTCGTCTTCTGTCTGCTAAGCCCACGTGGTGCTGTGGGGGTGCCGTGCTCCCAGCCTGGTTGATGAGATAAGCTGTGTCCTGCAAAGACGGGCAATAAAGATAAAGTGAGCTTCCTTCTAGAGATGCAGTCATGAGCTTTACTGGAGCTCAGAGGAGGGGGGTCCATCCCAGCTGGGAGAGGGAGTGGAGGCCTTCTGTGTACCCCACCTGGACGAAGTTGTGGAAAATACTGACTCCCTAGACACTGCCATCATCACTGAACTGAATTTCCATTTCCCATCAGCTCTCAAGTGTGTTTATTATAATTGAAACTGCAGCTCGATTTTCGTGGAAAGCTCATTTCTCAGGAAAAGAAGAAACTATTGTCGAGCTTTATAGGACTCATATATACTAACTTTTTCATAAGAAACTAAAATTGGCAGGAAACATCACATTACGTGATTCCCCCTCCACCGCACTTACACACACCCGTCTCGGGCCATGCAAGTACCCACACCCACACTGGCACACTAACACCCGCTCAGGCGCACTCCGCAGCTGCTCAGAGACTCAGTCGTGAGGAGGGCAGCATGCTTGCCCAGGATAATTGTGGGAGATAAATCACATTTTCCCCCCTGAACTTTGGTGTGATATGTTGCCCTGTGTGTATATGATGTTTTCTGGTCAAGGAAAAGCAGACCCTAGAAGGACTTGGAAACTGCATCTGGAGAGCTGGAAAGAAACCTTGCATATGACATTTACCCACCAGCCCTCAAAAAAACCAAGAAGGAAAATCTGGATGTGAAATCATGACAAAAACGTGCTGAAGAAAATGAATAATCTCATGGATGTCACACAACATAAAATTCAATGATGCATTTGATCCTTGACTCTCTCCCACAATCTCTTCTTCACACCTCCAGTGACATGGGACTCATTTCCTGCCCAGCAGTGCCTTCCTCCATTGCATGGACACTTGCAGGGAGGTTGTGCCTCATGCCACCAGGACATCAGCCTCTTCTCATCTGCAGGGCACATATTTTCCCCAAAGAATAAGATCCAGTTTATGTGGATGGAAAAAAATATCTTTATATATAATCATTTTCAAATGTGGGGTTGTCATCAAAGTGCGATGTCATTAAGAATTTATCAAAGAGATTCTGTGTTGAGTTTGATGATAGAAATATTCCTTAATTTATTTTCCCCAAATTAAGATGAGCAACTTCTCTGAGAACTTTAGCCAGTGACAGGGTAGGCAAAGAATAGCCTGCTTTCTCATCTGTAGAATGCTTCTGCAAAGGATGCTGAAGACCTTGCTAGAAATGAACCTCTGAAAAATTCCTTTCTACTTTTGCCCTGCAGATTCTACCATCCAGTTCTTCAGCACAGATCAAGGACTAAATCGTTGTCATTTTTTTCGTTCTTTCACCATCTAACTCTTTCATGTTACTCTTCAGTCTCAAAAGGTGCTGGGACACCCATGCAGAAAATAGTTTGTGCTTTGAAATTTTCTTCAGGGCCCAGAATGGCTGAGGAATGTTAAGCTCCCAGGAACTGGCTGTGAGTAATCTCATTGAACAGCTGAAATGTCATTGTTTGGCATTGTAAAACCAGCTTCTCCATGAGATGTCAGAGAAATGCAAGTCAATCATCATCTCCTTCCCTTTCTCCAAGTAATCCCAATTTGGCTTTAAGCAATTCTTTGAATCTTGTATACTAATGAACATGGTACCTGCCTCCCTGCCCCTACAACTACCTGAGTGGTAAACTGCTGTTAACTAGGATCCAGAAATAGGTTTAGAGCTTATAACAACTTGTTTCAATTAAACTCTCCAATATTGGCCTGATTTCCTAGTTTATATCTTCTTTCATCACCAGATGTGTTTGGTACAAAATCTGGATTATAAACCTCCGTAAAACCAAATATACCATAGTCAGTTGTAATTGTAAAACATTGTTGAAGTTATTAGTGTAACAAACACCATGAGCAAAACCAGCAGACATCCCCAAGGCAGTAAATTGTGCCATCTCAGCTACCACAACAGAAAATATATATATATATCCGGGTATTCATTAGGTTTTTTTGATGTTGTGTGATGATGAAGTGTACCATTGTTCTTAGCAAATCCAGTTACCATAATGAGCTGGAATTTCCGGTGACTTCTAAACGGTGAATTTACAACAAGCGGCTCTTTCTGTGTTTTGGCTGTAGAACTGGTCTCTCCATACTTCAGCATCAAAACCACACTTGCAGCTCTGCTGGTTGGGATTCCAGCATGGTGCATAGTGTCACCACATAGTTCCCGCACTGGGGAATGAAGTACAGGTCTACCACCATCATTTTGGCTACCGGGTCTTTGCTGACTCTTTTCACTGGAGCCACCACTTTTCAGTCTGCCTGTTCACGTACAGCCCAGTAACATGAGTCCTTCCATCCCTGAGCTTTTCTGCTCACATTCCAAAATGGTGGCTACCAAATCTGTGAGCCAATGGAACGGGTCCAAATACTATCTCTTCACAGGTACAAACTGGACAAAATCATCTGTTTCTGAGACAGATTAAATCAAGGTCCAGGATATCTTCTAGAATTTCCTTGGAAACTGCTTCAAGATGTACTCTTGATTTGAAAAGAGTTGGAAAGGCAGTTGAAAAGATAGAGTTTTTCACTTACAAACATATTTTTCTTGAATAGAGTCAACAACACAATAATAAGATTTTCAGAGGGTAGAGTAGAGAAGTCAAGAGATGAGGCTAATTTAAGTTCTGTTTCACAACATCCCTGACCACGATTTGACTTTTTACTGGAATAAATGCATAAGGTTGGCACTTCCTTCAGGGACAGATTGCAACAGGCAGCAGATGATGGTGTGGTTGATCACACCCAAGGAGAGCAGACACAGCAGCTTGTAGCCTCTGGATTGAGCAGCAAAGCTGGAACCTACTTCTTTTTGTTTCTACCCTGGGTGGAAGTTTCTCCCAGGTCAGGCCAGCAACGGGGCCCAGCCACCACGACTTCCTTCTCCAGGCGCCCCTTCTTCTCCCATCGTCCATAATATCCGGGGCATCTGTAGCCCAATTCGGTAATTCCCTCTTCAGATGTGTCTTTTCTGTGATCCAGCCCTTCAGCAGAAGACCTCCTCTCAACAGTTATTTATTTTTATCTCTAAGCTCTCTAATTGATTCTCTTCTGTAACCACTGTTCTTATTTCATAATAGTTTGTCCTTGTTTCAAGGCTGTTATATGCTCCCTTTTCTCCCTGAGAACATGGAGTATTAGAGTCCTGACTGGCTCGTGTTCTTCACAGCTTCCTTGGGCGTACGTGCACTCCACTGTTGGCGTTGTTTCTCTTTTGGAGCATTGCCTTTCCTCAGATGTGTAGTGTTCCTTGCTTGTGTGTTTGCTTTTGAAATTGGAATCTCTCCCTCTTTCATCTGTTTTCTGCTTCTGTTTGTGCAGATTACTGGGGGTGGGGCAGTAGCTGCTCCTGAGACGTGCAGGTTTGAGGAAGAGGATGGGAGGAGTAGGATGTGCTGTCAGGCAGGGCATGTCAACAGCTGAGCTTAGTTTGGGGTGCCCCTGCCTGGACCTCCCAGGGTCAGCCACCTGGGCCTCTGCCCCATCTTTCGCTCTTGTACTCGGAGTGGAAGGTAATGGGAGATGGGCAGGGCTCCATGGCTGTTCAGCTCCAAAACTCCACCTATATCCCTGTCAGAGCCACACCTGCTCCTGGTTTCAACCACCCCTTTGCCTAATTTCTCTCCACAACTGAAGCCTCTGGCTTCAACTTCCCAGGCTTTCCCTTTGGCATTCCTCACTGATTCAGGTTCAGTGTCACTCACCATCTTTTGTTTGAGCATGACTGTTTTGGAACTGTCCACCATCATTTCTATGGATTTGCTGTAGGAAGGGGAATCTGGCTCAGGGAAAGAAGGGTTTGGGAGAAGGCACCGCCTTAGGTGGCAGGTGTATCGTGGTATCAGGGCCTTCTTTGTGGCCGTGCGATTGCTGGCTCCTTCTCTTATGGGTGCTTCTGTGGTTTCCTTGGAGATTCTCCACCTGGGGCCCCCAACTGCATGTAGGGCAGTGTCTGCTGTGGGTGACCACCCCTGACCATCAGCCCCCAGGGGTCCTCCTCTTTGCTCTGAGCTCGCAGCTGGCTCCTTTCTGTGGGATCCACATCTAACCCCAAGGGAAACCTGTACAGTGGCCCACATTGGGGGTGGACATACAACCTGTTTTAGAGCAATACCCCTCCACCCCATTCTGGGGCTGCTCCAGCCAGCTTTCAGTCTTTAGAATTTTCCAGATGAGAGACAGCCATCATTCCACATATCTCCAAAAGCCCCCAGAATACATACTGAGTTCTTGAAGTCTGTTCCCTGGGCTTCAAGGAGGGGACACACCCCTTTACTTCCATCCACAGGAGGATGGGGAGATGGCCTGTCTGGTACCCTGGCAACACTCCAAGGGAATTCTTCCTCTACAATCTCTCCCCGGTTAATCTGCAACTTCTCTTTTTCACTCTTGAAGTAGATAATGAGCTAATAGTTGAACAATGGGTTTCACAAACTTTCAGCCTGACCTGCCAAGCAAATTGACATCTACCGTAGTGGCTCAGCTTTGAGACACCAGCCAGAACTAAGCAGGAAGGGTCCCATTTTAATGTCCTGTTCCTTGAAAGTCTATAATTCTGCATTTTCTTCTGAACATACCTAATGGAATATATATTCATTGCCTCCCTTTCTTTTTTCAGGGAGAAAGAGGACCTAATGGCTCAGTTGGTGAAAAGGTAAAACAAGACAAAGAAAAGACTTTCTCCTCCTTCCTCCCCTCTCTCTGGGTTTAGTACAGTTGGACTGTTGGGCTGGGGTACTGAACGTATCAGTGTCGTGAAGTAGAGAGAAGCACATCTGGAAGGAACTGCTTGGGGAAGGCAGAGCAGCTGGAGCTGGAGGGGAGTCAATAAGCTGCCAAGTTTTCTCCTTTCTCACCCACTCCACCCAAGTGCATTCAGTGAGCGCCGTCAGCTTATCTCCAAGTGAAACATCACTTGGCAAGACCGCTGTCTCTGTACAATTAAGCAGCACGCATCAGAGAATCCATCCAACTAATAGTTCAAAGAATGCTTTTTCTGACTCAGGCATGAAAGTTATTCCTTCCATGAGTGAACCCAGGGCTGGAGAATCAGCCTGTCCTCTTTCTTACAGGGTGATCCCGGCAACAGAGGCTTACCAGGACCCCCTGGGAAAAACGGACAAGTTGGCACTCCTGGGGTCAGGGGACCCCCAGGGCCTCCTGGACCCCCTGGGCCCCCAGGCCCTGGATGTGCAACGGGACTTGGATTTGAGGTACTTTTCCCCCTTTCTGTGATTAAAAAGCAACGTGCTCCAAGGATTCCTGGAAAGACCAGCTAACTGAACGCGGGTCTGAGGGCCAAGGTGGTGCTGTTTCCTTACTGAGCCCCAGCTCCCAGCACCACACCCAGCACAAGTAGGATCTGAATCGGATCTGAAATCCTCATTCTTCTTCCTTCCCTAGGATACTGAAGGCTCTGGAAGCATCAGGCTGTTGCATGAACCCAGAATCTCTGGATCAACGGCTTCAAGTGTACGTTGACTTTTGAGGACTGTCATCTGGATTGAGGAAGCTGAGGGGTGCCATCCTGGCTCTGCGATTCTCAATAATTCACCCTCTCTGTGCTTCCAGCTTCCAGCCTTGCAGTGGGAGGCCATTGCTTTTTACAGCTTGCTTCTTTGAGGAGCAGCACAGAGGTTTTGCACAAAACATCTTGTGGGAAAACTTGAAAACCATCTTCATATCCCTCCCTCTCCAATCCTGTGCCATCAAGCATCTCTGCTTCATTGCTTTCTTCCTGTTGCCCCATTCAGGACTCACACTGCCCCATTTCAAAGCCCTGTCCTCCTGACAGGTGTCCCTTCCCGTTGCATCCAGCCCCGGGGAGGTGTGGTCCATCTTCTGCTCTGCTAACTGGTCTCAAGAGGACCAAACCCCAGGATCTCACTATCTTTGTCAAGTGGTACCTAGAGCTGAGCACACCAGTCCAGGAGGAGCAGAGCCTCACAGAGGGAAGCAGCACAGCCCCCTCCACGATTGAGTAGAAAGACCTTCCCCCATTCCCCAGAAGCAGAGGGCTCTGAGGTTCGAGATTAAGAGGGGCACTCATCCTACGCTGGGAGAGGGCCTCTGGTCCTCTCACTCTCTCTGGGATGTTCTGTCCCCTTCTGACTCTGGAAGGGGAAGTTGCCCCTCATCTTTTGCTCCCATTATCTGAGACAAAATCCTTGGGGGAGCTTAGGGAGAAATGGTAAGATGGGAGGATAGATGGAGAGTGAGCCAAGTGAATAGAAAAAACCCAAAGCATACTTACTTGATTGTTTGTTTTACCAGGGTCCCAAAGGAGAAAAAGGAGACCAGGGACCTAAGGTGAGGTTATAAATCTGAGGAGGGGGTGAGAAAAATTCCCGGCCTGGTTCTAGAAGCATTATCACATACAGTGAATTTTTTTCCCCATTCTCACTGCTGTATCCAGGGCGACAGAGGGATGGATGGAGCCAGCATTGTAGGACCCCCTGGTCCCAGGGGGCCACCAGGGCGCATCGAGGTCTTGTCTAGTGTGAGTATCACCATGTCAGAGTGTGGCCGTGTGTCTTCTGCCTTTGCTAAAGGGGAGAGAAAGTTGTCCACAACTCCAGTGCCTGCAGGGCTGCTGGTGATGTAGAAGGCATGTAGCTGGCATCAAGCATCAGAGTTTTCACCTCCCAGCATGGCCCACCTGTCTGTTCCTACCCAGTACACTATTGTCTCACATAACGCTTCTCTCTTCTGGTTGACAGCATTTGCAGTCAGGAGAATGAGTGTTAACAGAACTGTAACCAAGAAGCAAGGAATATAAGTGGGGGAAACAGGGAGGAAAGATGGTTTAGGATATGGGAAATCAAGGAAGACTTTCTGGAAGAAGTGTCTTTGAGCAGGAACTTGAAAGCTAAGAAGGATTTTACCAAGTAAGCCTGGATGACAGGACTTCCAGGATTCAGACGGTCAGGACTCTGAGCCGAAGCACAGAATAGAAAAACATGGGTGTGTCCAAGGCACAGCGAGCTGTCGGACCCCAGGTTGGGTGGAGAGTAATGGAAATTTGTAGAGCAGACTGGGTTATGGGCTGGGACCAGATCACAGTCCACTGAATATTAGAACATCACATTGTTGATGATAGCGAAAAATTGTGGCCCTTCTGAGAGAAATGATGTCATGCTGGTAGATGACATCTACCAGACAAAAAGTCCCAAATAACTGGAAAAAACAATGATTAGTGTTTTTTCTTTTAAGTATGACTAAAAAATAGCAAGTGTAGGTAAAAGTGTGTTGAAAGAGATAATCTCATATGCTTTGTTGGAAATATAAATGGTACAGCCCCTTGACAGCAATCTGTTAGAACTAAAAATGTTCGAATCCAAAAATTCTACGTGGACCTACATGCTGTATGATTGAGTGAAAAAAGCAAGTTGAAAATTAATACATGCAACCTGATGTCATGGGTATAAAATAACCATGTGGACAAACACACACACACCCCAACCACACTTTTCTGTTGGCACGTATATTTTAAATATATAAATGTATCTTTAGAATTGTAAAACAAAGAAGGCATTAATGTATTGTGCAATTTTAAGACTAATTGAAAGAGGACAGTGGTAAGGCGGCTTGGGGTTATGGTACGAGGAGTGGGAGGGTGTGTTGGAAGTGAGTTGGGGTCTTACCAGTGTCTGCCTGTGTCTGCCTTTGTCTGCCATGCAGGTGCTTCAGGTACAGCCTCACTGCCAGGAACAAGGAGGAACACAGGCCACCTTCTGTCTCACCATCAAATTTTTTTTCTCTTTTCAGTCTTTGGTCAACATCACGCATGGATTCATGAATCTCTCGGACATTCCCGAGCTGGTCGGGCCTCCGGTGTGTATCCACCGCTGCCCTAGAGTGAGGTTCCTGCCCAGACGCCCCCGTTGAAACTAGGTTGGGTTGGTTTGGAATCCTTTGTGCTCCTAAAGCACAGAGCTAGAGTGCGTCAAAGTAGAATGGAAGAGAACTTTGCATTCCTGAGAAGTTGCTATCACATTAATTGGGTTGTGCAGGGAGATTTGTCCAGTGCAGTGGCAGCTTCCACTCTCATGCATCAGAAATATGTGTAATGGAAATCGTAGAATTATAGGTAACAAATTGATTGATGTCTGTATGGTGCTTTGGGTCTGCTTTAATTTACATGAGCTCATTTCCCAGAATGGGAGGAGCCTAGAGAGACCTATCCTTGTGCTAATGGGTAAACTGGTGCATGAGGAGGAAATGTGACTGGTTTCAGTCTCTCTGGCCCCATGTAGAGATCAGGAACACACAAAGAAGCTACCTTATTTCTGCAAGTCCCCAGAGTCAGTCCATGGAAGGAAGCCTCCTCCTGCAGCCTGTGCAGTGAACCCCCATTGCATCTTCTACATCTGTTGACAGGTGGGGAGAGAGAAAAGAGCTCTGACCTTAGGCCTCCACCGCCATCTCTGCTACACACCACTCTGAGCTTCTGATCCTCTTCTCTGATAACACATCACCAGCTTTTGTGGTGGCTTATAAAAGGTGACGGGTGTGAAACTGCTTTGCAAACTGTGGCACTCTGTGTAAGCTGACATGGAGATTGAGACTTCTACTTCCACAGCTGTGCAAACCAGATGTCTGCTGGGGCCGCTGCCCCTGCAGTCCCCAGTGTGGCCTGAACCCCCGCCATCCATATCCTGGGGAGAATTCAGTGCCCTCCCCAAGGCTTCTGCAAATATCTGGGAGGTCCTTTTAGAGCTGATATCTCCTGCTGAGTGGCCTCTCTTGCTGGGTCGTTTCACTGTCTCTTCTGTGCTACATCCAGGGGGGATGTAGGGGATTTCTATTAAAATCACTCAAAACACCCAAATAGTCAAGCCCTAAAACAAACAAGCAAAAGTCATTTCACAGAGCCTCTTGGTCTTCCCCAAACTATTGGAGGCTTAGGGTGTTAGGTGGGTTGATTCTAAAGCAAAACACAGATAGCCTAAAATGTGAGGATCGGTGTCTCCATTTGAAGAGCCCTTGGGCCTTGTCTGCCCCCACCCCTCTCCCTCTTCCCCACCCAAGAATCCTCCTTCTTTCCCAACTCCCTGCCCTCCTCTTTGGCAAATCCAGGCCCTCAAGGTTCCCCTTCATCCCTAATGGAGGATTGATTTTCCTACTCAGCGGTAGTTCCCTCCCACCTGACCCTTATGCTTTCCTAGATATACACTATCTGTATATATCAGCCGTTTGTATCCATGGGTTCTGTGTCCACAGATTTAACCAGCCTTGGATAGGAAATATTGAAAAAAAATTTTAAGCCAAACTTGGATTTGTCACATGCTGGCAACTCTTTATATAGCATCTACATTATATTAGGTATTATAAGTAATCGAGAGATGATTTAAATTATACAGAGGATGTATGTAGGCTATGTGCAACCATTATGCCATTTTATATAAAAACAACTTGAGCATCTGCAGATTTTGGTACCCGTGGAGGTCCTGGAACCAATATCCCTCAGATTCTGAGGGATGACTGGCAATATATTGAGAAACTTGTCATCCAGTTATCTCTTTCTGTATATATAGTCATAAAACTCTAATGCTTTAATAGGTATGTGGGTATCTGGGCTTGCAGAAAGAAGAGTCCTGGCCCCATGTGCTCTTACTGAGGGAAAAGAACTGAGTCTCACCAAGTGCCCCCACTTCCACCCCCAAACACCCCAGCCCACCTTTTGGGCCCACTCCTCTAAGCGTAGGGAACTGGTTTTCTGAGACCATTTGTTGAGATCGAGTGTTTCATTCATTCCCCCAGAGGTTTCAGATGCTGAGCGATTTCATGGAGGAGAAGGCTTGGACTTAAAAGTGCCGAGAGTCCTGGCTCGGGAGAGGGGGATCTCCAGGCTCCTGGGCACGGTTTCTGGCTCTGTGCTAACTAGTTGTGGGACTGCAGGACTGCATGGTTCCTTGCCTCCTGGATCTCGGCATTCTCCCCTGCAAAATGGATCATGAGCCCCACTTTGTGGTCCTGGAGGGAGTGGGCCCCTGAGGTGTGGTGTTCTTGCTGATTGGAAAATGCAGCTCATGACCCACCTGCTTTCTCTTTGCTGTGTCACAGGGCCCTGAGGGCATGCCTGGGCTGCCAGGATTTCCAGTAAGTACCGCAATAGCCATCTTCCTCTGTGCCCTGTGGCTGTGTGCATTCTGTTCCTTCTGCCTGGAATGCTGTTCCTCTCCATCTCCACAACTGAGCTCTAGCACTGTCTTGCTCATGTAGTAGCCTTTCCTCATTCCCCCATCTGGAGTGATGCTTCCCTCCTCGGAGTCCCACAGGGCTTTCCTTTCACCTCTGCTGTCATTCTTTTCTGCCTTGAGTAACAGTTACTTCTGCCCTTATCCTTTTTTCCTCGACTGTACTGTGACCAGCTTGCAGAGGGTCGGGTCTTGCTCATCTCTTTCTAGCCCAGGGCCAGCTGAAGCCACAGTGGAAGCCAGTGTTTGGCTTCCAGTGAATGCGAGTGGCTGAGTCAAGCATTTCAAGTAGATACAGCCCAATTAGATAAAGTTCCTAGAGACTTGGTGGCAACGGAAGATGGAGAGAAGGGAATCATAGCCTGGAAGTCCAATAATTAATAATCTGTGTGTATCACACTATGGGGCTTCCACCTTGGAAGGTGAAAATGCATTTCTGTGTGGAAAATGATCAGTTTTGTCTAAAAGGTTGAACCTGTGCTGAAGCCCAAGGCTCCAGAGTGAAATCTGCAGTTTCTCTGAGACATTGCATCTCTCAGAGGCCTAATGCCTAGGATAAATGAAGGAAATTTATCAAAAACACACAGAAATTTGTCCTTGATGGGGGAATTAAAAGTAATTTTTTTCAATTTTTTAATACTTTTCTGAACTTTTGCACTTTCTGAAAAGAGTATATCCTGTTTTGACACTAAAACTACACAGAAACTAGACATTAAAAACGGAGGAGGAAGGTGGCAGCCATGGAGAAGCCATCTTAGTTAGGAGAAGAAAAAGCCGGGGCTCTGAGCTCCAGCCCCAGCTTGGCTGTACCCAGACCAGGCCATGTTGAGGTGCATTTTCCTGTAAATGAGTGGTTCTGTGTTCCCAAGGGAGCCCCAGGCTCCTCAGAAGAGCCTTCAGGGCCACTTTAACAGTAAGGAGGGGGCCGAATAAGCAGGATCCAGACCACTGACGAGGCTCCGTTTGACCTGGTTTATACATTGGGCTTTTGTGTAAGATTTTACTTAAAAAAAGAATGAAAAGAGTTTCATAGCTAAAAAAAGAATAACAAATATTTGAAGGCCATTGCGTTAACCCAGAAGATAGGGACATGTGAGAGCTAGATAGCAATAAAGTGTTGAGACCCTTTTTTGGAGCAGATGTCTGGCTGTGTGAATCACTGTCACAGATACTAAGTGCCTGTTGGAGTTGAGACGAGGTCCCCTCTGACCGGGTGTGCAGACCTGTTCTGCAGAGGGGATGACATGAGCAGAAGTGCAGAGGCAGCGGTGGGTGGGGATGGGTTGCAGGAATGCTGAAGGGAAAGGCTCGCCCCCGCCCCCCGGGGGAGGGAGGGGAGTGGAAAAAGAGGTCCTGAGGCAGGCTGGGGTCCGTTTGGGTGTCAGGCTAGGGGGTTTGGTTCCCATCCCATAAGTAGTGGGGAGCCAGGGAGGGATTGGGAGTCATGGAGGGTGAATGATAAGGGAGGCAGCTGTAGGATGGCCCTGAGGACCTATGGGTGAGCAGAGGCAGCAGGACCAGGCTGTTTCAGTGGTGCCAGTTGGAGGAAACCACAGGGCAGAGAGGAATGTGGCCTCCGGGCCTCCTAATACTCGACTCTGTCTTCTTTCCACCAGATTACAATTTCTAGACCACTTGAAATCAGGAAAACATTATGACTGATTGTGACTTCCACCTGCCAGGGGAATTGCAAAGTCTTCTAGTTTTGGGGGGAAAAAAACACTCCATTTGGTTAAAGCATTTTAATATTAGCAAACAACTAAATATCCTCAAATGATTCCTTCCAGGGTCCCAGAGGACCAAAAGGTGACACTGGTGTGCCTGGATTTCCGGGACTAAAAGGAGAACAGGTAAGAGGGGCCTGGGTATCTGGGTGGGATCGTGCCCTTGAATTTGCTAAATATTTCAAATGGGCTGAGAGTAGCTATCATTTTTTTTTAATTTGATCTATAATTCACATACATGTCATAAAATCCATCGTTTTAAATTGTGAAATTCAGTGATTTTTAGTATATTCATGAAGTTGTGCAGCCATCACCACTATCGAATTCTAGAACATGCCCAAAGAACCTCTCTGTCTGGTAGCAGTCACTCCCCAGCTGTGCACTTTCATGACCTCAGGGTTCCTCCGGGTGAAGGTGGGGTGGGTAGAGAAATAGATTTTCATCATCATTTGGAAAGGGAACTCAATCAACCCTCCCTGAATGCTGTTCCCACATGTGCTGTGCTTTGTCTCGCCACCTGCGGGGCCCTTCCATGACAGTGTGCCCTCCCTGAGGGCGGCTGCGTCCACTTCCTTTACTGTAGCTCCTTAGCACTGAGCCGGGTGCACAAATGACACTCAGAACATTTGTTGGGTGAAAGAATGTATAAGTAATGAGTATAATGAATGCTAATGTTTAGAAATTATTATGTTATTAAATTATTATTATTATTGTTATTATTATTATTATAAGAAGTCGGGGCATTCTGCAGTTGAATGGCAGACTTGGTCCAGGATCTTTGGAATAAATATTCAGAATGCAGAGCACTTCCTGAGAATTCCAAAGGCACTGACCTGACCTTTGTACCCTTCCACGTTTTCCTCTTAGAATTAACGTCCCAGTTGGTTTTTGTAGATAAGGGGACAGTGACATCCATAAACAGACTGCAGAGCCTCTGGATTGGATTTATTCATTCATTTATTCATCTATCGACTTATATACTCATCCAACTCACGTCCATTCCCTAAGTTTCCTGTACTGGGCACTGGGGAGACATGCAGAGAGCCAGCAGGGAGCATGGCCACTGCTGTAATGGGGGTCTGTACAAAGCCAGTGGGAGCAACCCCTGAGCCTGCCTTGAGGTCAAGGAGGGTGGGTGTGTCTCTAAGAGGAGGGGGTGTTAGGCTGCTTGCTTTCCTTCCTCCCCTCCCCTTTCCATACTAGCCCCCCAAAGGAGAGACACTCCAGTGTTGGTTGGGCCACAGTTCCAGCGGGTGGTAGGTTCAGCGTGCTGGGTGAAGGGTCTAAGTTTGACACTACATGGGGCAATGTCTTGAGATGCTTTTTGCTGCCACGGCCCTGTGGAGATGGTGTAGGGCCCGGGTAGCTCTGGCTTGGGAGGAGGCTTGGTCAAGCAAGAGTGGCTCTTGCTTTAAACACTCTATTTTCTATGTGGCAAGGTTGGCTGGGTCTAAAAGGACCCGTGCCATCCCCACCCCTAATCCTCTGCCATCCTGGAAACTGGGATGGGCGCCCAGGCAGTTCTGCTCCGACCTTTGCAGCAAACACGCTTTCTCTCGCTCTGCCTCTAATGCTTCTGTGCCTGCTTCTTCTTGCTGCTGGCGTGCCCAGGACCGCTCTTCCTCATCAGCGGAGTGGTAAGATCTGAATATCAGGTGTGGGCATAGGGAGACACAGAGGAGGGGTTGCTCTGCTTGCTTTGGCACCACGGCCCTGGCTGCTTCCAGCTCTGTTGAAGGGGGACTTCCGTGTAGTCCAGCCTGGCTCCCCAGGGGCCAGCATTGAAGTTTGGGGTCAAATCCTTGAGTGGCCCCTCACCCTGGCCTTTTCTGATGCATACCTCCTCGGAAGCCTCCTGAGCTAGTAGATGGCCCTGATGAGGACAGGATTTGGGGCAGGATCCTGTGTCCCTGCCACCGGTCTCCACATCTCCCCCATTTCCCAGCAACTGAGATGACTTTCCCTGATCAAGTAAGTGTTTGCACAGGAGCATGGAGTTTGGAGCACATGGAGACTCAGGCCCTGGTGTTGAGAGAGGCCTCCACTATTCATGCTCTCATGTCTTTCCCAAATTCAGATGTTTTAATAAGAAGCAGGATTCTGAGTAGGAACAGATCTCAAGTCAAGTTGTTAGGAAAGCAAGCCACCAAATAGATTTGGAACCAGAGGTTCCCAGAGGGGAGCCACATGCTGGGCTGGTTCCTGCAGGATGGAGAGTGGGAGCTGACCTGGCAGCAGCGGGAGCCCTGGGGGTACGTGCAGGACCCTGGCCTGTGCTTTCAGACAGTAACTCTGATGGTGCCTGGAGGGAACAGTCCAGAGAACATTTAGTCACTTAGGAGGCTTTTGTAATAATACTCTAGCTAAAGGTTACATTGGGGCAGTGGGGTTGGAGGGGCGGGATGGAGGCCAGAGAAATCATGGCGGTGGGACTTTGAGGCCCTAGTGAGCCTCTGGAAAAGGAGGCAAGGTGGAGGCCTGACCTCATCGAAAGGTTCTCTGAATTGCAGGGCGAGAAGGGAGAGCCAGGTGCCATCCTGACGGGGGATGTTCCTCTGGAAAGGCTGAGGGGCAAAAAGGTAATGATGTCACCAGACCCTGAAGACGCACTTCTGCCTCAGAGTCCCATCATTGTTTCTGCTCCAGACTATTTCTCTGAGTGACAAGTCTATGTCTCCCTGTTTCAGGGTGAACCTGGAGCGCACGGAGCCCCAGGACCGATGGTAAGCCAGTGTCTCTCAGCTGCGTCCAGACTGGGGTTTGAAGCATTTATCATACTTTGGCTCAACTAGATTGAGTTGTTCCAGTCATGAAAATAAAAAGGATGTGGCCAAATGTGCGTGTGTCAGGGTAGACTAACTGCAATTAAATGAAGTGGTCTAGTGCAACAGCGGCTTAGTTCTCACTCTTGCAAAATCCACTGTGGTTGTTCCCAGCTGGGCATCTCCCCTCCAAGCAGTGACTCAGGGACCCAGGGTGCTTGTATCCTGTGACTCTGCCATCTTGTGGACTCATGGCTGCACTGGCAGCCTCCAGCTCTCAGGTTGGGGAGGGGAAGAGACCACGGAGGGTGATGAACTTCATTTGGGGCACATTCTACTGGCGCGACCTCAGATGCCTGGTAGGGTGTGGCAGGGTTGGGGGAAGGTCTCAGAAAGATGGTTCAGCTGTGTGTCCAGGAAGGCGAGGAGAAGCAGACGGTGGTGAGCACTCACAGTTACACTACAGGTCTTGCCAGCTAAAGATTTCCAGGGAACCTGGGCTTTTTGGATTCTTGTCCTGGATCTGCTGTTCATTTGCTGTAAGGTTCCTGAACAAGTCCTCATCTCTCTCTGGGCTTCTGTATTCCCATCTGTAAGTGGGGGTATTAATGAGTACGAGGTGGCATGATAGGGCCCTGCTTGCCTTACTGCTCCAGGAATCTGTAGCACATTTGGGCTGCTAAACAGTTTTTAAGCTACCAGCTCTCTCCCCAATGAGTCCTAAACTTCCCTGTCATATATTTCTCCCCAAAGAACAAAGAAGATTGAGTTGTAGAACTTCCACTGTGGGTCAGACACTGTACTGATGCTTCAACACAGGTCATCTCATTTCACTTTTACCACCCAGAAAGGTGAATGTCAGAGCCTCCATTTTATAGACCAGGAAACTGAGGTCAAAGAGGTTAAGTGACTTGCCCACTGCCGCATAGCTTGTTAGTGGCACAGTGGGGATTTGAACCCAGCCTATCAGACTCTGTGTCCAGGTTTTTCCCTGCAAACCTCACTGCCTCCAGTTAACGCCTTCATTCTTCTGAAATATTTTAGGCTGGAGAATTGTACATTGGGGTCTGAATATGGGGTTTGTTTAAAGCTGGAGCTCAGGCCTGGGGAGAAAGGACCTCACATTGATCTAACAGGCACGTGTCCTTGACGAATGGTCCATAACCTCCAAGGTACATCTTCAAAGCATCATCTAAGTCCTTTGGTCTCTTAAGTCAGGCAGAATGGATGCCCTGGAGAGATGTCCCTGGCCCTAGCTGAAGGCTAAGGCAGCATGGGAGAGTCTTGTGTTAACCAGTGGTCAGCCACTTACTAACCTCCAGTATGGTGGGAAATACTCATTGTTAGAAGTGGTGGGGAGCAGGTTGCTGCAGACAGCCAGGGTATTCGTTCCCCACCAAAGCCCAGCTGTGCATAGCTTGCCAAGCATGGAGAGTAGGGGGCACCTTCTTCTAATTTGCATAAAGTACCATATGGGCTGTCCGTTTCCCTCATGCCAGTATAGCTTACGACTCCTTTACAAATTCAGTGGAACCTCCTTACTCAAAGCATGGCCCATGGACCAGCATCATGGGCATCACCTGGGAGCTTGCTGCTAAAGCCAAGCTTAGGCCCCACCCTAGATCTACTATAGCTGCACTTTGACAAGATCCAGGTGAGTCCTATGCACACTGATTGAGAAGCCCTGCACTGGTACATACCACCGTGTGGCCTCTGCCCTGTTAACTCTGTGCTTTTCTTTTCCTAAGAGTAACCTGTGTGGGGTGCTTCACATAGAGAGCCCATCTCAACAGTTTTTATTTGCCATTTTTCAGGGCATGTTATGTATGTTATATGTGTTAATGGCACCAGGAAGAAAGGACTTGACAGGCCCAAGGCTGAAACCAGTGGTTCCCCTGGGAGACAGGACAGATCCAGCTACAGGAAAGGGAGGGTGTAGACTGGAGGCTGAGCTTGTTCGGGGAACAAGTAGTGCACTGTTTGCATCCCAGACACTGGAGGGCAGGAGGGTTCCTGCAGGTGGTTGGAACAGCAGCTGTGGGAGCATGTGGACACAGAAAGCTAGCACCACAACGGGGTCCATGGGTTAGGGACTCATCTGGAGAAGTGGGGTGTCAGGCCAAGACTCTGGATCAAGGCAGGAACCAAATCCTGGAGCAGGTTATCTGGCCAGGCTGGCATGAGGGGCAAGGCAGGGCTGCGTTATTCCAACGGGGGACATGGAGAGTCCTGGGACATAAGACCTAGGGTGAAGTTCTTTGTTCTGAGCTGGCCCTGCACATGGCTACCTGGGAGCTGAGGCCCCGAGCTGACCTCTTATTCTTTCATTAGCCCTGACTGGCTGAGAGGGTTGGGTCCAGAGTCTGAGACGGAGTAGAGCCTGCAGGAGGGGCTGAGCAAGTGGGTCCAGGTGTGAGCAGAGATGTGGGGGAGGGGGAGGAGCCAGGTAGGTGGACACTTCATGACTGCTCCTTGCCCTCCGTTGTCCTATCCATGGTTCATTGTCACCACTGCCCACAGAGACAGGCTGGATGGACATGCCCCATCACCCTGGCCCTTGAATTTCTGTTCTTTCTTTTTAAATTGAAATACATATGACATACAGCATTGTGTACATTTAAGATGGGCATGTTGATTTGATACATTTATGTATTATGATTGCCGTCACAGAGATAGCTCTTTCACATCTCATAATTATCATTTCCTTTTTGTTGTTGGAATAAATAAGATCTAGGCTCTTAGCGAGTTTGATGATTATATGCTACCTATACAGTGTTGTCCATATTCACTATACTGTACATTAGATCTCCAGAACCCAGCTGTCTACTAGTTGCAGATTCGTACCTTAAACCACACCTCTCCTGTTCCCCCTACCCTCCTGCCCCTGGTAACTACCATTTTACTCTCTGGTTTTACAAGTTTGGATTTTTTAGATTCCAGACATAAGTAACATCATACAGAATTTTTCTCTTTCTAATCTGGTATTTGCTTTGCCTCCAGGGGCCCAAAGGACCACCAGGACACAAAGGAGAATTTGGCCTCCCTGGACGACCTGTAGGTGTCAGGGTTCCTCAGACTGCAGGGGAGGGAGGACACGTGTGCCAGGCTGGCCTGTGGGCAGTGGGTTTACTAAGGCATCTCTCATGGGTTTCAGGGTCGCCCAGGACTGAATGGCCTTAAAGGTGCCAAAGGAGATCGAGGGGTCATGATGCCGGTGAGTGCCACACCTGCACCCCAGCCCCACGCCGCCCAGAGGCTGGTGTCCAGAGGAGGGGTGGGCAAGTGCCAGGTCCAGTGAGCAGGGCTCATGGGCGGAATGCTCAGTAATCTTCCTCCAAAGATCCTCCAACCCAACCGTGTCCTCCAGCTCGCTCTCAGGAGGTCCCTACCACCAAATCCACCTTAGTGGAGATAGGCTTCCTCATCCAGCCCAAGAGGGAGGGTGGGAGAACAATCTGGCATCCTCAAGATGCCTGGTTGCAAATCCCAGGTCTTCTGACTTGGGTAATATCCCGTCTTCCCTGATTACTCAGTCCCGGGCCCAACACATCGTTTGGGCCTCGGTAAGCATTCATGAGAGAATATTGAAGATAGGTGAGCAGCTCAGGCAGGGCCTTACAAGATATCAAACACTGGAACATCAGCAGCAGGGTCCAGCATCTGAAAAAAGGGAGCTAATGTTTATTGAGCACTTACTGTGTACCAGACACTCTACAAAGTGCTTTTGAGGACAGGATCTGAGTCTTGATAATAACTCTCCTGAGAGACACTCTGTGGGGTCTTTGTTTTACACAAAAGGAAACTGGGGCCGGTAGAAGTTAGAAGGTCCCCCATTAACTAGTTGCAATGCAGCTATAAGTGTGTTGCTGCTTCTGTTCGCACCACACGGTCTCCACCTTGTATGCCCAGAAAAGCAGCTGTATGGAGTCACTGGGGACTGACTCATGCTTGCCAGGCCCGCTGGGGCCGCAGGTGCAGCAGATGCTGATGTCGCCACTTGAGTGATCACATGGAGCTTCTGCGCCGGCTAAATGCCTCTCACCTGCGGTCAGAGCCTCACTACCACCCCCTTCTGTTGCTTGGGCTCCAGGCTGGGTGGAGAAAGAAAACATTACAGTGTCAAGACCAGGCTGACCTGGCTTGGAAAGTGACTCTGCCATCCATGCAAGGGATGCGCCAATGGAGGTGGTGGGCTCCATGTCTGCTGAGCACGGCTCTGGGAGTCAGAATCTGGCTTCCAGTCTCTGTTCTGCAGTGATTTGCTGTGTGGCCTTGAGCAGGTCACATCCCTGCTCTGGCCTTCGTTATCTTCACATGTAAAACAGCAGTAATACTTGCTCTGCCGTTGTGACGATGCAGCGAGGCCGGGAATGTCGACGTGCCTACTGTGGGAAGAGTTAGCTGCCTTTAGAGGACCCTCTTTCCTCGTCATGTCTCCACACCGTGGGGACGGGTCCTGCAGCTGCCTCTGCGCTGACAGCAACCTGAACTCAGGAGCGGCCTTTTTTTCCCCTCTTCAGGGCCCACCTGGCTTACCTGGTCCTCCAGGCCCCCCAGGACCACCTGGAGCTGTGATCAACATCAAAGGAGTAAGTTGGGGGAGGGGAGGGAGAGGGAGGGACCATCGCAGGGGAGCGGGGAATGGCCCCAGAGTGGCCTAAGCTGGCATCCGTCGGGTGTCCTGATTCCCTTTCCTCTTGTTCTCACTTCCCACAGGCCATCTTTCCGATACCAGTCCGGCCACACTGCAAAACTCTAGTAAGTAGCTTTATTTGAAGAGTTACTGCCTTAAAGAGCAGACTTTGGCATAAAAAGCAACTCAGAGAAGATATTTTTGTCTTGAGCCCCTTCCATCCATCAGTGTCCTCTTTGATGTCTTCTATCGCCTACATATGGACCCTTAAGTGACTTGAGGCTTCTAGATAGCAGACCGCGGTACTGAAACACACAGGGTGTTCTAAGGGCACACATTCTGACAGTGTTTCTTTTAATGCAGTCAAAAGTGGTGTCTTTTGTTAGCTTCCTGTTAGCATGTTAGCTTCATGCTTGGAGTGATATAAAAAGGGGGGAAATAGACCCCTTAAAATACAGGTGAGTGTGAAAAAGCAATTCCAACCGGTGCTCTTTGCACTGGGAGCTGTGGGCTAAAATCTGTAACTGTCCTTTCTCAATTACCGTATTACTGCACAGCACACAACCCTGAGACGAGGGGCTTTCTCTCCCCTTTATAATGAGGAAACAAACTGTGACTCAGACAAGCTCACTGACCTAAGGACATGTGACTGAAGGAGCTGGGACTGTCACACACGTCCCCTGACCACCAGGCAGCAGGTACAGGTACCGTGACCCCAAGGGGGTCAGGCCTGTGCCTGGTCGCCCAGCTAGTCAGTGGCACTGTCCCTGAGGTCTCATCCATATTAGAGACCTATTTTCCCGTGGAAACCCAGGGAGGGCGGGTCTCTCCCCGTGCACAGGCATTAGTCACGGAATTGTGCATAATCATTCTCCCATTCATTCGACAAATATTTATTGAGGACTTGCCAAGTGCCAAGTACTCTGTGAGGCCCTGGGAACACAGGGGTGGACTAGACAGGCGTGGCCCTCCATTCTCGGGAGCTTGCAAATTATAATTTAGAAAGATTCCTTGAAGTGGGTTCGTAATTGATGTCTGTTAGGGGTGGTGATGGGGCTTGGGTCAGAGGCTTTAAAATGACGCAGTTCGGCTGAGTGTTTGCCCAGACATCTGTCCATGTCTAAACTTTGAGACAGCCAAGTCTGCAGCCCAGAGCCTGGGAGTTCTGGCCTGGAAGGCAGAGGACAGGACCCACCTGTGTAAGGTGATCAAGGGGCCTGCTGGCTCCCAGAACTACGTGAGGACAGCAGCTGCCCAGGTCATGTTTACATCAGTGGCCTGAAGGGAAACCTAAAATGTCAGTGCTGGAGGGACCCTCCAGGGAGATGGCTGCCTCCCACCATGGAGAAGGGGAGACTGCAGCCCAGAGAGGCAAGGTCCCACCATGAGTTAGTGCCCCAAGCCCCTCCCAGCAAACACGATTTCAGGCTTCAAATGACCTAACCACAGGGCAGCACTTGAAAAACTCAAGACTGTTGTAAAAATGCTACTGCAATTACTGCAACCTGTGCTAGGACCCTTTGCAGTGACCGCGGCCTTTGGGGCTCAGGAAGCTACTTAGAAGAAACCAAAGATGAGCTGAGAGCATTTTGGGTTTTGATTTCACGTTGCCTGGCTGGACACTGTGCGAGCTGGGGTGTGGACATTTCTTGACCAGCCCCTAAATCTGACACTTGAAACAAAAATACTTCCTCTCACATCCAGTATTTCACAAGCCCCTTCTAATTTCAGCCCCTTTCTGATACCTTAATTTACAGCTCACCCTGAGGTAGAGGAATTTTATCAGCATAGCTGTAAGATATCAGCTTGGCACTGCTGCCTTTATCCTTAACTTAGAAATGTCTTTCCTGGAAGATCCCTGTCCCCTCTCCCCATCTTCTCTTGGTGACCCTGGAGCAGCTTGTGACCCTCCACCCAAAACATGGGAGGATCTGATGTCAGAGGGGTCATTTTGATTCTGCGTATTAACTGAGAAAGAGATGATGGTGGATTACTAAAAGCAGGGTGGCAGGTGGCCCTGTTTTAATAAAGAAAAAAAAAGAAATGCAGGGATCTGGGGATGGACTGCGAAGGAACCTTATCTTGAACAGCTTGGATTCCAGACCCCTGCACTTAATGGGAAGTCCAGAATCACCCCCAAATCTAATGATAACCCCCACTTATTAATTATTACCACCATTGACTCCTGTGTGCTCGTCTTTGATTACACGCAGTAGCAAAGCTAATGGCTGGCCCAGCTTTGTGGCTTGGGTACATCACTTGCCCAAATGCTTGACCTCTCACTTGTATCAATCCTGATCGATCAGGATGGAGGCCAAGAGTGCTCGAGTGTGGCCAGGCCAACACTGCCATGGCTTGTCATCTTAAAGCTTTGGGCTTTCCCTCCACAGAGTTGTTTGGCCAGCAGGTCTCACCTCAGCTCAGCTACTTGCTGGGACCCCCAACTGAAGGCCTTGCATTGAGGGATGCTGAGGAGCTCAGGGGGCTCCCAAAGGGGGGCCAAAAGGAGGCTCCAGCACCCAGGGAACGCCTGACTCCATGACCTCGCCCCTCCTGCCACGGGCCCCCTGGGACAGGGACTGTGGCTCCCTGGGCATGCAAATGCCAGAGCGGGGTTTGCAGTGTTTGACCTTGGCTTTCTCTCTCTCTCCAGGTTGGTACCACGCATCCCGGGAATTCAGAACTCATCACCTTTCATGGTACACATGTCCTCTTGCCCTTATGTTTCTCTGGGACGTTTCCTGAGCCTCACAGCTCTGCAGAAGGTGGTCTCCACTTGCCTGGTGCTGGGTGTAGACTAGGTGGTCAGGAAGATCTGTCTGCATGTGGTGGGAGGGGTGTTAGCTGAACCAAGGAAGCAGGACCGGGCACCTCTGTTTGGTTGCGTCTCCCCTCTGCCTGTTCCACATGTCTTAGCTGAGCCTCCTAGCTAGCAGGAAGCACTCCACTTTCCCACTCGTGTGTTAGTTTGTGCATAACATATCCCAGATAGTGTCTCCTCGCTTGGTGCTGCCCGCTCTCTGGGCTGAGACACATGGATCCCCTGCTCTTCCTGCCACCTAGGCCCTTAGATTCTGCTGGGTTAAACTGCTAAAAAGTTGTTACTATGCAATGTACCAAGAGCTAATGCAGGGGAGGCCATGGGAGCTCAGAAGGCCTTGGCTTCAAAGTGTTCCTGGACCAGCAGCATCAGCATCTCCGGGAAGCTTGTTGGAAATGCAGAATCTCGGGCCATGTCCCAGACCCGCTGGGTCAGAAGCTGCGTTTTCACAAGCTCCCTGCTGAGGTGTACACACTGTACAGTGTGAGACACGCCGGCCCTGAGTGTCTGATCAGTAAACATCAGCCTGATCTCGGCCTGATCTACCACACATCAGGTGGGGATAGGCCAGGAGACAGGAGCCCGCAGGTAAGCAGTGATGTTGGTCCCCCATCCCCACACGCCCTGTCACACCATGTGTGCCCCTTTGATTGAGAAGTCTGAACACTGGCAGTTTATACAGGGAAAGGCCTTTTCTCCCCCCAGTACTGACCTCTGGCTTGGCTGTGTCACCCCCAGCCTGCCAGGTGGTGGTGTCCCTGATGGTATGTGGCTTCATAGTTTTTGGGTCACTTTTAGTTACAATGTCCGGGCTGTCCCCAAACTCCACCCTCAGACCCCACCCAATGTAAGACTCTCCCTTCCCCTGGTGCAAGGTGGACCTCAGGGTGAGGGGGTGGAGCTGGACTTGCTCTCTCAGATCCCCAGTGTTTCCCCTTCCCTGTGGGTCCCTCTGAGGGGAGAGAGAGGGAACAGACCTTTCTAGACTCCATGACCCCCATTGTCAT
Organism: Camelus bactrianus; assembly: GCF_048773025.1. Classification (NCBI taxonomy): domain Eukaryota; kingdom Metazoa; phylum Chordata; class Mammalia; order Artiodactyla; family Camelidae; genus Camelus; species Camelus bactrianus. The sequence goes on from NC_133542.1 coordinate 49,219,161, forward strand.
CCTACTTGCTTGTGAGCCGTTCTTCCTGCTCCCTGGGGTGAGCAGCCACATGGAGGGTGGTGAGCTCGCCGTCCTCTCCTCTGGGCCTCACCACAGTCTGTGGTCTCACTGTGGGTGGGTGGAGGCCCCTCAGGCCTGGCTGTCCAGGTCCCAGCTCTGGCAGCTCCCCCAGCATCCACGAGGCCTTGCCAGGTGCTACTGCATCTTCCGCTGACCCCCATGCCTCTGATGCTTACGTTCCTTCCCCCATGCTGGGGAACTGCATCTCTAGGCACATGTTGGTTGGTTGATCTCTCTCAGGAACCAGGAATTCAAAGATCTAGTGTCCACCCACTCACCCAGGTAGGGAAAGGGGATGGCTTCCCTTCCCAGACTCTGTACTCCCAGGAGCCCCACTCTGAGTCCTTCTCCCAGATAAAGAGTTGGGGGAGAAGGGAGGGCGGCAGTGAGGCCAGTTCTGTAAAAACGGTGCTACTCCCAAGTCCTATGGGGAGTACTGCACTGTTGGCATCCTTCCAACTTTGCAAGTGGCATACTTAGCATTCTTAGTTATCCTCTGCAGCACTCCTGGGAGATTCCTCTCCTCCCCTGACACCACCGTGCTGCACAGGCCTAGGTGAGATGGGACGGGGAGCTTGACTTGGTGTTGAGTCTCAAGCCACATGAGTGAAGCTGTCGGAGAAAGAGTTAACTGTAGCCTCTGCCGGGTTCCCTTGGTGCTTCTGGTACCTTGAGGGCAGTACTTAGTCCGCCCTGCCTCATGCTGCCTCACTGTGTCTGTCTCCTTGAGAGCTTTTCAAGGTCAGGAATTGTGTCTGCTGCGTCTGCCTCTGCCCTCGCCATCACATAGCAAAGGACTGTATACCCTCAACAGGCCTTTGTTGGGTGAGAACATGGCTCAAGGGGCTCAGTTTGAAAACTTGGCTCAAAAATGTTTTATATGGAATGCAGGTGATTTTCCACTATCTTTTTTTTTTTTTTTTTTTTAATGTGTGTGCATTTGGTGACAGGTGTTAAAGGAGAGAAAGGATCCTGGGGTCTTCCCGGCTCAAAAGGAGAAAAAGGCGTCCAGGGGGCCCAGGGACCACCAGGTATCCCAACTCTTGTTCTGGGTCTTGCCCTTGATTTTCGTTTCTGAGAAACCCAACTGAGCCAGTAAGTAAGGCTAATAATTAAATTCCCGCCCTGCCCGCAAGCTCCATGGAGTTTAGAGAGAGCCAGTCATGGGTGACACATGTTCAAGTTGGAATATTGTCAAGAGAGGCCAGAGGTTCCAGTCCTTCCAGCTCCACATGCAGAGCAAAGCCCAGAGAGGGCCAGGGGCGTGCTCAAGTCTCGGGATCCAGACTGTAGGGCTCGTTTCTGAGTCCAGTGCCCCCTCTGTCAGCTAAACCCATGTGGGGTCACTTCTGCTGGGAACTCGGCATGGTTGCCGGCTTGAAGGCTTTTGTGTTTGACTGTCTGAGATTGACTGTGCGTGTTACAAAACGTTTCTTTTTTAGGCCCTCCTGTGGATCCCACTTACCTGAGACATTTTCTGAACAGCTTGAAGGTAGGCATTTCTCAGCTTTTGGCCTGTGCTTCTGTGTTCTCGGGCTTGTGTCAGAGACTGGTTTGTCCAACTCTTACGGAATGTTCTCTGTTTCCAGTGGGAGAATGAAGACAGGGAGTTCAAAGGAGTAAAGGGAGACTCTAACAGCGGCTTCTCCGTGTCAGGGCCTCCGGGCCTGCCAGGAAGCCCAGGCCTGGTGGTGAGTAGTGACCCCTCCATGTTCTCTTCCTTGATGAGTCATGGCTTTCCTTGAAGACCCCCAGTGTGACCAGATGGCTGGGGAGCCAGGTCAGTCCCAGCACCACAGCTGGAGGCAGGCCTTGGGCATGGACGTCTCCCCACCATCGCTGCTAACTGCTGGGGGGCCTGGCTAGGCCCACGGAAGGAAGGGAGCTGGCCAAGTCCATGCGCACGCAGGTGACCTCCAGATCACCAGCTGTGCTGCCTTATTCATGTCAGTGGTGGAACATTCACTCAACACAAAGTTATTGATGGTAAACACATCAGATATTAGTGGCAGAATGGAAAGTGAGGGAGATATTTTTAGGGGAGCTACTTGATTCTTCTGAATTTCATCAGAGAAGGAGCCCTTCCTTAGGCTTGATCTTCTTAGGATGGTAAGTTTCTCCAGGTCACAAAGGAGAAACTCAGATTATGCCTCCGGTGAGGTTATACCCCGATCATCGACCATCAGGGACTGTGAGCAAACTCTGGGCCCAGAGCTTGCCAGGAGCGTAGACCCAGCAAAGCCAGAAGATTGGGGTTCTGTTGCCAGCCCTGCTGCTAATTTGCTTTGAGAGCTTGGGCAAACCCTGGCCCCTCTCCAGGCCTCCAGTTCTCCACCTGTGAAATGCTGAGCCTGGACCAACGATCTGCAGGGACCCCACTGAGTCCAGGCCTCCCTGCGCTTCTCTGCTGTGTCATTTAGCATAGTGACCGGGCCGCTGCTCTTTAGGACTTACACTGCCTGGTGTGTGCCCAGGATGGAGGATAATTGATTTCTTACAAATGTCCTGACAAAAAGAATAGACAGGACTTCTAATGACCAATGGCATTTTCTCTCTTCTGTTACTGTGCACTTGCCTTGACAGGGCCAGAAGGGGGAGACTGTTGTCGGACCCCAGGGACCCCCGGGTGTTCCTGGCCTGCCTGGTCCACCTGGCTTTGGGAGACCTGGTTCCCCTGGGCCACCAGGACCCCCAGGGCCACCAGGACCCCCAGGGCCACCAGGACCTCCAGCTATCCTAGGAGCAGGTCAGTACTGTAGTGGTGCCCAGGGTCACCACATCTGAGTGGCATGTCAGAGCCACACTGTCCGACTGAGGGCTATTTCCTCGATAGAGCCTTCTTTCTTTTCTTTTTAAAAAAATTGAGATATAATTCACATGCCGTGAAATTCACCCATTTAAAGTGTACAGTTCAGTGGTTTTTTAATGTATTCATAAGGCTGTGGAACCATCACCTCTAATTCCAGAACATATTTTTATCACTGCAGAAGGAAACCCTGTACCAATTAGCAGTCACTTCACTTTTCCTCCTCCTCCCAGACCTTGGAACCACTCGTTTACTTTCCATCTCTATGGATTTTCCTATTCTGAACATTTCATGTCCATGGAATCAGGCCATATGTGACCTTTTGTGTCTGACTTCTTTCCCTCAGCATGATGTTCTCACTGTTCCTCCCTATTACAGTGTCTATCAGTGCTTCATTCCTTCTTACGGCTGAATAACATTCCATCATATGGATCTGCCATATTTGTTTATTCATTCATCAGTGGATGGACATCGGAGTTGCTTCCACTTTTCAGTTGCTGTGAATGATGCTCCTCTGAATGTTCGTGTACCAGTTTTTGTGTGGACATCTGTTGTCAGTTCTCTTGGATGTGTAGCTGGGGGTGGAATTTCTGGGTCACAGTCTGTCCGGCAGTTAGCTTTTGGAGGAACTGCCAGACTGTTTTCCAGAGTGGCTGCAGCATTTTTCATTCCCACTAGCGGTGTACAAATATTCCAATTTCCCCTCATTGTCACCAACATTTGTTATTATTGTATCTTTTTTATTCTAGACATCGTTCATTCATGTGAAGTGATAGCTCGTTGTGGTTTTGGTTCGCATTTCCCTAAAGACTAATTATGTTGAGCATCTTTTCATGTGTGGGTGGAAGCATCATGGCTGCTTTGTCGATGCCTGGACCTTAAGGAACTTGAGGATCAGCACTGATTCTAGCCCTTTGTGTAAAAATTTCTTCACTCCTTGGTATTTCACTACCTCAAATGAATGGGTGAAATAGAAGAAAATCTCCATTTATTGAATACTTAGCAAGTGTCGGGCACTCTGCTGGTCACTCTACTACATTATTTTGCTGGATTCTCACAAAGTCCTTCGAGGAAAATATTAGCATCCCCATTTTACAGATGAGTAAAGTGAGACCCAGAGTTGTTTAGGAACCTTTCCAAGGTCACACAGCTGATAAGTGGCACCAAGGGGATTAGGACTCAGATCAGAGTGGCTCTGAAGCCTGTGTTCTTTCCATGGTGCGCATGTTGGAAATAGCAGTAGCAGCAGTAACAGCCTGAAGGCATCATTCTTGGTTGTTCGGGTTGGCAGGAGCCAGGTGTGGGGAAGTACACCGGGGAAGAGGCCTACAATGTCTGGGGCATCAGGGAGAACTTGGGGCAAGTGACAGAAATGTAACTCAAACTAGCTCACCCAAAAGGGAAACTTACTGGATGTGAAGGAGGCAGTGGGCAATCCATCTATAGGAGGGGCAGACATGCAGTGAGACTTCAGGTACAGCCAGACCCAGGGATTCAGCCCCTGCGAGGTTTGTCTGACCATCTCTTTCTCAGCTTCTTTCCAAAGGCAGCCTCATGCTGCTTCGCTACAGACCACATCCTCTGCATGGCAGGAAATACTGACAACTGATGGCTCCCACTGTCATCCAGAAATTTTGGCCTTCTTTCTCAGTTTTAGTTTGAAAAGTCCTGGGTGGGGTAGTTCTGGGGAAGGACTCTGGTTGACCTGTCTTGGGCCAGATGCCCTACCTTGGACCAGTCTCCTGTGGCCAGGAGGCGGAAACATGTGAGAACGTGACAGCTCCTTCTGGACCTGGATGGTTGTAGAGTGAGGGGAAGATCTCAGGAGAATCCTTACTGGTCCTGTAAGGAAGGAAGTTGCTGGGTGGATAAAACCATAGGTGCTCGTTCAACCTTGAGGGACAAACTTGGAAGTGCAGGAGCCCGAGGGGCATTGCAGGGTGAGAACAGGATGCAGACACTCTTGTCCACAGGAGCCCTAAGCTGGGGGCCCGGGGCTCCTTGCTGCTTTGAAAGGGATGGCCCTTCCCATCCTGTATGGCAGTTCACAGTTTACAGAACACTCCCATACCCATCATCCCATTTGATCTTCACAGCAACCCTGGGAGGGGTGAAATGGATCAGATTAGAAAACTCATTTCATGGATGAAGGCACCGAAGCTCAGAGAGGTTAAGAGACTGGCTGAAGTTCACAAATACTAGGAAGAGACACGGCTGGGGTCCAAATCCAAGTCCTCAGACCCTCTCTCCACTAGACCTTCACCACCTATGTAAGAATTTTCAAGTCCTGTGTCAGAATTGCAGACTCCCTTGCAGTGACCTGAAAAATCTCATGCAGTGATCTGATTTAAAGGGCACTGTGATTCTTTAAAAGCTAAGAACCTCTGGTTGGATGCTATATAATTTGCAAAGTGCATTCCTAGCTAGTATTTGTCTCATATCTCAACACAGCCTAGTGAAGAAGAAATACCTGTTTACGTTTCACAGATGAGGAAGCTGGGGTTCAGAGGGCTTGTTGTTGCCCCAAGTCACACTGCTAAGAATGGACAGATCAGAGACTCGAGTCTCCTGGCTGGAAGGCCAGGGCCCCTACCCTGCTCTCCTACAGCCTGGCACCTTCTCTCCTTCTTTCTGAGTCTGCTTCCTCTGTTCAGTAATGTCCTCCTCATCTCTTGGGAGAAGTAAGTTGTATGAGTCAGGGCATTTTGGGATGCAAGTGACAGAAAACTCAACTCAGACTGACTTACACAAACATCAGAAACAATAGGGATTTATTCACTTTTAAAACCGAAAAGGCATGACTTCATCCAGGGCTACGATCAAGAATCTCAGCTCTGCCCTAAAGCCGTCAATGTGGCTGAGTCATATGCTGGGCACAGAGCTCCTAAGATTCGGTTAAAAGGTGCAGTGCTTTACAGCGCTGAGTAGGGTGGTGAACACTCCCCTCTGTGACCAGCTGACCTCAGAGGCATGTTGCAGAGAGTGTGCTTTTTGGTAACTTCTCTTTTCTCCTTTGTCTTAGCTGTGGCCCTTCCAGGTCCACCTGGCCCTCCAGGACAGCCAGGGCTTCCCGGAACCAGAAACCTGGTCAGTATTATTAGCCGGTCTTCATCCTTCTGCTTTGCATGGGTCTCCTTAGAGCTTCAGCTGCAATGTTTAGGGGCTGGCACACCTTCTATGTTGGAGTTAGGCCTCTGTGACAATAGAATGGGTGAAATTCCACAAAAGAAGGTTATCTATCATCTCTTTGAATGACTTATTAACTAAGAAGGTACAGACTACAAAATCATTTATGATTTAAATTGCACCCTTCTAATCCTTAATTGCCTAGAGTTGTATCACATCAAAAGACATAAGCACAAAAGTGTAAACAGTATCCCAGGAGTCCTGTGCTGGTCACATTTCACCTGGGTGATTCAGCCTTCTCCACTCTACCAAAGGATGTTTCTCGCACCTTCGTTGCCCTGCAGATCCCCGGAGCAGGTGTGGCACAGAGGTTATTGTGACGCGCAGGAAGAGGGGCAAACAACTCCTAAGGATGGCAGGAGTCTTAGGACTGCTCTTTGGTCTTTGCTGGATTTTAGTTGGAGGTTTTGGCTGCCAGATGAAGAACTGTCCAACAATTGATGGAATTTTGATATTTGGTGCCTTTGGGGAATGTCTAAGCCATTTTGATGCAAAAAGTCATTATCTTCAAGGCTAGGTGAAGATTAAGTTTTTAAAATCATTCTCGTTTGAGGAGAAAAAGAATAGCTCCCTTGGCTGGTATTTCTCCGAGACTTGATACTTTTCGATAGATTTTTCCAACTTCTATGTTCTGTGCATGGATAGGCCAAGATGCCTGTCTAATCTTTGGCAGTCTCCTGGTTAGAGAAATGACAGACCCTCCTCCACCATTTTCTGTTGTGTATTTAATATTGGAACTACCCAGCCATGCAAAAAAAAAAAAAAAAAAAAAAAAAAAAAAGATTCAAGACCTAAACAGAATCGCTCACTTACTTGCATTTCTTACTCCAAGTGAAAACCAATCTGAAACTCTTTAAGGAGCAGCATGAGTTCATATAACATGTTTAACAGTGTCAGGTCCGCTCGCTGTGCGGCTCACACAAATGGAAGGGGCAAAACTTAATGATGATTTTACCGATACCAACGCCCAACAAAGCCAGCTCTGTTTACAGTTTTTAAATGTCTTCCTTGTTTTACTTTGTTTATTGTGACTAAGATTTGTGTTTCCCAGTAATGCATATTTTTGTTTTCTCAGCAAGAAAGTCTTTTGGTTATTAATGAAGTTATATGTCTAAGTCACAGTCAGCCTCTTCAATGACTGGGAGGGGGTGGCTCATATTTGACTTTACAAAGAGACCAGTTCTTCAAATTGTGTACCGCTCTAACGCTCACTGCAGTGTTGGAATTTAACATTATCTGACAGGTTACAGCTTTGAGCAACATGGATGACATGTTACAGAAAGCGCATTTGGTTATAGAAGGGACGTTCATCTACCTGAGGGACAGCACCGAGTTCTTCATTCGTGTCCGAGATGGTTGGAAAAAGTTACAGGTAATTCTTAAACTCCCTTTAACAAACTGCCTCCAAATACCCCCTAAAAATAACAGTCTATTTCTGTAAATGCCGTTTTTCGCTTTTGAAAATAGGCAAACGATTTGTAGTTGATTTGTCATTTTCTTTTTCTTTCTTTCTTTCTTTCTTTTCTTTTCTTTTCTTTTTTTTTTTTTTTGGTGTGTCATTTTCAATGTCCTCTTTTCCTTAAAGCTAGGAGAACTGATCCCCATTCCGGATGACAGCCCTCCACCCCCTGCGCTTTCCAGCAATGTGAGTGGTTTCCCTGCTTTACCTCTGGCTCCTTCATTCATCAGCATGTACTGGGTCCCCCTTGGCAACAGTATTAAGCTCTCCAGACTCTAGACAGCCAGCTCTGTGTGGTTCACTGTCTGGCAGAAGCCCAGAAATTACCGAGTGCCAACAGAATGTTCTCACAATAGATGGAGGGAGAACCGGACCTAGAGGCTGGAGACCTGCTGGTCCCACGTTGTGGCTGAATCCTCTTGGGCAAGGGACTTCCCTTCTCTTGTCCTCAGTTTATGTATCTGTGAAGTCATAGTTTGCATAAGCAATCTAGAAGAACCCTTTAATATTTGGCACAGAGACTTCCTTGCCTGATAAGAATACCAGCAACTTACATCGTCTACTTTTTTAACCCGACAGCTACCTTTTGAGGCAGGTACTGTCATTCTCGATTTGCATGTGAGGAAGCTGAGGCTCTGAAGAGGTGCCTTGCTCTATTAAATGAATGAATTGGTGGTAAAACATGGGGCTTCTGCTTCCTTGATTTCTAAGTCTTGAGAATATCCCCTCCCTTTCAGAGGATCATTTTTCATGCGTGCATAAAACTCTTCACAGTTAAGCATGGTCCAAAGCCCATGACAGACTGTTTAAGGCAGCTTCTCAAGAAATGTATGCTGAAGACAAGACTGAATACATACTCAGGACTGTTTGTTTTTCTTCTTTTACGTAACAGCCTCATCAGCCTCAGCTGCCTCTGATGTCTGTTTCAAGTGTCAGTTATGGCAGGCCTGCAGTAAGTACTATGCATGCATTTACTCTGCAGATGCTGCCTGTGTGTTTACCATGTGCCAGGCCTTGTGCTTGGCACACAGTCCCTCCCCTCAAGATGCGTGTAGACTTGTGTGAGAGGCGAACAGAAAGTAGGTCATTCCAGTGCAGTGTGATAAGTTGTTTGGGCGAGGCAAACACAGGGTGCTTGAAAGGCCAAAGAAGTCTACCTTCTTTGGAGGAAATGACCTCTAAATCAAGACCTAAAGGACAGTTGAGAGCAGGAGAGGGCCAGAGAGGGGGAGGAGAGTGGAAGTCCCAGGCAGAGAGAATATGGAACCGAAGGAGGCAAGGGCGAGCACTTAGATTTCTCCAATTCCCAGTGTGTCAGTCTTGCTGAAGGAGTGGAGTTCAAGGCAGGGGAGGGAGATGTACAGTCTGCAGAAGGCGAGGTCAATCATGAAGGACCTGTAAGCCACGCCAGGGGCTTTGGCCTTTTTCACTGGGTGGTGGGGAGCACTGAAGGGTCTTAAGCAAGACAAGGGTGTGTAAGATTGGCATTTCAGAAATTATCTTGCTTATAACATACAAATAGATTAGAGGTGACAGGACTGGGGACCCAAGGGCAGTTAGGTGGTTACTGTACTATCTGAACGAGGGTCCCAGCAGTGAACATGCAGAAAAGTGGGCAGATGGGAGAGAAATAAAAGGAGGCAGGAGTGACACATCTGGTCACTGTGAGGATGGGGGTCATCAGGCATGATGCCCAGGTTTCTGCCTGGGTACTCGAGTGGTGATAGACCCCTTTCCACGGATCATTTTGTGCTAAGCCTAGAAACTCGCATCCTGTTCCTTTACCAGCATAAGTGAAGATTTTGTTCAGGTAATCCTGGGAGCCTCATGGAACTCACTTGCAGGAAGCACAGCGAGCCTCTGGGCTCTTGTCCGTGCTGTTAGTCTGTTCCATTATCTCTACAGATAAGCCTCGGCAAAGTGCTTTCTTCCTGCCTTCCCTCCCCCCACCACCCCAGAACATGGACATAGGTTACATGTGCAAAGCGTGCACATGGCTTTGGGTTGCCTTGGCACTGATCCTGGCCCCAACTCTGTGTGATCTTAGTGCTGCACAGCCCAGCACTACCTGATTCCGTTCAGAATCTTGGGAGAGATAGTCTACATGGATCATCTGCGGTCAGTGGCCTACTCCTGGCCGAATCTAGAGCAGCCAAGAGAATGAGATTGAATGGCCTAAGGTCACTCTTTTTAGCAAGTCTTGTGGGGACACTTTCAAAGAACAAGGCATGGGCTTGGCAGACACCAGAAACCCGTTTCCTATCATGTCCACTGATCAGGAACTCAGCATGGGGCGTGGTGAGTCTGCGGTATCTGTCAGATATCTGGGTGGAGACCACTGGGAGGAAATAGAATCTGAAGGGCTGCAACCCTGCCGGGGGTCTGGTCTGGAGACAGAGACGTGGGGGTCTTCAGCAGAGCCATGGCAACTGGGTTGGAGTTGGTAGGATTCCCAAAAGAGAATCTGTATGGTGAGAAGAGATTGGACTGTGAGGAGCAAAAACAAAAAGGAACTGAAATACAAGAAGGAAACTGAGAAGCCGTCATCAGAGAGGAAGAAAGAGCACCAAGCAGGGTAGCAGCCAGCAGTGCCAACCGACAGCCGCTTAGAGGCCTGTTGAAAGATCTAAAGGGTGTCGTTCAGATTGAGAAACTAGAGGAAAGCATTTCTGTACCATGGAGGGACGCCAGCAAGATTCTAGTTGGTTACAGAGTAGATGGGAGGTGAGGAAACAGAGAAGCAAGTATAGGTGACCCTTCAAAACACTTAGCTATGAGGGGAGAGACGATAGGGCAGTCGCTAAAAAATTTTTCTTTCATATTATTTTATAAACCTTAAAGTAATATACATGCATTGTAGAAAATTTGGACAATGACTAAAAAGAATGGAGAGGAAGATAAGGAATCACTTATAATTTTACAAAACTATAACCATCCACAAAACAAGTGTTTTAACATCTGATTGTTGAAATGTCATTGTCTTCTTAAAAATGATGTCTATTCATGATAGAGATGTTCCAGCAGTTAAAGATCAAGAAACATGAGAACACAAAAACCCTCTGTCCCACCATTCAGAAGCAGCAGACCTCATTCCAGACTTTTCTCAGTGCCCTTCCTTAAAGAAAGGAGGGGAGGGGGAGGGGTGGGATTAGACGTGTGGCAGGAGGCCACCATGGTCACCGCTGCCCCTTTCCGAGGTATCCTCTGTGATCAGGGAAGTGGGTTCCATCCAGGCCTATTGTGACCACCCTTGGGTGTAGCCAGAAGCACACTGGCTGCAGGGTGATGAGACCCTAGGGCCTCCTTCCTGGGGGCCCCAGTCTTCATTCACAGAAGAGGGAGGAAGACAGGTTTAAGATACTTACTGATATTTTTCTTTTCTGGCAGCTTGTGCTTGGGCCCCACATCAGCCCTCCCCAGCTCTGTGCTAATGAGATAAAAGTTACTCCTGACCTGAGATTGAGAAAGGGGATGTCTGCTCCTTGACTATGAAATGTATTTCAGAGGGTCAGCAGACAGGGTTAGGAGAGAGGGCTGCAGAGGAAGGCTGGTTTTGGGGAGAGAAAATGTGGGAGAAAACAGATTATGGAATGGCTTTTATTCGGGCTGCTGACCAAGATGGCAAGAATGTGAGGCTAGAATTACTGTTTGACCCCTGGTTTCCAAAAGGGTCTGTCCCAGCAGTCTTAGTAACATAGTCATGACCTTCTCCTTTCAGTGCCTTTTCCCTCTGGCCCCTCATGATCTGCCCAGGCCTACTCAGGAGGTGGAAGGAAAGAGGGGGAGGCAGATAGCTTGACATAGCTCTGAGATCTAGAGTCAAAGCCAGCTTAAAAACCTCGTAGAAACTCACCTAGGGGCAGACCCAGAAGTCTCTGACACATGACCTGCCTACAGCCTGGGTTCGGATCTCTGAAGTGCTTCATTTTTTTCTGTTTTTCTCATATATGGAAGAAATCTCTACTGTTTAGAGCTGTTCAGATTGCTGACACAGGCTGCTTTGGGAGACCTGAGATCTCCTTCACTGGAGATGGTCAAAAAGGGACTAGAATTCCAGTGTCAGGTAGAGGTTGAACAAGGTGACCTCTAGTGTGCCTTCCATTACAGTAAGTCTGGGATCTTTTTAGGGACATGAGACTGTTATGGGGGTTGCAGTTTGCTCGTAACTCTTCAGCTGCACTGTCTTTTCTCTCATTTTTTTTCAGCTGCACTTGGTTGCTCTGAACACGCCATTTTCTGGGGACATCCGAGCTGATTTTCAGTGCTTCCAGCAGGCCAGGGCTGCGGGACTATTGTCCACCTACCGAGCATTCTTATCCTCCCATTTGCAAGATCTCTCCACAGTTGTGAGGAAAGCAGAGAGATACAGCCTTCCAATAGTGAACCTCAAGGTAAAAATAAATCTTGTTCTCATTGCCTCCCGGATGCACTGGTCTCCACAGGGGTTGGAGGCTCTTGCCACTCGTGACACCATCAGAAGTGTGCTGTTTCAAGGCCCTGATTAGCTGTGTGACTTTGGGTGGGTTACTTTCCCTCTCTGGACCTCAGTTTCCTTATATGCACACTGGCCCTTTCTGCTTGGATCGTTTATGACCCTTGGAGCAGACAGAAGGGATAGTAATAACCTCTTTTATTTATAGAGCTTTTTTGTTTGTTTACAAAGCGCTTGATGTCCATTATCTTAATAGATACTTGTAGTAACAATGGGAGTTACTCTTTTCTCAGTTTGTCAGATGGGGAAACTGAGGCTCACAGGGAGAAAGCAGTTTGCTCAAAGTCAATACAAACCAGAATTAGTTTCCTTGACTCCCAGGTCTGAGGTTCTTGATTCTACCCGAGGGTGCCTTCTGTGGAGCATTGACTGAGTGGCACCAGAGAATCGCTGGTGTGCACTGGTCCCAGAGCAGAGCCACTCTATCCTGCAGCCTGGTTTGGTGCTCTCAGATATTCCTCTGCCCTCATTCACTGGCAACGCCATGCCTCGCAGCATGCCTCAGTTACACCACGGAAATGACTTACTCCTTGGGATGCAGAGGGACAGCACTGTTGCTGCTCACTGCATCCTGGGTCCTGACCTCTAACTAGATGTCAAAAGTACTTTAAGGCCCTTTGTTCCCTGTGAACCCCACACTCCAGTTTGGAACCTTGAGGCTGGCAAGTCCATTCCTGACCCCACACCCAGCACTTTCCATCGCCTCTTCCAAGGTTCTCTTCTACCACCTTCACCCACTCAGGCTGTTTATTCTTGAAATACAAATAACTGGAGGAAATTGGGCTCCTTCAGAAGAAAGAGTAGGAGATTCATCTCCACTTCCCCCACATGTAGGTTGGCACAAGCTTGGTACAGATTTAAAGCTCAGTATATACAAATAAAATGTTTAAAATAGCAATAATAAATACCTCAAACTCACTTTTGATGTGTAGGAGCTATTGTACACATGTAATAAGAGAAATGACCTCAAGAAATAAGACAGTAAAGCCAAAAAGATTCAAGGATGGATCAGAAAATCAAGCCACAAGCATTTCCTGAGTTCTCACTCTGTTCAGGCTCTGGGGTTGGGGCTGGGGGCTTCTGAGCCTTGAAAAATGGATAATAGCTAGTCCATCTGCAGGCTGTTTGTATAATGATTCTAATGTAGCATTTTGTCTCCATAGGGCCAAGTGCTTTTTAATAATTGGGAGTCAATTTTTTCTGGCAATGGAGGTCAATTCAATACACACATTCCAATATATTCCTTTGATGGCCGAGATGTAATGACAGACCCTTCTTGGTAAGTAGGGGTGGCAGCCCTTGAAGTATATCATGTGATGGATGGTTTCAGGAGACAGTCTAACAATGGGATGCCTTTATCAGCTGCTCCTCTGGGATGTTGCCAGCATAAAACCTCAGTGAGGAAGCCAAGGGCCATGGCAAAAGCCCTGACCTTGGAGCCAGGAGGCCTGAGTCCAGTAACTGAATAGAATACCTCAGACAAGGCACTTCCACTCTTTGAGCCTCAGTTGCCTCACCCTTCAAATGGGCAAGATAATCATATCTGTATCATAAGATTGCTATGAGGATAAAAAGATAAGTATGAGAACATCTAGCAAGCAGTAGGCACTTAATAAGTGGTAAGTAATGCTATTCTTGGTGATCTTTTAACCCTATACTGTGAGTTGCACTCTGATTCTTTGAAAACTATGTATGCTTTTAAGAACAGAACAACTCAACAAACCTTTCCTCAGTGTCTACTCTATGCCAGGCCAGATGCCAGGCCCAGAAGGCACAGTGATAAACCTATATAGCTCTTACCCTTTCAAAGCTCATAGTCTGTGGGAAGATATTAGCTACAATTCTCAACAAGATGTTGTAATTGGAAAATAGAGAAACAGATAAGATGGTAGGAGCACAGAGGAAATATTCATCATCCCTTGGTGGTGAGAACCAGGAAGCCTTCCTATAAGAGGAGGCATTTAATGAACTTTGAAAGATAAGAAGGAATCACTGGTCTGAAAATGAAAGAAGTCTTGCTCCACATGAGCAAAAGTTCAGATTCACGAAAGCAGAGAGTATGACTTGAGAACAAGAACAAGCTGAATACAGTTGGAGTATACTGTGAAAGTCGGAAACAGTGATGAAGACAGAGGTGATGTGAGCCAGTTCTGGACGGTTCAGGAGTTTGACTTGACTCACTAGGCTTATGCCAATTTGATCACCAAGATATGCCACAAAGAAGGGTCATTTCAGAAAGTAACACAACAAAATTCCTTTTTAGGCCCCAGAAGGTGGTTTGGCACGGCTCAAACACCCACGGAGTCCGTCTCGTGGACCAATACTGTGAAGCATGGCGAACCGCTGACATGGCAGTCACAGGCCTGGCCTCCGCTTTGAGCACAGGGAAGATTCTGGACCAGAAAGCGTACAGCTGCGCTAATAGGCTAATTGTTCTGTGTATTGAAAACAGTTTCATGACAGACGCGAGGAAGTAACCACCTTCCTATGATTCTTAAGAGTTTTCCATTTTTTCTTATGTAAAGAGTTGACACTGAAATCTAAAATGTTTAAATGTTGTAAATATTAGGTTTTTTTACTACATATTCATCAGAACAGCAACCAAAGAAAACATACCTCAGTACACTCAAAACTGAAGACATAAAGGACTCAGATCAAAGATAAAATCTGATCCATCTATTGGTGCTAGATTCTGCAGGAAACCCCATGCAGTGTGAACACATCCCAACATGGTTAAGAGCAAGTTGAAAACAAAGGCCTGGCATCCTGCCCACTGCATCCTTCGGAAAGTAATTTCCTCCTTTTAACCATTGCTGAGTGTAAGATGTCCTTCATGTCTTCTTACAAAGTCAGTGTTAAGAAATGCTACCCCTTTCTAAGTTATATGCAGACCGAATGCTTTACTCTCTAATATATATCCGTTGTTTGCAACTGCTGTTCATAAAGAGAAACAGAACCGCTCAAAATGATCCTATTTGTATTTTCTGATATTACCAGACCTTAATGTTTTTTTCCTAAAATATTATTGCCATCATGCTTTAGGAGTTTTATATTTTTACACAATCATATTTTAGTATGGCATCTGTTTATATAACTGACTTGCTGGAATAGTTTAAATGCCAAAAGATCTGAAACTAGAAAAGAAATAGCACATAATTACTACCTTTCGCTTGGCGGCCCTCCCCGCCCCCCATCCTGCACCCTGATTCTGTGATTTCCATTTGGCAATTCTTGAATTATAACTGCAATTGAACAAACAGGTTCATGAGGATGAATTTTCTGAGACACATATATCTTCATGCTGTATTCTTTGATTCCTTTTTTTTTTTTCACGTAAGTGAACATAAAAACATCTTTTCCAGGTGCTTTCTTCTGTTTGACTTTTTTCCCCAGTTCCTTATTCTCCACCACTGATGTGGAAGAGGCCCTGGGGTGGGTTTGCTAACCCTGTCACTGCTGCTGGTGTGACCCTTTGGGAAATGATCAGAGAGAACAGGAAGTTTTTCCCATCATGCTCCTCTGCCTGTTGTCTTCCACTTGGTGAAGGCAGCACGGGGCAGGCAGAAGAGCCCCAGTGTGAGAAACAGGATCAACTGTGGCTCAATATATGACTTTGGGCGAGTTTGCCTTTTTCTCTCAAGGAGGTTGGGATAAAATATAAGCTCTCAGTTATTAAATATCAGACTTACCATAAGTCCCATTCATCCTTCCTCATAATCCTGCAAGGTAAGTATTTCTGTCTCCACTTGACAAATGAAAAACAAAAACAAAAAAGGCTGAAGCTCAGGAAGTCACTCGTTCCAGGTCACGTGGCTGCTGAGTCGTGGGGCTGATATCAGGCCTAGGGTCTGTCTCACTCCAGTGCCCAGGATCATCTCAAGGGACCCCTGCATGAGGCTGCCTGCTCTCTCCCTCCCAGCTGCCCATCTGTGACTCTCTGGGTCTCGGCTTGACGCTGCAGGAGAAACAGAATCACCAGGCAAGTGGCATGCTGGGATATTTCCTCCCATTCAGCTGGGCTGGCCCAGAAACTCAGCAAAGTGAATCCACCCTAATAGTCCTTGAGGTAGGAAGGAAATGGAGGACCAAAAAAAGGCAGATGGCCCAGAACCTCCACTTAGGGACTTCCTAAATGGAAGAGCGATGAGAATCTTTCTGAGTCATGGAATGAAGACAGTTATAGGTTGGAAAGCCCCAGAGGTGGATGATTGAGGACCAAGTCTGGGGGCTGGAGTTGGGGTGCCTGGCATGGACCGGAATGGAGTAGGGCGGGAGGCTGCTGAGGTCATGAAGTGAAGGTGCCGTCCATTTTAGTTAGAGCCTGCTGCGGCCCTGGGTCAAGGAAAGGGCAGGTGGGCTGGGGATTTGGGGAGAGCTGAAAGGGGGAGAGACTCCTTTTGCTGGCCCCAGAAAGGAGGGTTGAGGTTCACGCCCTGGCTTCTCAGTCTTCTTTGTGTACCAAAGGAGGGTATAGCCCACCAGCCCTCCCAGGAGAGACCTTGAATCAACTGCAGACCTGGTTAGACTCTGAAATTGATGGTCAAAATCCTGGGCCTGGCATTCAAAGGCCTTCACTGAACATTGGTTTTCCTATCACTTGCCAAAGGCCACTAGCCTGGGCTCCTCATGATTACTTAAGTGAGCCACACAGGTCCCTCTGCCATGCCTGCCCCACCTCAGGAAAGCCTGGCCATTCTAGGTCTAGCCTGGCCCTCTTGCCAATAGCCAGTGCAGACTCTGCTTCTCCCGTGACCTCCCCCGGTCCCCTATACCTGCTTACCTTTTGTCATGCTTCCTCCTCTGAACACCTGGTGTGTTTAACACCTGGATCCTGCCACACAATTGAAACACAGTGATTGAAAGGTCTCCAAGCCTTCACTTTATTCCTGAGTATATTTTAAGGCTCGGGATCAGACTAATGCTCTCAGGCGTAATAGGGGAGGGAAGATAGGCCACAGTAGTTAGTCTTCACTGCACGAGAGGTCTTGGGGTACTTGCTCTGAGTCCGTATTGTAGACTCTCAAGATCTGAAGCCTGTAGCATCCAATGTCCACTGTTGAGAAGCAGAAGGACAGAAGTGGTTGCCATATATCCACGCATATCAGAGGCCAGGTCCCATGGAGGAGGCGGAGTTCGGAGGACCTGAAGGAACCAAGAGACTGGAAAGGTATGGGAGGTGGGGGAGACAGAACGTGGAGGGGAAAGTCCAGGGGAGCGCTATCTGCCAAACGTGGCTGCCCTGTGGTGCCTGCAGAAGGACCGAGGGCACAAGGAGAGGGGATCACAAGAGCCACTCTCATGTTTCCTGCACCCTCTGCATCTATGGCTTGTACCATGTTGCCTGACCCTGTGTTACACGTGTAAGTAGGAGACGACATGGAACTCAAGGGACTGTCAGCAGTACAGCTGAATATTGGTCAATAAAGCAAATACAAGTCAGATTCATAAACCAACAAATGACAGTCAACAACAACAAAAGGGAATGTACTGGCTCGTGAAACCAGGAAGGAGGACGGAATCCAAGAGACTCAAGTGATGTGGTCACTTAGTCTGTTCCGCTTTCTGTGTGTGTCCGTCTGTCTGTCTTGCTTCTGCTTTTCTCTGTATGTGGCTTCCTTCCCTTCAGGGAGGACAGGATTCCTTTGCGTGGCAGGGGTTTCTCACAGCTCCAGGCTAACATTACTCCACCACCCCGGAGAGTGGCCTCAGGGGAAAGAGAAGCCCTCCTCTCCCCTCTGGGATTATATTCATTCCTGGAAAGGATTCTGGTTGGTCCCACTTGTGTTGTGTGCCTATGGCTGTGATTGGCAGCTCCACCCAGGATGAGCTGTGCAGAAGAAACAGTTCCTCCACCCAAAATGTGAGAAGGTTTGCAATGACCAGAAAATAGCGCTCAAGAGGTTGAGAAGATCGGAAAAAAAAAAAAAGAGAGAGAGAGAGTCCAGCACACAGCAGCAGGGAAGGGCTGAGTATGGGAGATGTGGTGGTGAGTGACACAGTGGCCTTGAATTCTAGGATAAGGCATGTGGACTTCATCCTGCTACTGGTGGAGCACCTTGGGAGGAGTTTAAGAAGGTGAGGTATGAGATTAGTTCTGTGTTTGAGAAAGGTCAAGCAGGTTTTTGTTTATTCATTCATCCATTCAGAGATATTTCTTCAATAATGCTTTTGTACTCAGGACCACATTTGGATTTGGACATACAAAGATAAATGATGTCCCCAGTTTTCAAATCCACCAAGCTCATTCTCCTGCTGCAGACTGTTTCAAATCCCACGTATATCGCCTCTTCCTCCAACTTCTCAAAGACCTTGCCAGTTGGAGCAAGTATACGTGTACAATCCTTGCCTAACCCAGCAGCCGCAGAAGTACCTCTCTGGCTACTCCTTGAGCGCCTAAGTCACCAAGGCACCACTGAGCCTCTTCAAACCTCTTTGATTGCCACTAGCTGATTTCCCCCTTTGCCTTCTATCTTGTAGTCCAACTTATAGGGCAGTCAAGTGTAGACAGACCTTTGTCTAGGTTTGAATTTGGGCTCTGTCACCTTCTAGCCATGATTATATAGGCACGTTACCGAAAATCATACCCTACACTCAACCCTTCCCAGCAGCTCAGTTTCTTTATCTGTAAAATAGAGGTGGTGATGGAAACTACTCTCCATTTAGTTAAGTTGTTGGAAGCTCTGGGAATGGCATTGGTACTCTGAGTAAGCATCTGGTAAGTGCTCACTGTCCTTGGCCTGCCTTGGGGGTCTCTCAAGATGAGCTGGGGGCCCTTCCTCTAGCCTTGCTAGTTGGCGTCTTCCAATCTGCCTGGTCTCTCTGTTTTCAAGCCCAGAGCTCTGGCTCAACCTGTACGCACTAGTACAACTATACCTGTTGGTGAATATGCACTGTCCCAAGCCCCTGGGGGTCTTGGCTACCCTACCTCTCTGCTCATCCTCCCTGTAATCCAACAACTACAGTGTTATCTTCTGGCGCAGTAGGAGCCCCACGATTCCGCTCTGGCAGTGAAGCTGGATTCCTTCTGATTG
Organism: Camelus bactrianus; assembly: GCF_048773025.1. Taxonomy (NCBI): domain Eukaryota; kingdom Metazoa; phylum Chordata; class Mammalia; order Artiodactyla; family Camelidae; genus Camelus; species Camelus bactrianus. The sequence continues at coordinate 49,238,195 of NC_133542.1, forward strand.
ACAGGAGCATGTGCCACAATGACTGTGAAATAATCTGATTATTCTCCTGCCTAAGCCTGCCCAGCACCCCGAGTTCCAAGCAGGACCCAGAGTGCCTGCCCTGTTATCTGATACGTTCAGAGATTGCCTACCCCACCTCTTCCTCCAGACTTGCTCCTTCTTCTTGGTCCTTCTCGCAGGGAATGGTGCCACCAGCCAACCAGCAGCCCTGGAGTCACTTACTTATTCATTCAACAAACATTGACTGAGTGCTTCCTTAGTGACAACAACAGCAGCAATTATAGTAAGACGTGAAGTAAGCACTGGGGAGCTCAGCACAGTCTGGCTATTTCGATGGTGGCTACCTCTATTCTTATAAATGTCAAAGTGTTTAAAAACTATCTTGGGGCACTCTTGCTTGGCTGTATGTGTTGGCCTTCCTTTGAGACAGAGAGCTGGCTCCTCTCTTGCCTCCATAGGACTGCTCCTCCCACCTCCATGCTGATCTCCTGGCCCGCAGCTTCTCCCCTCCAGTTCATTCTCCACACCAGGGGAGAGAACTTTCTAAAAAACCTGCCACGTTCTGTCAGTGTTTTGATGTGGGTTCCCCTGTAGCTGAGGATTCATTTGCCAATAGTTTATGTGGGAGGTGATCCCGGGACACACTGGTAGGCGAGTGGGGAAATGAGACAGGGAAGGGAAGGTGGGCTTTAAAGGGGGCATCTAGGCACGGCTGCGGGTGGCCAGATCATTCTGTCCTCTTAGGAACTCTGGGAGCCGGGTAGAGCTTCCCTCCTATGGGATGGAGAGCGGTGGTATTTGCACACCAGTCATCATCAGTCATCGGAAAGCAGAGACGCATCTGATTCTGTGCGTCTGACCTGCCATGCTCAGTCTCAGTGGGCTCAGGCTGCCGGAGAAAGCTCTCAGGCAAGGAGGTGTAGACGCTGGGAAGTGGGAAGTGGGAGGTCGATGGGCTGGGCACCACAGAGCCTGTTGCGTCAGGCTCAGTCTGATGGGAAGCCACGCAGATTTCAAGACAGTAATTTGAGCTTACAATAACCTCACCAAATCTCGCTGAAATGATAAAAGTAATAAAAATAACAGGAAAGAGAAAAGGCCCTGAAATTCACTGTTAAAAAGGAAGAATGACATCAACCAGGCAGAAACTTTGAGAACTTTCTGGAAGATGTGAACCTGGTGTGATTGGGTATCTTACAACCACAGCAAAGCAGGGCCTGCCTGGGAATCTGTCCTGAAGCTGATGTCCACAGGGCTGTGCCAGCCGGGGCCGGAGGCAGAGATGGGCTGGGAACAGCGGGGGAGGCTCATGGTGACCTGTGTAATCGCTGACTGAATGCGGAACAGCTATCAATCCTTACCAATACGGACTTTCATATTTATACACAGCAATGGATATTTGATCTAACAAATCTCCTCAGTCGTCCGAGGAGATGAAGCAGCCTCAGGAAGGGAACCAACAGATCCATCAGAGCCAATGGCTTGTATTCAGAAGAATTATTACAGAAAACAGGAACAAACTTACGAAAAATTCAAGCCTGCTTTTCAGTGAAATGTCAGAGGGTAAAAGAAGCATAAGATGGAGTTCTAGGAGAACAAGAAACAGTCCTGGAAGAGAAAACTCATGGTTGTGTGTGCCCCAGAGTAGAACAGGGCTACAGCATATGTGCTACTGAAAACTGATTTTGTGAATCAGTAAACTCATAAGAATTAATACAGTCCCCTCAGAACACAGACAAAGAGATAAATTCATGAGATAAAAAATAAGAGACAGTGACAGATTCAATGTCCCTATAGTTATGTAACAGGAGTCACAGAGTAAGAAAGGATAGACATAAATATCAATTAACAAAATAATGAAAGGAAATTTCCTGAGCAGAAAGAGTTTTATCTGTGGATTGAAGTGATTCACTAGTCCTGGGCAACACTATTGCAAAAAAAATTCACCCAAGGGCATATCTGGTAAAATTTCTGAAATTCAAAGATAGTGTAAAAATCCTGCGAACTTTCATCCAGAAACAGATTCAGACTGGCATTGGCGTTCTCATTTGCAGTATTAAAAACTAGAGAACAATGGAGCAGTGTGTAAATAACCCCGTGGATCAGGAATTATGACATTAATGTTTTGCAGCCAGATAAACTGAGAACAAAGGAGAGATACTTCCAGAATCATCAAGATTTGAAATTGTAACACCCAAGTGCCCTTTCTGAAAAACAAACCATGGAACAATTAAAGCCAATAAAAATGAACGGAGAATCCAGATCTCCAAAAGTAGAGGGCATTATAATATGCTAGAAATCTAATGAGAAACAAAGTCAGAGTGATTTATAGTCGTGTGTAGCGTCTCCCAATTTGCAATGTGTACCACACCTACATGGAGGCGATTTTTCTTTTAATAGTTACACACTTATTTTCATATGTGTTAGAGATACATAGGTAGCACCAGATCAGTAACTTCACATTTATTTTTATTCAATATGAAGCTTAAGTGGGTATTTTAAGTTTTTCAAAGTATGTTGGTTTAAAGAAAAATGTTAGGTAACTAGCAGTACAAATGGCACATCATGAAGGTCTTTGGCACATGCATGGGCTTGGGGAAATGTCTGGACTAAGTAACTGTTATAGTGTGGTTGTAAAGTATATTCCAGACTTGACCAACTTGTGGTGATGAAATAGGTTCATGTGTCTTTTAAACCCCAAACTACAAGTCTGATCGCCTAGATGGGAAATTAGGACAGAGTCCAGTCCTTTTCTTCCCCAAGTAGTCTTCAGTAATTCTACCTTCAGATATTCCAGGCTTGCGTATGTTTTACCAGGAGTCAAGCCTCCTTACTGTTTACCTGTGGGTACCTGCTGGGGGAGGGGAACTCAGGGATGTCCCTTGTGCCAGACTCACTTCCCAGGTGTCAGTGCTGCATGGCGGTTAGCGGAGAGCGGATGATGCTGAGAACTGTGCTGAAGTCACAGCGGTCTTGAAGAGACGGGCTCTGACGTGATCACCCTGTTCTGGTGGTCCTGTCACCGAGACCACCTCCCCTGTCCACTGCCACCAATGCCTCTCTGTCAGTCTATGCCAAGGTGCTTTCTCAGAGCTCAGGGAGGATGCTTTTTCTCACGGTATTCTCACAGTCAAGGTGCACACATCAGAAATGCCTGGTCCCCAGTGTCACAGCTGCTAAATAGTGTGGCATCTTCTGTTCATCCATACAATTGTGATTTTCTTCAAGGCATCCCCACCAGCAGAATGGAGGCTGACTTAGAAGTTCATTAATTCTACTCTGTGTCCATATCAAACATTTCCCAGACTGTGATGATAAGTATTTTGGTGTCCCCAAATGCAGAGCCACAGACACGACTTGGTGCAGGTGATCCCAGGAAGCAGGAGGGAGGGAACAGGGGGAGTGAGACAGATGGGGGACAAGTCCATCTATGGATACATCATCGAGGTCACTACTGTCAGCAATGGGAGTTCAGTTCCACCAGGCCCTCTGAGAAGTGTGCAGAGTGTGCAGAGTGTCTCCTCGAAGTATCCATCTTCTGGACAGGACCTGCGGCATTGTCCACTGGCTGCCATTCTGTATGGGTTGGGTGTTGCCCATAGGGTACTAACTCCTCTGTACTTATAAGCTGGGCTTGCAAGCCAGCCCAGAAAGTTTCCTGGCATGGGAAGAAGGCTGTAGCACAGAATGGAGAAGACAAGTGGCCTGAGTCTGGAGGTGGGTCATGAGCAACGAGAGGTGAGTGGGAGCTACCTGCCACAGCTAAGGCTGAAATCAGACATGTGCTAGAGGGCTACTAAAGGTGCAGACACAAGAGGCACCTACTGCAATCCCCCAGCGGTTCGGCTCCCCCTCTCCTTAGAGTCAGTTTCAAATCAGGGCCCCACCACCCACATTGTTCTATAAAATATGATCGATGATATGCTATGAAAATGTAATGATCAAAACTGATGCAAAAATAGGTAGAAAATCTGAATATTCAAACCACAAATGAAATATAAAAGATTACCAAAAAAAATCCCACCTTCCCAAATTCTGCATTCTTAGATGGTTTTATGGCCAGGATAGGAGCAATTACTTGAAGAAAGGAGAATGCTACAGAAGAAAGAAAAAGTAACTTGTCAGAGAAAATAAAAGACACTCATTACATTGGACCTCTTGGGTTTCTCTCCCCTTCTCTCCCATATATACAATTCCAAGAATGCTTTAACTCACATACAATAAAAATGTGCTTACCTTCTCCTTAAGATTTGACAATCACAGTGACACTCAGCTATCATATTCAGCTGCTGCAAGTTGAGGGTCCTTGGATGATGTACATTCCATTCCACTGGATCTTGATGCTGGTCAGTCAGTTATCAATTATTGAGCACACAGGGGTATAGAAGAAGAGTAACTGCCCTCAAGGATCTTACATTCCAGTGGGCAGGGAAACAGATAACAAACATGCAAACAAATAGATAAGATGAAATCAGGTACTGAAAATTGCTAAGAGAAAACAATGGGGTGTGATTTGGGGAGGGGGATGCTGAGATACCCTTCTGAAGAGATGACATTTGAGTTGTTTGCAACCGGTATATTGGATGTCTTGATTAAGGTGTAAATATAGAACTATTTGATTTCTTACAGATGCACTCCCTGACCGTGCTATATTTGGAGCACGGTCTTTTACAGCATAGACCCTTATGAACTTCTGGGGAAGTATATGAGTGAAGGTCCACCCAAAAGACAACAATGCACTTTCAGTATTTGAAACAGTCGGAATCTGATGCAGACAATTAGTTACATGAGTGATGGAAAAGCTGAGAAACTGAACAGGGCACAGTGAGACTATTCAGATATTATCAAAAGAGGGGCAAATGGAGGAGGATGTGTTGCTAGAGCCCAGAGACGAGCATCAAACAGCAAACAGACGAGCATGTGCTGGGCCTGGAGTCACAAAGGAAGAAGAGCCCACAGCCAGAAACTACACTAGAGGCAGATAGGGTGGGAGAAAAATGCCTTGATTGGTCCCTTCCTCCTGCTTTGTGAGCCCTCACCTACCAAAGGTAGCAGAGAGTCAGCTGAGCCGGCAGCCTGGGCACCACAGCGTCCGACCTGCCCTCCCATCCTAAGACAGTGCAGGGTTGGGAAAATGAGAAATGCACCTGCAGGGCAAACAGACCCAGGACAGATACCGGAAGATTCCACAACTTCCTGGTTAAGATCCAGTCTCCTTGAAGATTTCAGTCTCAAACTCTATTTTAATCCTTCTCCCTTCCCCTGCCTGCACATGGAGCATTCTTGAGCTGAGATCCTGACTTCTAAGAATGAAGATGGAGAGACTGTGATCAGGTCGTGAGGTGCCTTCTCTCCTCCCTTCTTCAAGGCTCAGCCCTTCAGGCATGTTTGTGCTGGGAGGAAGGAGAGGAAACAGGCCGAGGGTTTCTTTACTCACATGCCCATGGCTGTTGTCCCTTCCAGGTTGGCTGTTCCTACTTCTCTGGCTTCTGGTGGCCACTGACACCCTCTCTGTGGCAGGCGTTCAAATGCTGGTGCATCCCCTGGAGGACTTTCCTACACAAGGTAGGACCAACTACCTTCAGTACTGTCCACTTAGCCCAACTGGAAATTCTTGCTAGAGCAACAGCAGAGAGTAGGTGGCTCCCCTTCTGTCCCAATTCCCATCTTGAAACAATCCCAGTCTTCCTCCATCTTACTTAGCTAAGTCCAAGGGCAAATTAGAAAATGATAACCAACATGGGAATGGCATGCGAATTTTCCCTCCTCTCAGGAAGGCCCTCTCTGTGGCTGATTCTTTGGAGCCTCCCCAATATTTGTCTTGGGGGAGAGTCACCTCTCACCACAAACACTGCACTCCCCACAAGGCAGGTGATTCTGACTTGAACTCCCCTCATTCTCTCCTTCCCGGTCCTCTCCTGAAGATTAGAAAGGAGGGAGGGGCATGGGGACCATCTGACACCTTTCAGTGAGCCCTGGGAAAGGAATCTGGTGTCACTAGTGGGTGCTCTCTTGAGAAAGGGGTGTGCTCTTTGTATGCATTTATGGGCTTTAGCTGGAATTCCTGGAAAACAGGAAAAGTCCCATTGAACATCCTGTTACCTTTGGACAATGGAAAGGAGGCAGCTTGCAAAGATCTGGGAGTAGAACGTCCCAAGAAGGAGGAACCGCAGATTTTGTAAAAGACTGGAGATGCAAACTTACTTGGCATGTCCGAGGAACAGAAAGAAGCTGGAAGGAGCTGGAGAGAGAGGAAATGGGATAGAATACAGAGCAAGAAAAGGGAGGCTGGGTGGGCAGCTGCAGATCACCTCAGTTCTTGCAGACTAAGGTACAAGGTTTGGATTTTATGTCTGGTTGCTCTGAGAAGCTACGGGAGGGTTTTAAGCAGGAGAAGGATGCAAATTGGCTTTATTTTTATTTTTGAGGCAGTAGTATCATCATGACATTGTCCACTATCAATGTCCAGCATTAACTCTTTAAAAACACAAGGAGAGTCTTATAAACATATACCTCCTGCAGTGAGCATTAATTTTATTACTGAGATGAATACAGCTGTCTAGATTTTTTGCTGTCAACAGATCTGTTGGGTTTAAAAGTCTAGGAACTGATTTTTGTTTGAAAGGCCACTGCAACTCATGTGTGCCGAACGGACTGTGGACGCAGCGCTGGAGGCAGATGGACCCGTTCGTTAATAAACTGTTGGCAGCGATTTAGCGTTTTGGAGATGATGTTCTGGGCTGTGGCTGAAGCAGTGGTGACAGTGAGAAGTGAGCAGATTTGGGATGAATTTTGGGGGAGTCTTGGTGCAAGGTCTCAGTTATGAGAGAATGATTCCTGGAATTCAAATCTGGCCTGTTGCCTGGATGATGGTATTGTTCCTGCTATGGGAAGGAAGATAAGGACGAGATTTGGTTGTTTGTTTTCAGCATTATCATGTCCCCTGGGGGGCTAGATGAGTATCTGTCACTTAGTAGGTGCTCGGTCAATATGTGCTGAATAATTGAAAAAGCCATAGTTTGATCAGGTTCTAGTTGAGAAGCCAATTGGCCATACTCATATTCTTGCCACCTGTGATTAAATTAAATTCAGCCGCTCTATGTATGTTTGCAAAATTCTGTTTAAAAGCGGGGAGAGGGGAAGCAGTCCCCACAGGCCCTGGGCTGTGTGCAGCCAACACAGCTTCAGGATGAGATTCTCCCTCCTTCTCCAGCTCCCCCAGAGTATCCCCCTTCCCAGCCATAGATTTCTGCTGCTCCAGTTCTTTAAGGAAGAAGTGTCACCAACCTCTCTGCACCCTTGGAATCTTGCTGCGAGGAGGAGCCTCTCTTTTACTTGCCTGCTGTTCCCTCCGGCTTTCAAACAGCCCAGCTTCGACGGAAGCATCCTTTTGGGTAGCGTGTAGCCAGCCCATTCTGACATCCCGATATCCTTTGGCCTAGCCCTCTCCTGACAGCTGGCAAAGATTTCGCAGGCTGCTTTGATAGGCACGTGGTCTGGAAATGCCAGCTTCTCCACCCCAACCCCCTGGAGAAAGGCATCCCCGTGGCCCCTCGCCACCACGCCTCAGCCAGTTCCATATTTTAGGGTCTATCTCCTTATCATTTACAAGTCCTCATGTGCAGGTTCCATGTTCTGTATTATTCAGGCCTCTTTGGTTATGGGACAGAAATCCAAGTAAACCTAGCTTAATTTAAAAAGGAGAATTATTGGCTCTTACAGAAGGTGGGCCTCCCACTGGGATCACTGTGTCCAGATAAACAAATAATATTGTCAAGTCTTCTTCCTCCTACTCCCGTCCCTTTCCCTCCATCACTCATCTTGACTCTTCTCTGTGCTCGGGCCTCATTTTCTCTTGCTTAGGTTGGCTTCCTCCTGGCAAGGGCAGGGCACAGGAGGCACGGCCACTGAGGCTCCTTGGCCTATCTTATTTAGCTCAGCCATGCCAAGGCAATGAGAACATGTCTCTCCTCCCCCTGCTTTACTGGATACACATCCCAGCTGATTGGCCCAGCTTTTATCAGTCTCCTCATTCAAGTCCCGGAGGCTGGGGAATGGGGTTCCATGATTGGCCAGGGGTCAAGAATCAATGATTGGCAGCTTCACTAAAATCTACCGCCTGGCTGCAGCCGGGGAGGAGCAGACGTCTAAGGAAGAAGGTGAGTGTGCTGTCCCTGAAGGAAGGAGGAAGGAGGAGGTGGACAGACAAACAGCAAATCCCTCTTACGGGAAGTCAGATTTAATGCCAGGATCCAAAGAAAGTACACATGCAAACGCTGGTTTTGTTTTCTTTGCTAACAAAAATGAGAGAAATGAACTGTGGGCAGGAATTGTAATGAGGAAGTAAGCACAAGGGTCTTCCTCTGTGTGCTAAGGGGGAAGTTGTGAGAGTAAGCTCTCCCTTCGCAGCCCCGCCTGCAGGAGGCTCTTGGAGGTGGAAGCCATTTCAGGTGATGACTCAGTGCGGTGTATCACGCCTTCCTCAGTTCTGCTCTGCCCAATTCTCCAAAGCCAAATAAATAGGAAGTGTGGCAGACTGGATTCTTTTTAGCAGCCGTACCCTTGGGTTTGTTTTCATGGGCACGAGTCCACTGGAAAGCAATTATGTTCTCTTGCCTCTTTGCTGCATCAGAGAAATGGAGCAATTTAAGAGAGATTCCAGAAAAACAATTTTGTAACTTACAAAAGGGAATCACATAGTAACCACCAAGTTAGCTGTGCTGATCCGTCATGACTGGTTCTCCCTTTTTTTAAAGTAAAAATTGTGTATATTTAAAATGTACATGTTTCGACGTACATATACATAGTGACCTGATTACTACAGTCAGGGTAATTCACATATTCCTCTCTCCACAGTTACCATTTCTGTGTGTGTGTGTGTGTGTGTGTGTGTGTGTGTGTGTGTGTGTGTGTGTGTGTGTGTGATGAGAGCCCCTGAGATCTGGTCTTTTCCCAAATTTGCAGTATGCAATAGAGTTTTATTAACTATAATCACCATGCTGTACGTTAGATTTCTAGAACTTATTCATTCTACGTAACTGCAGCTTTGTACCCCTTGACCAACACCTCCCTATTCCCTCACCTCCTCAGCCCTGGTAACCACATTCTACTCTCTGCCTCTATGAATTCAACTCTTTTGGACTCCACATATGAGTGAGATCATGCAGTATTTGTCTTTCTGTGTCTGGCTTATTTCACTTAGTATAATGTCCTCCAGGTTCATCCGTGTTGTTGCACATGGCAGATCTCCTTTTTAAAGACTGAATTTTATATATATATATATATTATTTCTTTATCCATTCATTTGTTGAAAGACACTTAAGTTGTTTTCACATCTTGGCTATTGTCAATAATGTTGCAAGGAACACAGAAATGTAGATACCTCTTCAAGGTACTGATTTCATTTCCTTCAGATATATACCCATAAGAGAGATTGCTAAAGCATATGGCAGCTTTATTTTTAATTTTTTGAGGAACCTCCATACTGTTTTCCATGATGACTGTACCAGTTTACGTTTCCACCAATGGTGTACAAGAGTTCCATTTTCTTTACACACTCTCCAGTGCTAGTGATCTGTCTATTTGGGAATAGCAATTCTAACAGGTATGAGGTGGTATCTCAGTGTGGTTTTGATTTGCATTTCTCTGATGATTAGTGATGTTGAGCATCTTTTCATGTACCTCTTGGCCATGTGTATATGTCTTTTTTGGAAAAATTTCTGATCCTTTGCCCATTTTTAAAATCAGATCTTTTGGGGTATTTTTTTTGGTATTGAGTTGGATGAGTTCCTTATAGATCATGGATATTAACCCCTTACCAGATATATAGTTTGCAAATATTTTCTCCTATTCCATAGGTTGCCTTCTCATTTTGTTGATTGTTTCCTTGACTGTGCAGAAGCTTTTTAGTTTAATGTTGTCCCACTTGTTTATTTTTGGTCTTGTTGCCTGAGCTCCTGGTTTCCTATCCAAAAAAAAAAAAAAAAAATTACTGCTAAGACCAATATGTCAAGACTTGTTCTGATCACATAGTTTCTATTAAAACCTAAGCATGCCAGCATCAGAAAGATCTTAGAGATCATGGCCGACCCTCTCACATTACAGAGAAGGGAAACTGAGGCTCAGGGAGGGAAAGGAGGTGATTTAAGGGACTCAATGAGTTAGAGGCAGCGTGAAGTCTAACACTGAGGTCTTCTGAATCGTTGCACAAAGATCTTTCCATTAAGTCACTCAAGGATGCTTAATAAGGTAAATAATGGAGTGTCTTATACGAATTTGCTTCTAAATGTCCTTGAAAGCAGTAGATGGGAAATTTCAACCTACTGCTTAAAGTGAAATTGCTAAATGAATTCTATTCTTGCATGCCAAAAATATCTCTGCAAAGATGTGACTTCGTCTTGGCTTAAACACAGGACACTTGAATTCAGCCATCAAGGACATGCCCTTGCCTCCTCCCATGTCCCTTTTGTCTGAATTCCTGTGATCTGAAGATAGTCTTCCTGAATTGACTGGTTGGCAGTGCTTTTGTCATCTGGTCCCCTCTGGGTTTGCCCTTCTTGACTATGGGGCTGTGCTGCTCAAGACTGGCCCCCGTCAAGCTGCCTGCCTCTTCTGTAGTGAGGCTGTGTGAGCCAGTTGCTCCTCCAGATCCACCTGGCTCTGTGCCTGGCAACCTGATCCGTCTGGAAAATGGCAATGGGTTCTCTGGCCCTGTAGGCCAACTAGCTGGAGATGGGAGGGAGGGAGGAGACTGAGATTGGATACTCATTTGCCGAGTTCCCTATCTTGGGATCTCCAAGGTCTGGCTTCATCCCTCCACTGAAAAGTTCAGCTCCTGTTAAGCAGCCCCAGGCACCCGGAACTCTTCCTCCCCTCCCCATTCAGACCTGAGCTGGTAGCAGCTCCTTCTGTTACCAGTGCCTCCAGGAGCCCTTGGGGTTCTGCGTTCTCCCTTGTGGTTCCTCCATGCCTTGCCATGCCTTTGAGAAGAATCCTTTTATCAAACGCCCCTCGAATGACCCCATTAGAGTGTGCTACCTCTTTAGCTGGGACTCTGGCTGATAAACAACCTGATTCTAACCCAAGGTCTCCATGTCTCCCGAGCTTTGGGACGAAGTCCATCCCAAGACAGTCTTCAGAGCCTCAGTTCAGGAATCAGTTTGTTGCAGGGTCCTTGAATCTGAACTCCTATGTCTTCGTAACAAATTCCTAACCTTACTCTTGAGGATGAGCCTTGGAGACCTTAAGGTGGAATGGAGATGGCAAGGAGCCAGAAACCAGGACCCAGAGTAGGAGCCTGCAGCGCTGTGCTGGGCCTCCAGCTGGTGTTGGGTGTCTCATGTAATAGAGGACAGGGTCCGGCAATCCTGAGAGCTGACTCTGGCAGCATCAGAAGCCAGAGTGTCCCTGTGCTTTCTGAGGCTGACAAGAGTCAGAGGACGGAGCTGTGTCCACGTTCAGGCCACAGCAATGGGGAGAAGCAGCACCTGCCAGGGCCCCATGTGATCACAGAGCCAGGGGTCTGCTGCCTGGACTGAACGAGCCCCCTGAAGGAGAAGCACAGCACTCTCCTCTCGGCCCTGCCCCCTCCCCCCAGTAGCCCGCTAGTCTGAGTCCTGCCGGAGTCAGCGGTCCCACAGAGCAATTAAGCTCTGAGTCCCTGTTCTAACAATCACAGGCTATTCAGTGGTAGCCGGTGTTGTCTTTATTTCCATCCTCACTGTGCTAGACGCAAAATATGTTAGACTGAGAATCATTTACAGTTACTTACAACCTGTTTCCTTCAGACTGACATTTGAGCACAAAACTGTGGGGCAGCACTTTCACAGAAGAAGCAGACAGTTGCAAACATGCCCAAAGTGATGATATTAGCTCACGTTTTGTAGTGTTTCACAGTTTGTCAGATATTTTCTCATGCATTGATTCTCACAATAAACCTGTTATAGATGTGTATATGTATAGACCTGTCACCTATCTGTCTTTATTTATCATCTATCTGTCTATCTATCTATCTATCAATCTATCTATAAAATGTATCTGAAGAGCCCAAGGCTTCAAGAAATAAAATGACTTACCAAGGTCATATAAACAGCCAGAATGAATTGCTCCTTTCTATTTCTTATGATCTCATTGTGTAATATATTAGTTGTGATCATGGCTGTCTCCCACTTGAGCCTCTGAGCTCATTAGGCATAGAGTTCATGGCTTACTGTATTTTTGTCATACATACCAACAGGTGTGTGTATGTGTATGCACACAATGTGTCTACATTGCGTCATTATTGTTTAATAGATAATAAAACAACCAGCCATCTCCCCACCACTTAGATTAGGAAATAAAATGTTGCCCTAACTACTGGAAGACCCCGTATGCCTCTTCCCTGTGTCTTTCTCTCTCAGTCTCAACCACTGTTCTGAATTTTGTCTTTATCACATGAATGGATCCTGAAAAATGTATTATTTACTTGTATATGTCATTGAACCTTATACAAATGGGTACATGGCCTGTTTATCTCACTCCTCCCACACTTCCTCCACATACATAGACACTGTCCTACGCACAGTAGGTGCTTGGACTGGCCTGGGCCTGGCATGGCCAGAAAGCATCTGTCTGCTCACTGTGCTCTCCACAGGGCTGAATAAGTCTGATCAGAGGTTGGAGTTGGGTTCTGGGTAAGAAAAAACACAGAACAAAACATCTCAGGGCACCCAGCTGTGTTGCATGGCCCTGTTACCGCTCCAAGGGAGTCTTTTGTAGCCCCAAATCCAATCTATTCAGGGGGATTATCCCAGTGGACTGTCTTACTTCTTGAAGGTGGAGTCCCACTTTGGATCTCATATATCTCTTCTCTCAAGACTTTTTTTTTTTTTTTTGAGTCACAAATGGCAAACACCACCCTATAAGCTTAATGACTTTGTACCCTCTATGAAGCCAACGTTCACTTCCTTATACATTTCCCTCTTAAATTCCTGGAGTATTTATGACACATTTTAACAACCATTTAAACAATGCAAGCAGTTTCTGCAAACCTTAAGAGTGGCATTTTTCAAACTGTGGACTGTCACCCATTAGTGAGTTGTGAAGTCAATCTAGTGGGCTCAGATCAGGATTTTTAAAAATTGAAATAGAATTGAGCATTACCTGGTCAAGAAGCCAGGATTACAAAATATCAGTGTGTGTCCTCAGTAGCAAAGGGTAAATGTGATCTTGTGAAAATTTTGTTCCAGCCGTGTGCGTGCGTTTGTGTGTGTGTGTGTGTGTGTGTGTGTGTGTGTGTACTGGGTCACAATGTAAAATGTATTTCTTACTGTGGATCAAGATTGAGCAATGTTTGCAAGCCGCTGCTCAAAAGGACATTATAGGGGACATTGGTGGCTTACTCACCTGCCATCTATTCTCACTCTCCCCACAGTGGGATCGCCTTGTGGTTTGGATGGGCTCTAGGTGTTTGAGTGTCCGTGACTGACCTTAACAATTACCATAATCCCAGTCAGTTGCCACTATGATTGGTGCAGGGATGGGCAGTAATCCTAGGCCTAGACCAATTAGGATGTGTCACTCCCTGGCCACAGTGGGAGGACACGTGTCTTGATTAATCCAAGGATCTGTCTCTTAAGGAATCCAACCAAATCCTTTGATGGACCTGGAAATTTCACTAATAAATACTTTGGAGATGCCCGATCTGGTCTGAAACACAAAAGGGCTATTCACTGTCCAACCCTATCCAGGCTAAAATTTGCTGGGGAGGGAGGAGAGACCAAGAGCAAATAAATAAGGCAGAGTAATTTCCAAGTTACATCATCAATAACCTACTTATAAAAGTCATGGGCTTTGCTGTCCTAAAGAGAGCTTTGTAAGTGACCACAGGGCCTTCTCAAACTCTAGGTTCCCCTAAGGAGTGGTTTACATGTTGGAAGAACCTGGGCACTTAGGAGGCTGAATTCCTGGAACAGGGATTTGGGAGTCATCCGCATGTCCTGGCCGGAGGGGCCAGGGGAGCGTTTGAAGTTGTCCAGGAAGAGCTGTAAATTTGAGTCAAAGTGAGAAGACCTGGGACAGAGTCTGGGAGAAGCAGTAATGCTTGGGGACAGACAGCAAGAAGACCGCCACCGCCACACGTGTACTGTTGCATCGTGGTGACACAGGCAGCACCAAACTCTCCTCCCTGCCCTCGCTGGCCACCTGCCAAGACCTGGTCCTCATTCGCCCACCAGATTCCCAGGGCTTTCGGGACAGAGATCTGGGTAGTGGGACTAGTGGAAGGAGGAGGCTAACTAGACATATGTTAGAATGGATAGAGGGCCTCTCAGAGGGAAGGAAGTGGTCGGGGTGGCACAGGCCACATTTTGAAAGACTTCAATGTAATTCTCTGGCACCATTAAAATTTGTCTTTTTGATAAATCTTATATGAAGTTTTGGGTTTGGGGAGAAGTCAGACCATTGTTTCTCTTGATGAAACATGATGACGAAGGTGAGGAGGTGGTCCAGCTGTATCAGACCGTAGGTAGTAATCACATGCAGCCATCTCCCTCAATAAACTATGAGCTCCCAGAAGGAAAAAAGAGCTGGGCTGAGAGGAGGTATGTTTGAGAAAGGATAGAACAGTTGAGTGGAAAGATCTCATGCTGGAGTCTTGCCCCTCCAGTGGGACCTGTCCTTCCCCACTCAACCCTGCCTGCGAGAACTAGGAGAGAAAAAGCAGTGCCTCTGGGAGGCCAGACCACACACTGGCTTTTTGTTGGAATTGGGAGGAAGGAGCGTACCACAGAAATGCTGTAGAGTCATGCGTAAGTGGAGCTCTGAAATGGAGTATAGGGCAGAATCTTCCAGAAGCTGAGACACACTGATTCTATAAGCTTGGTGGATTTACTGCATTTTCTTCTTTCATTTCCTTTAGCTTCATAGTTAAATTCCTTTGGAAAGTACCAAGTTGTCTCAGCTGTCTTACTGAAAATGAGGAAGAATTTGGGTTACATCGTGGAGTCTGAAGGAGGAGTCAAGAACTCTCCTCTGAGGGGCTGGTTGCGGGAACCCTGGGGCAGAGTTGGCGGTGCCAGCACGATCTGCGCCTGTCTGAGAAGTGCCCATCCAATGCTCAGATCTCTGAAATTGCTCCTTAAAATGTGTCCTGGCCTTTGCTTTTGACTCATGTGAGATGCTTCCCAGAGCCTGGCTCCTGCAGCTAGTGCCTCACCCCTCAGCTCAGCTGTGGAGCCATGAAGACCCTGGGGCTCCTTAAGAAACAGGCCTGCCCTCCCTTTTTCTCTGAACTCCAAAGGTGGCTGGGGCTCTGGAAACACGACATGGCTTGATTGTAATGGGCTCATGCCAGGGAAAGGGCATTTGCCCTGGTGGATTAGTCCACAGAACCCCCCTCCTGCCTCTTGTTTCGTCCAGCAAGTTCAGTCCACCTGACACTGGTGCTAACTGGGGACAAAGGGAGCCTCGATTTCTCAGAGGCCAAAGTCTAGGGAGCATGTGAAGGAGTCAAAACCACAAGGGATCAGGAGGGCCTCCATGCCTGGTAAACAGGGATCAATTTTGAGCTGGCATCCTGGGATTCAGAATGTGGAGTGGCTGAGGTGTGGGAGCCAGCTAGTGGGAGGAGGATGGTAATTCTTCCCCTTGGGAGCACTCATGTTTCCCCTCAAGGATGGGGCAGAGGCCTGCAGTCAACAGCCGTGGTCTTTGTCTGCAGAGCATCCCTTCTGGTAATAGGAGCCTGGTGATAATTCCTTTGGGAAATGACTCTTCCCCAACCACTGGTGTCTTATGAGTCTGGCAGGGTTGCCAAACCCAGGGCCCCATCCATCCTGATCTCTACCACAGGAAAGAGCAAGTGGCTGAGCTTTATCCCATCACCATGCCCTGAGACCCTGGCTTCAGCAATTGATAGAAGGCAGTGGTTCTCCACATAAGGCAGGACTGCATCCCACACCCTGGCCTTGAAAATGATGGGGGCTGCAGTTTGGCTGTTGTCCTTACAATAACTGGAGAGCATTTCCAGCATTTAGTGGCTAGGGGTCCCTGGACAGTGGCCCACAACAAAGAATTGTCCTACTCACAAGGCAAGTAACTTCTCTGTTGATAAACCCTTACCCAAATTTTGGGCACCTGACCCCGGCTAGGCCAATCAGCGTCTATCCCTGGGATTTTGTTTAAGAGTGTCTGGCTGGAGAAGATCATGGTCACCCCTCTACCCTCAATACATGCAAGAGTATGTCTGAAGGAGAGAATGAGGGCTAGACAGAGAAAAGGCTGAGATGAGAGATGGAGAAAGAGAGAATGTGAGAAAGCTAATGACATCATCTGTCCTGGTCCTTTTCTGGAGTGACAGCCAATTTTTTCTTCTTTTCTTTTTTGCTTAATGCTTTTAAGTTGAGTTCCTTTTTCTTGTAACCCAAAGAACCTCAACCACCCTGAGGCTTCAGGAGGCAACGTTCCTCCTCCCTGGCCACTGAGGTAGAGGATGCAGATTTTAGAAAGCAGCTTTTACTCTCTCTCTAGTCTCCCCAAACACCCCTCCATATGTTCTACAAGTAAGGAAAGAAGTCCAGAATAAACAAATAAACCTAATTATCCCGCCCCACACCAAAAAAACAAACAAACTAAAAACAAACAAATAAAAAAAAACCCAAACCAAATAAATAAAAAAAATATTTTTGAAAAAACAAAAAAACAAATCTAAGCTCATGCCATTGGGGTACCGGTGTGATTATGTCCTTCACATGTTATCTGGCACTCCAGGGAAGGCTGAGATACACAAAGGGAAGGTTCAAATCCTCGGGGAACTTTCCAGCTGGTTGAGGCCACCATGGCTGCCTGGATCCTGTTGGTTTGGCTTAAAAAATGGGATACTCAGATGGAACGGGAAACACAGGGCAACCAAACTACAGGGCAGGGAATTTCAAGCCTGCTAAGGTTGACCCTTCTTCTTCCTAGTCTTTCCAGTTTAGGTAACATAATGGCTCTGTAGGGTATCCCATTTCCTCTGCAAAAGACCTTCAGGAGACAGTTGGCATCTCTCTTGGGCTCAGAGAATTTTTAGAGGCTCCTTGTGGCCAGGACACTATAATTAGATGAATGGGAACCTTGGCCCTTCCCCTGTAGGTAGGAAGGAGTTATGCAAGGCTGGTGCTTGCTGACTTAAGTGGGTGGAGGCTGCCCTGGGGGCCATGGGGCACCTGCTTGGGAGACATGATCCTCTGGACCGTGCACTATGCACCCTGCCCCCCAACTTCCAACTCCCCACCGCCCCACCCATTACACAAACTTAAAAGTCACTGTCAGTTTTTTTCTGGCACTAAAATAGTCTTCATTGTTATCCATATCAAAGGGAATTCAAACAAAAGCTATTGGCAATACAGTACAAGAGAAATTCAGCTTCTGGTGTTATCTCCACTTCTCCAACTGTGAGAACACTCTCACCGGCTGTCTCTCCTCCTCCCGCTCTCAAGCTGATGTCTCCAAATGCTTGGGTTACTTTAGGGAATTTTGTAAGTATTTTTGAATAATTTGTTTTGTTTTGTTTTTGCTTTAACTTTTGTTACAAATACCCAACTTTAAACACACCAGGGACACAGGATTTATCCTCTCCTGTTTCTGTTTTGGAGGAGTTTGTTGAGGTTTCTTAGTTTATGATCACTTTTGTAAATATCCCATAGACACTGGAAAACAGAAGTGGACTCTGCATTTTGAATTTGCATGAACGTGTGTGTGTGTGCGCGCGCGTGTGTGTGCCTGTAGAATTAAACCTGTGCTGATCTCCTACAAAGTGGCCACATGAGCATGTGCTCCATGTCTTCTGGCTTTTTTTTTTTTTCTTTGTACTTTTTAAAAACATGTTATTAAAGGGAAATTTGAGCCAAGGGGAAGGGGTAGTGGAACCTTTGAAAACCCTTAATTTGTCTTGACCACAAGGGACTCTTCCTGGCTGACCATGGGGAAAAGCTAGGCTCTCCCTTAGACAATGTGACTGGATAGGGCAGACTAACCTGGAGGCAGGGTAGGTGACCATAGCCAGGCAGAGTTCAGTCAGGTGGACAGCAACCAGGGAAAGAGTGAAAGGTGATGACATGCAGGCAGTCAGCTCTGGAGATGCTAACAGGGAGCAAGATGTTTCCACAGACAAAGAGAGAGCAGCAACGGGTACTTGAAAAGCAGAGGCAACCACATGGTGAGGTGAGGCTGCACGGAGCAAACGCTCATCCACTGAGCTCAGTTTTGGTCAGAGATTCCAGTCTTGGAAGCGGGATGATGAAAAGGAGTCTGGGCCAGTGGAATTGTGGATAATACAGGAGACCAGTGCAACATGGGAGCAAGGCAGAACCTAGGTATCAGCCTGCTGGAGGCCAAGTCCCAGAGAGAGAGGCAGGGACTGCTTAACGTCCAACTGTTTGAGGGCAGGATGGTGGCGAACAGAGCCACTGTCTGCAGCTTTGGGACTGCTTCTCAGGGTCAGAGAGAAGACGACTCAAGCCTGCTAACCCCCAGCCCTAAATCACAGGGGCCAGGAAGTTGACATTACTTTTTAGTTCTCTGATGAGGTAAGGAGGGTGGTGAAGGCCAGAGGGTGTATCTCTGGGGAAACAGGGAAAGCAGTAGGGGGAGCTTAATGCACCAATAAGCAAAGGATTAAATATACACACACGTACCTGCTCACAAATTCACTTGAACAAAACAGAGTCCACCTCTGTTTTCCAGTATCCATGGGACATTTATCAAATTAATATAAATAAATAAATAAAGAATTTCTTCAAAGCAGAGAAAGTTTCCAGAGGGACAAATCTTTATCGGTAGTATTTTAAAAATTAGACTTTCAAAACAAAAGTCTAAGTGAAAACAAAACAATACAAAACAGAAAACATTTTCTTAAAAGGAACCCAAGCATTTGGGGAAACCAGCTTGACAGAGGCGAGTGGGGCTAGATGTCCTGGGAGCATATTTGTAATGTTTGAGAAGCAGTAGAGACACTGCCAAAAGCTGAATTCCTCGTGTATGGTTTTGGCAAAACAGCTTTTGTTTGAACCCCCTTTATTCCCTGTAACAGTTACCACTGTGTCCTGCTTGAACAGAAAACGGGATAGCGATTTTGAAGATGTCTGGAGGATGTTAGTAGTAGGAGTTTCATTCCTGGTAACTGGTGGATTGACCCTCCCAAGGAAAAAATTCAAAATGCAGAGGAAACATATCTTCCTAAATGCATTTGTGAGCTGGCAAGAAAGTAAGAGAGTCTCAGGCCAAAATGCTGAGTGAGGAGTAAGTGAAAGAAGGAGCTCAGCTGAAGTGCCGCCCTGGCTGTTGCTCTGAGGGCGTTTACTGAACCAGGTGGATTTGAACTTCTGTTGTCTGGCCTCACAGAGGATAGCGAATGACACAGTACAGGGACCAGGGCCATCCAAGGCCCCCTGGACACCTTGCCCATGAAGGTGAGACCCCAAAGGTCTATACTCCCAGTGGAAGTGTAAACCAGAAATAAGTGCTAACTGCATCAACCACCAGGGAGTTGCAAGAACCTAGGTGCTGAGCTAAAAAGGAAAAATAAGGTCATTACTGAGAATCTGGGACCACAGGCTGTCTCTCATGTAGTTTGAGGCCCATGGTCATATTACTTGTGTGTTCTCAACAGTAAACAAACAACCCCCTTCCCCCAAACTCAAGCCAATAATTTGCTAGGGTAATGTGAGACTGGCAGTAATACCAGTGGCCAGAACTGGTGTACATCTTTGATAGAGGAACCTACCTTTATCTCAGACCTTAAAGAATTTCCTTAAAGTACTTAGAGTCATGCTGGATTAACTGACTGTCAGTGTGGAAAATACTGAAACTTGATTCATACCTCACATGTCACACAAGAGTTAATTCAAGGTTGCTTAAAGACTTAAATGTAAAACTAAAGCTATAAAGCATCTAGAAGAATGTATAGGAGAAGATCTTTGTGATTGAGTGTAGGCAAATATTTTCTAGACAGAAAAGAGAAAGAGCTAACTTTTATAAAAGAAAAAAATTGAAAACTCCTGCTTTTTGAAGATAACAATGAAATAACAGTCAGAGCAAAACTATTTACCATACACACATCTGGCAAAGGACTCATATCCAGATTACATAGATAACTCTTAGAAATTATTAATCAAAGACGTGGGCAAAAGACTTGGACAGACACTTCACAAAAGATGATATGCAAATGGGTAACAAACGTAGATGCTCAAGATTTCTTCTGAGTTGAGGAGATATAGACCAGTGCTCAGGGAATCTGCAGCTGCTAGAATTTGCAAGGCAGAGTTCTGGAGAGAAAGGAGCTATGCAGAGTGTTTAGAAATCTGCATGGGGTCTGTTTGAGCCTTTGGTTGAATATTAATCTATGCACACGTGAAGGGAAACCCCACAAGCCTGGCAAGAACAACTTTGGAGGAAAGAAAAATTACTGAGAAGCTATGAAATAGACAATTCTCAGAGTTCAGACCAGGTCAGGAATCACTTGAGTTCTCTCCAGCCAGAATAAAGGCACCTTGTTGAATATATAGAGCATTTAAGAGAGACCCCAGAAAAGGCATACCTTACAAGTGAGGCAAAATTAGTGTTAGAATAATGACTACTTTGGACTTGGCATAAAGGAGTTTTAAAATAAGCCTCAAAAGAATCAAACTAATCTGCAAGTAACTTAACTCACTGTCAGAAAAAATTCAAGACTCTTTACAGGAATACAACAAAATCAAGCATTCTACACCTTAAAATTTACAATGTCTGGCATCCAATAAAAAATTGCTAGAAATAAGAAGCAGTAGGAAAATGTGAGCCCAAAATATCAGTAAACAGAAACAGACCCAGAAACGGCAGAGAAGATGAAATTACCTGACAAGTATGTATGATAAAACAGCTATTATCACTATTTACAATAGCCAAGACATGGAAACAACCT
This sequence comes from Camelus bactrianus, assembly GCF_048773025.1. NCBI lineage: Eukaryota > Metazoa > Chordata > Mammalia > Artiodactyla > Camelidae > Camelus > Camelus bactrianus. Next base: position 49,259,112 of record NC_133542.1, read on the forward strand.
AAATGTCCATCAACAGATGATTGGATAAAAAAGTTGTGGTATATGCATACAATGGAATACTACTCAGCCATGAAAAAGAATGAACGAGGGGAGGGTATAGGTTAGGGATAGACTGTATGCTTAATGTGCACAAGGTTCTGGGTTCAATCCCCAGTACCTCCATTAAAATAAACAAACAAACAAACAAGCAAACAATCCTAATTAACCACCCCCCGAAAAGAATGAAATAATTGAATTTGTAGCAACATGGACAGACCGAGATATTATCATACTAAGTGAAGTAAGTCAGGCAGAGAAAGACAAGTGTCATATGATATCACAATGTAGAAACTAAAAAAAGGACACAAATGATCTCAAATGATCTTATTTATAAAATAGATTCACAGACATAGAAAATAAACTTATGATTACCAAAGGGGAAAGTGGGGGGAGGGACAAATTAGGAGTTTGGGATTTGCAGATACTAACTACTATATATAAAATAGATAAACAACAGAGTCCTAAAGTTTAACACAGGGAGCTATATTCAATATCTTGTAATAACCTATAATGATAAAGAATATGAAAAAGAATATATGTATAACTGAATCACTATGCGGTATACCAGAAACTAACACAACATTGTAAATCAACTATGTTTCAATTTAAGAAAATCTAAAAAAACCCGACTGTTATAACTATGCTTCATATGCTTAGGGATGTAAAAAAAAAAAAAAAAAAGTGGACACAATGAGAGGAGAAAGAAGATTTTTAAAAGAACCAAATGAAGCTTCTGGAGATGAAAAATTCAATAAAATAAGGCATCCAGATAAGGAGCAACAGGACTCTCCTTCATTGCTAGTGGATATGCAGAATGGTACAGCCATTTTAGATGATAGTTTGGCAATTGCTTACAAAATTAAACATACTTTTATCATATGCTCCAACAATCATGCTCCTTGGTACTTACTCAAATGAGTTGAAAACAAAAACCTGCACATGGATGTCAATAGCAGTTTTATCCATAATTGCCCAAACTTGGAAGTAACCAAGATGTCCTTCAACTGCTAAATGCATAAACTTTAATAAATCTATACAATGGAATATTATTCAGTGCTAAAAAGAAATGACCTATCAAGTGATGAAAAGGTACGGAGGAAACTTAAATGCATATTACTAAATGAAGGAAGCAGATCTTAAAAGACTACATACTGTATGATTCTGACTGTATGACATTCTGGAAAAGTCAAAACTATGGAGACAGTAAAAAATCGGTAGCTGCCAAGTGTTAGGGGGAGGGAAGGATGATTAAACTGAACACAGAGGATTTTTAGGTCAGTGAAATTACTCTGTATGATACTATAGTGGTGGATACATGCCATTATACATGTCAAAACCTATAGAATTTACAATACCAAGAGTGAATTCTAATGTAAACCATAGACTCTGGGTGATAGTGATGTGTCGATGTAGGTTCATCGATTGTAACAAATGTACCGCTCTGATGGGGGATATTGATAGTGGGGGGCGGGCTGTGCATGGAGAGGGCAGGGAATATATGGGATCCATGTAATTTCAGTTTAGCTGTGAATCTAAAAAGTAAGTATTCTTATTTATATTATTTATTTATTTATAAATTTTTTATTTATAAAATATAATATATTTTTAAAATCAGAGAGAAAATACAGATTACCTACAAAGGGGAAATCGACTAATATCTGATTTCATAAAAACAACAATGGAAGCCAGAGATGATATAATGATGCCTTCAATTGTTAAGACAAAATAATCAACACCCTAGAATTCTATGTCCAATGAAAACACTGTCCCAAAATAAGGATTAAATATAGACATTTCAGTCAAACAAAACTAAAATTGTTTGCCACTAGTTGACTCACTAAAGGGAATTCAGGCAGAAGTGATTTGAGATGGAAAGTCTAGAGGTAAAAAGAAACGAAGATCAGAAAAAGTAGTAAAGAGAGTTTTCAAAAATAAGCACATTTATTCTTCTCCTTGTCTCCATGCAAATTACAAAAATCCTTTGTAATTTGATTTTGTAGCTCCTTTTATTAGGAGTTGGAGTCTACTTCCCCACCCTTTGAATTTAGGTCCAGCCCAATTCATGCTCAAACCAATGGGGTGTGGCAGAAATTATGTTGTGCCAGTTGTAAACTTCTATTCATTATCTTAGACCCCTGAACTGTCATGTTAGCAAGTTCAGACTAGCCTGCTAGAGGATGAAAAACCACACAGAAGAGCTGATCTGGACCATTATAGACCTGTTCAGTATCTAGTTGACCTGCTACCTGACAGCAGATTCATTATGTGAGCTCAGCTGAAATCAGCTTAAATTGGCCTAGACCAGAAAAACTGCTTAGCCTATCCATAGTCTCATGAGAAATAATACACAGTTATTATTCTAAGCCACTAAGTTTTGAGGTGATTTGTTATTCAGTGAGGAGTACCAAGATTTAGCAATAGAAGCCATAATGATATAAATCAATAATATCTTTTGGGTTAAAAAATAAGATAGAAATATAATATATAGCAATAGATAGCATACTGCTAGAGTTGAAGTGTTTTAGGATTACAAAAATGATGTTTATTTTTCTCATAAAATAAGAACTATATGGGTAAGCATTTTTGAGCTAGTATAGTTGCTCAAGGAATTTATTAAGGACCCAGACTTTCTCCATTTTTCTATTATTTCTAGTTATCGCCATCATCCTTATAATCACAAGATGGCTGCTGCACCTCCAGGCATTGCAACTGTGTTCCAGACAGAAGGAGGGTGAGAATGTGATCAATCTGTCTCTTGTTTATGAAGAAAATAGTATCTTTCCCATAAGCTTTGACTGGTAGATTTCTGATTATGTTTGTTTGGCCAGAACACATGGCCATATCTAGGTGCCAGGAGCCTGGGAAGTTTTTAGCTAAGTGAATTCTTCTCCCAAAGGAAACGAGGAATCTGTTATAAAGTGAACAAAGGAATGGATATAGATTAGGCAACTAGCAGTCTCTGCTCTCTGTTTGAGAGAAAACTTCTCACTTTAATAATCCAAAATGGAAAGTAAACAATGTACTCTGCATAAAGATGGAGAGGTAGCGCTGTGCATGGGACAAGGCCCTGGAGTGAGGTTCTCCTAGTCTTGGCTCTGCCGCTGAACTTGCTGGGGGACTGGTCCTCAGTTTCTTTTCCTTTAAATCAAGATATTGGAGTGAACAACCTGTGTTCCTTGAGAGCCTACAGAGACTTTGAAGGGAATTAACATTTATAATAGATTATTCATGTGCAAGAGCTTATTTAGACCTTACAACAAATAAATGAGTCAGTGCCATTATCCCATTTTACACCGGGGGATGTGAAATCTCAGAGAGATAAGGGGTGTGCACAGTTTCCACATCTAGTGAATGGCAGAGCCAGGATTCCAACCAGGACCTGCAGGCCTCCAAAGCCAGAGGTTCCCTTCTATTGCCCACCCTTTCTCAAAAAGTGAAATAAGCACATGCATTTTTACTTACTGAATTTTAAGGTCACTCTTCCTAAAGCAAGTGTCTCTTTAAAGTGTGACCTGGTGACACCTGCAGCAGAATCCCCTAAGGGTGTTTATTACATATGCAGACTCCTGAACCGCCTTCAGATGAAGTGGAGCAGACTCTCTAGGACTGATACCAGGAAAATCTGCATTTTAAAAAGCTCCCCTGGTAATTTGGAGACATTTTAAAGTTTGAAAACCACAATTATAAATTTATAACTTACTGCTCCATTCTAATGTAGTTTATTTATGGATCTGTGGCTCATGGAAATTTCCGCCAAATATCAGGAAAATAAAAAAATTAAAAATAGTCTGTTTCTCCTTCCTGTTCCTCAGTTTTCCAATGAACACACTCAATTCCATGGAAAATGTGAAGGACACAGAAGTGTGTCATAGAAGATATCCTGACACTGATTGCCTGAGACTCAGTAAGGCAAAGGCACGGATAACCATGAATATGAATACTGATTAGAATCACAGAGAGCTGGAAGGGGATGGGGAAAGGAAGTGACATTACTAAATATTTATTATGTTCCAGACACCGTTCAGACACATTACATCATTTAAAGGACCCAAAACATGTGATTCAATCCCTTTTATTTACAAATGGGTAGGTGCTATTATATTTCTATTTTAGATTTGAAGAACCTAAAGATAAGAAAAGAACAGTCACTTGCCTGAGATGAATCATTCATTCATTCATGTATTCAGTCACACAGTAAGTATCTCTTGAGCTCTTAAGCAAGATATTGAGACTAGAGCAGCAGAAAGGCAATCTAGAGACCTCGGGTGTCTCCACTGAAGAAACTGGAACTGAGAAAGCGGACCGGCAGAAGCAGGCTGTCTGGGCTTGGCCTGCCTGCTGCAGGGAGCAAGAAGAAAGCTTCCTGCTGGTGGTCACAGGCAGCCACAGAGAGCAGGCTGTGACCTTGGTTTCAGCAGTAGCTGCATCCCTAGTGAGGTGGTTCAGTGTATGTACACCAGGCCCTTCCTTCCTTGCCCAGAGGAGAGGAGCAGGTGAGGGATCTGGAGAGAGGGCCTAGAAGTAGAATTTGAAAGGGAAAAAGGGAGCCCCCAAATCTTAACATATCCTCTCACTAACCTTGGTAGGTAGATGTTATTTCCATTTTATGGATGAAGAAATGAGGCTCAGTAAGGTTAACTGACTTGCTCAAGTTAAGTGTTCAAGGCTCAGTAAGGTTAACTGACTTGCTCAAGTTAAGTGTTCAAGCTGAAGGAAACAGTGCCCGTCTCAGATCTCAGCTCCAACACCCCCACCCTGTCCCTTTCTTTACTGCTCAGAAGGGAAGTCTTCTCAGGCTTGTAAAATGCTCACTGAGTAGCGCTGAAGTAATTTACAAATCGATACTAGAGGCTTGTTCTGATTCCTGCTACCAAGGTTTATTTAATTCCAAGTTCAAATCACACAGAAAATAAAATTTTCTCCTTAAAAGGTTCTTTGGAAAATGTTCTCTGTTCTATGTAACAGCCTCCTCGGCTGTGTTTGTGTCTGAGGAGAGGACTAGTCTGACAGGAAGAATTACAAATCTGGAGCTCATTTTGGCGTCCCAGAGGGAAGGTGGGTGGAGCGTCTCACAGTCAATTAGAAATTCAGAATGAAAACGTAGCCGAGTTTATTTGGGTTTCTAGTGACACCTCAGAATTATTGTGCAGGAGTGTCAGAAGCAGCTCAAAGTAATGACTGCTCCTCCTCTCTCCTGTGGGGTGCTGCCTGCTAAGAAGGGGAATCCCTCTTCTTTAGGGGTGGGGGTGGGGACCTTCCCTTTCCCACCTGGATCAGGAAGGGGTAAGAGGGAAGGAGTGTGGTTTGGAGTCCAGTCTGGGTCTGCTCTGAGTTCCGGAGAGGGGAAGGAGGTTATTCGGGGCTGTGTCTGAGCTCAGGATCTGAGGTCTGGGGCTGGGATCTGAGGCCAGAATTTGGAGACATTCTGGGCCTAGAATTTGAAAGGTAGTACCTAGGTTTGTGAGCGGACGCTGATAAACGGGAGGAAGCAGGAGACTGGAAGGCACTGAGGTAGGATCTTAGGGGGATGTTGAAAGCTGAGGCGTGGATCTGGGGAGGGGAAGTTGAAGCCTGCCTGACCATACAGAGGATCTGGGTGAATGTGCAGGGGATTGATGGTGCAGGGCTGTGAATGGAGGTCAGGCTCAGTACCAGATCTTAGGTTAGAAGAAAAAAAGCTAGAAGAAAAGAGCGTCGAGCAGCCACAGCCTTTTTCCTAAAGCGACTCACATGCAGACACACCCATCGTTCAGTCCTCGCCCCAGTAGCTGGTGGCTCGGCAGTGCCGAGGGTAGCTAGACCCCTGCCCCCACCCGGCCTCCTCCGAGCTCGGAGCGGCTCTGGCTAGGGCAGGGGTCTGGCTGCCCGGCCCCCGGGGAGTCTGGAGGCGTGGCCAGCGGCTGGGAGCTCGCGGCTCCGGATTGGCTGCCTAGAGGGCCCGTGGGCAGAGCTCCGGGCTGGGTCCCGCTCCGCAGCTCGCAGACGGCGGGGAGGCGGGGCCGGCGGGAGCCAGACAACCAATGGACGCACGGCCCCGGAGCAGTTACAAAGGGCCGGAGCGAGGCCGCCGCGGCGGCGGGGGAGGTGGGGCGAGGCAAAGCTTGCTGAGGCGAGACGGCGGCCGGGCCGGGCCGGGCCACAGGCGGTGGCGGCGGGACCATGGAGGCGGCGGCCGCTGCTCCACGTCCCAGGCTGCTCCTCCTCGTGCTGGCGGCGGCGACGACGCTGGTCCCGGAGACGACGGGTGAGTGTCGGCGCGGCAGGGCTGGCGGGCGGCTGCGGGGCGCGGGCCGGGCCCGGCCTCTGGCTCACTCCTTCTCTTTCTCAAACATGGCGCGGGGCCGGGGGCGCAGGTGGCGGCGCTCGGGCCGGGGCCGAGCTTTCCTGGCCCGGCCGCCGCCACGCGAGCCGCGGACGGGGGGCGGAGGCGGGGCGGGGGCGTGGGTCCGAGCGCGGGTGGACTTGTCCCGCAGTCCGCGGCCGCCGGCGCTTTAGGCTCCCCGGGGGAAGTGGTGTCGGGCGAAGCAGTCCGGGGTGGTGGGCTGCCCTCCGGGGAGCGTTTGGGCGCGGGCCGAGGGCCAGAGGGTGTGAGGCTGGCGGGATAGGCACAGCTGGGGCTACTCCCCGACCCTCGCGAGGCGCTGTGTGGCTTTGTCCTGGGCACCGCACCCCGAGCGCGTAGGCACTCCAGGGCGGGTTAGGGGTCGGAGAAGGCTTCCAGGGCGAGCTGTGAGCTCTGAGCCTCCAGGGCCTCCCCCAGCCTTGGGAGGGGGCGACGTGTGGTAGAGACCCTCGGGGTCAGCAGGGCCGCCCTGACCCTGCCGAGAGCGGCTGCTTCTTCAGCCAGGGGTGGCTTTGGAAAGGGAGCTGCTGCGAAGCTTTGTGTGAGGACAAGGAGGCATTAAGATGTTTCTTCTTTTCGTGCGTCTGGGGAAGTGTTGAAGTGAATCCACTAACCAGAAAGCTACAGATCTTTTTCATAGTAGAAACTTGAACGTTTGCTTGCTCTGCAGGGTTTGAATCGTTTGAATGGGAGTGACTGTGAATTGATCAAACGCTTTTATTTCTCCTCGAAGGAACATCACTAGAGTTGTTCCGTATCTTGAGTGACAGTAGTTTGAATCAGTCATCTGTATAGCTGGTTTTCAAGGGAGAATGTTTGCTACGTTTTCCAAAATACTAAATCAGGATGGTGTATGTGGTCAATTACTTACCCGGTGAAGGAGGAGTGAAAAACTTTGTTAACATTCAAATTATAATACTGGAAACTGAAAATATAGAGCCTTAGTATAAGCAGCTAAAATGAAGTGAAAGTACGTTTCAGTTTCTGTAATTGAACAAATGTTTTTAAAACAAAAAACTCAAGATTTAGGGTGCTAACAGCTACTGTCTATTAAGAGCTTACATGATGTAGATGCAATACAATACACAATACAACCCTCACAACGAAACCCTTAGGGCTAGTGGTATTTGCCCCATTTTATAGATTAAAAAAATGAGGTGTGGAGAGGTTAATTTCTCAATTACTAGAGCTGGAGTTAGGATTTGCACTGAGGGTTCAGTGTATCCCAAACCTATACATCTTAATATATATTGACACCTATCTGCCTGGTAAAGCCCATTTTTCTTTTTTAGCCCTCTAATGAGTAACTGATCTTTATTATTCACTTTCAGATTTTGCCTTCACAATTAGAAAATCAGGTTGGCTTCTTTCTGACTTCTAGTACATTCTTGGAGTCCCTTCGCACTGGGCCTACATTGGAGGAAACAAACGAATTTTTGACATTGGCCTGAGAAGGGGGTTAAGATAAATGTGTGGACAGGTGGGAGAATCAGTATAGTTATGCACCAAGCATAAGTAATATTTCCACACTACTATTAGCTTGAATAATGTAGTTCACTCTATTCCACCGAGCTTAGCATACGAAGTGTTCCTTTAGTCAAGTAACAGTATTGGACTTAATTGATGTACAGAGCATTGCTTATTCCATGCCCTGGAGGAGTTTACAGACTACACTGGCATGCATACAATACAAAGCTGAGTCAGGTGCTGTTATCCTTAAGTCTGCCTCAACTGATCTGCCTGGTTCTGTTGACAGTTTCACTTCATCCTTTCATACATTCCGAAGAAGCTCAAATGCTTTTTAAAATTTATAGTTTGACTTCCTTTTTAAGAATTTGCATTTATTGTCCAGGTGTCAGTTTTTCTCTCCCCAGCTTCGGCCCTCTCCAACATAGATTTCTCTAGGGAAATTGGTTGCGTGTCCCTGGTACACAGTTTATTTAGTGCCACTGTGTCTACATACATATCTCATGTGAGAATGCTCTTTGCTTCTTTTCTGCCATTTTGTAGCTTTTTCTTGAAAGACATGCCTAAAACCCAACTCTTCTTTCCATTAATGCCCTTTGAATGTTTCTTCCTTTCTTTGTATGCAATCATCAGTTTAGTCTCCTGCCTGTTATCCCTCAAATCCATTTGCTTTCCAGTGCTTTCTCTCACCTAAGCTTTTCTCTAGGCTCCTGCCAAGCTAATCTTCCACAGCTGTCCGCACAAAGGGTTTACAGGATTCCTATTTGTATTCACCACTTAGAGTAGTCCCAGAGGATTGTGATTAGGGCCATCTCTGAGTAAGTATCCAACCAGGTATCTCACGTCCCAGTATTGCAAACCCTTGATTTTTCGGCCTTTACATTATATATTTAATTTTACCCCTTTTGGGAGTGTTAGGAGTGAAGTTCTCAGTCCTGACTTCTGTACTATTTTAGTTTGTGAACCTTTTATTTCCCTGAAATGGGTAGCACTTACTCTTTGTGTTTTTTTCTACTGTCTTGCACTGTTATTTAAATATACTCTTGAACATGTTTTAAGTACCCAAAGGTCAAAGGTCATGCCTTTTATTTCCTTTATGCTTTTAGAACTAGCACTGTGTTTTATATTCTGTTCCACTTAAATGCTTGTTGATTAAATGAATTCCATGTGACTTGAATATTCCTTTAGTATTTACACTTTTATATGTAAGAACAGTTTATACAGTATTAATTGAGAATTCTGTATATAATCAGAAAAAGTCATGTGATATAGTGAAAGAAGCAATTGGTTGTTAGATTTGGTTATTAGTCCCAGCTTGACTTCTGGTTATGCAGAAAGCAGGGATGATAGTTAGCCTAATTCATGATATTGTGAACATCAAATGAGAAAGTTGTATTGGAGTTTGATTTTGCTGTTTTGTATTGTTATTAATAGGAGGGCTGCTCTTCAGTCAGCAATTTCCCCTGGGCCACATGTGTTTCAATTGGTCAGACAGCCTTTCTGATTGGTTGGTACTGTTGTGGTGCCAGTTGTTAAGACTTTTAATATCACTCCTGCAGAGAAGCATCAGTGTTCAAAGAGGGAAGTGAGGAGGTCTAGGCTGAAGTGACTAGGGGAGGCTTCCTGGACACTGTAACTTAAACTGATTTTGAAGGATGGCTAGAATTCAGAAGGGCAGAGAGGGGGATTAGATGAGTGTTAAACTCTCTTTGTAAGCTGTGACCCCCAACTCCTCCAGGGCTGGAAGCAAAAACTTATATTGTTTAGCTGGCAAGTTACTCTTTATAGAGTTAATTTCCTTATTCTGAAATGTGGGGTTTGGATGTATCAACCACTATTATTTTTTCCTCAGTTCTAAAAAATGTCTAATATGTGACTGGAAACAGAAAGGTAATCTAAGTGGTATGAATAAGGGGGAATAATATTATGGGATGCTCACCAGGGCTAGGCATTCTGATGGTGAAGTCATAAACCACTTAGTTTAAGATGGAAAAACATGCTCAGCAAGATTAGGTGAATTTCTCAGGGTTGGGCTGAACTGAGGCAGGAACTTTGATTTGTCTGATTCCAGATTTTGTGTCCTATATGACACTTTAAATGTGAAGGACTTGGAGAGGGGAGGAACTGGGTTATGGCGTGTCTTACCTAAGTGAAGTTACCTTGAATTTCACAGAGCTTACGAAAAGTGAGTTCTGAAAGTGGGAGGGAGGGGGAATAATTTTAGGTTATAAAGTCCTCAAGAGAAGGTCAGTATCTTTTTTATATTGCTGGATAAAGGACCTGGTATAATGCTTATTGATTGAGAGAAGTAGGCTTATAGTAGTTTGGAAGGTGGTGATACAGTTTTGGGTTTAATTGAAATTGGGTGTAACTGAGAGGCCTTGTTTACAATTAGGTTATGTTTACAATTTTAGATGATTTATTTTGTTGTTGAAATTAAATGGGGAACTGACATGGTCAGAATAATCAAGAGGGAGCTAAATCTTGTTCCTGTGGGGAAGTCTGCTCCTGTGCAGAAGACCTTTGTTGAAAGCTTCTCCTAGGCTTGGCTGAAATAGTTATCTGAACTTAGTACCATTCTTATAGTACCGTTGTATTGCATCAGGTATGTTCATGTCTAGTGAAGTGGGTTTTGAAAATGCCAGTGTCCTATGGATGGCCCTTTTGATGTGAGAACATGTCTTTAAATCACAGAACCTGCTGCTCATGTCAAGAAACGTCATGCCTTTTGCTTTTCTTTCTTGATAATGGCTTACATAATGCAACTTTCTCTGAACAGTTGGACTGTGGTTTGATACCAGATGATTGGGTCACATCTTTGTTCCCAGGTTCTAGAACTGAGGGCAGTTGCTGGCGTGTTTCTCAGAGATTTTAATGCCTTGTCCCTTAGAACTGGCTCAAGAAAACTTTTGGAATCTTCTGCAGATTTACAGTCTGTCTTGACCCATTCTAACTCCAGTACTTAGGATAGTATTTAATGCCTTTTTTAACATAATTTTCTCAATATCAAATCCAAGCAATCTCCATAAACATTAAGAGTCACTGCTACTTTGATTAGATGCAGGTTTAGCTGTAAAGTTTTGGCCCAAATGCTACAGGTAGGTTTCTTATGGATATCCTTTTTTGATATCCATAAGATTATGATTATGATTGATTGACTTGTAGGCTTTTTGCTGTAGATAAACACTTTCTCAAATACTAGTGGAGTAAGTCTGATTGACTTTATGGGTTCAATTTTATAGATCAGATCTGGCCTTTTGTAAAGCTGCTCCCTCATTTTGGTAATCTGAGAGCAATCCACATTATAAAGAATGATTTATAACTTAAAAAAAATTATGACTTGCAGGATATATACACAGGTTGCTCTGACATTTCTTGAAGGTTCAGTGGTCCTTACACCATTTTATCAATGTGAATGGAATATATTATAAGAATGTGCCAGGCATTCTGCCTGCCTTGTCTCACTTAATTCTTATAACCTACTTTGGATTATAGTTGTGTAATAGTACAAAAGCTTCCTACTTATGTACCAGTTAATTTCCAAAAGACTTCTATTTAAGTCCATTTGTTCCCTGGTTCAGGTGACAAGTGTGCTCAGGAGATGACTGTAGATTTTGATGACATTTGTTCTCACTCAGGATTCTTTTCAGCTCTCTTAGATATTATCCAGAGATGTTACTATTTTGTCATTCATCTTTTAATCATAAGTACACTTGTAAAAGGAGGACACTGCTTCAGAAAGAACAGATATAGACTGACAGTAGTCCAACCACTGAGACTCAAATGATTGTGTGTTACCATTAACACCATCTGCCTTTATAGGCAGAATTATCAGGATTCTTTGAACTTAGTTTGTATCTATGAAAGTTTTTAAATAGAAGAGCTTCTGTGTTTCCATTTTTCAGACCAGGAAACTGAGGTCATGATGTTAATGAATGTTGGGCCTGTTGTATTTGAGCATTTCAGACTGTGTACTCTTTCCTGTACACCATGCTGCTTTTATACACAGTAAATATTTTGTTATGGTCATTTCATCAGAAAGGTTTTCTCTTTCTTACTATCTCTCTTTCTCTGCCATGAGAATTTGCTTCAGCTTGTTTTTATTATAATTTGCCTCTCTGCAACTGCAAGTTACTCAGATGCTTGCAGTCTTTCTTTGACATATTTTTAGGTAATTTGCATCTCTCCAGTGAGTCTTATGATAGTTGATCACTCACTGTTTGTGTTGATTTATATATATATGTGTTCATAGCAAACTCTTTGCTTCTCAAAATAACATAAACACAGACCTGAAAATTTGAATCAGAGAAAAGAAAAAAGTTATCACTTCATCATTAACATTTTGGCTTAGGGGGAGGGTATAGCTCAGTGGTAGAGTGTGTGCCTAACATGCACCAGATCCTGGGTTCAATCCCCAGCACTACCATTAAAAATAAATAAACAAACAAATAAACCTATCTACCCCCCAGTACCCCCCCCCCCCCACAAAAAAACATTTTGGCTTATTCTACCCCTATGCATTTTTTTTTGTATAATCTAACCATTCTGTAATCATTCTCTTTCAGTAGCTTATCAAAGCTAATAAATATCTTTTTAAGATGGCAGAGCTTTGGCTTGTAGAAGAAATATCTCATTTACTCTTAGCAAATATTTAGTAATGGTCAACACAATGGGAAGTATAGAAAAAGAGACATTTGTTTACCAGGAAGATGATGCTGGGGAAATAAGATGAATACAGATTCAATAATAGCAACCACAGGGACCACTTTATAGAGGCGGTAGGAATTGATCTCATGCCTTGTAGGATATGGTATAGAGAGGATGAGGGGCAGAGGGAAAGCACTCCTAGGCAGGGGACACTGATGTGTGTGAAGAGAGAACATGCTAAATTTCAAGAATTTTAAGGGGAGAGATGGAAATTCATGATATAAAGGGTGGGCTCAGAGAATTATGAGCCTTGAAAATCAGGTGGATGATTTTAATATGGAAAAAGAATGTCTAACTGCACCACAAAAGAAATGGAGCAGAGTGACTACCTAGGAGATTTTGGAGTTGTATGATGGCTGTGGGAATGGAGTGGAAGAGTGGCTCTGTGACATTTCATACAAAGACATGGGAGGAGCTGGTAGGAGGGCCTTTGCACGGCTGTTCCCATGCCAGTGGGCTCTTTCCCCACATATCTGCATGGCTTCTTCCCTCACTACTTCTGTGTCTTTGCTCACCTCACTTGTTCTGTGTCTTTGCTCACATATCCCCTTTTTCTCAAAGAGGCTTACCCTCAACACCCTTTTTGTAATTGCCATTGTCTTACTCTACTTTTTCTTTGTTGTAACACTACTTTCTGAAATACTGTGTTTACTTGCTATATTTACTTACTATGTTTATTGTCTCCTTCTAACTACTAGGATATAAACTTCATGAAAGTGGGTATCTTTGTTTTGCTTATCAGTATATCTCAAGTGCAAAGAAAGTACCTGGTGCATCATAGTCACTCAGTAAATATTTGTTGAATGGCAGCAGCTCTTCGCTGTAAAAAGGAAGAGTACAAGTAAGAAGGACTCCATGAAATAAAAAAAGAGTGACCAGGGTTTTTACAAACCCAGATAGTGCCTTTAACTAGTAAGGAATTTGGTGAAAGAAAGGCTGAGGGGAATTGAATTTTGGTTTGAGCATGTTGAGTTTGAAGTGAAGGTAGGTTAGCCAAGTGAAATTGTTCAGTAGATAGCAGTGATATAAGGCTAGAACATAATTGGAAATGGGAGAAGACCTTAGGCAAGAAATGATTATCAGCATTCGCCTTCCATCTCATTATCTTTCTTTTGGATTCTGGTGTCTCCAGAAGTGGAGTATTTATTTTAACTCTAAATTCCTAGCTTAGATCTGGAGCCTTGCTCAGTTCACTGTTACAGTCTTCCCTCCTGGGTTGGGTTTTGTTTCCCTCCACACCCCTCAGCCTCCACAAAGCCAAAGAAATATGTATTAAGACTTTTTGTGATCTTCCACTTCTGCTGAAATGAGCCTTCAGGCTGTGCTGCTTTCTCTGCAGTAATATGATTGATTTCTTGGGAATCTTCTCTGGTTCCGGGCTAAGGTGAAGGAGAGGAAGTTTCTTGTTTGGGGCCTGCATTTACTCCACTGGCTTCAGATCAAGGTTGTGATGTTATAGGTGTCACCTTTGTTGTCTCCTGGAGCTCCCTGACGACAGTCTTGTTAAATGCTTTTCATGCTACTGTTTTCCCTCATGAAGCAAACACTAGTGCAGTCGTACATATCTCTAGACTGTATTTTTCTCTTTGGATTGATCTAACGTGTTTGTTTCCTTTCCTTTATTGAAGGTGTTTAAGTCATGTGACTTGCTTGCCAGAAATATAATAAAATCTTTATGGTAGTAGGTATAAGAGCCCTGACGTATTTGTCTGGAATTAAATTTTAATCAGTATATCTCTCTGGGACTCACTTTTCAAAGGAGGATAACACCTAACTTAAATGATGATTGTGAAGGTAATATGTGGTAGTGTTTATAGAGTACCTAGCATATAGCCTGATACTGGTAAACATTCAGTAAGTGGAATTATATGTTTAGGTAAGTGAAGGGGTCTTTTGAAAGAGGAAATACATGTCTATGTAATGAAGAACTATGATTAGTTGGTAGACTGAAAGGCCAGTTTCACACAATATAAGGAAGGATTTTATCGATGGGAGCTGTCACAAAGTGGAACATTATAAGGTACTATGTTCCCTGTCATTGGAAATATTCAGGCAGAGGTGAAGGTAGAGATAATCTCCTGTGTGAGAAGCCGTAGAAGAAATTTCTTGCATTACATAAGAGGATGGCATTGATTATTTCCAAGCTCTGTTTTCTCCTCCAGAATTCTGTACTCACAGGTATAGTTCAGGCTTGTTTGCTCCTGTTTTTAGCCAGCATACAGACTCTCAACTTCCCTAGTAGTAATGGCTTCAAGATGATCACTGTTTTGTAACTATATTATTGTATGGAAAAAATTTATTCAGTGATTGGTTTTACTCTGGCCATTTTTCAGAAAAGAATTTAGGAAGTTTGAAATGAAAACATGCAGTAAGACCAAAACTAATGATCAGAAAGATAAGAACCAATATAGGGGGAAAGAAAGAGAACAATCAGCCATAACTTAGCTGAGGGAAGCTTCAGTAGTTGAGCACAGTAATTAGCACTGAGTTTTCTAGCAGTAAGGGAGCCTGAGAGTTTGTAAAGATCTCATTGCCTGTCACTGAGATCACATGAGGAAGCTGCCACCTTACCCAATGAAATGGAACCCCAAACACGAAGACTGCAATACAGGGAGAATCTCCAAGTGGTAAGAGTTCCTGGACCTGGCAGCCCAGGTTCTTGTTCTCAGCCTTCCTCTTTAACATAGTTTTAGGATTCGATTTAGTACTGCTGCTACTGTTTTCCTTCTCTTATTCTAATGACACACTAGTCTTACCCTAAGGCCAATGGAACAGCTCATGTAAGGCTGGAATGTTTAAATCAAGCTTTTCTGAAAGCTAGAGGATAATGAATATAAAGCAACATGAAACTATTCATCCTGGTTTACAAAGACATTGTCTTCAGGTCCTTATCTTTTGGCCTGTCTCCTTTTGGCAGACAGAGTCTGAGTACTGCGACCAAAGTGAACAGAGCCAGGTCCAAGATAGCAAGGTCCAGAGAGTGTCTTTGCTTGGGTTTCCTGTTTGAAAAGCTGCCTCCTTTCTGGGTGATGGATGTTGGGAATGATGACTTCCTTTAGGAGAGACCGCACTTAGCCAGAGAGCATGGCCCTATATATGTTGGTTGCATAGTAACCCCAGTATTCATAAACCTACATATATTACCATTACTATAAAGAACATTCTTTGGTTGCAGACATGCTGATTTCACTAGGGGAAACAAGTTTCTCCCTGCTCTGGAGCAGAATCTGTTATAGAAGTCTTTGTGTAAGGGGCATTGGGAAAAAAAGTAAGAATTTGGGTTTATCACTCTCCTTGACTTGAGTGGATTCACTTTCTTGGCTTATTCTGCAGTTGCTGGGTTACTTCAGGCCTGTTCCAGTGTTTCCTTGTTCCAACCAACAGGGCTGAACCTCCTTATTTTTGTTCACTTGCTTCAGGATGACCATTCCATTCCAGATTTCCTAGGTGTGAACCTCACCGATTACATAATAGTGTATATTTATAGTTCTAGGACACCTTGTGCAGGCATCCTGTTACATTTCTACAATATAAGATCTTTAAATATGTATGGAAATACAAATAGCTCCCATGGAAAAAAGCAAAAACAGATGGCTTTTTTTTTTTTTAACTAGAAATGAGGACTAATATACATATTTTGGAGCACTGAGCATGGAGGAGATAGTTAAACCTGAAAAGGAACATAGAGATAAAAGCAGTGACAGTGGCTTTTCATTTATACGAGCACAAACACACTATATGTATGGGGCTTTTTTTTTTCTTTTTGCTTAATGTATTCATTCCCAAACCAAACCATAATGTGCTCTAATTGAGTCTCTTTGTTTAGCACATGGCTGTTGTTTTGAGTACTTTCTCCAATTGAAAAACTGACATTTTAATTTTGTTATTCAGTGTACAACAGATTTAAATAAAAACACCCAGATTGTGTATTGTAGATTTCCTTCAACAATAATTATATGTAATTATTTTACCAAAATAAACAAGTTAAAGTAGTTTTAGCTATTTTATCTCATTTCACATTTGAAGAGAAATTACAGACCATAGGCTAGAGTTTGCTCATGTTTCTCAGTGAGGAAAGGCAATTTCTTATTGCTAGTTCCAGCTAGTTCCACCAAAGCAGTGTACCATACGAGCGCTGAGAACGTAGAGAGGAAGCACAAATTGAAAGAAGTCAGGGTGGCCTAGTGCTGCTAAAAACAGGTGACAGTGTTCATGATGGGGTGTCTCAGAAATTTTAGGGAACCTGTGAAGGTTAAATGAGCTTGCTCTCGTAAAACTTGTAGCATACTTCCTGGCACATAGAAAACATGAAGTAAATGATAGTTATTAAGAAAATTGTTTTTCATAGAATCGTAAGTTTTTAGACTAGAAAGAACCATGAGACCATGATTATTATTTTGTCTTTATTTAATAGATGAGGAAACTGGAGCTCAGATGTTCATGGTATTTCAGGATAATCAGGATAATTTCAGGAAAATAATTCAGCTAATGACTGAACAGGAATTCGACTTCCTCCTCACTTACAACTTCATTTAGCATCCCTTTTCTGACTTGGGCCTCCATTAGGGAGAATGATTTTTTTTTTTAATCGCCTAATTTATGGAAGATCTCTTTAAATACTATTGAATCAGACTTAACAGATATGTGGATAGAGGGATAAATAATGATAATGTAGGAAAATAGCAGTTATGGAATTTAGGTAGTGGTGTATAGGTGTTCACATTTCTATCACTTTTTCTGAATGTTTGAAAATATTCATAATGTTAGAGGGGGGAACTGAAAAAAACAATAGTATCTCCTTACCCCAGGTAGGTTTCTATTACTGATTTCTCTAAACACAGACAAACCAGCAGTACTTGCTACAGCCAAAGGAAATAAAACAACCAGGGGGGTTCAGAGCCCTCCAGGGTGCATATTCTAGGCCCTTTCCTTGACATTCTCCAGGGCTTGAGAATCACGTCTGTCTCAACATTTTTTGTCCTTTTCTTTCTCTTCTCTATTTAAGAAAAAAAAAATTATAGGTGATAGTTGTGCATTGTAGATTTGAAATTCCCTACTTACCAGCAAACAAGCCAATTAACACAGCACCGTAGATCACTTTCCCGTGAAAACTTTTTTCTTTCTTTGTTGTTTTGCTTTCTCCCCTCCCATGGTAAATTGTACCTTTATTCTCTTCCTTCTTATTTTTAATACATTTATAATCGTAAGTCTTTCTGCTCTCATATAGCCTTTCTCCCCAAGATCACAATTGCTTCTTACACTTTATCCTAAAAAAGAGGGGGTGTACATAAATATTCTTTTAGCTGGGGCCTTTCCACCTCTTCTCTTATATCACTTAAGTTTTGTCAGATCCAGCTACTCCTGCTTTATGATGGGAGAAGGGGAGGGAAAGGGTTTCAATAAATTGGATTTTAGGAGTCAGGCAGGAATCTTAGGGGATATTCTTCAAGGATCAACAGATTCAGAATTAGCTGTGCATTGCAAACAGATGGTGTGCCCCAAGGAAATAGCTGCTCTAAGCAATTGGATGCTTGCATCTAATTTAGCTTAGAGATACTGGACTGGGAGGAAAGTCTCAGAACCATCCTAAACTATAGTTCGGGCCTAGTAATTATTGACTTACATGTAGAGATTATAATCCTGTGCCATCATATACCTGTACTGCATAATTCTGCACAGCATAATTCTTTGTGTAACTTCTAGTCTCTGAAGGATAAGTGACATTAGGCCCTGGCAGACTCTTTTCTTTTCATAACCAACCCCCTACTAGAGGCCTTCTTCAGTTACCAAAATGCTACCAGCAATTTGAAATCTGTATTCCTAATGCTAACTCTTGGGATGTCTCGATTTGGAGGTCTGAAAACTTTATTAGGCTTTACAGTGTATTCTCAAGCTCCAGTTTTAATATATACATAGTTTAGTCTTAGAAGGGTTAATGTTCCTCTGAAAGGAGTTTGGACAGCACTAGCTACCTGCACCCTCATGCCCCAAGTGAGGGTATGGATTCAAAAGTTTGAAGTGCTATAACAATATAAATAAATTATAGAAAATTATAAAAGCCTCTCTATTTTGGCTGGGCTTTTCTGTCCTTGCCTGGTTTAGTTCAGCTATGTTTCTTTAGGAGACTGCAACTAGAATTGAACTGCTTTCTTTGACATTTTGTTGACAAGGAAGATGAACAATTCAGACTAGGGAAGGCAGGAAAGTTAAAGCTTATGTAACTATATGTGTGGTTCACGAAGTCTCAGATTTCTAACGGTACCTGTCATCCCTCTTTTTGCTAAATTCTGTGACTTTTTTCCTTTGTTTCACAAACAGATGGAAATTACATAAAGCTAGATACCAAGAGACTCAAGAGTAGAAAATGTGATTATTTCTGTGGAGCAGGAAATAGGAAGGGTTGAGTGTTGTTGTTCCTTTTTTTTTTTTTTTTTTTGGTTAACAGTCTTGTAGAACTATTTGACACCTTAAACTGTACAGACACAACTTTGATCAAAATAAAATCTAAGTTAAAAAATTAATGGTAAATATATGGCAGTTGTAAGTCCATGAATATTTAGTAAATATGAAGAGTTGACTTCCCCTGTTGAAAAGACAGGTTCTTAGATTGGATTAATACAAACACAGAGGCCTGCAAATATAGTAGTATTTTTCAACAGATGCTTAAGATGACATCAAAAGGTTGAAATAGTGGAATAGAAAAAGGCAAATCAGACAAAAACAGAAAAGTAGACATGGTAAGATTAATACATGGCAAAATAAAATTCAAGTTACAAAAGCATTAAAGGGAAGAAAGAGGTGTATTTTATTTTTTATAAGAGATATCTCTCAAGACATGTCATGAATCTTTATGCAACTAATAAAATGATAGTGTCAAAATACATAAAGCTAGGACTGTTAAAAATAGGAGACATTGATCAATTCACTGTAGATTAAGAAAGCAGTATCTGAATAACAGTAATAAATAATGTATTCCAATTTTGTAATCATGAATAATATTCTTTAAAATAATTCTCTAGTTTTTCAGGAAGTTGATGATATGGAAGCCTACAAAGAAAATTCAAATTAGACATTAACAGTAACCAAAAAAGAAAAAAAAAAAGCCAAAATGTAAGATTATTCTTTTAAATAATCCAGGGTTAAAGAAGAAATTACAATTGTAAGTTACAAACCATTTAGAAATGAACTAGAGCTGTACATATCAAACCTAGTGGGAACTTTGCTAAAGCAGTACCCAAAGGAAAATTTGAATGGAATAAGATTGAAAGTCAAGCTGAAGAAAGAACAACTAGTAAGTACCAAGGAAATAAGGATTTAGGAAAAAAATTAAGGAAAATAGATTTGATCCATAAAACCCCCAACTGGTTCTTTGTGTGTGTTTTTTTAAAATTGAAGTATAGTTGGTTTACAATGTGGTGTTAATTTCTGGTGTACAGTATAGTGATTCAGTTATATATATAGTCCTTATATTCTTTTTCATTATAGGCTCTTATAAGTATTGAATACATAGTTCCCTGTGCTAATAGTAGGACCTTGTTGTTTATCTATTTTATACATAGTAATTAGTATCTGCAAATCCCGAACTCCCAGTTTCTCTCTCCACCCCTCCTTTTCCCTCCTGGCAACCGTAAGTTTGTTTTCTATGTCTGTGAGCCTGTTTCTGTTTTGTAAATAAGTTCATTTGTGTAATTTAAAAATATTCCACATATAAATGATATCATACGGTATTTTTCTTTCTCTTTCTGGCTTACTTCACTTAGTATGGCAACTTCCAGGAATGTCTGTGCTGCAAATGGCATCATTTTATTCTTTTTTTATGGCTGACTAGTGTTCCATTGTGTGTGTGTGTGTGTGTGTGTGTGTGTGTGTGTGTGTGTGTGTGTACACCACAACTTCTTTATCCAGTCATCTGTTGATGGACATTTAGGTTGCTTCTATGTCTTGGCTATTGTATATAGTGCTGCTATGAACATTGGGGTGCATGGATCTTTTTGATATATGCTCCAGATATATGCCCAGGAGTGTGATTGCTGGATCATAGGGTAAATCTATTTTTAGTTTTTTAAGGAATCTCCGTAATGTTTTCCATAGTGGCAGCACCAAACTACATTCCCACCAACAGTATAGGAGGGTTCCCTTTTCTCCACAGCCTCTCCAGCGTTTATCATTTGTAGACTTTTGAATGATGGCCATTTTGACTGGTGTGAGGTGATACCTCATTGTAGTTTTGATTTGCATTTCTCTGATAATTAGCGATATTGAGCATGTTTTCATGTGCCTATTGGCTATTTGTATGTCTTCACCTGAGAAATATTTAGATTCTCTGCCCGTTTTTGGATTGGGTTGTTCTCCAAATTGGTTCTTTGTAAACACATTATTAAAACAGACAAATACTTGATAAATCTAAAAAAGAGAGCTATGAATAGAAAAATGGCAAAGAAGAATGGTGTCTTTTAGTGTATTTTAATGTAGTCCAGGTTTTTTCTCCTTAAGGTTAGTGCTTTTTGAATCCTATTTGATTAATCTTTCTGGATTCAGTATCTTAAAAATGTTTTCCCATGTTTTCATCTAAAAGGCTTCTTGTTTTACCTTTCACACTGAGATACACAGTCCATTTCAAGTTGATTTTTGATTGTGGCATGAGATGTTACTGTTTTTGTTTTTCGTTTGTTTGTAAGATATGTATGCCCAGTTGATCCAGCACTATTTGTTGGTAATGCCTTCCTTTTCCTAGTGCACTATGTTGTCACCTTTACCATAAATCAAGTAGTTGTATATGTGAAAGTCTGTTTCTGGAATCTCCATTCTGTTCCATTGGTTTACTTGCCCTTGTGCTAATACACACTCTCTTCCATATTATAATGTTGTGATGGGTCTTGATATCTGATAGTGTACATCTTCCAAAAGCATTGTTTTCCAGGAATGCTTTGACTTTCTTAGGATGTTTTTCCACGTAAACTTTAGAATCAGCTAGTCAATTCTCACTCACATGCACGTGCGCCTGCCCCATCCTGTAGGGATTTTTATTTGATTTTGCTGAATGCACAGATCACTTTGCAGAATATTGACATTTTTTACAGTATTGAATCTCCCAGTGAGGAGACTGGCATGTTCCTCCATTTATAAATAAATATATTTTATTTTATATTTTTCATAATTTCTATTAAGTAATGTTTTGAAGCTTTCACTGTAGAGGTCTTAAATGTCTTTTTATTCCTAGGTATTTGATTTTTTTGTTTTCTATTTGTTGCTGGTTTAAGAAAAGGTGATGACTTTTTTGTATAGTGACTGTTTGGTTTTATCTCGAATAGGTATTGAATTTTATGTTTTCTGTTTGTTTACACCGAGATAATTATATGATCTATTTACATTTTCCTAAACTGCCTAACTCTTATTACTGAGTCTGTGAACAGTGTCTTTGTTTATCATCTCCCTGGAATGACCGTCTTTCCTTCCATAAGCCTCAGCTTAGGTGTCTGTCTTTGAGAGAAGTCTCCCTTTTCTGTGCTCCCTCTGCACTTGGTCTACACTACCCTTTATCAGTGGCATGCTTGTTCTCCACATCATATTGTGAACTCTTTGAGAGTAGGAGTCTCATCCTGATCATCTCTGTCCTAAAGGTATATTCTTTCTTCCTACACAGGTTACATACACTGTTTCCTGGTAAAAGGTGTTCGTCTTTTCTCTCTGCTTCTAAAATTACTAACTACACAGCACCTTCAGCTCATTTCTTCAACTATGGCTCCAGTAGGTCTTTAGCTGTTTGCTGGCCCAGGTGTAACTCTCCTCTGCCTTTAATTCAGAGGCAGCTAGTAGGTGGCTACCACTTCCTTCTCTAACCAGTCCTATCTCATTCTTCGTTCCCCAGACCCAGAATGATCATCACGATGCCTTAGTATCTACGCAACCAAGTCACAACGTCTCCTACAGCCATTCTTGCCTTCCAGAGGGGAAGGGGAGAATCCTTTGTCTTGTCCTACTTGGGGAAGATCACCATAGATTATGTAATAATCCTTGTTTTTTCTTTTGGTGCTTTTAGAATAAATTAGATTATATTACAACTCTTAGGGCACTCCTGTTTCCTCATCTGTAAAAAGGGGTTAGGATCAGGTAATTATCAGGTTCTTCCAGTGTGAACATATTATGGTTAATGAGTTATGATTCCTTATCATTTGTGGGTATTACGTATATACACTAGATGAGTTATAACACTTCGTTAATTTGGGCTGGAACTGAAAATATACTTCCCTGTAGGTACTTCTCTCATGCTACAACAGTGAAATTCTTGGGCTAACCCTGTTCAAGCGGTCATATTGCTGAAAAACTCTGTATGGGTATTTGTGAATAGAGAGAGAGAGAAATAGCTACCATGAATGTTCAGGTCTCTGTGTGTACGTGTTTACATTATTATACTCTGTCAGTGTTGCCTCCTAGAGTTGTATGAAAGTTTGCTCTGGCTCTCTGTTCAGCATCTAGGGACTGGCACATAGTAGGTGTTAAAATACTTGCTGAATGAGTACATAAATGAATTTTTCAGCATTTTGTTTTTTGCCAGGCACTACACTAAATATTCTATCTCATTTAAATCTCAAACTTTCTGAGATTGCTTTTGTTGTACATTTAGGAAACAGGCTCAAAAAAGTTAAACAATTTCCTCAGAATTACTTAGAGGCTGACTGGCAGAGAAAGGATTCAAACTTGAGTTTCTTGGTCACTGAATGCCATGAAATTTTTAATAATACCCACTAGTCAACATAAAATCCAACAGGAGACTGTGTAAAAGTGTGTTTAGTTTGGGAGAAAACAAAAGAAATTCAGTTATATTTTTTAGCACTCACCATGATAAATGTAAGTTTCTCCATTCCCCCCCCCCCCGGGGCTAGAGCAGCTCAGAGTGCAGACATCTGCTCTGTATGTTAACATACCTGAATTCACTGAAGTGGAACACAAATAAGGAGATCACTCTATAGAAACAGAATTACAACCACATTGTGTCCGGCTTTAATAGTATGATCTATGATCACCTTTAATTGTTCCTCTGTCCTTAAACATGCTTCTAAAGTATCAGCTTTAATGGCTTTATAGTATTCCATTTATGATTGTTACCATAATTTATTCTGTCACTACTCTATTGTCATTCATAGAGGTTGTTTTCAACTATAAAATGCTGTAACAAACATCTGTGTGCTTACACCTTTGCTCTCATCTCTTATTGTTTACTTAGACTAAATTCTAAGAGGTAGAATTAATGGATTAAAAGATAAAAGACTTTTTAAAAGCTCTTACTATATCTTAGCAAATTATTTTCCAGAAAGAACATTAAAGTTTTGAAATTGGCATGAAGTGACTGTACTCCATAGGTTAAATATCCCGAGTTGGAGTTTTGAAGACAAGATTGGGAAAAGGGATGGAACATAGAGAGGCATATTAAAAAAATATTTATACCTTTGAATAGATATAATAGAGTCACATTTTTCAAAATTCAAAAACTACAGATGAGTTTATAGAAAAGTCTCCTCCCACTCCTATCTTCTGGGTACCCAGTTCTCTTCCTTGGAAGCCAGTGTTACCTTATTTCTTTTGTATCCTAACAGGGAGATATATGTATGTATTTTCCTCCCTCCCTCTCTCCTTTCCTTCCGTTTTAGCACAAATGTTACTATATCAAATATGCTGTTGTGCACTATGTGGATTTTTACTTAATACATCTTCTGGGTCAGTCTACATTAGTGCATAGAAAACATAGTTTTGTTTATGTGTGTGTGTGGCTGTATTAGCTTCCATTATATAGTGGTACCATTATGTCATTTTACTAGTTCTATTGATAGAAACATAGGACAGATTACAATCTAGTATATACTATTAGGAAGTTAATAACCTATTATGTAAGTGCATGTAAGCCACTTTGCACATGCACAAGTATATCTACAGGCTGTACTCCTGGGTCAGAGGGTATGCTCATTTGTAATTTTGAAAGTGTTAGTTTGTCCTCCATTTATAGAGAGAGAGAGAGAGAAGTTATTTAGGCAATGGTATGTTTTACATCAAATGGACTTGAGAGGTACCTACGTGGTAATTTTGGACAGTTGCAAAGAGAGTACTGAGAACTGGGAAAAGGATTTCAAAAATGAAGGTAGTAGGAGGTAAAAGAGAAAATTTGCTTACTTGGCCGTTTTATTGAAGACCCTGTTGGTAGTAACTAGCCACATGCTAGAGAGAGATTCCTTGGATATTTAAGAAACACCACTGGATCTCTCCAGTGGGCCAGGATCCAAGGATGCAGAGATGCTTAAAGCGTTAAACCAGTCCCTGACTTGAAGAAGTTCATAGTTTAATGGAGGAAAAGAATAAACAATTAAAGAATGAAGTGCACTGTTCTACTTATTGTACCTTGAAGATGTTAAGTAGAATAGATCAAAAAATGAAAATGTGGATATTTGTTATTTGATGAAACTTATAAAATAATAGAATCTTACTATTTAAAGGACTGCAAAGTTTTAGACTAACCTTTTATTTAGTACAGGAGATCCCTACTTCACGAAGTCTGTTGGTCATTAAGCCTCTGCTTAAATATTTCTGATGATAGGAAAGTCCTAACCTTCTTGGCAGCCATTTCTGTTGTAAGGAAGAGTTGTCATTAGGAAATGATTTTTTATGAAACAAAATTTACCACATCCTGACTTCATGGTTTGATTTAGTATTGGAGTAAGAGAAACTAAGTTGCTACATCTACAAAATGAGGTTGTCTTCACAACTAAGATACCTTTCAGATCAAACTTTGTTGAATTAATTCTTTGATTCTCTGACTCATTTACATGGCAGATTGATATTCAAGTAACACTTACTAATTATTTATTATATTGGATATTTGTGAGATTTTGCGCTCAGTTCTCCCTCTGTCTCCCCTATCACCATGGCTACAGTTAACAGTAAATGTTGTTGACTATTCTAAAATCTGTTGTTAAACAGATTCCCCAAATCTGCTAGGCAATAATCCTGTACTTGTGCAGTTTATTGTGAGCCTAAATGAAGGCCTTTGTAGTAATTGCCCATATTAAATCTCACCTTGCCGTTCAGGCAGCCTTTTCTTAGTATGCTTTTCTCTGATATCAGTTAACTTATATCAGCTAATTCCATGGAGCTTAGGAGTCTAGAAAAATGGAGGTATTGTGGAAAAACCAAGTGATTGAGACTTTCAAAGTGCCCTCATTTGTGTGTTGAATCATATAAATAATGCTTTTTAGGTGCTTTAAAGGTGGCGGAAGTAAACAATTTATCTGGAGAAATGTCTGCATAAATCAGATTTTTTGAAGCACTACACTTGGGAATGAAATGTTACCTAGGCTAGAGGAGAATTTACTTTCACAATGTATGGTGCTGTTATTTTGACATTACTGCTCAGGACAACCCCAATGGAGTAGAGTTGAGAAGAACCACTGAGTCCTTTGAGGAACAAAGCCCAGAGCAGTAGGCCAGTGGGAGTTGTGGTCAGGGTTTTAGCCTTGTTTACAGAGATAAACAGCACATTCTTAAATGTTTCTTAAATGCTTTCCCTAGACCTGAAAGAAGGAGGAGAGGAGAGGAGAGGATAGGCCTCCCAGAGGTGGGAGTGGAGAGAAGAGAGGAAGTATCCAGGGAGATACTGTGTAATATATACAGGCCAATATATGTATGTCTTTTCCTCCTGCCCTCCCTCCCTCTCTCCCTTCCTTCCTTCCAGAGGAGCTGAGTGGAGGAGTAGACTAGATGCTAACAGGGGTTGACTTTAGTACCTGGAAGGATTTTGTTACAACTTTGAACTTTTGCCTTCGCCTTTGCCAACAGTGGTGTGATCTGCTTTTAGTATATAGCTAAGCGGACTGAAAGGCGTGTACTGTGTGTTAGTTCCGTTACCTGCCTGTTAGTGCATATTTGTAATATTTGGAAATACTGTGTAGTAAAGAATAGTTATGCTATAATAGACAGGGTAAGGGAAAGAAAGGTTTTGAATGTGTTGACTTTGTACTAACAGGTAAGCCCAGCAGAGAGGATCCGGGAGGCAGTTAGAATAGGAGTTCGGAGCACAAGTCCAAGGACGGAGAGTTTAGATGTGAGATGTGAGCTGCAGCAAAGGGCTGAGTGTGGTGGTAGGTTCGGGAAGTGTAGTGTCACGTCACTAAGACAGAAAGGGGTGTCTGTCTCACGTCCCAACACATTTAGAAAAGTTGAATTCAACCAAAGGGCATCATCACTGGCGAATTTCAACAAGATGTTTCAGTTGAGTTCTTGATAGGGGAAGTTGGGTGATGGCAGGATAGAGGGACCAAATAACAAGGGTTGAAAAAGAAAAGCATATTGAAGGCTATGCCGAAAACAAGAATATGTTGTATAGAGACTGTCACTCTAGCCCTGGGAAGACAAGGTGTCTGGTACTAATTTTTATTTTGTTAACAAGGCTCATAGAAATGCCTGTTCCATATGCTATCCATAGGCTGTCTGCCTCTCCATTGCCAGACATAAGGGCTTCTGAATCAAGCCTTTGTAGCCTGAGTGTTAGGTAGAAGTAATAGTGCTTTGATGTGCGACCTCAAGATACACTGAAATGAAGCAAC
This sequence comes from Camelus bactrianus, assembly GCF_048773025.1. NCBI lineage: Eukaryota > Metazoa > Chordata > Mammalia > Artiodactyla > Camelidae > Camelus > Camelus bactrianus. The sequence continues at coordinate 49,286,259 of NC_133542.1, forward strand.
AATGGAAAAAATTTTTTTAATAGATAGGACCAAGAGCCAGACTATCAGCTTGGAATGTATCACCCTGGTGCTAGAATACAGTGAAAATGATAACCTCTAGGGTTCTCTTGGCTCTTATTATTGTTGTCACTTCCCTTGACAGCTAAATGTTTGGTTTCAGTCCTTCACATCATACCAACATCTTCAAACTCGATAATTCTCTAATTTATTTGGCAACATTTAGAAATTTCTAGTGCTAGTAATTGTATTCCTGGCATGGGACTGACAGTCTTCTGTGAACACAGTAAATTTTCATTGCATTGCTGAATCACAGAGAAATCTTTGTGAGGACATTTTCATAGGGATCAAGCTTATGTTAAATTTTAGTTGCAAGAGAGCTACCAGTGCAGATAATTAATGTGATGATTACCTGAGTAATACCTTCCATGCGTAGCCAAGTTTGCACATGCATAGGTTGCAGCCATTACATCACGTCTTACCTTTCTGTCTAGAGGCTGGAGTTTTCTTTTGACCTTGATTGTGAAGTGTGTGCAGATTTCCAAAATGTTAAAGTGTGGGAAAATGTGCATCTTAGAATTGAGGACGCTGTGGCTACTGGTAGAGGCTGGAGCACAGAAGAAAAAGGTGGCCAAGGTAGGAGAAAAGTACCAAACAGGGAGTTTAGCTCTTACCTTTTGCTGTCCAGAAGAGTCAACAAGAAACTGTACTATTGAAAGGTTTGTTACTTCACACACGGATATCAGTACAGAAAAGAGCCACATTTACTTATTCATGTTCATGATGATAATTTTGTGGAATTTCACATCCACCTTAACCTGGGTAGAACACTGTTATAAATCATTTTGGTACTCTTAAGTTTCAGTTTCTTCATTAATAAAATGACAGAACTGAATTAGAACTGGATAATCTTTAAGGTTTCATGTGGTTCTGTCAGTCTGGGATTCCACAGTGACATTTTAGGCACTACATTTGGGAAGAGCTGTTTCTTTGGTGGCCTACAGATAAAAACCATGCTAGGAATGATGCCATGTATTGTATGTGATAATTCTGTGTGTTCACATAATAATTTACATTAATAGTTTCAAAGTATGTTAATGTACAGTATCTCATTTGAGAGTCTCAATGAGATGATGAAATAGGTCAGGAAGGTATTATATTCATCTTGTTGATGAAATGAAACCATTGTGGTTAGCATATTAAATAGTTATTTATATTTGATGATCTTATTAACACTTGGGATGCTAGCTGCCAGGATGAAATCTTACCAGTGAGGAAAAAAAGCCCTGTTAGAATAGCTTTCTCACCTTCATCTACTTGGCAAATTTATGTATTCTTCAGTTCTAACTTGAATATCCTGCAAGGCTTTTCTTGATATCTCTTATACCTCAGCAGAGTTGAAGCACTTTGATCAGTCTCCTCAAGACTCTGAATGATCTGTTTAATGCCTTACTCATCCACTCTAATGAACTCCTTAAGTCCAGATACCTTGTCTTACTTATCCCTACACCATAGGGATAGCCCACATAGCACCTGGTATATAGAGATGCTCAATGAAAAATTATACAGTGAAATGAAAGAGTCCAGTTGATGGGCTGGTTTTAAAAGGTTGCTGTGGAGTAGGGAGTGAAACTTGGGCTCTGAGTTGGGAAGAAGACATTTTGTATACCTTTTTTTAGATAGAAGTTTTGCCCAGTACATGCATTTAAAAATTAAAACAAAACAATAACCTGGTTTAATAAAAGGGAGGTCAGATCTATTAATAGTATAAATATGGATTTTTTAAAAATGAGAATTAAAGCTCATGAATTCTTGGGGATTTTTAAATTTGTTTTATTTTTCCCTAAATTATATTACTGTATCATACAGATTTTAGAGCAATCTTGTATTCAGTCAAGACTGATTTAGAGTGGTGAAATAGAATTTTAAAATTCTCTGAAGAAATAAACCCTTACCTGGTTAAGCTTTGTGTTACATGGTGTTTATACTTGTCTGGAGACCTGTTCTTCTTACTGAAAGACTCTTGTTAAGAGAAGCCCTTTTTTAGTACCGACTTTCTCAAATGTGCCATAATGTAATGACCCCTTTGGAAAGAAAAATACAAATGTATTTTTCATAATGTTACTTCAGGTATGAAAGGTATAGGCATGAAAGTAGATATAAAATATTTGTTTTGGGCTCATTGACAACTATAAATCTAGTCTGCAAATTAAATATAAAGACAACTACAAAACAACAACATTCAAATTAATACAATTACTCAGTGTGACAGATATTAGGTTTCATAGTAGGAAAAAAAAAAAACAGCCTTAGGTCTGATTTCATTTTAAATGTTTCTTTTTGTTAACTTCAGTGATACTAAAAGTTGCAAGTGCCGATTCTCATAAGTGATGTTGTGCAAAGTGGTACTATTCTTCAAGGCTTTGTAAGTTCAGGATAATCAGACCTCATACCTAACCAAAACACTTGCAAGCATTCCTCAAATACCAATTTTAATGAGATGTCTACTGTCTTGTTCACTTGATGAGGTTAACATTATGACATTATTGAAATCTTTAGTAAATGGCTCTGTAAAAGAATTAGTGCTGGAAGTGAGAATGGAAAAATTTCATTGCATACTTAAAACCATATTTACTGCTAATTAACTTCTGCAGATTGTACTACATAGATAGGACCCATGTCATACTTATAGCATTATATGTGGTATTGGCTGTTAGACTATTGGCTTTCGAAAATACCATGAATATACCAGGCCTGTATCACCATATGCTCTGGTGATTCAAATTCCCTGTACTTTTCACTCTTTCACTCACAATTACTATGAAAGCCTTGCTCGTAGAGTGTGCCATGAGAACATTTGGCCTGAGGGAGATCTTAACCCAGCTGAGGAAGCAGCAGTGAGAGCCTCCTGGCAGTACTTGTTTAGGTGGCGGTTACTCATGATCTAGAATGTCTATCATTCATCTTAGATTATCTTTTAAATGAAAATATTTAAAAAATTTTTGTACACAACTCTTAGACTCCCCTTCTGCCAACATATTTGTGACCTCCTGTTTGGGAAACACTGCTTTGGTAAATATTTTTCTGATCACTATTTAGGAGTCTGGGAAAGATGGGAAGACAAATCTAATAAAAAAAAAACTTGGCCCTTCTTCGTGTAATGAGAGACACTTTAACAGCAAACTATAAATAGACTGATTTGTGATAACCTAAAGGTATGCAAAGAGGGCAATGGGAAGAAAGTGAAAGGAGTTGTCTAGTTGTCTTACGGGGTAGGGGAGAGGTTTAGAGCGTATCTTGGAAAAGATCTTGTTTGAATAGGGTCTTAAAAGATGAGAGAGTGGGTTTAAACTAGGCAAAAGGGTAGTATATGTAAAGACCAATGTCAGGAAAGACATGATTATCATAATGATGAGAAGTGCATGGCCCTGGATAGCATTTGTAATGTGAGCACTAAGTTGGAACCCAAAAGTAAGTTTTAATTGTTAGACAAAGTGTTTAGCTGTCATTTCATATGCTTTAAAGGAGCCAAGATCTTAGAACAGGGAGAGTATTCATGGCAGTATTTTTATATATAGCAATTACCATATTGTATTGTAATATTTTTCTTCACTGGTCACTGGAGCTTTTCAAGGGCCATGACCATAAGTTATTAATCTTTGTATACTAAACTTTTGGTAGAGTAACTGATAAAGGTAATGCTTAGAAAACATTGGTTGATGACTAATCACGAGTAAAGAGGATTTGGGAGAGAATAATGGCAATCTTCTGTGGTGGTGGTTTTAATTTTTTGTGGGTGACAGACCACTTTGTGGTTCTGTGGAAAGCTGTGAACTTTCTCCTTGAAAATGCAGATACATACTACATTTGGCCTACAGTTTCATGGGACTCATGTATCCCTGAAGCCAGTCCATGGATTCCTGGTTCAGAATCTCTCCTTAGGAAATTATACCAGGGAACCTACACTAACCATCATGAATAAGCCACTGTTGTTTTTAACAGTCTTTAAATGTTAGGTTATGATTATATCTCGTATACTTTTCTTGAGTTCCTCTTCATGCTTATGAGGATTTAATTCAAAGAGCTGAACTATCTATGGAGAAAGAAAAAAATTTTTTATAATGATTAAGATAAAACTTTGCTAGTCTGTAAGGATAATAGACAAATATGCTAATTAAGCCAGCAACCAAGAAGCAGCTGCTTGAAGAGATTGTGGTGTTCCTGAGTTTGGGTTTAGCAGGTGAGTTGGGGTTTCTCTGAACCATCCTCAGGCTTGATGATTTGCTAGAAGGACTCATAGGACCCAGAAAAGCTGTTATACTCATGGTTTTTATTTATTACAGTGGAAAGATACATATTAAAATCATCAAAAGGAAAAGGCAAGGCACATGGGGTGAAGTCCAGGAGAAATCAGGTGCAAGCTTCCAGATGTCCTTTCCTAGTGCAATAGCAGAGGTGCACGCCATAGCTTAGCAGTGATGTGTGACAGCGCGTGGGAAGTGTTGCCAACCTGGGAAGCTCCCCGAAGCCTTGGTGTTCAGGGTTTTCAACTGGGGCTCAGTCACGCAGGCTTGCAGCATTCTTATCAGGGAGAATATTTCAAGGTGTCAAAGCTCATCTTCCAGGAACTGGCCAAGGGCCAGTCCTGAAGACAGGCCATTCTTGACAATGTGTGTGGTTTGAGCAACTCAGTCCTGTTGAGTTAAACCTTTCCTGCACAGCAAATTAGCTGTTCAGAATTAGCTAGCTTTCTTCTGTCTGGCCTGCTTGTCTGCCTGGTCATTCTTTTTCTAGTTAGAGTAGACCTCCCTGGTCTCATCATAGATGGTCATTCTACAAATCCGGGCTCTCTCTTTCCCTTGCTAACATGTAATTGGAAAGTTTGGACTCAAGGATGTATCTGTGTTTTGCAGTTTCATGAGATTATAGTGAAATATAAGTACGCATTCTGTCATTCATTCAGCATTTTTGGAATGCTGCCCCAGGCCTAGTGCTAGATGTGGATTTACAGAAATTATTAATATGGATCTCTGCCCTCAGAGACCTTAGAGTTTCATAAGGGAGATGGAAAAAAAGCAATTCTGGTTAAGCAATGTGTGCTTTGGGAAGCACTTAACCTTGCTGGAGAGCTTAGTAGAGGGTGTGTCTCTGTGTACGGGAAGGTGTTGGTGGTAATTAGGAGAACACTTCCTTTAAAGGGTCATTCCTCAAGTTGAACCATGAAGGTCAGACAGATGAAAGTGAGCATGGAGCTGGTGTTTCTCCAGTCATTTCTGTAGCCAGCTACCTGTGTGGTTGGAGCATGTATGTATTCTTTGCTTATGAGAAAATACCCTAATCCTATTTGGAAGATACGGGTCTTTCTCGGTTTTGCACAGAAGAAAGGAATGTCTGGCTCAATACAAATCTGTTTCCATTACTCCACTACTGTAAATTTACCCAAATGACATTTCCAGCCTACAGTGAAGGGGTAGTCGTGTTTTTACACATTGCTCCCCAGTGGGAGTATACAGATGAATGCCTAGTTTTGGACTAATAAGTATAACCATTACAAACTTAAATGTACTTTGTTTCAAATGGGAGGGCTTGCCTTACCTTGATGAAATTGCACATAACAATTTTTCTATACTAGGAAGCCAAAAAGTCTTAGGGAAAAACCTAGGTCCAAATTCAATCATGTTTGGCTCCTATATATGTGTACTTCTTAAGAAAATTTGGAACTTCTCAGAGTAACAAAGTTTTGTTTTTTGAATAGTGCAAAAAAAGTGTATAATGATAATAGAATCAGGAATGTATTATAGAGAATATAGGATAATTTCAGGTTGTTAATCTTGAGAATTTTTTCTGATAGAATCTTTTTCTCTTTTTCCAGCATTACAGTGTTTCTGCCACCTTTGTACAAAAGACAATTTTACTTGTGTCACAGATGGGCTCTGCTTTGTCTCTGTCACAGAGACCACAGACAAAGTTATACACAATAGCATGTGTATAGCTGAGATCGACCTAATTCCGCGAGACAGGCCATTTGTATGTGCGCCATCTTCAAAAACTGGGTCTGTTACTACAACATATTGCTGCAATCAGGACCACTGCAATAAAATAGAACTCCCAACTGTTGGTAAGTTGTTGTATACATATTTTTTTCTTAGTACTACAAGAAAAGCTCTTAGACTCTATGATTCTAGAGCTGGAAGGGATCTTAAAAATTGACTACCCCAGCTTATTCAGTTTAGAGGCAAGAAGTAATTTGTCTGTAGTTGTAGAGTTACAAGGTTAGCCAAGATCCTGACTCCTGGGGGTGTGTTGTTTGAGAAAGTGGTTCCAAGACAGACTTTCTCTGAGGTCTGTTATGCCTGAAAGGGTAGCCTCTTTTAGTGAATTGTGACAAAGCCGACCATAGCAATATGTCCTCAGAGTGTCCCTATGTTGTCCTCATGCAGATGATAGCAGACTAGTGAAGAACTGGCCAACCACAGGAAGAGATGGAGATGAAAGAACCTCTTGCAGAATCCCCAGATACCTTAAGCCGAGGGGCTGGGCATGAGCTTAGGCTACAGGGGCAAAGTCTCAGTTCTCTTTAGGAAGCATCCTCTTTTGGTGCTCAGAGGAGGCACTGCTGTAGCTCAGAGGAAAAGGGCCAGTCCTGCCAGTTGTAGAAGGAAGGCAGCCCGCCACCTAGTTCAAGTGATTAACAGCAAAGGAAAACCAAATCCTCAGCATAAGTGATTAACAGCAAAGGAAAACCAAATCCAGTGGCAAAGCTCAGTCAGACTGTAATTTTTCTGACTTTTATGGAGGCATCTGCAGTTCTAATACGACAAAGAAAGTGATAATTCCAGAACTTTCCATTTTCATCATTTGGGCTTGAAATATCTGAATGGAGATTCACAAGGCCTTATGAAGAACTCAGTTTATTTCTAATGCTAAACATACACAAATCCTTCGTTCCCAAGTCCCTAATAAGCAGACAGCAAAAAACAAAAACAAAACAAAAACAAATGGAAAGATTCAGTGGTTCAGAAGTAGACTGAACTGGATAAATCAGAGTAGATGTCATCCTCTGAAATAGACTTAACACATGATAGGGAAGAACTTTCAGACAGTCCAAGGTCTGTTTTCAGTTGTTTTCACAATGAAATGAGAACATTTCACGGTTGTTAAGATTGCTTTCAGATGAAAAGCTCAATTGATGAATTAATTTTAAAAAATGCAGTATTAAAATGAATAGCAGACTGTGTACTGTAGTTTTGCAGTCAAGCATAAGACAAGCTTAAGGTAAGACAGGTTTGGAAAATTGTGTTATAATTCAGAGAAAAAGACAGTTGGTGAGCAAATTAAGAGATACAGAGAACAGAGCTAGATGATCCAATATGCTTAGTGTAAAAATTCCAGAAAAACACAAAAGAGCAGACAGAAGAGAAAATACTATGTAAACTTAATGGAAAAATACTTAACCAAATATATAATGAAAAAGTATCAATTTTCAAGAATAAAGAAAACTTATACACATTCAGCACAAGTGAACACTGGTTACCTATAAAAGGAAAAAAGTTCAGATTTTCTGCTTTTTTTAAATACCAAAAGGCAGTGGAATATCATATATTGCTTGTTACACAGAATTCTTTACATGAGCCAAGATTTTTTGTATATAAAGGCAACAGCCTTCTTTTAGATAATTAAGTATTCAGTGTATAAAGACTCATATACTCTTCTGAAAGAAATTACTAGAATTAGGACTCTTTACCATAAGAAATAAATCCAAATAAAGATCTCACGAATGGTAAAGATGTGACGCAAAAGAAATGATGGTGAGCCATGAACCAGCAAGTGTCAGGATGGATGCCAAAATAAACGTAATTAATGTGTTTCTGAAACAATGCAATGATTTTGAAGTAAAAGTCTAAGTAATTAAAATAAACTAGAACGTATACCCATGTAAACTCTATTTTAAAAAGGATATGTTTTTCTATAAAAAAACTGGTGGAGATACACACGCAAAACACTAAAATGTATAGTTTGGGGGGATGGTGAGGCTGTAGATAATTTTTTTTTAACTTTTGCAAATGTATTTATACTTTTTTTTTTCCTGCTATGAGCATATACTGGCCTTGAAATAAAAAGATAAGCCAAACTACTTAAAAAAAAAAAAAGAAAAAGAAGACAAATATTTAATGGGAGCTTTTCTAGATTATCAGTTCTTTTATTAGTGATCTGAGAGTGATTAATGGGGGAGGTCCTAGAATATTTTTGGTAGCTGCACTTGTTATAGAGGATGGCTCAAGACTATAGGAAGACTAAGTGGATGTTGACAGAGCTGGTAATCATAAAAGGAGAGCCAATGGGAGAAGACTAAATGATTCACTTATTGTGGGTTTGAGTACTGAGCTGCTTGTGATGAGGCTCTGACTAATGGTAGTAGAGGCCACCTGCAGGAAATGTGGAGGACTGGGAAGTTGTGAATGCCACTTACCATGTTACTGTTGTTGTTGATGTTTATTTCACTTGAGGCCCTTTTCCAGGAAAGCCATCATCTGGCCTTGGTCCTGTTGAGTTGGCAGCTGTCATTGCTGGACCAGTCTGCTTCGTCTGCATCTCACTCATGTTGATGGTCTATATCTGCCATAACCGCACTGTCATTCACCATCGAGTGCCAAATGAAGAGGATCCTTCCTTAGATCGCCCTTTCATTTCAGAGGGTACTACGTTAAAAGATTTAATTTATGATATGACTACATCGGGTTCTGGATCAGGTAAAGTATTTGTTTTTTCTTTTTTCTAAGATGTCTTTTTAAAGTTAACTGTACTATTTATTTTATTACTTGGCAAAGCCAGTTGGCTTAGTTTGTTAGAACTTGGGATAGTATAAACACTACTTCAGCTTTGAACCTAATAAAGGTCTTTAAGCTAGGTCTGTATCTGACTGTGGCTAATTTAGTACAGACAAATTAGAACTGACTTACTTCAGCAGTATAAGTAAGTCACCTTCACATTTGTGTAAATTTCTAAGCTTTCTCACCTTCTTAGGGCTCCACGAGATAGAATAAGGATAGTTATTCTCCTATAGCTGAGGCTGAAGTTCAGAGATGTTCAAATGATCTGCAGCTACTCATTCTCTTCAGGATTGTTTAGCAGCTTTATTTTTGTATTTGAAAGCAGGCATGACAGAGAGTGTGTTTGGAATTGTGAAGGTTATTTGATTTTTTAACATGAAATTGCTGTCTTTAGCTCAGGCCTAGTTTTTTTTATTTAATGAATTTTTAGGCATTTTTCTTACTTTAGAAAAAAAAATCTTAATTAATTAATTATAATTAATATAGCTTTATGGATCCATGGCCCTTGTGATGTTTGCTTTTCTCAGTCCTGTTTGTTGAGTTTTGTGGGATCTGAAATAGATAGGCTGGCTAATTGCCCAAATCATTTCCTGAAGAGAATTTTGGCATAGCCATCAGTGCTTCGTGTTTTCATCGAAAGGGATTTATATATTTTTTTAACCATTTCTTGTACGTGCTTTGGAAGGGTACTAAGGGGAGAGAGTACCTATCCTCTACAATGTTGTAGTTTGACACTCCGCTGCGAGTCAGGAGGTCTAGATTCCAGTGCAACGTCATCACTGATAGGCTCTCTGATCTTGGTTAAACCATGTTTCCTCCTTGGGCTTCTGTTTCTTCTTCAGAAATATGGAATAGATACTGTTGGTAATAATACTTAAAGTGCTTTGTGAGGACTTTTAAATATACTATCCTTTAAAAAGTATAAATTAATTTCAAATAAGGGCTTGATTCATGGATAAAAATATACAGAAATAAAATGAAAAATTTCACCAATTTTATAATCATATGATTAAAGGAGTATTAAAGCAGAAATCGTGATTGGGGGAAGAATATTACTGTGAAACACAAAATCACATCTGATACAGAAAGTTCACATAATTAAAAATGTCTTTTTATTTTAAGGGAATGAAGGTATATTGGTGTATATATATGTATTTTGTTCATTAAGCATGAAGAAACTGATTTCATGACCTAAAGCTGTCTTCTGTAGAATTTGGCCATATGTATATTCAGTAAGTGAGTTCTGTCCATGACTGCTAGGATACATACAGGCTTACACTGGAGCGAGGTCTCTTAAGGCAGCCTTAAGGGACCCTTGAGACCAGTGTGAGGAGGGAGGCAGTGAGAGGCTGGATTAAGACAGAGGAGCCTTCGCACTGAAGATGTGACAGTCTTTGGGTAGGAGTGGCGCAGGAGTGGGGAGAGGTTGTTCTAGGGCTTCCCTCGGGTTTCCCTTTGATTCCAAGTTGGTTCAGAGGGTTCCCAAAGAAGATCTGGCTCATTCTAAAAGTTACTCTGGACCAAAAAACTATGACAAGGACCACAGTCACAGGAGATTGGGGTGGCAATAGATCATTTGGAATTAATCCCTTGGACCTTTTCTCTTGTTGCCAAACTTACATCCAGGGAAATCACAGCAACTCATGCCATCTGGCACAGTAATGTGTATCAGACCTCGAGAGAGCATGCCTACCTAAAGGATGGAAAGATATTGCTGTCTGGATGGCAGTTGATTTCTGAATAAGAAAATATTTATTTAAGATACAAACATGACTTAAAGAACAGAATTATTCGTTTTTCATTTTCTCTATTTCTTGATCCATCAGGGACCCACACTGAAAACCTCTATTCCTCCTTTTATGCCTCCTTTTACCCTACAAAAACTTGTCTGGTTTTCTGTGACTTTTGGCAGTTAGCTGATGTCTCATGCCTGAGTTATTTCATCTTTAAAATGAAAGTAACGAACCCCGCACTGTGTACGTCACTGGATTGTTGGGAGGTTCAAATAAAACGAGATGTTTATGTGAAAGCACTTAAGCACTTGGTAGATTGTAAAGTTCTAACCAAATGACAGGTGTTACTCTTACTGAAAAGATATTCGGGGGAAAAAATCTGACATACAGTATGAATTTGCTGCATTGCTCAAAACAGCGTAGTTTAAGGCCGCCTTCCCTATCATAGTTTATTCTGTGCTGAATGGGCTCCAGATGTATCCAGACAGAAGCTATCATCTATTGAATGACAGCAGAAAATGCCATTGCTTTTCCTTTTATTTATTTTAAATCCTTAATGCGACTTCATGCATGGGACTCACAAGTCAAACGTCTTTATATAGTATCCTTTTTAGTTCTTTCACTTATTGTGGAGAAGGTAGAACTAAACATTTTATGTTACGAATTCAAATGGAAAGGCCCTCTCTCTTTCAGAGACTACTTTTAACTTAGGAACTGTGGGAAGACAAGGGAGAGCAGGGGTCTGGCAGCTAGCTCTAAACTTAAAGCTAACCTTATCCCAGCTGCGTTAATTTGAATCACAATTTGCTCACATGCCTGTATTTCAGCTGTATTAGGTTAAGTGTGTGTGAACATGCACATGTGTGTCAGTGTTTGCGAGTATGAGTCTCTTAGGCCAATGTTCATTATATCTTGTTCATGCTTATGATCTCTTCAATGTATGCATGTTGTTCAGGTCTTACTTCTGTTGTCCACTGCATGTGAAGGTGCTTGAACCGTGTTTCCCTGTTGAAGCTTTCAAGCAGTTCTAAAAGGTACAGGAGTAAAGCAGAGAATATAGAGATTCAAACTAGGCCTGTTTCTTTTTTCTTTAGGAGAAAATTACTACTTGTAAAAAAAAAGCTCAGATATTCATGTGGGTTATGGTAACCACATATAGATAATATGATAAATGCAGATTTGGCTTTTAATTTTAGTTCTGCATCTAGAATCCTGTGATGATGGGGGAAACAAAAACTTCCCTTGTCCTCTGATAGCCTTTCTTGACCATACCATATACATGAACCCTGAACGTGTCAGTCATTTTCAGACTTCCCATTGGCAATTCCCCTTTCTTCTTTATTCCCTGCCTTTCTAATTTCCGGATCAGCCTCCTGAGATTAACTCTTAAGTATTCTTTAAATCTTTAAGTACATGGTGTGGCCCTGTTCAAAGGCTTTAAGAAAATTTAGTAAATTAGTGTATACACTAGACAATATAATTAGGAATTGATCATTCATAATACAAAAGGGCTCCTGATTTAAATAAGGATTTTTCACTGATTCATTTTTAACCAGCACTCTCCTTATAAAAACAGTTGTTTATAATTATTAGGCTGTTAACTACTTTACAGGAAGTGGGGAAGATAGAGCAAGGGGAGGAAAGGACCTTTTGAGAAACTTAAAGGTGAAAAGAGGCAACTTAAAAGTAAAGATTTAGCATTTGGATTTATAAGCATTTAACATCAGGGAACCAAAGAGAGCAGATCATTTCATTTACTTCCATTGGGTTAATTTGATTTAGCAAGCAACTCTGAATGTAGATTATAAATGACACAAATTTATGTATTAGACTGTATAAATAAAACAGTGTAGAACATGATGTACACTGATATTTTAATTGTTAGCATCAGTATAATTTAAGATGACAGTTTTTAGTCCATGAGGATATGTTATTAAGTGAACTGGAGTAGTCCCAGATATAGTGTTACTTAAATTTTGTAGGTAGTTAGTAAATCTTTTTTTGTAAATGAAATAAGTATGGAAATATTTAAAAATATGTATTTTAGAGTAAGGCAAGTTCATTTGGTGAAAAAACTACCAATGTCTCATCACCAAGCTAAGTTACTTGGCATCATTCTTTAGGATCCTAGTGTTGCCTGGGCAGCCAGTTCCTACCACGTAAATTGCTTGTCTTAAAATGGCTTCTGTGATACTTTCGACTAATTTATTAAAAGTTAGGCCAGAATTTACTTCTATGTTTTTTGTGTTTACATACTTTTCTCCTCCTCACCAGTAAAACTTACCAAATTCATCTGTCTAAAATAAGATTTAAAAATTATTTCTCTCCATTCATGGTCCCTTTTCAGAAATCTTTAGTGGCTCCTCTTTTACCTACATCTCTCATGGTCATCTTGAGCCTGGCATTCAGTACTCTTCAGCAGTCTGGGGCAGCTTCCCTTCTCTGCTGCTGCTTTACCATATACATTCTCTTTCTGTTTATCTAAGTTGGTTCCCTAACCATGCATCAGTTTCTTCTACATTTGCTTATATATTCCTCCTGCCTAAACACCTGACCTTCTCTTCTTTGGTCTCTCCCTTCTGTCAAGGACAGTCTAAGATTAGCTTATCTTTTAAAGCCTACCTTGACTCTCTAGGCAGGAGTTTCTGGGTTCTTTTATTATATTTATTATTTTCCTTTCATCATGAATTATTGTTTTTGCAAATGTATTCTGTATCTCCTCAGTGAGATCGTAAGTTCCTTAAAGGTAGAGCTTAAAGAGTTAAACCTTTCTGGGTCATTCTTTTAAGGCACGTTATTGTGGTGTTAGAAACATGTACTGTGGTTGATTGTGTTGAATACGATTTCTTTTATCTTTAGGTTTACCGTTGCTTGTTCAGAGAACAATTGCAAGAACTATTGTGTTACAAGAAAGTATTGGCAAAGGTCGATTTGGAGAAGTTTGGCGAGGAAAATGGAGAGGCGAAGAAGTCGCTGTTAAAATATTCTCCTCTAGAGAAGAACGTTCATGGTTCCGTGAGGCAGAGATCTATCAGACTGTGATGTTACGTCATGAAAACATCTTGGGATTTATAGCAGCAGATAATAAAGGTCAGTAACATCTGCTTCTCTTTTAACAAAATGCTTCCCACAAACAAAACTACTCAACTTTGTCATATTTGACGAGAAATAGATGTTTGTCATATAAATTAGTCACATAGAATATATTAGAAGCCTTTAGAAACAGGATCTTCTTAAAACATTTTCTTGACTCTTGACAACATGTTCCTGAACCTCTAATTGTTTTATAAAATGTAAAGAGCTATTAGAAGAAGCTGTGTGCTTTTGTTAGTTTGGTTCTGGGAAGTTACTGAGTGTAGTCACAGTATAGAGAAGAATTTGTAAACACTAGTTGCCCAGGACTTTGAGATAGGATAGCGCTCAGATATGTTTCCTTTTAATCTCTTCCTGACCGTTAGGGCATTCTAATATTACCTAATGACCTTACTTACAGGGAGCGTAAAAGTAACTTCTCAGTGTATTCTCTGTCTAAATTGCTAGGGGCTAAATAGATTAATCTTTTAAGTAAACTCACTTAAATAGGGAAATGGTTTCTTGAAAACCACCTTGCCCTTGGTAACCACGTGGACACACTCTTGCCTGTGGTACACAGGTGCTCGAGGCCAGATAAGATGCTGAAGGAAGTGAGGAAGCCATGTCAGTGGAGAGTCAGGACGAGTGGTGACTGTGAGCAGTGACTTCAGACTGTACTTCATTTACTTTCTTGGCTTCAGTTACCGTAGTGCTCACAACCCGACCTTAATAGCTTCTGTCAGAGGCTTGTATTATAACTCAACTCTCGTCATACCTCCAAATCAAATGTATTTCCCAGCTTTCCTGTTTTTTAAAAAATGCTATCATTATCTTTTTTTAAGGGCCAGAACTGTAGTCATCATTTTACTTTTCTCCCTTCCCATTTTCTTCAACAGTATTTATTTCTTCATAATAGTAGTAGTGTTTAAGCTCAGTTGGTATTCATGGGTGATTTTGATTTTTCTTTTTGTTTCTCTGTATTTTCAAATGTATTTACAAGCATTTATTACTTTAAAAAAAAAAACTTTTATTTATAGAAAATTTCCAGTATATAGAAAGCAGAGAATATGATGAACCTCCATCACCCAGTTTCAATAATTATCAAGTCACTGTCAGTCATGTTTGATCTCTGATTCTACCTATTCTGCCCCATCTGAATTATTTGAAGCTAATCCCAGAACACATCTTTTCATCCATAAACATTTCAGTTTTTATTTTTAGACCATGAGGAATCTTTTTTTGTGAAATATAACCATACCATTTTTTAAAAAAAGTCATCAAATATCTAGTCAGTTTCACATTTCTGCAGTTGTCTCCTATTTCCTTTTTTTTTTTTTTTTTAAAGAATTGGTTATTCACTTTAGGACCCATGTCATTTGGTTGATACTTATCTTAAATCCCTTAAAATCACTAGGTTCCCCTTTGTCTTTTTTCTTCTTGCACTTTCTTTGCTGAAGAAACTGGATTGTTTGTCCTGTAGGACTTAATTAAATTATTCTAGGTTTGCTAACTGAATTCATACAGTATCTCTGAACTTGCTCCTTGTATAATTTGAAAACTGATAGATAGAATTAGAGACAATCTGGTTGTTTCACTGATTTCCTAAAATATTATATATTTTGTACATATTGTATACATTCTGTTGCATCACATCAGGAAGCATAGAAGTTTATCTCCTTTTTGTGACTTGGGGCAGTGATAGATATAGGCAGCCATTATCAATAGCTATTACCAATTCATTATTATTTAATTTAAGAAAAAAACAAATCAATAAAGCAGTGATCATTGTCTGACCAAGGCCTTAGTTTTCTTCTGCCTTTGACACCATTTAGCTTCTCCCCCAACCCTTAAAACTACTTTTATTATGCTCTGGGACTCTAGACTTTCTTAATAGTTGTCTTTATTTTCTGAAACTCTTCTTAATCATAGAAAGCTCTAATTCTTCAGATAGTAACTGCTCCCTTAAAGAACTTTCCCACATTTCTGGTTTCAAACTTTACGGTGACTTTAAATCTGCATTTTGAGGCTCAATCCTCACCAAGGCCCAGCAAGTTTTAGTCTTGTTCCAAGTTGTAAACAAGCTGTGCCCTGAACTCTTCCCATTCATTCACACAGCATGTAAGCTGGTGCTGTCATCTGGTGGTCACCATGGGAACTGGCAACCTGCTGGCTTTTCCTACTTCCTTTCTTCTTTGTCAGGGGTTAATGGACCTTGCCTGGAACCTAGCCCCTCGACCTCCATTCCCTTTTCCTTTATCTCTCTCCTCCTGATTTAGTGATTCCACCTCAGACAACCCCTTACATGTGCACAGCCTCAAATATATCCTTCCTTCTTGTCAGTTACCTTAGAAACTCTCCCATTCTTCCATCTGGCTGTGTTCCTATCATCTATGAGCCTTTCAGAATTCAGGCATGGTTAATAAATTAAGCATGCAGATAAAGCTAGTGATACACCTGTGTCAGGGAAAAAGAAAGGTACAAGTTTGAACAGAATCAGTTTAAAAAGTTTATGAAGAAACAAGTTTATAAAGAACTAGTGTCATGAATATCTAAATCCTTTTAAAAATACTCAAAAATCCCCTCTGGAATCTTTTGAAAAAAATCTCATTCCTTAATCTCTTCTAATCAGAGTTGCTTTCCTCCAAGTAGTAACTTTCAAAATATAGAAATTGTTTTATGTCAGTTTGAGTTTTTTCTTTTGTTGTAACTAATAGGGAAGGAAATAGCACATTTTAAGTTCTTACATGCCATGAGTTGTACTAAATGCTTAAAAAATCTATTATCCTATTTTTAAAATCTTAATAGTTTTGCAAAGTAAGATATTCTTGTTGTGTAAAAGAATAAACAAAGGCTCATTGGCTAAGAAACTCGTCTGAGGTCACGTAGTCAGTAATAGTCAGCCCCTGAATTCCAACCCAGAGCAGAATGACTCCAAGTGTACATCTTGTACTGAATTGTCCTGCCTCCTAGTATTGTTCAGACATTTTTAGCTTTCATGATTTGTGAAATATATGGTTTTCTAGTGACTTCTAGGTTAAATAGGCTTTTGTGGACCAGCCTCACTTAGAAGCCCAGTGAGAACCTTTGCCATGATTCTCATGGGAAATACATTCAAATTAAATTTCAGATTCATGTATCTGCTTACAAATGAACTTATGGAAAAGTCACCTTGTGTAAAACTGGATTCAGTCCCAGCTTTTTCTCCTCCTGACATTTCCAGTTCCTGTCTCAGCTTCCTCATGTGTCAGTGATACCACTATTTTTACATTTTTCTAAGCTGGAAACCTTGGAATCATAATCATCTTGTCTGGCTTTTTTATGAACTGTGTACACAGGCTGTCATTAAAGCTTGCATTTCTCATTTAAGCTCACTTTCAGTTTGTCCCATACTATTCCATTCCCACTGTGGCCACAGTAGATTCCAGATACTTATCATCTTCGCCTCCCCACTCCCTTGTTGTTTCTCTTCTTCCTTCCAGAACCACACATTGAACCCCTAACCTGAACCGGGCATTCTTCTAGGCACCAAACAGTCCCAGCTCTGCTGCTGTCTGTGTAGACGCAAGATCACCATCTTTGAACTGTGATTCCTTGTCTCTTGAATGGGATCAGTTATCCTTGCCATATCTCAAGAATAGGGGGCTTACTTTTAGGATATAAAGGATATACACATAAAAGTATAAGACAAACTGAAAATACAAGAAAATATGAAGGAAATATATACAAATTTAAGGTATCAACAAATTACAGTTGTGTGATTCAGGATTGAGTGTAAAAAGTAGTGGTAACTTGAATAAGTAAATCGTAAATGTTTGATAACCCATCTGAATAGTCATTCTACTTTGCAGACAATGGTACATGGACTCAGCTCTGGTTGGTGTCAGATTATCATGAGCATGGATCCCTTTTTGATTATTTGAACAGATACACAGTTACTGTGGAAGGAATGATAAAACTCGCTCTGTCCACAGCAAGTGGACTTGCCCATCTTCACATGGAAATTGTTGGTACCCAAGGTAACTCAAAGCAATCTTGTTATTTAAGCTTTAAATTCCCATGGATCTAATGTCTGTTCAGAAAATTTTTGCAAAAGTCAGCCTAACTGGAGATGTTTAAAATAAGTTTTTAGATGAGAATATTTTCTCTTTCTGTTGATAAGCTAAGGTGGAGTTAGGAATGTGGGAATTCATTTAGAGATTCTCTAGTCATTGTAACACTGGTATTTTTGTGAGTTCTTAAAAGTAGCATTTAGTCTTGTGATTTTTGAGGATCTTGGTTTTGGAATTCAATTTATGTGTAGTATCAAATGAAATGTGAAAATGCTTTGTAAACATCAATATGCTACGTAAATGTTATCTGGCCATCTAATAATTATATTTGATCCTAGGATAAAGAAACTGCATGAAACAATTTTACAGTTGAAAAATTGATACTAAGTTTTAGTTATGAAATTTTTATGCTGTGATTTTTGTGCCATATAAGGTAACAGATGCTAATACAGTCTCTCTGCTCTAATGATTATCCACTTGCTACCTAATGGCTCCCTGACTCCCCACTTTACTACACACATCACACATGCAATCTCAACTGGCCCCATTGTTGTACTTTTTATTGTTGATTATAACAGCTTTGAGTTGTAATTCACATACCATACAGTTCACTCACTTAAAGTGTACAATTCAGTGCTTTTTTTAGTATATTCAGAATTGTGCAACTATCACCACAGTTGATTTTAGAAAATTTTCATCACCTCAAAAAGAATTCTACCCATTAGCAGTCACTCCTCATTTCCCCCAAACTCTTTAGCCGTTGGCAACCTCTAATCTACTTTCCATCTCTAGATTTGCTCATTCTGGACATTTCATATAAATGGCATCATACAATATGTGGTCCTTTGTGACCAGCTTCTTTCTCTTGCTGTATTTTCAAGGTTTATCCATGTTGCAGCATTTATCAGTACTTCATTCCTTTTTATGGCTGAGTAATATTTTATTTATACCACATTTTGGATATTCGTATTCACCAGCTGATGGACATTCGGGTTGTTTCCATTTTGGGTTATTATGAATAATGCTGCTCTGAACAGTGATGTACGGTGTTTTCTGTGGACATGTGTTTCCAGTTCGGTTGGACATACACCTGGGAGTGGAATTACTGGATCAGACAGTAACTCTGTTGTGAAACTGCCAGACTTTTTTCAAAGTACCTGTAGTATTTCACATTCCCACCAGTGGTGTATAAGGGTTCCAGGTTTTCCACACTGTAGTACTTAAATAGCACTTTTGCTAGTGGTTAGTATTAGAGGTGCTGTGCATTTAATGAATGCATTCACTGGATAGGCAAAGGAAGTGATCTAGATTCTTGGTCCTTGGATTGGAATATCCGTGACTAGAGTTCCCATTAAAAAAATTCATAGGGTATCAACAAACTTATCTTTAACCACCACCCCCCCAGCATGCTATGAGAGTCTTTGAGTATTAGACTTATTTTTTGAATATCATCTTTTGGAGCATCTTGTTTTCTCTATTTTCTTTGAAGAAATGTAATTTCAGCAACTTTCTGTGTATTGATTCACTTAAGGTTGTTTAGTAATGGCCCAGGTATTGCAGGTGATGGGGGCTGAAATGCTTTGGCACTAGGATGGGAAGTAAGGCTTTTGAACCTAAAGGTGAGACTTGTGGATGGTATTACCCACTAAGCAACCATGTTTAACCTTTTTCTTCTTTAGGAAAACCAGCCATTGCTCATAGAGATTTGAAATCAAAGAATATCTTGGTAAAGAAGAATGGAACTTGCTGTATTGCGGACTTGGGACTGGCAGTAAGACATGATTCGGCCACTGATACAATTGATATTGCTCCAAACCACAGAGTGGGAACAAAAAGGTATACTATGGATACACAGTAATTAATATGTTCTGAAATCAGCTTCTTTTCCTTCTCATTGGTATATACATATCTTTTCTGAAACTCAACTTTGTACTTTGTTAGATGCCCTCAGGTAGAAGATCTCAAGGCTCTGAAGCCAGGGTTACCTGAGTTAAAAAGGTACCCGCTGATGAAAGGTGGCGCTTCCAGAAAATACTACTATGAGTTATGTTATTGTAATAGTAGCTACTGTTTCTAGGATATCTACTATGTGCCAGTCATTTTAATGGGTCTTTTATATATATTATCTCACTTAATGCTCACATCAAATGCTCCACTATAGTTAGCCCAACTGTTTTCATATTTTTATTTCCTGAACATATGCCTTTCTCTCTTAGAACTTTTGCATATTCTGTAGCCTAGAGCATACTTTCCCCTCCTGTTTCCCTTTGTGAGTCCTAATCAGTAACCTTAGTAAAGTTTTTGAAACCTCAGAACCCTACAGTGTGGCATCAGTAGGACTGGTATTCATTTTTGTCTCTTATTTTGTACCCTGGAATATAGTCCTGTCCTTCTTTTTATCCAGTTTTAGTGAGAAGACTTCTGGAGTAAAATATATAGTACATGACAAAGGAGGTGGTGTACATCAAGACACTTGGGATAGTCAGTTGATACATGTATGTCCTTCATTGGAAACGAAGATCATAAGGCAGACAGCATGAAATTGCTGTTTTAGCTTTTCATAGGATTTAGTTGACATCATTAATTTGCAAACCAATGCAGATCTTTAATATTATTCTTGGG
The DNA here is from genome assembly GCF_048773025.1 of Camelus bactrianus. Lineage (NCBI taxonomy): Eukaryota > Metazoa > Chordata > Mammalia > Artiodactyla > Camelidae > Camelus > Camelus bactrianus. Next base: position 49,306,563 of record NC_133542.1, read on the forward strand.
TCTAGTATGATCTCAGTTATGTGATACTGTCTGTATTGTCTGTGTATAAAGAGATGTCTGAAAAGATGTTCATCAAAATGTCAACACCACAAAAGTGTGGTGGTAATGGAATGCTTTTCTACTTTGTACTGTATGTACTTTGAGAAAGTTTCTATAAGAAGTAGTAGTCATTTTTAAAAACAGCAGAACCATGCTGAAACAGGGAAAAGGTCTAAGTTAATATTGATTTCACTACATCCCCCCTCCCACCTCAGGAGTAAAAGAAAATTTATCTAACAGTTTAAAAGTAATGTGGTCACTATTCCATAAAATAAAATGCTGACTTCTTTTTTAGGTATATGGCCCCTGAAGTTCTTGATGATTCCATAAATATGAAACACTTTGAATCCTTCAAACGTGCTGACATCTATGCAATGGGCTTAGTATTCTGGGAAATAGCTCGACGATGTTCCGTTGGTGGTAAATTTCTCCCTCCTCCCCCCAAATTTTGTCATGAACAAAAGTTGTTCAAGAATTGCCTTTTTTGTTGAATGAAATTATACACAGTTAACAACTGAAATTTATGTTCAGCCAGTGATCACTGAAGAGTACCAGGGAGCATAAAAGAGATAAAACCTATAGTGGGGAAAACATGACATGTTGTATCCTTTTTCTGTTTCCACTTGAATCTTGGGAAACATCAGAAACCAAATACTTAGATATTTAGAATGGATGATGGCTTGAGAGGCCAACCAGGGAGCTATTTCTAGCATGTACCTGGGTCAAACTGATTTTTTTCCCTCAGAAATTGTGGTTATTTTCTCCATCTTAGTAGCTGGAAATTACATATACAGAATATAATTACACTGCCATTACATTACTTTTTAAAGTAAGTTTGTTTTAGTTTAGTTTTTGATTGAGTACTTTCAGTGTTTACTTGAGAAATAGTCTTATCCTTGAGGACCCAGGCTCACCTGTAGAGTGCCTCAGGCTTTTGAGGCAGTGAGAGATGGATTATGTCTCTGCTTTGTAGCAAATAGTACAGGCTGCACTTCCAGCTTGCCTTGTGAGATTCACATCTTAGTGATAGTGTCTGTATCCCCGTTACCAGGTGAAGCTGTGCACTTGCAGAATAAAAGCTTTAATTTCTTGCTCTTTAGGGTTCTAGGAGAAAATGTCAGTCTGGTCATCACAGCTCACAGTTAACCATCATTAAAATAGCCTTTGCTGATCCCATGGTGATATTTAGTTTCAAGGTGTGGGCTCAGCACTGACTCAAGGAGCTGGGTTGTTGACGCCGATGTGGATGAGCCTAGAGCAGGCTGTAAGCCCTGCTCCACTCAGCCTCATGTAGTAATGGGATACTGTAACAGGACTCTCGGGGGTTCCTTTTTGATCTGGTCAAGAATATTCTGACATTATCTGAGTGAATCCTTCAAAACAGATTTTTTTTTTTTAACCAATGTAGGAATTCATGAAGATTACCAGCTGCCTTACTATGATCTTGTACCTTCTGATCCATCAGTTGAAGAAATGAGAAAAGTTGTTTGTGAACAGAAGTTAAGGCCAAATATTCCAAACAGATGGCAGAGCTGTGAAGTGAGTATTTATTTTGGATACTAACACAGTTTTCTAAACTGCTTCTGCTTAGTAGGTGGGAATTTGCTATTTTTCCTTACAGAAAATAGACATAAGAATTCCCATTCCTTTCTTTTTCATGTCTCTTAAACCAATGAGTAAAAACAGAACAGTTTGGTTTTCATGTTCAATTTAAGCACATTGTAAGTGGCGTGGAATGTTTTCAGTGACCATCAGTGTATCAGAACATTGAACCAAGGCTCCTTCATTTTTGCTTAAAGCTTCCCTTCAATCAGGGCCACCCAGAGTAGTGGGCTCAGTGCTGGATGGAATTAGGAGGCCTATATTCTAGATCAGCCTGGCTGCCATAGAGAGTCCGACTTTGGGCAAGATGTTACAGTTCTCTGGACTGTAATATACCTTTTTGTAAAATGAGGGATTTGAATGATGTGAAGATGGTTCAGATGATTTTACATCTTAATTCATCTCATTGCCCATATGACCATTCACCAGGAATTTGGGGAAAATGCTTTCCAGCAGAGTCTGAATTTCTCAACCCCAGCTCTGACAAAAAGTTTTTGAAATATTTTTGTAGTTGTACTTTTAAAGAATTCATAAGAAATTTTATTTAATCTATCCTTAATTGTTAGCTGTTACTATTATAATGTTGGTGAAGCAAAACATTTCCTTCCAGATTTGAAGTTATATATTTTAGGAAGAATAAAAAGCTGGTCACTGAAATAGTTGATTTTACATCTTAAAAAAATGTAGGACCCAAGTAGATGCCTTTGGCATCGAGAGAGCTCCTTGGCTACCTCTAGCAAAATCAACTATCCAAGCCCAGATAAAATGTATAGTATGCTCACAGAATTTGCATATTTATTAACAAATGGAATTGGGCTAGATTTTGTCTTTTAAAATTTTGATTTTGATTCCTTTGATACTATAAGTATAATAAACTGGAAGTATTCATGAACTCATGCAATAATTAGAGCAGATTATTATTAAACACATGGCTTTTTAAGCATGGAGGAAAGTTAGCGGTTAACATTAAGAACACATACGCAGTTTGGAATTACTGTCACAGCATGCTGAATTAATGTCATCGCTGTCATTTTTGTTTTTTTCTCCATTTGGTTAGTTTTCTACATACTTAACATTAACTTACTCTTCCACTTTTCTAGGGCTTTATAAATCTTTCAATAGTTGAAACCCATCAAGAATATGAAACTGGTAGAATACCTAAAGTGTCTTCAGAACCTTCTGACCTTTTCCAGTCTGGATTGGCTGTTCTCCAGGCCAGCTCTACAGCTCTCATCTTGGAACATCCCTCACCCTTCATCCTGGGGATTCCCTTTGCCTCTTATGGTGAATCCTTCCTGGACCCATGTCTTATTTTCCCCTTTCAGGTCTCTGCTCAGATGTTACCTTGTCAGTGAGACAGTGCTCCTCACCCTATGTAAAATAGCACTTTACTTCTTTGGCATATTTTATCTCCTTCCCAAATGATGTTTCTCCTTAGCACTTAGTGACAGTCCATGCATTTTGCTTATTAATTATATGCTTTAGCCCTCTAGAATGTCAGCTCTATGAGGGCATGGGTTTTTTCTCGTCACTGCTGTGTCCCTAACACCTGGGATGGTATCTAGAAGATTGTAGGTGCTCAGTTTGCTGTATGAATTTATGTATGTGCTGGGCCCTTCGTCATTTTTACCTGGAAACAAATGTTCATCTCTAAGAAATTTTCCTCAAATATCTCTTTGAGGTGTTCCCTTCCATATTCCTCTGTTGTTTTTCTTCAGCTGTTACGAATGTAGACGTTGTGAACAGGCCTTCTAATTTTCTTATCTTTTCCCTCCTATTTATCTGGGTTTTTTTCCCTCCATTTTTCTAGAAGAAGTATCAGCTTTTATCTTTTTTTTTTTTTTAATCAGGTTTATCTTCCAGTTCTTCTGTAACGTTTTTCCAAAACCAAACAAGAAACAAGAAACTACTGATGATAAACCCACTGTCAGTATTTTCTTTAATCTCTTTGATGATCTTAAGGATATATTGTTGATACTGTTTTCTCCCTATACGCTGTTTTCTCCAAGTTGCTTTTTTCTGGTGATGTCAGCCTGTCTGCAGTTCCCATTCCTGTCCTCAAGGCTTTGATCAGATACTCTTCATGTATGAGAGGGGTCCTGAGAGCTGATGGGAAACTCTGTGCACATGATGGAGCTTACTGTCATCGACTGTGATCGCAGGCTGATCAAACTGGGTTGCTTCCTTGGAGAATCACAGACGTCAGTCTCTTCTGGCCTCTCCTCTTGGGCTGAAGAGTCTTCTAGTCTGTCGCCTGAGGAGAATGTAAAATTGCTGGCCATGTGTTGGGAAGAATAGTTTAGTCTTAGCATTCAGCGTGTTGTCAGTATGGAACTTTGCCCTCATACTCCCCAGGACAGAAGTGTCTGTGACGCAAATCTCCTCTTCTGCTGGGTAGGGGTGGGGCAGTCACCCAGCTGTGTGCAGTTGGGGAGGGGCAGAAATCTAGGGTTCCAGCTCTTTTGGCTGATCCTGTTTTAGCCTGAACTTCACCCCAGGGCTACCTGATGTGGTTAATTCCTCAGTTTGGAGGGAGTTTTCATGTGAGTCAGGTTCCTTCTTTTCCTTGTACAGCTCTGTTAAGTCAGTCACCCTTTGCCCATCTGCTTTCCAGTTGCTGGCACCTGTACCCTATTGATGGGAACTTGGGTCATTTCTTTCCTTTTTTTTTAAATTTTAATTTTTTATTTATGTATTTATTTTACAATATCATTTTTTAAATGTAGTTGATGTACAATATTATGTTACAGGTATACTATATAGTGGCTTATAATTTTTAAAGGTTACACCCTATTTATAGTTATTATAAAATATTAGCTATATTCCCCATGTTGTACAATCCATCCTTGTAGCTTATTTTATACCTCCACCTCCATCTGGCCCCTTCCCCTTCCCTGTCTCCTCTGGTAACCACTAGTTCTTTCTCTGCATCTGTGAGTCTGTTTCTTTTCTGTTATACTCACTAGTTTGTTGTATTTTTTAAGATTCCACAAGTAAGTGATATCTTACAGTATTTGTCTTTGTCTGACTGACTCATTTCACTTAGCATAATGCCAAGTCCATCCATGCTGTACACCAGAAACTACTACAATCAACTGTACTTCAGTTAAAAAGCAGACAGCCAACCAACCCATTTAAAATATGGGCAGAACTGAACAGGTATTTTTCCAAAAAAGGAAATGCAGATGGCCAATAAGAACGTGAAAAGCTGCTCAGCATCACCAGTATCAGGGAAACACAAATCAAAACCATGAGACACCATCCCACATCTGTCAGAGTGGCCAGCATCAAAAAGAACACAAATAACAAGTGTCTGCAAGGATGTGGAGAAAAGGGAACCCCTGTGCACTACTGATGGGAATGCAAATTGGTGCAGCCACTATGGAAAACAGTATGGAGGTTTCTCAAAAACCCCAAAACAGAGCCACTCCTGGGAATATACCAGAGAAAAGCAAAAACATTAATTCAAAAAAATACATAAACCCTGCTATTAACAGCCCAACATTATTTATAGTGCCAAGATATGGAAGCACCCCAAGTGCACATCAACAGATGACTGGGTAAAGAAGATGTAGCATATATGTATGATGGAATACAACTCACCCATAAAAAAGGATATTTTGCCATTTGCAGCCCTTCATTCACTTTTTTTTTCACTTCGAGAACCAGAATTTTGTAACTGGCATAAACATTTTCAATGCATCAAAAACAACAGAACACCCAGAAATAAACTTAACCAAGGAGGTTACCTATACTCTGAAAACTAAAACACTGATGAAGGAAATTGAGGATGACACAAAAAAATTTAAAGATATCTTGTGCTCTTCGATTGGAAGAGTCAGCATTATCAAAATGGCCGTACTACCTAAAGCAATCCACAGATCCAATGCCCCCCCCCATCAAAATACTCACATTTCTCACAGAACTAGAACAAACAATTCCAAAATTTATATGGAGCCATAAAAGACCCCCAGCTGCCAAAGCAATCTTTTGTAGGTCTTCCCCCCCCCTTCTTTTTGTTCTCTTAGTCATTTGATGATTAGGGAAGTTCCTTTAACATTTGTTGTAAAGCTGATTTGGTGGTGCTGAACTCTTTTAGCTTTTGTTTATCTGTGAAGCTTTTCATTTCTGCATCAAGTCTGAATGAGAGCCTTGCTGGACAGAGTATCCTTGGTTGTTAAAGTTTTCCCCTTTCATCACTTTATATATATCATGCCACTCCCTTCTGGCCTGTAGAATTTCTGCTGAAAAATCAGCTGATAACCTTATGGGAATTCCGTTGTATGTTACTTGTTGCTTTTCTCTTGCTGATTTTAATACCTTCTCCGTATCCTTAATTTTTGTCAACTTGATGACTATAATGTGTTGTTCATTTCAGTGATTTCATTCTTCATCTCTGTTTGGGCATTCTTTATATTTTCTGGCTCTTTGCTAAAAACTTTACTCTTTGCATCTATATTCCTCTTAGGTTCTCTGAACATCTTTGCCATCATTATTTTAAACTCCTTGGATAAATTGCCTACCTCCTCATCACTTATTTCTTCTGGGGTTTTATCTTGTGCTTTGGCCTGGGAGATGTTCCTCTGCCACCTCATACTGTCCATCTATTTGTATTTTTAGGTAGGCTAGTTATGTTTCCCAACCTTGGAGAGGTGGCCCTCTGTGGGAGATGTCCTATGTGTTCCAGCAGTACACTCCTCTGTTGTCACCCAAGGGTCAGGGTCCAGCCGGTTCCATTGTAGAGCCTGGCCTGTGTTTGTGGATTCCTTCCACAGGCTTCGGGATTGTAGTTTTCCTGTTTCTGGAATCAGCCCCCTAGTGGATGAGGCTGGACTAGAGGTTTATGCAGGTTTCCTGGCAGGAGGAGCCAGTGCCTGCCCACTGCTGGGTGAAGCTTGGTCCTGGACCTCTGGTGGGTAGGGCTGTGTCTGGAGGCATTTGTGCCTCAGGAAGTCTGCTGATGGGTGGGGCTGTGTTCCCACCCAGTATGTTGTTTGGCCTGAGGCTTCCCAGCCCTTAAGCCTACAGGCTGTTGGGTGGGGCTGGGTCTTGGTGCTAATGATCTAATCAAGATGTCAGCCTCCAGGAAAGCTCATGTAGATGAATATTCCTGGAGTGCCCGCCACCAGATTTTATGACTCCTGGGTGAGCCGCAGCCGTCCCTTACCTACCCAATTGATCCTCCAAAACCAGCAGAGAGGTCTGGCCCATGTTGCTGTGAAATCACTGCTTCTGCCCTTAGACCTGGCGCACGTGAGATTCTGTGTATACTTCCCAAGAGAATGAAGTGTCTGTTTCCCCCAGTCGTGTGGGGCTCCTGGAGTTAAGCCCCAGTGGCCTTCAAAACCAGATGTCCTGGGTCTCTTCCTCCTCCCAATGCCGGAACCCAAGGCCAGGGAGCCTGACGTGGGAATTTAGGTCATTTCTACTCATTTCCTCATACAAATAATGCTGAAACAAAAATACTTGCATGCATGTCATTTAAAAAGGAAATTTACAGGTAAAGGTTATTATCCAGATCAATGAAAAGTGGTACATGCCTTAATTATTTTTCTTGTCTTTTCTTGCAGGCCTTGAGAGTGATGGCAAAAATTATGAGAGAATGTTGGTATGCCAATGGGGCAGCTAGGCTTACAGCTTTGCGGATTAAGAAAACATTGTCGCAGCTCAGTCAACAGGAAGGCATCAAAATGTAAAATCTATGACTTTGCCTGAACTCTACTTTTTCTTCAGATCTGCTCCTGGGTTTTAATTTGGGAGGTCAATTGTTCTACCTCACTGAGAGGGAACAGAAGGATATTGCTACCTTTTGCAACAATATAATAAGGTCAATTAAAAACTTCCCAGGATTTCTTTGGATCCAGGAAATAGCCGTATGGGGTCCTTTCTGTGCACTATGAACGCTTCTTTCCCAGGACAGTTACAAAATGTTATGTAGTCTACCTTTATTTTTTATTAACACAAAACTTGTTTTTTTAAAAAATGATTGCTGATCTTATCTTTAGGTAACTCTGCTGTGCTGAAGGTCACCTTTAAGGGTAAAGGAGCTGGACTGCTGAGTGAGACGAGACATGTCTTATTTTTAAAGAAAGTGATTTTTCTCCTGGTTAGTACATTCTCAGAGGATTCTGAACCACTAAAGAGTTTCCTTGATTCAGACTTTGAATGTACTGTTCTGTAATTTTCAGGATCTTAAAATTAACGCTTATAAAAACTCTTATCTTGAGTCTAAAAATGACCTCATATAGTGGTGAGGAACATAATTTATGCAATTGTATTTTGTATATTATTATTGTTCTTTCACATATTCAGAACATTTACCTGCCTTTAAAATGGGATTGTACTATACCAGTAAGTGCCACTTCTGTGTCTTTCTAATGGAAATGAGCAGAATTGCTTAAAGTCTATGTGTGTTAAAACCTGTAGTGTTTTAATTCAAAAGTTTTATGTATCTGAGTAATCCACACTTTTTCTGTTTTGTTTTTTGGAAGAGTATTTGTGGTATGTCATTTAGTATTCCATTTTGAAAATGCCTTTCTCCTACCAAACTGTGCTTAAACCACTAAAGAAATGAAGTGGCATTAATTGGTAAATTGTTATCATGGTCATGTTTGGATATTCTCACATTAGGCTTTTGCAGTTTACTTTTGTTGTCCGAGTATACTGAAAAAATCAAGTGGCACTCTAGCTGCTTATAATACTTCAATAATTTAAAATCTGGAGCATACAGACTAATTTTTCTAAAAGGGAAAATTTGTCTAGCTGCTTATAAAAAGTTGTATGGCATTCTGTAAGCCATTTGTTTCTTTATCTGGTCAAAGACAGTGTTTTTTTTTAGGAAATGAATTACACTTAAAATTAGAATATGGTTAATGTTAATAGGCCTTTTTCTAGGAAGGCAAAGGTAGTTAATAATTTGAATAGATGACAGGTGTGTGGGAGTCGCGTTAGCCGTGTAGGCGTCAGTGTTCCGTGGGTCCTGTCTGTGTAGTGAGGGTTAGAGACAGCATGGCTGTGAGGTCGCACTGCGCCCGGAGGAAGGCAGCTTTTGTCTCCGTCTTTCCTTCTGTGTGCAGACGCTGCCACTGCTAACTCACGTGGCTGTGGAATGAATTCGGTGCGCCCTTGGTATTTGGGAAAGTGGTCACTAAAGAATATTCTGAGGATAGGTTCTCCATTTACAGATGTTTTTGGTCAAGTGTTTAAAGCAAATTTGTCATGGTCTTCTCACGTTAAGTTGAAACTAGCTTATAACTGATTTTTACTTCCAGTGCTAAAAGTCTGTAAGGTTTTTACAATTTTCAAAGTCCTCTTTATCACTGTGATCTTATTCTGAGGGGGGAAAATCCATCATAGCTGTGAGGCAAGACTTTTGACTACATAGTGGTATCAATTTCCTGATGAAAGGGTCAGAATAACCTTTACAGTATTTTGGTCAGGAAGAGGTAGTGGCAATTTACGCTGACTGAGCTGCACTCCGATAATGTCTTATCTCTTATACCTAGAATACATTTGAAAGACTATTTGGTCTTAAAGCCAAAGTAATTTTAGAATGAATGACATATTACATAGGAATTTAGTGTCAGTTTCATGTGTTTAAAACATGGGGAAAATATGTTTAGAGGTTAATGTTTTGACTCCAAATTTGAGTTTTTCTTCCCTGTAGTTACCATGATTTCATCAAAGCAAATGAGTGAGTTTGAGAGGTTTGTTTTTCTAATTGTGTTATATTTCCTGTTTAATAATCTCTAGCTTTGTGATCAGGTACTTTATTTTTTGGCCATTTCCAAGCCTACCAGATCTGCTTTATGAAATCCAGGGGACCAATGCATTTTGTCACTGAAACTATTTTTATATAATTTTAAGAACATACCAAAAGTTCTTGTCTGATTTAAAATTGTGATACATGATTTTTCATTTTCATATAAGGTAATCATCTTTTGCTGAAGAGATTCTTCATTAAATAAAAAATTGAGTTACAGTTTTACTGTTCTTGCTTAAATAAAATGTACTTTTGATGAATCAGGGAATTTTTTTAAAAGTTGGAATTTAGTTCAAAATTGGGTTTACATGTTACTTTAATTCCTTTTTTGGCTAATGGCAGTTTGATAAACTGCAACTGGGTAATATTGAAAATTAAAGTAACAAGATTTATAGATCACGATTACTGTGGCTATAAATTGCAGAAAAATTTGACTAGAGAATTAATTTTTACCATTTAAGAACACAAGCCTTTGTTTATACTGCCTATCTTCAGATGCTCACTTTCCAAGAATCAACTTGGCTAAGATATACCTTCAGGCAAATTATCTGTCCACTTCCATTTTGTCAGTGCTCCCAGAGGAGTGGGGATGGGAGGGGTATGACCTAGTAGACATCCCTGGTCCTTTCTTCATACCCTTGGCTCTTTTTCTCCTAACCTGTCTTCCTGCTGGTCCTTGACTCTGAGTAGGTGGTAGCTGTGGCAGTGGGAGTCATGCCAGAAGCAATGGCCATTTGTATCCTCTGTACGGCAGGGTAGGGTCCAAAGAGCTGAGCCTGTAGTTATGCTCCAGAAGTGCCTTGAGTCAGTATACAGTGCCATGGCCTCAAGAATTCTAAATTTCAGTTCTTACTATAAAATTCATGTGATCATTTTGCAGCTCATCCATGAGTTGCCTTTTTCACCCCCTACATCAGAGAACTGTCATGTTAAGAGTATTTTGTAAAACAAGATGACAAAGTGCTAAGTAAAATGCACAACAAAATTAGTATTCCACTAGATATGTCATATCAAGAGTTTTTAATTCCTGCACTGAAAGAGTGATTGACAATAAACTGTTTCTTGACCACGGCAGTGCTCTGGCTCCAGATGGTGGAGAGCCCAAATAATGGTTCTGTCACAGCTTGGCAGGAAATGCCAACTCAGATGTTTTTGAGATTCTAAAGGATAGCTCATGACGTGTACTGCGGCTTCTTGTGTCTGTTTGGGAATGCTGGAATACCCATGGCCCTCTCTCTAGGAATGCTGGACTTCGGGACATTCTGAGGATTGTCAGTACATTTGAACTTTTCAACCCTATTATGCAGTCTTATTTTCAATTGTGAACTTTAAAAAATAGTTAATAACATTCAACCTGTTTCTTAAAGCTTAAAAAGAACTTCAGCGAATGTTTTTATTTTTAAACAAGATTTGTGAATTGAATATCATGAACTGTGTTTTGATATCCCTTTTTCACATTGTGCCAATGGAATGGGGTGTTTGATATTTCTTTATATGTCAAGGAGATGCTTCAAAATATCAATTGCTTTAAACTTAAATTACCTCTCAAGAGACCAAGGTACATTTACCTCATTGTATATACGATGTTTAATATTTGTCAGAGCATTCTCCAGGTTTGCAGTTTTATTTCTATAAAGAATGAGTATTAAGTTGCTAAATTACTCCAATGGTACTGTATTGTTTATATTTGTACCCCAAATAACATCATGTATACTTTGTTTTCTGTATTTTATTGTATTTGTGCAAAATTCTTTTGGCTTTACTACTGTAATCTCTGCCCTTTAAGATGTGTACAGAAAATGTCCATATAAATTTTCATTTAAGTTGAATGATTTTGAGAAGCCTGTAAAGACGAGAGAAAATCAAACTTCAGTTCCCCATAAGTTTTTAACAATTGTATATTGTATTTGTAGTAATATTCTCAATGAACTGTAAATAGGAAGTAGAAGATAATGCTTATGTCCAGTCCTAACACTATAGTAGACAAATGGAAGCAATGCAAATAAATTACCTTTTTTTCCCAAGTGCTAGCGGCATAATTTAAAATCAAGTGTGTATTGGAGTCAGCCATGCTGTAATGTGATGGAGTTGCTATAGGTAGAGACTAGCGTCTTTGCATGACTCTCCAGTACAAATTACAGCATTATTATAACATATTGGAGAAATGCCTGTCTGTCCAAAGATGCATCTGCGTGTGTGCAGGTTTCTTTCCACTTGCTTGAGGGTGGTTCTGTCAGCAGAGAGGATGAGACATGTCTACGTGTGAAATGCTTTTGCCTCTGGTTCAGCAGATTTGCTAAGTTTGTGTTCCAGCGGTGTTATTTTGATTCTTAAAGGTTTTCAATGATTTTCAAAGGAAATTAATTTTCATCTTCTTTCCTAATTTAAGGATTTGTGAGAAAAAAAATTTGTTGAAGCTTTTTTTCGAGTAGATTTGAATAGTCCGTCTCCTGGGAGTGAGAACTTGGCTGACCAGAGAACTGAGGAAGTGGTAGAGGGAGGAGAGGCGGCCCCCAAACGCTGGGAGGGAGTGCAGACTGGATTGCTCTTTCATTCAAGTCTAGTCGCTTTAATTCAGAGACTGGGTTTAGGAGTACCCACCCCCACCCCCATAATAAAGACATCACTAGGATGTAGAGCTTTTGTCAGAAATTAGAAGAAAGATTATCTTTAAAGCATGTAGTTTTATAAGACTAATAGAAGGGAGAATTAGCTTTATCTCTATCTAGTAATCTCTTCTGCCTTTAGGGTTTCCTAATTTAGAGAAAGTGATTTTACATATACGGCCTGATGCACAGATTTTGCAACTCGGCTTTTTTATTTCTTATTTGAGGACATAGAAAACAGTGGGGCTTTTCTGAAAAGTGCGTAGAAGAATGTGATGTTACAAAAGGTAGGGCTCAGACATGTATGACTTTTTTAAGAGTTAGAAATGGAAAAAATCTTGTAAGATGACTATTTACTTTCTTACTGTGAAAGAATAGAATTATAAGAGGGATTGGCAATTTAACTATTTCAAAGAAGGAAAAGGGAAAAGAAATGGTTGAGGGAGTGTAAGAAAAATAGGGGATAAAAGGAGAGTACTGGTGTGGACCAGTGATGCGCACAGACTGTGGTAGACAGCACTTGGGGTATTAGTGCTGTACTAGATGGTGTGCAGGGAGCTGTGGCTTGGTAATGTTAGATGTTTTAAAGAAAAAACTCTGGGAAAGGTTATGGCTATCAACACTAAAGTTAGAGCTGCTGCTTGACACTCCTCATACCCACAAGAGAAATCATATGGTCACTGGATTCACAAGCTGGAATAGATGTGGGCAATGAGTGATGGATTAAATGCACTTTTGAGATTTAATTCCAGATGTGAGAGATGACTGTACTTGCCAATATCTAGCGTTTGAGTTTTGTCCAAGTACTTTTATATGCACGATCTCACCTGATTTTTGCAACTAGAATGGATAGTGACTAACTGAAGATGCTCTAAGAAGGTACACAGGGCAGAGAGGAGCCTGCCAATCCTCTATGGAATGGCCGAAGATGACCTGGGTGTGGATTTGATAGAGCATATTGAACTTTATAGTATTCAGCTAAAGTAGTGCTGAGAGGAAAATTTAGTTTTAAATACACATATTTGGAAAGGTATTTAGATCTCATGAAAAGAGATGCAAAAATCCTTCACACTATTAGCAAACTGAATGCAGCAGCAAGTAAAAAGGTTTATACACTGGACCAAATATATATCTTAGAATTGCAAATGCGATTTCACATCCAAAAAGTTTTATACCATATTAATAAAATGATAAAATCCACACGGCCAACTAAACAGACACAGGAAAAAGCATTCGACAGAACTCAACACCCATTCAAGATAAAAATTGAAACTAGGAATATAAGGCAACTTCCTCAACCTAAGTGAAGGATTTTTCAATCTATGAAAATTCCACAGCTAATATAGTTAATGATGAAAGAGTGCTTTCCTCCTGAAACCAGGAGCAAGTCAAGAATATCCACACATTTTTATTCAACATTGTAGTGGCGGTTCTATCCAGTTCCTGATCTCTCCCTGATCCAAAGATTAAAGGCATTCAAATCTGAAAAAGTAAAACTATTCATAAATGACATGATCTTGTATGATCCTCAGAAATCCACAAAATAGCTACCAGAATAAATTGTAAGGTTATATAATACAAGATCAATATACAAAAATCAGTTGAAATTCTCTATTAGCAATAAACAATCCCCTTAGAATTAAAAACTTCCACTCATAATAGCATCAGAAATACAAGAATAAGTTTCACTGAAAAAGTGTAAAAATTACTGAGAGAAGTTAAAGATCTAAATGAAGAAACATCCCAAATTTTTGTGGATTAGAAGATTCAAAACTGTTATGATAGTTCTCCCCAAAGTGTTCTCTAGCTTCAATTCAATCCATACCAATATTCTAGCAGACTTTGTTTAGAAATTGATAAACTGATCCTTGGAAATGCTAAGTACCTCAAATAGCCAAAATTATTTTGAAAAAGAAGATTAGAGGAATTCCCCTACGCAATTTCAAACCTTAAAAAGGTGCAATAATCAAGACAGTGTTTGTTGGCATAAGGACAGGCATACAGAGCAATGGCACAGGATTCAGAGTTCAGAAATAAACCTGTAAATATATGACCAAATGATTTGACATATGTGCCAAGACATTTCAGACTGTGAAAGAACAGTCTTCAATACAAGGTGTTGGGACAAGTGGGTATGCATATGAAAACAGAAGACAGGAAGACCCGTACCTCATTAGAGACCTAAAGATAAAAAGCAAAGGCTACACAACTTCTAGAAGAAAGTGGGAGAAAATCTTTTGTGACCTTTCATTAGGCCAAGACTTCAGTGTGACACCAAAAGCAAAATTTAAAACATGTTCATAAACTGGACAAAGTTAAAATCTTTTGAGCTTAAGAAAAGAATCACTGTTAAGGGGAAAGAACTGAAAACTGAGGGGAAAAGTTTACAAATCATGTATCTGATAAAAGACATATTCAGAATAAAGAACTCCCATAACTCAAGACAAATGATCCAATCAAAAGTGGCCAAAAACTTTGAGACATTTTCCATGAGATACATGAATAGCTAGTAAACAATTTAAGACTGTTGATAAAATTAAAACCACAATAAGCACCCACTTCACACTATAATGGCTATAAGAATAATTTTAAAAGACAATACCAAGTGTTGGTGAGGACTGGAAATTAGAATCTTCATACATTGATGGAATTTAAAATGGTACAGGCCCTTTGGAAAACAGTTTCTCTTCTCATGGATAATTTCTTCATTAGTTAAATATAGAGAGGGGGTATCAAGATGGCGTAGGATGTGGAGCTCATCTTCACAAATATCAAAAATACATCTACATGTGGAACAATTTTCATGCAGAACTAACTGGAAACTGGCAGAAGTACAACCAAGGCTGCAAGAAAGATTCCCAAGTAACCAGATAAGACAGGGAAAAAAGCACTGGGTCGGGACCTGTGCCTCTGAGGAGTCTTAAGAGGAAACGAAAGATTGCATAGGTGGCCTCTCACCCTGGGGAGTGAGTAGGTTGAGCCAAAGACTGAGTGTCTCAGTTGTGAGGTCCTATGTAGGAGAGACAAGCACCCTTGGCTGCTGGGAGAACCACTGAGACAGAAAGGCTGGAGAAGCCTAGGCTCCACTTGCTACGAGTGCGCAGATGCTGGCTTGCCAACAGACAGAGCAGAGAGAGGTCTGCCCTAGTGGCTGCTGCCTCCTGCATTCCCCAGTCCTACTTGGGGGAACACCCAGGCCCCACACACTCCACACCATAGGCTGGCACAGGATCTAGAGCAGCTGAGTCCTGGGAAAAGACTATCTAGGGACACAGGTGGCCTGGAGGGGCTGGGGTGTGGTCCAGGTGGGGCGGCAGCGACTACTGTTGGCAGTTACTCAAACAGAGCCACGTAGGCAGCCCAGCCACTCAAACTCCCATGACCAACATACCAGGATCCCTGCTCCCAGTGCAGTGAACACTGAGCCTGCCCACTCTGCACCGTAACATGGCATCAGATCTAGGGCTGCCAGGTCCTGAGAACAGACTTGATCTCAGGACACCAAAGCAGCCCTGGGGACCTGGAGTGTGGTCCAGGTGGGATGGTGGCAGTCACTGTTGGTGCTTTCTCAAACTGTGCTAGGAAAGCAGCATAGACCTCTGACAGCAGTGCAGCTGCTTCAATTCCTGCAACCACAATGCCCCAAACCCCAGTCCCAGCCTAGCAAACACTCTGGCTCCACCCACTCCATGCCACAACATTGCACTAGATCTGGGAAAACACAGCAGAGGAAAAGACACAAGCTTCGGCTGTGTCTGAGCAGAGCCACAGACACCTACACAGGCAGCACATGAGACCTCTGTAATCACGTGGGCCTCACCTACTGCAGCACTCCTCTCCTTCAGGGCAAAAGCCCCCGTGCGGGGCGGAGGGAAAACACTTAAAGGTAACAGAGACTGCTTGAGCCTGAACCTCAGGGCTTCTGCTCCAGCAACTTGGGAGCTGACCCCCACCCCAGGGATGGCTGAAACAGACATTGAGCAGAGAGGAAGTCCCACCGCACACTCTGAGCAGGCTTTAGCTTCTCCAAAACCAGTCACACCTCCAATCATAGTGGCCAGCAGACCCTGAGGAAGGATGTGACTGATATCCACATCAAATCTAGCCCTTGCACCAAAGACACTGGGCACATGCAGTCTACATAGGGATGCTTCCACACAAAAACACCCTTCAATACCCCAATAGACAACTTTCACGTAAATTCAGAGACAGAAAAAGTTAAGTAAAATGAAAAGGCAGAGGAACCCCAATTAAACGAGCAAGAGAAAACCCCTGAAAAATAATGAAACAAATAATCAGTCTACCAGACACTAGGTTACAAAGTTAGTAATAAAAATGCTAACTGAACTAAGAGTATTGATATAAACACTGATCATTTTAACAAGGAACTAGAAACTATAAAGAAGACCTAATCAGAAATACATTATTCTATTTCTGAGATAAGAGAAATGATTGCTGACTCGGTAACATAAGTGATCTGGAACACAGAATAAAGGAGAATCACCCAATTATATCAGCAGGCAGAAAAACAAATGAAAGCAACATACGAGATCTATGTAATAATATAAAATGTGCCAACAAACACATAATAAGGGTTCCAGAAGAGAGAGAATGGGATTGAAAAGGTATTTGAAGAATTATGGCTGAAAACTTTCCAAGCCTAAATAAGGAAACAGATACTCAGGTACAGGAAGCACAGAGGGTCCCAAGCAAGATGAACTCAAACAAACCTACACCAAGACATATCATTATTAAAATGGCAAAAGTTAAACAGAATCCTAAAGGCAGCAAGAGAAAAACAGATTCAGACACAAAGGAATCGCTGTAAGGCTATCAGCTGATTTCTCTGCAGAAACTTTGCAGACCAGAAGGAATGGTATGATATGTTCAAAGTCCTGAAAGGGGAAGAGCCTGCAACCTAGGATATTCTACCCAGGAAGACATATACGCTTATGACTTTTTTGTATTTCTGTGGTGGTTGTAATTTCTTCATTTTCATTTATTTTATTTATTTGTGTCCTCTCTCTTTCCTTCTTGGTGAGCCTGGTCAGAGTTTTGTCAATTTTGTTTACTCTTTCAAAAAACCAGCTCTTGGTTTGATTTGATTTTTTTCTGTTTTTTTTAAATCTCTATTTTTATCTCTCCTCCCTAATCTTTATTAGTTCTTTCCTTCTGCTGACTTTAGATTTTGTTTGTTCTTTTTCTAGTTCTTTTAGATGATAGGGTAGGTTGTTTATTTGATATTGTTCTTGTTTTTTGAGGAAGGCCTGTATCATTATGAACTTCCCTTAGGATTGCTTTTTCTGCATCCCATAGATTTTGTGTGGTTCTGTTTTCATGCCATTTGTCTCAAGGTATTTTTTAGTTTCTTCTTTGATTTCATTATTGACCCATTAGTTTTTTAGGAACATACTGTTTAGTCTCCATGCTGTCATTTTTTCCTCATTTGTTTTCCTGTGGTTGATTTCTAGTTTCATGTCATTGTGGTTAGAGAAGATGCTTGAAATAATTTCCATCCTTTTAAATTTGTTGAGGCTTCTTTTGTGCCCAAGTATGTGGTCTATCCTAGAGAATGTTCCATGAGCACTTGAAAAGAATGTATATTCTGTTTTGGGGGGATGTAATGTCCTAAAAATATCAACCAAGTCCAACTGTTCTATTTGTGTCATTTAGTATCTCCATTGCCTTATTGATTTTCTGTCCGGATGACCTGTCCAAGAATGTTAGTGGAGTGTTAAAGTCTCCTACTATCATTGTATTCCCATCAATTTCTCTCTTTATGTCTGTTAGTATTTGTTTTATATATTTAGGTGCTCCTATATTGAGTGCATATATGTTGCATTTCTTTACACTAATGATGAATCAACAGGAAAAGAAAATAAACAATCCCTTTTAAAATAGCACCTAAAGTAGTAAAATATCTAGGAATAAATGTAACCAAGAAGGTGAAAGACTTATACATGAAGAACTACAAAACACTGATTAAGGAAATTAAAGAAGACTTAAAGAAATGGAAAAATATCCCATGCTCCTGGATTGGAAGAATCAATGTTGTTAAAATGGTCACACTGCCCAAAGCAATCTACAGATTTAATGCAATCCCTATCAAGTTACCCAGGACATTTTTCACAGAACTAGAACAAATCATATTAAAATTTACATGGAGCAAAGGAAAACTACAAGCAAAACAAAAAGATAACCTATGGAATGGGAGAAAATACTTGCAAAAGATGAGACTGACAAGGGCTTAATTTCTAGAATATATAAACAGCTCATACAACTTAATAACAAAAAAAACCAAACAACCCAATGCAAAAATAGGCAGAAGGCCTAAACAAGCAATTCTCCAATGAAGACATACAAATGGCCAATAGGCACATGAAAAAATGCTCAATATCACTAATCATCAGAGAAATGCAAATCAAAGCTACAATGAGGTATCACCTCACACCAGTTAGAATGGCCATCATTCAAAAGTCCACAAACGATAATTGCTGGAGAGGGTGTGGAGAAAAGGGAACCCTCCTACACTGTTGGTGGGAATGTAGTTTGGGGTAGCTGTTACAGAAAACAGTATGGAGATTCCTCAAAAAACTAAAAACAGACTTACCACATGATCCAGCAATCCTACTCCTGGGTATATATCCAGAGGGAACCTTAATTCAAAAAGACCCATGCACCTCAATGTTCACAGTAGCACTATTTACAACAGCCAAGACATGGAAACAACCTAAATGTCCATCGACAGATGACTGGATAAAGAAGTTGTGGTACATTTATACAACGGAATACCACTCAGCCATAAAAAAGAATAAAATAATGCCATTTGCAGCAACATGGATGGACTTGGAGATTGTCATTCTAAGTGAAGTAAGCCAGAAAGAGAAAGAAAAATACCATATGATACCACTTACATGTGGAATCTAAACCAAAAAAAGACAAACCAACTTATTTACAAAACAGAAACAGACTCACAGACATAGAAAACAAACTTTTGGTTACCAGTTGGGGAAGAGGGGTGGGAAGGGATAAATGGGGAGTTGGAGATTTGCAGATACTAACATACATAAAACAGATAAACAAGGTCCTACTGTATAGCACAGGGAACTATAGCACAGATTCAATATCTTGTAGTAACACGGTGAAAAAGAATATGAAAATTAATATATGTATGTTCATGTATGACTGAAACATTATGCTGTGCTCCAGAAATTGACACCTTGTAAATGGACTATACTTCAATAAAAAA
The DNA here is from genome assembly GCF_048773025.1 of Camelus bactrianus. Taxonomy (NCBI): domain Eukaryota; kingdom Metazoa; phylum Chordata; class Mammalia; order Artiodactyla; family Camelidae; genus Camelus; species Camelus bactrianus. Next base: position 49,325,821 of record NC_133542.1, read on the forward strand.
TATATATAAATACAAAAAAAAGGAAAGATGAAATCAAGACCTGTTTTTTAAAAAAAGATTAAAAAATTGATAAACCTTTAGCCAGGCTCACCAAGAAGAAAAGAGAGAAGACCCCAATAAACAAAATAAATGAAAGGAGAAATAACCGATACCACAGAGATCAAAAAGCACGAGAATGCTAGGAACAGTTACATGCTGACAAATTGGACAACCTTGAAGAAATGGACAAATTTCTAGAAACACACAGCCTGCCAAAACTGAGTCAAGAAGAAACAGACAAATCACTAGACATGAAACAGAATCTGTTAAAACACAAAACCACCACCAGCACAAGAAACCTCCCTGCAAACAAAAGACCAGGACCTGACTGCTTCACTGGGGAATTAAACAAAATACATAAAGAATTTGTACTTATCCTTCTCAAACTATTCCAAAAATGTGAGGTGGGAATACTCTCAAATTCATCCTGTAAGGCCTCCGTTACCCTGATACCAAAACCAGACAAAGACACTATAAAAAAAATTACAGGCCAATATCCTTGATGAATATAGATGCAAAAATCCTCAAAATATTAGCAAACTGAATCTAACAATACATAAAAGGGATTATACACCATGATCAAGTTTGATTTATTTCAGGGTCACAAGCATAGTTCATTCACACACACACAACAAAAAATGTGATATACCACATTAATGAAAGAATTAAAAAATCACACAATTATCTCAATAGATGCAGAAAAAGCACTGGACACATGTCAACGTCCATTCATGATAAGAACTATCAAAATGAGTACAGAGGGAGTATCAGCATGATAAAGGCCATTCACAACAAACCCACAGCCAACGTAATACTCAACAATGAAACGCTGAAAGCCTCCCCACTTAATTCAGGAACAAGGATGCCCACTCTACTTCTATTTAACACAGTATTGGAAGTCCTAGCCATAGCAATCAGATGAGAAAAAGAAATAAAAGGCACCCAGGAGAAGGGAAGAGGTAAAACTGTCACTATTTGCAGATGACATGATACTCTACATCAAGAGCCCTAAAGTCTCCACACAAAAACTATTAGAATAAATGAATTCAGTAAGGTCACAGGGTACAAGATTAATATAAAAAAGTCTGTTGCATTCCATACACTAATTATAAAATATAAGAGAAAGTAAAACAATCCCATTTAAAAATCACATCAAAAAAATAAAATACCTAGGAATAAACTTAACCAAGGAGGTATAAGACCCATACTCTGAAAATTATAAAAACACTGATGAAGAAAACTGAAGATGATTCAAAGAAATGAACAGATATCTCATGCTCTTGGATTGGAAAAATTAATAAAATGGCCATATTACCCAAAGGAATCTACAGATTTAATGTCATTCCTATCAAAGTACGCTGGACATTTTTCACAGAACTGGAACAAATAATCCTAAAATTTACACGGAGTCAAAAAAGACCCTGAATTGCTTAAGCAATCTTGAAGAGGGGACGGGCAGTGGAAACAAAGGTGGAGGTATCGCTGGCCCTGACTGCAAAGCTGCAGTAATCAAAATAGCATGGTACTTATTCTAAATAGAAAAGCAACAGGATGTTACAGAAATGAGAAACTCACAACTGGAAAGGTGATAACTCATGAATTACAAATAAAATAAACACAAAATTGTAAAAGAAGACATCTAAATCACTGAGAGTGGGAGAGGGAGGCAGGAAAATATAGAATTTTTTTTCTCTCTTTTTAAAATTTTTTGTTCTCAGTAGGATGGGTTTGAGATCATATTACTATCAGTTTAATAAAAACAGTTATAGTAATGGGCTAATAGACTTACAAAAAAGGGTAACCACAAGCCAAAAACTTACAAGGGAGTCACAAAAACTAAATAAAATCCATGATAACACAAAGGACAATTACCAAACCACAAAAGGAAGAAGAAAGGAACAAAGAGGAAATACCAAATCAACTGCAAAGGTAAGTTCAAAATGGCAATAAACACACATCTATCATTAATTCCTGTAAACGTTAATGGACTAAATGCTCCAGTCAAAAGACACAGAGTGGCAGACTGGATAATAAAGCAAGAACCTTCAATATGCTGCATACAAGAGACCCGCTTTAGGAAGAAGGACACATATAGATTGAGAGTGAAAGGATGGAAAAGGATATTCCATGCAAATGGAAAAGCCAAAAAAACAGGTGTAGCAGTACTGATTTCAGATAAAACAGACTTTAAAACAGACTTTAAAACAAAGGCCATAAAGAAAGATAAAGAAGGACGTTTTATAATGATTAAAGGAGTGATACAAGATGAGGATATTACACTTGTTAATATATATGCACCCAATATAGGAGCATCTAAGTACATAAAACAATTACTAACAGAGATAAAAGGGGATATTGATGGAAATACAATCATAGTTGGAGGTTTTAACACCGCATTAACATCACTAGACAGATCTTCCAGACAGAAAATAAACAAGGCAACAGAGAAATTAAATAATACAACAGAAAAATTAGATTTGGTGGATATTTTCAGAGCATTACACCCCCCCAAAATAGGATACACATTCTTTTCAAGTGCACATGGAACATTTTCTAGGATTGATCTTGTACTTGGGCACAAAAGAAACCTCAACAATTTTAAGAAGATAGAAATTATCTCAGGCATCTTTACTGACCACAATGCCATGAAACTAGAAATCAACAGAGAGAAACAAAGGAGAAAAAAAGGAAAGCATGGAGATTAAACAATACGCTATTAAAAAAACCAATGGGTCAATGAGGAAATCAAAGCTGAAATTAAAAAATACCTTGAGACAAATGACAATGAAAGCACAACCACTCAAAATCTATGGGACACAGCAAAGGCAGTGCTAAGAGGGAAGTTTATAGCGATACAGGCCTTCCTCAAAAAAGAACAATCTCAAATAAACAATTTAACCCACCAGCTGAATGAACTAGAAAAAGAAGAACCAAAAACCCCAAAAGGCAGCAGAAGGAAGGAAATTATAAAGATTATGACGGAATAAATAAAATACAGGTTAAAAAGACCACAGAAAAAAATCAATCAAACCAAAAGCTTTTTTTTTGAAAAAGTAAATAAAATCGACAAACCTCTGGTCAAACTCACAAAGAAGAAAAAAGAGAGAGCACAAATTAGCAAAATAAGAAAGGAAAATGGAGAAATTACAACAAATAAAATAGAAATACAGAATATCATACGAGAATATTATGAAAAGCTATATGGAACCAAACTGGATAACCTAGAGGAGATGGACAAGTTTCTGGAAACATACAGTCCACCAAGACTGAATCAAGAAGAAACTGACCATTTGAACAAACCGATCACTAGAAATGAAATTGAAATAGCAATAAAAAACCTCCCTACAAATAAAAGTCCAGGACTGGACAGCTTCAAAAACTCAAAAGCTTCCCACTAAAATCTGGGACAAGGATGCCCACTACCACCACTCCTATTCAACATAGTCTTGGAAGTCCTAGCCACAACAATCAGGCAAGAGAGAGAAATAAAAGGGATCCAAATTGGAAAAGAAGAGGTAAAAGTGTCACTATATGCTGATGACATGTTACTATATATAGAAAACCCTAAAAGGTCCACACAAAAACTACTAGAGCTGATCGAAGGATTCAGCAAAGTAGCAGGTTACAAGATTAACGTTCAAAAATCAGTTGCATTTCTTTACACTAACAATGAATCAACAGAAAAAGAAAGAAACAATCCCCTTTAAAATAACACCCAAAGTAATAAAATACCTAGGAATAAACCTAACCAAGGAGGTGAAAGAATTATACACAGAAAACTATAAACCATTGATGTAGGAAATTAAAGACTTTAAAAAATGGAAAGATATGCCATGCTCTTGGATTGGAAGAATCAATATTGTTAAAATGGTCACACTGCCCAAGGCAATCTACAGACTTAATGCAATCCCTACCAAATTACCCAGGACATATTTCACAGAACTAGAACAAATCATAATAAAATTTCTATGGAACCATCAAAGACCTAGAATTGCCAAAGCATTATTGAAGAAAAAGAAAGAGGCTGGAGGAATAACTCTCCCAGACTTCAGGCAATCCTATAGAGCTACAGTCATCAAGACAGCATGCTATTGGTACAAAAACAGACATACAGACCAATGGAACAGAATAGAGAGCCCAGAAATGAACCCACAAACTTTTGGTCAACTAATCTTCGACAAAGGAGCCAAGAATATACAATGGAGTAACGACAGTCTCTTCAGCAAATGGTGCTGGGAAAACTGGACAGCAGCATGTAAAGCAATGAAGCTAGAACACTCCCTTACACTATTCACAAAAATAAACTCAGAATGGATCAAAGACTTAAACATAAGACAAGATACAATAAACCTCCTAGAAGAAAATAAAGGCAAAACATTATCTACCATGCATCTCAAAAATGTTCTCCTAGAACAGTCTACTCAAGCAATAGAAATAAAAGCAAGAATAAACAAATGGGACCTAATGAAATTTACAAGCTTCTGCACAGCAAAGGCAACCATAAGTAAAACAAAAAGACAACCTACGGAATGGGAGAAAATTTTTGCAAATGAAACCAACAAAGGCTTGATCTCCAGAATATATAAGCAGCTCATACGACTTAAGAAAGAAACAAACAACCCAATCCAAAAATGGGCAGAAGACCTAAACAAGCAATTCTCCAAGGAAGACATACAAATGATCAATAGGCACATGAAAAAATGCTCAGTATCACTAATTATCAGAGAAATGCAAATCAAAACTACAATGAGGTATCACCTCACACCAGTCAGAATGGCCATCATTCAAAAATCCACAAATGACAAATGCTGGAGAGGGTGTGGAGAAAAGGGAACCCTCCTACACTGCTGGTGGGAATGCAGTTTGGTGCAGCCACTGTGGAAAACAGTATGGAGATTCCTCAAAAGACTAAGAATAGACTTACCATATGACTCAGGAATCCCACTCCTGGGCGTATATCCAGAAGGAACCCTACTTCAAAAAGACACCTGCACCCCAATGTTCATAGCAGCACTATTTACAATAGCCAAGACATGGAAACAGCCTAAATGTCCATCAACAGATGACTGGATAAAGAAGAGGTAGTATATTTATACAGTGGAATACTATTCAGCCATAAAAACGGACAACGTAACGCCATTTGTGGCAACATGGATGCTCCTGGAGAATGTCATTCTAAGTGAAGTAAGCCAGAAAGAGAAAGAAAAATACCATATGAGATCGCTCATATGTGGAATCTAAAAAAAAACCAAAAACAAAGCATAAATACAAAACAGAAATAGACTCACAGACATAGAATACAAACTTGTGATTGCCAAGGGGGGAAGGGGTGGGAAGGGATAGACTGAGATTTCAAAATTGTAGAATAGATAAACAAGATTATACTGTATAGCACAGGGAAATATATACAAGATCTTATGGTAGCTCAGAAAAAAAACGTGACAATGAATATATATATGTTCATGTATAACTGAAAAATTGTGCTCTACACTGTAATTTGACACAACATTGTAAGATGATTATAAATCAATAAAAAATGTTAAAAAATAATAGCATGGTACTGACACAAAAACAGACAAAGACAAATGAAACAGAATAGAGAGACCATAAACAAACTCACACATCTACAGTCAAAGACAAAGGAGGCAAGAATATACAATGGACAAAAGACAATCTCTTCAACCAGTCAGGCTGGGAAAACTGCATAGCCACATGCAAAACAATGAAATTAGAACATTCTTTTACACCACATAGGAAAATAAACACAAAATGGTCTAGAAGAGAATATCAGCAGGACATTCTAACATAAATTGTAGCGATACTTTCTTGGATCAGTCTAAGGCAAAAGAAAGAAAAGCAAAACCAAACAAATGGGACCTGATCAACAATGCTTTCTGCACAACAAAGGAAACTATCAATAAAATAAAAAGACAACCTACAGAACAGGAGAAAATATTTGCAAATGATGCAACTGACAAGGGTTAATATCCAAAAATATACAAACAGTTCGTACAACTCAGTATCAAAATAAATAAATAAAACCAATCCAATCAAGAAACGGGTGAAAATTTGTAGCCATTTTCCCAAAGACATACAGATGGCTAACAGGCACATGAAAAGATGCTCAACATTACTAATTCGAGAAATGCAAATCAAAATCACAATAAGGTATCACCTCACACTTGTCAGAATGGCCATCACCAAAAAGTCTACAAATAAATGTTGGAGAGGCTATGTAGGAGAGAATTCGGTCCCTGCCACTAAAAATTCTGAAAGCAATTTCGACAAGTTGAGACATCCACATTCCTGATACCCCTTCCACCTTTGGCACTTTCCTCTGTGTATCAGGGGTACTGTAAAGTCATGTGCAACTGCATATGCCTATATGCTCTAAAGACCCTTTCTAGAAATTCTGAGGGATTTTCATTTGGTTTCTTTTACCTCCTGTTCTTTATTAAGGCTTCTTTGTGCTGGCACCCTTCTTCACAATCCTGCTAGAATGAGACCTGGATAGTGTTCAAGGTTTGGCCTCTCCCACCATTACATCCCAATTAGGACCCACTGTTGGTCCAGCTACACTTATGGCATCCTGTACCGGGCTGTCAGGGTTTCTGTATGAAGCCCATCTGCCTCCTCCCTGGCTTTATCCAGCACCATCCGACAGTCTTGTGAAGTGAGGAAGGGAGGGTATTTAGTAAATTTTGAACATCTGCCCAGGTCAGTTTATGGGTCACAAAAAATTAGATGAAAAAAGATTTTCCATTCTCTTTGGGTCATCTCTGTAAGTTGGCATATTGTTCTTCCAATTAAGTAAATCCGAAGTTGAAAAGGGGAGTGGGCCCAGATCATCAGCTGCTCAGTTTCAGCAGTCACACCACCCAGCTGGGCACTTGCCTTAAGTAATACTGTCCCACCTGAGTTTGGGTAGCTTCCTGGCCGGTATGAGAGGGGGAGACCACCTCTATCTCCTATTTCTAGTCCCTCAGAGACTGGCGGCGGGTGGGGTTGGGGGAAGGGTTTGGCGACGAGCCTGAGGCTGTGGCTCAGGTGTTGGCTGTGGGGGTGGGGGAGGAGCAGTCAGTGTTTGACTGAATTAACAGCAAGGCCTCCTTCCTTCCAAGTGAAGTTTCTTTGCTGTCCTTCCTGTTGGGTCATAATCTTACATCCTATTTGCACAGGTGTATTCTGACACAATAGAAGACTGTACAAAAGGTATTTCATCCCATTTACAAAATAAATCTAGTTGCAAAATTGTATTGTAATAAAGGATCCATTTTCAGGCCATTTTGCTCCTGAGTCTAAAGGCCATGAAGTGTTACAAAAAATACCATCTTTTTCTTGCTTTTCCATGGATTCATAACTGAAAGTTACCCAGTTTCAGACAATGTAGCCTAGAGGGCTGCAAAGAGGAACATTTCCCATTTGGTTTGCTTCCAGGTGATTGCGGCAACAAAATCTCCCTACAGGTCCTCTCTACCTGGTGCTCCTTGGGCCCCAAGAAGCTCAATCCCCAGTTAACCAGTTCTTAACAATTTAGACAACCAGACGTAGACAGACATGGCAAACAAGACCAGAACAAACAAGACCCCAAAACAAAGTCCCCGGCCTCTAACCCAGGTACCATGCACCTCCACGGTTGTGACCTTTTGTATTGCTTGCCCAAGTTCCGCCAGGTGGACCTCCAACCCACGACCCAGTCAGGACTGCGTTTCTTTAACGAGGTTAATCACCCAAAAGACATCTTCCAAACCCAATCCCCCAGTTTTTTTTGGGGGGGGGTGCTGCAAAATGACACTACGTGTCAAAGTATGGTGACACCTCGCTGGGGAAATCCAGGGGACGGTCCCCGGAGCAAACAGACCAAGGAGCTGCTTGGACTCGTGCCTAAGCTCTCAGGACCCGCAAGGGGCCCACGAACCACGGGCACAAGCCGCTCTGGACTTACCTCCTGGCTGGCTCGTCTTGCTGGACGCACACCCACTCAAACCGCGGAGACGCCGAGGCTTGCAGCAAAGAAAGGGTTTATTCGCAAGGCAGCCAAGCGAGGAGATGGTAGGACAAAACTCAAATCTGCCTCCCCCAAGGCAAGGGGCTGGAGTACTTGTGGGATAACCAAGAAAGCAGCAGGGCGGTGTGAGGTGTGGGAGCAGTAATGCCTTTCTGCGCAGGCGTAACAAGGCTACAGGCCCCGGCACGTTTGAACACGTCACACTTGCGCATGCCCCGTTGAAGGGGCGGTAGTTCAATCTTAACTGGCTTAGCTTGAATTAGATGCAGCTGACTCCAAGTTTCTAGACAACAACTCAGGCAAATATCTTATTGTTTGGGCTACAGGCCGCTTGGAGAACATGCAAGTCTTAAAACGACCTTGATTAGTGAAGGCAGGTGAAATGGATTGAACTTAAACGGTTTCAGGCATCTGCATTTACTCACTGAATCTGGCAACCCTGATTTAAGTAAAATGAAAACATCCACACAAAGAACAGTAGGCGAGTGCTCATAGCAGCATTGTTCATCACAGCCAAAAATGGAAGAAATCAAAATATCCACCAGCTGGTAAACTGAGTTTTTAAAAAAATGTTGTATTTATTCAGTGGCTTACTATTCAGCAATCAAAGGGGATAGGCCACTGGTACATGATGCCAACATGGATGGACCTCAAACCCATCGTGCTAAGTGAAGTAAGCACGCCAAAAGACTGCAGACACCACCAGGGAACTTTTTGCAATGATGGAGATGTTTTAAAGCTGAACTTTGGTGATGAATACACTAATCTATAAATTCAATAAAAATAATTAATTATACACACATAATGGGTGATTTATAGAGTGTATAAATTATATCTCAATAAATCTGTTTGAAAAAACGATCTTCTGCCACACTTTCAATCCGGCATTCTTTCTGCGCTGGTTCTGCTGAATCACCCAATATTCCCAGCATGCCCTGCTTCTTACCACTTCGCTCAGGCTCTGCTTGCTACCGGGACAATATTTTCCCTGCCCTCTGCCTTGCTAACTGAATCATCCCCAAAGCCCAGCTCAAAAGTCGTTTCCTCCACATTCACTCACACTGCCTGTTGGTAGATCACTGATCCCCGGCAGTATTTCCAAGTCACTGGGCTCAACTTCTAACTTCACTTCATTCCTGGTTTAACCCCGTGGAGATTCAGAGGACCCCTTCCCTCTTCACCTTCAAGGAAGCAGATAGTTTTCACATCTTTCCCTTTCCAAGGACCTATTATCAGAACTCACATAATAGGTTCCAGGATGATTTGGATGCTAAGTCCACTGGGACCCTGGGCTTCTCCGGGAGCGTGGCCTGAGTTTGGTGCGCCCTGTCAGAAGCACAACCCCACTTCTTCAGGGAGTCCTCTTTGTGTCTCCTCCACACTCTGTGTAGGAAGACATGTCAGGTCACACACATTACACAGACCCTTCCAACTTCTTGTATAAATGTTATGTCCTGGAGTGGTTCCCAGGGCTCTCTCTGCCCACTAGATATGAATACCTCAAGAATGAGGACCATGGCTCATCCATTTTGGTGAACCTCTTGCCTAGTCCAGAGCACAGCAGAGCAGAGCAAACTCTTCTCGAAACAGAAGAGTTTGTTGAATGAATAAACGTCTAGTTAAAGGAATCCTTAAAGAACATAACTGATCAGACAGAAGCCGGCTATGGAGATGGCTATTTCCTTTGTAGGAGCAAAGTCCTTCGCCCTGGGGATCCCGCAGTAGAGGGTCTGTCAGCTTTTTATAAAGGCATTCCAGCCCCCAGGTCCCTCAGGTCTTCTTAGAGAAGACCTTTTTCTTTGTCCTTACCCACCACCCCACCAATCTCTGGAGAGCTTCCCCCTTGCTATTCTGTTTACTTATTCCATGAACCTTTCCCATTGTCCTTTCTTTGTATTCTTTGTATTCTTCTCATACTTGATGTCATTAAAAAAAAAAAAAGGGCTCTCCTTAGAACCCAGCACCTTTTTAGTAAGATGGAAGTTGGCGCCTTTTGATTTAAATTATTTAAAGTGAAAGAATATTTTTGCATGCTCAATAAATATTTAAAACAAATTCTGTGTCTGTTATTCATCTTCTATTTCTTTTCTTGTCCTGTCCTTCCAAATTAAAAAGCAACCAGAATTCTTATTGACAACATCCCCAACCTCAGCCCAGCTTATGAGTTTAGTGAACCAGATGATTTTGGAAGTCTTTCCAGCTCTAATATTTTGTGATTCTAATACAGGTTTTATTTTGTTTCTTTCTTAAGCCAGTAAGTGAATGAAGTCTGCTTTGATCTTATTGCGGTGTTAATATTTTCAACCTTTACTTCAAAAAGGTACAGGAGTTTGATTTGTTAGGCTGCAGGGCCTGGGTTTTTAAGGAATGTGTCCTAAGCATCGGTAAGCATGGTTCGGAAATCCAGCGCTGGCTTAAACACAGGTTGGGTTTGGCAGGATGCCTCACCAGGTATATAGTTTGGTTCCTCTTGGACTTCTTGGTGCCTCGGCTATGCTTGAGTCATTCTGTAAGTCAGATCTGTGACTCAGGGTGTAGGGACTTGCACGGTCTGTGACATATAAAGACACCCGATGAGTACGTGCTGGACAGCTGCATGCTGGGGCCATGGGCTCCAGCAACTCTCAGACACACAGACAGCCCTTCTGCCACTTCCAGGATAGAGGCTTCCACTGCCTCTCCAGTGACCGGGGTGCATCCCTTATTTCAGGGGACAATGTAAGTTATTTTTAGAAAGTAATACTTATTAAAAGGTCTCCCTAGTACCCTATCACTCCTTCTCATTGGCCCCACACACCAGGCCTTTGCCCCAGTACAGCCATGTCAGAAATTGAGAGCATGTCCCTTGGGTTGGCTCTTTCCCAGGGTGAACAAACTCCATGTCTTAAACTGTTGTCCAAGCTTTCCCAAGCATCTCTCTGTATGATCCAGAGTTCTTAACTTATATTGCTACTAATCCAGGCTCCCGGAGAAGATAAAGTAGATTTCAGGTCTGTGCAAGTCTCAAAAGGTACTATTACTTATAAAACAAAACAAAACAAAAAGCATTCCAATTTAGTCCAAGAAGTCCTCAGTAGATGGCAGTGTTGATCTTTCATTGCTTTTTGGTCTATGGGGTGTTTTGTTGTTGTTTTGTTTTGTTTTTATAAGATTTAGAGCAGCTGAGGTTTCTCTCTAGCTTTAGATTATGGGTTCCATAAAACGTAGTCCTTTTTCCTCAGCCAGTTGTTTTTGTTCAGGGCCTCACCAAAAACCGTAAGTCTCCTGGGCATACATATGGGGGGTCATACTCTTTCTATTATTCTACAACTTACGTTTGCTTCTTCACATTGTGTGTGTTCCTCTCCATCAGTACATTAGATCTTCATTCTTCCCACTTGCACAGTTTATAACATTTACATTCTGTTCCGGAACTATACAGGCAAGTCTTCTAAGGCTTGAACTTCTGAATACTTAAACCCAATAAAAATAGCATGTTACCATATTGTGGTTATGTAAATATTAATCACTGCAGAACAAAATGTGATCAAATCTATAAAGAAAGAAAGAAAATCACTTGTACTTAACACTTAACTACACAATTGTCAAGGTTCAAAGCTGTCTTTTACTTTCATTTTTATTTTCCTCACTTTTACTGAGCTATCAATATTTTTTATTAGTTTGTTTGAATCTCATGTTTCCTGAAATCTCATTCTTCTACCCCTTTTTCTTTATTCAAGTCCCTCCCTGAGTAATTTGTAAATCTGAATACATCTGTTACAAGCTTTCCTTGCAGAAATGAAAATATCTTCTCCCCACTGATTGCTGGTTTGGCCTGGAGGGTAATTTAGTCTCAAATTCACATTCCCTTGGAAATTTAAGGCCATGGTTTAAAAGTGTTTCTGATGGGAAGTCTGATGTTAGATTCTTATTCCTTTGTAGCTGACCTCTTTTTTTTTCCCCCTTTCTGGAAGCTTTTAAGACTATATCATTGCCCTTGGGAGTTCTGACATTTCTACGAGTGTCTGGAGTGGATCTTGTTTTTATTCGTCCTGCTTCATACCTGGTGGGCTCTTCCAATCTGAAGATTTGTGTCTTCCCTAGCTCAGAAAAATGTTCTATTATGTTTTTGATCCACCCCAACACCCTCTCCTTTTATTTTGGTTCTTTCTCAAACTCCTGTTGAATGAATGGATGTGACCTCCTGGATCTTTCCTCTGTCTCTGGACTTCTCTTTCACTTTTCACTGCTTTGTGTTTTCCTCGTGCTCGAAGAGATTTCATGGACTTCCAGATAACTGGTCTAGGTTTTAGTCTCGACCACTCTTTTATTCCTGTTTGTTGGTTTTTTTTTTTAAATGTTGACAATCATTTTAAATTTCCAGAAATAATTCCTTATTCTATGGCTCCTTGTGTTCGAGATTTAGCATTCTTTCAAATCTCTCCAAAGTCAGCAATTTCTTCTTGAATGTTTCCTACTGTGTCTTTTTTTTTTTTTTTTTTTTTTTGAGATAGCTCCCATTTATTCATCTCTGTTTAGCTCTTTCATGCTCTTGGTTTTCCTGAAATGTCTGGTGGCCCATGGCTGTTCATCTACTTTCATACATGAAAGACTAGGCTCATCTGTCTAGGTAGCTGGTCGGGCCCATTTCCCAGGAGGCCTCTCCCTTGAAGGGAGGGCTGGCTACGGGCTCGTCAGCGGTCGGACCGTGTCATCAGCAGGCTTTGCCTCTCCGTTGCAACCTGGGGCTGCCCAGCCTTGCCAACGTCCAGAGAAGTTTAAAGAATGCACTGGAACACTTTACTGTGTTTTCCTCTTGGGCAGAGAAACACCCTCCTACCCCTGACATATGTGTCTGTTGTGGATGTCTGGAGTGATTCTAAGCTCTATTCTGCTTCTCTCTTGAGTTCCGACACCCACATTAGGATCTCTTCCTGGATAGATCACCCACATTTTTTTGGAGAATAAATCTTGGATCCTAGGGACTCAAGAGACAAAATTTCTATTACTAGTTGCTTTTTATGGGTTGAAGGTATGTTGGGAGGGGGAGCGGGGAGGAGAAAAGTCAGGGCCCAAACAGGCTAAGGGACAGTGTATGGGGTTCTCCGCTCAATTCTTCTGATGATGCCCTGTGTTTCTGTTTTCTAGTTCTCAGCTCTGAGTTTGAAGCTTCTGTGGAATGCCCTTGAGAAGGAAGTTCTTGGTCCTGGTGTTTGGGGTATGGTTTGCCTTTGCGCCTTCTCAGTCAATCGATCTCACCTGCTTTCCAGCTTCCTACATTTTCTCAGACTCTCTGATCTGCTGGCATGCTCTCTTATTTTCTGGCACTGATGTGACTTAATTCTTTAAAAAATACCTTAGATGAGCCCATGGTATGGTGGAGACGTAGATGTATGTGCTCAGTTTGTAACTTTTAATATAATAAGGTTTCTAAAGGATGCATGGAAATTAAAAAAAATTTTTTTTAATATAATAAGGTTTTCAAACTTGAAACTTATTCTTAATTTATGAGGTTCCAAAGGTATAAGACAGATACATAAAGTAAAAAAATCCCTTTTATCCTGTTCTAGGTAAAGACTACTAACTGTCCCCTTATACCTAGTCTCCTCTTCTTTCTTTAGAAATAAAGCTCCAAGTTTTAGCTGGGCTCATGACTTCTCAGCTAAGGAGGACACTTCCCGGGTGTGGCCAAGTGACTGAGTTCTAGTCAACGGCAGGTGAGCAGAAGCAGCTGCTCAAGCTCCCCGTGGCTCCTCGAAATGGCCTGGATGTGCCTTCTGCTTCCTTGATTTCCCCTTTCCTACTGGCTGGAATGCAGACACGGTGGGAGGCAGCTTTGTCCAGACAGAGGAGGAAAGCAGAGTAGCAGAAAGCAACGAGCCTCGGGAGTCCCTGACCCTTTCTTCCCGCTCTCCCAGCCCTGGTTTGTGAGAGAAATGAAATGCCTTCTTGTTTTAGCTTTGGATTCTGGGGTCACGTCTTACAGCAGCCAATCCTATCTCCTGAGACGGTCCCGAGGCTACTCAGATCTCCTCCCCAGAGGCAACCAATGGGGACATGTTGCCGGGTTCTTCCAGGGATATTTCATGCCTAGACCAACACGGACATGCACGCACAAGTGCATGCATGTGCACATACACACACCTCCGTACGTACATGTAGCCCCCTCCATGTTTACATAAATGGTGCTGTACCAAACAGCTGTAGTTTAAAGAAGAGGCCAAGCTCCATTTCAGAAGGGGGACTACTGCTGACAGCCCTCACTCAGCTTCTCCTCTTCTATGCTGACAAATTGGGTTCTACCTCCAAACATGCCCACCACCCCCCTAGTGAAACCAAAACTCAACTCACTCCGCTCTGAGATGGTTTCTTGCAAGCATGTCCCTCAGAAACCTCATTACTCCTCCCCCACCTAAAAAAGAGAGACTTATTGAAGTGTTGTGACCACACAGAATCATCTCCTTGTGAGGAATTCCAGTAAATCCATTTTTCCCGAGCTGTACCTTTCCAGGTCTTTGCATGACAAGAGTTGGTGCTCCAGTGGCTGCCCAGTGGGCTCAGCAGTTATCCCAGCCCTGGTGCTGCCTGAGGAAGCTCTGAGTGCAGACATCGCAGCTGGAGAATGCACCTAATTACTGAACGCTCCTTGAATGGTCTCTCTGCTCTCTGCCCATTTTCCCCTCCCTCACTGCCAGTCCCTATGCTGGATTTCAGTGCCCTGAATTGATCTTGTGAAGGAAAGCACTGGAGATTGGACAGCATCTCCGCGGGACTTTCTACCCTTTCTAAAAAGAAGGGAGAAGCCAGGAATCCACCTGGGTGGGAGGAGGGAGGGAAAAGGTGTGTATATTGGGGGTGGGGTGAATGGGATCAGTCTCAGAGCACCTTGGGGATGGACATTCTTATGGAATAAATATCTTTTAAAAACAGAACTACATGTGATCCAGCAATCCCACTTCTGGGTCTATATCCTAAGGAAATGAAAACAGGATTTCAAAGAGATACCTGTACTCCCATATTTATAGCAGTGTTATTCACCAATAGCCAAGATAAGGAAACAACCCAAGTGTCCATCAGAGGATGAATGGATAAAGATGATGTGATATTTATATACACACACACACACAACGGAGTACTATTTAGCCATGAGAAGGAAGAAAATCCTGCCATTTGCAACAACTTTGCAACGGACGAACATTGAGAGCATTATGCTAAATGAAAGTAGTCAGACAGAAAGAGACGAATTCTGTATATGTATTTCACACGTGTATCATGCATATGTGGAATCTAAAAAAGCCAGATTCATAGAAACACAGTAGAATAGTTGTTATCAGGAGCTGGGAGGTGGGGGAAACGGGGAGATGCTGGTCCAAAGGTATACCTTCCAGTTACAATTAACGATTTTTGGGGACCAAGTGCACAGCATGGTGATTATAGCTAGTAATACTGTATTATACCCTTGAAAGGTGCTAAGAGGGTAGTTCTTAAATGTTCTCACCATGGTAACTACACGGTGGGATAGAGGTGTTAGCTAACGCTATGGTGGCATGAAGTATCTTTCCAACATTATCTTGATGGAGAGCTGACTCTCAGAACATACCAGTGGGAAGAGATCTGACTTACAGTCTTGCACATGAGGATTACAGCACAGGTCTTGCTCAGAAACCAGGAAGATCTGCTGAGATTTTTCTCTGTCTTCATCTCGGTCATTGAAGGGTTAAGCCTCTGCTGGCGCTCAGGAGTTTCAGCCTGGACTCCAAGGCCATTAATCATTGGAGACCAGGGCTGCTGCAGGAACGGCACTTACTAGCAATTAACCTACAGTAGAGGGAGCATTGTCCCCCCTCCCCTGCTCCCGTCCCTCATCTGCACGCCCAATTACTCTAAATTAACATTTACCAAGCAAAGTGCCTGTTAATTGGAAGGGCAGTAGAAAGAAAGGCCACACACCTACCCAGTCTAACTTAATAACCCCAAGAGAAGCCATTAATTAACAGGAAACGGTGCACATCCAGATCTTGTTTAGACGATTCGCTGCTAACCACGGGTTTGTGTTTCTGAGCTCGGCTCTGGGGTGTCCCCTCCCTCCCCTCCCACACCTCAGGTTATAAAAAAAAACACACTCGTAAGTGAAACTTCACTTTGAAGGATGTCTGCACTGACCCGGTTCCTCGGAATTTCCTGGAAACAATCTTCTTATTGTCTAGATGTGGACACTGAGGCAGAGAAACAGGACGAGAACTGCCCAGGGTCAGTTCAGGTTCAGATAGCACCTGGCTGCGTCCCTGGCTCGGCCTCTCTCTGCTCTGTGCACTGGAGACAGACTGAAATGCAGAGGCAGCATCCTCTCTGGTCTCCAGATGCCAGACAATCAAGTTTGGCAACTTTCATGGCAACTGAAAGGGTGAAAAGCAAGAGGCTTCGAAGAGGGGATGAGGAGGGTGGGGTACCTGCTCACCGGTGGGAAGCAGGGTCTCTGGGCAGCCAGCTCTGAAACTCCCTTCCAGACTTGCTCCCAGTCCCTGCCCAGGTGTGCAGTTGAGTTGAATGGCATCCACGTCCCCCAGCCCAGCACCTGAGGGTCCTGGCAGACACTCCTCCCTCCCCTCTACCTGCCATCCATTTCCACGTCCTGCACATTTGAATCCTGGGCATCACTCAGACCCAGTGCTTCTCTCCCTGTGCACATTCATGGTCTCCATCCCAGCTGGGCCTCTGCCCGGCCTGGCAGTCCTTTTATGTGCCCGATATAAGCTCTCTCTCTCTCTCTTCCATTCCCCACAGCAACTGTTTCACAGCTTTCTGACTTGCCTCAAGTCCCTAACCCATTTCTCCCTGTCATCAGACAGCCTCACCTCCCTTCCCAAGAAAACAGATGCCATGGAGAAGGGGTTCTGCTTAGCTTCCCTTCCTTCCTGCTGGGGTTCAGCCTACCCAGTCTGCAGGGCTGCTCTTTAGTTGCAGAGGTGTCTGGGTCCCCCGCCTGGGCTCTGAGTCTGTGTCTCCTCGGGGCCTTGCTCCTCTCTCTTCACTCAGCCTTGACCATCTCACTCTCTCCTGGATTCTTCCCACACATTGGAAGACTCTCAAGTGACTCCCATCCTAAAAGACCCTGCTTTCCCCCACGGTCCCCCTGCTGTAGCTTCTCTCCTTCCTTCTCTCCCTCCCTCCTCCTCCTCTTGGTGTTGAGACATCTCCACTCACATATTCTCAGCCTCCCACCCACTCTCAATTGCCCCACAGGAACGGTCTTTCCTAAGTTCAAAATTAGCTCCTTGTTACCAAAGCCAGGAGATATGTTTTTGTTGTTGTTGTTTTCTTTTTTAATATGACCCTTTTGTAGAATTTTCTACTGTCGATCACTCCCTCCCTCTTTCCCGGAACTCACTCTCCCTTGGCTATCCTGGAACTGCTCTTCCTTTTGCGGGCATCTCTTTCTGTCTGTCCCCTTGACAAGCATTCTCCATGGGCAGCATTCTCCCATCCACTCTGGTGGTTTCCACTACCAACTTGATGAGGACAGTGATAACGACAATGATGATGACAAGGATGATGACGGGGACTCCCGAATATACAGAGTCCAGATCTGACTCCTGGGCAATGGGCTGATCTCTCACCACCTGGCAGACACCTCACTTGAGAGTCTCCTAAGCATCTCACACTCAACATGTTCAAAATAAGCTCATTATCTTCCCTTCATCTGCTCCTCCCCTAGGGCTCCCCATCTCATGGGAAGTGCCACTAGGAACCTGGGAGCCATCCCACCCCCATCTCTTCTGTCCAATAAGTCAATCAATTAGTCATCAAGCCATATACATTCAGTCTCCAAGGGGCCTCCGTATTCCTACTGCCATTACCTGGGCTGTGACAAATTCCAGTCTTAACTCCTTACTGCCAGAGTGATCTTGCTAAACTCATATTTTATCAAGTTGCACCCTTCAGTGGCTCAGCACTGCCCTCAGGTCAAAGGTCAAGCTCTTCAGAACATCTTCCAAGCCAGATTCCTCAAGACAACCAAATGGGGTTACACTTTAGAAAAATCCACGGAGTAGGACAAGAGAAGAGTGCTCATCTCAGCCTCAATTTTCTCATTTTTAAAAATCAAATATCCCTTTAACAATGTTGGGTCTTAGAACTTTGATAGCCATTTCTTGATTTAAGTCATGACACACTTCCAAGAGGTAGGAATTATTTCCCCCATTTACAGATGAGAATAACTGAGTCTTACAGTCTGAGGTCACAAAATAAATAAGGCAGGATTTGAACTCCTGCCCGAGACTTCCTATGCTCTTTTCATAATCCCAGAGCTCAGTAATCTGAGGGGACTTCCAGTGACTTGGAGACCACTCCGACCACATCACAGATCTAAGAGACCTTTGCACATTGCTGACATCGTTTCCAGTTCTGGGTCAGAGGAAACCTGCTCCCACACCTAGTCTCAGATGGGGCAGGGATGACAGATGAGCAGAGGATCGATAGCATCTGTCTGGCTCCACTGACAAGCTAATCTTTTCAGTAAACATTTCATTAGCTCCTGCGGGGCTGCTCGCACCTGCTGACAGAGGGACAGAATGGGGTGGGTGAGGGGCCTCGGCTTTATAATTCACCTCAGATGTCATGTTGGCAGGGGTCTCCTGGCCCCTGAGATCCAGCTAAGCTCAGCTAGAACACTGGTGCCATGCACTGGTGGGATCCAACTCAGCCCCATGGTTTTTGTAAATTCCTGGAGACTAACGTTCTTTTTGTTCCCACTGACTCTTCCCCAAAGATTTCATGACCCATCATCTAAATGAGACCTCCCCCATCCCTGCCCTGTTATAAATTCTTACAACTTTTGTCTTCCCTTCATCCTGCTCTTACTGCTGCTGCTGCTGCTCTGACTGTCGGCTGTACTAAGAATAACAATAGCGAACATCTAGTGAGCACTCACTGTGTGCTGGGCACTGTGCTAAGCGTCTCGCACACATTACAACATCCCTATGAGGTAAGGCTGTTATATGTCCACATTTGACAGATGAGCAGAGTCTCTGAGAGCTTACGTGGACCAGCAGGTCCTAGATCCTGAGTTTACCTACCTCCGAAGTCCAAGATCTTACCCACTGTGGCACATTTGCAATTTGTGGAATCATTTGACTAACTACTGGCTATGCAAAGACGGAAAGTGTGTCTGATGGCTTCGCCCCTCTGTCCCCAGCACAACAATTAAAAAAAAAATGCTACAAGGTATTGTACATAAGGTTGTTTAGCTTTTACTGCTCCCAAGCCGATGGAGATAAGAAGCTGGATTTTGTTTTTGGTTTTTTGCCATACAAATTCCCTCTTCTCTTTGGCTGCTTGAGGAAGACTGCTTCCTGCAAACATGGCTAGTTTGGGTGATCTCTCATTTAGCTCCACCTCCTCTACTTCTTAAAACCAAACTATGTCCAGAAAAAGAACATGGAAACAAATATATGTATGTATATGTATGACTGAAACATTATGCTGTACACCAGAAACTGACATATTGTAACTGACTATACTTCAATTAAAAACAAACAAAACGATGTCCAGAAAATGTTCTCAAGCTAGCTGATAGCCATTGCCTTCCTACTGCTTTAAACAAGCTACTCCAATAGTCCGTCAGAGGGTGTCCCTCATTTCTGGAACTCTGTTTGCTGGCTTTCCTGGGGTCTGCAGCCTCTCCAGTTCTTCATAGATTTCCCATGTTCATTCTTTTCCTTAATTCCACTGCTGTGGGCAGGTCTTCCAAGTAATTTTAAGTTTTAGTTGTCTCCAGTTTCAATAAAAATTATTGCTGTTGGATGATTTCCAGGAAGAGAAAAGGGAAAAATGGACATCATGTCATAAGGTGACTTTAAGGGGACTGGGGTGAAGCTCTCTGAGGTGGGGCAGCCCGAGCTGCTTGTTGGCACATGGGCTGCAGGCTCCCTGGTCCCAGAGCTTTTGGGTTTTCACGTTGCTGGGAAAGGACCGAGCCAGAAACCTTCTGTGTCTCACTCTACAGTCCTTGGTCCAAAACACTACATTACAAGGTCCCCATTAGCCATGCCATTGGAAGAAAAATAGAAAACTCATAAGCTAAAATAAATAATTGAAATCACTCATCATGTTTCCACCTAGAGAATACCATTGTCAAATATGTGATATGGAGATTTAAAGTGTTCAGAGTTTTTCTATACATATATCTGCAAACAAAAATATTATCATACTAGGCACATGATTCTGAAACCAGACATTTTTACTTAGCACTATATGATGAATATATTTCCACGTCAATCAACACGGATTTATTTAACTTTTGGTGGTTCTGTGGTATTCTAGTGAATGCATGGAGAACGATCTGTTTAACCAGTCCCCTATTGTTATGCACTGTTTCTAATTTTTAACTTTTTGTACAATGCAGCATGGAATATCCTTGGATATATATCCCTGTGTACTTGAGTTTTTCCTCCTAAGTCAGGGTTTTGCAACAGTGACACTACGGATGTTCTGGACCAGTAATTTTTACTCTTGGAGGGCTGTCCCATGCATTGTGGGATGTTTAGCAGGTTACGTGGCCTCTACCCACTAGATGCCAGTAACACACCCCTCCCCCACAGTCCTGACAATCAATATCTCCAGATTGCCCAGTGTCCCCTGGGTGGCAAAATCGCACCTGCTTGGAACCACTGTCCTAAAGATAGAGTTCTTAAGTCAAAAGTTTAAAGGATGTGCAAATTTTAAGACATTTGTTATCTATTGCCAAGTCACCTTCCAAAAGCTGCATGATTTATCACTTTATGTTCCCACTAAGAGTGCTCAGTTCACCACCCTACAGATATGAGCATTATATCCATAATTTAGTCATTTATTAAGACAAAAATTCTCTCATTATTTGGTTTTTTATTACTAGAGTAAGGTTGAACATTAAAAATACCATGTTGATTATGCTGATTGGCTCTTGTTTCTGTGGTGAACTCTCTCTCCTTATGATTTACCGTTTTTTTCTTTTGGACTATTCTCTTATTTTTCCATGTCATCCTTTCATAGCTTGCTGTTTGTCTTTCTGTATTGATTATTTGTGGTAGCATTTGTTTTAAAAGCTTTAAGAATCTCTTAAGTAGGACCAGCGAAAGCATCCTTGCACATTTGCCTTTTTGGGGCTCTGTGTCCCCTCCAGTGAGCCTGCATCCCAGCTGGTCTCTGCCTGGTGAGGATGCCATTCGGGTACATACTCATTTATGTTAAAATCTGCTGAATGTGCCTTCTGTGTTTGAGTGAAAAGTTCTTGCTCTGAAAGCCCGCTTGTCAGGAGGCAGCCTTGAGCTAGGAAGACTGACCTGGGGCTTGACCATAATTAGTTCAGGTTAATTATTGCCAATCTGTAGATTTGCACCGAAGGGGCCTCTCGTTCCCTAAGCCAGGGCCTCTGGAGGTTTCTTTTATGAGCTCTGAACCTTGAGGGAGGACTTAAAGTAATGAATTTTCCTGTAATCAGATTTGAGGGTTTGTTCCCTGAGCTATCCAGTCAATTGGAGAATTGAGCACTGACTGGTTTATTTGGCCAAAGGACGCTGAAGATGAAGCACAAGGCGTCCGATAAGCAACCCAGTGAGTATATTGAAAAAATGACTTGACATTTCAAGAGATGCTCACCTCATCTATTCCACGAAGTTTTTAGAGGAAACAGTTTAATTTACAAGGAGAGGATATCATCTGGGAGCTATTCAGGAAAGAATGGGATAATTTTTGTTTTGAGTTATCAGGGAGTGAGAGTCCAATTATCCTCCAGCAAAATCTTGTGAGTTTCATCTTAAACTTCTTCCCTATGGGAGTAACATGGTTTGCACATGTTTATAAGTATTTAACTTGTTCAATATTTATTCAGCATTCATTCGTTTGTTCATTCATTCATTCAATCACCAGGAGGCAATGGGGATGTAGAATGCATGACACATGGCTCCTACCCGTTTTAAGGCAACACACATACCGCCTTAATTATTGGGTGAAAATAGATGCTCTGTGTGGGTTTGCATTATGTACATCCAGGGTTCACAACATGAAAACCTGCAGAGGCCAGGCAGCAAAGTTCATGAGGCCAGTTCAGGGATCAGGAAGATGATGAAAATGGGCTGAACTGAAGAGGAACAGTGATGAGCACGCACCCGCCAGCTGCCAGGTGTTCAACAGACCCTAGTTCCTTCTCCCAAGTCTCCCATTTGAAGTGCTCAGAAATGCAACAGCCTCTCTAGGTCTGAACTTGGAAAAAAAAAGCTCCTTGCAAATGGGCTTTCCAGTCAAAGAACAGGAGAGGGAAAGTTCAGACCTCTGCATATGGCCAGAAGCAGAAGGGAACTCCAGTGGTTCTCCTCATTTGCCAGGTACCTAACAGGCCAAATGCAGACTCCAGGCCGGTGGGACCTCTAAGAGAGGGGAGCATCCCAGATCAGAGCTCTAAGGGCCCTGGAGGTGGGAGTGAGGGCACTGACTGCAGAGAGGACTCTCCCGCCCTCTGACCCATTGCTGGAGTAAATCGTGTTATCTTTCTGACTCTTTTTTTAAGCTGTTATACTTACATCATCTTTCTTTTTTTAAATTGAAGTATAGTTGATTTACCATGTTGTGTTAGTTTCTGGTGTACAGCATAGTGATTCAAATATATATTATATATATATACATACATATATATATATTCCTTTTCATATTCTTTTCCATTATAGGCTATTACAAGGTATTGAATATAGTTCTCTGCATTATACAGTAGGACCTTGTTATTTATCTGTTTTATATATAGTAGTTAGTATCTGCAAATTCTGAACTCCCCATTTATCCCTCCACTGCTCTCCTTTTTCCCCTGGTAACCATAAGCCTTCTGACTCTTGATTATGTTCATTTCTTATTTTTCTTTGCAGCTGCATGGTTTTTCTTTCCCTTTTCAGCATGTCTCATGGGTGATATAAAGGGAATTCTTGAGATGGGGTTTCCAATCAACCCACTTCTCAGGAGTCACTCACTGGTTTCAGAAAGGAATGTAGGTTATAAAATTTTAGGGAAAAAAAATGTTCTCAAGACAGGTATTCCAAAAGGGAAGTTCATTCTAGAGGGATGTGAGGCTCTCAGAAATGTCATTCTGAGTTAATTCCATCCCACAGTTAATTCCAATAAAGGAGAAAAGAGTGAGGGAGCCAAAGACACGGGGCATGGCTATGCAGGGAGCGGTGCCAGGCTCAAGAAGCAGAACCGCCTCATGCCAAAGACGGAGTAAGAACACATGTGCACTCGAACATACACGAAGGGCAGCGAGGGCACACAGGGACACAGTCGAGTGGTAGCCCAGCGTGGCTGAGATTTGGGGAAGAGGACCAAAGGGCTTTGCTGATTCTGCTGGTGCGAGATCAAAATTAACTCCTGGTAACAGTGACCTGAGAAACGGCGGCTTAAATGAAACAGGGGTGCGCTTTCTCCTCTGGGGCAGCGCAGGGTAGCTTTGACGGCCTCAGCATGCCATCACAGCCTTCTACCTTTCTGCTCTGCCCACCTTTCTGCTCTGCCCTCCTCCCTCTGCCAGTTCCCTTCACGGCCCAGGATGGCTGCCCACGCCCCTCCTGGAGGAAGAAGAGAGTGGGGAAGGGCACATAGGGGGCCCTTCCAAATGTGTCAGCACCCTTTACAGTAATTCCCAGAGACCCGCCCTGGTGATTTCTGCGTGCCTCTGACAGACCGCCTCATCTGCACAGGAGGCTGAGACATGGGGTTCCGCAGTGTGGGGCATGGCCTCACTCAAGAGCCAGGGGCACTCTATTACCAGGGGAGAGGAGAGAACAGACGAGGAGGAACAGCAGATTCGGATCCACGCTCAAGGAAACAACGAACAAAGAGGGCACAGTGCTCTCCCTTCCCTCCTCAATCCAGGGTACAGGCTGCACTGTCACTAGGCGAGAGAAAGCCCAAGACTTGGAGCTCTAATTTGCTTCCATCCTCTCCTAAAATGTTAGAGGAAAATTCAGATGTGGGGAGCCAGGGAGGTAGAGCAGCATTTTAAAGGGTTTCAAGTTCCAGCCCCCTGGATAAATTTTAACACAGGGCAGTGAGAGGGCTGAGAACTCCTGGAGAATTTGACAGGGGCAGGGGTGACTGGGCACCCCATTTTCTGAAGTGGGTTCTGCAAGATGCTGCTGGATGTTACAGGAAGAAATGGCTCCTGGGTGAAAAGTTTGGGAAACTCTGTGAAGCTGTTTATTTCATCACAGAAAATGTTGGAGTCATTAATATGCTGACTTCCCTTGTGATTTTTTTTTGTTTTTCTTTCTAAGAGGGAGCATCCTCAAGCTTGTGTGACCATGGAAGTCACTCCTTGCAGAGCGTTCCATGGGCTGTGTCCAGAGTAGATATTTGGGACATAGAGGTGTAGACAGAAGCTGCCTCTTTATCTGCTGGGCTCTTACTTTCTCAAAGCACCACCCATGGATGGCCGGCCTCAGAATCAGCTCAGCTCCGTCTCAGACCCACTGAAGCACAATCTCAGGCCTGTGGCCTGGAAACCTACATTTCCCCAAGCTCTCTGGATAATTCTCACACTCACTGAAGTCTGAGATCCACTCAATGACAGAGGCGAGCCTCTGCTTTACAAATGCTGTAACATGATTAATTTACATCCAGGTAGCTCCTCCCAGGCCCCCCCAAAACTCATTGCTCTCATCACCATTTGGTATCTGGCTAATTTTCTCAGCTCTGTTCAGAGCTGCTTGCATTTATCTTCATTGCCACTCTCTTTATTGATTTAGGTCCTTCTCTGCAATTCGTCAAGCCTGGATTGTATTTTAATCCTGTCCTCCAAAGAGGCTAAGATCCCTTCCAGCCTCGTATCATGTGGAGATCTGATTAGCTGGGTCTCGATTCCATCCTTCAAGTCATTAATGAAAATATTAAATGGGCCTGGGTTGGCACGAAGGTCTCTGGGGTTCTCAGTGGACGCGTGGCTCCCATGTCTGGTTCAGGCACAGGTAGGAGATCACACCCAACATTTCACCTACTGCTTCCTCACTGACAAATCCAGGTATGTAGTGCAAGTCTCTGCAGAAAATAACACCCATTAATGAATTCAATAAATATTAGACAGACAAATGCCGTTAAGGCCTCCTCTGCCCTTCTCACATCAGTGGCATGTTGACAGCAGGGAGAGGAAGCCTATACCCAGTGGGTGCATTGGAAGGATGCATGTTTAAGTAAAAGGCTGCTCAGCTCCAGCTTTGAGGTACACCATGCCAGGCTGAGCCGGCCTCACTACAAGCAGCTTCTACACAATAACACAGTAAGAGCTCACTTCTCTGAGCATTTCCAAAGTGCCAGGCACTGTTCTCATCTCTTGACATGTGTTCACTTACTTAATGCTCACAACACTCCTGTGATGTGAGTGCTATTGTCATCACCCTCTTCTAGACGGGCTGTATGAGGCATGTAGCGCAGACAGTGCCACAGCTGGAGAAGTGTCAGAGCAAGGAGTCACACTCGGGCAGGCGGGCTCCAGCGCCCAGACACTGGGTCACTCCCCTGTCCTGCTGCAGCAGGGCCTGAATGGATGGTTTGGTAGGAAATGCCTGCCCAACGCTCAAAGCCCAGAAATGATTAGGAAGACTGACTGCGGGGCTAACAGCTTTTCATCAGTTGCTTCTTCTAATGTTTGAAACCTCTGTCAGTCAATAGTATTTGGTCCCATTGTCTAGATGAGAAAATAGAGGCACTAAGATAGCTCCCCTGGAATCTACCCCTGGTCCTGCCAACTTGCTTCTCCTGGGGGCTGGCCCAGGAGGACTGGAGGCTGCAAAGATGGGTGAAGAAAGAAGCATTGCAGGTTGGATGCTCAGTCATCCCCACTCTTCCCAGAAGCTCCTTCTGTGGTGTCATCCTCAAACCTGGAGCAGAGCCCTGACAGGTGTGATGCTGGTGAAGCCCATCTTCCCTGAGAGTGGCCTCACTCTCCTGCTGGGCTAGTGTAGTCCTGGGAGATTGATGGCTGGGCTAAATCTTCTTTCATTCAAACTCACTCATTCTCTCCCTCACTGGCTCCGGGCTGGGCCTGGCCTTATTCCCGGGGCTGAACAAGACCAGCCCCTACATATGATATCACTCATACGTGGAATTAAAAAAAAGGAAAAAGAAGACACTAATGAATTTATCTACAAAACAGAAACAGACTCACAGATACAGTAAACAAACTTATGGTTACTGGGGGGCCAACGGGGTGGGAAGGGATAAATTGGGAGTTCGAGGTTTGCAAAACTACCGTATATAAAATAAAGACCAAATTTCTTCTGTATAGAACAGGGAACTATGTTCAATATCTTGTAATAACCTATAATGAAAAAGAATATGAAAACTAATGTATATGTATGTATATATGACTGAAACATGCTGTACATCAGAAATTGACACACTGTAACTGACTATACTTCAAGAAAAAAGAAAAAAAAGAAGTGTAAGAGTTGAGCAGACCTCAGCCCAGTCCCCACTCACTCTTCCTGCGGCAGTGGCGGGACCAGGGGTGCGGGCTGCCAGCCAGGCACACAGCTCTCCCGCTTCCAGAGAGAGCAGCTTCTTGGAAGAGCTGGGCCGTGAGTTTGGGTCTCAGGGACAGCTGAGTGGTAGGCTGGGGGTGTTCTGAGGCAGAACCGACACTCATGTGTCGCCCTTGTGAGCTCTAGAGCAACTCTGGTGGCTTGTGGCTTCTCAGCCAAATGCTACCAAAGCAACGGACGGAAGTCACATTTTCACCTCAGTCCCTCAGACTTGGCCCCTCAGCCTGGCCCCTACAGCTCTTTCCTGAGCTGATGTGCATCCTGTTAGTCAGTCCAGCTGAGGCAGTCCAGGGCCCCCAGAACATAAAAACATAAAAACAAAAAAACAAAAAAACAAAAAAACTGCCACCACCACTTGTCACTTGGCCAGGGAGAGCAGGCTGGGAGATGGACGGGTCTTTGTTCTCCTAGTTACTAGAAAGCACTTTGTCCATCAGCCACGAGAGGGCGATGGTCATCCACACATTGGATATGCCTATGGCAACAGTGAGGGGTACCCGCCTGGGCATCAGGGAAGTTGAGAAAGAGGATTTTGTTAAGGAATGGCGACAGGGATTTCCCCCCACCTCCAGACCTTTTAAAATCCTTTTAAGGGGTGTATTCCAATCTTAGGGAGCAGTCTAGTTTAAGAACGGCTCCTGAGATACAAAGACACTTACTTGATCTGGGAAGTCAAGAGAACTGGGCTGTAACCCCAGCTAGCTCTGATGCTCAGAGGCTGTGTTTACCCCCAGCCTTAGTTGCCTCATCTGTAAAATGGGAGTCATACTGTTTGTCATGCCTGTCTTACTAAGGGGTCACGAGGTTTAAATGAGACAAAGGAAGTGAAGGCACTCTGAAGGATGTGACGTAGGAAGACAAGAGATTCTGAACAAAGCCACTTCTGCTTTGTCGCCAGCCTCCTTTCTGTCATGGAGACAGAGGCGGAGCCTGAGGAGCCACAGCCTGCTTGGATGGAGCTGCCGCCTTGTCACGGAAGGAGGCCACTCCGTGGTCAGTGGTGCACAGCAGTGTCCCTACCTCTGAGACCTCAAGAGTGAGGGAGGCAGCACAGCTGGGAGAGTCTGGTCACAGCTCACACGGTGAGGTGAGAGCTCTGGTCCTGTCTCCAACACTGACTCGTCCTGTGACCTAAGGCGAGTCTCACTGTCTGTACAGTGGCAGGAGATGGGATCTCTCTGTGCCCTTCCAGCTCTGCTTTTCCGGCACCTCCCAGCCTTCAGTGTCCTCTGAGCTGTTACGACACGGGAGGCAGTGGCAGGGTGAGAAAGATCGCTGATACGGGGAGTTGAGAGGAGACCCTGATGCACAGGAACATGGGGACTTTCCTCTTTTTCTCTGGGCCTTGATCTTCTCACCTGTGGAAGGGGCAGATCAGACTAGTTGAGCTCTAACTGTTGTCTCCCTCAACCATGTCTAATAAATACACATGGGTACTAAAATTTCCTCATTCTAATTCCATTAAAAAAAACAAACAAGCAAACATGTTTCCCTCTGACTGTTCCTGACCTCTACAATACCTCCAAAGCATCCTGGCTCAGCGCTGGTTGGAGAACATGACCATGCGCACGTGTGGCCCTTCCCCCACTGCACATCGGGGAAAGTGACGGGACACGCCATCCAACCAGACAATGGGCTAACAGGCTGGCAGTGAGAACCGAGGTCTGGTTGCCTTCCTGATGCTCCAGGGCCTGGAGACTAAACTCCACCTTCAAGCTGCTGACCTAGCTGCCCTTGTCCAGTTCCAATGTCCTCGTCTCCAGCAGACTGTGTCAGCTCCATGTTGGCATCTGGTCATTTTGGCTCCAATGGCCCATGGAACGTTGTTACATTGTGTGGCCCATATTTCTTCAGTTTTATCTTCTACTGCTTCCATTGATTTTAAAATTCCAGTGCAAATTGAAAGCAAACTGAAGTTTATGGGGTACAGGAAAGGAGAATCCATCTGAGAACTCCCCACTTGGAACTGGGATTACTTCCCCTGTCTCCTTTCAAGATCTCCATTTTTACCACCTCCTTCTTCTTTGCTTCACACAGGTACACGTCTTGCCAGTTTCAAACAAGCCTGCCTGTGCTGCTGTGCTCACATCAGGATACAATCCAGCTTCCCTCTTCCCTGGCTATGATGCCAGCAGGAGGAGCCTCCTCCAGGCTCCTTTCTAAAATGAGGACTGGATCCTATCACTCTCTTGCTGAAAGGTTATCAGTGGCTCCTCTTTGCCTTTGGGTAAACCCAGCATCAATGCCCTTAGGCTATTACCACTTAGAGTAACAGTAAAGACCAACATTCATTAGGCTCTCCGCTAAGTGCTGTGCATATGCTGTTCTATTTCATCCTCATAATCATCTGGAGCGGTGGGTCATATTATTAACCACATTGTGCAGGTGGGAGAATTGAGTCACTGAGAAGTGACACAGGCCCAAGGCCACCTAGTTAGGAAGGGATGGTGCTAAGATTCGAATCCTGTTTTCAAAGACTGCCCCTAATCACAGTACTATCCCACCTCATCATTTTGAGAAGCTTTCTGAGGTTACTCCTAAGGGACAGAACTCCAGGTTCCTTCATCTTTGCCTCCTTATTATGGTCCTCCTTGGAAGACACTGCCATGTGCCTGCCTCTCTCCTCTGTTACTAGATTGGAAACAACTTGAGCACAGGATCAAGGCAGAGATACTCAGAAAGCATTGGTTAAATCGAATCCTCCTCTGTTCTGGTAGCTTCCCTGCATTGCATACCTTCTTTTCTTACCCACTTCCTCCTCCTCTCTGCATTTGGGCTCTGCATATGCCTCTGCTCATTTCGGCCTAGTCTCTGGGGACAGCATGGCCACATACAGTGTCAGCCCTGGACCCACGGCTGTCCCTTCTCCGTGTCAAAGTCCTCTTCCCTCGTGGTCTCCATCACGCTCCCCACAACTGGTCGTTTTGACAGCTTGTCTTGTCTCCATCCACAACCCTCTGACCCAAGTCAGGGAGCCATCTTCAGCTCTGTCCCCCATCCCCATGACATGACCACCCATAGGCCATCCTGGGGGCATAGGAGCCATTCCATAAACAGGAGCTGGATGAATATTTAAAGGGAAGTAGTAAGTAGTATATTAGCAACTTACACGGATGTTGTAATGATCCACAGTGAAATATTCCCTCACCTCTTTGCCAAATTATCATTCCAAACCACGGAATACATTAAGTTTTATGATCTACTCGCTTCTTTGGGGAAATATAAATCTTGAAACATCATCTTCATATGACAGGGCAAAGAGTCCCCTGGGAGACAAGATGTTTAAGAATGTTAACTGAGAATCAGAAATAGTTTGTGACTAATATGGGGGTTTTGTTTATGGACACAAATAAATCCCTGGTCTAGGGCTGACCCGTACAGATCTGTCCACAATGAAAACTCTGCAAATGATGGAACAGAAAAACAATCTGAATCTAAAGAGATGATTGGGGGCAGGGTTGTAGTGTTTAGGAGCTAATATTTTCTGACCACAGATTTGTATGCTGTTCAAATGTTCTTAGTCACCAACTAACATAAATAGGATGTGATTTGACTCTGCCCCTTTCTCCAGGCTCATTTCCCATCACACCACACACCAGGTGAACTCAATACCTGCTTTCCACTTTCTTGGTCCCTTAACCTGCAACTTCTGCCCAGATGTCTGTCCTCTTTGAGTCATTTGGTAGACAGCTCCTGCTTTATAAAAACAGCATGAAGCTCATCTCATCCCTGAAGCCTTCTCAAAGGTGGTTTTTCCCTCCTCCAACTTGCTAGTGAACCCTGAACTTCGCCCTCTCTGCCTTGGGACCTCACAGTACACAGAATGGAAGAATATATTTCCCCACATCACTGGTGTTGGACTTGGCCAAGGACTTTAGACCAGTGAGATGTGAATGCAAGAGCCAAGGCCTTAAGAGGCAACGTGTTTTGTATATTCTCTAGTGCTTCCTTGACCTTCCACAAGAAGAATGCATCTCTGGCCAGGTGCTATTCCAAGGAGGCTATGGAATCACATGGAGCAAATTTGAATCCAGCCTAAACCCAGAGCCAACCCCAGCTGAACTGCAGAGCTGCCTCAGCCAAAGCACAGATTTGTACGTGAAAAAAGGAGATGCTAACTGGAAGCCACTGAGTTTTGAAGCGGTTTGTTTTGCAGCATTAGTGTGACAACAGCTGACAAATACATCATTCCACTTTGGGGCTGAACCTCAGAGAGGAAGTGTATGTAGAGAAAACCTGTTTGGAGGGATTAGGAAATTTCAGGCCTGGTGCTGTAAGCCTCTCAGAGCAGTCCACCTCTGGCAGGGTGCTGTGTCTAACACGGCATGGAAGTGGTAAGGCAGCACCAGACAGACGAGAGGGCCCAAGAGATGGGCAGAGAGATGCTGCTGGATGCGGATCTGATCCTTGGATAGAGATTCAGGGCTTCTCACATGAGTGGTGGGGGATGAGGAACCATGGGAGAACTATTTCATTCGTATAGAGATGAGCACAGGGAAGCTACAAAGTGCAGGCCCTTGGGATCTCAGGCCATGGAAGGTCTTTGGTTATCAGCCTGATACCCCCAGACCACACAAGACCAGCCACCCCTGGAGCACCCTAGGACAGGATGCCCTACAGTATGAGGACATAGTAGTGAAAAATAGTGTATGTTGTTTTAAGCCACTAAATTTACGGTAATTTGTTATAACAGCAATAGAAAACACATACAAGGTGGAAGCAATATAATGATCCAGCAATAGGGGACTGCATGATAGAACCTTGGTTTTGTCAAGAAAATGAGAGATTTATGGGAGAGAGTATAGA
This sequence comes from Camelus bactrianus, assembly GCF_048773025.1. Taxonomy (NCBI): domain Eukaryota; kingdom Metazoa; phylum Chordata; class Mammalia; order Artiodactyla; family Camelidae; genus Camelus; species Camelus bactrianus. The sequence continues at coordinate 49,357,207 of NC_133542.1, forward strand.
GCCACAGTTATAAGCCTAGCTTTGGAGGTGAACAGATCTGGGTCAGACTCTGGTTCTACACTCCTTAGCTGTTGATCCTGGGCAAGCGACCTGCCCTCTCAAAGCTCAATTTCTTCATCTGTAAATCTCATGTGCTTGTGAGAACTAGATGTGCCTGGTACTTAGTAAGCACTCACTAAATGGTAATATCTATTATTGTTATTACCATCATTATTATTGTTACTACCCCACAAAAGGAATTCAAAAGCAACATGACAGTCATCTCAAGGTGAGGATGACTTTATTTTGCTTGTCCTCATTTTCTTAGTTTTCTATAATGGACAATAATTCCTTTGGAATAAGAAAAAAGCAATGAAAGATGAATTGAAACAATAACGTAAAATATTTAGAGTTTTTGAAATGTCTTCACTGCCCCCTTTCCTTCTTCCCTCTCTCTGACCCCTCCCCTTTCTCTCCTCCTGCCCCTCATTCCCTCTGGTTCTGCCCTTCTCCTCCTCCCCACCTCATCCCCTCTGCCCTCCTCTCCCTGCTCTCCCCTCCTCATGCCTCCCTCCTCCTTATCCCTCCCGTCTGTCTTCCCAGCCACACTGAGCTCTCTGGGGAGGGGGCTGTGATCCACAGTCACAACAGTAAATTCCCATTTACTGAGTGCTCACTGCACATCAGGCACGTGGATGCTTCTAAATCAGCGCTCACCTAACCCTATGAAGCAAGTTTATTGGTTATGATGCTCTAGGATGCAAGTAAAAAGAAACCCAACCAACAGTGGCATGAACCCTGAGGACATCTATCCCTTCCTTAACCAGATGTCTGTAGGAGGATGTCACTGTTCTTAGTTCAGATGGTGGCATCAAGGATGCTCTGTTCTGCTCCGCCATCTTTCCTTGGGCTTATTCCTTCATAACTGCAAGACAGCTATTAAGTCCCACTTCTGGGTTCAAAGACAAGAAGCAGGGCAGAGGCCATGGCTGTGAGAGCCTTTATTTTCCTGTGCTTGTCTTTAGGGAAAGGGTGGCTCCCCCAGGAGCTCACCTGCAAACTTACTCCTCCAGACTCACTGAACAAAATGAGTTACGTGGCTACTGCTACCGAAACCGAGCATTCAGCATTTTCAGCCTCTGTAACTGGGGATAGCCTCTGGGCAGCCATTTAAAAGTGTCAGCCTCATCACTGGCCTCACTTTTACAAAAGAAAAACTGGGCATGGTACTCTACTGAAGGTCCCACTGCTAATAAGTGACATAGAAAGGTCTGAACCCACATCTCTTTGACTTCAAGTTCACAAAAGTTTTTCGAAAAGCAATTCTCATTGACAGAGGGCTCTCCACAAGGCACATAACTCTGTCGCCATCCTCCTGCATACATCTGTTCAAAATCTCTTGTGTGCTGACTGCGTGCCAACCCTGGGCTGAACACAAGGGGCCAGAGATGAATGAGGAGGACACAGGCCAGTGCACTCATTAACAGATGATTCCAGGACAGAGTGGTAAGTGCTCCAGAGATTGAATGTGTGAGAACAGAAGCATCAATAGCTAAGACTCAGAAATGTACCCTGACTGATGTCACCTGTTGGGAAGTGGGGAGCAGAGACTCAAAGCTGAATAATTACCAAGCCAGTACCCTGCCCGCCTCCCCATGTGCCTTCTGCCATACACAGCAACCACTGGAGTGAGCAATTCTGACACCTAACCAAGACTTTACCCCTGGTCAGTGTAAGTGGTTTCTCAGTGGTGGTGATTCTCTTCATAGTGTTCCACAGAAACCATGACGAAAGCATAAGGGAAATAAAAGCACTGCCATCTCCAGGAACGCGGACCCTGAAGACCTGCTGTGTTGGTCGGCTCTGGCTGCCATGACAAAACAACACAGACTGGGTGGCTTAAACAACAGACATCTTTTCTCAGTTTTGGAGGCTGGAAGTCTGTGATCAAGGTGCCAGCAGGGCTGGTTTCTGGTGAGGCCTCTCTTCCTGATTTGCAGATGGCCACCTTCTCACTGTGTCCTCACATGGCCTTTCCTCTGTGCACACTCAGAGAGAGAGAGAGAGACAGAGACAGAGAAAGAGACAGAGAGAGAGACACAGAGACAGGGAGATCTGGTGTCTCCTCCTCTTTTTATAAGGACACCAGTCCTATGGATTAGGCCCCCACTGTTAGGGCCTCATTTATCCTTAATTACCTCCTTAAAGGCCCTACCTCCGAATACAGTCACAGCAGGGCTTATGGCTTCAGCACATGGATTTTGGGGGAACACAATCCAGTCCATAACACCTATTCAGTGTTTTTACTAAAAAAATGTTTTGGTCTAATCTAAATTGGGCTCAGCACAGTGTAGACAGCCATATAGAGCATCCAACATCCTAGATACTTATTTTCTTCAATGCTGACCATTTTTCTCCCCTGAACTGAGTTTCCTCAGCTCTCCATTTGGCTATATCTGCAGATGCAGTGAAAGGAAGTGCCAATTTATCACAACTTGGAGAAAAGCCCAGTCAGTCTTCAGTTTCTTCCTGAAGTCCTCTCCTTGAATCCTCCCACTGTAGAAGCTGAAAATACAATATTCACTACCCTGTCTTCTTTGCACCAAGCAGGACCTTGAACCTGGCTTGGCTGGTCTGACTCATCACCTGTGCTTTGAACTGCATGCTGGTAAAGCAAAGAAGAGGGGACCTTGCAGAAGCCATTCTGGCAGCAAAAGCAAGCAGCTAAGCAGTTTCCCGAGGTGGCTGATCTGGTGGCTGCATCTGAATCTAACATCAGAAGGCTGACCACGTAAACTATGGACTGTGGGTTCATGGTGGTGGCAGTGGAGTCTCTGCAGGGCCAGTTCTGCAGGACAGTTGCCAACATCATCCCAGCTACATGGCCCCCAAGGCGGGATCTGGACCCTCTCACATACTCCCCAATGCCTTAGAGCAAATTCCTTATCTGTGTAAACTAGAGTAAATTTCTGACACTTGCTACTAAGAAGTCTGGCTGATGCCTCTATGTCATCCGGAAGGAGTGGTCTTGCTGCTAGCTTCCTACTAAGCACAAAAGATGCTGCAAACTTCCTTTTTTTTTTTCCTAAATAAACTTCTTATTTTAGACATACAGAAAAAAATTGCAAAGATACCACAGAGAATTCTCCTATATTTCATACCCAGTTTCCTCCAGTATTAATATCTTGTATTAGCATGGTACAGTTGTCACAGTTAATGAACCATTACTGACACATTACTAGTAACTAAAGTCCAAACATTATTCAGATTTCCTTAGTTTTTACCCACTTAAACCAGAGTCCTTTTTCTGTTCCAGGATCCCATCCAGGATATATTACATACATTGTCGTGTCTCCTTAGGTTTCTCTTGGCTGTGACAGTTTCTCAGACTTTCCTTGCTTTTTTTTTATTATTTTTATTTTTAAAAATTGGATATATAACTGACGTGTAACTTTAGAGTGTCCCTGTTGTTGACGGTCAGTTTGAGGAGTACTGATCAGGTGTTTTGAAGAATGTCTTCCCACTGGGATTTGTCTGATGTACTTTTCTGATGATGAGACCGGGGTTATGGGTTTAGGGGAGGAAGGCCACAGAAGCAAAATGCTTCTCATCACATCCTATCAAGGGAGCCTCTGGTCAGGATGACTTACACTGTTGATGTTGACCTTGGTCAGCTGACTGCGGCGGCGTTTCTCAGATTTTGTCACTGTCAAGTCACTTTTTTTCTCCCTTTTCATACTGTGCCCTTTGGCAGGAGGTAACTATGTGAGGCCCCGAGATTAACAAGCAGTGAGTTAACACTCTGCCGCTTCCATTTATTTATTCAATCATTTATATCAGTACGGACTCATGGGTGTTTATTTTATATTTCGGTTAATCATCCATACTACTTTATTTTGTTCCTCCTGTGTCCCACTGACATACCCCCAACTGCACCCCTCACATCAATGTGGGGTTTAAAATTTTTTTTAGCACTTTCTGACTTTTTGGCATTACAAGCTATTGGCTCAACTTGTGTATCTCCTGCACCATCCTAGCACCAGCCATTTATTCATGGATCCTGGTTCCTTTTACTGGAGAGTGCATTAGAAACCAAGATTTGGGTGCTAGGTGTGTTTGCTGCTACTGAGGCACTGCTGCCATTTTGAAGGCACTCTCAGTTGAGAAGGCAAGGAAATACATGTGTATATATACTCATACCAATAAGTATTTCTTGATGTAGTCATCTGTGTCCATATTAAGTTAAACATGAATTCACACTGATATCTCCAAACACATGATCACACTGATCATTCTAAGCCATCACCCCTTGCTTACTGTAAACTCCCACTAAAACAAGGAGACACCCGGCTCCTCCAGCTGCCATCCATATGTACTCGATGGTTCAGTTCCAGCGGTTTCAGAGCTGTTAACCTGCATACTTGTGGGAACAACTCTGTCAACTAAAGTGCTTGTATACTGTTAGTTTTGCAGACTTCGCTGATTTCCAGAGTTGCTTAGGGTGCACCTTTTTCTCCCATCCCTTTCAGTGAGCTTTTTTCATACATTTGTACAAAATTCTCTTTTTCCCCTGGTAGGCAGGTTTCAGTCCATGTAGAGTCAACCTCAGATGGTCTCTGGGACCCTTTCTTTCTCCAGACTTCCCTTCCTCTCTTCTACTCTTCTGCCCTCTTCCTGGACCCTGGTTTCATCCTGCTCCCCTTCACCTGGTGTAGGCCAAGGAATACAAGTTTTGTCTCTAGCCTGAAGGTGCAAAGATGTGTTCTTACAATCAGGGGGTGATGCTCTAAAGATCTTTGGGGGATAAGGTCCATTTTCCTAGGTCCTCCAGAGGAGAGAAACTAGGGTACAAGAAAAACTTTCTCAAATGTTCGTACATCCTCTCATCGCATTACTTCAATATGCTATTGTGTTAACATGACCGTCATCTGCAGGCAGGAGGGTGGAAAGGAAGACAGGGTGTGAACGGGGTTGGAGGACACCATCCTGCCACATGGAAGGCTGTGAGGACAGGCTGCGAGGCTGGGTGGGAATCAGTCATGCCACAGCCATGCCACAGTTCTACAAGATATAGATTTTCCAAAATCAAATCATTACGGAAACAAAATTTCACTTGCCTTGAAATATGTTCTTCAAATTTCTCTATTATGTCTATTTTTAAAAAGTCATCAGAGTAATACTCCAAAAAACCACCCACTCCTCCTTAAAATGTGATCTAAATAACATTCTCATAGTTATAATAGTCCCTGTGGCTCTAGGGTAGTGGTGGGGGCCTGAAGTTGGAAATGACAGCTTCATCACTTCTGTCCCTGGGGATGACGAGGGAGCCTGACAGCTGATCACTTTTTGCCTTTGATAAACACCCTTCTTATTCTAATTACACCTTTCCCTAAGGTAACTTTTCCAGCTTCCCCCCTCACCCGACTCCTTACATCCCTGTTTAAAAGGAGCCTATTTGGACAGCTTGTGAACAATGTGCTTCAGGATGGTTTAATCGGGGAAAGGAAACGTGTAGCGGGTCTTATCCGGGGTGAGCGTCTCAAGCTTCTAAGATTATCTCCCTGACACCTCGTGACCCATCTTCTTCACGCCACCTTTTAATTTTGGTAGCAATTATGGTGTATATGGATAATGCCCATTAGCATATTCATGGTCATCTCTTCATATTTATTGTCCGCATAACTCATTAATCTTCATCTATTTTGCGTGCTTGACAGCTCAATCTATTTTGCAATCTCTGGGAAGCAGCCATAGCGCCCCAAAGCCTTTGTTTCCTGTAAATAAACTGTGTTGGGGACCAGAGGACAATGGTGCATCCTGTGGTGATTGACACCAGCCACGGCTACTAATCAGGATGGGACTTCATTGCCAGCTGAGTCGAGTGCATTATGGGGCCATTGTTCCAATGCTTCCAGGGCAAGAACACACACAGCCAGTCACCTTCACAAGATGGGTTGATTGTTCTTCAAGATTAGACTGAGTTGCCTTATTATCTGTCCCAGACAACAAGGCATCTCACCCAAACAGACACATTTGCAGGAATGGCCGGTATAACAGACAGATTTGAATTGCTAATGTATAATCTGCCCGGCACAGATGTGCAATGAATATTTGGATGTTGTTTTGCCCGTCAGTTGAGGAGGCTGAATTGATGAGGTGATGAGTATTCAATGATGGGTCTTGGACATTGGCCAATGGCAGAGTCTTGAGCACTTGCGCTGAAGATAATCAGATTACCCCCCAAGGTGCCTTTGCAGTAATTCGGCAGCAAATTCTGTTACAGAGACTGCTTGGTGGAAAGTTCCTTTTCCTTTCTGGTGCCATTAGATGCTTTGTTGTGTTTTTCAGACTTGGGACAGGTATAGAAGTTGCCTTAATTGTGTCCTTACCTGCCAACTGTTGGGACTGTGAGTGATGTAGAACCGACTGCTTGGGTTTGAATTGGCCATTTTTGAGCTATTTTTCTTAAGCAATTTGTGCCTCAGTTTTCTCATCTGTTGAAATTGAATGAAAAATTCTATCAACCATATAGAGCTGCTACAGAGCTGATATCCATAGAATAAGTCCTAGCACAGTGCCTGGCTCATAGTAAGTGCTCAACAAATACTAACTATAAACATAGCATCGGTCATTTGCTTTCAACAGTACTGTGGTCAAATAGGTTGGATACATTCGAAATAAAGTTAAACTACCTTAATTACCTCAGGATTTCTCCTAGTCTTTACTCTGCTATATTGCCTGGTAGCTTTCCAATTGTATGGACCACTTCCCACACTTATATGACCACGGAAGCCTTTTCTCCAGAGCACTTTACACCTTATTTTGTTCAGAACATACAATAGGAAAAGCTGCCCCAGAAGATGATAACACAGCATTTGTAAAGTTTTGAAAGAAAAACATATGATTCAAGAATTTTCTATACTATCAAGTTATTTATATGTGAAGGCAATGGGAATTCATTAGGCAAATGCATGTATTCTCTCTGAAAAAATGTCCCTAGGAAGAGGACAATGACTGAAAAAGGAACTCCCGAATGGCAAACAAGAACTTGTAGGAATCAGTAAGACCAGTTGATTGTATCAAAATAAGTCTAAACAACTACAGCAAGTATCTTGTCAAAACTGACATCAAAAGATAAAAAAATTTACCGCAAAAGACCCAGAACTGCCAAGGCTTCCTGTGGGAAAAAAAAACAAAGCTAGAGGCATAACCCTTCCAGGCTTCAGAAAATACTACAAACCTACCGTAATCAAAATGCATGGTACTGGCATAAAAACAGACATATAGATCAATGGAACAGAACAGAGAGCCCAGAAATAAGCCCACACACCTATGGTCAATTAATCTAGGATAAATGAGGCAAGAATATACAATGGAGAAAAGATGGTCTCTTCAGCAAATTTTGTTTGGAAAGCTGGACAGCTGCATGTAAATCAATGAAATTGGAACATTCTTTCACATCCCACATACAAAAATAAATTCAAAATGGTTTAAGATCTAAATATAAGACATGACACTATAAAATCTCCTAGAAGAGAACATAGGCAAAACATTCTCTGACATAAATCATAGTAATACTTTCTCAGTCTCCCAAGGTAAAAGAAGTAAGAGCAAAAATAAACGAATGGGACCTAATCAAACTTAAAAGTTTTTACACAGCAAAGGAAGCCATAAACAAAATGAAAAGACAACCTATGGACTGGGAAAAAATATTTGCAAACGATGCAACCAACAAGAGGTTAAATTCCAAAATATATAAACAGCTCATACAGCTCAATATCAAAAGAACAAACAACGCAATCAAAAAATGGAAAGAAGACCTAAACAGACATCTCTCCAAAGAAGACATACAGATGGTTAACAGGCACATGAAGAGATACTCAACATTGCTAATCATTAGAGAAATGCAAATCAAAACGATATTGAGGTATCAACTCACACCAGTCAGAATGGCCATTATCAAAAAGTCTACAAATAATAAATGCTGGAGAGAGTGTAGAGAAAAGGGAACCCTCCTACACTGTTGGTGGGAATGTAAATTGGTGCAGCTATGGAAAACAGTAAGGAGGTTCTGTAAAAAATTAAAAATAGAGCTACCATATGATCCAGCAATCCCACTCCTGGGCATATATCCAGAAAATATAAACATTCTAATTCAAAAAGATGCATGCATGGCCAGCAGCACTATTTACAATAATCAAGACATGGAAACAACCCAAGTGCCCATCAACAGATGACTGGTTTAAGATGATGTTTTATATATATGTTTTATATATGTGTGTATATATATATAATGGAATATTATTCAGCCATAAAAAAGAATGAAATATTGCCATTTGCAGCAACATGGTTGGATTTATAGAATGTCATACTAAATGAAGTAAGTCAGACAGAGAAAGACAAATATTATATGTGGAAACTAAAAAATAATATAAATGAATCTATACAGAACAGAAACAGACTCACAGACATAGAAAACAAACTTATGACTATCAAAGTGGAAAGGGGCAAATTAGGAATATGAGATTAACAGATACAAACTACCATACATAAAATAGATAAGCAACAAGGATTTACTGTAGAACATAGGGAATTATATTCAATATCTTGTAATAGCCTATAATGGAAAATAGTCTGAGAAAATACGTAACTGAATCACTTTGCTGTATACCAGAAATTAACACAATGTTGTTAATCTACTACACTTCAATTAAAAAATATTAAAACATTTAAAAGAGACTATTTATATTGAAATAATGGGACAATGGCATACATCAATGCAGATCAAAAGAATAAAGAAGGGGAAAGGAAAACCAAATGTCTTTTTTTAAGAGAAGGAAAAGGAAGGTAGAAAAGATATACATCTATTTAATAAAGGTATAATAAGAACAACCCCAGTAGTCTTTAATAAAGACTCTTAAAAGTCTAGTAAATCATTAAAGATCAATGCCTTTAGATATGAGGGAAAAAATCTCCTAAACCCAATGTTTCTCTGCTTGTTAGACAAACAAAAATAAAGTGAAATATTCAAAATTAAAATATGGGTAAAATATGATCATTCAAATGTGAACATAAAGAAGTCAGATTTGGCAACATTAATATCAAACAACGCAGAGATATACAAGTCACAGAGTACAAAACTGTAAACAATTTCATTTCTTCATCCCCAGGCCCTTGCACAAGGTAGGTCATAAATAGATACTAGCAAGATGTACTATGGAAGTGGAAGCAATGGGCAAAAGGTTATGTGGGATAGCTCATCTACCAGGGCACCTTAAGCATAAGTTAAAGGGGTCATTTTTTAATAGGAAAGGACACCTACTTTATCTTCCCATCTCACCTTCTTTGGGAACTGCTTCCTCTTCCTTCCTCTGTACACCCTGGACTCTCTTCTCCCAGCTATACGATTCCTACTGCTGTGTGATCCTGGATCCTGCCCACAGTTAATGGGAGCCAATCTGAGCCTGGCAAGCCATAGTACCTTCCCTCCCGACTTGCTTCATTAATTTAAGGGAAGGCACCTTAACCAAGAAGGGTCCATCACAGTCCTTCAGTGATGTCTTTTCAAACTCTGAGAAAGAAGGCTGGTTCCTCTTTGGTGATGCAAACAGTAAGATGGAGGCTCTCAGCTGCTATGGGTGACGGTCAGTCATATTTCCTGTCATGAGAAATAAATTAGTCTATAATGAATAACATTGATAACATACATTTCTAAAATGGCATTCTAGAGGCATTTGAATTCTTGGTTCCATGTGAACCTCAGGCCTGGCTACATCCTTGCACTTGCTGCACTTCCTCTGGTTCAGTGCAACTTTTCCTTGAATGATCTAATAATGGAAAGTTGTAGCTGTAGCTTCTTAAAAATTTTCCTTTTCTGCATAAGCAGCAGTTGGGTTTCTGTTGTTTGCAACCAAAAGAATCCTCACTAATACAGTCACCTTGTTAAAGTTTTTAAATAGTGGTACATATGTCCTGACATATGATACTGTATTACTCTGTTGAACTGAAGTGTTAAGTTAGGTTCCCAGGTTCCACAATACAAAGGGAGCACATCATTTGGTTGAAAGCAAGCTGGACAACATGATAATTTGGTTTGAAAATAAATACCACCAGTTGGTGAACTTTAAAAAAAAAAACTGCTTTTTTTTGTTGTGTTGCTAGGCAGTTTTGCAACCCTTAACATATGCCTATTTTTTTTCCATTATTTTTCCATGTTTTTTCTTTTTAAAATTTTAAATATTTGCTTTTAGTATTTAAATTAAATAATTTTTCAACTCAGCTGCTAATTGTAGCAAACAGTTGGCGCAATCATAATATATAATAGTAAGGGATTGATTAGAACAAACTTTACATCCCAAATAGGGCAATACTTGGATACACTAATGTCTAAAAACATATTGTAAAAACAAAAGTGACCAATAAGGTTATTTTATGCTTTAAGTTTGATTTCTTTTTCTTCTGAGAAAATCAGCTTGTATAGTATCAGAAAATACAAGCAAACAAAAGAAAAATTTAATGCCTACTGGTAATCACAACCACCTGGGGACAACCAACGTGACCACCTTGGTGTATAGTCTATTAGAAACTTTTATAATTACATATACATATATATCCTCATATCTATTCATTTAGAAAATCTTCTTTCCTATAAAAATGGTACTACATCCCATACGCTTTTTTAAAATCAACTTTTGGAGATACAATTTACATGCAATGATATACACTCATTGTAAGCAAACATTTCACTGGTTATGACAAAGTTACACAGCTTGTAACCACCACCATAATAAAGACCCAGGACACTTCCATCATCCCTCAGAATTCCTTTGTGTCCTCTCCTAGTCAATCTCTCTCTCTCACCCTGGGCTGGAGGTAAACAGTGATCAGCCTTCTGTCACTGTAGATTAGCTTTGCTTTTTCTTTATTTAAGGTTTCATATCCATGGAATCACATAATGTGAACTCTTTTGTGTCTGACTTCTTTCATTAAGCATGCCTTTGAGATTCATCCACATCATTGTGCTTATCAGTAGTTCCTTCCTTTTCATTGCCAAGACGTATTCCATTGTATGTATGAATGTACCATAATTTGTTTATCCATTCACCTGTTGGTGGACTCTAATATTTAGGTTTTGACTATTAATGAATAAGGCTGCTGTAAATATTAGAATAAGTCTTTGTTTAGATATGTGCTTCCACTTATTTTAGGCAAAATACCTAGAAATGGAATTGCTGCATCATGTGGTAAATGTCATATTTAACTTTACAAGGAACTATCAAACTACTTTTCAAAGAGTTTCTTCCATCTTCCATTCCCATCAGCAATGTGTGAGAATTCCAGATGCTCCACATTCTCAGCAACATTTTTACTGAGAGTCTTTAATTTTACGAGTGTGCACTGGTATCTTATTGTGGTTTTAATTTGCATTTCTTTGATGACTTGTGATGTTGAACATCTTATCATGTGCTTATTGGCCATTTGTATACCTTCTGTGAAATGGCCGTTCAAATCTTTTGCCTACTAAAAAATGTGGGTTATTTGTTCTTCAGCTTTTGAGTTGTAAGACTTCTTGATGTATCCTGGATGCAGGTCTTTATCAGCAATATTAAATATATTTTTCCATGTTTTTTGGAAACATGGAACATTTTCCAGTCTGTGGCTTTTTTAATTTAAAAAAAATCAGTGTCCTTTGAAGAGCAGTTTTTAATTTTGGATGAAATCAAACTTACCAATTTTCCCCTTTATGCTTTGTGCTTTTGGGGTCCTATCAAAGAAATCTTTGACTACTTCAAGGCTGTATCTCCTTCCATTTTCCTAACTTCTGCAGTCTAGCCCTCATGTTTAGGCCTACGATCCACTTCAAGTTCATTTCTGTATATAGTGTGAGGTAAAGGTTGAGGTTCACTTATTCTCCGTATGGATATCCCAACTATTTCAGCACCATTTCTTGAAAAGCCTGTCTTTGCCCCATTGAATTACCTCAGCACCTTTAGCAAAAATCAACTGACCACATATGTGCCAATTTATTTCAGAACTCTATTCTGTTGATCTCTTTGTCCATCCTTACTTTAGTAACTGTCTTGACTTTTGGGGATACTGAGTTAACAACTCACAAACTGAGAGGGAAATACTCCTTGTTGGGGTTGCTTAAACGTTCTATCTATCTCCCCATGACGTGACTGTCCCTGGTGAAGGCAGACTTCCAATGCTACTCTTAGTGGGATGGCAACAGACTGGGGCAATTTACCTAGACCTGTGAGACTGTCTTCATCTCTAATAAGCTCGTGGCACTCTTAACAGTTTACACAGCAGCTTCACATCCTGTCTCACCCATATACTGATTCAGGCCCTCTCACTCACTCTTACATTTGTCCATTCTTCACAACCACCTTGTCGGGTGGGCTACTTTGACCTTCTTATATCCATTTTACAGAAAAGAAAACCTAGACTTTAGGATTATCACCATCAGGACACCGTATCATAGTTATGGGATCCTGGAATTCTAGCTTAAGTAATACAGAAAAGCAAAGGCCAATCTGACTTTATCATCTTAGCGGTCTGCTATAATTCTGCCTGCCAACTTCTTGAGTGAGTGGCAGATCACAAAGGTAAGTCACACCTGTGCTACACCTGGGCCCTCCTCTCCAAAACACCAACATACACACACATAAACAGATATATATATACACAACCCCTAAGAGACTTCAAGACTACATTTGTCTCAAATGACATCAGAGTGGCCTAGTGATGTGCTTGCAAGATATTTCAGCATTTGCTTGTGGTCCTATTTCTGGGCCCCTAGGCCAATTCACCTTTATTGTGAGCCCCAGCCAACCCCCAGTCCTCTAGACAAGGACAGAGCGCTGGCTCCAGCAGCCCCTTGGCTCAGGAGTTAGCATGGTAAAATCCTTCCCCTTCTTCCCTCCCAAGGGTTGCTATTTAATCAGAGGACAGGTTGGAAACTGGATCTGTCACTGGGAAAGCTCTCTACCCCTTAGCTGGCAGGCACGAGTGCACTGGTGTACAGATGGTGGCCCCCTTACAGGCTGTTGGGGACAGAGCTGCAGTGGGGCTGAGGTTAGGAACGAAGGAGTAAGGCATTCACAGAAAGTGGCAGGAGATAAGGGGTTTTTGGTAAAAGTGGAGGTGGTGTGAGGGGGCTTGGAAGGGAGTTAGAGGAGGGCTGCAGTTGTCCCTCTGTGTGACCTTAGGCAGGTCCCTTCCTCTTTTGGGGCCTCAGTTTTCCCGTCTACGTAAGATCAAGTTAGGTTGGGTGACCTCTGGGATCCTATTCAGCTCTGAGTGGATTTGATTCTGGGAGTTGCAAATGCGAAGAAAGGCGGTCACAGGACAGTTAAGTGATGTTGGCAGAGGTGGACAGAGAAGGGCTGCTGGTCATAAACAGAGCTGGGGGCCAAGTAGAGAGCAGGGCAGTGAAGTGTCCAGGTGCCTCATTTTCTTTATGGAAGAAGAGATAGAACAAGATCGTGGGAGTAAGACTCTCATACTGGGCAGGTTAGAAGGTGGTAAGCATTTACTGACGTGGCATCTGTAGTACAACGCAAAGAACTCTCAACCTGGTCCAGGGCTTCCAGGCGGTAAGCCTTAGCTTTTTCACAATAAGCATGGCTACAATAATTACCTGGAACAAAGCTGTGAAGAGCAAACGAGACAACCTAGAAAGAGTTCTGCCGACTGCAAGGGCTGCCCAAACAGGGGTTCAGTATCATTAGTCATTGGATCATTTCCAAACAGTAAGAACAATACTGCTCTCCCTTAGCTAAGTGGGCAAATGTCTTTTATACGTACATCACTCCACCCTCACCACCATCTTATGAGTGTGTGCATGTGCAGAATCTGAGCTAACTGGTGGAGATCCATGGAAGGCCATGAAGGGTCAGGGGTTGCACCCATGTGCACAGGTGAGTGACTGACACAGGAAAATAGTGACCACCTTGAGAGAGGGTGCATGGATCTCCAGCAGCTGGCTTGGTTAGGGCGGAGGCAGACTGAAGAATGGTAAAGTGGATGGACTTGGAATCTGAGAGCCTTGAGACGCTGCCCATCCCTCCAGGCTATGTGACCCAGCCAGCTTGCTTAACCACACTCATCTATAAAGGGAAGAATGCCAACACCTCATAGAACTGTTATGATTAAGTGAGTTGTCTGTTAAGTGTCTCACGTCATGCCTGGCCCAGAATGAGTGCTAGGAGAACTACTATTGATACGGTCCTGGACAGTTTCCTTCAGTGTTCCACGCTTCTATCTTCCCTAACTTCGGCTTTGTTTCGGAAGCTGTGAGTATCTCCTACAGGCGAAGCTCCATCTTAGGTCCAGAGGCAGGAGTTAATGCAACAGGAGGCTACACATCCTTCTCAGATCTGTGATCTTACTGTCACCTGCTGGGGCTTAATACAGGGAAGGGAAGTTAGACTCAAGGCCCATAAACCCACGTAGTCCATTTTGGAAGGATCTGCATAAAAACAGTCAAATAGGCAAAAGTTTCAATGCTTGCAATGGGTAAGCATCAGTTATAACTCAGAGCGTGATTGAATCTGTCTGTCCTAAACTTAGTGGTCAGAGCCACTGGGCCTTTCTGGAAAGGCTGCAGTTCCCTGAGAAACATGCACTAAGCCACAAAAAAATGGGACGACCTACTTTCCTGGATGGCAAGCTTTCACAACGCCAAAAGGAAAGAAAACTCAACTGAACTCTTCACTCCATAGAAGGCTCAATAAACCTGACACTGGTACAGTCATTTCATTTCATAAAAATACTCCTGTGGTACAGACTAATACAATAAATCTGATCCCAAAACTTCATCCTCTAAAGAACCCCAAAAGAACAGTACAGCAGTGCAGCATGAATCCACACAGAACTCCCACCGTAATCTTCAGCAGCTCCAAATTGCAAAACAACTAGCATTTATCTAGCCCATACTAAGTTCAACTACTCTTTCAAGTACTTTATGTACGTAACGGTAATCCAGCATAACCACCCTCTGAGGAGAGTATGGTAGTACAGTTATCCCACTTTACAGATGAAGAAGCTGAGGCACAGAGATTAAGCAATTTGCCCGAAGTCACAGGCTCTTAGGCTCTCAGGTCTGTTCTCTTAGAGTTGGTTAATGTGGAGCTTCTGGCTAGTGATCTTTGCTATTTAAAAAAAAAAAAATGAATTTAACATTACAGGTATGTTGAAAGGTGCTTTATGCTTATTTGTACTTAGACCAACAGGTAAATGATGAACTGTAAGACTGGTCAGTGCCGTGAGGGCCAGAGCACGTGGAAGAGCAGGGGCACTTCCAGTTTGGGAGGTGGGTGAAAGGCCAAGGAAAGCTTCACAGCAGTGGCATCTGAGGCAGGCCTTGGAGGATAAAAAGCACTTGTGGTCTTACACTGAGTAGGAGCTTACTTAAGAAAACACAAGCATTAACAAAGCTGATGACTCAGATGACATCATGAAACAAACCATAAACAAGATGCACACTGCGTGTGTGACAATATCCATTCACTCCGATGCCCAGTTTACTCTAGTTTCTGACTTGAGGCTTGGCTGTCCACACTCTTACCACCACCACAATAGATCATGGAGGCCAAAATCTCATGTTCTGTCTCTTCCTATGTTAAACATCTTTTATTGCCATGTCTATGTGCAAAAACACAATAAATCATCTTTGTAAAAAAACAAAAAAATAAAGAGCATTCTTGCTATGGGTCCAGGCAAAGGCATGACTAACAAAAATTTCCCAAGAGGTCAGTGAACACTGAGGTGGACCGATTTAGGGAACTACAGTAACTTCTCATTATGCAATGAAACCAAATTAATCAACTATGATGATGACACACTTTAAAACCAAATAAGGCACAATATGATTCAAAATTTACAGGTAGAGCAACAATAATCTAGAGAAAATATAATTAAAATATTCTGCTGAACGTGGAATTGTACCATACTTATATCTTAATCAACAATGGTAAGACTTAGAATTATTACAGCATAAAAAGATGTTTTTCTGAAAAAGCACATAGTGGAGTGTAGGGTACAGGAAGGTGGCTCAGGTTTAAGATTCTAGTATATTTAAAAAAATTTCTTCTGCACTAGATTCTAGTTTTTTTCTTTGGTTTCAAAACTTGGTCTACAACTAACAAATTAATGAACATAGCATAAAGACCTTAAAAAAATCTGATTATACCAGCAGTTTGGTGACATATTGGTAGAGCTGTTCAGTAAATGCTTCAAGAGAAAACTTCTCTTTCACCCTGGCTCTTCCAGCCAGTCCCATTGTGGCTTTTAAGGAAGGTTCATGGATGAAATTTTCCATTGCTTCTGAGAAGTGCACTGGGTCAGGCTCACAGAGAAACCCTGTGACATTGTGGACGATGGACTCCAAGGGCCCGCCTGAATTAACAGCGATGACCGGGCACTGCATGTACATGGCCTCCAATGGGACAATGCCAAAGTGCTCGTTACTTGGTGTGTAAAGCACACATGTGCAGCCGCGGAGGAGTGAGATTTTCTGTTCGTCCGAGCAAGACCGCAGGAAGGTCACATACTGGCCAAGGTCAGAAAGTTGGACCATCTTCTTCAACTCCTCATAGTGTTGTACGTTCTCCAGGACTCTCTCATCATAACCACCTGCCATGATCAGATGAACTTTGTCCCAGTCCTGGGATGTCAACCTTCCACGTAGCTTTACTAGGGCTTCCAGTGCCAAAGTCAGATTTTTCTTCCTTTCATATCTGTTGATGGAGAGAAACAAGAATTTCTTCCCCTTAGGGACTAGGTCATCAAGCTTTTCAGGAATAGCTGAATCAAAGCGGGTGATATTCAGAGATGGGTAGAGGACATCGGGGTCTATGTGAGACAGGGACTTGAATGTTTCCTTAAAAATGGCAGCTGTGAACCGGCTGTTGACCAAGATGCAGTCTGCCATGCCTGTGGTGTATTCCTCTACCCAGTCAATTGGAGCCCTGTATAGGCGCTTAAAAAAAGAATCTCTCCTGGTGAGAAGCAGATCTGGGAAGTGACAGTAAAACAGGATTTTCTTACGCCGTCTGGCCAGCTTGAACACTGGGATACAGGCAGACACCTAGCCAAAGCAAAAATCAACAGCAGATAAAGCGGTCAACTAAACTTCAAACAAATCAAAAGTACAGACACTTACCCTGCCTGCTTGTCTGTAGGCCCCTCATGGGCAATGTCACGTTCTGCCTTGTGCTTCCCCAAGGCTCTCACCAGGTACAATGCCTGTTATATACAGGGCTGGTAGACATTTTCTGGATGTGTGCTAAATATTAAAGCTGCAAGTCCAGTGGTTTCCTCTAGAACAGTAGTGTCCAATGGAAGTAAAAATTCAGTAACTACATTAAAAACTTTTTAAGGGTTAAATTTATTGTAATATATTTTATCTAAAATACTATCACTTAAAAATGTAATCAATATCCATACTGGACAGAGCCACTCCAGTATCTTCTTCCACCTAAGGAAATGAATGAATGAACTATAGTAGATTAGCATGTAGGCTCTGGAATTAAGATTGCCAGAATGTGAATTTCAGCTCCACTAGCTAGTCGTGCAACCATGACCAAGTAATTAACCTCTCTGGGCCTCAATTTCTTCTTCTGTAACTTGGTGACAATTATAGTTTTTAAAAAACCTATACAGTTGTTGTGATTATTAAATGCACCAGAATATGTGAAACATGTAAGAATTCTGCATATCGTATGTGCTCAATATTTATTGAAATGTTAACCATGATCATTACTAGAGACTTTACTGTTAGGTAATCTTTACAAGTCACTTAATCTCCAGCTCACTTAACATTTGAAGAAAGTGAGCTTTACGGATATTGAGGGATTTCTCCAAAGCGACTTAGAAAGTAGCAGATATGGAACTTGGATCCAGGTCTCCCACTTCCAAGCTCAGTTTTCCTCTGTTCACTACAGTTTCAGCTGCCTCACCTTACCGACTAGTTACACACACAGGATGTTTGGTAAATGCTCAGGCTGCTTAAAAAGCAGCAGCTACCACACAAGCAAGGATGATCAAAAGTAACTCAGAAGTAACAATTAAAAAAACACAAACATAATGCCACTTCCACCTATCAGTTTGGCAAAGATTAAAATGGTCGATAACAACCAATGTGCACAAGAGCACAGAGTAGTGGCTCTACCATCGTGGGAGAGTAGATCTGCCTCTTTGGAAGGCAGATTTGGCAAAAGCTATTGGCATTTAAGAAGTACAACTCCTTGACCTACCAATTTTATTTCCATGAATTTACTCAAAGGCTATGCTTGCAGAAGTACAGAAAAAAAGGTACAAGGATGTTCATTACAACGCTGATGTATTCACCAAAAAACTGGTCACACTGTTAACGATGTTTAACAAGAATTGTTTAAGTTACGGTATATTCAAACAAAAGGAATTTTCCAGCCACTATGAAGAATGAAGTGAATCTCTAATATTGATACATAAGGATATCCCAAGCAAAAAATTTTGGTGAGAAAAAAGTAAGTTGTCTGATAGTACGTGTGTCACAATTCTCATTATTACAAATAAACTGTTCCTATGAACACACACACTTGCTACTGTAGTCACAATATGTGAAAAGATACAGGAGAAAAATTGGCTGTTTCTAGGGAGTGGAACTGGAACAGGACATTTACACTACAGTCTTTTATATAATTTGAATTCTTAGTCCTGACTAAATGTTACTTTTTAAAATAAACATGTTCTTGGGGAAAAAAGACAAAAAAGAGTCCAGAATAGAGGCCAGATCCAGGTGGACATTATTTACCAAGGTAAAGAACCTGGACTTTTCTCCAAAGACTAATGGGGAGCCATGGTAAAGTTTTAATAGGGACATGACACGTTTGGCTTGCAGGTTTTCAACAAATGACACTGCAGAGGAAAGGAGTGGCCTGGCTGCAAATGCTACAGTGGGATGCATGTGGCCTGGGAGTTGTGTCAACAGGAATCATGCAAAGAGGGAAGCCACACGAGTTACTCAGAAGTAAAAGGTGACTAAAAGCTGACTTCTAATGTGTGTGATTTTTAGAGCGAGCCCCAAGGCCCATACGCTTCAGAATCACCTGACGACCCAGAAAGTGCAGATTTCCGGGCCCTACTTAGGGGTCCCGGATGAAGACAACTGAGGGTGGGGCAAAGTAATCTGCAGCTTTAACGTGTCCACACTATAGTTCGAGAACCATAGTCTCAGTCCCTGCTCTGATTTCCCTAGTTCAGTTCCGATCTTTCTGAACTCCAAACCGGGAGAGGTCATCAGTTGTGCAGTAAGCCCCTGGTAGTGAGAAAAGCAAGCGCGGCGAGGGCCGGGCGCGGCCACCTCACCTGGTCGCACACAACCACGTCGAACTCCTCGTCGGCGAGGAACAGCACGTAGAGCGCCAGGAAGATCATACGCACGTAGGCGCAGACCGCCGCGCCGCGCCCGCCCCAGCCCAGGCTGCGGGGCAGCCAGTCCCCGGCGCAGCGCACCGGCAGCTCGCGGCTCTCGGAGAAGCAGTGGCCAGGGTCGTAGTGCGCCGTCCAGATCTTTACGCTACATCCGCGCGCCTGCAGCGCCAGTGCCGCGTCCAGCACCAGCCGCTCGGCGCCGCCCACGCCCAGATCCGGGTGCAGGAACAGCACTGACGGTTTAGGGCCGGGGTCCTCGTTTTGGCCCTGCTCCGCCATGGTTCGGAAGCGGCGCCTACGCCCGGTTCCCTTCAGGGCTTCCGCGCATGCTCCTCCCCTCAGCTTCCCCGCTGGCCCTTTAGGGGCCGACGGCGCGCCGCGGTACGTGCGGCGATTAGGCCACGTCAGCGTATATCTGTGGGCGCCTAGTAACCGCCGGAGAAAATTTCTCGTCTGACCATGGCTAGATTCTCTCACTGGTAGGGACTGGAGTCTAGGAAGGACGCTGTGATCCAAAGGAAAAATATGAGAGGTCTGTAATTCCCATACAGTTGCTCAACAAGTCACCTGTAGGAAAATTCGTACAGGCATAATAATGGGACAACCCAGGAGTCCCTAGAGTCAGCGAGGACCCTGCCAGCAGGTCTGGGGGCGGGACCTGAACCAGTCTCTCCGGCCGCCAGTTCTTTAGGGGTTTTGCCGCTTCTCCACGGTCTACTTCAGGTCCCTGCCACCCACCTGTCTCCAGCATGGTATGTGCCCCCAGTCAACCCTCCTTGTCCCGGCTTCTCCCAGGTGTCCCGATTCCAGCCTTAGCCTTGTCCTTCCGCGCTCCCTTGCTTTCCTCAGCCTCCCGTTCAGGTCCCGGTCTCCGCGGTCAGGGCCTGGGATCTGGGGGCTGCCGGTGTCGCTAACCTGTTTCTTTCCTTGTCTCTCTGTACAGCCTGGTCCGAGCCCCAGTGGCACTAATGTGGGCGCATCAGGGCGCTCTCCCAGCAAAGCAGTGGCCGCCCGGGCGGCAGGATCCACGGTCCGCCAGAGGTAAGAATCCCTACAACTCTCGACTGTGGACTCGGAGGGATGGGGCCTAAGAATTCGTAGGTCCTGAGGAGACGCCGGGACGTTAAGATTCACAAGGGCAAAACGAGCTGTGGGTGATGTGGCTGTAAAGGCACTTAAAAGATGTTTTTGGTCGTTTATATCGAAAGGAAGGCAGCATTTTCTTTGCGTTGCTCACTTTGGGGCACCACTCTTAAAAAAGGAAAGTTAAACTGGAGTAAGGTCAGAGACAGCATTGAGAAAATTGATGTTATTAAGTTGGGGTCTCTGGACCTGAGATTTACACTCATATTTATATCTGTAAGTCCTGTACACACTAAATCTAACATGGGTTGTCTGCTGCACACCTTAGTCTCTCGTTTTACCCCAGCTCTCGCCCCGCCCCCAATTATATCCTCGTATCTCCTACGTCCATATGGCACTGCTGTAAACTTATTCATCCAAAGCCAGAACTTCAGCCTCATTGGATTTATTTTAAATGCTCCATCTCTATCCAGTACACTTAAATTTTACATGAAAACCTTCTTACCGGTTTTCTCCTTTTCCATTCCTGCTGCCTCATTTTAGCTTTCAACTTTGCTCATCTAGATCTTTGCATTTGCTACTTAACTTTTCTCCTCTCCAGGTCATTTCCACTCTAACGTTCTGATTCTGTCACACTTCTGCTTAGTTTCTATGTCCATTTCTTGTTGCTGAACTTAAAAAAAAAGTGGGGAGGGGAATACCAAGGCTCTTGGGTGGTTCTTTTTTCCAGTCTAACTGCCTCTCTTCTCCCTCTCTCCTTTGAACTAACCATAGTGAGCTTATTACTGTTTTCTGAACTCACTAGACACTCCCACCCCCTTCCATTTCTCTTTATTCTCCAAGACTAAGTTCAGGAGTTATTTCCTCTTGAGGCCTTCCTGACTCCAAAGGCAGCAGTAGTTACTAGTCTTCACTTTTATTCCAAAGCATCTTGCCCATATCCTTCTAATAGCATTTGTTTCCATATTTATCTGCTTCATTAGACCCTGACAGCAACTGCCTGTCATCTCTATCCTACCATAAAGCCTGACACAGTAAATAATGACAGAAGGAAGGAATCAAGCCACACTTGTAGTCTTGGGCTTTTTGAAGGAACCAGTGGGGTTTTATCTACATGAAAACTGTCCTTAAGGATGTGAAGAAGTATGAGACATTTCTTGTTGGCTACAGTAGGTAAATCTAAAACTGATGATTTGAGACAGATTTCAGCCTGGAACAAAAAATTCCAATAGAACCATCAGAAATGGTAAGATGATCCTGAACGATTGTGAGTTCCCTGTCATCAAGATGTTCAAGGCAAGGCTGGGATGGACAAGCTGGAAAGTGTGTCAAGCTGTGGTGTAGGTTATTTGAACCTGGAGTGCTGTCTTGTTCCCACCCTGGATTTCAGAGATTCTTTGTGTTGGAAAACATGTCCTGTAGGTACAGTTCCTTGGGGAGTCGGTCTAGTTAATGAGAACTGGTAGTACTGTGGCAGGGAAGTTTGGCCACCTGAGAACTTTTAAAGGATAAAAAGAGAAATCATATATTTATCAAATATAACTTATTTTCTTAATAAAGATGAAATAACTGCTGCACAAGTGAAATGGAGAAACAAATGTTTGAGGAAAGATGCTTTTCAAGTTGTGGGTGTCATCTTTTAGAATTCACTATGATTGGGGCTAGTCTAACTAGACAGGCCAGGGTTGTATGTATTGGGAGACCTACAGAGTTCCCTTCTAGAATTTTGGTACTCTTTTAAGTGTTACTTCATGAGTACAGTGTAGGAAGTATTGGCTGTCTAAGAATATATTCCTGCTTTGTCAGTCTGTAAGAAAAAACTGAAGCTAGTAGTTAATAATAATGCCGTGGATTATGTAGTGCACAGATTTGCATTTTCTATGCAGTAACAGGTGGTACCTTGGAATAGAAACTATATGGGATGTAAATTCAGGCTGGGGCTGGAGCCCTCGCTCCATTATTACAGTATAAAAGGAAGTTGCTAGGATGAAAAGGAGCAATACTGTATCAAAAGCTGTAAAGTGCTACAGCGTTCAGGATTAATGGGAATCAAGGACAGTAAAATCGTAGACTAGCTAGGGATATTAAGATAGTCATCAAATAGTGATTCAGAGTAATGCCAGGCACTGTTCCAGTCATGAGGCTGTATCTGTGAACAAACTGGGCAGGCTTTGACCTCAGGAACCTTATATTCCAGTGTGGGAGACCATAAACAAGACAAATAAATAAATACTGTAATTTCAGGCAATAAAGCTAAGAAGAAAAATAAAGTTGGGTGGCAGATAGAGAGTGGATGGGGATAGGGTGTTCAGAGTAGGTGATATGTGAATAGGGGCCAAAAAGAGGCAAGCGAGCAAATCATGGAATGGTTAAGGAAGGAACAGGCTTTCTAGGCAAGAGGAATGGTTAAGTGTAAAGACTTTGAAGGTGGGAATGAGCTTGGCTTCTTCGAGAACAATCAGGATGCTACCATGTTAGAACCAAGTACGTTAAAAGGTTGCTGTGAAAACCATTGTTTTAGGGAATAGGATTAGGGAGGCAGTTACATAGTGACCAGAAAGAAAGGGTGAAATAGACCCCAAATAGAAATTAAAGAGATAAAAATGAGCTCTATTAACCTCTACCTAACTTCCTAAATGGGGGAGTGGGAAATATTTTGGTATTTCTAGGTGCCCTAATTATCAAATCCTCTGCTATGTCCTGTGTGCCAGCAGCTATAAGAAATCTTCAAAGAGGCCAGACTGATTCCTTGGGGGTTCCTGGAGACTTGAAGACAGAAACTGGAGTTGGGTGGTTGTGGAAATAGTGGAAAGTGCATGGGTCCTAGTCTTGGCTCAGCTGATAACTTACATCCATGCAGGGTTTACCATCTAGCTCAAATTCCTTTTTATGATCAAGGAGGAAGATTTCGGGCATCTACTCCACAACTAGATGTGTATCTCTGTGTGAAATCTCTTCTAAGTGTATGAATTACTGTGTAAATCCCTGTACAATTATGTTTACAATCAGTTTTCCCATAGAAACAGTTGTACAAATGGAGTTAGAAGTTTGAAGGCAACTATGTAGCTCATAATTAACATGTCTGAAATATAATCTTTTTAGTACAGTATGTGTAAACCGTTGCTTGACACTAACTGTTTTCCAAGTTCTAGCATGAGCACTGCTCTTTCTGCTGGAGCCCATCCTGGAACCAGGACTCCACTCCCCCACTTCACACAGCAGGGCAGGCTCCCTGAGCTCTAGACCAGTGCTGCTTGCATTCAGAGTGTGCAGTAAAGGCTGTGGCAGGGTGATGGGGGATTATGACCAGAGGTGGCGGAGACAGGGTATTCACTTCTGGTTTCTCCCTGAATTACAATTACAGCTTAATGTTTTTTTGTCTCTTGTAGCAAATACAGTAATTTAAAAACATTTTAAATTTGTCATTTTAAAATCAGATTATATGGATTCAGGGTATGTTTGAGCAGGAGTTTTTTTACTTGACTTCATAAAAATACGTATGAAGAGAAACTGAAGTGCATCGTCCAAATGAAGCGCCCAAGTGTGTGGCAAGTGGATGGGCTCTGAGGTCAGAACTGGGTCCACAGTGGAGCTTGGCCATCTGCTTGCTGTGTGGTCTTCAGCACTTTGCTTACCCTTTTTTGAGCCTCATTTTCCTCATTTATAAAAAGGAGCTGCTAACTACTTCTCTGTGTTGCTATATGCATCAATGTATAGCAGGTACTCAGTTCTTGGTGGTTATCATGGTCAGCGAAGTAAAAGCAAGAATTTGGGGTTTTTTAACAAAGAAAAAGTTTTCCCTTTTTTGGTTCTTTAACAGTGGAGTAGTAGCATATGTTATAATGCTCTTATAAGGGTTTCCAAGAAAAGGCCATTTGTAACATTTTTTCTCTTACAGGAAAAATGCCAGCTGCGGAACAAGGAGTGCAGGCCGCACGACCTCAGCAGGCACCGGGGGGATGTGGCGATTCTACACAGAAGATTCACCTGGGCTCAAAGTGTAAGTCTTGGGAGCAGACCTCGTGTTTCTGCCCAGTATCCCAGAGCCCTTTGGCAGCACTCGCTCTCTCTGCCCCCAGTGGTGTTTGATGAGATTTGTAACACACAACAGCTTCCTTTGTGCCAGGTGGTCTAAGTTTGGCTTGTCCATCCATCAGCTAGTTAGTTCATGGCGTGGAATGACATCTCTTCATGGATTGAGTGAAAGCAAGGGAACATCTTCATGTAGCTCTGTCAAAATAAATGATGGGAACAGAGAGAACTGGAGGGAAAACGGCTTAATTAGGTGAAATTGCTCTTCATTTAGTGTTCTTGTCCCTCACTGAGAAATAGGAGCTACCATTTGAATAGGAGCAGGGTGATTTTTCAAAGCTCTCCTGGAGGCACAAGCTGATATTACAGCCTAATGGGAGCTTCTGCATTAGGCTGTGTTACCAAAAGTCCTTTGGCCTCCTTGCCTTTGTGTGGGTGGTAACTAGACCTCTATCACTTTCCAAGTTCTTAGGCCTGGGAATACTCATTAGGTGATGAGAAATGGGCATTTGGGGGTCTCTGTCCCCATGCCTTGCTCACCTCACTTTTCCCACCTTCCGGGTACTACGTGGCAGACCAGATCCCACAGGTTTATGACCAGGTAGGCTCCAGGACACCACTGCTTATAGCTGTTCCTGAATAATCCAGTAGATGAAGAACTGGAATAACGACAGCAACTCTCATTTGTATAGCAACTTAGGTTCAGAGAGGCAAAGCTATGTGTCAGAGACAAACGCCAGTGAGAGCAAGAGCTGGAACCAGAAACTCTCAACTGTTAAATCTCATGCTTTTTCCATACTGCCTGGTAGCAAAGAGACAAAGTTAGATTTACTTGGATTAGTTTAATTAACTTGACCAGTAGCTTGACCTAAATCACAAATTTCAAGTTAGGAAGACTTCCTTAGAATTCTTTGGCTTTATATAATGATTTTTTTTTTTTTTTTTTTTTTTTGCTGTTATATTGCAGACTTATAAGGTGATAATGTATTTAGGAAGTAATTATTGTGGTTGGGGATATGTGAGTTGGCCTTTTGGTCCCTGTTAGAGGTAATTTTTCCAAGTATTTCAGAGGGAAATTTTGAAGCCCCTTGCTATTCAGAGTATCCAGGGGACAACATTTTATTAAATCCTGGGTGGGTGAAACAACTCTTTTCTTGTGGGTGAGTGTGGCTTGTGACTTCTCTGGACTGCTGTGCAGCCAGGCTTGCTTGCTGCTACTGTGAGTCCTCCCACGAATCAATAGAAGCTATTCCTTGAAGTGTCATGAATGACAGTTTCATCACATCAGAGAGATGTTTTTGGTGAAAGGACAGTTGGGAAATCGTATCCACAAATTCACATCTTGGAGCAGTCAGGTACCATCTTGGAGCTTGTTATTGGCTCTTCCTGGGAGTTTAGATTTTTTTTTCAGGTTGATAATAATAGCATTTGCTGAGAGCTTACTAGAAACCTGCACTGTGTGTGTGTTGATTTATTTAATAGATCAGCAACCCTATGAAAGAGGTGATATGATTATCCCCACTTTACTGATGAGGAAAATGAGGCTTGGAAAAGGTGAGTCATGGGGCTGCGGTCACAGGTTGTGAGGGACAGAGCTAGTTTCCAGACTCCAGCACTTGGACTCTGAGAGCTGCACTCAGCTTTATGCTCTGTGGTTGACGTTACTCTCATGGTGCTTTACAGTAAGGGAGTTACGATCCAGTGCAGTGTGATGAGGCTCTCTTCCTATGTACTTTTAACTTGATTACTCCCGTAGTTGTGTAAATTTTAGGAAAACAAAAATAGTGTAGCAAGGACTTGGATCTCTGCGTATTTGCTGATTGTCCGCCAGCTGACTCCGTTACCTGCTGCTCCACTGGGTTACTCCACTGCCTTAATTATAAAGATTTCTGGGGTCTTTTCCATTGTCCACCCTTAGTTGTATTTGGGAGGTGAGGTGACATCTTGAATTCTCCAAAACCGGTGTTGGCAAGAAGAGTCAAAAAGGCAAGGCCCGTACCCTTTGACTGAAGTCAGTATTCACATGTTGTGTAAAATCAAGGAGTTCTTCCTTACTCTCAACCTGGAAAGCATTTAACTAGGGAAGGGCTGATGAGTGAAATCTATTTCCTTCCTATGATAATCTCTTTATAAATCAGACTTTTAACTAATGTTGCCTAGAATGTTTGCTCTTTAAATATGGGAAACTTGAAGCCATAAAGTGAGCAATACATGTGGAATCAGAAAACCTAAGTTCAAATCCTTCCTTTCCATTCTGGCTCTGTGTTCTTAGGCAAGTAATAATCTCTCTGAGCCTCAGTTTTCCTTACTTATGAAATGAGATTCATATTTGTTTTGCCTGTGTCTGGAGTTTGTTGATCACATGGGATCATATATTTGAAAATGCTTCATAACTTATGTGATATTCATGTTTGTATGCCTCAAGTATTGTAGTTAGACAATGAAAGTTGTCTTTAAATCTTAATTTGAAACAGTTTGGTAATTGGATCATCTGCACTTAAAGAGTTTGGGAAATTTTTCTTACTACTTTTTACTATGGAAGATATCAAATACATGAAATTAAGACTATTGTCTTCGAGACACCAGATCATTGTACTTGTATATATTTTAGTATGTTTTATTAAAAGATAAGGATTCCTCCTTTCTAAATAACCAGTGCCGTCACCACATCTTCAAAATATCCACAGTTATAATTCTGGGAATATTTTTAAATGATGTAAATAATATTCTTAGATGGATCTTAGGGTTTTTTCCCCCTCCCTTTCCCCTAGGCATTCTTTTAATATTACAAACATAATAATGTATTATTACTAAACTAAGCATGCCTCTCTTCTTATTTCTAGTGGCCCTGTTCCAGTATTGGTTATGAGTCTTCTGTTCATCGCTTCTGTATTTATGTTGCACATTTGGGGCAAGTACACTCGTTCATAGATTCGGCTACATCCATCTGCCTGTCATCTGAAGAAGAAAGGAAAAAAACCCAACATATCTTGGACCAAAAGCATAGTGATTTTCTGTTCATGAGAAAGAAAGAAATTTTCTGTAAGCTCACTGTTTTACAGGGAACCTAATGAGGTATTTTAAGGAATCATTTTTTTTTCTATGGCTAATAAACTTTTTAATTCATTTATACCATGTCTCATTGCTGATGCATGACTGCTAAGGCCCTCAGTCTCCCTGACTTTAGATTTACAAGTAAATATGTAGAAAACATGTCTTGTGGAGATTTTTTTCTTGGATTGACAGTTCTTTATATGACCATGTAGTCATTCAAATCCAAGATACTGTATTTGGCCCTGGCTTGTTTTTTTCTAGGTATTTCTGTCCTGGTGATTGTCGTCTTGGGTGTTCTGTGGTTTCCAAGGAGTGTGCCTATGACTCCATCAGGCAGATCTGCGTTCAAAGGCAGCTGGTACCCAGGGAAATAGTCATAGAAATCATCCAGAAATCTTGGGTGAAATGTTTGCTCATTCTGTTCTTTGTCTCTAAAACTGCAGATAATATTTTTGCCTCTTCTCTCTCTCAGTTCTAATTCCGTGCATGCAGACCTGGCTTTCCATCTATTTATCACTTGCCACTAAACCCATTTTGAAAGAATTCATTTGATGAATTGGATTTATCGTATAAAATTTTGTTTTCATTTTGAAAATTAAAGACCTTAATAATCAGTGTGAGATAACCAGCATTTCTAAACTGAGATGATAAAATTCCAACCCAAAATAAAAATTTTTGAAATTTCACTTAGCTTATGCTGCCTTTCTGGGTATAAACATTCAGTTTCTGATAGACCCTAGGAAATACCAAGAATAGCTCAAAAATGCATGCTCTAGGAGTCTAGGACTCTAAGCCAGAATTTCTAAAGAGACTCATATGAAATGCCCTAGTTGTCCAGCAGAATTACAAAATGATGAAGAGGTGTATTAGCTAAAAAAATAGATAATTTTGAAAATATCTTTCTCATAAAGTAAGCCTATTAAAAAAAAATTCCTAGAACAGTTAAGCAGTTTTATAGTGTTTTTCTTAAATCCTGACTGATAAGTAATTTTAGGTCCAAAGTACCAAAGTTAAGTGATGAAAGATCTTTAAAAATGATTTCCTAGGGTAATACATGGGTGAGTGTGCTCTTGTAAATCATAACAAATGGCAAATTATTGGGAAAAAATGGTGAAAAACTGGTTTCCTTTGATCTTGGGAATTGATTATTGCATGAAATAGGTATCTTCATTTTAAAATTCAGGGGGGCAATCTAAATTTCATTTGGAAGAAAATAAAGATGATAGTATCTATAATGGAATCCACCCCTCCGCCCCCCCCAAATTTAATGCTGATGGTACCAATAACAGCTAAAAGTTACGCATTTAATTTGGAAAAGAAATCTCTGTTGGGAGGGGTCTGTTTTTCTTTGGGGGAGATGCTGAAGCCACGTGGGGGTATTTGGTTGTGAGGGGTGCATTCTCTTCACTACACAATGCTGCTGTTAGCCTCCTCTGCCTAGCAGTGGTCTCTAGTGGACTAACTGCTGAAAGTCAGACTTTTTGAGCTAATGATTTATAAGAAAATACTAGTTTTCAGTGGCAGAGCAAGATGCTTCATTCAGCAGAAGGAAAATTGGGGGTTGGGCATAAAAATGTACAACATCTATTATGTAGCTTCTTTTGGCTCTGATGATACAATGCTAATATCATAGCTGAGAGTCTTAGTGTTCAAGCTGTTCCTTTTTCTCCCTTTTCTTTTTTCCAATTTTTAAAAATTGTGGT
The DNA here is from genome assembly GCF_048773025.1 of Camelus bactrianus. NCBI lineage: Eukaryota > Metazoa > Chordata > Mammalia > Artiodactyla > Camelidae > Camelus > Camelus bactrianus. The sequence continues at coordinate 49,386,477 of NC_133542.1, forward strand.
AAAATACACATAGCATAAAATGTACCATGTTGGCAGTTTTTAAGTATGCAGGTCAGTAGTACTGAGTACATTTATATTTTTGTGCAACCATCACCACTGTCCATCTCCAGAACTCTTTTTCATCTTGCAAAACTGAAACTCTAAACCCACTAAATAATAACTTTGTTCCCTCCCCCTGCTCTCCTCAGCCCCTGGCAATCACTGTTCTACTCTCTGTCTCTATGAATTTGACTTTCTCAGTACCTCATATGAGTGGAATCATATAATATTTTGTCCTTTTCTGACTGACCTGATTCCACTTAGCATAATGTCCTCTAGATTCATCTATGGTTTAGCATATGTCAGAATTTCCTTACTTTTCAAGGCTGAATAATACTCCATTTTATGTATATATCACATTTTGTGGTCCCTTCCTTTTCAATAGGGACTTGTAGACTGTTGTTTCTTGAGCTCTAGCGGATCATGAGCCATTTATAGTAATTTCAAAAACTTAACAAATTAGACTTTTACCTGCGTTAAGGCTTCCTTGGCCCAAAGAATTCTTAAGCTCCCTTGACTATGGGCTAGAATTCTAGCCACTACTGAGTGGACAGAGCCAGCACATGCTGAACAAAAGCTCTAAGTAACTGAAACTGGGAAAATGAATTACAATATAACTGCAGTTTGGGCTGAGCCTTTTAAGTCCCTGGGGAGCAACTGTGTTAGGGAAAGAACCCAAGAGTCCCTGAGACTAGTGAGGGATGGAAAGACTAGGGTCTCGGCTCAACAGTGCCTTGAACACCTTCCAGGAAAACAGTAGATGAGGAGAGATCTATTCCTGGGAGAGACAAAACATGTTATATAGCTTCTGTTTTCACACCTGTCCTAGTCTAGACTCCGTTTTTCCCCCTAGGTGCTAATGCCCTCACAGGAAGAATTGAAAAAGATTCTGAAATGCAAATGTTGGCATCAAGTTAAAATGGATGAAAATATCTACAAAGCTGGCTTCATTCAACAGGAAATACTGTACAGTATGTGGGTTCCTATGTGCACGGTTCCACACTCTTGATTCCCTAAGCTGCCCCTTTGGGACTCCAGAGCTGCACTGTCCCTCCGCTCAGATGCTGCAGGAGGAGGGTTCCAGCCAGGACCAAGTTTACTTGACTTCTTGGGGGTACTACTAGGACTTCCAAACCTACTGCACTTACTACCCCATCTTCCAGGCTTGGAAGTATTTCTGACCTGGGTTCAACTGCTGGCCCTGCCATTTACCAGCTTTGAAAGCATGGGTGGCTCACTTCTGTCTTCTGGGTCTCATTTTTTCCTTAGGTGTACATGACAGTAGGTATGATAATTCCCACCAAATAGAAGGACTAAATGAGAAGAACTATCCAAGAGTTGCTTTGTTAATTAGCTAACAGTAAACAAGTGCTTATTCTCAATAATTTTGGAGATGTAGATTTCTCAATCAACAACATAATGAGGAATTTACTATTTACCCTGTTTTACACAAGAGGAAACTGAAGCTTAAACCACTCAGCTTGTAAGTGGAAGGGGTGGGATTTAACTCCAGATCTCTGACTTACCCACTGCAGTCACATAGACAGGATTATTAAGTATTTGGGTTGAGGGCCAGGGAAGAATGTCACAACAATAGAGCTTCTACACAGACCTTTTAAGAATAACACAATTCCAACAAAGTGACCACTATCATTCGGTGTACTCCAGGCATTACATAGCTTCAGTTTGAGGTTTTGGTTCTGCAGAAGGAATTGATTTCTCTAATTCAGACCTGAGCTTGTTAATTCTATGGAATTCTTGTGTTTGTAGAGGAAACAAGTGTTTATTCACTCAGCCAACATTTACTGATCACTGTGTGACATGCCTTTCTATTGGAGTTTTAGAAATGACCTGTGAGGTGACTCATTCCTTAAAAAGGCTGGCCATTTGGATGCTAGGATCCTAGTCCCACCTGGGGCTACAAGTTATAAATCTGTGTGATTATGGGAAAACTAGACAGAAGTCCTCTCAAGGCTCCCTCAACTAGTGATGAAATCAGTAGTTGGGACCACAGTTTAAGAACTAGTATGCTCTTGGTGTGTGGGCAATGGTGCCAAGGACTGCAAAACTGGGTGCTGCCTTCCAGGAAATCTGTATGGTCTGGCCACATGTCTTAACAGGAAGACCAGGGAGTCCTGGGATCCCCAGGCTGGAAAGGCTGAGAGGTCACTGTGTCCTGCCCATTGTACAACTGCAGACTGGGGCCCCAGAGAGAAGGGGCTTGCCCAAGATTGTGCATCATGTCTGCAGCACAGCAGAGGCCAGAACCAGGCTTCCTGCTTCTAGGCCAGGGCCACACCTCCGAACTGCATTATGAATCCTATCTGGGGCCTCTGCGTAAGCCAGCTAACCTCTCTGGAGGCTAGACTCTGGAGCTAGGTAAACTGAGTGGTGGGCTTTACTCAGTGGGCAGTGTTACTCAAAGTGGGAGGAGTAAAAGCAAGTTAGCTAGTAAAAATGAGTTATGTTAGTAAATTCAGGAGAAAGTCAACAGGTTTAGGAGACTTAACAGACAAAATAGGGAGAAGCAGCCAGCAGAACTGCACTGTTTTGCATTCTTGTGACCACAGATGTTAGGTGAGCCTGTGAAGGAAAAGCCGGGCTGATCTAACAAGATAACACACAAGTCTAGGAATGTGAAGGAGAGGCTGGGCTGGGGTAACAAGATAACTCACAAATCTAAGTATCGGAATACTGATCTAAGTTCTGCTGGACTAACTTGTAAATCTAACTTAATTAGTGTTGGTTTGCTGTTCATGTTTTTTTTGCTAGCCAGCTGGATTTTCAAAGAGATACCTGGCTTTGGAATGTTGGTTTGTTGCCTCCCTGCCTCCACTTTTGTGATAATGATGCTGCTAAAGCTGTTCCATGCCTATTGGCCGAATACCCCAAGCTTGTACTTTACCCCATAAAACCTCATGCGCATGTCTTGGAGGTGCTCAGAGCTTCGGAGCAGAAGTGCCTCTGAGCCCGCCAGCGTAATACATCTAAGTACTCCAACCCTCTGAGTGGTGCTTGTTTCTTGGCTGGCCTGTCGTTTCCGTAACAAGCCAAGAGCACAGTGAGACTGACCAAGTAGGGGTTAAGGAAAGGCTAACCTGTTAAATACTATTCCTGGTTGCTCTGGCAACTATATCTCCTTCCCATGCTAAAGATAAACTAAGATAAAACATGCAAATTAACTAAATAGGAATCAAAGGTATACTCATACACAGTCTAGACAGCTTCATTTGGGGAAAGGTCTGGAAGTTTGTATCTCACAAAGTAAATGAAGAAATGGGAAGAACTTGAATTATACATACAAGGGTTAAATTGGTCCTGTGAACATACTTGTTTTTCTCCCCATTGACTCTGGTCATGGGCAGTGTAGATGGCAAATCCTGTCCTTGCCTGTCCCTATGGTCTTGGCTTTTCTACTCAATGCTGGTAAGAAAACAGAAGCTTATTCTCCTAGGATCCTATCTAAATCGGTTTGGGCTGTAGAATTTAAACAGTGGGTCTCAAAATATAGCACGCATGGGCATCACCTGGAGGGAATCTGCTTCTGTACCATGGCAGGTCTGGCCAGCTCCAGACTGGGCATCCCAGCTCTCTAAAACAGGAGTCACGCTGTAAGGCGATGGTCCCTGGGCTTATAGTTTATTCCAGGTCCATTATCGGTGCTAGTGTGTTAATTTTGCCCCCCTTTCTCTTCTTCGAAGCTTTTACCATGGTGCTATTTGTGTTCAGTCTCTGCACTGCATCTGGGGAATTTTACCCTGCCTGCCTTGGGTGATTCTGCATTTCGCGTGTGTGTGACTGGGTGGTGTGCACTGTCAGCTCATGGTGGAGTGGAAGACCCTGAGAGCCCGCAGAATCTGTTTCTCCCTTCATTTCTCTCTGGCTCAGGGAAGTACCTCTTTTCATAGAGCACATGCTGCCTGAATGGGCAAAACAAACTCTTTTCAGACTTCCTTTTGTAGTAAGCTTGCTGCACTGAAACCTCCAATTGGCTTCAGGAGGCAGTAAAAACATGAAAGGTGCAAGTATGTCATGACTGTGCTGGCAAGGACCTCCTTACTGGGTGGGCCATTAATACTGGCATGGCTTTCCCCTTACATCCACACGATGGTGTAAAAGGTGGGAAGCCATGGTTCTGAGCTCCTCTACCTGGCACATGCCTCACTGTGGGAGAGCTGCTGGAGCCACCAGACTTGCCAACACCTCTATGAGACACATGCAGGGGTTTCAGGGGCCAGGAAACATGTGTAGTAGTGGGTGCACATCCTCTGCACCTCTTGTTGGTGGGTTTAGTAAGCCAAAATTAAAGCAATTTAGGTGAGCGGTCAGCTGTCATTCTCATCGGTCTCTGAACCAGGTGCAGGCTTGGTGGTCTGACCTTGCTCACTGCTCTCTTTTTCCCCTCCTCCTTTTCTTTTCCTTTTCTTCTTTCTCTTCTTCCCCTGACCCTCCTCCCCTTCTACTCTCTCATTACTCTCTTCTGTTCTATACAGCTGAAATATTCCTGGGCTATTGTTTTTACAAATAAAATAGAGTGTGCAAAGAAACACAATCCTCCAATAAAAGTTACTTAAAAGTAATTCTGATTTTCACTTATATTTTTCCAAGTTGTTATGGGTTGAATTGTGTGGTCCAAAATGTATATACTGAAGTCCTAATCTCTAATACCTCAGTATGTGGCCCTATTTGGAGATGGGGTCTTTACAGAGGTATTCAAGTTAAATTGAGACATGGTCCCTAATCTGATATGACCTGGATCCTTCTGAAAAACAGAAGTTTGGACGCAGATAGCCATACAGGGAGAACACCATGTGAACTTGAGGACATCCATCTATAAGCAAAGGAGCAAGGCCTGGAGCAGGCCCTTTACCTTACAGCCTTCAGAAGGAACCAAACCTGCCAGCACCTCGGCTTTGGACTTGTAGCCTCCAGAATTGTGAGGCGACACGTTTCTGTTGTTTTAGGTGGCCCCATTTGTGGCATTTGTTACGGCAGCCCTAGCAAACCAATACAAGAACGTGGTAAAGGGGAAGCCGCCTGGTAACACTCAGCAGCACACGCCCCTTTCCTGTCTTCCTCGTTCTTTGCATCTGCAGCAGCTATGGAACCTCTTGATCTCTAAATCCCCAAAACCCTTCCCCACCACTAGCCTGAATGACTCTCTATTTTTCTAACACCTCTCCTGGGGAGCAAGACATCAGCAAGCTCTGATTCATTGCTCTGGTATCTTAATCTTGAGAAAAGTGGTGCTCCAAATTGGAAATGTAAGCATTCTGGGTCACTTATACCCCAGTATAAATGAAAATGTGGCCTATTTCATGAACGAGGTGAGTACAATTTCTAGTTGGATTGTTTAGTCCAGAGACTTGTTCATCTCATGGTGGACTGGGAAAACCCCAGTGTTCTGAGTCAAGCCCAAGAAGATGACTTTGGCTGGTAGTAAACTCTTGGCAGGGAATTTGGTAGCAACCAGAGCTTGTTTAGCAGAGATTCATACCATAACCATAAAGCCTGGACCAGTGAAGATCTGGTAAAACTGGCTGGGATTTGAGGATATACACAGCAGCTTGGGACCCAGATTCAAGTTTTCACTTAAGTATACTATCCTTGCATTACTAGAATGAGTTCCACTCTATCACTGTGATGAAAAGAGTTAATGTGGCAGGCTGGACAATGCTATTTTTAGAAAGGTCTGTTTGCAAGGCTGGAGCTTGGCTGGTGGTCTTCAGACTTGGCACTTGAACTGTTCCCTAACTGATAAGGCTGACTGATGATGTGATTTCTCCTATAAATCAGCTTTCCTTCTGAGAATCTGGAATTTTGGTAGTTTCCAGGCAGAAAATGCCTGTGCAATCACTGCCAATAAAATCCTTGGGCACTAAGTCTTAAATGGGCTTCCTGGGCAGAAACACTGCACACACAGTTGCATTCTTCCCTGCTAGAGAAAGGATCGTGCTTGATGTGTCCCTCACAGGAGGGCAAGAGTATAGGAAGTCCGTATGGAGTTCTCCAGACCTCAACTGTGTATTTTTCCTCCAATGATCCTATTGTGTATCTTTTCACTGTAATAAACCTTAGCTGTGAACACAACTATACTGAGTCCTGTGAGTTATTCCAGAAAATCTGAACTGAACATGTGGGTGGTCTTGGGGATCCCTGAAATAGTCATGGTGTCTTATTTTTTAATGTGGTATTGGTTTGCTGATATTTTATATATTTTCTTTACTGATATTGTTCAGTTCAACTCCCATTTATCAAGCTTTTACTTCATGCACATTGTTCTAGGCATCAACACATAACAACTTCTTAAATCTTTTGAGGTACTCAGGACAGCTCATTTCACAGGTGAGAAAACTGAGGCCCCAGAGATAGAGTGACTCACCCAGTGTCATGGGGTTCCTAATGGCACAGCAGAGCTGGGAATCAGGGCTGTCTGTCTTCATGTTAGGGTGACCAACATTCCTGTTAGCCCTCAACTGAGGGTTTCCTGGAACATGGCACTCTGAGTACTAAAACCAGGATGGTCCTGGGAAAATCTGGACACTTGGTCACCCTGATTCAAGTCCACAGCTTTTCTATACTTTCTCTGACTGGATACTTGTATTTTCCTGAGGGAGAGCTTGTCACCATTAGGAGGTGGCCTATTTAGACCCAAAGAGCCAGACACCTGGTCTCTCAAGGAGACCAATTTCCAGAGACCTTTGCTTAGTGCCAAACACTCTGCACCTCCCAACCCACCTTGCTCTGTCTGTTCTTTCCTCTTCTCCACCAAGCGCCCCTGCCCCCAATCTCTGCCCACTACATTTTTCAGAATTACTGGTTTTAATTTCCTGCAGCATCCCCTTTGCAAAAACTTCTTTCCTGATTTAATTACTATTTCTCTTAATTCAATTTCATTCTCTTGATTGTCGTTAAACTCCTAAAGTTGTTTCTCCAAAGAATTTAACGGCGAGGCCCTGTGCTTAGAGATTAATTGTTGTCATTTTGTCTTCAAACACAGGTACTTTCTTACTTCTCTTCAATTATCTCTGGGAGAAAGGAAAGTGACCATCCTTCTTCCCAGGGTTCCTCTGAGAACAAACACCGCTGGGGGCTGCATTTTGAAAGAGAGACAGAGACAGAGACAGAGACAGAGAAAGCAAGAGAGAACTTTTTCTCCCACCTTCTACTGACTCTAATCTCAGTGCCTGGGAGTAGCCAGAGAACTCCAGGTGACTCAAGCGGGTTCACGACTCATGAACAGGTTGTGGGGCTCCAGGGGCAGCAGCTCAGGCATCAGAGATGATGGTTCTCTGCCAGGAGGGGTTTGAAACGGTGAGGAGAGGGGACAGAGGACAGCTCCAGCCTCAAGCATCCCATTCAGCTAAGATCTCTCAGAGGAATAAAGGCTGTGGCTCAAAGGGACAGAAGCACTGCTGGCCAGACTCCCCCTTTCCTGGAACGCCCCTCTTAGGAAAGCAAAGTTTCAGTGTTCTACCCTCTGTGTACCTTTCTCATGTTCTCAGTACAGCAGTTTGACCTTCCAGCCCAAAACTCCTGTTTTCCCCAGTTCCATCACCCCAGACTCCCCTCTGGCTTTGCGTGCAGACCCTTGAGAAAAGGTTGCCAGAGGAGAGGGGACGATTCCAGGTATGAGCCAGCGGCTGCATCCCCTGCCCCTGTGTTCATGAAGCACCCCTGAGAGGTAGGAAGCACAGGCTCTGGGGGCCTCAGACCAGGGCCTGAGACCCCGCCTGGCACTGAGGAGCCGTGCTCTTATTCCTCTGATGCCTGTGAGCCTCAGTTCACTCGTTTGCACATATTCAGATAGAGCATCACGTGAAAGGGTCACAGGGCTGACTTTTACTTTATGTCAGTTAAATGAAAAAACTCAAGAGAAGTATTCAGCACAGTGCCTGGCACGTAATAAGCCTTAAACAACAGGTAGTATTACTCACACTGAGTCGCGTTCGGTCCTATATGTCACAGAATCCCCAACTTATAGGACTTGAAAGAAAATCGAAGTCCTTTAGCCCTCTTGTCCCCCACTGCCCATTTGATTATGAAATCTTCTATCTGGTCCCTGACTCTGCTTGGATACCTCCTGGGATGAGGGGCTCACTGCTCTTGGGGAATTCCTGCCTTCTTTGGGGCACTCTATGGATGTCAACTGGGAGCTCTGTTTATCGGGGTGATGTGTTTAAACCACTTTACAGTTGCAGGAAAACAGGAAGCCGTTCTCTATTCAACTACAATAATGTAGGCTGCCAGAAAACAGGACGCAAATGATCATTTGAAGGATAATTCAGCAAATAATGCAATGACATACTCACAGGTGAAGGTTCCAGGCTCTAGCCTCTCCATTTACCCTGTTCCTGGGGGTCCAGTCCAGCTGAAGATAAGGTCCTGAGGATAAGGAAGAGCCCAGCTAGTTCAGGCATGTTTTATAGACAAAGCCTCAAAGATCCCAAAGGAACATTTTAAATCACCCTTTTCCTGGGTTCATGAGGACTCATAAATGATGCCATCCATCCCTGGTTACGTATGCTCATTAAACACCGGGATAAAGAGCTTAGAGCTCACAAGGGGCTCCAGCCCCATTACTCCTGGGCCGCTGGGCTGCATCTATGAGAAGGCCCTGGGTGTTTAATAAACTACCCCATTTGTCTAATAAAGTCCTCCCATGGCCCTGCTGATGTTACTAGCTTCATGTCATATATTCTTGTACTACTGGGACAAGACCAGAATGTTCTTAAAATTCCCATCATGCCTACTTAATTTTTATTTAAAGGAAATGATCTTCAAGGTTTAAAGTAGATTTCCTAATGTAAACGTACCTATGCACCTAGGTGTAAGGAGCTAGAAATGTGACTATCGTCTGTATCAAGACAGTAAGGGAAGGATTAAGGATGGGACAGTATAGGAACTGTACTGGGCATTCATGGCTCATCTAACTGGAGATCCATGCTATTCTCCTAAGAACTGTGATTTGTGAAATAATGATGGATTCTCATCATTAGGACATATATATTTGTATAAAGTTGAATTTATTCTTATTTAGCACTTAATAGATTTACTCTTACCTTAGATTCCTAGAAGGTTTGGATTGGGCCTTAGAACTTAATTTGACCAATGCTTTCTGTTACAGATGAAAAATTTGAGGCCCAGGGAGGTTAAAGGTTTTTCTCAAAATCACATTGGTAGTAAGTGCAAGGCTGGGATTCAAGCCTAGATTTAAAAATTCAAGTGGGATATTCTTCCTACCATAATAAGAACCCCTTAATATATGTATCTGGCTTTCATGTACGTACCTAAACAGGCGCATATCCATTCATTTGTGATAAGGGACCCTGGCTGTGACACTTGTCATGACTGGCCACTGGGGCACACATGGCCCATCTGATGCTTAGGTGACCGCTCCCTTGCCTCTCTTGCTGCTCCTCTTGAATTCCAGGTGTAGCTCTGCTATAATACGAAACAGACAAACTTTGAATTGGAACAGTGGATTTCAAACCCTCAGTTTTCTCATTTGTAAAATGGAGTCACTTCTTCTGTAACCTTCATGCTAACTGCATGACCTATCTTACGGGCTGCAAATGGTACCAGTTCAAAACTCGTGCCACATGTCGCAAGATAAGCTTCTTTAGCAGTCTCTCTGGCAGAAAAGGGAAGTGTTAACGCTTCCTCATCCTCTAGCTCTGAGATCCTGTTTATTTGGAATTAGCCTGGTTGAAGGATCAACTTGCTCTCTCACAGATGCCTCACATTCATGGATGAGGAACCATGGCCCTCTCCTTAACCTCCCCTCACATGCACACATGGCATCTACATACGTGCATATGTCTTCTTTACAGAAGACTTGAGGAAACAGAGGTTTGCATCACCATGTTGCTTGTTTCTCCTTTTTAGAATACCCTTCTGTAGGGTACATCTTAGAAATTTCCTGTCCCTCACTTCAAAGCACAGAATAACTTATCAATTCTCTTTCACTTAGGACTCTGTTTTGTTGCAACAGACACCTGTAAAACAATGCCTTAAATAAGGTTTACAATTTTTCTCTCATGTAAAAGAAGTCTAGAAGTATACATTCTAGGGCTGGTATGGTAGAGTTATAGTCTCATCAATGTCCTAACCTCCTCTTGTCTTTCCATTTTGCTATCCTTAGCATAAGCCTACTGTCCTCAAACAAGATTACCTTGTGCCTGCAAAGTGGCTGCTGCAGCACAAGTCATTACATCCACGTTTCAGATAGGGTAAGAGGGAAGGTCAATAAGGGGCCTACCAACTGAGGCAGTCCCCTTTTCAGGGAGCACTTCCAGAAGTCCTATACAACAAGTTATTCCTTCATTCAATTGGACAGAAGTTAGTCACATGACCATTTTTTCTCTGGAGGGGAGGCTGGGAAATCTAATTTTTCAGCCAACACATTGCCACCTCCAGTAGAATCAGGGACTTCTGTAAGTAAGAAGACAAGAATAAATTTGGGGTAGGCAACCAGAATGTCTGCCACAACCCCCAACTGAGCTCTGGACCTATCTTTGCATAGCCAACGACTCATTATTCTGTTAAAGTTCAGGGGCTATCACATGGCTGAGGCGAGAGAGCTAGAGTAAAAGAAATGGCTGATCTTTCATCTGCTGTCTTCACTGTCACTCTCTGAGAGTGGACAGGGCAGCAAAGAGATTTATTTGCTCGCAGAGGTGAAATTTACCACCCTCCTTAGAAGGGCAAAGCGGTTACAGTTGCCTTTTATTTTCCTATTGCTACACCCAAGGATTGTTGTGAGAATCAAAAGACAGAGATGAGAAAGCATGCTATAAACTATAAAATGCTATTCAGTGACAGAAATGACTGTTTATCATTATTATGAGTGTTGTCATGTCTTCTAAAGCTGCATGCTCAGCTGAAAAAAAGGATTTTCTGAAAGAAAGCAAGAGTGAGAGCCAAAGAGAAAAGGAGAGAAGGAATGAGGGAGGAGGGGACAGGAAAGGGGAGGGGTGAAGGGGATCTGGGAGAGAGGGAGGGGAGGCCTCTTTTCTATCAAAGATAGAACAAAATATATTGACATAACTGAATCCCCTGACTGACCCAAACACACACACAACTACCTGGGAGACAGCATCAAAGTTCTTTACTCAGGTTTCTCCCTCATTTATACGCAGTATATGTATATTGAAGACTATGTGAACCATATGAAAAGGCACAAGGAAGGTTTAAAAAAACCTGCTTTATTGAAGTATAATTGACATACAATAAACTGTCCATATTCCAACTGTATATAATCTGACATAAGAATACACCCATAAATCCATCACTGCTATCAACATATCCATAATGAACATATCCATCAGCCTCCCAAATTTCCTCCTGCCCCTCCCCACCACCCCCTCTCTGCCAGGAATCACTGATCTGCTTTCTGCCACTCTAGATTCCTTTGCATTTTCTCTAACTTTATACAAATGGAATATAAAATTTCATAGAAACATGTACAATGTATATATTCTTTTTTGCTTGGCTTCATTCACTCAGCACAATAATTTGGAAAAAAACCCCCACAACTTACAGAGAAGTATAATTAATGATATAGATCCACCAGGATTGAGAACAGTTAATTAGTCATGTTTGCCTCAGCTTTCCTCCTGTTTTTTTTAATGTGATCTATACAAAGAAAAAATTTGCATATTTCAATGCATAATTATAAAGCAAACCGCTGTGGGCGAGAAATGAATCTTACAAGCACCCTGTTATTTCCTGTGTCCCCTTCCTGACATCTACTTCTTCCCTCCCCATTCCAGGTCATCACTGTTCTCACTTTTGGGAGAATCATTTTCTTGCTTGTCTTTCTGGTTTTATGACCTATGTATCTGTCCCAATTTGGTAGAGTTGAGCCAATTTCCTGTTTGTGAATTTTATATGAATGAAATCATACTGTTTGTCTTCTTCTGTGACTTGTATTTTTCTTTTAACCATTATGTTTGAGAGATTAGCCATGTTGTGCCATGTGGCTGTGGTTTGTTCATTTTAATGGCTATAGGGTATTCGATTTTATGAATATACCGCAGTATGGCAAGGCCCACCCCTGAGAGAAACCTGTTCAATGTGATCAGCACTGTTCGGCCTGCACTGGTGCCCAAGCCTTGTAGCCATCAGACATTCATCACAGGATAGAGAGCTAAACACCCTCACCCCTGCTGCCAGTCCCCTGACCACCACCCAGTGTCCAGAGAAAATTAATCCCATAAATATTTACATATGCAAATCATAAATATTTACAGTATCTTCTGCCCTGACATAGTATTCTTTTTGAAGAAGCAAAGCACAAAGTAGCTTTTTTAAAAAAACCAAAAATCATGAACTTAATGTAAACTGCATTAGTTGGCTTAGGCAAATAAAAGAGGACCACAGACTGGGGGCAATGTATTTGTTTCTCATAGTTCTGGAGGCTGGAAGTCCAAGATCAAGGTGTGGGTAGGTCTGGTTTCCTCTGAAGCCTCTCTGGCTTGCAAAGGGCTGCCTTCTCCCTGTTTCCTTACATGGTCGTCCCTATGTCTTCTCACTGTCTTCCTGCTGTGCTTCTCTGCGTCCTAATTTCTTCTTTAAAGAACCAGATTGGAATAGGGCCCACCTTAATGGCCACATTTTACCTTAATCACCACTTTGAAGGCCCTATTTCCAAATATGTTCACGGTCTCGGGTACTGGGGGTTAGGACTTCAACATTTGAATTTTGAGGGAGGCACAATTCAGCCCTTAGCAGTGACGCTGATATTAATACAGCTAGATATATTCTCCACGGGAGAAAGGAAAACAAGGATGAGGTTCGCACTTTTTCCATGGCCTGCTCTTCCACTTTCACTCTTTATCTCAGGCCTTCAATCCACAGCATCCTGGCTCACTGCTCCTAAATGCCATTATTCACATGCTGCTTTAAAAGATGCTCTCACTATAAATTACATAAGAGGCACAAGAAATCAAAACCTGGTTCTATGTTTCTTCATGTATAAGAAACATTATAATTAGTGTCATTGAAGTCACTGCCTGCAGTCTGAGACTTTTTTAAAAAAGAGTTTAGTACATTATTCAAGTTTTAAAAATAATGATTTAGACCTTGGCCTGTCTCCAGCAGATGGACCATGCTGCCCCTCCCCAGCCCTTTCTTAATAAGTTCTTTATTCTGTGATACCCTACGTGTGTGTCAGCCCAGTGGTTTACAAACTCACATGGTGAGTAATTAGATCCTAATCACCACCCAGTGAAGTAGAGTCATCATTTGAATCCCTGTAGTAAACAGGAGATACCTGGAGCATAAAGAATGTGGGATTTTCAAGGTCACACAGCAAGAAAAGGCACAAGGCCAGTTTCCATTTCTCAGTCTAGGTAATATGAACTCCACATTAATATAACATTAAATAACATGATATTCCACTTTGCTTTCGTTCCCCAAAGTGGAGGTCCATCCACCAATTACATATTTCAACTGAGGTGCAGTGGTGCTAGTCACTGGGAGGGGGAGCACGTGAGAACACTGATGACTCAGCAGTCAATAAGAAAACTTTCTCAGAGAGGCAGAGATAGGGAAGCAGTGGTTTCTTTCTTCCCATAGCAGGGCATATGTTTTGTTTTTCAATCAGCATGCCTACCAGGTCCTTCTTACCGTTTGTCTTTCCTGCTTTCAATGCTTTCTTTTTCCTTTATACGCAAAACCCACACACGTTAAGTTTTTTCATTCCATCTATACTGTCATTCTACTACAAATAATGACCTTCCTCTCCCCTCCATTTATTTGTGTATTCATTTATTAATTTATATTACTACGGTCTCATGGATTTTTACGTTATTCAATGGGTTTTTGTTTTATTCCATGGGTTTCGATGACCAGACTATACTGGATTTGTTCAGTGGGAACCCCTTCATTCTGGCTCCTGCTTCCTTTTGACATGTTCTCATTATTCTTTGAGCATATCCCTACTTGGTACAAAAAGCTGTTCCACATTTTTCTTGTACTTTCCCTGCCCCTAGCCTTGAACTCACTGTATTTTGAGACTTGGTGAATGCCACCCAGCATTAAAAGTTGAAGTCTTGAGCCATTGTAGGAGCCAGAGGAGATGGTGATTTCCCCCCAAATTATGACCCTTCTTGGCTTTCACATGGAAGGATTAAGAGGTTGTGATTGCCCCCATGATGGCATATGCTTATAACTCACCCCAAGGATAAACAATTCTATTGTCTTAAGTTTCTTATGACATCCGTTTCATGGAAGGGAATTTCAAACTGAGCCTCAGCCGACACAATGTGGGAAACGGGAGATCAAATTTGTGGGGTAGGGTAACAGAGACCAATATGGAATGGACTGCCTCTGTTACTAACAATGACCCTGGTCCACACAGGCCTGTCCTCCCATGGAGCCTGCAGAGCCGAGTAGCTCTGGGAGGGCTCAGAGGACTGTGTCACTCTTAACTTCCAGGTCATGAAAGGTTAGCCTCTGTCCTGGGGACACCAGGGTGGGCAGGGTGTCCTTCCTAGGCTTACAGGTGCAGCCAGAGTCAACACAAAGAGAAGAAAGTTTTGATCACAGCTCCTTTTCTTTTCCATTAGAAGTAATTTCAATTAGGAAAGATTTCAAGTTTACAGAAAATTATAAACAAAAACATAAGCACAAACATATCCATCACTAGATGGAAGAAATGTTAACATTTACCTTAGATTCTTTCAGAAAGAAAATAAAACTACAGATAAAGTTGAAACCCAACTGCCCCACCCCTCGCCCCCACTTCCTCCCGCTCTCTCCAGAGGTAACTCTAAACTAAGCAAGCAGCTTCTCGGGGCTAGATATTACTATGCTTTTAAGTGTGTGAACACCAATATATAGTATTATCTTGCGTATTTAAAACACTTTCTAAGCAGTATTGTCACCCACGCTATGCAGCCGATGCCCCAGTTGCAGGAACTTTTTTTTAAAAAAACTGAACAGGCTAGCTGTGTTTTACCAATAAGACGCCACAAGGCCCAACAAAACCGGACTGAACCGGCTAGAACCAAGATTGCGGGGAAATAGGCTAAAGGTCACCGCTTTCCTTGCCTGGATTTATTTACCTCTGAGTTTCTGTACCAACCCCTGAGTGCTAAAGGACACTTACCCTTATTTACTTCTGTATTTGCTTCAAAAGTACCTGGTGTTAGGCAAAGACATTTCGCAGCTGTACTTTGAGAGATACACAGCCAGCCAGGTGGAACCAGCTCTGCCTACACAGGAAGGCACCTGGGCAGATGAAACCTGGAAGGCTCCCGGAGTTACCCTTGCTTCCGTTGACTAAGATCTCCGCCCAATGGCGGGATCTGGGCTCGCTAGGCACAATTCGTGCCACGCGCAAAGGAGCCTGGGAGCATGCGCAAGCGCGGGCTGCTTCCAGAAGTCTCCACCCCTTTCCCAGAGCCCTGTGACCTACCTGCCTCTTAACCCTTAGCCTTCCCTAACTCCCCCTCTTCGTGCGGAAGGTGCTTTCACAGCATGAGCTCACCCTTCTCTATTCTCTGGCCATTGAGTAAAAGCCTCTCTTCCTTGCGCGAAACTCAGTTTCCTTATTGGCAGCAGAACCTGAACAGGGAAGAATTCCCTGACTGTCATTGGTAGGGGGGCGACTTTGGTTCAGAAGGGGCACCAAGAGGGAGGGGGGTCTCGGGTCTAATTCGGTAACAGTACCATACTGCTTGTATTCTTTTTCAATTGGCTTCTGATTTTCATCTAACACGGATGAGATTTATCCATATTAATATCATAGACCTAGTTCATTCATTTTATCTGCTAGTGTTTTGTTGTATATTTCTATAATGAATGCTTTGTAAATTCTCTTGGATTTTCTTTGAAGATAATAAACTCATGCGGAATAGCGAGTTTTGTTTCTTTCTATCCCTAAACTTCTTCTATTTTTCGTTTAATGTTCAACAGGAGTTCAAGTGGGGATTATTTTCTTGTTCTTTTTCTGATTTAAAAGAGATTGCAAGGTTTGCATTTTTAGGTATGATATTTGTAGTAGATTTTTGGTAGTTACATTTTTATCAGGTTAAGGAACTTACCTCCTAGTACTAGTTTGCCCGAAGTGTTTTTCCCAATGCCCACTCATGACTCAGTTCATTGTTTCTGTGCCTCTATTATATGATCATATAATTTTCTCCATTTAAATTCCAAGTTTAGTTAATTACATGAATAGATTTCCTAGTGTTAAAGTATTGCATCTTTTTAAGGAAAAGATAAGCTACAGGGCCATCTTCTATTTGGTCATGATATATTTCTTTTTATACATTGCTTTATTAAGTTTGCTATCCAACTGTCTGCTGTCTATGCATCGATTTTAAAAATTCTTGTATTTGTGTACATGTTTGAGGTGGGGGGGGTGGGCTGTAAATCTTTCCCTCATAATATCCCTGTCTAGTTTATTACTTAGACCATATTAGCTTCATAAACTAAGTTGAAGAGTTTCATCTTTATTTACTGTCTGGAAGAATTTATATATAGTTGGAATTATCTGTTCTATGAAAGTTTAGATCCACCTGGAGAACCATCTGTGATCCACAATTTCTTTGTGGGAAAATTGAAAAACTATTAATTCAAGTTCTTATTTTGTTACAAAATGAATTGGGTTTTCTGTTTCTTCTCAACTTAGTAGTGGCAAATATGATGCTTTAGATAGGGCAGACGAACTATAGCCTGTGACCCAAATGTAGCCACTTTTTATTTTTTTAAATAAAGTTTTATTGGAACATAGCTATGCACATTCATTTATATATTGTCTATAGCTGCTTTCCTGCTACAACAGTAGAGCTGAGTCCTTGTGACAGAGACTGTATGGTCTGCAAAGCTTAAAATACTTACTATCTGACTCTTTATAGAAAAAGTTTGTCAGTTCCTAAGCTATTTGTTCCAAAATATTGATTGCCCCTCTTTGGGGGAAAGTTATACTTCCCCACACCACTCACTTTAGGGGTGGGTATGTGACTTGGTCTAGCTTATTAAGGAAATGACATACATACGCCACACAGAATCTTTAAGAGCCAGCATGTGATTTGCCATACTCTTTCTTTTTTTCTCAACCACAAGACTGACAATGTTCTATATACAGTTTGCTTCATTAGCCTGGGTTTGAGTGAAGATAGATTTGCAGTCGACCTTTGACAGCCATGTCATGTGAGTGAGAAATACATCTTTTGTTTGTTTGTTTTGGTTGTTGTTTCTTACAGGAAGGTAAATTGGTTACTCCATTTTGGCTGGAAGCAGAAGTCCCGCATTCTTATTTTTCGTTCCCTATATTTAAATGGTATGTTTAGGGAGGTTCTGTGGTGAGGGCAGAGGGGCCTGGGCAGCTTTCCCAGTTTCAGAGCTCAAGGGCTCCCTCTTCTGTTGTTACCACAGGGAACTCAAAATGTGTCCTCTCGATGTAGCTACTCAGTCTCAGAGCTCAGCTTTCTGCCTCCAGACTGTGATTCCTAGAGTTTTACAGGCCTTACCCTCCAAGGTGGGCAGAGTACAGGTCTTTAAAAATAGAGAGAACAATAGGTTGTATTGAAGGGGACAGCATTTGTGAAATGGCAGGGCTGAGGGAGATGCCAGGGCAGGTACCCAGGTGAGGTGGAGGCAGTGGTCGAGGTCAGGCAGCCAGGGCCAAACACAAGGTCATATGAGAGCCATGTTTAAGGACAAGTCCACTCATCCTCACGCTCCACGTCTGGGCAGGGGCAGGCACAGACTGTGGGTTTGCCAAAACAGAGAAGCAGGGGTATATAAGAAGAGGCCCGCATGTGTCTATGTAGGACGTTGAGCATTTGAGAAGAGCTCTGTGTCTGAAACACTTGGTGTCTGGCAGAGATGACTGACTGCCCCCTCAGGGTAAGTGTTTCCTTTGCAGGCCTCCCAGGGTGGTCACTAAGGAGAGGCTGGCTGCTCAGGGACTACATTCCCAGTCCCCTTTGTGGGTAGACATGTGGCTTAGAGGCAGGCCATGGAATGTGAGTGCCAGTGATGTGCGTCTCCCACACAGGCTAATCCATTTACCCTGTGGCTAGGTAGGGAAGAACTTGCCTTCATTCCTCTCCTTCCATTCACTTCCATTCACAGAATGCCAAACCCCCTAGAATGTTCTGCATACTCTTATGAGGAAGAAAATTTAAGAGGAAGAAACCAAGGGAACTAGAGAGAGGGAGAGAGAGAAAGGAGATCACAGAGGAAACAGTCAATGTTGCCAAAACTAGACTAGCATAGACCAGAAAGATTCAAGGGGAAAAGGAATGAACATTTTACCCTATCCCTGTGTGTATGTTTGTGTGTGTGTGTATGTATGTGCATAACTGATTGCTGAATTACTAAAACATGTCCAGTAATGTCCTGCCCTTCTTAACATTAGAGGCATGATAATGGAGTTATAGGTCTAACTCTAACACCTTCATTTTATAGATGGACAAGCTGAGACCCACATAGAGACACAGGGCTGCTCAAGGTCACAGTTTGTAAGTTGCAAAGTTGGGACTTCCCAAATTCACTTCATTCAGGCTTCACAGAGGCCCCCTCCCACTCCTCATGCCCAAATGCACATTCAAGCTGTGGAACTTGCCTCCCTGTGAGTTGGTGAAAACGACAGGGTGAGCCTGCAGGCAAACAGGCCCCCATCATCACTTGGCTGCCACCCAAATGGACTGCACGGTACAGGGAGAAGGATGTGGCAGAGAGGAGATTCTTGCACAGGGCGCCCACCAATGCCTCTGCTCCTGGATTCATTATTTTAGGGAAACCCCTCCTGCCTTCAGTTGATGGCCCCGTGAGGAAAATGGCCTGAGTCACTCACCGCAGCACTGGGTTGGTGACCACAGAGGGTGACCACAGGTCTAGGGGGCTGGGGCTGTCTGGAAAGCAGTTTCCCTTTTAATGTCTGTCTAGAAGCGGTCCCGTCCATCATCCCCAGGCTCCTCTCAGTCTGATTGCTCTAAGCCACGCTGCGACTGTGTCTTCCCTAGAGCCCACGGAGTGGCATGCAAATTCCCCAGCAGGGCAGCCCATCGTGCCTACCCTTGCCTCTGTGTGTCTTACATGTTGGGGGCACCTTCTCTACTTCCAGAAACCACCAGTTGTTTTTGTATGTCTGTGCTTTTGTATAAACTGTTTTTTTCTGTCTAGCTGTCTAGACTTTTCTCCCTCACCTGGACTGCTTGGAATACTCCCTCCTCATTCTTTTATTTTTAACAATTATTTATCTTTAAAAATTGGGTAAAATATATGTTGTGCAGCTGTCACCACGTCCATCTCCAGAACTCTTCATCTTTCAGAACTGAAACTCTGCATCACTTCAATAATAACTCCCCTTTTCCCTCCCCGCAGCCTAACAACCATCGTTCTACTTTCCATCTCTATAAATTTGACTACTCTAGGTACCTCATAGGGGTGGAATCATATAGTGTCTGTTCTTTTGTGACTGACATTTCACTTAGCATGTCTTCAAGATTCATCCATGCTGTGGCATGTGTCAGAATTTCCTCCCTTTTTATAGTTGAATAGTATTCCATTCCATGTATACATCACATTTTGTTTATCCATTCATCTGTTGACAGACACTTGGGTTGATTCCACCTTTTGGCTACTGAGACATAATTTGTGGCCTAACATATGGTCTGTCTTGGAGAATATCCTATATGCACTCAAGAAAAATATATATCTAGCTGTTGTTGGATAGAGTGTTCTGAGTTATGCCTGTTAGATCTAGTTGGTTTATTTGGCTGCATAAGTCCTCTAGTTCCTTACTTATCTTCTGTATGGTTATTCTATCCATTATTGAGAGTGGGATATTGAAGTTTCCAACTGTTATCATAGAATTGTCTATTTCTCCCTTTAATTCTGTCAGTTTTTTCATCATATATCTTGGTGGTCTGTTATTAGATGTGTAAATGTTCCTCCTCATTTTTAAGCCTCTATCCAAATGCTACCTCCTCTGAGGGCCTCAGCCCTACCTCCCCTGGCCCTGGACAGAGTACTCTCCTCTGTGCTCTCACCGTGACTTGGATACGCCTCTGTGCCCTACATTCTGCAATAGTGAGTAATCTGCATGTCTGTTTTCCCAGTTAGTTTGTCTTGGAGGACACAGGATTTTGTCTTATTTATGTTTGCATCTTCAGAATCTGGCACAGGAGGTGCCCAGTGAATGTTGAATGGACATTTGTCATTGAATGCAATTGTTGTGTCATCCATGTCCTTCCTGGGATAAAAATAATTATAGTCACAAATTCTCAACACATCACT
Source organism: Camelus bactrianus (assembly GCF_048773025.1). Lineage (NCBI taxonomy): Eukaryota > Metazoa > Chordata > Mammalia > Artiodactyla > Camelidae > Camelus > Camelus bactrianus. Next base: position 49,406,772 of record NC_133542.1, read on the forward strand.
GCTTTTTGTATCAATAACATAGAGCCGCCAAGGTCCTTGTCCTTCTCTCTTATTTGATCCTTACCGCAACCCTATGAGGGAGGTCAGGCAGGGGTTTACAGCTCCATTTTACAGAGAAGGAGACTGAGACTCAGAGACTCAGGATGAGTGTCTTGCTAGAGGTCAAGATGGTAAGATGCAGAGATGGGACTTAAGCCAAGGTTAGTCCAGCTCCTGATCAGGGCTCCTTTCTCTGTGTCCACTGCCCTGGATGGGATCACAGCCTCTGTGTGTGGGTGAATCTGAGACTGGCAGGTGTGGAGGCTCAGCCTCTTTTTCCCTGGGGAATTTGAGGTTTGCCTTTAGACGTATTAAGAGGAGTTCAGAGAAAAATCTCAGATATTCTTCACGAGATCATTTTCGAAATGATGCATGCTGACTGCTCACTGAAGCTCAGCTGGGAGTTGAGGCTTCAATCTGGGCTTCCCCGACTCCAGGTGTGATGTGCATGCGATTTGGTCTGAAGTACCCTGGGCAGTCTTGGGATAGTCAAGGAGCTTTTTCATGTTTTGAACTAAAATCTGCCCTGTGTGACCATCCTCCCTCTCTGTACTTTGGAGCCATGCTCTCTCTGTTCCTGACACCCTACCAGAGATGTTTCCATAAGTTTCTTTTTCCTCAGGCTGAATGGCTCCAGTGCCTTCAGGCTCCTTCACTGCTTTTCCAGGGGCCTCCCTCTCCGGGCCACCTCCTCCAGACGTGTTCCAGTTTGCCTATCGGCTGAGTCTGAGTGACAGGGAGGGCACACCCGTAACAGGGCATCACCGGGCTGGCAGGGAGAAAGAATGCAGAGGGCTCTAATTGCAGCTTCCTCAAATGGACAGGCAGCTGGCTGTCGGGCAGAGGGCAGGAAGAGGAGGAGGAGGTGGGAGAGGAGGAGAGGGAAACAGACCCCTGGCATGTGTGATGGAACAAAAATAGAGGGGCTGGGGTTACCATGGGCCAAGCTTCTTCCCAGCACGTGCTTGCAGGGTGGCTCTGGTTCAGGTAAACCCAGATGGTTGCAGGGTGAGACCCCTGTGGGGAGTGCTGGACATACCCAGGCTGTTTTCCTTCAGTGGTTAGAGAGGAGGTTTTGAATGGTATTTAGCAGAGAGTCCACATTGTGGTCCTTGAGACCTTGGTTACATGGAATTGTTTTGGCTCCCTTCCCTCCTGTTCTCAGGGTCCTCTAGAGATAGCTGGCTTTACTGTCCATTGACTGGCCTTGACAGTGAGGGGAAAGCAAGGACAAGGAGTGGCTAGAGAGGGTCCAGTGAGGGCTTCCTGGTTCATTTTCATGTAAATGATGATAATAATTACACTTAACTTATAAGGTTGCTAAACATATTTAAAAAAAGGCAACATATACATGTGCTTTGTGCAAGCCCGACCCTGTACATGGCAACTACGCTTAGTACTCACCCTGTGAGGGCACCTGGTAGCTCCTAGTGATGCTTTCCTGGAGACTCTTTGGGGGCCAGAGTGAGGTCTGTCACCTCCATTTTCTGAAAGCATTTGTGGGCTGACAACTGGACCAGACAGCAGGGCTGGATTTCAGTCCTGTCTCTAAGCTGCTGTGTGACCTAGGGCAAGCTCCTTCCCGTCTCTGGGCCTCCATTTTCCTTCCTGCACCAGGAAGGACTTGGGCTAGAAGATCTTCGAGGTCCTCCAGCCCACAAGATCAGGGGGATCTGGGCCAAGGTGTTACTTTTGGATGCTCTGGACTCTTTTCTTTGGAGAAAGGCACTTCCCTCCACTCTACCCTTTGCCGAGCTGGGCTGCTGGTTTCTTAGACAGGCCCCACAATGTTGGAGACCAGTCTGGAGCTGTGGGTTCTGAAGTCAAGACCTTTGCCCTTGCATGAGGGCAGGCGCTGGGACCAGGGCCTCCCTGCTGCAGGCCCTGAAGACACCCCCAGGAAAGGGGTGCTGCCTGGATTGCTTTCAGTGTACTTGCCCCACCTGCCCGGACAGCCCAACCCATGTCCTCAAGTCACAGGGCGAGTTCAGAATGTCCTGCTGTGACACATGGCCAGAGGGCAGTAAAACCCAAGCCCTCCTGGCAGGCAGGTGATCCTCACGGAGCTAGCCAGGCCTGACTCAGAGCCTTAGCCTGCCAGCCCCCGAACCAGCTGTTCCTCTGGCCACTACACAGAAATCATGCCGTGGGGGATGGCATCGGGCTGCAGGAAAGCGTGTCCCTGCCTCGGGGGCCAAGGAGAGGAATGCAATATCAGCCTGGCACCAACTGGCATGAGAGAACAGCTGACTCTTTGCAGGGAAAGCTGAGATGAAGTCCCAAGTTTATGACTGGCCGGCAGCCCCAGGATGGGGATTGCTGATAGTCTGACCCACTGCCAAGAAGAGAGCTGGACCAGACCCTCTGAGGCCAAGCTCCTAATTCCACCCTTCACCTGACTGTGTGTGACCTTCACTTGATTCCTGCCCCTTCTTGGGGCTTCAGCTTCCCCATCTGGGTTGAACATGAAAGTCTTAAGAGAATCAATTTTGTGATGTCTACTTAAAATTGAGGGACCCTGTTCCTCATCCTTTAGAGGAAATGTTACTATGAAGGGTGAGTGTCTGATATGTCACTATGTGCTGCATAGGACATTCTCCCTCTTCACCCAGCCTCCCCTTTCCTCACCATGTCCTAGTCTGAGCTGGTACCTATCCTCCCGTTTTTCTGGAAGGAAAATTACTTTCATTCTGGGTCATAGGGAGTGGCAATCTGGACACTGCAGCATCTAGTTGAAGATGTTTGGACTGACCAAGGAGGTCCTATTTCTAGTTCCAGTTTTCCCGGTGGCGTGTTGAGCAATTCTCTTCCCTGTCTGGGCCTCAGTTGCCTTCTTTGTAGTCGGAGGTGTCTGAGCCAGGTGATCTCAAAACTTCTTTCCAGTTTTGCCTCAGGGTCTCTAATTTCCCCTTGGATAGTTAACCTTTTTTTCCCCCCGTTTGTATCACAAATGGGATTAGAGGGACTGAGAAGCGAAACAACTTGGCCATAAACCAGCTCAGAAGGACAACAAAAACCCTCAGTTCTGATGTGGGGAGCAGTTGAGAAATGCTGTCTCACCCTTGCTGGTAAAAAGAGACAGGACGCTTACTGTTCATATCTCACCCACGGTGGAGGGTTTGCAAGAGTGATCACACACGCAAACACACACATCGGGGAGGGAGGAGGTGCTGGGTCAGCAGGGGTGTCTGGAGAATGTCCCTGAAGGAAAGTCAGGCAGAAAAGTATGCTTGGCACCAGGCCTTGCTGGGATTATCTTCATCGTAGAGTCATAATTTATTTTCCACAGACCTCGGGATCATATAAGGGGATTCCAGAAGCTTCATGTGAGCAGTAAGTACCCAGTATTCTGGGGCTGCCTGCCAGTAAGGCGACCTCTCTCAGCGTCTGCCACCACCACCTGCTGATTGTGAGCTGGCCGCTGCCTGGGCCCTCAGGGCACCCGAGTCACGTGAGAGACTTGTCAGGAAGCTGGTGTTCACCTCTCAGGCATTTGGATGGGAACCTTCACCATGGAGCTGTCAGCATGCCTGTGTCAAATGGGTTTACCTGCATGTGCCAGTAGAAGAGCGATCCTGTCACCTGGCTCTGTGGCTGACACAGCTACCCCAGCCGTATCACTCATCTGCGCTGCCCACAGCCTGGGCGCTCCTTTGAACAGCTGGGGCTTCAGACTGCTGCTGGGGGGAAGCTTAGGCTCCTCCTGCTGATGAGCTGGGCTTTGAAGAATGAGCAGGAGAAAAGGAGGAAGAGCTTTCTGGATGCAAAATTGCATAGGGAGAGTCATGGCCAGTTTGGGTAATACAAGTAAACCAGTTTGTCTAGACTAGATCAAAGGTTTCTATGCGCCTGCTCACAGACCTGTGATGATTCGTGAAGAATGGTCATCATTCAGAGCAATGGGGAAAGTAAAGCCCATAGAATGAATTGTGTAAAACTCATGTAGCTTGTGGAATTATTTTTTATTTTTAGAGGAATCCTTGCTGCTTTTTAATGTTAAAATGTATTCTTTTTATAAAATGATCGTAGTATTTATTACATGGTAGTTGGTTTTAAAAAGTGTACCTGTCTGATAATCCTATGTCAATCCTCTTTGATTTAAAAAATTGTCTGTATTGATCTATGGATTTCCAAATCTAGGAACTGGTGTACTCTCAGGGGACTTGGAGAGAGGGTGGTGGGAGGCAGGGGACGAAGTGGAACACCTTGGTCTGTAAGCAGCAGAGGACCATGTCTATTTCACCCACTGTGGAATTCTCAGCATCTAGCATGTGAGTCAGTTAAACATTTCCTGTAAAGGGCCTGGTAGTGAATATTTGAGGCTTTTTAGGCCACACTCCTTCTGTCACATCTACTTGACCCTGCCCTCTTAGCACAAAAGCCTCCAAAGACAATAGGTAAATGAGTGAGTGGGGCTGTGTTCCAATAAACCTTTATTGACAAAAACAGTCGGTAGGCCTGATTTGGCTTTTGGGTTTTAACTGGTTGACCCCAATCCAGCACAATGTCTAGTATCTAGCAGGTGTTCAGTAAGTATTTGTTGAATTGATGTAAATTGTTTCTAGAGGGCAAAGAGGAGACAATGGAAAGGTCTGAGGTAGGGTTCTGGAAGGACCACTGTGGTAGGCTGTGTAAGATGGACCAGGGAGTATGAGGTAGAGCCATTGTGCTGGGTAAGGAGTAGTTACAATATCCCAGGCCTGGACGTGGGAGGGCTCAGCCTTGAGCAGGGTAGGTGGGAAGGAGTGAAGATGTGGGAGTAGCTGAGCTGATATTTAAAGGGAGAAAAAAAATCCATGAATGGTTGTAATTTAAAGTCTCAATTCCTCAAACTCTGCTTTTTATGCCTCAAACCATGCTTCTAGAGCTCAGAGCTCTAGTCTATCTGAAAAAGTTTAGCTCTTCCAAACCAGAATCTTGGCTTTCAAGGCTCTTCTTGCTATGAATTTCAAAAGCCCACTTCAAAAGACAAGAATTTGATTCTTTGCTATCCCTTTACATTTCAGCTATTCCAGATTTGCTCTGAGGCAATAAGTCCTGAATGTCTTTGCCTCCTGATTTTGTTTTAGTGGGAGAAGGGCTGTGCATTAAAATAAAAATGAGAATGAAAATGTATGTTAATTTAACAAAATATTTCCCTGCTTTATTTGGTACTAATAAGAGGCAAGAAAGCCTTGGGAGGGTGCTGCTCTTGGTATGATGAGTCAGTTTGGACGTCTGTGGTGATGAGGGACGATCAGTGGGGATATCTGGTGGTACTCAGAACTGCCACCCACGTTCACCCAAGTGGCAAGTGAGCTGAGAGAGAAGAGGAGTTCTCTAACAGTGGGAAGAGCCAGAAAATCTGAAGTTTAACCTTTGAAAAATACTATCATTCATGGACAGAAGACAGGGTTGAAGGCAGTGGAGGGGCCCCAGAGATGCTCAGAGAATCAAGATTGGGTAATGCCACCGAAACCAAGGAAAGAGAAACTCTCCAGGGGAAGGGCTTGGTTAGAGCATCAATTCCTATGGTTTCACTCTTTGGTCACTCATTCCTTCACCAAACATTCAGCACTGCCTTCCCTGTGTCTGATTGTATTTCAAGACATAGGGATATAAACTCAGACCCAGCCCCTGTCCTTAGAAACACTTGACCTAGTGAGGGAAAGAGATGCAAATACAACTGCAGTTCATTTTAAGGCCTCCCGCAGAGGTCTGGCTGAAGTAGGATCCTTAGCTCTCCCTACACAGAGAGTAAGGCGAGATGGAATTTTGTTCCCACAAAGCTGCTCAAAGATGGAAGGAGGATATTTTGGAGGTACCAGTGTCCCTGTTATGCAGGATGTTCAAAAGTTGCTGGATGACTGGTGAGAATATTACAGAGGAGACAGAAATCTTATTTATGTCCTTTCTTCCAACCCTGAGTTAGGAAACAAATCTGATTCTGCTGCTCTTCCCTGTTTCTTTAGGTAGACTCTCAGGCAATCATGGCTATGAATTCTGCTTGAGGGATGTGTTGCAAGGAGTAGAAAAGCAAGAATAGCACCAGGTTCCAGGAGGGACACTGAGGCGGCAGGCAGAGCCATATGTTTTAGTCCCAGCTCTGTTACTGACTGACTGTGAGACCCTGGGTGAATCCTTCCCTTGTCTGGGCCTTAATGTCCCCTTTTGTACCATGGAGGGGATGTTGGACTAGTTGGTCTCCATGGTCTAGCCCACTGATTCTCATGCTGACTCTGGAAAGGACCGGTTGGTTTGTTTGTTATAGCCTTATTAACATACAGTTCACATACCACATAATTCACCCACTTAAAGGGTACAATTCAGTGGTTTTTAGAATATTCATGGAGCTGTGGAACCATCACCGTAACCAATTTTAGAACATTTTTATCATCCTCAAAAGAAACCCCATACCCTACAGCCATCAATTCCTAACCCCCCCCCCCGGCCCTTGGCAATCACCAGTATTTCTATCTCTATGGATTTGCCTATACTGGGCTTATAATGTAAATGGAATCATATGATACGTGTTTTCTTGTGCCCGGCTCTTTTCATTTAGCACATTTCCAAGACTCATCCATGCTGTAGCATGTGTCACTATTTCATTCATTTTTATTGCTGAATGCTGAATAACATTCCATTGTATGGATATACTACATATTATTTGGATTGTTCCCATCTTTCGGCCATTGTGAGCAATATGACCATGCGCATTAGTGAACAGGTTTTTTATGTGGAGGCATGTTTTCAGTTCTCTTGGGTACATATCCGGGAGTGGAACTGCTGCATGATGACTTCTCTGATCTTATAACCTGCACCATCCCTTACACTCCCTAAGCTCCACCCACGATGAGGCTTTATTCACTCCCCAAGCCCATGCTTTTAGGCACCCCCACACTTTTGCCCATACTGCTGTTTCTCCTGAGAAGCTCTTCCTTCCCATCATTTTGGGTTCAGATCCTACACTTTATTGAAGGCCCAGCTCAAACATCACTTCCTTTGCTGCCTCTTGTGAGAGTCATGTGACCCCACGAGCCTGTCTGATAACACTAGGCCATTCCACTGTGGATTGAAGTTATTCTGTGCCCCATCTTATTATCTTCCTAGACTACACCCCTCCTAGCTTCATCTAGACTCTGGTTTTTGGATTCACTTTTACACTGCAAGTGCTTGCACATAGCAGACCTTGCATAAATGTTTGAATAGTGAGCTTTTGATGTGTTGTGTTATTTAATGATTTTAAGACGATACCTCCACACTCCATATGGCTATCAGGACTGTGAGAGCCCTTCCCATTTTCTCAGAATGAAGACACAGTCCCCAGGCAGCACTTGGGGAATAAGGCTGAGCTGCCTTCTGTTCCTCTGGCCCGTTCCCCTCGTCTCCAGGCTGACACGGGCATCTCAGCCTCTTCCTCACATTTCCAGCTACAATCTAATGAATTACTCTAAAAAACAAGGTTATGCATTTTGGATCCTGACTTCTTTGAGCATTGCTCATGACTTTGAAATTTATAAACATAGACAGCTGTCTTCCCAGATGACCTACCAAATCATATTCCCCTAGAAAACAGAGCTCAATTAGACATTTAAGGCATCAGATAGTGAAATGGACTAGATGACTTCCTGCCCTCTGCAAGGTGGGGCATGGCCCTGACCAATGGTCATCTGGTCTCAGACTGAACATTTCCAAGAACAAGTAAATACCTTCCGCCCAGGGCCTCTTGAAAGGTAGGAACGTTCTTTACAATAAACTAAAATCTGCCTTCCTGCAGCTCTCAACCATTGTACCTGGCTTTGCCCCCTGGGGTCCCTCAGATGATCTCCACTCCTTCTGTTCCAGCACAATCTTTCCAGATTTGAAAACAGGACTGTGGCTTCTGTGTTTTTTCTTATCCAGACAGAAAAGCCCCAGTTCCTTCAGTAAGTTCTCAGTACTTAATAAGAATCAGTAAAAATAATAACTAATAAACAATCAATTAATAATAATAAATGTTTCCAAGGAAGAAAAAATCATAATATTACAACAAAGAGTGACAATATTTAAGTTGTAGGCTTAACTATCTGATTTCTGAGCATTGAGCACATACTGAGTATCATGCCAAGTACTTAACACAGATTAACTTTTTCTGGTCTCACAACAAGCATATGAGGTAAGGGCTATCTATGATGATTTCCATCTGACAGATAAGGAAACTGAGACTTTAAAATAATAAGTAACTTGACAAAACTCACCTAGCTGTGGGTGGAGGTGGATTCTGAATGCAAGCAGGTCTTCTTGAGATCAAGGTTTAACTTCCATGTGCCCAGCCTTTCCCACTGGGCCCTGACAGGTGACCATGACCTTGTCCAGAGAGTTGGTGGCAGGCCTTGTTCTCCCATAGTCTGAAGATGTGGTTTCCAGTGTGGACTCTCCTAACTTGGGGTGTGAATCTGCATGAGGTCCCCTCCTTGCCTGAATCTCCGTAATTTCATCCATAAAACAAAGAATGAGCTGGTCTGTAAAGTTGCCATTGGTTTGCCTTTTGAATGTTTCAAACTTCCCTGAATGCACTAAACTCTTTCACATCTCTGGGCCTTTCACCCTCTGGTCGCATTGCCTGGAAGTTTCTTTTATCTTCTATCACTTGACAAATAATCCCTCATCTTTTGAGAGCTGGTTTGAATATTGCTTCCTCTGTGTAGCATTCCCTGAACCCCCGAGAAGGTTAGGTTCTTTACCCCCTGTTCTCTAAACACTTGCATACATCTCTGCTCAAAAACATGCCATGGTCTCCCCAGATGGACGGTGGCCTTCTCAAGGGCAGAGTCTTGTTTGTTCATCACGGCAACCCCAGCACTTAGCACCATGTGGGTACTTGTCTTTTGAAGGACTCCAGAATATCCGAGTGGTTCTGGTGCCATTTCACCATCACATCTGCTAGATGGCGCTGCAGCCCACGCGCGTGTCACCCCAAGGTCTGCAAAACCGCAGGTCCTTCCAGCGGGGGCGGTAGCCTCAGGCTAAGCTGAGAGGGAGATCACTTGGCCAGAAGCCCGGGAAAAGTACAAATTTCTGTTTTCTCTTCATCTGTTCAGATTCAAATGCTGCTAGGATTGAGCCCTTTATATTTTCCATTCCTGGAGGTCTAGGAAGGCAGAGGCAGCTTCCTTCTTCCCTCCTCTGCTACCTCATAGCAGGAGAATTTAGACCATTCCTTTCCTCTGCATTTAGACTGTTCCAGGTTTATTGTCTGATGAGTGTGTGATCTGCTGGGTTTTGCCACGTGTCATTTGCACTGACTCCTCTGAAAAAAGGAAAGATACAGTTCAATACCTCATGGTAATACTCCTGACCCAAATGAACTTCCATTTCTGACCCTTTACTTGAATCCCATATTTTAATTTTTCTGTTTTCCTCTATCTTCTTTCCATTCTTTTCAGTGTCTCAGCACAGCCTGTACTCTGCCCTTCAACAGAGGAGAGGGATGGCAGTATGGTAGTGGTTAAGGGCAGTGAAGCTGGGCTGTCTGGGTCTGAATTTTGCCTTTGCTACTTTGTTGTATGACCTTGGGCAAATTACTTGACCTCTTGGTGACTCAGTTTCCTCATCTGTAAAATGGGGGTAATGATAGTACCTACCCCAGAGAATTGTTGTGAGGATCAAACAAGTTCTTAGTGCTTTACTTTAGAAGGGGCTGATAAACACTAAGTGCTACTAAGTGCTTATTATAGAACTAACAACTGGAAATTTGTTCATTACATGTTAAATGTACCTCTACGTTAGGTACATGACAGCAGTTGGGTTTGTCTTGTTTACTGTCCCATCTTTAGCCCCTAGAAGAATGCCTGGAATATGAGAGAGGCTTAATTAAAATTTTGAAAGAAACAAAGTCTGTTCTGTTTTTCCTTTATGATAAAAATGAACTAAAATTATGATTTATAATTGCGTACACATTAAACTTGGTTAGAATTTAAAGTTAATAATACTTAGTGTTGGCTAGGGCATTAAATGAGTGTTTTCATTTATTGCTGATAGAGTGTAAAATGGTAGAAGCTTTCTGGAAGGCAATTTGCCAATTTGTAGAAAGGGCCTGAAAAAAAGTTGACTCAGTAATTCTTGTTTTTTTTGTTTTTTTTTTTTCAATCTGAGTGCTCACTGGTGAGAGTATATAAATTGGTAAGATCTTTAGGAGGCAATTTGGCAGTAAAATTTAAAAAATATTCATCCCCTTTGACCCAGCAATTCTGCTTCAAAGGCTATATTCTTAGAAATACTACACTTTTGCACAGAGATGTATGCAAAAGGTTCTAATTTGTTTATTACACTAAATAGTGAAGGAAGAGATATTCACATATTCTAGAGAATGCTAACAGAAGTGCACACAAATGCATATATGCATAGAATTGTCACTGTCATTTTAGAAGGACTTGGAAATATCTTACATATCCAATCAGAGCAGATTATATAAATAAAATATGTGTACCTACTTAATGGAATACTACTTGGCCCTATAATGAATGAGGTAGGTTTATATGTATAAATATGTAAAGATGTTCACAATAATAAAATGAATAATATCCATAACCATTACTTTAAAAAGCAGGTCGCTGGAAATCGACTCACAGACATAGAAAACAAACTATGGTTACCAAAGGGGAAAGGAGTAGGGGGGTGATAAATTAGGGTTTGGGATTAACATATACATACTACTATATAGAGAACAGATAAACAACAAGAACCTACTGTATAGCACAGGGAAACATATTCAATATCTTGTAATAACCTATAATGTAATAACCATCATGGGAAGACAGAGTAACAGTGTGGGCATAAGGTCCCAGGTGACACCTCATACCTGAGGATCATAAGTCCAGGTCCATAACTATGTTTTTAAATTTCAAAGGCAAAAATAAACCAAAAGAAAACCAAGGCAACCACTACCACCACCACCATCACCATCAACAAAAACCTCAGTGTTTGTCAGCTGGGATTTTAACTTGCATAACCGTCAATTCCAATAGCTAATTGTTAGTTCTGGTTGAAGAGGAGTCAAAGGTATGGTTCATTAGGTTTGGTTCCGTGGTAGACAGACGGTATAAGCCAAATGAAGTGTGTCTGAAACAGTTGTATGACAGGACTTTGCCTGATAGTCTGTGGGCTCGACCTGTAGCCCAGTGTTCCAAAAATCCTTTTGATCTCTTCTGTAGCATTTGAAAAACACCTTTTATGATAAGAGATCATAAGAAAAAGTATAGAAATAGATGGTTGAAAAATGGAAACAATTCTCACAGACTGAACAGCATCCTGAAGCTCCTCCATCAACAAAGAGGTTGAATTTTGCAAAACTGCTCATGAATCTATTTGTTGCTAAGTCTAAAGTGACCTACCAGTTATTAATGTGTATACACTGATGTAAAGTTATAGTATATGAGAACAAAAGATATATATGCTATTTTTTGACTTATCCCATACATATATCCAAGGTGAAATATTCATCATTTTCTTACCACCTTCAATTTTTAAAATCATCTCTGCTTTTATTTCTCTCATAACAATATCTAAACAGTTGTGTCATGATGCTCAAACCCTCGGGTGCTGGGAAGAGCAGGTGTGAATTTGATCTGAACCATCCCTTTTCCTACATTTACAGAGTGTCATATTTTCCCTGCCTAAAGTCAGGGAAAGTTTATGAAATCCTTTGGATCTAGGACATGTCATTCTGAGTAGTTTCCTTGTTGGTTACTTCAGGGTCCCTGTAACATATTACCTACATATTCCACATTACATAAATTTATGTAATAGCTGGAATAGAGCTTCTCAGAAGACAAGGAGTGTGGAGAGTGAAGGATGCCTCCTAGGAGAGGGCATTATTAGAATCTATGGGTTGAAGGGCATGTAATTTGAAAACATTCACTATTATCACATAATTTTATGTCTGGAAAACACAAAATAGCTAATGTACTCAGTGAAAACTCCAAGAAGTAAGGCTTAATGAAATCTTTATGGTTAAAAGATATACCAAGAAATCTTTCTAAATTAGCCTTAAGAGTAGCTAAGATTATAGCCAAAAAAACCGGAATCTCTCAAAAACAATAGAGAACAACAAGAAGTATAAATAAAACCACACAAAATCTATGTCTTCAGCATAACCAGAAGAAAGAGAATGCACAAATTTCAGATTTACCCACAAGTAGATAAAGAAAAAAACAACAAGTGCCAGAAAATTATTTCTCATGTCTTGCCCACTAGCATTCATGGAGAACCAGGGCAGTAGGGGAAATGCTACATGGAAGAGTAAAGAGGGTAGATAGTGGCAGGTCTATGCTTGATCTAAAATCACTCCCAGAAAGATAAAGTCTACTCTGAGTTGAGAAAATACTGAAAAAGCATCCTGGTACCCCAGAGCACCTGCTATAAGGAAGGAATGTAAAACTGTATGCTATTTCAGGTAGCTGTTTTCAAAAGGCACTGTAAAAAGGTTGGGAGAGATGGTTTTTGGAGATTCGACAATAATGGGGAAAAGAAGCAAAGGCGACATTTTAGAGTCTTTCAAATAAGAGAGAGTCAAATGATCAGAGTACACACAATTCCTTCTGCAATCTCCAAAAATAAAAGCCATCTTTTAAAGATATTCTGCAGTGACACATGGACATAAAGGGACATCCTTGAATTAGAGAAGGTGCCCAAGAAAGAATAGACTAAAATGAAATTGTAATTAAGGAAATTGAAGAAAGTCAGGAAAATGACCAAGAGAATGAAAACAATATAAAGAAGCAAAAAGGATCAAGGAGAAAGTAGTTGAAATGATAGACAGAAAGGCAAAGAAGAAACAATATATATAATTGGAGTCACTGAAGAGGATAATTCAAGACTGGATAAAGACGTTTGGTACATTTATACAATGGAATACTATTCAACCATAAAAAGGATAAAAATAATGCCATTTGCAGCAACATGGATGGACCTAGACATCACTATTATAAGCGGAGTAAACCAGAAAGAGAAAGAAAAATATCATATGATATCACTCATATGTGGAATCTAAAAAAAAAAAAAAAGAGGACACTAATGAACTCATCTATAAAACAGAAACAGACTTACAGACATAGAAAACAATCTTATGGTTACCAGGGGAAAGAGGGTGGGAAGGGATAAATTTGGGAGTCTGAGATTTGCAAATGTTAGCCACTATATATAAAAAAACCAAATTTCTTCTGTATAGCACAGGGAACTGTATTCAAAATCTTGTAATAACTTTTAAGGAAAAAGAATATGAAAACAAATATATGTATGTACATGCATTACTGGGACATTGTACTGTACACCAGAAATTGACACACTGTACCTGACTATACTTCAATTAAAAAAAGAAAATAATGAGGGGAAAAAAAGAAGATATTCTGGAAATAAAAGATCAGGATCCACATATTGTAAGGGACTATTAAGTACCTGAGAAAATTCACTCATAAGGGTCAACTCTATGACATATTCTAATGTAACTATTAGACTATAAACATAAAGAAAAGTCCTGAAAGTCATCAAGCAAAAAGATCACAAGATGTACATGGGCAAAAAAATTAGAACTGTTTTGTTGTTGTTGTTGTTATGCAGCAATAGATAACTAATACATATGGATTTTAACATATTGCAAAAGAGAAGTCCAGCTTCCTTAGCATCAGTAGTTTAAAAATGAAGAGCAAGTATGCCTTAAGAGTCTCTCAAACTGAGTAACATTGAGGTAAAATCCTCTTGACCTAATTAAAAAGACAGTGGGTTTTTCTACAAATTGGATTTGCCTATAACGTATGCTATTGGATTAGAAATGCACAAAAGGGAAACTGTTACATGAAATAGCTCATTTAATCACAAAGAATAATTTTTTAAAAAGTTCCTTCAATGGAGATAGTCTCCTCAATCTTGCATTTGGGATACTTCCAAGAATTATTGGAGATAAAATATTGGGATATTTTTCTATTCTGTTCTATAGTCCAGTGTCAAATTGATATATTGTTGATGATATCAAACTTAAAGTTTTCTAAAAGAGCCAGTAACAACTCTGTTTTTAGTTGTGATGAATCCACAGAGGACAGGAACTGAATATAGCTACTTCCCTGTGCACAATATATGGTTAGAGATGCGTTTGAATAAGTGCTGGTTTTTAAATTAAAGCCTTGGAGACCATCACTGAAGTTGATGATGTCTTTCAAGTTGTGTCAAAATTATCTGTAGTTAATGAACTAAGTTGGGAAAAAATACAAGGAGAATTTGATTTTTAAAATATAGCTTTAGTGGGAGATTTTAATATGCCATTTTCAGAAACTGACATAACTGGGAGTAAGTGAAACAAAATACAACCAAAAAAGACCTGGACAATATGATTACAACCAAAAATATACATCAACATTTCAAATTAAGACACAGATAGAAAACTCATACTTCTACAAATAGAAACAACACATCATTTTTTTGAACCCTGAAGTATTTCTAAAAATCAATCATGTAGCTGGCCAAAAAGAAAACCTTAATAAAATTCTAAAAGTAGAAATTTTATAAGCCACACTCTCTGACTGAATACCAATATAAAGATAATGAAAATATTTTAACTACTTGGACGTTATAAAATGTTCTTCTAAATTATGACTGCATCAAAGAAAGTATGAATTATCTAGAAAGTAATAAAAAATTACATTTCATACCAAAACTTTTTCAATTGAAGCTATATTCTGATGAAAATACATAGCCTTAAATGTCTTTAAAAACCTTTTTTTTCAAATAATTTTAAATTTATAAAAAAGTTTCACAAAGAGGAAAAAGAACGTCCATAAATTCTTTATCCAGCTTCATCTATTGTTACCATTTTGCTTTATCATTCTCTCTCATATTCTCTCTCATTCTCTCTCTCAAAATACTTGGGAGAGTATTGTGTTATACTCCAGGCATTTACAGTGTCATTTCCCCTAAAGATACTGCAGTGGTTTCTGAGGTATACACTATTCCTCAGGGTAGAATCTCTCAGACTGAGAAATGAAACACACACACACACACTTTTTTTCTGACACTCTTGACAATCAGTTGCATACATCACAGATCTTTACCCTAAATGACCAAATAAACTAGAAATGATGCTTAACCTCAAAAATTGTCAAGAAAATTCAAACTAAAGCAATAATATGATGCCATTTTTCAATGATAAAACTAGAAAATATTTTAAATTAAAATGCCAACTTCTGGTGAAGATGTGGGAAAATGGTTACTTTTTTACACTGGTGGTGGAAATATGAATGACCACATCCTTCTCAGAAAATAATCTACCAATATTTACTCATATTTAAGATATATATGTACATTGACCCAGCAGAAGGGTTTCCTAAAGAAACACATAATATAATACCACAAGGATGTTTTATGTAGCATTATTTGCGGGGGGGGGGGGGAGCTGAAAATGTGCAGTCATTAAAAAAAGAATGAATGACTTCTATATCCACTGACCTGAAGGGATGACCAAAAAGTATCATTCAGTGAAAAAAAAAAAAAGAATTTATAGAGAAATGTCTTTAATAAGAATCCAGTTTTACAAAAAGGGAAACAACAAAAAATCCTATATATGGTTATATATCTTTGTACAGGATTAGGATATACACCAGGTCCTCTCTTCTCTCATACCATCTTCTGACTCCCCTCTCCTCCCTATGACAGCCAATGGAAATGACCTGGCATAGCAGAGCTAATAATCTGATGCTTCTACTCAATTTTGTTAATAAAAATTATTATCTTGATAGTAAGATAAACTCTTTCATAAATTGTTTATCAATAAAGTCAACATATATCCTAAAAACAGAGGAAATTTTCGGTTTTTTCCATTAAAAAAAAGTCTAATTTCAGAACCAGCATTGCTAGATCACCATCAGGTCACTAGCAAGATGTATACAATAAGGGGTTAATAATAGGGCTCTGACTGTATGTAATTGTGGGAACTGCTCAGTCTAAGTGAGGGTATTACTTCTATGTCTGGTGCTGGAGCCTGAAGTCAGCAGGGCAGGCAGCTGGGAAGGAATGATGGGAAGAAAGTAGGGAAGCGAGGACAAATTGGAGCTTGCGAGGATGGGCTGGCACCCAAGGGACTGGCTGGAACTGACTTGGTGTCTCACTTCCTTCAAGACTCCAATTTTGATGACAGGAATGACTTACAGGAAAAGTTTTGCTTTTCCTCCTGGAGCAAACCCCTCAGCTGGCCCAGGGAATCAGGAAGTAAAAGGGGCAGGACTGGCAGGAGGTGGGGGGTGGTGCTGTGGGTCCTGATGCTGCACCACCACCCAGGCGAGCCAGCAGAAGAGCAACAAGGTGGGTGAGGCCTTATGCCTTGCCCTTGTGAGCATGAGAAAGAAGGGGGCTGCTGCTTCCTTTCCACCTGCCAAATTTCATGCAGAATGTTCCTGTTGCCAAAGCTAACCTGGAACTAAGAAGAGAAGGGTATTCCAGGAAACACAATTCCAGCTCAGCTAAACTGACTTCATAAACCTCTACTCCCTTTGAGGCTGACCCAGGACCATGGGCTGCCTGGTGTCCTCATAGCTCACCTGCAGCTCTCTCTTCACCTGGCCCTATGCCTGCCTGCATTAATGGGAGCCTCTTCCCTGCACCAGGCACTCCTAGCTTGGCCCTCCCTCCCAAGGCTTGTGAAGATCTCTCTCCTGTCATGACTTGACTCTGGGAAACCAGACCTAATTCCATCTGTAACCAGAGGAATTTATGGATGATTCCTGGTGGTATCTGGACCTCATGGTGAGGCAGAGCCCCAGAGTGAGGCCTCCCTTCTCTGTTCTGGATTCATGGGCAGCTTTAGGAGGCTGAAGTCATGTGTGAGGAGCCTCTCTGAGGTACCATGGAGCTCAAGGCCCAGGAGCCCTCACCCAAGGGGTTGAATGCAGCATTGACCTGGCCAAGAAAGCCCTCTATCCCTTCCAGCCCCATCCTGGATGGGGAATATAGGCCATTCCTGGGGTTTCCAGGATACTGGGCATTACACAGGGCCTGATCCTGATCCTGATCCAAATGCTTCATTGTTTTTGTAGGGACTCTGAGTCCTGAAGAGTGACAGGAGCTAGCCCAGGAAACAAAACAGCATTGAGATCAATGGCTGAAAGCAGACCACCTGGCTTCGTGCTGGGCTGACCTCTTCCTGGGGTGTGTGACCTTGGGCACATCATTTAACTTCTCTATCCTCGATATCCTCATACATAAAATGGGGGAATAGTGTCTACTTCACTGGACTATTATACAGATTAACTGACAACTTGCTAGGTGCCATTCCAAATAAGTGCTCAATAAAACATATTATTACATGTGGATAGTTTCCCCATAGGTAGAGCCCTCCAGCCCAAGGAAGCAGGCTATGGGGAACCCTCTCCAATCCTAGGTGGTTCTTCATCTCAGCCACTTCTGCACACTTACAGCCTGCTGTTGGTTACCTCTCTCTAACACTTGCATCATTTTGCCTTGCACTTGAGTTAATTGCTGGCTCGTCTGTCTTCTCACAAAGCTGGGATCTCACTGAGGGTTCCCAAGGGCTGTTTACTTCATCTCTCCCAGCACAGAGTCTGGCTCAGACCAGGCCTTCAGAAGAGCTTTGAGTTAACGGACATCTTTTTGATTCCCAGAATTTCTGATTTGTAGGGAATTAGAGGTTGTATAACCCAATTTGCCACCTGATTTTAAGAATTCCTTTTCAGACCATTCAGCAGGTACTCTTTTAGTCTCTGCTGGCATACCTCCAGTGCTGAGAGACTCACTATTGCTCAGGAAGCCCATTCTATTTTTCAAAAACAGCTCTATTTTTAGAGCTTCCTAATTTTTTTCAATAGAGTTTAATTTTTCCACCATTTGCATCAAATTTTGGTTAGAGACTACAGAAAGATGCAGGGAAAGAACTAGTAAATAAGGACTGTTCTGGGTTTATGGCTGAGGTTACAAAACAGTAAAAAGGGTGACAGAGCACACAGTATAGCTTTGCTCAACTAGGTAGGAATAGGCTCTTGGAAATATCTACACATTTCTGCCTTCACTGTTTACTGGAGAATCCTTATACTGTTGTTATTTACAAATTCAGATAGGAGTTTATAGAGGGCTTGAAGGCAGCAGTTTATAGAGGGTTTGAAGACAGAAGTTTATAGAGAGCTGGAGTATTTATTTGCATGCTAATCTTCTAAAAGTTTTACAATTTGGGGAAGTGGAGTTGTCCAAGTTCTGAGGGTACATTTGAAAGTCCCAGTAAGAAAGGGGCTGGACTTTCATCTCCTAGGATAGCGTTGCCACTTCTGGAAGAGATGCTAAGATTTTAGGACGGATGCCTCCCAGCCAACCAGAATGCTCTCTGGAGTTTAGCCAGGACATCAACCCCTATGAAATAATTAGAAATCCACTCAAATAGTCATTCTTAAATGCCTACTCTGTGGAAGAACTGCCCTTCAGAGCACTCACAACTGGATAGGAGGTGGACAAAGACAGGGTGGTGCTGACTGTAGCCTCAGCCGGAAAGTTCTTAGAGCCTTTCCGTGGCCAGGTAGTCTGCGGCCGGTTGAGGCTTCCCAGAAAACTCCAGAGACCGCTACTGCTAAGCTCTGTGCCTAGAGCAAGTGGGTGGGACTTGGGGGGCACAGTGTGGTGTAGCTGAAAGAACACCAGAAAGGGGAGTCAGCTCCCTGGGGGTGGAAGTCTGTTTGCTGCTACCTCAATTTTTGTACTGAAAAGTGAAGGCTCTAAGACGCTCCCAGCACTAACAAGCTGAAAATTTAAAACTAACAAAGCAATCATAATCCTCCCCAGCTGCACAGAGCTGTGTGATTCCCATCCTGCCCTCGTTTGAATCTAATCTTTCTGGTACCAAAAAAAGCAGACAGGATGAAGACTATGATTTCTATTCTCTAGATGAGGAGCCTGAGGCTCAGATTTGCTGACATGCCAGGGTCACACAGTTGGGGACTGGCAGACCCTGGAGTTCAGACCTTTCCCTACCCACTGCGATTGTCATTAGGCCTCTGACTCTTAATACTCTGTAATTATATGGTCAGCCTTGGGACAGCAAAACATCTATCGGGGGAAGTGAATATTTAGATGGCAAATGTGGTTTTTATGTGGAAGATGTCTCAATACAAAAGTGTTTTATAAAAGGAGATGAAGAATAGAGACTGTCTCTGAGATAGCGATCTTTTGTCAGTTTATTAAATTCAGATTTATTGCTGACTCCCTGACCAAAAACAGAGCTGTTAGCAGTCCATAACATGAAGCAGAAATATGAGTTCTCAGTGAATCCAAGAAAAAAAATAAAGAGAAGAAACCTTAATGACCTGTCACTTAGAATAAATCTTAGTGGTCATATAAACCAGGATGACAGGAATTTACACTGTTCTTCAGCACTTGAATGACTAATGTGGTCGAAGTGGGGAGACATAGAAATTACTTCTCTTAACAAGCCAGCACCTGTTTGCGCACTCTTAGAGCTGCTTTGATGAAGTCCTGAACGTCGCCTTGACCCCTCTCAGTCATACTGTTGGTGGGCAGCAACCTTCCCACACAGCTTGAGACAGAGGTGGCATTTCAGCCTTGGCTCAGGGGCTCTGGAAGGTTCTGAGTCGGAGAAGTAGCACCGAGGGGCTAGAGAAAATCACTGGAGAAACACTGACACAGGCAGGGTAGGGGCAGCTAAAAAGGGCCGCAGAGGGTCTTGGGGTGGATATACAACTCAACCATTCCCAATCCTACCCCATGCTGGGATTCTGGGTTCTGCAGCATCAGAATTACCAAGTTATAGCTGGAAGAGTCCCCAGAGAACAGTTAGATCCATTTTTCAGATGAGAAGATTTAGGTTTACAGGATGGAAGCAACTAGTTGAAAGTCACAGAGCAAGAAAGTGTCAGATGCAGAATGAGAGCTCAGATTTCCAGACTCCTGGGCGTCACATAGCCTGTTAGTATGTCAACAGTCCTTTCTTATTTGAGTCTAAATGAGTATAAACCTGCACACCGTGGATATCTGCTGGACGTCCTGTGCTCAGTGCTGAGAATGTAATCCCCAAACCAAACAATCCCGTTGAGATGTTCTCCATGAAAGTCATTATTGACCCTAAAAATCCCTCTCCCAGATTTAAGATGTTACCTTTTATATCATGTTTTCACATTCTTCCTCTTATGTGATCCTTATAGCCACACTGAAAAGGCAGACTTCTAGAAAAGTTGCTTTTATTCTTATTGCATTGATAAGAAACCAAGGTTCTTAAATTAAGGCTAATAAGGCTGCATTTCTGTTATCTCAAAGGAGCAAGAGTCTGAGGAATCAATGAAGTCCTGAACAGACTGTAACCAAGTGCTGTTAATGGGTCAGGTTAACAACATTGCCATATGTCATGAAGAATACACAGAATCCCCGGCTCCAACCCTGTTTCTGGAGATACTGCAGAACCCAGAGGCCATCACAAACCTCACCTCTTCTGGGCTGGGCTGTACCAGCCTTCCAGAGCTCACACGACCAGTTCCTGGAGGTTCTGCTTAATTAAACTAAAGCCAGTTCTATTTTTTTCCCCTAAAAACAGTTCATCTAAAACTCAATCCTTTTAAAAACATTTCTATATCTGATTTGATGCCTTATTGTCATTAAAAAATGTTTAACTGTTTTAAAACTTGTTCATCCTAGAGCACTTCGGGCTAAATTTTATGCTTCTATTCATTTATCAAATTTGCAGCATTTTATGAAGATGGCATTTCTTTATCTACGCAGGTATCTTTCTATCAAGAGGTAAAAATAAATCACCTTTTCCTCAAAATGATATGTATCTAGCAATAAACACTTGCATTACAAACTTGAATTCCAGTCAGTCATTATGCACAGACACACCCGATTCCATCTTTGAAATAACAGATGATATGTACCAATGCTGGATATTCTTTATCTTGTGTTTCATAATCAGCTATTAATTAATGAACTAAAATATGGAGCCTACATTCCAGGTAACCCAGAATGAACTGCTGCAATTTGATTTACTGTGATCTGGGAATGGGCATTAGAGGTTACCCATGTGACATGCAGAGAACACAAGGGGACACTGTCAGAACTGGAGGGGAAGAGGCCTTTGATCCGGCAAATATGGCATATATGGAAGAGTTGACAGAAGTTCTAGGGGGCTGGCATTTGAGACCATCTACATCCTAAAAGGCTTTGAGAATGATGATTTTAGTCATTTCTTTTAATCATTCCACCAATTAGCACATATTTATGGAGCACTCATTGTGTGCCAGGCACCACACTTGATTCTGGCAACACAATTGTGGGTCTAAACACACATGCTCTCTGATCTCATGGAGCCTGCTCTCTAAGTGAGGAAGACACATCTAAGTCACAATCACACATTCGTGTCATTTCCTTTTCCTCCGTATTGACAGAATCCCAAAACTGTTTGGGGTGGCAATATGCCCAACTAATCAATGACATTTCCTAGCCTCCTTTGCAACTGAGGGTAGTTGTGTGACACGTTCTGGCCACTGAAGTGTAAGTGAAAGTCTGTTGGGTATTGCAGGAAATTTTTGCTTTCCTGATGTGGGTGCTGCCCCTTCCACTGTGTTACTTCCTTTATTCCCCAGTTTTCTCCTAGAATGTGAACGTGAGCAGCCACTTTGCAGCTATGAGGTGACCATACAGATTTGTTAAGTGAGAAAAAACTAACCCTTTCTATTTGGCTAAACACACAATAGCTGTATCTCTCTTAACATGCAGTCCTGTATCTTGGATGTGAGATTATGAGGCCAGAATTCTCTTAATGGGTAGTAGGAGCCTGGAATGGGTGATCCCAGCACTAGTCACCGGCCGAGACTTCAGAATTATGTCTGCAAGGGCCGGTATATAAGTAAGGTCTAGTCTCCTATGTTTCAAGGGCTCCCCTAAAGCAGACAGAATGTTGGAATGGGTTGTAAATATTCTTCGCATCTACCATCTGATTGCATTGTGAGGTGGAGGGAACTGTACCCTTGTGCCTACTTCACAGGGCTGTCACGGATGAGGAAGAGATGGGAGCATGTGGGTGGAATCTGTAAAAACTAAGGAGGTAAATGAAGGTCAATTAACTTTCTTTTAATACCAAGCAGTCTGAAATAAGAGGTAGCAAGGCAGGAAACACATATAATGAAAGCCTAAGGAAGAGGCAGAGTTTGAACTGGGCCCTGAAGGATGGTGTTGGCGGTGATGGATAGATACAGAAGGCTGAGTACATGAGACGGTGCAGAGCTAGGGGACCAGGACAGCAAAGGCTGAGAATTAGCGTAGAAAAGAGGCAGTCCAGGACCCAAGTACTTTCATATGTTAAATAATGGACTGGAAACCAGAACACCACTCAAGGTAAATGACCAGTGACAGGGCATAAAGGGTGTGTATGTGCCTGCATTCATGTCAAGGGTGATGAGGAGGGAGACAGAGGCACAAGGTAGAGTTCCCTCTAGCAATCAAGTAAGTTGAAGGGATGTGGAGCCTTGGTTCAATTTTTTGAAGCAGTATTTTCAAGGCCTGGAGGCCCAGAGCTAGAACTTGCTCTGCTGCACACGCTTAGAAGAAATCTAGACCCAGGACAGCCTCCCACTTCCTTCCTGGAGCCTCCCACCAACTCTGACATGCATAAATCGGTAAATTCTTTCCACAAGGCATGGCAGGGCTGTGGAGAGACCGCTCCTGGGTAATGAGACAATTAGCTCCTTGCATTCTTCCTGTAGGAACAAATCTGGGCCCCCATGGCATCTGTCCCCTCCTGTTCCTCCAGCTGGCCTCTCTGCCACGTGCACACCCTGCCAGGAAACAGGCCCAGCTGCTTGCTGCTCCCCTGCCCACTTCCGCTTCCAGGAAGGGTTCCGGAGGTTGGAGGAGCAGGGGTGGAGTGACTGGTGACTGTATGCGTGCCCCTGAACTCCTCGTCGAAGTTCTCCTACGGAGTTGGCAGCCCTATCCTGAAAGCTGCTCCGTAGCTGAGGCGGCATATGGACTGTTGACAGAGCAGCTGCTGGGAAGAAGACGCCGAAAGGAAGCCTCCAGGGATAAACAGAGAAACCCATGTCACCATGTGGCGCCCAAGGCGCACTGCTCAATGCCCAGCTCATGGACTCTCATCTTCTTCCAGGCACGGCGAGTGGTTTGGGGCAGCTGTGCTTGATATTATGCTTTTAAAATCATCATCATCATCCTCATCATCCTTATCATCCTCATCATCATCCACATCTTAACATTTGTTGACCTCTTACTAGGTACCAGCCAGTTATGTAAACTCCTTTAGGTGCATTATCCCATCTCCTCCTTCAAAGAATCTTTAGCCAAAATAACTGTTATTGATCCCATTTTTTTAAAAACCTTTTTTTAACAGATGAAAAAAACCAAGGCTAGAAAGTTTATAGATATCATGCTGGTCAGACAGTAAGTGGCCCAGGTCCAACTCCAAAGCCTTTACTCTTAAACATGATTGTGGTTTTCTCTCACGAGTATTTTGAGTGTCAGACCTCTGGACTAATATTGGTACCTAAGATGCACCATGGTGTAATTTGCAGAACAATAGGACATTTATTCTCTCCTTGGATCTCCAGAGCATATGGGCAGGTTATAGTCACCCCTGTGTTCCCAGCCTCTAAAACAAGGTCTAGCACAGAAGGGTACAGTGAGTAACACATGAATAAATCAATCAACTCTGGGGGGAGCTGCTTTTACATCCATTTTGCAGGTAGGAAAACAGGCTCTCAGGGAGTCTTGCCTAAGACTTCATAATAAACTTGGTAGAGAGGAGACTTGAATTCTGATCTTCAGACCACAGGTCTGGACCTTTGTCTGCCCTACCTGGAATGCATCAGGTTAAGTGGGAAGAGGTTGGCTGGGTGAATGGGGATGGGGGAGGGTGAGTGAGAAAGAACATAAAGCCATGAGTGTGATTTATTTCAGAGTCAGTTGTTATTATCTTAATAAATCCCTAGTTTGTAGAGCCTAGTTTGTAGAATCCTGTTTCAAGAGTACCTAGTTTTAGCAAAAAGATGCTATTTTTTTCCTTGTTGCCAGAGTCCTGTCTGTAACCCAATCCCCGGGGAGCTGTGGGTCAGTCTCTGTCCCTCGTGTCTGTCAAATGCCATGTTCCTGAGGTAGATCAGTCACCCCAGCTGGGAATCTGGACTTTCCAGACATGAAGACAGAAACCAAGAGCCCATTCATCATATTGAAAGCTGATATCCGACAGAGATTCAATCCCACCTTGAGGCTAGAAACTTGGAGAGAAATGAAGTGGACTAATTTTCTCAGACCCCAGAGGGAAAAGTTTCCAAGTTATCAAAGGCACCACCATAAACCGCATAATCAGCGCTACTTGACAGCTCCACGTTGGGGTGAGGCAAGTCACGGTGGGGCTCTTGGCACAAGGACAAGAACAGACAAGCCTGCCACATCTGGATTGCATACATTTTTAGGGGTCCACCGAGACCACAGGCACCCCAAGTGGGTCCTTGCAGGTAGAGGCAGAGGAACCAGACTCCTGGGCCCTTTGTGATTGACCCCCTCCTTTCCTTTCCAGCCGTCCCCCGCTCTGCTCCTCAACCTCACTGGATACTCTTCGACCTCTGGGTATTTGCTTATGCTCTGCCTGGAGTGCACATCCTTCCTTCCTGCCCACTAAACTTGTATTTATACTCAGAAGCCCAGCTCAAGTCACACCCCTTGCACTCTCCCTGGCAGAATTGGTTACTTTCCGCTCAAGATTCCCATAGCACTTTGTATATTCTTCTACTTCTCACATTCTATTGCCTTTGTTTGCTTTAAGGGTCTGTTTCCCGCACTAGGCAGAGAAGGAAGTAGCCAGCCCTATTCCCTTACAGAGGTCCAAGGACCTGGGAGATTCTGGTGCTTGGTTGCTGCTCCCTTTTGAATGAACAATAAGGTGTGACGTCTAACCTGTTGGCAACCTCAGGTTGATTTTCTTTTGCAGTATTCATTTTGTACAAACTCCCAAAGGAGCTTTGAGAGACCAGTGGGGAGCAACCTGGAGGACTCCTGAGATGCTGAGAATTTTGCCCATCCCAAGTTTCTATCCAAGCAGAATGTGTACCCAGGAAAAATATCTTCCCAGGCCAAACCTGGGTCTAGGGAAAAAAGGGCTTGGTGGAGACAGCAGATCTCAGCCTCAAAGACCTCCACAGGGCCTTCTGGCACCAAGATTGCTCCCTCCTCAGTCCTTCTAAGCCCTGTTCATGTCAGTATCTTCCCCAGCATCCAAATCAAATGTGAGGGATTCATGCCAGTTAATTCTAGTTTCCCTGTCATTCCGCAAACTAGCCCTGGATCTAGGGCAAGTCGCACACCCTCAGGTTCTTTCACTTGTGGATAACAAAGATGCTGAGTGCACAGGATGATTACAAGGATGAAATGAGATGTTATTTATCCACTTATATATTTTTATTGTTTTTTAATTGCCATAAAACTAACATACAATAATATGCCCTGAATCTTAACTGTAAACTTGATAATTTTTTTACATATGCATATACTCAGGTAACTACCACTCAGATCAAAGTTTGGAGCTAAATGAGATTTAAAAAGCTGACAGAGGCTTATAAGCTTTAAAGTGCTGAAGAAATGTCGGTTTTGAATATTACCAGGAGGTGGAGCCTCTTTCCCAATGATTTCCTCTCCTTCTACAAGTTCTAGGTTTCTATAAATCATTAGCATTGGTTGCAACCACCCTAGCAAATTGTTGCAGGTGCCAGAACTTCACTGTCTCAGCTCTGTGGAGTGGCCATGGAGACACAGCCCACACAGACCTACAGCTCCCAGAACCACGGCTCCGGGCAGGTAGCACCTGTACCCACCTCCTCAGGCACCAGCAAGTCCACACAAAATGGGGCCAGTGACAATACAGCTGTTGTGTAGTTTCAATTCAGTACAACCTGACTCAAAAGATATGCCCTATATGCTAGACCTTGGGCAGAGAAGGGGAGGAGTTTCCTAGGCTGGGAGCTCCGAGGGGGGTCAGGGACTGCAGTGCTGTGAACATTAGCATGTACATACCTGTGAGGTGAGGCCTACAGATGCCAGGGCTCTAATTGTCACCTTTCTCTCCCATTGGACTCCCTTCCTGAGGATTTCCAGACCTCTCTCCCCAGTGCTGACCACTCCTCTGGGCTTTAGCTAGCTTCTCTGCTTCATCTGCTAGGTGTCTCCACCTGGCTGCTCCCTGGCCCCTCAGGCTCAGTTGTGCCTAAGAAGACTCACCTTCTTACCTCCTACACCTGGCTTCTTCCTCCTGGCTTTCCTCCTTCACTCTGGCATTGCTAACCCCCAACCATCCAATCAAAGCCATGTCCGAGGGGCAGTTTTGTCCTTGCCGTTCTTCTTCTGGTCCTTCTCTACTGCCACCTCTGTGCCACATCTAGAAACCCTCATTCTGCTGGGAATCTTGCAGCTGGCTCTCTGCCAAGGCTGGAGTCAGCTGCCCTACTCCCAGCCATTTCAAGACCCAGAAAAATGCTTCTGCTCTAGAGGTCTTCTCTCAGCCTTTCAGTTGCCTGTTATTGACCAATTCTGTCTGTTGACTGCTGCCACCCTTCAGCTGAACCTCTTTCAGGACCTCTGGACACTATCTACCTCGTCTTTCTCTGACCCCCCACGTCTTCTGGTGCCTAGTGTGGGGTTGGCCCTGGTGCTGATGGGTGAATGGATGAGTGCCGCATTCATGACAAGGTGGCATAAGCGTAGGCAAAGTCACTGAGCTATTATTAATCATACTTTCAGAGACCCCAACATTTTTCAAAAGGCCAGGATATGCTAATTCAAGTGGGTGGCTTTGAGAGTCTTCCTTCATTTTCTGCATCTCTGACCCCTGTGCTAACTGAAAAGGGCAGATGCCTGACACCTCACCGTCCTCAGTGCTTGAAAATGCTGAATCTGGAGAAACTTTGTCATAATTACCGACCCACTTGAAAGCACAAACTCCATAATTTGCCTTTAAGTGATCTTAAATTAATACAAATAATGAAGTATGCTCAGAATACTCAAGTACTGGTACATCCAATTGAACACAATTAAAATTAAGATGGATTTATTACTATTGTGAATATTATTGATTAAAATGGTAATGATAAATAAGGAGAAATGTTAAGTACAACAGGGAATCGGTAATATTTCTTCAAAGTAATCATTTTGCTGTGACTACCCAATTATTAGTACATTTAATGTGTTATTCAGTGCAATTAATTACCTACTTTGCTTCTGGGAAGGCACTAGGAAAAATTGCTTTCTGCCTGGAGTGGTGGTTGCTCAGGAGAGGGACCGGGAAAAGCCGTTGCTTGCTGGAGCCTCTGTGATGATGACCACACACTTTGGGGCGGGGGGTTGGGGAGGATGTGGCTCTGGCAGTTCTGATAGAAGCTGCTAGTGTCCTTGGGGAAGAAAGGACACAACAGAGAACAGGTGCTCAGTCTCACAGTCAAGTGCTTTTGTACCCCCTGGAGGTGATGTGAATAGCCTGAAGAGCGAAGTCAGAAAACCTGGCTTGAGTCTGGACTGGGTCACCTGGTTGTGGGGCCTGAGTTTATCCACAGCACCTCCCAGAGGTTCATTTTTCTCATCTGTAAAATGGGAATGATACAGCTTGCCTGAAAAGACTTGTATGTGAAGGGAATCTGTCAGAGGCACTTATGTGCGGGGCCTGAGTGACTGCTTGGCAGGAGACTGGGACATCCTCCAGGCTCAGTCTGACTTGTGGATTTGCTTCTGGTTCCTGTAAACTATCTCTGTGAGTCACCCCTCTCAGCCTGTCTTAGGTCCCTGAGGCCTTAACGCATGGTGAATGTGGAGGGTTATACACCTGCTCTCCAGCCCACTTCACCCCTTATCTCCTGTCCCAGGTTAAACTGTCCATGAACCTTCTTTCCCCTCCTTGCTGGGAAGAATGTAGATGGGGGAGATGATGAAATAACAACTGTTGGACACTTTCACAAATCTCTTGCCCATTCATTTTCTTATCTGTCTGTACAACCATCCTACTAGACAAAGTAGGTTTTACTAACCTCATTTTAAAAACAAGGACACCAGGGTCTAGAGAGGGAAAGTGACTTGCTCAAGGTCACAGAGCAAAGTGGTAGTTTGTGGTCATGAACTTGAATCATCTAACACTGAGAACCATGCACCCCTGCTTTGTTAGCTTTCCTACATTATTGTCACATTTCTTATCCCTGGAGTCTTCTGGCTCCCAACCCTCCTCAATGCCAAAGATTCACTGTATTGTTTCATAAAGCTAATTGCTAGTTTTTACATAAAGGTATTATTTTATGAACTCCAAATTGCCCAAATTAGATTTTATTAAGTTCACACGTATGATTTTCCTTGTTTTTATTAAAATTAAGTTCACTCATTTGCCATTTACAAGGGAGTTTGAAATTAGGATCGCTTTGTATCCACGGAAACACAGGGAGAATCTTACATGTGATCAGACTTCTACCCACAGAATGGGAAAAAAGGCAGCTGGTAATTAGGTGTGTAATTCATAGGCAAGTTCCTGCAGCAAATGGGGCCTACTCTTCTGTTTTGTGGTTGACTGTTTACAAAAACTCTTTCCAGCATGGCTATGTGGTAGGGAAAGGTGTGTAAGACAAAAGGGTGGAAGGAGGTGGCACCAGTCCCAGCTCTGACCCTCACTCATTCGCTCGCTTTGGAGAAGGCATGTCTCTTATTTTGGGCCTCAGTTTCCCTTTCTGTAAAATGGGGGAATCAAAGTTAGGTATATAAAAAAGTTTTTATCTCTTGTCTCAATTCTGATTGCTAGTAGCAAATGGCCCTAATGCTGTGATGGGAAGGATTTTAATACCGTATTTGGACTCAGCAGAAAAATGCATCTTGATTAAATGACTCAGATACTACTAATTGAGCAACTACTAAGTACCAAGGACTCTTCTAGGAACTGGGGATTGGTGAACACATCAGAAGAGGCTTCTGTACTCAGGGAATCACAACAACAGCAATACAAGCAGACAACTAAATACACTACATCTAAAAAATGATGATATTTCAGACAAGAAAATCAGAGAAAGTGATGTTACTTAAGATTGGGGGGTCAGCCAAAATCTCTGTGAGGAGGTGATATTTGAGCTGAGGCCTAAATGACAAAATAGGTCTAGTCATGAGGTCTGGTTGCAGCAAATGTGCAGAATGCAAGCTTGGTTGGAAGTCAGCATGTCCAAGGAACAGAGATAAGGCCAGTATATCAGGAGAGGGAGAGATGGGCTCAGAGGAGTAGACAGTGCCTAGGTGGTGACTGACTAGTTATGTCTGCATTGGCATGAGGGGGAAGAGTGTAACAAATATGTGCCTCCTACTTGCAATCCCTGGACTTAATGATCTCAGCAATGATATTTCAATATCCTGCTGGCGAGAGCCCTTTCCTGGTACAGGGGATGGGCTCCACTTGGGTGGATGAGGGGGAGGGTCATGTGAGGAAGGGGGTTAAATTTGAACTGGGCTTTGATGGACAGTCATTTCCATACCCAGGGATGGTACACCCCTCTCCAAGGCATCTGGTTTTGTCCTGCAGTATCTGGGATGTACTTCTTCAGCAATTTAGGCAAGACACAGCCTGGCTTGGGCAAGGACGGCTGTCTGTGGAGGCAGAGAACCTGGGCCCAAGTCCATGCTCTGATGTTCATTAACCATGTGACTCAGCTCATCACTTAAGTTTTTCTGAACCACAGTTTCCTCATCTTTAAAATGTATGGTTTATTTTGTTTTTTAAAAGAGTTTACCTAAATAAAGAAGGGAAAAAATTGGGCTTATAGGTCATGGAACAGTAATAAAATTTACCTCTCAGAGTTCCATGAGAATTAAATAATAAATTAGCTCATAGGGCCTTATAAAATGTGATTATCAGCATTTTAATGTTGACAACATATATTAGTTGTCATGTAGTACTTACACTATAAAATATTACTAGGATTTAAAAATTGTTATTAGGATGACTCCTGACACTCATCCCTCAAAAGAATTTGATGTTTTTTCTTGAGTGTAAATTGTTGCAGCTTTTATGGAAAGCAATTAGCAGAATGCAGTATGCCATGGCCTAAAAAAATGTTTGCTTCTTTTTTTGCCCAGGAATTCTACTTAGAATTTAAGAAAAAGAAATAAGTGGACTTCAGCTTCTGGCTAAGATGGAGTAGCTTGGAGCAGCCTAACTAACGCTCCTGCTAAGAAGTAGAAATACTGAACGAAATACAAAAGAAATGGAGATGCTCTGTGTTACCAACTTGGCCTGATAATAAAATAGTTTTTGAAATAGGAAAAAAAAAAAAGAAATGGAGATGAATGAACTACTGCTACAAGCAAAAACATGGATGAATCTCACAAATGTAAAATTAGGCAAAAGGAACCAGATGCAAGAGCTGTGAATTTTATATTCGAATTTTATATAAAATTCAAATACAAATTTATGTACAAGTGATATATACACAAGATGTATGTAATATATAAAATTCAATCTATTGGTGTTGAAGGTTGGATAATGTTACCCTGTGGGGAGGTGTAATGACTACACAGGGGCACAACAGGGGTTCTGACAATACTGTTTCTTGAGCTGGGTGGTGGTTCTATGGAGTGTTTGCTTTGTGAAAAGTCATTAAGCTGTACACTTTTACACTGTGCGCTTTTCCATGTATATGGTTTATTTTGTTTTTTTTTTTTTAAAGTTTACCTAAATAAAGACGGAAAAAAATTGGGTTTATGGGTCATGATATAAATAAAGAGGTTTATCACAGCATCATGTATAATAGTGAAAAATAGAAGTAATCTAACAGTCCAAACATGGGAAATACTTAAGTAAAATGTGGTAATGATATTCTTTAAAATGATCTTTTCAAAGAATTTTTAATCATGTGGGAGAATTTTAACATTACAATGTTAATCAAGTCAAGTACTATGAACACTGTGTGCAGAATCTGAGCCTGGGTTATGATTGGGCTACCTTCTTAGCCCTGGAGGATGGAGGGGGTGTGAGAGGCTGAGAGTGGGGTGAATCTACTTTTTGCTCAGCATCTGCCTTCCTCATCTTCAAGGGAAGGTAAACAGATCCCATTTCCTGACTTTGCTCCTCCTTGTTCTCCTCTCTAAAAACACCCTCATCCTTCAGCCACTCCCGTCAAATCTCTACCATCCTGGGAACCCTAACCAGGGACCCTGTCCTCTCCTCCAGAGTCCTTTGCCCTGCTCAGTCTGAGCTCTCTGGTGTGGATCGATTCCCAAAGACTCTCATGAAGCACCCCTCTCTGGTTCTCAGTCACTCCAGATGAATGTCTCGGGGAAGAAAAGAAACAGTTTCCTACTTGCCGCATTGTTTATAAAATTGCTTCTGCCTGCAAAGTTGTAAGTGCTATATGTTATTATTCAGAGTCGTGTTAGCAACTCTCTCCATGGTCTCCACAGTCTCTTTCGCCACGTTGTTGCCCACCCTACACCAGGCCAGCTGTGACCTAAGCTCTAAAGTAGGTGCTTTCAAATTTCTCTGATGACAAGTATGGCCTAGGAGACATTTATGATTCAACCGAACCTCAATCCACGCAAAACAGATTCCTAGGTCCTTCCTGGAGATTTTGATTCAATGGGGCTGAGATGGCCCTTGGGAGTTGTTTTTTTTTAAATAGCCATGCTTACTCCCTTCAGGCACATGAAATCAGTGAAGGAGGCATCTGGATACAAAGAGTAATTCCTTTGATTCAAGAGGAAAATCCATTACTGAAAGTGGCAGATACAGGTTGACTTCTTTATTTCATATTTTCCATATGAGCTGGTATGTAATATTTATTTTTTCATCTGAAATTAAAATATGAGATGTGTATCTATACATTTCTTTTAAATGTTTCAAAATGCCCCCATCCCTGTGATTGTAAGAAAGATAAGTAAGGCTGTTTTAAGGCAAATAAAACTAAATAAGGATTTGAGAAAGAAAATACAAAAATATTTAAAAAACCCCACTAATATAGTTGTGATTAATAGCAGCAAAATTGAAATTAATGTCCAATGTTGAGGTTAATGGATTGACTTTAATTTTAAATGTTTGTCAAAATCTAGGAAGAATTACAAAGATATCCATGTCCTCCAATCCAATACTTTCCCTCCTTTAGAAGTTTAGAGTAAGTAAATCATTCAATAGAAGATAAAAGAGCCTCATGCACAAAGATGCTCAAAAAGGCATTATTTATAACTTCAATAAAATTATGAACAAATTCAATGTCCAACAATAGGATATTAAGTAAATTGAGATGTAACCATAAATGAAGTATTATCTAACTATTAAAATGATTAGAAAATCTGTGTATCAACATGCACAAACGCTTATGATAGTCAGTGTAGGTTAGCAGAATAAAAATTTGGTCTATTTATACTTTTTTTGGTATATGGCTGAGTATTACAAGAGAACATGGAAAAAGCACACTTTAATTAAATAATTATTTGCTTAATAAATATATATGCTTAAAACAGCATCATTAATACAATATTGTGACAATAAAGCCAATGGAAAATTCCATTTGGAAGAAGTAGAAGGTCGGGTCTTTGATAAATGTCCATTGAAACCAAGGATCTTTGAGGTGTTGAGGGAGGGCCCTTTAGGGTCAGCTGCTTCAACCTCTTAAGAATTATGAGGATGCTCATTTTAGAAACCTTGACACATAGACATATAACACTCTGTTCTCTCCTTGACTTCTGTAACTGGTAAGCAACACAAGAAGTTTTCCTCAAAGTTCGTGTCTACCTTTGGGAGAGACCCAACACAGGGGGCTGGTGGGTAGAGGCAGATGCTCAAAAGCGCAACTAGGAAAGCCAGACTTCCCGTTACAAGTTTTGTTTTTTCAGACCAAAATTCTTTTGTTCAGAGCAGATTGGCATCAACTTCTCAAAATTTGCATCGTAGAACAAAGATTCGTGTTTGAGTAAAAACAAAGAGAACAGCACAGCTTGTGACTCAAAGGTTCCTACTGCCCCCACTACCAACCGCTCAGTTCTTTATTTCTGGTCTGCTGTGGCAGAGCAGCCCATTGAATTGGATTAGGAATGATTTACTGAGGCGAGGGCCTCTGGAATAAGGGCTGGGTCCAGGGCAAGGACTCTAAGGGAGCTGGTCTAGGGGCCCAGGGCATTAGGAGTC
Organism: Camelus bactrianus; assembly: GCF_048773025.1. Lineage (NCBI taxonomy): Eukaryota > Metazoa > Chordata > Mammalia > Artiodactyla > Camelidae > Camelus > Camelus bactrianus. The sequence continues at coordinate 49,439,956 of NC_133542.1, forward strand.
CTCATTTCTGGGTTAGGGATAAGGCTGGTGGTTAAATTTACCAGGTTAGAGCTTGAGTAAATGTGATATTATGCATTATTTTGTAATGAGCTGGGTTTATGTAGAAAGAGCACATGTTTTAGAATCAGAAAACCTGTATTAAGTCTTGGCTATGCCTCTTATTAGTGATGGGATTTGGGGCAATCCCATTCCCTTTCTGGGCTCAATTTCCTTATGGAATGGAAAAATAATCTCTGTCTTGTATAACTCACTGGGTTATTGTAAATATCATTTAAATAATAAATTGAAAGTACTTGATAACTTCAAAATATTATGCACAGTAATTATTTCAGTAATTAAGAATGGTAACAGTGATGTTGCAATTCATAGTTTTATTGGAGTCTTAAGTATTGATTCCCATAAGCTTGTAATTATTTAAGGGCTGAATTATTAGCTGCCATGTATTGAGACTGTAGTATAAGTTAAATTTTTTTTCCCAGCTGTGTTGGTTGGGGCAGCGGGGGGTCAGGTGGTGTGCAGGTGTGGGTGGTAAGTCAGGAGGAAGAGATCTGTCCTAAGAAAGCCTGATCAGACACCTTAGTCTAAATCCTTGAGTTCTATATAACAAGGAGTGTGCAAGCCAATGTAATAAATGATAGGAAAAGCATCTTAAAGTCTCTTGTGAGAATGACGAACTGGAGGTGTCTGAGATGAGTCAGAAGGGGAGCTGGCCATTTGAGGGACTGCTCATTGACAAGTGGCACTGAAGCAGATCCACCCAGGACCAAGGGGGATATGTGGTGACCAAAAAGGTGGGTCCCCTTCAATCTGAGACCTCTCTGGGTGATTTGTACCCCTTCCTCCTTTTCTTCCTTTATTTTGAATCTCAAGGCCAAGGACCTGAGCCCCTGAGATGTGAATCTGCAAGTCATTGCTCCCTCTTTCCGTCTTATCCCATCCTCCAGCTACACAGTTATAATGGTGGAAGGTAACCCATGCTTCAAATGATATGTTCTTTATTCTTCAAATGATACAATAATTCAATTCTTTTTGTAAAAGATCTAAAGGAGACAGATGTTATGTATAAAAAGAGGCAAACTCCCGTTTTCCCACTCCTCCCCACCCCCAGAGGAAGTGTGGATGTGATTCTCCCCTTTTTGTGCATTTATACATATACGCGTATGAATCACAGATCATTTAGCTGCTTGCTTTTTTCACTAAGTGGAGATCTTACTATCACCATATCTCTAATGCACTCTGCTTTCTGAGGAATGGATAGACCATAATTTATTTAACTATTCCCCTGTCTATTAATAATAAGTTAGGCTTTTATTTTTCCACTACTGCACACAATACTGTGATGGATATTCCTGATCTTTGTACAAAAACTTGTACAATGAGTTGTATGGGACACACAGACAAGTATTTCTTTTGGGAAGAGTCCTAGGAGTGGAATGGCTGGATCAATTGATGTGTGCATTTGAGATTTTGACAGATGTTTTCAAATAGCCTTCATCAATTGGCTTCACCAGTTTACATGCATAGTGTGTATGAGAATGTCTGTTTCTCCTCATGTTTGCCAACACTTGGTATCTATACTTTTTTACTTTTTGTCAAATGATTTTCTTTTCCATGACTAATGCAACTTTCCGTGATTATTAGGTGAATTATTAATTTTCTGTGAATTGTCTGTTTATTTCTTTCATGAAATATTACAGGTGAGTTGTCTTTTTCTCTCCTTTTTGTTAGAAACTCTGTGTGTTCTGAGTATTAATCTTTTACCTGTTAAGTGTGTTATAAATATTTTCTCCTAGTCTTTTTAACTTGGCTTGTCTTTTAACTTGACTTATGGTGTATTTTGACTTGTAAAATTTTATATATTTTACTAGGTTAAATCTACAAAAATTTTATAGTTTCTACATTTTGTCTTTTTTTTTTTTTTAGGAAGGACTTAACATTCTAAATTCATTAAAAAATTCTCCTATATTTTCTTTTAACATTTTAAAAGTTTTGTTCTTTAACTCATCTGAAGGTTCTGTGGATGGATGGAGTGAATTTAATTTTCCCCCCAAATGAAATAAATAATTGGTGCAATCTCACATGTGGATTAGTCCATTGTATGTCTACTAATTTGAGGTACCACCTTTATTGTATACTTAATTTTCACATATACTTGGGTTTAATTCTTGGTTTACTAATCTGTTCCATTGATCAATTTGTCAATACCTGCACCAGTAGTAGACCGTTTTAATTACTATAGCTTACCATATGTTTTGACATCTGGTAGGATAAGACTTGAATAAAAAATGCTGCTGAATTTAGACTAGAATTGCTTTGATGAATAAATGTGGGGTAAATCAGTATATTTTCAATACTGTTTTCCCAACCAGCTTTATCACTTCAGATATTTAGATTTTCATGTTATTTTATCTTCAAATAGATCTTGCACATTTAAAAATTATATTTGTTTTCTAGGAATTTTATGTTTTTTGTTATAAATTGAATCCTTTAAAATTATTATTTGATTAGTACTAGTATATAGGAAAATTATTGGCTTAAGTATGTTGATGTGTCTATCCATAGACTTTTGAACTTTCCTATTCCAATAGTTTTCAGTTGATCCTCTGGGTTTTTTTTTTTTTTTTTTTTTTTTTTTAAGGTGGGCAATCATATTATCTGCAAACAGTGAGGTTTTTGTTTTTTTTTCTAAGCTTTATGTCTCTCTTTTCATCGTCTTTTGACCTCTGGAGCAATAATGCCTAATGTCAATGACAGCGCCCTGTCTTGTCTTGCCCTTATCTTTAGTGGGAATGCTTCTGAGATTTCACCATTAAGTACTTCACTGTGGATGATTTCTGATAGATAGCCTTTTTTTATGCTGAGAACTTACATTCCATTCCTGACTTCCTGAGATTTAAAAAGTTCATTCTGAATGTTAAATTTTATTGCATGCTTCTTATATTTATGGAGATAATTATTATTATGTCATCTCCATGGTGAATTACAGGATGAATTTCTCTACTATTGAATTGTCCTTTGCCTTGTGGATAAGCTCTTTTTGGACAAAATATTTTTTAAAAATATACTCTGGATTTGATTTGTTAGTATTTATAATTAGGATGTTTGCATTTCCATTCTTGAGTCTCCTTGTTCCCAGCTCTGGTGTTACTGTATTGTTAGCTATAATCTATGGTCATTCCAGCTTTCTTACTCTTCTCCAAATACATCAAGCTTTGTTACACCTCAAAGCCAATACACTCACTGCTTCCTTAGACTGGGATGTCTTCCTGGAGAGGTCTGCTTGGCTGGATGCTGGATGCACCTGGCCAAACATCACCACCTTGTCTACCAACCCCTGTCATCCTCTACCCCTTTAACCTGTTCTATGTCCTCAATAACACTATTTCTATCTGAAAGTATATTGTTTACCAATTTGTTTCCCTGTTTATCATCTATCTTTTCCTACTAAGCTGTCACTCCATGAGAGCAGGGCCATTGTCTGCCTGGGTCCTGCCACACATCACAGAGTAGATGCTCAGGAAATACTTACTGAATGGATGAGTGGTTTTGTTGTTGTTGTTCTTTTCTTCCAGACAGCGGGTGTGGTAGGCAGAATTTATCAGTCTCTTCAGGTTTGAAACAGGTTTTAATTTTGTCTCCTTCATTGTATGCTGGTTGGTTGGCACAGGATTCTAATATTTAAGTGCTAGTTCCTGCATGTGCAAAACGGGGATAATAAAGGCACTCATCTCTTGAAGTTTCAAGGGCACTCAATGAGAAATGTATACAAAGTACTTCTCACTATGTAGATAGCTAGTGTTCAGGAAATGCTTGCTGTTATTGTTACTGACTCCCTCACACAACACAGGGAGGTGGTCCCTGAGTCTTAGTTTCTCCTCTCTGTCAAATGTGGATAGGACATCTGCCCTGCTTACTTCCCAGGGTGATATGAGAGCATCAAAAGATAGCATGAAATTTGAAAACAATGAAGTGTCATGAGAATACTGTGATTCTTTCCTGCCACATTCAAGAAAGAACCCCATTAAAGGAACACGGGCAGTAGTGTGCCCCTTGGGCAGAGACTAGACCTGGAGCTGGACAGACCTGGACTCAAATCCTGACTCTGCCTTTTATCAACCGTATGACTTTGGGCAAATTACGAGCACCTCTGCTGGGGGTCATCTTCATTGTTATTGCTGTTCATTCTGTAGAACAGGTGACAGTAACACCTACCTGATGGGGAATCAGATGAAAGTGAATTTATCAAAAGCCCAATTTAGCACTTTTCACAGAAGTGGGTATTTAATAAATGATATCTATTAATATTATATTTGACTATGAAAAGGATTGGCAAGCCATGATTTAGAACATTCTCTTTCCAATTTCCCATCATCAAAATAATCACACTTCGCACACCCTCACTGGCAGATTTCACAGCTAGTGCACTCAGGAAAAGTTATTTATTTGAATAACAAATTCTTTGCCCAATTCTCTGAACTGCACATTCAAGCAGGGGTTGTTATAGGTGAACGACGTGAGGTGGACTGAGGAAGGTGTGGTGATGATGGTCACAGAACTAACATGTGTGGGGCACCCTCTGTGTTCCAGGCACTATACTAAGAGCTTTATAGCTCTTTACTCCCTCCTTACAGATAAGAAATCAGGAGCCTAGAGAGGCTAGATAACGTGCCTAAGGCCACACAGCTATTGGAGGCAGAGGCCGGATCTGAGCCAGCAGCCTGACTTAGGAATTTTTTTCCATATTAGAATGGAATTATACTCAATATATTATAATAACATATAATGGAATATAATCAGAAAAAAAACTGAATCACTATGCTGTACACCTGAGACTAACACAATATTGTACATCAACTACACTTTAATAAAAAAAAAAGGAGGATGCTATAATACCATCCACTTATGAGAGTATATAACAGTGTGCTGTTAACAAGACTATACTTCCACAAAGAAAACTGTATCATTCAGTTTTAGCCCAAGTAGGATAATTCTCCATCCTAGCAACTATTCCTGGCATTTATTTCCTTCTACTAATTATATTAATCTATGTGGCAGGCTGCAAAGCTGCTCACCAAACCGAGGCTGCATTTCTCAGCTTCTTTTGTGGTGAAGTGTGCTATGAAATCGATTCCTGCCAATGGAATGTGAGTGGAATTGATGGGTGTCACTTTCTGTCTGTGGCGGTTGAGAAGCAGACATGTGCCTTCTCCCCCCCCTCTCATTTTCCTCATCTGCTGGCTGAATGCAGGGGACAAGGACAGAGCCACAACATGGAAGGAGCCCGGGTCCCTGGAAGACTGCCTACCAACCAGCAACCCCTGTGCCGGATGTTCCCAAGAGCTACAAAACTTTTATTGTGCTGGGCCAATGGAATTTGGGGATTTGTTACAGCTTCTAGTGTAGCTTTCCTCAAAGCTTCAATTCCTTCTGAATTATCTAATCTCCTTTTTAGAGTTTCAGATATATATGTGTTGGTTCATTCTGTTGCTGATAATTTGTAAAAGTACAATGAATAAAAAATAAAAGCCAAATAAGTTCCTGCTTCCTCTCTTCTCAAGGTACAGAAATGGTCATTATAATTTACAAAGCAGTTTTCCATAAGCACTTAACCCTTATAATTTAGTGGTGTATTTATTTTTATACAGAGGGGGAGATTAAAGTTCAGTTAAGGGATTTCCCTCAGGTTACCCAGCTGGCAATTAAATGGCAATGTGGGGACTTACATCAAGTTTGTCTGGCCCTGCCTCCTCTGCTTTTCTGTTCACAGCGCAGTAGTACATGTGAAGTGGCTGTTTCCTTTCCATCAACAGGGTGTGCAAGATGGTTCTGATAAGTGCCTTTTCTCTTCCTTCTTTACACCTTTGTCTCTGCCACGGTTTCCTTGGGATGTAGTGCCCAAAGCTTGTGATTAAAAACAGCTGCAGAAACAAGAGGAAAACATCTCCTAAAAATAAGCAGTGCCTTGGAACACAATGTGCGTGGACTTTCAGGAGGTGGACGGGGGTGCGTGACATGGAGTAGCCACAGGGAGAGTTTTGGTCCTCCATTAGAAGACTTTTGTCAGCTGCTCCCGGGAGGCTCCACATATGTGATCTCAGAACCATGGGCAAAAAAATTGGATTCATACTTCTACTAAGGGATGAGAAGACTTCCTTCAGGACTTCCTGCAAGACTTCAGTTCAAACTGCTTCTAAGGTAGAACCCAATTAGTCCATGTAGATTATGTTATTCAATGATACAGTTGGTTCAAAAGTATTTAATTAAATGGGAAATATGTCATCCAAAAATAACGAGTGATTAAATAGTATGATCCAAAATTGTATAATCAAAAATTTGTGGAAATTTGTATGTAGTCACACACCTAGTTGGCAAAAAGACTGAAAGAGAATATGCCTTAGTGTAGCAGGAATTATTTCTAGATGATGAGTCAGAGTTGAAATTTGTTTATTTTAAAATTCTTTCTTGTCATTTTAAATTTTTATAAAATAAACTTACACTATTTTTATAATCAGAAAAAATGTTAAGAAAGAAGTAGAGGTTGGTTTTTCTTGAATTGATTTAATTTTAAGGTTTTTGCTCATTTTCAAATTACAGCTTTGTCAGGAGATAAAGGAAAATTAAACAAGCTACAGAAATTTTGCCACAAATAATAAACTGCTCTTAATGTTATATGTTATATAATCAGTTAACAGATTAAAATTAAAGCCACCATGGATAGGTTATTCACACAATACTCCAAACTTTTAAAAATTTATTCTGAGTTGCCTAGTCTACTTCATGGAACTTAGATAACATAAACGTTGTTTCATTTTGTTGTTGATGTTTTTGGTTGAATTTTGGTTGGTTGAATTTTCCCCTCAAATTATACAAACAAACAAATCCAAACCTTCATAGCTAAAATTAAAAAGCAGGCTAGATGAAAAACACATGTATATAAACTTGACAGAAAGTTAAGAACTGCATTTTCTAAAGGGTGTTTTAAAAGTGTTATTTATTAGAAAACCATCAAGTCCCTAACAGGTAAATGAGCAAAGGCTGTAAGCATATTTTGCTCAATAATAACAGAACTAATGAAATATAACAAATGGATAAATGTTACTCCTGTCTAGGAATCAAAGCAGTGCAAATATAAACAACTATGATAAACTCCAAAATGCTGACAAAGACTGTTGTGAAATGGGAGATTCTGTACATTCTCCTTGGGGACACCCCAGTGACAGCTATCAAGCACCATGACTACCACTCTGACCCTTTCTCTCAGTTATCTCAGTTATGGAAATCTGCTGTGCAGTAACTCAGCAGGAAATAAAAGCTAAATGAAGACAAAAATCAATTTTAGTATTTTCTTTAAGTGTAAGGAGATATTCTTGAAACAACCCAATGATCCCTGAATAGGAATAGAAGTGAATTTTGGTATCCCAACTGAATAAACATAAGGCAATGGTTATAATGACAATTTTGAGGACTACACAGAACTAAGAAAAACATTTATTATACAATATTAAATGTAAAAGATAAATAATTATACTTCTGCTATCACTATTATTTCAGTGTAAAATTGTATGTGCCTATAATCAGGGATGGAAAAGAAGAAAAAAATGAAAGCAGCATCTTCTCTGTGAATGATCCTTCTCCTTTCTCAAACATTAAAAAAAATTTGAATGTGTGTTTTAATGAAGAGAAAGAAGATTTATATTCCTATTCATCTCCATAAATAAAAATCTTCTAAATGTGAGATCCTATGAAATTTGAGTTGATTTAATTCTTGTTTAGAAATAAAAAATAACTGCTGTTGGCTAATTACACAAATATTTATTGCACTTCGTATTTGTTTTCTATGGTTGTTGTAACAAATTATCACAAACTGTGGCTTAAAGCAACACAAATTTATTATCTTATGGCTCTGTAGGTCAGAAGTCAGACAGGGGTCTCATTGGGTAGAAATCAAGGTATTGGCAGGGCTGTATTCTTTCTGGATTCTCAAGGGAGGAAGAATCTGTTTCCTTGCCTTTTCCAGATTCTACAGGCTGCCTGCATTTCTTGGCTCATAGCCCCTTCCTCCATTTTCAAAGTTAGCCATGGCAGGTTGAGTCCTTCTCACATTGCATCACCCTGATCATCTCTTTTGGCTCTTCTTTCACTTTTAAGGACTCATGTGATTAAGCTGAGCCCACCTGGATGATCCCTATCTCAAGGTCACCTGATCAGCAACCTTAATTGCATCTGAAGCCTCAATTCCCTTTTGCCAAGCAAGGTAACCTATGAGTCATTATTCTGTCTGCCACAAGCCCTTACTCTTTGCTAGATGTGGTGCTAGTTGATATTGGGGAAAAGGGGAAGTGGGTTCAAAAATGAAGTTCATGGTTAGAAGTTGAGATCAGCCATGTAGGAGAACACCTACAATACAACGAAGGCAGTGATTAGGGTCATGTTAAATTAATATTCAGAGACTTGGGAGGGCAGCATGGTTCCTTTCAGCTGGAAGACTCAAGGAGGGTGGGGTTCATGATGGTGAACTGGCATTTGGATTGGGCCTTAAAGGATAAGTAGGATTTGGATACAAAAATTGGCAGAGGAAGCCAGTGGTATTTCAAGTAATAGATATTAAATGAAAGCTAGTGAAAAAGCCATATTTATAAAGGAAAAATGTTCAAATATTGACTTTTTAATTCAACCTCATGCATCAAAGCAGAAGGCATGGAGGCAAAAGATGGCAGAAAATGTCACAGGAAAAATCCAAAAAAGTCTCTTCTATTTCCTTTCTAACTCAGCCAGAACTTTTAGTTTGTTTGTTTGTTTTATTAGGTGCTCATACTCTTACTTTTTCCCTTACACAGCCTCCAAGGTGCCAATTATGCAGCTCCCTTCCAAGTAAAGTAGCCTTTTCGCAATTTTTAAAAATGGTTTATAAAAGCTTCATGCTTTGAGTGGAACAAATTCTGCTGCTTGGATTGGACCAGCTGGAGCTAAAGGCTGCCTAACAGACAAATTGCTTCTGGATGCCAATCGTCTGGACCTATAAGATTGTCTCTGCCTAGGGCAGTTGAACAGGAGAGACGAAGAGAAAGCAGAAACCCCAGAAGAGACAGACTGACAGACAGACAGGATAGGTAGGCATCAGCTCAGAGTTGCTACTACATCCTCCCAATAAGCTCCCCATTTTCAAAGGTTTCCTGATCATGTATCTGTTTCTTGAAGTCAGTGAAAATTGCATTTGGCATGTTTTAAGGAGGAATCATGAGACCTCACCAAACCTCTGAGTCTGTTGTGTTTGCAGGTTATCTTGGTTATTAATATTTTCCTATTGATTTGATTATTCATGAGCTGGAAACACTCCTTCTGATAGCCAAGTGCTTCTCTTTTGCACCTTATCACATGCAGCTCCTATTTACTGATTTTCAGATAACTAACTCAGAATTTTTTTGCTCACAAGTTCTGGATAGACTCTGTATCATATCACATTATTCCACTTTATCAGTCTGCATTTAGAAAGGTGAGGCTGCTCCTAAATCAAATTTGTGGGGTCTCCTCCTATAAAAATAGAACTCTATTAAAACTCAAAGTAGGGGAGGACTCATGAGGGCTGCTGAGTTACAAGGCCAGCAAACCTCTAAAGAAAAAAAAAAGTAGACTAGTTAACACATTAATTCAGGAAAGAAAAAAAGGCAACTAAATGAAAGAGGACAACTTCGAATGGTATTATTAGTAATTACTATTATAAGACGGAATAAAATGGAAGCAGACAGGAAAAACAGAGAAAAGAAATGGTTCACAAAGCATTTCTCAGAAATTTAGAAACAGGAAGATTTTGAATCAACCCTTCTTTATACTCACAAGCTTCAAAGAATTATAAAAAGGATATTATAAACAATAAGCAGCAAACTGGAAATCATTACCAGCCAATGGGACGAAATAGAAAATAGGTTTGCAGATGAGAGTGTAAAGCTAGCCAGACCCAAGAAATTCCATAATTTGGGCTTTAAGACAAGAGAGGATTGGCAGAAGAGGAATGTTCTCCAAGGTACAGGTAAATTTGAAGGAAGTGAAAAAGAAAGTAGGAAGAAAAGAAGAAGAAAACAAAGAAAAATTCTCATAACTGTACAGTTCCCAAAGAATTATTGTAGAAACCTGCAGAGAAACCCAAATAAAGGTGTATCCAGGTAATTAGTGACTAGAAATTCTTGAAGTCCATGTGGAAAGAAAAGATCTTCACAACATATGGAAGAAGAAAAATGTTACCCTGTACAGGCTCAATATAAAAAAAAAAATAGTACCATATTTAGCAACAGCCACTCCAGGCAAAAGTGAATTTTATGGTCCCTGAGTTTAATACACCAACCAAAATAAGAGCCCAACCCCAGGTTTTGTTTCCAGCCAAAATGTGTCTTTGCATTTAAGGGGAAGAGATGTTTGCACACCTAGGAAGTCTGCAAAAATTAATCTTGGTGCTGAAAGAAAACATTCAGAGGTCAGAAAAATTTGTTATTCTCTTCATCCCAGGTGGAGTTAAGACAAGGATCATACTAGGTTGAGTGACCAACCATCTCAGCTGTACTGGGACTGAAAGGTTCCCTAGCCTGGGGACTTGCTGTGCTATAGACAAGACAGCCCTGAGCCGACTGGTCACCCTAGCACTATTTTCCTCCATGTGACAACCTAGGCAAGCTAATTAGACTTGACAGCCAATAAAATTAAGATAGAGGATTCTCTAAACTCTTCAGGGACTGAATTTTCAAGTCTGTTTTTTTCTTCTGTCTTCTAGGAAACTATTCCTAGAAAATTCAGCATTTAATCATTCATTCATTCATCTAGTTAAACAGTAATTGCAGGCTTTTTAATGCCTTGGGCTGGGTGTGTAGTTCCAATGGTAAGCAAGCCTCTGATTTCATGGGACTTAGAGGAGAAGCAGGAGAGCCAGGTATGAAATACACAAACAGAAAGATGTGTATGATTGGAAATGTAATAGAAGGTATGAAGGGAAAAGACAGCATGATATGATTGAGAGTGACAGATGTCATTTAGACTGTGGGAAGGGGGTTCTGGCCAGTAATGACCCTCTGAGGAAGGGACATGAAAGCAGAGACCTGAAGGGTGAGAGGGGAGAGGAGGAAGATGGAGAATCAGGCTGCAGCGGTGAAATGTGTGTCAGGATGGAGACAGAGGACAAAGAGTGTTCCAGACAGAGGGGCAGCACATGCAAAAGCCCTGAGGCAGGAAGGAGCTTGGTGAGTTAAAGGAGTTGAGAGAAGGTTAGTATCTCTCTTAAAACAAAGGGAAAGAGAAATGGCTTTCTCTTTCAGCTGGAAGAGCCAGAAGTACTGGGAGTGATGGTGGTAATTGTGGTCCAAGCAGATTTGGTGAGAGACAGAGACAGAAACACAGACACAGACACAGAGAGACAGAGACACATACACAGAGAAATGGATCCAAGAAGAAAAGGCTAAAGATCAGTGGTGGATAGTGATCCCTTTTGCCTACACTCTGCTCACAGAAATTTAAAATGAATATAGCTATCCCTGAGGTTTCTCTGATGAACACGCATTAGAACAGGCTCTGAAGTAAAGCTGACAATAAAATAATACAGAGAGTTAGAAGAATGCATAGGCATGGATAAAACCCTCCTTAATCTGAGAATTGACAAAATGAAGGGAAAAAATACAATGGCTTTTTCTAGCTAAGTGCCAGAATAATAAGGGAGGTATTAAAATATGGGCAAAATTTTAGCACTAGTGGATAGTCCCATGTCCAGAAGACTCAGAAATGCCTGAATATTGCCTAACAATCACTTTAAAAGAGCCCCTAGTTACCGGGGACTCTGGCATAGGAAAACAACATATTCTTGCTGAGTTGTTTTTTTTTTTATGCAAATGTATCCATAAGCTGTCAATTATTCAGGCTAAACCTGTAGGGAGAATTTTTCTATGCTTCTAAACTCCATCTTTGGACCTATGGAATACTGTAAGTAAAATCTATGTGAAGATGTTGAAAATGTGTTTTACAGCTGTGAAGATGAAACAAAAGTAAGAATACTGGATTACAGAAACTCATAATCACGTTGACAGGGTGGAATGATTGACCTACCAAGAGGGCAAAATTTGGCAATGACAGGAGCCCAACGGCCAGCCAGGAAGAGCTCAGTGCTGAGGAAGGAAAAGGGCTAGAAGAAGCTTTTCTGTTTAAGAGTCCAGGCTCTGGCTAGTCACAGGCTGCATAGGACCAAGGGGGCAGCCAAGATGTGCACACGGACACAGTGTGACCTCTGCTTGGGAGACCGAGGCCCAGGTGGGTGGGGTGGCTATTTCCGCGCAGTCCTCCAGCAAGAGTTCTTTCTGCTCTTTCATCTGGGGGTCTGTGTGTGCCCTCCCTGGTGGTGCAAGCCTGGGGATTGGGGTACAAGTGCCACTCAAGGTTCTTGTCATCTTCTCCTTTGTTTCCAGAACAAGGAACACAAGCTCCCATAAAACAGTGTCAAGTAACTCTGTCTGTCTGGTTAACTAAATCTCGGGGCATCTACATGCCAAACAGCACAGTTAAAAGAAAGCCAAGTACATATATGGAAAAATTTCAGAAATGTCTTTAAACCCGAGAAAGTCAATACTTTGTATGGATTTTAAAATACAGTTCAAATGATGGTGTGACTCTGAATTTTTATTTCAATTCTTGCCATAAAACTCCCACTAGGTTTTTTATTTTATATGCTTGAAAGAAATGCTACAACGTTTTATATGGCAAAACAGAATAAACAGAAAAGTCACGCATGAAGTCAAGAGTGAAGAGGATGAGCTCAGCCAAATTGTCAGAATGACTGAAAGGCAGCCAGGTCACGTGGTGCTAATGTTAAACAGGGCAGAGCACAGACTCTGGAGTCAGAAGGACCTGGGTTTGAATCACACTCTGCCACTTAGTGTCTGGGCTGGTGTTCTCATATGATGAGTGGGTTAGTGATACTGATTCTGGGAGGATTAAATGAGACGATGTTTGCAGAGCATTTAGCACAGGTCCAGGCACACTCAGATTTATTATTATTGCTACTATGGTTATTATTATTACAGTATGCATGAAATCATGTTGAGAATCCTATCAACTGACTTTTAAAACTCACTTCAATAATAGACCCAAGAGATAACTAATCTATTAAATTAGCAGGTCTGGTAAATATCCCAAGAAGTCAGCAAATTAAGTAGCACACAGTGAAATCATCATTGTAGAGGATTTCAACATTAAACTAAGTGTAACAGACTGAATGCTTATGTCCTCTCCCCACTCCCAATTCACTTGTTGAAATCTTAACAGCCAATGTGACGGTATTGGGAGGAAGTTTGAGAGGTTTCACCCTCGTGGATGGGATTAGTGCCCTTAGAGATGGGGCAGAGCTTGCTTCCTCCCCCTCCACTTTCCATCAAGGGAGGAAACAACAAGAAGACAACCATCTGCAAACCAGGAAGCTGGCTTTTACCAGATGCCAGATCTGCTGGCACCTAGATCTTGGACTTCTCGGCCTCCAGAACTGTGAGAAATAAATGTTTGTTAAGTCACTCAGTCTATGGTAATTTGTTGTAACAGCCTGAACTGACTAAGACACTAAGACAAAAGGAGTCTAAAAAAATAAAACTAACAATATTGGCCCAGTTGCTTAGAGGTGATAAATTTATGCAGTATTCAGTATGTAAGAAATAACGCTAGATAGTATCACCTACTTGGAATATGCAAAGCTAAAATGTCTCTGCCAAAAGGCAGACAACGATGAGGTTTTAATGAAAAGAACAAATGGGATAAGATGACAACAAGGAAAGAGAAAACGCTAATAATAGATTAAGAATTAATCACAAAAAGATGATGTTAACATAAAAATAAGCTAAAAAATGCACACTATTTTCACAACTGGAGAAATTAAAATAATTTATTAAAAATATCTATAGCATCTAAATCCCCCATGCCAGCAGAAGACAGGCACAGAAGTATTGACAAGATTATGCTATTGAGAGATTATTTTTAGCAACTAAAAAGTAATAATAATAAGCATAAAAATATACCTAATATGTGTAGCAACCTCAAACATGGGGAAATAGGTCAGAAAGGAACCCAAACATATATAGAAGACACCATACATCACATATATCCATTTCTTAAGAAGCGGTTTTGTTTGGTTAGAATTATGAAACTAGAAATTAAAGACAGGAATACAAAACCAAGAAAATGGGTAACACTTGTAACAAGTTGGGTGGTGATCTCTTTAGATACATGATTTAATAAACTGCAGGAGTTTTATTTAGTTTAAACAATACAGGTCACTAGCATAGACATCTATGAATAAAAACTATGTTGATTTATTTATCCTTTAAGCATGAAAAGAGTGAACTAGGAAATGGCCTAGTACGTATTCTGAGATATATTTGTAGATGTGAAGGCATGGTGTGTGAAGGCAGAGAGGACTTGAGGACAGCACTGTAGCAACCCCTGCCATCCCAGCTATCCATGCCTGCATGTGCTTTGGAGGAAATTGAGATGTTTCCTGAGTTCCAGTGGAGGACTCAGCTGCTGAAAATGCCATGTTATTTTCCCACTCTTATTCATATCCTGCGTTCTACCTGCTCAATGGTTCACGGTCAACTAAAACCTGAGCCTCCTAAATTGGGCTCTTTGGAACCCATAAGTCCTTTCTTCTCCTCCTGCCCCAAAACTTTGCTTTTGAAAATGAAATTCTTGATTCTCACAATTTTCAGATCCTATTTCGGAAGTTAAAGGTTGAACTGACATCTTTCTCTTTGCAATCCAGCTTTAAAAATCCTTACTCTCCTCAAGGAAATGACCTTCTGGCTGAAAGGGGCAAATGTGACGTACAAAGATGTGGGGAAAAGAAAAGCGCATTAAAACACTTTAAAGTGTTATCTTGACACTTTATATTATATATATATTAATTTTCATATTCACTCAATAATAAGCAACAATAAAATAAAATATAAAATTAATTTTTTATACAGCTATTTTGGGATGCCAAAAAGGCAACATAAATAGATGGCCCCGTATGCCAGTAATATGGTACCCAGAACAAGGAAGGTGACATGCCAGTTTTCCATTGTTCTGTGGCCAGGTTTTTGTTTCACACACCGTTAAGTGGGTCATTTATAAACCTGAGCATGTTCAGGTATGGACAAAGAATGGAGGGGTACTATATTAATCCTTTCAGATTGCTATAACAAAAATACCATAGACTGGGTAGTTTATACCACAAGTGTTTATTTCCCACAGTTCTGGAGGCTGGGAAGTCCAAGATCAAGATGCCAGCAGATTTGGTGTCTGGTAAGGACTGGCTTCCTGCTTCATAGATGACCATCTTCTCATTGTCTCCTCACATGGTGGGAGGGGTAAGACAGCTTTCTGGGGTCTCTTCTCTAATGGCACTAATTTCATCATGAAGGCTCTACTCTCATGCCCTAATCATCTCCCAAATGCCCCATCTCCAAACACCATTACCTTGGACGTTAGGATTTCAACATATGAATTTTGGGGGGACACATTCGGTCCATAACAGGTGCTGACACTGCAACATATGGGGAATGGTTGAAAAACTGTATGTTTTAGCCTAAAAAAAAAGCCCTAACAAGAACATATCTGTTCACTTCAAATATATAAAAGGTTGTTTCCTCTTAATATTTTAAGTTATTCTTGCACATGTGTTTTGGGTTATATTACCTTATGCACACTTTTGGATAAGGATGGCTAGGTAAAACATTTCCAAACAAATATAATAGAATTCAATTCTTTACACTGATCAGGTCGACCTGTTCAACATACTTCTTGAAGTTAAAAAGTCATTTTTCATTTTCAAATAAAATTTCAAATCAAATAAAAACAGAGGCTCATTTTATTAAGACAACTGTATGTGTATTGCTGGAAAACTTACTGCTGAAGAACAAATTACAAAAGCTTGTTTGCTTCTTTTAAGTGATTTTATATAACAGCCATTTTCTGCCCAGTATAGCACAGAAAATACATCCTTAAAATTTAATATATAGTACTAGAGACCATTTCATTGTCATATTTGCTTCAATCAACTTTGGAAAATAAAATATCCATATTGAGTTTTTTGACGAAGCTTCAAAGTGAATTGGGATAAGTAAAACAACAATAAAAATCTATTAAAATCTGTAAATCTGTATTTACATGATAAAAATACTTATCTATCTGAATCAAGGAAAGTAGGGATTATGGTTCTTTTATATGGAAAAAAAATCCCCTTTTCCAGAAAGAAATATGGATTAGTTTCTTGCATTTTTCTACCTAGTGTTTTATCTCATGAAATTGATTAGATATAAATCAAATTCCCCAAGTGATCACAAACTCAAGGATCAAAGAATGGTGGGAGAGGGAACAAATTTGGTGCATGCTTAGTTGAAGTAATTAAAACTTAAAATATCTTTGGTTTCACAGGCTTTGTACAAGAACATTAAATAAATCTCCATTTAATAGCAGTTAAATAACACCCATCCTAATGCCCAATTACTTAGAGCAAACTTTCTGGTCGGTACTTTAACAGATCTCTCAAAAATACTTGTAATGCTCTACTGCAAAATTCTCATGTTAGAGAGAGACACAGTACCTTTAAGGTGTCATCAGTTTACATGTTCCAGTTCCATTCCTTCTATGTCATCTCATCCCATCCCATCCCATTCCCCTCCACTTTGTTCCATTCATTCCACTCCGATTTGCTGATTCCTGGCCTTCTACTGTACACTTTAACTTTTCAACATGGGGTGTTACTCTGTAATAGAAAATTTATGGGTCAAGGTTGGGATATTGGTGGTGTCCAATAGTATCTGAAACTATTTCATCATGGATACCTTTACTGGAAACTCTTTTGTGGCTTCTCATTCAAACTTCAGTCTATTTTATCTCAGGTGAGAAGCAGAGTTCCATTTAAGGAAGAGAAATTTGTTTCTTGTCAAAACTCATTCACTCATGCAGACACCACATTTTGAAGCCTAACTAGTCCCTTATCTTTTAGAGCTTAAGACAAAGCTGAGATCTGAAAGGCCCTTAGATACCTTGTAGCAGTGGCTTGCGGAAGAGGCTTTGAGCATGATTTACTCACTCATTTATCATCTATACCATCCTCATCTATACTATACTGTACAAGTGTTTATTTTGTCAGGGACACAGTGCTAGAGGCAGGGGAAAACAATGACAAGGCACAAGATCCCTGTCCTCATCATGATTCTTGATTCTTCAGGGGCAGATCATTTCCTGCTCCTTTTATCTTTTTTTTTTTTTTTTTTTTTTGGTTTTGAGCTCATTTGTAGTTTCTCCTAATTATCAGCTCTTAAGAAATGAGTGGAGGCCCAGATTCCAATTCTGTACAAGGCACATACATTGGGTGAGACTAGCCATATGCCTCAATTGGCACATATTTCTTTTGTCGAGAAAGGATTTGTTATGTCTTTCATAGAGATTTAAAAAAATAGATGCAGTTTTTATCCTATTCCACAATGGAGATACCTCCAAAGTTCAACAAGGAAAATTAATGTAGGGCAATTGACCTTGAATTTGGGCATAATGATGACAGATGAAATGGTCTTCAGGACATACTTACTAAAAAATTGTTGTTTCTCTGTAATTTAAATTTAACTGGGAATTATTTTTATTTTTTTAAAATCTGACAATCTTATTTCGGCGTCATAAATTTTATAAAGTGGGTCAGGTTCATAGTTTATATTTCAGTAGAATCTAGCCCAAACATGGCCAACCAGAATTGCATATAAAAGAGACCTGGAGATCCTTTGGGATCTAAGAGAATTCTATCTTGATCTTAGCCAAAAGTCACCAAGATTGTGTCAAGACTGTCTGACTCTAAGAAGAGTCCTTAAATGGACAGTCACACAGGCATTAGAAAGGATACAAAATATCCAAGAACCAGGGGCCTTCCAAAGGCCTTTCTTTTCTGAGCCTGGAATGAAATTCATAAATGTAAAACTGCTCTGTAGAGGGCACGATGGTACTCCAGGTGAATCTTTGGGTTCATGGCACAAACGCTCCTTTACATAATGTTTATCTCAGAGACTAGAACAGTTCCAAAAGAACTTCTCTCATTTGCCAAAAAAGATCTATTTAAAAAACCCTTATTACAAAAAACCCCCCTATTTAAATATCATGGCAATGACTCCACAGGAAAGGTGTAGTATTATAAAGAAAATTGTAAGATTAAAAAGAGTTAGGAAGGAACTCTTAGGGAACATTCTCTTTTTCCAGATGAGACTTTCAGAATTCATGTACCCAATTAACTCCAAAGAGATTCACTAATCAGTATTTTTAAGTTATTTGTACATGAATATTTTACAGTGATTTTAAAGAACAGATGTTCTCATATTTTTCCCTCTTGCAAATTTTGCAAATAATCTTTTAAAATGTCTTCAATACTACAAAGTGCTTAACTTTTGCTCTGAGGTAATTACAGGTAAACATCTTGTTACCCACTGGGCGGGGTTTTCAAGGATGTTCCTAAATCACCTATGAGTCATATTTGAAAGTTTCTAGCACCTGGTAGAGTTTCCCAAATAATGGGTGGGGGTTTATGCAACACAAATGCCCAGTAATGTCACTGACAATAGTTGATATTTCTTTCAAAACTCACTCACAACCCAGCTAACCACCAGAAATACAAGGCAGAGAGTTGAAATCAGCCGTAGATGAAAGAGTAGAAGAAACTGGGAATGACTAGGTTGCAAAAGAGTGATGGAAAGAAGGCAGGAGAGCTTTCACCCAAACTCTGAAGTGCTATCAAGAGGAAGAAGGGAGTCCAGGGCCTGGATTTCTAGGAGAAACTGAAGGAAGGTAGATTTCAATCTGTGCCTCCAAGGATGAGAGCTTCCACTTCTCTGCGGTGTGGGAGGGGTTGAAATACTAGTGGAGGAGTTGGTCTAGGTGAAGCCTGCCTTTTCAACTATATGATTCTTGGTTCACAAAATTTCACAACAATAAAGCCAGAATGTGCTATTTCAGATCCCAGACCTTGGGGACTCCTATTTGAATCTGAGTCTCAGCTCTAGCTGAGTGACTTTGGGTAAGCTGCTGAAGCTTCTCTATCCACCACAGCACAGGATTGAATTGGCATCTGAATAATGCCTGGCATATAACAGTCACTCTGCAAATGCTTAATTTAAAAAACCCAAACTACTAAATAAAGAAAACTGTTTCATCTGGGTTGGACTTTGTTTTGTTTTGTTTTGTTTTGGAGATCTGGGCCTTCTCTGATGAACTCATAAACACATCTGTGGTAGAAAAGAGTGGAATGTCCCCACAGTTTAGTGGGGTTGAAGAGGTAAGCAGTTGGAGCCCTGGTGGATTCCTGGGAAGGTGGTTGCAGGTTTCCCAGTGGGTGGATGCCTGAGCCAGCTCTGGCATTGCACCTCTGGGACTATGGGGCATTGGAGGGTGAAATGGAAGGACTGGATACTGAAAGTCATGACCTCCCTTTGAAGGCTCATTTTGGACCACAAGTTTTTCTGCAGGAAATAGTAATGGCACTAGCCAGATGGTGGGGGGCACTGGATAGATGGTAGGGAATATTGGATAGATGGTGCAGCACTGGATACATGATGGGGGACACTAGACAGATGATCAGAAACACAGTGGATGGTTAGTTCCAGTGCCCATGCAAGAGAGCCACAGGGGGTCTTTCCTACTCAACATGAGTTTCAAAATGTGTAAGCTCTTGGAGTTTTCACACAATCTAAGGGAGAGGAGGATGCTATGGGGGTAAGATGCTGGACCTCTTGCCTTTGATGGATCAGACTATGAAATTTACTTTAACTTTCAAAATAAATAAGTGTGGCCTTCCTTGCATCCCTAGTGTGGAGCATCTTTGCTTTACACTGGCACTTTTCCTACATCAGTGCTTTATCCTCAGTGCCTTCTCTACTGAGCCCCAGATCTCTCAGGTCACTCCCTCTTTCTCCTCATTCCCTCCAGACTGCAGGTATCTGTCCTGGGGCTGTGTTTATGTACTATTTTCCTTTTTTTCAATATTAGAAGGGGTTAGTAAAACATCAGGGAGGAAATACTTCTTGTCATAAAACTAACTTTTTTGTCTTTTTTGTTCAAAAAAGGAAACTGAGTCAAGCACATTGCCAACAAGAGTTGTCATCTCTTTGAGATTCAGGGATCAGGATCTCTAGGATTCTTTCTGATTCAAAAGTCTTGCAATCTTTGATATAGTTGGAAAGTGCTATTTAGCCATGTTTATAGTTGCAGTGGCAAAAATGGAACTGCCATGATGTGTTTGGATATCTTGACCTGTGTAGTGGACCTTCCATGTCAACGGCTGACTTTGGGGAGAGGGTGAGTTGGCCTGGGAGAGTGAGTTTATTCTCATACTCAAAAGCACTTCTGGAGTGATTGATCTCTAACCTTAAACTGCTTAAAGATACAAGCTCAGGGTCAGCCCTCACCTCTCAATTTGCACCTCTTGGAAGACTGATTCAAGCCAAATGTGAAAACATTTTTGATTTAACAAGTAATCATCAACAGTGTAATCATTCTTTAAAAAAAATACTCCTATGGTTCCTTCCATTCTCTACCAGAATCCTCAATATCATTATGCATAAAATGGAGGTGACTGCTGGCAGGATTATTGGGGGGACTGGATGAGATAAGGTTTTAAAAGGTTCCTCTCACAGCTGCTGTGAATAGGAGGTTCTTGGGAAATGGCATCCTTGGTGGAAGTTATTGCCATTGCATCTAGGCTCTCACACCTGCTGTTCTGTTCACACCAGTGAAAGGTCATGGCTTTATCTTCTCTTCTATTACCCTGGATCCTGAGTGCATCTTTTTTGAGGAACCAGATTTCCCAGCTGTGAACACTGTGAATCCAGGGGGAATTTTCTATCCAGTGATCCACTTCTTTGGAACTCTCTCTGCATGACTTTCTGTATTTAATGATGTTCCACCAGCAGGATAAACATACATGCAAGGTTGAATCATCTCTTCTTTTGCCTTGGATCACAAACCCAAGAAAACAGGTGCAGGAAGCAGGTGGGAACTCTGCTGAGCAGGATGCTGCTATACTATGCTTATACTGCTCAATAGCCCCATGGGGATGTGGAAGGAATGAAGGGGCCCTTCAGCTAACGAGGGGCTCATCTCTATAATATATAGCAGGTCTGCAGAGAAGGGGCATGGTGTGGAATGCCTACAAGCAGTTCTCCTAGAAGCTCTTTCAATCAAGACCAGAAAGAGGCAGTTTCCATGGCAGTGGTTGAGAGTTTTGAGGGGAGCCGCATCACTGGTGGTTTGTTTAGATATTCAGGACACATGAACAATGAGGGAACCATTCTTTAGAGATTTAGGGCAGACAGTTTGGCTGGGAAGGGAGAGAACTAATTACATCTCTGACAAGTGCAGTTTGCACTTCTGGCTAGAGGAAAAGAAGGGAGGCCCGAAAGAATATCTCTTTGAGCTCTTTTAGAGAATAGAAGACTTTTCAGATTGGGTGAGAGAAATGACAGAAAAGAAAGTAAAGAATGAAAAGACTTCAAAAGAGATAAACAGAAATCAAGGTTTAGAGAGGGGCAAATGGATGAATGCGGCATTTTAAGATTTATATACACGTACCCTCACCTTGTTCCATAGCAGGCTTTGAAGCAATTTGCAGAAGTACGCACAATACAAAAAGATAACAGATAAATGAAGGTGTTGGGTTTAAAAAGGCTTTGGGACTTCTGGTTAAAGATGGTAGCATAAGGGCGTTTTTAGTTCTTGCCCTCCTTAGAAGCCTACTAAAAAACAACAACAAAGTTTTTGAAAAATGAGTGAAAAAAGCCCTTCTTCTTCAATCAAATGAGGAAAAGGCCACAAACTATGAAGCATACCTACCAAATACTGTGAAATCTGGAGATAAATGACAGAAGAAAGGAGACTGCCTCACGGATTGAGCAAAAAAGAGATTTCCCTAACTGTGAGGATTCGCATCCTGAGAAGAGCCTTTGGTTAGAATGACCTGGTCCAGGGCTGGAGGGCAGGGGAGTCACAGATGGATAGGAATGTCTTGGGAAAGGACCAGTGCATCCCTGAGAACAACTGGGAAGTTGGTGCTGAGGGGGAAATCACATGGGCCCAGCACTTCCATAGTCTGAGACCGACTCCTGGTCAAGGTGAGATGGGTGGAAGGAGGCTGAGGAGGCAGCATTTGCTAGTTTCCAGAGAGCCTGTGATTTAAAAGGTTTTGCTGTGTACGATATGGGCCAAAAATATGAAGAGAAATAAGCATCCAAGTGCAAGAGAAATAGCAAATTTGATGAAATGGGTTTTGAGACAAGAAACCTGAACCAAACTGTCATCCCCCTGCCCCCCAAAACCTTCAATAAATAGCTGGCCTCATTAAAAGACAGTATAGAATACAAAAGAACCCACAAAAGACTTAGGTATAGATCCTGCAGAGAAAGGAGGCATACAAATTATAAATAACACAAAAGCATAAGAGACATCTTGATTACGTTAGAGACATCCAAGATGCTTCACTCTGGTGTGTCTGGTAATGCCAAATTAAAGCATTATTTCTGTTTTGAAAAAAATAGACTTGGTCATGGACTTGAGTTAGCCATGTAAATATTTTCCTGGCAGTGCACAACATCAGTGCAAAATGTCTATTAGGCATTGACTGTAATTATAGCTTTCAATTAACATTCTCAAGTGATTATCATTTCTGGCCTGGTGGTGATTCGGACTTGGGAGATATGAGCTCTGCCCGATACCTTTGCCTGGAAACCACTGACTGATATTTGAGTTTGGAGATTTGATGTAGACACACAGGAGCGAGGATGGAGGGGACATGTGAGTTGTGGCAGGTTTACATCACAAATCATTGTGACTTGCTGCCCAATCTTTTCAGTGAAACTGATCTTACTAAGGTTAAAAAGAGAAGTTTAGTTTCCAATCCAATAGGTACTTTTCAATATTAGTTTACTTGACTTATTTCTAGGGTATGTGAAAAGTTTTTGATAATTCTCCAGAGGGTTAGAAAGATACTATAGCAGGAAAGGTCTTTGTAGAGAACATACTACATCTCTCCTAAACAGAGGAGAGTAGTTATTTATTGAGTGCCTATTATAAGCATTTGTAATTATTTCCCAAATTTACAACCAAGCTGCAGAAAAGTTGTCATAATTCCCATTTTACAGGTGAGGAAACTGACTCAGGTTGTCGTTGGTTCAAAATTATGAAGATAGGAGTAATTGGAGGAGCTGAGATTCAAATCTAGTGATGAGTGAGCCAATTAGTATTGAAAGGGTCATAGTACTGAGCATTTCTCAGTCAGAAATGTTTCTTGAAAGAAATCTACGTATGGAAATATGAAGATACATACTTTACTCCAGTCTCATGCAAAATATCATTAAAAGGGCCAAAGGAATATAATAAGAGGAGATTACATAAATATGAAGGAAATAGGGAGTGGTGCTTTCCACTCCCTAGAAATGACAAGTGCTTTCTGCAGGATGCAGTGGAGGCATACATTCGTGGACTGACAGGGGTGGTGGGGCTGATCAAAAACACCGGTTATATTCCGTTAAAATCTCCGGGCTCCATGTGGGTTAGAGGTGAGGATGGGCCATGAAACCTCCAGAAGTTTATCAGAGCTAGAAGTCTTCCTGGGTGCACATGCCTGCCTCATGTCTACCTGCATGGTGACCGGGTCAGGTGAGGACCCTGTTTTACCAGCTTCTAACACAGGCTATGTCTGACCCGAAGAAGGGACAGAGTCAGGGCTTGAATCTTCCCTAGGATTCAGCCCATTTATACCTGGGAGGCCAACTGTTTGCTCAATTGGTGCAAAAGTGTCCAAAACAGTCCTTACCTTCTATGACTCTCAATCTTTTGGGGGCTGAAGAATTAACTGAGCTCTGACAAATGGTAGGGAAGCCCCTAAGGGTGGGGAATGCCCAGAGGAAGGGGTGACTCTTGTGTGAGGGGAAGGGGCCTCCTTAGAAAAGGTGACAGTGCTAGGCTGTAAGTTTGATGCAGTAACTGTAATCTAAGGGGAAGGCAGCTCTCACTGAATGGGGGTATATGAAAAGGACACAAGTGGATGGTACATTGGGAGCAAGTACTTGGGAAATTTTCATGGGAGAGACTGGGAAACAAACCCACACTCAGGCACACCAGAGGGGGCACACTTCCAGGTCTATGAGGAAAGTTTGCTGAGAGGTGCCTGAGGTGCGTGAGCAGGAGAGTGGGTGGAGCAGTGTTCTCCCATGCTTTGGAAGGTTGTAGATATTCCTGTGTGCTCTGGCAGGAACCATCACAGGGGAAGCTCAGGGAAGATGTAGGGATTGCAGTTCTTTATGGCAGAAGGAAACTTCCTACCAAGACAGGGATAATGTAGCCTTGTACTGTATCTAAGGTGCTGGATCCGACTATGCTACGTCCCTGGATCTCAACAAATGGGACTGAGAGGCAAAGCAATCCTGTTAGTACTGACTAGCTCTCATTGAGCATCAGTTTCCCCAGGTGTAAATAGGGAGGTGTAGTAATTCCTCTTCATGTGGTAACTGTGTTAATTGAGCCTGGCATGTACAATATAAACTCAGCAACTACAAATGGAATCATTGTTTTGAGCTATTCCTGTTTCGAATCCAATGCTTCTTTCTCTATTTAACAATGACCTCTTCTGGAAAAGCAAACAAGCAGAGAAGCAAACAAATTTAAATTTCTTTTGTAGATTATCCTAACATTTGCCAATTTCCTTCTTCCTATGTCTTTGGCCATGCTTTCTCAAGCCATCTCATTCTATGGTTTTGTACATGTTGTTCCCTCTGTCTGAAATGCCCTTCCTTGTCATCTCCCTGACTGACATCTCCTTCAACATTCAGCTCAGTTGTCACCTCTGCCCCTGCCTCTGGTCTGCATGTCTCTCTATGATGCACCCTCTCATGGTGTACCTTCATCCCGGATCACAATAGTCTGAGCATCAGTCTTCCTCACTAGACTGTGAGCCCCTGAGGACGGGGCTGTGTTTTCTATCTTTTTTACCTAGCACGCAGAATGTAGTAAACCTGAACAGATGTTTACTGAAGGTTTGTCTTGAAGCAGATCCACGAAATATTGGAGGAAAATGCATTTTAAACCAATTTTGGCATTGAGTAACTGCACTCAAAAAAAAAAAAAAAAAAGAGAGAAGTTCTGAAATTAAACTCTCATGATTCATTTACTTCAACATTTCCCCTACCCCTTCTTCTAAGGACTCCTCTACTGGGCATTGGTCCAGGCTCCAGGATGCAAAGGTGAGTATGAGAGTCAGTGTCTGTACCCACACCAAAAGAGTGTGACGTGAGGGCTCTACATCAGGTATTTAGAGGGACGAGCCACGGACCTTTCACACAGAGTGGGGTGCTGGGATTGTCTTCAGATACCTGATACTTGTAGTTGTCCTCTGACACTCTATCATAGAGCTGGTCTAGTGACTGAAGAAGGGAGTACAGAGCTGTTGGATTCAGGCCCCTACAATAGGTATAGAAATAGATGTAGAAAGGGCAGCAGTGGTCTAGGTGTCAGGAGACCCAGGTTCTTGTGTGAAGTTTGCTATCAGTTGTGTAACTTCAGGCAACTTGCTCCCTCTCTTTTGAGAAAAATTTTGAACTTTTGTAAGTTTCTGCCTGCACAAGAAGGGGTGGATGAGATCATCTCTAAGGTTTCTTCCAGGAAGCTTGCGTCTATGACAGCTTGAAGCAGGCCCAGAAATCCACCAGCAGCATTTTGATTAGGAAGATACCCTTGGCCTATAAATTGGGCCTTCTCTCTTCCCAGCTGTGTGACTGGCATCTCACCAATATGGTCGTAGCATCTGGTTTAGAGCCCCCTGCCCAGTGCACTGCCTCTGAACGGTCAGACCCTTACTGCTGGTCAGTTAAAGTTGTCTTACTGTCTAAATGAAAGTCCATGAACTAGACCAACCAACTGGCCTCAGAAAGGAAGAGGAGGAATTTTGAACACAGGGAAGTAAGTCTGTTTATTTGTTTCTTAATTCTAATTAGAGAAAGGAAAAAGAGTGTCAGGAGTCTTTAGTGATTCACATCTTAATAGCCTGGTTATAATTTATTAATCCCTTTCATCAAAATTTCAGCATCCTTTTCCCCAGGAGTCTAAGAGTGACTCAAATGTATTTATTGTTTCTAGGTAGGGTGTCATTAAATATTTGGCATCTCCTAAAGCTGGCTGGGAAACTGGATTATATCCCACGTGAAGGCAAACTATTTCTGAAGGGAGAGGCATGAATAGATAAAACATTAGGCAGAATGAGTGATACATGCAGATACACATGTGTTTATTCTTTAAAATATTAATGACCTCATATTTAGCTCCAATACTGACAATACAGGACTGCTATTTCACTTTCTCCTGTAATTTTCTCTTACTGGCCAATCCAGTGGTTTTCCTTAAAGTGGACTATCAGCACTAAAAGTAAATGTATCATGCTTTAAAAAATTATATATATTATATATGGTGTGATGATTGCCACAATAAATTTAGTTAATTCCATCACCTCAGATAGTTTCCTCTTTTTGTGTGTGGTGAGAACATTTAAGATCTACTCAGAAAATTTTTGGCATGCGAAATACGGTATTGTTACCTATAGTCACCATACTGTATATTGGATCTGCAGAACTTATTTATTTTATAACTGAAAATTTTTACCCTCTGACCTGCATATCTCCATTTCCCTCATTCCTCCAGCCCTTAGCAACCATCATTCTACTCTCTGACTCTGAGTTTAACTATTTTAGATTCCAAGTGTAAGTGAGATCATACAGTATTTGTTGTTCTTTGTCTGCCTTATTTCACTTAGCATAATACCTTCAAGGTTCAGCCTTGTTGTCACAAATGGTACGATTTCCTTTTGTTAAAAGACTGAATAATATTCCACTGTACATGTGTATACCACATCTTCTTTATCCATTCATCTGCTGACAGACACTAGGTTGTTTCCATATCTTGGCTATTGTGAATGATGCTGCAGTGAACTTGAGAGTGTATCTCTTCAAGATAGTGATTTTGTTTCCTTTAGCGATTTACCCAGAAGTGGATTGCTGGATCATATGATAGTTCTATTTTTAATTTCTTGAGGAACCTCCATAATGTTTTCTGTAATGGCTGTACCAGTTTATATAACCACCAACAGTGTGCAAGCGTTCCCTTTTCTCCACATCCTTGCCAACACTTGTTATACTTTGGATATTAATCCCTTATCGGGTATGTGTTTTGCAAATATTTTTCCTATTCCTGTTTTCTGTTAGGTTGCCTTTTCATTTCATTTCCTTTGTTGTGCAGGAGCTTTTTAAGTTTCAAACTTAAAGTTTCCCACTGTTTACTTTTGCTTTCATTGCCTGTGCTTCTGGTGTCGTATCTAAAGAACTACTGCTAAGACCAATATTAAGGAGCTTTTCCCCTACATTTTCTTCCAGGAGTTTTATGCTTTCTTACATTTAAGTCTTTAATCCATTTTGAGTTAATTTTTCAGAGGGCTGTAAGATAAGGATTCAATTTTATTCTTTGGCATGTGACTATCCAGTTTTCCCAACACTATTTATAGAAGAGACTATCCTTTCCCCATTGTGTATTTTTGGTGCCTGGTCAATTATTAGTTGATCATATATGTGTGGATATTTTTCTGGGCTCTCAATTATGCTCCATTAGTCTGTGTCTGTTTTTATGCCAGTACCATACTATTTTGATTACCATAGTTTTGAAATATAGTTTGAAATCAGGAAGTGTGATACCTCAGTTTTATTCTTCCTTCTCAAGATCACTTTGGCTATTTGGGGCCTTCTGTAGTTCCACATGAATTTTAGGATAGTTTTTTCTATTTCTATGAAAAATGCCATAGGAATATTGATAGGGATTGCATTGGATCTATAATTGCTTTGGTAGTATGGGTATTTTAATAATGTTAATTCTTCCAATCCATGAACATGGGATAACTTTCCACTTGTGTATTCTTTATTTTCATCAGCTCTTGCACCTTCTTAATGAAGTTTATTCATAAATATTTTATTTTAAATGAGATTTTAAAATTTCTTTTTCAGACAGTTTGTTCGTAGTGCACAGAAACACAACTTATTATTGTATGTTGATTTTTTTATCCTGTAACTTTACTGAATTTCATTATAAATATGATACTTTTTCAATGGAGTTTTTAGGGTTTTCTATATATGTGATCACGTCATCTGCAAACAGAAAATTGTACTTCTTCTTTTCCAATTTGGATGTCTTTTACTTCTTTTTCTGCCTAATAGCTCTGGCTAGGACTTCTAGTACCAAATTGAATAGAAGCGGTGAGAGTGTGCACTCTTGTCTAGTTCCTGATCTTAGAGGAAAAGCTTTCAATTTTTAATTGTTGAGTATGATGTCAGCTATGGGCATGTCATCTATGGCCTTTATTATGTTGAAGTATATTACTTCTATACCTAATTTTTTGAGAGGTTTTATCATGAAAAAATGTTGAATTTTGTCAAATGCTTTTTCTGCATCTATTATGATGATCAGATAACTTTTATCCTTCATTCTGTTAATGTGATGTATCATATGTATTAATTTGTATATGCTGAACTGTCCTTGCATCCTAGGGATAAATTCCATTTGACCATGATCCTTTTAGTGGGCTGCTGAATTCAGCTTGCTAGAATTTTGTTGAGAATTTTTATACCATGTTCATCAGGTTTATTAGCCTGTAATTTTCTTTTCTTGTAAAGCCCTTATCTGGCTTTGGTATCAGAGTGATATTAGCCTCATAAAATGAGTTTGGAATTGTTCCCTCCTCTTCAATTTTGGAAGAGTTTGAGAAAGACTGACATTAATTTTTCTTTAAATGTTTGGTAGAATTCACCAGTGAGGCTGTCTGGTGTCTGCTGGGAGGCTGGGAGGGTTGTGATCACTGATTTAATCTCCTTATTTGTAATTGGCCTGTTCAGATTTTCTATTTATTCATAATTCATTCTTGGTAGGTTTTTAAAGCATTGGTAGGAATTTAAGTACTTCTATTTTTTTTAATTGTTGCAAGCTTTTATTTTTATTTTTTAACTTTTTTATTGATTTATAATCATTTTACAATGTTGTGTCAAATTCCAGTGTAGAGCACAATTTTTCAGTTATACATGAACATACATATATATTCATTGTCACATTTTTTTCTCTGTGAGCTACCATAAGAAAGTACTTCTTTTAGATTATCCAATTTGTCAGTGTATAATTGTTCCTAGTTGTGTCTTATTATACTTTTTACATCTGTGGTATCAGTTGTAATGTCTCCCCTTTAATGTATAATTTTATTTATTTGAATCACCTCTCTTTTTTTCTTAGTCTAGCTAGAGGTTTGATAATTTTATTTGTCTTTTCAAAAACCAAACTCTTAATTTCATGGATCTTTTCTTTCTTTTTTTTTTTTTTTTTTTTACTTACTTCTCTATTTCACTAATTTCTACTCTGAATTTTCCCTTTTATACTGGAGTTGAAAGCAATTTATGTACCATGGCTACAACATTAGAGAATTCTGACTTTAATTATATATTTACCTTTACCAATGAATTTTATACATTCATAAGTTTTTGTTGTTAATTAGTGTCCTTTCATTTCAACTTGAGGAACCACCTTTAGAATTTA
Source organism: Camelus bactrianus (assembly GCF_048773025.1). NCBI lineage: Eukaryota > Metazoa > Chordata > Mammalia > Artiodactyla > Camelidae > Camelus > Camelus bactrianus. The sequence continues at coordinate 49,469,599 of NC_133542.1, forward strand.
TTGTAAGACACATCTAGTGGTGATGAATTTCCTAAGCTTTTGTTTGTCATGCTTTTAATTCATTCTGTTCTCTTAACCTATAAAGCACTAAAATAAGTGGTAATATTATCAAGTGACTATCATTATTACAGAAATGGACCTCAGGAGTTATTTTAAATATGAGGAAACTGAGGCCTAGAGTGAAGTGACTCAGAATCATAATTCTAAAGACGGAGAGGGACTTAGTGGGTCTATCCTCTTTTGAGGCTATAAACTCTTCTACAGCATTTCCAAAAAAAAGTTGACCTGTCTTGGCTAATTCCCCTCCAGAGACAGAGAGCTTACTATCTTCAGAGGCAGTCTTTCCATCATGGAGAGCTTGACCATTAGAAAGTTCTTCCTCAACCAGCTAAAATCTTTCTCCCTTCAGCTTATTCTCTGTGTTTTTTAGTTTTCTCCCTGATAAGCAAGAGCAGAGCCAGATGCTGGATGGACACAGAGGGGAATAATTCTGAGAGAGGGACAGTCAAATATGACACAAACACCAGTATCCCAAGTGTGTCTACCTCAGGTGGGATAGTTCCCTAGATCCAGTGGAACATTAATTAATCACATGGTCAGTTCTGGTTAGAAAAGGGGATCCCTTCACATGGTCTAGCCTAGTTTATTGGAATTCTGTAAAAGATTTTAGTGCTAAAGTCTTGACCAGTAATGCCATATTTTAGTAGTTTTGAGCATATCTGTCTTCCTTGGATTTCTCATGAGGAAGAAAGTAATTGGGCCAAGGAAAAACACAGGATGTATCTTGTTCCCCTGGGAAAATCCTAATTTCATATCACCTTCCAAATTTCTGATACAGCATACATTGAAACTGTACACTCTTCAGCTCACATAAATTAGCCTTAAACTTACACAGTACATACTTGGGCTCACACTGCACCTTCTCAGCCTCCTTTCCTAGCTAACCAGATGCCCCTCTGACCTCATACCATGGCATCATCCATGTTTTGGGCCTTCCATTTCTGAGTTCTTTCCCTCCTTGTAAAAGCAGAAGCCCTTAAACATCTTCGGCCCAACATTTATTTATACAGCTCAGGGCCTGGCCAGCATCCCCAGCTTTCTTATCTACCAAAATTTTCCTTGGAAAACAGGGCCTTCAGCATATTTATTGGCATATCTTGAAAATGTACACACAGAGTTTTTTTCTTTTCCTACCAAGAGCCAATGTATAAACCTAACTTACCAAAACCTTCAAATCCTATATTTATATTTGTTTTTAACGACGTGAACCAGTGACTTTCCAAGAGCTATCTCATCCACACTGTCCCACTATAATGGTAAGGTGACCCTTTTCATGGAAGGAGCTAAGAAGCATACCCATTGCCTAATTTCTAGCCATCCTGAAGCTAGCTTGCTAAAAAGCCTCAAGATTTCCTAATGGTTGGATACACTACATCTGGAATCTGTGTCATCTCAAACCCAGCCAACTGATGAGCAAGTATTACCTGGAGAAGCTCACCCTGGACCTCCTGTATATTTTTAAAGAAAGAAATAATGAAAACCTCACAAAGTATAAGGAAAGTAAAACAAAATTTCTATTTATATTTCAAAGCACTCACTTGAACAATGGGCTTTAGAATGGAATTTCTATTGAATTTCTTACTACTGGACATAGGCACTGCCTGCTGTTGTCGAGATATTTTCTCAAGAGAGTTATCTTCCTGTCTGGTTCTTACCAAGACTTATTACCTTGGCCAAAAATCAAATCAGGTAAGGAAAGACTTGGTCTTCAAGTGACATTTGTCATTATTATAATGATAATAGTAATAGCTAACTATGTAGCAGTTACCTGAGTCCTAGGCATTTTATATGAATTGTCTTTAATCCCTACATCTCTAGGAAAAAATATATTACTGGTTATAGTAATAAGATGGAAAGATACTTTGCTGAGATTTCAAATCCATGAATGCTTAATCCCACCTTGTCTGACATCAGTCCTGCTAGCTCCATGAGCAAGGTACAAATGGACAAAGCCAGTCAGAGGAAAAATTGTCATAACTACAGAGAGCTTTGGCATCAACTCTTTCCACCCTGGTGAGATAGGCTAGATTATGCCTAAATCATAAGGACGAACTTTGTGCTCCTGTATGGACTAAGTCCTATATGAAAAACTATCCTAGCTCATTCTAAGAGCTATCATTCTCACGAGCAGAAAGAAGGAAGAACACACCCAGTGGAAAGAACATAAAGGGAAAGAGTGTTTTCCTAAGATCTAGTGCAATAGGCTTAAATCTCCCACCCTACCCACCCTTACAAAATTAATGGTAGGAAAGAGCAATGTCACAAACTAGAGTGGCTCCCAGCCCTTCTTAGCCAACTAGAGTTACAGACATAATCAATCCCCAAAGGAAAAGGGTCTAATAGGTCATGCCATGTGGAAGGAAGAAGTTTTAAAATTCTTTGCTTCTCCCTTTGAAAGCTTTTCCTGTTAGCACAGAAATGGCAAATTACTGAGATGTGTGCAGATGCTCTCTGTTCCTGAATCATGGCCAACATCCTAAATCAATGATGGCTCTCATTCTTGCCAAACCTAGAATCTTTCTCAACATGATGCCCTAAGCAGTTATATTAGGTGACTGGAATTGGCAAGTGTTTAAAATCCTTTTACCATCATCATCTTAGCACCCCAGTAGAGTAGTGCTTATTCCCCGTGTCAGAAAACTCTTGCTGTGGGTAGAGTGTCTGAGAAGGTGCTTTAGCTTTCCTCCCCAGAAGTTGAGGCCTTCAGCCAACATATTCCATATTTTGGGTCTCTCTTTAATTTAGGAATGTGGCCTTAGGCCGGAAAAATCCAGAGGATTATAAAAGTCCTGCCTGACTCTTTATGATGTCTCTTCTCCAATTCTTGCCTCTTCTCTACATCTAGACCTGGAGACAATGAATGGACAGCTCAGCCTGTTTTTCTCATGGTTACCTGCTAAGTTAGGCCACATAATCTCACCTATTCTCTCTTCCATATACAAAGTCACTTTGTACAACCAAGCTCACCAGACAGGGTTATACAGTATGCATGGAAGGATGAAGTAACCCTCCTAAAAACAAAAATAAAATACATCCTGGATAAGTGCCAACCAGACAGGAAGTCAGGACAACAGGCATATAAACTCAGACTTTCTTGAGCCAGCCTGGATGTAAGGTCACTTTACTTACCAGTACCTCTAAGAGCGTAATATCAGCCTCCCACCCACAGAAAGTAGAAATCACAAGCATATCTCAGGATCAACGTGACTTCACAGCTACCTACCCAGCCTAACATCTAGACTGGAAGCAAACCAAGTAACTCTCTGGCCCCATTTCCCTACCTCCCAAATGAAGAATACCCTAGCATGTGACCTCTCAATATGTAAAACAGGACAGCCCAGGAATGGAGATAAGATGAAGCCAACCTCTGCCATGTGTATGCTTTCTAATCTCCAGATGTGGACTCTAAGGAGGGTTCTTTTAATCTCATTTAATCAGGTCTTTATCTCCTGGAAGCTAGCATATGTCATTGGCATTTGGCTTTGAGATAAGTTTGTGTTTTGCAGTTATTGAAAGTGAGTCCTGGAACAGCAATTTGTCTTGTTGATCTTTTGGAACTTCAGGGAAGTGGGACACATGAGAGAGCTAGCTGTGGATGGACCCAACTCAGGATGTGTGAAAGTTACTACAGCAGAAGATGCCAGCATGCAGCTACTAAAGAAGAGACCTGGTTTCCATCCCGGCTCCTACAACTCCTGTGGCCTCCATGGCTGGAATCAAGGTATAAAAGGAGCTTTTGGCATAGCTGGAGAGTGTTCTCTGTGGCAAAGGGAGACTGATTAAAATAGGAGAGGATGCAATGATAACTTATAGTTTGGTGGCAAATGTGGAAATTTCTGTTGTGATCCTGGTTTGTTGCTTTTGGATGTCCATTATGTAGCTTTCAGCTAGTTAACCAGGTGGTTAATGTGAGAGAACATGACTTTTCAGCTTGCTGTGGAGAGTGTGGAGCAGCATGAAAGAGGCATTTGTAAAGACTTTGGGAGTATGAACCTCCCATCTCAATGGTTCCATGTAGGGCCGAGTAGGACATAAGAGCAATGGAAAGGATTAGAGCAACAGCCTTGCCAAGATTGTTGGGGTAATTCATTATTTTCTGTCTTGTGGGGACTATCTATATACCTCTGATGGGTCTGGTCTTGAGCGCACTGGACTAACTGGAGATAAAGGTTGGCCTCTAGAGGGCGCACTAAGTTTCAAGTCTGGTGGAGATAAGTCAGGGACATGGTTGGATTATAGTTTTCCATGGTGAGGGGTAAATTGAAAAATTCCGAGTAGCAGGCGCTGCTTATTCCCTTTTCTCTTTGCATTTTATTTTTTGAGTCTTCCTTTCATCTCCTAAGTGAGGAGTGTCTAAGAAGCCACTGTTTGCCCTCCAGTGGCCAGTGGAAACCAGAGTGTGGCATGCAGTTGAAGAGAGTGTGGGTCGGTGGCTTAGTCAAGCTGCCTTAGTTTTAGGGAGTGGCTAGCTTTTCCTGCTCCAGAGTTAGGGCACAGCCTGAGGAAAGGACATAGGCCACAGCATAAGATCCAGAGGTTCCATTCCTGGCTTCTTACAGACAAAACTAATCAATATCATCTTTAATGTATAGACAAGGTCATACAGCTTAGATGTAGTGGAACCAGAATTGACCCTTTCCTCCAACTCCTCATCCCAATCCCCACTGGTCTGGGAGTCAGGACGCATGCATTTCAGCCCGGTTACTGCCATCTTCCATGGGATATCAGGACAGCTCTCTCTTTAGTCTCAGATTCCTCGTCTGACAAATGCATGGCTCATACTAGGCCTTCTACAAACCTGACATTTAATGATTCACAACATTATCACCCACTCCTAGTGCTCTAATTGAGGGACTTGGTATTTTTAATCCTTTTTTTTTTTTTTAAACAGGCATCAAACCAGGAATTCAACCCTGTAGCCAATGAACATTCCGCCCCCATTATGAGAAACAATCCTCAGAATCTCAAGGAAACCAGGTCCAGGACTTCCCCCAGGGGAGGATTCTGCATGCGCATAACTTATTCTGTCTTCAAAAAACAAAACTCTTATGACGTCCTTCCCCAAGTAAAGTCAATGACTTGCAACTTCCTTTCCTTTCCCAAGTCCTCGCAGAATTTTAGGCAAATTAAAGAACAGCATTTGATCTTCTACCCAGATGTTTTGATCACAGAAGGGCCACATATGTGCACACATTCCTGGATATTTTTAGAGTTTTTACAGGCTCCAAAGTTCTAACTGCTTTTTCACTCTGTGCTTTGTGGCCGCTGTTGGGAGATGCTCTGCCAAAGCAGCCAAGGCAGAGCCTGATGGAGGAAGGCATGGGATGGGGGAGGCTCCCAGAAGATGCTCTGAGCCATCCTAGAAGGCTGCAAGGCTTCAGTCCCTGAGATCCCTCTGGCCACCAAGAGGAAACAAACCAGTGTAACTTAATAAGAATTATGGGTTACACAGATGCTCTCTGGAAGAGTTCTGGCTGCACGTCTACTAAAAGTTACACCAAGCTCCCAGTAAAGAGGTAACAAGATACAGTGGAGACCATATTGGGCAGGTCAAGAGATATTCCTCAGACTCGTATATAACCAGTTGCTTTTCTCTACTGGGCCTTAGTTTCTCTGTCTGCAAAATGGGATAATTCATACATGTAGAACAGAGGTCTGCAAACTACAGCCTGCAGGTTGGCTGCCTGTTTTGCTAAATAATGTTTTATTGGGACAAAGCCAGTCCCATTTGTTTACATATTTATTATCTATGGCTGAGCTACAACCGCAGAGTGGACTAGTTGCTACAGAAATGGCATAGCCCATAAATATAAAATATTTACTCTCTGGACCTTTAAGAAATAGTTTGCTGACCCCTGATATAACTGATGCTGCCTTCACCATTCCAGGACTTGCCAAAGGCATCCTATCGCCAGCAACTGGGACTCTCCTCCTTTCTCTTGTGGGAGGGGTCATGGAAGTTAATGTTCCCAGCAGCAGCCCTCAGCCAATGACAAACAGTTGGAGGTAGCTATCCCAGCTTCCTCACCTCGCAGGTGCGACAACTGTGAAATGAGTTTCATATTGTCTTCTAGATGTCCCCAGTAGGACTGTACCCCAGATGGCCATACCAGTAGCCTCCTCAACACCACTCCCTGTATCAGCTTCCTTCCCTGTCTCCCCCCTCTCTACTCTTCTACCCATGATTCCTGAATTTCATTCCCCCCAAACCTCTCGTATTCAAATCTTTGACTCAGGGTCCCCTTCTGCAGGTGCCCAGCCTAAGACAGGATATGAGTCTTGAACATCTTCTTTTTCTTCCCTGGCTGGCATCCTATCTGAACTAAACTGGTCTTGGATGAAATGCCACAAGGCAGGATGTGGGATGTTTTCCTAAATAGCGACCACAGTGCTGGATGACGCTCTGGAGGTGCAGGGGGTGAGCCTTGACCATAGGCAGGAAACTGACAGACACAAGTGCCCCATTTCCCCCCTCCCTGGACTTCTGTGAAGTATGTTTTCTCTATGGAAACCTTCCAGGGAATTTCCATGTGCTGTGAAAGCACACCTGCTGAGAGACTTACTGTTTCTTTGGCACCTCAGTGAGTAGTTGGGCAGTGGTTACCTGAGTGATAACCCCTGCACCTTCCCTCATCTCACTTCTGAATTTCTTCCTCACCCTAAACACCCTGAGTTTGCACCTCCCAAGTAAAGTCCCAGTATTGTATCCCTGCCTCAGGCTCTCCTTTCTAGAGAACCTGAGCTAAGGCACAGAGTTGGTTTAAATATCTCTAAGGACTCTTTCAACTCTGACATATCAGACTTGTACTAAATTCCATTTTTCACATAACTAGTGATAAAAAAGATAATGTGTAGCTACTGTATTGGACATGAAACACCATTTAATTCTCATAGAGATTAGTTTTTGAGGTATGCCAGGGGTCTTGCTTGTTACAATTCAAATCAGAACAACAGAAGATGTTATAATAATTATTATTAATAATATTTATTAAGTTCTACATGCTAGACCTTGAGTTAAATACTTTAAAGTTATTAATTATTTGATGCTCATTTAAACCTTATCAGGCTCTATTATTATCTTCACTTTACATAAGAAGAAAATGAAGTTCAGATGAGGTAAGCCATTTATCTTAAGTTGCACAGTTAGTGGCCAAGCCAGTTTGTGAAACCAGGTCTGACAGTTTTCAAAAACCATGTTCAAAATTATGTACTTTGCTATATCTGACATAAGCAAATATGATACTCTTCCAAAATTTTTCCTTTGAATAGACACTTTAATTGAGGCTATATGGATGGCAAATAAGCACATGAAAAGGTGCTCAACATCATCAGTCATTAGGAAAATGCAAATTAAAACCACAGTAAGATACCACCATACCTACTAGATTGGCTAGAGTTAAAAACTCCGGGCATACTTCGTGTTGATGAAGATGTACAGGAACTGGACTCATACATTGCTGATGGGAATGTAAAATGGTACAATTAATTTGGAAAGCAGTTTGGCAATTTCATAAAAAGTTAAACACAAACTGACCATATGACCCAGTCAGTCTACTCTTAGGTATTTACCCAAGAAAAATGAAAACATATGCCACACAAAGACTTGTACATAATTGCTCATGGCAACTTTATTTGTAATAGCCCAAAACTGACTAGCAGGTGAATGAACAAATTGTGGTATATTCATATAATGGAATACCACTCAGTAATAAAAAGGAATAGACTTCTGATATATGCAACAACATGCACGAACCTCAAAATAATTATGCTGACTGAAAGAAGCCAAATAAAAATGAGTATATCCTGTGTGATCCCATTTATGTAAGTTCTAGAAAATGCAATAGGAACAACAGAAAGCAAGTCAGTGGCTGCCTGTGTGTGTGGAGGGGTATGTGAACAGGGGTGAGAAGGATGGATTAATAAAGGAGCCTGAGGAAACTTTCAGGGGTGGTGGACATAAATTCATTGTCTCAATTGTGACTATGGTTTCACGGGAGTACACATCAACTCTCATCAAATTGTATGCTTTAAATATATGCAGTTTATTGCAGGACAATTGTATCTCAAGATAGCTGCAAAACACAAAACCAAATTCTGTGGGTAACTGAGCTCACAAGAGGTGGCATTGGAGAACTGTTCTTTTTCATCATCTTTTGGGATTGCCCGTGGAAATCAAACCAATGGTGCAGGAATGAGCTGACTGACCTTATCTTGGCTTACTCAGAATGGTGCAGCCAAAGAAGGAAGGAGGTAGGGATGCAGTATTGGCAATTTGGGGACAATCTCTTTACCTCCTTGAGCCTCAGCCTCCTCATCTATGAAATGGGAATGTCCCCTATTGCCCTGCCTTCCGCATAACGTTGATTTGAGGACAAGTAACTGACCTTGCTCTTACATGTGAATGACCAAAGTTCCCCATCTGTATAACATGCACTTGCCAAGCACTTGGTGGCAATCCCAGTCCTGGATGCTGCAGACCTATCACGGGAGGAGCTGGGAGCTCAGACACCACCTCTGGAATTTGCACAGACTATCTTTCTTCTGATCTCTGCTCCTCTGTGGCTTTGTTACCAGACCCTGTTTGGCTGGTCCCTCAGACTCATTCCTGTCTCTGCTTCCCATCTGCTTTCCTTGGGCCAGTTGGCCTCACATCACTCTCTGCATTTTCTCCAGCTCCCTATGCATCTCCTGCCATTGAGGGACAATTGGCTAGACCTGCGCATACACCACAAGATCAAGGAGAGACTGGCTCCCATTGTTCAAGGTCACCCCAGGCACTAGGGAGACAGCCCTGAACCCCAAAGGGAACCCACAGTCTGATGGGAGACACAGACACACAGGTCTGCTGTGCCAGCACCTGTCCTATATGAGGATCTATGGTAGAGGTGCTGTGTGCCTCCCCAGGGCCATGAGGGTACCAGGGGCTTCCAGGATGCGGAAATGCACAGCCAGACCCAGAAGGATGGGTGAGTACTTGCCAGATGGAAATAGGAGAGGATCCCAGAGACAAAGAATGTGGGATTTCCTCTCAAGGGCAAAGGCCTTGAGGTACGGGGACACTGTGAATGGTTTGATGTGACCAAAACCCCAGAAGAGGTAAGGCTTAAGGGTAAGCCAGATCCTGGAAGTAAGGCTTGGTGCATATGCCAAGAGGTTTGGGTTCGAATCTGAAGGCACTGGGCAGGTACTGAATGGTTCCAAGTCTGAGTGTGACAGTCCCAGCTCACTCTGAGGGGCAGACGGGTTCTGGGGCCCTGTTCAGATCCTCCCCCAGAGGGTTGGTTGTTTTCTCTCTAGAGCAGGGTTTCTCAACTGGGGCATTACTGACACTGAGGATGGATAAGCCTTTGTTTTGGGTGCTGTCTGGTGCCTTGTAGGAGGTTCAGCTACAGCATCCTGGCCTCTACGTACTGGATACCACTAGCACTCCCCCAGCTGTGACAACCAAAAATGTCTTCAGCTGTCATCTCCGGGGTGGCAAAACTGTTCTCAGTTGAGAATCACTTCTATAGAGATTTTTCTTTTGCTTTTTTTTGAGTATAATATGTACAGAGATGGCCCCTCCTATATTTGCCCTCTTCTCTCCTTCTAAGGCCTGGCAGTGCCTGGCTTCCAGCCTTTCCACGAGGTGCACGGCTGGATGGTGTCCTTGGCTCGCCACACAGCTTGATCTCGGCACCTGTGGCTCCAGCTCCCAGTTCATGGGGGCTCTGGCTGGGGCTGGCTGCACAGAGCCAGCTGCCAACAGCTCTGTCCACTCTGCACCAGGCCAGCAGGGCACCTAATCCCCTGTGGGGAATACCACGTGGTGCTGAGGAGACTCCTGGACGGGGTCCCACCCGAGGTCGGCTGAGACCAAAACTGTCCAAGCCTCTTGGCCCTGTCGCCTCTGTCCCTCAGTCCTGCTGTCTGCCAAGCTGAGCCTGGAGGGACAAGTCAGCTCAGAAAGCCTGCCAGAGAGAGGGCATCAGACCGGGGACAGAAGGCAGGTGGTGGCAGTTGGAGGCCATGTGACTGCTGGAGGCTGTGTGTGTCACAGGGCAGAAGCTGGGCTGCTGGCTCATTCCTGGGCTCAATCTGAGAAGGCCTCACATGACTTCTCTGTGGGAGCCTATGTGTCGGGGGCAGGAGGGGAGGCTGGAGGGAGGCGGAAGCGACTTTAGGATCCGGGTTGGATATATGAAATACAGTTGTGAATCACAAGCAGATGTTCATCACCTGACCCCATTGGCTGCCAACGCAGACATCAGGCTTCAGGCACAAAACAAGTATCTCAACCCCTGCTCTGTGTAAGCTATGATAGTTGAGAGGGACACTGGGATTCTAGAAGGAGTTGGGGGAGCCAGCCAGGCAACCAACCTCCATATCCCAAAATGTCAACAAAACCTGAGCACAAAAGCAGCCCTCAATTCCAGCACTCTCCATATGCTCATTCATGCGTTAATCTCACAACAGCCTCATTTCCTAGTAAGAAAACCAAGGACTGGAGAGATTATTCCACCTTCCTTTTTCTTCTTTCCTTAGGGTTTTCCAGGTTTAATCTAGTTTTGTTTTTGCTTTAATACTCCCACCATCAGCTCTTTCTACCTCACCATGGCCCCAAATGGGTACAAGCTGGCAGGTCCCTCTTGTTGATGTGATGAGGTGAGGGGTCCTAAAATCACCCTAAGTCTAGGGGAGAGGCCTGCATACTGCTGAGGCATAGGATCCCCAGCCGAATGGGTCAGATGTGCAGGAGACCAGCGTCAGGCAAATTCTAAGGCAGCCAGAGAATGGGACCCGTGAGGTTTCAGAATGCCCAGAGGCTCCTTCCTTCAGGAGCGAGAGGAAAGCCCCAGGGTTCCTCCAGCAGCCCTACCTCACTGCCCACAGTGGGCCAGCAGCTTTATTTAGTCATGCTGAAATCCCAAAGACCTGGATCAGGACTCCTAAGCCCATGCCCTCATCGTCCAAGAGGACGAAAGCTCGTGAGCAGGCTCTGTCCCCGCTGGGAAGAGAGCCATCTACCTCGTGCTTGCCCAGTGTTTCACCTCTAGTGTTATTTCTTTCAAAATAACATTCAATATATTTAATCTCATTACATAAGCAAGATAATTTCAGTGCAGAATATTGGGAAATTTAGTAAAGAATAAAGAAGGAGATTAAAAAATTCACCATCATCTCATCAATCAGAGACAACCACTGTTCAAAGTTTGGTAAGCAACTTTCTCATCTATTCTTGAGTCATGGGTATGTATGTAACTATAAAAAGTAAAGCCAGAGTAATACAGTAAAAAATGATTGAGACATAACATACATAGTAAAAGGCATGAATTTTAAGTTTATAGCTCAGTACATTTTAAGGTATTATTGCACCTATGAGACCATCACTCAGATCAAGACAGAGAACATCTCAGATCCCAGAAAACTCCTTCCTATCCTTTCTCAGTCAATAACTACACCCCCCTCAAGATGTAGCCAGTACTCTGACGTTCATAGTTCCAAATTAGATTTGCCTATTCTTGAGTATCACTTAAATGGATTCCCACATTCTTTTGTGTATGACTTCGCCCACCCAATCTGTGGCATCTCCCACAAGGCCTGGCCTAGAAAAGGCACTTTGCATTGGCACATGAAGTGTAAGTCGGATGCATGTTGAGTAATTGAATGAATGAGTGAGTGCGTGACTGAGTGGATAGGTGTTGGTGATGGGGTGGTCTCCTGTGTTTTTCAGGCACCGTCTGGTGGTCCCTGTGGAGAAGGGAGAGCAGTTGGGTGGCTCATGTCATAATTGGGGTGAGAGCAGAAGAACCTGAGCTAAAGAGGAGGCACTGGGGAGAGTGAGGAGGGAGCAGGTCGCACATGCCTGTCTGCCAGGCACTCACGAGGGTTGGGCTGGTGCCCGTGAGCAGCAGGACCTGGAGTATTTTTAGAAAGCCCATCAGAGCAGCCACTTGATGGTGGTGGCCTTGCTGTCAGTGTCCCATGGCTCGATGTGCAGCCCACACCTGGGTCCACCCCCTGTGCTCCGAGCCCATGACCTCCTCTGAGCAGGTGGGAATCATGCTCAGCAGTGGCTTGGGGTAATGAACAAGCACCTAGATAGGGGTTCAGGGGTGTCTCTGGAGAGCCCTCCACTGGGACATACAAGCACTTGGCTTCTGGAGACACGGGTGCTGTCATCCTGCACCCCAAGAAAGAAATGCATACTCTAGCTAGAATCAGAGTCATGGCACAGCTCCCAGCCAATGTACCCCCCTTTACTATTTAAAGTTCTCAAGGTTGGAAAGGACTCGTCTTCTGCCCCTCCCTCCATCTGGGGCTTGAGCCCTCTTTGACATTCTTTCCAGCACAGGCTCAGCTTTCACACCTCCCATTTTGATTTCTCCACAATCACCACCCTAGACCCAGCCACCATCATTTCCCACCTGCCCTGCTCTAGCCACCTCCACTCTCCATCTGCTCTTGTTTACTGTTATCTACTCTACTCTGCAGCCAGGGGTCAGGTGCTCTCTACTGTTGTAGCCTTGACAAAGTAGCCCGGGGAGAAGGAGCAATATTACTAGAAAGGGTTGGAGCCACGGTCAGCAGACCATGGAGAGAGCTGCTGGGCCATGCAGGTGGGAGGAGGAGCCATTGAAAGGGGAGTGGGGAGCCACCCTGAGATGCTGCTGGGGTAAGAGGTCTGATGGTGTGGGTCAGGGTAGGCAGTGCTGGGATGATGCAGGTGGGACTGAGACCAGTCAGGATTTTATTATTTTATGAAGATTCATTGTCCTTGATTCCTTTCCTTAGGCTTATAATGAATGAGAGATGTGGGAGATGAAGAGGAGGGAGGAAATGCTGGGTTTTTCTGTATCACTGGGGAGATAGCTTTGGGAATGTAGGAAATCGGTTCTCCATGAGTTCATGAGCTATTGGGGTAGAAGACTGTCATGCAATAAACTTCTAAACCAGGCCAACAGACCTTGAACAAGCTGTTAGAATGAGTGTTGGATATTGAGAGTGTTTGTGCAGCATGTGACCTGGCATGGGCTGTTAATGCTATCCCAGAGACAGCTAAATTTCAGATCAGCAGTATTTTGGGGTTCCACTTGGAAACAGCCCACCCCTCAGCTGACTTGGGCTGTCCCCAGCTGGGTGATTAGTGGTCAGACTTGCTCACTTGAGAGGGAGCAGCATCACAACAAGGCACCTGTGCCCTTCTGCCAGATCGGCTGAAGGACCAAATCACAGGGTCAGTAATGCCTCCTGGCCAGAGTACATGAGCCGAGCAGCTGTCCCTGACATGCTGGCCAGGAGAGGTCCTTTTACCAAGGCAGCCAGGTCACCATGGGGAGTGTGAGGTCTATGATCAGAAGGGTATGTGAGTGTCACAGCTATGGTCACAGGGAGTCAGGAAGCCTGATCTTGGCTCCTCACACAGATATGATTCCAGGAAGCTGGAAAGGAGGCCATGAGGGTCAGGATGGAGGATACTCCCAGCATCCCCTGCTGCCAGAGGAATGAGTCCTTGGTGCACTCAGGGACTGAGTGGGAGAAGATATAGGAGCTGAGCCTACTGCAGTTAAATAATTCCTAGAGGGCAGAGCATCTCTAAGCTTCATTTTCCTCTTCTGTAGAATGAGTAAAGTGAGGTAGGGATGAAAACTGCCCTATAAATTGTATGATGTTATATGAATCTAAGGCATTATTTTCTCTAGAAATTTTTGTGTGTAATATTTTTATCAGCAAGTTGGGGGAAGCTACTGGAAGCAGGCTTATCAGATGTGTACAGAAAAATTCATCTGGGAGGACTGGCTATGACACAGGTAAGGGGGACCTCAGGTTGCAGGATTTGAAAACCCTGTGTTTACCTGATTTCTTTCCCTTGGGTGCCCTCTCTGAATGACTCTCAGAAAACAGTTTCCCTAAAGGAGCTCCATCTTTATGACATGGCTGCTGACTCTTTCTAATGCAGGGTTTCTCCATCTTGGCACTGTTGACACTGTGAACCAGATTCATCTTTGTTGTGGGGGCTTCCTAGAGCATTGAAGGATGTTTAGCAGTATGCTTGGCCTCTGCCCACTAGAGGCCAGGAGTGCCATCCCTTCTCTTCTTAGGACAACCAAGTATCTCTGGGGTACAAAACTGCCCTTGGTTTGAAACCACCTTTCTAGCTTCATCCTTTGAACATCTCTGCCTGCATCACATGCGGCTTTGGTCACATGGAAGTACATGTGGCTCCTTAAATAAACAAAGCTCTCCCACACCCTTCCTAGACCTTTGTGTACCCAGATCCCTCCCTCCACCGTCCTACTCCACTTCTGCTTTTGAAGGTTCATAAAATCCTCATCTTTGAAAACTCATCTCAAGTATCCCTTCCTTGAGGACGCCGTCCCTGAGACTCCTGGCTAGCTACTGTATTCACAGCATACTTCTTCTGGAGCCCTGGCTGCATAGATTTTAATTGTTTTGCTTGTGAGTGTATCTCTCACTGGACTATAAGCTTCTTGAGGGCAAATCCTGAGGCTTGTTTATCTTTGCTCCCCAGTGCCTGGTACACAGCCTAGCACAGAGGTAGGCTCAGTAAACCCTAGTTGAGTAATATTGTTTTATGAGTCACTTACCGGCTGGTCACAGGATGTAAAATGCTCTAGTCCAAATGAGACCACTTTTTAGATCTTAATAAAGCAGGGAGTCTAGTACTCCATCCTCAGGCAATACAACACAACCTCACCTTTTATGCAGGGAAAAAGCAACTTATTTTTATTTTAATCTCCAGGATGCCAGAGAGGTATAGGTGAGTTTCCTCCTGAAACATTCATATGGCTGCAGTAGGTACAGCTTTCTCTCTAAGATGCTGTGTGAGGTTAGATGCTGACCCCCGACAAACTTTCTGCTTGGCGTTCCTGAGCAAGGGACTCTGAACACAACTTTCTTAGATACAAATATGATCCCTCCTGTCCCAGAGCAAAGGCCTGCCCTGCAGCTCCCCGAACCCTTGGCTATGGGACTTTCTCCAGCTCTCCCCTCTGCATTGTCAAAACGGGAACAGACTGCGCAGAAGGAACGCGTTTGGTGCTGAGACTGGAGCCAGGGCAATACGCACAGATCCAGACAATCTGCTCCACTCCTCCCAAGGAAAGAGGAAAGGCTTTTATTCCTTGCTGACAATCAAGTCAGCAATGGGAAAATCTCTGAGTGACTAAAGCTAAGCAAAGCAAGAGACGCACACCCTACATTGATGTACCTTGAAAAATAAAGAAACAGCCTCTGGCTTTAAATATCCAGGCTTCATTGTGTGTATGTGGGGGGGGGATATGAATACGCTAAGGAAAAAAAACCTCACAGACTCTCAGATATGAAAAACCATTAAGTCCAACTTCCACTCAAGCTTGAACTGCATCGATGGCCCCCCTTCCCCATCTCACCTGGACACCTTCAGTGACAGGGACCTCTCACTGTTAGATGACTCTGTTTATTACAAAGCTTTTGGTCACGCTGATGGTTTACCCTTTTGTCCTAAGTCCAATTCTTTACTCCCTTTGGAATTGGCCCAATCCTTCTTCCCCAGGAAGGATTTTTAGAGACAACAACTTTACCACCCAAATCTATTCTTCTGGCTAAACAGATCCAGTTCTTTCAACTGTCTTCTCATGACACAGTTTTGAGTCTCCTCCCTTCCTGATCACCCTTTTCTTGTCGCCACAATAGGTAACACAATACTCCAGTTGTCTGTAGTTCTCAGAGAGTAACTTATTTGGGATGGACAAGTTTCCCAGAGGGCTGAGGAGTTACCTTTTTAGCACCATGCTTTAAAAAAGCATGCAAGAAAGCATGCAGGATGCAGGTCCTTTGTAGATGCACCTGTTTCTGCCAGGTCTCTTTCTGACATTTCTCACCACCGTCGACATCATCTCACAATACTTATCCCTGCATACCTCCCTGAACCTCTTTGCCCACCACCTTCCAACAAGACTGGACTTCTTGTGCCATCAGTGAAGAATGAGGCCCAATGAGAAGATGCTGCAAGAGGTCAGATTACACATGGAGATGAGAAGCACCTTCTCATGGCTGAGTAGTTGGACCACGGGAATGGTGGTGCCAGCTGGGAATGAGCTCTTGGCCTGGCCTCGGAGGTGTCAAGCAGAAGCACTCGGCAGGGGTGTTCTCCAGGGAACTCCATTCACAGATCTGCTTGGGTTTGGACTAGGTGACCCACAGTCTCCTCGAACCCTGTGATTTTGTGATTGTGGGCAAAGATTCCAGGATGGGGTTTTATGTGAAATAAGGGCTCCTGGCTGTCCTTGCTAAGTTGTGGGAGAGGGAATAGAAAGCCAGTTCCTTCAGCCAAACAGCTGTGGGTCGGGCAGCAGGGGATGTCTCAGCCTTAGTCTGAGTCTGAGTGGAGCCCCTCGAGAAGAAGGGACAGCATGCACAGCGTGACACAAGTGAGAGGAAGGATGGCATGACTGCCTCCTAGGTCTGGTAGACTTAAGGATGCAGGGTTTGAGTGTCCATGGGTCAGTCTCTCTCTCTCTGTCTCTCTCTCTCAGGAGAGCAGTTGGTCCTCTAACAGGTCTGGGAATGTCTGTAGTTCTGCAAAGTGTAGGAGCAGAGTCTGGGACATTGTCCTGGGAGTATTTGCCAAGTTCCTGAACACCAAAATGGCCACTGGGCTTATTGTAAATGTAAGTTAGCGCATGTGTCCCCCCTCCACCCCGTTCTTCCCTTTGAATGATAGGAAGCTCACCGCCTTCGGAGACAACTCACTCTACCTTGTAGTGGCTTTGTCCTGAAATCTGATTAGCTGGGTGCCTGGTGCCCAACAGGACAGCTTCTTATCAATCCCATGTTATCTGGGAAATCAGTTGTTATTGATTACGGGTGCTTACGATCAACACTACTACTAACAGCAACTCTGTGCCAGCCACTAGGGTGAGTATTTTATAAACTAAACACAAAAGTCAGGCTTATGAAAACTCCAAATCTCAACTAGATCACAGCTGGGAGGTCTCCAGAGGTCATTTTATCTAGTCTTCATATTCCAGAGTGTAAAATCCAGGCTCAGATATTAAGCCACCAACCCTAGCTCTGTCATGGATGGATCAAAGTAGTCTCCTTAGAAGAGGCTGTGGTCACAATGATTTCTGGACACTTTGTCTTCCTGCAGTTTCCAGGAAACTAGTTCTGCAGGAATGGAGGTAGAGGCAGTGATTTCTTCCAAAGTCACCCAGAGCCCCATTTGAGAACCATCCCACCCATCCTATGCCAAGAAACTAAGCCAAAGAGATATGTTCTGCAAAGTCCTGGGGAAATGGAGGGCCTTCTCTGGCCACTGTAGATGGCAGAGAGGCAATGACAGTCTTAGGTCAAGTTCCTTAGAAGCAGAGGTTGAGAAAGGGTGTTAGGTACCATGGTTTATGGAGGGAAAAACCTGCCAGGGAGGGAGATAGAAAAGCAGGATAGGGAGGGAAAAGGAACAGACATAGATGTGGTCAAGGGTGGAGTTACCAGATAAATACAGAGCGTCCAGTTACATTTAAATTTTAGATAAAAAGAGCAATTTTTTTTTTTTTTTACTACAAGCAGTTCTAAATATTGCATGGTACATATTTATACTAAAAATGTGTGCTTTGTTGATCTGAAATGTGAATTTAAGTGGATTTCCTGTATTTTTATTTCCTAAATCTGGCAACTCAGTCTAGGCCAACCAATCAGCTTTGCTTGCCCCAAACCAAGGGATTATCTGGGACATGAGAGTTTTTGTGCCCTGAACTTTTGTCTCAGGTAAAGCCTAGCCTCAGCCTAATCTTTGGGGAAGAGGTGGAAATGGGACTGATGCTCTGGAGCCTCAAGCACACGGCTAGGGGGCTCGGGTGTCCCCTTGAGAGGAGGGCACTGCCCTTTCACATCCCTGTTTCACTTAATCATCCCTGTGCTGGTGATAGTTGGGGCAGGGCAGGGTGGGGGTTAACATCCTGGAGAGGCAGCTCCTGTTTCCTGAGAGCAATTCTCCCAAGAAAGGGGGCAGCTGTAGGTCAGTAACTGGTAGCAGGTCACACTCACATCATCTGGGCATGGGTGCACGGGCTCCGAAAAGGGGATCAGGGTAACCACTCCAGGGTCTACTCCACCATCCAGAGGCCTCCAGATCAGAGGCTCTGCTCCACCCTCCAGGAGAAGGGGTGAAAATTAAGCCTGACTCCAATGCCACTGATCAGCCAGGCAGCTCCTCTATTCTAGGTTGGATGTAAGGGAAATTCCAGTGCACATAGGCTGGGATGTGCTGTATGTTCACAGAGTTCTGTGACAGCCCACAGGAGGGGCTTTCATTATTATTCCTAACTGGGAGAAGGACCAGAACAGATTTCACAAAGGGAGTAATATTTGCACCAGGCCTTGAAAATGGGTGGGAATTTGGCAAGGGGTGGGGGTGGGGAGGAGAGGTGTGGCCAGGTCAAAGTCGAGGAGGTTGAGATGTAGAGCTACAGGATGTAAAGAGGTTGTCTCATCAAGTCCTCCAAGAAGCAATTACACAGAGCTTTAACTTCTTTTCCACAAACTGGTCCCTAGGCCACGGGGAGCATAAGGCCTCACCAAGGTTGCAGACTCTGGGGCAGTTTTTGTCTAAACGACAAGGCATTTGCTCAGTGAAAAGAGCTGAAGGACTTATTTTCTGACCTAAGCTAATGCTTTGGAAAGTGCTGGTGGCCCAGCTGACCTGGGAATGCCCAGGCACCTGGGGAACATCCCAGTTCCTGGCAGGGGAGGCCCTGCTACCCGGCCCTGGCCCAGATCCATGGGAAGACAAGCTTCCTTCTCACCTTTCCAGTATATCCTGAAACCAGAAGCCCCATGACACTGGCTCTTCTGTCCCTGCTCTGGGATTTCAGTTCTGGCTGAGGCAGGACACTCACACTGCTGAGAAGCCTGAGAAGCTCCTGGGACAAAGGTGCAGGGAGGGTCAGCTGGGGAGAGAGATGGGACCCATCCCAGATCAGTGTCCCCATTTCTGGGCTGAACTCGACTCAGCATTGTAGAGCTCAGGATCTGAGCCTTCCAGTGGCCCTGTGATTTCTTTTCATCCCTTTGCAGAGGGAAATAGGGCTATTAAGCCCTTATTTCAACCACTTACTTGCTGTGTGATCTTGAATATGTCACTTGGCCTTGCTGAGTCCTCCTTCGCATCTTTACTATTGATAAAGACATCACCCCTAGCAACTAACATTCTCATAGCATTTGCCAGCTTTCATAACAGCACAGTCACATAAATTCTCTGACTTGGACTTCTTAGCAAATTGTGAAGTGAGTGAGTGGGCAAAGTGGTATTAGACTCTCCATTTTAAAGAAGAAGAAATTAAATTAAATATAAGCAATTAACTTGTCCTACTGTTAAAGCTGCAGAGCTTCTGGGATTAGGGCTCCCGACTCTAAGACACAAAGTAGACAATACACTCTTATCAGAGCCTCCAAGAAATGTCTGAACCAGAGCCAGCAATTTAAAAGTCTTGATGATGGGAATCCGGGGAGCACACTGGGCTAAGAGAGCAGGGTGTCCTACAACTGGCCCTGTATTCTGTTTCTGCTATAGTGAATTCAAATCTCAGCACACTTTGCTCTTAGAAATGCAATAAAAATATTTCACTCTGAAGCCAAATTGATTGTTGGGAGAAATAAAATAAGATTTGACAGTGTGGGGTTTCTCTTGGGACACTTTAGGGTCTGTCCACAAGGTTTCCAGGAGTCCAGGGGCTGGTGTCCTTTTTAGATTCCAATGTGGCTGTATCTCAGATCAGTCACTGCTCAGGATCTAAAGAAGCAGACCAAGCAAGTGCTGAGGGTTCCAAGGTGGGAAAGGTCTCTTCTAGTAGGGTGGGGGGTGAGATGGGGAGTAGAACCAGGGAAAGAAAATAATAAAACCAGTATTAATGAAGACTTTAATTTTTTGGAGAGGTGAGATGGAAGCAGTAGGAAAGTGAGATTTGGGGCCAACATGCATAGATTTCAGTCCCAGCACAACCATTTACAAGCTAGGTGAATCTAGGATAGTCACTAATCTCTCTGGACCTAAATCTCCTCACCTGTAACCTGGGTGTGGCAGGACCACCTGCTAACACCATAGTCAGATTCCAGGTTTCCACAGTGCCTGCCAAGTGCTTGCCCACAGTAGGCACTTAATATCTGTTAATTCCACCAATTTCCCTACCCACTTCCCGTAAGTGGATCATTCATCTAGAAAGAATGAAACCCTCTTTCATCAAAATACACAAAAATTCTGCCTTCTTACAGAAATCTGATAAAATTAACTTCTGAGCTGAAAAAAAAAAAAAAAAGGCTCTGCATGAATGATGAATCCATTGGCTTATTTTCTTCTGACCTTGCCAGCCATACTTCCCCAAACAAGCACAGGCACACACACAGAACTGGAATGCCTTGGAGAAGGAAGGCCAGGCTGTGACAGTCCCAGAGTCCTGCCCAGACTAAACTTGGAGGCAGAACAGACCATTCTGGAGCCCCCAAGGATTGGGGTCTGTGCTTGCCTCCTGAAAAGAGTGCACAGGCCTAGTGCCCACAGCCCACTCTGCCCTGTGAGGATGGGGCCCAGTGTCCCCAGAAAAAATCTGGAAACACAGCCTGCCAAAGACCTCACATTCTGCTTTCCTCTTGGGGAAAGAAAGGAAGGAAACTGGAGAAAGAAAGATGAAATGAAAGTAAAATGATGGAAGGAGGGAAGGTAAGAGACGTGGTACAAGTGTGAAATCAAAATAATAGACTCAGGATGGTGAGATGCATGTGAACAAAGTGTGACGTGGGCAACCCCCACAAATAGACCTTCTGTTAAAAATAGTCTTTGTCTAAATGTGGAAAGAGTGTAAATATAGTAGCGGTTTCGGCTTACTACGAGCCGCCCCAGCTCCAAGTAACAGAGGCTTATTATAGGACGAATGCGTCAGCAGCAGAAGAGGAGGGAGGGCAGGCAGACAAGCCCTGGGCTGTGGGTACAGTACCCACCGGCCAGCAGGCGAGGGGTCAGCCAGCCTCTTGTGAAGTGGGACAGCTGGATTGTTCTATGCTCTCACAGAACTCCTATGGGCCGAGTACTCCAGGCAAGCCGGAGAGGGAAGGAAGGAAGGAAGGAAGGAAGGAAGGAAGGAAGGAAGGAAGGAAGGAAGGGAGGGAGGGAGGAAGGGAGGAAGGAATCACAGAGCTGAAAAGAATCTGGGGAGGACTGTCTTGGGAGTGCCACTCATTGTCATCTGGAGTTTCACAGGCAGTGTGTTTACTGTCCAGGAGGCTGCCTGTTCCTGGACACCACAGGAAGTTTTCAAAGGAATACTCAGCCTGTAGACAAACCAGTTTCCTCAGCCCTGAGTGCAGGGGACAAAACACCTAGAAACCTGTGGAAAGTGCCAGAAAGGAGTTTGATTCAAGTCTTTAAAACAACAAAAAAAGACTTTGGGTTTTTATCTCTGTGTCTGGGGCATCACTTAGTAGGTGTGCAGGGCATGGTGGCTGGGTGACTGATTGGACGGCTGGGTGTGGCTAAGGGTGCTGCTTTCCTGGGGCAGGACCAAGGGGAACAGAACTGCTCTGTGGGACGCTCATGACTCTTCATTCTCTTGATTCAGGTGGCCAAGAGGTGATTATCCATGCAGGTGCTGAGACCTGCTCCTGGCTGTGTTTCCCATCCAGCCTCTTAGGGAACCCTCATTATCCTCCTGGTCTGTCACCCGTTAACCAAGGTCATCTCTCTTCCCTGCTCAGCACGTTTGTGCATGTATCTCTCTCTCTCTCTCTCTCTCTCTCTCACACACACACACACACACACACACACACACACACACACACACACAGAGGTAGCAGTCTGAGGCCCATTTCCAGCAAGGGCCCTTACATCCCTTGCTTTCTCTCTACTCTGGCCTCTTACTCCCCCTCCCCTTTTATCCCTCTGTTTGCCCTACTGTAGCCCTCTGGCTCCTTTTCATCCCTGACCTTGAGTTTGCCTCTTGGACAGAAGACCCACCCAGATCCTCTGGATAGATCTTCAACATCTTTTTAGATAGCACCAGAGCCTGCTCTCTGGCTCTGCCCTCTCTGGTTCGGCCAGCCTGGGTGACTACCCCACTGACTTAGCTCTTGCCCCAGGTATGATTCCATTATCGTCTCTTACCTACACACTGGTACTGGTCTCATCCTTCTAGCTTCTCCTCAGGATCATCCAAACTGCCCTGAAAACCATCTTTCCAAGATGCAGGCCCAGCGGTGTCACTGTCCTATTCAAAATGCCAGCAGTGGCTCACCATGGACTATTGGACAAATTCCATACCTTGGAAGGCCCTGAC
Source organism: Camelus bactrianus (assembly GCF_048773025.1). Lineage (NCBI taxonomy): Eukaryota > Metazoa > Chordata > Mammalia > Artiodactyla > Camelidae > Camelus > Camelus bactrianus. Next base: position 49,491,966 of record NC_133542.1, read on the forward strand.
TTGACCCCTGTCTGCTTTTCCAGTTGTGTCTCTTGGCATCCTGCACCTAGCAGTCTACCCACAGACTCTGGAGATAAGCTCTTGTCCACTGGGCATATCCCTCATTCAGGCCTCTACCCGGGCTATTTCCTTAGGCTGAAATGCTTCTCCTCCAAATATTTGCACTTGAAAATTCTACCCACTTTTCAAGGCTCCTGCTCCAGAAGGCTATACACCCTTTATGGGAAGCCTTTCTGGATCTCTCCTCCCACACCCACCATCTCTATTTTCACTTCTGCTCCAAATCTTAAGTCACTTCTATATACTTGGAAAATGAATCAAGAGGCCTAGTACCATCTCTGGGTGAAGTGCCATTCCTTGTGCTCCAACAGAGCCTGTATGTTCCTTTCCCAGAAAACTTATCACTGTGTTGAAGTTGCCTTTTTAATTGTTGATCTCCCCCACTGGATTATGATTCTCTTAGGGCAGGGGCTGGGTGGCCTTGTTCATACTGTATCCCAAGCGCCTAGCATGGTGCTTGGTTCACTGTACCAAATGACTTCTGCTGTAGCTTGAATGTTTGTGTCCCCCAAATTCATGTGTTTAAAGCCTAATTCCCAATGTGATAGTACTTGGGGCTGGAGCTTTTGGGAGGTAGTTAGGTCATGAAGCTGGAGCCCACATGATGGGATTAGTGCCCTTATAAGAAGAGACAGGAGAGAGCTTCCTCTCTCTCTCTGATTTTACTCCTTGTCACCTGAGGACACAGCAGGAAGACAGCAAACCAGGAAGAGGGTTCTCACCGGAACCCAACCATGCTGGCACCCTGATTTTGGACTCTCAGCCTCCAGGACTGTAAGAAATAAGCATCTGTTGTTTAAACCTCCCAGTCTATGGCATTGGTTATGGCAACCCAAGCTGACGAAGACAACGTCTTTACCTTTTTACAGATGTTCCTATCTGTTTCCAGATTTCTCTGCTATTTTCCACTGACCCTTCCATTGGCGCCTGGTACAGATATGAGGACCACCCAGATACAATCCTGAGATGATGGGCCCGGAGACAGAAGAACTGAGTTAGAATCTCACCTCTACCTCTTAGCTTCTGCCTTTGGGCAAGGAACTTTACCTCTCTGACCATTCTCCTCAACTGTGAAAAGGGGTAACACCACTCACTGCATGAGATTGCTGTGAGGACTGAGTGAGAGGGTGGGGCTGAAAGCATCTAACAAACTGTGTAATGCTCTCCAAATATCTGGGCCTTTGTTACAGCCTTCACCCACTTACGGCTGTGCTTTGGAAACCTGTTCGGATCCAGCCATGTTGACTCTAGCTGCCATTTGAGATCATAAGGATGTCTTAAAAAGTACTTTTTCCACTTCTCTGAGTTAACAGCTCAAAATCTCCAGACACTTCTGATTGCCAAGACCCTTCTGAGCACATGATGGTTTTCTTCCTCAAAATCCTTAAGAAGAAAGAAGGCTTCAATGGCAATCAGAACTGGCAGCAGCTGGACTGTCATTGTGAATTGAGGTAGGAGGCTGCAAAAGGAAATGGGGAGAAAGTGGATATGCTGATAGCCAGGCTGGTAATCTTCCAGGTAAGTCTACCTGCCCTGGCCCCAAGCAGCCCTCCTGGGGTTGGCTGGTCCTGCAGGCTCCCAGGATCCAGCAGAACTAATGAACAGCGTGGAACACCAAGAATTTAGGCAGATCATATCTTCTACTGAGAGTGTTAAACAGCGGAAAAACCTGGGCTGTAGATTCAGCAAAAGTCCAGCTCCAGTCTCTGTTCAGCCCCTTTTTGAACAGAATAACTCAACCAAGTCTCTTAACCTCTTACAGCCCTAGCTCTTCATCTGTAAAATGGGGATCATCTTGCTAAGAACCAAATTCAAATGTGATTACTTATGAAAATCTCAAGCACAGTACCTGTGCTCAATAAATGGTAACTGCAACTAATTCTAAGTTGATTTCTTTAGACTAGTATTTCATACTGCCAGGAAACAAAGACAAATGATTCAGAAAACTAAAGTGTTGGAGTTTAAAAAAAAAACCAAACTTCTCAATCAGGGTAAAACAACCTCCATAAGGCAGTCTCAAAAACCTGCCATAGGCAAGGGTTTTGGGGAAGGACAAGAAAAGGGACTCCTGCAGGATTACACTGGAAGAATCAGAGCCTGAAATTGCTTAGAATCTCTAAAATTTGTGTTGTAGCCTATTATATAGAAATTCTTACAGCTAGAATGCAGTCTATGTTTCCAGACAGCATGCACTAATTGAATTATATCGGGGGTGGGGGGGTGTGGTTTCTGGAAGTGTGTCCCTTCATTAGTCACTGATCTATAATTAATCTATACCTATCCATATATTTCCCTTCTCTCTCTTAACTTTTCTCATATGTGCACACATACGTAGTTTTCTGCAATAAACGGTCATATGAGTAGGTGGGGGTGGGGGTGTTGTGGAGAGGACAAGAGCTCAGATCTTGAAAGAAAACATTCCTGATTCAGCCTTTGGCCTGCTTTGTATTATCTGAATGATGGCATTTTGGGGAAAACATTTAAGCTGAAAAGCGGATAATACCTAGAAGCCTACCTACTTGCCTGCCTCAAGATAGTTGTAAAGATGAGGGATACTGTGGTGAAATGCTTAACATAGTTCTAATGGTATTACTGTGTAGATTCACACACACATACACATAAATAAAAATGCTCAGCCACATATGCAGATATACCCATTTATATACATGTGCACTAACAAATAACCATGTATACCTACATATGTGTGCACTTAAGAATAGAGACATGGGGCATGTGCAGGTTTGCTGTATAATCTAATCAAGAATATTGTTTCTCCCAGGGTTGGTGTCCAGAGACATCTTTGAGCCCGAGCTCCTATAATGTTCCGAATGAGGGGACTGTAGGTTTGGAGTACAAGGCTCCTGGGATGGACGTGTGGGGCTGAGACCAAGCACCTCCTGTAGATGTCCAGGTGAAAGATATCAGGATGGGGTGTGTGTGGTGGCCATGAAACACACCTTGCAGACAGGGAGCCAAACTGACCTAGGGCCCCAGCTGCTGTGCACTTGTGTTTGTGCTGAGCCACACTTCCTATGGGCTGCTCCCAGCCAATCAGTCACTCAGTAAGACAGAGGTGCTAGCACTTCCAGCCTCCAGGGGACAGAGGCTTCTTTGACAGCTGACTGTGGTTTGAAGACTACCTCATGGCCTTGCTGAGCCTTCTGAGAGCCTGTGCGGCTCTAGGACACTTCTGCCCAACTTTTCTCCCTTCCATCCTTCATTTGGTCAGACTTGCCTCCTGGTGTGATGGCTCTCCCAGCTCCCTCCCCCTTTTCTCCCAAGTAAAGTCCTCACATCCTCACATTTAATCCTGTCTTACCTTTGCTTCTAACACCACTGGGGAGTGTGGAATCAACGGTCACAGAGGAGCAAAGGATCTGGAAGTCCCAGGAGCCCAGAGGAGGGAGCATAGACTTGCACCCCTGATCACGCATATTGCACCTCATTAACCTGCACACCCACACTTCCAGGCATAACTTATTCATGTCCGTGTGATGTGAGGAGACTGAGGTCTGGGAAGCTCTGTCACTTGCCCAGGCTAATAGGATCAGAAAGTGTCTGAGTCTAGTCAGGAACCCAGGCTTCCTGAACCTCAAATCTCTGCTCTTTTCACTCTTCACTGCCCACTGACAGACTTACCAAGAGCTTCCACAAGCATGATATCATATCCTCAATTTCCCCCATGAGGAGGCAGGGTGAGTTCACCATCTCCATTTCACAATGAGAAGCTGAGATCAGAAAGATTAGGCCAATTGTCGAAGGTCACTTGGTTAGCAATTAGAACCCAAGTCTCCGGCCTCCCAGCCCGGGGCCATAGCTTTCTTGTCTCTTCTCCAAAGAACTTGTCCCACTCCCAAACCACTCCCTGCAAAAAATCTGACAGTTGCCTGTTCTGTGTGCCATTCCCCACGAATTCTAAATTTCTCATTTCCTCTCTCTTTCTGGGAGCACAAGTCCCAGGGTGACTGAGAGCCTGGCTGTACCAAGTACATAGCAGCCTGGGGTCTGGCCTGGGGATGCAGGGAGAAGCTCCTGCTCCCTACTCCTCCATTGGAAACCTGCCCACTGAGCCTCCTTCCTTCTTGCTTGAAAGTGCTCTAGAGTTTCTGTGCTCACAATGCATTTCTTTGGAAGTCTGCCCTCTGAGGGTTGCCATGGTGACTATTTTGGTACTGCATGCTAGAAAAAGCCGAGGCACCTGCTGGTCACACCACCAAAACTTGTCTCTGAAAAATCAGCAGATGGCATTTGTCAGAAATTCCTACTTCTTGATTAATTTGGGAAAAAGAAGAGTGTGTGGCAATGCTGATATCCTTTAACCTGGATTGGCTGTGTCGGTGTTTCAGGGAAGATGCGAAATCGCTGTGCACAAACCCCACAAGCTTCCTTTGAAATGGTGAGTTGTTTAGTTTTCCCAGAGAGGCTAAGAAGTTTGGTGATTTGCATTTTAGTAGATGAAAATAAGAGGAAGATCATGAAGTCACTTTCCTATTAAGAGGAGTTAGGATTTCAGGGCCAGTTCTGCAAAGGTTCACATCTCACTTCTAGTAACTTTCACAAATTCTCAAACTTGCCTCTGATTGGATCCAGCTTTTAACTAGCATGAAGGGAAAAAATCCCGAGCTTGATTCAAATTCCAGCTCTGCCACCTGTTAGTTGTGTGACCTTAGGGCAGTCCCTCAGGCCATCTAAAGCTCAGTTTCCCCACCTATAAAACAGTGATAATAGTATTTATCTCACAAGATTGTAATGAGGATTAAATTAGTTATTATTACTATTATCATCATTATTAAATAGAATTTAATTTAGGAATGGAGGGATTGACCAATTCATATGCTCATAAAGATTTTACATAAAACTCTGTTCATGAAAACAAATCAATTAATTTTACTGTCTCAGTCTAAGCAGTGATATTTTAGTTAGAACAACATAACCCCCACCAAAAAAACTTCTGGGTGCACATTGTACAACATGTCTCTAACTTAATTGTCTTATTCTGCTTTTCTAGGAACTTGTTCCCCCAGCTCTCACATCCTGGCTTTCACATGCCCTTTTCACAGTTTGCAATACTCTTTGTTCCCAGTGTTACTCAGCGAACTTTGAATGTAGGTGTGAGCGGGTTCCCTAAGCATTCTTCAACTATCACCTCTTAATTTTGAGCTAAGTACTTTCAAGAGTCTTCTGCAGAATGGGTTATATAGTTTCCCACTCTTCTTTCACCTATTCCTTTCAATGGAGAATGAGCCTCCAGTTCCTCACTGGCAATTTGGTTCTATGAGGCCTGGTAAATTAGGAATGGGCAAACCTGGGTGACTGCTCTCTCTTCCTGTGGGAGACAGACATTGCTAATCAATTACAGCACCCTTCCCACTGTGCCCTGAAGGACCTGGGAACCTTCCTGAAGACAGTGCTCAAGGCAGCCACTGCTAGTTCATTAGAGTTAGCACAGAAAAGGAAAGGAAATCTGTTTGTCATCCCTGGCACTGGGGAAAGAAACCTGGAATGGAAAGCAGAAAAGCTAATGCTAATCCCAGTTCTGCCTCTAACTACTAGCTCTGTGAGTTTAGATTCATCATTTCCTTCTCTGAGGCTCAGTTTCCATATTTGAAATGAACTGAATAGAAAGAAGGAAAAAAAGAAAGAGAAAGAAAGAAGCTGAATAGTCTTTTAACTCCCTTCTAATTCTAAAAGTCTCCAAACTCTCATCACCCACCTCCCCACCTCCTACTATATACACACATTCTCCCATCAGGTGGGCTCCCAGCACCCAATGCAGGCTCTGATCTGTTCTTTTCCTGGGACTTGTCCAAATGATCAGATTTTATCAAACATCCTGGGGTGGTTAAGTGCTAAATAAAACATTCTCAGATGCTTAGAAATACCAAATTACAGCATTTCTGAACTGAAAGCCACCTCAGAGCACACTGAGCTGAATCCTCCGTATTAACGATCAGAAAACTGGAACAAGTGAGTTCGGTGACTTCCCTGAGGTCACTCAGCAAGTGAACAAGTTGATCTGGTCCCCGTATGAGGATTTATCAGGGCTGAGACCAGGTTGGTCCCTCAGTCATGTGACTGGGCTTCACGAATCGGATGTGGCCACGGAAGAATCCAGTTCAGAAGTGGAAGAGGAAGCCTGGGGGATGTCAGAGCCTGGGGTTCTGATGTTCAGCTCTCAGCGTGTTTGGTGAAAACTGTGGTGTTTATGCCTGGGAGCGTTGCCAGTCGGGCCTTTGAAGGTGTAATCTCACTTTGTGGTTTGGGTATTTTCCTGGCTGGCTACCTTTCTGCTGCACTCTTTGGCTGTCCTGGGGATTCTGTGAACTATCTAATGTTCTTTAATAAATTCTCTTTCCAGTAAAATGAGCTAAATGGGTTCTGTTGTTTATACCAAGAGTCCTGACTGGCACACCAACCCTTGAAAGGAAAGGAAATTCTAAATATAAATGCTACTTCGCAGACACTTGTTAATCCCCTCTCTTCTCCTCCGCCCTCCTGCCTTTCTTCTGTCATGCCTGTCAAACTCATCATCACGGAAGCATTGTGGGACCTGTGAAAAGAGATATGTTGGATCTAAATTCCCATAAAAATGACACTGACTGTTTGAAAACCCTTGCAAAGAGGCATTGCTCCTCAATGGGGAGGGGTAGGAATCTCAAGGATTTGTGAAGGCTGCAGGGGAGAGAGTGGTCAAGGAGGGGGCAGATGTCCCTTTAACTCCTCTCCTCCCATCAGCCCCATTCTAGAGTTTAAAATATTAGTAAGAATAATGAAGGAGAATTTTCATTGGCTCATGTATGAACTTGAATGAGCTGATTCCCAAACTGGTTGTCCTGCTCTTTTCCTAGTCTCTCCTCGCAGAGACCTGCACTATATAGCAAGAGGTACCCACAGATTTGTTTGCTTGGAAGGACCTTCCATGCAATGACAAAGCAATTACAGATGATCCAAAAACAAATAAAGAGGGGCAGGAGGAGAAATAAAGACCAGCACAGCAAAGGAGAGGTTGAAAACAATCTGGGGTAAATTCTCCTTACCCAGACTCAGCAAATGGCAATTGTTCATACAACACTCTCAGCCAGGAATCCCGATAGGCAGAGCATAGTGGTGGAGGGAGCATGGACCCAGACCTGCCTGGCACCCATTAGATACGTGACCTTGGGCCATTTGGGCAAATTCTCTAATCTCTCTGAGCCTTGGTTTCTTTTATTTTATATATTGTATAGACATAATGCAGTCTGAACTATAGTCTCATCATTTGTGGTAGTTTGGTCTAGAAAGTGGCTGGGAATGCTGCATTAACAAACATTTGAACTGCTACTTTGAGGGGAAACATGCAGCCTTGTTTTCTGTGTGTTTCTGTTTAAAGACACCTTATTTAATATTATTGTTGATTCATTGATATTGAATTCTTGGCCAACAACACTGGAATTCATGCCTGAATGAAGCTCATCTTACACACATTTTCTCCCTAAGGCACATTACAGTCTCCTTGTGCACTACTCTGCCTGGGGATATTTGAAACAGCAAGATCTCTAACAAAAAGGGCACAAAGCGTGAAAAACGTAGTACTAAATAGATGACAAATACAGTATGAGAGCTGAGGCAAGAAAGCAGGGCATCACCCTGTCTGACCTCAGGGAGAATGTGTGCAATGGGCAGCTCGAAGCTTTCATTGCTCTGCCCAGGTCTGCAGATGCCTGTAAAGTGCTGTGAGTGTTGGTTTTGGGGTTGCAGATACATTTTAATGAGCAGGCGAATTCGCACATATGGAATCTGTGAATAATGAGGATTGACTATATATAAATTTATATATTGCTACCTTACAGCACTCAGTTTTTGTCAGGACCAAATGCATGGGAGAATCCATTGCAAACCATATGGCATTGTAGAAATGAATTTAATGGTTATATAACACATGTGTTGGTGGATGCCAGTTCATTCTTTTGGGCATCAGCTCAGGTGTTACCTGCTCCAGGAAGTCATGTACCAAAGGCAAGACTAGAATGGATTCCTGACTTGCCTGGGTTGGGTGGAAAGAAAAGAAAGTCAAGAGGAAAACCTGTTTACTTCCTTCAACTTCCCACCTTGTCTAGGAACCTAGATGCAAGGGCACAAAACTGCCAAGTGGCAAAGTCAGGATTTGCATCCAGGATCTCTGACTCCAGAGTTTGCAGTCTTAACTTCTAGAATATACTAATACAAAATTTTGTCATATCATAACTGAAACAAAAACACATCACTTTAAAATTCCTGGAGAAAACTCATGGACCCTTGAGGATACATCTCTGTACCTCCTCCCATCACCCCAGTTAGAGAAACATCTATTTACTGGGATCCCTCTGAAGTGTGCTAATGTTATAAGCCTCTTTTTCTGCCCACTACACACCATCATCTCAGTGGTGACATGGTGGCTCCAAGATGACAACAGCATAGGATGAAGATTTATTGTTGTGGGGTCATGTGAGCTGGGAATGAGCTAGCTCCATGGATGATTAAGGATGGTGATATAATCTAGGAACCGGCTAAGTATGAGCAGAGAATACCCAAGAGGCTTCTGAGATGGAGAACCTTCCTGATGGCCTCACCCCAGCCCCATTTCCCCTCTGCTGCCTGAGAGTTTATTGGGATATGGGTTTCCCTGCACAAAGGTAGTACTTCCTACAACCAGTAACTTGAGGAACTCATTCATTCCACAAACATTTACTGAACACCTACTATATTCCAGGATTTTCATAAATGGCTGAGCATACTGACATTAGCTTTAGGGTGTAGTCATATCCTATTTACTTTAGGAAAGATAGGCCCAGTGGTTGAGAGCGTGTATTCTGTGCCTCAGTTTCCTCATAGGTGAAATGGAGAAAATCCTAGGACTTACCTCATAGAGTTGATGTGAAATTAAATAGGCTAACACATGTAAAGGTTTAGCCCAGTGCCTACCATGTAATAAGCTGTCATTATTAGCTGTTATTGATTTAAGTGGGCCTACCCTGTGAGCAAGAAAGAAGTTGTGCCAGCAACTATGCAAGTTTTTTTTCCAAAGTGCATATGCTTCTGAGGACATGTAAGGTGGGATTTTGAAGTATCATACTGATTAGGTATGGCTTTCAACTTATGACTTTACTTTAGAAGTGAACCCCTACATTAGAGTAGCCCCCACTGTAGTAGCAGTAGCAGTAGCAGTAGGAGCAGCAAATATTTTCTGAGCACATATGTATGTATCAGGCCACAGTGCTAAGTGTTCTGCATGTGTTATTTAATCTAATTCACACAATTATCAATTCCATTGTTATTCCCACTTTCAGACAAGGAAACTAAAGTATAAGGCAGTAAAGCAACGTGTCCAAAGTTACAGCCGACAAATGGCCAGGCTCAGTTTTTATAAGTGCAAATACTGTGTCTTGGCCAATAAGCTATACTGTCCCTAAAGAACTCACAGCCTAGGGGGGCTGCCAGCAGTTTTAAACAAATAATTGTAATAGGTGGGGAAAGTGCTGGAAGAGGTGACATGGTAATTAAGCTTTTCACCAACCTGTCCTCTCCCCTTCACTTTCTTGTTGGTGCCTAGATGGCAGGGACCAGATCTCACCCATCTTGGTTCTCCTTGCACCAGAGAAGTGCTCGGTAAATATTTGCAGGTTTGGTTTGATTTGAATGAGAGATAACGACTCTTTCAGATGGTGCTCTATGACTGAGCTAATGATTTCTCTAGTGTGGATTACAAGCCCTAAGGGTATGTTATTGTTTCTGAAGTTGGAGCCAGAAATGACAGTCTCTGTTTAAGGATGTGAGACTGCTTAAAATAGGAATGATGTTTACTGCAAGCAAATTTGCTAAATGTGGGCTCTGGTTTCTGGGTCATTTACAATGGACTACCTTAGACTCCGGTATGTTCCAAAAAGCTCCTGGCTGTTCTGTTTCCCTGAGTCATGAATTGAAAATGTAAAATAAGAAGGCAGATTGTATCTTTGTGATGAAAACCCCATGGGCTACATTTCAACTGTAATAGCTGCTCTGTGCCAACCTGACTTTTCCCACAATCCCCTGCTCCTTCTGCCTCTGCTTGGACACACTCAGGGCGAGGGAGATCACCACCATTCATAGCATCTTTGGGAAGTTCTGAGCCTCAGGCAGGGTTCTCTTACTAAGTGAAAGCTGCCTGCCTAGAGCTTTCTCCCACTTGACCTGCCTCCCTGACCCAGGGCCACATGTCAGCTTCCTTTGCCTCAAGACAACCCTTCTGAGATACTGCCATATTCACAGTTCCTTTAATAGAGTATTGTTTCCAGTCCCCTCACAACCCTTCACAAGGAGCAGAGGATTGTGGGAGAGGCCAGTTGGCACAGAGAAGCTATTACAGTTGAAATGCAGCCCACGGGGTTTTCATTACAAAATTGTTTCCAGTCCCCTCACAACCACTTAAGTAGATGTATGTGTGAGGCCCCAGAATTGAGCATGGTACTCTAGATACGGTTTAACTAGAGCAGTAAACCTGGACCAGGCTCTTTAAAACAGCTTGCTTATTTTTGCAGCAACACCCCACCTTTGATGCAGCTTGAATGTACAGTGAACTGGATTCTGGAGTTCTTTCTCTTGCTATTGCCATCAAGACAGATGGCCAGTGCCCCACCATAAGGAAGCATCAGTTACAGGACTCTGAGAACTGATGGGGAACTGCCGTGAGTGGGGAAATAAGAGAGGTTGCCTCTTCTCCTCACGTAAGTCCCTGATGTACAGCATGGATTCACGTGATGAGGACCAGACCCCAGGAGAACAGGCAGAGGAAGAAGGCCTTGAGAAAGGGCATTGGCACAGGGTGAGGAGATTTGGGTTTGAAGTACACTGTTCCACTTGCCATAAAGTGGAGGTGCTAATGGCCTCTGCTCACAGGGGAGATGTGGCAAGGACAAAGTGGCACATGGCCTAAACATGCGAGGTGACCCCTAGTCCCACCTCACGAAGTCATGTGAACAAAAAACACCAATCTGACATCCAGAAAGCAATACCTACCTTTTAAAATTCCCCCCTCCCCCAGGGTCTCTTTTAAATAGGCAAAATGGAGTGATTTCGTTGAGAGAATCACAGCAAAATTCTTCTTTGCCTATGTATCTCCCCAAAGTTGGCCATAGTTTGATACCTGCATCATTTCCCCCATCTGGATGGAAGTTTCTTTCTTCCCACTTATCTCCTCCCAAACCTATAAAACAAACTCTCTGATGGGGAGGAGAGTCAGCAGAAGAAAACCTAACTCTTAATTCCCTATCTCTTTTCTTGCTCCTGCCTTTAACTGTGTTGTTCACATTTACTCCATTCTTTCAAGAGTTGCTTAAAAAGTGTTCAAAGGCAAATAAGATGCATGTTTTGGTGGGAAAAGACCATGCTTGTAAAGACTGTGTTTACTCTATATGAGTTAGCACTTCTGTCTCCTCCCACCTCTCAGTTCACACTGTGGGAGCCTGTAGGGGGTTGGGCTCCAGGGTGGAAAGGGAGGCTTAAAAACACAACAAAGCCTGGGCTCAAATTCAGCTCAGCCACTTGCTACCTATGTGATCTTGGGCAAGTCATTTAACTTCTCTGAGCCTCAGTTTTATCATCTGCAAAATCAGATGACACAGCTACCAAGGAAAGATTAAATGGGACAGTGACTGTGAGGCATCTAATAAGTGGCTGGAGATGATATACCCCTTCCACAGCAAGTCATATTCAGCCGGCAACATTAGGCTGGGGCCTAGGGGATGTGCTCACATGGCTCAGACTGAATTTATTTCCTGGAAAAATTCACGGTATAGTAGTGGAGACAAGTCAGAAACAGTAACACTGCTAATAGAAAGTAGAGTGTGCTGAGAGGAAGGACAGGGCTATGAGAGAGGCAAAGAGGTAGAGTCCAGAAGGCTCCCTGTAAAGATGAGTTTTGAGCAGGTCCCTGCTGGATGGCCAGATTTGACCACAAAGGAAAACAGAGGAAAGGAGACCGTGGTGCTTGCACAGGGAGAGACAGTTGCAACGCAGAATGAGTAGGTGGTAGGGCAAGAAAGTGGATGGGAGGTGGGTATTAGTCTGATTAAGGCCTGCTTTTTTTACTGTAGAGTTGGAGCTACAAACAGGCCCTCTAAATGGACTTTTGCACAGATTCACTGGGTATGAGCAAAAACCAGTTCAGAGAGCTTTAATGGCAAGACCACATGGGAAGAAAAACAAGGGTTGCAAGTAGAGAGGGTTCACTGTTTCTCACTCCTCCAGACAGGTTTGGTGCCAATGACTCCAATGGAGGGTGGAGATATTCTGACAGCCTGTGGTCCGCAAGGAAACCAGGTCCTTCTGCATCCCCTCACTCAGCCAGTAACTGGGTCAGTGTCGGTATCATTGTCTCAGGCTGTCTCAGAGGATGGTCTTCAGCTCTTCTCTTTTACGGGGCCAGCTGTGTGTAGCTCTTTTATTGAGAACCATCTATCATTCAGGCCTGGACTGTTCAGGCAAGAGTGACTGTCATTTCTTTAAAAATGTATAGCTAAAAGCCTGTCACACTTTTAACACTTCAAACATGGCATTGGTTCCTGCATATAAACTGCTGGTGGCATCCATAATCTGTATATTTAAAGTTTACCTGCTTCAACTACTTTAGGATAGTGTTATCTGCTTATAGACTCCAGGTCCCTCCAAAAGAATTTTCCCCAGGACTCTAACCAAGATGTATGAATGCCAGATTCAAGCTGTTGGAGGGTCTTTCTATAGGTTCAAAAGAAGGTGTGTGAGATATGGAGTGGGAAATAGAAGGCTCAGGAAGAAGAAAACAGTGGCAGAAAGACCACTGAGGGGAGACCTGGGGGGATATCATAAATATCCAGAGGAAAGTCTGGGAGGCTCAGCCAGGCAGGGAGCAGAGGAAAGACTCAATAAATAAAGTCCAGGACAGACCACAACTCTAAAGAGGTGAGACAGGTGCCAACCACAGGGAAAGTTTTTAGGAAGGAGGTAAGGCTCCTCTTCCATGGAAGTAAGATGAGAGAGTTCCCTTCCAGTTGATTCTATTTTCTCTGTATAGGAGGAGAAGTCATTCTCTCTGGGGTAAGATGCTGGGGTGAAGGCGGGAAGAAGGAAAGGGATGGATGGTGCCTGAGGCCCCAGGGGAAGTGCCTGGGGTGGCGGACAGAGGATGGAGACCACAGGGGCAGGAGCAGCAGCAGGAGTTAGGGTCTCTTTTAGGAGTGGCTCTCCCTATTCATACCCTCCACTCTCCTAAGTCTCCCTGTAGAAGAAAAGTACTTAGTACAGATGACCAACTAGACCACAGGGGAAGAGCCTGGGTTGCTCTGGGGTCTTCAGAAGGTGTAAGCGGTTGAAGTGATCACTGTCCCCTGAAAATTGGAAGGTTAGCCTCAGGAAGTTGTTGGGAAATGATGAATCTGAAACGATCAGAGAAGCAGCAGGCATATGCTCTGTGTCAAATCACAGTTTCCTTCTTTTCCCCCACTTTTGAAAGGCATTTTCAGCTTCAGACTGTTCAAGCTGGAAAGGGTCATGTAGTCAAATCCTCCCATTTTGCCACAGGGAAAAGAGGCAAGCAAGTACATTACAGAATGATGCAGGGTCACATAGGTACCCTTGTGAAGGTCACTTAATCCTGGCCAGGGGCGACTTCCCCAGGGAGGTTCTTCCACTCAGATGCAAGAAAGGGATCCAGGAGTTCCCAGGATTTTGTGCATCAGTGTCAGCCACTGCCCACGCGGCCTGCCTTACCCAGCAATTACTCCCTCTCTCTCCTTCACCCTGAGGCCCTGGCTCCCTGCTGGGCTTCTCCCACGCACACAGGCACACACCCACACTGGCCTTCAGCCCTGGACACCCCTGGGAATGGTCTTAGAGAGTGGCAAGCTCTTAGGATACTTGACTAGAATTCCATTGTGGAAAATCTCCCCAGGCTCCAACAGCTGACTCATCCCTTGAGCCTTGTCCAGGAAATTGGTTTCCAAGATTGCACAAACTCACATGCAGAAAAGCTATCAATATGTTCGCATTTGTATCCATGTCAATCTCCTTTCCTTACTCCTTGATATAATGAGTTATCTAATTATGGTGACATCTGTTGAGGAGGAATCTAGCTTCCCTCTCCCTGCACAGAACCTGGTACAGGGCTCTTTTGGGGAGATCACATGCTGCAGGGTTTATCGGAGATGGGCAAAACCCACCAGGAATCAGCCATGGCTGCCATGTGGCTTTTGTTATCAACAACAGCCAGCTCCTTGCTATCACCAGCACCATCTCAGACATAGGCTGACCCACAGACTGAACCAATATTAGAGCTACAGGCTCATTGCCCACAGGTCTCTCTATTTCTAGCCCAGGCTGATTAAGAAGAAGTCAAGAAAGAGGGTAGGAGAACATGTGTCTAATAATTAACACATATGCTTTCTTTTAATCCATAGAAGAGTTTATGTTGGTTAACCTCCACATGACCTGGAAATTAAGGTGCCTACAACTTCTCTCTCATGTAAGTATTCCTCAAAGCCAGAGTTTAAGGCATGGCCAACACTCATTCATTCAACAAATATTTGTTGAGCAAGTAGGTACTGGGTACTAGGTACAGTGTGGGAGGGTTTCTGAGATAAGGAAGCATAGATCTCTGGAGAATTTAACATCCAGTGACACAAATGATAGCCACACAGGCAGATGATGCCCAAGACTTGAAGAAGGTGCTGAGAGAGATGTAGGAGATAGGGCCATCCAGCCCAGGGCTCCCCTTTTGTCAGAGCCTCATGGTGTCTGTAGAAACCTCAGTGTCTTCACCTTTCATGCTGAACCCTAGAAGACTCCCAATGGCACAGCCCAATATGCCCAATCACACTCAGCAGGGTCAATGACTTCCTGGTAAACATGGATTCATTTTTTCCAGGGCTTCTCATTGTTCATTTTCCTAGGAGAATTCTGAGCAGGTTTGATTCGTATTTTTAAGCTTTCTGTGTCTTCAGGGTAAACGTGGCCTCAGTACATACTTTCGACAGAATTTCTATTTTTGATGTGTTAGTTCTAATTAAAGTGAGGAACAGAGGATCCATTTCTATCACAAGCCCTCACTATGTTTGATAAGATCTTTCTCTCTACCCTAGTATCAAACGTCATTTGGAAGTATTTTTTCAATTAAAAAAATTCTTCCACTGACTTTTCTAGGAAATTCCTAATGGTCTAGTCACCAAACCCAAAACTTTTAAGAATCTAGTGATCCCAATAATAGAACTTTAGGGCTATACAGGACCTTCAACATCATTTAATCAAATTTCTTCATTTTGCAGATGGAAATATCAAGGCACAGAGTTGGGTTTTGAAAATCTATGCTTCAGGGTTTGCCCTTTGCCCCTTCTATCCCCAGATTCTTAGGTTCCTGCCATTATCCATAGCGTTTTTCCCTTTAAAGATCGAAGTATCCTTGAATACAAATAATACTTTGTTTACAGCACCACAGTTAAATTCCACTCTAAAGCTTATATTCATTCACTCAATCATTTATTGATTTGTTCTATAAATATTTTTTTGAGCACATACCATGTGAACGCATTTTGCTACTCACTGAGGAAGATGAAAAATGAATAAGGCACAGTGCTTGTGCTTAAAAAGCTCAAATCTATTATAGGAGTTAAGACATAGACAGAAATAATTTAAATATAATAGTAATAATGATATTAATAACAACAGCCATTGCTTATACAAAGTTCACTATATTCCAGGCACTGTTCTAAGCCTATCACATACATTATTAACTTATTAAATCCTTACAGCGATCTTAGGAGAAAGGTATTATTATTACCTTCATTTTATCACTGGGGAAATAGAGCCCCAGGAAGGCTAAGGGACTTGCCCAAGTCCACAGAGCTAGCAAGTAGCAGAGCTGTGGTTTGAATCCAGACAGTTTGGTGCTAAGATGAAAAGTAATCATTCCAATTGGAGGGAAACATTTGAAGAGGTGTGAAAGCTCTGTAGAGGAAAGGTCCCTTCCAGGTAGTAAAATTGGGAAAGGCTTCATGGAGAAGGCGACCCCTGAGTGGGGTTGTCAGATTTAGCAAATAAACATACTGTGATGACTTGTGACCCTTGGTGTGGAGGTGGACATGGGGTGGGAGGTGGGAGTAATTGTATCAGGGCAATGTGACAACATGTACAAAAGAGGGACATTCTTAGAAGCAGCATTCCAACTGGTCCTCTTACCCTGAAGATTCTCCTACTCCTTCCAATACCCTCACCCATTTTATCTAGAAAGAGAGATACGATCACTCTCTACTCTATTTAAAATCTTTTAGTGACTCCCCAGTGCCCTCAGGATTCTGTTCTGATTCCTTCACCTAAGATTTACCCCCTCTTTCACTCACATCCATTTACTCATTTATTCCATTTCTCAACCTTATTGCAGATGAACTTCCATCACTGTAACAAATGACTCCTCAAAAATCTTCA